>NC_081305.1:39510000-42010000 GCF_030435805.1 Mustela lutreola
ACACATTTTGGTCCCAGGACTCTTAAGGATGTCCATGTTCTGAAGTTTAGTAAAGACCCTAAGTGCTTTTGTTCAGGTGGACCATTAAAAATGAAAACTAAGAAAATTTTCATATAGTCACTTAATAATCTATTTAAAAAGAACAGTAAGCCTATTATATACAAACATATCTAGAATGTTTTCATGAGAAAAATAACAATATGCTCAAAAAATTAGTGACAAGAGTGGCGTCCTTGTGCATTTTTGCAAGCATCTTTTGTGATTGGCTTAATAAAAGGCAGCTGGATTCCCATGTCTGCTTCCCCAGGCAGTCTGTTGCAATATGTTGTTTTTGTTCAAATCTACGAAGAAAATCTGATCTCACATAGCTCTGTGGTTGGAAAAGGGAGGTGTGTGTTCACAGCCCTTTCAGATCATTGTGGATAACCTTCTTTGATACTACACCAAAACGCAGTAACTGGTAGTTTCTTAAAGGTTAGTTGCAATGTGGAATTTGAAAATATGTGAACTTTCTGTATTGTGTTACATTCAGACCCACCAAGTTATCTTATTTGACTGCACCCTGTAACCCTTGCATGATTTTGTAACAAAGCATCGGTCACTTAAAAAGTATCAGTTCAACACTATCTGCCAATCTTCCAACCTTGATGGGATTTATTAGACAATATTTAAAAAATCATGTTCATTAAGTATCTCTTTAAGTATTGGAAAGCTGTCAAGCTCATGGTGGCTGATACAAGTTTTTCAAAATTCTTGAAAGCTTGAATTTTCATCACTGGCAACAAATACTGTCAGTTATTTTCCTGGAAGTGACAGGATTCATTTGTTCCTTTTCCAGAAAATGTCTGCCAAGTAGTCAAGTTTGAATAACCATAGTTTGTCTATCGGTTGTTCTTTCAAGGAAAAACGGTGCTCGGTGGAAAAAGCAGCTAGTCCAGCTTACAAGCCACGAGACAGAACTGGTCAAAGCTTCAGCGTGGGGCAGGATTAAGGATGTACTCCCTGTGCTCTACGTTATCACAAAGAGTGTTTCGAGGGGCTATGGGCGAAAACTGAGATTTAATAAAATTAATAACTTTCAAGGCTTTGACAAGTATATTCTTTATCTTTCCAAGTTCAGAGTCTTTTTATATTACATTTAATAATGCATAAAAATGAGCATTTATGTACATATGTATACATTTATTTTTCATTGTGGCAGAATACACATAACAACAAATTTACCATCTTACCCATTTTTATGTGCGTGGCTCCACACATGACATCAAGTACGTCCCCCTGAGGCCCCACCATGCCCACCATCAATCTCCAGGACTCTTTTCAACTTGAAAAAGGGGAACTGGGTACCTATTAAACACGAACTCCCTAATTCCTCCTTCCCCTGATGCCCTGGCAACCTCCACCCTATATCCCGTTGACTAATTAGACATTTTACTCAACATGATGTCTTCAGGGTTCAGCTGGGTTTTAACACGTGTCAGAATTCCCCTCCTCATGAAGGCTGGACCGCATAGGGCTGTGGGCACGTACTGCACGAGGTGCCTTCTTCAGTGGAAGTGGCTTTTCATCTCCCCAGACACATGTGGTAGCGAGGAGTACAGTGCCTCCCTGCCTGCCCGCCCGCCCGGGGGCTGCTCCCTCAGCTCACACTAAGGGCCCGGCACATTTACTGACCATGGGCACAAAATGAAAAGGCAAATAATGTCTTTGTATTATTATGAAGAAAATTTTGGCCTCTCAGATCCCTGAGAGGATCTCGGCAAATGTATAGCTTGAGGTCTATGCCGCAATTTCCATCTGTGTTTACCGATTTTAAACACGAGGACTGTAGACCTTTGAGATAAGACAGGAGAGAGCCTTCACGAAGAGGAGAGAATCAAAGGAAAAAGGCAACGGGTTTAGAGTAGTCTAAGAGGAAACCATCATCGGCATTTACGCTCGTGTCTTTTCTTCTACCGTTTTCTTACAAAGGCCACGTTCCTCAACGGCTCTGCGGCTAGAATGCTAGAAAGCAGGGCGTGGGCTAAAGATACTTTGCTGGACAGATATTTTTATTCTGTCTATAAGCTCCATAAGAACAGGAGACAGCTAAATTCGGGGCTAAGCCGGCATTTGGAAATGCAAATTTAATTAATTCTGTAGAAATATTTAGAGACTATTTATCTTTCTGTTGTTTGTTCCCTGCTCTCTGAGGAGGGGGAGGGTGAGAATCCCTATTTCTTTACCTTTGAAGGCCTTGTTTTCAGAACCTGGGCAATGCTGGTCTACCCCTGGCTGGGGGACGATTCTGGGCACAGCTTGGCTTAGTGCCTGGCCAGAGGCCGGCGTGGAAGGAGAGTGCGCCTGAGTCTCTCATCAGTCATCATTTAATAGATACTAATGTACATAACAACTGTAGAGTAGTACTTCTTATTACGTATCCATCTATCTCATCCATCCAGTGGCCTGAGAGGCTGACTCAAGCACCGCCCCCACTCCAGTGAGGAAATGGGGGTTCCCAAACCCCGAGTGACCTCCCAGAGCTACAGCCTGAAGATGCAGGACCCAGAACAGCCAACTCTACCATCTGAAGGGAGCCCCTGCATATGGCATTCTCCACCATCCCATCAATAACTCTCCCTTCAAATGGCTCACTTTTTCTAAAAGGAAGTTTAAATGACCACCATGCAAGTCAAATGAACATGACCTGCCATGGAGAGACGAAGTTTGGAATGAGAAAGACCGAATTACGGACACAGCTATTGAAAAAAGGATATTTTTCTCAAGGTCCCTTCCAATCTCCTTGGGATGGTCCCCAGAGCACGTGCATGCCCTCCAGGCTTCTGGGGAGACCACAGAAGCTCCGAGGAGCTTGTGAGATGAGGCTGGGGCTGGGGCGACAGCTGAGAGCTTTTACCAACCAGATACACAACTTGGGGCGTGACGTCATCCGTGTTCCTGAAATCCAAATCCTACTCGGGCCAAGCCTTCAAGATACACGCAAATATTTATAGGCATCCACTCGGGGCGCAGCAGGGGTCTGTGTCAGGGCGGGGAAGGCACAGAGAAATGCAGTTAACTACTCTGCAGAATGCGGAGCTGGGATGAAGTCAGCATGAGGATGTAAGCTCAGAGGCCAAGAGGAAGCAACTGGCCATCTGGGTAATTGGCTTCTGAGCTCTGGTCAGGAGGGATGGCCCTCACTGGAGGGGCTCCAGAGCGGAGTGTCCGTGGGCGTCCTATGCCCTGAGCTATTGCTGGACAATGACAATACTTCCTTCACGAGGCCCTGAGGTCTCACAGGAACGGCCCACCACCCCGCCACTGGTCACTAGTCCTGATCCATACATGTTCAAGTCATTGAATTAACAAGAGAGGTTGTGCTGCCCTTGCAGTCTAGGGGCCCCCGGCCACGCAAATAATGAACAGGAGCTCTTCTCTTTGGGGAGTTCGAGGTAAGTGGGGCACGAGGACCAGGTTCTGAAGGGAAGAAGACAAGAAAGTGATGAAAGGGGCGTCAGCCTGTGTTCCCCTGTTCCACATCACACCTGCTCCCAACAATGCTCCATTATAAAGGGATGGAACAAATTAATTCTCACGAAACAGTAAGCAGAGGTTGTCCTCTTAAGAAAACACCAATCTTTAAAACCCATCATTCTAGGGGCGCCTGGGTGGCTCAGTGGGTTAAAGCCTCTGCCTTCGGCTCAGGTCATGATCCCAGGGTCCTGGGATCGAGTCCCGCATCGGGCTCTCTGCTCAGCAGGGAGCCTGCTTCCTCCTCTCTCTCTCTCTGTCCACCTCTCTGCCTGCTTGTGATCTCTGTCTGTCAAATAAATAAATAAAATCTTTAAAAAAAAAAAAACCATCATTCTAGCCAAATGCCATGGCCTTCCCTAATAAACATGGAAGGCTGTATGGCTGGCTGGATTAATTAATAGCCACAGGTTCCTGACCTTTTCCTGGTCACGTGGACAATCAGAACCCCCAAGATAGATGACCTGCTCGCATGCCTTCTTCCATGATGTATGTGTGTCCTTCTCATGCACGAGACGAGGGACAAGGATCCCGTCCCCGGCCTCGTCCGCTTTCCATTTCCACATACAATGAACATAACAATAAAAGTGTATTTGCCCTTCCTTGGCCTCTGCCACAGCCATTGTACCACTGGACCTCTATAAGGAAATCAGCATTTGCTCCAACAACCAAGGAAATCGTGCTGTCTTCTGCTAAAAGAGCGATGCTTCAATTTCTTTTTCTCGAGCTAAGTTCCTACCCCATCTCCACCCATCTTCTACTTGCTGGAGAAAAGCCGGGGTCTCAGCTAGAGAGCTGACAAGTCTGCACCTCTCTGTTCATGTCAGGAGTAGGCATTTGGAGAGGGCTCTGTTAGTGGGCAAGCAGGAGGATCTTCAATCTAAGGAAGAGAAACCCACGATCTCCGGAGTCCCCATGTGTCCCCACTCCACCCTCAGAGCTGGTTCCACGGGACTAGACATTGGCCAAGAGCAGGCCTATCCCTCTTTTGTTCTCATTCATACTCAAGTATGAATGACCATCCCTAGCATAATGGAGAGTAGGACAGGAAGGACATATGGATGGAAGGAGGCATCTCACTTTACTATGTTAGATCACCCTGTGTCCCCATACCACAGCTCGAGGCCACCAAAAGGGAAAAAAATCATTTATACCACTCAGAAACATAATAGGAGCTGAAACTTAAAAATACATGAAACCAGCTACAGAAATGATAAAAAACATGCATGCTGGAACTGTTTGACCTGGGGCAGCGTAAACATTGCAATTGTCTATAGTCAAGGTAGAAAATAAAAGCAGGAAAACATAGGAGCCTCACCTTGTGGGCAACCCCTCCCTCCGACTTGGGTCTGGGCAGGGGAGTGTGCAAAGTGCAGCCAAGAGAGCCTGGGTTCAGATCCCGATTATATCATCCTCCCCTCCATCCCCCCACCCCACCCAGCTACTTCGTCCTGATCAACTAAGGTCAATTCTTCGGCTTTAGTTTCCTCCCATAAAGTGAATATCATAATAACATGCACCTTATAGGCCGGGGTGAGGATTCTAGGAATTAAGACTTAGATAGAACTTTGCCTGCCTCCCAACAATTAATAACCTCGAGCTACTCATATCAACAGCCTACACCTCAGACACTCTTGATAAATGAGAACCCAAACTTTCAAAAGAAACATCTGTCTTCTTGGGGCATGAAGCAATGAGCGTTCCCCCCCGACTACCACCTCCCCGACCAGCAAACCTCTCCTCCTCCACCTGCTCATGGGTTGGAGGTGGGGGTACCCCTTTCACTAGGTGGAGGCAGGTGAAGGAATGATAGCTTGGGAACGGAGAGGATCAGGCTTCTCCCCTGCCCCACTCCTTGCCATCTAAGAGCTCAGACAAGTCACCAGACACTGTGGGTGGAGCTTCCTCATTTGCTCTGCTACCTGGAAGGAGGTAACCATTGTATATAAACATGTGGTTCTAGAAATGTGACCTTCTAAAATTTCTGGCTCCAGGGTCACCATCAGGACCCCTGGAGTGGAGCCAACACCTGTGTATGCTTTAGAAATAAAGTCTCCCCAGGTGATAGCGATCATCTCCCTAGCACAGGACACCTAGTTAGGGACACCATGACCAGGAGGAATGGTTGTGATGACTGTGATGACCATGCCATGACCACCTCTGGAGCATTCTGCCATGCCTGTGTGAGCCGCCCCCCTACACACACACAGATGGAGTTTCCCCTGTCTACCACACACATCCCCACACCTTTGGCTCATGGGTGTCAACCGAGAGACTTCTAGGAGGCAAGTTGTCATCCTCAGCTTAGTTTTACAAGTACCCAGGGCAGAGGCAACCACAAAGAGTAACACCACCGTGTTCAACAACCCCCATGCTTCTTGCCATCATCCAGCCTTCTTTTGCTCTGGCTGCCAGGAAACTCAAAAAACAAAAAGTTAAACTAGAGCCACTTTAACTAGAGAAACCTAATCCCAAGGTTATATTTGCTTATATCTTCTACATGGGAACATTATTTTTTTTTCTATTTCAAAAGCATTATTGAAATATTCTATTAAAAAATGTAGATGTGTCAAAAGCTGATCGGAAGAGTTTTCTGGCAAGAGAGAGAAGACCCCAGAGCTGCTGAGAAACAAGGTTTTAGAGCATGGCCCTAAAATAAGCCAAGGTTCAGTCTAGAAGTTTCAAGGAACCAATGTTTTAGTGAATACCTCTTCAATTCCCCCAGCTAGAGGACCGGCAGCAATGAAGGAATAGGGCAGGTGAATCAGGAGTAGAATTTCCAGGTTCTAGACATGAGTTCTAGTTCTAGAATTTCCTATTCTAGAAATTCCAGTTCTAGAATTTCCTGGTTCCATGTAGCAACAGCATGATCTTCCAGTAGCTCAATTTTCTGACCTCAGAAATGGGATCTGGTAGTAATAACAAGGCCAACTGCTCTGGGCATCTGATTCTGTGGGATTGCCACAGGGGCCCCATGGACTGGAGGACGCCACCAGCCTTGAAACACAACGGGGCACTCAGCTTCCATGCCCCATTTTCCTAAGGATTTCATCGTCCTCTCTCTTCCCGAGACCCAAAGCTCCAGCTTTGAAAAGACTCAGTAGGAGAATCCGTAAGTGACACCCCTCTCTCTAGGCTTTGGTTTCCTCAGCCCATGAAGGAAAAATTTTAAAGTCCTGATTCATGTCCTCTGGTGGGTGGTGCCTCAAAAAATGAGACCATCTCTTCAGGGGTACTCCTCATGGCCACCCTCTAAAGTTAAGAGTGTTATTTACTATCAAACCCAGGTTAGAGATAAGGAGACTGAGATACAGAGAGCTTGAGAAATGACCAAAAGTCACATAGCAATTATTTCCCAGGTAGTCTGGCCCCAGAGACAGGTTCTTAATTACTTCCTCTGCAGTGAGTGGGGGCTGGGAAGTACCAACAGGAGGGAAGCCTTTCGGGACACAAAACAACTCCTCTTCTGACGTAGCCGTGCCCTCAGAGGACATGTGCTCTTAGATGAAGGCAGGACCCAAGGCAGGTGGCGCACCTGCCAGTACCTGTCAGGGCCAGAGTCCTTAGATGTCAAGGCCATCTCCACGTTTCCCGGTTTGGGTAGATGTAACGGAAAGACACTGCAGGCACCCATGAAGCCCACACAATGACGGTGTGACTCTCCCAGACACGAACTTGAGGAAGGGTGGCAGGCACCGAGATCCCCGGTCGGATGAGTATGCTATAGTACAGGAATGGGCAGGGCTGACCTTGGTGAGTGAGCCAGGAGAGCAGGGAGACCCCTGGAGGGTGCTGGTGCCGAAACTTGGTGGGGTTTTCTGGCATTCTAGTTCTTAATCATTATACTCGTTATACAGGGTACTCGTTATACAGGTGTGCGCTGTTCGTGGACCAGGGCCCTTGTAATCAGTGTGCTTTTCAGTCATAATATTACACTTCTGTAATTATCTGAAAAGGGGTGTTCCAGCTTCTTGTAAGTGGAAAAGGCAGAAATGTTAGAATTCAGAGGTGCCCACTGGCGTCTGCACCTTAGTCAGCACCAGATTGAAATGCTTCAAAGAATAAATCATTAGAAATGACAGATGTTTCCTGTCTTGCTAATTTTGGCCATTCTAACTGGTGTAAGGTGATATCTCAATGTGGTTTTAATTTGAATATCCCTGATGGCTAGTGATGATGAACATTTTTTCATGTGTCTGATAGCCATTTGTATGTCTTCATTGGAGAATTGTCTGTTCATGTCTTCTGCCCATTTTTTGATATGATTGTCTGTTTTGTGTGTGTTGAGTTTGAGGAGTTCTTTATAGATCCTGGATATGAACCTTTTGTCTGTACTGTCATTTGCAAATATCTTCTCACATTCTGTGGGTTGCCTCTTTGTTTTCTTGACTGTTTCCTTTGCTGTGCAGAAGCTTTTGATTTTGATGAAGTCCCAAAAGTTTATTTTCACTTTTGTTTCCTTTGCCCTTGGAGACATATCTTGAAAGAAGTTGGTGTGGCTGATATCGAAGAGATTACTGCCTATGTTCTCCTCTAGGATTCTGATGGATTCCTGTCTCATGTTGAGGTCTTTTATCCATTTCAAGTTTATCTTTGTGTACGGTGTAAGAGAATGGTCAAGTTTCATTCTTCTACATATAGCTGCCCAGTTTTCCCAGCACCATTTATTGAAGAGACTGTCTTTTTTCCACTGTATATTTTTTCCTGTTTTGTCAAAGATTATTTGCCCATAGAGTTGAGGGTCCATATCTGGGCTCTCTACTCTGTTCCACTGGTCTATGTGTGTTTTTATGCCAGTACCATGCTGTCTTGGTGATCAGAGCTTTGTAGTAAAGCTTGAAATCAGGTAACGTGATGCCCCCCGTTTTATTTTTGTTTTTTAACATTTCCTTAGCGATTCAAGGTCTCTTCTGATTCCATACAAATTTTTGGATTATTTGCTCCAGCTCTTTGAAGAATACTGGTGGAATTTTGATTGAAATGGCATTAAAAGTATAGATTGCTCTAGGCAGTATAGACATTTTAACAATGTTTATTCTTCTGATCCAAGAGTATGGAATGGTCTTCCATCTTCTTGTGTCAGGAAACAACATGTGTTGGAGGGGATGTGGAGAAAGGGGAACCCTCTTCCACTGTTGGTGGGAATGCAAGTTGGTGCAGCCTCTTTGGAGAACAGTGTGGAGATTCCTCAAGAAATTAAAAATAGAACTTCCCTATGACCCTGCCATTGCACTACTGGGTATTTACCCCAAAGATACAGATGTAGTGAAAAGAAGGGCCATCTGTACCCCAATGTTTATAGCAGCAATGGCCACCATTGCCAAACTGTGGAAAGAACCAAGATGCCCTTCAACGGATGAATGGATAAGGAAGATGTGGTCCATATACACTATGGAGTATTATGCCTCCATCAGAAAGGACGAATACCCAACTTTTGTAGCAACATGGACGGGACTGGAAGAGATTATGCTGAGTGAAATAAGTCAAGCAGAGAGAGCCAGTTATCATATGGTTTCACTTATTTGTGGAGCATAACAAATACCATGGAGAATATGGGGAGATGGAGAGGAGAAGGGAGTTGAGGGAAATTGGAAGGGGAGGTGAACCATGAGAGACTATGGACTCTGAAAAACAATCTGAGGGTTTTGAAGGGGCGGGTGGTGGGAGGTCGGGGTACCAGGTAGTGGGTATTATAGAGGGCATGGATTGCATGGAGCACTGGGTGTGATGCAAAAATAATGAATACTGTTATGCTGAAAATAAATGAAAAATAAAAAAATTTTAAAAAAAGAAATGACAAATGTTTGCTCCCTTGGCTTTCACACGATGGACTCAATGGACCTCCTTGAAAGATGGGCAGACAAGGCTCAAAACAAAGAAAGCACCAGCGGAAGTCGGCTGTGCTCATTTCCCACCACACGGAACAACTCTCTGCCCAGATTGTAGATGAAATAATGGGGTGATTGTTTGGTTACTATCCCTTTGTGAGTTCGGTGACACTGGGACTGAGTCAGATGCACAAGGCAGAAACACAGCAGGTGTTCTAGGAATCTTGAGAGCATGGAATGGTATATCGGTGCATATTAGTCCTGGTGAGCCTGGAGGGTTCTGTTCATCCCTTGTGCTCCCCACTCTCCTTCTTATCTTCCTGGGGCTTGTTCTCTCTCTCCCCCAACCGCCCTCTCTCTCTGTCACACATACACACATGCACACACACTTATCCAGGGGTCCCCAGCAGCAGCCCTCAGCCGCATACGTTTCTCCGAAAGGCACCAAGGGATCCTGTGCCTCCTGTTCCCCAGATGTCCTGGCAGTGAGAACGGCTGGCAAGTGTCTCAGGACAGGTTCCTGCAGGAAGGAACCCCAGTGGTTCAGACTTCCCGCTCCTTAGATGCAATGTTTGTCCCTCATATGCACACGTCTACAGCTCTAGACCTCACCGTCCAGTCAGCAGTGTCTCCACATGCGCAACAAAGCCAACACCAGGCTGTGGCTCACATTTACGGGAGGGTGGATCTGGGTGTCCCCCACCTCTGTGTTTCAGGTTGGTACTTCTGCTTCACCCTTGTCACCCAACAGCTTCTCTGCTGCCTGTTTGTGGAGCTGTGGCTTCTGCTCCCTTCTCTGTCACTGGGCCAAGGGGTTGAGAGGGGGCTAGCCCGCCTTCCAGGGACTCTGGCACTGGAAGTGGCCCCCGCCTCAGCAGGCAGACCCTTTCTGGCTCTTCATCCCACTGCAATTGCCTGTTGCACCCCCGTCTTTAGGACCTCCTCTTGCTCCTCTTAGCACCACCGTGATTGGGTGCTCCACTGTGGGACAGCCAAGTTTATATGCTGTCAAGCACTTTATATCCTCCATAACTCTGCCTCCCAAGCCCTCCTGTGCATGTGTTTAATTTTTACAATCAAGAAGATGAATGGGGAGAGTGACAGCCCAGACACCCTGGAGGGGTGGGCTCCAGCCCTGCCTTGGCGGAACCTGGGCATGAATTCCATCAGTGACCTGAGGTTGTATTTTATGCATAACACCCCAGTGGTTTTTAAATCTCCTTAAACTTTTGATGACTGAGATAAAGGAGAAGGAGGAGGCTGTGTAAATTTGGAGCCACTATTGGGGCAGAGCTGCCGGGACCTCTGTGGGGTGTGAGTCAACTCTGCTCTATATCGTCCCTTGGGTTTGGTTCCCTGCTCTCTCACCCCTCAAACCCACCCCACACACCTTTCCATCTCCCACCCAAGGGGTAAGAACAGTGGGTGCACCCCATTCCCCCACGCCATTGTCTTTTCAGGACATACCCTTTGATGACAGCGATGATGATGATGATGACAAAAACAAGAAAGGAAACATAAATGCATCTTTTAAAACATGCTGGTTTTTATTGATCATAACTAACAGTCTAATAAAAGCAACATCCTTGCTATGCAAATACAGCTCTAAGTCAAGTCCTCTAGATGCCACTTCCCCCAGGTGGGCTGTTCAAGACCCCTCCCACAAGACAATTCTGCAGCCCTTACACCAGAGCAATTGCCCCAAACTGAAACACTGCACACATCTCTCCTCTGTTTCAAACAACATTTCCCCATCACCCACCAGCTAGGCTCTATCACATGATCCCTGCTTACCAGCCCACCACCTTCTAATAAAGCAACAGTGACGGTAACAGTGATAGTGGCCAATATTCAGTGACTGATTGTTTTGTGTTGCAAACTATGTTAGGTATTTAACAGAGATTATCCCACTTTCTCCCCATCAGCCCATCAGGCAGTTACCTTTATCACTCTCAATCCACAGAGGCACAGGTAGGAGGAAGCTGCCCCAAGTCACAACACTGCTCAGTCCTGTCCTCCAGGAATCCACCCTGTAGGGTTTCCCTAGAAGCTGGGCCACACATCATTCCAGGCATATCTCCTATCACAGGACATAAGTTGTGGTTTGAAGTTTGCAGTTGATCTTCTTCAAAGAATCACCTTGACACAGGTGCTCCATCTAACTTATTGCTCTATCCCCAGGACCCAAGCATGACAATGGAAGGCAGCCAGTGAAAACTTTTCAAGGGACTCATGTTGGATAGAAGCCACCAGAACTTCATTAGCTCAGAGGATCTCTCAGATGTTTCTTCTGGTCCTCTGAGCTGCTGGGATGGACGCTGTAACCAGGCAGGAGTTTCCCTCCAGATGGGGATTGTCTTCCCTTCTCCTCCTTCCCCTCTTCATGAGTTCTTGTTCATATATGCAATCAGGATGCTTCTGCCACAAGACATCATTTGAGAACCAGTTGCATCCATTGGATTCCCTCAAATTCCTTTGATTCAGAAATAAATTTTAAAATTTGAAAAAGGTATAGCCCCAGTTGTGCCCACAGGTTTAACTATTGTGCCAAGTGATGGTCATTTTACTGTAAAATGAGGAGAGGAGGCAGGAGGGGCAAAAGTGAGCTTCCCTGGAGGACCCAGGACTCTGTTAAAGACAGCAGAAGGACCCAGAACTGAAGCTGGACTAATAATAATCAATACCATCCAACCTAATTCAATTCATTTGCCTTGTATTGAATATGATCTTAATATACTAGAGACATCAGCTTCTATTAGAGCCTAGGAAATCATCATCTTTGAAAAGAGGCAAAATGGTATCAAATGCATAATTTGAAAAACATTGTTTTCAACATCTTTCCACTTCATTTAGCATTTTGAGGAATTGAGGCTCTATCTTGTAGCTATCAAACTGAATTAATCACCTTGAGACCCGATAGAAGATAACTAGAACTCTAATTTCAGGCTGCTTTTATTCCTGGAAGATGGCCTTTTAAGTTGTGATATGGGAATTAGTATAAAAATCCCTCTTACTATTCATAAATTCTCTACTCCTAGTCTTCAGTAGAGTAAGCCTATGTTGGTGAACATAGTCGCCTCACACCATGTGTGGCTACTGAATGCTTGTAATGGGGCTGATCTGAATTGAGATGACAAATACACATTGATTTCAAAGACCTAGTTCAAAAAAAATCTCAATAATTTTTATACTGACTAGATTTGAAATAACAGAATTATATATATATGAGAATAAATAAAATATATGATTAAATTAATTTCTCTTGCTTTTTTGTTTTTACTTGTGCATGGCAGCTCCTAGAAAATTTTAAATTACATATGTGACTCACATTGTATTTCTGTTAATGCTGATCTGTACAATTAAATAGCATAGAACAATTGAATAATGATTTCTAAAATTTTTAAATGATCTGGGAAAATACATGGGATGTCACTTTAAGTGGAAAAAAAAGCAATAAAAGGTGCATATAGAGGATAATTAAAACCATGTAAAATGCATATGTACTTTTACATGTGTAGACAGAAAACAGACAGAAAGGAAAGTGAGCTAGAATAGTTACCTCAGAAAGAGAGAATTAGAATCTGGGTTGAGTAGTCTCCTTCTCACATTTCTAAATGTTCCTCAGAAAGCTTTTTTATGTTTATTATCAACCAATAATAAATGTTAGTAAAAAGAAAATTGTCCCCGTAATCATTTGTATTGTTGTATGTGGCTATGCAAGTTGACTGGAATTTGCTAAAGTAAATAATTTACAAGCACATTTAGTCTTTATTTAGCCATCAGTGGCTCTCATCATGAAATACACCATTTCCAATGAAGAACTCATTCTCGTAAGAGTCCATTTTTTAGTTATATAACAAAATATTTCCTTCCTATGAGGGTTCGACTCAGCAACCGGAGATAATCTGGTTAAAAAAAAAAAAAATGGCAGTCACTATTGCAATGTTACAATGGAAAGACAAAGTTCATTATCAAAGTTTTCTTTCCTCATCCAGAATTCATATTTAGTTCCTTGTTCCCTGAATATAAGGAGAGAAAAAAGATCCACAGGAAAATAACTCATGAGTTCTCAACAACTAGTCCTCTGTATGGGCAAATTTTGAAGAAACAAGGATTCTCTAAGCTAGGAAAGCATTAATTACAAAATGGCTCTGGCCTGATATTTTGTCAATTTATTTGACCCTCTCAAGGAATCCTATTGGGATGATGACCATCTGGAAATTTTGAACCCCTCTTAGGTCACAACTCCGCCCACCCATCCACCCATCCATCCAACCATTGATCCTTCCATCCATCCACTTATCCATATATACATCCATCCATCCATCCATCCATCCACCCATCCATCCATCCATCCATCCATCCATCCATCCACTTACCCATCGATCCATCCATCCACCCAACCACCCACTCACCCACCCAACCACCCACTCACCCATTCATCTATCTGTCCAATCATCCATCTGTACATCATATTTTTATGGAGAACTGGCTTTTTCTAAGAACCATTTTAGGTACGAGGGATATGGCAATGAACAAAACAGATAAAGCCTTGCTCTCAGGGATCTGATGTTTTAGTTCAAGGAAGTCACACAGTAAATAAGTTAAAGCATCATAATGATAATTCCAGAAAGTGGCCAATGCTTTGAGCAAAGTAAAATACAGCAATGGGAAAGAAAACATCTAGAATGTGTCTACTTTAAATAACCTCTTTGAAGGGGTAAGATCTGAGCTGATGGCTGATAGTAAGAGGGTGACTTAAACTCCCTGATGGTTAAACCTGGGAAGAGCTCTTCAGGCATAGAGAGGGTCAAGTGCAAATGTTCTGAGGGACGCCATTTTGAGGAACAGCAAGGAATCCAGTGTGGATGAGACCAGAGAAGGCAGGGCCACTTCACATAGATCTTTTAGGCAATAAAGATTTTCTACTTTTTTCTAATTTCAATGTAAAGTCATTGGAGCGGTGCACTCAGGGCATAATGCTGTCTTATTTTCACATTTAAACATCACTTGGGCCACTTTGGGCCCAAGTGGAGCACAAGAAGCTCTAGAGGGGCAAGAATAAAACAAAGAAACCTTTTGCCAGACTACTCTGGCCATCCAAGTGAGAGACACAGACCACCCGGATGGCTCCTCACTCAGGACATTTTTCGGGGCTCCACTCAGAGCACACATAATTAGCTGTGTCTAGTCTGAAAGCAAGAGCCTTGGTTTACAGCCCCTCTAACATGGTACTACGAGAAGAGCACCCTCGAATGAGATCATCTGCCCAAATCCTTAAAATATTTAAATGCCCCAAATCACGCTCTAAGCAAAAGGCCCATTTGAGGTTCCCAAAGGTTCAATTCCACTTAGTTTCCCCGCTTTTCATTTGCTTCATCTGGTTCCAGCTGGATCTGGAAATAGACGTGTCAACACAGTCCCTGCCCATGAAGGCTTCCCAGCGACCAGGAAACAGGTCGTCAATTGCAATCGCCATAGAGAACCTGATTCTGTCAGAGGCTCTGCAAACCCCACATGGCTGGGTCCTATCTGGGAGCAGGTTTTTGCTGGCAGCCACAAAAGGCAGAGTGCCCCGAGCCTGGATCAACTGCCCCTAGAGAGATAGTGAAGTTCCCCCGTGGTCTGAGTTCCTGGCACAAGCCCTACCCTGTTAGGTCATCTGTGAGTAAGCCTGACCTTCCAGAAATCTGCCCAAGCTAGCTACTTTATGATTAACTACCTCTCTGATTTTATCAAATGCTGTTATTTTTCTGGCTCCCACCCAGACCCATCTGGGTAGTAACATGGACCCAGTGATCCTGGCATCTGGAAGCATTTGTCTTAAAAGAGCCAATTCCCTCTTGATGTCAATTATCAGTTCAGTCTGCAGCCAACAGGCCAGATATTCTGCCCCATGGCCCAGACCCACAGGATGTAGCCTTCAGTGTGCGTAAAGTGCCCGTCTGTGGGCATCCGCAGACCTGCCCATGCCCCCCAGCCCTGGGTGGGGAGAGGAGCCTCTACCAACACAGTTGGAGTACTCACAAGTACACGTGTGCCCATGAATGCACCCACACACAGTGCTCTTCTGGATGTCAACTTATGGAATATGGCCACCGAGAGGTCCACAAAACGCAGCGGGGGTGCAGAGGGGACAACTATGCATTGAGCACCTACTACACGCATATCTCAGCTCTGGGCTGTCTGCACTGGGGCTGTGAGTGGAAGCAACACTGTGGTCCTGGGCAGGAAAGAGCACACGTAGACCTGGGGGTGCAGGGTGACCCTGGAAGGAATGGGTCAAAAGGGATTGAAAGTGCACACGCAGAATTCACCGTCAACCCTATCCTCCGATCTCACAGGAACACCTTCTCCTCTCGAGGCTTTGTTTTTCCCATCCTCCCAAAGGAAACAATGTCTCAGAGGACCTCTAGAGCTTCCTAGTTACAGTGGAATTGGGTCCAGACTCAGCACATGGTCAAAATCACGCTGAGTCAAAATTTTGTTCCGGCAAGCTACTCCGTATGTATATATGGTAAAGGACAGAAGAAGAGTACATATGTAAAATATGAATAAATTGCACAACTTGAATTATTTCTTTTTTGTCAGGCATTATATTTTAAATCATAAACATATATGCATTGAAGAAATATGACTGCCCGTACAGCATGTCCACAAGTTGGTCAGACTCAAACCCTATGACCGAGTTTTAAAGAGATCTAGCTAAAGATTTCCAGAAGAAAGTGTTCTCTTAAAGCAACCAAGATCTTGGAGCCCCAAAATCTCCCACCCCAGCCAGGTTCTATGCCCACACAGTGGAAGGGAGAAGCCTGTCTGAGGATACAATTACTTTTGCATTAATAAAACACTCTACCAGCCTCCAAGCGATCTGGAGAATGGTGTCTTGACCATCTTTGTAGTACAGTTTCAGAGGTCTGGAATCTTTCTGTGGCATGGGCCACACGCCCATAGTATCTCACTCCCCAGTGTCTGGGTGATTCTGTATGGTGGTTGGGCTCTTGGGGCTCCTTCCCCTGAAACTGGTTTCTGATGGTCCAAACCTCTAGACAGTTTCTCCTCCTGACCAGGTTTCTGCCAAGGCCCCTTTGGCTAAAGCCTTCAGGTCTCTTAGAGCTTGGCATGCCTGCTCCCTCTGCCTTGGGGCATTAAATCCTGCCGAGCATTTCTATGGGCTGTGGAAGAAGCCATTCCCTTTCAATGCCCTGACCCTAAGGAGTTGAAGGTCACTAGAGGGTGTAGCGGATTCAAACAATCTCCAGTGCTTTTCTCAGCACAGACTTATGGGGCACCCCACATGTGCAGGATAGCCCCTCAGGCTGAAGTTTCAGGGCAAGCATCCCCCTGCACGACAAAGGGCAACACCCTTATCTCGGGCAGCCTTCTGGTCAACTTCGCCACAGCTCCACGCTCTGGTGGGCCAGGGTGGATGGAGGGGCCACCTCCCTGGCCTTCACAGCCCTCCCTGCCAAGAAGGCACCCGGAGCTCTGGCCTTCCCCCTCTCTGTGGTGGGCCTGCCTCTCCCTGCCAAGGTTTTAAAAGCATGTGGGCACAGGTGCGGGTGCTGCCCGCCTCCAGGGCCAGTAAGCGGAAACTCAGTGGAGGAAAACGAGGACACACAACCACAATGCCATTATGTTTTCCCAGAACATGCCGTGCTCCAAATAAATGTGTCTCCAACATTATCACACCACAATATTCATACGGCTCATTACTGGTTTTAATTTTGCCCATTGCTTATTTACTGTCTCCTTCCCCACTTTATTGCCAGGGTTGGAAGAGTTACTCATCCGTGCCCAGAACAGAAGGTCCCCAAAGTGGGATCTCTCCAGAAGTTTCTGGCCCTACTCAGCCCCCGCAGGACAGGCTGCAGCCCAAACCCAGACAGCGCCCATGGCTCCACCATGCGCCTCTTCCTTCAGCATCCCCGCCACGCTGACTAGCTGTGTTTCTGCCTCTGGAACAGATCCCTTTCCCTTTCTACAACTGGGACCTGGGGAGCTGCCTCCTGGGACCCACAGGCGGAGGAACGATGGCGCACAGTGACCGCCAAGGCAGGATGAGAACACCAATGCCTACCGTGAGCCGGGGCCCAGCAGAGAGGACCGGCCGGCCTGCTCCCTAGCAGGCCCGCTCCCAGCTGTGTGTGATGATCTATCCCTGGAAGCACCTCCAAAAAGCCAAAATCCACCTGTCCTGCAAACCAAAGAGGATGGGCAAAAGGATTTCATTAAGACACATTTTTTAAATTTTTTTAGGATTTTATTTATTTATTTGATATATATAGAGAGAGAGCACGCAAGCAGGCGAGAGGGAGAAGCAGGCTCCCCGGCAGGCAGGGAGCCGGATACAGGGCTCGATCCCAGGACCCTGAGATCATGACCAGAGCCAAAGGCAGACACTTTACTGACTGAGCCATCCAAGTGCTCCTATTTTTTTTTTTTTTGAGATTTTATTTATTTATTTGAGAGGGAGAGAGAGAGCGCTCACGGACAGGGGGAAGGGTAGAGGGAGAAGCAGGCTCCCCACCTAGCAGGGAGCCCGATGCGGGGCTAGATCCCAGGACCCTGAGATATGACCTGAGCTGAAGGCAAATACTGAACAGACTGAGCCACCCAGGTGCCCAAGACACATCTTTTTTGATGCTGCAATTAATACTTTTTATTTTAAATTTGGAAAACACATAATAATCTAAAGAAGCAAAACTCATTAACACCCTCTGCTTAACATCAGAGGCAAACTCTTAACATTTTGGTGCTTTTATTTTTTTATCTTTTTTAACCTGTACTTAAAGAAAAATTTAAAACAAAAAAAAATAAATTAAAAACAAACATAGTTCAGAGCATAATCACATCCTAGCATCTTTCCCCTTACAGAATTATAAAATCTCCCTGGGTTCCCTCCAACACAGGGAACAGCAATGAAAAACAAAGACACAGAGAAACATAATCAATAACCTGCCTCATTCCCTCCTCTCCAACCTCAGAAAATAACCAATGCGGTCAGCAGGTACGGCTCCTCCCATCCCCATGATTGTGTCCACAGGACATAATGGGCATCGGAGAGAGAGAGAGGAGAATAGGAAAGAGAGAGAGTGAGAGGAAGGAAGGGAACAAGAGAGGAAAGAAGGAAGAGGAGCAGGAAGACAGACAAGAAAGGAAAGAGGGAAAGATAAAGACAGAAGAAAGGAAGAAGGGAAGGAAGGAAGGAAGAAAGTGGGGAAGGAGAGGAGGGGAAAGGAGAGATAGGAAGGAACTGACTTAGCAAAAGTCAAGAAGAAGGGGCGCCTGGGTGGCTCAGTGGGTTAAAGCCTCTGCCTTCAGCTCAGGTCATGATCTCAGGGTCCTGGGATCGAGCCCTGCATCGGGCTCTCTGCTCAGCAGGGAGCCTGCTTCCCCCTCTCTCTCTGCCTGCCTCTCTGCCTACTTGTGATCTCTCTCTGTCAAATTAATAAATAAAATCTTTAAAAAAAAAAAAGGGTCAAGAAGAAAAACAAAAGACAGATTTAATGAAAATACTTTTTTTCCTACATATACCGTGCATTTCATGTCCCTGTGACTTGTTTTCCTCCGGGTGAGTTATCACGACTATCCTTTTTGGGAAAGCAGCCACATCTGTCTCGTAACTGTATCCTCCAACACACACAACGTATTCAATCATTCCTCTATTAATGGACATTCAAAAGATGTCTTCTCCCCCCTTCCTTTATAAATATGCTTTTATTTCTATAAGATAGAGCCATAAAATGGAACTGCTGGGTCAAAGGATATGCATATTTTAATTCTAATAGATACTCTAAGATTACTTTCCCAAAAGCCTGAAGCAAGTCACATTCCCACCAGCGATACAGAGGGGCCTGGGTCCCTGCATCTTGCCACCACCTCATGTTACCACTTGTGGGGCTGGCCGGCTGACGGCTGAAACACGGGATTTCCTGTTCACTTTGTCTTTACTTCCCCAGTTCCCAGAGGTGGAATTTCTTCTCCTAAGTTTACCAACCACTGGCATTTCCTTATCTGTGATTTTCCAATTGACAGCTGCCAGGATATTCTCTTATTTTTTTTTCAATGTGTAGATACTCTTTGCATATTATGCATTTAACTCCTTATCTGCCACGTATTATAAATAGGTTTCTCCATTTGCCATGAAGTCTACAAAATTCCCCATATCTTTGGACCCTCTTTGGAAATAACAGGGATGTCTGCATAACATTGCCTGAGTGTGGCACTTTCTGTATACTGGTGGACATTCAGCTGTCTCTCTTTCTCTCTTCCTGTTCCCACCCATCTCCTTCTCTCTGATACTAAGAACAATGTGGGGACCTCTGTTTATTCATAACTTGTGCTACTTCTATGAAGCTTTGTAGTACATTTAAAAATTGAGAATTTTGTTTTATTTTTTGAAGATTTTATTTATGCATTTGAGAGAGAGCATAAGTCGTGAGAGGGGCCAAGGGAGAGGGAGAAGCAGGACACCCCCCACCCCGACCCTGCCCGGAGTAGGGATACTGACTTGGGGCTCCATCCCAGGATCCTGAGACCAGGACCTGAGCCAAAGCCAGACGCTCAACCAACTGAGCCATCCAGGTGCCCCCAAAATTTTATTTTTAAAAGCAAATGTATTAAATCAAAAATACAAACATTTTAAAAGCTGTCCCAGTGTGGCTGGGTTGCTCAGTTAATTAAACTTCTGCCTTTGGCTCAGGTCAGGATTTCAGGGTCTCAGAATCGAGCCCCGCATCGCACTCTCTGCTAGGCAGGGAGTTTACTTCTCCCTCTGCCTGCCGCCCCCCCCCCCTTGCTCTCTCTCTCTATCTCTCTCTCTTTCAAATAAGTAAATAAAATTTTCAGAGGCACCCTGGGCGGTGACGTCCATTAAGGTCCTGATCTCAAGGTCGTGAGATCCAGCTCCCGATGGGCTCTGCGCTGGGCTCAGAGTCTGCTAAGGTTTCTCTTTACCTCTCCCTCTGTCCTTCCCTGTCTCCTGCTCACTCTTTCTCTGTCTCTCACTCAAATAAATAAATCAATCTTTAAAGGCTTCATTGCCTATTGTTAAACTACTTTCTTAACAGAAATAACACCACACTCTCCCACCAGCTCCCCACTCCACTTTGCCACGCCCTCCCCTGCACTGAAAAATCTGTGCATTTGAAGGTTTCAAATGGTATCATCCAACTGTTTTAATAATGATCTGTGCAATTAACTCATTTAGTTAATTTAGTTAGAGATTGATCATTTTATATGCTCACTGGCCATCTACCTTTGTGCTCTCTCTCTCTCTCTCAAGATTTATTTATTAGAGAGAGAGCGAGAACTGGAGACACAGAGGGAGAGGAGAGAAAGCAGTTGAGACAGACTCCACACTAAGCATGGAGCTCATCTCAGGTCCCCAAGATCATGACCTGAGCGAAATCAAGACTCAGTTTTTCAACGGGACTGTGCCACCCAGATGCCCCCCTTACTCTCTTATAATTCAACTTTCTCTCTGGGGTCTTTGCATTTTTTGAGACTTCATATTTTTTTAATTATGTATATGAATTCCTCATGTACATAGGATAAAAACTGTGTTGTATTTGTAGAAAATATTCTCCAGTTACAAGTTCCCTTTGTGTCCTCACCAACAGATACAGTGTTTCAATCTTCTGTAGCCAAATCCCTGGATCCACTGGGATTTCTCCTACAGCATCAAGCTTCATCATCCACAGCCTCGAGATTATTTCAGTAGGTACTGAAGCAATCCTCTAGCTTGTGATAGTCTCTTTTTCCTTGAACACTTAACTTTTCAGTCCTTTTACTTATTTTGGGATCTGATACAAGGATAAAAGCTGCTGTTCCCCTCTGGAGGTTTTCATCCAACCCAGCCTCATCTGGGAAGTAATTCCCAATATAGCAAAACCTTCTCCCAAAACAGTTCTGGATCTCTCTAGTCTGCGATTTAGATTTGTATATTTATTTTTGCGCCAGTATCAAATCGATTCAGTGATTCTTGCTTTGCCATGCATTTATCTGGCAGAACCAGTCCCCTTCCTCCAGTGATTCTTTGGTTTTAATTTTTTAACTGTTGCCTGTCCATCATTCTACCAGGTACTCTCTAGAAACAGTTTGTTCCTTGCAGCCCTCCAGGAAAAGAAAAAAAGAAAAGGCTTTTCAAAGTTTGATTAGGATTACATTGAACCCTAACCTCATTTAAAGGGAATTTAGACATCCAGTCTCCTTGTTCAGCTATATTTATAGCTCTCTTGAATCAAAAGATATTTTTAAATGTGTATCGCTTTTTTTTTTTTTCAAAAAGATTCTATGCCATTCTTCTTAGGAATTTTTTCCTGGACACTTATATTCTTGTTTTTTTTTTCCACTGGTTATTGCTATTAGGTTAAAAGGGGGGACCTTCTGTGTGTTTATTAGGAATATAATTAATGTCACATGTAATTACAAATCCTAAAGATTATATGAAATTGATCTTCTTAATGCAGATATGATATTTTGGCATGGAAACCACTGAAATTGTTACCAATCAATAATAAAATCATCAATAAAAATAATGATAAAGGGGCGCCTGGGTGGCTCAGTGGGTTGGAGCCTCTGCCTTCGGCTCGGGTCATGATCCCGGGGTTCTGGGATCGAGCCCCGCGTTGGTCTCTCTGCTTCTCAGGGAGCCTGCTTCTTCCTCTTTCTCTGCCTGCCTCTCTGTCTGCTTGTGATCTCTGTCTGTCGAATAAATAAAAAATCTTTAAAAAAAAATAATGATAAAAAGGATTATACAGAGATACTTTTTAAAATAGTGTTCTCCGTACTCTTCTAACATGCTGTAGATTTTTGTGTTTTTATTTTTTTTTAATTTAAATTGTCTCGACAGTTTATGTGCTGAGTATATTGTTAGGACTTTTAAGTTAGGAAACTTACACATTAGGAACTAGTAACTGGATATTGTCACGTTGCTGATTTCACCAGTGGCCCAGACAGAGGTAACACCGTGATTCCATCATCTCTCCGGACACATTTCAGCTAGACGTGTTTGGAGTAGGTGTGTGTCCACTGTCAGAGGCAACAGCATCAGTGGGCTGCCAGGCAGTCGGGATGAGCAGGCTTGGTGAAGAAGCCCCTCCGCTGGGCGGGTGGGGTGGGGGTGCGGGAGGAGGGATGAAGATCATAGTTAACATAGTTACATAAGCAGCACAGGTCAAAAGCTTCCTGAGGCCATGCAATGTGCTACTATACACTTCATATGCTTTCATATGCTTCATATGCTTTGCAGTATGATTTCATACTGTCTTTACAAAAACCCCTGGAGGTGGTCATTGTCAGACCTGCTTTGCAAAGAAGGAACTCAAAGCTGGCTGAGGTTATGTGGCTAGTTTAGGAACACACCGCTGGTAAAAGACAGAGTAGGTCTTACAGCAGGACTTTGCACCAGCCACTCTGCTGTCCCCCCAAAGACAAACTGCCACACCTAGTTCTTTTTTATTGTGGTACAATGAATGTAATGCAAAGCTTATCATTTGAGCCATTTCAATGGGTGAACTGGCATTAAGTATACTCACATCGTGTGAGACCATCACCACCAACCAGCTCCAGAATTATTTCAAGTCCCAAACTGGAACTCCAGACACAAAACTCAAAGCTCTTCAAATCTCCCCTCCCCCATTCTACCTTCTGCCTCCATGAGTGTGACTATTCTAAATGCCTCCTCTAAGTGCAGTCATACCATATCTGTCCTTAGTGACTGGCTTCTTTCACTTAGAAGAAGCCACATCTGGGAAATTGCTTGGTGAACTCAAACTCTGAAATGGAAAAGGAGAGGTTGTGAATTTCTGTAAAGCTGCTTGCAAACAGTAAGTCAGACCTGAAAGAAAGATGGTGACATGCTCAGTGATGGCCATGTCCAGGCAAACTTGGACCTGCTTGGAACTTAGGACCACAGCTTTTGGGGAGGCTGAAGATGGGTCACCACAGAAATATTGTCACATTGTAGTGGTGGACAGCTTTGTCTATAACCACTCTGCATCTACTTCCCCCTGTTCTGGTAAAGACTTCTTGATCATCCTGAGGTTTGGGTCAAGCTAACCTCAACTCCATGCTCAAAGCCACAGGTAGAACATTCGGGGTTGAACACATGATGCCAGCTGGAGCAGGGACTCAAGGCCAAGACTTCTGTCATAACCAGTGAGGAAGCTAAGCACCCTTTTCACAGGGTTGTCGAGCTCCTGGAAGACAAGCTTGAGGCTGATGAAAGCCAGCTTGCAGTGATGTAGGGAGAGTCTGTACATGATCAAGGAGTTACCAAAAGGTTTCCTGGATCCAACCAAGCCTAAAGGGACAGGGCTAGGTACCATCACCTGATCAAACATAACAGTTCATCAAGTTTTGTCTGTCTCCATATGGCATTCAGGGTAAATTTTTTTTTTAGATTTTATTTATTTATTTGATAGACAGAGATCACAAGTAGGCAGAGAGAGAGAGAGAGGAGGAAGCAGGCTATCCGCGGAGCAGACAGCCCGATGTGGGGCTCGATCCCAGGACCCTGGGATCATGACCTGAGCCAAGGCAGAGGCTTTAACCCATTGAGCCACCCAGGTGCCCCCAGGGTAAATTTTTTGTAGTAGAAAGTGTCCCAACAAGTTTCCACACAGAATAATTATTTGAGCCTACTATGAGCAAAGGTGTAGAACATGAATTATCTACAAAAGTCTCAAAGATTACCCAGCAAGGTACACCCAAAACAGGACTCTAATGAAGCATAAATGCAGATAAATTAAAAGATATACATATACATACACACATATATATATATACATCCATACACACATGCACATAATCAAAAGGTGTGTATACATTTGAAACAGAATAGAAAGCCTAGAAATAAATCCACAATTATATAGTCAATCAATCTTCAACAAAGCAGAAAAAATATACAATAGGAAAAAGACAATCTTTTCAACAAATGGTGTCAAGAAAACTGCGCAGCCACATGTAGTAGAATGAAACAGGACTGCTTTCTTAAACCACACACAAAAGTAAACTCAAAGTGGATTAAAGACCTAAATGTGAGACCTGAAGCCATAAAAATCCTAGAAGTGATCAGGCAGCAATGTCTCTGACACTGGCCATAGCAACATTTCTAGATATGTCTCCTGAGGCAAGCAAAATAAAAGCAAAAATAAACTATTGGGACTACATCAAAAGAGAAAAAGCTTCTGCACAACAAAGAAAATAGTCAACAAAACAAAGAGGCAACCCACAGAATGGGAGAAGATATTTGCAAATGACACTACAGACAAAGGGCTGATATCCAAGATCTATAAAGAACTCCTCAAACTTAACACCCAAAAAACAGATAATCATGTCAAAAAATGGGCAGGAGACATGAATGGACCCTTCTCTAAAGAAGGCATACAAAGGGCTAACAGACACATGAAAAGATGTTTATCATCACTAGCCATCAGGGAAATTCAAATCAAAACCACATTGAGATACCACCTTACACCAGTTAGAATGGCTAAAACTAACAAGACAGGAAACAACAAGTGTTGGAGAGGATGTGGAGAAAGGGGAACCCTCCTATGCTGTTGGTGGGAATGCAAGCTAGTGCAGCCACTCTGGAAAACAGTGTGGAGGGTCCTCAAAAATTTAAAAATAGAGCTATCCTACATCCCAGCAATTGCACTACTGGGTATTTACCCCAAAGATACAGATGCAGTGAAAAGAAGGGCCATATGTACCCCAGTGTTCATAGCAGCAATGGCCACAATAACCAGGCAGTGGAAAGAGCCTAGATGACCTTCAAAAGATGAATGGATAAAGAAGATATGGTTCATATATACAACAGAATATTACTCAGCCATCAGAAAGGATGAATACCCAACTTTTACATCAGCATGGATGGGACTGCAGGAGATTATGTTAAGTGAAATAAATCAAGCAGAGAAAGACAATTATCATATAGTTTCACTTATTTGTGGAACATAAAGAATAGCATGGAGGACATTAGGAGAATGGAAAAATGAACAGCTAAAACAATTTTATGAAGAACAAGTATAGAAGTCTTTCAATGCTTACTTTCAAAACTCAGTACAAAGCCACAGTAATCATGACAGTGTGGACCAGCACAGGAATAAATGAATAGACTCAATGAAACAGAATAAAGTGTCCAGATGTAAACCCTGTGTGTGTGTGTGTGTGTGTGTGTGTATGTGTGTGTGTGTGTGTGTTATATGGTAAATGGGGGCCAAGGTGATATAGGGGGAAAGATAATCTTCTAATACTGTAGTAAAAAACTTGGATATCCATATGGGGAAAAAACAACAGCCTTAAATTACCTTGAAATGGTTTATATATGTAAATGTAAAACTTAAACCTGAGAAACTTCTAGAAAAGCACATGGGCAAAAATCATTATGACCTTGGGTTATGCAAAGAATCACTGGATATAAAAAAAAAAAAGTACAGATCAGAAGAAAATACAGATAAAATGAATTTCATCAAAACTAAAAATCTCTGCTCTTGAAAACATTCAGTTTAAAAAATGCAAATCAAGTCACAGACAAGAAAAGGATATTCCCAATACTCCATAAACCACTGTGTTCAGAAAATATAAAGAACTCTTATAACTCACTAATATAAAAACAGACATCCCAAGAGGAAAATGGGCAAAAGACATGAACAGATACTTCCTAAAGAAGATATATGAATAACCAATAAGTAAGGGAAAAGGTTCAACATTGTTAGTCAACAGCAAAAAAAACCCCATGACATATCACTTCATATACATTAGAAAGGCTAAAATTAAAAAGACTGGAAATACCATGATTCACAGACCTGTAGCCCTGGGGATAAAAATACATTATATGTTTATAAAATGATTTAAAAAAAGACTGGAAATACCAAACATTGGAGAGAATGGAGAGTAACTGAAACTCTTATACATTACTGATGGGAATGTAAAATCACAAAAAAGTAAATTATTGGAACTATACCAAATTAGAAGCTTTTGCACAGCAAAGGAAACCATCAACAAAACAGAAAGTCAAACTACTGAACGGAAAGAGGTATTTGAAAATAATATATCTGACACGGGGTTAATATCCAAAACATACAAAGAACTTATGCAACCCAGTGCCCCCCAAATTAATACTAATGATGATGGTCCAATGGTCAAAGGACCTGAAAAGACATTTTTTTCTTCCAAAGAAGACATACAGATGGCCCACAGATATGAAAAGATGTTTGACATCACTAATCTTCAGGGAAATGTAAATCAAAGCCACAGTGATTTACCTCATACCTGCAGAGTGGTTGGAATCCAAAAGACAAGAAATGACAAGTGTTATTGAGGATTTGGATAAAAAGGAACTCTCATGCACCGTTGATGGGAAGGCAAATCAGTGCAGCCATGGTGGGAGACGGTATGGAGTTTCCTTAAGATATTAAAAATAGAATTGCCAAATGATCCAGTGTTTTGATTACTAGGTATTAATCCATGAAAAATAAAAACACTCATTAAAAAAAATATATATATATATATATCCCCTTATGTTTGTAGCAGTATTATTAACAGTAGCCAAGATAGAGAAAGAGAAGTGTCCATCAATAGAAGAATGGATAAAGAAGATGTGGCAAATATATACAATGGAGTATTATTCATCAATAAGAAGAAGGAGGTCTTGCTGTTTGCAACAACTAGAAGGACCTAGAAGGTATAAAGCTAAGTGAAATAAGTCAGAGAAAGATAAATACTATATGATTTCACTCATAAGTGAAAAAAAAATCAGACTCTTAAATACAGAGAACAAAATGGTGGCTGCCAGAGGGGATGCAGGTCAGGGGATGGGTGAAACAGATGAAAAGGATTAAAAGTATAGTTTTCACGATGAACATTGAGCAATGTATAGCCATACTATATTGTACACCTGAAATTAATATAACACTGTATGTCAATAATACTTTAATAAAAATTTTAAAAAATGAATAATAAAAAGAAATTATTGAAAACACCTAGTACCAGGTCTGAATTTTTTAACATTTCTTTTCAGCGTTCCAGAATTCATTGTTTAGGCACCACACCCAGTGATCCATGCAATACGTGCCCTCCTTAATACCCACCACCAGGCTCACTCATCAGCCCACCCCCCTCCCAAACCCTCAGTATATCTCTCAGAGTCCACAGTCTCTCATGGTCCTTCTCCCCCTCCGATTTCCTCCAACTCACTTCTCCTCTCCAACTCCCAATTGTCCTCTGTGTTATTCCTTACGCTCCAAAAGTAAGTGAAGGCATAGGATAATTGACTCTCTCTGCTTGATTTATTTCACTCAGAGTAACCTCTTCCAGTCCCATCCACGTTGCTACAAGAGTTTGGTATTCATCCTTTCTGATGGAGGCATAATACTCCATAGTATATACGGACCATATCTTCTTTATCCATTCATCTGTTGAAGGCCGTCTTAGTTCTTTCCACAGTTTGGCAACTGTGGCCATTGCTGCTATGAACACTGGGGTACAGATGGCCCTTCTTTTCACTACATCTGTATCTTTGGGGTAAATACCCAGTAGTGCAATTTCTTAAAGGAAAACAAAAACACATTTCTAAATTTTTTTTTTAAAAAAAGGTAATCTCTTTGGAAAACAGATAATTTCTTATAAAATTAAACATGTACCCAGCATGTAAAACCCAGTATATTTTTTCTGAGCATATTTTAGCTAGCATATTAAACATATACATGACATTTCCAGGCAAAATGGAGACATATGTTTGCACAAAAACTTATACACAAATGTCGACAGGGTCTTATTTGTAGTAAAGTCGTGGCAACAACAGAAATGTCCATCAACAAGTGAATGGCAAATCGTGGAATAGCCATACAAAGGAATACCACTTGATTGATAAAACTGAGTGAGCTCCTGTTACATCCACAATATGGACAAATCTGAAAATTATTATATTGTGTGAGACAAAAATCCATTTATAGAACATTCTAGGAGAAAAAGAAAAAGTTGAAGGTAAGGAGAGGGGTTGATATAAAAGGAATGAGGGTATTTTCTTCAGTGATGTCAATATTCTTCATCTTGATTGAAGGAGCACTCACACAGCTATGTACATTTGTCTAAAGTCTGCAGCACTGTTCACTGGAAAGGGTGAATTTTGCTGCAAAGTACACTCAATAAAGCTAAATTTTAAACAGGGGTCTTACTAGAAATAAAGAAAACTTGTAAGAATTTTTTAAGGAAAAATGCAAATCTTATGTTTCTAGATAAGAGGACAAAACATTTCAAAGATACTAATTCTTTCCAAATAATGTATTGAAATTCTGCAGTCTTGAAAAAAAAAAATCCTAACAGACCTTTTTGGGGGAGAGAGATGAAACTTGACAAAATGATTTTAAAATGTCTCTAGAAAAATAAATTGCTGATATTGCCGAAAGAAGCCGAGTAAAAGAAAATAATGAGGGGGAACTGCTTTTACTCCCCACCCTTGACCAGTAATTTTTAACCGACAGTGTGTGTGTGTGTGTGTATACATGTGTGTAGGTGTGTACATGTATTTTGTCATGGGTGACCAGTGTGATTTGGAGAAAAGAGAAGGAAACCTTGCAAGAACCTCTTGAGAAAGAGAATGCAGATCAAAAATAAAGTCCTGCTAAATTCTATTTTCTTAATTTTCAAAAATTAATATCTTTTAAATTATACATTAAATGAAGAGGGTTTTTTATGCAACTGAGAGGGAAAAAATGGAGTTAAATTTTTTAAAAGCTCTCTACTCCAATTAGTTGGATTAAATAATGTGATGTATGTAATTGTTTTAATGTCAGGAAGTAAAGTAAATATTTATTTAGCCTTGAAATATAGACTCACTTCAAAGAATGATGGCAAAAGTACAATTCCTTTCAACCTTTGGTCTTTTTGGTTTCTCTGCACACAGTGGCGTATCAGGCATCGCACTAAGCATTTGAAGGAAGGATCCATACAGTAAAAGAGTTTGTTTTTAACTCGCCTTGTTTGCTCACTACATAGGCTCCAACTATATACAAAATTACAAAGAAAAAACTGGCAGTCTTCTGAGGTCTCACAACCTTGAACCAACTATTGTTAACCCCTGGAATCATCTCTTCATTTATAAGTTTCTTTATTCATATGCACATATACGTATGTACTTTCCATAAATAATAATAGTACATATGCCCCTCTCTTACTTACCCTCCTCATGACACACACCCTGAGTCCTCTTTGCCAGGAGACAAGTGTCTCCATACTCATGTAAATCTATATGCACCTATGTGAATAATTCTTTATAATCCTATTTATAGGTTTATGTCTGTTCACAGGTAATCTTTGAAAGATTTTTCATTGTTTCATTTATAGACATGGTACATCTTCCACATTTTCCTGCATTTTCTATTTCTGTTCAACAGTAGCTCATATCAGTGGCCCAGAATCACTGAATATAATTCCAATTCCTTTTTTTTAATGGTTGCATGTTATCCTACAGTGAAGTCATACTCACTTTCTTAGCCATTCTGGTTGGCAAAATCTACTCTGTTTTTGGTTTCTTACCAGCACAAACAACACTGCAATAAATACCCTTGACATCAGTCTGTCCTTAAGTATTGTCCCTTTCAGTGACCATGGGGTCATTCTGTGGGAGGATAATTACAGAGTTGAATGCTGTATATATTTTTAAATGTTGCCAAACTGCCTTCCCAAAGGTTGTAACACTTCACATTTTCACTGGCAACATAGAGAGTATCCTATTTCTTCATGCCTACTAATTTTAGTTGATAATAGATCTTTTTTATTTTGTAAAAATAAAATCTCACCATTAATCTAAGTTGCATTTCCTTGACTCCTACTGAATTGCTTTATTTTTTTTTTAAGATTTTATTTATTTATTTGACAGAGATCTCAAGTAGACAGAGAGACAGGCAGATAGAGAGGAAGGAAAGCAGGCTCCCTGCTGAGCAGAAAGCCCAATGTGGGGCTTTATCCTAGGACCCTGAGACCATGACTTGAGCCAAAGGCAGAGACTTAACCCACTGAGCCACCCAGGTACCCCTGAATTACTTTAAGTAGCAAAAGAGTAAAACATTTCTATTAAAACCAAGAATTATACAGAAGCTACTGTAACTATAATTATTGCATATTATCTTGAACATCCTAGCATACTGTTGTCCAATAGAAATTTTTGAGATGATAGAAATATTCTATATACTGTGTTGTCCAATATGATAGTTTCTAGTCACACATGGTTCATGAACAACTGAAATGTGACTATGGTGAATAAAGGAATGAATTTTTAATGTTATTAATTTTAATTCAATTTAATTGAACTCAAATTTAATTTAATTTAATTAAAAATAGCCAAATGTGGCACGTGGCAACCATACTGGATATGACAGTTCTAGATAATGCAAAATAAGAAATAAAAATAATTGCAACAAACATTAGAATATACACACAAATTTATCTTTTGCTGACTGTACATCTAGACCACTCACAATATTTGAGTAAAAACAAACAATAACAACCTCCTAAGAGTAATTAGCGACAATTATAAAGTAACTATTTATAAGCTAAGTATGCAAAAACCAATAGCTACTTTAGTGAGTACACTAAACATCTAGAATAGAATTAGGTAAAAATTCTTCAATTTATAATACAACAAAAATGACAAAACGCTAAGGAAAAAATTTAACCCCAAAGCCACAAGATGCTAGGACACAAATTTAAAATTGCAATAAGAAGAGTGAAACAGAACCAGAAGCCTGGAAAAGTGCACCATGCTCTTGGATGAGAAAATACATTCATTCTCAAACATATATGATATAAATGATATATTGACATATCATATGTAAAATATGATATCCAAATATGATATATATCAATATAGATGTAATATATATTGATATTTATCTATCAATTCTTCTAAAATTAATCTATAATTTAATGCAATTCCAATGAGAAATCCAAAAGGTTAAAATAGTCCCTGAATTCATATGAAAGAATTTGCCTAAAACCTGCCTGAAAACTGTTAAGAAAGAAAAATGAGAGGAGACTTACCTTATGACTTACCAGAATAGTCTCAAAGCCATTGTAAAAAATCAACATAGTATTGACATATAATAGACAAATAGATCCATGGAAATTCACTGAAAATTCAGAATTTAATCTCTACCTACAGAAAGTTTTTATTCAACAAAAACAGTATGTTATTCCGTGTGGGGAAATGCAACATTTAATACATAAAGCTAGCAAAACTGGTTATCAAAATGAAATGGAAATTTAAAAGATTCTCATCCCAAAACCACAGATAAAAAATAAATTTCAACTAGATAAAAGGCTCAAATAAAACAAAGAAATCTTACCAAAAAATTAGAAGACCACTCATACAATCCAAGAGTTAATGTGGCCTTCCTAAATAAGAGTAAAAAAATCATTCTTATCTATTTCTTGCATTCTTAATTATTTTATACTAAAATAAAGCCATAAATAAAAAACTATTATTTAATTTCTTCTAAAAAAGTAAAGGGAGCAATATCTAACCCTATAAATATAAAACATTTGTTTGGCAAAGATGTAAGTCAACTCTCAAAATATATAGCTAGAAAATAATATTTATAATAAGGTTAATTTCCACACCACACAAAAAATTGATGCAAACTAATTAGAAAAAGGCGAGTCAATTTGAAAGAAATAAGAAGGTGTCATGAAGAGCAGCTTTGTAGAGGATATAACCCAGATAATAAATAAACAACTTTAGAAAGAAGCACAAGTCATCTCTGGTAGAAGACTTCCGTTCTTTCCAGGGCTAGTGTCCAGTGTGGAGGGACACAGGGAAGACAGGAAACTTGGAGTCTGCCTCTCTGCTGAAATTACTTTGCTACCAGGCCTGCTCCACTGCAGTCAGACCATTCCAGGGTGTGGGGCCACTCTGGGTTTCCTGCTTTACAGATTCACATGGGAATCAAGACCCAGAGATCCTCTGCTCTCAGATCCCTCAATTTCCCTGGAGGTTCTGACACCAATTCAGAGAAAGGAATGGATGCCCTGTCCCTTCCACATAGCTCTTACCCTCAGCCTGGGGAAAGTGTTCACCTCTTCTTTTTTGGCATGCTGGGGAGAAAGAATTTTCTATGCCTTTCAACGTCCTTCTAGCTGAACCAAGAGTCAAGCTGATATGAGACTGGTTAACAGGAGAAAATAAAATTTAGTTCCAAATATATAGAAAATCCTTACAGACGTGGCAGTCAGGCGACATGAGGCTTATCTGAGCTCAGGAGAGAGTCAGGGTCTCTGGGATGCAAAGGGGACAAAGACCATTAGCAAGAAGATGAGAGATGTTTGGAAAATCAAGGTTTCCCTATTATGCAAATATATTTCCTGGGTAAAGAGGAATCCTTGTGTTCAGGGCACCTGGGTAGCTCAGAGCTCTGGGATGTAGCCCCACATTGGCTCCAAGCTCAGCAGGGAATGTTTGTCTCTCTCCTTCTCCCTTCACCCCTCCCCCTGTCCATACTCTTTCTCAAATAAAAAATAATTTTCAAAAAAAGGAATCCCTGTTAATACCTCTCTGCCTGCTACAGGCTAGCAATTGAAGAGGACATAATGAGCTTTTCCTGAACCTTCTGGGTTTTTATTGCATTTAACTCAAAATAATTCTTACATCAAAGTGGCCCATCATGGCACTGCCCACCTTTGGTCCTTACAGGAGTGCAGGAGTAAAGACTGGGACCAGCAAGTTCTCCTTTACACTTACTTTCAGACCAAAAGATTTGCCCTTGGAGACTTGAAAGCTAAGGAAATAACTACCTGAGGTTGCCTTTGAATTCCTGTTCTGGATGTGTACATGGGTGTAGGGAGAGACTGGCCCGAGAGCAGTGAGGGAAGGGAGAGCTGATGCCTAAAAATATCATCCCCTTACAGTGAAATTGTGCAAGTTTCTGAGAACTCAGGGTGAGCAAGTAGAAGAATTTGGGCCAAAACTTAGAGGCCCTGACAAGGAGCTGGGAGTCTGTGGGCTAGGCCACATCTTCGGTTGCTTGTGCCTCTGTCTCTACCTTCCTTCTGGTGAACCCTCCACGGTTCCTCTGTGCCATCAAAACACATAGGGTAGCAAGGAGGTTTCTCCTGCCCTAGGTGGGCATTCTGGGTGAGTCTTTGAGAACAGCAAGGTCCTGTTCCCTCTGTGAGCTCTCAAAAAGAGCCCTTGCAGACTCATCACCTCCGTCATGCAGAAGTCAGCTTGTGATCAGACACCTCCTGCCTCCCCATCCAGGGAAACTGGCAGGCCCTGCACACTGCATATTGGCCAGGTGACAGTGAGTGACAGCTGGCTCTGTCAGGAGATTAACTCTGAGCTAGGTGGCATTCCCTTTTTACTCTGCCACACACCTGCTCTACACTGCCACCATCGACTGACAAAGCACACTGTCTTGATCTTACACATCATGGGGCAAAATTGCCAGGGTCTTATTAATTAGCATCATTCATACTTGTGTGCACACAAGGGTGTGCCTCTTGCCCCGACTCACTCATTACAGTAAAGGTGGCACCTGTGAGGTGACTCTTGAAAGATTGGCATCTGGGAATTAATAGTAACTTTTGGGGCCAGACTGTGGAAAGGCTGAAACCAGGTTTTAGAATTTGAAAGTCCCTCAGAAGTATTCACCACACTTAAATTTTCAAGGTAGGAAGTGTTATCTTTTGTTATTTTTGCATTTATGTTTTTTTTTTAATTTTATTTTCCAAAAATGGGGAATTGTTATTATTTTTTTTTTTTTTGCTGTTTTGCTGTTTTTAAATGCATATCATTACCAAATACTATTTTAGGTACTTAATCTTTTCTTTTTAAACTTTGTTTAATCCACCTGGTAATGGCCATTCTATAAATTAGGTGCTATTCTCATTTTATCCTATTTATATCATTTTCATTTCATGAAGCAAACGAGGCACAGAAATGACAAAAGACTTGCCCAAGGTCATTGGCTTTCCAAGTTTGCATACATAGAATTAAATGCAGGCACTCTAGCTTCAGAGTCTGCACTCTTAATCACTACCTTACATTGTCAGAAGCATAACATCTATTAATTTAATTAATAGATTTTATTTAATAAATAATTTAAAAATTAATTTAATTAATAAGAAACTGTATGTATGGATCATCTGCTGTGTGGATGTTGGTCTATTATGTTAGGAATATAGTGGAAAACAAGATAGACAAGATCTCCACCCTCATGGAACTTATATCCTAGCAAAGAAGATTAAAAATAAATAGATGATGATTCACCTCCCCTTCCAATTTCCCCCAACCCCTTCTCTCTAACTCCCCATGTCCTCCATGGTATTTGTTATGCTCCACAAATAAGTGAAACCATATGATAATTGACTCTCTCTGTTTGACTTATTTCACTCAGCATAATCTCTTCCAGTCCCATCCATGTTGCTACAAAAGTTGGGTATTCATCCTTTCTGATGGAGGCATCATACTCCATAGTGTATATGGACCACATCTTCCTTATCCATTCGTCCGTTGAAGGGCATCTTGGTTCTTTCCACAGTTTGGCGACCGTGGCCATTGATGCTATAAACATTGGGGTACAGATGGCCCTTCTTTTCACGGCATCTGTATCCTTGGGGTAAATACCCAGGAGTGCAATGGCAGGGGAGGTGAATCATGAGAGACTATGGATTCTGAAAAACAATCTGAGGGGTTTGAAGTGGCGGGAGGGTAGGAGGTTGGGGTACCAGGTGGTGGGTATTATAGAGGGCACGGATTGCATGGAGCACTCGGTGTGGTGAAAAAATAATGATACTGTTATGCTGAAAATAAATAAATGAAAAAAAATACTATCTCAAAAAAATAGATGAATAAAAATAAATAACATTTTCAAAGAATGAGAAGTATCTAAAAAGAATAAAACAAGTTGATATGACAGTAATTCCAAGAGAATTCATTTAGATAGTTATCAGAAAAGGTTTTGTTGAAGAAATGACAAAAAGGAGGCAACTACATGAAAAGTCAAGGAAAGGGCCTTCCAGAAAGAGTAACAGCAAATGAAAGGATCCTGAGTTGATAATGAGGTTGGCAAGTATGATGATCAAGAACAGACAGAGGGGCACGTGGGTGGCTCAGTGGGTTAAGCCTCTGCCTTCGGCTCAGGTCATGATCTCAGGGTCCTGGGATCGAGTCCCACATCAGGCTCTCTGCTGGGCAGGGAGCCTGCTTCCCCCTCTCTCTGTCTGCCTCTCTGCCTACTTGTGATCTCTCTCTCTCTCTCTCTCTCTCTCTCTGTATGTGTGTGTGTGTCAAATAAATAAATAAATAAAATCTTTTTTTTAAAAAAAGAGCAGATAGAAAAATTAGTGAACGGATGAATGGATATGAACAGGGCATGAACTTAGAATCTCAGAACATCTTCATCCCCCTCTTCCTCCTAATTGTCTTCGAAACATCATTACCATCCCACAAAATGGAATGCGGAAGTGATTATCTAAATAGCTATAGCCAAAAAAAAACCATTTTCAATAAAGAAGGGTATAGGCATAACCTCAATAATTGGCTGTATTTGGGTGGTGAATGTGGCTCGGATGTTCACATCTCCAAATCAATAGCCAAGTACCACCACAATCTCAATCTCATAATCTGCACCCTCAATACCCTATAAGAACATTTGTTTTCAGCAATTTAGGCTAATGGGGCAGAATTCAGAATGGGTGACACAATGATACCATGGAGGAAGGGATCTGTGAGCTCTGGGTCCAGGAAGACGCCACACAGGAGTACAGAGCAGGTGGTCTGGGATAGATAATGAACAGTGTTTTGAATAAATGAATGATTGAATGAGTGGATTTATTAGTGCCCCTAATTAAGAGATGTCTAAGAAGTAAGAGAAGCAAATGCGTCCTTCATGTTTCTCTTAGAGGTATGCCTGTGTTTGTGTAGATTTCTCAAGGGTGTGTAAAACCTTCCATGTGAACATGAAGGCTCATATAACTTCCTCAAAGTAAACCTCTAAAAATTTTCTATTTCAAGGAGTCAGTACTTTTTTTTCCTCCATCCCACATTTGGAAATTAAACAACACACTTCTAAATTCCATGGGTCAAAGAAGTCTTAAGAGAAATTTAAAATACATAAAAATGAGTGAAAATTAAAATACAACATATTAAAAATAGGTGGTATGCAGGTAAAGCAAGGCTAGGAGAGAAATTTACTGCATTAAATTACTTTAGAAAAGAGGAAAAGGCGCAAATTGAAGTTCTTACCTCAAGGAAACAGAAAAGGAAGAGCAAACAAAAGGAAGGAAATAAGAAAAATTAGAGCAGAAATCAATGCAATTAAAAACAGGAAAAAAATGAAAAGCAATATAATTTAAATAAAAAAGAAAAGCAATATAATAAAAAGCTATTTCTTTTTTTAAAATGTAATGATAAACCTTTATCAAACAAAGTCTTCAACAAAATATTAACAAATAAACCCAGTGATATACAAAACAGAATGAGGGGCACCTGAGTGGCTCAGTGGGTTAAAACCTCTGCTTTTGGTTCAGGTCATGATCCCAAGGTCCTGGGATTGAGCCCCACATCGTGTTCTCTGCTCAGCAGGGAGCCTGCTTCCCCCTCTCTGCCTGCCTCTCTGCCTACTTGTGATCTCTGTCAAATAAATAAATAAAATCTTAAAAAAAAAAAAAGCAGAATGAGACAGCATGATTCTCTTGAATTTCTGTGTAATGTGGGTTCAACATAAAACTTACAGCACAGTGCTGTAAGTTCTGGCCACTGCAAGGCAGCAGAAAAGGAATAGGCAGTAGAGTCCCTGCTTGCAGATGACATATTGTCTACATAGAAAATCCAGGAAATCTTGAAAACAAACTAACTAACTAACAGCTAGAATGAGTAAGCAAGATCTATAAGGGTACAAAGTAGGAGATTAACACATAAAAGTCAATTTCCATGTCCTGAAGTGAACATGCATGAACCAAAATAAAAAACTAAAATAAGCCTGGTGCTTGTTCCAGAGCAAATTAGAAACTTAGGTGTAAACTTTAAAAAAAAATGTACAAGATCAAAAAACTACCAAATGCAGATGAAAGAATCCCAGGAAGACTAAAGAAGGGGAAAACACGCCGTGTTCACTCAGTGGGAAGACTAAATGTAGCAAAGACGTCAATTTTCCCCAAATTGATTTTCCCCTTAAAAAAGGCACATATGAAAAAAAAAAAGGGAAAAAAAGGCACATATGGGCAAAATATTTGAATTAGACATCTCACCAAAGACAGCATAAAAACGGCATAAAAACATGTAAAAATGTTCAATATTGTTAATCATCAGAGAAATGCAAATTAAAACCACAATGAAAAGCCACTGCATACTTACAAAAATGGCTTAAAGAAGTAGCGATCGAATGCTGCCAAAGAGATGAAATCATTGGAAATCCCATAAATTGCTGCTCAGAGTATAAAATGGCATGGTCATTTTGGAATTCAGCATTTTTCCTAAATTCAAAGATGCATGTATTATACAACCCAGCAATCTTATCCCTAGATATTGATTGTGTATCTGTACATCACAGAAAGCAACCTTTCTGTGAATGTTTCTAGCAGATTTATTCATCATTTCATGAAACTGGAAATAATACAGATGTCCATCAATCTGTGAATGGATAAATCATGATCTATCCGTACAACAGAACGCTACTCAGCTGGGAAAAAAGAATAAGCCGCTGATAGACAAGAAACATGACCTGCGCATCTGAAACTGACAGGATGTTATGTGTCAACCACACATCAATTAAAAGCTAATTAATTAACTAATCATTTTAAAAGTAGCAAATAGAAAAAAGTAGGTGAGGCTCAAACACATTATAATGAGCATCTCTAGTGAAAAAAGCCAGACACAAAAGACAGCATACTGCATGATTCATTCTATGTAAAATTTTAGAAAAGGTAAAATTATAGCAACAGAAAAGCAAACAGTGGTTGCTAGTGACTAGGGCTGAGAGGGAGAATGGCTTTCAAGAGACACAAGGGAATTTTTAGGGAATGATGTAAATGTTCTCCTTTATGACTAAGGAGGTAAATGTATACTCGACTGTATTCATCTACCAAAACTCATTAAATTAGGCTCTTACATTAGACAAATTATAAATTTACTTCAATTTAAGGTAAATTATAGTTCACTAAAACTGAGATGAAATTTACAGTTTACATAAAATGAAGACAAAGAACTTTTAGTTGGGAAGAGAGCGAATGGTGCACAAAAGAGATGGTTTGATAATGGGCAAGAAGGAGAAAGTTCTGGAGTCACACGGGCCTTGGTGGGTCAAGGCAAGTGTTCCTCAGTATTGCATGCACTCCAGCCGGGGTCCCCAGGAGCCAGGTTCCCCGAATCACTGGAGGGACTCACAGAAGCAGAATCTCCAGACCCTAGACTATAGCTTTGGGAAGTTCACCAGGTAGTTCTGTGATATGGCCCAGAGACCATCAACTCTAACTGTGCAAAGGCTCATGCAGGAGATGCTTTCAACCCAAATCCACTTAGTGAAGTTTTCCTGACATGACCTGGTGCTAAAGCTGCTGGGTGGAGACAGGCAGCCTTCGGGGCTTGGGAATAACACGTGCATGGCAAGAAGGTTGTCCGGCGTGTCTGAGGATGTGGTAGATGATTCTTGGTGAGGTAGGGAGGTCAGCCTACAGGAGGCCCATGCCACCGCCATGCTACCCCATGACCCCCCAGCACACGGGCCCTCTTTGCACAGAAAGACTATCTCTAAACACAGTAGAAGTGTCAGAAAATATATGTTTTCTTAGAGGGTGACTTACTGGCGTACCAGTTGCTGTGTTTCTTTTTTTCCCCTTAATTGCAAGTAGATCTTCTCAAAGCAGAAGCTCCTGGATGTGTTCCTGAGTCTTGCTAGCAGGGTTATTGGCTGTAAGCCATCTGCTGGCTGTGTGAAGGTCCACTCAGTCCTCCCAACACGGGGGCTTGCCTAATGGGAGAACGTGCATGAAACACTTGGAAGTTAGAACAGCAAATATTATTCAGACACAAATCGTTCCTATTAGGACAGTTGCTTTCTAAAATGGATCAGTCTCTTCAAAAGCGTTTTTACCAATGTAAAACCTACATACCCTTCCTTCAATGCTTCTCTTTCTGGTATAGCTAATCAGTTCGTAGGAAAGTCGCAAAGGAGGAACTAAGTCTCTGATCACTTGTTAATAGCTGCTTGACCCTGGAACTAGTCCTACAGGAAACAGCGGCTCTTTAAAGCATAGTATAGGTTTGCCATGCCTGGGGCAGGGATCTCAATCCTTCTTGTCCACTGGAACCATCTGGAAGCCTCGTCCAGACAAGCACAGATTTTATTGTTCTGACATGAAACCAGGCAGGAGCATCTTTTTTTTTTTTTTTTTTTTTTTTAAGAGACGTGTTTCCTTATGGGCATCCAGGGCTGAGGACCACAGGCCTAGAGATGAGACAAGATGAGACGTATTCATCAAGCTAACTTTATTGAGCACTTACTAGGTGTCAGGAAGAGTGGTTGATGGTGGTGGGTTTCCCACAGTGGATTCCTAGGGCCTTAGGTACTTTGGCTGATACTATGATCAGACAAAGGATAAAGGCATTTTGAAACCCATCTGTGCAGTCGCTTCTCCAGGAAGGTGCTGAACTCCTAGATGTTCTATTTTATTCATGCAACGCTGCGGCACGCAACTCAACCTACAGCCGCAAAGAGTAAATCTGCAAACGACAGGGGAGGATCTGCGACAGGGAGAGACATGAGCACAGAGATTGTACATTAACGAAATCTCTGCAATTCCAGGATATTGACAAAGGTACATGCTGATAGCCAAAGAGCATGTAAGGATTTTAATACCACATTTCCAGTTATGACTAGAGAAGCATAATTAGGTACTAAATTACAATGTTAATATTCATTTGAACGCAGAAGTACTTGTAGTGGTAGCACTGGGGCCCTGGGAGGGCAGCGGGGGAGATGATTCAACGGACAGAGAGTTTCTCTGAACAAGTTTTGTCCTGGGTTCTGTGAGGTCAGCTCCCAGCAAAGTCTTCAGGGGTCAAGGCGTGGACTGAGAATGATGGCTTTTCTCCTTTGGTAGCTTGCACTCAAGGGGTTCAGAACTAAGCAAGTAAATACACAAGTCACTACAAATTACAGTTCAGAACACAGACTAGGACGGAATGGGGAGAGAGAGCCCCCGGAGGAGGGCGCACTGGCGAAGGCCAATTGGGACGTGGATGCTCGACGTGGGGGGAGGTGCGGGGCTCCGTGCCGCACACAATTTTTCTAGCAAGAATAGAAGGAAGGGTCTTGCTGAGGTCTCCTATTACTGGGGCCTTATCTATTTATACATCCATTTCATCCAGAAAGAGTCTGAGGTGGGGCTTACCTGTCATCTGCAAGAAAATTAAAGTCGCTTCCTAAAAGGGGCAAAAGCAAATTGAAGTAATGAGAAGGAAGGAAGAGGGAGGGGGGTTAAGAGAGAAAGAGAGAAAAAGACAACACCCATGCAAGTGTGCGCGCCTACACACACACACATACACACACACACACACACACACACACACGTGCATGCCGTCGCACATAGGAGTGCCTTGTGGAAGTCCCTTAAATGAAGCACGGATTCCCCCTTATGCCCATCTCCCCAGGATTTGGTTGTCTTCCTACAGAATTTCTCTGGGCTTCCTACAAAAGGTAAGATTCCAGACTGAGCGACCCTAATTAGCTGGGGCCATCTCCCGTATGGAGCAGAAGCAAATCTGTCACCAGCTGTGGAAAACAACAGTCCTCAGCTCCCCCAAACCCCAAAACACATAAGCTCAGCATTTTAACTGGCTGGGGTAAGAGCCATTATTTTCATTAATGGAGCTCATTTTTATTTTATTGGGCTTTTTTACTATCAGATTAAAAGCATGTTTTTATTGTAGTTTTTTTTTTTTCTAATGCAATCTTGGGTGATGTGCTCAGAATGAATGGAATAGTTATTGTTTTAATTATTTTTTCATTTTGTGTTTTTATTTCGTTTGTTCCTTTTATTTACTACTCTTAAGTTTGCCGTAATAACACGGACGCAGGGTGCTCGGAGGCCTCCCGTCAGCACCCCGCAGCGGTTTGCCTCAGCTAAAGGCCAGGGGAGAGGAAAACACCAGCACACTAATGCTTTCAGAGTCGAGCGGCAGCAAAGCGCCCCCCACCCCCTGCCCCCAGTCCAACCACAGTGACAGAGGGCACGTGGGCAGAGCCAAGGGCATGAGCCCCTCAGGGCTGAGAGGAGCAATACAAGGTGTCATTCCAGGCCACTCTGTGCCTCTCCTTGGCTAAACCCAGCCTGGCTCATTGGGTGAAGAAAAACGTGGACGGAGTCTCAAGGTGGATAAGCCATGGGGCACGTTCCTCACTTCCTGCCACATGTCACCAATGCCCAGGTCTGCAGAGGCTGCCTGTAAGGACCCCAAGGTGTTAACACACAGAGACACTCAGCTGGACCTGGACACCTGTTCTCTGCCCACAAAGGTGAGGGGACAAGAACAATGCCTTTCCAGGAGGTCCGCATGTCTCTGCAACATTGGGGGCTTGGGTAGGGCAGCCTTTCCAGATTCTTCACTTAGCAATAGAAGCTGAGCATGTGAGTTTGCTGTCCAGAAACAAGCTGAAAAAATACTGCACATGTAGATGCCTATAACTGCTGATGAAGGGCTCCTTCGGGCTCCTCAATACTCTTGATCTCCCTGGATCTAACTGGAGAAAGCATCCATCCCCGGAAGAGAGGCTGAGGCCCATGCATGGATTTGCCACAGCCCCGTGCTCGCTATGTTGTCTCACTCCTCCTTCCCTTGACTGGTTCCCTTTGTCTGACCGGCCCCCATTCCCAGGGTGCCCCCAGAGTGTTCTCTACATCCCTAACCCATTTGGCCTGTGAGGTTAAATCTCACAAAGGTACAAAGATCATGGTGGTACCCTCTTCAAAGGGCTTCTCATCACACGCACAATAAAACCCAAACTCCTTGCAGATCCCATGAAGTCACTGTGATCTGACCCGTCCTGGCTTCTGGGCTCAGCTGCCCCACTGACCTCACTCTGGCCACACCAGCCAACCCTTGAAGGAGCTTGGGCTGTCCCCTTCCTGGAGGTTCCCCCACACCTCCTCCTGATTCTTTTCCTAAAAGGGATTCCCACAGAGGTCACCCTGCTCACCCTCTGCCTCCGCCATCACTCTATGTGTCCTTACCTGCCTTCACTTTCACCATGACACTTGTCATTGCTGACCTTACATCACTCACGCCTTTGCTGATTGCCTCTCCACCTGCGAATGAGCACAGGGAAGGGAACTGCTGCATCTCTAGGCCCCGCACAGCAGCCCTGGGCACTTGGCAGGTGGCCAAGAAGTTCTTGGTAGCAGACATCTCGGACTCTTTTTACTGCTGTATCACTGACATAGAGAAAGTTCTGGCATATAGTAGATAGTCAATAAATGCTTGCTGTCTAGGAAAAAACATGTGAAAATCACATGTCAATGGCCATAAGTACCTGATTGAGAGGACCTTTTCATTGCCACTTATGTTCCAATGGATGAGTCAGGAACTTCCAGAGTGAAGGTGAACTTGGGACTCAGCTCTCTCCTTCCAGCCCCCCAAAACCAACAGAATACTTCCAAGACCACCTGATTTTGTGTCTAAATAAAAATAAGGTAGATGAGGCTTTCAAAACCCACAATTGTCTCCTTCTTAATGAATGTTGGCTCACTACCTCTATTACCTCCCTTGCTTCATACATGTGTCATTTCTCAGAACATATTCTATGGAGATAAATAAGATGTCACACACACACACACACACACACACACACACACACCACAGAGAGAGAGAGAGAGAAATATTACCCAGCCATCAAAAAGAATGAGACCTTGCCATTTGCAACAACATGGATAGACCTAGAGGGAATTGAGCTAAGTGAAATAAGTCAGATGGAGAATGACAAACACCATATGATTTCACCTATATGTGAAATCTTAAAAAAGCAAACAAAGAAAAAGCAAAAGTAGACCATAAACACAGAGAGGACGGGGTGGGCAAGATGGGTGAGGGGGAAGGGGAATATGGGCTTCCAGGGAGCATAGTCAAAGGTACTGTAACAGCGTTGTGTGGTGACAGATGGTAGCTACATTGTGATGAGGGCAGCGGCACGCATAGGCTTGTCCAATCATTATTCTGTACACCCCAGAACTAATGTAACATTGTGCATCAACTGTACTCAAGTAAAAAATAAATAAAGACTGATCCATAGTAAAAATAAAAAGATTCAGTTCTTATCCAAGGCTATGCCCTTCATTTTTCAACTACTTTTTAGATATAGAAAAACAAAATACCAAAGAAGTTATTTTCAGTTATGAATGAATTTTTGGGGGTGAAAGGAATAAGAGGGAGAAAACCAACACAAGACCTCTCACTGTGTCCCTTTTTATATCATGTTATCTTTGAACTCTGTGACGTTATACAGAGTGCGATCATCCACCATAATGTAAAGGGCTTAAGAAACAAGAAATTGCGATTGAAACAAAGAAACAGAGCATGGAGTCCCCTTTAACAAAATCCCAGCAGTAAATTCTAGAAACAACTTCCACCTCACAAAAGATGTTGTTCCCTTAAGGGAAGTGAACGCTACAGCTAAAGAACTTTTTTTTTTTTTTTTTTTTTTTCCCAAAGACGATTTGGAAGGAGTGCTCCTGCCTTGGAGAGAATACCCAGATTTAAGTTATGTAAACAAAAGAAGTCCATTTATCACGACCCACACTCAAGTGCCAGGGCTCTGTGGCATCCTGAGCATGAGACATGAAGTCGCCAGCGCCGTGCACTGCTCAATTGTCCTTCCCACGCTGTACTTGTGAATCCCATAGCCAATGCAATTATACTTCTCAGAGAATTTTGGAACAGAATGGGGCCGGTCAGGCAGGGGGTTCTTGACTTACGTTAGGCAGACATTGGTGGGTTACTTTTGCCAAATATCCCTTCATTTTAAAAAGCGCTGCAGGGAATGACAAAGTTGAGGGTCATACATTTATAAAAAGAAAATATTCCGCACTCCTGCACCATTGTGTGTCATTTGGCTGGTACAACATGGAACACAGGTTGGGACGTGTGATTCTATCCCGAGTCTGAGCTATGTGCAGGCTTCTGTCTTGGCTCATAGGAAATAACACACTCCTACTAATGAGTATTACATATTAAAGGTATATTGTACAAATTATATAATTATATATTATATAAATATAATCATAAAAAAGTTCATGGCCAACCCTTCTCTCTGTCAAATGCTGTTCTAAGCCCTTTACATTCTAAGTTGTCATGGTATAAGGCAGTACTGTCTTCCCTCATTTCAGATCCGGAGAGAGGGGCATGGAAGGGCTAGGTGACTTGCTCAAGATCATAGAGCTGGAGGGGGGCAGAGCTTCATCAGAACCCCAGTCTTGGGCTTAAGGTTAGCAGTGGCCGGTGCCATGATGGCATGAAGTCAGAACAGGGCACAGGGACCCCAGGGGGTGAGGAGGGTGACCTCTCTGGGAATCCCTCCTAGGAACAGAGTCTTGAAGAGCTATGGGGGAGCCTCCACACAAGAGACAGCCCAAGCTCCTTCAAGGGTGGCTGGCGTGGTCAGAACAAGGTCAGTGGGGCAGATACAGTGGGGCAGTTGAGCCCAGAAACCAGGACGGGTCAGATCACAGTGACTTCATGGGGTCTGCAAGGAGTTTGGATTTTATTGTGCGTGTGATGAGAAGCCCTTTGAGGAGGATGCCAACATGATCTTTGGACCTTTGTGAGATTTAACCTAACAGACCAAACAGGTTGGGAACCTGGAGAACACTCTGGGGACACCCTGGAATGGGGGCTGGACAGGCGAAGGGAACCAGTCAAGGGAAGGAAGACTGAGGCCACAGAGCTTCGAGGTAGTGCTGGCACTTGTTGACAGTGCGTGGCAGCTCACAGAGGCGAATTCTCGCACCAAGCACCCAGCATCCGAACCCTGCCTGGTTTTACACTCTCAAAGTGGCTCATCTGGGAGTTTACCTTTTGTTTCTCATTCACCTTCTATGCAGAAACTGTCCACTCTAAGCTGAAGAAGCAAATCTGAGCTGGTCAGTGGACTCGGGGAAGCTCTTGTATCTAGGGGTGGGAGCTGCAGGTTCAATTCAGGGGACGGACTGTCCCTGTGGGCCGTATGCTCAGACATCTGACTGTGAAGACTGTGCGTGATGATCCAGGGAGCCCCAGGGACTGGAATTCCCATTCCCATAGCACCTGTCTTCTTCATCTTTAGATGAAACTAGCTTGGAGGCCAGTATTTGTTCCTCTATGCTGCTCAGTCCTTATTTCTCTCTCCTGGTTGGATCTGTCTGCTCTGAGCCATCAGGAGATAGATAGGAGATAAAGACAAAGCATATTGCTTATCCTGTTTTGAACTGGAATTTCAAGTCCTGCTGGGCTACAAAGCACATGCGCAGGGCCACAGAAGACACTTGATGAAAGAGGGCTTCTCTCTTAAAGAATGCTGCCCCAAAGCCACTGCCTTCGGCTCAGGTCATGATCCCAGGGTCCTGGAATCGAGTCCCACATCAGGCTCTCTGCTCAGCGGGGAGCCTGCTTCCTCCTCTCTCTCTCTCTGTCTGCCTCTCTGCCTACTTGTGATCTCTCTCTGTCAAATAAATAAATAAATGCTTAAAAAAAAAAAAGAATGCTGCCCCACACCCTCCCCCATGTCCCCATGCATGCACACACACACACGCACACACACACACACACAGAGTCACATACATACATACACACACAGCTATAGAGCCTCCGGCACAAACGACTACCTCGTGCACACAGGAAATCCGGGATTTAATGACTGGGCTTATCTTGTGCGACATTCCCAAGGCTCCATTTTTCATTAAGCAATTTTTAAAGAGTTTTATGACCCCATGAACAATAATTTTTTTTAGTGAAAGCAGACTGAATTGTAAGTGGCGGTAATTACACCAAACTAATTGTAGGCAAAATTAGTAAGAGGTCAGATCCGTTTGGTCGCAAAAGAAAATATATGCCTGGATCACACCTTAAATGATCTCTAGGAAATTAATTCATCATGGAAAAAAGGAATCTTCCTAAATTAACAATGGGTCTCTCCTAGAACATTTGAAAGAATTGGGTTTTCTCTTTGGTTTTTGTTAGATATCCAGTGTGTGTGTGTGTGTGTGTGTGTGTGTACTTGAGAGTATGCATGTGCGTGTGTGCACATGTTGGGGTGGAGAGATGTGACATATAGGTTTCCAAGCACCACCCCATATGAGTAACTTCTTCCTTACTGGGACATGGAACATGACCCAGATGTCAGGAGACATAGAACACCCAAGGCTTCTATGAGGTCACACATTGTCCAGCATAACCCTCCTCCCCAGATGAGATCACCTCACTTTAAAAATGTGCCAACAACAGTATGATTGGATATCACAGTGGTATTTTCCTCTACAGTGCCATTTTAGCACAGAGGATGCACATTTCTTGATATGGGCACAAGGCCCATGCAAAGTTGACTGGGAGTCCCACAGAGATCAGACTCATGATAAGCCCCATCCCTGGAAGACTGAAGTTTGCAAAACTGAATCACATCATTCATAGGAATTGAGTCCCAAAGTCAGTACCCAGAGCTGAAATCCTATATGATTGAATTACCCTGGAGATCTGCTGGTAAAGACTAAGTTGGAAAGTGATATTCCAACTCTTTTCAATTAGTCTTCACTTTTTGGAACAGATTCCTGCTTCTATGGAAGACTACTAGCTGAAATACCTCGTGTATGGTTATAGGTCCTGTTGCATAAAAAATTACTTCTCTTTAAACCCCCAAAGCCATTCAGTGCTGTGCAAGGGCATGCCATCGGAGGTACATGAACCTGAGACCAGAGCCCATGCCTCAGAGCACAAGCGCCCTGACTGGTTGCAAGGTCACCATACTATTTCAACTCCTCAGATGCCCTTCTTGGCTGCTGAGCACTTGAAATTGCATGACTTAAATATATATACCATGCATCCCCCCAGTGGAGATGCCTGCATGGAAGTATGGTCAGCTCAGATTTACACAGAGACATAGCAATGAGTTTCATAGTAAGAAAACAGGGAAGGTGAATGGCTGGGAATATAAATCTGGATTCCTGCATGTTCAGCCTGAGAGGGTCCAGCAGAGCTATCTCACTTGCTCTGGTGTAGAATTGCTTTGCAAAATTCCAGGTAATGGAAGATAAATGCATTGCCAAGAGGGAGGAGATTAACCTTCTCTCATGTCAGCACAGGCAATAGATGCTGGCATCCTCTGACTCACAGTGAATATTGGGCAGATTCAAACAGCCATAGCCTCTACACGGGAGACAGTGATATTGGATGCCCATGTGGTAGCCTGTTGCGAAATGGGTAAAGAGACAGGAAGCTCACAGATTCTCAGCCCATCACATCTTGGGTGCTTCTGACTGCTAGAAATTTCACCAAAGTCCCTTAGGGGTCAGAAACACCTTTTGTTAAGAGGCTTTTGAGTGTCCTCATAAAGGATATCATCAGGGTATGCATTAGCCATTTATGCCCCCTGCAGTGACAGATCTCTCTTCCTAGTCCCATCTCCCACCCCCAGCTTCCAATAAGCCATTATCTGAACATCTAGACACTATCAGGGCAGCATTGGTCTCTCCAAGAGAACCACAAACTAAGGTCTGGGGCTGGGGGCCTTCCCCATTGGAACCCCAGGGTTAATTCAAAGTAATCACATGGAAATGGAGGTCAGTGATGCCAGCTTGTGCCAGGATTTCAATAGGACCAAGGACCAGGGAATCTATACCAATGCCAAAAGATGCCCATGCCCTTTTCCCATGGCAGAGATGCTAACTGAGCCATCTCCTTCAGTTTCATTCATAGGATCCTTTATGGCCCAACCTGCCTACTGCATGTGGTTTCATTTCCTACCACACTCTGCTTCCCAAGACCACCTCCTTCCCTTTGACTTGAACATGGTTTTCCTTTTGGAACTCCTTGCTGTGTCTCCATCCACCTAAATAATTCCCTCCCATCCTTCAAAAGAACTCAGGTATGGGGGCACGTAGATGGCTCTGTCAGTGAAGCATTTGCCTTTGGCTCAGGTCATGAACCAAGGGTCTTGGGATCGAGCCCCGCATTGGGTTCCCTGCTCAGCACAGAGGATGTTTCTCCCTCTCCCTCTGTCCCCACCCCCAGTTCCTGCTCTCTCTCTCCCTCTGTCTCCCTCTCTCAGATAAATAAATAAAATCTTAAGAAACCTCAAGTGTCATAGCCTAAGGTGGAGGTAGATTTCTCACCTCTTACATGGGGTGGGCGTCATGCTCTGTCTCCCATAGGACCCAGAGGCTTACCCCACAGTGTGCTATAACTATCTGCCCCATGGCTGCCCCACATGCACCAGACCTTGAGTCCCCATACCCAGCAGGTGTGTGCCTGTGAGCCCACCCTCTAGCCTCATGCCGTGCAGGGTGGGCAGTCAATCCATGTTTGTTAAATGAACAAACAGGTCGTGCTACCCCCAAGTCACTCTTCAGTAGCCACATTGGACTGGGCCAGTTTCTCTAAGCAGTAGTTATAGGAAAGCAACCCCTAACATATTTGCACTTCTAGAAAATTCCACACCAGGACTGATAACCTGGTTTTGACCCCCATTCTTGTCCCCGAAATCAGGGTGACACCCAAGACTTGACATCAAGGAGGAAGAAGAGGAGATAAAAAGGAGGAATGGGGGCTGGGGGCGGTGGAGGAGAAGGAAGAGTAGAACCAGCCAGACAGACACACAAAGAAACTGACCCTTGCACTTCAGGGTCAAGCTGAGCTTCCTGGGCAGTGAAGACAGGGATGGCTGCAGACCCCCAACCCCAAGGAAGAAAACCCCCCAGCAAGTTTTCATGGGCTCTGGCTGAGAAAGGCTCCGGGTCAGAAGCTCAAGTTTTGCAAGAGACAATATGGCCGCAACGACTCAGATCCATTCTGCAATCTTTTAGCAGTGGCGTCAGCCAAGTAGCTACAAGAAGGGCCCTCAGAGATACAAAATCTAAGAAAAATAGTCCTGGCATCTAATTACAACAGTGCAGTTTGCTGCTTTTATCTGTAATTGGACTGTATAGTCTTTCATTCTAATTTACTTTACATCTAAACTGTGATAATCAAGACAAGCAGAACAGAATGGTCTCTAACTGGCTATCCTACTGACACCCGTTAATGCCTAATTATAACAACTAAATTAAAGATGCGACTGGAAAGAGGTGGAATATCAGTTTGAAGCATTTAATTCTGTGGAGAGAAGTAGAGATTTTAAATCCTAAGTAAGAAAATCAATATTATGCCTCATTATATTGGTATTGCTAAACAGATTAATGAAATTAAGTATTTTGTTGTGTTGCTTTCCTGTTTTCCAATGTTGTCCTGATGCAATGATGGTTTGTAATGAAGGAGTACTGCAGAGGAGGAAGTCTAAATGGAGAGCCAATTTATACACCGAAATTGGGAGATTGCTAATCTTGTTTATAGAGCAAAGGTTTTCTTTTGATATGGTTAGATTTTTAGATAGGCATTATGGGTCTGGACTTCTGCAGCTCACAGAACAAATATACATTCGACTCAAAGCGAAGGCAGGTGCTGTCTTCCCTATTGTGGGCAGAGGTGTCAAAATGGACCACTTTGACAATACCAGTGTTCACAAACACGGTGGCTCTGGACAAGCATCCTCGGAGATCCTAGCGTCAGTGGCCTCACAGTGGATGCTACCTATGAAAATGCAGGGCAAAGAGGCAAAGGGACGCTGGGGAGATGAATGGAAGGTCTACCAGGTCCCCAGAGCCCTTTGGTGGGTTGGAAGCGGGAAGAGAAGCTGTGAGAAGAAGCTGTGGTTCAGCTTTGACAACGGAGCTTGGAAGTAAAAGGACCGAGGTTTGCGGAGAGAGAGAAGACATGCAATTCCTGGGATCGGTGAGGCAGGACACGCATGTCCCTGACTAGGTGGCAGCACGTGCCCACCTATCCTGCCCCGTGGAATTCTAGATTTTTCTTCCTTCGCTCGTTTCTTTGGTGTTTACTGCTTATCCTGACTTCGAAGTCTTACAACTCAGAGTTTATATAGGACTCAAAAAACTAAAAAGTTCCAAATGCTGACATGGTGTGAGTCACCATGGGAGTCACCTCCTCTTGGTCCCCCTGCCACAGAGGTACACAAATGCAGATCTTAGAAGAATTGGAAGACCTTGCAAGAGACATCGACTACTTGAAAGAATCTCTAGAAATCTTCTGGAGTTGAGTTTACTGGCCAGTGACTTATTGAATGAACGACCTGAGGACAGTGCAGCTCCAGACCTCTTCCGAGGCGGGGGACCCCTTCAAACACAAAGCAGCCTGAGCTCCTGCACTGCAGAGCTGGCCCATTTATAAGGGGGCCGTAGAGGGCTGCAAGCAAGGAAGGCACGGGTGTACGGACCTTACCCAGAACTTCCAGATCTGAGGAAGAAAGACATGTTAATTCCAACTTATCTTTGAATGGTTGTTTTCAGAAAAGAGAATTTGATTTTGAATTTTGTCTCATCCTCTCTTCCGATTCCTGGGGACCTTACCCATCCCATAAGCATGTGCACAACATGAAGGCAAGGGTGACAGTGCCCTGGGGGCAGTGATCAGCTGGGGCCAAGGGCAGGTCCCCAGCCCCTTCAGGAAGGGTGGGTAAGCCTCCTGATCCCACAGAGTGAGGCATGGGTCTAATCATCTCCTACTGCTGGCACTCAGGAAGCCAGCGCTGTCACCTCCCACCAGGCCCGCCTCTCAGCTGCACAAACAAAGCCAAATAAAAACTGCTGGCGGCCGCTTGTCCCACTGCGACAGATGTGGTGCCTCTGCACCATCTTGCCTGTTCTTAAGGGCTTTTTTTTTTTTTTTTTTTTTTTTTTATTACAAACAGACAGATGTAGCTTGTCCCTTCCATCTTGTTTACGATGCTGCTGGAGCACCTGTGGAAGACGGGTCTCTGCAGAAATCCTTGACTTCCGTTCAGATGGCTTGAGACGTAGCCAGCCAGCTCTGCAACCCTGCCTGCACATGATTCTGGGTTCTTCTGCACATGTTTGTGCTAAGCCTAGAGAAACCCGAGTCACCCAGAGGATAATCCCAGGCACCTTAGTACCACACCTCAAAGTGCATGGGATGTTTTCAATGTGTAGGCATTCATCAACATGTATGGAGGACCTCCCACAGACCACTTGGCCTTGAGGTCATTCTGTGAGCTGATTCTTGGTTCCGTCAGACTCCTCGCTGCACCGATTGCTTCCCTCACTTGGCCTCATGTCCATTTAGTCCTAGGACCCCTGCATGGAGGGGGCAAGACCCTGACTGCTCAGGGAGGGCTGTAAGACCTCTGACCATCACCTTGTTGACCTTCCTGTCCTCAGAGAAAGTGGCCCATAAACCCATGTGAACAACAGACACAGGGCAGAGAGAAGAGGAGATGCTATAAAGAAAGTCCAGGCTGGGGACTGTTTCCTGCTCTCAGCTTGACCCTGGGCACCTCCTTAGAATTATGCAGCCCCATACAGACCATTAAAGACCGTTTGCACAGCATCTCATTTCCTTAGCACAGACAATGCAAGAGCAATGACATTCATGGACTTCCTGTGACAACTGCCTCTTCTTTTTACCCTTATTTTCCATGGCCCTGCCTTTGCTGTGTAGCAAACCACCCCAAGACACATGACTTAAATACAACCAGCGTGCATGGAATTCATGCTTCTGTGGGTTGGTTGAGTGGTTCTTCTGCTCCAGACTGGCTCAGCTCCTCGCCACTAGGCTTGCCCGTGCATCTCTGATCAGCTGGTGAGTGGGCTGGTGGCTGGGAGATCTAAGGTGGCCTCGGTCATGTGGCTAGCAGCTGGCAGACTATTGGCCAGGGAGACACGGCTGATTGGGCCACATGGCTGTCAACACGTAGCAGCCTCACCCCGGCCTCTTTCTACATGGTGGTCCGAGCAAGACAGCAAGACCAGATGTGCTTTTCAAGTCTCGGCCTGGAGCATGTCTCCCACTGTCCATTGGCTGAAGCAGACCCACGGCCAAGAGCAGTCAGCGTGGGAGGACCTGCCCGAGAGCATGGACACTGGGAGGGGAGGAATTTGTGGCCATTTCTGCATCTGCCACAGTGTTTTGTTTTTCTTTTTTCAATTTATAGCCTCCTTAATTGAATAACTCAATCGTTTACTTTCAACCTTTAGTGTTTACAAAGGAAGCATGCCTTCAGCTTGAGTTGTCTCTTTAATAGATGAGGTTTCAGAAAACTATTTTCAAATGGCAATCAGACTGAGGTTTTGGGGGGCCCAAATTTTTCTTTTTTTCTGCTTTGACTACATTATGGTCTAATAATTTGGCTTAAATGTTTTCTGTTCTTTAGGTTTTTTTAAAGCTGTCTGCTGTGTGTATGTTAAATTCTTAGTACCCCACAGACATGGGAAAGTGAGTAATTTTGGTTACTTGAGACAAATATACAGATACATTTACATACAGGTTTTAATTTAGACACAGAATCAACCTTGTTGGTAGTATTTTAAGAGTTCCTCTACCAATATAATCTGCCTGATCTGCTAATTTCTTAAAAAGAGATTGCCGTGTTACTGTCATGGAGTTTTACTTGATACATGTCTGTGCAACGTAGTGGAAGGAATAAAAAAGTCATTAATTATATAAGAATTGTGTAATTCTTACACAATTGTGGAGAAGTGAAGCTGTCACCAATACAAAACAACTTTTTCTTTTCCTGCTTCATATTGGTTGCATAGAATTTCCTGTCATACTAACCTGGGCTAAGAATTAACGGAACCGTAATAGCAAGTGTGCTGGTGAACTCACTCATTTATAGGATGAGTAGAAGTAAAAACTGTGGTGTTCTGGGACCCCTGGGTGGCTCAGTTGGTTGGACGACTACCTTTGGCTCAGGTCATGATCCTGGAGTCCCGGGATCGAGTCCCGCATTGGGCTCTCAGCTCCATGGGGAGTCTGCTTCTCCCTCTGACCTTCTCCTCGCTCATGCTCTCTCTCACTGTCTCTCTCTCAAATAAATAAATAAAATCTTAAAAAAAAAAAAAAAGAAAAGAAAACTCTGGTGTTCTTCTTGGAGTAAAATTTGTCTATATGTTTAAAAATATAAAAAATGTTCATCCCATTTTAAAGAGGTCACTGTAGATTCACATTCAATTGAGAGTAATAGAGAGAGATCCATGTATCTTTTTTCTAGTTTCCACCAGCAGTAACATCGTGCAAACTGGTATCACAACCAAGATATTGACACTGATACAATCAACTAATGCCATTCAGATACTTCCAGTTTTATCTGGAGTGTATTTAGTACTATACCATTTAATCACATGGGTAGGTTTATACATCTATCCCCACAGTCTAGATACAAAACCATTCCATCAACACCAGAATCCCTCATTTTGCCCTTTTACAATCTGATTCTTTTTCCTCCCACTCCCTTCTTGCCATATCCTAAACCCCTCAAAACTACTACATTCTCCATTTATAAAATATTGTCACCTCTGCAATGTTCTATCAAAGAATCACATGGTATATGACATTTGCAGATTGGATTTTTTTCTCTCAGAATAATTCCCTGGAGACACACCTAAGTCATTGTATGTATGAACAGTTCTTTTATTTGCATTGCTGAGTAATATTCCATGCATATATGTACCACAGTTTAACCATTCACTCGCTGATGGACATCAGAGCTCTTTCTAGTTTGGGGTTATTGTGAATAAAGACACTATGAGTATTGACCTACAGGTGCTTTTGTGAATACGGTTTTTATTTCTCTGGGATAAATGACCAAGTGTAAAGTTTTTAATTCATATGATAATTTCATGTTTAGTTTTATAAGAAACTGCCAAACTGTTTTCAAAAGTGGGTATATCATCTTATATTCCCACCAACAATGTATTAGTAATCGAGTGCCTCTGCATGCTTGCCAGCATTTGGTAATGTCACTGTTTTTTATTTTCTCCATTCTGATCCATATGTAGTGATATCTCATTATGGTTTTAATTTGCATTTCCCTGATGGCTCATAATGCTGAACATCTTTCATGTGTGTGTTTGCCATCTGCATATCATCTTCACTGAAAAGTCTGTTTGTGCCTTTTGCCCACTTTCTAATTTGATTTTTTTTTTTTTTTTGCTACTGAGTTTTCAGTGTTCTTTATATATTCTAGATACTATTCCTTTGTGGGACATGTGGTTTGTAAATATCTCCTCCCAGTATGTTGCTTGTTTTCATCTTCTTCACCTAGACTTTCACAAAAGATAAATTTTTAGCTTTGATGAGGTTTAATTGATCCTTTTTTTTCTTTTCTACACTGTGCTTTCAATGTTAAGTCTAAGAACTCTTTTATTAGACCAAGATGCCAAAACAGTTTTCTTTCTATATCTCCCAAAGGTTTTTTAATTTCATGTTTTTAAGTGAATTCCATAATCCACTTTGAGTTAATTTTTATATGAGATGTGAGGCTGATGCTGAGGTCATTTTCTTACTTATGGATGTGCCATTACTCCTGCAACATTTGTTGAAAATACTTTTCTTCCTCTACTGAATTGCTTTTGAGGCTTTGTAAAAAAAAAAAAAAAAAAACTGTAAAACACTGTATGAATTTCCATGTCATCCTTATGCAGAGGCCATGTTAGTCCGCTCTGAATCACTCCAGGTTTTTATTAGATGCACAACTAAAGTGAGTACTGCTCATACCTTTAAACTCAGCTCCACTTCTGGAAATTCACTTCTGAAGATGAAGAAGATATGCCCCAGGCTCTGTGTGTGTGTGTGTATTATATATATATATATATATATATATATATATATATATATACACATACACATATATATATAATTTTATATTTATATATATATATCATATGTTGGGTTTTTTCTATTTTTTTAATATATTTTTTATTTTCAGCATAACAGTATTCATTATTTTTGCATCACACCCAGTGCTCCATGCAATCCGTGCCCTCTATAGTACCCACCACCCAGTACCCCGACCTCCCACCACCCACCCCTTCAAAACCCTCAGACTGTTTTTCAGAGTCCATAGTCTCTCATAGTTCACCTCCCCTTCCAATTTCTCCCAAATCCCTTCTCCTCTCTATCTCTCCATGTCCTCCATGTTATTTGTTATGCTCCACAAATAAGTGAGACCATATGATAATTGACTCTCTCTACTTGACTTATTTCACTCAGCATAATCTCTTCCAGTCCCGTCCATGTTGCTACAAAAGTTGGGTATTCGTCCTTTCTGATGGAGGCATAATACTCCATAGTGTATATGGACCACATCTTCCTTATCCATTCGTCCATTGAAGGGCATCTTGGTTCTTTCCACAGTTTGGCAACGGTGGCCATTGCTGCTATAAACATTGGGGTACAGATGGCCCTTCTTTTCACTACATCTGTATCTTTGGGGTAAATGCCCAGGAGTGCAATGGCAGGGTCATAGGGAAGTTCTATTTTTAATTTCTTGAGGAATCTCCACACTGTTCTCCAAAGAGGCTGCACCAACTTGCATTCCCACCAACAGTGGAAGAGGGTTCCCCTTTCTCCACATCCCCTCCAACACATGTTGTTTCCTGTCTTGCTAATTTTGGACATTCTAATGGTGTAAGGTGATATCTCAATGTGGTTTTAATTTGAATCTCCCTGATGGCTAGTGATGATGAACATTTTTTCATGTGTCTGATAGCCATTTGTATGTCTTCATTGGAGACATAGCCATTTGTATGTCTTCATATCTTCTGCCCATTTTTTGATATGATTGTCTGTTTTGTGTGTGTTGAGTTTGAGGAGTTCATTATAGATCCTGGATATCAACCTTTTGTCTGTACTGTCATTTGCAAATATCTTCTCCCATTCCGTAGGTTGCCTCTTTGTTTTCTGTTATGTTGTTTGTTTGTTTGTTTGTTTTTAAGAAAAAAGAGAGCGTATGCATGTGAACAGGAGATTGGGATGGATAGATGGAGAGGAAGGGACAGAATCTAAAGCAGGCTCTATGCCCAGTGTGGAGCCCCATGCATTGCTTTGTTTCACACCCTGAGATCATGACCTGAACCCAAATCAAGAGTCAAACACTTAACTGGAATGAGACACCCAGGCCCTCTTAAGCATTGTTTAAACAGCACATTAAAGAGTGGGTAGGCATGTCCAAACATTGTAGGTAGGAAACATATGTTAGTTTTCTATTGCTGTGTAACAAAGTATCCCAAAATTTAGTGACTTAAGGCGACAACATTTATAAAATCACAATTTTTTGATATCTGGTCATGGCTTTTCTGGGTTCCTTAAATGAGAGTCTCTCATAATTCTACTCTTAGATGACAAGTGAGGGTGAGGTTTTCTCTGAAAGCTCAACCAGAGAAGGACTCTTATCCAAGCTCACTGATATGGTTGTTGGCAAGATTCATTCCTTACAATCTCTTGCAAACGGGGCCTCACTTTCACTTTGGCTGTTGCTAAGAGCCCGCACTCAGTTTATTGCCATATGGGCCTCTCTGTTGTACGGCTTACTTCATCATAACAAGCAAGCAGAGAAAGTAGAAGAGACTGCTAGGAATCCTTTGTAAACTAATCATAGAAGAGAGTTCCTGTTAATTTTACTGTATTTTATTCATTCAAAGAAACTTGCTAAGTTGAGCTTATACTCAAGGGTAGCAGATTATAGAAGAGTGTGATACCAGGAGGAAGACATTTGGGGGATTTATATAAGAAGTTTCCCACACAATAAGTAAATTATTACACATTCAGTCAGTTAACAATCATATGCCCAATGATTTTTCTACACTAATTACATGGAGTATGGTGTTGTCATGATTGATAAGGGCCTCAGTGACAGTCGCATGCAAAAACTATGAAATTGGACCACTATCTTACGCCACACACAAAAATTAACTCAAAGTGGATTAAAGACTTGAATATAAGACTAGAAACAATAAAAATTCCAGAAGAAGAAAAAAGCAGTAAGCACCGTGGCATCCCTTTTGGAGATACTCTTTTGGATCCTACTTCAAAGACAATGACAACAAAACCAAAGATAAACAAATAGAAGTACATCAAAGTACAAAATAAAAGGGCAACCTACTGAAAATAAAAAGACATTTACAAATAATATATATGAGAAGTTATTATCCAAAATATATAAAGAAATCATACAGTTCAATAACAAAAGAAACAAGCAAGCAAGCAAAAAAAAAAAAAAAATCCAATCAAAAAATAGGTAGAGGACCTGAAGACATTTTTCCAGAGAAATTATAAGGATGACCAATAAGCAAATTAAAAGATGCTCAAGCTCATTAATCATCAGGAAAATGCAAATAAAAAAATGCAAATCAAAACCACAACTCACACCTGTCAGAATAGCTATTATCAAAAGGATAAGAAATTGCAAGTGTTGGCAAGGATGTGGAGAAAAGAGAACTTCCATGCACTAGTGGTGGGGGCAGAGAGTGATGTAGCCTCTGTCATAAACAGTATGGAGAGGTCTCAGAAACAAAAGTAGAACTATCACATGACCCAGCAATACACTTCTGGATATATATCTAAAAAAAAATGAATGCACTAATTGAAGAGATATGTACCTTTTTGTTTACTGAAGCATTATTTACAATAGCCAAGATGGGGAAACAACCCAAGTGTCCATCAATGAATGAAGGGATGAATGGATAAAGAAAATGTGAGGTTGATACAGATACAGGTATAATGAAATACTACTCAGCCATAAAAAAGAAGGAAATCTTGCTATTTGAGACAACATGGATGGACTTTGAGGATAAGTGAAACGAGTGAATGCTATGCTAAGTGAAATAAATTTGACAGAGAAAGATAAATACCATATGAATTCACTTACACATAGAATCTGAAAGCAAAACAAAATGAATAAGCAAAACAAAATAAAACTTATGGCTACAGAGATTCGATTTGTGGTTGCCAGAGGGGAGAAAGTGAGGGTGGTGAAATGAGTGAAGGCAATCAAAAGGTAACTTCCAGTTTTAAAATAAATAAGTCATGGGGATATACTTTGCAACATGGTGACAATAGTCATTAATACTGTATTGCAAGTTTGAAAGTTGCTAAGAAAATAAATCTTAAAAGTTCTCATCATAAGAAAAAAATCTGTAACTTATATAGTGACAGTGGTAACTAGACTTATTGTGGTGATGATTTCAAAAGTACAAAAATGTTGAATCATTATGTTGTACATCTGAAACTAATATTATATGTCAATTACACTTCAATTAAAAATGAAACACTAAAAATTCTCAATTAATCAAAAAGTGAGAAAAAATTAACAATTAACAAATAGAAAAATACATTGGTAGACTTAAGCCCACCATCAATAATATTACTAAATATTATTAACGTTAAAGTAAAATACTGAGGCCAAGCTATATGCTGCCTATAAGAAACACTCTTTAAACATAAAGACACAGACAAGTTAAAAAGTAAAATGATGAGAAAAGATATGTAAATAATAAGAATGAGAAAGGTGATACAACTATATTATCATCAAAGATTTCAAAGTAAAAAATATTCTTAAAGATAAAGACATATCACATTGGATAAAGGGTCAATTCATAAAAAAGATACTTTGAATGAATGTACACATAACAACAGATCTTCAAAATACATGAAACATAAATTTACAAAACTAGTGGGAGAAATAGACAAATTTAGAAATATAACTGAAGGCTTTTATTCTCTCTTAATGGTTAATAGAACAAGCAAACAAACAAACAAAAACCTATAAGGAAAATGAATATCTAGATATGATCAACAATTTATTTATTTTTCTTAAGATTTTATTTATTTATTTGACAGATGGAGATCACAAGCAGGCAGAGAAGCAGGCAGAGAGAAAGGAGGAAGTAGGCTCCCTGTTGAGCAGAGAGCCCGATGCAGGGCTCGATCCCAGAACCCTGGGGTCATGACCTGAGCCAAAGGCAGAGGCTTTAACCCACTGAGCAACCCAGGCGCCCCATGATCAACCAATTTAACCTGAGCTTTATAAAACACTACATCCAATAGCAAAATGCATATTCATTTCAAGTACATATGGAGCATTCACCAAGTTACATCATTTGTTGATAGACTCAAAAACACTCAGTAAATATTATACACTGAAATCATACAGGACGCCTAGGTGGCTCAGGTGGTTAAGCCAATGCCTTCGGCTCAGTTCATGATCCTAGAGTCCCAGGATCAAGTCCCGCATCTGGCTCCCAGCTCCATGGGGAGTCTGCTTCTCCTTCTCACCTTCTCCCTTCTCATACTCTCGTTGTCTCTCTCTGTTTCAAACAAATAAGTAAAATCTTTTTTAAAAAGAAATCATACAGAGTATTTTCCCTGACTGTAATAGGATTAAATTATAAGAATTAAATTAGAAATTAACAAATATAAAATATGTTTTTAAATCCACAGTGTTTAGAAATAAAACAAAATCTTCTAAATATGTCATGGATCTATTCCCAAAAAAGAAAGAGGAAGGAAAACTTCCAAATTCATTCTATGAGGCCAGCATTACTCTGATTCCAAAACCAGACAAAGATACTACACAAAAACAAAAATGAAAAACTACAATACAAGCCAACATCCCTGAAGAACATAGATGCAAAAGTCCTCAACAAAATACTAGCAAACTGAATTCGACAATACTTTAAAAGGATCATTCACCATAGTCAAGTGGGATTTATTCCAGGAATGCAAATGGTTAATATTCACAAATTAATTGATGTGATACATCACATTAACAAGAGGAACGATTAAAAACCACATGATCATCACACTAGATGCAGAAAAAGCATCTGACAAAGAACAACACCCATTCATGATAAAAACTATCAACAAAGTAGTTTTAGGGGAATATACCTCAATATGATAAAGACCATATATGAAAAACCCAGTTAACATCACATTCAATGGTGAAAACCTGAGAGTTTTTACTCTAAGATCAGGAACAATACAAGGATATCCATTCTTGCACTTTTATTCAACATAGTGTTGGAAGTCCTAGATGTAGACAAGAAAAAAAGGCATCCAAATCAATAAGGAAGTGCTATCATCTATTTGTGGATGATACGACATTTCTATACTTCTGAATTAGCAGAAGGAGAAATTAGAAGAACAATTCTACTTATAATTACACCAAAAACAAAAAACAAAAACAAACAAACAAACAAACAAACAAACAAAAAACCCCTAGGAATACATTTGACCAAGAAGGTAAAACACCTATACTCTGAAAACTATAAGGCACTGATGAAAGAAACTGAAGATGATGCAGACAAATGGAAATACATACTATGCTCATGGATTGGAAGAATTAATATTGTTAAATTATGACATTATTTTACAAGAAATGATGTCCATATTACCCAAGACAATCTACAGATATGATGTATCCCTATTGAAATATCAAGAGCATTTTTCACAGAACTAGAACAGATAATCCTAAAATTTGCATGAAACCACAAAAAAAAAAAAAAAAAAAAAAAAAACTAAAATATCCAAAGCAGTCTTGGGAAAGGAGAACACAGCTGGAGGTACCACAATCTTGTATTTCAAGATATACTGCAAAGCTATAGTAATCAAAACAGTATGATACTGTCACAAAAACAGATGTAGATCAATGGAAAAGAATAGAGAGTTCAGTAATAAACCCTCACTGATATGGTCAACTAATCTATAACAGAAGAGACAAGAATAAACAAAGGGAAAAAACAGTCTTTTCAATAAATGGTGTTGGGAAAAGAGGACAACTACATGCAAAAGAATCACCAATTCTTAAACAACACACAAAAATCAACAAAATGTATTTAAAGACCTAAATATGAGACATGAAACTATAAAACTCCTAAAAGAAAACACAGGCAGGGGCGCCTGGGTGGCTCTGTGTGTTAAAGCCTCTGCCTTCAGCTCAGGTTGTGATCCCAGGGTCCTGAGATAGAGCCCCACATCGGGCTCCCTGCTGAGCAGGGAGCCTGCTTCCCTTCCTCTCTTTCTGCCTACCTCTCTGCCTCCCTGTGATCTCTGTCTGTCAAATTAATAAATAAAATCTTTTAAAAACCTACGCGGGGGAGAAGAATCAATGAAACAAGTTGGGATTGGGAGGGAGACAAACCATAAGTGACTCTTAATCTCACAAAACAAACTGAGGGTTGCTGGGGGAAGGGGGTTTGGGAGAAGGAGGTGGGATTATGGACATTGGGGAGGGTATGTGCTTTGGTGAGTGCTGTGAAGTGTGTAAACCTGGTGATTCACAGACCTGTACCCCTGGGGATAAAAATATATGTTTATAAAAAATAAAAAATTAATAAAAAAAATTAAAAATTAAAAAAAAAATCTTTAAAAAAAAAGGAAAGAAAAGAAAACACAGGCAATAATCTCTTTGACATGAACCTTAGCAATATTTTTCTAAATATTTCTCTTCAAGCAAGGGAACAAAAACAAAAATAAAACTATTAGGACTACACCAAAATAAAAAGATTTTGCATAGTAAAGGAAACCAACAAAACAAAAATGCAAACTATAGAATGGGAGAAAATATTAGCAAATAATATATCAATAAGGGGTTAACATCCAAAATATGTAAAGAACTTGTACAGCTTAATACCACCAACAACAAAAATTTTAAAATCCAATTTAAAAATTGACAAAAGACATAAATAGACATTTTTCCAAAGAAGACATCCAGATGGCCAACAAGCCCATGAAACATTAAACCCAACATCAATAATACTATTAAATATTATTAATGTTAGAGTAAAATATTGAAGCTAAGCTATATGCTGCCTATAAGAAACACTCTTTAAACATAAAGACACAGATATCACATCGCTGATCATGAGGGAAATGCCAAAATTTCCATTTTGGAAATGCCAAAACCACAAGGAGATATCATCTCATACCTTTCAGAATGGCTATCATCAAATGGATAACAAATAGCAAGTGTTAGCAAGGATGTGAGAAAGGGAAACCCTCATGACCATTGGTATGTAAATTGGTGCCACCACTATGGAAAACAGTATGTAGGTTCCTCAAGAAATTGAAAGTAGAAAGTAGAAATATCATATGATCCAGTGATTAAACTACTAATTCAAAAAGATCTATGCATCCCTATGTTCACTGCAGCATTATTTATAATAATCAAAGTATGGAAACAACTCACATGTCCATTGATAGACGAATGAATAAATAAGAAGCAGTGCATATACACATAAAGTACATATGATGTAGTATTTACTAAGCCAAGAAAGAAGAAGAGATCTTGCCCTTTGCAAGAACATGAATGGCCCTAGAAGGTATTATGTTAAGCGAAATTAGTCAGATTGAGAAAGACGATTACCATATGATTTCACTTATATGTGAAATCTAAAAAACAAAGCAAACAAACAACCACAAAAACAGACTCATAAATACAGAGAGCAAACTGGTGGTTGCCAGAGGGGTGGAAAGAGGGGGTGAAAAAATAGGTGAGGATTAGGAGGTACAAACTTCCAGTTATAAAATTAAAAAGTTAGGGAGATGAAAAATACAGCATAAGGAATACAGTCAGTAATATAATAAAACTATAATTACAAATGATAACTACACTTGACACAGTGAGCACTGAGTAATGCTCAGAATTGTCCAATCACTACATGTACACAAGAAACTAATATAACATTGTATGTAACCTATACTACAATAATAATATTTTAAAAGAATTATAGGATTACTTTGGATAAAAATTTCTAAAAATGTAAGCCAACTAAGGGGACCTATCTAATGTTCTCCATTAAGCTCTCAAACTTACCTGCCTCTGATTTCTCCTTCTTTCCCATTACAAACAGCAGCATTCCTCACACCTAAGGCAAACTGCTTCTTCTATGATTAGGATCCCAGGTTTTATCTTCCAGAGGAATGATTATTTTATTGTATTTTTTAGTGTAATTGACACACAATGTTCAAGGTTACATTAGTTTCAGGTGTACAATATAGTGATTCGACAAGTTTGTACATTATGCTCTGCTCACCACAAGTGTAGGCTACCATCTGTCACCATACAACACTATTACAGTATCATTGACTATATTCCTTATGCTGTGCCTTTTTTTTCCTGTGACTTATTCATTCCATAGCGGGAAGTCTGTACTTCCCACTCCCCTTCACTCATTTAGCCCATCCCCCAAGGACAATGGTTCTTAACCATGGCTGCACATTTGAATACTTGGTGAGCTTTTATGTAAAAGAAAGAAGGAAAGAAAGAAAGAAAGAAAGGAGGAAAGGAAGGAAGGAAACATGTAAGGAAGGAGGGGAGGGAGGAAGAAAGAGAGAGAGAGAGAGTGAAGGAGGGAGGGAGGAATAAAGGGAATAAAGGAAGGAAGGAACCCCAGACTCATTCCAGGAGGGAGTGAGGCTTAGGGAGGAGGGTGGGGAGGGATAGAGACAGTGGCTGGGGCATGGGCATTTTTTCAAAGTTCTCCAGGAAATTTGAATGCACAACCAGGGTTGAGAAGCTCCACGCTAGAAAAGATTGGGCCATCCGCTATTCCCTCTGTGGGTGGTTCCCTTTAAGTATTTAGTTAAATATTTAGACACAATTAAGTCTCCCACTACAAAAATCCCTCCCTCGATACTGCTTTACTCAATGTATCCCAAATCTCTCCTCATGATGTAGTACCCTTTATAGTTTTGAATTCTATTTAATGAAAAGAATTCAATAACCTTTGCAACTATGTTCATGAAGAGTATTGGACTCTAATCTTATCCTCTTGTCTGTTTTATAGTATCAGGGTCATTCTGGTCTTATGGAATGTGTTGGGAAGCATCCTCTCCTCTTCCATTTTGTACAGACACTTGTGTACAGTTAGTACCATTTCTTCCCTCAATGCCCAATAGATCTCACAAGTGAAACTGGATGGTCTGAAATTTTCTTAATGGAAAGATTGTTAACTTAAATTTTCTTTAATAGATATAGGGCTATTCATGCTATCTAATTCTTCCTGAGTAATATTTGGTGGTTTGTGTCTTTTTAGAAATTCATTTAAGTTGATGAACTTATTTATAGTTATTTATATATTTAAATATATATAAAAATAAATATATATATTATTCTATATTATATATTAAATATATATAATTTATATATAGTTATATATAATTTTTATATAGTAGGTATAGTTATATTACTATATATAGTTATATATAACTATATATAGTTATATATATACTAATAGTAATAGTAATAGTAATATATATGGTTATATATATAGTGTGTATATACGGTTATATATATAGTATATATAGAATATAGTATATAGTATATATACTATATAGTATATATATAGTAATATATATGGTTATATATAGTATAATAGTAATACATATGGTTATATATATATGTTATATATATAGTATATATAGTAATAGTAATATAGTTATATATATAATATAGTTATATAATAGTTATATATAGTAATAGCAATATAGTTATATATATATAGTAATATAACTATATATATATAGTTATATATAATTATCCTTTATTAACTCTTAATACCTATAGAAAGTGTACTTTCAGTTCTGTTATTGATAATTACTGCCTTAATTACTCCCTTTGCTCTTTTGTTTCCAGACCAGAATAACTGAGGATTTACTATTTTATTCAGCTTCTCAGAGAAACTGGTTTTGTTCCATTTATTTTTTTGTATTCTTTTTCTGTTATCCTGGGGTTCATTGATTTCTGCTCTGATTTGTATTATTTCATTTCTTCTGCTTACTTTGAGTTTCATTTGTTTTTCTTTTCCAGCTTTCTTTTTTTTTTCTTAGAAATTTTTTTATCACAGAGTTTACAAACAAATGTAGAAGTATTAAGAATAACTGAATGAAATTAATTTATCTTCAACCAGTATAAACAATGATCAATATTAGGTGTCTATCCCTACCTACTTTATACCACTGCCAGGATTATTTGAAAAAAATAAATACAAGTTGAAATATCATTTCATCTACAGATGTTTCTATTTATCTCAAAAGTTTAGGAATCTTTCTTTGCCATATGATAATACCATTATCACACCTAATAAATGGCAATAATTTCTTAGTATCATTAAATATCCAAACAGTATTTTCCCTTCCTTGAACTGTAAATTTTTAGCAATTCTTTTGTTTGCATCAGGATCCACACTTCTTATAATTGGTTGACATGTCCTTTAAGTTTTCTCTCATCTATAGGCTGCCTCTCTCTCACTTTTTTTTTCTCTGTTCATGAAGAAATTAGGTAATTGTCCTGGAGTTTCCCACAGTCTGGATTTTGTTACTGCAGTCCCAAAGGTGTCTTTTTTTTTTTTAACTTTTTTTTTCTTTTCAGCATAACAGTATTCATTGTTTTTGTACCACACCCATTGCTCCATGCAATACATGCCCTCCCCAATACCCACCACCTGGTTCCTCCAATCTCCCACCCCCACCCCTTCAAAACTCTCAGGTTGTTTTTCAGAGTCCATAGTCTCTCATGGTTCACCTCCCCTTCCAATTTCCCTCAACTCCCTTCTCCTCTCCATCTCCCCATGTCCTCCATGGTACTTGTTATGCTCCACAAGTAAGTGAAACCATATGATAATTGGCTCTCTCTGCTTGACTTATTTCACCTAGCATAATCTCTTCCAGTCCCGTCCATGTTGCTACAAAAGTTGGGTATTCATCCTTTCTGATGGAGGCATAATACTCCATAGTGTATATGGACCACATCTTCCTTATCCATTCATCCATTGAAGGGCATCTTGGTTCTTTCCACAGTTTGGCGACCGTGGCCATTGCTACTATAAACATTGGGGTACAGATGGCCCTTCTTTTCACTACATCTGTATCTTTGGGGTAAATACCCAAGAGTGCAATGGCAGGGTCATAGGGAAGCTCTCTTTTTAATTTCTTGAGGAATCTCCACACTGTTCTTCAAAGTGGCTGCACCAACTTGCATTCCCACCAACAGTGAAAGAGGGTTCCCCTTTCTCCACATCCTCTCCAACACATGTTGTTTCCTGTCTTGCTAATTTTATACATTCTAACTGGTGTAAGGTGGTATCTCAATGTGGTTTTAATTTGAGTCTCCCTAATGGCTAGTGATGATGAACATTTTTTCATGTGTCTGATATCCATTTATATGTCTTCATTGGAAAAGTATCTGTTCATATCTTCTGCCCATTTTTTGATATGATTATCTGTTTTGTGTATGTTGAGCTTGAGAAGTGCTTTATAGATCCTGGATATCAGCCTTTTGTCCATACTGTCACTTGCAAATATCTTCTCCCATTCCGTGGGCTGCCTCTTTGTTTTGTTGACTGTTTCCTTTGCTGTACAGAAGCTTTTGATCTTGATGAAGTCCCAATAGCTAAGGAAATGTTGAAAAACAAAAATAAAACTGGAGGCATCACGTTACCTGATTTCAAGCTTTACTACAAAGCTGTGATCACCAAGACAGCATGGTACTGGCATAAAAACAGACACATAGACCAGTGGAACAGATTAGAGAGTCCAGAAGATATGGACCCTCAACTCTATGGTCAAATAATCTTCGACAAAGCAGGAAAAAATATACAGTGGAAAAAAAGACAGTCTCTTCAATAAATGGTGCTGGGAAAATTGGACAGCTATATGTAGAAGAATGAGGCTCAACCATTCTCTTACACCATACACAAAGGTAAACTCAAAATGGATAAAAGACCTCAATGTGAGACAAGAATCCATCAGAATCCTAGAGGAGAACATAGGCTCTTCGATATCAGCCACAGCAACTTCTTTCAAGATATGTCCCCAGAGGCAAAGGAAACAAAAGCGAAAATGAACTTTTGGGACTTCATCAAGATCTTTTCCTACCTTCTTAAGCTGAAAACTGAGATAATATGTATGAGATATTTCTTATTTTCTAAATATAAATGTTTAGTGCTACAAATTTCCCTCTATATGCTGCTTTAATCAGTTCCTCACAAACATTCATATACTGTGCTTTTATTCCATTCAGTTCAAAATCCTTCCATCTTTCTATTTTTATTTTTTGACAAACAGATTACTCAGTACTATGTTGTTCATTTTCCAAATACTGGGAGATCTTTCACATACTTGTCTGTTGTCATTTCTAATTTACTTTTGTGGTTGGAGAACATATATTTTACATGCTCCAAATCCCCCAACATTCATCAGGTTTATTGTTGTGGTCGAGTATATATTCTGTCTTGGTAAAGTCTCATGTACACTTAAAAAGTGTGTTCTTATTTGACAAGTGTTTTATAGATGCCAATCACATAAAATTGGTTGGTAGAACTGTTTGAATCTTCTATATCCTTAATGATTTTCCCTCAACTTCTCTTATCAATTAATGAGAAAGGGGTGTGAGATCTCTGATTACATCTGAGATTTGTCCCTTGTGCCTTGCAGTTCTTTTTCCCTTGACTATGTCCTGGAACCTTTTCCGGGGCAGCAAGCTGGGGTATCTTATTTAGGAATCATCTCATTTACTTTCTTCCTGAGAGATGTCTTAGGAATCTGGGTTTTCTATTGCTGAATAGTCAATGCAATTTTTTAAAATACATATTTTGTCTCTTTTTTTCAGATAGGAAAACAAGTCTGGACCCTGCTACCCAATCTTGCCTGAGACCTGAACTCTAAATAGTCAGTTTTAACATTAACTTCTTTTTGTTATGAGGCAATTAATTTTCTTTATTTTATTATGTTATATTAGTCACCATACAGTCTTTCTCATCTATCTCTAAAATCCCATAAATTCCTCTCCAAGATATCTCTTGGAGGTATCTAATTACTCTCTATTTTGATTGTCTTCTCTTTACTTCAAACGACCATCTTCTCCTTTTCAATTGTTATAATCAGTGAGATTTTCCTCTACCAATTTTATCTGAACCACTTCCCAGCCCATTCATCAAAAAGAACTAAAGAATCCTTTATAAAAGCATAGCCACATCATACCATGGTTTCCATCTTTAAAATTCCATAATGCTTCAGGGTGCCTGGGTGGCTCAGTTGGTTAAGTGTCTGACTTTTGATTTTGGCTCAGGTCAGAATCTTGGGGTTTTGAGATTGAACCCAATGTCAGCCTCCTTGCTCAGCATGGAGTCTACTTGATATTCTCTCTCTCGCTCTCCCTCTGCCCCTCTCCACAGGCTCTCTCTCTCTTTCTCAAATAAATAAATAAATCTTTTAAAAAAATGTGATAATGCTTCTGTTCATTCAAAGACACCATAAAAAGGTGAGTAGGTAAGCCACAGGCTAGAAGCTATTTCTAGTATTTGTTTAATATATGTCTAATCAACAGATAATTATCCCCAGAATATTGGAAGGTTTTTAAAAAAAATTTAAAAGAGAACAAAATCAACTCCAAAGAAAAACTGTAAACCAGCCATTCACATAAAATGACTCCCATACATATGAATGATGCTCTACCTCTTACTAACCAAGGAAATGCAATTTGAAATTATAATGACACCTTCCAGTAAAAACAAAGGAGTTAGAAAGTCTGACAATATCAAGTGTTGGCAGGATAGAGGGCAAAAGGAATCACAAAATATTAAATGATACAGCATATCACTTGATACAACCATGCTAGGGAACAACTAAATTTGAAAATTTGCATTCCCCTCAAACTCAACAATTCTACTCTTAGTTTTTTAGCCAAGAAAACCCTGTACAGAGATATATAAAAATATGAATATAAGAATATCCATAGCAGTATTGCTTCAAAAAGCAAAAGAAATGTTTATGGGCTCATCAAAGAGAATGACTACTTCCACTCTGGGATATAATGCAGCAGTGAAAAGTGAACGAATAACAAAAACGGATACCATTATGAGTAAATCTAGCAAACACAAGGGAGAGCAGATACAAGTTACAGAAAATGTCAGGCAATGTAATATCAATTTTATAAAGCCTAGAAGTAAATACAATACTGTGTTTGCTTAGAGACAAACCCATCTTATTAGTTTCCACAAAAGGGAGTGTGAGATAAAATTAAGAACTGATCTTCAAAAACAGGGGAAAGAGGAAGTAGAAGGGATAGGAATGCAGTCAGTGAGAGAGGTACAATGTCAAGCCAGCTTCCATCATGGGTAGGGGGAGTAAAATCCTACAAAGAAACCCTATGCCCCAGGATATCTCATTGGAGGGATGAGGGAGCTGGAGTAGTTATGCACCAGCTCCTGTCTATCTTAGTTCAAAGGCTGCTGAAAGGACGTATTCATTACCTGGTACTTCTGGCCGGTGATGGGAGCAAAATAGACTCTGATGGCCAGAGAAAGTCCTCAGGCAAAACAACAAAAAAGTGATTGCTGGAAATTGGGAGTTGATCCCAAGACTGCACCCAACTACAAAGGGCAGGGCAGAGGGCTGGCAATGGTTGCTATAGGAATGGACTAAGAGTGTGAAACTGAGCAGGGGACTGAGACCACAACATGAAATATAGTGGTTTTGAGGGTTGAGAAAGGCTTTGACCAAGGAGAGATATGCAAATGCCCTGGTCCTTATTCCTCAGGCCAGTAGGTGGGTACCTGCAGGAAACAGCAGACCAGCTCAACTAACTTTTGAGGACCTGTTCACAAAGGTGAGGTCAGCATGCTGGGATACCATGGGGGCCTTCAGGATGCTTCCCATTGGCTGAGCTAAGGAGGCAAGAAGAAGCCATTACAGGAACCTGGGGCCGGGAAGAACATGGCTACATAGAGAGAGCCAGGACCCTAAGCAAACCCTCACTCACTTCATCCTCTAGCCTCCTGCTGGAGCACCCCTGGACAGATCCAAGAGGACGCCAGCTGGAGGTGGAGAGGGGTCAGCCCTCTGGAACACAGGTCAGGCCAACAAGAGTGGAGACTCCACCTGGAGGCAAAGAGATGTTGAGCACAGGTGGGGTGGGGTATTTTTTTTTTTTTCGTATTTTTTAATACCTCAGACTCTGCTGACTACATGCTTAAAACATAGCTGTCACGTCTTCAGTTGCCTGGTACATAAACACCAAAGCCTGATAAGGCCTTCTGATCCGCATCCCGCCTCAGCCCTCCAGTCTTGGCTTGTGTGGACTCACCGTCTCTCCTTTCTGTCACCACCTGTCTCCTTGGATGTCCTCTCCTGCCTTGGGGTTTCCACACACACTGTTCCTTTGGATCAAACACTTATCTCACCCCACCTTTGCTCACCCACCATTACATACACCTCAGGCTCCAGTTTCAATGTCCCTGTGCCCTGAAACCACCAAAGTCCAGTGGTGAATAGAGCCACGTGTGTGAGTCTCCTTGTTAGTTACACTTCCACTCCTTGTTTATGAAATCACCAGCACCATGCCCCCCAAATCCATCATCTCCTTGGGTTCTGAGGAAACAGAGGCAACACAGGAAACCTAATTTTACTCATCATAGAGCTTTTGCTGACCCCACGGAGACAGACACCGCGTGTGAGACTCACTCCAAGAGGGAAGCCGGCCACCCTGGAATTAGCATTGTACCGTCCTGAAACCACTATTGTACTAGTGTTGGAAACCCTAGCATTAAAGTCTCTTGTCCAGGTGTCTCACCTCATGATTGTCACACAAAAATGCTTATTCAGCTCCTACACCTTGGCTCCTTCTAGAATCACTACCTGGCATCACTGCCCCCAAGAAAGGTAGCAGGGATCTAGGAAGGTCTCAAGTTACCAAGGCAATATTTACCTCTCAAGGAATCTGGGTTGTCTTTGGAAGGTGAGCTGTGTGGCTCCGGGAGTCCAGAAGACCCATGGAGGTATCGAGGAAACAAAACAAATTATAAAGCCAGAACGTGAATGCCTACTCGTTTGTGCTCTTCAGCTCTTGGAGGTGATGTGGGAGACAAAGTGTGCCATCCCTATCTGCAATTCTGTTTGAAGATGATGCATCAGTGTGGCTAATATTCAGTCTCTGAACATCATCAGGTCAGCCCTCTGCAGTGAATATATTTCGGTAGTTCAAAGCCTGCTTTTCCCCTGATCTACTGCCATATCCCTAGAGCCTAGCCCAGTGCCTGATTCACAGCTGGAGATTGACTACTTACTGAAATCCAGGGGCGGAAATTGGTGCCTGTCCCCAGTTGAGGGTCTGTTGAATCCAGACACAGAAATAAAAACAACGTCAAGCCAGTAAAAGGCACATTCTCAAAGGTCAATGAGAGGACAGAGGACACTCTAAGAGCTTCAATGAAACGAAGTGGTGGGAGAGTCACGAGAGCCAGGATAGGGTGGTAGGAGTGATCCAGAGGCCCTGCAGGGAGCCAGAGCCTGGGACACCCTATCCTGGCATCCCTGGAGCTGAATTAGCTTTGGGGACAGGCAGATGGAGCGGCCCAGGGCTGAGCGATACCCTCTCAGAAAACCCCTGGATAGGCCAGGTCACCGTCTCCTTCCTCTGCCAGGATCCTAACATGATGGGCATCAGGCCACTGATCCACGGGGGCCTGGGGCTGCCACCGGAAGGAACCACTGGCTTACAAAAGGGTGATCCTTCTTTAAAGTTATAATCGATACCTGTTCCTTGCAGGATATTGAGACAATGCAGAGAAGAACCACAATGAAACTGACACTTGCCCAAAATACCACCCCCAGAAGATGACTCCTGCTAGCATTTCGAGTTTTTCTTGCACATTCACTTTCCTGAAGTGCGTTGACTCTGTGCGTGTGTGTGCGTGTGTGTGTGTGTGCACATGCACATTGCACATGCTGCAACGCATGTTGTTATGTCCATGTTACAGGTGTTGGGTGGTTGTGTGTGGTTGTGGGGAGGTTATGAGTGTGAGCAGGGGTGCTGCATGTGAGTGTACATTGTATGGCTACACATACCCTGTGTGTGTGTGTTATTTGTGTGGTGGACTGTTTCATGCGCGTGCATATGTGAGATGTGTGGCGTGATTGTGCCTTGTACATCCCATACCACCTTGGGTGCACACGCAGTGTGTGCACACGTGGCTGTGTGTGTGGATGGAGCCTCTGTGGGCGGCAGCACAGGTGGATGGGCTGGGTATTGTAGTCATGGACAACATCATAGTGGAGGGACTTGGAATCCCTCTGTCATTCTCCATGATTCGATGATACCAATTCTGAGTGTTTTTTCCAGAAACTGAAGACCTATGACAGAAGGTTACTATCAATACATAAAGAGATCAGACAAAATTGGAGGAGCCAGGCTCTCCTGCCCTCTGAAGAGCCAGCCTGGAACCGGATCGCCCTCTGGCCTCCAGGCAGGCGGGACCAGGGGCACATGTAACTTGGGGTGCATCCCGATGGGACATGGAAGCGGCCCATGCCCAGGCACCAACACCCCACTAAGTGGCCCACAGGCAGCTGGCTCCCTCCCGGGACAAAGCCCACAACCTTGATGACGGCACAGAGCCTCTCCACATTCTCTCCGCCTATGCACGCTGGGGGAAGAGATGGTTCAGGGCTGCGGAAAGGAAGCATCACAGGTCTTGACCTCAGTGTGGTCCCCAAGGTGCCCGGGGACCGAACATCCACTGCCCGGGAGGCTGGATCACAGTCATCTGGACGGTGCCACTGGTCCTGCTCAGACTTCCGCGCTTCTCACTGCCCAGACCCTAGAGCAAATACTGTACATGATGCCTGGCAGTGGACATGTTGCTTTTATCCACATGCATGCCTCCTCCTGAAACAACTTGCGCAGGAGATATGCTCATTTGGCCAAACCAGGGAGTGCCTTGGGAGAGGTGAGGCAGTGAGCAACTCCAGATGACTTGGGGTATCTAGAGAGCTGGGTCTGGTGGGTTCACCTGGGAGTTTCTGAGCTTTAATGGCCAGGTAAGACTCTACTCTAGCATCCCATGGTTATTCAGGGACAGAACTGGCATTTATCCCAGTGGTTCTGGTCCCCCACGCCCCTATACCTTCTGTTCTACCAACACCACCCCGAGTGGGTGTGGCCTCTGGGTGATACTCAGCCCCCACTCGTCCAAGTACAACCCCGCATCCACCAAGAGTCCCCAGCTCCATGGACAAGCCAGCTCCCAAGTGCTCCTACTGGAGAGCTCTGAGCCGGCCACACCTTTCCAGGCAGAGAGCAATTTCTCTCTAAGACAGGCAGGGAACATAATGAATGAATAAGACCTTAAGGAAAAAGGAGAGCAAACCATATTTTTCTTTCTTTCAAGATAAAAATAATATGCCTGCACGTGAGAATCTCCCATGACAGAGCTAATGTCCAGGAGCAAAATAAGGGAAAAAAAAAAAAAAAAAACACCTCCTCCTCTTGCTAATGTGAACATAATGACAGGCCCCTCTGACGACCACATAGCCCCCCAAATCCCTCCCGAGTGGAGCTGAGCCGGGAGACCTCTGCGAGCTCTAGAGGAAATGCTTTCTTTTGCTTCATCTTACCCCTCTTCGTTAAGTGAGGCCCGGAAAAAATCTGTAAAAATTAACCTAAAACTTAATGGCTTATGTAAGAATGCCTTAATAAAAATATGTTGGCAAGGTTATTGAACTGTACAGTTAAACCCCTCCCACTCGGTTCTTTTCAGTCTAATTTCTGTCTAAAGCTTATTCAGCAAACCAAAATGCCAATGCTCTCTTTCAATTTCCACTTCTTTGAACCTGCTAATTTACGAATAAGAAAGGATTTATTTGTGTTATTAGCTACATGTAACCTCTTGTTGAAGAAGTAGTTTTAAATACTGAAATCCTGAGATGCCCCTAGATCCACCAAGTATCTGAAGAATGACTTTGATTTTTTTCTGCAAGCTGTGTTTGATTTACATCAATTAGGGCCTCCACATAAGGTATCATATAACAGGAAGGCTAATAACCCAGAAATAACCTCATTAAAAGAGACAGCATATCAGTCTAAACAGAATGAACTCTAAGCAGAAAAATTAGTGACCTGGAAAGTAGCAGGAAGAGGTAATGGCAGTACCAAGAAAAAAATACATTCCCGTTAGCAAGTCAAAGGAGAAATCACCAGCAATAAAGTAAAAATACAATAGAAACAGAAGCAGAACATTTTTTTTAATGTTTTTAATCTATTCAAATCCTGGAACATACAATTTATTTTGCCCCAGTCAAAAATAATCTCTGAAATCCCACACACGTTCCTTGTAGCCTCGGACACGGAGACGCTACACCAGGCTGCTCGTGTGTTGGATACACTGTCTGCCCCTTCATGGCCCAGCAGGTTCTGGGGCTCTGAGGGTTCCTACCTTCATGAACTGTTTTGCAGTTTGGCAAGCCTCTTTTTTGACTGTCACCCCCCTGATCCCAGTCCATAAAAGGTCTTTTCTCACACTGTGCTCTATTCTACGGCACAAACCATCAGAGAAACAACGTTCTCCCCCTCTGCCTGTCCATATGGATTCCAAGTGCCCTCCCCTGGATTCCCACACTGTAAGAATTTTATAAATAATAAGTTTGCCAAGAAAATGACTGCATGAAGCCTTACACATGTGGTTTGGCTGATGAAAAATAGAAAGAAGAAAGGAAGGAAGGAAGGAAGGAGAAAGGGGGAGCTTGCTTCAGAGGTAGATCATTTCTAAGTGCAAGAATTTGAAGGAGAAACTAGACATGTCACCCTTGAATGACAGGTATCTGGAGAGTCTAGCTCCCCATGGGCGGTCCTATACGACTGCATTCAAGCAGTGCCCAGGTCCTGAGCTAGCAGCACCAGGACTAAGTCCAGAAACAGCTAAACTCTCCACTGATACGTGTTGTTATGCAGCAGACTAAGAGGGCAGTTGGGTCGATGAGAACATCCTAATCATCTCTTAACTCAGAATTTCCAATGGCTGTTCCCGAACAGGTAGAGTCACCACCAGACAGAGAAGTCTCTCTTCTCCGGGACCCTTGGATTTGGAGTAACTCCTCAGCAGCAGGAAACTCAAGACCCTATCCTTGCTCAAGCCAAGCAAAGAAAGAGGAAGGACGCGTGAAGAGCAGAAATCAGAGACCATACTGGGGGATCCTCCAGGGCTTCCGGGATTTGGGACCAATACGGAACTCCCCTGGTCATTGAGTCTGTGTCATTCTTCCCCTACACCACCCTTCTCCAGCAGGTGGGTCCATCAGCAAGCCCAGCCCATCCCTGCCTTCTCCCCTTTGTCCCCTTTGCCCTTTCCTGACCCCCCTAGCCCCACCCAGAGCCCTCCTTCCTGGACTCCCATCCTCAACGACACAGCGCTCAAGCACCAGCTCCAGTGCCTTCCTGAGCCCTCAGGCCAACATGCTCTCTGTCCCTTCCAGCCTCACCATCTATCCTAACTCCTGAATCAGGAGATCCTTCTCTTCTTTTATTTGCCATTGTTGTTGCTGTTGTTGTTCCTTAACGATTCCCGATGGGTGGCTAGGGCCAACACTGCTTCTCTAGGACAATGATCACAGATTGGGCTCCGGTGTGGGCTAGGCAGTGGGTTCAGTGCAGGGGACTGATTGAGGACATAGGCAGTGGCAGGGCTGAAGGGGGCCGCTGATGCCATGGGGTGTGGTTGAGCCAAGGCTGCCAAGTATTCTCTTTTACAAAAAGAAAAAACAAAATCAAAACAAGAAATCAGGATTTTTGGAATCTCCTAAGAGAGTGGCTTTATGAATGCATTGGCCAATGAGAGTCTTCTGGTGGCCACCCCAGCCCTTGGCCTGCACTCCCCCAGGAGACGGAGAGCAGCTCTCACGGGGCGGCAGGTGCCCACCTCTCCCACAGCCCCCAAGGTGATGGCCCAGGGCTGGGCAGATGTCACGGCTGAGGACAAGCAGGAGTCAGGAGGAGACCAGGCGTCCTCCCCCATGCTCCCACCCTTAGGGTAGGGCCATCTTGGCTCTCCTCACAACATCATTAAGGCAGAGAAAACAACCATAAACGGTTTCATACGACTCTGAGGATTGCCAGAAGAGCTAAGAGCTTCTTAAGTAGATCCCTTCCAAGCCATTTGGGCCCCTCTATAAATAAAGCTTTAGACAATTTCGGGAAAGCATATTTATTTATCTGAGAGATCCCAACGGCTCCTTCGGTGCGTTTAGCCCTGCAGTGTGATCCACAAGCACCGAGCTCCCTTCCACCTAGTTAGGCCTCTTCCCGGGCAGCAAACGTGAGGTTAACCCCTTGGACGAGCAGACGCCTGACACGAAGCAGTCCTCCTCACAGCGGGCCCCGCTCCGATCCGAGCCATTAACACGGAGGCGGCAGCAGATGCCAAGGGGAAATTATTAATAAGCAGTGGCTGAATGACTCCGAGCCAGCGAAAACATTTCGAAAGTGGCTAACGGCTGAAGGAAAGGGGCGGGAAGAAGGGAGGAGACCAGGCTTGCGTTGTTCTCCAAACAACAGGGAGGGGGTAAAAATTAAAGGAAAGGAAAGAGGAAAGAAGATCGGGGCGATGCAGACATGGCACTACAAAGAAAACAGTCCTCCCCCTCACTGGATTTCAACAGTTTTGTTTTGTTTTGTTTTGTTTTGGTCAAATTGTGCGGAGGAAATCCTTCTCAGCCTCAACTCTATCAACAATGAGGGACGGGAAAGTTCTTTGTCTTCGGGGGCTGTCCTGTGAATTTCAGGACGCTTTGCCGCTTCCCTGCCCTATACCCTCCAGATGCTGATAGCAGTCCCCTCTCCTGGCTGGACAGCCAAAATGTCTCTGCCCAGGGACAAACATGCCCTGGGGAACAGAATCATCCCTAGCTGAGAACCACTGAACAGGCTTAAAGAGAAACGTGAAAAATCAATGCAGGAAAATTAAATAGTGGACCAAGAGCCTGGCAGAGAGCCAACCAGGGTCTAAGCCCCAGCCCCACCACTTCCATGGTGACTTTACTCAAATTACTTCCTCTCTGGGTCTCGATTTTCTCATCCACAAAATGGGGTGGTGCTTAATGTCATAAACCATAAAGCAACGATAAAAGGTTTTTGTTAGACTGAAAACATTTTTCATATCATGTCCTTAGCACAAAGCCGACCACACAATCGGAGATCAGGTATCACGCACTATGGCAGTAATCGTTATCATCAGCATACGGAAATGGTCTCTTTGACAATCTAACACACTTTTTCCAATCCCACTGGCCAGTCCTCCTCCCTCACAGGTGGATTTTGTTGTGTTGGAGACTGACTAGTAATATGAGCCCCTCCCCCTCCTATCCCCCAAACAAAAAATATTCCACAAAGGCTTGCCACAGACTCTTAAAATATACGTATTAGTCATAGAATGGTCAGTTGTCAGTGACTGGAATCAACTCTTAGAAGAAGAATGTTCCAGAATACTGTGGGTCAGCTCCAGATTCCAGAATCACAAAGGGAGGTTGTAGAACCAGACTCACCAAAGGGCAGGACCAGGGTGAATCCGGAGGCTCCGTAGCAAGGACAACACCATGCCCCATCCGAGCACAGCCTTTGAAAAAACTCTGTGCTGATTTCTTCCCCACTCTGTTCTTGAGTCACCCTGCTTAAGGTTCCAAATCCCAAGAGCAAGTGTAATTGGTTAGGTTGGGGCCACACACTCACCCCTGCCCTGGGTGGGATGCAGGGCACCTTGTCCACAGGCCTACTAAGGCTATCCACAGTGGATAAGGGGAAGGGTCCTTTGCTGGAAGGAAATTGGAGAGTTGTTACCCTCTGAAAAACAACAGTATGGCGGGCAGTGGATGGGCCAGAGCAACGAATGTTTGCGATGCTCTGTATCCAAGAATGCACCCATCTGCCCTGCACAGAAAGCAGAAGTATCTAACCTGACCTAGATGCACTGCACACTCCATCAGGACCTCCCAAATAAGTCCGCAGCCTGAGACTAGCCTGACATCCCAAACAGAAGCAGGTGATGTCGTCCTAGAAGGTGCTAGCCCTTCCGCTTAGCTTCCTCCTGTCCCACTCCGACCTCCCCACACACTTCGTTCTCATCAACTGCAAACAGGAGCTTGATGAAACCACACCCAGAAACCAGTCCAGAAGCTGATTAATCCATCGTCTCCTTCCGGAATTAAACCCACAGAGGGGCACAGGAACCAACATGGCCTCCGCGGGGCCGAAGCTAACATCGAGCCAGGCAGAAAGCGAGGGCTGGCATGTTCGGAACGATCGATCTGCCAAGACGTGAGACAACCTGAGAGGCATCTTTCTGCTGAGGTTACCACTTACCCCGGAAGATGCTTTTGGAGCTCAAGTGTGGCATGAAAGCTTCCCTTAGATGGCAGGATAAGGGGAATGTGAGACACGCAGAGAGAGTAACTTGGCACCTGAGATGTATTAATATTTTAAATGTGGGAGGCCCGTGTCCCAGGGCTTACTCAGTGCTTGCTGGGGAAGAATCCAGGTAAACAAACCCCCATCACCAAAAACAAAACCTCACCTCTGCGTCGCGTTCCTCCATCAGAGAACGGCGGCGAGCTAATTATTAGGATATAAGCACATCCGCATCCTTCAGACAGACAAATGAAGGGGTTTAACTATATATCTGTTGTTTCTCCATCATAACATCCTTGGGGACAAAACTGAAATCATAATTTTATTAACGACCCGCAGAAGAGATTGGATCAATTTTTCCATAGACTCAGAATTTGGCAATGAAGAGATCAGACTGAAAGTCGAAGAAAAAGAAGAAAAGGAAACTGGGGACGCTTTGTTCTCCACACGGAGTTTTTTCTACTCAGATGGATCTGAAAGGGAAATAAAAATAATCAGAGGTCATTTGGTGGGCAGATTTTGGCTCCAGGGTTCCCTGGGATATGTTCAAAGGAAATCTGTCCTCCCACATGTCCCTTGCAGAGATGGCTTGGCCTGCGTGTACCCACGTCAGTCCGCCCAGGTGACAGGGATGAACGTCCCTGAGGGCTGTGGCTCCCCCCCCCCCCACAAGTTACTTGCATCTCATGGTGAATGCTGGCACCGTCAGTCATGACACGCGAGAGGAGAACATTCCTGCTGAACTTCAATAATCTTAGCCAAGAGGAGTGAAAAGTCAGGCACAAATTGGTCAGTTTAAGAATCAGTTTGCCTTGCCTTTTTTTCTTTTTTTTAAACTATTTTTTAATCTGCCTGTAGCAGAATCAGTTAAGATCTTCCAGGGCCTTTAAAGACCATCTCCTGCCAGACTGTGGGCTGAAAGAAGGGACCTTATTAAGGATAATATTTAAAAAGAACATCTGACACCGTATTCCATAATTAGACTTTGCATTTCGTACATATACTCCGAAGGCATCTGATAGCTTATTTGGGCCTTAGGACTGGGGCCACTGAGCCTACAGGTGATTCTCCCCCTGATATTCTCTTTCAGAGGACAGGCATACCTGCTGAAGAGACTAGATCAGGAAGACCTCCGTCTCCAGCCCCTTGTTTTGCTCCTCCCTGCTCTGGCCCCGCACTTGGAGCTGACATCTATTACAGCTGTCCCCGACTGTCCACTCTGGATGACAGCTGCTTTCTTGCCAGGCCACCACCACTGCCATGCGCCAGAGCTCTGAGATCAGACCGAGCTTCCCCACTCCACCCAGCGTCTGGTCCAGATGGCTGCCTTCTGGAGATGTCTTAGGTGAGTGAAGGAAGCTGCTTGAGGGGCACCTGGGTGGCTCAGTGGGTTGAAGCCTCTGCCTTCGACTCAGGTCATGACCCTAGGGTCCTGGTATCGAGCCCCACATTGGGATCTCTGCTTGCGGGAAGCCTGCTTCTCTCTCTCTCTCTCTCTCTCTCTCTCTCTCTGCCTGCCTCTCTGCCTACTTGTGATCTCTGTCAAATAAATAAATAAAATCTTTAAGAAAAAAAAAGGAAGCTGCTTGAGTGGGATCAGCCCAGAGGCAGGGACAGAGCTGAGGCCAGGGGACCCAAGACCAAAGAGAACAGTCACCAGCCATTTTCATCATGTTCCATTATCTGTAAAATGCGGATGACCATCCATGGTGTTATCATAGGAGGGCCAGTCAGTGTAGTCTCTGTGACAACCCGGAGATCCCATCCTAGCGGGCTCGGAGGGATGCACCACGCACATATCTGGACGCCCCCCCATGCACATATCTGGGCCCCCCACACATATCTGGACCCCTGTGTCAGATCCTGTGCTGGGTTTTGCTTTGAACAGAGAACCTAACGACAAGACCTGATGGTCCCAGACCATGTCTTGACATCAAGCTTCAATTTCCCTTGGGGTGTCCCTAACTATGTCAGCTGCTGCTACTCTCCAAGGTCCTCTTCATTTGGACTGAGAGTCTCCTGGAGAGAGAAATCCGCTCCAGTGCAGAGGGAAAGAAATGGTGATCAGAAAAGTTTTCTCGAGGAGAGGCAGAGCTTGTCCATGCTGTGTTCCCATGGCATGGGTGCCCACGTCCACAAAGTTTGCCCACCTCCCCAGCAGACAATGGCCCTCTCCAATGCAAGAACTCCTCCATTGTCACCTGGGTATGACACTTACCGTGTGCTGCATAAACATGACAGAAGTAGCAAACAGCTGGAAAATCAAACCTAGCCTGACTTTGCATTCTCTCAGGAGAGCCAGAAATTTTATACGTTACATTTGATTGCCTTCCAGGGAGGCATCCCCTTGCGGGTTCCCTAGGATCTTTACCGTGCTCCCTAGTCTTGCTGCCCACCCACTATACTCATTTATATTACCTGAATGGCCCAGGTAGGCCTGTGCATTTGCTACCCTGGGAATAAGTAAATGAAAGGTAGGATTCTGATAAAAAATAAATATAAAGGAAGTGGCAAAAATGGAAGGCTTGATGTAGGGGGCAATCCCTGGCATGTTTGGGAACAGTGAGAGCCATCTGGGGCTGCCACAAAGGAAAGACTGTGCACAAGCAGGCAGGTGAGAGTCTGACTGTAAATCAAGATGGGATGGGGCCGGCTTTCTTGGGCCAGGACACTGGAGATCTGACCTTGGCCCAAAGTTACCCCAAACTAACATTCTAACTCTACCTTGGTATTTTTGTCCCATCGGCAAACCATCTGTTTGAAAATTTACTTCTTAAAAAAAGGTGCCTAACTTAAAAAATTATCCTCATCCTAGACAATGAGCTCTATCAAATTCATGATTCTCATATGCTAGTTATGTTTCTGCTGAAGGGGCACCGGGTGGCTCAGTCAGTTGGGCATCCGACTCTTGATTTTTGGCTCAGGCCATGATCTCAGGATCGTGGGATCGAGCAATACATAGGACTCTGCACTGAGTGGAGAGTCTGTTTGAGATTCTCTCTCGCCCTCTCCCCCCGTTCACACGCTCTCACTCCACTCTCTCTCTCAAATAAATAAATCTTTTAAAAAAAATAAAAATATTACCGCAAAAGCCCATCTGCTACAACCAGGAAGCATTTAACCCACTGAGTCAGGGATCCAGGTTCCACACTGGCAAGCACCCCTTAGTCTTTCTTTTGTCAAAAAAGCAAGACTGTACAAAGCCTCTCACTTAAATGAAGACACCGTTTTTGGCAAACAAATCAGCCTTAATGGGTATGTCTTTTCTCAGCTCTCTCAGTTTGGGTTGTAGAATCCCTTTTACTTTTTTTTTCTTTTTTCTTTTTTTTTTTTTTTTATTTTAACATGCACTTTTTAAAAAATTTATTTATTTTCAGCATAACAGTATCATTCTTTTTTCACCACACCCAGTGCTCCATGCAATCCGTGCCATCTATACCACCCCCTGGTACCCTGACCTCCCACCCCCCACCCGCCACTTCAAACCCCTCAGATTGTTTTTTAGAGTCCATAGTCTCTCATGGTTCACCTCCCCTTCCAATTTACCCCAACCCCCTTCGCTCTAACTCCCCATGTCCTCCATGCTTTTTGTTATGCTCCACAAATACCTCCATCAGAAAGGACGAATACCCAAATTTTGTATCAACATGGACAGGACTGGAAGAGATTATGCTGAGTGAAATAAGTCAAGCAGAGAGAGTCAATTATCATATGGTTTCCCTTTTACTTTTCACCTCTCAATCCCACTGAGTCTCTGAATTGTGTTTATTCTTCTGAGCCTTCCTCCCCTCTTCCCGTAAGTTCTTCCAACCTTTCCCTACCGACCTAGACAGCATGAGCGCGGGTGTATCACCTGAAGCTCAACCTGGCAACAACTGAACTCATTCTGAGTAGACTGTGGAGCCAGCCTGGGTTCAGAAACCAGCTGCACCACTCAACGCCTGTGTAGCTAGGAGCACATTGCTTCTCTTCTTTGGGCCTCCATTTCATTATCTGTAAAATTGCAAAGATGATACTATCTCCCCCATAGAGTCACTGGGCAAAGTTAAATGAGTTAATGCATGCAAACACATAGAATGGTGCCTGGGACATAAAAATATTCACTGTATGTGAGCTATCCTTACAGTTACTACCTATTATTATACCCTGCTAAATAGCTTTCCCAAATACTTCATGCTTCAAAGTTCTCAAGTTCAATGACTTCCCTCCATCTCTGACATCTAGCTTTGCTATCTCTTCCTGGGAGAAGACCAGGATTCACCCTTTCTGTCCCACTGTATTCCCATTCCCAGACCATTCTCTGTTTACTTCATTCTCAGGTCAGGGCACCAGCCTTCAGCAAACTGCGTCTCTTAGCTCTTACCCACATCCATCCAACTTGGCTTAGATCACCTTTCTGCTCCTCTGTCTGGAACCAGCCAACATTTCCCTACGTCCTAACCACTCAAGAACAAACTTTCTGATGGGCTTCTAAGTTCCACTATATTTGGCCTCACATAGTCCTGTCACCCATATTTCTTTTTTTCCTTAAATATTTTATTTATATGTTTGTTTGTTTATTAATTTAAGAGAAAGAACATGGATAGGGGGCAGGGCAGAGGGAGAGGTAGACTCTCCACTGAGCAGAGAGTCCCACATGAGGCTGAATTCCAGGAGCCCTATGACCTGAGTCACAAGCAGAAGCCCAACAGACTGAGCCACCTGGGTGCCCCACCCATATTTCTTAATATCCCCACATATACTGTCCTCCAGAGTCAAATCTTCCCACCACTCCCCAACTGGGTATGCTCAGACCACCTCTGCACATTTCCCAATGCTCTGCTCCCACCCAACTTTAAAGTTTCCTTCATGGTTACAACCAAGTCCCTGTCTTCAAAGAGTCTATGTGTCTCATTGCTGCCTTTACATTCCAAAGAGGTGGCAGGACACCTGGACTCATCCTTCATCTCTGTTGTCTGAGGCTGTGGGTTCTTTTCCCCACATTAGCTAAGTTAATCACAGACTTATGCAGCCACCATGATTGGTCCAAGTGAGTCAGCTGAGCCTATCAGAGACACTTCTGAGGAGTTTCTAACTAGAGCTCCTAGGGTAAGCTTCCTTCCACTGGCAGACAAGCTCAGAACTACATGAGGAAAGGTGCTAGTCTTGTGGGGAAGGTAAAGACAGAAAGTCCTGAGAGCATCAGTTTCTCTGGTTCCAGATGTTCCTGGCCTCTCTATTAATTTTCATGGAAGCAACTCCAGAATCCTGCCAATAAATAACAACCTTCTTTTTTTTTTAAAAAAAAAAAAAAAGCTATTTAGAGTTGGTTTATATTTTTGGAAAGTAAAGAAAGCTTATAATCCAGTCTTGATTAAGTGTATATATTTTTTGCCTGTAGTTGTTCACATATATGAGTCATCTCTATCCATAAGGGAAGGGATTGTGTCTCGTGCTTCACTTATTTCTCCCTCGGTACCTTGCACAACCTTGGGCACAAAGCAGATGCTCACTAAATACTTATGTCCATAGGGTATGTTACAGCCAGCTTGTAGGTCCAGTTGCAAAGAGGAAAATTCTGCATTATCTAGAGCTAGCCTAGAGGAACACCAGTCACAAATGTGCAAGAATTGAGTCACAGAGAATTATGGTTTTCTCAGTAAAGGTTGCTTAAAACAAAAGCCCATTTATCTGCCTGCAGAAGACATTTAATCAATTTACATGAGGGATTTCAAAATTAGTCAGACTGTAATGAACTATGAAATACTGATTAATGCATTTTTGCAATGTTTGATTAGAAACTTAACACGTATGCTAGCACATTTTTACCATTACAGCATTTATATGTTAATATTTTGTTTCTTACCATTGCCAGAATAGGTATTCTGAATTGCAGAACTGAAGTGTATTTCTGTTTAACAAGACTTCCTTCTACCAGGAAGTGCTTCTTGAAGCTAAAAAGGTGTTTTACTTCTGCAGGGTGGCGGGGACTGGCTCGTGAGGTACATTCAGTTCAGAGATGATTATTAGCTGTTAAATTATTTGGAAATCCTCCAGAAACAACTAGGAGAGGAGGCCACCGATCTCCCACAACCAGGCATCCTCCAAAAGACGAACTACCCCAATTTGACGATCCTGATTTTATGAGATGGAAAGAACTGAATTCTTTCGGCCAGAATTTGAATTAAGCACCACAAACCAAAATGTTTACTACATTCCTTGGCAGGCCAAAGAAATTAACTTTTAACCAGAAAGTTAAAAAAAAAAAAAATCACCTTGAACTTATAGAGACCACGGGTTTCATTTTGGATGCCTGCAGAGTCTGTCTCTGAAGGCACGTGAGTGTCTCTTATGTAATTTGAACGCTCTTTCTCCTGGCAAGATCAGCGAACCCAGAAGAACCAGTGAAGTCGGAGTCTTGAAAGGAACAACATTCTGAATTGCAAGAATCCAATCAATTAGAAGTATGACCTTCCCAGTTTTCGTTACTTAAAACACATCCTACTGGTACACATGCAGAAGACCTCGAAAGAGGCGGATTGACACACACGCAAATGTTAAAAATTAGCCACTAAAAGAATTTGAAGATGGGTCCCCACAGTATGTTTCTTAAAAGTATCAACGTGCGGATCACAGCCTCAGCCATGAGACGATCTGACAAATGCTGGTTTTGAAAAGTTCTCCAGGGGAAGTCCCATGTCCACAGAGTGGGCTAAGTTCAAAATAAAAATACACAATTGCGCTCCCATGGAGAAGAGGAAGAGGTCCCACGTACGAGTGTGCACATGAGTGCGCGTGGTGAAAGGAACACACTCCCCGATTATCACAAGTGCCAGCAATTATCTCGCATTTAGATTTTAAACCTCCTTAGAATTTTAAAAATCATTATTTCGCAGGATCGCCGTTATTCTGATTCATTAGCAAGGCATACTTATTAGGATCTTAAAATAACCAGGCTGCTGGACATGTAAAAACATGTTTCTTGCCGTCATGACAACCAAATAACAACAATAATGCTCACATCCGAATGACTATGGGGAACAAAGTTATTGTGCCTGAATATAGATAAGTTAATTATGGAATCATCAAAAGAACAACAGCTCTGTCAATGCAAAGATGATTCTGAAATAATCAATAATGACAATCTTGTTTGGTAATTGGCTATTTGTTTCCAATATGGGATCTCCGTTGAGTCTGCATGGAAATGCAGCAGGCTCTTCAGCCAGGAGGAGGAGGGGAAAAAAAAAAAAAAAGAAAGGAAAATCTTTCAGTTTAGGGTTGGTGGTTGTCAGTAGCAACAAATAATGGAAAATTGCCATCTGGCTTCTTTTTTTAAATGAGATTTGAATAATCAATTTAATAATGGATAGAGCACTTGCTTACAGGAATAATCCATTGTCATCGCTGGGGAAAAAAAAGAAAAAAAAAAAACTTTGGCGCAGAAGACAAAGCTGTGCAGTAGGACTATAAGGTAAAGCAAATAAACATCTACGTACATGCCGCAATTTTTATTTTCACTGTTGACTTTACATAAACTAGAGAATAACTCTTCCTTCTATATGCTTAGCTCTTCACATTCTGTGTTTAATAGTCAGGACAGAATCTACAGAGCAGTTGGCTTGCTATAGGCATTCAACTCTACTGATGGCTCATGGAGGAGATGACACACACCAACGGGAGATTTTTTTTTTTTAACACCCCCCCCCCTCCCATTGACACGTGAAATACAGTGGGAAAGGCCCGATTTCAGCAGAACGGAAGAAATCAGATTGCATCTGGCTGGGGTGTGTGGGTGTGTAAGTGTGTGTTTCCTGTACACAACTGGACCAGAGGAAAAGACTATTTCGGAAAGTAGGCAAGGATGACACCAGGGTTCGGGGTGACTCATTCATTTACATGCTAGCAATGAAGATAGCCGGAAAGGTATTCCTCACCCACGCAAAGCAGGAATGATGACACCAGAGTATAGGGCGTGTGTCATACCATTATGTGTTTTTCTAAAATGAAATATGCATGTGCGGTATCCCATTGGCCTCAAAAGATCCTTGAATCTTTTACTAAGGAAGTTACCATGTGGTCTGAAGGAGAAATAGGGGGTGGATTCCAGGCCCTGCCAATTTTTGGAAAGCAGAATTCAGTCTCCACACAGCGCGTACGGGGGCAGCTGACCTTTCTGACTAGGAGGTGGGGGTTTCTCATGGCTTCCCTCGCTTGAAAACATGAGGCTATAAAGTGCTGAGCCCCTGTCTAGCTGTTCTTTCTCTGAAACCCCTAATCCACCCTGGAAAGTTCTCTTTCATCCTGCACTGATTTTTCTCCTCAGTCTTTGTCATTCTAGAACTCCCCCTCTGAGGCACACAGTGTTTGCCTTTTCTCTTCGGAAAGACTCTTTACTGTTCACCTCTGCCCCTCCCCCAGCCCAATCTACTTTTAATTCACTCCCAGGAGACCAGCAGCGACTCTGGCCATCCCTGGGTCAGGGTCCCATTAACTCCCTTCCTTCATCGGGGATGTTGAAGCTGCTTTACTTTCATGCCAAAGACTCCCTCTAGGATGTGACCTTACCTCAGACATGCTGGTGCTTCCCTGACCCCCAAAAGGCCCGTCCACCCCACTTCAGCCTCATGTCTGGCCTTGGACCACAGGGTGTTTTGTGAAGTCTCAGATCTGATCAAGTGCTCTGCACATCTCTACAGACCCTCCTTCTGGCTGGCGCTGGTGACTGCCCTGGCCAGAGCCCCTCCCACAGTGACCACACACACTTCGCCTGTGCTCCCTTCTTCCGGAAAGAGCAAAGGCAACAGGTACAATGTCGTCCAGCTACCCACAACTGTCTGAGCCACCCCAACTTGGGCCATCTCTACCCGGACTTCTGTGGCAGGGTCAGGGACCTGGGACGATTCCAAACACACTTTTACGTCCTCGTGATCACAAACAGATTCAGTCCAAACAGAAACTCCCATCCCAAAGAAACAGGTGTTTTCCTTCCTTCCAGTCCCAATGCCTTCCTCACACTCGATCCCTCTGTCACTCCCTCTCCAGATCCCCAAATGTCCTCTCATTCCTGCACCTTCTGTCTCCTCCTCCCCACGGGCCTCTTTTCCTATCCCCTGGAATGCTCAGGTTAACCCTGTCTGAAGAGGAATAAAAATGTCCCTCTGTCCTCATTGTAGAGGCCCAAAGGGCCAGTGGATAGCTCAGGTCAGGGCTCTAAGAGAGACACTCCCATCTCATGTGCCTCCCTGGGCCTGAGCGCTCAGAGGGTAGGTGTATTAGTCTGCTCCACCTGCTATAACAAACTGCATATTTTCTCTCAGTGCTGGGGGCCAGAAGTCCAAGATCAGGTGTTGGCAGCTTTGGTTTCTCCTGGGGCCTCTCTCCTTGGCTCGCAGATGCCCACCATCCCCTTGGTCCTCACATGGCCTTTCTTCCATCTTCCAACTCTTTGTGTCCAAATCTCCTCTTCTTTGAAGGACATCAGTCAGATGAAATAGGGCCCACCCTAGAAGCCTCATTTTAACTTAATTACCTCTTCTATAGGTCCAGTCTCCAAATACAACCACCTTCAGAAGCATGGGGTTTCGGGTTCCAACATACGTCAGTGTTGAGGGGGTCACAAATCAGCCAGTGAGGAAAGGAACCCAGCAGGTCACATTCCTGGAGGACCTAAGAGGTCTGGGACAGGAAGGGGAAAGAAGCTTGAGTCCCTACGGCCAAGATAAGAGGGGTTTAAGCGGGAGCACCTGGGTGGCTCAGTCAGTTAGGCATCTGCCTTTGGCTCAGGTCATGATCTCAGGGTTGTGGGATGGAGCCCCACATCAGGCTCCCTGCTTAGTGGGGAGTCTGCTTCTCTCTCTCCCTCCCCCTCCTACTCATGCACTGGCTCTCTCTCTCCCTCTCAAATAAATAAAATCATTTTTTTAAAAAGAGTGGTTTCAGCAGTAAGGACTGACCCCCAGAGATCAGAGCTATGGGGTAGGCAGATGAGGCCGAGCAGAAAGGAAATCCCAAGACCCAGGAAACAGGCTGTCCCTGGGGCCCACGAAAAACAGAGTCGGCAATGTGGTAATGGGAAGCAGGATCAGCAGGCTCTGGGCAGCTAAGAGGAGACGTGAAAGCAGAGAGTATGGCCCAGAGAAGAGTCTTGTCAGAAACTAAGCACTAAAAAAGAAAGAGGCCAGGGAGAGGGTCAGGCTGAGGCTACAAAATTGGAGTTAAGGCTAATAATTTCTGTAGAAGAAACCAGATGGCCCAAAGGCCAAACCAATGTTGTTTATTCAGTTGGTATCTACTACGCTAAAAACCAAAAACATTAGTATAGAGAGAAGGAACTAGAAGATCAAACCACGTTTATTACGAGGATCCCGATACTAATTATTGTTGCTTCTTTGTGTATCAGAGATCCGAGGAACAACTTCCGCTGTGACACGAGACATGGGAAAATTTAGACACGTCGGTAAGCCCTCACCATCACTGACAGATTCAGTTTAAGCCACAGCTCCCACGGAACTAAGCGACTTTTCGGAGCAACAGAAACACGAGCAGAGACCCCTGCAATTCCGGTGTGCTCGCGCATGCTTCTCCCCAAATTTAAAGTACTCTCCACACGCTACTTCCGCTGCCCCAGGAGCACGGGGTACTGCAGTGTCACTGACATCCCCAGGGGCCACCCAGGGAACCTCGAATCCTGGTGGTCCTCTCTATGTATAGATCAGGCTTGCAGCTTATGACCTGTCCTGCTAGGTGTTTGATGCAGAAGACCAGCTACTGGCAGGTCTGAGGAATGAGGTGATCTTCCACATGAGGACAGCTCCCACAAGCAGAAAGGATTTGGTCGTTGCATATAAGGACAGGGGTTTTGTGCTCTATTCACATCAGATAAGAGGAGAGTTTATGAATATTGTAGACCTTTTCTAGACTTAGGAAAGGAAACTTCTCGGTCTCAGAACCTCTTTGTTTAAGGAGGCTTATACAATGGTTAGACCCGCCAACCCTCCAGTGATGAGCAGGTTGGCAGGGCATTGCTGGCGGTAAGAGTCCGAACTTGGCTCGGAGTTGGTGGTTTTACATGAAGGTATTATCAACCTTCAACCTTTGGCTCTTTCCACTTCATTTGAAATCTAAAACCTGCTCTTCAGGTTTTAGAGAAAGCAGGAAAGGCATTCCCAGAGGACGGGGTGGTGACCGGCACCTCTCCTGGAAGAGCCAATATGCAGAGTGTGCGGGAGAGAAAGGCAAAAGCATGCTGCCATTCGGCAAGGAGAGGGTGATTGACTCCAGATGGGGTGATAAAGATCAATTACCGGGGCTTGGAGTTATAACACCAACAAAGTTACAATGACATTAGCACAAAGAGAGAGACACAAATCCATTAGAAAGATACAATCAAATATTCAAAAAAGCCTGGCACACTCATTACTTATTCATGCTAATACAAGTATATTAAGAAATCTAAACAGTGTTAGCGCTCAATCACTCACAAACCAAATGAGGTTTTGCATTTATCAGACCCCAGTCATCAGCGCCCAGTATAGCTGTACAAAGGTGGTAATGTGACATAACTGGAGATATTTATATCAGCCTACATGGACTGAGAGATACACCAGGATTTATTAAACTGAGTAATGCCGTCACATTCAGCAGAGCAATAAAAGAAATAACTGTGCAGAAGTCATTTCCCCAGACAATAAGATTTACCTTTGCAATCTCTTAAAGATGTTGTATCTGTTTTCGAAGGGTCGCTGGCAGCGTTTCCAACCTTAATAAACTATTTACAGATTAATTTCTTCAAGAGAGGATGGGGTGCCCCAAAGTAGATTCCATCCTTGAGAGCCGGTGACAGACTCTCAGCCTTTCTTTCCCAGATGACTCTGAGCCCAGGCAAGCATATTCCATTTTCTCACGGACTCTGTCTTTTATTAAGTGACATGACCTCGATTTCCAATAAAGAGAAGTCCATTTAGGACTCTGAGGGGCAACTCCAGTCCTGCCCAAGCACACAGATTTGGGGGAGCCTGTGAGGACATTTAATAAGACACACAAGTTTTTCGGTGAGGTGTGCAGCATGGAACACAACAGAATATCCTTGAAAATGGATCAGCCTTCGGCCTAAGAGTTTCAGCATAAGTTCCCCTTTCCTCTACCTTCTAGAAGATTTCTGCTACCCTGGCTTCTGAGATAAGCCTCTCTCCTTCTGTCTCCTCTGCCTGCTCTGGTGACCTTGCTTCCCAGGTGCTTAATGTGCATGTTGCCTAACATTTCTGCTCTTGGTTCCACTTCTTCCCTCTCCCTGGCTGGTCTCACTCATGCCCACAGCCTCCAGGGAAAGTACGCCCTGTGATTCTCAGAATTGCAACCTGGCCCAAATCTCTCTCTGGGATCTTGGAGTCTTGCACCTGGTTGCCCACTGCACCTGGTTGCCCACCATCACACCACCATCCAACAGGTACCCAGAAGGCCTCAGAGTCTCTTTCAATTCTCCTTCACTTAACAGTCACCCGTGAAGCATCTCCATCCTCTCCATCTTGCATCCTGGGAAATGCCCTAATAGACCTTCAGCCTCTTTCTCACCCATTGCTACAATCCCCCTTCCATCTCTCCTGCCCCACCAAGAGATCTTTCTGAAATACACCTTGTCACGGGGCTCTTGTTACCATCCCTGCAAAGATGGCTGTGAGTGAGCTACAGAGTGAAGTCCACCCATTTTCCCAGTGTGTACTCAGGGCTTCAGCTCTCAGTAAGCATGTACTTGTTGACCTTGAGGCATTTGCCTGAAGCCTACATTGTGACTGCGCTATAAGGCAGGCCATGCCCCCAAGGTCTGTGCACTCTCCTCCTGCTTGTCCGTGTAACCAATGACTTGACATCCTTCTCTCTCCCTCCTTCAGAGACTGGCTCAAATACCTCTCATGGGGTAAGCGCCTGAATCAGTCAGACTCAAGCTGTGCAACTCAGGCCTGATGCACTCCTCTCTGTGACTCCCCATGAGATGCGTATGTGGCTGCTGCTGAGTCCCACAATGAGCTGCTCAAGGTCTGACGCTGGCACAGTGCCTTCCTCACTCCAGCAATCCAAGCCTGTCCTGATTTGTGGCCCGCAGCAGATGCTGCCCTACTCATTGCAAAACTGCTTCTTTTCCCTCTGTTTCTCTTCCATGGGCAATGGCCAGAATTGGGAATCAAAGTCTAACAAGGTCTAGTCTGTGCCAGAAAGCATAAAGAACTCTTTCCCAGGTTCCCATGTCATAATCAATGAAGGTCATCTTGACGAGCTTTACGATACTGTGATAATCATTCCAGAAGACACAAGAAAAGGATACCCCACTGCTGCCCCTGGCTGTTCAAAGTGTACAGTTCTTTTTTTTAAGATTTTTATTTATGTATTTCAGAGAGAGCCAGAGAGAGAGCACAAGCAAGGGGAGCAGCAGAGGGAGAAGCAGGCTCCCTGCTCAGCAGGGAGCAAGGATCATGACCGGAAATGAATGAAGGCAGACACTTAACAGACTGAGCCACCCAGGTGCCTCTAAGTGGACAATTCTAAGCAGTGATCCCAAGAGACGTAAAAACCAACAGGTACCAACATGGTCCAGTTGAAGCCCTCTTGCTGAACTAGAGGTTTGGGAACTTTATGTCAGAATGCTGGTTCCATTATACCAGTTGTGAGTTCTTAATCTCTGGCTTCAGTGTCCTCACCTGACCATGTCCTCCAGGCAAGGACAGTGGCATTGACACCATAGGGGCTGTTAGAAAGTAAGACCCAGTGAGCGAGGGCAATACTTAAAAGGAAGAAGTCAATGAATGAGAGAATGGAGAACACTATAATATAAAAACAAGGAGATCTTGGGGAGAGACAAATCCAAATGTGAACCTTCAAATGTGTTCAGAATTAGATCTAAATTTGGCATTTTTGCTTCCACGCATCAAGAAAAATATTCCAACCCTTTTTCCATGTTCAGGTTTATGTTTTCTAGTTCATATGTTCTAGTTCACACCCTACAGTAATTCAAAGCTCTCCCCTCCCCCCATCTCTTCATCCTGTACAGGGCATATTCCTTTTGAATGGCCAAGAGGGAAGTCTACACTTTTCTCTATTAAGGGGCAGGAGCAACCATGTCTTCTTTCCTAACATATTCACCAAGCTTCTCTACACCACACACCCCTCTCTGAAGGAACAACTCCTCGGCAAGCTCCAATACCCCAAATCTGGTCTGATATCAGCTGATCCAGACAAGTGGAGGCAAAGGGAAGAGCAGATAACAGACTGTTGTTCACTAGAATAGAAAGCCACAAACAAGAAATCAACAGAATATTACCAATGTTATCATTATCAATACTCCCGCATAGGCCCTGCAATGCATTTTCCGATTGATAGGAGAAGTTCTGTTGAACAAAAGCCTAGTATAATTTGTACCTTGAGGCCTGACTTCTCCCTTCTGGCATCACCAAGCCTTTGCAAATTTAAATGCTGTTTATCAATATCTTGAATTTCAAAACAAAACAAAATTAAATTGATTGTTTGGGTATCTTTCCAACTACAGAAGTTAAAGTAAAAAATTTTTTAACTATAATCACTTTTTTGATTTACTGATATTTTTCAAACCTAGTACCTCTTTGAAAGAAAACAATAGAAAGTTTATTTAAAGAAATAATGGCTGAGAACTCCCCAAACCTGGGAAAAGATTTGGACAAGTTTATGAAACTAATAACTCACTCCAAAATCTCAAACCAACAAGATCTTCTCCAAGATACATTATCATAAAGCTGTCTAAAATCAAAGACAAAGGGAGAATTTTAAACGCAGCAAGAGAAAAAAAATATCTCATACAAGGAAGCCTGTCTAATGCTATCAGAGACCTTACAGGTCAGGAGAGAATGAGATAATATATTGAAAATGCTAAAAGAAAGAACCTGCCAACCAAAAATACTTTACCCTGCAAAGTTGTCCTTCAGAAATGAAGGTGAGATAAAAGCTGAGGGAATTCATCACTTTTTAACCTGCCTTACAAGAAAGGCTAAGAAGAGTTCTTCAGACTGTAACATGAAAACACAAGCAAATATACAACACACTGGTAAAGGTAAGCATATGGTATGATTCAGAATACTCTTAATACTGTAGTATGGTTGGGCGCCTGGGTGGCTCAGTGGGTTAAGCCACTGCCTTCAGCTCAGGTCATGATCTCAGGGTCCTGGGATCGAGTCCCGCATCGGGCTCTCTGCTCAGCAGGGAGCCTGCTTCCTCCTCTCTCTCTCTGCCTGCCTCTCTGCCTATTTGTGATCTCTCTCTGTCAAATAAATAAATAAAATCTTTAAAAAAAAATACTGTAGTATGGTTGTATGTTAACTACTTCACTATAAAGACTAAATGGCAAAAGTATTGAAAATAGCTCTAGCTACTGCAATGTGTTCATAGATACACATTATAACAAGATGTAAATTACCAGGTGAAAGGATAGTTCTATATATGCAAATGAATTAATATTTCATTAAAGAATGAAAGATAAAGGTCATATGATTGCTTGAGTAGGTATAGAAAAAGCATTTGGCAAATGCCATTCTTTCATGATAAAAACATTTAAAACGGGTATAGAAAGGACATAGCTCAATACAATAAAGGCCATACATGACAAAGCCACAGCCAATATCACACTCAAAGGTAAAAAGCTTAAAAGCTTTTCCTTTAAGATCAGGAACAAGACAAGGGTGCATACTCTCACCACTCCTATTCAACGTGGTACTGGAAGTCCTAGCCAAAGCAACAAGGTAAGAAAAAAAAAAAAAAAGTATCCAAATTGGAAAGAAAGAAGCAGAATTGTTTTTGTTTGCAAGTGATAAAATTTTATATGAAGAAAATGTTAAAGATTGCCCTGAAAAGCTATGAATGAACAAATTCAGTAAATTTGCAGGATAAAAGATTAACATGCAGAAATCAGTTGCATTTCTACACATCAACAACAAAACATCTGATAAAGAAATAAAGAATATTCACATTAACATCAAAACCAATAAAATACTTAGTAATAAAGTTAAGCAAGCTGGTGAAAGATCTGTTCATTAAGCTATACAAGTTTTATGAAAAAAAGCCACAAACAATAAGAAAGATATCTCATGTTCATGGATCAGAAGAACTAATATTGTTAAAATGCCCATACTATCCAAAATCATCTACAGATTCAATACAATTCCTATCAAAATTCCATTGGAGAATTAGAAGTAGAAAAAATAATTATAAAATTTATATGAAACCATGAAAGACCCCAAATTGTCAAAACAGTGCTGAGAAAGAACAAAACTAAAGGCATCACACTTACTGATTTCAAACTGTATTACAAAGCCATAATAATCACAACAGTATGGCTGTGGCATAGAAATAGACATGACCAATGAAACTGAATCAAGAGCCCAGAAAAAACCTCAAGAATTAGCAATCAACTAATTTTTGACAAAGGAGCCAAGAATACTCAATGGGGAAAAGATAATCTTATCAATACACAGTGATGTGAAATTAGATAACCACATGCAGAAGAACGCATTTGGAACCTTATTTTATTAAAACTCATAAAAATTAACTCAGAATGAATTAAAGACTTAAACATAACCAAAACCATAAAACCCCTAGAAGGAAACATAGGGGAGAATTTCCTTAACATTAGTCTCAGCGACTGTTTTTTGGATAAAATGCCAAAAACACAAGTACTAGAGCAAAAATTAACAAATAATACTACACCAAACTAAAAAACTTCTGAGTGGCAAAATAAATGATCAACAAAATGAAAAGGCAACCTATGGAATGGGAGAAAATATTTCCAAATCACCTGATAAGGTATTAACATCCAAAATATATATATAAAAAACCAAAACCTTATATGATTCAATAGCAAAAACTAAACTAAGCTAAACTAAAATACAATTTAAAAAATTAAAAAATGGGCAGAGGATCTGAACAGACATTTTTCCACAGAAGACATAGAAACAGCTGACAGGTACATGAGAAGTTGTTCAACTCACTAACCATCAGACATATGCAAATCCCAGCTCACACCTGTTAGAATGGCAATCATCAAAAAGACAAGAGCTAAAAGTTGGTGAAGATGTAAAGGGAAACCTTGTACACCATTTGTAGAAATGTAAATGTAGAATATATTTTATTTAAATTCAATTAATTAACATATAGTGTATTATTCACTTCAGAGGTAGAGTTCACTGATTCATCAGTCTTATGTAATACCCAGTGCTCTTACATGATGTGCCTTCCTTAATGTCTATCACCCAGCTACCTCATTCCTCCACCTCACTCCCTTCCAACAGCCCTCAGTTTGCTTCCTATGATTAAGAGCCTCTTAAAGTTTGTCTCCCTGATTTCATCTTGTTTTATTTTTCTTCTTCCCTTACCCTATGATCCTCTTTTTTGTTTCTTAAACTACACATGAGTGAAATCCTACAATAATCATCTTTCTCTGATTGACTTATTTATCTTAACATAATACCTTCTAGTTCCAGCCATGTTGTTGCAAATGACAAAATTTCATTTTTGATTGCTGAGTAATATTCCATAGGTAGATAGAGAGATAGATAGATAGATAGATAGATATAGATATGGACATCTGGGCTCTTTCCATAGTTTAGCTCTTGTGGATGTTGTTTTTTTATTTAAATTCAATTAATTAACATGTAGTGTATTGTTAGTAGAACTTTTTTTTCCATATGGAAAACAAATATGGGAATTCCTCAAAAATTAAAAATATAAATACCATGTAACCCATCAGTCCCACTCTAGTTGTGTATCCAAAGGAAATGAGTACAAGATCGTGAAGAGATACCTGAATCCTCATGTTCATTATAGCACTATTCACCACAGCCAAGATATGAAGACAACCTAAGTGTCCATCAACCAATGAACTGGCTCTGTGTGAGTGTGTGTGTGTGTGTGTGTGTGTGTGTATGAATATTTTTGAGCCATGAGAAAGAAGGAAATCATGCCATTTACATCAGCATGGATGTTACTCGAGGGCTTTTTGCAAGTGAAATATGTCAAAGACAAATACTGTATGATAGCATTTCTATATGGAACCTAAAAAAAAATCCAAACTCATAGAAACAGAATAAAGTGGTAGTAACTGGAGCCTGAGGAAGAGGGGAAAATGGGGAGATATTAGCCAAAGGATACAAACATCCAGTTATAAGATGAATAAGTTCAGGGGATCTAATGAAGAGAATAATAATTATAGCTAATAATACTGCATTACATACTTAAAACTTACAAGTAGCATATATCTTATATATTCTCACCACAAAAAGAGATATGGTAATTATGTGATTTGATGGAAGTGTTAGCAAACAATAAGGTTATAATTATTTTGCAAAACATAATTACATCAAATCAACATGCTGAACATCTTAAACTACACAATGTTATATGTCAATTATATTTCAAAAAAGCTGAAAAAAATATATAAACGAGCAAACTTAGTATCTCTTTCTAGTATTATTTTAGGTCTTACATGCATGTATTAGGTTGAACCTTACATAATTGATGACATTTTGATCGTTTGACCTACAAACAATTCAAATTTATATCATTCAACCCACTTTTTTTAAGTATAATAGTTTTATACACAATAAGTCTGTTACAGAAAACATTAATCCCTGCATACATACCCTCTCCCTCTCCCCTCCACAGAGACAACCTCTTTCATCTCTTCCAGCTATTTGGGATTTACTTTCATGTCTCTAAATAACAGGCCTGTATCTCTTTTTCTAGTTAAATATTTTCTATGAAATTTTCACCTAGGAAAATGAGATTTTAATTCTTTCTTCCCCCACCCCCACCACATACATGTCCTCTTTCTATTCCCTACATTCCCAAAAAAGATTGTGTCATATGTTGGTGAGCTCAATATTTGGTGTTATGTTTTTATAACCAAATAAATGCAATGCAGAGGTGAACTATATACAACCAAACACTGCATTTCCTTTCTTGAAAAAACTTGTTTTCTTGGAGGTGACGTTTTTGTGTGTGTAGGTGTTTATTGCTCTCTTAGTTTTCCCCATACTTTTCATTCATTCAACCCAGGTTTTTCTTTTCTTGTCTAAATAATTTCTCAAGAAGTTCAAATGCATCACAAATTCTGTTTCCTGAAGAAATCTGCTCCCCCCGACCATGGCTGATGCACAGCCATCATCTTGGGATGGCCTTCACCGCCCTCCCATCTAGATCTGCTTCCTGTACACACATCTTTCTCTCTCTTGGTTTACTCCCTTGTTTTGGTAGAGCACATCTTCATGTAGCTTTCTCAGAAACAGGAAGCAAATTACTTGAGAACTTTTATGTCTGAAAATGTCTTTATTCTGTCTTCATACTTGATTGTTTGGATAGAAAATTCCAAGGCAGATATCACTTTTTTTCACTCCATTGCCTTCTTGTTCCCACTGCTGTTTGTGGGAAGGTTGAAGGATTCTTTCTCTCTCTCTCTTTCTCCTTGCACATCTTTTTCATTCTTAACATTCATAAAGTTCACAGTGATGGGCTACAGTGTGGACCTGCTCATCCTTTTCAGTCTGGAAATCTTACACTGCAGTCAGGGAAATTTTTCTTCAATTATTTCTTCAATGACTTTCTACTTCCACTTTCTCTATTCTCTCTTACTGGAACTCCTGTTACGTAGTTTCAATGTTTCTTATAGCATTTCTTTAATATTTTTAATCCTTTTTCTCCTATTTTCCTTCTCTTTTTTTGCCCATTTTCTGGATGATTCCCTCACATGTATCTTCTAGCTGCATTGGATTGAGGAGGAATCAGGAGATCTGACATGGGTTTTTTTTGTTTGGTTGGCTTTTTTGTTTTGTTTGTTTTGGTTTATTGTTATTGTTGTTGTTGTTGCTTTTAAGAAGGCTGCACAACCAGTGTGGATTCCAACACTGGGCCTTGAACTCTCAACCCTGAGATCAAGACCTGAACTGAGATCAAGATATGGATGCTTAGCCAACTGAGCCACCAAGGTGACCCTGATAGGTTTTAGACAGATATAGACAACTGCAGAGCCCCTAAGGTATCCCGTGTTGTAAATTTATGGACTCTCAGCCTTTTCTTTTGGCTTGGGAATTGATAGTCTCAACTCTTCCAAACACTCTGCTACTCACCTATTTGCTTCCTACCTTCCCAAATCCTATTTCTATTATTTTATCTCCCAGTTGTCTTGTCCTTGTGCATTCAAAATAGCGCTTCCTGTCTTTTTTTAGTAGACTTGCTAGAAGACCAAAACCCTACTTTATGTAATTTACAAAATGTTGTCTAGGGGTGCATGGCTGGCTCGGTTGGTTAGGAATCTGATTCTTTATTTCAGCTCAGGTCATGATCTCAGAATTTTAAGACTGAGCCCCACATCAGGCTCTGCTCTCAGTAGGGAGTCATCTCGAGATTCTCTCTCTTGCTCTGCACCTGCCTTGACTGGTGCTTACTCGCTCTCTCTCTCTCTCTCTCTCTCTCCTTTTCTTTCTCAATAAGTAATAAATAAAATCATTTTTTAAATGTAGTCTATAGTATCTATGCTACAAATATTTTCTTCCAGTTTGACACTTGTTTTTTGCCCATATGTATGGTATCCCCCTAAACAGAGTTTTTCTTTTAACCTTTATGTAGACAAATATGGCCATCCTTTGGTCTAAGTGTAAAATCCCCGAAGAGAAGACCTTCCCACCATGCTTTCTAAGAACATTTCCTGTAGGAGTTCAAGGTATCCTTGGGCCAACAATGATTCTAAAAAGGAAGCCGGAACTCTGAAAGTCTACCCACTCCTTCCCTGAGAACCTTCATTCCTCCCTGATCAGAAATGCAAAGCCCACTTCCCTAGACAAGATGCATGCTGTGTGCTCACCAAGAGAGCACCCATCCCCCATCACTACATGTTTCTGCCTCTTGTACCTCTGCCCCTCTCCAAGTGTGCTTCATTAGCCATGCTACTCAAGGCCATATTCCCACTGGGTGCAGCTCTGTAGAGGAGCAAAGGCGGCTCCAGATGCACTCAGACAGGGTTTGGCTTGATGCCATTTGTAAGCAGTGACTGATAAATCCAAAGCTTTGGATCAGATAAAACTTTGATAAATGGTTTCTTAGTGCACTGGTAGGAATACTTACTCCTGTCTACTCTGAGCCACCAGCTACAATAAGCTTCATTTTGTTTAATCAACAGCACAGGCAACAATGCTTGAAAGCCATCACGCCGGTGAGAGATGGTGGAGATAGTCCCCTGCTGAAGGGGACTGTGAGACAGAAAAGTACAAAAACTCACAGCTCTGTTCAGAAACCCCAGTGCTGAGCTAATGCAGTTCACCTTTTTCCATCTTGGGTATTTGAATAGAAACAAAGGTGACATCATATGTTGGCTCATAAGAGATCGCTGGGCCTGTACACATCCCCTAGCTGGGTACATCTCACCCAGCTTTGGTCCGCCTGTACCCAGAGCAAGTGGCAGAGAAGCCCTGGTTCTCCTCAGAAAGAGGAAAATCCCACCCCATCTCCTGCATGTTGGTAAAAGCCCCCCTCTGTCCTCATCTTATCCATGACATCGGGCCTATTCACCCTCGTACCCCACTCCATGAATCACAATCATCCAAATAAAGAAGTTGCATTGGCCTAGCAAAGAGGCAAGCAATTTGTGCCTATTCATGAGGGAAAAAGCATTTGAAAGCCAAAAAGTTCTCAAAAAATGCAGGTGCACAATTCAGTCTTGCTCAGGCTCCTCACCACATAGGACAGCTCCACACATGTGGCACCCTACCAGTAATTTCACAGCTTTCCCCCACCAACTAGGAATGTTATCTCATCAGCCCTCATCACTTTCCATGGGGATGAAAAGAAGGATACAGCTTTCCCAGGAAGGAAGTTATGTGAGGAGATGAGATGAGACCTACTCAGTCTCCTGTTCACAGTTCCCGGCAGACGCAAACACAGCCAGACCCAACACAACTCTGGCCCAACATCCTTGGGCTTGAAAATTCTCTGACTCTGTTACTTCCTTGGTAAAATGGACTCTCCTTGGCTTGGAAGACTGCAAAATCTGATCTCAAAACCCAGTGACTTGCTCTGCAACTCTGTGACAACCCAGTGACTACCACTGGCTTGCTATGCAACTCTGGGCAAGTTGATATACTTCTCTGAGCTTGATTCCTTATCTGTAAAACAGAGATTTACATGTCAAGGTGTAGTCATACACTTAGTCATTCAGGAAATACTTCTTCAACTCTTACTGAGCCCCAGGCAGTGTTCTAGGTGCTGGTGATGGTCATGAACAAATGTCTGAACTACACAGGGTACAGTGCAGCATACAGGTGCTAAGCAAATAATGACTGCTATTACTCTTACTATTGCTAATGAGTTTTGTCATGAGAAGCAACTGGAATTAAAGGATGTTAGTGCATTTTATAAGTATAAAGCTCTCTACAGACATTAGCTAATAGTATTTCTTCTATGGGTCAATCTCTAAGAGAAAGTCAGTTGGTTACCCTCAGCCTCTTTCATTGTTTCAAGATAGCTGCCGTCAATTCTTGCTACATCTCCTGTCTAAGTGAACACAGCCCTCTTGGGATTCATGCCCTGAATGCAGAAGGAACACCAACCTTCCTCTCCTTCCAGATCCCAAGGTGCCTTACATTTCTTCTGCTCACTGTGGCTTTAAACATAAATATCAGGATACAATATATATATATATATATATATATATATATATATATACACACACACACGTACATATATGATAAATGTACATATATATAAAAGTAAATATATGTGCATATGTATATATGTATGTGTGTGAAGGAATATGAGTAGATAAATGATAGATGGACAGATAGATGATGATAGATGATAGATAGATAGATAGATAGATAAATAATAGATAAAAACCCATGATCTCTTATCTATAGTAAAGGCTCTTCAAGGAAAGCCCTAGGGTGTTGAATACTCTACACATCTAAACTGAACTAATTTTGCCCTTGAAAGGGGCTACAGAGAAGAAGAAAGAAGTGAAGAGGAGGGTCAGTTGGTATCGCTGTTTCCAACCCCAGCAAGCCATCAAGCTACACTAGCCAAATGCTGAGTAAAAGCACCAGAGCAAAATCAAGGTTAGGCCACAGTAATTGTAAATGGCTCAGGACCCAAGTTACTTAAGCGGTTAATCTCTCTTTGGAGAGAAGCATGTTGCCTATGGACCTTTGTCCAAGAATGACAAGTGGCATGTTCCTGCAGAAGGTGAGTGCTCAGTGCCTGCAGTCCCTGGACCAACACCCAAGATCACCATTGCTGGTTCCTGCTGCAATGGCCAACAAGACAGACACTGTAGAGCACCCTCCTGCCTCAGCCCCATGGTTCTCTGGGTCCCTCCAGCACCCTTTCCATGCCCACAAACCAAGTAGCAACAGACACATCTGAGAGACTTTCAGGCAGTGCTCCCTCCCTTGAAGGTGGCAGAGGGAACATGACCCTCACGCCACCCCCAGTCACAATGGTAAAATCAGGATGGAAACCCAAAGCCCCATTTTTGTACTTAATTTCCATTGATTAAAAAAATATGTAAATGCAAAGATGTTGACACTATTAAGCCATTATGGTCTATTGTGCAATTATTTCTTTGATAGTTCATGACGGCTCAATTGGAGGCATAATGGACTATTATGCAATGACATCTCTGCTGAGTTTTTTGCTTGTTTTCCTCTTTTCCTTAATTTTCTTTCCTTCATCTTCCCTCCTTTAAAAAAAAAAGAGAGAATTTTTCATTTGCAGATCATTGACTTTTTAATGTCAGATTATTTACTCAATAGTCAATAACGATGCCTTTGGATTCATTATGGGCTATCGTGTAAATAGCTAATTGCATTAATTACAGCCTTTTTACAAATGTTTAGTTTGCAGCTCATCACACCCATGGTCTGTGTAATTGCTGCTAGCGGGGCTGATGGGCAGGCACAAGCCCTGGGTGTCTGCTTGGTGACAGAAAGACGTCTGTTGCTTTTGTTCCAACCTAACCAAGTTACAACCACTAACCATATTTGGGGGGGTGGGGTTACACAAGCGCAGGCACATGCCCGCACGCATGCATGAGTGTGTGTGTGTGTGTGTGTGTGTGTATAGAGGGGAGCTGTGGGTGTGTGCATTTTTGATTACCTCACTTCATATTACAAAAATGACAGGTGATTATGCCTATGCAGCAGAAAATTTGGCTTTGCAAAACATAATGCTAATTTATAAAAGACTTTTTCCACTTTTTCATGACTGGGAAAGACCAACATGTTAAGAGATTGTGTTCTATGAGACCTTTTCCCTTTGCAGATTATAGCTAGTGAGGATGGACTTAGACCCTGCCTATGTACAGAACAAATCTTTCCAGAACTGGGTGGCAGACTCATAAGTTCACTCTCTGCTTATAAATAGGGTTTTTTGTTTGTGAACTGAAATTCCTATGAGCACAGAGTCTTTTTGGAAGCCATCTTGATATCTTCCCAGAGACATATTTTCATGTACATTTGAGGTAAACTGAGGCAGAAGAGGGTGCAGAGCTGACCTGAGTCTGCTAGGGTTCACTGGTGGCTCCTTAGATCAAAATGTCCATTCCCTGCTCTTGATATGTTTTCCTTTCTAAGCTCCCACATCTACCTGTGAGCCCCAGACCCACTACAGCCCCTTCCTTCATTGTCCCCTATGGTTCCCAATTTTTCTTGCTCCTACTCCTCCCCAGGACCACTTCATACCCTTCATACCTTGGGCTAGACAGTCCCTGACCACGTTGTCAGCCAAAATGGATTGCCTTGCATGTCAGGGGTTCAGCAGTATGTTCAGAATTTGGCAAAACAAAAATTAAAAAGTCTTGGTCACTCTTTAAAGACAATTCATAACACCTTCCAGTTTTCAGATTGAGTCAGTATCTTGAGTAAGGAAACACAGAAGTGATGGTGCCCAACACCAGCAACGCGATCCTCCACAAGGAAGGCTAACATCCCCACAGTGCACTGGGTATGAGGCTTGCCTGCAAATAAACAGCTAACAAAATGTCCATCCAATCCTCATCTCTGTCCAGTAAAGAACCTATGAAAGAATGACGACCAATCTCCATAAGCCCCTGAACCTGAAGAGAGCATTCATCAATCAGGCAAACATTATCTCACACTCACTTTAATGTCTACCTTCCAAAATCTCACTGAACTGGACATTGCTCAAAAAAATAAAAATAAAAATAAAAAAGAGAGCTCAAAATTAACAAGACTTCCCGAACATGGCAAATGAAAATGATTTCCTTTCCTACCTTTAAAAAAAAAAAAAGCTGGTGTTGGGGATTTATACAAAAAGCCAATGTCTGGGTTAGGTACTGAAGCTCAATAGGGTGATTTTGTCTTGCCCCACCCCCCTTTGTGACTGTGTCCATTTGTCTTAGACAATAAGATCTCTCTTCCCATATGGGAGTGAGAACTTGATGGACAGACAGACAACCCTCACGTGGATTCTGCCGTCCACCGAAGCAGGAAATACCTGCAGATATTAAAAAGCATTTTCAGGGGCGCCTGGGTGGCTCAGTGGTTTGGGCTGCTGCCTTTGGCTCGGGTCATGATCTCAGGGTCCTGGGATCAAGCCCCGCATCGGGCTCCCTGCTCCGCAGGAAGCCTGCTTCCCTCTCTCTCTCTCTCTCTGCCTGCCTCTCAGCCTACTTGTGATCTCTGTCTGTCAAATAAATAAATAAAGTCTTTAAAAATAAAATAAAATAGAGGAGTCAAGATGGCGGAGAAGTAGCAAGCTGAGACTGCTTCAGCTAGCCGGAGATCAGCTAGATAGCTTATCTAAAGATTGCAAACACCTGAAAATCCATCGGCAGATCGAAGAGAAGAAGAACAGCAATTCTGGAAACAGAAAAACAACCACTTTCTGAAAGGTAGGACCGGCGGAGAAGTGAATCCAAAGCGACGGGAAGATAGACCCTGGGGGGAGGGGCCGGCTCCCGGCAAGCGGCGGAGCAACCGCGCACAAAATCAGGACTTTTAAAAGTCTGTTCCGCTGAGGGACATCGCTCCAGAGGCTAAACCGGGGCGAAGCCCACGCGGGGTCAGCGTGGCCTCAGGTCCCGCAGGGTCACAGAAGGATCGGGGGTGTCTGAGTGTCGCAGAGCTTGCGGGTATTGGAACGGGAAAGCCGGCTACAGAGACAGAGCCGACAGTAAGCTCGCAGCTCCGTGTTACCTTGAACCGGTCGCAGGCTCGGTGAGCTCGGAGCGCGGCCGGAGGTCAGGCAGACGGGAGTAACTGGGCGCTGTTCTCTGAGGGCGCACTGAGGAGTGGGGCCCTGGGCTCTCGGCTCCTCCGGGCCGGAGACCAGGAGGCCGCCATTTGTATTCCCGTCCTCTGGAACTCTACGGAAAGCGCTCAGGGAACAAAAGCTCCTGAAAGCAAACCCGAGCGGATTACTCACCCCGGCCCCGGGTAAGGGCGGTGTAATTCCGCCTGGGGCAAAGACACTTGAGAATCACTACAACAGGCCCCTCCCCCAGAAGATCAACAAGAAATCCAGCCGAGACCAAGTTCACCTACCAAGGAGTGCGGTTTCAATACCAAGGAGAGCAGCAGAATTCCAGAGGAGGAGAAAGCCAAGCACGGAACTCATGGCTTTTTTCCTGTGATTTTTTTTAGTCTTGCAGTTAATTTAATTTTTTCTTTTTCATTTTTTTTTTTCTCGCCTTCGGGTAAAATTTTTTTTTTTAACTGTTACCTTTTTCTTTTTTAACGATTTTTTACTAATTTATCTAATATATATATATTTTTTTTTTTACATTTTTCTTAGGTGTTTTCTTTTTTAAAAAAAAATTCTTTTCTTTTCTTTTCTTTTTTTTTTTTTTCTTTTTTCTTTCTTCCTTTTTGAACCTCTTTTTATCCCCTTTCTCCCCACTCACGATTTTGGATCTTTTCTAATTTGGCTAAAGCATATTTTCCTGGGGTTGTTGCCACCCTTTTAGTATTTTACTTGCCCCTTCATTTACTCTTATCTGGACAAAATGACAAGACGTAAAAATTCACCACAAAAAAAAGAACAAGAGGCAGTACCAAAGGCTAGGGACCTAATCAATACAGACATCGGTAATATGTCAGATCTAGAGTTCAGAATGACAATTCTCAAGGTTCTAGCCGGGCTCGAAAAAGGCATGGAAGATATTAGAGAAACCCTCTCGAGAGATATAAAAGCCCTTTCTGGAGAAATAAAAGAACTAAAATCTAACCAAGTTGAAATCAAAAAAGCTATTAATGAGGTGCAATCAAAAATGGAGGCTCTCACTGCTAGGATAAATGAGGCAGAAGAAATAATTAGTGATATAGAAGACCAAATGACAGAGAATAAAGAAGCTGATCAAAAGAGGGACAAACAGCTACTGGACCACGAGGGGAGAATTCGAGAAATAAGTGACACCATAAGACGAAACAACATTAGAATAATTGGGATTCCAGAAGAAGAAGAAAGTGAGAGGGGAGCAGAAGGTATACTGGAGAGAATTATTGGGGAGAATTTCCCCAATATGGCAAAGGGAACGAGCATCAAAATTCAGGAGGTTCAGAGAATGCCCCTCAAAATCAATAAGAATAGGCCCACACCCCGTCACCTAATAGTAAAATTTACAAGTCTCAATGACAAAGAGAAAATCCTGAAAGCAGCCCGGGAAAAGAAGTCTGTAACATACAATGGTAAAAATATTAGATTGGCAGCTGACTTATCCACAGAGACCTGGCAGGCCAGAAAGAGCTGGCATGATATTTTCAGAGCACTAAACGAGAAAAACATGCAGCCAAGAATACTATATCCAGCTAGGCTATCATTGAAAATAGAAGGAGAGATTAAAAGCTTCCAGGACAAACAACAACTGAAAGAATTTGCAAATACCAAACCAGCTCTACAGGAAATATTGAAAGGGGTCCTCTAAGCAAAGAGAGAGCCTACAAGTGGTAGATCAGAAAGGAACAGAGACCATATACAGTAACAGTCACCTTACAGGCAATACAATGGCACTAAATTCATATCTCTCAATAGTTACCCTGAATGTGAATGGGCTAAATGCCCCTGTCAAAAGACACAGGGTATCAGAATGGATAAAAAAACAAAACCCATCTATATGTTGCCTCCAAGAAACACATTTTAAGCCCGAAGACACCTCCAGATTTAAAGTGAGGGGGTGGAAAAGAATTTACCATGCTAATGGACATCAGAAGAAAGCAGGAGTGGCAATCCTTATATCAGATCAATTAGATTTTAAGCCAAAGACTGTAATAAGAGATGAGGAAGGACACTATATCATACTCAAAGGGTCTGTCCAACAAGAAGATTTAACAATTTTAAATATCTATGCCCCCAACGTGGGAGCAGCCAACTATATAAACCAATTAATAACAAAATCAAAGAAACACATCAACAACAATACAATAATAGTAGGGGACTTTAACACTCCCCTCACTGAAATGGACAGGTCATCCAAGCAAAAGATCAGCAAGGAAATAAAGGCCTTAAATGACACACTGGACCAGATGGACATCACAGATATATTCAGAATATTTCATCCCAAAGCAACAGAATACACATTCTTCTCTAGTGCACATGGAACATTCTCCAGAATAGATCACATCCTCGGTCTTAAATCAGGACTCAACCGGTATCAAAAGATTGGGATCATTCCCTGCATATTTTCAGACCACAATGCTCTAAAGCTAGAACTCAACCACAAAAGGAAGTTTGGAAAGAACCCAAATACATGGAGACTAAACAGTATCCTTCTAAAGAATGAATGGGTCAACCGGGAAATTAAAGAAGAATTGAAAAAAATCATGGAAACAAATGATAATGAAAATACAACGGTTCAAAATCTGTGGGACACAACAAAGGCAGTCCTGAGAGGAAAATATATAGCGGTACAAGCCTTTCTCAAGAAACAAGAAAGGTCTCAGGTACACAACCTAACCCTACACCTAAAGGAGCTGGAGAAAGAACAAGAAAGAAACCCTAAGCCCAGCAGGAGAAGAGAAATCATAAAGATCAGAGCAGAAATCAATGAAATAGAAACCAAAAAAACAATAGAACAAACCAACGAAACTAGGAGCTGGTTCTTTGAAAGAATTAATAAAATTGATAAACCCCTGGCCCGACTTATCAAAAAGAAAAGAGAAAGGACCCAAATAAATAAAATCATGAATGAAAGAGGAGAGATCACAACTAACACCAAGGAAATACAAACTATTATAAGAACATACTATGAGCAACTCTACGGCAATAAATTTGACAATCTGGAAGAAATGGATGCATTCCTAGAAACATATAAACTACCACAACTGAACCAGGAAGAAATAGAAAGCCTGAACAGACCCATAACCAGTAAGGAGATTGAAACAGTCATTAAAAATCTCCAAACAAACAAAAGCCCAGGGCCAGACGGCTTCCCGGGGGAATTCTACCAAACATTTAAAGAAGAACTAATTCCTATTCTCCTGAAACTGTTCCAAAAAATAGAAATGGAAGGAAAACTTCCAAACTCATTTTATGAGGCCAGCATCACCTTGATCCCAAAACCAGACAAGGATCCCACCAAAAAAGAGAGCTATAGACCGATATCCTTGATGAACACAGATGCGAAAATACTCAACAAAATACTAGCCAATCGGATTCAACAGTACATTAAAAAGATTATTCACCACGACCAAGTGGGATTTATTCCAGGGCTGCAAGTTTGGTTCAACATCCGCAAATCAGTCAATGTGATACAACACATCAATAAAAGTAAGAACAAGAACCATATGATACTCTCAATAGATGCTGAAAAAGCATTTGACAAAGTACAACATCCCTTCCTGATCAAAACTCTTCAAAGTGTAGGGATAGAGGGCACATACCTCAATATCATCAAAGCCATCTATGAAAAACCCACCGCAAATATCATTCTCAATGGAGAAAAACTGAAAGCTTTTCCGCTAAGGTCAGGAACACGGCAGGGATGTCCATTATCACCACTGCTATTCAACATCGTACTAGAGGTCCTAGCCTCAGCAATCAGACAACAAAAGGAAATTAAAGGCATCCAAATCGGCAAAGAAGAAGTCAAATTATCACTCTTCGCAGATGATATGATACTATATGTGGAAAACCCAAAAGACTCCACTCCAAAACTGCTAGAACTTATACAGGAATTCAGTAAAGTGTCAGGATATAAAATCAATGCACAGAAATCAGTTGCATTTCTCTACACCAACAGCAAGACAGAAGAAAGAGATATTAAGGAGTCAATCCCATTTACAATTGCATCCAAAACCATAAGATACCTAGGAATAAACCTAACCAAAGAGACACAGAATCTATACTCAGAAAACTATAAAGTACTCATGAAAGAAATTGAGGAAGACACCAAGAAATGGAAAAATGTTCCATGCTCCTGGATTGGAAGAATAAATATTGTGAAAATGTCTATGCTACCTAAAGCAATCTACACATTTAATGCAATTCCTATCAAAGTACCATCCATCTTTTTCAAAGAAATGGAACAAATAATTCTAAAATTTATATGGAACCAGAAAAGACCTCGAATAGCCAAAGGGATATTGAAAAAGAAAGCCAACGTTGGTGGCATCACAATTCCGGACTTCAAGCTCTATTACAAAGCTGTCATCCTCAAGACAGCATGGTACTGGCACAAAAACAGACACATAGATCAATGGAACAGAATAGAGAGCCCAGAAATAGACCCTCAACTCTATGGTCAACTAATCTTCGACAAAGCAGGAAAGAATGTCCAATGGAAAAAAGACAGCCTTTTCAATAAATGGTGCTGGGAAAATTGGACAGCCACATGCAGAAAAATGAAATTGGACCATTTCCTTACACCACACACAAAAATAGACTCAAAATGGATGAAGGACCTCAATGTACGAAAGGAATCCATCAAAATCCTTGAGGAGAACACGGGCAGCAACCTCTTCGACCTCTGCCGCAGCAACATCTTCCTAGGAACAACGCAAAAGGCAAGGGAAGCAAGGGAAAAAATGAACTACTGGGATTTCATCAAGATCAAAAGCTTTTGCACAGCAAAGGAAACAGTTAACAAAATCAAAAGACAACTGACAGAATGGGAGAAGATATTTGCAAACGACATATCAGATAAAGGACTAGTGTCCAGAATCTATAAAGAACTTAGCAAACTCAACACCCAAAGAACAAATAATCCAATCAAGAAATGGGCAGAAGACATGAACAGACATTTCTGCAAAGAAGACATCCAGATGGCGAACAGACACATGAAAAAGTGCTCCATATCACTCGGCATCAGGGAAATACAAATCAAAACCACAATGAGATATCACCTCACACCAGTCAGAATGGCTAAAATCAACAAGTCAGGAAATGACAGATGCTGGCGAGGATGCGGAGAAAGGGGAACCCTCCTACACTGTTGGTGGGAATGCAAGCTGGTGCAGCCACTCTGGAAAACAGCATGGCGGTTCCTCAAAATGTTGAAAATAGAACTGCCCTATGACCCAGCAATTGCACTATTGGGTATTTACCCTAAAGATACAAATGTAGTGATCCAAAGGGACACATGCACCCGAATGTTTATAGCAGCAATGTCCACAATAGCCAAACTATGGAAAGAACCTAGATGTCCATCAACAGATGAATGGATCAAGAAGATGTGGTATATATACACAATGGAATACTATGCAGCCATCAAAAGAAATGAAATCTTGCCATTTGCAACAACGTGGATGGAACTAGAGCGTATCATGCTTAGCGAAATAAGTCAAGCAGAGAAAGACAACTATCATATGATCTCCCTGATATGAGGAAGTGGTGATGCAACATGGAGGCTTAAATGGGTAGAAGAATAAATGAAACAAGATGGGATTGGGAGGGAGACAAACCATAAGTGACTCTTAATCTCACAAAACAAACTGAGGGTTGCCGGGGGGAGGGGGTTGGGGAGAAGGGGGTGGGATTATGGACATTGGGGAGGGTATGTGATTTGGTGAGTGCTGTGAAGTGTGTAAACCTGGTGATTCACAGACCTGGGGATAAAAATATATGTTTATAAAAAATATATGTTTATAAAAAATAAAAAATCAAAAAAAAATAAAATAAAATAAAATAAAATAAAATAATAAATAAAAAGCATTTTCAAAATTTAAAGTCAGAAATACAAAGGTTTGAAAGGTTATCCTCCAACAAATTAGGAAGGCTAGTTGCCCAGAGACTAGTCCTCAAGCATCCTAGGAACTAAACCTTTTTCAGGCATGTGGAGGGGGAAGCCTCAGATGACATCTGTGAGGGGTCACATGGTCCCTGGCGTGGCCAATACAGAGTAGTCCCTTCCACTTGTTCAATGGTGACGACATGCTGGAGGTCCTCAGGCCTTTGTAGTTCCAGCACCCGGTTTTTGAGCTGAGCAGTCTGGTGCAATACCCCATAATTGACTCCTGCTATCCACACGTGTTGTCCCCCACCTCCAGAATGTTTTCCTCTTCTATCTGACAACTTCTGAAATACTAATGGTTTGTGATTATTCTAAAATACCTTTAAAAGCAAAAGAAAATAAATATATCCAGCCTGGGAGACAAATGAGAAAATATATACAGGACTAGTTTAGATGAGATTGTGACAGTTATCATTCAATTGGGAAAAGAATCTGGAACCATAACGTAATAAAGTGCTTACGCTTTCTATGATCCCACTGTTTTAACAGAAGGGATAAATGTCGTACCTCTCCTATCTATCAACTCTAGGTGCTCAAATCTATGCAGATGGTTCCACTAAAATTTGGAGATTTGGAGAAAAGAGAGAAAGAAAAATAGTGAGAAAGAGGGAGAGAGAGAGCAAGAAAGCTTGCCAACTGGAAAGTTCATTGCACTTCTGAGTCTTTCTTTCAAAAGTCAGAAACCAGTGCCAAGATAGTTTAAGTTAAAAAGTGGGTTTACCAAAGGAGAGGGGGGTGAATTTACTAAGAACACCCTCTGGGTGTCTCATGGAATCATGTCCGGGAATGGTCTGGGTCTCAAGAGCCCTGGGAGGCAGAGCATTCTGGACCCTCACCGTCTCATTGCTATTCCTGCCCTCTCCCTGCTCACTGCTTCTCTCTCTCTTCCTCTGCCAAAGTGGGCACCGTAGCTGCCAAGCACACCCATGTTTTCGCTGCTGGAGAGAAAGCAACTTGTCTCCCTGGATCCCAAATCAAAAAACAAATCAAAAACAAAAAAAGATGGCTCTTCTTTTCACAACATCTGTATCGTTGGGGTAAATACCCAGTACTGCAATTGCAGGGTCATAGGGAAGCTCTATTTTTAATTTCTTAAGGAATCTCCACACTGTTCTCCAAAGAGGCTGCACCAACTTGCATTCCCACCAACAGTGGAAGAGGGTTCCCCTTTTTCCACATCCCCTCCAACACATGTTATTTCCTGTCTTGCTAATTTTGGCCATTCTAACTGGTGTAAGGTGATATCTCAATGTGGTTTTAATTTGAATCTCCCTGAGGGCTAATGATGATCATTTTTTCATGTGTCTGATAGCCATTTGTCTGTCTTGATTAGAGAAGTGTCTGTTCATATCTTCTGCCCATTTTTTGGTATGTTTGCCTGTTTCATGTGTGTTGAGTTTGAGGAGTTCATTATAGATCCTGGATATCAACCTTTTGTCTGTACTGTCATTTGCAAATATCTTCTCCCATTCTGTGGGTTGCCTCTTTGTTTTTTTTGACTGTTTCCTTTGCTGTACAGAAGCTTTTGATTTTGATGAAGTTCCAAAAGTTCATCTTCGCCTTTGTTTCCTTTGCCTTTGGAGACATATTTTTTTTTTAAGATTTTATTTATTTATTTGTCAGAGAGAGAGAGAGAGTAAGCATAGGCAAACAGAGTGGCAGAGGGAGAAGCAGGCTCCCTGCAGAGCAATGAGCCCAATGCAGGACTCGATCCCAGGACGCTGGGACCATGACCTGAGCCGAAGGCAGTTGCTTAACCAACTGAACCACCCAGGCATCCCCTGGAGACATATCTTGAAAGAAGTTGCTGTGGCTGATATCGAAGAGATTACTGCCTATGTTCTCCTCTAGGATTCTGATGGATTCCTGTCTCACGCTGAGGTCTTTTATCCATTTTGAGTTTATCTTTGTGAAAAAGAAAAAAAACAAAAAACAAACAAACAAACAAACCCTGCAGTTTTCCTGTGCCTATCCATGAATCTATCAGCACTGTGGTCATTAGAATCATAGCTGACCACAGGGCCATAGAATATAGGACAAGAGAAAGGATGGAACAGATTCTGTAAGAGGGAGAGTGAGATAAGCAGAGAGAACAAGGAGTATTCTCTACACACAGTCAGGACTTTGCCGGTGGTCATCGTGACCATCTGTCAATTATCCGTGACCAGGTATAGTGGATGGGCATCAGGGCAATCTACACTGGAGTTTTGGACAGTCAACAAGGCTTTGCCAAACCCTCGCAGCGTAGACCAGCAGAAGAGGTAAATCATGGCTCCTGAACTCATGGGGGTTGGGGTTTCTGGGTAGAGAGAGAGATTCCCACCTATCCTTGCTAGAGACAGAATGAACTTAATTGGCACGTTTTTGGTGGAGAAACGCTGTGCCCACCACTTAGAAAAAAGAACCCTGAGACCCTCAGGGACTTCCAGAGTTGCACGCAGGCTAGGCAGAGTCTGGACTAGAACCCAGGGCTTTGATGCCCCAAACCTTGTCTCTACCTCTGGATCTGCTTTTCTACAGTCTAGATGATTAATGGCTTCGACAACAAGAATATTTTATCTCTAATTCTGATAAGTAATAATTATTTCCCAGAGGGCGGGGCAAATAGACTATAAAGTAGAAGATAAGGATGTTTTATAAATTGGAAGAGAAGCCTCCAGGCTCATATTAATCCACACAACTTTACTCCAAGACAATTGCATTGATTTATTTTATTTTATTTTATTTATTTTGCTTTGAAACAGTAGACTGAAAGCAATGATATAGAAGAAAATCAAATGAAAGCCCAAGCCCTTCTCCAAAAAAAGAATACCAAGCAAACTTTTAATGCAGATGATCCTGGAACAATTTAATAGCTAAGTGACCCATGATTTTTCTTAACATATATCCTCCCTCATTAAGGGAGAGAGAGAGAGAGAGAGAGAGAGAAGAAAAGAGCTCAGAAATCTCTTTGAGAACCAATGGATTCAATGCCATTTCTTTTTCTTTTACTTAATTTTCCAGGTATCTCAGCATGATCTGAATAAATTATGCTGACAATACCATAATATAAATGATAAATCATCAACACAGTTTTAGTGATATATTGCATGAAATGTAAATAATAACCAGGACTGCTAATTGGCTGGCTTCTTAAGAACAAAGCTGTAGCCGCGTGACTCCACCAGTCTGGGCTTAGTCATTAAGCATTTCTGCTGGTAAGCTGTTTCTGCTGGCTTGGACAGGAAAGCACAGCCTTGCAGACAAACCTTTGTGTGGAAGTACTTTTGGCCTGAGAACACGGCAAGTCATGGGTGATGTTTCTTTGTCACTCTAGAGTGCCAGAGGGCTGGGACCTCACCTTGCTTCCACCAAGAAATCATGTCCCTCCTAGGAGAGGCAGCAAGAGTTTAAAAGGAAAAGCTCTTTGTGTCAGTTATGTTGCCGAATCTTTTCAAAAAACTCTTCTGACTCATTTTGATTTCCTTTTTTTTTTTCACTTTGATAACGATTTGATTACAACTTCATCTGACCAGAAACATAAGCTGTTTCTATGTGCTTCTTATTTTGAAAATACCTTGTTAGCATTCATCATATGTTTATGGAGCTTAAAAATATATTTTGTTTCATTTTCCCAAACAAATCCGTCTGCTTTCTGACAGGGTTGAGATTTTTATCTACAGTGCTCCCACTGTGTCAAACAATGTCTTGAGAAAAAAAATAATAATAATAAATAACATGGTAAATGGTGGGCACCTTCAAACATTTGACTGAGAACACCAGACTCTGGTCTCAGTCCTGGGGAGACATGGAGTAAAGGCCGTGGACCAAGTTTCCACCCCCAGGGTCTCACATTCTTGGGGTGGGGGAAAGGTAAAGAATACAGAAAGATAAACAGACTGTGAAACAATGTAGAGTGATGGGATAGAGAGTAACAAGTATGACAGATCATGAGAGGAAGCCTCCATGAGGAGGTGAAACTAGGGGGAGTTGAACCTAGGGGGACCAGAAGACGCCAGCACAAGCACAACAAGAGAAAGGTTGTTTCAGACAGAAGGGAGAGCATATGCAAAGGCCCTGAGGCTGGAGCAGCCTGTTGAATATGAGGGAGGTAAAAAGAAAGGAGAGGAGACCAGAGATGTAACAGCTAAAGAATTGGTTCCTCCATATGGGCAGCACCCCAGGGACCATTCAGAGGAAAGAGAGGTTTTCTTCTGTTTCACCTGGCATTCCTGCACAAGCCTTCACCCCCAAGCTTCTATTTCACATGATACCTTCTATCAACAGTGCTGTGACTTCTGAGCCTCCCCAATGCAGCTCCCATTCCCTGTCTTCTCCTAGATCCTTATGCTTGGGATTGGGATTCATTTTCTTCTCAAACACCTTGGCCTCCTAAGAATAGGGCCACCCTGTCTAAAGCTTGGCCAGCCCATGATAAATGTGATCCAGCTCCAGGTGGGGCCTGAATGCCACCACAAAGGACTGGGCCAGGAGGATAGTTTCAGTGTTCATTGTATCTTTGGGATTGAGACATCAAGGAAACCCACCAAGAACTTTCCCCCCAAAGTAGGGGCTGGTGCATTGCTACCAACAGCACATATGCCCTGACCTGTTGGTTCTTGCTTATTCTGTCAACTCACCCTCTCTAGGGTGGGAACATAACAGGTAAACTCCTTGACCCCTGAAAGTGGGGCTATCAGTGAACTCCTTGAAGAGTTCCCTTAAGAAGTTTACGGTGGAGGGTAACCCTCTTGAAGGAAAGCTCTCAAGAATAAGGAACAACCCCTAAATATTCCTCCTTCGACTGGGCTGGAAGCCCTGGTTCCTTCCACGGGTTAACTGGGACACTGGCTGGAGTTGGCCTACAGCCAGACAAGTGTGGATTTTACTGTCAAAAGCTATCAAGACAGGGACTGTGGCCAAAGAGAAGTGCTGCAGGATTTAGCAACTCTCTTCTTGCTACTGTCATGTCTGGTCTCCCACCCTACCACCATCAAAACAATTTAGGAAGCACTCCATCTGAACAGGGCTCCAATTTAGGCCTGGGGCAGAGTGAGTTAAGCAGACAAAAGGTCCCCATCACAGAGGTGAGGGTCCATTAGGGACAGACAGTATTAAAGCCGATGAGCTAGTTAAGGCAGGCATTATGCCAAAAGGCAAAGCTACAAAGTATTTACATTAAATGCAGGCAGAAGGGTCAGAAGATTCTAGTAGGGACAACTAGTAGAAAAAGAGTATCTTATATGAGTGAGAAACAATTCTTCCATTTGGATCCCTAAGGCCTCCTTATCCAATGGAACCTCATATCCACTGGATTAAAAGATTAAAGATGAACACTCATTTTTTTAATTTTGATGTTAAAAATATAGATCAGACTTCCATTTCAGGAACAAGATTTTCCCTGCCCTTGCTCTCTAAATGCCATGGAAACAATTCAACAATGATAAAAGGACTCCAAAAGCTGGAAAGAAGAGGATGGACTGGTCAGGAACCTCAGAACTTGGTTGACAACATGGTGAGCTCCCTCATATGTGCTCTGTATCTCCCATGTATTTCTAAACAAGGTTTCAGGGAAGCCTGCAACCTGGAACTGTCAACAGACCAATAAGCGTGCACACACACACACACACACACGTGCATACACAATGCCAAAGGATTGGGAAGAGGAACACCCAACAAAGACCTAGTGGGAAATCCCAAACCCCTCCACAGCTCAGGCCCTGAGAAACAGTCTGAAGGTAAGAGTGGCAGTGGTAAAACCAGGTGTCCCAACCCGTATTTTATAACCAGAGTCCAGAAGGATGTTCTGATCTGTCTTCCTATGAGCAGTAAGCTCATAGGAAGTCTGGATATTCCAGACTCCACTCCATAACCAGGTATCCATGGGCAGTCCAGTCTATAAGCAGCACCAGCAGCAGCAAAGTCCTCTTGCCCCACAACCCCCCAACCAGAGTTGCAGGCCTCAGCTCAGCAGCAGCGGACATCCCTGGGAAACATGTCTGATCCCCACAGATGAAACTGGCAAAGATTGACGGGAAGCCCAGAAGCACCAGAAGAATGAAGCGGGCCAGATCAGCATTGCAAGGGCTCAGAGGGGTAAACTGTGGTTGGAACTTAAGTCCACAATACTAGGCCAGAAACTGGACACTAACCAAAATAGAGTGACTGTCTGCTAAAATAGAATTAAACAGTATTGAGTATCCTCTAACATGATCAAAATGTATAGGATGCTATCTGAATTCACTCCCCATACCAAGAACCAGGAAACCCAAGTCTGAATGAGGAAAGATGATTAACTCATGTCAGTACCAAGTTGAATCAGATGTTGATTTATCTGACAAGGATTTTAGAGCGATTGTAGAAATGCTTCAATAATTAACTGCAAATTCTCATGAAACCAGAAAATAGAAAATAGAAGCAAAGACTTCGGCTCGGGTCATGATTTAAGGGTCCTAGGATTGAGCCCTGCATCAGGCTCTCTGCTCAGCAGGGAGCCTGCTTCCCCCTCTCTCTCTGTCTGCCTCTCTGTCTACTTATGATCTCTCTCTCTGTCAAATACATAAATAAAATCTTATTTAAAAAAAAAAGAAAGAAAATAGAAGCAAAGAAACAGAAATTACCAAAAAATAACTGAATAGAAACTGTAGAACTTAAAACCACATAATCCAAATATAAATCTACTTATGGGCTCAGAAGTAAATTAGAGATGACAGAAAATGGAAGCAATGAACTTGAAGACAAATCAATAAAATTTACTCAATTGGGACAACAGAGAGAAAAAAATTAAAAGAGCCTCAGGGATCTATAGAACAATAACAAAAGACCTAATATTCATATTGTCAGAGTTCCCTAAGGAAAAGAAAGAGATAGTGGAACTGAAGAAGTATCCAAAGAAACACTAGCTGAAAACTTCCCAAATTTTGATGAAAAACACAAATTTACAGATTAATGAAACTGAACAATCAAATTGGGAATAAATGCAAAGACACACACACCAAAACAGTTAACTCCTGCTTTTCAAAAATTCAAAGCCACTTCACCTTTATAAAAGACCTACATTTTTACCTATTTTTTCTATCTGAAAGAAATCTGATAAAGATTTTAGCTTTTCCCATAAAAAGGGCAAAAATTGGAAATAGTAGTCAGTTTGTTTTGCAGCAAGTCATTATAGAGGCATCACAGAAACTAAGCAGCAAAAGTGGTGCTGCCAATCTTCTTCCCTGGGAATCTCAGCATCACAACATCAAGCCACCATATTTGAACTATCTGTGAGCATCTGCATTTTTTTCTTATTTTATTTTATGACTTTGTTAGCAAGATATGTTTTAAGGTATCAGAAAACAATAAGGCAAGTTATTTGGGGGGTCAAGGAATGGTCAAAAATTCCATATAAATTACTGGTAATTGCTTATTTGGTTTATGCCATTTTTGTTTACAAAAAAAAATTTCATAGAATCATTCTACTTACAGATAGAAGGGGAAAGTTATAATTAAAATACTGAAAACTAAAGATGACAAAAATAACCTTTAAAAGGGTTCAGAAAGAAATGATGCATTAATATAAAGAAACACCAATTTGGAAAACAGTGGATTTTTCATGAAACTATAGAGTCCAGAAAGAAGTGGCAAAGTGTTTTTCAAGTGCTGGGAGAAAAGACTCTTTTTTTTTTTTTTTAAGATTTTATTTATTTATTTGATAGAGATCACAAGTAGGCAGAGAGGCAGGCAGAGAGAGAGGAGGAAGCAGGCTCCCCACTGAGCAGAGAGCCCAATGCAGGGCTCGATCCCAGGACCCTGGGATCATGACCTGAGCCGAAGGCAGAGGTTTTAACCCACTGAGCCACACAGGCGCCCCAAGAAAAGACTCTTAACTTTGAATCCTATATCTAGCAAAACTACCTTTCATAAATGAAGGCAAATTAAGACATTTTTGGACAAGTAAAAGACAACCCAACAATTGCACTACTAGAAAGATGAATGGATAAAGAAGATATGGTATATATAATGAAATATACATATAACAGAATATTACTCAGCCATCAAAGAGAATGAAATCTTGCCATTTGCAATGACATGGATAGAACTAGAGGGTATTATGCTAAGTGAAATAATCCAGTTAGAGAAAGAAAACTACCATGTGATTTCACTCATACATGGAATTTAAGAAACAAAACAGATGAATGTAGGAGAAGGGAAGGAAAAATAAAATAAGATAAAAATAGAGAGGGAGGTAAACCATAAGAGAACCTTAACTACAGGAAACAAGGTGAGTGTTGTTGGTGGGGAGGAGCATGTGGGGGCATGGTGTACTTGGGTAATGGGCACTAAGGAGGGCATATAATGTAATGAGCCCTGGGTGTTATATGCAACTGATGAGCCACTAAATCCCAACCCTGAAACTAATAATACACTATGTGTTAACTAAAATTGAATTTAAATGAAAAATTTAATTAATTAATTACCAAAAAAGCTAAGAGAATTTTATGTTAATATACCTACCCTAGAATGACAAAAAGAAAGAAAAATAGATAACAGAAGGTTGGAATCTCCAGAAGCAACAACAGTAGAAGTAAGCATAACAGATTATCTTTCAGTTCATGAATTTCTTTATGGGTGAAGCAAAAGTTGTAATACCATCTCATTGGCACTCAGCACATGTAGGAATTACTTTAAACAATTTTATTTTTAAAAATTGGGGAATAAGGGCGCCTGAGTAGTTCAGTGGGTTAAAGCCTCTGCCTTCAGCTCAGGTCATGATCCCAGGGTCCTGGGATCGAGCTCCGCATCAGGCTCTCCGCTTGGCTGGGAGCCTGCTTCCCTTCCTCTCTCTCTGCCTGTCTCTCTGCCTACTTGTGATCTCTGTCTAATTAATTAATTAATTAGTTAATTAGTTAATTAAAAATGGGAGAATAAAGCTACCTAAAGAGAAGCGAGGTCATAACACTTCACTTGGAGTGTGAAATCATTACGTATATGCTAAGATTTAGAGTAACCACAGAGAAAACTACACAAAGCAATATACTCACTAACATTGTAAGTAAATCAAAATGGAACCCTAAAAATGTTCAATTAACCCATAGGAAAGCAAGAGAGAGATAGAGAAGAAACTGAAGGAAAAATACAAAATAAACAATAAAATTGGCAGATCTTAATCTTACTATATTAATAAGTACTTTAAATATAAGTGGTCTAAATTCAACATCTAAAAGATATTTGTAGAGTAAAATTTTAAAAGGCCACTCAACTATATGCTGTCTACAAGAAACTCACTTCAAACATAGCAACTAAGTAGGTTAAATGTAGAAAGAGAAAAAAATTTTGTATCATGGAAACATTGATGTAAAAAATGCAACTCCAACTACACTAATATGAGATAAAGTCAACTTCAGAGCAAAGAAAATTATTCAGAACAAAGAGGGATATTACATAATGATAAATATATCAATCCATAAGATGATCTATCAATCCTAAATGTGCATGCACCAGATAACAGAGCATCAAAATACATGAAGCAAAAACCAGTAGAGCTCCTTAGAAGAGCTAAAGGAAAAAATAGGTAAATGGACATTTATAGTTAGAATTTCAATGCTCAACTATTGGCAATTGATAAAACTACTAGACAGCACATTAGCAAGGATGTAGAACTGATCAACCATCACAGTCCTATTGACACTTATACAACATTCCAACAGTAGCAACAGAATGCATGTACTTTTCAAGCATCTTTGGAAAATTCACTACAGTAGGCCATATCTTGAGTCATAATACCAACCTCAACACATTTCAAAGAATTGAACTCAGACAGAATGTTCTCTGACACTAATGGATCAAAATAGAAATCAGTTATAAAAAGACAACAGGAAAACATCAAATACTTAGAAATTAAGTAACATACTACTAAATAATCTATGAGTCAAAGACCTTTCATTTTAAAAGACAGAGAAAGATCATATGATAGTTGTCTTTCTCTGCTTGACTTATTTCGCTAAGCATGAAGCATGATGCAACATGGGGGCTTAAGTGGGTAGGAGAAGAATAAATGAAACAAGATGGGATTGAGAGGGAGACAAACCATAAGTGACTCTTAATCTCACAAAACAAACTGAGGATTGCTGGGGGGAGGGGGTTTAGGAGAAGGGGGTGGGATTATGGACATTGGGGAGGGTATGAGCTTTGGTGAGTGCTGTGAAGTGTGTAAACCTGGTGATTCACAGACCTGTACTGCTGGGGATAAAAATATATGTTTATAAAAAATAAAAAATTAAATTTAAAAAAAAGACAGAGAAAGAATATATGAGAATAAAAGCAGACAATACTAAAATTTGTGAGATAAAGCTAAAGTGGTGCTGAGAGGAATTTTATATTAGTAAATGCTTAAATCAGAAGATGGATGATGGGGAGATGGGTGAGGCTGGTGATGGGTATTAAGGAGGACACATATTACATGGAGCACTGGGTGCTACACACAAACAATGAATCATGGAACACAATACCAAAAACTAATGATGTACTGTATGGTGATTAACATAACACAATAATACAAAAAAAAAAAAAAAGGGGGGGGGGAGGGAAATTCTCAAGTCAATAACCTAAGTTCCTACCTCAAGAAACAAAGAGAACAAAATAAACCTAAAGCAACCAGGGGGGAGGAAATAATAAAATTAAAAGCAGAAACCAATAAAATGGGAACAATAAAATGAGGGGAATTAAAGAAACAAAAAACTAATTCTTTAGGGAAAAAAATCAATAAAATTAATAAACTGAAAACAGGTTAACCAAGAATTTTTTTTAAAGGACACAAATCACCAATATCAAAAGTGAGATAGGGCTCATCACTACTGATCCCACAAAAATTAAAAGGATAATTAAGAAATACTCACTCTATGGCCATAAATTTGATAAATGAGATGAAATGAACTAATTCCTTAAAGGAACAAATTATCAAAACTCACATATGGAGAAAAAGTACTATGCATAAGCTTATCTCTAATAAGGAAGATGAACCAATAATTAACAACTTGCCCTAAAAAATAGAAAGTATCAGGACCAGATGCATTCATTGGTGAATTCTATCAAACATGTAGGTTGAAATTAGACCTATTTTCTATAATCTTTCCCAGAAGATAAAAGCACTTTCTAACTTATTCTATCAGGCCATCATAGTACTCGAAGAAATCTAACACCCAGACACAGATAAGATATTCACCATAATAAGAAATTCCTCAATATGATAAATAACACCTACAAAAAATAGCAGCTAATATCATACTTAAAGGTGAGAAGCCACATACTTTCCCCTTATGACTGGCAAAAAAAACAAGGATATGCTTTCTCACCATTCTGATTCAACATTGTGCTGGAAGTCCTGTATAGTGAAATAAGAAATGAAAAAGAAATAAAATGTGTAAGCTTCGGAAAGAAGTAAAACTGTCTTTGTTCACAGATGACATTGTTATCTATGCAGAAAATCCCAAAGAATTGACAAAACAAGTGAACAAACAGACTCCTGGTGAGGTATAGAAGGGCACAGAATGCAATGCTAATACACAAAATTCAATTGCTTTTCTATATTCCAACAATAAACAAATGAAATTTGTAATTTTTAAAAGATGTCATTTATGATAACATCCAAAAGATGAAATATGTAGGTATAAATTTAATAAAATATATTATAGGATCTATATGCAGAAAAACTATAAAACTTGAATGAAAGAAATCAAAGTTCTAAGGAAATGGAAATACATTCCATGTTCATGGATTGGAAGACTCATATTGTTGAAATGTCAGTTCTTCCCAACTTGGTTCAATGAAATCCCAATCAAAATTGCAAGAAGCTATTTTGTAGATATTGACAAACTTATTCTAATATTTGCATGGAGAGGTAAAAAACCTACATGAGTCAACACAACACTAAACAATGACAAAGTTAGAAAATTCACATTACTTGATTTCAAGACTTATTACAAAGCTACAGAAAACAAGACACCATGGTACTGATGTAAGAATAAATATAGAGGTCAACCAAATAAAGTAGAGGCCCAGAAATAGACCCCACACAAATATTATCAATTTATCTTTGACAAAAGGTAAGTGGACAAAAGATAGTCTTTTCAACAAATGGTCCTGAATAAAATGGATGCTCATTTTCAAATATATATACATATACACATATATATTTTTACATATATTTATATTGTATATATAATATATATATTAATCTAACGCAAATCTTATATTTTTCACCAAAATTAACTCAAAATGGATCATAAACGGAAATGAAAATCTGTATAACTTCTAGAAGAAAATAAAGGAGAAAATCTAGTGACCTTGGGTTTGGAAATGAATGTTTAAATACAACACTGAAACCATGATCCAAAAATGAAAAAAATCACTAAGTTGGGCTATATCCAAATTAAAAACTTCTGCTCTGTGAAACACGTTGTTAAGAGGATGAAAAGACAAACCGTACACTGAGAGAAAATACTTAAAAACACACATCTGTTAAAAGAATTGCATCCAAAATACACAAAAACCTCAAAAGTAAGAGAACAAACAACCCAAAAATGGGCAAAAAATCTGAACAGACAACTCACAAAAGAAACTATAGAAATGGCAAATAAGTATAGAAAAAGATGCTCAACATCATGTATTCATTAAGGAATTATAAATTAAAACAAAGAGATACCACTACACATCTATTAGAATAACTTTAAACAAGAAAAAAAATAACAACACCAATTGCTGACAAGAATGCAAGCAATTCATTCATTGCTAGCAGGAACACAAAGTGGTATAGCCACTTTGGAAGATAGTTTGGCAGTTTCTTACAAAATAAAACATGATCTTATCATACAATCCAGCAATTGAACTCTTGGCTATCTACCCAACTTATTTGGAAAACCTGCAAAACCTGCACATGAATGTTTATAGTGAGTTTATTCTTAATTACCAAAAACTTGCAGGAACCAAGGTATCCTTCAGTAGATGAATAGATAAACTGTGGTACATTTATAGAATACTAAGTAATGACTGAATAAATAAACAAATGAGAAAAGGCAAATCTTTCATGCAGAAGAATTCTAAACAACTTATGTAGGTTTTCTGTCCTCAGAGAAAGGGAGTATAACCTCCATTCCTTAAACATAGGTAGTGCATAGTAAGTCTTTTTGATAGTATAGAAAGAAGCAAAAATGAGTTCTTTATAATGGAGAAACCTGACTACCTCAACCAGGTGATGAAGGTCAGCATCAACAGTGATAACTCATGTTGATAGAATGTACCCTCGACATGATGTGATGAAATAGTACTTTACCCCTGTGGTCCTCTTCCCCAAAACCCAATCTAGTCCAAGTCTAATGATAAAAACACAAGACAAACTCCAGTAGAAGGCCATTCTACAAAATGCTTGACAAATAATACTCCTACTAACAGTCAAGTTCATCAAAAACAAGAAAAGTCTGAGAAACCATTATATTCTAGAAGAGCCTAAGGAGACATGACAACTAAATGTAACATGGCATCTTAGATAGAATGCTGGAACAGAAAATGAGCATTAGGTATAAAGTTATAATTAGTATGAAGTAATATTTTATTAATTAATAGCAATTCACTTAGTGTAACAAATTTGCCATATTAATGTAAGGTGTTAATTATAGGGGAAATTGGATGTAGGATATATGGGAACTCTGTATTTGGGAACTATCTTCTCAATTTTCCTGTAAGTCTAAAGTTGTTCTAAAAAAATAAATTCTATTTTTTAAAATGTAGTCATTTCATATCACTCAAATGTTCTAAATCTTCTCAAATCTCAACTACCTTGAAGACATCATCTTATTGCCTTTGTAAACCTCCATTCACTACTATCCAGCCATATTGGTGTACTCCCTGTTCCACTAACACTCCGCTTCCACTCCACTCAGGGACTTTGTGTATATGAGTCCTTCAGCCTCACACATTATCCCACAGCCTCCTTTTTCATTTGCTCACTATTATATTCTTTGGCTCTCTAATAGCACCTGGAACATAATACATTCTGACTGGTTGGATGGATGGATTAATGAACATGACAATCTCACTATCAGACAAATGATAATAGAGTTTTATGAGCCATCAAAGGCTAACCTCATTGTCATGGTCTATGAAGTGAATTACAGAAGACTCAGATGGAACAGTCAGGATTTCATTTTATTAATGAGATATTAGTACGATTTTTAAAAATTGTTTTAAAAGCAAAAAATATCCACGTGTCCTACAAGTGCTACAAACCTCTGTTTACATAGCTCTTATTCCTAGGCCTTACCCTGACTTCCAAAGACTTCCTAATTTAGTGGTCTGATCACTTCAATCCCAAGCTAAACAATTTAGATAAATAACCAGTATATCATCGGAATGAAATCCATTAGATCTCTTGATAGTATTTTGAGTGGCAGTGGAAACTTATTTACTTTCTAGACAATATCATCTAAAATTAAAAGGAAGAAGTTTCAGAGGTACTCAACTATGTAGAAAGTAAAGTTTACAGTAATTCACAGGTCTTCTTGACCTCCAGTAGCTTGTAGTCAAGAACAGAGACATGAACAGGGAGGAACATCCAGATGATTGAACAAAACCACTGTACAGATAATAGATAAACATGTTTTATGTATACAAGCCAATATAAAATCCAAATTCACTACCTGCATTAATTTAACATTCCTTAATAATTTCATAATCTCTTTGGCAACAAATATCAATTTTCAGAATTACTATCCAAAGTAATAGATGCTTGTGTGCAAAGGTACACCTGAAGGTCATAATTAAGCAACTCCTGCTTCAATCACTTTATTCAGGAGATCTAACTAGTAAGAAACATTTTGTTTTGAATAATTTCAGGAGAGATAAACAAAAAGTCTGGGAAAAGATAGTGAAAGTATGAGAAAGTATGAGACATTGTTACTAAGTACACATTAAATGAAAACTCAATTGGTTCCTTGACATACAAGCAATCAAACCCAAAAGAAATCTTTATATGATGATGGTCTAATCTGAAATCTTGAATGCTTTAACTTACCCCTTTTGTACTTCAAACCCCACTGTTGTGTGCCAAAATGATTCACATTAGAACAACATCAGTCTGGGAGAAGCAAGATGGCAGATTATTAGGACATCTAAATACCATCATGTTCCAGGAGCTCAGCTAGATAGTTATCCAACCATTCTGAACACCCACTGACTCAATAGGAGATCAAAGAGAAGAACAGAAATTCTAAGAACAGAAAAGCAACCACTTTCTGGAAGATAGGATGTGCAGGGAAGTGAATCCAGGTGATATACGGGAAAATAGACTGCAGTGGGGAGGGAGGAGAGGCTGGCTCCAGGCAAGTGGTAGAGCAAAGAGCACAAAATCAGAACTTTTAGAAGTCTGCTCCACTAAGGGATGTCACTCCAGAGGCTGGGGGAGGAGGATGGGGAGCCCTCGTGGGAACAGTGTCATCTCAGGACCTACAAGGTCACAAAAAGACCAGGAGTGTCTGAGTATAACAGAGCTCCCAGGTATTGGAGCTGGGAAGCTGGAGGCAGAAACAGAGCCAAGCAGTGGGCTCTCAGCTCAGGGTTACCTTTAAATCGTGATCCAAGGCACAGTCGGGCCACTGGTCTTTGAGCAGGATCCTGCAGGTGGCAGATCCAGGGAAACTCAACTTCCTCCTCTGGAAGGAGTGGCACAGAAGCAAGCAGCAGGAATCAGTTGGGTTTGGAAACTCCAAACAGGGCCATGTGCCAGAGATATAAATGCTCAGCCACGGGCCAGGTGAGCTCAGAGCATGGCCAGAGACCAGGGAGACAGAAGGGATGGACTGCTTTTCTCTGAGGGTGTAATGAGGAGCGGGGCCCTGAGTTCTTGGCTCCTATGGGGCGGAAGACTTGGAGGCAGCCATCTTCATTCTCCTCCTCCAGAGCTCAGGGAACAAAAGCTCCCAGGAATGAACCCGAGCAGATTTGCTCTCCACGCCAGGACACTTAACCTGGCCCCTGGCAAGGGCAGTGCAATTCCACCTTGGGCAAAGACATTTGAGAATCACTGCAACAGGCTTCTCCCCTAGAAGATCAGCAATAACATCCAGCCAAGACCAAGTTTACTGATCAATGAGAACTGCAAAACTTCAGAGCTCTGGGAATACAGCCCATAGAATTCATGTCTTTTTTTAATTTCCCATGATTCTTTAGTCTTTCAAAGTTAAATTTTTTTAATTTTATTTTTTTCTTATTCTATTTTTTAATTTTTCTTCTTTCCTATTTTAACATTTTTTAAACTATTTTATTTTATAAATACCTTTTTTAAAAACCTTTTTTATTTTTTTGTTATAGTCATATTCTATCCCTTCATTTATTTGACTTTATTTTTTGTATACATATAGGCTTTTCTTTCTTTAAAATTTTGGGATACAGTTTCTTCTAACAAATCAAAATATATCCTAAATCAAGTGCATGACTTTGTTCTAGTCTCCAGCCTGATTACATTCTTTCTCTCTTTTTTTCTTTTTTCAACCAACTTCTAAAAAAGGAATTGATAATATAAGAAGTTGATTGGGGAAAAAAAGAAAAGAACAGAGAGAAAACCCCCACAGAAAATATCATTCTCACTGGAGAAAAACTGAAAGCTTTTTCTTAAGGTCAGGAACATGGCAGGGCTGTCCATTATCACCACTGCTATTCAACATATATACTAGAAGTCCTAGCAATCAGAAAAAAAAGAAAGAAAGAAAGAAAGACATCAGAATCAACAAAGAAGAAGTCAAACTCTCACTTTTTGCAGATGATATGATATGTTATGTGGAAAACCCAAAAGACTCCACTCCAAAACTGCTAGAACTCATACAGGAATTCAGTAAAGTGGCAAGATATGAAATCAATGCACAGAAATCAGTTGAATTTCTATACACCAATAGCAAGACAGAAGAAAGAAATTAGGAGTTGATCCCATTTACAATTCCACCCAAAACCATAAGATACCTAGGAATAAACTTATCCAAAGAGACAAAGAACCTGTACTCAGAAAACCTTAAAGTACTCATGATAGAAATAGAGAAAGACACAAAGAAATGGAAAAATGTTCCATGCTCATGGATTGGAAGAACAAATATTGTGAAAATGTCTATGATACCTAAAGCAATCTACACATTTAATGCAGTCTCTATTCAAAATACCATCAATTTTTTTCAAAGAAATGGAATAAATGATTCTAAAATTTATGTGGAACCAGAAAAGACCTTGAATAGCCAGAGGAATGTTGGAAAAGAAAACCAAAGTTGGCCGCATCACAATTCCAGACTTCGAGCTCTATTACAAATCTGTCATCATCAAAACAGAATGGTTCTGGCACAAAAACAGACATAGATCAAGGTAACAGAATACAGAGTCCAGAAATGGGCCCTCAGCTCTATGGTCAACTAATCTTCAACAAAGCAGTAAAGAATGTCCAATGGAAAAAAGACAGTCTCTTCAACAAATGGTGTTGGGAAAATGGGACATCCACATGCAGAAGAATGAAACTGAACCATTTCCTTACATCACACACAAAAATAGACTCCAAATGGATGAAAGACCTCAATGTGAGACAGGAATCCATCAAAATCCTTGAGGAGAACACAGGCAGCAACCTCTTTGATCTCAGCCACAGCAACTTCTTCCCAGAAGCATCACCAAAGGCAAAGGAAGTGAGGGCAAAAATGAACTCTTGGGACTTCATCAAGATCAAAAGCTTCTGCACAGCAAAGGAAACAGTCAACAAAACCAAAAGACAACCAACAGAATGGGAGAAGATATTTGCAAATAACATATCAGATAAAGGGTTGGTATCCAAAATCTATAAAGAACTTATCAAACTCAACACCCAAAGAACAAATAATCCAATCCAGAAATGGGCAGAAGACATGAACAGACATTTCTGCAAAGAAGACATCCAGATGGGCAACGGACAAATAAAAAACTGCTCAACCTCACTTGGCATCAGGGAAATACAAATCAAAGCCACAATGAAATACCACCTCAATATACCTCAATACAAATGTAGTGATCTGAAGGGGCACATGCACCCCATTGTTTATAGCTGCAATGTCCACAACAGCCAAACTATGGGAAGAGCCTAGATATCCATCAACAGATGAGTGGATAAAGAAGATGTGAGATATATCACATCTATCACATCTTCTTTATATTCTATATATTCTATATTCCATTACAGATAAAGAGATAGATAGACCAATCTATAATGAAATACTACACAGCCATCAAAAAAACAAAGTCTTGCCATCTGCAACGATGTGGATGGAACTACAGAGTATTATGCTAAGTAAAATAAGTCAATCAGAGAAAGACAATTATCTTATGATATCTCTGATATGAGGAATTGGAGAGGTGGGGCTAGGGGTCCTGGGGGGTAAGGAGGGAAAAAAATGAAACAAGATGGGACCAAGGAGGGAGACAAACCAAAAGAGACTTAATCTCAGGAAACAAACTGAGGGTTGCTGGGGGGTTGGGGGACTGGACATTGGGGAGGGTATGTGCTATGATGAGTGCTGTGAATTGTGTAAGACTGATGATTCACAGACCTGTATCTCTGAAGCAAATAATGTATTATATGTTAATAAAAAAGTAAAATAAAATAATAAACCAGCATCAGCTTGAAATAATAATAAACCAACATCAGCCTGAAATAATTCCAATTCTGGAGGAGACAAGAAAGAAAAAAAGAGGGAAATATTTTCTATGTGTGTGATTATTTTACATGTTGATCTCAGGCCCTTTATTGTCTCTTGTACATGGGGAATCATCATGGATATTCAACAGATTTTTCTGGTTTAAAGGAATGCAAAATGAGTTTGAAACCAAGGCCTTAAACCGTCTTTGTTAAATGCCTCGGTCCTGTGTGTATTATTATGCCAGTGCGTTCACAAGGAAAGATTCCTTCATTCAAAGAAACCCTTGATGCCAATGCAGATATGAGGAGTTATTAATAAATAAAATCCATGTTTCATTATCATCTTTTACCCTCAGATGTTCTTTTTACCATCAAAGAGCATTACAAAGTTAACCTGTAATCCCAAAGGAGAGCCATGTGACCAAGTGACATAATTCAATTAGAATATCCATGTTACAGGAAGAATGAGGGACTTCCTCAATATCACTATGGATTCAGGATAATTCCTGACAATGGATATAGTTCAGAGAGGGAAAAATGGTTGTTCCCTTGGGAAGAAACTGTGAATGCCAAATCTTACATCACCAGTAATATTTTATTTATTTCTAATTTTTAAATGAATCCCATACCTTAAAACACTGTGTCTATGACACAACACAAAACAACAATCAATTCATTTTCTCACTCTTTCAATAATCAAAAGGGTGTGGCTACCAATCAAACCTGCAGGTTGTCCTGAGATCATCACCATTAGCTGACAAGAACTAGGGGGCTCCTGGGTGGCTCAGTGGTTAAAGCCTCTGCCTTTGGCTCAGTTCATGATCCCAGGGTCCTGGGATTGAGCCCCGCATCGGGTTCTCTGCTCAGCAGGGAGCCTGCCTCCTCCTCTCTCTCTCTCTCTGCCTGCCTCTCTGCCTACTTGTGATCTGTCTGTGAAACAAATAAATAAAAATCTTTAAAAAAAAAAAAAAAGACAAGAACTAGGCACCCGATGGTTTCTTTATCCTTCAGACACCTCTTAGGAGAATTATTAATTAATGAGAAAATTCATTATTTTCCATTAAAGATTTTTAAATAGTCAAAATATTTGTAAAAGTCCTTGCTCCTATTTTTAAAGACTTCTATGGATCCAGAAAATACAGGCCCAGAAGACTTATTTGAGGCAAAGAAGTAAAACTGCAGCTGTATTTCAGACAGGAATATTGATACAGAATGATTGGTTCTGGGATAGAAAAGTATACAGTTATTAGTCATCACCAAAAAAGGACATTTATGATAGTTTGTGGCAAAGGAATGGATGAACTTGTCCCTAAATTTTACTAAAGTATCATTCAGTCCCAGGTGCAATGGAGCAATATTGATAAAATTCTGAAAGAAAAATATGAAACAAAAATTGCTTTTTAGGCAATCACATACTGTTTAATAATAACAAATCAGGATATGAGCAAATTTTGCTAAGAGTTTAGTTACAATAATAGAAGAGAGAAATAACTATTTAAATGACAGCCACCTCTCCTTTCTTATACTTTTAAATTACCTAAAATTCAATCTCAGATGGGTGGTGCACAAAAATCCTGCTTATAGAAATGAATGGGATTGATTGAGTGACCTTTCTACACATAGGTCCAGCTGCTAAGAGTTTACTACATGACATCACATTCATTGTTTCAACTGAAAAGAAATTAGAGTCCAAAGTGTACTACAGGGCATCAAGGAGATGTCCCCTTTTGACAATGATATAGAAGCTTCTAGCACATTGATTCTCCCATTGGCTAGAAAAATCTAAGTGAAAAAAACAGAAAAATATATCTGCCTAAAGAATCAAAGAGCTTTTGAAGCAGTCAGGATTGAGGAACCATGATCCTGGAAAAATGGGAGGGCTATGAAGTGAGCCCAGCATTCCATTTATTGATTTTCCCCTTGAGACGATTACCAATTCTAGGCTACAAAAAGAAAGACCAAACCGTAGCTACACCAAACTGGCCAAGTTCCTGGAAAGTAGGGAGTTAGGGTTACATGTACTAGCACTCCACACCAGTTTTCTCCTTGAAACATCTGTTGATTCCAAAACCTCGTTGGATTATGTTCTTTGAAACCAAGCAAAAAGTAGGAAGAACGCTGAAAGGATCTTTTGATAATCTTACTATTCTGGAAATATAAAAATTGAAGTTCAAACTGACCAAAAGGGGGCACCTGGGTGACTCCTAGTCTTGGAGTCATGAGATTAATCCCTGCCTCAGGCTCCATGCTCAACAGAGTCTGCTTCAGATTCTCCCTCCTTCCACTCTGCTTCTCCCCCCACTCACTCTCTCTCCCTCAAATAAGTAAATAAAATCTTAAAAATAAAAATAACTGACCAATGAGGCAGGATACAAGTAAATATTCAGGCTTAAGTTGGGACATCTAGAGAACAAGCCAGAAATAGAATCAAACTTACAAAGTCTGAAACCCAGACAATATTTTGTTCAATTCTAGATTGGATTGAGGTGATATGCTTACACTCTGTCTTCCAGAAAAAGATCATCACTCAAAGATTATATAATATTTTAGAAAGTACATCTATCATAAAATAAAAAATTATCAAGTGCAGAAAGAAACAAGAACAAGAGGGGGGAAATGTATTCAAGTAGAACAACCTCATAGGTTTAGGGTTATTAGATATTGGTTCTAAAATAACTATAATTAACATGTTCAGGAAAATAACTAAATGAAGTTCTTCCCAGAGCTGAATATATTTTAAAGAATAAAATGTAAATTCTAGATCTGAAAAAACTTACTAATTAATATTAAGGACTCAGTACATGTATGTAGGAGCAAATTAAATGCATTTGAAGAGAGATAAGTGAACTGGAATATAGAACAGTAGACATTCACCAAAAAAGCACACAGATTAAAATGTATGAAAAATACAGAAGGAAATGTAAGGGACACATGAAATACAGTGAAAAGGTTGAATACACATGTTTATTGAAGACAGGAAAGGGAGAAGAGGTGGAAAGGAACAAGAGCAACATTTGAAGAGATAATGGCCAAGAATAATCTGAGGAAATAATTTCCCAAGATAAGAGCAAATACTGATAACAGATATCCAAACAAGATTCAAGAAGCTTTGCAAACCTTATACATGCTAAATACAAAACAAATTACACCCCAGAACATCATAGGCCAATTGCTAGTATAAAAGAAAAAGACAAGTCTTTTTTTTCTTTTTTTCATTATTATGTTCAGTTAGCCAACATATAGTACATTATTAGTTTTTGATGTAGCTTTCAATGATTCATTAGTTGTATATAAAAGACAAGTCTTAAAAGCATCTAAAGAAGAAAAGATACATTACATGAAAATGAACAAAAATAAGACTAACATCTAACTCTATAGATAATGGAATCCAGGAGAAAATAGTAAACTATTTTTAAAAGTCATAAAGAAAATAATCAGCAACCTTGAATTATATAATCACTGAAGATATCTTTTAAAAAATAAAGGCAACTTCTGGATGCATGGGTGGCTCAGTTGGCAAAGCAACTGCCTTCTGCTCAGGTCATGATCCCAGGGTCCTAGGATGGAGTCCTTCACTGGGGTCTTTGCTCAACAAGGAAGCTGCTTCTCCCTCTCCCTCTGCTGCTCCCCCTACTTGAGCTTTCTCTCTCTGTAAAATAAATAAATAAAATATTTTTAAAAAATAAAAAATAAAGGTAGCTTCCACTTATGACCATGATGGAGAAACATGTTGGAGTAATGAGGAACCAAATTTGCTTTCCTACCTTAACATTTCTTTAAACTGGACAAATTTGTATGAAGTTATGGATTTCAGGCACTGGACCATCAGCAGCTCAAGATAGCAATCCTGAAGAGATAAAGACAAATGAGACAATGCCTACAATCACTAAAGTTACTTCCTGGATAGTTTACAGAGTATAGTGCAAGGAAGAAAAATCCAAGTGGAGCCTGGTGAACTCCCTGAGTTACAAAAACAACACTTTGAATTTAAGAAAGCCAAGGAAGCCAGAATTCTCAGGGTAGAATGTAGTGGGGGGGGATTTCAGTACAGAGAGTATTCTTGAGATGCGGAGGTTTCCCTCAATTCTTCAACTCAGTGCTGATTGACACATTTGTGTGAGGAAATTACCCAAAACTATGGAGCACCAGCAGAAAGAAATGGAAGTAAAATTGTTGAAGGCTGTAAATGGCTAGAAATGGTACCCATTCATACCACCTGAGTGGAGAAGCTTCATAATACATAGTGCACTGGATTGAGTACTCGAAAGAGTATCTACTCAATGTTTGGGCAATAATAGCCCAGACTAAAGGCTCCTCCTGCCCTGTCTAACAAAGTTTAAGTGAAAGAATATTAAAACAGCTATTATCATTATATTATATGTGTTCAATAAGATAAAAGAATGAAATAAGTATGGTAAGGAGAGACATGGGAGATATTAAAGACCATAACTGAACATCTGGAGATAAAAAAATACAATGTGTGAGAGGAAAAATATACAGGGTGTGATTAACAGATTTGACTAAAGAAGAAAAATAAGTGCACTATCCAAAATGAAACACAGAAAAATAAAAAGATTGTAAAAATGAACATTGAGATGCATGAAAACTTTAAGTGAATTAATATTGGAGTCCCAGAAGAAGGAATGGTGAAAAAAATATTTGAATACATGGTGGCTGAATCTTTTCCAAATTTCACAAAAACTGTGAACTCACAGATCAAATAAATTCAACAAATCCCAAACACAGGAAGCATGAGGAAAAACAAGATATAATGTAATCAAATTGCTTAGAGCCATTGATAAAGAGATAATCTTAAAATAAGCCATAGAACAGAAGACACATTATACACAGAAAAATAAATAGAATGACAGCAGAGTTATACTAAAAAATCATGCAAAAAATAAAATGTAGAACATAGCCATTTTTTAAAAAAGAAACAAAAATATAATCCAGAAGACAGTGAAACATCTTTAAAGTACTGGGGGGAAATCTATAGTTCTATATCAAGCAAAGTTATTTGTGAAAAATGAAGGTAAAATAAAGGCCTTTGAGACATACAAAAACTGAAAGAATTCATCACCAGCAGACCAGCACTATAAGAAATGATAAAGGCAATCCTTCAGAAAGAAGTAAAATGATACCAAATAGAAATCTGAATCAATACAAAAGAATGAAGAAGAAAATGGTAAACAAATGGGTAAAAATGAAAGATTTTTTCTTATTTTATAATCTCTTTAGAAGATAATTCACTGATTAAAGCAAAAAAAAAAAAATACCAATATACTGTGGTATTATAACACACATAGGAGTAAAATGTGTTATGATGATAGTAAAAAGGCTAAGAGAAGGAGGATTAGAAGTAAGCAGTTGTAAGTTTCTTCGCCATATAAGAAGTGTTATAATAAGTGACAGATACATACTATCAACCCTAAGGCAGCCACAAAAAAACACAATGAAGAGTTATAGTTAATATTTCAACAAAATAGATAAAATAGAATCATAATATGTACTCAATTACTCTAAATGAAGGCAGAAAAAGAGGAAAGTTAAGAACAGATGGGACTAATAGAAAACAATTATCAAGATGGTAAATTTAAACATGAATGTATCAATAATTACATTAAGCATAAATGGCCTAAACACCCCAATTAGAAGACAAAGATTGTCAAGTAGATTTTAAAAATGAAACAATACCCAGCTATATTCTGTCTCAAAGAACCCTACTTTAAATGTAAAGCCACAAATGAGTTAAACTTAAATAATAGTCCAGGAAATTAAAAAATACTTTGAACTGACTGGGAAGGAAAATACAGCATATTGAAAATTGTGGGATACAACTATAGCAGTGCTTAGAGGGAAATGTATAGCATTAAATGTTTATATAGAAAAAAGTAATATCTGAAAATAATAACCTAAGCTTCCACTCTAAGAAAGTAGGAAAAAGAACAAAGTACACCCAAAGGAAACAGAAGAAAAGAAATAAGGGCAGAAATCAATGAATTTGAAAACAGAACAATAATAGAGAAAATTAATGATACCAAAACTCATCCTTTGTAAGTAATAATAAAACCAATAAACCTCTCACCAGATGTACTAAGAAAAAGAAAGAAAGTGGAAAAATCACCTATTCAGGAATGAGAGGGGGCATCATTTCAGACTATAGAAATTGCAGGATAATAAAAAGGAATCTGAGAATCATCTATGTCTGAAACCACAGGGGACTTGTCAGTAATTTAGATTCCTAGACCCTATCCCAATCATAGTGAGTTAAGAGTCTTAGAGTTAATATGTGAGGGAGGGGTTGCTAGGGTTTTGTCTTTTTGCAAACAATTCAGATGACTAATGCAAAGTCAAGTCCAAGGTGCATTGCTTAAAAGTAGGACCAGCTAGTCTCCAAGCTTTATGACTTGGGAAGGTGGGGAAGGAAATTGTGTTCTACTCTCTTAAATGAGAAGTGACTTGTCAGGCATTTTGTAAGGGGGCATTTAATGGGAGGTGCAAATGTACACCCACAAATTTAAAATTCCCTCCATTTTTTTCTTTATGTGACACATATGCTAAGGTTTAAGTTTAAACAGGTGACATCTTCCTATGCCCATATCCCAAAGAAAAGTTTAAATTCATCTGCAAAGCCACAATGACACATTCGAGTAATAAATATCTACAGGACATTTTCTGAGTTCTGCCTGATTTCTAGATCTCTAGCTTTAAAACCTTTCCCTTATACTTAAAGAAAAATTGAAAACAAGGAAATAAGAACAATATTATGATATGGGATAAATATTAAATCTTAATTTTTTTAATGTAAACTACTCATGAATCTATTTGACTCCCATACCAGTGATTTTCAAAACTTTGAAAACAGTGATACACCAGCTAATCATGATACCATCATTTAAGCTCACAACAGCCAGATACTGGACTATTTGTTGTGCAGACAAGGATATTCTGTGATCATAACCCACTCCCCAAATGCCAGGGCTTCCCACTGGCCCAGGAAGGGCAGAGTACTTGCAGGCTACAGCCTATTACATACTGTTTAAATAAAGATTTGCAAGGAAAATAAATTCACAGCAACATTCATTATTGATCATTCTCAAAACTGTCTGGAGAATTCCCCCAGAGGGCTTAAGAAAGAAATTAAACATTGTTTTCCTGAGTTGTTCCCTGCTGTTTTTCCACTTCATTGGTTTTGCTCCCATAATTGTGTGTGTTCCTATAGCCACATAATGTTTTAATATAGCTGAATTATTGTGTACAACTTTGGGCTCATATATCAACAATTTGGATGTAAATAACTGTAATAATATGATATTAAAATAATAATCAAGATTAAGACTATATCCTTAGTGTCTTCTTTTTACCAGTATCTCTCAATTCTTTAACTCCTTTTAATCTGATATAATGCTGCATCAAAACCTTCAGATAACTAAATCCAAATCCATTTCCCATTTCTCTTTTTGTTTGACCAATGTCAACCACTGCCTCATCTTTGAAGATCTTTCACCTTTTGCTTTTCTTACTGTCGCTCTCTTCTGTTTTTCTTCCTACTTCTCTGACCTCACAGGCCCTTGTCACCATTTTCATGAGTTCTGAAAGTCTGGCATTTCTCAGAGTTCTAATCAGAGTTTTCTGATCTCATTCCAAAGACTGCCCTGAGCCTCTCACTTCCTTTCATAGTTTAAAATATCATCATGTAGGGGTACCTGGGTGGCTCAGTGGGTTAAGCCTCTGCTTTCAGCTCAGGTCATGATCTCAGGGTCCTGGGATCAAGCCCCACATCGGGCTCTCTGCCCAGCAGGGAGCCTGTTTCCCCCTCTCTCTCTGCTTGCCTCTGATCTTTCTCTCTGTCAAATAAATAAATAAAATCTTAAATAAAATAAAATAAAATAAAATATCACCTGTACCCCTGGGGATAAAAATATATGTTCATAAAAAAATAAAAAATTAAAAAAAAAAAAAGAAAGGAGATGTTCTCCCCCAGGGCTAATAATACATTGTATGTTAATAAAATATTTTTTAAAAAAGAAAAAAATATATCATCAGTGTATATAACTAGAATTTAGATCTTTGCTACAAGTCCAGGTGTCATGCCCCCATATTCCCAGTTTGTTTTTCTAGTGTTTTTTCCCATTACTCTGTCCCATACCCTATGTTCCAAACCAGCTGCTATAAGCATGGTTCAGCCAATATTTCGGAAGCTCTCTTATATCCATAGTTCTCACTTACTAGCCCTTCCACCCAAAGTGCTTCAGTGGATCATATCCAGCAATATATATTAAATAACAAATGGTCCATTATTCAAGGAAGCTCAGGATGGTTCAACATAAGGAAATATAATATTAATATAATTTTGGATATCAAGTATGACAAAGGAAACATATTTGAAGAAAATATATTTGATAAAATTTAAGTCATTCCTGATTTTTTAAATGCATAGAACACTAAAAATAAAATGCCAACTGCTTTAAATGATTAAAAACAAAAACACTACCACAAACCAATCATACATCATACATCAGAATCAAACATTTGAATCATCACTTTAAAGGTAAAATCTTTTAAAAAATGCCCAATATTATCATCATTATTTCACCTTTTTTTCTGAAAGTTCTATCCAAAGCAATAAGACAAGAAAAAGATACAAAATACAAATTTAGTAAAGAAGAAGAAAACGATTATTATATACATAAAAAAATCTGAAAATCTATTATAGCTAATAATAGACATTAGTGAATTATGCAAATAATAAAATTAAGAATTAATCACTTTTCTAAAGTAAAGCAATGATCAGTTAGAAAAAATTACCAATAATATACATAAAATTACCTGGATCCATTAGGGTAAAAAGAAAATTCCAGACACAAACATATAAACATATAACTCTCATTTACTCAGATATAAAGATATTCATACTATGATTGCTTCTCCATTTATTTATTTATATCATTATTACAATTTTTTAATTAAAAATGCAGTAAATTGTGAAGGAGTTTCAAAAATGTTTTGCATTAAAAGGGTTAATTCTGATGAGAAAATGACTCTTGTTTTAGATTACATGACAAATCTAAAACTAATGAATTATATATTTACAAGAGTTAATTTATAATATATTAATTGTATCTCAATAAAAATTTAAAACAATAATGCCTTTAGAGAAGTGACAACTCACCCTGACACAGGATTATGCTTACCTTTACATAGTTTTTGAGTGTGTCTATGTGGAAACACAAACATTGACACACTGTTTTCACATATATAAACCAAAACAACACAGCTTCCAAAGTCATTACTGAATATCAGGAGAACTTCAACTTCCTTACAATGTTCCATGGTGCCTGGTGGAATTCCAGATCACTTTACGACTTCTCCTGCATCTTCATCAGACATGTTTCCATACCACACTCATTGGAATGGGAAGGTGCACACTAGTACCACTACTCTTTATCCTGCTAGTGCATTATTTATGGCTTGTCCCATTTTGCAGACCAGGAAACATAGGCTCTGAGAAGGTAAAGGATGTTTCCAAGTTCATAATAACAGCAGTGTCAAGACCTGGGGTTTGAAATGAGGTCTCTAGATTACATGCCAAGAGGGGCAGCCCCAGGACCCAGAGCAAGAGCTCCTGGTTTTCTTCCCACAGTAAGTCCAGCCTGTGAAGTCTCCTTCATCCCACATGACTCTAGGATGTGGCCCCCTCACCTCCCAGGAGTTGCCATGGTAGAAAGAGGACTATACTACATGCATTTCTCACCTTCAAGTGGTACTTACCAAAGATGCCTCAAGGATGAGAATTACCTTGGGAGCCACCCAGCCCCTCCAAGTGCCACTGAACTAAAAACTCAAAGCAAGAAGGAGAACTACTATTTTAAAGACCCTCCACAGGTACTTCTGATGAGGTAAATTTGAGAAATACTTCATTGTTTCATTTGATTCTCACAGCCACACCATTAACACTATCTCCATAGAATTCACGATTTCAAAATCTCATAGAAATCCATATAACAGAGAAATTAGCAAAGTAATATGGGGCATGAACTCAATTTTCAGTGTTTGTTTGTAGGGAGTGAGGACCTGAGACACACCCTGAGGAGACCAATAACATGTGATATAAGATTCCTGAGGAATTATTGAACTCAATAAACAAAGACAACCAAATGTCACCAGAGTAACTCTGAGGAGGGGGCATATCTAATTAACAGTAGCCTGAAACTGGCGCTGGTCAGGGCTTAGGAAATGGCCACCTTGAAGGAAGAGAAAAATTCATTCGACTTTCTTCAGCGAATCAGTCATTTCTTCTCTAGGTGGGTATCCTCAGGAATAATCACACAAGTGCACAGAAGTGAATTTTCAACTCATCTAATGCTGCCCTGTCGACAGTAGCAGAAATCTACAAGCAACCCAGCTGTCCCTCAGCGGAGGACAGGGAGACTAAACTACTGAGAGAATTCACAGAAGGACACACTGTGGAACTATTTAAGAAGATGAGGACCTGTGTCCATGAACTTGAAAAAAATGAACATAATGTAAAATTAAGTGAGACAATGTTGCAAACAACATTTAGATGGGCCTTTTTTGTTTTCCATCATTACATGTATTTTAAATAATTATATATTGTCTTTCTTTAAATAAATAATATATAATATTTTATTTATATTAGTAATATAATAATATATAATATATATATTATATCCCTCTTATTATTATATATTATATATATATTACATAATATATATTATCTATTATATATAATAGATAATATATATCTATATATATAATAGGTATATATTATATTATATATTATATTATATTATAATATATAATAGGTATATATTATATTATATATTATATAATATTATATAAAATTATATCCCTCTTATTATTATTATATATATTATAATATATATAATATAATATAAATAATATAATATATAAATTATATATTATATATTATATGTATAATATATATATTATATATATAATATATATAAATTATCATATTTATATATATTATATATATTATTATATTTATATATATAATTTGTATTATATTATATTATATATTATATATAATATATATTATATTATATACATATTTATAATATGTATATAATATAAATTATATATTATAATATATATAATAATAATAAGAGGGATATAATTTAACACTGACACACACACACACACACACACATAATTCATGGAAGCAAAGATTTAAGTAGAGGAATACCAAACTACTAATAGTGGTAATAATGATTGTCTTTGGGTTGCCTTTCTTTCTTTCTTTCTTTTGTTCTTCTTTTATTCCTTCCTTCTTTCCTTCCTTTCCTCCCTTTTCCCCATCCTTCCTTCCTTCTGCTCTGCTTTGCTCTGATTTTTTGTCTGTCGGTATTTTTAAATGTTTCCAGGATTATTTTTCAATTTATACCATAAATATATGTATATCATATGAGCTTCTCAGAACCTTCTGCAGCTCTTGGGAAAGGCCATGCTGACCAGCAGGCAGGCACAGGTGGAAGACAAAGACATAAAGCCTCACTCTAAGCATTGGCCTGGGATGTTCCTGGTCTCCTCTCCAGCTTCTGCTCACAGAGAGGCGAGGCTGGCTCAGGCCCCGACGGTGACGCCTATGACGGCGACAGGGAGGTGTGCGGAGCTGGGCTCGGGCTGTGCCAGCTCTCGCTAATCCTCTGCAGTATGGTTCGCTGCTAATTTGTCATGGCACATATTTGCCTTATGTCTAATTAGCATCAAATTGCAAACTGCTATTTGCTAACAATTTGTTGCATCAATCTGCTTGAAAATCTATAGTTTGGAATTGGATTGCAACTTGCCCTGTCTATCAAAATTCTCGTTCACACATACACAAAATAACTTCCCCTTCCCGCCAAAAACGTCGCAATGTTTGTAGTGGCACAAAAGGAGAGCGATGTGGGTTTTTTCTTTTCTTTTTTTTTTTTTTTTTTTTTTTTTTCCCAAAGGAAGGAGTATAACCATGGGGTGTTTCCATTTGAATGTCCTGACTTTGATTTTCCTTGGCCTTGGGAAGATGGCTGAATGGTACTCACACCCAGAGAGAGAGCTGATCCAGGCCTTTCTTTGAGACTCTTCTGGAAAATCAAGACACAGAATAATACCAGAAACCCTGTCCTCAATCCCCAAAAATAAGACCCCCCAGGTCAAGTAGTGCTAGGAAATTTCTGAGCTCCCTCAGAGCCATGCCTCCAGTCAGCCCTGCTGAAGGGTGCAGCCTCCCCCCAACTGTGTTTCCCATGCATTTGCCCATATAATGCTTGCAGACACCCAAGGAAGTCAGGGTTAGTATATTCATTATTTACAAATGGTGGAACTGAGGCTGGGAAGATGAATGTCACATGTGAGCAGGCGGCAGAGCAGGAACTGAAAGCCAGCCACTGACACTTCATGGTCTAGTTGACCCTCTGAATACCAAAAATAGATTGTGGGAGTAATGACTATGATGATAAAAATTATGAAATGAAATATGAGTGAAAAAATAATGAAATAAAAAGGAAATAATATCTAAGAATTGCATCTCGTTCGATAGTTTAGCCTTGTAGAGGCAAAACATCTAGTTGGGTGTTTGACATTTGGGTTTGGAAACACGCCTCATGACAGACTGAGGAGTCAGGCCTTCAGACTCTCTTCATGGTCTTGAAAGCCACCTCTGGTGGTCCAACTAGAACGAAGAACTATAATCTCCATTCTGGCAGGAGGGATGATTTCTGTGGAGTCCAAGGAGAGTCAGAAGTGACATTGGGGTGGAGGTCTTCCCTGGTTGCCAGACAGAGGGGAGTAGAAATTCCCAGCATAGGGAAGCCGCTGCTCTACTGCAGGGCACAAGCAAGACAGTTGGGACCTCCTCAGCCCAGAATGCAATTTGCTAAAAATGTTCCCTTGGTTAGAATTCCTTAACTTTGCAGGTGACTCAGGGGCAAGAGGCTCTCCTGGTGTATCCCTCCTGTTCTCCTTAGCATCCCTGATGGGGATTCCAAACACTTGTTTTGGAAAAACTCTATGCTAAACAGCATGAACCTTCCTCCAAAAATTAAAAATAAAACCACCATAAAATCCAGCAATTCCACTCCTGGGTATTTGGTCAAAGGAAGTGCAAACAGAATCTCAAGGAGCTATGAAGACCCCCGCATTTGCTGAAGCGTTGTTCACAGTAGACAAGATGTGGCAACAACTGAAACGTTGGTCAACTGATGGACAGATAAAGAACACGTGGTATATGCATACACATACAATGAAATATTATTCAGCTATAAAAAAGAGGGAAATCCTTTCATTTGCTACAACATGGATGGACAGGGAGGGCATTATGCTAAATGAGGTAAGTCAGACAGAGAAAGACAAACACTATAGGATCTCACCTATATGTAGAATCTAACAAACCAGAACTCAGAGCAACAGAGAGTAAAGTGGTGGTTGCCAGAGGCTAGGGACAGGAAGTAGGGAGTAAGAAGATATTAGTCAAAGGATCCAAAATTCCAGATAGAAGATTAACAATGCTGAGGAGCTGGGGCATCTGGGTGGGTCATTTGGTTAAGTGTCCAACTCTTGGGCTCAGGTCACGATCTCAGAATTGTGATATCACTTTCCTTATAGGACCCCATGCCCAGCAGAGAATTTGCTTGAGATTCTCTCTCTCTCCATATCCCTTTTTCCCTTCCCCACCTTCTATCTCTCAAATAAGTAAATAAATATTTTTTTTTAAAACTTCTGAGGAGCTAATATACAACATGGTGATTATAGCTAATAATAGTGTATTATACACTTGATAGTTCATAAGAGAGTAGATCTTAAATGTTCTCACCACAAAAAGAAGAAATGCCAACTACATGATGGGATGGAGGGGTTAGCTAAGGCTCTGGAGGTCATCATTTCACAATATGTATGCATATTAAATCAACATGATGTACATCGTAAACTTACACAATGTTATATGTCAATTACACCTCACTTTTCCCTCTTTGCTGATCTCTAAATCATACAAGTTACTGTTTATATAGTCAAAGTCTCTATTTTTGTTGCTTCTCCTTGGAAATGCTAGGGATGGAGATAAAAGATTATCTAAGAGGACCTCCAGAGAAGGAGCCACAGAAATAACAAAGATCCCTGTAAACTGACAAAACAGTTCTCTACACTTATAAATATGGTCAAGAGTGATTAGTTGGATGTACAGGACTGACATTCCTCCAGGAAGTGCTCATGTGCCTCTCTGGCGCCATGATCTCTCCTTGGTGCTGGGATGGGAGCCGAGCAAGGTGATCCCAGCCATTGCAGAGCGAAATACACAGAGGCACAAGAAAGGGGCTACTCAGCGCAATGAGACAAGTTCTTGGCAAAACAAACTCATGAACTTACATCAGTCTACATCAAACAGAAAAGGCTCCCTGTACAAAAAGATGTCTGAATGGAACAGAAGGAACAGGGGACCCTTCCAGGCATAGGGAAGAGCAGGTGCAAAGAACCAGAGATGAGTGTGTGCATTGAATCTTCTGAGAAACCAGAGAGTGCATGCAACAGAAGTCAGCCCATGGCCCTTGGAAAGCTAAGGGCCATCGCAAAGTGCTCAGGCTCCCTCTGCCATTGGAGGGCCTCTTCCAAAATGCAGAGTCTTAGGATGCCTAGAGAGGAAGTCCTTTTCCACTCTTCCTCAACAATCAACTTGCCACCATTTCTCCCCTGGGCTCATTGAAAGAACAGAGCAAAGCAAAGGAAAATTCTGAGCTGATTCATTCAGACATAGAAGCAAGCTCAGAAGCTTTCTTTCTTCACATGTACTCCTGGAATGACTCTTTCACTCAATAAGACTTTAAATGACTGCCCCATGCCAGCATCCCAATAGAAATGATGCTACCAGCTACTGTACAGAGGTACAATTTTCTATACTTGGAGTGGAAGGAGGCCAGACCCTGCATGGACCTCAACCAACACAGAAGTACACTGGGAAAGAAAATCAAAAGGTGGCCTGTTTGTTTTAAACAATCCCTAAACAATTGACTCTGGGAAGGAGAAGGACATGTACTCTAAAGAACTGTGCTCAGGGATTGTGTTCAAGTCCACTCAGATGAGCCTTCAAGCATCCACTACTACATGCAAACACACATGCTCCAGATCTAGAAGAAAAGGCAAGGAATTAGGGGTCACTGAGGAGTCAGAAGTGCAACCAGACCAAGAGGACAAGTCTGTCCAGAGGCCAGAGACAGCAGTCTCCCCAGGATGCAGGGGCCACCCTCTCTCAGCCTGCCTTGTAAGCTCCATACCAGGTAAAGCCCTTCCTCACCAACACAGCCAGCCATCCACCAAGCTCAAGATGGGCCCCCATTGGCCAAGGTGGCATCAGGGAAGGCAAAACTATTGGGTAATTTAATGAAAACCTAACTAATATCTTAGGATTCATTTTAAGTCAGATATCAAAACAAAAGAGCTCCTTTTAACCCAGGGGTGCAAGTCTTCTGATTCCCCCACTGGTCTGGAGAATCTATGGTAGAGTTCCGATGTCCCACCCACCCCACTACCTGGGTGGGATAGATACCCTTCCTATACCTGTACATTCTGCTTCCAGGTGAGCAAAAACCCAAGGTTTGGAGCAACAATAGCTGTTGTCCTGCCACCTGTGGTCCTTAGGAGACATGTGGATTAATGGAAGGGACAAGCTCAATCACAGACTTGCAGTGATCCCCCTAGAGTCTCCTCCACACCAGTCTGTGGGAGCCGACCCAAGATCTCTGCACCCCACGGCAGGCCACTCTTGCATCTCCCACGCAGAACACTGGTCTTTAACCTTTTTGCTAGCTTGGAGACGTGTCTGGAACTTCCAAAAGGCTCCTGTCAAAATGTCGGGCTGCTAACTATTAAACTTTATTTTAATGTCTTGCTTTTCGGGAATAATTACTCTGTACCTAAAATGTTGGCCTATTCACTGCTTGTGCAAAAAAGATGACAATAAAATCAATGTTGCACAATTCCCCAAAGTCCATCAAAGTCTTTTGCAATGTTAATGGATCCGTGGGGCTAAGAGGTGTGAGCTCACGCTGGCCTAAGTAGATGCCCAGCTCCAGCGAGAGAATGTTCTTTCCTTTATTGGCCTGCTTACCCCCATCACCCGCATCTGCCAAGTTCATTCCTTCTAAAAAGCTGGCTCAGACCCTGGGGTGAGAGCAGGGGTGGGATGTGGACAGAACTGGTGAGAGCAGATTGACAAGTACACAATATCACAAGCCTGTGAGCTGGCAGGCACTTACAGGGACTGACAGGTCCAACCCCATTCTCTAGAGACCAGGACACAGATCTAGAGAGGGGGCATGTTCCACCCAAGGCCCTACAGCTAAAGACCTGTGAAGTCAGACCCAGAACCATGTCCTCAGGTTCCCAGTCGGAAATTATATCTACCACTCTGTTCTTAGAGTGGAATCATTTCTTTGTCTTGTGGCATCCCCTCTTAGAACACAGACATGGTTCAGTTAAACGTCCAGCTCTTGGTTTTGGCTCATCATGATCTCAAGGTCAAGAGATCAAGCCCCGTGTAAGTCTCTGCACTCAGTCTAGAGTCTGCTTGAGATTCTCTCTCTCCCTCTTCCTCTTCCCTCCCCCTGCTCACATCCTCTCTCTCTCTCTCTCTCTCAAATAAATAAAGAAACCTTAAAAAAAAAAATGGCATGTCTAGAGCAATGCGACCCCTTTGGCCAGGAGGACAGGCTCTACTATGTCTCCTGGTCATACAGGTCCAGGCAATGCTCAGAGACATTTCATGGAAGCTCTCTACAAATTTCCCTCGTGTCCAGTATGTGCTGGTAGATTAAAGGTTCTAAGAAGTCTTTTAATCAACAGCAAGTTGAGAGTGTCCATGAGCAAGGCATTTTGGTGAGGGGGCAGGTGCTGAGCATTGCATTGTTGAAATGTTTTGAATTGCAACAATTCAAAAAAATTTTGCAAAAAAAGGTGAATTGTTAGAGAATTCACGTCCATGAGCATTGCAGAATCACTATTCACCAGCATCACACTGGAATGGTGATGGCGTGGAGCGGCAGGAACTGGTATGGGAAAGGCTCTGTGGAACGAAGTCAGGTGGAGAGTGGTGTGAACAGTGGTGTGAGAGTGGTGTGAACAGACCTCATGGCATCATCAGAGGCTTACCATGGGGGCCCAGGGCAGCAGGGGCTATCTTATCCCAGTGGGTGGAAGGGGCAAGAGTAGGCTGTATGAAAGCTAAGAGAAAGGACAAGGAGTGGAGAGAGAGACACAGCACGAGCTGTGGCAAAGTGGTCCCCTGGTCTATCCTGTGTAGAGTCCCATCAATTTAGGAGGCATCAAAGGGACAGTGGAAAGCAGAGGATGGGGCCTAAAAGACCAGCACTGCCCCACTCCGTGGGACAGGTGCAGTAGCCAGTCTGAGCACCCCTATAGGGATGGTTTGGAGGTAGCTCTGTCGATGCAGAGGCCCTCATGGCCCCTGTTGTGACCAAACTGCTCACAGGGGCTACAGGGGCGGGGGCTGGCCACTGTGCAGCAGGCTGTGTGCCATTGAAATGCACCCTACTAGGAACTAAATTAATACACCAAGGGATACCTGGGTGGCTCAGTCAGTTAAGCAACTGCCTTTGGCTCAGGACATGATCCCAGGGTCCTGGGATCGAGTCCCCCATCCAGCTTCCTGCTCGGTGGGGAGCCCGCTTCTCCATCTGCCTGCTGCTCCCCCTGCCTGTGCACTCTCTTGCTCTCTGAGAAACAAATAGATAATTTTATAAATAAATAAATAAATAAATAATTTAAAAAACAAAAATACATTCACACACAGAGGTCAACCGCTTGGTAGGATGGATACACCTGGGGTCTCGTGCAGGTGACCTTGTGCTTTTAGTTTGTCTTCTGCGTAAGCAGTTTGATGCCTCTTGTAGCTGCGTCGAGGGAACAGGCTGGCAACTTTCAGAAGGAGCCTCTTTCCCAGGACATGCCCTGACGTTCCCCTTACCCACACCTGTGGACCTTCCCCCCACCACAAGAAGTCCACTTACCACTTTTCTGCTCACTCACCTTGGCTGTGGGGTCTTCCAGCAGCCTTTCCCATAAGCTGGCTCTGTGAACGCTCCCTGGGAAGTGTGATTCCACATTTAAGAAATCGCTGTTGAACCCCACCTTTTGCTTAATGTCCCTCAAGCAAATGTACACGGAGGCAAAGGTCCCCCAGTGCTGGGGTGTTTAACCATTTTTTTTTAAAGATTTTATTTATTTATTTGACAGACAGAAATCACAGGTAGGCAGAGAGGCAGGCAGAGAGAGAGGAGGAAGCAGGCTCCCCGCTGAGCAGAGAGCCCGATGCGGGACTCGATCCCAGGACCCTGAGATAATGACCTGAGCCGAAGGCAGTGACTTTATTTTTTTTTTTTTAAGTATTTATTTGACAGAGAGAAATCACAAGTAGACTGAGAGGCAGGCAGAGAGAGAGAGAGGAAAGCAGGCTCTCCGCGGAGCAGAGAGCCCGATGCGGGACTCGATCCCAGGACGCTGAGATCATGACCTGAGCCGAAGGCAGCGGCTCAACCCACTGAGCCACCCAGGCGCCCCCGAAGGCAGTGACTTTAACCCACAGAGCCACCCAGGCACCCCGGGTTTAACCATTGTTGAAGGGAAAACTTCACACAGCTTGCTGAAACTGGTCATGATACCTGCTCCCTAGGTTCCCTACTCTTTACTCAGAAAAACTCAATTGAATCAGGGACTCCTGATTCCTGTTAGAGAACTCATGTCTCCTTTCCTCGGGTGGGTTAGATTTGCTCAGGTGTTCACTGACGCCGTACTTGATTAACCACCCCTACCGCTTTTTCCCAACTCTCCAGCGGAGCCGTGGAACTCGCTAGGCTCCAGAAAGTCATGAGGGTCCTCTAGTCCCATGGCCACGTGGGGGCCCACCACACCTTTGGAGCCACACGCCACCATTTCCCGTTTGTATTTCTCCAAAGCTCCCCGGAAAGAACGAACCCGACCCAAATGCTTGTTTCGGACTCCTCTGCGAACATGCCCGCCCCACACGACCCGCACGCCCAGCCAGGCTTGAACTAATCCCTCCCACCTGCCCCTCTCAAGCGGAAGGGGAGGAAGGACACTCTTTAGGGGAAGAAGGGAGAGAGAGCCCACCAGGACCAACACGAAGAGATGGGCACCTCCAGTGAGACAGTGAGAACTGAGTCCAAGATGTTAGGAAAGAGAGGTGAGATGGAGAAGCAGAAAGAGGAGAGGGAAATGCCTATTTCGTGAGGGATGGAGAGCAGCTTTCCACTGCTCCTGCAGTGGGTCCCAGGTCCGGGCATCCATCACCAGGTGCCTGATGGAGAAACTCTGTCCCCTTACCTATGACCAGCGGCGATGTTTTTTCAACGATTCCACAGGAGTCAAAAACCCAACAAAGCGCATCGCGGGCGCTGTAAAGGGAGCCTGCCGCTCGTGTCTGTGACCACTGTATGCAAAGCTTGGCATTAGTCACAGCCAGGCCGGCTGTGACAGGCCTGAAGTGAGGGAGATTAATGCGAGGCTGGGGCACTTTATAATTGTCATTCTGTTCTTTCAGACTCTGCCTCTGACTTTCAATTTTGCTCCAGAATTAATTGTCTGCTCCCTGCAGTATGACTGATGGAGAAGGATACGCGTAGCCCAGGCACCTAGCTCTGGCCTTGACAGTCTAAGGCCCGGCGTGGGATGTATTGTACGCGGTCAGAGCAGGGGACAGACGGGCATCTCTCGAAGAATGGGTCCGCGCCACACCTGCCTTCAATCAGACATGACCGAAGACCATCCTTTGCTAAAAATTATCTTTGCTTGTAGCATCCCTAAAAACATACCCAGGCTCCTATTAAGGACACCCTGGAGCCCAGAGCTCGGTTGGTAAAGTCCTTCTCAGCCTTCAGTTCTCTGATTTTTCTTCCTGTCTCTGGTTCTGGGCAATAACTTCAGAGTGCAGCCTTCCCAGGTCCCAGCCTTCCCAGATGTGAGCATTTTCTGTGAGCACGATACGTACACAGCATCTCTGACGACAGAAAGGCAAGGGTTGGCGCCGATTTCCAATTGTGTTAAATATTCACCTCCCTTCTCGTTACCCTGCCTCATCTTCCCTCATCTCAAAAAAAAAAAAAAGAAAGAAAAATCATTTATACATTTTCTTAAACATTTAAACTGAAAAGGCTGTCTCAGTGTAAAATCCTGAAAGACATCTCCAGCAAAATAGCCATGTTCTCTGCTTTTGAAGGATTTGAGAGTCCAAGACGGGGTTGTTGAGTAGGGAAATAAATGGATGAAGTCATGCAAAGTGGTAATCCTAAACAGAATGAAATAGAGACGGGCATATTTCATTTTTGTAAATAAAGAAAAATCCTTCTGAGTCATTTTTCAAGCCCAAGTTCAGATGCTGGCCATTGTTCTAGACCAGCAAGCCTCATTCTCACTGCAGACATATCCATGAAAACTTGGGTGTGCTTCCTTTTTTATGTAAAAGGAACCCCACTCTCAATGTTTACTGACTTTGCAGGGTGGAAGGGAGGTGTTTGTGGGATATATTAACAACGTTCACCTCTGTGCTCTGGTCTGGGTGTGTGTGGCTGGGACCGATTCTGGACGTGAGGTCTAGAAGTGAGTGTTTTGATGCGTGTGATGCATGGGTTTTCCTGGCCCTCCCCAAATAAAGTTTTATTAAAGGGACATCTGGCATTTCTGAGGCACCTCTTCCTCAAAAATGGATCAGACTGACGCTTGACAGGAGGGAAAAACCAGCCAATAAGGAAAAGGCAGATGTCGATGAGCTGAGAAGCGTTTTCAAGCCTGGTTTTCCGGAGAACCTTCAGGAGTTCCTTCTAAATACGCTGCCTGACTGTAACCTGCAATAAATTATTACAGCTTTAACTCATCTGGTACTTTCATACGATTACGGTATTATGTTAAAGGGTACAGAAATATATAATGTGCTCAACTGTCTCCACGGTTGATACCAGAGGGAAAATTACCACCACTCAGTGAAGAAGATCCAACCTCATTACATTAATGATTTATCACAATGGGAAAATGTGAAAAGTAACTAGTTGCTTTTATGAAAAGAGGCAGCTTTTCCCACTGGCAACTCCTGCAGGCTCTCACAGAAGAAGGATTTAGAAGGGGCTCCAGACGGCTACACTCTCCCACCCCCTTCCGGAGCTCCCTCTGCAACCTTAAGGAGAAGGTGTGCAGGCAAACGTTGGAATATCCTTCAAACTTGACATTAAGTATTCAAATGTTACTTAAGCAAAGTGTGAGCAATTAAATTAATCAATCTTCCCAGCCATGTACAGAACAGATGTTCAATAAATCCTCTTTGCTTACAGTGAGGGGGGGAGAGTCCACTTTTAACTGTCCTTCAGCGATGACACTGCTCAGGCGTCCTCTGCCAGCCTCCTGGGCCACCGGCAGGCACTTCTGCTGTGCTTTCCTTTATTATAAATAACAACAGGCCACCTGGCCTACCTGTGCTACCTGGGAGCCTCAAGTTTAATGATCCTTCCGACGCGAGGCTCCACTCTCTCCTGATCCCGGGTAATGGGGCTGATGGGAACGGCGACAGAGTGACGGCTGGCAGTGACGGATGACTTCTGGCCATCTTGTGCTGCTGACAAGCGGTGAATGTGGGCCAGTGTTGCAGAAAGGTCAGGATCAAAGTACTTGCGTGACTTTCAAAGTTTCTCCGGAAAAAAAAAAAAAAAAAAACAAGCAAACGAGCCTAAACCATGGAGACTTCCAACAAGGGTGCAAACACCACCATGGCCCCGGGAGGTCCGGCTCATTCTCAGGACCAGAAGAACCAGCAGCATCGATCAGAAGCTGTGACTTCGATGGGACTGGGAAGCCAGACACCGGGGAGCAGGAGCATTGTTTTCTGGGCATGAATGTTTCCCGCCACTTCACCCCTGGGCTCCTGCGGACAAAAAGGGGGAACCACTGAGGCAGTCAATTCTTCCTCCAACTCCCAGATGATCCTCCTGAGTCTCCATGTCATCTCATCGCATCCCACAAACCCGATGTGGTCCTCTTGACCTCCGTTCTGCTGCCGAGGGAGTTGACCTACAATTCAGCAAAGAGATGTACCCGTTTGCCAAAGATGGCAAGACCTGGCTGTCCACTATGATTCTCCAACTAAACCCCCTATCCTAGAAGGGAACATGGGGAGGCACCTGGGCACAGTCCCACAGTGCCGCCCCCCCCACCAAGGCGAGGACACACCCAGCATGAAGCCCCTGGCCACCACCCACTGCAACCCACAAGGCCACTGACATTCACAAGGGGCCGTTACCATGCCTGCCCTACAGATATATAACTTCAACCTTTTGAAGGCTGCCTTTCCATATATGGACTTTATCCACATTTTAATGAGGCTTTAAAATCTCCAAGATTAAGCTGGTATTTTATGTAGAACTGCCTGCTTTTTATGATATCCTGACATGTTGTACAACATTTGGCGACTATATTGATCCTTATAAATTCAGCATCTATATATATTCATGAAAAGTACCTTTTCTCCCCATTCGGGCCACGAGATGATCCAGACACACATTTCCCTGAGTGCAGACAAGAAAACTGCAATTGTCATGGTTTTGAGCATACACAATGTTTCCGTGTTTTCAAATTAAACCCCTTTTACCATCTGCTTGAAAAGTCCTCAGTGAGGAAATGACAGTGCCTTTCCAGGTATCTAATGGTGGAAGTGCCCCTGTTTCTCCTTCAGGTGAGCCTGTTATAAATCCTGCGGGGCCCAGCGAGGGCTTCCTCCCGTGTGGGACATTATACATCTTCATGCCCTCATGTTTGCCCGACCACAGAGACCGGCCTCCTGTGTTTCTCTGTGCCATTTCATGCTTTTAATCTGAAACAAATGATTGCAGGGGGGAGAAAAAGCATTATCACCTTGGCGAAGCATCAGGAGTATAAAAAAAAAAAAAAAAAAAGGAAGAAGAAGAAGAAGAAGAAGAAGAAGAAGAAAGGGACTATGGGCAAATTCATCTTCAGCTGCTACAATCAATCTCTCACCTAAAGAAATACACAATAACTAGGCAGGAAAGAGCCAAGATTTATGACTTAGAAACATCTACACTGACCAGCATATACCTAGTCTTCTTGGCTCCCTCCCTACCCGAATGGCTCTCTCTAACAGTTACAATGATAAACTGTCTCTCCCTACTGTTTTACAAGTACATTAGCTTTATTTAATGAGATCTCAGAGTAATTTAACAGATGTATATAGGACATAAGACTAGGAAAACTCTTGCTACTTGGATACTTTTGCCAAGGTATTCTAGGACGGCTAATCTGAGGTGTAGCTTTATGTTCTTTGCAAAAGTATTATTCAAATTTTCGGGAGGCTTTTAAAAATGATTTTAAGAGAAATATTATAGTATAATCCATGAGGAGAGAACCACTTGCCACATGTACTTGCATTCAGCCCATCAAAAGCCAGGATAAATGGGCTTTCAGAAATCACGGGAACTCACTTAACATATTGAATTGTCATGAGGAATGTCACTGTCAGAAATTAATAAATTTGTAAGAAGTCTTTCATTCACCCACCTCCCAGGAGGAGTAAGGAGATACCCAGGAGTGAGGAAGGGAGAGAGGGCAGGCAAAAGGAGGAAGAGGAACACCATCTCGGGGAGCTATACTGCTCGGCCAATGTCACCCTCTCCCGACAGGGAGGGGAACCAGGCTGCTGCAGGTGTACCTGCATATCTGCCAGGAACCACCCCCTTCCCGGCCAGCCCTCTCTTCCTTCCCTGACATCCCGTACGACTCACGGCTCTGGTAGTTTTTAGTGGACAAATGGCAATAGTATTCGCTTTTTAAAAATTGCTTTAATAAACTGCCAATTAATAAGCAAGAAGAGGAAGCCATGGGAAATTACCTGATCGTGCTTAAAATAAAATTAAAGGGGGAGGGGGAATTTTTTTCCTCTTCATTTTTCCAAGAGCCCAGGGATCGTGCTCTCACATGCCAGGTTACAATATTCTGAACCAAACCCTCCTAAGACAAAATCCACATGGCATGGCGTACCACATGTTCATCTCCGTTTCAAGTCACACCCGGTTTCAAAGTGGGATATTAGGTTTGCTCAATGATTGTAAAAAAATATATATATATTTATATATTTGAAGAAAACAAAACAAAACCCCCCAAAAAGGGCAGCTCAAAATTTTGCTTAGTGGTGATACCAGGTCTAATTTTGTTTGTGGCTTTTTCTTTCTAAAAGCAGAAAATCATCATATTAAACTATCAGTTACCTTTTGTTGAAATATTTTATCTTTTTAAATCCTTTAAATTGTTTGTTATAGTCTAGTTGATATTTACAGTTCTGCAAGTGTTCCACACCCCTCTCCTGAGAAGCTGGTGCAGTCCCTCGCAATGGAGTCCCTCCTAGAGCACTTTTACATGGGGTCACTTCTTAAGGCACAAAACAGGACAGCAGGTGGGTGGGGATTAAAGCATGGGCTACACGGGTCTCAGCTCAAGGTAAACATTTTTAGTGGCATTCTCCATAATATACAATATTTTTTACCATGCTAATGGCTCCTTATGAATAATTTAGAAAATCCAGTGTGGTCTTTTTAAAATACAGCATTCACGGTGAGCATAAAAATCCAGCCACATGAAAGGTTATGGTACTTAGTGGCCACCCTATGAAAATGCAACAAGAAATCACAACACACCAGCTCACGTTAGGGATGCAGGACTAAGGAAGGGGAAGAGGGAGAGATGGGGGGACAAGTGGAGGGGATAGAGCATCCCATCGGGGCAAGAACAAATCTGTTGCATGAAATTTCATTTCTTGAGAGCTATACATCAAGTTGTATTTGTTTAATGAGGTTGGCACCAGAAAGATGTATAGAACATGTCAGACACCCAGTACCAATGCGTAGTGAGGGAAAGATAACATCTCAGGCTCTGACCACTCACTTAGTCTTCCAGCCAGCTTCTCTATCTGGTGGTTCTTTGGGGAATAATAAATGAGAGGGCAGAAGGAACAAGGAGCCAAATAATGAAAAACACACAAAAAAAGAAAAATTATAACACTGGAGAGCAAAGTAGAGCCAGATTTACTGACCTCACAACTACATAATCAAGAGAAAGTTATCACTGAAGAAACTTTTACTAAGCGGTATGATCTTAAATAACAGGGAGTCCTGTGAAATTTACAGCACTTTTAAGATATGCAAATTGAATGCAAGGTATAGACATAAGGGTAATTAATTGTAAATCTAAGAATAATGTTTCTTTGTCAGGCTGTCTCCATGTTGTGGAATACATTCTAATGTGCCTTAACTTGGAATATTTTTTTAAAGGCTGGTCTAATTATAAGATGTTCAGAATTTCAAAATACTACTTATTCTTATCATTTAATTTAGCTGCTGTAATGTTTAATAACAGAATTTACTGATTGCATAAAAATATTTTAATCTTCCACCATTAAAGCACTTGTTTCCAGGTCCAGAGTCAGAGTCCAAGTGTAGACAGGACGTTACCTGGAGAACCCCCTTCCATGGGTCCTGACTCTGTGCTGGGCATGGAGGATCCAAGCAACTGGCCAGCCAGTTATTTTATGTCAAAAAAGTAACTTTTGGCTCCAGTAGTGATTTCTTTATGTTGTTGGAAACAATGTGACTGATTTGAAAGCTTCCTGTTTAGCTCTCTCCTACCTGCTGAATAAAACCTCTTAAGTCCCTTTTAAGGGAAATGGTGGGCACATTCTGTATACAGAGGCCGCCCTTATCCACAGGGGATGTGTTCAGGGAATGCCTGAAACCACATGTAGTACTGAACCCTAGGGATGTTATGCTTTTCAGTGATCCTTACATATCTATAATAAAGTTTAATTTAGATGTTAGGCACCATAAGAAATTAACAACAACAATAATAAGATAGAAAAAGTCTAATGGTATGCTGTAATAAAAGTTAGGTGAATGTGGTCTCCTTCTCTCTCTCTCAAATTATCTATTTTTTTATTTTTTTGTTTATTTTCAGCGTAACAGTATTCATTGTTTTTGCACCACACCCAGCGCTCCATGCAATCCATGCCCTCTATAATACCCACCACCTGGTTCCCCCCACTCCCATCCCCCGCCCCTTCAAACCCCTCAGATTGTTTTTCAGAGTCCATAGTCTCTCATGGTTCACCTCCCCTTCCAATTTCCCTCAACTCCCTTCTCCTCTCTAACTCCCCTTGTCCTCCATGCTATTTGCTATACTCCACAAATAAGTGAAACCATATGATAATTGACTTCTCATCCTGGGCCCACCCTTCTTGTGATGGTGTGATGTGAGCTGAGATGAAGTGAGGTGAGCGAGGTAGGCGTGGTGATGTAGGTTAGGCTCCGCTGATCTTGTGAGGACACTTCAGAAGGAGGATCACCTGCTTCTAGACCGCAGTTGACTGTGGGTAACTGACACATGATGGACGCCTAGAAACTCTGAAGTGCGAAGACAGGGAGAAGTTCTCAGATCAAGGGAATATGACACTTAGCTCTCATCAAGAAATTCTTGGAGAGAACCAGGAAGAAAGGGTGGAGGAGGGCTTGGGCAAAGCGGTGAGGAATGCAGGTCAAGGGGAAAGCAGACCAGTCCCCTGATCACCCCCAAGAGTCCAGCTCAGAGAAGCAAATAACGCACAGATGGGACGTGGGTTGCCTCGGCCTCTGAGGTTGAAAACAAACTCTCTGGAATCCCCTCTCATGTCCCTCAGCAAACAGCTGACCAAGAATGGACCAGGCAAGGGCAGAAGGGCTGGGTGGTGGCCGTGCACATATGGGACTGGCCCAGGGAGAGAACGGTGAAGGGTGAAACCCCGCTCTTGGGCTCGGGATCGGAGCCCAGCTGACCCAGGAAGGCCTTCTCTTTCTAGCGGTCAGCCCTGGGCTGGTACATGTCTACTGTCATGACAAGACTCACTCCTGCCTCTCCTCCTGCTTCACTGGCTGCCCTCGTCCCCTGCCTTCTCTGGCTTCTTATCTGTTCAACCCAAGAAGAAGAAAGGAAGAAAGAAAAGAAAAGAAAAGAAAAGAAAAGAAAAGAAAAGAAAAGAAAAGAAGGGAGGAAGGACAGGAGGGAGAAAGGAAGGAAGAAAAATGCTGATGCTCTTCAAGGCTCTGTCTGGGGCATTTTCCTTCTCTTCTCTACCCTCTCTCCATTTCATCCAGCCCCAGAACACTAAACAACAGAGCACTGGGGTCTCCTGGATCGCAATCTCCAACCCAGACATATTCAGACATACACAGCTGACAACTTCAAGGTCTACTCCTGATGACCAAGAACAACCACGTCCTGGTGGAGCACCCCCGCCTGCGATGTTCTGCTCCCACCCTAGATCATTCTCAGACCCTGGGTCATGGCTCAGATGTCAGTTTTCTCTAATCACCCTATCACCTGGACCGTGCCTCCCTCATTTCTTTGTCTCGTGTTCCTTTACTGACTTCTAAGAAACGTGCACAATTTATGTTCTTTTCCTTCTGCTCTTTATTTTCTGTTGTCTGTGGATCCACTAAGAGAGGTTGGGGTGGGCAGGGCTGGGGGAGGACAGAGGACCTCTCTGCCATGCTACTGCTCAGCCTGCTGCCTCTGGCCTTTTGCTGGCTGAGAGTGGGCTCTCAGTGAATAACTGGGGAGCAATGTCATTTGGTTACCAGGTGAGAATGCTGGCAAGGCCTCTTCCAGGGGCCTTACAGCAATCCTTCAGCAGATCTCACGTCACTGTATGCACACCACCTCATATACATCTCTGGGCAACTGGGCTGAGCAACGAGATGGGCCAGAGAAGAACCATGAGTATAGCAGGGGCTTTGGAAATTAAGCCACCTAAGACTTGGGTTAAAGAACTAAGAATATTGAGCCTGGAGGAGAAACATGGCTGAATGGTATTATAGCAATTATTTGAGAATCTGGAAGAAGGGGGATTTCAATTGGTGGGTACAACTGCAGAGAACTCACCTACGCTGTGCAAGTTCAGAGGCAGTGTAGGATGGTAGGAAGAGCCAGGTGGGCCGCAGAGCAAAACATCCATGGGCCCAATCCCAGCCTCACCACTGGCTCCCTAGTGGGAGGTCAGTCAATGACACAATTTTTCTGTGATTCAGCCCAATGCCTTGTTGAAAGCACTTAGTGAAATGTTGCAAAGTATCTAGCCTTCAGATGTTAAAGAGAGAAAATAAACATGCCCTGCACCTTATGCCTGTAGAAAATAGTGAAATTCCATTGAGATTAAATGCAGAACATCTGGACTCTTAATTCCTCAGCAGCTCATGCTGTAACTCTAGGTTTTGGCAAAATTGAACCATTCCCTGCCCCAATCCGTCAAACATGTTTGGGATTCACCAATGGTCTATCTTCCCTGTCCTGAAGAATTGTCAGCCTGCCACTGTTGGCCTTGGTCACTTTGAGTCCACTTGGCCCCAGGTAATTGGAGTAAGTGGAAGTCAGGCCAGACATTCATCCCAGTTACTGAAGTTCTTAATATCCATGCTGTAGGAACAGCCTGTGGAAAGCCAGGGATCAAAGTTTCCTTCCCCTAAAAAATACAATTAATGAGCATAGTACATATATCTGACCAAGCACTTGAATCCATAATATGTAAAGAGTTCTGACAAATGAATAATATTTTTTTTAAAAATCCAAGGTTCTAAAGTACAAAATGAGCAAAAAACTTGAATGGAAACTTAACAAAAAAAAAAAAAAAATACAGAAATAGAACACATGTACATGAAAAGATGTTCATCATTGCTCATCTAGGGAATGTAAAACAAAACCACAATGAGGTACCACTCATACCTTGTATAATGGCTAAAACTGAAGAGACTGAGAACCCCAAATATAAACTAGGTTGCAAAAAAATTTTAAGTCTTAGACCTTGCTTGTGGGAATGCAAAATGAAACAATCACAATGAAAAGCTGCCATAAAGTTAAACAAACATAATTTGACACAGAAAATTCCACTCCTCACCATTTATTTTTTAAACTATTTACAAAAAGACATATAAACAAATATTCATAGCAGCATTAATCACATTATAGCCCCAAACTGGAAACAACTCCATGTCCACCATCTAAAGAATGAAAAATTGTGGTGTGTTATAGTGATAAAATGAAACTATTCAGAAATTTGGAGGGGGAGACAAACCATGAGAGACTGTGGACTCTGAAAAACAATCTGAGGGTTTTAGAGGGGCGGGGAGTGGGAGGTTGGGGTGAGCCTGATGGTGGGTGTTATGGAGGGCATGTATTGAATGGAGCACTGGGTGTGGTGCATAAACAATGAATGCTGGAACACTGAAAAGAAATTTTAAAAATAAATAAATTTATTTTTTAAATTTTAACAACCTTGGAGAAGTGTATGTTCATGTCTTCTGCCCACTTGTTGACTTGATTATTTGCTTTTTGGGTGCTGAGTTTGAGTTATTTATAGATCTTGATACCAGCCTTTTGTCTGTAATATCATTTGAAAATATCATCTCCCATTTCCTGGGTTGCCTCTTTGTCTTGTTGACTTTGCTGTGCAGAAACTTTTGATCTTGATGAAGTTCCAAAAGTTAATTTTCACTTTTGTTTCCAAAAAACAGATAATCAAGTCAAAAAATGAGCAGAAGACATGAAGAGACACTTCTCTAAAGAAGAAATATGAATGGCTAACAGAGATGTGAAAAAATGTTCAACATCATTAGCCATCAGGGAAATTCAAATCAAAACTGCACTGAGATACCGCTTTACACCAGTTAGAATGACAAGAATTAACAAGACAAGAAACAAGTTTTGGAGAGGATGTGGAGAAAGGGGAACCCTCTTACACTGTTGGTGGGAATGCCAGCTGGTACAGCCACTCTGGAAAACAGTGTGGATTCCTCAAAAAGTTAAAAATAGAGCTTCCCTATGACCCAGCAATCGTACTACTGGGTATTTACCCCCAAGATACAGACGTAGTGAAAAAATGGGGCACATGCACCCCAATGTCCATAGCAGCATGTGCACAATAGCCAAACTATGGAAAGAGCTAAGATGCCCTTCAACAGACGAATAGATAAAGAAGATATGGTCCATATACACAATGAAATATTACTCAGTCATCAGAAAGGATGAATACCCACCATTTGCATCAACATGGATGGGACTGGAGGAGATTATGGTAAGTGAAATAAGTCAAGCAGGGAAAGACAATTGTTATATGGTTTCATTCATATGTAGAACGTAAGAAATAGCATGGAGGACCTTAAGGGAAGGAAGGGAAAACTGAAGGGGTAAAAATCAGAGCAGTAGAACCATGAGAGACTATGAACTCCAGGAAACAAGCTGAGAGTTTCAGAGGGGAAGCAGATACCTGAATGTGGTCAAAACCCACCATATTGTACGCTTAAAATCTGTGCATTTTATTACACATAAATCTATTCTCCTTTTTTAAGATTTTATTTATTTATCAGAGGGAGAGAGGGAGAGAGAGCAAGCACAGGCAGACAGAATGGCAGGCAGAGGCAGAGGGAGAAGCAGGCTCCCCGCTGAGCAAGGAGCCCGATGTGGGACTCGATCCCAGGACGCTGGGATCATGACCTGAGCCGAAGGCAGCTGCTCAACCAACTGAGCCACCCAGGCGTCCCCACATAAATCTATTCTTAAAAAGTCAATTGTAAATGGGGAAAAAAAGAAAAACGGTAACAAAATGCCCCTCCACACCTTTGATCACAGGCACTTTGGGAAGGGGTGCCCCATGGCATGTTGGGAACCGAAGTATTGAGAGCTCAGTGACGGGTCCTTTTAAGGAGGAGTATGTGGCCCCCTCATTCCCTCGGTACACCCAGGCCCCCAGGTAGGCAGGTGTCCTTCAGTCCTGTCTGTTACTCAAGCCCCAAGAAATTCAGTTCATGCAAAGAGAAAGCAGAGTGGGGAGCTTCCAGCTGAATGGTTCCCTGGCAACAACTGGGGCTGACTCTAAGCTGACACCCCTTCCCTCAGTGCCAATTCCCCTATTTCTTCCTCCCTGCAGCGAGAGGAAGGCTTGGCACCTGGGACCCCATCACTTTAGGCGAGGAGCCTGGATGTCTCAGTGCCTTCAATGAAGCAGCCATTTTGGTCCCTGACATACAGTGTGCTTTAGAAAAACCACAAAGAGCAAGAAACACTGTATCTGCCAACGTCTGGGGCCCTGACAGCTTCCTGCACCATGGCAGCAGAGTCCACAGAGGCTAAGATCCCTGGCTCAGAGGTCAGACAGACCTGGGTGCAAGTCTTGGCTCTCCCCCTCATTGGCTGTGTGACATCGAGTGAGTTCCTTAACCTTTCTGTGCCTCAGCTAACTTATTTCCACAGAGGGTAGAGTCCCCGTACCTACCTCTCGAGCTTGTTTACTAGGAGATGAGGCAGTAGATGTAAAAGGTTTCAAACTTCACTAACTTAAACCTGTCCAGCACAAACTCAGAAAAGTTAGCTATCACTGTGAGCCCACAGAAACAAGGAAGAAGTCAGAGATCCAGAGGGAGGGAGAGGAGTAGTAAGAAAGAGAAAGGAAACCCACGGCAGAGAAAGACGGAGTTAAGGGTGAAAGAAAGATTCGAGACAAAGAGGGAGAAACAGAAGAAGAATGAACCCAAATTACACGTTTCTGCCTCGAGCTTGCCCAAGCGTTCCCCACAGCCCGCTGAGCATAATTTGGATTTGGTTATTTAAAGGGCTCTGGGATAATACAGTAGGAAGACAGGTCTGCACTGTAACTCACACAATTTATCACACAGGGAAGAGCCACTAATCTTTTTAGGAAACAAGGTATTCACAGTTATTTAAGGCTAATATTTATGCATCACCACACATTGTGAGCACAGCCCAATCTCCGTCCTCACACGGCCAAGATCTGGGAAGGTCTTTAGCGGCAACATTCCATATTTTAAGGCCCTTATGCAAGTCTCGCCCAGTAGTCTGAACCAGCTCTGTTATTAACTGCATCTGCAAACCAGGTATATTCACACACACTGCTAATTAAAAGAGCAGAGCTTCCCGAGGTGGGTGAATGCTAAGCGGAGTTCAGTGGACAGTCTTGCGTGGATTTCTTACTGGCCAAAGCCATGGTGTTGCTTTGCAAAGTGTCATCAATTACTCAAACTCAGAACCTTCTGGATTTGCATAAATAGAGTCCTGGCATCACCTAGCTGGTCTGCTTCAAAAATCTGCACCTTACAAGGCTCTGGGAACAAAAATGTGGGTGCAGCAGTGGGAGGGGACCGCCAGCAATTACTAGGAAGACCCACAGCCGCTGCCCATCCCACTAAGGACCTGGCCTCCCTGACCATGGGCCAGAAGAGCTGTCAGACTATCAGGTAAGCTGTTCTGTGTGGTCAGCTATCAGTCACTGCTGACAGTGCCTCCACGCGCCTTAGGAAACCCCTTTTCTTGACTCTCTTCTCCTTCCCTCCTGCGTGCCTGAGGGGCTCGGATCAGCGGGGGCATGTCACTGACCCTCCACGTGGCATCCACACATCTCACATGGCAACACGGTACTCCGGGCTGCTCATCTTTCTTAGTCCTGGGTCCTTGTCGGGATGGACTCTTCTCTGGACCTCGAGACTTCTCTCTGGTCCGTGTTCATCTTCTGTCATTGAGGAATCTCAATGTGGCATTATCCCCAAAGACCTGCTACGTACATTTTGTTAATTTGCCCCAATTAGTTTGTTCTCAATATAGTGAATCAATGTGATATTCTGCTGGATGTCCACGTGGGGTGGATTAATGTGGACCATACCATGACCGAGGGTGAGAAACTTAACACAGCCTGTTGTTGTCTGCTCCATGTGAATAAAACCTCTCTGGTCATTTCTGGTAGGGATGGAAAAGAATACATTCGCCAAATCAATGCTCATCCCATGAACTTCAGGCCATGTTAATCTTTTGTAACAAAGATATCGCATCTGGCATGACAGCTGTGATCAGGGTCACTACGTGGTAGAGTGTGTGGTAGTCACTGTCATTTTTCAGGATCCATCCGTGTTTAACAGGGGCTATCCTCGTGAGCTAGATGGCCACATGACACGTACGCTTTAGATCTTTAAGAGTGATGAATCAGTGAAAATTTGTGAAATAATTTTCACCATCTCCCTTATCCTGGAATAATATATTTTTACCATCTTGGCTGGGGGCCATTGTAGAGTCTTCCTTGGTTTTCCCACTCTGGTAGCTGTCAGTCTACAGTCCAAAGATGCAGCATAGGAGTTGCATCATCTATTCTGATTAGACATTCAGGAATCAGGAAAATAGATGATCTTTGTAAAATTTTTTTTTAAAGATTTTATTTATTTATTTGACAGAGAGAGATCACAAGCAGGCAGAGAGGCAGGCAGAGGGAGAGGAGGAAGCAGGCTCCCCGCTGAGCAGAGAGCCCGATGTGGGACTCGATCCCAGGACGCTGAGATCATGACCTGAGCCGAAGGCAGAGGCTTTAACCCACTGAGCCACCCAGGCGCCCCAATAGATGATCTTTGACCGGGACTCCATTTGCTACTTACTCCCATGCACCGACAGGCCATGATGACATTTTGAGCCTCCAGATATCAATGGCACCTCAGATGCTATGTCCAAGACTCCATATGTTTGGTTATTCTTTTTTTCCCAGGATATAATTACCCAAGTATAAGCTGGAGTTCGCTTTGGGGAAGGACTATGGACTCATAACCAGGCACATCACCTTGGTCTAAAGGGTCCTTGCCCCTGGGTATATGGCCTTTTCTTTAGTCAGTCCAAAAAAGAAAAAAAAAAAATAGCTCTGGTCCAAAAGCCAGGCATGGTATTTTGTCATTTTATTTGGGCATAGTTTCCTATAGTCTCTTGATAATTATTCTTGATTTCTTTTGAAATCAAGAAAAACAGAGCTGTGCTATTGAGTAGTACCCACGTTGGCTGCTCCTAAGAACAGCTCTGTTCTGTTAACCATCTCCATATCTCAGGCCAAATTGGCCTGCCCCACCATCGTGGCTACTCTTCAGGATAATTATGTCTACTTGGCTTCTGGTAGTTGAGCATGGCCATCTGGTCTCTATTGTTTTCAGGGATCCTATCATCCCCATTACTATCAATAGGACCTATTCTATAATACCTCTCCTACAGTCGGCCCTGGCCAACACAGATGTGTCACCACTGAACTTCCTAGTGATGGTGATGTCCTCCCCACCAACACCTTCCTGAAGGCCCGAGAAAATTGCCTACCTCCTGGGGGTTCCCATGAAATGTAATCCCACAGAAGGCTTATCCGTCCTTCATGGTCCACATACTCAGCATGCCCACATCTCTGAATTCTTTCACAGTCTCTATCATTACTTCTCTTGAAAATTCTGGCATATCAACCTCACTTGTTCCATCTCCTGGGGCCTTTGTCAAAGCGAGGCGTTTCAGCATGCCTAGGAGAGTGTTCCAATGTTGAATAAACCCTCCCTTATCAAACCTACTAATATGATCCCTTCAGCACCCCCACAGAATCCAGTCTTGTTGTCCTCTTCCAATCTGCATTGGTCCCTGCTACTTAGGTTCTGGGACAATGGGCCCTATCCTCCCCCCAGGCACATCCCAACTGCGTTGCCTATACGAGAGCTCACAGGAATGAGTAGTAAAGCTCAGAGTAGGATCCACATCACCTTCATCCCTTGCTCTCTCTGGCACATTGTTGCTGCCCAAAAAGAGAGAGCCCTAACCCACTGATTCTAAGGATTTGGCATTTTTCTGTTGATTTGGCAGGTTTCCATGGTAATGATATTTACATAGAAAAATACTGGTCAATTCTCCAATGTAATTCTCCTTGTAAGTTTGCAAGGTGCTCCTGGATATCTCTGATGGCGTAGCTAAACCCATTCAAGGATTTATCAAGCCATAGTTCAGAATACTTTCTTTAATGCATTATTCTGCTCCTTCCTTAATCTCTACTCAAGCCACATTTACTTTGATGGGGATGCCTTTGTCTCTACTCACCAACAAGTAATTGAGGAAAGGGAAAGAATATCACTGCTCAGTAGTAACACAAATTTTCCTGGTGAGGATATCAGAAAATGCATGGATTTTTCAACCTTTAGGAAACAATCCAAGAATCCCCAGTCCTCGGTGTGCAAAGTATCTCAAAAATCAGTTTGTGGGAGTATTGTCATGTGTCATGTGAACAAGAATCCTAGAAATAAGAATGATAGCATGGTTCCCTCACTCCAAAAACCTTTATTGAGTACCTATTATATGCAATCAATGTGCATTGCAAGGAAGAAGTGCCCGGTGATAAAGTAGAAAAATAGTCCTGAGTTTTAATCCCTGCAATGACTAGCTGACTGGTGTTTGACAATGTCTGAGCCTTGGTTAATCCATCTGTAAAAGGAAGCTGTTGTGAGGATTCGTTAGATCAGAAATAAAATGAACTATCTAAGTAGTAAAGGCACCTTCTGAAGGCCAAAGCTGGCCACTGAAAGCAAGCCCAGGCTGTGTTTTCAAATAAATACCTAGAAGGGAAAATAAGACGTTGAGCAAATATTCCAATTAAGGAAAATACGAGTAAAAAATGAGCCAGGACCCCTCCCTCCCTCCCCAAAAAAGGCGTAGAAGAACTCTACCTTTGCCAAAAACAAAGGGGAGGTCTTCATCGTCAAGGAACGTTGAGGGAGGACCAGCACTGGTGAATTCTAAAAATGGGAAATGGTGGGGGATAGGGTACAGGGCTAGAAAGCTAGACTGGAGTTGGTTCGTGGAACCCTCTAGTTTGGATGTTAGACTGAAGGGAAGTCTTCCCCAAACTTCTGTCACTTGTACTCTATCCCACCATCTTTGCCAAATCCATGTGTTCCCTATGCCTATTACAAACTTATCAGTTTCCTTTAAGTTTTTACACTTTACTCACTTGTACTCATGAGCAATAATATCTGTCAATGCACAGATTTACTATGCTAGGTAATTACCTTTATAATCCACATGAAAATTTACTTATATCTATAAAAACTGTTCCTTTGTGTCCCATCTAAAAATCTGTTGTGCACAACCATAGTAAATGGGTCCCACCGCAAAGGAAGTCGCTGTGAAGAGCTTTTGGAGGGGAGATGATAAATTGGAATGGCCCTTCCTCTGGTAGAACATCTAAGATGCCAGTTAGGGAGCTATTTCAACTGTCAGGTGTCCTCCCTTCCCTGGGGACAGTGGTGTGGGAGTGGAGAGAAGAAGGTGGAAGCATTGACCAAAATGGCTGTGGAATGGATGCTTGGAGCCAGGTGTCCCGTGGGTTGAGTGGGGCCAGGGAGAAGAAGACACCCAAAAGGACACCAAGGGTTTAAAACTCAGTTGCTAAAACCCACTAAAACTCTGGAAACCCCCTCAGAGTAACTGAAAAGCAGAACCCACATTAACTCTTCTGGGCCCCTTGAGAAAACAGAAGGAAATTCATAGGGTAATTTACATATATAGGTTTAAAAATATCTATAGGAAATTGGCTTTTGAGACACCATGTGATTTCCCTCATCAAAGACCCATTTAGGGACATCAACACATCAGGAAACCATTTGTGGGAAGCATTAAGATAGCGCAGATAAATGGGCAAAGAACAGGACAAACAAGTTACAAAAGAGAAAGTCCAACTGGCCAAGAAAATATGAAGAAATCCCAAGAACGACCAAGAAAAACAATGTCAAATACAGCAACACTGCGTTACTATTTTCAACTATCAAATGAGCAACTTTTATGACTGTGTTCATCATTGGTCCCTCAGCAGCTATCCCAGCCCCCTTTCCCCTCAGGACACATGAAGGACTGCACTCGCCAGGTCTGTGTGGGTGGGCCACATGACTAGCCTTGGCCAGTGAGCTTTGAGCAGAAGAGACATTTGTCACTTTGGGACCAGATCCATTCCCTGCCAGTGGGAGACGCCCAGAGCTCTCTTTCCATCTGCAGCATTGACCAAGCAGCATTCCAGATGGCAATCATTCAATTAGTCGCCCCAGAGTGAGGACACCTGGAGCAGCGCCCAGCCGATACAGGATGGACATGGAGCATGAGCAAGAAGTAAACTTGGGTTGTCACAAACCGTTAAGAGCTGGGACTGTTAATAACCCTACCAACAGGCTCAACGATAATATGCAATGACAGCAAGAAAAAGATAAAACAGGAAAAGAATGCAAATTCCTCTAACTTGTTTCAAAAATGGTTACCCGCTTCCACTTGTGGTAGTATGCTCCAACATGTTTTTAAGTAAAAACATCATATGGAGAAAGTGTTGTAGTCCAAGTATAGACTAATGGCCGAAAGCATGGCCTTTGTCAAACTGACATCAGTTTTAATTCTGGCATGGGACCTTGTCCGCCGTGTAATCTTGGTGGTTGATTTAACTGCCTAAACCTTAGTTTCTCAATCTGTAAGATGATAGAGTTAATATCGCCTTACCTAATGAGGTTGCCTGGAGAATAAGCTAGATACTGAACGTACAAATCTTTTTTTTTTTTTAATTTATTTCTTTGACAGAACTCACAAATAGGCAGAGAAGCAGGCACAGAGAGAGAGGAAGCAGGCTCCCTGCTGAGCAGAGAGCCCAATGTGGGGCTCGATCCCAGGACCCGGGGATCATGACCTGAGCCAAAGGCAGAGGCTTTAACCCGCTGAGCCACCCAGGCGCCCCTGAACATACAAATCTTAACAAGAAGCTAAGTATATAGTAACACACACACACACACAATATCACTGTTTGTTACATTGGGAAATTGGGTGCAAGCCATGAGCAACAAACAGGGAACAGCAAAGGATAGTAAACTCACCAAATGGATATTATACAATCACGAGGAAATGTTTAGGTGATGATATTAATTCTAAAAGAATAAGACAAAATCGATTACACAATATAATCACAATTATGGGGGGGGGATGAATAGAAAACATCAAGAAAGGAAATATATCGGGATCATAAGGAGCTGCGTTTAGAAAGTGATATTAATGACTTTTTTTTCCTATTTTTTTGACTTCCAAATTTCCTAGAATGAAGCATATGTGTGGACCCCAAAAGGAGAATTCTGTAGTCCTGAATCCCAGAACCCCCCCTCGTTAGCTGTGTGACACTACACAAGTTACATAACCTCTCTGGGCAGGGTTCCTCACCTGAATAATGATAATCATACGCCCATCCCATGGTGTTGTTCTGATTAATAAATTAGAAGATTCTTATAAAATTATAATGTCTGGAACACTAATAGTCAATACATGTTATCTATTTATATAGTTGTCATCATTGTATATCCCTTTTATAACATGAGAAACAGTATTTTAAATGTAAGCCAAAGCCATTCAGAGCAGAAGGTTGCCTGTGGCCCCTTCACTTGGGAAGTTCATGGTCCAGGGCAGACACCAGGCAAAGGGCCAGTAGGTCAGGGCCACAGCACACAGCACAGGCAGTCACACGGGGTTAAGAGAAAAGAGATGGCCCAAATGCCATCCCAAGAAAGGAGTTTGGTTTAGAGCTGCCACCTCCCCAAGGTCAAGGCCAGCATGTCAGGGAGCGTGCAGAGTCCTCTCTCTGACAGCTGCCCCTGCAGCAGCTGGCTTGCCCCCATGATGGATGGGAATTACAGCCGTTTTCAAGAGACCAACAGAAGGCAGGCTGTGTCCTGATAAGCTATAACAACAGTAGTAAAGTTCTAAGGAGACCAGAGGGTCCCCACAACCACACACTTCCCTCGGCCATGGCTGTAGTAATTATGATGGTGACAGCTGGGCAGCCCAGGGACATGACCGGAATAGGCTAAGGCGTGGGCATATGGTGCTGCTGGTGGGCATGGCCAGCCTGCCCCTCCCTCCCCGGCAAACACAGCCCACATCCTCATGCCTGACCGTCGGGAAACCATGCAAGAGATGCATGGGTGCAGGCACCGGGGTGGGATGAGCTGGGGCCTCACCCAGGTGCCCGGATGCCCAAGGCCACACACACACGGCAGGAGCTCTGCAACTGTCACTCAGTCTGAAACAGCAGCCATATGTTCCAGAACTCACTCCTGCCTTTTCACACGGGGCCCATGGTAAAGGAACGTGCCTGCTTTTCAGTCTGCATTAACCACTGGCTTCCCTCTCCTGGGACGGCCCCTTGCAAGCACATCTATTCAAGGCCCTTCCGTAAGTCTGTCTCCCCTATTCAGTTTCTGGCAAAGAGAAGGTGCATCTTTCTCATTTTAATTCCATCACTCGGTTATAGGGGAATCATTCATATATCGGCCATGAACCACTAGGTACTGGGCCCAGGATAGACCCCGTGTCCCAGGACTGAGTCAAAGACTCAGACAACTAAATGAGAAATTACAGAGAGAAACCCTTGGAGCTCAGTCCACATATAAAGTGCTGTAACACTGCGAGGAGACCGATGAAGTTCTAAGAAATCAAGGAAGACTTCCTGGAGGAAGTATGCATAGGTATTAGAGAAGTGAAAACTTAATTGACTGTAAGTCGGTGAGCTGTGGAAGAGACAAATGTTCATGAATTTCAAGTGGCTTTGCAGACTTTTGTCTGAGAGGCTACAGGAAGTCCCTGACGGCTTTATGCCAGAGAATGGAGCAAGGACAGGAGCCAGGAAGCAGGTGGTATGCCCATTCTTAGTACAGCGCCTGGCATAAGGCTGCTCTCTGTAGAACTAAAGGAGGTGGAAGCACAGTGGGCAGGTGCCCAGGTGGCACCTTCCAGGGTTTTCCTTCCCCTGTCGACCCAAAACACACACGGTTCAACCTCACAGGCACCTATCTTGGGTACCACGTCTCTGGACAACCTTCAAAAAGAATCCATTTCCTTCACATCTCTCCACAGAACTTCCTTGCCCTCTGAGACAGAAACACCCCAGTGCAGAAAGGGATTTGTTGGGCTCCACACCTTCCATCCAGGAGCGGATCATCAAGAGGACAGGAAGGGTTGGTCTGCCTTCCACAGAGGGTTGCACAAACTTCAGATCACAGAGAAGTCTCCTCCAGATGTGGGAGCTGGACCAGATGCCCAACACAGAGCCTTCTAGCTCTAGTCTTCGCCTCTGTTTAATTTCCGATCTATGGGCTAAGCATTCAGGGTGCTGCCACTCAAGCCCTGTAGTGATACAGCTAATACCCTGCTTTTATGGACACAATGCCAATAAAGAGGAATGCACTGGGCTCCTCTGACCCCCCAACTCATCCTGCATCCAAGACCAACTATGGATCCTGACTCCCTTCAGCGCCTGGCAGCCTCATGACCATTCTGTCCTGTGAGCCCCTTCCCATCACCTTGTTAATAAAGGACTACAGGATAATGGACACTGGGGAGGGAATGTGCTATGGTGAGCACCGAGAATTGTGTAAGACTGATGATTCACAGAACTGTACCCCTGAAACAAAGAATGCATTATATGTTAATAAAAAAAATAAAATAAAATTGCTATTAAGTTTATCCCCTGATCCATAAATGAATGAATGAATGAATGAATGAATGAATGGTGGACTACAGGAGGGTGAGTTTACAGAGCCAATCCTAAATATTGGCCCCAAATCTCTGCTCTCAGATTCCCCGGAGTCTTCTAAAAACGGAAAAAGCCCTATATACCAGTGGGATTTTTATTTTTCTACTTACAAATTTCTACCTGCTCATTTTGAGTTTTGCAAAACACGCACACAGCACAGGAGAAAATCAAAAATCATCATGGTCCCTGCACCGGACATAAACACTGATAATCTTTAAATCCATGTGTTTCTTCTGGGTCCCTACACACGCGCTGTAACTGTAACGTCCATCCTCACCTAATGTACTGGGTCTGAGTTCATGTCTGCAAACTGTCTCCTCCCATACTGTGAACCACTGTATCAATTTCTGTCACCTACATGTCCCTCTGCTTCAACTGGCCTTCTGTTGTACCCACTTTTATGGAGACTATTCGAGTAAATACTGCTGTGGACCTCCTGGAAATAAATCCTTGAGGAGGTTTTCATTAGATGTCATTAGAAAAAAGAATAAATATATGAATGAGAATCTTCTATCCGAGGCTATGTTTTCAACACTTTGGTTACGCATTGCAAAGTCACACTTTAGAAATGTATTATTTTATTCTTCTATCAAAAAAAATTCCTATGCCACTATTCCATATGCTGATAATATAATCTTTTGAAGGAAACACCTTCATTATTATTTCCATGACAATCATCATCATCATCATCAGGTTACAAAGATCTGATACTTATCTAGAACTTTCTATGTTTGTGGCACTAAGCTAAATGCATTACATATACTATTCCTTTTAGTGGTAATTCCTTAATATCCAGTGAGGTTGATTTTTTTTTTCTTACATTTATTTGCCCGCTTCATTATAAAACTTTCTGCTCATTTTCTTTGCCCATTTTCTCCTGTATGTTTGTCATTTAGTTACTAATTTGCGAACACTTGTATTAAGAGATATTTACCCCTAGTTTGGGGGGTCTAACCTTTAGCTTTGTTCATGATCACTTTGACACAAAGAATTTTGTCTACCACTCTCCTATTTTATGGATTATTCCTTTACCTGTACTCTTAGAAAGTACATGCACACATGACATCAGATAAATATTCATGTATTTTTTTAAAAAATCTTTCTATGGATTCAAATTTCATAGTTAAATATTTTATCAACCTGAAATTTGTTAGTGTATGTTCAGCTGTAAAGGTCTCTCTTTTTTTCCTCAGATGGTCAGCAAATTGACTCAATTTGACTTACTGAATTCTTCATCTTTTCCCCACTGATTTGAAATGCCACATTTGCCTTACATGAAATTCTTATTTACATGGGCCTGCTTCTGCTCTCTTTGTACTGTTTCATTGATTAATCTGTCTATTCCTGCAATTAAACCATACTGGATAGCCACAAAGCTACAAGCACGTCTTTCCGCATTGCTCGCTGGGTAGTGGAAGTCCTTGTCATCTTCCCAGTTTTGCAAATGCTCTTGGCAATTCCAAAGTTCCAGATAAATTTCCCAATAACTTTATGAAGCACTATGCCCTCCAAAGTCCCACTGTTGTTGTTTTTTTTTAAAATTTCGATCCCATTCAACTTCCAGATACTATCAAGAGAATTGATAACTTTATATTTCTTTTTTAATTTTAATTCAATATCATACATTTTATTCTGTTTACAGTCCTCATTCTTCTCAGCATAGCTCTACCATCTCAGATATCTTACAGTTTTGTTGCTATTGAGAAAGGTATTTTTTAAGATCATCCTATCACTGGCATGTAGAAAGACAAGAACTTTTTGTCCATGCGTCTTTTAACCAAACTCTGTTACTGAACTCACTTAATAGCACACTAATTATTCAGTGTACTCATTTGGATTCTCCAGGTAGAGAATTCAGTCCCATGTAAATGACAACAGTCTCATCCACTTTGAAATTGTCACCTCTTCTAATTTTTATTCATGCTCTATTCCACTGGCCAGAATTTAAAGAACTGTGTTAAATGTGGTATGGTTTATGAGAATCCTTTCTTACTTAAATAGAACACCTCTAGGTTTTCATTCTAAGGTGTGATTCAGCTGTTGTTTTGGAAATGAAAACATCTTTTTTTTTTAATTATATAAAAGATATATTTATTTCTTAGAGAGAGAGAGCATGGGGGGGAGAAGAAGACTCCCTGCTGAGCACAGAACCTGATTTCACAACCCTGCGATCATGACGTAAGCTGAAATCAACAAGCAGATGCTTAACTGACTGAGCCACCCACTTGTCCCAAACATCTTTCCTAATTAAAGAAAGTGTAATTTCTATTACACTGACAAATATTAGGTTTTGAATTTTGTGTCTTGAAAACGGATGCTGAATATTATTATAAACCATTTCAACAGGACATGGGTGTAAATTTTCTCTCTTCTGTATTAATATTTTTAAATATATTAATGATCCTGAAACCCTCAATGGAAAAAAGAAACTTACTTAGTCAGAGAATGTTATTTTTTATTCTCCTGACAGATTATGTATCATCTTTTATTTATACTTTCATATTATGTTCAAAAACGAGTTGCCCTTTTCTGAACTACTTTTGTCTGGATATAGCATTAGAATCATCATAGTTCATAAAATGAATTAGGTCGTGTATTTAAGGGTTACTGTGCTCTAAAACCGCATAATTTTTTAAAAAAATACGTTTCTGTTAAAAACGTCTTATGTTTGCTCTTCCTTTGGAAGTAAACTTTCAATAAGTCTTAAACATTTCCTTCTTACTTATTTGTGCAAGAATTCTATAGTCTTTGGTCATTTGGGGGTTTTTTTTGTTTGTTTTTCTCTTAAAAAAAAAAGCAATTTATGTGGTTCCTGGGTGACTCGGTTGAGCATCCAACTCTTGATTTCGGCTCAGGTCATGATTTCTTTGTATTAGAGTTGTCTTATTCTCATCAGTGAAAAACTTTACATAGTAATTTTATTAATGCTCTATTCTGTATGTGAAAACTTTTTTGTTCATGGTTTGTCATTTGTTTTAGTTTTAAGTGCAAGTTACCATAACCTTTGTAAAAATTAGGTAGTCAAACCTAGTCTTATCCATAGAAAACACTAAGTATTTCCCCTCCCCCACAAGCTTTGGCTCAGTATAGTTTTCATTAAATTATTTTAACCACAGAAACCCTAAGGACCCAAAGGCTTCTTGAAAATTCAGTTCATTAATACATGTTGGCATTAGCAATATACAACATAAGGTTTCTCTTCAAAAGCATCATCAGAATTTCTCTACTTATTTAGAATTTTTAAATCAACTTTGCAATTTCTACAATAGGTATTAATAAGCACATGTCACCAAATTTTACCTTAAAATAATACATAACAGTGCTTATGAGAATCACATCTGTCTCTTTCAATACCTGACATTCTATTCTACAATCTGTATGTTCTTCTGAAGACAGACTTCTTAAAAAATGTGTTCATGCCTCCTAAAACTTGCATATAATTTCGAAGAGCACTGTGTTGTTCATTCAAGGCTTAGATCCTGGATTCATTTAGTGCAATATTTGAGAAATATGGAATTGCTAGCTGGGTTGGGGATGAGTGATATAGATAAAGGGGATTAAGAGTACACTTACCATAACGAGCACTGTTTCATTAAAGAACTGCAAATTCTTTAAAACTGTATTTGGCCATATTTTAAGTCTCGAATAACAAAAATTTAAACTATACAGTGCTTCTACATACTATTAACTCTCACTGGTTCCAAGAAGTCGTATGCACAACACTTAAACAAACTATCAGCTGAACCTACCCTCAACACTGCAAGTAAACAGATAAACTTAGTGACTGGGACCTGTATTACTAGAGAGCAAAGGTTGAACTAGTAAGTTAATGCGAGAAGGAGGTTATCATTTGGTCATGGAATTGTAGAATGGTTATATTGTAACCTGAAACTAATATAACACTGTATGTTAGTTATACTCCAAAAAGAAATAGAAATGAACAATTCCACTTAAAATGAAATGTGAATAAATAAAATGTGTTCACACGTATTAACATTTTTCAGTCTCCTGAAACGACATGTAATTACACATGTACAATTGATATACCAAGATTTTTACATACTCAGCTCATTTATAAACTGGGGCCTCATATTTAATCTCATTGGTCTCACTTTGAATTTATGGAAAGGGTGCCACACCCCTGTGATATCTGTCAATAATATAATTTCTAAAATATGTCACTGTGAGACCTTTATATCCCTTCGCTCCCATCCCTGTTGGTCGTTGGTCCAAGTGTGGGGTTATTCTTCACTTTTATTTTTCCAGATAAACTTTAATATTATGGTATCTATTTCAAAAAGAAGGAAGAGATAGGGGATAGGAAGAGATCACATCAGGGGTTTTTTTGTTGTTGTTTTTGTTTTTTGTTTTTTTACACATCCCCCCCTTTAGAATTTTTTTTTTAATTTTTTAATTTTTTATAAACATATATTTTTATCCCCAGGGGTACAGGTCTGTGAAACACCAGGTTTACATCAGGGTTTTGATCAGTGTTGTGTTCATGTTGAAAATAATTTGGGGAAACAGCCTTCCCCGCCTTCTTAACCTAGCATCATTCGTGTTTTGACCACTGTTGGGTTTCCTTTGTCACAGCTTTCAACATCTGACATTCTATTATACACTGTTTATATACTGTTATACACTGTCTATTATATACTGTTTTGTATATTACCTCTGTTGGTATGTTAAAAACATCTGTTTGTATGTTACTGTCCATCCCCTCCACGGACATATGCTCCGTGAAGGCAAGGACTCTGTCCTGCTCATCACTGCATCTTCAGGGCCGGGCCTAAGGTATGAACTTTAAAAAATATTCCTTTAAGCAAGTGCTTGACAGGTGATAAGATTATGTACTTGGAAATGCTCAACTCAAAGAGAATCAACTCAAAAACTATAAAGCAAAGCACTCATGATGTCAGCATAATCTTACCATCTCCAAGGAGTGATGCATATTTCTTCCTTATCGACTTCTATTCTAATGTCATTTCCCTAATTACACAGCTTAACAATTCCAGAATTACACGAAATAATAGCAGTGGTGGCACACACGTTCCTTGTATAACTGATTTTAAAGAATTTTGTAGTATTTCACCTGGTGCTGCATATAAGATAGAGACATTCAGGGGCACCTGGGTGACTCAGTGGGTTAAGGCTCTGCCTTCAGCTCAGGTCACGATCTCAGGGTCCTGGGATCAAGCCCCGCATCAGGCTCTCTGTTTGGCAGGGAGCCTGCTTCCCCCGCAACCCTGCCTGCCTCTCTGCCTACTTGTGATCTCTGTCTGTCGAATAAATAAATAAAATCTTTAAAAAAAAAAAAAAGATAGAGACATTTGCTAATCATGTTAAGGAAGGATGCTCCTTTGTCCAGGTGACTGAGAGGAGGAGCATTTTAAATTTTGGTAAAGGTTAAATAGTAGCAGTGATAGAAGGCGGCCTTGAACTCTCACTCATTTTATTGTAAATGTTTTCATTGTTTTGCCATTAAGTCCAATGTCAGTTATGGATTTTGATGCACATATTTACTTTAATTGTGTTACCAAGACTATTTTTGATTTCATAGATATTCCTTAAAGGGTGAAAAAAATTTTAAAAAGGAAAGTCTGGCCCTACAATTCTGTGAGGGTGGCTCTTTAACAAAGTTTTCCATTTGTATTGTCTATTAGCTTTTGATTTTGTATCAAGATTAATCTTCATATTTTCATATAAAACTATCAATTTCATCCAGGTGATCAAAACTTTTGTATCAAGATTTTACAAAGTGGTCTATTCCATCTTTCATTCTCTGCATTTCTTCTGCTTTCTCCTTGTTGATGATGTCCTTTAGCCTTTTTTTTTTTTTCTTACTGGGTTTTCTAGAAGTTTACCTATTTATATCCAGCTCCTTGTTTTATTTTATGGCTCAATTGTTCTTCCATTTCCCAATTTATCAAATTTCAGCTTTTATTATTACTAAATGTGACTTTCTAGTTTCTTGGGTTTAACATGTTGCTTTTTAATGAAGGTTTTGAGTTGCATCCTTAATTTATTTTCATTTTTTAAACTTAAAAGGTAAAAAATAGGAATTTTCCTCTCCGTACAATGCTGAGAGGAAGATATTTTATAATTCTAGTTTTGAGTCTATCTTCAGCCCCGGGGTGTGGTTCACTGATGACACTTATTATTGTCTTAATTTCAAAATGGTTGGTTAGATAAAGAGGGCATTTTTCTATTGCCATCAGATACTATTATTTGATGGTCAAAGAATGTAATTTGTAGCATATCTACTTTTTTAATCTACTGACATTTTGATGGCTTAATTGCATTCTAAGAGAAGACAGTGGACTCCCCTTAGAGGTCAAGGCAGTGGTGTGGCTCTCAAAGCACAGACCTAATGCTGCTTTGGTTTGCTTGGTGGGTCAAGGGCTGAGAGCTTTGCATTAGGATGCCTCAATACAACTGTGCCTTCGTTCCTTTCTCTTGATTCCTTTGTACAGTTTAGTGCTTTGTGATTTTGTGCATACCATCCATGAAAGTGACTCCTGATGAGGGGGAGCTTTGATGTCATCATTTTTGTTGAAATATAATTCACCCATGCCAACTTGTTAGTTTTAAGTATACCTCATTTCTTTTAAATTGTGATTTTCATCATTTGGGGATCCTTGCACTCTTCTTGAAGATTTTTTCTTATGACTTTATTGTTTCAGAGCAGGTTTGGGTTCCCGGACAAATTGTGTAAAGGTACAGAGATTGACTGTGTACTCCCTGCCCCCACGAGGGGCCAGCATCCACTACTAGAGACTGTACTACTGACAAACCTACATTGACGTGTCATTACCACCTACACTTACAGTTTGCACCTCCGTTCACTCTTGGCTTTGTACCTTCTCTGGGTTTGGGCAAATGTGTCATGACGTGTATTCCTTGTTATGGTATCATATGGAATATTTTCACCACGATAAAAACCCACAGTGTTTTCCAATGATCTTTTACTGTCTCAATAGCTTTGGCTTTTCTAGAATGTCATATAGTTGGAATAATACAGCAGGCAGCTTTTTCACATTGTCTTCTTTCATCTAGTAATATGCATTTAAGCTTTTCCCAAGTCTTCCCAGGGCTTGATAGCTCAGTTCTTTTTTTTTTTTTTTTTTTTTTAAGAGAGAGGAAGGAGAGAGAGTAGGGGGAGGGACACAGGGAGAGAATCTTCAAGCCAACTACCAACTGAGCTTGGAGGCTGATATGGGGCTTGATCTCTCAACCCTGAGATCATGACCTGAGCCAAAACCAAGAGTTGGACACAATGCTTAACTGACTGAACCCCCCAGGCACCTTAACAGCTCCTTTCTTTTCAGCACTGAATAATTTTCCATGGTCTAGATTAGATGTCCATTACTAACTGAAGGGTATCTAGGTTGTTTCCAAGTTCTGGCAAGAATGAATAAAGAAAAAAATGATTAAAGTATCTGTAAACATCAGTTTGCAGATTTTGGCATGGACATAAGTTTTCAACTCCTTTGAGTAAATACCAAGGAAAGCAATTGCTGGATTAAGTGGCAGAAGGAAGTTTAGATTTTTAAAAATATTTTATTTATTTGACAGAGAGAAATCACAAGTAGGCAGAGAGGCAGGCAGAGAGAGAGGAGGAAGCAGGCTCCCTGTGGAGCAGAGAGCCTGACTCGGGGCTCTATCCCAGGACCCTGGAATCATGACCTGAGCCAAAGGCAGAGGCTTTAATCCACTGAGCCACCCAGGTGCTCCAGAGGAAGTTTAGATTTTTAAGAAACCACCAAATGTTCTCCAAAGTGGCTGTACCATTTTTTTAACTCCTACCAGCCTTTATTATTGAGTTCCAGATTTGGGTCACTCCAATAGGTGTGCCCCATTTATCTTTTAAATCTTTATGTAAAGCCCTATGTATAGTGCTATTTGTGCCAGGCATCTTACAAATATTAAGTCATTTCATCCCTGCAAAAACCAATGACACAGGTATTATCCCCATTATACAAATTAGGAACTGAGGGACAGAGAGATTGATCAACCTGTCCCAGGCCACACAAGAAGTAAATCCAGAAACACTCTTCAACCCAGGTTCCAGAGTTTCTGTTCCACATTCAATTCCTTTTTTATTGAGATAAAATTCATAGAACATAAAATTTGCCACTTTAAATCATAGAATGTGTGAGTCTTAGTATCTTCACACTGTGGGGCAACCATCACCCCTCCAATTCTAGAACATTTCCACTGCCTTAAACAGAAACTGCACACCTGGCAGACATTGGTCTTAACCACCACTTCCAAACCCCCTTCCTTGTGGATTTCCCCTTTCTGGACATTTCATATAAATGGAATTCTCCAATATGTGTCCAACTTCTTCCACTTAGCATAATGTTTTTAAGATTCATTCATGTTGTAGCATGTTATCTGCATGTCCTTCCTTGCTGACTGAATAATAGCCCATTGTAGGGATATACCATATTTTATTTAGCTGCTTATCAGTTGATGGTTATTTGGGTTGTTTACACTGCAAAACTATTATGTTGTGTTTGTGAACATTTGTGTACGTATTTTTAGGTGAACATATGTTTTCCGTTCTCTTGAATATATACTTTGGAGTAAAATTGCTGGGTCATATGGTAGAATCACCATATTGCGGAGAATCACCAAACTGTGTTCCACGGCGGCTGCAATATTTTACATACCCACTAGCAATATATGAGAAAGAATCTGTTGTTAAAGGCAGTGCTTTGTTACCAATCAATATTTACATGAATTCTTACCCTCCTTCCCATATTTTTAATTATATCCCTATTGGGGTTTTTTATTAGTTATCTTTAGAGACTTAAATAATATAAATATAAATAATATAAAATAATACTTCTGTTTCACCAATGTGTGAAGGTGTCTCTTAAGTCCCTACCTCATAAAGTCAAGATGCCATGACCTAACCTTTCTTTCTGTATCTTCCTTCCCAAACCCCTCCACCCCAACACACATCTCCACCACCCAACTTTGGCCAACTATTCTGTAACTTAACGTTGTCATCCTGCAATCAGTCAAGCCTTCCACACTTTGCCCTTAAGTTGACTCCAAAACCTAAAAATTATTAATCAGGATCATTCCTGTAGAATTCTCCAGGGCTGCCCACACCATATGCTAGGATTCCTTTTCAGAACTTCAGTGCCATGACTTCTGGACCAATCAGAGAGGTGGTCACTTCTCTCAGAGAAGGATGTGCTTGGCATTAAGTTCAGGTGGAGTCTCATTTATTTGCATCACTTCTTTAAAATAATGCAGCAATTTAGTTCATATTGTATACATGACAACTGTGCAAAGTTTTGCTTTTGTTGTTTTATCTAAGACTGATTTTTTTCCCTCCTGGAGTTTATAATTGTGGGTTTTTTTTTTTTTTTCTCTTGAGGCGCCTTTTACTTTTATCAAATCTTTTTTTTTTTTTTTTTTTTACTCCTAATCACACTTTCTACTCTCATACTCTAACATTTCTCTCCCAGATCCCTCTGCTCTGTCTCTTTAAAAAACCACTTGCTGACTTGGACTACTTTATAACTCTCACCTTAGGACTTCAGATCTGTGACTTCCTACTGAGCATCAATGTTCCCTGGACCTTTGTTTTCCTCTTCTTGATTTAGTCCCTCACATTCCTAAAGAACATATCCAAATATTTTCTACAAAAGGGAAGGGAGCAGTTCCTAACCATTATAAGAAAAGAACACTAAGGCCAATTTTCTTCATGAAGACAGACTCAAAAATGATAAATGCTTTAGCAAATAGAATCCAGCAATATACAAAAAAAGTATATATAATGTATCATGACAAAGTGGGATTCATCCCAGAAATGCAAAATTTAACCAATTTTGGAAAAAGCAATCAATGTAATTCACAACAAACTGAAAAACAAAAATCATGTGATGACCTTAATACGTGCAAAAAATGACAAATCCCAACACCTGTTTCTGCTAAAAACAAATAACAACAATAAAAATATCTTAGCAAATGAAGACAGAAATTTCCTCAACCTCTCAGGAGCAAATATTTTTTGCTAAGATAAAGAGAAGGAAAAGGCAGGTGTGCTGAATATCATCACATTTATTCAACATTGGTTTTGACCAGTGAGCTATAACAAGAAAAGGGGGAGAGAGGGAGTCATACATGTTGGAAGGAACATATAACTGTGTCTATTTGAAGATGATATGATCATCTATGTAGAAAACTTTAAGGAATCTACAAAGAAGGAACCAGAGCTAATATGGAAGTGTAATGAAGCCACAACATGGAAGTTCAGTATATAAAATCAATTGGATTTCCATGTTCTTGTTATAAACAATTCAAAATTAAAATGGAAAGGCTATCAAATACAATAGCATCCAAAATGTATGGTGGGATAAATTTAACGTAATATGTGCAAGACCTATAGGTCTACAGAATATTGCTATGAAGGTAAAGAAAATCTAAATACATAGAGAATCTGTGTCCATAACATTCCATGTTAATATAACAGTGTTGTCAATTCTCGCTAAATCAATCAATAGGTTCAATGCAATGGTTATCAAAATGCCAACAGAGTTTTTGTAGAAATTGATAGGTCTTTAATGTTTATATATGGAAATATGTATTGATTTATATGGAAATTGGAATGGCTAGATTAATTAACACAATTTGGAAAAGGAGAATAAAGTTGGACAATTTACATTACCCGATTTCAAAACTTACTCTAAATCTGCAGCAGCCAAAACAGTGGGTATTGGTGAAAAGATGAACGTATTGCCCAATAGAATGGAACAGAGTTCAGAAATACACTCCAAAAACATGATCAACTGATTTCTGACAAAAGCACCAGGACAATCCAATGTAGAATAGATAGTCCTTTCAATAATGTGCTGCAAAAATTGAGTACCTATATGCAAAGAAAAAGAAAAAGGAAAAAAAGAAGAATCTTGACCTCACATCAGACATTAACTCAAAATTAATTAAAGACCCAAATGTAACTAATTCTATATGCTTCTGGAAGAAAGCCCATTTTGAAAGAAAGCCAGAATGACCCTCAGTTAAGCAAAAATTCCTTGGTTAAGACACAAAAAAGACTTAGAAAAGATAGAAAAAATAAATTGGATTTCATTCTAATTAAAAACTTTTGTGCTTTAAAGTCCCCATTGTGAACATGAAAAGACCAAGCACAGACTGGGAGAAAACTGCGAAACAGCTTCTGAGAAAGAACTTGTATCCAGAATATATAAAGAACCCATACACTGCCATAAAAAATAAAAATGCACACAAGGTTTGAATAACTATTTCACAAAAGAAGATATGCAGATGGCAAATAAGCACGTGAAAAGATGCTCAATGTCATTAGTCATTAGGGAAACGCAATTAAAACCACAGTGAGGTACTATTACGCCTCTATTAGAATGGCTTAGAATTGTGGGGCCAAGAATGAGAAGCAGCTGAAAGCCTGCATATTGCTGATGGGGGTACCAAATGGCACACCCCTTTGAAACTAGTCTGGCAGTATCTGCATATTGCTGATGGGAGTACCAAATGGCACACCCCTTTGAAACTAGTCTGGCAGTATCTTGTAAAGTTAAACATACACTCACTGTCTGATGCAGCGGTACTACTCCTAGGTATCTACAGAAGAGAAATGAAGACATTCATTCACAAAGACTGGAACACAAACGTTTGAGAAGCTGTATTCTTAATATCCAAACCCTGGAAACAATCCCCGCGTCCCTGTCCTAGTGAGTAGATAAGCACAATAAGCTATTTTCATACAGTGAAATACTACTCAGAAATGAAAAGGAATGACTTGCTTATCCACTAAACAATATGGATGAATCTCAAAAGCATTGTATGTAGGGAAAGAAGCCACAAAAGACTACATGTTGTGTGATTCCATATCCATGAAATTCTAGAAAAGAAAAAGAGTGGCGGGAACTGTACTGACTGGAAAGGGGCAGGAGAGAGCTTTCTGGAATGACAGAAATACTCAGTACCATGATTATGCATGTATTAAACTCATTGAATTATAAGATTAAATATGGAAATTTGGATTCTATGGAAATTTTACTTCAATAATGCTAATTTTCTAAAATGGTGCCCAGCAGATAAGCTTTCTTAAGCCCTGAAACTGACCTCCACTTTCAAAGGATGGTTCAACTGAGTATGGGTTTCCAGGTCATACCAGTTTTTCTAATCTGAATGTTGAAAGCATTACCTTCTAGAATCCGGTGCTGTTTATGAAAAAGCAAATAACAGTCTGATTCTCTTTCCTATAGGGTGACTTTTTTCCTTTTTAATTTTTTAGGATAATGATATTAACATACCATTACTAAAGGCATATGGTGTTCCAAGTCCTGTTCTACGTACAACGTTCCCAGTGCCTTGGAACTTCTCGGTGATAAATCCAGTTGTGCTGTCTTTTTCATTACTATTATGAAAACTCAGAGAACTGTTTCAATATACATACTCCTATCCTTTGGGGGAAATTTCTTCTGTTGTTTCCTAGCCATGTTTTCTCTCTCCATATCCTCTGTTCTCTGCTATTAGTTCTCCCAATAATAGGGACTAGACCTTTTGGGGATTGATCCTGCATTTCTCTTACCTCTTATCTCCTAATTTCTCCTCATTCCAGACCTTTTATTGCTTCTTTTATTTTGGCAATCACATTTTTAATCTCTGAGACATTTCTTGTTTTCTGACTGATCCTTTTCCCTCAACTACGGCTCTTGTTCTTCGAATGTAACATCTCAGATATCACAGAAGGTACTTTTAGGATATATTTTTGTCTTGCTTTTTATCTTGGTTTTTCTCTTCTCTGCTACACACAGACACACACACACACACACACAGACACACACACACACACACGTACGCACTTTCATGCATACACACACCCTCTACCTGGTGACCCCTGGCTGTCTATTTGTATATAAGAAGGACAGTACAATTCCCTCACAACTTTTCCCCTTCCTCACTGCTGTGTTCCAACTAGAGTGCTTTCAGAGGCAGAAAATGGGAGAGAACTTTGAGTGACAGAGTTTGGATTAGTTGAGGGAGGGTGTTGGAGAGAAGACCCTACTACCTCCCAAAATGAGGAGAGGTTAGTCAGTTCCAGGTATTATCTTTCAAGGCAGACGACAGCATTTCCCAGATCATACATTTGTTTGTTTGTTTGGTATAAGTGTCCCCATCTCCCCTCTTCAAGAATTAAATTTCAGCAACCTAATGCAACTCAGTGTGCGGAAATGGGAAAAGGATCATGTCTTCAGCCAAGATCGTTATGCCATGCCCTGAACTCCTACTGCTCCACCTTCTCCTGGACTGGCTTACCCTGCCTGGCTGTGCTGAGCCAGGAATCTCTAAGGGCACCCAACCCCCACCTCCTCAGAGGCCCTCTTGGTGCATCCTCTGGTCTGTGCTGTCCTCAAATTATGTCATCTTCAAGCCTACTGCTGTCCACTCTCAATCATTCGCTGTTTGTTTTTCTGCATTGGAAACCTGCTCCCTGCTCTCTTTCATGGATTCTCCTTTTTATAAGAGGTTTGGGTTTGTTTGTTTTTCATGTGTTTGTTTGTACCTCTGTCCGCCCTCATCACAGCATCTTAGAAAGCACAGAGTGTAAACACCACTATACCACTCTCTTCAGAAATAAAAGTCCTCTTCACTTTTCATCCTTTGTCCACCAAATACCACCTCTGCTAACAGAATCTGCCATCAAAGCCCTAGATTAGGTCACTGTGGTAAGATGTCCTTAACTGTCCTATGACTGTTTTAAAGACACAATAACCATTTGTTTATTTTTCACAAGTTCTACACATTTGTTAAGTAAATCAAGATTAATTTTCTAATAACAAAGATGAATTATGTAATTAAGATGAATTTTTCTATATCCTTATTTAATATGCTTTTTGACTGGTTAAAGACTAAACGGTTTGTATAAATCTTTCACTACAATTTTGGTTTTATAATAACAAGTTTAAAATTGTTATATACATAAATATTTAGATGTTGTTATTTAAGACATAAAAGTTTATGACTACTCTAGCTTCACAATACAGGGAACTTTTTTTTTTTTTTTAAAGATTTTATTTATTTATTTGACAGAGAGAGATCACAAGTAGGCAGAGAGGCAGGCAGAGAGAGAGGAGGAAGCAGGCTCCTTGCTGAGCAGAGAGCCCGATGTGGGACTCGATCCCAGGACTCTGAGATCATGACCTGAGCCGAAAGCAGCGGCTTAACCCACTGAGCCACCCAGGCGTCCCTACAGGGAACTTTTTATCAAAGTAAGATAATTATGTTCTATTTAATTATTTTGTCTTACATTTTACTTTTTCTGATACAAATATGGTCAATGCAGCTTTCTTTTGGTTTATATATTGTTAACATATCCGTAAAAATCCCTTTATTCTAATACTTTCTTTGAAAATTTACTTTAGCATTTCTCTTTTTTAATTTTTTCAATTTATTTATTTTCAGAAAAACTGTATTCATTATTTTTTCACCACACCCAGTGCTCCAAGCAATCCGTACCCTCTATAATACCCACCACCTGGTACCCCAACCTCCCACCCCCACCACTCCAAACCCCTCAGATTGTTTTTCAGAGTCCATAGTCTCTCATGATTCACCTCCCCTTCCAATTTCCCCCAACTCCCTTCTCCACTCTAACACCCCTTGTCCTCCATGATATTTGTTATGCTCCACCAATAAGTGAAACCATATGATAATTGACTCTCTCTGCTTGACTGATTTCACTCAGCATAATCTTCCAGTCCCGTCCATGTTGCTACAAAAGTTGGGTATTCATCCTTTCTGATGGAGGCATAATACTCCATAGTGTATATGGACCACATCTTCCTTATCCATTCGTCCGTTGAAGGGCATCTTGGTTCTTTCCATAGTTTGGCGACTGTGGCCATTGCTGCTATAAACATTTCTCTTAAATAGTAAAAGACCTCAATTTCAACTTATTTCTTGAACCATTGAGTTTAATCTCATGCATTCATTTGACAAATAATTGTTGAAGAAATACTATATATTAGAGCTGATATTCAAAACAGAACAAACATGGTTCAAGCCACTATAAATTTTTTGCATCTTATTTTCTCTGTTTAGATATACAACCTGTTTGCTTTTTTGCTTATTCTATGAGTTCCTACCTTTGAATCAAAAGAGGAAGAAAATTGAAAGATAAGGATTCAATATTTATTCATGATTTTTTTTTAAAAATACTCTTAGCAAACTTAAACCAGATTTTCCTTAAACTGATAAAGAATATTCATTGAAATACTTGCCTATAAATGATGAAAGGTTGAAAGGTTGAAAGCTTATTTTCTAACAAAACAAAGGTGATCATTCTCACCACATGTGTTCAACATGATACTGGAAGTTCTAGCTAGAGCAATTAGGCAAGAAAAAGAAATAAATGGCATTCAAATCAGAAAGGAAGAAGCAAAAGTATCTCTATTTGAAGATGATATGGCCTTAAATATAAAAAATCTTAATCAAAACAGTTTGGTACTAGCACAAAAACAGACACATAGAACATAGAACATAGAACAGAACTGAGAACCCAGAAATAAATTCATGAATGTACAGTAAACTAATATTTGACAAGGGAGACAAGAGATGTGATAGGGAAAAGACAGCCCCTTCTGTAAATGTAGCTGATAAGACTAATAACCACATGCAAAAGAATGAAACTGGATTGGTATTTTACACCACTCACAAAAATTAATTCAGATTAGATTAAAGACTTAAATTAAGACCCAATAAAACTAACAGGAAAAAAAAATAGGGAAAAAGTTCCTTGACACTGCTCTTGGCAAAAATTTTTTGGATATGACAACTAAAATACACAAATAAACAACTGGGACTATGCCAAAATAAAAAAGCTTCTGCACTACAAAAGAAACAATAAACAAAATGAAAAGACAATCTATGGAATGGGAGAAAACACTTGCAAACCATCTATCTGATAAGGTTTAATATACAAAATAAGAAACTCAATTGACTCAATAAACAACAAAAAAAAATGTTTAAAAGTAGGCAAAAGACTTGATAGATATTTTCCTTCAGAAGACATACAAATGGCCAATGGGTATGTGAAAAGATGTTCGATATCATCATTGATCACCAGGGAAATACAAATCAGAACCACTATGTGATAACACTTGACATCCACTAGCATGGCTATTATCAAAAAGACAAAAGACAGCAATTGGTGCTGAAGCTGTGGAGAAAAGGGAACACTTATATACTATTGGAGGCCTACAACTTGGGATGGCCACTATGGAAAATAGTTTGGAGGCTCCTCAAAAAATTAAAAACAGAACTACCATATGATCCAACAATTCCCCTTCTATGTGTATATCTGAAGGAAATGAAATCACTACCACGTGGAGATATCTGCACCCTCACATTCATTATAGCATCATTCACAATAGCTAAGATATGGGAAGAATCTGAGTGTCCTTAGAGAGATGAAAGGAAAAAGTAAACATGAAATATATGGATATAGATACACACACATATCACAATGGAATCTTATTCTGCTATAAAAAAAGAAAGAAATTCTGCCTTTTGCAAAAACATGGATAGAACCCAAGGGCATTATGCTAAGTGAAATAATTCAGACAGAGAAATATAAATATTACATGTTGTCACTTACATATAGAATCTAAGAAAGCTGAACCCATAGAAATAGAATAGAATAGTGGTTGCCAGGGGTTAGGGTGGGCTAGAGGTCAATGGGTATAAACTTCCCCTTAAAAAAGGAATATGTTCTGGGGATCTAAGGTATAGCATGGTGACTATAATTAACAATACTCTTTTGTATACTTGACAGTTGTCAAAAGAGTAGATCTTAAAAGTTATCACCACAAATAGAAAATGATAGTTATATGAAGGAATGGACTTATTAACTAATCTTATTGTAGTAATCATTTTGCAATAGATATGTGTACCAAATCATCACATTGTATATCTTAAGCTTTCATATATTATATGTCAATTATAGCTCAATAAAGCTGGAAAAGGTAAAATATAAGGTAATATAAGTAAAAACATGCTGAAAATGTTTCCCCTTAAAATCAGAAATAAGAGAAGGATGTACAATTTCATCTCTTCTATTTAACATTTTACTAGAGGTTCTAGCCAGTGCAATAAAGCAAGAAAAATAAAGAGAAGACATCTACATGAGAAAGGGAAAAATACTAATGTTTTCTGATGACATGATTATGTACAAAGAAAATCCAAGAGAATATACAGACAATTAGAATTAATAGAGAACTCAGCAAAAGGTGCTGGATATCAGAAAATATGTAAACATCATTTTTATTTCTATATACTAGCAACAAACACACAGAAAATAAAATCTTAAAAATCATTAACATTTATATTACTATCAAAGAGCAACAAATATGTAGAAATGAATCTAAGGGAAAAGAGGAAAATGTGTAAGACCTTATATTGAAAACTACAATATACTGTCAAGAGAAACAAACAAACAAAAAAAGAACAACAACAACAAAAAATGATCTAAATAAATGGAAGATGATTTGCAATATCAAATTTTCCCAAATTGCTCTAAAAATTTTCCATAATCCCAATCAAAATCCAAGCATGGGGTGTGTGTGTGTGTGTGTGTGTGTGTGTGTGTGTGTGTGTGAATTTACAAGCTGATTCTTAAATTTTTGTGAAAATCTGAAGAGTAGAGGCAATTGTAAAGAAAAATAATGCTGGGGCACCTAGGTAGCTCAGTGGGTTAAGGCCTCTGCCTTCAGCTCAGGTCATGATCTCAGGGTCCTGGGATCGGGTGCCACATCGGGCTCTCTGCTCAGCAGGGGCCCTGCTTCCTCCCTGCCTCTCTGCCTACTTGTGATCTCTCTCTCTGTCAAATAAATAAACAAAATATTTTTAAAAAGATAAGCAAAACAATACAAAGGAATTCACACTGCTAGGTATAAAGACTCATTATAGAGCCTTATAATAAACTTATTTTGTCTACCCTTGAAATTTAAATAATAAGACTGTGTGACATTAGTGCAAGGATAGACCAAAAACCTCAGCATAATAAAGAGCCTTAAAACCACATAATGTTCTGTCACCTAATTTATAAAAATTTGACTCAACAGTACAATCTTTTCAATAAATGATGCCAGGTCAACTGAATATCCACATGAGAAAAAATACATCTTGACCCCTATCTCACACCATACACAAAAATCAGTTCCAGATGTACTGGAGCATCATATAGACATGGGGAGTACATAAAGATTCTTAAACAAACCACAAAAAAAAAAAAAAAAAAAGTAAAAAGGCCAACCACAGCATGGTAGAAAACACACACACACACACACACACACACACACACACCCCATCTCCAGCAAAGGTCTCTTGTTAAAACATATACGTAGAACTAAAAATTAATAAGAACAAGACTTTTTAAGAAAATGTTTCAAAGACAGGAACAGACAGATACTTCATAAAAGAGGATCTCAAAATGGCCACTAAACATATGAAAAGGGACCTAACTGTCATCCGTGAAATGCAGATTAAGAGTGCTATTCAATGCACTAGCCATTAGAATGACTAAAATGAAAAAAGATGGAAAATACCAATGGATAGAGGACAACAGAAATTCTCATGCACGTCTCTTGGTGGTGTAGACTGGTACAGTTAGGAAAACGGCTTGGCAATAGCTCGTAAACCAGCACATGTATTTTTCTTGGACCCAGTAATTCCACTCCTAAATACAGACTCAACTAAAATCCATACATCTTTTTTTTTAATTTTTTAATTTTTTTATAAACATATAATGCATTATTAGCCCCAGGGGTACAGGTCTATGAATCATCAGGTTTACACACTTCACAGCACTCACCATATCACATACCCTCATACATCTTTTTAACAAAACCCATGTATTGGATTATCCACAGCAATGCCATTCCTACCAGTCGAGAACTGGAAACTTCTCAAATGCCATCAACAGTATAATCAATAAGTAGATTGTGATCATTCACACAACAAAATGCTACCCACTTAAAAAAAGGGACAACCTCCACTTACTCAACCACACTTGAATATATCTCAGAAATGTAATACGGAGAAATAGAAGCCAGCAGGAAGAAAGCACATGGTATGATTCAATTTATCAGGAGTAGAAGTCCAGAGAGTGACAACCCTTGGGGACGTGACAGTAACTGGAAAGAAGCAGGGGGTATCCTCTGAGGTCTTCAGACTGATCTTGGTAGTTGTAAAAATTTACCAAGCTGAATGTACAACACTTCAGTAAGTAAGCATGTCAATAATAATTCAAACAAACAAACCAAAAAAAGAAATGAAAAGACAAAGTACCCACCTTTATGTTTATAATTATCACTACCTCTTTGTAAAATGAGAATATTAATATTATTCCCCTAATTTTCTAATTTTACTAATTTTCTAATTTTACTAATACAATGAGAAATACTTGGTCCCAAACTATTGTTGCAGTTTTTAGCAACTGTTAAATTATTTTATGTTTTGAGCATTATTGCCCTCTGTTTTATAGCTACATTTACCACAATTATATTGACTTACTTAAATATTTCACTGTATCTCAATTCTTACTCTAGAATTTATAGCTTATATTCTCTGTTTCTGGCTCACAGATTTTGATTTGCTTCTCATTTGACTGGGAAACATCTTCGAGAGATTCTTCGAGAAAGAATAACCAGTTCATGCTTTTTGTCATATCTCATACTGATCTTTTTTCCCGTCATCTTATTTAACTGTTTCTCGATTATTTTTGTGTTTTGTTTTTTATCTTTTGTCTGAGAACCTAGCTGGGTTGGCTCTTTTTTAAATAAGTAGTGATACGGAATTTAAATATCTTACTATTTACACCTACTTGATTGGGCTGAAATTTTGAGAAAAATATGTTTGAGTTCATTTTTCTCTACCAGTACTGAAAATGATATAATGTCTATTTCTATCCCTTGTGTAAAAGGATAAATTCTATTGTCCTCTTTCTTCCTGTACCTTCTCTGCCTCTCATCTCCCAATTGCAGCTAACATAATAGGGAACTTAAATAATTCCCATTAAAAATCTTGTGTTTGCCTTTGCCATAAACTCCATAGCCACATTTGTTTGTTTGTTTGTTTATAAGAGACTTATTTTATTTTATTTTATTTTTTAAGGGGAGAATGTTTTTATTTTCACACTTTTTAAAGTCTTGACATAGAAGAGGTAAAAACAAACCACAAGTGAAAATTTTAACTAAACAGGCAAGTTCTAGTCTCTTTTTTTTTTCATTTATTTATTTTCAGCATAACAATATCATTATTTTTTCACCACACCCAGTGCTCCATGCAATCCGTGCCCTCTCTAATACCCACCCCCTGGTACCCCGACCTCCCACCCCCCCGCCGCATTTTAAACAACTAATCTGAATAAATGTTTCCTTTTCAGTGCTCTGTGCCATTTCTTTTACACTACATCTTCCCATTTCTTGAGTTCCTTGTTTATATGCCCTTCTTTCGGTTGGAGCAATTCTTTGAGTTTTGCTTTGGTTTTTTGGTTTTTTGTTTTGTTTTGTTTTGTTTTGTTTTGTTTTTTTCATGAAAAGCACATGAGTGGTATACTTCCCAAGCTATTCCCATATTTCTAAATCTGCAAGATTGTCTCAGGAATGATAGTTTGAGAGAATGCGGAACTGTGTTGTCCATTAAAAATAACCTTTTATTATTGCTAAGGCAATACACAGACACTGTAGAAAATTAGAAAATTTAGATAAGTAAAGGTAAGAAAATAAAATCTGCATTTTCCTCCCATGAATACCCTAGACCAAAACCTCCTGGATCTTTTTCTATACACACAGGTGTATATGTCTGTTTGTTCAAGTAAGATCCTGCTGTATACACTGCTTGGTAACGTGCTTTTATTCCATAAATAAATGTCCACCTTGTCAGAGCCTTGAACTGTAATGTCACGTAGTACCCAGACTATACTTAAATTTCCCCAATCGCCCTTCACTTGTCCCAACTAGATGTAATTCCAATGGTTATTTCTTTGAATTACTTCCAGTTTAGAAATGACCCCTTTTCATGAGGATGCTTGTTGCATGGATTGGGACAAATTCTCCATCTTACAGATTTGTCTGCTTGCCCACTCATGTGTCATGATGGAGAACCAACCATGTTTCTCCAAATCTCTGTAAATATCACTGTTGCGTTCCGGTCATCTTCTCTGGCAGGAGAAAATTCAAATAGCAGCTTGACTTCCCCTTCTTCCTTCCTACTGCTTCCTAACTTATTTTGTCTACCTTTGAAATTCAAAAGTGTCTTGAGGTGTTATTTCCATGGGACTCTACTCACTAATTATGAGTGGTATTCCAGTGGATGTTTTCATCTAAAATCTTGAGCTTTTATTGAACTCAAAAACTGTTTCCTTCCATTGTCTCCATACAATTTCCTTCTGGAATTCCTGTCATATGTGATTTGAATCTCCTGGACCGTATCTCCTGGTTTTGTTTCCGGACCCTTCATTCAAACATTCTCACCTGCTGATCTTTTCATAGGAAACTGACTTTTCACTCATGGATTTGGGAGTAGAGTCTAGGATGGGATTATTGGTCTTGGCGCAGGTCCAGAACACAGACAGGACCAACCCCACCCAGCATTTGCTGAGTTCTTGCCCTGGAGCAACTTCTGTTCTACATGCTCTACAAGGATAAGATCTATCAGTCTTCAGATCAAACCTCTTAGGCTGGGATGATGACTAACTCCATTTTAGGAATGATGAAACTAAGACACCAAATCAGATCCATAACTTACCCAAACCCATAGATAATAAGTGGTCAAACCAGTATCCAAGTCCAAGCTTCTTGTCTTGCTCTCTCCACTGCTGGGAACCCAGATTGGCCCCAGACTCCCTGACTCTCAGCCCCATGGCACCTTCTCTGTTACAGGATCCCCTATGGGATCCTCCTAAACTCCTTCCAGGTAAAGTGCTCATTTGCATGTAGCCAGGTGTGGACAAGTCCTCCCCTTGGACTGGTGCTCTTGGCTGTATATTTCACAGAAATTTTCTCAGAATGTTGTGATATGGCTGGCTGCCTTCCCTGGTTTCCAGTATGAACACAGATTTTCCCCTATATTTACATTCTTTTGGCTATTTCCATGGAAAACCTCGTGCCAAATGCACATTTAGAGATTTCTGTTTCTTATATCTCTATCAAAAATGTGAGCTCCAGTCATTTCATCTCCCTGATCAAAAACCTTCTGGGCGTCCCCAACTCGTAGTGAACAATGTCCTTAACTTAGAAACCAGTGCCTCCAAGAACAAGCCCAGCCTGACTTTCTAACCACAATCCCCATCACTTTGCTCATTCTCTTTATCCTTGGAGAAAACTCCATGCTTCCACTCTCCCTGCCCCCACCCCATGTCTAGGCACCATACTGTCTCCTCCGAGTGGGATGCTCTTTCTCTCATTCCATCCCTTCTCCTTCCTCAGATGGCTCATGCGCATTTTACCACCCCACCTCCCTTGTGACCATCTCTCAGTCGGGGTCCCATCACAGAGCGGTAGGCACACTCCACTGAGGATATTCTAAGGAAGATTTATTTAGAAAGAAGCAAATCACAAAGCAGGAAGTAGCTGTAGAGAAGCCCCAAGAGACAGTGTAGGAACCAGTGTCTAGACCTAAAGGAATGGGAAGAGGGGAGGTTCCTGTGCCTGGAAAGAGTCCTGCACTGTCTTGAGAATGGCTGGATCTTCAGTCAAGGGAGCATCCACAGAAGGAGGGACCCAGCAGCCTAAGTACTTTGACCTCAGTTTCCCTGCCAGCCCTCCCCTCCAATCTCTGGCCAGGGCTCCCCTTCCTTCATCAGAACCCAACCAGAATCCAGATGACACAAGACCCCTTGATATAATGCACACACCAGCCTCCTGAGGCTAAAGAATAGGGTAGAAGGGGAAGAATGCATGTGAATAGGCAAATGAAGACATAACAGCTGTTTAGAGTAATCATGTGTGTCTTAACTTGACCACCAGCTCCCGATCGTAGTACATTTCTCTGCATCTCTGCACCCCAGTATCTACCAATAACCTCTGTGTCCTCTGCACTCGGTGACGTTGTGTGGAGTCAGGGAACAGCACATGGTATAACTCATCGAAAGTCCTGTTCTGGAGGTGGGAAGGGTTAGCCTGGGCCCTCACTTCCTTTTTGGTGACCAGTGGTACTGATTGAAGGATTCAGGTGAGGCTCAGACAGATGCATCCCACCACATACACTGATCATCCCAATATTAAGTCCCAGGCTGGTGTTACCTATAATGCCTCCTGAGTGGTGGGATGCCAGCATCCTTACCTAACACTAGGGAATACCAACACCCAGCGAGGGGCTCCATTTGTTCTTGCATTCGTTCATTTGTGCATTAATGTGTTCATTCATTTGTTAAGCATTCATTAAGCACCTACTGTGTATAGGAAGGGTTTTAAACTCATGAACCTGTAGGGCCGGGGCAGGGAAGAAAAACAGCAGCAGTTCCCGGAGTATAAGGAGGAAGAGGTGGGGCCATGGCCAAAGGGAGAGTACATTCCTCTTTAAAGCAGGCAGTTGCGGCCATGGTAGCTGACAGTTGCTCTGCAGAAACACAGGTCCAGCTCTACTATCTCCTCCTCTTCCTTTCTTCTTCTTTTCCTAAAAAGACAGATTTCTAGCTTGATCTGAAGTCTTTTTTTAAATGCAGGCAGCTCATTCCATTTCAATGTGTTCCCGCACGTGCGCATATGCGTGCGTTTGTGTGGTGGACAACCAAATGTGTTTTTTGATTGAAACGGACCTGGGGGGCAACAGTTCGCACCCCCTGATGCTCAGGGAACCAGGGAAGATAGCACAAAAATGGGAAGGGACCCTGCAACCCACAAGAAACTCCAATAGAAACTGGGGGAAAAGGCGTCTAAAGAGAGGTAGAAATAACATATCGTGGGAAACTATTCCTCATTCTGCTGGTAACAAACCTCCTCGTGGCCAACCACCCATGCAGTCTTGGCCCAACTGTGTCCCGATTTGGAAACCTAATTTTGGAAGCACAACATGTGAGACTCTGCGATTTTGATTAGAACGACATCAATATGGGGACAGCCGTATTTTTCCCAAAACGAAAAACAAAACCAACAAACAAAAAAAGCATGCCTCCAAAGGGTGAAAGAAAATCATTATTTACTTATGTTCCCTTCTTCTTAATTTCTGATACTCTTTTAGACTCCTGCCACGTCCAAATGAAGACAGTTATTCTGATACAGTAACAATAGACCTTGATCCGACATTCACCAAAGCCTACTGTGAAGAATTTCAGAACAGAACTACTAGAGTAACAAGTCATGAAATGGATGGGAGCCTTGACTTTTCAAAAAAAAAAAAAAAAAAAAAAACTTTACCAATAATTTGGTCTCAAGGGTTAAAATGAGCTTGTCTCCAAAAATACACTCTTGTCATAAACACTTAAAATGACATTTCGTGTATAATATTCCTTTTTTCCTTGTGATAAGCATAGATTTCACACCCAGAAACAAATGCATCACCGTTGCTGCTCTCAGAGCACCTTGCTGATCACGCCCTTGCCTTCACACGGATGACCTTGGGATGGATTCCTTGTCTCATTTCTCTGGGTCTATAGCTTTGCAGGCCTTCCAAGTACCTCGGGGCAGCATCTCAAATGCCTCCTGCTCTAAATATCCTACGGCCTAGAGTGACTATGTAACTTACCATACCAACAGGGCCTCTTTGCAGATTAAAAGAGGTGTTATTACACCAGGGGAACCAGCATGAACCGTGACTGACCTAGGCCCAGTTACTGGTCTATGGCCATCCTCCCTGAAAACAAAAAGGACTCATCATGAGTGTGGTGTCTTTCTGCCAAGCTGGTAGAGACCTCTTTCCTTGAGGCCACCATGGAGGGAAAAAGGCAGGGAATGTTTGGTCATAAGTGGGCTGACAGTGGCCTCCAGGACCCACTCTAGGAAGAGCAGGGTCATGGGAGAGTCATGGCGACTGTACCTGGGACCCCAAAACGAAGGGAGGACCCACTTCATCCTCTCTGGTACCTCTTTCTCAGCCAATCTCCCTGCACAGTGACCTGAAATCCACTTCTGCAGCAATGTTTATGATGTCACTCTCTCTGTCTCCTTGTCTCTCTCTCGGAGGAGACACGTGTGTGCTTTTGGACATCAATTAAATGAAGTATAGACTGTAACTTCTCCAGAAGTTTCCAAGTCAACAAGTGATCAGGGCAAAGAGACGGCTGGGGAACTCTTAACCAGCTAAGAAAATGACAGCTCACCACACATGGGCCAAGGCTAGGAACACCTGGTTCCGTTTTGCATCTCCTTGGGTTGTCAGTATCTACAGCATTCAGACATGCATAAAATAATAATACTGTTATTCGCATCATAATGGATGTTAAGAATATTAGTTATCATGCATTAAGCACCTGTTCTGGGCCAAGCATTATACTAGGCACTCACTTACAACACTCCCTAATCCTTACAAGCCTATAAAGAAGATATATTTATCTCCATCCTACAGATAAAGACACTGAGGCTCAGAGAGGTTAACTGTCTTGCTCAAGGTCACACAGCTGGGCAGTGCTGGTATTGACTTTCCCCAGAATCTGCCAAAGGGTGATAAATTCCAAGCCATATCTTCGCCTTAAAAAATAAGTTCGTGTCTCAAGCGGTCTTGTAAATCACTACCTCTGCTGGTTAAGGTTTACGTCGGAGACTAGTAACGAGGGTTATGTCATTCTCTCTCCCTGAACGCTGGGGAGCAAGGTGGCAAAAAATGAATGGACCCTAACGACCAGGCGATTTTTATTCTGCCGTCACTTCACTGGTCTTAATTTTCCACCAACACATTGCTGGATACTTTATAAATGCAAAAATAAGAACTAGAACACCAGAAACAGTATTTTTGGTGCATTTAAATTGACTGTTGTGTCTGCCGCATACATAACATTCACCCCATGCAACCGCCCAGCTCAGCCCCTCTGCGGACGCTGTGGACCTGAGGTCTAGACGTGCGCTTGGGGCACCGCTGCTGAACCCCAAAGGCACCAGTTCCGAACACCAGCAGCTGGAAGGAGCTGGTACGTGGGAGAAGAGCACCCTTAGTAGGATTTTCCAGCTTCTCTGGTTTCTCTCCCTTCCTCCTCTCAGAGCAAGAGCCCAAGAGGTGAGCATTCACCGATTCTTTCTCCCCAAGAGAAAGAATCCTTTCTCCCCCAGCTGAGAAATGGACCTAGTGGCTTGAGAGATCCGGGAAAATAAGCATGAGGCCGGCCTGAGGGATCCCTGGTGCGAATCAACACGGATGTCCTATCCTTCCGTTCTGAGCACAATGGGTGCTTAAAACTTTAATGAATTGAACCCTATGAGTAAGGGATGTTAATCATTTTAATTACCCAGCAGCTTGAAATCAGATATAACAGTCCAATAATGTATCTTTAAACGAACACAACCCTGCCCTATAAAATATCCCTTCCAAACCCATTCTAATAATTTCTATTTATCTTTTCTGACGTTAACTGTTATCCAGCCCGGCCGGCCAACAGACAGCCTTCCCCTCACATTCGGTTTCAATGCAACGCCGTCTAGTTTTTCACCATCATTAGCGTCCCCCTGGTGGGCAGAGAGCAAGGCGGTGGCACCGGTCACACTTCACTGCTTTATCTCATATGACAAAGAGAGATGAGACACTTCAATCCGGGCCAGGCTGGCAGAGACTCCCCCTACTGCCGACAAACACCAAAGGGCCGTTCCATGTGACTCACTAACAGCATGAAGGGGCAGACAAATAGATTTTCCTCTATATTTATAACCAGCATCATTCTTCCTTCCAGGGCGTTCAGTGCAGGTAGCTGTTTTATATGAAATGAACAATCTTTATAGACGTACCAGAGCCATAACAAGCCTGATTTTCAGCGAAGCTGAGGTATATAACTCTTACCGAATTGTCAGGCTACTTGCTCAACAAATCAAGCCTAACTTATGATGTTTGCAGTGTAATTTTTATTCCTGTTTGACTAGCCAACTACCCGGTGGTAATAGGATGTTAGGAAAGGGCAGTGGCCATGTTTGTGCATGCCGTGATTGATAGGGTAACTCGGCATTTTTCATTTATATCTCCCGATTCCAAATCAGTTAAGTTTAGGAAAAATGAAACAAAGTGGCAAGAAAAATGTTTGCAGATTGCAGACCGGCGCTCCCGCAGATCTGAGTTCAGCCCACATCTGCCGGGATTGTCTGGAAACATTAAGATATCTAAATGAAAATCAATACTATATGTGCCAGGCGTTTACTACCAGGAACAAGCATCAAGAGACCTGAGCTAATCAGACTTCCAGCTTGTGCCTCAGCCATAGACTCAACCCCAGGGGTGTCCTAATTGCCCAGACTAATCATAGAAGAGTTAAATTTATAACCAAGAAAGACATCTTGTTTTTCTTACCAGTCATCATTTAGGAGCGGGAAGGTTCACCTGTGAGGTGGGTGCCAGATGTGCAGTGGGAGCCCCCATGCAAAGCGGGACGGCTTTCTCACCTGTCAGAGGAGAGGGAAGACGGATTTACTGGCAGCCGTAAAACCAGTCAGCCTCATTTAAGCCCTGGGTAGGGAGAGACTTCCACCGGCTCGCACACCAACGGCAGGTTTCCTTCCCGAAAGCCCTGCCACTTAACCCCCGTTCTGGAACACGAAAGAAGAGGGTCATGTGTCTGCCAGCCCCCCTGCATGCTTGGATCCCTGCCCCAGGGTTTTATTCTAAGGAAATAGCACAGGAAAACAAACAGCATCAGTGATGTTACAAATATCTGTATCCGGTTTTCCCTGAGTTCCACTCTAGGCTTCTGTCCCTTGGAACCTCTCATATCACTTGGCAACGTGTATCTCGCTCATAGACTGTACGAACAAGTCACCACTATTATTCACCTTCCAACAAACTACAAAGCCACACAGTAGCTATTGGATGAGCCCGCACCATACCGCTGAAAAACCATAATGTAACAGGGGACCGGATTCCTAATATTTGCATTCTAGATGCCAACTGTGAGCATATTTTGTACTATTTTCAACAAATTACACCAAAATATGCAAAATGTTTATAAGGCCGCATCTTCTATTTTTGGCTCCGGTGTATTTGCAGCTTAATAGTCCCTTGGAGATTTGTTTGTCTCCTCAGGAGAAATAGGAAAGTGGAAAATGCAAAAAAAAAAAAGAGAGAGAGAAGCAGAAAGAAATGAAGATGCTTTGTTCATGCAACAAGTTGAGTTCTGCAAGTTTTTTGTTTTGTTTTGTTTTGTTTTTATTTTTTTTTTCAAAAGTGCAGAGCCAGCTGTCCCAAGGGACCTTCTTTAACAAGAAATTTAATAACATTATTTGGATTCTTTGTGTCCTGGATTTCAGATGTATTTTTAATGCATGTGTCTTAAAACAAAACAACCATTGTCAAATGCTGTATTCTTTGCTCACCAGTTTAAATGGCTTCCTAGACAGCATAGTTCAGAGAGCATCGTATGGGCTGTGATCAATGTAAACTTGTGGCTTGCATCCTTTGGCTTCCCAAGGATGTCCCTCCCCTTACCAAGGACCATTTGTCAGTTCTCTTCCCAAGGAAGGTGTCTCTGGTCTTTCTGATGTGAGCAATGACAGCCTCTTGCCTTTTGTGCCAAAAACACGGTTTCTGTGCTCACACAGCTGGGGACAAGAACCAATCTTTGTCAATTTTGTACCCTATGCCTGGGCAGCATGGGGGCTGATATGCTGGAGAAACGTACGGAATGCAGGAGCTAAAAATGAATCTGGGTTGAGAAGAGCCAACAGTTCCAGCTGCTGGACCAGAAAACCAAGTCAAAAACTTTCAATCCAGCTTCTCCACTGGAAACACGATTAGGCAAATAAAAAGGCGGGGTTGGGGTTCTTTTCCAATATTCTTTCTCATCAACTTAACCTAGGCATTGGGTCGCACGCCCTTGTTTTTTAACTGGACTAAACCTTGCTAACAAGGCTGAAGCCTCGGCCAAACTCATTATTTAGCCAAAATGAAGAAAGTCAGAGGGAGAGAGATTTAAGTGAACAAGTCCTTGTTCTTTGTCAGCCTCCACGTAATACAATGGAAAACAGGCACGTCGCGCCTCCCGAATCTTTACACTCACAGAAGGCCCTCGAAAGGGACTCATAGGTCGGATAAGCCAATGATACGTGGATGGATGACCCGGGGAAGCAGCAAAGTTGGACACAGACTCAAGAAGAGGTAACGCATCATCATTCAAATGGAGAGATCAAGGGGGATGTGAGTCTCCGAACTCCACAGCCTGCAGACTGGCAGGCCCCGCCCTTGGAGCGCTGGGCTGCTCCGTGCACCAGGGCCTGGGACAGAGGCTGCAGACCTAAATCTGCCTTGAGGGCAAAGGCCAGCAGCTCCATACCCCAGGCAGAATGGAGATCAGGCTTACAGGGACACAGCATGCCTCCTGATGATGGGGAGGCAGGGACTTCTCCAGACCCAAGTCCTACCTCCATGGTTCTCACCTGACCCGCTCCCATGGCTGGGGGCTTTGTGCACAGGGACCGCTGTAAGAGAGCCCAGGTGATGGCGAAAGATCCTGGGGCCTCCACAGAGGGCAGCCTGCTACAGACAGAAGGGCAAGGCAGGGTCGCCGGGACAGACAAGTCGATAGGGTCAAAAAGCATTCGGGAAACAACAGTTAATGGGGTAGATGCTGCTTCTAGTGGGTTTACCACCTGCCAAGCACCGTCCTTGGGGTCGGACATGTGTCAGCTCATTGAATCCTGACCACTGCCCTGTGGGAGGGTTCCACTGTGGTCCCACAGCAGAGTTAAGCCATTTGGGTGCGACACAGCAGGATCCCACCTGTGCGGTCAGCAGGGGAGACACACCATGACCCCCCTCCTGCTCTGCAGCTGAAGGGGGCCTCTGGGGGCTCAAGGCCATCATAAGGAGGTGAGGGGACAGGGAGGGGACCCCAGCTGGGAATCAGACCTCACCAGCATGACTTCAAGAATGACAATAATAACAACGTAATCAATCCATGCCAGACAAAACGCTTTACCATTGACGCCAAGCCAGAGCGGTGCCTCAGTAAGTGAGCTTCATGGGGGCACAAATGGAAATACAATTAATGTGGCTACAAGATAAGCATTCGGGGGCATCAGCAATGCGATTCCCTTGGGATCTGCTCCCCAGTCGGACACTGGAGAAAATAATTGTATTCAATTACCAACGGCTCTGGCTTCATCTCTCCAGCCTCTGAAGGCCTGTGGTCTCATCGTCATCTCACAGTTAGAAAACCAGACATACAGCCCCTCCCAGAGCCCACTGCCTGGTGGCCTGGCCCTCCTTGCAGACCAAGCCCTAAGCACAAGCCCTTAAGCCCCAAGCACGGCCCCAGCAGACTGGCACTTCCTTGGCACCATTTCCCACAAGACCTGGGGAGCATTTGTAAAAATGACCCTTTGCTTGTCTTGGGGCTCCGGAGGGAAGGGGCGAGGGAATGGGGGGGGGGGGAGAGAGGGAATGTTCATCCTGTGGATTGAGTTAGGAGGAGGACATGGCTTGTTTAATCCTAATAAATCAGGGTGTCCCCGGGAGGTAGAAGCAACAGGGGATGGTATGCTAGGCGAGCCGCACATTGACCCAAGGCAGAGCTCGCAGAGAAATGATGTCCTCTTCAGCAGACTCCTGGAGAGATGGTCTGCATTTCTTCTGACAAATTAGAAGTGCGCCGAATGCAACCATTCCTCAGAAAATAGGCCTGATTTAACAGTGTGCGAGCTGCCATTATCTTGCTGCATAAAAAGACCATTTAAGCAGGGCAGCCTCTAGAACACTGGCCCGCTGGAGGCAGCATTTCTGAAAAATTACCCCCTCAACTGCCACCTAAGCCAGTCACTACCCAAGGGGGAAGCCTCATTTACAACCGAGAAAACCAAGCAGGCTTTAATCAAAGGAGAGGCTTCGTTTGTCTTTGGTCTCTGCCTGAGTTCCCTGGCACTCCCGGGGGTCCCCAGCCCCTCACCACACCTCAGAGGGCCAAGCCAAGTCTGCAGCTAACCTGTGGGGACCGCCAGGACCACCACACTCAACGCTCCTTGCCTTGCCTGGGCAGCCAGAGCCCTCGCCATCCCCACTGAATACCCGAGCTATTACAAAGCAGATCCGGTCACACCCGCGGCCCAGAGATGAAACAATCCCTTTGCAACAGAGTGTTCGTGTTTGAAAACTTTGCATGCAAAGATTACAACCTGTCATTACGTTCCCCAGAGACACACTACCTTTTTTAAAAAGTATCTCTAATGAGATCTACAAATCTATGTTGAAGACAGCTTACTTTATTGTGTTTGTAAAGATGAAAATGTTTTAAATAGGTTGTGGCTCCCGGGACTGATAGCCTCACCATGAGGGTAAGGTCATTTTGAAATGTTAATAAAAGTTTTCATAAAATATGATGGCACTCCAAGAGTAATGTCTGGATGTAAAAATAACCATAAAAGTATAATTTCTACCAGGGCGCACACCGGAGTTTTTCTGCGTCAAGATTCTTGCCCAAATTCTGGCTTCATGGAGGTTGCAGCTTTTCCAACTGCTTTGACAGCCACGATGGGATTCGGTCCTTATTAGTCAGGGCAGCCTAAGACTTTCCCAGCCTTTGCCGGCTGCTCATATTAGAAACTTGCCCCATGCAAAGTTTTGCACGGCCCTGACCTCGAGGCTGGTTCTCGAGCACTTGCCCCAAGGTTGGCTCAGTCTGCTCCCGGCTAAGCCCTCTTCGTGCTCAAGGAGAGACTGAGAGAGGCAGGGACACAAGAGGGATCAGGAAGGGGTGCCCTGGGCGCCTGTTGACCCTGTCAACTCCCAGGCTCAGCCACCATGTTTTGAGGTTCCTGGGCTAAAGCAGGGGGGATCTACCAAATTGGAATTATTCAGGTATTTCCTATTCAATAGGAAATTCAAGGTGCTCATTCCTATGAGCACCTTGGTTTTTAAAATTAACCAGCCCGAAGGAAATATCTCTGAAGTATTTACAAGGCAATGAGCTTACAAATGACACCAGTCCATCCTCCTTGTTGGCTAGACTCCACTGGCTCAAATCAATCCTGATGTTTCTCTTAGGGCACTGGGGGTGCATGGGGTCCTTAGGAGTCAAGGTTGGGAACAAAGCACTTTATGAATACCAGTGAAGTAAGTTAAGGTGCTGGAATCTGGGCTCGGAGGCTTAGGGCCAAGAGGACAGACCCAGTGTCTCACCTACTCAATGTACTAGCTACATCCCCTTCAGCAAGAGATTTTCTTTCTCAGTTCCGCCCAGAACTGTAGCTAGAAATCCCTACAGTGCGTCATTGTTGTGGACTGTAGGGGACATCCTCCAACCCCTCCCGTCTCCTCCCTGCCCTCCCGCACAACCCATGGAACGTGCGTCTGGAACCCAGGCGACCGGCTGCTTGCTGCCCTTCCACACTGACCGTTTATGAGGTCCTAAGCATCCTAAGGGCTCTGTTGTCCACAAAGCCTGGCTCTGACAGAGCAAAAACTTTGCCATGAGTTTGAAAAACCCATTTTGAAACTTTTTGAAAGTATTGCTTTCCTTGTCCTTGCGTTCTGCCCTGGCAACCTTTTCTGGAAGCAGCGTGTCGGGATGACGCAGGTCCTGAGCTGGAGGGAGGACCAGGTTGGGGGGCATGGCAACGTAAGCGACATGGAAGGGACACGAGGGGTGGAAACAGACCTTGATTAACGTCTCAGAATGTCACTCCACAAGTCTTCCTGGTTCTAGATATCACTGACTCCATTCGCTACTTTGTTCAATTCCTCCTCCCCAGGAAGGGCTTCCTGATCACGTCATCAGAACAGCCCCCATCAATCTCCCCCCTTCCCCTTCGTCTGCTGTATTTTTTCTTCTTAGCGCCTATTTCCCTAAGACAGGACAATCTGGACTTAATCGTTTATTATTTCTCATCCCACCGTCAACATCACAATGGAAGCCACAGGAGAGAAAGGACTTGGCCTTGTTCACTGCTCATTCTCAGTATCCAGAACAACGCTGGCCACAGGGCATTGGCTCGATAAACGTTTGTGAGTAAATAAATGGATGGGCCATGTGAACAGGACCCTGTCAACTCCCAGGCTCTCACGAGACAAAGAGGCTCCTTGAAGCCGATGCTTGTAGCCAAAAGACATCTGCATGCATTCTGTGTCTGGAGGAAAGAAAGCAAATGCACATCCAGAACCTGCTCACACACACACCATGGCTTGTGACGCGGCTCTGGGCAGCCAGTCACAAGTCCTGTGGAGGCGGCCCTCTACTGACCTCATTCTACAAAATTCCAGAGGTAAGCCTGACTGAAACAAACCAACAAACCGCCTAAGGAGTGGTTGAAGGGAAGAGGGAAGAGAGCCCACTCCTCCAAGCAGCGATGGGCTCCCTCTGACTGGGGAGTGCATTTCGAGGGTGAGGCACAGCTAAAAGGAATGCTTCAGAAGGAATTCCAAGCCAGTGGGAGGTCAGAGATTAGAATCTAAGATTCCTTCTTAAATGTTACGGTTTATAGTAGACAGAATAATGACCTCCAAAAATGTCCACATGTGAAGCCCACAGCCTCGGAACACGCTACCCTTACATGGCAAAGGCACTTTGCAGATGGGATTAAGGATACAAATCCTGAAGGTGGGGAGATTATCCTGGATTATCCTGGTGGACCCAAACTAACACTTCAAGAAAAAAAAAAAAAAAAAAAAAAAGGAAACCTTTTCTGGCTTTGGTCAGAGAAAAAGACATGAAGGGGAAAACAGTGTCAGAGAGAGGCAACTTGGCCGCCATGAACCAGAGCATAAGGGCCGCCTCTAGAAGCCAGAAAAACGCAAGGGAATGAACTCGTCCCTCGAGCCTCCAAAAGGAATGCCTTGATTTCAGTCCAACGAGACCTGTGTCAGGCTTTTGACCACCAGAACTGCAAGATAATGCATTCGTATTGGTTAGCCACTGGGTTCGTGGTGATCTGGCAGAGTAGCAATAGGAAACTAATACACGGTCTTATGATGTCTTGCCCAAGTAAAAGAAAAATTATTGACCGGAAAGCCCTGAGTTCCGAGGTTATTCCCCCTTTTGATCTCCAGCATGAGATAAATGAGTTCCAGGGAGGTGGGTCTTTACCCTAAGCTAAGCCCAGTAACTAAAGATAGCAGAAAGGACATGCCAAGTTTAGAAGGGATAGTCTGGATGAAGAAAGTTCAGTATTTAGTCCATTTAAACTCTAGAAATCACTCTCTACTACACATAAATTAAAATTTTCAGAACCAGAAGGTGAATCATTTTCCCTATTGTTTAGACTGGAGGAATCTGGGTGGCTCTCCTGAATTCCCAGCTCACAGAGTCACACGTGGGTTTAAGACCCAGAAGGTGGGCACATCATCTCCAACGTGGGGACCTGGCTAGTGAAACAGGCTAAGCTCATTAGTTCCTCTGCAGGAAGCTGTCCCAATATTTCTTGTCTCGAAGTAAGGGTCCAAGTCCTATTGCAGAGCTAGGGGAAGACAATGCTACAAAAATCAACCACTTGCCGTGCCATCTTTGTAGGTGAAACTCATTCCTCTCTCAACTCCCACCCAAGAGGCTTCAAACTGTCCATTTTGGAACAAATAAATATTCAGACATGTTGAACTGAAAAAGGAATAACTGACCTAACTTGTGACTCACTCTAACTAAATACCACGCCCTTGTACTATTTAACACCATTCATACGTCCCACGCAAGCTACTTCACCAAACCTTCCTCCAGCCTTCTCAGACAAGGACCCAAGTCAGAGTCAGCCCCTATCACTCAATGTCTTCACCCTTTCTCTGCAATCACCTTCTCTGCTTCCTAGGGAAATGACCTGAGTTTGCATACATGGGGTCCAGGTGTAAGATGGAATCCTGGCCCAGATCTAGGTCCAGGTAGGTCCACTTAGTAGCAATCTCCAAGTCCCCAAGATGCATAATTGAAATGGACATCTTTGGAAGTTGTTAAATCTCTAAATTGGCTCCTTGGGCCTTGGAGTAAGAACTATCATAGGACAGAGGTGGAAGTCTCTGAAACTGCTCCTGTGCCCAGTCAAGAGAGTAAAAATGCTTGTGATAAAAGGTTGTGGCTCCTGTCATATATCTCATTTAATTCACCAGTCTGATCCCCACAGAAATCAAACAGATCCTGAAAGATGATGATGGGCAAGCTTCCTAAAATGCATGCACTCCAAAGGGTGGGAGATAAACCCTAAGAAAATTCAGAGACCCATCAAATCAGTGATGCTTCTGGGGATGCAGTGGTCAAGGACACACAGGGACATCACAATCAAAATTATTGCACCTCACATTTCTAACAAATAAAAAGAAAACGCCCTATCAGTTTATCAACCCCTCCACCCCCAGATTCTAGAGATACCTATTCCATTTTTCAGAATAGTGTTCCAATCCATTTGCTGAATGATGAGTCTGTCTTCTGACTTTGAGAAGGGCCCCAGATCAGGAAAGGGTTCTGCAGCAGGTCCAGGATACAACCAATCCTTCTCACAGTCTTATTAGAAGTGATTGTGATGGGAAAAAACTATGCAGAGTTTATGCAGCAAGAAATTATACACCATATGAACAACAACTGAAGTGTACTCCTGGGCTCTGGTAGAGACAAAGTGCTTCCCCATGGAATATTAAGTTACCATGCAGGCAGAACTGACCATGGTGAACTGGGTTTCCTCAGACCTACCAAATCATAAGATCAAGTAAATCCAGCAGCAACCCACTGTCCTATGGGAGAATTCCATGAAGGGTTGGCCTAAGTAGGGCCAGCTGGCACAAGCTGGTATCCCAGACCCTGTGTCATCTGCTACTGTAGCAGGTGCCCCACCCCCACACCCCCACCCCTGGCTAACACCACCAATATCATAAGTACCCTTATGACCAGCTAATGGAGAAGGAAAAAGGCTGAGCTCAGTTCTCAGACCAGTATGTGAATATAAGCTTCAAAGAGACCATGGTTCCACACAGCAGTGGCCTTCAAAGACAGTAGGGAGGGAAGATCCTCCCAATAGCCTGAGCTTTGGGGTAGTGAACCTGGTAATTCACTCTGTAGATAGAAGGGGGGGGAGTGGCTTGATGTATTAATATATATAGAGAGAGAGAAACATGGACAATGGCAAATTGTTTAGTTGATTGATCAAGAGGCTTAGGAGGAAAATAAGTGGAAGACTGCACACAGAGAGATAAGGGAAAGAGGTATATGGAAGGATCTATGGGAGGGCACAAAATATGAAGATATGTGTGTGACTTGACAATGCCCAATAGGAAGCATGGAGGAAGCACTAAACCAATAAGCAGAATGATTGACTGAACCAGGAGGTATCTGCCAGCCTCTGAATGGAGCAAAGACATGGTTGCATGAAGGTTATGCATGGACCCAGTATTACGGGATTAATCTAAGATTCATCTAGCTACAACCATTGCCAAATGTCCAACTTGCCAACAACAGAGGCAGGCCAGTGTTGAATCCTTGACATGGCAGCATACCACAAAAGAGAGTTAACCATCCACTTGGGGGTAACTGGATTACATTGCACTGCTTCTACCCTGGAAAAGGTAGTGATTCAGTTGGACTGGAATTGACACCTACTTTGGATAAGAGTCTGCCTTTTCTGTCCATCGGGCTTTAGCTAGCGCTTGTGTCCAAGGGTTTACACCAACGCTGGATCACACATAACGTTGCACTGGACCAAGGGGCCCACTTTAGAACATGGAACTATTGGCCATGAGATCCACTGGTCCTTTCCCTTATCACACCACAAAGGAAACTTCCAGGTTCTTAGAGGAATGGAATGGTCCTTCATTTGAAGTTTCAGTTCAAATGCCAACTTTAAGATGACATCCTGAAAGAATAGAATATCCTTCTCCAGGGCTCTATCCACTCCAAAGCAATGAAAATTAGATGATTCTGTTTCTCCAACCAGTCGTGTACATGGGGTCAAGAGCTGAAGATGGAAGTTGGTTGACCCCCACTTACCATTCCTCCTAATGATCTGCTTAGAGAATTTGGGCTTGCTGTTCCTATGACTCTGAGCCCAGTGTTGCTAGAGGTCCTGATTCCCAGACCAAGAACCCTTCCACCAGAGGACTCAGCAAGAGTCCCATTACATTTTTCGCTATCATTGTCACCTGTTCATTTAGAGTTCCTATGCTAAAAGTCTAGCAAGAAAGGAATTGAGGAGATAGGACTGTTATAAATGCAGGCAGCCAGCTGTTCCAGAGAACCTCTCTTGTCACCAGAGCCCTATCTTGGAAACAGACAGATGAATGCATCAGCTGTGGCTGGAAAAGGGCATGGTGACCAGAGGGCCATTCCCTTTAGAGATGATCATTATACCAGGTGAGTTGCTCAGACTAATAGAACTGCTAGCTAAGGATAAGGATAAGAATAATATGTGGTAGAAGACAGAAATGATGAGTAACGGAAGTGGCCAAAGACCAGCTTCAGTGGTGGGGATTGTGGCTGGTCCCACTAACTGTCCTCTTGTAAGTCTCCCCTGGAAAAGAGAACCACCAGGATCCTGGAAGAGCTGTTTATAAAACATATTATACAAAACAAGTTAATCTGCATTGTGCAAAGCATGGACTGTGGCTGTCTGCGTGTGATTTACTAACTCCTGAGCGTATTCGTGGCTGAGAGCTCTCAGCCGAGTTCCCCTCTGGAAGCAGTCCTCAGATGATGGGACTTATCCAAGCCTTATCCAAGATCGCACCCCCTTCCCAGAGGCAGCCTACATCCAATGGCTGGTTGGTGAGTTAGAAGTAAGTGGTACAGGACATTGCTACAGAGCCACTCCAGCTCCAGAATGCTCCAGAAGATTTGCTGAGGCCTCTCTTGTGGCTCTGTTATGGCTTAACTTCTCCCTCTACCCAACTTTACTCTCCTTACTCTTCACAGATGTTGTTCCAAAGAGATTCCGCCAGGGAACAGTCTACAAGAAAATCTCAGAATCTCAGAATATGCTTCCAGGGAAACCCAACTTAAGATCAATTCTTGTTTTAAAAGACAGAGAGGGACTGGCCTTTTCCTTGGCTTCCTGAGTTATGGCATGCTTTCTCTTGCCCCAGAACCTTTGCATATGCTGATTCCTTTGCACCGAAGTGTCTTCTGTCACATGCTTCAAACTTGACACCAGGGAAGTCCTTGATCGTCCCTTGTCTGGATCAGATGACCGTTACATGTGCTCGTAGGACCACGCACTCCTCCTTCCTGAGACTTATTAGTTTGAATCCTATATTTGTGTCATCATTTGATTAAAGTTTCTTTTGCTCATGATGATAGCCCAGCACCTAGCACAATGTCAAACTCACGGCTGACAATAAATATCTATTAAATTAGGACTCTAATTCCACCATAAACAAGATTCAAACCCAACACATAAATATAGCCTTGTTCACTATAATCTGTCCTTTGCGGGTATTTTCCTTGTCTGGTGACTCAAAAGATAATCACAGGCCCTGGTACAGTGTTGGTGCTCAGTAAATAATACCCGAGTTTACTTTTACACCATAAGTAGTTAGTACGTATTTCTGTTCTTTTGGGTTTTCTCCTGTTAGACTGTGAGCTCCTTGAGAGAAGGTGTTCCCTCTAGTCGGAACTCAAAGCAAGGAGTTCGGCCAATGCTTATTGAATGACATCCTCAGGAAGTGTGAATGTAAACATCTGGCTCTTTTTGAGATGATTCTTGTTTTTTCTTTCTTCTAGGCAGTTGGTATCCCAGAGACACCTACATTGCTAACAGAGGGTCAGAGGGTGCTAATCAGTTCATATTTACTAATGCAATTCTTTCTTAGGAAAACTGAGGACATCCCAACTCAGAGGGAAACGTGCCCTGGCATTCACTCTGCCAAATTAATGAATTTCCCAGATGGGTCTCAGCTCCCATGGATGCTGCAGGACCGTTGCAACAGGGCCAATGAACCCCAATGCTCTCTGGGCTGAGCGGGACTGAGAGGGGAGACCCCATCCAAAGAGACGGCAGGGACTCGCGCCAGGCAGATACCGCACATGGGTCCGGTGCTGTTAGATATTCGGATTTTTCAAAAGAATGCAAAACTGGGTTTTTATGGGACTCTCTCCATTTTATATTTATCCTCAATTTCAAAAAAGAAGAAGACAAAAAAAGACATTGCGCTATCCAGATAAAATAAGCCCACAAAAGAGCCAAGTTCATGGACGGGCTTTGGCAAGCTTTGGGTTGGAAGTCAGACGAGGCAGCCTCTCTGATCTCACTGGAAGAGTAGGTGGGGCTCCGGGATTATGTGTGCCTCAGTTTCCCCATCTGTCAAATGAGTCGATTGGGCCAGAGGTCCCAGCTGTCCTCTCCTGGGTGTCCTTCTGCCTCCTGCTCCCTTTCTCTCACCTCTAAACAAGTCTTGCTCATTTGCAATCTGAAGCCAGCAACTAGAAAGGGATGTTGCCGGGATTTCCATTTCTTTGAAGGGCTAATTACAAAAGACAGGGGGAAAAGCAGGCACCATGCTCCCTTTCACATCTCATTACGTTTATTCAGCTTTATTACTAATTTCTTGGTTCATATAATGTTCACCCTGGGATCTGCCCTTTTGCCTGGTTACCCCAAGTCAGGAAACCTGCCTGAACTCAGGAGGCCCTGCTCACCAACTTTGGTGTTTGCAGATTTTTCAAGCGACCGTCATGAGGCTCAGACAAGCCTCCTGAGCCAAGGGCTTCTCCAAAGAGCATGCTGTCCAAGGATGAAGGTGCAGCCGTCAGCATTCTGAAGGGGAGCCCAGGGAGATGCTCCCACGATCACAGGTCCCCCTTCCCCCAGGACCCACCAGCACGGTCAGGAGGCCTGTCCGTTTGAAGACCCACACAAAAAGCAGGGTTCCGCTGCAGCCGCCAAACCCATCGGACTCTTGCCTGGGGTGAGAAGCTGACGTCTTCTTGAGGAAAAGTCCGGCGTCGTCCACAGATCCTAACACCGCCTCGGCAGCACACGCAGGCAGCACACCGGCACCGGCCACCTGCCCTCGGTAGGGAGCAAAACCCAGACTCGGGTTATGGAAATTCATCTCCAGTTACTTTACACGAATTCAGGAAACAGGTCCCAAAAGAAGCCCGGGGCCGAACGCTACAGGAAATGTGCACACGCTCGCCATGAAATGCCAACCCAAAGGACAAACTCGGTAATCCCACCAATGATGTTCCAAAGCCGTGATGGCTAGCAGCCGACAAAAGCCCGCAGACCTCAATCCATTTTTATTGTATTCAGGCTGCAGTGTTGTATTTCCTGCCTCCTCTTAGCGCCACACATACAGTGTACTTGAAAACAAAAATCTATAATATTGATCCCACAATGTCACCACAATTATTCTTTTGAAACAGCCATTGAAAACAAATTACATCTGCACTGCCTTTTCATCCGCCTGCTGCAAGTGAGCAATGCTCACCGTGGCCTCCAGTACTGTGGCGTTAGCACTGTGTCACTGCCGACAGGACAGCCTGGGGAAAAGCGGTGGGGGAGGGGGCGGCCGGAATGGAAGCCAGATCAAAGGGCCAGGTGGAGAAGAGCGGGGTGGGGGGGGGGGGCTGGCCTGGTCCCGCATCCGCAACCATCCCGGAGGGATCAGGAACCCCGGGCGGCCGCAGGATCTGTGAATCTGAAAAATTCTATGTCTGCATGCGAGGCTAGCTGCTTTCGGGGGCCCAGGACTCCTCCGGGCTCAATAGACCCAATGCAGTTGTTGGACTGATGAAACGGACAGAGGTTTAACCAAGGCCTCCTTTTCGGATGCTCAGTTTAAAATCTAATGACAACGAGTATTATTGGAAGCAATGTGATCTTCACCTGGTGGCACATAATTCCATAGACAGGTCGAAGCCTCCTTCCCAGAACAGGGGCATTTAAGGCAGGAGAGATGCTCACGGTCCCCACCCCCTAAATCCCAATTCCCAACAGACACCAAGATGACCCACTCACAGAAGGCTGGTCAGTCTTTCTCACTCTCTGCAAGCTGCATTCCAGGAGACAGCAGAGACCCACAGACGTCCCCCCCCTACCCCCCACCATCGCTTCCTAGAGCTGAGGCCAGCAGCAGACGAGGTGCCCGGGCCCCAAGCTAGATCACAATCCCCTCCAAAACACACCGGCCAGGTGCCTTGGGAACGTCTGCCGTTGGGGGCCCGCCTGTCTGTTTTCGATTGTCATTCTTGGAAAAATTCTCCCTGCGCAGTAATTAAATTCCGTGCCACCGAGCGGTGGGCAAAGGGAAATTCTTTTGTTAAGGTTTGACCACACAAGTCACAGTAGTGGCTCTTGCAGGCGGGAAGTGATAACTTTGGAGCATTAAAAAAACCAATAGCCTTGTTGACATGGACATGGGAACCTAACCCCTGAAGCCTCCTGGTATGATGCATTGATTTTCCTGTCCGTGTACAGTTCTAAAGCCATCCATTCTGCCTGGTCAGGACTCAAAGGGCCAGAGAGAGGAAAAAAATCTGTTCTCTCCGCTGTACCTCCAGGCAAAGTTGAGAAATAAATTCTACATTTGGAGAGATGATTTGTTCAAGCCATGTTTAAGAGAATATGATTGCATTAGAAAGGGGAAAAAATATTTTGTTTCCCTGTCCCACATAACCCGTAGCCACTGACCCTCATGCAAAATCTGAACACTGCAGCCGTGGCCTGGAAGGGTGCAGAGAACGAGGGACGGTTGTAGAGGACCTCGGAAATTGAGGATCTTATTTATGGGTCTCCGAGTAATATCACGGAGCTGCCCGAAAATGGCTCAAATAATCCTATCTGTCCACCTGTCGTTCCTCAGAGCCTCCTGCCACTGTTCCTTTGCAAAAGATGCCATTCTTCCTTGTTGGAGGGCACCTTGTGACATGACTCTCCTCCCGCACACTTCCTGACCCTCTTTTTTCCCACAGATGAAACAGGCCAGGCTGACTCACTCTTCAGGGTCTGCTGGAGAGCCGTCCTCAGACACACACCTAACCCCGCCCCTGACCCACTGTGCAAGTGTGCAGCAAAAGGCTCCCCCGCCAGCCTCCCAGCCCCTCCTCCCACTCTCCTGTGCATCCTGGGGTCCTCATTCAAAACCACCTCCGTGTCCCCAGAACCCCTCCCCATTCTTGGCAGTGACAGGGAGGGACTTCTGGGTGACGGAGAGAGAGGCCAGCCTTTAGGGGAATTTGCTGAGACACCGCAGGGGACTCCGTGTGCAGCCGGTCTCACATGTTCAGGACTTTCTGAGTGTTTAGCTATTTCAGTTCCAAATAAAGAAAGCTTCAGCGCCGGTCAGGAGGCAGAGCTCATAGAAGTGGAAGACTAGTGTTTGAGCTGCAAATTTGCAGTGCCGTTCTGCAAAGTATTACATACATCATTTCCTGGTGCAGAGGAATATTGAGCTAGTTCAGTGAAGCCAAAAAGGAAAGACCAAAATCATGTAATTTCCCTGACCTAGACAGAACTACGGACTGCATACAGAAATAGAAAATGCTAAAGTGAATGTTCTTACAAGGTTTGTCTCTATAAACATAGACTCCACATATCCCAAGTGTATACAATGTGAACTCAATATCAGCATGCATGCAGACCACTGAAAGTCATAAACCCAGTCACACAAAACATCCCCTACCAGATGATTCCGTCTTGCTAGACCTATAGAAGTATTCTTAAATTAGGTTGGTGTGAATGTGTGCGTATATTTATTATTAAAATACTTACTGTTCTGCCTTTTGAAGTAGATGGACAAATGATTTAGGAGTGGGAATAGACTAGAAATAAAATTAATGCAAATAATGTGTTGATTTTTTTTTTAGCTTGATTAGCCAAGCCAATGGAAAATTCTAGAAAACGTATACAATTATTTTAACTGTCACAGGCTGGCAATTGTAATTGACATGATTTGTACGAGATGCAGTGTAATAACTGAATATATTAAAAAAAAATCTCATGCCTTGATTACCAGGAGAACATTACTAGTGCCACAATATTATTAACAACACAATTATCGTGGCATCCCTAGGATACGCTCTTAGCACTTCAATGCATTAGTGAACCTTTGCTAACGAAGAAAAAATTAAAGTACAGCAAATTTCAAAGCACCAGTTGTACCCAATATCATTAAAAATTTATAAAACTTCCCCTGAACATGACAAGTGTTTGGTTTAAATGAAGATCAGCCACAAGGAGAAAGCAGAAATCTTCTTACTCTTTGTCTCCTTCCTCACCCTATCTCTCTGCCTCTCTCTTTCTCACAGACCTCCCCCAACCGGCACCACCTCAATCCAGCTGAAATATGTAACCATTACAGAGTGACAGTTTGACACACAATGACCCGTCAGAACATTCATCTCGCAATGTTTTATTTTAGTGAGGAGCCAAACTGCAGAAAAAATAAGCAAGTTGTTTCAAGGCTTGGAAGGAGATCAAACATTTCTGGCATCCCCACTTACCAGACCTTTGATTTACAATGGACTTGTCAGAGCCCGATTAGACAGTGTGTGCTTAAAAAACCTACAGAGGCTCCTCTGTGCCCCAGCCCACGGCCATGTCCCCCACAGAGAGCAGCATCCCTTTGTTCCCGGAACCAGCGAGCCTGGGCACAGGCACAGAACTTTGCACCCTTGCAACAGGGCCCCACAGCACGTAAAGCCAATCCGCCTGCAATTAAGTTCCTTTTGCCAAGGTAAAGAGAGAGAGAGAGAGAGAACAAGGAGGGGACTGCCGAGAGAGGGTGCAGGCTGAGCTCTTCTGCCATTTTCTCTTCCTTCCAAGTCAAAATTTTCTCTTCCTTCCAAGTCAAAAGTTATCATCTTTCCCCCAGCAGGAAAAACATCCCCCACGACTGCTACACCAGTAAGCTCTCTCAACCTTATTCAAATGGAAACACTCAGCTTAAAAGAAAAAAATGAGTTGGACCAAAAGTGCAGGTGTTTAAAATATGTTCGCGGTATTACGATTTTTGCTAGTAATTACAACTATGAAAATGGCTGGAAATATATTGTTTCAATTTGTATGGAGAACAATTGCAGAGAGAGAGAGAGCGGCATGATCTGTGCCTGGCATTGGAATGTGTAATTCCTTAACCCTATATGGCGGCCCAGGGCTCGCCGAAGCAAATTATGAATACATGTGTTTGGAGAGCTTGAGTAGTAAATTTGGCTTTTGTGCATCCGTAACAATGCAATCTGACATGTGTGATTTATGGAATATTAAGTTAATACAGTATTATGAAATTAGCTTAATGTACTAAAGCTGTAATTTTAAAGTGAAAAACAATGCAACCAGACGTAAACAATATCAACATTAGCATTTTGTGAAAGCTGAAACCAATTCACTCAAAATGTGTCTGGAGAGTCATAGATTTACCTCGCCTAGACAGACCCAAGTCTCAGGAAAGTTTCAGACCCCGGGACAATATTCCACGCTTCACAGGCCAAGCTGCTCACTCTTAACCCAGAGAAGGATGTTCCCCCGCAGCAGGTGCCCCCCAGGGAGCCCACCCCTTTGCAGCCCTCGGGGAAATGGCCAGAAATTATCCCGAGCTCTTCAGACAAAGTCAAAGGCTTCGCCCTGCAGTACCCTAGAAAAAATCCTCTGGAGAGAGGGCCGGGCTGCAGACACAATTCCAGAAACCTGGGGGTCCAGAGCCTAGAGTGAGACAGCAAAGTCCCAGCAAATCTTCCTGATTAAAAAGAGCAAGTCTAGCAGCCTAGCTCTGCAGCTCCTTGAGGCCCAGCCTGCTTGGGACATGAAAAGGAACCTGAAACCTTTGGGTCGCATCAGAATAAACCATCCCCACGCCAGCCCGGGATTCACGGGAGGTGGGGACTGGGTGAGTGGGGGCGCTCACCTGGAGGCTTCTATCAAGAGCCACTGGCTGTGTGGATGAACTAGGGTCCGAGGAAGGTCCCCTTTGTTTCCTAAGCCTCCCCCCTTTACCCTCTCACCTCCCCAGGACTGAGGACTTGCTTGCATGACCAGGAGTCCTCTGTGGACCAATGGCTGCAAACCAAGCTGTCTCGAGCGCCAGGTTTTGAGCTGGTGGGGGAAAAGAAACCCGTTAGAAAAGACTACCGTGGCTTTCTTTACTTTCAATTAGGATTACTGGAAATGTCATGAGCCTAAGTGAACGCATACGTCTGGAGCCCAGACGGGGCCCTCTGGGGCCTTTTGCTTCCTTGGTCCAAGCATACTACTTCCTGGTGAACGTCAGGCTGGTCACCCCAAACACAGATTTCCTCAAAGGCTTGAGAAACTAGTATGAAAGCGTCGGACCTGGATTCGCCAGGATTCAAGGAGCTCGCTTGTCGCAGTTTAATTAGAGTTCCAAGATTTAGGATCAAATACAGGCCTGAACCTCCTTCAGGGGCAAGAGAACCACACATGTTGGTTCCTGCCGTTCAGATGGGTGGATACCAGGCCTGTTTAGTAAAGGACACCACACCTAATCCGTGGACAAGAGGACGCTCTCGCGGATGAAAGCTTCTCTGAGCCTTCGTGGAAGGGACCAGACACCGAACCCCAGGATGCTGCACCGTGGGGAGGCCCAGGGGACACACACGCTTGAACACCGACGTGATGGCAAATGTATACACGTAAGGGCTTTTGCGGCATTTTCTTTTGAACCCTCCCTATATATGGCTTAACGTGGCAATCAGGATTATTCCATTTATCAACATGTCAGTGTCTTCATATACCCGTCGTAACAATAAAAGCATTCTACTTAAAATAAATGAAAAGTATATGTCAAACTTGGAGATGAAACAGTTGCCGGAGTTCACACTGGAGAAAATCAATTCTCAAATCTCGCAGAGAGGTTTTGTGCCTCCTCTGTCTTGCAAAGGCGTCTGGCTGTTTTCTCTTGGTTTGTTGGCTTTTATTTTTAAGATGCCCTGCATTTATTACGGGAGCCAGAGAGGCAAGAGCTGAAAGCCAATACTAATGTTTTAATTCCATCAAGTATGTTTCAAATCCCATTTTGCATTTTGCATTAGGAACCTAGACTCAGTCAATATTTCACAGCACGGCCCCGCTTGCGGTCAGGTATAGGGGCTTCACCTAACCTGACAAATGCTTTTGCTTCACAGCACGAGGATAAACGGGGCTCGGAGTCAGGAGCCCGCTCACCGCTCTTTCTCCCTGCAAAAGAGCAAATACACTGTCTCGACACAATGTATTTTCACAGAGAGACCACCACGCATCTGGCTCCTAACGGGAGTGCCTCTTGAAGAAGCCACCTTTTCCTCCTCCAGAATTATTAATCTCCAGAAATCGCAGAACCCTCCCCCAGAAAACAAGGTGCTCTATCCCAGTGTCAGAGCAGAGCAAACCAGATGTTTGTACTGAATTCCCATTTCCATATGCGCGCTCGCTGGGCTCTGCGGGGCTAGCCATCGCTCTCCCTGAGCGGACAGCTTGCCTGATTCCCTGAGCGATGTGGCAGCTTGCTTGATTCTGAAAGATAAACATGTTTCAAATGGAAAAACTAAAAATGAGTATACGCCTGCTCCCAGCTCAAATCTTGTTAGGTTTTTGGGTTGTTTTTTTTTTTTTTTTTTGTCACTTCTTTAAAGCAGGAAGTGCCCATTTTCTTAACCTCTCATTTTTTTCTGCATCACATATCAAAATATTTTAACTGGGGAAAAAAAGAAAACAGTAGTAGCAAACCCTGATGCCAAGGGTCCCACTTGAAGGTTTTCTAAATTCAAAGTCACTCGACTTAGAAAGAAACAAAGTGTCCAGATAAACAACAAAATGTGTACACACAGTCCAAAAAGTACACACATCAGTGTACGTGTGTGTGCACATGCACGTGTTGGTGTGTGTGCAAAACAGATGGGCTTCCTGAACACTTCCTATTCTAATAACACTTTTAAAATAAAATCAGAATATACGCCTTGATTTCGAAGAAGCAGTTTTCAGGAACTTTCTCCAAAGAGGTCCTCGCCTTCTGGTTTCCACCAAGAGCATCGGACAGTCCTTGCTAACCCCACTGGAAGTTGATAACTCCGTTCCAGAGCTGCCAGTCTTAGAGGAGAAAATGCTTCCTTAAAATCTGTCCCTCCATCAGAGTGACAGGACTCTGTTGGTTTACCTGTTCTGCAACTGTGGTGACTCATAGGGGAACCGTAACGGGAGGAAAAACAGCCTCAACAAGCCAAACTGTCCCCAGACCCGGGCCGTGGGTTCTTTGTAGCCAGCAGGTGCATGGACCCCATTCTCACCCCACTTAGCAAATTATGTATAAACAAATTAACTTCCTGGGCCGGTTCCCTCTGAATTACTCCCTGGTCTCCGAGTGGTTTTCCATCAGGACAAACCTTTTCCTTTCCCTTATGCACCAGCAAACATACTGATACAATTTAAAGGTCATGTTCTTTTCAAACTGACAGAACCCTCCAAAGTTTTGACGAGAGGCCCTCCAAGCCTCACACCCCTACAGGCGGAAAGGAATTAAGTAAAGCATCACTTGGTGGGAGCTCAATCATGTGAACTGATTAGAAAATGCATCCGGGGAGGGGGGCCTCCGCAAGGTGACGGGAGCGCATCTCAAAAGGAGATGTCACACGGCCAGGCAGAGAGCCCCTGACGCCGGGCTGGGGGAGCCACTGGAGGGTCAATGAAGATATAATTACCTTCTTCCCACAAAAAGCTGCTTCTTTCCCCAATCCTCCAATGAACACCGCTTAATCAGCCTCCCCTTTTTATGCAGACAGTCAAACTTTACCCCAAACCCCAAGACTGAATTAACAGCGTCATTTCTTAGGCTCCAAAGGACGTTTGCTTTGATAACTACAGAATCACCGGGAGTATGGATTGTGCATAAATGTGCATTGTGTGGAGACATTGACATGTTTATTTGTGGTTGTGTTTATGTTATCAGGGGATGGGCAGTTTGTGATGCGCTTTCTTCTTTATCATCTGTCCCCGGAACAAAAGACTGGCACCGTGTTGTTGATGGTGTCAGCTGAGGCTGTCCCCCCTGGGAATCCAGTCAATGATGTTGAACTTTCCTCTGGTATTATTATTTTTGTTATTGTTATTATTATTTGACATTTTTGCCTTGATTACTTGGCTCTTCCCCTGAAGCCTGCTAAGGATCACTGAGACATAACAGCGTTTGACGGTCAGAGAGGTTCCCAGCCCTCTCTGTCCTCACCTGTGTGCGCGTGGTAACGTCGTCCGTCTATCATGGAGACGGGGGACTCGGAGGGGGGCACTGGATCTCTCCTTCCTGCCTGCTCTCATCTGATTACTCAGAGGCTCGCTCTCTTCAAGAGAAACTCTCTGGACCTCCAGGCTCATCTTTAGGGGAAACAACAAAAACCAGCCCACCTCCAAACACTTACCCACCGAAAACTGAAATCATTTAGCCCAGAAACAAAAATAATTTTGCTGTGATGGCACGCACATCGTCAAAGTCAGCCCCGGGCTTGTTAAATTTTTACTGGAATGACTTTCTTTTGAAGCTTCCCTCCTGGTTTCACTGACCGATGCACATAAGTCTGCAGTCTCGGCTGGCCCTGTCACGGAAGGTTGGGGCTGTAATCCCGGAACTCAGTCATCAGATAGGGTTTCCCTGTCACTGGGCTGCCCTTGACTTCATGCCACTTGTCTTTGCAAACTGAAGGGCCCCCTTTCCTCTGCCACAGACACAAGCAGCTCCAGCGCTGCCCGGTTCTTCCAGCTGCCCACACCTCCCTTACCAGCCCTGCCCTCCCAGTATTCCTGCTGATGCCCCTCGGCTGTTCCAGCCTGAGCCAGGTGTCCATTGTGGGTGCACGTCCACACCGCAGGACACAAGGAAGACTTCCTAGAGAGGGTGGTGGTTAAATTCAGTTTCTGGATTAAGGCGTGCATAGCAGGGCAGTCACGGGGTTGGGGGGACTCTTGTCCAGAAAACATAAGAGAGACAGCACTGATGTTCTCATGAAGACTAGATGTCATGTTCTTAAAACTTGACCGTCCGTCCGTATGTCTCCTATCAAACCTTCTTGTAGGTCTTATTGGGGGTGTGGGAGAGGTTAGCTAATTAAAAGCAAACCAGGGGGCACCTGGGTGGCTCAGTGGGTTAAAGCCTCTGCCTTCGGCTCAGGTCATGATCCCAGGGTCCTGGAATCAAGCCCCGCATCGGGCTCTCTGCTCAGCAGGGAGCCTGCTTCCTCCTCTCTCTCTGCCTGCTTCTCTGCCTACTTGTGATCTCTGTCTGTCAAATAAATAAATAAAATCTTTTTTAAAAAAAATAAAAATAAAAAAATAAAAGCAAACCAGATAATCAATTGGCATCCATTAATCAACTTTTATAACGAAGCATGGCAGCCTTTGGCTGGAGATACAAAGAGAAGATATCATCCTTCTCCCTACGAGCTCGGTGAGAGCAGGAGGCCTTAACTGGAAGCCCTGGAAGCCCATTCCAGCAACCGGAAGGCATTCTGGAAGCACCGCGGGCTCGCAGAAACCGGTAACAAGCACCTGAGGGTCACAGCAAAGGCGCCAAAGACGCGGGCCTCCATGTTGCCACATGTCTCCTTCCTAAATGCCCACGTCTGATTGCCCCACCAGCAACCGACTCAGCGAAGGATCTCGAACTCGCTGGGAGCCAGGCAGTCGTGCCTCAGACCTGGGCCTGTTCTCCCCGGGAGAAGGAGGGCTTTACCTCAAAGAGGATCAAGGGGTTTCACACCAGTGGGCTCTTTGCATACTTGCTAAATCTGTCTTCCTCCATTTCTGGAGGGAACTTCAAAATCTGCATGGCTCCTCACATTTGCCAGGAGGGAGAGGATCCAAGACCTTGATATAGCTGAGGCTCGTTCCCTCATTTAAAACTTTTGTTCCTGGAAGAAGTTTAAGGATGTTTTATAAATGTCTTAAATGCACAGTGCAGAGGCCTAGCCTGCTCCCTCCGTGGCGGAGTCTGTCCTGTTCTCTCTGGGGACATCGGTCCTGCGTTTCAGCCTGTGGGGAGAGAGCCTGCTCTCTCTCTCTCTCTCTCTGTCTCTCTCTCCTGTGCTCACGGGATTGGGGAGTCGGGGGGGACACAGGTCAGCTCGCCCCAGAGGCACCTCACAGACCACGCGCCCACGTTACAGGGGTTTTATGTTTTAAACCTTTTACCACGCTTTTACTGACTGTCAACCACCACCTTTGAGAATCCTTTTCATGGGACTTCTAGCGAGCTGTTTTGCAACAGAAAAACTCACCGTGCTTTGGGGGAGCTCAAACTAAGCACCGGGGGGAACACATTCTCAGCTGCGTCTGTGAGAAGTGAGGAAATGAACGCCAGACCCTTTCTGTCCGGCCAGTTTGTCTGACCATTGGTGGCAGCTCCCCTTCCCTGATGCCTCATGGTACAAGCCCTGTTTCAGCCAAGAAGAAAGATCTCATAGGGGGTAGCCCTGGCCTCAGGAGCGGCTTCACTGGGATGCGTCTGTGTGTACCCTGAAGGGCCATTGACCCCAGATCTGACACGTAGCCCGGCAGAGTGCTGCGAGCTGTTTATCTCACCCTAAACGTTGGAGCACGCTCCCCCACAATGCATGTCTGGGGGTCGGCAGGGGTGGCCCATCAGAAACCCATCATTCTGGTGCTCCGGGTTAAACCCTGCCTGTTTCTTCAAGGAGAGAGCATCATTGAACTGGATGAAATTCTCCTCTCTTGTGCCAAAGCAATAAAAGCCACTGGCCTGGGCTGTGTATCCTGCCTGTGCCGCTAACAAGACACATTCCTTTTTGTTCGTGGCAAGGAGTGCACGTCTCTGTCTTATGTCACAATTTCTGACAAGCGTTCCGGCACAAAAACAGTATCTTGGCACCAGGAAAATGACCATCACTTTAAAAGATGAAATTCCAAGGACACCAAAAGGGTAAGATTTCATGAGAGATATGTAGTCAGAAAAAGCCAGCCCTTCCCGCATCCCGAAGACCACCCTCCAAATCAAGTCAGAGGGGCTTTGCTCTCAGCAAACTCCCTGGGTTCAAACCCACCACACAAGCCCAGGGAACACGGCGTTTTCACAGGTCTAAACACCTCCCGTTCTGAGGTCACAGTGAACCGACTGGAAAGCCAGACCAGGAACAAGCTTCTTCCTTCTTCTGTCTTCCATAATTAGTTTAATTCTGTTTTCCTTCTGCGTCCTACAGAAGAATGAATTCTCAGTTGGGGAATCACATCTCAGTTTGGATCACAGAAGACTTATGCCTCTGGGTGTACCTTTCAGAGAGAGCGTTTTCTTTTTTTTTTTTAAGATTTTATTTATTTATTTGACAGACAAGATCACAAGTAGACCGAGAGGCAGACAGAGGGGGGTGGAAACAGGCTCCCTGCTGAGCAGAGAGCCCGATGCACGGCTCCATCCCAGAACCCTGGGGTCATAACCTGAGCCGAAAGCAGAGGCTTAACCCACTGAGCCACCCAGGAGCCCCCAGAGAGAGCATTTTGATGGGGAAAAAAAAACACACAAAAACACATGGCCAACTTCCTTCTTAGAAATATAACACAAGTTGGTTTAATACACACGGCATCCCTGAGCATAATATCTTAAGGAGGCTCAGGGGCTCCTGGCTGGCTTAGTGGGTAGAACATGCCCCCTCTTGATCTCGGGGTCGTGAGTTCAAGTCTCCCACTGAGTGGAGAGAGTACTTAAAAAACAAAATCTTTAAAAAAAAATTTAAATCTTAAAAAATATATTTCTTAAAGAAGAACCATAAGAAAAAGTCACATCAACTAGAAAACTAGAATTTATTTATGCATCAGAGCCCCCCCATGTTACAGGGTGCCAATGACCGCCAGTCTACAATCCATGACAGTTTATCACAGTCACCATCAGAAGACAAGGAGAAGTCAAAATTGAGCCTGTACGGGGAGCCCCAGGCTAACCAAAAGCTTCCAGCCCTGGACCTAGCACCCTCTCGCGTGTGGCAACTGGGCACCAGACTGTCCCCCAAAACCCTCACTCACTATCACGCCCCTCAGTCTCCCTGATGGAGCTCAGCCTCTGAGCCAAGAAGGCGGGTGTTAATCTGAAAGTCAAAGTCCTTCTTGCAAAAGAACGGATACTCTGGGAGAAAAGTTCAGGTTTAATATACTGAGTCTTAGTGACATTGTGTGTTAACAGAATAAACTCTCTTTAATATTCCTGCTTTAAACATGACCGACAACTGTTAAAGTTCAGATCAGCACGTGTTTTGTTCCATCTTGGGAGTTCCCACATTAGATCAAGTTCAAGCATCTTCTTTGGAGAGTCATGACATGCAGGTGGCCTTGTTTGAGAGGCACAGGGGTGGGTCACCTAGCCGCTCCCATTCAGCAGGAGCCCCTCCTCATTTCGCCGTGACACCTAACTCTGTGCACAGCGCCGACTCTGCAGCAACACCCAGTCCACACCTGCATCCCACACCTCTCGTACCCAGAGCCAGACAGAGACAGGACACACAAGGCTGGCACACGTGCACTCTTTGACCTGAAGTCCCAGATCCCCAGGGAGATGTGTTCCTGCCTGCCTGCTCACATTTCGGGACCGTTGCCAGTGACACACTCCCATCTGGGCTTGGGGAGACAGCTTGAACCCCAGCCTGCGGTGCCATGGAGCCCTCCCCACTCTGTTCCCGCAAGGGGAATACAGCACAGTTTCCCACAACCAGCAGAGCCAACTTCCAGCCCAGCACAGGCTCCAAGCCTTTTATAGAACAAAAATGAGTCACCCTTAAATAAGGAAAATGGGTGAGGGGACTCCAACTGTCCCTTCCCTGAAGAGCTTGGGCCGGTGGCCGCTCTAACAGTCTGGGCATTCAGCTGACTTCCCTCAAGAGGGGATGTGGGGGAAGGAAACCTGCCAGAATGACTACCCCCAGGAATGCTACAATGGGAGAGAGGAGGACATCCTTGGGCAAAGAACATTCCTGAAGGGCAGTAGACATGAAGACAGGGAAGGGGGCAGAGCAAGGAGACAGGTGTATGTATGTCTGTGTCTTTCAACCAGAGAGTTCAATCTCAGGTTATTTTATTTGACAAATAAAACTAAACTGCATATTTATGGACTAATGATGTGAGATATTGCTCTTTTATTCATACCCACTGCTGTTTAAAGACCAACTGTAAATATTCCTAAGACTTTTTGCAACTTGGTGTGTCATAGGCAGGAGGCCCTGAGCACAGCCTTGAGGCTCTGTTAACGATAGCACTGCCTCAAGGTCAAGGTCACAGTTTTACCTCCTTTAGCAGAGTTTTTGGCTACTGATAAAGAATGGCTCCTCTCAAAAACCACAGAAACAGGGGGTATAGCTCAGGGGTAGAGCATTTGACCGCAAAAGGCACAGAATCACGCTTCCAACAGTGGTTCAGTGCCGGGTTCAGTGCTGGGCTTGGGGTTTCAGAGAAGACTGGAGTGTGCTTGTCCCTGGTGCTGGTGCTCAGCCATCACAAGGAGTCCATGGCTGGGGCAGAGAAAGGATGTGGCAAGACCATTCCAGGCCAGGCCTGAAACATCCTCCTACTCTCCATCTTGAGGGAAGGCAGTTTGTTAGCTGTTGGTCCAAATGAGCAACCTTCATGGTTTCTCTGCCATTGGATTAAACCACATCTGACCCTGAAAACAGGAGCAGGGGCAAGAGGCCGGTTCACTCCAGGAGAAGAAGTCAGTCCTCTCCATCTCTCCAAGGACAGTAGCAGAACAAGGAAGAGCAAGGGTCCCCCTGGGTCCCGGCATCCGACCCAGAGGACACAGAGCTGAGGAGTAAGAGCAGGCAAAGCGGGGACCGTGGACCTGAGCAGAAATGGTGCGGGTACCAGAAGAACACATGCTATCAAACTCCATGGGACTGACTGTGCTGCCTCCCAGTCCCCATCAGGTCTGGGCAGTCAGAGCAGAGCAGGTGCTTAGGTTTCTGGTAGGAAAAATGGCCCCAGGGGAATGCATGTGCCACCTGTTCAAGGCAGGAGCTGAGCTTGTCCCCAGCCAGGACATTAGAGGTGGGGAGGCGGGTACAGAAGGGAAATCCCAGACAGACGCTGTCTTGGGAGGGTCAGCTGGTAAATGGGAGTGACTCTCACAGAAACGCCACATGGCGTGGGTCCCTGTGGGACATCTCCCAGCTTAGAGAGGACTCAGACCAGCCACCACTCAAACAGAAACTCCACCCTGCAGAAATCCCACCAGAGGCCAAGGGCCTGTTCAGGGTGCCAGGATGCTGGGGTCAATTCTGACATAGGACTCCACACGGTGCTCATCTGCAAGAAGTTGCCCCCACCAGCAACTCCTGCTCAGGGACTAAAGAATTTTTTATTGCCCGTGGTGAGAAAGACACTCCCTGGCTGTGGCTGTTTAATGACAGCTCTGGAGCCTGTGCAGGAGAGGGCACATCTCAGAAAAAGGAAGATTCCAGTAGGCAGAGAAGACTTTCCCAGGGAGGGAGTAGCAGGACCAAAGCCACAGGGATGACAGGAAGCCACACTGTCTGGGCCTGTGAGAAGCTGAGCTACGAATGCAACTGCACGATTGGTTCTGAGAGCAAGGCCCTGCACGAGCCGGTTCTACCTGCCCATCTGACTCATCTCCAACCACCGCCTCTGTGTTCTCTCTAAGTTTCCATCACACTAGCTCCTCTGACCCCAGGGCCTTTGCATGTGACTTGCCTGGCATGTTTTGTTAAGGCCTTCCCTTGGTGGGCTCCCCTCAGAATTTCAGATCCCAAAGACCTAAATAAAGCTGCCCATCACAATCACCTCTGGAGTTTTCTCTTCAGAGAGTACTTCCTGCTCTCTAAAATGTTCTTATTTGCCTGTTTATTTGTTTATCATCTGCTGCCTCAAACCCTATCACCTCCATGAATGCAGGCACCTCGTTTGTTTTGTCCACGGCCTCCAGAGACGAGGACAATGTCAGCTAACAGTAAACCCTCACCAGCTAAAGAGTACTCAGTGAGTGATGAGGGAGAGGCACAGCTCGGCCTCTCCGTGGTCTGGGCACCGATCACCAGAATCCATGGCTGTCCGTCCTTCCTCGGAGCTTGTGAAGCAACCTGAGAAACATAGCTCAGGTAGCTGGGAGCCAGCCAAGGCCAAGCCAGCCCCTGGGGTCTGAGCAGAAGACACTGGTCATTTTTCCAGTAGGGATGGTCAGTGCAATGCAGGCCCCTGGACTTACTCACACAGAGGGTCCCTGAAAGGCTGGAGGAGGGCATCTGGTGATGATGAGAAGAAATGGGCACTCACTCCATTACAAGTGCTACAGAGTGTTCTGCCCAGGCTCCATGGGGTCTTTCAGCCAGGGCTCCAGGCATCAGGCCTTTGTGGAAAACAGGCTATGTCTTGGCTTCCGAGAGCAGGCTGAAAAGCCCCTCAGCCAGGGCCCAGGCATGCTGCCCGGCCCCGGCATCAACCCCAGGACATAGCAAGTGCTGGCTGTCAGCCTAGCCGGACTCAGTCTCCAGCCTCATAGAACCGGCATTCTCCCCCAGATCAGTGTGAGCGCCAAGGGACAGATTGCCACTACCCATGAGAGCTTCTGCCAGACTCTGGAACACGGGTCCCGTATAACAGACAAGGAATTCAGGATAGAGAGAAAGAACTCACAAGAAGGAACTCACAAGCTTCCAGTGACCCAGGAGGCCCAGAAGATGGGTTGGCTTGTGCATGAGGGAGGGTCACTGCTGAGGGGGTTCATGAGTCCCAGGAACACCTGTCGGGGGGAGTCTGCCAGTACCCAGACCTCTTAGATGCTGAGAAAGTGTGAAACACAGATCTTCCAACTCAGGCTCCAACCATTTCCCAGCTTTCTTGTCATGTTGGGCAAGTGATATGACCTCCCAATGGGCCAATGTCCTAACCTAGGATACTGAGACTGTCACTCCCTATACGTGGATGGTTGAGAGAAGAAGAGGTCAATGTCACCTACCTCGGGGAGCTCGGCAGCTCCCAGCCCCCAGTCTGTGCTCAGTGCCATTCATGTTCCTTCTTCCCAACACCTCGGCTGCCTCTCCATCAGTGCCCCGTCCAGCAGAAACCCCGTGAGTCCTTGGGTCTTGACAGAGGAGCCCGGCTGGACACGCCATGTCCCAGCTGAAGGTTCGGGAACCCCCCCCCCCGCGCCACCCACTCTGCCCCTGTCCTGTCCTCATCCTCTCTAACCACCCCTACGCCCTGCTCTTCTTCTCGCTCTCTGCATTACTACCCAGATGGGATTCTTGGCCCATTTCTTCCTCATTCCAGGGAGCGGATTGTCAGAGCCCCAAAAAGCTTGCATCATGAGAAGCTGATATTCGAGGCCACATCAGAACATCAGAGATTTGGGCCACATAAGGACACAGAAAATTCCCACTCGCCAGGCTTTGTGCAGCTGCTCCTCTCCCAAAAGGAGTCTGAAAAGGGATGTCATCTATAGAAAGAACATTCCAGAATGACAATTTTGTAAGTCTCCTTTGACCAGAGGAGATAGGGTACGGTACGGTGAGAGGGCCCTCCCTCTGGTACAGGGTACATGCAGGTACATGCAGGACAGTAGGCAGGCGACGCTCGGGCCTCCCCCAACCCCCCCTCCCCCCGCCAGGGAGGCTCAGGGAAGTTGGGGGTTTCCCTGTGGAGGCAGAAGATGAAGCGTTTGTGTTTTGTTTGAATTGATAATGATGTCAGTTTCGGTTATGGGCTCATTACAACAAACCTGGGACATATTAACGGCTCTTTAATTGAATTTGGAAATAAGAAGGAGAGTTTTGAACGGTCTCGTAAAGAGTGGATGCACGGGCAGGCCTTCACACAGAGAGACGGGCCGTGGCGTCCCTCCCAGTGGTGACCCTCTCTGACCCGCCACCAGGACCAGAACGGGCCCTGGGAGGCCTTCGTCATCACTGCTGGGCTCCTGGGAACTAAGGAGGGAGGTCAGACCAGGAGGGGTTCCCAGGGAGGGGAAGCAGACTTGATGAGATGCAACCTTTTATTTTTCTATCCCAAAGCAGCAACATGAGCATTGCTGACTGTCCAGTCTGAACAGAGAGCCCTCCTGTGAACTCCAAGCCCTCACCCATGCCCGATGACAGCTGGCCCCCTGTCTGCCTTCCCCTCCAGGAGATGAGCTCATCAGGCCAGGGCCCCTGCCACATCCTCTCCAAGCCCAGGCCCTGACACAGGAAATCTAGAAAACTCTTCCTGTTCTGTCTCGTGCTCTCCTTCTGCCCCCCCCCCCACCTGTGTCTTCCCCCTCACATTCTCCTATCAAGCTCTACACAGCCCCTCTTTTGTGAAATCATCCTCGTGAATGATCTCAGATGTGTGTTTCTTTACTCATGCCTCTGTAACCATGTACCAATACACCGTGTACACCCATATGCCATGGTGGGGCTGGGGGCCGAGGCAACAGCCAATTATTGGCAATTATTGCCAAATTGAGCTAATAAAAATACCAGACATCTCATGCAATTTGAATTTCAGACAACCAAGTCATTTTTTGAACTATTTTTAAATTATGCCTTATTGGTCTGAAATTCAAATTCAGATTTGCTGGGCACCTTTTATCTAGCCCCTGTGGTCAGAGGGTGTTTTTTTTTTTTCCTTTTGTAAAATGTAATCGTAGTGTTCACACATGTCTCCCTTAGGATCCTGTGGACCCATCTCCAAGTCAGCGGGGCTAACCCTCGCACATTCTTTTTAGTGGGTGCGTGCTATTCCATGGCGGGGCTGTTCCTCCATCCCCAGGCGATTACCTCTCCATTTGGTTAACTGTCATGGCGGCAACATTGCTTTAGTAAATTCCGGAATACCGTCGGCCAAAGGGAGAGAAGACAACATGATTGGCCCTGTCCTGCCTCCTTAAAATTAGCTGTCACAGCCAAGTCAGCTCAGAAGTCCTCAGCGGGAGAACACATCACTCAGAACAGCTGGCCCCCTGATCCCTGACGGCTACATCATGCAGCCCCGGGTGGGGAGGAGGGATGACACGAGCAACTTCCAACACCCCTTCTTGACCAGAAGAAGAGACACTGAAATGTTGCGGGCTCAAAGCCTGAAATACCGTCAAATGCAGGATCACACACCAACTGTCTCGCCAAAACCCACACCGGCATAATTACTCTGCGCACTCGTGCGCGTGCACACACACACACACACACACACACACACACACACACACACCTTTCATCAGTCCTACCTTTAACTTCATCTTTGTTGCTGAAAACACAAAAACAAAAAAAAATACATAGCAGCCCGGTTGACATTACAGCAACAGCCTACGCCTCATTTTACCCAACCATTTAACTCCCTCTAAGGACCCCGCTCAGACACACGGGCACGTTGATGGGAGCTGTACAAAGGTCAGTGATTTGGAGGCTCTTTCCGACAATTTGCCAGGATTTTGGCATTTGTAAGCATCCATAGGACAGCTCTCTAGCAAGCTGACCTTGACAGCGAATGGGATAAATAAACCTTCAATTTACCCCCTCCAGCTCTCCGCGAGCCGGGCCGGTCCCCACGGAGCCTTCACCTGTCCATATCGTTCAAGGGCCTGCAACTTCCGACTGACAAACATCCACGGCTCCGCGGCCCAGTGACAAACACCATCTAACAGATAAGGCTTCTGAAAAGTCAAAGCCAATACCGCTTCCATTGAAAATTTAATGCCGGCTCCATCTTGGCCCATCATTCTTCCGACTGTTGCACGTGTCCCGAGAGGCCTTGAAAGCTAAGGCTCTGCTCCATAACAGGTAATGACGTGGCATTTAATGATACTGTCCAAAGTGATCCCGGTCTTTGGGAAGTAATGTGCGCTCATGTACCAGATAAGCACCGCCGAAAGTACTGAGCCGCCGTATCTTTCACGGCCCTGTCACCAGATACGATGTGACACATCCCCAGCCATCCTACCTGCCGCTCCCCCGACCCCGGCCATCAGACGGAGTGCGTGTCCCCGGCGTGGCGCTCCAAAGCGTTAAGGGAATTCAAGCAAAAGGTAGGATGGGCACCTACCCCTAATTAAGTATTCACAGCCTCTTTTAATACTTCAGTGCTCTTGGATTTGCTACTAAAATCCGTGAATTATACCTCATTGAAAAATGTCCTTAATCGACTCTGACATGTTTTATTGGAGGCAGAAAAAATGTTTCAGTATGATAGATAAGGTTAAAAATGTTACTACTCTGATCATTTACTCGAGTGCCAGGCAAGAAAAAAAAAAAAAAAACAACAACAAAAAAAAAACCTCCAAAGCCAAAAACCATTTACATCACTCATTGGATGCAACAGAGGAAGAGGGGGAAAAAAAGAAAGGAAAAAAAAAAAAAAAAAAAAACCTTATCTGACAGCCCATTTTAGCTGATGGGACAAAGTGCACATTTTCAATTTTCTGACAAAGTTATGTTGTTTATGTAGATAAGGGGAAAAACAACTGTAACATTTCTACAGCATGCCATAAGGACTGGAAATGTGACTTCAACTGTAAACTATCTGCAAGGCACGCCGAACACAGCCCCGCATCAGAACATCACCTCCAGGCTTCAGACCAGATCGCACACCACCCGCCTTCCTGCTCTCAAGCAGCCGAGGGTTTGCGAACAGCCCCAGACCCCCACCCTGGCCCCCTGGAGTGTGCATATGACTGATCCACGAGGGCAAAAAGTCCTCTCTCCCAGCATGTGCCCCAAGAAGCTGCAGTGGGAAACGTGGAAAGCTGCCAGTGGAGAGGCCTTTCACAATCTGGTTTTTCATGGAAACACGGAGTCTCGCTGTTTTCTCTGCACTTTGGCGAGTCCCGGTGACGGCAGAGGTGGGAATCCAAACTCCGGGAGCCCTGCCCACCCTGCCCTAGGGCAGGTCTCGTGCAACATTCTGGGTGATGACCCACAACTCCTGGTAAGCCTCTACCAGGTGTCCAACCCAATACCGCCTTCCGTTACACCCCACACGCGGCTGCCTGGCCAGACTCACCATTCTCCCACTACAGTGACAAAGGTCCCCGGCGAGAGTAGTCTGAGTCCTCACATCCACAGACGGGGACGAATCTCAGGACGAAGGCTGGGTAGCAGCATGGTCATGGGCCAACGCCCTCATCTGTAAAGACAAGGGGATGACAGCGTCAGCACGGCAGACTTGCCAAGCGCCATCCCGAATGCCCTGGTGACAGGGACTGGTGATGGCTGGGGTTGAGGGGATCTCCCCCCAGCTGTAAGCCGCTGAGGGCATGCTCCACCCTGCAGACGCCGCGCAGAAACTTATCCCTCCTGTTCCACTGGTATTTTCTAGAAGTAAGTCTCTTTTAAAGTAGCCAGAGACAGGATTGTTTTCCAAATAGACTCCTGCCCTGAGGGACTGAAGTTCATTATAAAACTGGCGGATACTCACCTGCTAAATCCACGTCTGGGGAAAAGAATCTCAGTAGAAGTTTTCCCGATCAAGGTCGCCGGGGTCAGGTAAAGCAGGGAATTCTGCGGGAAAACGGTTGCAGATCAAACAATGTGATTAAACAGTCAGCCTCCCTGAGAGTGAGGGGGAACAAGATAAAGCCTAAAAATATTGCTTCTTTGCAAATCCGTTGTCCTGGGTAGCCAGCAAACATCCTCCAGCTAAGAAACCACACGGGCCACAGCCACGCAGCTGGGGAGGATTTGCGGACACGGACACCCGTGGTTTGACTTGTGTGGCATACATGCTTTTAAAATGCTTAATTAGGGAGTGCTACCTGGGGGGCTCGGTCAGCTATGTGTCTGCCTTTGGCTGAGGTCATGATCCCGGGGTCTTGGGATCGAGCCCCAAGTTTGTCCAGCTCCCTGCTCAGTGGGGGAGTCTGCTTCTCCCTTTCCCTCTGCCCCTCCCCTGCCTCATGCTCTCTCTCAAATAAATAATTTTTTTTTAATCTTTAAAGGAGAGCACCTCTCGTGATGATCACTGTTGAATCACTATAATGTATCTGAAACCAATATAACACTGTTTAGACTGTACTACAATTAAAATTTTAAAATAACAATACAAATAATTAAGAATTAAATTTTTAAAATTAAAGATAAAAGCATTAATTCATTGTTGCAGAGCTTTACCAAAGACCACATACAAACCTTAGAAAGGCAACATTCCTGTAAGCTTGAAATCAGTGGGACCTTCCAACAAGTGGTAACTAACAGCATTTATAAACCAGTAACATTTAAAAATGAGGAAACTCCCCATGAAGATATACCATCTTTTGGAAAACTATTTCTGGACCTACTCTTGCTTCTATCAAAAACAGGAAGAACATTCTCCATATCCAGCCAAGTTTCATCAAGACGGTCCTGGGAAAATCAGAAGCCATCACAGGAAACATGACGACCACGTTTAATGTGGGATCCTAGACGGGATCCCGGGAAAAAAACAGGACGTTGGTGGGGAAACTGGTGGAATCCCGAGAAAGCTAGGGGTTTAGTCATAGCAGCAGATCCATGTTGGTACTGACCACATCCACAGTGGTTCTGACCACTGTGCCCTGAGAATGTCATCTGCTGATGTTAGGGGACACTAGGTGAAGGGCATGTGGGGACGCCGTGTATGGTCTTTGCAGTCTTTCTGTACATCTACAATTATCCCAAAGTAAAAAAATATATATTTTTTAAAAAACGAGAAGAATAAAACCAAAATGACCATGTCCTTCCTCTACATGTCCTTCACTCGCTGGTTTCCTAGAGCCTGGACCCTTTTGAATCTGACATCCCCATTCTCGAGGTAAGTATCTCCAACACCCCAAGGGACATGGCATTAGAGTTGGAAGCCACACTGATCATCACCATCCTACCTGCCCCGGGACCTTGACTTGTGGTCTATGTGATGGGGGGGGGGGGTGGGGGGGTGAGTAGGATCAGGAAGCATCCTCTGTTTTGTGAAGCTAGTTCCCATGCCCACCACTGAGCAGAGAAAAGGAAATTCAGCACCACAGTAGCTCAGTGGCGGTTCTGTGGACCCCACGACACACAATGACCCATGGCCTCTTGCCAGGCTATTCTCCAAGGATGCTCCCTCTTGCCAGGCTATTCTCCAAGGATGCTCCCTCCTGGCTGCCCTGTTGCACATCCCCCAGCTGATCACAGCTGTCCCCACTGTCCCTGCCCAAGCCCAGAGCCCCTGGGGCCAAGCGGGAGAGGGCAGGCCAGGGAGAGCCGAGGGGTACGCTTGACTTCTCCTAGGCTGCTGATTCCCAAATTCTCACCTAGAGGTTGAGCCTCTGGTCCTCCCTGTCCTCAACCACAAAATGAGGATAATCCTACCAGCATCCACTTGGTGTAGTTGCCGTGAGGTTTAACTGAACCCACACGTGTGAACTGCCGTTCACAGACCCTGGTGCCTAGAAAGCCCTCGTGAGCGTCAGTGATGCCCCCTGGACAGGAGATGCGCCTGGGAAAGGGTGCCAGACCCAGGGGCGGGAAAGGTGGCTAGATGTGCCAGAGCTGAGAACCTCAGAAGTTGTCCGAACAAGGTCAGCCTCAGAGGGACCGCATGGGAGGAGAAAATAGTCCTGGGGTAGGAGGAGGTCACGGTGGTCTGGAAGTCTGGCTCTGTGGGCAGGGAGGGCGGGCCCAGCCCATTTCACAGACCACCCCCCACCGGGCCAGCTGGTGTTGAGCCCTCAGGGGGAGCTGCTGAGGTGGGGGTCCTGTCCCCATCCCCAGCAAGCAGACTTGCCCCCTGCCACATCTGCCCAGGGGACAGCCCAGCTCAACCCAGCGGGGTTCCTCCACATTCTCCCGTGCAGACCTGCACCTCGTTTTGTTTCTGAAACAGGACAGTAAAATGAATGTATCTTTCTGGTTATTAATTTTCTGACTTTTTTGTTATTGTTGTTTATTTATCTAAGTGGAAGAGGTTTTATTTCCCAAGCAGCTGCTAGATGGAGTGTGAGGAAGAATTGAAAATCCAGCTCTGTGTGTGGCTGAAAACTTACCAGTCGAGGCTGAAAGAAACCTCTTCTCTTGCCGGAAAGAAGGAGAAAAAGAAAGAACCCATTTGATTAGGTTTTTTTTTGTTGGCGCCGTGACTCAGGTGCTTGCCTACTTGAGTCCAACTCTCAGGCTGGGCCCCTGAACCTGGTTCTTGCCCTGTGTGGACCCAGCCCAGCTGGTACAGCCATGTCTCAGCTCCCAGAGTGGCCATGGATCTGGCAGGGGAGGGGGGGCTTTAGATGTATGTCACTTAATGAGACCTCACCCCCTACCCATACAGCTGAGAGGCCGAAGCTCTGGTGCCCCAATAAAAGAAACCCCAGTGGCCATCCAGAGAAAACTCTTGACATCTCTAACTCCTGCCCCTAAACACCACTGGGATGGTTAATCTTTGCCAACCTGACTGGGCCACAGAGTGCCCAGATAGTCGGTTAGTCATTATTCTGGGTGTGTCTCGGAGGGTGTCTGGGGATGAGCTTAGCATTTAAATCAATAGACCGAGGGGCACCTGGGTGGCTCAGTTTTGATCAGGAAGGGATGCTGTACTTTGTCAAATGCTTTTTCAGCATCTATTGAGAGTATCATATGGTTCTTGTTCTTTCTTTTATTGATGTGTTGTATCACATTGACTGATTTGTGGATGTTGAACCAACCTTGCAGCCCTGGAATAAATCCCACTTGGTCGTGGTGAATAATCCTTTTAATGTACTGTTGAATCCTATTGGCTAGTGCTCCATATCACTCGGCATCAGGGAAATACAAATCAAAACCACAATGAGATATCACCTTACACCAGTCAGAATGGCTAAAATCAACAAGTCAGGAAATGACAGATGCTGGCGAGGATGCGGAGAAAGGGGAACCCTCCTACACTGTTGGTGGGAATGCAAGCTGGTGCAACCACTCTGGAAAACAGCATGGAGGTTCCTCAAAATGTTGAAAATAAACTGCCCTATGACCCAGCAATTGCACTACTGGGTATTTACCCTAAAGATACAAACGTAGTGATCCAAAGGGGCAAGTGCACCCGAATGTTTATAGCAGCAATGTCCACAATAGCCAAACTATGGAAAGAACCTAGATGTCCATCAACAGATGAATGGATCAAGAAGATGTGGTATATTTACACAATGGAATACTATGCAGCCATCAAAAGAAATGAAATCTTGCCATTTGTGACAACATGGATGGAACTAGAGCATATCATGCTTAGCGAAATAAGTCAAGCAGAGAAAGACAACTATCATATGATCTCCCTGATATGATGAAGTGGTGCTGCAACATGGGGGCTTAAGTGGGTAGGAGAAGAATCAATGAAACAAGATGGGATTGGGAAGGAGACAAACCATAAGTGACTCTTAATCTCACAAAACAAACTGAGGGTTGCTGGGGGGAGGGGGGTTGGCAGAAGGGGGATGGGGTTATGGACATTGGGGAGGGTATGTGCTATGGTGAGTGCTGTGAAGTGTGTAAACCTGGTGATTCACAGACCTGTACCCCTGGGGATAAAAATATATGTTTATAAAAAATAAAAAATTTTTAAAAATCTGTATACAGGAAGACTGAAGTAAGGAATAAACATGTATTTGTTAATATTTAAAAAAAAAAAAAAGGAGAATCACGTCCTCTGGATCTCCCCGGTTGCCATGTAAGTCCACATGGCCACTGTCTATGGTGCGGACAGTCTCCGTGTGAACACATTTCTCAGTTCCGTCACCACTTCTTGCTTTCTGTGGCTGCCTACCTTTCCTCCTCCTGTTGTATGTAATGGGGGGGACGGTTCTGTGGCACCCAGGAAACTGGACAAGACTGAAGCCAGGAGATCTGATCTAATGCTTCAAAGGAATCAGGTGCCCTCCTGAGTCCTCGATGTTTCATTGGGGTTGACATTGGTTTCCCTGGCATTTATTTCTCGCAGTTATGAGACCAGAGAAATTAATGGGTTCTTTACAATCTGTGAGCCTAACGACGATTGGAGTTAAGTGCATTCTCTGTGACAAGGCACACACTGGGTGTGACAGAGTTCCTGGGGCTCTCTGGACCCTGTGCTATCCATTGGCAACACAGCACCATTATCCCCACTTCAATGCTCTCCTTTGCAACACGCGGGCTAGAAACTACATTTTCTGGAACCTCCTGGATGCTGCCAAATGAGAAAAACTTGCCCAGTATGAAAGCAGAAGCCTTATCACTGCTCGTGTGACAGCAGTGGGCAGGCGCATGGGCCCTGCAGATAAGAACTTCTCCAGCAGTGTTGTACCGGGGGTACAACAGAGGCAGCTGGAGGCACTGTCCATGGTACCCAGCAAAGTCTCGACTCTCCAACAGCCAGAGCTGTCCCCTGATGGTCTTTCTGCCAGCCTTTCCAGGTTTTAGAAGCACCACACCTCCCGTATTAAATCTCTTCCTCCTTAAGATAGCCAAAGTTATTCTGTTTCCCTTGTAATGTATCCGGTCACCAAAAAATACCAACAGCACTTGTGTATTGAACTCAACGTGAAATGTTGACTTCTGTGGGGCTGTCAGAGAATATTGGCATTAAACAAGGTACGGCTATCCGTTGAGGACTCTTGGCCCAGGGAGTGACTGACAGGATTAGCAACAGGCGCACTCTTCAGTGTTTCCAATCACATCAACCACAAGGATTTTTGAAACATTTTGTCACTTGTCACATGTCACCATGTTATATCACAAGGCCCCAGAGGGCAGGAAGAGAGATTTTGTTTTTGTTCAATTACGTTCTTGTGTAATAAACTCCACACAACTATCCAAACCATTGGTTGTCCTCTAATACATTAGACTATTAAATATCACTGGCAAACATGTTTAACTCTCTGAGAATCTGAGATCATTTCATACAAAGGTGACCACCAGAAGGGATTCATGCTGGTGTTTCCAAGGCTCCCCCAGGAGCCAGGGACTCACTGCAGGTCAGGGGCATCAGAGCTGGTACTCAGTACCCCGGGGGATATTCAGCTCCATCACTCTTTGCCCTGTTGCTAAATAAGCAAACTTCATTCAGTCTTCTTTAAAATGATGGCCATAGTCCACTTTTTTTTTTCTTTTTTAAGAGAGAGCAGCAGTGGGTGAGGAGTGAGCAGTACAGAGGGAGAGAAAGTCCCAAACAGGCTTCACACTCAGTGTAGAGCCCAACATGGGGCTGGATCTCATGACCCTGTGATCATGATCTGACTGGAAATCAAGAGTCGGATGCTCTACCAACGGAGCCGCCCAGGTGCCCCATCCACAGTCCACTTTTAAAAATGTGTCCATGAAAGGATTCTCTCTTTGAGGTCATCGAGGCCAAGCCAAGTTGTTTAGACGCAGAGAAGTGAAGACAAAAGGCAAAGCCCTTCATTCCACCGACAGGGCACTGGGCATCCCGTGTCAAGTTGCTGGAGGACCGCAGTGGGTAAGACTAGCTCACCATTCCCGTTCTTTGCAGGTGACGCAGCCAAAAAGCACATACATACAGGAGAAAGCCCAGATCATTCCAGCCAGGGATGGCTGTCATGCAGGACACAAAACAGTTGATGTGACAAAGAGTGACCCACGGTGAATGTGCAAGTGGGGAACTATGTCTTCAGACACGGGTCTAAAAGGCCTCCCAGGGGAGATCTGGTACAAGGAACCACCTCAGAGAAAAGCCGGAGGGTAACACCCAGGCAGAGGAGACAGCCAGGCAGGGAGGGACCTGGCATGTTGGGGGACAGAGAGAAAGGCCAGAGCAGAGTGAGGGAAGGGGCTAGTGGGAGAAAATGAGGTTAGAACCAAAGGCCCGGTGGGAGTATGTCAGGCTTGACCGATATGCAAAAGGAGTGAACTTTATTCCAAAGCACTGGGAAGCCATCTGAAGATTTTAAACACCTCCTGGCAGAGTCAGGCTTGGTCACCTCTCCCCATACACAAGATTCTCACCAGCAGACCGACTCTACAGATCAAGCTCAGTGTCCCCATGTCATGCACACACCCCCCAGGTCTCCCAACCTTGGGTCTCCTTCACCACACCTTGAGATGAAGTCTCCAAGCCCGAAGCCAGTCTGGTGTATCTCTCACCATACCCTCAGATCAACCCAGGCTTTGTAAATCACCGCACACAGATTATGACCACTGCAGGCACATTCACTCCCACCCCAACAAAAGAGTGTAACCTTCCTCACCCAGGACCCATGCAAAAGCAACCTCAGGCTATCTTGGTCTCTGTTAGGAATCCCCCTCCAGTGAGCCTCCCACTGAGCTCACAGGCAGCTAGAGCCCCATGGATCATTAAGGTATAGACACAAACCCCCATGGCTTATGAGAGCACACACAACTTCCTGTCTATCCAACATCTATTCATTCATTTATTCATCCAACAAACACGTATTGAATATCTACGATGGGTCAGGCCATCTACCTGGTCTGAGGACATGGCAATGAGCAAGGTGGTCATAGGCGCCCCTGCCTGTGTAAGTTCTCCATTGCTTCATACACAGTAGCACAAACTTAGCAATTAAAGTACCAGATTATTAGCTTAAAGTTTCTCCAGATCAGGGGTCTGGGAACAGCTCAGTTGAATCTTCTATGGAGGGTCTCACTGGAGACTTCAATTAAGATGTTGGCCAGGATTATGACCTCAGCTGAGGCCCAGGGTCGTCTTCCAAGCTCACTGAGCTCAGAACTGAGTTCCCCATGGTTGTAAGAATGAGGTCCTCAGGTCCTAGAGGCCCCCTCAGTCCCCTGCCTCAACACAGCAGCTTGCTTCTTCAAGACCAACAGGGGAACATCTCTGCTGCTTCAAGGCCCTGACTTCTAGACCCTCTTTTAAAGTGTCCACCTGATTAGGTCAGGCCCACCCAGGATCATCTCCCTTTTGATTAACTCCAAACCAAATCCTGTGGGATCTTCATTGTACCTGCAAAATCTTTTTGCCTTTGCCATGTGCCACATCATATTCACTTGTTTCCCCTACGTCCATGAGGAGGGGTTATAGGGGGCACCACACACTAGAGAGCAGGAAACTCAGGGCCACCTGGCACACCGCCCTCACAGAATTCCCATTCCAGCCAGAAAGACTGGAAAGGTAACAGTTGAACCAGGGCACCATGGGCCAGAATCTTGGCTCCATCCCTGGCGGCAAGGGGACCTGGCTGGGTGCCATGCTCACCACTGCCTGCCACCCAGAGTGCAGCACTGCCTCCTCCTCTCCGCTCACACATGCTCTCACACATTCTGTGACAACTGTCAGTGCCTTATTCATCATTTCAGATTGCAACTTACTGTTTTCTCAGACACCCACTTTAATACCCTGACATTTCTGTTCAGCCCATAACATTCTGTCAATTGTTTACATCTTCCTCTCACACCGATTGGCTTTTCAGCTGCATTCCTGGCCCTTCCCAGTCTTGGTGCATGAGGCTTACTGAGCGGTTTAGAGTCACTCCCTCACTGTCCACGCCGCTGGACCACCAGTGAGGTGTGCCACAAACCCCACGTCAATCATCTCCCAAGACACTCACAGCTTATGCTCCAGGCTCAGGTTGGAAGCTACCTGCAAAAAACACAGCCCGCCTAAGCAGAAATTCCTTCTGTGTCCTTTTCCAGTTTATAACTAAAGGCCTGTTTCCAGAATCTGCAGGTGGAAAGAACTGTCCCCAGGCTTTTCACCTGCCTTTCCATCTGCCCCACATCTGGCTCATCAGCAGGACCTGCTATCTGTCCCCTGGCCACCACCCCACCTGCCCTCCAGTTTTGACGGCCACCACCACCAGCAGCCCTCCCCAACCATGCGCTAACTCGTGTTCTGCCTTCCTCCGCTAGGCTTCTCCAGACCTATCTCCAAACCACAGCAGGAGAGGTTTTCTGAAAACATAAGGCATCACCGTCCTGCAGTCGACCCTTAAGGGGCTTCCCACTGCACAAGAATGCAACCCAAATTTCCTTCTCTGGTCTTCAAATCACGGCAAGAACTGTTACATCCTTACCTAATCTTGCCCCTTTGCAGGCCCTCCCACGTGTCATGCAAAGGCCACACAGGCTTTCTTTGAGTTCTTCAGGTTCTTTTCCATGGCCGGGGACTCGTGGATGTGCTATTCTCTTTGCATGGGCTGTTTCCTCCCACCCACATGGGAAAATGGTAAATTTTGAATGAATGGTGTTGGAACCAATGGACAAGTATTTAGAAACAAAAATCAATGTTTAGCTCCTACATGGCTGTTGCCTACCTGTAGGCTTTGATTTACCATCAAACAAGTCTCCCAACCACATAAGCTAACACAGGATCTCTCTGCTATTCTGCACCTCACCACCTTGATTGTTTGTTTCATAGTCAGTGTTGTCATTTTCAGTGATTTTATTAATTTGTCTGTTTACTCTTTTCCCTGCCACCATGCTGGAATGCAGATCCCAGCAAGGAGGAGAGACCATGTGGCTACGGCTGGCCATCACACACCCAGTCACTGCTTTGCCTAACACCTTGGCAGGTTCATCATGTGGTAGAAGCTCAAAAAACATCTGTGTGATGAAAGGCTGGATGCATGAGTGAGGGAATGCATGCTAACTTTGTGGTGTGAAAAATGCAAATCCATCGTGTGATTCAAAATGTAGGAGGCAGGAGGGAGGGTCTTGTCACACTTTATGTGCAACTCTGTTCTAAAGGTATAATAATTAAAACAGTGGCATTTTCAATGAAAAGGAAAAACAGAAACAAATGAATGGAACAGAATGAAGAGTCAAGTAAGTAAACATATCACTCAAATATTTAAACAGGTTTTTTTAATCAGCAGGAAAAAAAGAGATTATTTTTAAAATGGGGTGGGACAGCTAACTAGCTGACAACAAAGAGAAAGAAAATAAGCCAGAGCCCTACCTCATTACAAAGAAATAAACTTGAAATGACTAAAAATTTCAATAGAAAATTAAGCCAGAGGGCACGTGGTTGTCTCAGACACTCCTTAAGTGTCTGCTTTCGGCTGAGGTCATGATCCCAGGGTCCTGCTATCGAGTCCCACATCAAGTCCCACATCATGCTCCTTGCTCAGCAGGGAGTCTGCTTCTCCCTCTCCTTCTGCCCTTCCCCCTGTGCATGCTTACTCTCTCTCACTATTTGTCAAATAAATAAATAAAATCTTTGAAAAAAATTAAGCCATGATATTTATTATAGAATAAAATTTCTGTTCATTACAATGTAATCTTGGGATAAATAAATCCTAAGTAAGACACTAGGGAAAACACTGATATATTTGACTGTGTAAAAATGAACAAATCAAACTTACAAATAATAATTGTGGTAATGAGACTTGCAGCCATAATGGAGAAAAGAGATCTGTCATCTTTGGCCCCATAAAACAAAAAAATAAAACTGGATAAAGTCATCAAATACAAACATTTAAGGATTCTGGGAATTGACCAAAGGTAAATGACTAATTGGAAGTGGTTATGCATGAAAAACTGCTAGATGTTTGAGTCAGTGGCTTTCTTCCTAGGGCTTTCTCTGTCCACTTTCCCACATGGGTTGGCACCATAATTTTGTCAGGGCAAAGCTAACTGTGAAAAACATCATCTCTACTGCCAAAGGGAGCTGACCTGTTTTGGAGTAGAAGGCAAATCTGTAACTGATGATAGTGTCAGTAAATGTGCAAACTCAGAAGAAAATTAATGAGGGACAACCCACAGATTTATTAATATAAGGTTGCAGCCCCACTTGAAGGGAGTGGTGAAATAGCTAAAAATTTATTAGGGAGATATTAAAAGAGGCAAATAAGCTACTCACACATCATGGCTATACAGAGAACCTTTGGAAGGTAGGTGCAGGTGGGACTCAAGAGATCACAGAAGAAACTAAAACTAAATCTTAAGGAAAAATTAAAAACTGCCTAAATATGGACTGCACTCCCCAACCTAAGTATAAATTAAATAGCAGCATGTGGTGCATGGAAGAACCCAAGACATATGAACATATGAGCACAACATCTTCCCAATCATCTGACTACAGATCTACACAGATACAGTGGAAACTCTTAAGCCTGGTTTAAAAAAAAAAAAAAGACAAGAATTCAAAAACTAAGCAAATACATCTACACATGATTAGAAGACAGATTCTACAGATTAAGCTCACGTAAGTTATTAAAGAAAAAACCCTTCAGGAGAAAACCCCCAATCCAGAGTTGCTACAAAATATTTTTTCCACGTCCAGTTTTCAATTTAAAAAGTCAAGACATATAAATACATAGAAAAGCATGATCTATACTCAGGGAAAAAAGGAATCATTACAAATTAATGCTGAGTTTGCCCAGATATTGAATTTGGGTTTAGCAGATTGAGACTTCAAAGTAGCTATTATAAAAAAACATGTTCAGAGAATTTAAAAAAAAAAAAAAAAAAACTACGTTCAAAGAATTTTTTTTTAAAAGACCCTGTTTCACACCATATGCAAATATTAGTTCAGAATGGCCCAGCAGCCCAAATAACAGCAAAACCATAAAAAGCTTAGAAGAAAACATAAGGGTAAATCATCATGATCATGGACCTGGAATGAATTCTTAGATAAGACACCAAAAGCTTGAACAACAAAAGAAAAAAAATAGATAAATACATTTACCTGGAAGTGGGGATATCATGATCAGGAAAGTGGTTTTTTTCAGGGCAAGTCTTACCACTGCACTCTAAATATGTTGACCCCTATGATTTTTCCCAAATGTGGGAAACTTGGCTGCATAATTTGGGGTTGTGGAAAACTATATTTGTGTTCTCCCCTGGAAAAAAATAAACTAGACTTCATAAAAATTAAATATTTTTGTGCATCAAAGTGTATCAAGAAGGTAGATAGACAACCTACAAAATGAGAGAAAATATTTGCAAACCATATATCTAATAATACTCTAGCATTCAGAATATACAATGAACTCTTACTCAACAACAAAAGATAAACTCAACAACAAAAAGATAAACACCCAACTTAAAAATGGGCAAATTACTTGAATTTGTCTTTTTGCAAAGAAAATATACAAATAGCCACAAGCATATGTTCAACAGCATTAGTTTTGAGGGAAACAGAAGTCAAAGGCACAATGAGGTAACACTTCACATTTCACATAGAAAGTAACAAGAATTGGATAAGTTATAGAGAATTTGGAATACTCTTATGTTGCTGATGGTAAAGTAGTCTGGTACAGCCATTGTGGAAAATAGTTTGGTGATTCCCCAAAAGGCTACACAAGGAATTGCCCAATGGTCCCAGCAATTTGACTCTTTGGAATATACTCCAAAGAACTGAAAGCATGTACACAAACAAAAACACATACATGCATGGCATTAATAACAATACTCATGATAATAAAAAGGTGGAAACAACCCAAATGTCCGTCAATGAATGAATGGTGAAATAAATGGAAATGGAGGAATATTGAAGCAAAATGGCCATATTTTACTTCAATAAAGTCAATATCAGCCTGAAATAAATTGTGATACCTCAATATGTATATTTTAAAACCACAGACCAGTCATTACTGAAAAAAATTCATAGTTTAAAAAACAGAGGAATAAAAATGATACATATACTAAAATGCTAATTTAACACAAGAAATGCAATAGAAGAGAGACAAAAATATAAATAGGACATAATTGAAAACAAATAACAAATAGCAGGTGTAAATCCAACTACTTCAATAATCATATTAATATGGAAGGGCTAAATTCTAAACAAAAGGCAGAGATTATCTCTGCCTTTTTTTAAAGCAAGATTCTAGTACATTTCATCTATAAGAAACATACTTTAGACTCAAAAATAAAAATATATCAAAGTAAAAGAATAGCAAAATGTATAACTTGTAAACATTACTATAGTTAGGGTGGCTATATTAATTCAGGCAAAATCATATTAAGGCAAGAAATTTTTCTAGAGAAAAAGAAATATTTCATAATGATAAAAAAGGCTTAATACATGAGGAAAGTATAAAAGTTATAAATGTGTATGAATATAGTAACGGAGCCCCAAAACACAAGAAGAAAAACCTGATAGAATTGAAAGAAGAAATAGAGAATTCATTAATTATAGTTGAGGATATAAGTTATAACTAAATAACTTTAGTTATTCTATAGTAACTAGACTGAAAAACAATAAAGATAATTAACAATTTGAACAATCTGATCAACTATATGGACCTTGACATTGATAGAACACTCCAACAACAGAATAATACATTCTTTTTGTGGGGGTGGGGAGCAAGATGGCAGAGAAGTAGGTGACCTGAATTTTGTCGGGTCCCAGTAATTCAGCAGATAGTTATCAAACCATTCTGGACACCTACAAACTCAGCAGGAGACCGAAAAGAAGACAAGCAGCAATTCTAGGAACAGAAAATCGAAGGTAGGATGTGTGAAGTGAATCCCAGGTAATATATGGGGAGATAGACCATGGGGGAGAGGGGCCAGCTCCCAGCAAGCAGTAGAACCCAGAGCACAAAATTTGAAATTTGGAGTTCTGCTTCACTACAGGACCTCACTCCAGAGGCTAAGTGGGGGATGGACCCCTCACAGGGACAGTGTGGTTTCAGGACCCATGGGGTCACAGAAAGACCAGGGGTGTCTGAATGTGACAGAGCTCCCAGGTATTGGAGCAAGGAAGCCTGCAGCAGAGATGGAGATGAGCAGTGGGCGCTCAGCTCAGACTTACCTTAAACCATGATCTGAGGCACCGTCACACCACTGCTCTTTGAGCAGGGACACCACAAGTGGCAGATCCGGGGAGACTCACCTTCATCCTTTGGGAGGAGCAGTGCAGAAGAAGACAGCAGGAATCAGCTGGGTTTGGAGACTCCAAATGGGGCCATGCACCAGAGATAGGAATGCTCAGTCACTGGCTAGGTGAGCTCTGCGTGTGGCTGGAGACCAGGGACATGGGAGGGATTGACTGCTTTTCTCTGAAGGCACACTGAGGAGCAGTGCCCCAAGCTCTCAGCTCCCAAGGAGTGGGAGACTGGGAGGCCACCATTTTCATTCTCCTCCTCCAGAGCTCTACAGAAAGTGTTCAGGGAACAAAAGCTCCCAAGAGTGAACCCAAGCAGATTCACTTTCTGTGAAACAGGGCACTTAGCCTGGCCCCTGGCAAGGGCGGTACAATTCTGCCTCAGACAAAGACACTTGAGAATCACTACAACAGACCACTCCTGAGAATATCAGCAAGAATATCCAGATAAGACCAAGTTCACCAGTCAATAAGAACTACAAAACTTCAGAGCTACAGGAATACAGCACAGAAGTCATGGCTTTTTTCCCATGATTCCTTAGTCTTTGGAAAATTAAATTTTTTTAACTTTTTTATGCTATTTCTTTTAATTTTTCATTTTTCCTATTTTAACCTTATTTAACTATTTCATCTTATCAATACCCTTTTAAAAATCTTTTTAAATTTTCATTGTTATAGTCATACTCTATACCTTCATTATATTTAACCTAATTTTTGTATACATATAAATTTTTCTTTCTTTAAAATTTTGGGATACAGTTTCTTCTACCAGATAAAATATACCCTAAATCTAGCATATGGCTTTATTCTAGGATCCAGCCAGATCAAATTCTCTCCTTTTTTTTTCCTTTCTTCAACCAACTTCTTATCAATTCATTTTTTAGAATCTTTTTAAATTTTCATCTTTCCAGTCATATTCCATCCCTTTACCATGTTTACCTTTATTTTTGTATATATATATATTTTTTTCTTTCTTTAAAATTTTGGGAGGTAGTTTCTTCTAACAGACCAAATTACACCCAAAATCAAGAGTGTAGCTCTGATTTTGGTCTCTTCCAATTTGGTTAGTATATATTTTGTCTCTTCCAATTTGGTCTCTTCCAATTGGTTAGTATATATTTTTCTGGGGTTATTGCTACACATTTAGTATTTTGTTCTCTCATTCATCTCTTCTTATCTGGATAAAATGACAAGGCAGAAAAACTCACCTGAAAGAAAAAGAACAAGAGGCAGTACCAATGGCTAGGGACCTAATCAATACAGACATCAGTAAGATGTCAGAACTAGTGTTCGGACTGATGATTATCAAGGTGCTAGCTGGACTAGAAAAAAAGTATGTAATATACTAGAGAATCCATTTCTGGGAAATAAAAGAACTAAAATCTAACCAAGTTGATATCCAAAAAAAAGCTATTAATGAGGTACAATAAAAATGGAGGTTCTTACTGCTAGGATAAATAAAGCAGAAGAAAGAATTAGTGATATAGAAAACCAAGTGATGGAGAATAAAGAAGTTGAGAAAAAGAGACATAAACAACTACTGGACCATGAGCGGAGAATTCAAGAGATAAGTAATACCATAAGACAAAACACTATTAGAATAATTGGGATCCCAGAAGAGGAAAAAGGAATGGGGGGCAGAAGGTATATTGGAGCAAATTATAGCAGAGAATTTCCCTAATTTGGGGAAGGAAATCAGCATCAAAATTAAGGAGGCACAGAGAACATCCCTCAAAATCAATTAATAGGTCAATACCCTATTATCTAATAGTAAAACTCACAAGTCTCAGTAACAAAAAAAAAATCCTGAAAGCAGCTATGAGCAAAAGATCTGTAACCTACAATAGTAGAAATATTAGATTGACAGCAGAACTATCCACAGAGACCTGGCAGCCCAGAAAAACTGGCAAGATATATTCAGAGCACTAAATGAGAAAAATGTGCAGCCAAGAATACTATATCCAGCTAAGCTTCCATTGAAAATAGAAAGAGAGATAAAAAGCTTCCAGGACAAACAGGAACTAAAAGAATTTGCAAACACCAAACCAGTCCTACAAGAAATATTAAAAGGGTTCCTCTAAGCAAAGAGAGAGCCAAAAGGTAATAGAACAGAAAGCAATAAAGACAATAAACAGACAATACAATGGCACTAAATTCATATCTTTCAATAGTTACCCTGAATGTAAATGGGTTAAACACCCCAATAAAAAGACATAGGACATCTGAAAGGATAAAAAAAATCCATTGATATGCTGTCTATAAGAAACATTTTAGACCCAAAGACACCTCCAGATTTAAGGTGAGGGGGTGGAAAACAATTTACCATGGTAATGGACATCAAAAGAAAGCTGGGGTGGAAATCCTTATACCACATAAATTTGATTTTAAGCCAAAGACTATAAGAAGAGATAAGGAAGGACATTATATCATATTTAATGGCCCATCCAACAAGAAGCTCTAACAATTTTAAATACCTATGTCCCTAACATAGGACCGCCAATTACATAAACCAATTAATAACAAAATCAAAGAAACACATTGATTCTAATACAATAATAGTATGGGACTTTAATGCCCCCTCACTGAAATGGACAGATCATCTAAGTAAAAGATCAACAAGGAAATAAAGGCTTTAAATGAAACACTGGAAAAGACAGATATCACAGATATATTCAGAACATTCCATCCCAAGGCAACAGAGCACACATTCTTCTCTAGTGTACATGGAACATTCTCCAGGATAGATCACATCCTGGGTCACAAATCAGGTCTCAACCAGTACCAAAAGATTGAGATCATTCCCTGCATATTTTCAGACCACAAAGCTTTGAAACTAGAACTCAACCACAAGAGGAAAGTTGTGGAAGGAACTCAAATACATGGAGTCTAAAGAACATTCTACTAAAGAATGAAGGGGTCAACCAGGAAATTAAAGAAGAATTTTTAAAAATTCATGGAAATAAATGAAAATGAAAACACAACTCTTCAAAATCTATGGGACACAGCAAAAGTGATCCTGAGAGGAAAGTACATAGCAATACAAGCCTGTCTCAAGAAACAAGAAAGGTCTCAAATACAGAACCTAACACTACACCTAAAGGAGCTAGAGAAAGAACAGCAAAGAAAGCCTAAACCCAGATGGAGAAGAGAAATAATAAAGATCAGAGCAGACATCAATGAAATAGAAACCAAAAGAACAGATAAATGAAACTAGGAGCTGGTTCTTTGAAAGAATTAATAAGGTTGATAAACCTCTGGAAGAGAAAGGACCCAAATTAATAAAATCGTGAATGAAAGAGGAGAGATCAACAACCAACACCAAAGAAATAAAACCAATTATAAGAACATATTACAAGCAACTATACACCAGCAAATTTGATAATCTGGAAGAAACGGATGCATTCCTGGAGACATATAAACTACTGAAACTGAACCAGGAGAAATAGAAAACCTAAAAAGACCCATAACCAGTAAGGAGATAGAAGCAGTCATCAAAAATCTCCCAACAAACAAAAGCCCAGGGCCAGACAGCTTCCCAGGGGAATTCTTTTTTTTTTTTTTTAATTTTTTTAAATTTCTTTTCAGTGTACCAGAATTCATTGTTTATGCACCACACCCAGTGCTCCATACAAAACATACCCTCCATAATACCCACCACCAGGCTCCTATCAAACATTTAAAGAATTAATACCTATTCTCCTGAAACTGTTCCAAAAAATAAAAATGGAAGGATAACTTCCAAACTCATTTTATAAGGCCAGCATTACCTTGATCCCAAAACCAGGCAAAGACCCCATCAAAAAAGAGAATTACAGACCAATATCCCTGACGAACATGGATGCAAAAATTCTCACCAAAATACTACCCAATAGGATCCAACAGTACATTAAAAGGATTATTCACCACGACCAAGTGAGATTTATTCCTGGGCTTCAAGGTTGGTTCAACATCCACAAATCAATCGATGTGATACATTAATTTAAAAAGAACAAGAATCATATGATACTCTTGATAGATGCTGAAGAAGATGTGGTATATATATACGATGGAGTACTATGCCTCCATCAGAAAGGATGAATATCCAACTTTTGTATCAACATGGATGGAACTGGAAGAGATTATTCTGAGTGAAATAAGTCAAGCAGAGAGAGTCAATTATCCTATGGTTTCACTTATTTGTGGAACACGAGGAATAACATGGAGGACATGGGAAGATGGAAAGGAGAAAGGAGTTAGAGGAAATTAGAGAGGGAGATGAACCATGAGAGACTGTGGACTCTGAGGAACTAAATGAGGGTTTTGGAGGGGAGAGGGGTGGGATATGGGGTGAGCCTGGTGGTGGGTATTGTGGAGGGCACGTACTGCATGGAGCACTGGGTTTGGTGCATAAACAATGAATTCTGGAACACAGAAAAGAAATTTCAAAATAAACAATTTCTTAAAAAGCATTTGACAAAGTACAGCATTCTTTCTTAGGCAAAATTCTTCACAGTGTAGTAATAGAGGGTACATACCTCAATACCATCAAAGCCATCTAAGAAAAACCCACAGTGAATATAATTCTTAATGGGGGAAAACCTGAGAGGTTTTCCCCTAAGGTCAGGAACATGGCAGGGATGTCCGCTATCACCACTGCTATTCAACATAGTACCAGAAGTCCTAGCCTCATCACTCAGACAACAAAAAGAAATAAAATGCATCTGAATCAGCAAAGAAGTCAGACTCTGACTCTTTGCAGATGATGTGATACTTTATGTGGAAAACCCAAAACACTCCACTCCAAAACTGCTAGAATTCATACAGGAATTCAGTAAAGTGACAGGATCTAAAATCAATGCACAGAAATCAGTTGCATTTCTACATACCAACAGCAAGACAGAAGAAAGAGAAATGAAGGAGTTGATCCCATTTACAATTGCACCCACAACTATAAGATACCCAGGAATAAACTTAACCAAAGAGGCAAAGAACCTGTACTCAGAAAACTTTAAAGTACTCATGAAAGAAATGAAGGAAGACACAAAGAATTGGAAAATGTTCCATGTTCCCTGATTAGAAGAGAAAATATTGTGAAAATGTCTATGATACCTAAAGCAATCCTACACATTTAATGCAATCTCTAATACTATCAATTTTTTTCCAAGAAATTGAACAAATAATCCTAAAATTTATATGGAACCAGAAAAGACCCTGAATAGTCAGAGGAATGTTAAAAAACAAAACCAAAGTTAGCGGCATCACAATTCCAGACTTCAAGCTCTATTACAAACCTGTCATCATCAAAACAGAATGGTTCTGGCACAAAAGCAGACACATAGATCAATGGAACAGAATATAGAGCCCAGAAATGGACCCTCAGCTCTGGTCAACTAATCTTCAACAAAGCAGGAAAGAATGTCCAATGGAAAAAAGACAGTCTCTTCAACAAATGGTGTTGGGAAAATTGGACAGCCACATGCAGAAAAGTGAAACTGTACCATTTCCTTACATCACACAGAAAAATAGACTCCAAATGAATGAAAGACCTCAATGTGAGACAGGAAACCATCAAAATCCTTGAGGAGAACACAGGCAACAACCTCTTCCACCTCAGCTGCAGCAACTTCTTTCTAGAAACATCGCCAAAGGCAAGGGAAGTGAGGACAAAAATGAACTCTTGGGACTTCATCCAGATCAAAAGCTTTTGCACAGCAAAGGAAACAGTCAACAAAACCAAAATACAACCAACAGAATGGGAGAATATATTTGCGAATGACATATCAGATAAAGGGCTGGTATCCAAAATCTATAAAGAACTTATCAAACTCAACACCCAAAGAACAAACAATCAAATCCAGAAATGGGCAGAAGACATGAACAGACATTTCTGCAAAGAAGACATCTAGATGGCCAACAGATACATGAAAAAGTGCTCCACATCACTTGGCATCAGGGAAATACAAATCAAAACCACAATGAGATACTACCTCACACCGGTCAGAATAGCTGAAATTAACAAGTCAGGAAACGACAGATGTTGGCGAGGATGAGGAGAAAGGGGAACCCTCCTACACTGTTGGTGGGAATGCAAGCTGATGCAGCCACTCTGGAAAACAATATGGAGGTTCCTCAACAAGTTGAAAATAGAGTTACCCTATGAATGCAAGCTGATGCAGCCACTCTGGAAAACAATATGGAGGTTCCTCAACAAGTTGAAAATAGAGTTACCCTATGACCCTATGAAAATAGAGATACCCAATTGCCCTACTGGGTATTTACCCTAAGGATATAAATGTAGTGATCCTAACGGGCATGTGCACCCAAATGTTTATAGCAGCAATGTCTACAATAGCCAAACTGTGGGAAGAACCTAGATGTCCATCAACAGATAAATGGATAAAGATGTGGTATATATATATATATATATAATAATATATATATAATAATATTATATATTATGCAGCCATCAAAAATAGAAATCTTGCCATTTGCAATGACATCAATAGAACTAGGAGGTATTATGTCAAGTAAAATAAGTCAGTCAATCAGAGAATGACAATTATCATATGATCTTTCCAATGGACTTTTAAACAGTCAATCTCAGTTCAAAATTAAAGAAAGCTAGTATATTATATAATAAAAATGTCCAACAATAGGGGAATTTCCATGTAAGAAGCAACTATTAACATTAAAATGATGTTATAATTATCAGGATGCTCTTTGTGACCAGAATCATAGTCATGACACAGTAAATGAATATATAGTATAGGCTTTAGATTTATCTGAGCATGGTGAGAGAAGCCATTGATATATTAAGTGAAATGTCCATATTCTTTAAAATTTTATTTATTTATTTGACACAGAGAGAGAGAGGCAGACAGAAGGAGAGGGAGAAGCAGCCACCCTGCTGAGCAGAGAGTATGGAGCTGATCCCAGACCCTGGGATCATGACCTGAGCTCAAGGCAGATGCTTAACTGGCTGAGCCACCCAAGTGGCCCAAAGTCCACATTTTAAAACTGCATATAAACTGTGATCCATTTCGAAACAGAAATCTATACATGGATATGTATTTGTATCTATGCATTGGAAACAACAGAATGACGTATTTCAAAGGTTGAGTTCCCATCTCTGAGTGCTGAGATTACAGATTATTTTAATTTTATAATTTTCTTTATGTGTATGTTCTATATTTTTCACAGTAAGCATGTATTAGTTATAAACATGGAGAAAAAAATGTTGATTTTTTAATGAGAGGCTTAAAATCACAGAACCTCAGCAGAAAAGCTGTGGGGGCACAGAAGGATGGGGAACGTGGATGTTGTTTCCTGCCCCACCTCACCCAACACCCATTTACCCTATAGGGACCCTACAGGGTTCCTGTGTCAGGAGGGACCATCCTTGTTAATAAGTAAAATCAATTAGCATCTCACCTGTCTGGCTGGAAAATATGGTTAATCAAAGAGATGATTCCTTGTCCCAATCACGGTGCTCAGGCAAGAAGCAGACATGGAGACCTCCACTGGAGTGCCCAGGGCCAGCACAGAAAGCCAGTAGGGAGTGCAGTGAGGATTTCCATAAATGAAAATGTGCACACCCCTGTGAGTGGGGTCAGTCAACATGACAGCTAAAAATCTGGAACAAAGATGGTGTGGAGGCAGTTTAGTTAAAATAAGTAAAATCTCAGGTATTTCATTACTCTTACTTTTTGGCCACTGATCAGATTTTTATTATTATTAAAGTATCAATTAACATACAGTGTTATATTACTTTCAGGTATATAGTATAGTGAAGCAAGAGTTCCATACATGACTCAGAGCTCCTCACAACACGTGCACTCTGAACCCCGTTCAACTATTTTACCCATGCCCTCCCCGCTGCCTCCCCTCTGGAAACCACCAGTTTGTTCTCTGTATTTAGAAGTCTGATTTTTTTTGTCTCTTTTGTCTTTGTTTGGCCATTTGTTTTGTTTCGTAAATTCCACCTATGAGTGAAGCCGTATGGTATTTGTCTTTCTCCGACTTACTTTACTTAGGATTACATCTTCTCAGTGCATCAATATATATTTTTTTAAGATTAATTCTATTAACACCAGAAAGTGAACAGAGACTGCTATCAGAGCCACCTCCAAGGTGAAAGGACACAGCTAAGCCCCTGCCACATTAGGACACTTCCCAGGCACGGGTGACCATGGCTATGCACCGCCACACGCCCCTCTTGGGCAGGGGTAATGAAGACCTCTGCTCAAGTCCTCCACTCCAAGGCACTCAGTGGAAGAGTGCCATTGAGTAGTTATTACAACCATATGGTGAGCCTAGATCATTTAAAAACTGCTCTCAGAAACTTCATCACTCTCGTTGTGACACTGAGATGGTTTTTTTTTTTAAGATTTTATTTATTTATCCAACAGAGAGAGATCACAAGTAGGCAGAGAAGCAGGCAGAGACAGAGAGGAGGAAGCAGGCTCCCTGCTGAGCAGAGAGCCCGATGTGGGACTCGATCCCAGGACCCTGAGATCATGACCCAAGCTGAAGGCAGCAGCCTAACCCACTGAGCCACCCAGGCGCCCGACACTGAGATGGTCTTGTCTCCCACCACTCTTTTGAGAATACTTCCAAGTTCAGCTTTCCTTCAAAATACAATGACCTCCGTCATTCTGGAAACTCACCAGAAAAAGTGGGCACATTCCAAAAATATTTCCAGGTAAGGGAGCTCTGGCACCCCAGCACAGCACTGGGTCTCCAAAGCATTTGCATTTAAGCGAACACAAGCAGTAGAGTCACGTGCTGAAGAAATCCAAGGACTAAAAATCAGATTGTTTTTGTTTCTGTTTTCTCTTGGCTTTAGTCTTAGAACTCATATGTTCTTAAGAATAGCAAATTTTCTCCGATAGCTGGGCTCTTTCGGGCTACCTGTGAGGCGGAAAATGTTATGTAGCTCACTTGGCCAGAGCACATGCCCTTAAAGATGAGGCAGATTGGGACTTGGGGGCAGTTCAGCCACCTGCAGAAGGAGAATGCAAGGACTGTCACCCAGACATTAGTGGACACTGACCAAAGTAACAACATCAGCAAACACTTTCCTTCGAAAGCACCCACACAACACTGAATGGCAGAAATGCCTTGCCTGCACCTACTTCGCCCAGTGTGGACGCAGCCCTAGGTCTGATGGTCATTCTTTCAATTGAACTGCTGTGAAGAGCTCTTGTGGCCTTGACAATATTCTCTTGTGCACCAAAGGAAGTGAATACTAATTAAAGAGCCCTTTGGACAATATCCTTCTGTCTGAGGAATTATATACTCAAATAATCTAATTTATAAAACCTCTTCACTACCTTACTACCCAGGTTCCATTCTCTTTTGCATATATTTTCACCACTCAACTAATGACGGATAGAGGGAATTAAGACATGGTTGATTGCATCTCATAGAGGCACTTGGACACATTTAAGATCGCTCGCATCTTTTTCCTTTCCAGCACCTTCTAAGGTAATGTGCTCTCGGAACATATATGTAAGACACACACTGATATTAAAAGTCGTTTTCCATACAGCCTAATAAAAAGGATGCCACATCAAAAACCAGAGTTAACATCTAGCAGGTACTATAATCATTTAAGAGATTATAGGAGCCGGTGTAAGTATGACACAACCACACAGGCTTCACACTCACCACCTCTGTCCCTGGGGGCAAAGCTAAACAGCCACGGACAATGGCAGGATGCCCGGGGCCAGGAAGATGTGAAGCCTCTGTGGTTGTCCTCACTTGGTCTGGCTATTTCTGAGAATGTGAACAAATGCACACAGTGATGGAAGACACTCAGTATATCTTGGGTGGCCTCTGGAAGTGAAGGAGAATCATGCTGTTGGGGACATGTTTTAATAGCATTCCTAAGTCAGCCATTCAGCCTCGAGTCCTGAGCCCATTAAGCAGAACCTAGGTGGGGGGACCATGTGGAAACAAGCTGGGACTGCCCTTTTTGGAGGTTAAAGAGCATGGTGGCCATGTGTTTGGGTTCTGCAGCAGACCTCCCGGGGGAACCAAACCCTGGCTCTACTGTGCCCTTGTCCTGTGACCTTGGGCACGTTACCAACCTCTGGGTGTCCCACTTCCCTCATTGTGATAGGGGAAAGCCCCTGCCACCTAGGAGTTTTGTGAGGATTCAAGGAGTTAGACTATACAAATCCTCACATCATCAGCTTCACGATTAGAACAAAGAATAAGTTGTACGTCAACTTAAAATCACCATTTCCCAAGCTTTATTTCAGGGAACAATCAGGATATTCACAAGTGTTTCGCAGAGGGAATGAAAATGATCAGTTAAGGGAGGTGAAGAAGGTCAAGAAGGTTGACCCAGTCTCTCCTCCTCCCCAGCTGTAACAAGTTGAAGTTCCTGAGTATCTCACAACTGATCAAGATCCCCTGAACGCAATTTGGAAACGATGAGCTAAACAAGAACTGGAGATGTCCAGCACATTCAAGAACCTTCTAGGGTTGGATTTTGGTCAAGAGCTTTAGTATGCAGCTAACGCAGAAGCAGGAACATGTCTAGGATGACCCTGAAGTCACCTCCAAATCCCAGAAGGGTCAAGTGCAGGGTTCTGCTTAGATGAAGAAACAGACTCAAAAGCTAGACCAGAAGCAAAACAGCCTCAAAGACTGCTCAGGAAGTCAGGTGAGGAATGAAAATGGGGCAAACTTGACATTTGCTTTGATCTCTTAAGGGGAGCATGGTTTTGAAGGAAATAGTAGCCAGCAATGATTTTTTTTTTTTTTTAAAGCTGTGATTTCCCTACAATGCTCTTACACTAAGCTCCATTTCCTAAGGAGAATCTTCATGTTCACTCCCAACACTCAAGAGACCTGCACAAAATCCCAAATGGGGATCCCAGGGATTGGGTCTTTGGTGCAATGACTGAGTCACCTCCTCCACCCTCAGGCCTTAGACATCAGCCAGTCTGGCTAAGTGGAAATCCTACAACCCTTGCCAGACTCTGCGACAGGCAGAAGGAAAATGCTCTGGCCCATAGACCATCCCGTCCTCTTCTCCAGGAAATAGTTTCTTAAGAAAAGTGACCGAATCAACTTGACTGTCACATGAGGCTCAGAATGATTTCTGATCATTCTGAAATCCACCTGAACACTTTCAAAGCATAAAATCATACCAGCCCAAAGGCAGCCACTTAAAAGCAGGCATACGCCTGGCGCACCTGGGTGGCTCTGTTGGTTGAGTGTCTGACTCTTGATTTCAGCTCAGGTCATGATCTCAGGGTCCTGGGATCGAGCCCCGTGTCACGTTCTGCACTCAGAGGGAAGTCTGCTTGAGATTCTCTCTCACTGTCTCTCCCTCCCACTCATGCTCACTCACTCTCCCTCAAATAAATAAATAAATCTTTTTTAAAAGATTTTTTAAATTTTTATTTATTTATTTTAATTTCTTTTCAGTGTTCCAGAATTGTTTATGCACCACACCCAGTGGTCCATGCAATACGTGCCCTCCATAATACCCACCACCAGGCTCACCCAACCTCCTATTATTTATTTATTTGACAGAGAGAGACAGATCACAAGTAGGCAGAGAGGCAGGCAGAGGGGGGGGGGCGGTGGTGTAGCCTCCCTGCTGAGCAAAGAGCCTGATACTGGGCTCGATCCCAGGACCCTGAGATCATAACCTGAGCCAAAGCCAGAAGCTTAACCCACTGAGCGACCCAGGTGCCCCAAATAAATAACTCTTAAAAAAAAAAAAAGCAGGCATATTTCTAACTGTCTAAAAATGTTTCTGACAATAATAACTTTGTTTTATTGAGTATTATGGATAATAGGACTATTTGTAGGAGCCCAACGATCAGCTTTAAAGTGTAAGTCTATTTAACAAAACTGCAGGGACTACTAGATGTGATACACCGCACCATCTCACTAATTTATATTAAACGACCTCTATTACTTTAAAAATCATACTGGAAAGCAAAAATAGATCCAGGAAGACATACTTCCTCTCTGAGCAATCCTGGTGTACTTTCTATGAGATCCCCCAAATTCACCTAAGTGAGAGCCGAAGACGCGCCTGGAATGAGCTCGTGCGTGAGCCCCTGACACCCCACGAAGCAAAGGCAGTGTGGTTCGACAACCAGTTTTAAATGATGAGAAGTGCCCATCCTGATGAGCAGGAAAGGTGACACCCCTACTCCTAGTGTTTCCCCAGATGACGCCGATAAGATTCTAAGGAGGCCTTTTCCTTTCAAGGAAACACGTCTTCCTTGAGAAGGAGCCGTGCAGCCGATTAAGACATTTTCCAAGCATCTGCTAACCTACTTACAGGCATCATTGCTCCCTTGGGCCATGGGACCCCTCCACCTTCCTGAACGGAGTAGCTGAATAGGTAAATGGGTTATATCAGGCCAGGAAATCAATGTGTATACTGTGTTCTCAGCTACAGATGAGCATGTCGAAGCCATTTTATTATAGCTCTAGGAGCCGTATTGATCCGGCTGTAACTACTCAGAGGTGGCCGGCAATCCAATGAGGACGCATCCTTCTGTCCATCCAGCCGCCTCTTTCCCCAAGTAGTGCTTGGAGAGTAAGTGTTTGCAGATTGGATTAATTTAATGTTTGCTTAATCAAAACTGACTGCCCTGGAACTTAAATGCTATTAATTACTAAGAGAATCCAGAACTAATCCTCTAACACCGTGAGGCCAGGGAGGAACAGCAGCTCTGCCGAGAAGGGCACACTCTTAAGGAAATTCTGTTTGTCGCACTTTGCTGATGTTCATTTCATTTCCTTCTCCACTTTCACCACCGCGTCCACCCAGCCTCTTCCCCCAACAGCTTGCTAGAAAACACGTGCTGCTTTTGTTGCCTGTCTTTGTGGTAGAGATGGTGCATGCATGCCAAGAGCTAGTTGGACACAGAGCTCCAGCCTTGGATGCCGAGCAATATTCCTCATGTGCTGGTCAAAAATGCCCAGTGCAGGGGCACCTGGGTGGCTCAGTGTGTTAGGGCCTCTGCCTTGGGATCAGGTCATGATCCCAGGGTCCTGGGATTGAGCCCCATATCAGGCTCTCTGCTCAATGGGGAGCCTGCTTCCTCCTCTCTCTGTCTGCCTGCTTCTCTGCCTACTTGTGATCTGTCTGTCAAATAAATAAATAAATATAAAAAAAAAAAAAAAGCCCACTGTACCCAGCTTTTGGTGTACTTCGTGATGGAGGTGGGGCTTTCCTGGAGCACCGAGAGCCCCTCCAAGACAGTGGCCGTGCCTTATCCATCTGTGACAGTGCCAGCACCTACCACAGTGCCTTCCACACCGTGGGCATCCATGGGTGTTGGCTGAAATGAGTTTGGGGAGGAGACAATGGTCCCTGCTGGGTTGACACCTCTCCTAGGATAGCATTTCAGAGGCACCTCCATCCAATCCTCCACCTTCCCTGTTCCCAAGGACAGGAAAGTGTCCTTGGAACCAAAATCCAATGGATTTTGCTTATGGATTAAACCCCGCCACAAGGAAAATGTGACCAGGTGTGTCTGCCTCCACATCTATTCTACTGCTGGGGGGCTTGTTGCCATGCTTGCAGGGGTCACAGCCTCAAACAGGATGGTGTATATGCCGAGCAGTGAGTCCCCAGCAAAGCAGGGAGCATGCTCTCCTCCAAGAAGGGCCACTGCGATTCAACTCATGCTGGCTGTTTCCCTGCGGAACACAGGCTCCTCATGAACAAATCTGACTTCCGTGTGACATCATGCAGGTGTGAAATGCTGACCTCCTGCCCAATAAGAGCTCACACAGGTAATTCACATAACATCGATGGTGGTGTGCCATTGTCACTCCTGGATTTAACAAGGTACTGTGGTCACATAAGATAGCGTCACTGGGGGAAGCTGGAGTCAGAACACATGGGGGCTCTCCGTGCTCTATTTTACCGCTTTTTGTGAAAATTAAATTATTTCAGAATAAAAAGTGAAACACACACAGAGCGCCATCCAAACGGCGCAGCTCAACATGCCATAGGTTTTCTCCTTTGGGTTTGCCGCCATGCCCTGATCAAATCTGGACTGGCTAGCAGCAGCCGTGCCTCACAGGCGGGTGGGAAAAGGACCTGAAGACCGGGTACGTGAGCCCCACTTACAGCCAACTAACCTGTTGACCCTCTGGTGGACCCTGTCATGGGTTTAGCCCACTAAACTCCCTCCCGTGGAGCCTTCTCCAGATTTCTGAAATCAAGTGGCCACGGCACCACACAACGCCTACTAATCCATATGCATTTTGCGCAAATAAGTCCTATTTGATGAATAGAGCACCAGACTTACAATTCAGCCGTGGTGTGGTAAATTATACCGGCCAGATTAACTGTATAGAGAACACGTCTCAGAACAATGATTTCACTTCAAGCTAAGGAGGAACAAGTGCCCTTTCTTTCATTTCTAAATTACATTTTCAATCATAAATATTGAAAATTATGTTTCTGATCACTGCTGTCACCATATGTGTAGTGGTACACAAGCCCTACAGACACATGGGTTTTTACAAAAGGCAAGCAAGGACCATTAGAACACCCAAACCACTTTGAGTTTTAAAGGGCTCGTTCCCCCAGCCCACAAGATTAGGAAAACATGGCACCCTTCGGAACTTGTCGAGGCAGAGATTGGCAGCCCTGTTTGCACATTGGTTATTAAACATGTGAAATGATTGCTCTGGGTGCATTTTACCCACTATTACGTAGGAGCTATTTCACATGTTTCACAGCACAGGTAGGCACAACATAGCCATTACCCCAGATGCCAGCAGGCAAAGAGCCCACCTTCCGCATGGTAGACCCCTAAAACATCTGAGCTATAGGCGAAGAAATTTTTTTTATGTAAAATGTGGACTAGCAAGTGCATCTTCCTCTCAAAGAGTAAGGGCAGTTTCAAGGTTCTAAAGGGATGGAGAGAAAAGAAAGGAAGAAAATCCCACTCTTTCAAAGGAAGAAAGAATGGGATCGTATGACCAACCACTTGGCTAGAAAAGCAGCAGGGAATACAGCTGGCCCCAGGGTTCTGTCTGGGAGGAGAGAAGGATCAAGAGCCTTGGCTAGCAACCCAGGACTAAGAAATGGAGTCAGTTTGGAATGCAAGTTGGTGCAGCCTCTTTGGAGAACAGTGTGGAGATTCCTCAAGAAATTAAAAATATAACTTCCCTATGACCCTGCCATTGCACTCCTGGGTATTTACCCCAAAGATACAGATGTCGTGAAAAGAAGGGCCATCTATACCCCAATGTTCATAGCAGCAATGGCCACGGTCGCCAAACTATGGAAAGAACCAAGATGCCCTTCAATGGACGAATGGATAAGGAAGATGTGGTCCATATACACTATGGAGTATTATGCCTCCATCAGAAAGGATAAATACCCAACTTTTATAGCAACATGGATGGGATTGGAAGAGATTGTGCTGAGTGAAATCAGTCAAGCAGAGAGAGTCAATTATCATATGGTTTCACTTATTTATGGAGCATAACAAATAGCATGGAGGACATGGGGAGTTAGAGAGGAGAAGGGAGTTGGGGGAAATTGGAAGGGGAGGTGAATCATGAGAGACTATGGACTCTGAAAAACAATCTGAGGGGTTTGAAGCAGCGGGAGTGTGGGAGGTTGGGGTACCAGGTGGTGGGTATTATAGAGGGCACAGATTGCATGGAGCACTGGGTGTGGTGAAAAAATAATGAATATTGTTTTTCTGAAAATAAATAAATTGAAAAAATTAAAAAAAAAAAAAAAGAAAGAAAGAAAGAAAAGAAAGACTGGATAGCCCGAGTTCACTTCCTTGCAGGTATTTGGAGATTAACATGAAAATAGAGTTTCCCTAACAGAGAAGAAACTAAGTACTGCCCTCAACCAAGGATTATAGCCTTCGCGAGGTGCACCCCAGTGCCTGCAGACAGGAGCAACACTGGATTTAACTCTTCTCTGATCCACACATGTGCCAGACACGTGGATGAACCATCAACAGGTTCCATCTTTCTCTCCATCCCACTTGCTTGCATCCGAAATGTGCTGACCACCAGGCCAAACCAAGGCACAACTAAGGTAAGACCGGTAACCCGTGGAATCATTCCCATCGTGAAGATATAGCCTGTAATATATTCCTTGCCTTCCTAAACTGTGAGTCCAACCACCAACAACCACCACCAAATGTGTAAGTCTATCATTTTGAAGGATAACGTTTTATAGACCTAACATGGTATGGAGCTCTCCATGGTCTGCCAATGTTTCTCAATGGTCACAGTTTCTAGCATGGGCACCAAGGGTGTTGTGCAGCAAGCAGGTGCCAGAGTGTTAATGTTCCCAGGACAGCCCTTCTGCCAAAGGCATGGAAGTCAACAGGTTAATACCCCAGTCACTTCCCCAGGCAGTTGGAATGAGTCTGAGCTTTGTGTTATACTCTCTCAGGAGTTCCCATCTGACTGAGCCCCTGCAGAAACCTACACATCAACATAGTCCTTATAAGCTTCCTTCTCCTCCCTTTCCAGACTAGATGAGACCAGCAGACCCTAATGACCTCCTCTATGAGCCTGGGTTCTCCAGAGAACCAGAACCAATAGGATATGTATGTATACGCAGAGAGAGAAATTCATCCACTCATGTTATGGGGGCTGGCAGGCTGGAGACTCAGGGAAGACCCAGTGCTACAGTTTAAGTTCAAATGTCATCTGCTGGCAAAATTCTCTCTTGCTTGGGGGAGATCAGTGTTTTGTTCTACTGAAGCTTTCAGTGGACTGGATGAAACCCACCCACGCTATGAATGGTAGTCTGCTTTACTCCAAGTCCACCCATTTAAATATTAACTTCACCTGAAAACACCCTCACAGAAACATCCAGAATAATATTTGAGCAAATATCTGGGCACTGTGCCCCAGCCAAGGGAACACATGAAATTAACCATCACACCTCCCTTCCCGCACCTACCTACCCATGTGTCCTGGGCTCACCTGTCAAATACTACAGCTTGCACTCCCGTTCTTGTTAATGAGATCAGCTTCTGGGAAAATCCACCTTTTCAAGACGTCGTATTTTCACCAAACTACGGTTTAGAAAATAAATGCCCATTTACAAATTTCCAGTCCTCTTTCAGAAGCCCAGTGTTCCATGAAGAAGTATGGTGAAGTGTGGGACATACCGTATTAAGGTGGTAGAGATTGTTGCCTAGAAAGGCCCAAGTGGTCTCGGAGGCCATGTCCACACAGATGTTTCCAAAGTCACCGATCATGATTTCAGAAAGACCACAGCATTCCTCAAAGCGACATGGAAACTAGGAACATGCTGTCCGCAAAGGCCCTCCGCGTGCTCCCAGCTCCCCACTTCCCAGAGGGTCAGCAACCCCAGGAGGGGTTCAAGCCCTTGACCGCTGCACACGCCCCACAGAGCTGAAGGCAGCAACTCTTCCATTTTAAGACATCACCTTTTTTTCCCAGGGCTTAGAACAGATTCACCAGAGAAAATGCATTTTTGACATGCCTAAAAATACATGATCATATCCTACGTGGCAAGATGAGACCCAGTGACTCATTGAAGTCATAATCATAGCAGACGGCAGTATTGTTGTCTTTGAGTGAAAATTGCCAGAGGACTCATGTTCCATTGCCTCGAGAACCCTAGGCAGTCATTTGCCGCATCACAAGACTCAAATCATCTGAAGTTGAAGATCATCTCCTCCTCTTTGTATTTCATGAACAGGGATCAGGTTAATAAAAAGTTGAAAAGTTGACTGCCTTCCCCCTGAGATTTATTTAGGCCTCTCTGTGGGGATGAGCCAGGAATGGCAGCCGACACTCTCCCGTCCCCGAAGCTCTCTCTGTCATCTCCCTCTGTGGTCCCTGAAGTCTGCCAATTTAGGACCCCCTAGATGACATTCCACCGCTGAAGTTATGCACGCATAAATCACTATAATAAGAGAAGATTGTTATGTTAACCTCCGTCGTGTAACCCTCTTCCCTTTGTGAGAAATGGGGAGAAGGTTCCTTTGTCGGACACAAAGGACGCTGTTTCCCAACAGATGCTGGGGAGCCTCTCGGGGGTGTGGCGCCCCTTCCTAGGGGTCAGGTAGGCAGTGTCCTGCGCACCAGCGGGCATCACTCCCCATGAAATGCGGCCCTACATCAGAGGCAGCGTGCACGGAGATCCACGGGGAACCGGTTCTCTTCAAAGGAACGGGTTCCCACGATGAACCAAGCAAAACGGAGAGGCCCCTCGGCATGTGGTCACCAAAGGTCTGTTCTTGAGGAGACCAGTTCTGGGAAAAGGAGTCGTGTATTTTTTTACAGCTGTGGAAGGATCCCCCGTGTGCAGCCACTGTGAACTGCACTTTGTTGCAGGACGTCTCGGGGTGAGGTCCTGGGACCAGGTGACAGAGCAGGAACCATGGCCCTGAGGCTCCAGGTGGGCCACCCTTGTGTGGGCCCTCACTTACAGGGCAAATATCCATGGGTTGGGTTCAAAATTCCCCCCAAGAATTAGCTTTTTTAAAAAAGATTTCTTTTTTTTTATCAACCACAGAATAAGTATTAATGTTGTATTAATTACTTATATCTAGGTATATCCCTATATGTGGATATATCTAAATCTATAGATACATCTATAGACTCAGAAGCTGATTTTAACTGGTAGTGTTGAAACATAAAAGTCTAGGCATGAACTGGGTTTTTGCTGTACCCTGTGACCTCCTTATTCTCTAACCTAAGGCTGGGGTGCCCCAGCTTATGGCAAGGAGTGTCCTGCCACTGGGAAGCTGTCCCTCCTGCAGAAGCTGGCTCTCTCTGGACATCTGAGTGAGGACACCTGCCTAGGCAAAAAGCCGCCTTCTCCTGTCCCTAGAGACCTGACTTTCCAAGCTGCTCCCAAGCCTGTCCACCTTCTTGTGGCAAGACCAAAACTTAGAACATCCCTGGTCCTTCCATCTCAAATCATGTTTCAGTAAAGGATGATGAAATGAAAGTGCTTGTGTCAGTGGTTGTTGGGGGAAGGGATGGGCCACAATCTCCCTGATCACTGAGTTCAGCATCAGAGTGAAGTTTCCCTCGGCTTCACGCCCACACTCCACCCCAAAATAACCAATTACACCCGATGCTCTTAAACTCTTTGCACTTTGCCATATTATTATCTCCTCCTCTTGTTTCCTGCTGTTTTTTTTTTTTTTTTTTCTTTCACATAGAAAGGATTGAGATGCTTTTCTCTTTAACATGCAGTGGCCAACCCTGGTGGTGTGCCTGGAATGAGGGGTTTCAGGACACAGCATCTTCACTGCTCAAACCAGGACAGTCCCAGGCAGGCAGGGGAGCCTGTCACTTGCGTTAAATAGACACGGCAGTCTTGGCGTGAGCCTACCAAAACATGCAAATCCAATGCAGCCTCAAAGCTTTGTGGTGGGCGATACAACGGCGTGTCCATCAGGCTACGGACGTAGGTTCCTACTGGGTTTCTGAGCAGAGGTGAGACCCAAGTCAATCATTGCTGAGAATGAATCTACCTCGTAACAGAAGGAGGCTGAGGGCTTTCTGATGATGATGCTAACGCAGGAATGAGGAGGGTCTGAGGGAGGAGATCAAAGAACAATGGGCAGAGAGAGCAAACCCTTCTCCACAGAAGTCTTATAGATGCGTCCACGCCAGCCACCCGTACATGTTTTGTCATTCGGCCTCAGTCAGCCTCAAAAACTGTATTTCACCTTTGTCTCCAGCATGGGATGGCATCCTACTCCCAGCTCATGTCGTCACACCCGTACATGTTTTGTCATTCGGCCTCAGTCAGCCTCAAAAACTGTATTTCACCTTTGTCTCCAGCATGGGATGGCATCCTACTCCCAGCTCATGTCGTCAGAGGACTGTCCCCATGCAGTCCTTTTATTTTTAATTAAAATATCGAGGAGCAATTCAAGTATAGAACCAGTTATACCTCGACCTTCGGAGGCCAAAATTCACAAAAATCAAAGTTGTGGCTTTTTTCACCTCAATAGCCCTGACGAGCATCCTGCTTATAATCTTCTAAACGGGATCGTGAGCACCTTCACACGAATCCAAAGGACCTACATCGTGGAACCTGGCCCTGAGAGTGGCCTCATCCTCTGGCCACCCACCTGTGCTTTCAAGGGGAGCCTGAGACGCCTCCCTAGGTATTATACAAGCGAGCCGGACTTGGATGTTCTTGGTCAAATCACTGTTGGGTTTTTTTTCTTTTTGCTTTAATTTTATATCAGCTGGATACCTGAGTTCTTTCATTAATCTCAGGTCCAAATTAGACTTTCCACATCTTCGAGGCCTGGGCTGGCAGATGGAGAATAACAGTAATCAGGAGGAGGACAAGACGCTAATACTGAGAGCTTTCTACGGGCCGGGTGTCTTGCCGAGTGCTTCTTGCATTACCGTCCGAAGAAACTGCCTTTTTTGCAAGTCCAATTTTTATATTATTAATTTAGTATGTATTTAATATATTATTATTATATATAATATATAATATATAAATTGTATATTACATAATATATATTATTATATTATATATAAATATCTATTTAATACATATTATTTTATATTATTCATCCTTATACAAGCTCAGTGACACTGTCTTCACCATTTTTGCAGGAGCTCGCCAGGGTATGAGAAGGACATGGTAGATAGAGCCCAGCCTGTTCTGGGTCCAATTCAAGATTCTTGCCCAATTCCAGCCATTGCCCTTGGGTGCTCCTCTCCAACCCAATCCCCCAACCCCCAGCTGCCAGCTGCTGACAACCCACGATGAGCAAACACAGGCGACAAGAAAAGCCAAATGAATAGTCACATGCAAGTGACCACACGGGTGACTGACGTGGACTGACAGCCATGCACAAGGGGCACCGTGCCTTCCCCCCAGCGGAACCTGTGCTCATACAGGCCCTCCCAGCCGAGGCGGGCCGAGCCTCCACATGCAGGGCCAAGGGAGGAGCCTGGGGAGGACATGACACGACCTTGAGGCCTCCCTCTGCTCCAGGTCACCGTGGCTGGTGACCCAAGCATCGATCTCAACTATGTCCATACTGAGATCCGAAGAGCTTCCACACACACTGTAATTCATCACACACAAAAATTTCCAACGAGTACCAAGTGTCCTTTATGGGGTGGGGAGGAGGAAGAGGCATGTTGAGGCAGTAAACACCGCCCAAGCCCCCATTTCCCACAGCTCAGGCGGTTGGTGCCACGGGTTCAAAAATGCAATTAAAAGAAGACCGTCGATTTAACCGTTGTCAAAACGCCTTGTCACCCGCTTGAAGGAGAGGCGCGCGTGAGTCAATTTCCCCATCCGTGCCAAAGTTTCACAAAGACCCTTCACTTTATAAATCAACTCACAGCTTAGAACATCCTGGCAGCCCCTTCAAGGAACCAATGGGAATGACAGGGAAAGAGCGGATAACCATCATAGCTTGACTGGATACAGGTGTTTGCGTTTACAGACGAACCGCAAACGCCTGGCTCTTTGACAGGCGTTGATGCTATCAGTGAATCGCGGCTATTATTGGCTCCGGTCGCCAAGGGCTGGGGGGCCTTTCCCTTAGCAACATCTCTGAGGCTGATAACATTTGGCTGAACTTTTCAGATCTTAACCTCCCTTCTGACTTTCTGCAGTCAAAGCCGCCTAAACTGATCAGAAGAAGAGACACGCAGTGGGAAGACAAGTAAAATATTATTGACTGGACTGTTTCATGTCTATTAGGAAGAAAGAGCAAAGAGGAGAGGGAGAACCTTACAACTTGACAGGCTTCAAGATAATCAGGGGAGGAATCAGGGCTGCAAAGTAACCCTCGGTGAAGTTGGAAAGCACGGGCTTCCGAGAGGTCATTTTTCTGTGTGGGAAACAAACAGGGTCCCGGACAAACAAGAACAAGATTGCATTCCTCTGCGGGCCCCCCGCCCCCCACTTCTCCGCTCCCTCTTCCTATAACAAAGCACAGGACGGGAGACAAAAATCACAACGCCGTGTGGCCTGAGAAAGAGGCGGGCCGTACTCGTCCTCAACACAAGGGCTTTGGTTTCTGGATGCAGTGCACATGCTGGCCCTCCGTGCTCTTGCCACCAGAGGTAGGACCTCTGGGCAGAGGCCGCGCTGCCCCCTGAAGAATTTGGCTTTGGCAGTTGGTATTTTCAATTTCTATTTCACTTCCCTGCTCCTTGCCTGGAGGTTTTAGGATTGACCTCCCAGTGCTCCACACTGTCTCCAAATGCACAGGGAGGACAACACCCCACTTGATAAGCAAACACAGGATCAAGTGTGCCATCCACAGCAGAGGCCAGGGTCTTGGACACTGATAGGAAAAGCCTGAACACTGAGACCGAACCCTGTCCTGGCCCTCTGCCCCTCACCTCCAACCCAGCGCCCTTGGTTCGGTCAGGTGAGAACACAAACACACAGACACTGCTCCAGGAGACCTCAGAAAATCTACATGACATTCCCCACGTCCTGAGGATCTAAGTCACCATAAACCTATAGCTCTTTCAGGGACAAGACCTATTTCCACGCAAAATGTTTGCACTTTCTACTGCAGCATCCTTGATCTGGGCAAAGAGTTTAATTATGGCTGACCACAAAGCACCAGCCTGCGGTTAGGGGGAACTCAGGCTGCCCTGGAACGACGTTGACTTCATCAACGGGCGCTGCCTACCCCACAGGAAAGACAGACAGAGTAGCATTTCAGCAAAACATCAGGACCCGAAGACAGAATCAGAGGCTGGCAGGACTAGAAGATAATAAGAAGTCAACTTTATCCCGCATATGGGGAAACAGAGGCACCAGATAAGGAAGGAAGAAACGCCTGGGGCTTTAGAGACAGCAACCCCTCCCCATGGCCCACCCCCGCCTCACAACCAGCTCAGGCAGGTGTGCACCCCCTGACACCCCCAGCATGGAGCTCTGCCCAGAAGGAGCACTCTCATCTCCCTAAGACTTGGCCAGGTTCTACAAGAGACCCTCAACTGGATCTTGACCAGACTGTGCAGGCTCCCATCTCTGTTACACCCAGTCGAGGCACCTGTAAGTCCTCATCCCCACACCCCAGCCCCTAAACATGCTCTGTTCCCAACCTTCCTTGCACTTCCCATTCCTCATTCTCCCAGTGTTAAGCACCCTCTCGGTCCTTGCCACAGAGCCTTCTAGAACCCTGGTTCCATGTCATCATGGCGACGACACCAGCAGTAGCCATTTCTTGAGCATTGCACATCCACTCCCTATCCTGAGGCCATCCCATGGGTCACTTCATTCAGTCCCACTGGGTTTCTGTTGTTCATTATGGTAACTGCAGCCCCATCAATTGAACTGCCCTGTCTCTACTCCCGTGTGCAGGGGGAAACCAGGGTGCAAAGTATGTTGCTCAAGCTCACACAGGAGAGCTAGGATCCAAGCCGGACTACGCCCCCTCCTGGGCCACGTGCCCAGAGTTTCCCTGGCAGGGTGTTGTCTATGCAGCACAGGGGTGGCTGCTCTCAGAAGGCTTACACCCCCACCTCCACTTCTCTGATCCCAGCTGCCTTATCTCCCCGTCTTCGGACACCCTGGTTTTTGACTCCCTGGAGAGCTTGATCCCACTCTCCCGTCCTATTGCATCTCCTCCCATCTGCCACTCTTCCCAACTCAGCCCAGGATCCATCTGGTTGGAGTAAACTCACTGCTCTCAGCCTCTCACTCATTCCCTCACCTCCTCCATCTTTTCTTTCATTAACCTTCGTAGGTCAAACCCAGTCCCTTCCCTAAACCCACGTGGATGAGCACTAGAAGTAAAAGTCACAGCGCCATGCCGAGTGAGGTCCCACCCTGCCCCCCATCTCAGCTTTGCCCTCCAGGCCCCCATCAGGGCTTCCCACCTATCTCCAATGGCTCCTCATTCCACCCAACGGCTCCTGTGACCCTCGCCCATTCTTCCACCTACAGACTTACAAACACTCGTGGCTGTTCCTCCTTCCCGCTAGCCCCACCCAAGCATACTTCAGCAGAAGACCAGCCTTTCTGCTCTGATCTTTCCTGCCTCCCAGGGTCCTCACTCACCTCTTCTGCAGTCTCTGCATCATCACTGGCCGAGTCTCTCCCTCCCTAAACAAAGAAGTCACACCTGACTGCATGTTATTTCCACTTGTTCAAGTCAACCATGACTTTCCTGTAGCCAGATGTAAAGGACACTTCTCAGTCCTTATACTGCTGACATCTCTGCACACTTACCACGGGCGACCACTCCCGCCATCTTGAAACCCCTTGGCCTCTGGTTTTCTTCCCCTCTGACTGCTGAGCTCAGTTCTATCTCAACCTGCCCATGAGTGTTGGTGCTCCCCAGGCTTCCATTGACAATTTGCCCCCCTTCCCCTACTCCTCTCCCCCGCCACCCCAGGTGCCAGCGCGAACTCTTCCCACAGACTTCAGACAAAGGTCCAAACCAGTTGGACATCTCCAGCCACCTTCAACAAAAGAACGTGCTCATGAAAAGAACCCAGTATCTATGATTCTTTTCCATGGTGATTTCAAAAGTTTAGCTTTGGATTATAGCCTCATTTCCTGGGGAGACTGACCATAGAAAAATAAAATGTGCTGATAGCACCAATGGGTGCATTTCTAGGTCAGGGTCATTACATGCTTCATGTCAAATTAATGGTTAGTTCCCCCAGTACCTGTAAGAGGAGAAAGCTCATCTCATCTCTGATACTCCTAGCCTCTGCCATTCTCAATGCAGGACTCCAGCTTTTGAGGGATGATCAGAGTCAGTCATCCTCCTCTCAATGATAAGCATGGCCATGTCCATTGTCCTTTTCCAGACTGATCTCCACTTGCACTGATTCTGAATCTTAGCCATTGATTTAGAGAATCTGAGCCATTGAGTGTTGACAGATGAGCAAAGATGGCCTCCAACTCTTTCTGTGCTTGGTGTTTCTAGGGCACACGTGAGCTATGGAGTGACTCCACTCCTGGCGGACAGGGAAGGCCCCCATTCACATATACTCCACTGGGGATGGGACAACTCCTGTAGTTACACAATGTCACAGCCCTGGGAAAGTGCTGAGAGGTAGCCACTGCAATGAATACCCTCCTTAAGGGGTTTTATGTCACTTAGCTATCATGAAATTGATGTTTTCTCTGTCACACCTCTTAGAAGCTCTGTCTGGGCCTAAACATACAGAGGGGTCAGTCAAAGGACGTTGGAACAAGGAAGCTTGCCTTCAGATGCCCCCTCTGCCACTCATTATCTGTATGGGTTGGGGAAAGTAGGGTTCCTTCAAGGCCCTAATGTGGTAATCACCAGAACTGTTGACAAAGCGAAGATAGGGTGTCACTAGTGGGACAGATCTTCACAGTCCTTACCTGGGCCCTTCTTATGAGGCACCCTCTACTGATCACCCACCCATGGCTGGCTCGTTCTCATCTTAAGGCTGCAGGTTACCTCCTGAAGTCCCCAGAGAGAACTTCCCACCACCCACTTGAGTGGCGTCACCAACCCGTCACTTCCTAAATGATTACTCTGTATCATTTTCTGAAGGAGATATGAACAGCCATTTTCACCAAGTGGCATTTTTAGTTTACTTATTCCATCTCTTAGTTACTCTCTGGTGGTCTGAAAGCTGTGGAACCTAACTCAGTCACTGAGGTAGAACATGTCTGGTTCACCAAAGTCCCCAAAAAACATTCATTCAACAGGGAATAAAGGAATGGTAAAGTTGGCCTCCTCTGCTTGAGTCTGGGACCCTCTCCAGGCTCTTAGGAGCCTGATTATCAGGGTGTTTGGTGGGTTCTGATTCTTGTTACTTGTTCCTCCAAGCACTTTCCCAATGATGTCAAACCTGGGGTTCTTCTGCTGAATGCATCTTCACTTTGAATTCTGAGAACATGACACCAAGTTTGCTTCCCACAATGGGCCCATAGGCCCTTCAGAAGAGCCATCCCAGATCCAGTCCCGTGGGTGCCTCTGTGACCTTATGTCCCCTATGGAAAATGAGAAATCCTTTATGTTAGGTATGATCAGACTTCATCCCTGAAAAATTTTCTGTGGATGCCTTCTTGGAGCAGTTTGTGCTCACTAACAAATGAAGCTAGAATTTTTACCTTCCTGAAACCACGCCTACAAAGCAGAGCCAAGTGCCTGCCCCTTCTCAAAGTCTTTCTTCCCTTTGATCTCATTTGATTTTCCCCAAACTCATAAAGAAACAGGAATCTAATATGTTATTTGACATGTGCAACCAATCCTACCAGTGCCCAGGGTCATTGTTCCTATATCGGAACATTCCTTAGGAGTTCCACCCAAGCCTCCAGCTGAACGAGAGCCATTTACTATTTGTTCTCTGTGCCCCTGGCCATCCTTCCTTTCCACCTGCACTGCAGCCCCCCAAGGGCTGATGTTGGGGTACCTCCCTCAGCTCCTCGAACAGAGTACACTCATAGAGAGTGCAGAGTAGACCAGTGAGCCACTTTATTTGGCTGAAATACATGTTCATTCTGCAGCTTGGCCATCAGGGGAAGAGTGGAAAAGAAGAGAAGCCAAGAATGAGGCAGACAGGAAGATAGACAAAGTGGAACTAAAGAGTCACACACTTCCAAAAAGAGAGGAAAGACCCAGGAAAATAGAAAAACTACTTTGAAAGAGAGGGAGACATCAAGTAGTCCTATATAGAAGCAAAGAAGGATTTGGGGAGAAACTTCATGGAGATCTTTCAAAGAGAACTAACTAATTATCTGTGGTATGCGAAGAAGTAAAGAACAATGCCTTGAAGGTGAAACAGTGCTGTCCACCTGGCCTGAGGCTCTGCAGTCTGACTTCACCTCCGTCTGCCATCATCCATGGTGCACACCGTGAGAAGCTCCCTTCCAGCTCAGACCACCAGCAGTCCAACACCAGAAAAATCATCCTCCAGGGCAATAGAGTTCTCCATATCCGAGCTGTGTTGCCCAGCATTTTGAGGACATCAAGCTGAAGGCTGTCCTGGCCCTAGCATCCTTGGGAGACCTGCAGTTATCAGGACAGAAAGCAACAATCTTTGCCCATGCCCCCACCCCCACCTTCCCATTGCTGTTAGTCAAGTACAACCCTCCAGCCCCACCCGGGCCTCCTGAGAAGTCAGTGACCTGAAGTCATAGCAAGGAGCCCAGGGCCTCATCTCTGATGGGTGGACACAAAAGTTATCCATGGTCCCCACCTGACATCACTGGGAAATCTGGGGTAGGCAGTGCTCTAGTGACAATGGAATAGGGCTCTATGGTGGCTGCTGTCATCTCTGTGCACCACACCAGAGTTCAAGCCCAGACCAATAGCCTGAAGGTCTCTGGAAGGCCCCCATGGGTGTCCCCTTTGCTACTGAGAGCCTGCCCTTTTCTGCATGTTCTGAAAGTGCTTTTCATAAACACAGACTCCTTCATCAGCAAGTTTGAATTTATAAACAGATACCCTTATTCAGGAAAGCAGAGATGAGCCGTTTTATAGAAGTTACATCTCCATTTAAGAAAGAATATATAATTCCACATTCCACTGTCCCTCGAACTTTATTCCCGTTTATGTAGATCTTAATACAGTTACATAGTCGCGGGGCTAACGTCCCCTCTGGATGGTAATGAGGTCCTCTCGAACCCTTTCGCTGCTATAAAGCATGCAGAAGTTAAATGCACAGATGGAAAAAAATTTGTCTCAATTTTATACTTCTGCAAAATGGTAATTTTGTACTTAAAATGTACAAGATGGATGTTCAGAAATATAGGCTGATAGCCTAAATTATATTTGGTCATAATTTATGTAGTACAGTCCCAAAGAGATACAAAAAGGCAGAGCATAATTTATCTGCTGGAATCAGCGATAGCTTTGCTAAAACTCCCATTTATTCCATCCCCCATAGTTTTAAGCAGCCTCCGTCCTCAGGGCTCACTCTATTTAAGTTCCCCATACTGCTGTTTGATCACATATTGTAGTCTATAATTTGCCTATCATATGAAGCAAATTTAGGTCCCAGAAGTTATGATCTCTACATAGCAACCACTTTATTTGGTAAATGCAAAATATTTATAGCAATAAAAAAACAGATGAAAATAAAATTCCTATAATCATTGGAACATACACACTTTATCATCAGGGCTCATAAAGACCATTAGCGAAGGACTAGCATGTTGCCTAATACAATTACCTTGGACACGTACTTGAATTTGCTGATGCTTAGGAACCAGAGAAACTTTTCCTCTAGCATCGCTTCCATCTTGCCAAGGGGAGGAAACATCCACTATGAGCTCCAGATAGAGCTGAGCCAGAGGACATTGGACAAAAGGGGATGATCAGGGCTGTCATCCTTGTGCTTCAGATGCGGAAAGAATTTCCAAGTACAAAAGCAGAAGCAAACCACTTGGTTAGGGCACAGTCTGGACGCTGCCTGTAACCCCATCTTTGATGTATGAATGTGTGAATTCTTATTGATCAGATGACTTGGCCCCTTCATGGAGCCTTCTTTCGAAGCTAAACTTGACACACCTCTAACTCCTTCTCTTTGCTTTTCCAAAATGTCAACCTGGAGACCTTCATGCTGGGGCCTACAATATGGACTAGAACCATGGTCCATCCAGGGCTGCTTTGAAAAGCAACTAACTCTTCCAAAAAAAAAGAGTGTGAGGAGAGGCGAAGGACGAACCGCAGCTGGGGTGGGCCTTTGAAAACCAGAGGGGATGATAACAATCTGTTTAGGAACAATGCACTTGTCAAACACCTGCTCCATATAATCTCTCCATTCTTGCAACAACCTTGCAAAGTAGAGCTTGTTGTTCCAACTTGATGGGTGTGCAGATTAAGACCCAGGGACGGCAGGTAAAGGGTTCAGGTGAGATGAACAGCCAGGACTGTTGTCATTCAAGCTGGTGGCCTCACCTACTGTATTTTCCTTAAGCCAAGTCAGGACACCAAGTTTTCCGAGGCACCCATGCGAGAATATTGCTTCTCTATCATCAGACCTCTCTCCGCCCACCTCAACCCCCTTCCATCCAGCCCTCAAGGTTGCCTTCAGCTGAGCGAGGATGAAATAGAGCCCCAGATGCATCTCTCTGATAAAAACTTCAACCAAAGCCTCGTATATTTTGTAGCTACTACAGATCTCATGGCTCTTTGAAGACGAGCGTTGGTATTAATCACTGTAGTTTTTCAGATTATTTCCTCATTTTTAGCATCGCTCAAGCCCTCCCACCAAAGAGTCACCACTTCTGTGTCCTAAGCAATGAGACTTTAGACAATGCACAGGATTGCTCTGGCCACTTCCTTCCTTTTGTACTGCAGCCTCTCTCCAGACCCAGCTACCTAAGTCTAAGGGAATATCCCCTTTCAAATCTCTTTCACCCCAAACATGCTTAAGCAGGAATTTTGGAGCACATATTGGAATAGAATTCCGCTCAAGACCAAATATTATTCTACACAGTCTATTTTAAATCCTGTTGTGTTTTTTTTTTTCATACATCACACTTAGAGGGAAAGAGAGAGAGAGAATGACCCAAAATAAATGTGTAACCCAAAATTCGAGAGGACGTAAGGAGGGCAAAGAAAATACCTTGTGCTCATTCATCCACCAGTTCTATAATTGTTTCAAGACAAATATGGGCTCGTAAAGCATCAGAGAATGGGAAGGAATTCTAACACACAGGAGCCACTCATCCTACAAGAGGGGAAACTGAGGCGCAGAACAGAGAAGTGACAGACATCAACCTAGCCCTAAGGAGAATAGCTAGGATCAGTATTTGGGTCTTCCCTGGTAGCATGCCAACAACGTGTATGTTCTCCAAAGACAGTCACTCTTGTAATCACGGCATTCTCAAGAACATCTGATACACCAGGACCGTCACCAAGCCCTCCTCCAGTCTGGACGAGAAAGACACGAAGGCAAGAGGCTGTGCACTGGACACTTGGTTGGTGCTCTCCGTCTCTCTACCTTCAGGCAATCCTGTGAGTGGCCCCATAGCAGAGGCGCTGTCCGAGTGCAGTAAAGGTCAGTTACTTTCCCAAGGACACACAGGAACAGAGGGTGATTCATACACAAAGACTGGCAAGGAGATTATTTCAGAGGCCAGAACTACTAATGATACCTGGGGGAGCAAGAGACAACGTGCAGGTTGAATCTTAAAGGATGGGGGGGATTTGTGGACAGGAGACAGTTGGCAGACAGTGCTCCAAAGACCTCAGTAAATGCTTATTAGTGATCACAGTGCAAGGGTAGGACAGAGGTGCAGAGATCCAGAGGTGCAGAGCAGAGGGGCTAAAACCCCACAGGAAGGGCTTCTCCAAGTGATGAGAAAAGGTCGTGCATCACCTCCTCAGGAACCATGCCCTGCCTCCCTTACACCCTGCAACCAGGAGCTCTTGCTGTGTAATATTATAGAGTGCCGGAATAGGAAAGGCACCGCATAAAATCAAATTCTCTTCTATTTTAAGTTGAGTGGTGTACCGCTTCAGCTTTAAAACCTAATTTCTTAAAAGTTTCAGAGGGGGAAAAAAAATGTCCCTTTGCAATTGGAATCGAGTCCACATAAATTAACAGGCCAGCTATAGGTATCCATCTTCCAGAACTTTCCTTGATTGTTCATTTTAATCAAGAGGCCCACATTCTTTGACTTTTCATCCTTCACTGCCCAGAATGATGCACGGCAGCTACTGATGACACACAAATGCTAATTTTGCTCAAGTTCAAACATCATCCGAAAAGGGCCTATTTTAAAGACTGCTTTGCAAACACCAGCCGAAAATGAAGATGAACGGAATCGAACCCCACCAAGAAATTCAGAGGAGGGAAAGCTTTGGTCTTACGGAAACTCCTAAGTTTTTGTCCCTAAATCCTCAATCTCTCCAAGGTCAAGGGTAGAATCATTGATCCTTGTAGCTGGAAGGGAACTCAGACATCAAACTAGCCCTGCTGAAGGCCATTCAGCCTGGTAGGAGAGGCCAGCTAACCCAAGTCTCCCTCGGTAAAAAAGCCTCCTGTAAAGTGTGAAAGCTCTTCTGCCACTTAACAGGGTCTAAGAACAGCAGGGCACGCCTTTCACATGATGCACATGTGTGTGTACGCATACCACACACACACACACACACATTTAACAATGGGTATGTTTTAAACCTCAGGCCTACACCTTCACCAATCGTCCCTACCTCTGTCCTGTCTCCTTCAGCATAGGATGTCACCAGTGTCTAGGGAAGGGCACAAAAGGGACAGCTGCTCAGAGGGACTGCAAAAAGAGTTGCATGATTGAAAGAAAGCAATTGGCCAAGCTCTTCTACAGAACTTGTGGGGAATCATAGCAAAGTGCCCATGAGTCTGACACTCACTGAGCACCTACTATGTTCCAGGAGGCCCCATGCTAGGTATTTATGTATATATGGTGTCACACCAGTAAATTACCATGTATTATGGTTATAGAGATTTCCTATGGAAATAGAATGGAGCAAACCTTACAAGCAAGCAGGACTCCCCCAGAACCCCTGAGAAACCATGTAGACTAAGTCTTACTCCTTCCCAGTCCTCCTCCACCGGGATGATTGTGTTTCTTTTCTTCGTATTTCTCTCCTAGCTGAACTTAGCGGAAACATTGCCTGTTTGTTTGTCTCTGCCCTCCACCAAGCTCCATCAGAAAAGAACCTCACATGTATCAATTACTACTACATCCCAGGGCATACAAAACAAGATTTTTGAACGAGTGAAATCATCTCTGTCTATTTTTCACCACGATTCTCCAAAGCAAGATTATACTAGGCAAAGACTGCAAGCAGAAAGGACAGGGGTCTGAAGGTCCCCCAGACCTGGAAAACCACCCCCCAGCAACACGCCCCGGAGCATAAAACCAGCTGCGTGCTGTGGTCCAGGCATCCCCGTGGCTTTGCCTCTTGAGCACCAGTATCCTGTAAACAAGCCATCAGCAGTGACGATTACCAGTTTCCACAGCCCCTCAGACTAAACTGTTCTTCGTGGCAGCCCATCTTTTGGAGGAACAGGCAAGATGCTTCCACGGCGGCGTCAGAAAAATGACTAGAGCTATTCCCGGAGCGACAACAGCCGATCTTGAAATGCAGGACATGTTTCATTTGCTTATAATTATTGTGCTCTATCTTTTAACCCTCAACGTGTTAAGTGTCGTCATTTCCTCTGGGGCTGGAAAGATCTGGGGTTAACAACTTTCTCTTTTAAAAATTCATAAAGGTGCGAACAAACAGCGGTGCAGCCAGTGGCTCACACTGGAAGAAGCCAAGGAAGAAAGGGGGGTGGGGGGAAACATTTTCCCCCACAGGACACTTGGCAATTAACTCCAGCGATGTCAGCAATTTTTTGAAAAATCTCCTAAACAGGGAGAAGGCTCATCCTCACCATATGAAAGACAAAACCACTGCAGAGACTCTCTCCCATGCATCACAATGTGTGTGTCTTACTTCTTAACCAAGCCGCTAATCACGCAAATTATTGCAACTAATTACATCTGAAGGTCTAATTAATTCTTTCAGTACCACATCATTTAGTACGCATTCACAACACAGCACCTGTTTTGAAAATCCTTGCAGTTAATTTGTTTATAAACAAACACTATTTGCATAAAATGTTTAATGAATGGTTTAACAGTTAGTACAATACTCCAGTTTTGTCTTAGTAGATTGGAGGTCATCGAAGGCCACAATAAATTAATTTTAAACTATACAAATTAATTTAAATAGAATGTGTGAATTTCTCATTAATAAAGGAAACATTTCCAACATGTTAATTAATATCTCTGTAACAGGCTAATTACTCTGTGCACAACAAGCACATCTTGCAAGCAAACCTTAAAGATTTGGGGGGGGACAGGGAGGGGGGAATACTTTAAAGCTACAAAAAAAGTGCAATTCAGAAAAAAAAAATGCAAAGCCCAATTATACTGAGGAATTCAATACTCAGGGCAGGCAAACAAACCAGGAAAAGAAGCCATCCCCTCATTTTATGGAGACAACATATTTTTGTCATCAAGAATGGGACAGTTGAAAAACATTTCTATCATGGACTCTATAGAGACGGTTAGAGGGTGCCTGCCTTCTGGTAGAAACATGCAATTAATGAAACTATTAGTCCCCAAAGTAAATTTCTCTCCTGTGAATTTAGGACATATTGGCTGTATTTGTGCCCCAGTGTAAATACGGATTTCATTAAACAAATCTGCATCTTAACACCAGAATCTGAGGCTCAGCCATCATAATTTTCCCTGTGGCAAACCATGGAAAGACACTTCGTGTAGAAACTAAAGAGGAACAACATTATTGCTCGGCGTCAAGCACAGCTCTTGCAAAAGCCGTCACTGAAATATGTTCACAGCCCTAAAGTTTGTTTCTGATTTGCAAGCATTTTCACATTTGATAAGCACCTGTTGTAAATTTACATCCACTCAGGAAGTATTCTTATGATAGGGAGCTGAGAATTGTAAAGCATATTTATATTCTTACCCTGGTGCGGTGTTGCCGCGTAATGCTCAGGCTGATGAGATCACGGGCTACCCAGGACACAGAGGGCTGAGCTGCGCCACCTGGTTCTCACGGCAGCCCCCCCCCCCCCAGGAGCCGCTGGTCCCTTCTTCCCTGGCAAGGCTTTTTATCAGCACTGATCAACAGCACTTGGTTTTTGTTTTAAGTCGGTTAATTTGAAGAATGTGTGTGTGTGTGTGTGGTGTGTATGCTCAGGGTGTGGGGTAGAATGACAGATAAACAAAGAGATGCACAAAGACTTCACAACACTTCCCTGGGACCTGCCAGTAGATATCCAAGAAAACAATGGAAGAATAAGGGGTACCCTCCTCCCCATAGCACCAGGGAAAGGCAGGCGCCTGCCCAGCCTCCCGGTCTGGTGTGTCTGCTGGGAAAGGAACACCCGGGACACCTCGTTCCCTCGGTCATGACATTTCCTTGGAGGCCCGTGAAGAATGGATCTGTCCCGAACACCCCACTGCCAGGCAGCCCGGCTGATCCCGGTGGGGTATGAAAGCCCCAGGCTTGGCTCTTTGGCCAGAGGGGCGCCAGATAGCATCATTGTCCCCGGGGACCTGGAGAGGCCTCCACACCACACACACACCACCACCCCCCCACCCCCCCTCACCCCCCGTCTCCCTGCCCCCTGGCTCCACGGAGAGCCAAGGCATGTCCTATAAACGGCAGGCATCCAGGGGCGATGCAGCAGAATGAGAGATCTCACAAAAGGCTGGCACTCCCCACTCTCCCAAAATCATTTTTATTCTTTCCAAGTGTCCCCCCAACAGCCCCACAGTAAAAAGTCAGGGCTTGAGAGACAGACATTTCAAGAATGCAGGCTGTGACTTGGAGAAACAAGCCATTCCCCCACCACCTATCCAGACCCAGATGTAAGTGGCTTTACCCCTAAAAATGCAAAGAAAAAAAAAGAAAGAAGGAAAGAAAAACAGAAAAGAAGGAAACCAAACCAGAAAGTGATGGCTGTTGGCACAGGGCGCAGGACTACAGGCCCATTTCCACGCTGACTTCTCTTTGTGGAAACGGTGCTGACGAAAGCCACGTGAGAGATTACGCGCCAGCTGGGGAACCGAGGCTGGGGTGCGGGGCGGAGCTCGTGCACGGGGAGGAGGGGGCTGGCGGAGACAAGGCCCCCATGCCAGAACACGTGGGAATTGGCACCCCACTCTGCAATTTAAAAAAAAAAGAAGAAGAAAGAAACGAAAAGTCAGAAAGCCCTGCAGCGTGGGTGGAACCCAGGGAACCCGAGCGGGCATTTTCCAAGCCAGCTGGGCGCACAGCGAGGCGTGGTCTAAGGCCCACTGGTCCCCGTACCTTCTCTTCTCCCCCAAAGTCGCAGGCAGCGCCCCACCTGAAGGGTCCAGACGACGCGCTCCCGCCGCCCCTATCGCGCGAAATCATTCCCAGATCTGGAGCCTGGCTTTCACCTCTGCCCATTAAAAATCACCAGCATTTTGCAAATAAAGGCGATCACCATGTGAAAAATTATCTTTTAAAATGGAGTTTAATTTGCATATAAGGAACGAGAGATTTACGACGAGCCACCTCGTCGGGCACTGCATCTGCCTAGCATCCGTCGTAATTTAGATTGTTTGTGACTGATCTTAAATTCTAAAGCTTGGAGAAGATGAAGTACTCTGTTGCTGTATTATTGTCAGGAGTCTAAGACTTACCAGAGATTTATTAGTAATCTTATCACAAACATGTCTCAAGTTTTTGCTTTTAATATGTGCCAAGCTCCTCTGAGGAATTTTCCTCACTGCAATTATATTCCTCAATGCATGCATTCTGAAGCTGAGTTGATTTCCTTCCCAAAATAAAGCGACCTATCATTACACCACAGCAGCTCTTGTACATTTTTCCTCTGCTACTTAATAATCAATGTATTCATCATTAAAATCTGAGCCCCGAAGCAATGGTTTTTAGCATATTCTAATGACTAGCGACTTGCAAATTACAATGACCTTTCATGTACATTCTGTAAGCACCTTGTTCTAATGTGTACTGTATTTATAGTTTGCCAATACAAACTAGCCAAAGATTGGATAATTACTGTAATCTATTAGCTCGATTGCTTTCCCTGCTCATTTATAGCATGTGCCACGCAGGCCATTTTCAAAAGCTGGCCTATCTTTCATCTCCCGCAAGCTCAGAAACTAAGGGATACTTCATCTTCACAATATACACACTTACTAATGTCTGAAGAGCGGCCCATCTCCGCTCAAGGAGGTTTCAAAAATAAAGAATCTTCCTCCCTATTAGTGTCATCATGCTATTTGTGACTGACAAAAAACACCGCTCCAAGAGTGTAAACTTTCGTTGAAGAATGTCAAGGCCAGTTCCATTTTCTGCCCATTACTCTGACCTCCAAATAGCATTTAATAAGATCTGCTTGTTTTTTCGCTTTGAAAGAAAAAGATAAAGGCACTTCTCTTAAACAAGAAACAATTTTTTGCCATAAGTAAATGTTTCGAGGGAAGCGTTAAACTTTTCTTCTTCTTCTTCTTCTTCTTCTTCTTTTTTATTTATTTTTTTTTTTAAGCGCACCACAGCGACTGGAGGGCCGGTAAAACTCAGCGTGGAAGGATCGGTTCAGGCCTTTCCTGACCCTGGTGCCGGTCTATTTCAGGCAGTTATGGATAGATAACATTACAGACACTGGTAATTAAAACAACACTAATTTTGTCTCGGTGGCCACGCTTTGTTGTTAGAAGCCATCTATCATGGCCTTCACGCATCACACAATGAGAAGACATTTGTCTACGTACATTGTGCTTGGTCAACGGTTTTACCCATCTCCCCGTGTACCTGGACGCCCGGGCACTTTTAAAGACGTAGTGTTCTCATTTCTACTCTTTCTATTGCTCTGATTAATAAAACATTTTGCATGCTTAGACAAAACACGCTGAACATGTATTCGACCGGGGAGAAAGAAACAATGTTAATTTCCTTCCTTTTAGAAAGAAAACAACAACACAGAAATTCTCTTTTGGATTGTAAGAGAAAGAAAAAAAAAATCAAATATGGAAACATTTGCCTTCTCTGTAGAGCAGAGAACATCCTAATGGAAAGCAGAGTATTAAAACACACACGCGGTACAAAGCGTATCCTTGAAGACTCCACATCTCTGTCACTCTCTGTGTGGTTGATCCTTTCTTATGCATCAACTTGTTTAATTTAGGGACACTTGGTTTTACGTCACCTTTTGTGACAAGATCTGCAAGTACGTTAAGAGTGATAGCCAGTCAGATTTTTTTTTTTTTTTTGTATTTTGGTGATGAAAATATCAAGAAAAGATCTCTTCCATAGGCCCTTATAAGAAAGAAGGGATATCCAAAATGCACACGGATTAGTGCTAATCAACTAAAAGGAATGGTGCATTTCAAGTGATCTTTAATAAGTGACACGACCAGAGGAGAAGCAGACAGGACTATTTAACTTCAAACTCTCCCAAAAGGAGCCACGAGGTAGGCTCCCTCCAGCAAGCCCGGCTGGCTGCCGTGTGCCGGTCCTCATTTCTCAGCGGAAAAGCCACCCCCTTGAGACTCTCGAGGCAGCCCCCACCTGCATTTCTTATCAAGCGTCTAGAAGGTGGGAGCTGTTAGAATTCTCTTCTCTATTCACAGATGATCACAGCCCTTTTTCCCCCCTTTAGCTGCAGACGCACATGTAGTTTCAAATATTAGCTAAGACTCCAGCCTCCGCCAGCCCCTAATTGCTCTCTCAGGGAAGGTGTCATAAACGTAGGTATGGATGACACAGATGTAGCTTCAATTTTATGCAGGCAGGAATCCTACATCAAAGCTATTTGCAAAGTGACACAACTAGTTATTAAAAAGTACATTTTTATTAGATTCCTTAGAATTTGCATTCTTCAGAAACCACGTGTATTTTTCAGCACAGGCCACAGAAATGTTGGGGTAATTGACCATTAGTGACATCTGCAAGGGAGAGACGCCTAAATATTTTTCAAGCTGGTTTAATAAGTACAAGTGCTTCTGCCAATAAAGGTAACCCGATGATTTAAATAAGTTAATATTAGTACATCTCTCCTGCGGGCTGCTGTGAGCAATCTGACTGCTGTCCTTAAGCAAAAAAAAGGCCAAGACAATGTGAGTTGATCTGGTCCTACCTGCCTTTGTACTCCTGATTCTCCTGAAATAAATGGGAAAGAAAAACTTACTGACTTTTGGCAAACTACAAAGGTTAACTCTATTCATCATGGAGGAGCGGATGCTAAGTGCTTTCTGTCTGTCCATATATTTTAAAGATTTAAAAGGCACCTGGTGCCGCTCTCGGGATAAAGACAGGAGTGTTGGTCTTGGGCAGGTGGCGAGTATCCCTTGCATTTTTCTCTTTATATTGCCGGAACTATTGAGATCCTTTCTGGACTAGAGACTTTTGGAAACAATGTTATTTTTCAATGATATAGAAAGCCAAAGCTTTCTGCTTCTTTGGATCCTTTTGGAGTCCTTCAAGGTAAGTGAAAGGATCTGCAGAATTTGCTATTAACCCTTTGAGGAGAGGGAGCTCGATAGCTGAAAAGGTAGGAATAGAATTCTCATCGCCCATACTGTCATAAAACGTGTCTCTCCCGGTACCAATAAAGTCTGCCCTGGAGAAGATTTCCAGAGACCCGCTGGAAGCAAAGGAAAGGCTTCTAAATCTTAACTCTTAAAGCAACCGCTCCAAAGTTGAGAGCCCAGACTGCAGTCTACCAGGCGGCCTGGCAGGGGAAGGGGCCAAGAAGTTCAGACCCTGACAGAATCGCAGAGGTAACGGGAGCCTTCCCAGCGCGGTCTCTGGGTCTATCGGGCAGGCAAGGCACCAGCCACAAATCCTTCCGCTTTCTATAACTCATTTGCATGAATTTACTTTTTTGCCTTAAGAGGTTGTTGTAATGTGTGCTAAAACACACAGTGCAATTTTATCTCCATAATATCACAAAAGAAATATTATGTTAGTATAAAGTAAAAGAAAAAAAAAAAGGAAAAAAGAATGCTGTGAAATCAGCGGGCTCGGCTTGCTGGAAAGCGCTGCTCAAAAGCGCCACCCAAAGGCGGGACGAGGGTACAGGCATCCAGGGAGGGATCGTTTTTGTTAATTTCAGCAATCCGAGTGTAAAAAATGACAGCGCCACGCAAGTTGACGGAGGCTTTTGATTGAAGTGACTGATTGCCTCAGCTGCACCTGCGGAAAATTGATGACAATGCTGTCTAAACCATTCATTAGGATTTGGAACTTCGCGCCGATGAATGCTGGATTCATAAATTTGCTAGACATGTGTTGTAGATAATATGACAAAGCACTGTTTTCAAATGAACATTTCTTTGACCTAATTTTATCGAAATCATGCAAAGGAATGAAAGAATATTTGTGCCCAAACTCTGGAGACAGCTGCAACTAAGGCACACTCTCTGTCTCTCCCTCCCTTTCTCTTTCTCTCTGTCTCTCTCTCTCTCTCTCTCTCTGTGTGTGTGTGTGTGTCTTTCAAATAAATTTAAGTGAAATATATTTAGAATATATCTGCTGGTTTGGTTTAAAATATTTGTTAAAATGACAAAGCATTTATTTTTACCTATTACGATCATTGTTACTCTCTGCCAGATGAAGGAAAATTTTATTTTAAGGGTTTTTGTTTTCAACCCCCAAATTTGCTTAATTGAACACAAGTGGGAAAGAGATTTTTTTTTAAAATGATAATAATGATGTCATTTTTACCGACGTTTCAGGAGGAACCATTCCAGTACCAATTGGACATGCTCCCTGTGATAGCTAGGCTGTTCGCAGGCTTTGAGGAGAGAAGAAAATCCCTTTAAAATATTGACTCTTCTGGTCCAAAAAGGTGAAACTGGGGGGAAATGCCATCTATACACATTTTATCTAAGATTCCTGACTTGCTGTTGATTTTAACATATCGAAACACTATCAATATTGAATGAAGCTTTTTCCGCGTGCCCCTCCAACGAAACAAAGGTGGCTGAGAAGGGAAGAGCGTACTGTTTTCACACCTGGTTTTGCTTATCTGCTCACAGGAAGAAAAGGCCGTAGCTGAATCCATCCCACCAGAGGCTTGAATTGTTAGGAAAGAGTAACATTTTTAGAAAAGAACACCTGATACTGAAGAAACCATGATTTTTGCCATAGAAATAGATCTTCCTTCTTCAAAAAGGACCCTCTGCCGAAGTACTTGGAATCCCCGCCCCCCCCCAACAAAATGAATATTTATTAACATAAGAAGAACCTGGAGCAGGTTGGTCCCGCACGTCCCAATCTGCCAAAATGCTTCCAAATCTCTTGCCTGGCATTTAAAAGACATCTCTTTTTATAAATTCTTGTGAACTGAGGTTTTAGTACCAGTAAAGTAATTTCTGATGAAGCGTCTTGGGTTGTGTCGTTGTTTTCTTTTTTCCTAAAGAATCTTCGCAAGTACCTGAGATGCTTACGTTAACCCCACACCTGGATGGAGAGAGACTGCAGGTGTGAACGGCAGGGCTAATAGATCTGAGTTTTGCCAAGCATTTGCTTACGGCTCTAACATTACTTTGAACTGGAAAACATTATCCAGACAAATCTAAACAAGGCTCTTTAAAGATGCTAAGCCCGAGCTGCTACCGATATGAAATTACCCAGTAAATATGTGAAAACCCCTAAGTGCAAAACAATCTGGGTTGTCTTCTAATTGCTTCATTTTCTAATGGGGAAAATGTGTAAAACCAATAGATGGGAATGGAGAGCTCTGAGCAGTCAAGGCAGAACATTTTTGTGTTTCCGTAAATCGGAACTCTCCAGCCGGATTTGGAGAGCCTGGAGCTCCCATCGCCTTTAGACAATTTAGACTCAGTATTTGCTTCCAATTCAGTATGTTTGAAACAGTCGCTAGTTTGTCTTGGATAGTAAAACCTCAGAGGTCCCAGGTTCATCGACCCCGCCGGTCCACCCGCAAGGAGAGACACTCGGGTCCTGGGGAACTGCAGGGGGACAGTGAGACTCAGCCTCTCCGTGGAGATGTCATGTGCATGTGGAGTGTGTGTGCCTGGGGTGGGGGGTGCAGGAGGAAGTGTGGGGAGTAATGTGTGCATAAATTCTTGAGCGCACAAGGCAAGAAAACCCAGATGGCCACCTGGACACAAGTCCAAGTTACTAGTTAACTTGGACTTGGGGGTTGGGGGATGCTGGGCACAGTTAAGCAGCAAAAGCTTGGGAGAGACATGGCAGGGGCGGGTGTGGCAGAGATGTGAGTATGAGTGGGTATGAGTGAGCCTCCCAGGACACACAGAAATGAACCCACGCTCAGGCCTTCCTCAGTTACTTCCCGTCCGACCATTCTGGAAGAGTTCAGCCAACAGAGACAAGGACAGAGCACCCACCCGCACCAACACCCCTTTCTCCCCACCCCCACCAGTAGATCACCAGCCTGGAGCCCTTCCCACATCCTGTCTGGCCCCGGGTAGGCACTTGAGTTTGTAACCCTCCGCCTTCTATTCTGACACCTTTTCAGGAAGCCTTCAGTTCCAGCACAAGAAAAAGATTTCCCTCCTGCAAGACCTTTAGCCCAAGAATCACTTCACCCACCTACGCGTTCTGTACTTGGATTTTTCCAATTCCCATTTCTCAGAAAGCCTGTGCTTTCAGAGTTAGGGAATCTATACTCCTTATACCTAAATCTCCTTGGCCAGAGGATTATTTTCCCTTGCTCTGTGCATCCCTCCAAAACCCACTCCAAATCCTTTTCTTTTGGAGCCTGAATGGAGCCCCTTTGGGGCCTGATAGGACACAGCCTCTGACCTTTCTGGGTCCCAAACCCAGAGTTAGCCTTCATTTCCCCTTAGGCACAACGAGCAAAAAAACCCAAAGTTTTGAATGTGGATTTCCGGGCAAACCAAACCCAGCTTGGATCAGATACTCCTCTCAGGTGAATACCATCTCAGCAGACAACTTCTCACTGCAGACTTACATGGGGGTGCCTTGGAGTCCTGCCTTTTTTGCCCAGGAGCTAGCTCCCAGTGCCAGCAATGGATGTAGCAGGATTCAGGTACGGATGCTTCTTGGAGAAAGCAGGGAAAGGGGGCATGTGTCCAATTTCGGGATGGCAAGTCTTCATCGGTCGTGAAAGCTTTGTCGCACCCAGCCCCTGCTGACGGAGGTGTGATGGGCCCTTCAGCCCAGATCAGTATGATGCATCGGAGGCCCTTGAGAAACTGTGTTCCAGAGCCAGACCTGGCTATTACATTGGGCAGACAGTGCAGGGGCTGGGAGGAGAGGTGAGGGGAACAGAGAGGTTCAACAGACAGGAGAGCCTTAAAGACTGAATTGGATTGTCCTACTTTTGGAAAAGGCCGTGGCTGAGAAGTGGCAGAATCAAGGTGAGGTCCCTGGCCCTGGGGCCATTTTGGCACACATTCCCCAGCCTAGGCTGCTTCTCCGCCTTCTTCACAAGCCCGATGTCTTGCAACCGCCATGGTAATCTAGCAACTCCTTGCCCCCGATGTGCAGAGAGAGCACAGAACCAAAGAACCAACTCACTGTTAACCTATGTATTCAGGCAGTTAGTCCACACCAGCTAGTGAGTCTGTGCTGGAGATACAAAAATGAAGATGACATAGTCTCCATCCTCCAGGAACTCCCAGGCCAGCAGGGGAGAATGACCATGAACAGTACCTTCAAGTTATATGCCCTCTATCAGAGTGGTCTTGTGCACAGTCATCACCGGCACTTCTCCCCTTGCGCCAGACACCCCACCAGGGACCGACCAGACACCCCACCCCGGCATGCACATACACGCACACGTGGTGCCACCACTGGAGGGAAAGGGAAAAATGAATCACTAGGAACAACAGCGTTGTGAGACCCCAGACCTCAGCCAGTGCCATTGTCATAGGCAACCACATCTTGAAACGCAGAAGGACCACACTCTTCGCTAAGGCAGGTGCATGGAGCTAACCTTGCACCCCAGCTGCCTCAGATTGCAAGGGAGCTGTGCCGGAAACCCCATACACATCAGCCTCTGTGGTCCTTCCAGAAGGCGGGGAGGATCATGTTCTCAGAAGCATGGCTGTGTCTGGGCTGAAAGGGCATCGTCTCCATGGAAAATCTGAAAGATCCCACCTCTGAGCAATGTGGCTGACTCTCTTAGGCCAGCTGTCACTTGTTACAAACCCCAGCTGGCCGCCCAGGGAGGGGAGGCAGGGCTGTGCAAAGCGATGGCCAACTGTCCCCATGCAGACACCAGTGTTTTATAAAAACCTGCCGTGGTGGGGGGGCCAGACGGATAAGCCATGTGGGGAAGCCTAAGGGTGTGAGCCCCAGGAAACAGGGGCTACGGATGCCTGGGGTCAGGGATGGTGGGGGGAGGGGTCCGGACCATGTAACGGGGCAGAGGGTCAGCTCTGATGGATTGTTCTGCAATGGATGCAAGGATCCAAGGTTCCGGGCACTTTAAAACATTCAAATGAAGCCCAAACTCCACATAATTACGTAAAATCTCCAACTATTCAATGTTAGCAACAAAGTCATCTTGGTTTCAAATAATCTGAGAACCCAGAGGAACACATTTGTGGGTACAGTAGGACCCCCAGACACCCATTTTGCAAATCTGGCTCTTTCATTCCTCCCCCTGCCCTGAGGCAGGTGTCGCCCCATTAACCGGACAAGATTTGCCAGCTGAGCTAAAGGTCAGCATGGTCTCCAGCAGGGTGGGGCTAGGTGATGTCCTGAACCATACTTGCCACAGGGCTCTGGGACTTGTCTGTGGGGACCTGGCCATTTGGCAGAGCTCCAAAGCTTTCTACTGGGGCATGGGACATGGGGCGGGGAGCATGGGGGGGGGCACTGTTTCTGGGAAGAAATTCCTGCAGAATTACCAGAAAAGGAAGCATCCCCCTGTAGCTCAGCATGATTCTCCACAACCTCTCAAGAGAGAAGGGCTGACTGGGGCTTCTTTTAAATGTGACCCATTTCTGCTTGCTGTTTCTCCCTGGAAGGAGGCAGAAATGCCCCTTGGTTGTAAGGGAATCACTTATTCAGAGCAGCACGATAGCATGTGAGCTGGGTGGTTTGAATTTTTGCTTTTGTCAACATTTGCTTCCATCAGATGGTTCTTTTTATAGATGATACATAAAATTTATACATATATAATTTATTGTGTACTATAAATATACATAAATACAAATGTATTTGGGTATCAATTTATACATGTATTTACTTTATATATTATATCTATTTTTTGTCTCTTATCCTTCCTTGCGTCTACAGATTGAGCCCAATACAATAGTTAAAATATCACATTTCTCCAAATGGCTTTTTCTCTATTGAAATGTGATAGCAGGAGGCTCAGTGGGAATCAGTTTGTTCTCAAGTTCCCGGATCCTGTGCCCTTTGGTTTCAACAAGGAAAGCCAGGGGCTCCAGGCATCCCTCCCAATTCAGGGGCTGCATCTCCCAACCCTTCACAAAAGGGACGTTGAACAAATTCTTTTTCTGTTCTCTTGTGTGAAACTGTCTGCGTGAACCTCCATGAGTGTTTGCATCCCGTGTATTTAAAAATCCTATTTAAGAATGCAAAGGTCCATACAGTGTCATTAAAACAAATGAGTATAACCCTTTGGTCATCTAGGTGAAAGCATTTTGTTGGGTTTTTTTTCAAATTGCTATTGCTATATATAAATGTAACATATAGCAATAACCGTAGAAAGATACTGTGCCCTTGTGTATGGATAATTAAAATAGGAACATCTCTGGACTAAATTAAAATGTGTAAAAACCAAATCCTTATAGCATCCATGAAATTACAGAAGCTACAAGTGAATCACTAGCCCAGGGACGAAGCATTTCTCTCATTACTTCAAGAACCTCTCGCATGATCACAGTTTTACATTTTCACAAATCTACATGGTTCTTTTTATGTCACTAAATATCTCAGCTCACTTTTACTGCCCTCCTTCCGTAGACGCTACTTGGTAACAGCAGGCAAAGCGTCGCTCCAATCATTTAAGGGAAACCAACGTTTCTAGTGTTCTTGATGACGCCATTAATACACATTATGAACTAAAAATCTCCACAGGATACATGGAGATAAATTAAATTTTTGTGAATGGGGGGGGCGCAGAATTCATGGTTTCCAGGCGTAGAAAACCAAACCCCCGTGGGTCATCGTCTGTGAATGATAAAGTCCTGAATGCCTGGGAACCCCAGGCACGTTCCCTTTGACCTTGACCTGTGACCCGCCCGGTGTGCGCGACTCCCCTCGACAGAGAGCCCGCTCTGCCCTTTTCTCCTCTGTACTTTGAGCGTAAGAGGTGTTATTACCCATAACTTTTTATTTAAAGGAATTGTGCAGCTGGGAAAATGAATGAATTTAATTATCAATGCAGTGTGAAAAAAATCATTAGAGCAAGGGCCTGGAACGCCACATATTAAAAATAAACAAAGGCTATTAAGATACAGTTCCAAAAAAGAATGTCAGTGTTTCTTCAATTCTTAAAAGGTAAATACCAAAAAGAAAACCATATGTAAACATCCATAGTTACAGAAGAAATTACTCTTTAAGAAAATGTTCAATGACTGACTGGATCATTGAACTTTAAATCCATACTTTATGTGGCAATATAGGAAGGTCATTTGATTGCTGTGCATAGAAAAATGAGAATTCTAATATGTTCTCAAAGTTTCACCTTCATAAGACAAAATTTTCATTATAAAATTTTATTTAATGGTGAACGCACAGAACTTCTTCCTCGGCCGCAGAAGATGGCGCCTCCAGAACCAGGAGTCTCTGCCTTTGGCTTTGGAAAGACGGTAGCACCATATCTTTTAAGTAAATTAAAAAACAACAATGACAACAGCTCTATGTTCCTATTCCCTCCATGACTGGAGAGTGAAGGCGTGAGTTAGCTCGAGGACTAGAGGGAAATACTAAGCCAAGGCGCCTCAGAAAGGCCGTTCTGGTTGGCGAAGGCTGCAGGGAAGCCTGGTCTCCTGGCAGGCGGGTATGCAGAGCCGGGCAGGGTCTCCTGGTTGGGGCCAGACTGCCCTGCGGCTGTGCCGACAGCCGTGGGGTATTTGTTAGCCGGCCTGCTTACAAATTCAGGTCAGGAGGAGCCCACGCGAGACCGCCAAAGGCTCCGCTGCTTCACATCAAAAAAAGCTGCAGGATGACTTGGGGGCATGGCCCATGGTGTTGCCTCTGTAGCCAGAGAGACGCAGTCCAACTGAGGACAGGAGGAATGTTCCAGAGTCCGCCAGAAGAATGGCAGGTGCCTCTGCCTGGGAGGGGAGAGCAGGGTGCCTTCCCTCCCCTACACTCGAGGCGGCTCACTGACTCCTGGTGGCGCCATGACACGGGGACACTGACGTGGGTCAGAGCTGTGGAGGGGTTGTCGCAACAGAAATGGAAGGATCCAGGCTCCATCCAGAGAGAGAAGGCCCAGGAGCAGCCGCGTGTCCTCTGCTGGGTCCAAGCGCCCTGCTGGACCACAGCCTTCATTGCGTGGCCGGGAGGCAGATGTGAAGGTGGAAACCCACAATGCACGACGGTCACAGACTGATTCCATGCAGTTCTGGTCACTTGGGTCAAAAGCTTTGGTGTGGACGTGGTTCCTATCTCACTCGTCTTCCTGTGTCGTCTCCCCTGGGACTCCCAGAGACCCTCTGGAAGGCCAGGCTGTAGGAGGGAGTCCAGTGAGGCCTCGCTGGGTCTCCACCAGGATCGGTCTCCAGCGGTCTTCCCAGAACCGTGCCCGGCTTCTTCCCACCCATCCCCTCTCCAGGCCTCTGTGGCGCTTTTTGTAAAACCACGGCAATGGACAGAGGCACACAAAGGTGCCTGGTCCTCAGTGCCTGCAAATGTTTGACACCTCAGCCCCTTGCTAGATAAGAGCCTTTTGAAAATCCAGTGAAAGTTATGCACTTTTCTCCCCCAGAAAAAAAAAAAAAAAGTGCCAAGTGCCTTATAATTCCAAGAGGTCCGTGGGCTGCCCCAGGCTCATGCAGGGACCCCAGCCTAAGAGCCCCTGAGCCGGTTCAAAGACCACCCTCACCACCAGGAGTTTTCGTAGCAAGGAAACTGAGGCCCAGGGAGTGTTCTGGATGCGAGGAAGGAGTGACTGGGGTCGGACAGGACCCTGGACAGTGCACCCCGGGTCCCCAGGAGACACCGACACCCGGTAAGCCCCGATCAGCCACGGCTGAGAGAGGGGAGCTGGAAGGGGCCACCTGTCCCTCCCATGCAGCATAGGTAGCCCTAATCTGTGGTCTCAAAAAGCACATTTGCTATCTTTTTAAAAAAAAAAAAAAATATGTGGAGGAGGAGGAGGACGACGACGATAGAAAGGATGCTCAGTCTAGATAAATTCAGAATGATTTGAATACATTACTGTGGTTAAGTTTAGTACATCAAGTACTAGGGATGGCTCTCTGTGCATTTCAATGAAGCCCAAAATAATGAGGCTCTGGCGGGCCCTCGCTGCTTCATCAGAGCGATTCGGCCCTAATAAGTGGGAAGGAGGCGTCCAGGCCCCCTGCCTGTGAATCGTCCTCCGGGGATTCAGTCCTGCCTCTGAGGGGATGGTGAACCCCGAAAGGGCGGTGGGGGAGAGGTCGAACGCCTGGCAGGTCATTTCCAGGCCAAACCAGCAGCCAACGAGCCCATCAGAGTGCGGCCAAACGCTGTCCCCAACCCTTCCAGGAGTCCCGAGGTGGCAGGTTGGGATTGTGTCATCCCGGGGGGTGGGGGGGGTGAGGTGGCTCTGAACTGCTTCTCCCAGCTCTTCCTTCTACCTGCACCCCAGACCGAATGGTGCTGCACCCCAACCCAGGGCCGCCAGGGAAAAATGGAGCAGTGGTCCCAACTAAGGGACTGACAGGCCACCGGCGACAGCTTCCAGGACCTCTCAGGAGGGGGTGCTTAGGAGACAAGGATGGAGAGAAGAGGGAGTATGGGAAGGAGAAAAAGAAGAGAAGGTAGGAGCAGAAGAAGTGACACAGAGAGACAGTCTCCCACCAGTAGACGAACTCCTACCCCGGTCCCCCAGATGGAGAGATCTGAAGTGTGGCTTCCTCCAGCATCTCTGGGGCCAAATGGCTAAAGCTTCCAGAGTCAAAGGAGAAACCTTAGCTCCACACCTACCAAATGAGCCACATGTTCCAGAAATCATCCCAGGAGCCAACGTCTGGGACAGGAGGACCAGGGAGTAGAGCCGCATCTCAGAAAAAGAAGGTTCCAAAAACTGGTGGAGACCTTACTCTTCCTAGAGCCCGTTTCTGACTCCATACTCAGGAAATGGGAGTGGAAGGAGCCCATGAAGGCACCAGGCATGACCCACCCACCCCCCATTCCCCACTCCCCAACCCCACCCCACCCCCCCCAACCAGGAACAGAGCAAGGCTCCCTGTACAATCTGTCCCCAGGCTGGGGAGCTTGGAGCCTCTCCCAGGTAAGCCATGGGCTTGCAAATAAGAGTGAAAGTTACTAGCCTCCATATAAAAGGAAACCCACAGACTGTGGGCCAACCACTCACTGAGAAAATATAGTTAAATCAGTAGAATCAGACTCCTTTTCTGTTCTCTGGATATAACTTGCTCCTGGACTTCTGTGAATAGTTAACTGAAAAGCTGTTGGGGTGGGCATCTGTTGTTTTTGCCTGCCCAGCCGCTTTCCTCCTTTTGCTGGAAATAGCATCCCAATTTTCCTTGAGGACTCACTCCTCCTCCCCTCCCCCTTGCTTAATCCATGTGGTCTTGGGGAGAGCTGAACCTGCCTGCAGCTTCAGGGCTGGAGGGACAGGTGACCCAGACTGCCACAACTAGGGACATCGCATTCCACCGGCCACTGTGACTGGCTCAGGGGTGGGTATAGGACCCACTCAGGGCCAGCCGGATTCCATAATAGGTCTTTGTGTAAAAAAGAGAATCTTTCCACTGGAGCTCCGGAGAGGACAGATAAATGTCTGGGGCTGCTGGTAGCCATCTTGCCACCACAAAGAGAGAGTCCAGGCTGCCTATAAATGGAGCCAAAGCAGAGGAAGTCAAACTAACTACACCACCCCCCCTCCCGCCGCCCGGGGCTGACAATGTTCTGGCCCCTGGATCGAGCCCTACCTGAAGCTCTGCCCTCTTGGGATTTTCACTTAAAAGAATCAAGACAACCTGCCGTTTGACAAGCCCATCTGACCCTGGGCTTTCCTGGAGGAGATTCGGCTGAGGTCAATTACTCTCTGGCAGACTGACAAACATGTAAAGTCTACTGTCAATTCCCCAGAATGACAGGAGGCAGAAGGATCATTTCTCCCCGGTAACAAAATATCCACCCTGTTCTCAAGGCCTCCAGGGGGAAAGAAAAAAAAAAAATCACCTACTGTCCCGGGTTACATTTTGGGAGGCACAGGGACTGAAGGATAGATTCTCTGGGAATCCATCAAGCTGTGAAGTATTCACAGTTTTAAAATTACTCATCAGGAGCTGGATTTTTTTTCCCCTCTGCTACCTTAGTTACTGATTATTTCCAGAGCCATCAGATACACAAACTCTTGTTTTTAAAATGCAATCAGCACACCCACGCACCCATCTATAGATAGTAAAGAATAGGTATCTGAAGCCCCTGGAATGTAATGCTATCACGTAGGATGAAATGGAGAGCATTGCAAATGTACACTCAGCAGGAAAATACTATTTAGCTGGTAATTCAAGCTGGGGATGAATAATCAGTTCATTTTGAATAATGAACCAGGAAAGCAGTGCCGTTTAGGAAACTTGGGGTCCATTCTTGTCTTTGAAAGCCTGGTGTGGCTGTGTCACTCTGATGCAGAAGGTCACTGTCCCTCCCCAGGGGCCCAGGCCACAGTCTCTAGGCAGCCGAGTTGTCTGGTTGGGGACCACCCAGGCAGAATTCTCAGGCTCCATCTCTCACTGGTTCCAGTGTTTTGGGAGCCCATACTGAGACCTCCCATGACTCTGATTGCTGGCCAGAAAGATAGCTCTGGGGTCTCCGGACCTGTGGAAGAGCCCCATTTGCTGTTTTCTTGTCCTCTGCACATTGGATCCCATCCCTGGACTGCTCTTGTCCCAGGATCCACCAGATCCTTGGAGGGAGGACTTCTTCCCAGTTCCTCCTGACGTGGTTCCAGAAAATACTCAGGAGAATGATGGACCGTGTGCTCCCAAGACTGGGACCAGCTCCTTGAAGCACATCCCAGAGAAGCAGCAATATGGAACATCTCAGAAAGGGAAATTCACATAGAACCCCATCATAGCTGATTGTTAGTTTTGAAGACAGTTTTTCCCTTGGTAGAGGTGAAAGTGATCTGGGGCTCGGGGCCTACCTTTAACCCCTGTTTGAGACACGGAGATGAGCATGCTGTCCTGCCCTGGCTGAGTCACCAGCCTTTTCAGGCACAGGGACTGGAACCCTCAAGGTCGTCGGATCTCTTGAGCCTGGAGCCACAGAGCTCATCTGGGGCCTATCCCTGCCAGGCCAGGGGGTCTGAAAAACCCAAGTGTTCTATGCGGAAGCCAGGGCCATCCAAAAGCCAGATTCCTAGCCACCAGGGGAAGCTTTGGAACTTGATTCTCCTGAAACACTGACCTAACCCTTGCATCGAGACTGCTATTTACATTAAAATTGGTCACATAATGAAAAAAAAAAAAAAAAAAAGTAGTTCATTAATATGCTAAGAAGTGCTAATTTGAACATTGCCAAAAAGCAATTGCAAATTCCATTTTGCAACTTGCAAATGTGATGCAGTGCAAATTAAGGCTGATGGGCCCATCTTCAGACATTCAAACTTCTGGACTTTCCAGGGCCTCCGCTGCGTTCACTGGATCCAGGACCCAAGGGGTGACCTCTCCTTCCTTCAGGAAGAAAGACCGTGCCTCTGGCAGTGGGAACATGCCTCTGTTGGCCATTTCTACACTGCCATCGGGTGAGCCAGAGCAAGGACAACACAAGGGATGTTGCTGAAATGACTCACGGCAACGGAACAGGAATCACTGGACTGTCACCACCGCGTCTTCAGTAAAAGGAAGCCATATCAGATCCACAACTTCTAGCCAAGACAACCCACACGGCCCCCAGCCTCTGAGCAGGGGAAAAACCCGGGGGCCCGTGTCACACTCAACAGTGCCTTTCACCTTCCCACCATCCTCCCGCGACCTCCGTCTACCCAGACAGTGGATCAGTACTCATGTGCCCTTAGGTTCCAAAGCAGCAGCACATACCGGGAAACTGGGGTAGGGTCAAAAATACCCTTGGAAGTCCCTAAGTCAGCACAGCACTGGGGACCAAGCTACCTCCTCCCAGTAAGTGCCACACAGCCAGCCTCTCCTCTGTCGTTGGTGGACATTCTTTCCTCAGTTGGCTTTGGGGGCCATATTGTTTTGTTTTGTTTTTATGTGCTTCTTTAAACATAGAACAACCCATTAAACATAGAGGCACTGGTCAGAGGCCCTGGTACCCACAGCCAAGGCTCTCGGCAGCTGTAGGGCCATCAGGGGCAAAAGCTCCCGGCTGTCTTCACCTGCGCGCCAGGCAGCGTCCCTGGAAGATGAGTGCCCCCGCCTGGTTTCCACATTATGGCAGGAGCATCATATGACCTCGTTTCGGGGACCTATTCCTTCTGTCCTTTGTGCTTCACTCCCTTCTCCAAAGGAAGCCCACATAACGAAAGAGTGAAGTCAACAGATGAAGGGACTGGGTAATTGGAGAGTAGGGAAGTCAGTGCTAGAGCCAGAAATAAGGTTCCTACACAGTCACACGGACACAGAGCCCCCAGGACAGAGAAAACGTCACTCTGAACTTCCCATGGGGCCAGAAGCCATCAAGGAGAACTTGTCCATAAAACTAAAACCCGCTTCTTCTGCCCCTGAAACCTCAGAGGACTTTCTCTGCTGGGTCCCCTCCCAGGGAACAGACAGTGGAGTGGACAGTGTCCTCACTCTGGAACTACAGCCGATTCTAAATTATGCATTTGGCAGGTCACTTCCGGAAATGCCGCTCCATGGAAGCCCATGGATAATTTGAAAAGACAATTTTTACCAGGCAGTTCCCTGGCCCCAAGCCAGAGCTGGATGTGTGCGTAGCTCTCAGCGTGCTGATCTGTTGGGCATTTCTACTCTGAGATGAGGCAGAAGAGAAGAGAACACAGGAGCAGTCACACACACACACACACACACTTCCTGGGCCCCACCCCTGGCCATGGCTTTCCGGGCCCCACCAGCCTCTCCGGCATGTCTGTGCCTTGATGCCTGTGCTTTCCCTCCACACTAGTCTTCTGCCACTCCCCAGATGGTCACACTCAGTCCCCAATAGGGCATGAGCCAGGCTTCCTCTCAAATGTCCCCATTCAGGAGGCTCCCTGCGATCTGTCTGTCTAGAGCTGAGAGTTCCTTCCTAGTGTCCATTATAATCTGAAATGACCTCTTTCTTATCATCCCAACTGGAATGCATACTCCATGTGGGCAAGCACTTAACACTTGCTCAGGTTAAACTCCAAGCACTAAGAATTCTGACTGGCACAGGGTAGACAGATTTTTGCTAAATATTTGTGGAATAAAGGAATGGGCAGAGCAACCCTTTATAGAGTATGTTCCATGTGGGAAACACTGCTAAGCACTTACCAAACATTTGTAAGTTTTATCCCTGATCCATTTCCCAGAGGAGGAAACTGAGGCCCAGAGAGGCTAAGTCACTTGCCTAGGATCACACAGCTAGGGGATGGTAGGACTGGGACGTCTGGCTCTGGAGTCAGAGCCTCTGACCCCACAGCCACTCAGCGATTAGGCGGAGTCCCCAGCGCATGGCCAGCAAAAATGTCATCTCCCTCCCAGGGTCCAGAGATCCTCCACAGGCGTCCCCCTCTCCCGCAGCTGCCGAGCACAGTGTCTGATTCAGGAGCTCAGCTGCCTAATCCATTTAAATTCTTCTTTCTTTAACATTGTTGATTTTAGCTGAAATGCAAAGTGCAGCACAGAGGAGCCCCGACGGCCTCCACTGGAGAGTCTAGGATTAGTTCATTAATAGGTTCGGCTGCTGCCCATGCTGCAGCATACCATTAGGGGCTAACTGCTTCCGACCACGCGCCACTTAGAACCTCGCATTTGCAAATCAGCTCAAGATGCGTATCGCTGTGAGAGGACGGTGTTAAAGGAATGCATTTTTCATTTATTCTAGTAGTAATCGCTATTATTGAAGAGGATGGGTGTAGGCAATGCAGAGATAGCTGTTCTCGTTAGTTTTTCTAAAGCAGCCAGTATACCCCATTCATGCCAGCATGGTTCCATGGGGAGCTGCCGGCCGGGGGCACCTGAGACAGGGATCCCCCAGGAAGCAGCTTAGATCCCTGGGTGGCCCGGACATGCCTGGCCTGGCCCCTGTCAGCCCTGCCCGGGGACCACACTCACACCCACGTCCAGAGCAGGAACCGTGGGAAACACAGGCAGTCCCTGTAGAATGCATGAAAGCAGAATGCAGATTCTGGGAAAGGAGCTCCCAATGCAACAGGAGAGGGCCTGGGTGAAGCGTGCAAAGCCGCCCCACTTGTCCCTGAGACACTTGCTCTGGTGCTCTGAGCGAACTCTCCAGACTGAAGTCCAAGATGCATTGACCCATTGGGGGAGCATGGAGGTCCCACCCAGCAGAGCATGCCTGCCATTCTACCCATCAGCTCTGTCCTCACAAGACCCCTCTCTCTTCAGTGCTGCTTGGGGTGTTAGCATGTTTTCTTTGCCTCCTAGCTTCTGCTTCCCCTAAGTTCCTGCTTCCTGTGATGTCCCTTGTCGTGACCTCCCATCCACCCCCATTGGTTCTTTACTGCTTTCAGTTTCCATGTGGTTTCCCACACTGAGAAACAGCTGTGCCTGGGAAAATATCCACATAAACCAGGAAACTACCCTGCTTCCACTTTATGACCGCTTCTCCTTCCTCTGCCATTTGTTCAAAGAGGTATCCATGAGACATCAAGGCTCCTAGCATCCTGGAAAGCCATGGAAACCAGCACACTTTATTTTTCCCAAGCAAATTTTAGTTTATCAGGCAGGTAGGAAATTAGAGCTGAAAATCAAACTATTATGGAGAGGCCCTGCCTGAACAAATATGCTATTTGAGAAGAATGGTTTAACCCACTTCACCTACTAGTACAACGAGCTGCCTAAAGGGAAGGTAGAAAACACTGTTGCAAGAAAGTAGTTTGACTCCGATCAAGACAGTCTCGTATTGATACAAGAAGCCCAGTTCTCATACCATTATCTTTGTCACTGTTATGTAACATATCAGGTTTCTGGGTTTATACATCAGTCTCATGACCTTGACTAATGTGAGTCTATACCCAAAAGATAGATCCATTCTCTGAAACTGAGTAAAATCTAGATTCTGGATTTGTGAGGCTGAAAATCAAACCTCAAGCTGTGATAAAGTTGCCAACTCAAATATGCCACCTTAGAGATGCTGCCTTTGGTAAGTGCCCCTCCTCCCCCACCAGGTCCCAGTAAAACTCCCCCGTGAGGGGAGAAAGCAGGCAAGAGTGCACATCAACAGCAACCTAGGGCAGTGATTCTCAACCCTGACTGCTACAGTGGAATCAGCTAAATCTTACCCCAAAGATTCTGATATAAACGGTCCAGGGTACCACTCCGGCATTGGGCATTTCCAAAGTGGGACAGATGGTTCTGCTGTGCACTGCACAAACCCTGACTAGCACTTGGAAGCCCTCAGTTCACACCTCTCTGTAGACATCTCTAATCTGATAAAGACCAGAGGGTAGAGAGGAGGATCATTTCACTAGAGGCCTGAGTAGAAGCCTCTAGAGATGAGGGAATGACTGCCACCAAGGGAATACCCCACTTCATCCTTCTTCACCTGTTTTCTGAGTTCTCCTCCTCATGGGTTATCTGTGTCAGCCACCAGGAGGAACTGCCTGCCCCGGCTGAAGTTTGCAACTGCCTTTGGATGCCAGTTGGAGCCTATGATTAGAATTCACCATGATTCCAATAACACAGGGCCTACCCACACCCCGGGCCTTCAACCGACATCAGCACTAGCCCAGTGATTTAAAACCTCAGTGGACAAATTCGCCACACCTAACATACATCTCCTGGTGGGCCGCCCCCTCTGATGGCCTCCGAGCAGAAATTGAATTATGACTTCAGAGGCAAGACGGAGAAGTTGCAGGAGGAAGTCACAATTATGCACGGACCTGGCTGGGCAATTTGGAAGGGAAGCTAAATCAGTCCCCGCTTTGTCCTTCAAGTACCCTTCTGGAAACCCATCCCAGCACCCTCCCCAGCAGAGCGGCAGCCTGCAGTGTTTGAAGCAAAGCAAGGGCAGGGGGATAAGCTTCCCCAGGAACCCTTCTCCTAATGCCAGGATCGAGACAGCATAATTAGTCTTCACTTTCACAAGTAATAAATACACTCAAATTAAAAATACATTTGTACCACTCATTTTACCCCTGCATATATCATAACATGTAAATACACATTCCACTTGTCTTTCACTAATCATTTACTTTATATTCTCATGTTGGTCAACAAGGTAAATAACCATCTTCCTATGTATCTCACTGTCATTAATATTCTTTAAAATTTATAGGTTCTCACTTAAGACTGAATGAGGGCCATTGCCTTTGGCAGTGGAAACAATCGGAAAATTTGTGAATTATATGCCTGGTTGGCTTCTATTTGCCAAGCTAAATATTTAAGAAAGCCCTTCGGTCATGAACACGCGAAAGTTTTTCGTTAGCTTAACAATTCGGTAAGAAGGATTGTGGAAATAATATCAAATTTGGAATCAGGAGACTTCGGTTTGTGTCACATAAAACTGACTTCTTGTAACTTGGCCATCAGCCCCTCCCTGGATTTTAGTTGCCTGCGTGGATCAGGAACACCTCGAGGCAGTCTGAGGAGTATCAGCAGGTGAACCACTAGAGAGGCTACACTGGGGGTCAGGGAAGGAGCCTTGGCAGGAAACGGAAGTCATCCCAGAAGAGTGTTGGCTCAGTCAGAGGAGGAGACTGGGGACAGGAGGGCACCCAGAGGGACCTGGGAGGAAATAGTTCCAGAGCCAGTGCACTTGGGAACCTCATAGGAAGGACCCCGTAATAAGAGCTGAGGTTGGCTGGGGCGCCCCAAAACAGGGAGGACTGAACGTGCTCACCTCCTTCGCTCTCCTGCCTCTGATTCCCTTTCAAGGCTACCAGTGGCCAAGTCCTGCTGGAGGAAGGGCAGCCAGCAGGGAAGGGCAGCCCACCCTGCCAGCCTCTGGGGGCACAGGGAAGGGCTGATGGCTAGGGCTGGGGGCAATAACCAGCTCAGAGGTCTTCTGCGGGGTCAAAATTTCCATTCAGTCCCAGGTATGAAAAATATGGTATGTCCTTGCAGGGAGTTTTCAGAGCGCCTCAGAATTCAGGTCCCCTCAGCTACTGAAGCCCCTGACGCTGAGTAAAAGGGAACATGCAGTTCTCGGCGGAAGGCTGATTAATAAACCTTACCGTGACAAAGTTCACTACCCAAGAAAGCAGAGCGTTCAACGTTAGCGTAAAGAAAACGTTCTGTGCTTTCAAAGGCTTCTCCAAGTACTTTGCACAAGGGGCCCTCCCGGGCTCTTTAAGCAGCTCTGGGCACCCCTCATCGGAGGTCAGAGGCCAGCAGATCCGCAGGGAAGGAAGGCACTTGCCACCCACCTGCCCATCCCCCCCCCCAGACCCCACCCCACCCCCTGCTCCAGTCCCCATCACAGCTGGCTTCCGCCCTCTGACACTCTAGCATCAAAGAACTGTAACATCTGGGGCAGTTTTCGCACGAACATAACAACCAGGTGCCCCCGAATGCTTGCTTAGTCCTGGCAGTACTCCGTAAGTGTCCCGGTCATGTCCTTTTTAGGAGAACATCCTGACCTGGAAACGGGGTGGATCTGAGGGTGAATTCAGCCCAAGCCTCTGTTTGACAGATCCGCAAGGTGAGAGCCAAAGAGCCTTACTCCATGTGACTTAAGACCACCAAGCCAGAGATGGAAGAACTCCGCCTTCCCACTTCCTCATCCAGCGCTCCTTCTCCCCAAGCAGAGCGAGCACCGTGTGAAAATACACGGCGGTGAGGTCTTTGTCATGCTGTAAGGAGGCTGGGAGCACAGGCTCCAGAAACCCCCTGTTCCACCTGCTGTGTGATAGTTCATCTTTCTAAGCCTCAATGTCTCCGTCTGTAAAATGGATGCTAAAAACTTCCCTAGTCAGGTCTGAGGAGGATGAAACAGAGTGCGTAAAGTGCTTGAAACAGTAAGCAGTAAGAACATTTCTACCATTGCCAGATCATCAGAATATCCATATTAACCATAACAGCATTTTCTCAGGGAGACCACACACCCAGCAATCCCTGGGACTCAGGATCCCACTAGATGAGAGAACTAGTGAGTCAGCTGAGAGCAAAGGTCCTTCCATCACTTCGTGAAGAGTGCAAATGCATTCTGGCACCGCCCTGGGGAGGGGCCGAGCCATGCCTGCAGGGGCAGGATGATGAGCAGGGCACAGATGGTCTGTCCCAGTGACTGGCCTGGGCTTGGGGGAGGTTGGGAAACTGGTCCGTCCACACATCACCAGCGTTTTGGAGGCTGACATGGGGCCATGCTGACTTTAAATACCAAAACGATAATGACCTGTAGTTCCCTCCTCCTCGATTCTAGATCCCAGTTTCTCCCTCCATGCCCCGCCCCCATCTCTCTCTCTCTCTCTCTCTCTCTCTCTCACACACACACACACACACACACCCAATTATCCCTAGAAGCCTTCAATGGGAGCTTTTCCAACACTCACACATCACTCTATCACCCAACTGCAGACACTATACAGCGCCCCACCACTCCAGCTCTTTGACTCCCCTGGCTGATGTGTTTCCATGATAACCACCTGGTGCTATCTCCCCAGACCTCCAGGGGGCACCAGAGCAGAGCCTGTTGCCATGTTGAGGGAAGGGACACTGGGTGTCAGCCACTCAGTCACTCTCACCAGACCCAACTTGAGGAGCTCCTTGCCACTCCTCGTCTGTCAACAAACCTCCTACTGCCCCCCAACCCCAGTCCTGCCCTCAAAGGCTTCCTTCAGGGTCCCCCACTCTCCAGCAGCACATTGGGATCCATTCTGACCCCAAAGAGTAGAACAGACCCGAGTGCCTGGAGTTGACGAGTCATTATGGAGTAAGGCATCCTGATATCCACTGAGGCCATGGCTAGGGAGTCCCCACTGGCCAGAGGAGGCAGAATTAAAAAATTAAACAAAAAGAATAAAATTGCTATTGCTTCTGGATGAAATATCCTGATAATCACAAGAAAGGAGAGCCTGCAACCATAATCATAATCATCTGTGGTCTTTGCCTGTGTAGACCTGGCCTAAGGCTTAAATTTAAACCCATGGTGGCTCTAAAAGCTACATGAATAGTTCATTTCCCAACAAAACTGCCATACAGGGAGACAAATAATTTAAGTAGGGACAATGTTTCACCAGTATGCACATATTAAAAGTTTGAAATCACAACCCAGGGAAAGCGGAGAGCGAAAGAAGGAAAAACAAACTTTTGTTTCATTTCTTCTAGCTGGCGAGATCATTTCGTTCCGAAGCCGTCTGCGGTCCCCCCAGCCGGAGCCCACTGCTCCCTCCCAACAAGGGGGTGACTACCACAGATGAAGTGTCCAGATGACAGTCCCTCCTCAGAGGGGCAGAGAGGGAAATGGAAAGAGAGAGAGACCCAGCCATACACTCACCACCTGAAACATCTGCAGTGAATGTTGCCCAGAAAAAAATCCCCAGGGGGGGGGGAAAGAGTCAAATGCTTATTGACACCAGATTAATAGGAGCCAGGTCTAATTTCTAACCCTGCAGAGCATTTCCACACTCACATGACAAGCTAGCTGCTGAGAGTTTCCCCAGCTGCCCACCCCCCTGCCGAAGAATCAATGTATGGGTTATAGATTATCGATCACTAAGGACCCAGGCCACAGCCTCTCCTTCAGTGTCAGAGTGAAAGCTATTGTTTCCCTCGCCAGGCTTTTAACCATGAGTCATCCTATGGTTTTGGGCACAGAGCAATTACTCATCGTCAAGTTATCCTACCCGAGCTTATCAAGAACTTAAACTGAAAAATATGTAGATGTGCCTTCCTGCGGCAGCCTCCTGGGTACACCGGGAGAGTCAGAGTCAGACGAACGTTCCTGGTCCAAGAGCGAATGCAGAACCATGGGCTTTTTGATCCTCCCTCGCTAATACATCGCGGTTTCACTGAGACTAATATCTCCCTTCTGTGAACCTGCCAGCAGATAGAAGTTACCACATTATTGTGGTCTGTTTCCGAGGACAAATAAAGTATGCTGCTCCCCAGTGTTCTGCAGAGCACGCCACGCTATAGACAGAAGTGTTTCAAGTCAACACAATATGAAAAAATTCAAAATAAAATGAAAAGTGTCTGAAAACAAACCAACATAAATATACAGCAGTCCTGTTAATTATGATTATTTATGATCATAAGAACTGGCATCATTACTGTGCTTTCCTTTCCAAAATCTCACAAACTTGTTACTATACAGCAGTTTCGGAGTTCTATAGGCTTAAAAAGGTGGCATGCCGGAGGCAAAAGTCATTTGGGGCCGCGAACCCGTCTGGCCCGGGTGCGAGGGCCTGCTTGCGCACATGCGCACATGCGTGTGCTGCTGACGCACGAAAAACCCCACTCGGACCTTCCAGCGTCCCCCAACATGCAACCGCTGCTAATGCCTTACAGATGTCTCTGATGAGCACCGCCAATCTATTAAACAGTGTTCCAGTTGCCTGTAAGGGGCCTGAAGAATGATCTAGAAATCCACCCCCTTGGGGGGAAAGGCCTCTGGAACACCACCGACAACACTGAATATTTCATCAGGGATGACAGGACTTTTCTTTTCCCGCCCCCCCCCCCACCAACCCACCCTTCCTCCGTCGCCCTGCCTGCCGCGTCCGCCCCCCCTCACCCCTCTGTCCCAATTTTCTCTCCACTCACTTGACAACTAGTCACAGCCACATCACTGCCATCCCGCTGTCCTTGCAAGCTGACCTCTGTAGTGTGCGGTGCCCAGTGGTCATGCTGTCCTCGTCTCTCGCCAACCACATCTGACAGGAGACGAGGCCATCACGGCAGCGGCTCCTGGCACCTGAGACGCCCTGGGACTACACAGGTAAACCAGGGGAGTCCGTGTTGTCTCCGGACTTAACAACAGAAGGGAAGACATGACATCTCCAGCCAGGAGCCCACGTCCAAATATTCAAAAGGTTCATCATGCGGGTGATGAAGGCAGCCCCTCAGCCCCCCAGGATGAGGCCAGCGGCAGGCAGCAGGGGGGTCGGGGAGGAGCACCTGGACTTGTCCTCCATCAGGGAGAGGGAAAGCACAGGTGGAGCAGGGCAGTGATGGTGACTCTGGGCAGGGCAGGGGGAGGGGCGGTGGTGCCAGCCCAGCGGGCTTCTGGAACCCCTCCCAGGCCAGCTCTGCCCTCCCAAAGCCCCGAGTGGCCACCTGGGGAAGCAGGGCGGCCGTCTCTTCCGTGGGGCCACACCTGCCCACCGGCAGTGCCCACGGAGACAGGAGACAGGAAAGGTTTATTTCTCGAGAAGGGAGACAGTTCCTTGAAAACTGACATGGTGGTTTTTTGAGTTGCTCTATTCTCTTTTTGGTGAAGTGTCGGAGTAGAGAAAAGCACGAAGGATTTTGACTGAAATAAATGCTTTCATAGAAAGCGGAGAGCCCTGGAGAATGTTCTAAGACTTGAAGAGCGTCAGACTATTTTAAGCAGGTGACAGTAATGTCATTGTCTGAGGGTTAGGGTATTTTCGCTAGACTTAAGAGGAAAGAATAAGTTTTCTTCAACTAGAGAAAGTAAAGCAACACACCTCCCAGATGCTCGGATCAGGCACAGACGGCAGTGTCATGTCTCCCTGCTCCTGGCCTTTGATGAAACCACCCAGCACTATCAGGGAGAGAGCATTTGCTGGCTCCAAGCAGGAAACCAGAGAAAGCACAAACACGCTTTTCAGATCGCTCGGGTTTTTCCCCACATTCATTACACCATCCACATCCGATCCGTCTGTTCCAAAGCCTATCTCTGCATCGCCTGGAGTTATCGTGGACGGAAGAGGTCTGGGGCAAACCCAGACAGGGCATTTTCTCCAACCGGGAGCTTAATGCTTACTCCACGCCACCCCCTCCTTCTTTGCCTTGGTCTTACCGAATAGTCAGTAAAAATAGAAAGTATCCGGATGGTGCCTCCTAAACCACAGGCACTGATGGGAATCTTCCCTCCTTATACTAACATGCACAAAAAGGAATCTTGCGGAAATCTTGTTAGACAGCCTCACCAGGACGGGCCTGTGAGCCACAGTGCTGGCTTCATCACGCCAATCTGGAGCTGTATGAGAATGGCACTTGGGGGGCGTGAGGAGGGGGGGCTGGTCCTGTGGTAGTTCCACTTCTCTCGGGTCCCCTGGTGACGCCAGACACCCTGCTGCCCCAGGAGCTGGAGCAAATGGAGATGCCGGCTTTACAAGCTTGGGGCGGGGGCGTCCCTGTTCACAGGATCCCTCCGCCCACCTTCCCTGTACAGGTGAAGCTCGCCTCTTGGGGAGGCAACGCACCATCCACTCCCAGAGCCCTACAGTAGCTCTTGGAGCCACGGGAGCAGCAGGGAAAGAAAAGGGAGGTGGCTGACAGGACGCCTCGTGCCTCTGAGCTCAGGAGAGGCCCCAGAAGATGACGGGGAGAGATGGGCAGCAGCCCAAGGGCACTCTTCTGCTTGCAAAATTGCTGCTGCTTCACGAGATCCTGAAGTTACGGAGCGCAACCAAACTCGAATGCCCGTAAGGACAAAGTACACACACGTCCCCCATTGAGTGCCATGGGTCACCCTTCTTGGGCACACAGTCAGCTCCCTGGAGCCCATGCCCACCCTGGCCAGGCCAGCCCCACTTTGGCTGGTGGGCCCATCCCTTGCATGGGTTCAGGTGGACAGGCTCCAACTCTGATGTCCCTCGTGGGATGGTGGCTGAACTGGAAGCCCTTAAGAATTCCCTGGAACACAGAAAAGCTCCCCGCCTGTCACTTAGACCCCATCAGGCAGGTGTCCCTCCAGCCTTGGAAGGAATCTCGTTTTCCTCCCTTGCGCCCCAGATGACGTGGCCAGCTTGCCTCCAGGAAGCATGGAAACAATGTTTAAAATTGCTGGGACCTCCCTTCGAGTGCCAAGGAGCTGACTCTGACGGGCAGCTGGACCCGAGACCCACCAACGGCCCTGCACGCTCTGACCCCTTCCCTCCGGAAAGCTCATTTTGCAGCCACACTGAAACCAGGAGCGCCATTCCATATTTGACTTTTTTTCTTCTTCCTTTTCTTTTGTGGTTGGTTTGCTTGTGTGGGACATTTCTGTGGCCAGAGTGTGCCGAGTTGATGGCGCGCAAGGTGTGACTTTTTGTGCTTCACAAAGCCCCCTCCTCCCCTCCCCGTGGAGGGCCTCACAGGTGAGGGACATGCCACCGGGAAGGGGAGAGCTCTTTGCCTGACCTCAGCCCTACTGATATTCTGGCCCAGGTAATTCCACTCCGGGAAAGCCCTTCTGTGCGTCGTACTATTGGGCAGCATCTCTGGCCTCTAGTCGCTTCTAGCACCAATTCCCAACTGTGACAATCCCAAATACCGCCAGATGATGTTAAGTGGCAGGTGGGGTGGGGGTGCCTAAATGACCCCCACTTGAGAACCACAGGTTCGAAAGATTTGCTCAAGTTCACATGTGTAGTCAGGATTCGAACCCCAGGCCGTTCACACCTACGCCACCCTCCACATCTTGTCCACCGGGCCTCCACCTGCCGATGCTTCTCAAGGCCCAGGACTCTGCCACCACTGACTGCAGAAATAGGATCTTCCTCTGCAGGAAGCTCACCTCCCAACAAGTGGTAAAGGAAGAGACCCGAAGTCTGATGCCCTGCCTGGGGTGTTTACAGCTAGGTCCCCAAATTGCAGCATGCCCAGAATGACCCAGCCTCTGTGATGATGGGTGGAGGGCGGCTTCCCACCAGCACAGCACTGATGGTACGATCGGCCATGAGGCCAGGCCACACACGCTGGGAAGAGGGCACTGCTCAGAGCTGAACTCCAAGGAGCATCGCTGCAGGGCATCAGCTGGCTCTCAGGGGCCCAGAAAGGTGGACCGGAGACCAGCGGCACTAAACCTAGAGCCGAGGTGTTGGGGGTTGATCTGTAAAAGAAAACCCACACCCAGGCCAGGACTTCAGAATCTCTTGCTGGGGCTTTAGGAACAAGCCTTAGGACATCACCCCCACCGCACCCCACCCCTGCAGCCAGCCAGATGCCCGGATCAGACCACTGGCTCCATAGAGAGCAAGTATTCCAGATTCCCCTGAAAATGCTCTGGCACCTGTGGGATTTCTCCTCATGCATGGCTGTGATTTGGATTTTTTACCCTGGGTATTCAGGGCATCCTCCTGGAGCCTGCTTCCATCTCAGCAGGGGGTTTCATCAGAAGTTAGAGCTATGAGACAGGTGTTAGAAATAGCGTACTTCTGAGGCTTGTGCCCCCCCCAACCCCAATCTCCTGGGCCCACCCAGGCCTCTCTGAGTGGGAGACATTTGGGCAGAGACACCAGTGCCAAGGGGCAGCCTGCCTCCTCTGAGCAGAGGCATGAGCCAGTGCAAGGGTCCTGAGGAAGGACCAGGAGCTGTGTGTTCAAGACACAGAAGGAAGATCCTGGGGCTGGAGTGGAGTAAGGGTGAGAAAGTTGGGATCACAGAAAAAGACAAACCAGGCCACCTGTGGCCTTGTAGGCCAAGGTGAAGAGCTGGTGTTTTAAGTGAATCAAAAGCCTTCATAAGGTGTTGAGCAGATGAGGAATGTGATCTGTTGCCAAAAAGACCCCTCGGGCTATAGATGGGCAAAGGGACCGTGAGTGGCAAAGAGTGGGTGTGGGTGGCCAGTTGCCGGCAATGACAGCAGCCTGGGGACCGTGGGAAGTAGAAGGGAAGTGGGGATCATAGGAATGTGTCTGGGGAACGAGACACCTACACAGGACAGGAGGCAGGCCTTGCAGAGTAAGGAAGAGTCAACGGTGATGTGTCCATCTACTGCCTTAAGACTGGGGGCGGAGACCCCAGACTCAGCGGCTTCAGAAAGTAAACACTTGTTTAGCTCAGAGGCCCCAGCTGGACAATTTGGGCTGACAGTTCCGATCTTATTAGGGGCTCCCTGGCACATCTGGCTGGGATGGGGGCAGATGGGCTAGCTGGCTCTCCTTCATCCTGCACAGACCAGCAGACATGGTCCCGTGGGGAAGAACAAGGCAGAGGAGTGCATGAGCCCACTCAGAAAGTGTTTTCCTGCCTCTGCTTCTGTCCTGCTGTTAAACACTGTTTGGTGACAGCAAGTCACAGGACGGACCCTGGAGTCAGAGCAGCAGCACTGCAAACATAGAGGGCCAAGGGCGAGGATGCAGGCCGCTCACGCAGTCAACCCACCACGCATGGTCCTGACCTGTGGCTTGCACGACTGGGTAGAGCGAGCTGCCTTTCGCGGACACAGAGCAGACAGCAGAGGAACCATGGGAGATTTCAAGAATCAGGAATGCGTTTTGCTTAGGGATGTACAGGGCAGCTGGAGACTTGGAAAATTGTTCATGAGGGCCCACAGGAGCTGCCCAAAGCCTGATGGGTCCTTCTTTGCTCATTTTAAACAAAATTCATCAAGCTGGGGTTCCAAAGTCCCAGGGCCACAAAAGCTCTTGATGACACCAATGAGCCTGCTTTGAGGGGTCACAAGGTGGCAGAGAACAGCTCCTGCCCAGTGCCAAGCTGGCACCGTAGGCTGAACGGTCGTGGGTGTTTGCCACTTAACAGACATCATGGGCCCCATCCGCTGCGTCCACCGTCCTGTCTCCACTGCACAGCGAACTGAAGCTTCCATCATCGCTGAAAGACTTGCTGATTTTATGCTGATCGTTAACTAAGAATATCTCCCTCCAGAGATTTATTACATTAATGAGCTCTGAAATCACTCATAGCAATTAACTATATTGTTTTTAAACTCTTCAGAAATCATCAAAACATGTTGGTTGTTTTTTTTTTAGGGAAACATAAATAAAGGGTTCGGTGATGCCCAGACCAACACAGCCGCGAGCTCTCTCCACACTTGGCTTTGGGAGTTTCTGGCCCCCCATTTTCGGAGGCAGACGTGTGCCTGCCCAGCTAAGAGAGGCTCCATGCCCTGAAATGTAGAACTTTCTTTGTGGAGAGAGAACAGGACCCTGTGTCTGCATCTGGGACCATTATGAAGGTTGGGGGCTTGTCCTACAAACTGCGTCCCCACCGCCACCACATACAAGAGGCAGCATGAGAGTTGAAGATCTCCCACCCCAGGTAAGGAGGCCTCTTGCTCCCAAGAGCTGAGTGTCCCCACTTCTCCCAAATCCCTTGTCCCTGAAGGGTACTCCCTAACACAAACCTGCATGAGATCCTGCCCTCCAGACCCCCATAGCATAAACCCATTAATGCAGCTGCCTTGGACATCCAGATGGGGTCCCTCAATCACACCGACGGCGCTCTCTCGTCCTCGACAACTCACCATCACTTCACTCCCCTTCACAAGCCACTTCCAAGTTCAGATGGAAAAAGGCAGGAGCCGAGACCCAAGCCCTCAGGTATCTAGTTGCCTGGATTCAAACACTGACCATGGCACTCACCAGGTGTCGCAGGTGTGGACCCGAATAATTTTGTGTACAGCAAAGACCTCGAGGTCTCCTACATACACCCAAAATCCTTGTAAATTTACGTCAGTGATTTGCCCATATTTCATTGTTTATTCACAACTGTGAGTAACCAGTTTTACTCCCCATTTACAGATAAGGAAAGCTGAGGCAAGATTTGCAGGGGGACAGTTTGCCCCAGTCGGCCACAGGCTGGGGGTTCACACCTCATACACCTCTCAGGATGCTCTCTGCACACCGCGAGGCTGCCCTGCATGGTCCATGGGTTTCCAGTTGGGTTCAGCCATGGGAGCACCTGTGAGGGGTCCGAGGAAGGAGGAGAGAGGAGTGGGGATGGTCACTCCACCAGCTCCTACTGGCAGGGATGTTGCTGGCTGGTGAGTCCCTCCATGCGGCTTTCTCTGTCTTCTGGCTCCAAGCTGCTGTCCCCCAACATTCAGGTCTGGGCTTCCCCTACCCTCTACACCTCTATGGACCCCTAAACCCCCCATGCTCCTTCATAAATGGTGCTCTCATTAAACTCCCCTCCAGTGGACCCTTTGGGATTGCCATCTGCCTCCCACTGGGCCCCAGACTCCCGCATCTGTATGCACTAGTCAACACTGCCTGTGTCCTGAGCCCCAGAAAACAAGACTTTTGTCTGTGGGGAGAGGGATCATCTGTGCATTTTTTTATTTATGAGGCTTACTAAGAAGACAAGAAAGGCCTTAACCTTCTAAGCCCTTTGGCCAGGCTTCATTCAGCTTGCTGATAGATGGTTGGGGGCCACAGAGCCCCCATGATCACCAACATCGATTCCAGGGACCCGCTGACACCAGCATGTCGCTGGCTATTCAAATGCAGTCAGAGATGGTTCCAGAACCTCTGCTCAGCCCTGGGATAAGCTGTGTGGCCCAGAAAGAATGCTGAGCATGTGCAGAGGATAAGAGAGATCCAAAACCCCAGAATAGAGGAAGACCTCCCCAACAAGCCCTTCCTGGAACCCCATCAGCAAGGAAGCTTGCTGACTCTTCAGCAGGAGCCTCTAAGTCCCCAGCTGAGTGTGGCCCTGGTCACTCCAGGTCTAGGATGGTGTTTGGGAGCTGAGCCTGCAGGAGGAAAGGCCTCTTCCCCTACCCCTCGGCAGACCCCTGGGGTCCATGGGGGTAAAAGCCTGCCCTGAAACTCATGAGGATGGCATTGTCTTGAGTGAGGTCCCTGAGGTCACAGGACAGGAGAAATATGATAGGAGGGACACCATGTCATGCCCTTGTATCTTTGCTTCTCTCTCCATCACCCCAGCACCAACCCCACTCATCTTCAGGTGGACATAAAATCTGGGCATCCTTAAGGATCCAGATTATATTCCTTTGTTCCAGGCTGAGCCAAGGGAGTCCTTGCCAAGATGCCCCTTCTGCATCCTCCACCCAGCAGAAGCTCCATGAAGGACAAGCCAAAGGCTTCATGCTCTCAGGTACACCCATCCCCACTCCCAACACTTGCAGACCTGGACTCGACACAGCTCACACTCTAGAAAAACTCACTGGGCGTTCCAAGTAGCAGGCAAAACAAAGAAAACTGCTGGTTATTGGGGCTGGAAGGGACGTCAGAGACCATCTGGGCCATTTTACACAAGGAAAAACTGATGCCCAGGGAGAACCTTGGATGCAAAGCCAGAAGGTCCGACAGCACTGGTAAGGTGCTAAATGTAAATAATGGTTCACTTTTAAAAGCGTCTGGTAAAATTAAAACCTCCCAGGAGTTTGATGGCAAATAGGTAGATTCCTCCTTTTAACTCTACCAAGCCTTGTCTCAATAAAGTACGCTAAGACCCCTACAGATTAACCTAGAATAAAGCAATCACATCAAAGTAGCATGGAACCACGCCCAAAGAAACTAACAAAATGGGTCAATGGGCACTGGAGTAGTGAGTCCTGAGGGCAGGAGCTCTGGTAGCTACAGGGTGTCCCAGGTCTCAGGGAAAAGACATTTGGGAGGGGGTAGTTTTCCAATTTTCAAAATGAGACCTTCAGATTCAGGGTTTGCAAAAACCACCTCCATAGATTCAAATCAAAACCACATGGAGATACTACCTTACACCAGTTAGAATGGCCAAAATTAACAAGACAGTGAACAACGTGTGTTGGAGAGGATGTGGAGAAAGGGGAACCCTTCTACACTGTTGGTGGGAATGCAAGGTGGTGCAGCCACATTGGATAACAGTGTGGAGATTCCTTAAGAAATTAAATACAGAGCTACCCTATGACCGTGCAATTGCACTACTGGGTATTTACCCCAAAGATAAAAGATGGAGTGAAAAGAAGGGCCACCTGTACCCCAATGTTCATAACAGCAATAGCCACAGCTGCCAAACCGTGGAAAGAACCAAGATGCCCTTCAATGGATGAATGGATAAGGAAGATGTGGTCCATATACACTATGGAGTATTATGCCACCATCAGAAAGGATGAATACCCAACTTTTGTAGCAACATGGATTGGACTGGAAGAGATTATGCTGAGTGAAATAAGTCAAGCAGAGAGAGTCAGTTATCCTATGGTTTCACTTACTTGTGGAGCATGAGGAATAATGAGGAATAACACGAAGGACATGGGGAGATAGAGAGGAGAAGGGAGTCTCCCACCTGGGAGGTGTGTCTTCATTGAGAGGATCCTCCGCTCTGATGGAGCCAAACGACTCCCACCAAGCAGGATAAAAATGGGGGGAGGCTCAGAGCCACACAACCGGAGTTGGCTAGCATGACACGTCCAGTGGAGACTTTTGCTAAAAGGAGCTCACCATGGCGCCACAGACAGACCCTTAGCTACGGCCAGGCTCACGGGCACCATGATACGACAGAAATAAAACTAAATTATATCACTTGTCATCATTAAGAAAAATTTTCATCTCCGTTCTTCATTTGAAAAGCACTATATTTAATGAATGAGTACTGAGTCATGACACGTAAATGACTAAAATATAGGAATTATACTGAGGTCAACTAACGTATTTTTAAACCATGAAATTAAGGGACCTATTCATGCCTGCCCACAGTGCCACTCCCAGTCATTATGATGCCCTGCGAGGCTGCCTGTGAGCACTGGGGAATAGCAGGCTGTTCCACAAGAGGCAGACCAAGTTCCGGGCAAACCATCACATGATCCAGATGAAGAAACCTTGCTGACCTGTGGCCCGGGTTCTGCAAGTCTATGATCTCTTTCCATGTATCTGATGAAGGGCATTGCTGGTCTCATGCCAGGCCAGCTCCAGTCCAAGGAGCATCTTGTAAATTTATCACTAATGGAAGGTGGGGCCTGGGCTCCTTTGGTGTTTCCAAAAATGGCGGCCCCCACAAGGTGTGCTTCAACAGAATGGTTCTTTCCCAGCTGCATTCATCTCCTTTAATTTCTCCAAGAAAATTAAGATGCCTCAAAGCCCAAACTCTGCAAAAGTTTGGGTGAAAGACAGTAGAGAAAAAAGTAAGAAATGACCCACCAGGAAACCTGAGACAAGAAAAGTTCTGATGGGGACCTCTTTTCTAAGGACTTGACACATTCAGGTTAGGATGGCCATGTTTTAGTTTCTGCACCCTAAGGTCAGCCTCATTCATCTGGTAAAACAATATTCCAGAGCGCCTCAGTGTCTCAGTCATGATACTGGTGTCCCAGGATCGAGTCCCACATCAGGCTCCCAGCTCCTTGTGGAGTCTCCTTCTTCCTCTGACCTTCTCCCCTCTGATGCACTCTCTCTCTCTCTCTCTCTCTCTCAATCTCATAAATAAATAAATAAAATCTTAGGAGGGGAAAAAAAACAATATTCCAAATTTCTGTGGTGAAGAATTCCCCCCTATTCTCAGCCATGAAGTTTGGGTAGGGTTGACCCCACATAAAGCATCAAAGTTGGACACTAACTTGTCCTAAATCAATCAATATATGCGTTCACACTGACCACAGGAATTAATGACCCACTTTGACCAAGTACTTGGTGGTTGTGTATAAATACAAATCTTGCAATGCCAGAAACACTGCATTCATGGAAGGATGGCTTACAGCTATTGGGTGGAAGAGGTAATATTCCATGGGAGCTGATGATGAAGCCAATACCAAGAGCACCCTCAGTGATGTCCTATAATCTGCCGGATCAAACTTCATCTGAAGCAGAACTGCCTTGAAACTTTTTGTTTACAAAGGCCAAAACATTTCCCTCTTATTTAACCCAGTAAGAGCTGGACATTTTTCATGACATGTAGTATTTCCAAAATGTTGAAAGTTCTTTCTAGAATCCTGTGTCCTACAGTGCACAGGGGCCTTCTGCATCCTCCTACCAACACCTAAAGATGGCTAAACTCCATGCCAGTGTTCCACAAGAGCTGGTAACAACAGCAAAGGAAGGCAGCTGTGTTGGTAGCAAGAAGAGGGATCCCATGGCTTCCGAGAGAGCCAGGGGTCAAGGATGATGACCATCCAGGCTAACCCCTCACCCACTATTTGCAACTGACCTCCGTTATTCATCAAACCCCAGGCTGTCCCAGTCTTTGATATTTGGAAATGACCCCTTCTCTGAACTGTCCAAGCCTATTGTTGATTAACTGCCCCCTGCCAACCAGGCTTGCTCGCTTCTCTGGGTTTCTGCCGGGGGGAGTGTGAGGAAGAAACATGCTTAAAATGCTCCCACCCAAGTTCTCCATATAGGAGCTATGTAGCTCTGTCTGAATTTAGCCAAGCACTTTGAGGCCAGTGCAATCTTGTGAAGTCAAAGGCTTACAAAAAGGGGAAGGAGAAAGATGTGAGAGAGGAGTCCATATCCTACAGGGCAGGAAAGAGAAGTCGAAGAATACTGCTCTGTTGTTTCTGTCACTCAAGTCTGGGTACAACCATGAAATTCCACGTTATTCAACATATTCTTGGAATTTCAAAGAATTCCAGAATCCCACTCTGCATGGGGAGAAAGAACCCTAAATGTCAACTTCTTGAACCTCTAATTTAATGTTTATTTTCTCCCCAACCTCTCCTACAAATAGACACATAACTTGTGTTGATTATGTCTAGGGATGGAGAACTCACTCCCTACTTCCTTGGAGATTATACCGTTTTTAGTCAGTGCTAACTCTCAAGTTTTTCCTTGTTCTGGGCAGGTATCCACATCTCTGAAGTTCCCAACTGTCAGGGCTGCTCAGAACTCGTTGGTCCCTCTTCCTTTGGAAGCTCTTCAAACATGCAATGCTAGAAATCACTGTCCCAGGTTCATATGTCTGCACTGAATATTTTTCATTCACTTCTCATAGACCCTTGGTCTATGTATCTATATTTACCCAGTCTTCACGGAGCACAATACTTTTCAGTGTGGTTTGGTCAGCATAGCAAGATAGAGCTCCTTCCTATCACCTCCATTGTTCTTTATACTATACTCCCATTAATGCAACCACAATTGCATTATAGTTGGAGAGACTTATGGAGAGGTCAGACCAATGGATAGTCCCTCGCTTTTCAACAAAGGTTGTTACCTTTGTAACATGCCCTGCCAGTATGTTTCACAATGCCATCAATGACCATAGCATCTTGTTTCTTGCTTTATTCTACTTTTATAGCATCCCCCTCCTCGGGCTGGTGAGGGCACCTATGTCCTCCTCCTGGTGGTGAGGTGCGAGCCCACCAGCCCCCACAGGGTGGTGGGGGGTGGCGCATTGCTGAGCTCCGGAGATGAATGTGTAAGTAAAAGTGAAGGTTACCAAATTGAAACTGATCTATGTAGGCCACCCATGGCTAATTGTCACCCAGCTATTTTGCTTCCACTAGTCACGTGGTGGGTGACAGCCACGGACATTGATGGATTCTGACCCTGACGAGAATTCTGGTTTCTAAAAAACGAGAGAGCGGACAAGGGAGAACGAGGCAGTGAAGTTAGCGGCCCAGCGTGAGGAGAAGGGAATGGGCTCAACAAGGGGTGTCTCTGACAGCTCAAGCTGAGGAGGAAAATTAGAAAAGAAAGCCTCCGCCACCACCATACACGGCGAGGCTGGCCGGGACAGCTGGAAGAAATATCGCCCGACCCGAATCCCCGGCCAGGATTGTGATACATGCCTGCATACGGCTATCAATAATCCTACATGATTAATGCTAATGATTTATGTTAATTTTGCCATAAGCTTTATTTGTGCCCGGTGTTGAACTTAAGGATGTCAAATCATTCCTTAGGAGGTTGTTAGAGATTTTTAAAAGCAAAGTCTAAAATATAACGCCTGACATCCCATATATCATAACCCCTGCCTCCCCAACATTCTCTGTGAGACGAGGGTCACCATTCCCCATGTAATTGCCTCTCGTTCAGCAATAAGTCCTTGGAAAAGGATTCAGCACTACAGGAAGGACGGCTCCACAGGGGCCTCTGGGTTCCCCCCTTTTTTTGGAGGGGTGGATTTCAGGGCAGCCAAGAAAGCAGTGTCCATCACTGGTGCACGTGCTCGCGCATACACACACACACACACCACTGCTGTCCATGAGCCACTGCTCACCCTGGAGGAAGGGTAGGCAGGGACAGGCTCATGGAGCCTCACCCCGGCTGGTTGCAAAGCAGGGGCCTCGAATTCCCTTCTGTTGATTGGGGCAGGTGGAAAGTTCAGCTCACCTCACAGAAACACCCAGGAGGCTCAGACACAGTAACGCTGTGGAAATACTTCATTCTCCTCAGTACCCCATATATACAATGCACTCTTTTTTCTCCAAGGTGGCTGAGCTCCAGGTGTGGCTTCCCCGGCATCCAGGTGTGGCCCTGCCCACCTTGTTCCTGTCCGTACACCAGAATTTGGTCCAAGGGGCCCCTTTGGTCCCTCCTTTGCTCACTCCCAGACACTGGGAATGCCCTCCGCGGGGCCAGCCCCGGACAAGGATGATGAGAAAGATGGGGGGGGGGGGCAGGGGACAGCCATGTAAATGTCTGAGATGGACCAAATCACAGAGTCTGACACCTATGTGACACGAAGCTTGTGCCCACTATGCAGAGGACAAGAGGAGGCCAGGTCAACTGGATACAGGAGAAATGGAAAGAGGGTGTCTGGGACACCTGGGTGGTTCAGTCAGATAAGCACCCGCCTTCAGCGAGGGTCATGATCCCATGATCCTGGGATCGAGTCCCACATTGGGCTCCTTGCTCAGTGGGGAACCTGCTTCTCCCTGTGCCTGCTGCTCCCCCTGCTTGTTCTCTCTCTCTCTCTCTCTCTGCGAATAAATAAATAAAATTTAACAAAGAAAAAAAGAAAGAAAGAGGGGTGTCTACCGCCATGCCCGTGCAGAGCCACAAGATGTGACAACCGTCCATCAGCAGAGCTCACCTGAGCCCCGGGTGCCCCTTGCCTTGCACCACTGCTCTGTCTGTCCCTTGTTCCTCCTTAAAATCCCACCCAGGACTGGAACCACATGCTTTGGGCCCTGGTTCTGACCATTAGGGCTCCCTCAAGGGCCCATCAACAAATGGCTCGGCGGACCAGTAGCTTCACCCACCTGTAACCCAGTCATCCCATGGGGGGCTGCCTTGCCATCCAAATAGAACCCTTCCTACTCTTCCCTATCGTATCCAGGTCCCAGTAAACCCCAAGGTGCAGGAGAAGCAATTTATGGGGGAGGTAAAACCCAGGTCCCTCCTGACCTTCCTCCCTCTTGCTAGAGATTCATTATCTATAGCTTAAAAGCAACAATTTCTATATGGGTTTGTACCCAAAAGGAAATATCCTCTTTGCTCTCCTGGCTTCCTGGGATGGGGCTCCAGCAAACCGGCTCAGGCTGGGCTGTACGGCGAACACCTGTCAAAACGTATGGACCGCGCCATTTATCAAATAATCTGCTCCAAGAGCAGATAGGCACTATCAGCAATCTGGTATTGATCTGTACAGGCCCCTGCTATTGTTCATCCCCGCATCCCGAATGGCAGCAGGAATTAATGAAAGAAACAAAACAATGCATACCAATCACTCAGCCCCGCAACTTTGTTTGCTGCTCTCATTAAGTTGGGCAAAGTTTTCCCCGGCTAACCCAAACGCTTGCCCGGGAAGCCAGCCAAAAGCCAGCCTCTCCCCCCAAGAGAAGGTCCAGCAGAGCGGCACTCACCAGCCCCCCATCTTTGGGCCTTCCCATAAACAGCCAGCCTCCCCCCACCCCACCCTCCCCAAAAAAAACAGGCACTCCTGCCTCTCCACCACTGCGTCCACACCCGTGTGAGCGTCAGGGCTCGGCCAAACTGGCACCTCCTGAAGGCTTCCCCATCCCTGCAGCCAGCACTGACCTCTCCTCCCTCCGAGCATTCACCACGCTCTACCTGAGCTACAACAAATAATAGGCTTTGTGTGTGTCCAGCCTGGAAGATGCAGAAGGAGTAAGAAGACAAGTAAAACAAGCCCATAGTGTGAGTCCTGCCCTCCGAGAGCAGGGACGTGGATGCAAGAAACTTTGCAGCCCCACGGGAAGCTGAAGACCATTAACAACGGTCGGATGGGTGGATGGGTGAATGAATGCAAGTGGAGAGATGCGCAGGCAGACAGGTCGGTGGATGCCTCTAAACCGAGGAGGACAAGAACTCAAGAGTATACCACTTCCATGGCCAGGGCAGGGCAAGGGCCTTCTGATGACGGACCACACCGTGATGCTCGCCTTCCTTCACAAAGTGCAGCACATCTCCTCATCCTGCTACCCGTAGTGCCAGAGAGGGTTCTCACCCCGACAGAGCCAGAGGAGACCGCTGGGAGCCCCAGCAGGGATGCGGGATTTGTGTGGGATCGCTGAGCCGGGCTTCACACAGCAGATCTACTGAAAGGGAAGAAACTTGTTTTCTGTCTGGTCTAAACCAGACCTCCCACCTCGTGACTGCTCCACCAGGACTCCCCACAACCACCCCCACCCCCGCCAGCCCAGCTGCGCCCGTGAGTGCCCCTGCCCTCCTGCCAGGCCCAAGGATCTGCAGCACTGGTCTCCTTGGAAGGGTCCCTACATGGCTGCCTTGATGGTCTGAGTGGGAGGGGGCGGCTGTGTGTCTCCCAGGCTGCAGAGAGTGAGTTCTTCCCTTCTCCTCTGCTTGGAGAAGGCCTCAGCAAGGAAAAAAGAAAGAAAGAAAGAAAGAAAGAAAGAAAGAAAGAAAGAAAGAAAGAAAGAAAAGGAAAAGAAAACAAAGAAAAAAGAAAAGAAAAGAAAACAATAACAACAACAAAAAAAGCCCCACCAAGAACAGAGCTTTCCACTTGGCTCGAGACTTTTCAAGAAAGGCAGCTCACCCTGCATCCAGGAGACGAAGCAGAAACACTATAGTGGCTCTGACCGAGGCCTCGCTCAGCTGAACAGGGGCCTCTGGGGGGGCAAGAGACAGTTCCAGTCTGGAAAAGCACAGACCAAGGGGTCAGGCTGGGCCAGCCAGGCATGCGACATGCAATTCTCCCAGGACAGACGGCCGATCTCCACCTGTGCGTGGCTCTTGGAGGTCAAGCCAGGTGTGGGGGGCCGTTCCCCGCTCACCCCTGCCCTGAGGCTCCCCACAGCATCACCTGGACATGGGAACCCTCCGCGGGGGCCACATCACACGTCTGCCTGTAGGGAAGAAAGAGCAGTGGCAGCTTCTGTTTCCAGCTGAGGAAGACAAGTGTGGATGACGGGGATGGCTGGGCGGTCAGGAGGGGAGAGCTGGAAGGGAGGAGGAAGTGAGGGAGTGACAGAACACAGAGCTCTGGTTCCTGCCCTTCAGGCCCCACAGAGCGCCGTGCGGGAGGAGAGCCATGAGACTGTGCCATTGGGCACAGACTAGAAACCCAACCACCAGGCCCTTGCTCGGGAGCACCTCCTCTCCAGGAATTCCAGGGGAGTGGCGAATGTTGTGTGACATCTCCCCCAACCCTCCTTCCTGAGCCTCGAAATAATCTGCTTGCGCAGCACTCATCCAGTGGGTACCATTTTGTCCTCTTGAGTCCCTAGAGGCCAAGGTCATGATGACCAAAGGTGGTGCCGGCCCGGAGTCCAGCTGACCTCAAGAGAGGACCAATCTCTGAAAACTGACCCAGCCCTGTGCCATCCTGCCACTATTCAGGAAGGAGTTCATCCTGGGCAGCCAGGCCGGTGGGGCTCGAGGACAGAGGACAGAGGACCCCTCTGTGAGTCCAGCGTGATTGCACTGGGAGCTGGTAATGGCCAAGCTAACGCACAGCAGTGCTGCTCAGTGTTCTGAAGAAGGACATCAGGCCAGGTCCCTGTGCTGTCATCAGCCCCCGAGGGTTGACACCCGCGCAGAACCAGAGCGATTCGGCACACCCTGGCGACGCGGCAACGTACGTCACCTTCGGAAGCAGAAGCTGCGGAAATGGGACAGACCACCATGTTCTGGGGCTCCACTGGGGCTTCGCTGGCACAGAGCACACCATGGGCTCAGCATCGGGTCTCTCTCCTTGACCCAGATGAATGCCCTGCTCCTCCCACTGCCCACGCTGCCCAGCCGAGCCCCTCCGGCCCCTACGCGTGCTTCCAGGACAGCGGCCACTGTCCCTTGGAGGCTGGCAGCCCGCCACTCACAGCCTTGACTCCGGAGCGCCACTCTCAGCCTTGACTCTTGCTCTGGGTCAAGTCCAAGAGAGCTGACAGAGCAGCAGAATCGGACTTTGCGGCACCCGAGAGGTGGCGCCGGCCAGCCCTGAGACGGGCTCGGGGAGCCTGGGAGCCACTGTGCCAGCAGATTCTAGTCGTCTCTCTGCAGAAGGATATTGCTTTTAAAATAGGTTATGTTTGCTTCCTGCAGCCCCGAGAATCAAATGGGTTGTTGCTCAATGGGTCAATGGGTTCTTCTCAGGACCTTGGACAGGAGGTTTCCACCTGCCCTCCTCTCCCTGGGCATTCCTCGGCTCTCACCCTGGAGCTGAGCTGCCAGTTTGCTCAGCTTGCTTGCTCAGGATGGGCTAATCTCTCCTCTCCCTCTCTCTCTCTAATGACAGCAGCTCACCAGTCCACACTTCCCTAGAAAAGCAGGAGTTGAAATCAAATGTCTACGGGTGCAGAGGGTAGAGAAAGAAGGAAGAAAACACTCATTCCATCCTTAAGGATCTCCGAAGAGGCTGGGGAGAGAGCCATGAGACCATAGAGTCAAGCAAAACCAAGAAACCAAACTCCGGGCCCCAGTCCCAAAAGCACCTTGTCAGGAATTCCAGGGGTACACAGAATGTCAAGTGAAATTCCCCCAGTGTCCCCTTCCCAAACTTCCAAATGTCTCTTGCTTGGGGCTCACGCAGGCTCTGACAAGCCCCTGGCAAAGCTTGGATCTGGAAAGCCCCTGCTCAGTGAGGGGTTTGCACAGAACTGACCCGCACAGCTGGAGGGGCACAGAGGTGCCCAGGTGACATCACGGGAACACTCCCCTCCTACGGGGAACTGGGACACTTCACAGCACACAACCCCAGACTGTTCCAAGGCCACAAGAGCCCATGCAAGGCAGGCGGGATGAGCCAGTGTCCGGACGATGTCATCCCCCTCCCCCTCCCTGAAGCCCGGACTGAGGTCACAAGCACATCCAGGAGGTGGGAGTGGTCAGGGAGTGAAAAGCAGCAGCCAGTCCGTGGTCCAGCTTGGATTGGCGCACACAAATTATCTTTCACTTTACTTACCCAACACTGAAAGTTGAGAAGGTCATACTTTTTTTTTTTTTTTTTTTTTTTTTTTTAAGTACTTAAGTCTGTGCTACCACTTCTAAGCAAACCCAGAAGAGGACATGACAGATGGGTCACAATCCCACCTGGCAACATGGGCGGCCGAGGCGTGCCCCGATGTCACTGATGCCAGCCCCCTGCCTGGCCCCTGCAGGTGCCTGATGTGTCACTCTAAATGGATGGTGACCACAGATCAGCGCACGACGAGGAAATCGCAGGGCCACTGGGCAATGCTTGGCCATAGCAATCCCCACCATCACGCGGCCCCAAAAGAAGGGGACCTTGTAGAGCCAAGGTGTCTTCCAAAAAGGTTCTCCCGGGCCTTTAGAGATTGGGGGAGTAACCTTTTCAGGGAGGCAAGACCAGATCTTTGTCAGCATCTTCGAAACGAGACCTGCGTCCTGGCGTGCCCCATCTAGACTATAGGTGGGTCCTCAGCCGGCGGCTGTTTCCGGGAGGCAAGCAGTCTTGCCTCCAAGGCAAGGAGGGGCGGTGATTGACTGCCAGGATCCAGTAAACAAAGAGGGTTAAAAAAATAAAGCCAGGCTTCCTGTCTGCCCTTTGCACACTAACAGCCGCTGTTTGCTGAGGCTCCCACATGAGTAACACGGGCACGCTGATTTCTATTACACAGAACATTAATAAGAGGAGGCACTGACCCTCTGTTGCCGAGAACCAGGTAAATGACGGGGAGGGAAAGGGGCCGAGAAACGGTAGGCATTTTATACCGCACGACTTGAAGGGGAATGCGTTGCCTATAAAGATGACGGGTGTTGTTGCACCGAGGAAAAAAACATAATTTTTCATTGATGTACGGCGGCAGGGCTGGAAGGAACACAAATACTACAGTAGATCCATTAACTGGATGACAAGAAACAGTGTTCACATCCACTGACTAAACTGTTTTTGATTCTTTAGTACCAACATGCAGAATGGTCCTTACACTATGTTGCCAGGGAAAACCTAAAAATGCATTTATTTCGTAATGTAACTTTCTTGTATTATCATAATAGAGCCATAACGGTTGTTGCAAACACTATGGGGTCTAAAAAACACCTAAGTAGGGTTATTAAATCGGAAATTTTTAAAAGGGAGAAATCTGAAGTGTCTGCAAGATTATGGCTGCCCGTGGGAACAGGGAAAGTGGCCTTTGGCCACGCCCCCTGGTCGTCAGAGCAGCAGACCCCTCGCTCCGCGCGTCAGAGTCATGGCCGGTCGAGGACATACTCAGAGAGCCAAGTGGAAGACACAGTCCTGTCTTTGCAATTACTCTGTGAACGGTAAGATTTGCAGGGAAGTGTGCTAGTCACTTTCCACATCGTCCGTCAGACTTCTTTCCCCAGCCTTTGGCCCTCCTCCTCCTCTTCCTCTCTCTTGAGCTGCTGGTCCATTTGTCCCAACCGTATAATGGGAACAAAGAAGGCTGTTTCATGGATCGGGCCGAGCACAGTGCTGGGTATTAAAGGTATCGTCATTAGCAGCGTGAATGCGGTTCCCCCAATGGCCACATGCTGAGAGCCGCCCCCTCGAGTCTGCATCAGGGAGGGTCCCAACGAGCCAGCCCAAGGATGCAATCTGGGCTCAACCACATCCACTGGCCTCAAAAAACGGAAGGCATCCTTATTCTCACCATTTCAACCAATACATCCTGTTTCAGGCACCACGCTCAGGTGTGAGAAGAGCCCAGGCCCACCTGGAGGGTCCTCACGGGCAGCCGGTGGGGGAGCGACAGCAATCAGGGAGCTCTCGCCGAAGCAGAAGCCAAGTGTCAGGAAGGAATGGAGGAAAATGAGGGAGGCTTCTCCAGGAGGCAACCTGACGGCTCAGGATTTAACGGACGCAGAAGGTGGCAAAGGCATTCTGGCAACATGAGCAGGTGGACAGAGCTCCGGGTGCGGTGGGGAATGGGGAGAGCTGGGGCAGTGGAGCCCCGTGCGCGTATGGCAAGACAGACCGGAAATGGAGGGAGGGACCAGAAGGAAGGCACCGGATGACTTATTTTCTTGATTTACTGTGTTCCTTGGATGCCTGGATGGCTGGCACCAGCAAGGGGAAGGAAGCCAATTTGGAGGAGGTAATGCAATTGAGGGAAATGGCAGTGCAGGTCCTACAGTTGGTCTTTCAAAACTGAATGAAAATGCAAAGGGACCTATAGTGACAACAGCAACCGACATTCCCTGGGAGCTCTGGGCTGGGCAAGTACAAGGATGTCCCCCAGACACCCGTGATCTCATGCGGGCCTCACCCCAGCCGGGGAGCAGGTGTCACCCAATTCCTGATGAGGAGGCCAAGGCTCAGAGAGGGTAGGTAATCATCCCACTAAGAGCTGATTAGTGTGGTAGTTTGAATTCAAAACCAGACCTCACCCAGCGTCAAGGCCCCTTCTCTTAACTGTATTTCTTTTCATCTCAGCTTCTCTGTGCACAACGAGGAAAGAGGTGACTACCAGGGCAGAAACCGCTGGCTTCATGGTTTGCCAAACCAAAATCATTCTGGATGGGTCATTTGCAAAAAGTAAAATACGTTCTTACCCATATTTGACACCATTAAAAAAAGGGGGGGGGGGAAGCCCAGGCAGATTCAAGATTTAAATGTGGCAAAATAAAATCATAAAATCCCAGTGAAAATTAGACAAATATTTTTAAAATGTTGGGGTGGGAATGGATTTGCAAAATATCCCCAAATACGACTAGACCTTCTGCTCAAATTATCGCTGTGGCCTTTCTCTCCCTTTGGCGGGAAGAGCTTGGTCTTCAAGCCTCCTTTATTAAGAGGCAGTTTCTCCCTGAAATGGGGGGCGGGTGTCACCTTCCGCAGAAGTAATACCAGCTTTCTTTCCAACACAACAGCACACAGAAGGGATTGGACTTGGGCAAAACCATCTTGATTTGGGTGGAGACTGGGGAGGGAGCTGAGGCAGAGAAGTTATCCTTGGAAACCTGACGAGGGAGAGCAGCCCTCCTGACTTCCAGGCTACGGAGGCATTTTCCTACAGTTCTCTACCCAGATTCTATAAATCCACAAATCTTTGCAGAAGTCCTAGTGGGTACCAAGCCTGGTGTTACAGGTTATGTGAAGACCATTGATACCATGTGCTACTTGCCTAAGTTCCTTTGATGCGGTTAGCCACAAAGTAAGCCGTGTCCTAGCCAAGAGAGTACAGTGGTATTCCAGGGACAGGGGCCTCTGAAGCCACTCTGCCCACCAGCTTCACTCTTTGACCCTTCTTCACAGAAGCTGCCTGTCAATGATTTCTCCACATTTTAATTCAGTCAGATGGCCGAGCTCGGTACAAAAGGGACTCACAACAAGACCTGGACAATGTAGGTAAAAAATACCTGTAATCTGTTGGACTGCTGTGTTCCACTCCGGTGCTCCAATAAAGGCCAAGATTTCTGCAGCCAGCTTGCAACCCAAAATCGCTATTGAGCTCCTATAAGGAGAACACTCCTATAAGGAGCCCTCATCACCAACACATGTTTCTTGGAGCAGAAAATGTTCATGTCCTGTTTTGGTTTTTCCTTTTTTTTTTTTTTTTTTTTTTAATTTTCAAATGAACATGGTTTCCACTAATGTGATGTTTGTGCTGAATACACACGCAAGCACGCACGCACACACACACACACACACACACACACACACACATACATTACACTGTTTCTTGGTGCCATTTCCATGAATAATGCAACATGGGAGGTATGTCTTGGAAGATCATCACACACGACCCATAGTGACAAAGGAGCCAGAGCAAAGTCGGAGGGTCAGCTGTCCGACTTCTTGTTATCTGTCCAGAAGCAGCCGTAAATTCAGTGCAAAAAGCAGGATCCCAGTTCCCGGGAGCAAAAGGGTCGCTGGAAGCAAGTCAGGAGGACATAGCTTTATTTAATTGAGAACTAAATATCTTTGGGATTGTGTTCTCTCTCCAAAGGAAGGTCACTTTGCTGTACAAGCATGTCAATGTCTCCTTGGTGGTCTGTCCCCTGATTAAGCCCCGATCTCCCCTCTGCATTATAGGTTCCTCTTCTGCGTTACAGGGACACAACCTGCCAAGCCAGTATCTGGATTTCCAAGATCATTCCCCACACCCTGGAGCCCACAGAGCCTCCTTCTCCCCCTCAGTCAGGTACTCAGAGGCCCCCACTCATTAGCCACAGAGTCACAGAGACTCGCAAGGTATTAAGATGGCAATATCATCTTATTGGCTATTAACACAAATGTGCCAATAAACATAGTGCATAAAAATTATACATATTCCCTCGGAGTCCATAATCCCGAACTGATATGGCATAATGCAAAACACACTTCCCCAAAAGTAGTGCTTAAAGTCACGATGTACAAATTGAATTTTAAATAAATTTCCTGAAACACCACCAGTGGTTCTAGCCACTTTAGCTATACACATTTACTAAAAATAAAGTGCAGAGTGGCTGTGCCCACCCCAACCCCAAAGGGATGGGACCAATAGGTGTTTGTCTGCCTTGCCCATTGTTCCAGAGGTGGACTCACTGTGTGCCCATTTGGGCATAATTGTTCAAACAACCCAGTACATTGTCCTCAAGGGTTTTCCCTAATTATCAGTGATCATCAGGTTCCAAAAAGTCAGCTTGTCTTCACCTCACTCTATATCAAAGAAGGAGATGTTAATTGCATTATCGCCTTGCCAACACCCTCTGAAATGCTGTTGTGATCATTAGCAGCCTACCATGGAGCCAGAGTTGGCCCAAATTTGGAACCAGCCAGTGAAGTACTTCCCAATTCCACGTCTGTGCAAACACACAAAAAAACAGGGCAGTGGCCATAGGCAAAGGGGCTCTGGCAGGGGGGTGCTGAAATACCAAACCTGCCCCCCCCCCCAAAATTGAAGAAAGCATCAGCCTCATAAAATGTCCGACCGGTTGGGCTCTGGGATCCAATGCTCTTCCATGCTCTCGCACACGCACACACCCAGGCCAAACAGTGAAAAACAAGTTCTCCCCAGCCTTGTCATTTTTTCCCCCAACACTCAGACTCCCTGATCAAGCTGACAGTCGATGGAGAATAATCAGAAGGAAGTCGAGTTGTTCTCTTTGACGGACTACCTCTCCATGAAGGTTGATGGCACACCTCTTCTCTTAGATAAATAAGTGTTTGTGGCCCATGACATTATTTTCAGGAGAGACCAAGACCAAAACTATTTTGCCCTTGCTCATTCAACTTACTCTCTTCAATACACAGAGTGATATTGCAGATTTTGCCACTGTTCCTCCCATCACTCACCCACCGGGTACCTTTTGGACTATATCGGATCTCAAGCCCCAGACCAGCCCCAAGTCTTCAAGGCTTGCCTCAAACCCCAGCACCCCCCCACCCCGCCCCTCCTTTCTCAGCCCCATCAGAAGAGAGATGATTAACTGCTGAGCAGTTGATATCTTTATGGTAGAAAGAGCCCTTTCAAAGACTCGCTCCTCAAGGAAAAAGAATGGGCACACGATCAAACAATCCACAGGAGAAGAAATATACATATGCAACAGACGTAGGAAAATGTATTCAGCCTCAATCATAAGAGAAATCCCAATTTTAAATATTTCCATCTATCAAACAGGCAGCTTTGTAAAGACCATCTCCTGCTTGAAAAGCGAGGCCGCCCCTCTCCCACCCAGCTCTCACAGGACCAACCCTCCCTGGGGACAAGCTTTACAAAATAAAGGAGACTTCCCCTACACAGGACTTCCTCTCCTGGGAATTCAGGATCAGATAAGACCAGAGGGGCACCCAGCAAGGTATTTGTCACAGCCTCCCTAGCAACGTCAAAGAATTAGAAAGGACTCCGGGTTTACCAAGAAGGAAACAGTTAAATGATCTGACACGTCCTACAAATGCGATTTTGCGAATTCTTAAAATTAAAAAAAAAAAAAAAAGTTTGTGGAAACCATTAAGGACATAGGAAATGTTTACAATATGTTAAGGGGGAAAAAGCAGGACATAAAAACTGTATGTATAGTAGATTCCCAATTCTGAAAAAATAATAATACATCTAAATGCCCATGGGTCTGTAAAGAAATGCATAAAAAATTTAACAATGTTTATCTCTGGGTAGTGGGATTACAGGCGGCTTTTATTTTCTTCTTGAAACTTGCCTGTATTTTCAAATGTTCAAAAATAAATTTGTATTCCTCCTCTATTCAGAAAGCAGTGTTTTGCTTTTGTTCTTTACACACACCAAACCCCCACAGCACTTGCTGTCGGAATGACTTACAGCAAACTGCGTGCTACCCCACCTCTGTGTGAGCTCATTCCGGCTTCTCCTCCAGGCTGAGCCCCCAGCAGCCCAGGGAGCAGTCCTCCTCCTCCTCCTCCTCCCCTCCCCTGCTCTCCACTCAGGGTCTGTGGGATCCGTTTCCTTATTTTTGTGCTTTGCCCTCAGTTCCCCGCAAGCTGACTGCCTAGCCCGTACCTGCAACTCCCAGACCAGGTATCCTGCTTCCCTGGGGCAGGAAACCAATGCTCACATCCGGCGTCCATGGGAAAAGGTCACCTTCAGCTGTGCGGGGTCCCAGGGAGCAGACTGGCCTGGTTTAGCATCCCCAGAGCCACACTGAACCCTGAACTGCCCTCGGAAGCTCCTTCTCAGTGATCTGCTCGTGGCAGGAATGGAAACCAAAGGAAAGTCTTGAAGGAGGATGGAAGGTAGTACAAGGGGTGAGAAATTCTCCTTGGTCCTGCCAGAAAGTTGCTACAGAGGACTTACTGTGTGTGCCTGTTGGATTTCCAGGAGTTTCTTGGTAGACACACGTCGTAAGACAGGGTGTGGGGGGCGAGCGCCGGTGGGGGGAGACGCTGCTGCCTGCTATCCCATCTGTGAGCCCCTACCTGGGGTGGCGCGGAAGGGAGACTGGAACCTGCCGGTCCTTCTGCTAGAGTCTCAGCTCTTCTGAGGCCCTGATCATGTTACTAGACCAAGTGCGATTCTCGGATGGGCAGACATTCAGCCCTCTGGGCCAACACCGGAGTAAAATAGGCTATGTGGTTCTTGGGGTCCTTCTCTCATGCAGGGCTTCCCAGCTGGCTTCGAGGGACCTGGGGCTTTTCAGGAATTTCACTGTGCACAGCAGACTGAACGCAGCCCTATCTCCTGAGTACAGGGAAGACAAGTCACTACTGCTCCATCCCCTAACGTGTGCACTGCCTCCATCTTGCCCCGTCCCTGGGAAGACTCTGAGAGTCCTGGGTACCATGCCCCTCCCAGGAGCCTTCCCTTCCCCTCCCAAGAATGGTAGCACAGCAACCTCCAACACCTGCACCAAACAGCGGGAGGGTCCCACCTTCATCGCCGTATTTGGCCTGAAATGGGCGGCACCATGGCGTGGACGTGGGTACTTGTTACAGAACAAAACCTCTCCGCACCCCTGGCTCTTCCCCAAAGGGCTATGAAAACTGCAATTTCGGCTTCCAGGAGCTCCCACACGGGCACAGGCTTTCTCTCTGGCTGGTTTGGTCAGGCACATCAATCAGCCTCTTTGCCCGTAAAATACCAGGAAAACTGATCCAAGCAGCTGAGTTCCTCCCGCTGGCCTCCTCTAATCCCAACGGAACCCAGATGGCAGGTACAGGAGGACAGCCTTCCATCCTCCCTACAGAGCCATGCCTTTGTTCCAAAGAGCCAGGGAGAGAACAGATCACCTCCAGAAGCCTCCAAAAGCCACTTCCCCTCTCACCCAGGGCCAGTTCAGAGCTTTGTCCCTTCCCAGGAGAGGAAAGTCACCCGGCATGACATGTCGAGCGATCAGTACCTGAGGAGACACAGGAATGGATTTGCACTCCATCCCTACACAATGCTGCAGTCTTCCAACTTTCTCCACCAACGGCCTCAGGCTGTCCCCTGGCCTCCACTGCAGTTAGCCTGAACCTCAAAACAAATTAAACGAGGCAGGAAGGCCATGCGTGTGTGATCATTCCATTATGTCCTCTCTGCTCCCTTTCCACAGTGAGTCACACTATCACTTTAAGGAGGTGAGGCATCTCATTGAATCAACACCTAACCTCCTTGAGGTTGCATGGGGGGTGGGGCAAGGGGACAGTAGGCACATTGTCCCTGATCGGTCCATTTGCTGAGGCCGTCACCAGGACAGATGAATTGTGAGGAACCCTGACCCTGTTTCAGGTAAGGTTCTGATTTACAGTTCATTGTGCTTTCTAACGAATAATTTTTATATAATAATTCCACCAGTAAGCACCAAACCTTCTTCTTGGGAATGCAATTAAGGGAAAAATTAGCAATAAATTGTTTTCAGTACTTAACCCAGCTTCAAATTTATGGTTGCTGGGATTTATTGTTTCAGAGGGCCTGAAAAATGGCAATTAATTTTATCCCATTTCCTGTCATTCACCCTCAAAAGTGAAATGTAAATAGAGAACCGTTCAGGGTCTCAGGCTGGGGCATTCCTGCTCCTTGCAAAGCCCTAAACCCCGCCCCTGCAGCGGGTGACCACCGACTGCTCCTGAATCTCAGAAGCAGGGAAAACACTCCTTATCTCCAGGCGGCCCCTTTTCTTCCTCTGCGGCTGAGCTGCACGCTGCTGTGCGCCCGCCCCGGTGCGGGGGTTATGTTTCAGAGAGGAGAGCAAACGAGCAAACACGAAGTTGGATTCTGGCGCCCATGCTGGATGTATCCGTCTGTCCTATAAATAAGCACTGATCACCTCCATTTTATTGAACTCATTTTCCAGGCAAGCAAAGACCACAAGATTCTCCTGCACATTTTCTCTTTACACCCTCTAGTACCGCTGCTAGTGTCAACTCCGACAGATTTATAGCCCATTCATTCATGGGAACAAAAACCCTGCCACGGCTGGTCATGGGACACGCAATAGCAGTTAGTTCAAGAGATAACAACTGCCATAGCTCACCTCTCCATTCAGCACTCCGGAGCCAGCACTACTTGGGAGGTAATAAATGCTTCTTGTTGTGTGCTTTGAGTCATAATCCAGAAATAACTGTGGTCGCCGCGCCCTAGACCCCGCCTCCAGGGGAACAGCTCCTCTCCCAGCCTCCTGCTCCACGCCTCCACTCCAGCCCCTCTCTGCCTGCCTCGAGGACCAGCACACAGGGGGCTGGAGGCAGGCCTCGTGGAACCGAAGCCAAGACCCAGCCGACGCGCTGAGCCCTTACATCTCGAGCAATTATGCAAAGTGGAAAAGCCCGACCTCCTTATGCGTTGGTGAGTGGCCAGGCAGCCATAGGCATTCATTCCAGTCTGGCAGGTGACCCTCAGCTGCCCCCGGAGTGGTCGCACGTGCCTTCCCAGCATCCTCTCTCCAGCGGTAAATGAGCCCTGACTCGGGACCCACACTCTCTTGGCAGCCAAACTTGCTCCCGATGGAGCCCGTGAGCCTGATGGGAGAATCAGAGGAGGGATGGCCCTTAACCTTGCACACTGGTCAGAAAGTGACAGAGCTGGGTGAGCCCCCGTCCCAAGAGAGGAGGGAGCTGCTCTGACTAGCGCACCGCCGTCCCCAGAGCCTGGGGACGTGCCAGGCACCAAGTGAGCACACAACCAGCAGATGGTGGATAAACCAGTGGATTTTTAAAAAGTGAACAACCTGGAAAGGAACAGAGAGGCTCTGTTCCAAATCCCTCCTGGGACAGAGGAGGAATCTGAAGCTGAGAGCAGCTACCGGTTTGGAGAAAGAAGCCACGTGGTAGGTAAGCATTCTGCCTCCTTTCGAAGTCAGCCTCAGCCACTCACAAGACTGAGTTCGCTCCTCTGGAAGGGGGTATGAACTATGCCTAACTCAGCGTATTGTTGCCCAAACTAAATGAGATCTATAAACATATTAAATGCTATACATAAAAAATACATAAATATGTATTTTATCTAAATATCATGTAATCTATAAATACATGTATATATGCAAGCACATAAATTTGTATAATAAATATAGGGTCAATAAATATGTAGCAAATAAATATATATAGTGAACGTATAGTAAGCATATAGTAAATAAACACATAACATCTAGTAAATAAATACACGTGAAAGCTTCACACGGCGCTAACTCGGAGCGTGTGTTGGAAAATTAATTCGGTGAGTTGGAGAAACAAAAGGTTCACCCGAGAAAATTTTTTGAAGGCTCAGGAGAAGACAGAAGATTACTGAGGACGAGATGAGGCTTCAGGGTACATGGCTGCAGTGTTTTCAACCCTCCACTGGGACCCAGACACCTGCCTCCACCACGGCCATGCGCTGTGGCCTGTGTTCTCCAGAGGTGTGTTACCATTGCTGTCATTCTAACGTGCCGGCAATTAAACACGAAAGAAAAAAAAGTCGATAACACAGGAACCTAATACCTTCCCTCTGGGAATTTGGAGGGGAGGTCTCTGGATTTTGGGGGTCCGGGTTGGGGTGGGGGAGGATATGAGGCTTGAAGCAGGCAGTCGAGGTGGAAGTTGAGAGCCTCCAGCCTGCCGAAGGTTCCAGAGAGAGAAACCAAGGTTAATCTCTGAACAGAAACACGAAATCCAGGGGGCAGGAGAGGTGGCGACATGCATGGAAAATGACACTGGGCATCAGTTGCTGTAAGTACATTCTTTGCTAATCCATCAGCTTTTATTGTGACGCCTCTAGCTCAGCTCATAACGCAGGAAAGCAGCTTCGGCAGCAGCGAAAATGTTTCCAGTTTAATAATCCCTGCTAATTGAAAGCAGCTCAGAAACGGGGTGAGGTGGGGGGGGGGTGGCGGGGGACACACCGACACAGTTTATGGCAATGGAGCTGTTCCTACGGGGAACAGAATAACCTTCGATGCCGGTCCCGAACAACTAATTCCTATGACAGTCGGCTTTGGCAGGGGAACCTTTTCTTCCTATGTTTTAATTGTAGGACGTTACAGTTATCGAATTGCTGTGAAACCTGTTTTTATCTGTGGAAAATTAACCACCCCCTGCTGCAAAAACTAGATCTTCTTCTTTCAACGGGGAAGTACATTCATTTTTATAATTGTTCTTTCCTTTCAAATCACCTAATATGACAAATGCGGGGCAACATTATAGTTCATCTACTAAAGAGTGTCTTTAGGAGTTGAGGCTTCGATGCTTTAATGGAGAAATTGCCTGATTTAAGTAAATCATGTCACCTTCACCCTTGCCATCATATTTGTTGCAGGCATCTGCTGACCTAACCCGCAGAGCAAAAACAAAAACACATTTACATTTCCAGGCTGAGATAGTTGGTTCAAATGATGTACAAATAGGTCATAATGAAAAGTAATTTTAGCACACGGCAAAATGTAAGTATACTTTTGACAGTTTCTGCACATACATAATTATTCAGTATTGTAATTTAAGCAGGTAAAAGACAGATTTTAGCACAAAAAGCCCCCGATTCCTCCGCCCTGGTCTTTGCGGCTTTCCCAAGCAGAGCTACAAATAGGGATGTGGATACAGCAGAGAGATGTCCTCTACGTGATGTGCCAAGAATCAGCAGGGCTTGTCCTTCCTCCCTCGGGTCCACACAAATCCAGCCGGGCAGGTGGGTTCAGGTGCCCAGATCGCCGAGGTTCCTCCCGCTCTCACCACACCAACTGCTCCTGAATCAATAGGCGTTTGTCGAGTGACTAAGTAAAAATGGCCAAAATTGGGGGTTAAAAAAAAATATATCAACTAAAGTGGAAGTATTAAGAAGGCTTTCTCCAAATGAAGACAATTAACAAATATCACAGAAAATAGTTATTCTGGGGGTGCCTGGGTGTCTCAGTGGGTTAAAGCCTTTGCCTTTGGCTCAGGTCACGATTCCAGGGTCCTTGGATAGAGCCCCAAATCAGGCTCTCTGCTCAGCAGGGAGCCTGCTTCCCTTCCTCCCTCTGCCTACTTGTGATCTCTGTCAAATAAATAAATAAAATCTTAAAAAAAAAGAAAAGAAAAGAAAATAGGGCGCCTGAGTGGCTCAGTGGGTTAAGCCGCTGCCTTCAGCTCAGGTCATGATCTCAGGGTGCTGGGATTGAGCCCCCCATCGGGCTCTCTGCTCAGCTGGGAGCCTGCTTCCCTCTCTCTGTCTGTCTGCCTGCCTCTCTGTCTACTTGTGATCTGTCAAATAAACAAATAAAATCTTAAAAAAAAAAAAAAAAAAGAAAGAAAAAAGAAAAGAAAATAGATATTCTGGTCACTGAGATGTCGGACCTTGACCCTCACACCTGGCTCTGCTCTGCCTTTATCCCCTCCTTCTGTGGGCAAAGGGTTGGGGGAGGGGCTCTCCTCCTCTCCTCACTCTCCCTCTGCTCCTTCTCAACCACACGAAGGGCTCTAAGTATTGAAAACATAATCACATCTTTTGCTTTCCTCTGACACCAGCTGAGCTTCTCAAGTGTGCTTCTTGGAATAGCCAGAAATGTAGAAGAGGATGGAGTTTCTACCAGGCAACAAAGTTTAGTTCCTTTATTAACAAAATTTAAAAGATTTTAAAAATTTAAAGCACTTAATTGGAAAAATTTTAAGTGTTTCCTGAATAAACGATTCTTTTCTATTTAGTTGAATTCTGCCATAAACTAAAGCAGCCCATCTATAAGACACCATAAAATTAGGAGGCGTTACAAGTGTTCTATTACTCTAAACAATGAGACTTGAAATTTTACAGTCAGTGCCTTAAAAAGAGTATACATACTTTGTTCCCAAAATTCCATCTTACCACCACCACTCCCCAAGATAACTTGGGGAGGTGGGGGCGAGTATATTTTTCTTTTAATTTAAAAAACATTTGGAATATGTACATTTTATTCTCCAAGTCTTTGCTTAGAGAACGAGATTTCTTTTTTGGCAAAACAGGTTTATTTCTCTGGAAAATGGTGCTGGCAGCAGATCCTTTGTTGGCAGTTAGAGTTCTACTTAAAATCAGAGGTGGGCTGGCTGGGCCAAGAGTCAGAGAAACCCTAAAATTGGACATACTTGGTATTCAGGCAGAGTCAGTAAAACCAACAGGAAATGCCCAGTCCCAGCTTCCAGGCTCCAGCAGACCCTTAAGAATCTCTCCACTCCAGGGATGCCTGGGTGGCTCAGTAGGTTAAGCGTCTGCCTTTGGCTCAGTTCATGATCCCAGGGTCCTGGGATCGAGTCTCACGTCGGGCTTCCTGCTCAGCAGGGAGTCTGCTTCTCCCTCTGCCTGCTGCTCTCTCTCAAAAAATTAAATAAAATTCTTTAAAACTTTTTTTAAAACTCTCCATTCCATTCGGGCTACTCCAGAAAGTAGTTTCCCATTCCTGGTGGCAGGGCTAAGAAGAAGAGCATCTATGTCCATAATGATAACCCACCTGCGTCCACACACACCCTGGGATTCTAGTGGTCATGAGGTCTCTCCCATCAGCCACCCAAAGAGCAAACTGTGTGTTGATGTGGGCACATCGTGAGACATGTCCAGTTCATCTTAAGAGTTGTAAAGAGTTCCTCTGCATTTACTCTGAAAATGCAACATGAAAGGAGATCTCAGAGTTGGGGTAGGGAAAAATTTTGTAATGCCAGAAACTTACAAAGGGCACAAGTAAAGGGGACACATTGAAAGTCCCTCAAGTCAGCTTGGAGGAGCGCCCAATGGCCAAACCTTGGACTATTTAAGCAAGAAAATAAATAATAATAATAATAATATATTGTAACCCTTAGAATAAAACATCTATCCATAAGTCCATGCTGATATCCATAATAAATAAATAAACACACAAAAAGGAACAGCTTACTACAAATTTCAATTAACATGTACAGAAGGAATGATGGAAATAGAAAGTCACCATTAGCACACACACACCATGGTAATATAGTTCTTTTTCATCCCTCACTTAAAAACACACTTTAATTCATCCCAAGCAGGGACCACATTTACGAACTTTATTACAAGTGTTTATATACTCTTCTCTAAAAGCATGACCAAAGAGCTCTCACTTCCATTCTGTGATATAACTCACAATGTATCCCACAAGTACCACTTTCATAAATGTCTTTAATACAGGTGCTTTTATTTTTTGTTGTTATTTACTTTTTTATTGAATAAATTTGACATGCATCACTGTGTGAATTTAAGGTCTTACAGTATGTTACTTTGATACATTTATATATTGTAAACAGGATTGCTACTGTAGCAATATTTATCATGTTACATAATTGTAGCTCAAGAGAGAGGGATAGCATGGTCTGTGCATGAGGTCTCTATGGCTTATTTACTACTAAATCCAAGATTATGCCCTTAAACACCATCAATCTTATCCCCCAAACCCCCGTGGCCTAGTAACCACTATTTTACTCTCTTTTTTACAGATTTTATTTTTTTTGTATAAGGGGTATCATATGGTGGTTGTCTTTCCCTGACTTGTCTCCCTTAGTATAATGTGCTCAAGGTCCATGAAGGTTGTCACAAATGGCAGAATAGCTTCTTTTCTCATGACTAAATAATATTCCATTGTGTATATATACCACATTATTCATTCATCCATTGACGGGCATTTGGGTTATGCCCATATTCTGGCTATTGTAAGTAATGCTGCAATTACATGGGAATACGCATATCTCACTGAAATCCCGTTTTCATTTCTTTTGTGTATATACAAAGAAGTTGAATTGCTGGATCCTATAATAGATCTTTAATTTCTCCATATTGTTTTCCAGTGGTTGGGCCAATATATATTCCCACCAACAATGTATGGGTTTCCTTTTCACCATGTCCTCACCATCACTGTTGTTTCTTGACAGGTGTGAGGCGGTATCTTACTGTGGTTTTTTTTTTTTTTTTTTTTAAGATTTTATTTATTTATTTGAGAGAGAGAGAGAGCATGAGAAGAGAGAGGTCAGCGGGAGAAGCAGACTCCCCGCCGAGCAGGGAGCCTGATGTGGGACTCGATCCTATGACTCCAGGATCATGACCCAAGCCAAAGGCAGCCGCCCAACCAACTAAGCCACCCAGGCACCCCCTTACTGTGGTTTTGGTTTGTGTTCCCATATGATGAGTGACACTGAGCATCTTCTCATGTACCTGTTGGCCATTCTGATGTCCTCCTTGAAAAACTATCTGTTGAGTTCTTTTGCATGCTTTTTAATCTAACCCTATATCTGATACATGGTTTGCAAAAATATTCTCCCATTCCGTAGGTTGTCTTCATTTTGTTAACTGTTCCTTTTGCTGTACAGAAACTTCTGAGTTTTATGTGGTCCCGTTTGTTGAGATTTGCTTTTGTTTTTTGTGCTGTTGGCACTGGGTTCAAAAAATCATTGCCAAAACCAATTCCAATGAGCTTCCCTATACTCTTTTTAGGAATTTTCTGGTATCAGGTCTTAGGTTTAACCCTTTGATCCATTCAGTTAGCTTTTGTAAGTGGGCTGGGGCCAATTTCATTGTTCCACATGTGTTTCTCCAGTTTCCCCTGCACCATTTGTTGAAGAGAATGTCCTTTCTGCCACTGGGTGTTCTTGGCTCCCTTACTATCAGTTGACTGGATATGCAAGTTTGGGCATCCTGGGCTCTCTATTCTGTTCCACTGGTCTATGGATCTGTCTTGCGCCAGTACCATAATGTTTTTATTACTATGACTTTGTAGTATAGTTTGAAATAAGGAAGGCTGAGGCCTCCAGCTTTGTTCTTTTATTCTCAGTATTGCTTTGGCTCTTTGAGGTCTTTTATGGTTCCACACAAAACTTAGAATTGTTTCTTCTACTTTTGTGAAGAGTATCTTGGTTATTTAGATCCACGGTAATCATCATTGCAGGCAAGAATTGGCAATGGATGCTAAAATTAGTAGACAAGCAGAAGTGTGGTGAAAAACAGGATATTTGCATAGCCTCAAAGTGCCTTCCCACAAGAATTAGAAACTTGGTAGACAGCCCTTTAACAAAGTTTTCAAACCAAATATCAACTTATAATATGACAGAGGCATTGTTTTCCACCTAATATGATACACGAAGATAATAAAATACATTCCCCCCCCCTTGGGAAAGTCTGTTACTTGTAAGATGTAATGGGCAAATGATTCCATGAGCAACAACATAAGTTACAAATTGCAAAAAAAAAAAAATGGTGTCATAATTTTATATAATACAATAAATGATACTTTCTTAATATGATCTTTGGATTGATCGTAAGATCTTGCTGGCTCTCTTTTCTGCAAATGTCTGCAACATCACTTATTAGGTCATCAAAAATTATACTTCATCTTCAACTTCATCTTCAACTGACACAACTGAAAGTGATGTCAATCAAACTTGTCAGCTGCAAGATTGCAAATAATATTTGATCATTTTTAATTTGAGGATGATCTTTCTGATACAACTGTTAGTGGAGCCCTGAAGAGTATTTTACAGGCTGTGACAGCACGGGGATACGTTTCTGATAAATTATTTTGAAATACAAATTTTAGTACTTCTAGAGCTGATGATTCCCATGGAACTATTTTTCTAAAAAGATTTAACTCTTCGTAAGAATCAGTTTTGTGTAAGTCTGAATTTAATTTTCAATGTAGATTTATACAATGGCATTTTAATGTTTCCTCTGACATTTCCTGTAACTTGTGGAGGTCATACAAGAAACTGAAAGTAGCTTCATCATTCGTATATAAGTCAAAATGCCTGTTTAGGTATTCTATCACTGTATCTTCAATTACTAGGAAAAGTTAATTTTAAACTCGCTCCCCTCATTGATAATTGGTTCTCCTCAACCTTATATGAAAGCCGTGTTCTTTTCCATCAAATGGGACAACCTTTCAATCCAAGCCTGTGGGTGTTTGCTTTGTAATGCAGTAACAGTTTATAAAAACAGAGATTTTGATGTCTCTGAAGCTTCTAATAACTCCCATAATGCTTTATCATAACATCCACAATATCCACGTGTATGTTTTTATTTTGTGGTCATTTACTGACAGAGTTAACTGCTTGAGCGTTCACAGTTCCCATCTTGGCACTCAGGTCAAAGAGCTAATATCTGTGCAGACCCCACAGGGACCAGCTCCCGGGACGGACAGGTAAGCTGGTCCCGTGCTGCAGGTCCCACCAATGTTCCCAGGTGGAACCCCCTCCACCCCCACCCCACCATGGCTGCCGCCACCACTGCCGATCTGTTTCCAGGTCCTGGTCCATGCTGTTACTGACACATCTTCCCACTCACGTGCATGATCCGTCATCCCATCACTTGCAAAACACAGTTCAAAGATTCAACTATTAAGAATCTCACAATTTCCCCAAAATTTCACAATGGTTAGAGAACACTTCAGCAGAGATTTGCGTGCCCAGCATTCACTCATGCCTGTGGGGGCAGCGCTGTATGGAGATGTAGACTGTCTCCCGTTTTCTCACAGAATATCGTCATACTCAGTGTGTTACTGTAGGGCTGTAAGTTCAGCCACTGGGAGGTCCTGGAGCTGTGACCACACTGGCACACAGAGAGCTGCCTGAGTGTTTCAAACTGTTGCACAGGGTCCTGTAAAAAGATACACCAGTGTTTGTTTAAGATGAACATTTAGGCTGTTCCAGTGTTTCCCACTGCACTGCCACAATTCTGCGATTAACATCTTTGTGTATTTGTGTTAATGCTTCTTCTGATGCCAAAAAGTAGAAGTGCTAGGATTGTGGGGTTTTTAAAAATTTATTTAAAATGTCGACCTTGGGGTGCCTGGGTGGCTCAGTGGGTTAAAGCCTCTGTCTTTGGTTCAGGTCATGATCTCAGGGTCTTGGGATCGAGCCCGGCATCAGGTTCTCTGCTCAGCAGGGAGCCTGCTTAACCCTCTCTCTCTGTCTGCCTCTCTACTTGTGATCTGTCTGTCAAATAAATAAATAAAATCTTTAAAAAAATAAAATAAAATAAAATGTTGACCTTGTATTGGATTGTTGCTATGTTGTTAGGCAGTGTTCTGGAGCATTCAAGCACACATCTCATGTAACGCTCTTACCAGAACTACGTAGTAGGGAGGACTTCGTCCCTGCTTTACAAAGGAGAAACGGAAGACTCAAAGAGGCCAAGTGTGCTCAGGACCTGCAGCCAGTGAGGAAAAAACAGGAATTTTCAGAGCAGGCAACTCCCACTTCAGCACTTGCCATCGGAACAACGGTGCCATTCTTCTTCCATGTGTGTTTACGGACCAGGGTGCATTTATGAATTGAGAACCCAATGGGAACCCTTCGCTATCTAGCAAGAATCTTCATGATGCAGATCCTTTGAAATGGAGATGTTTATCCCACTTATGGGAGAGGAGCCAAACCTCAGAAGTTTGACCAAATCCCACTGCTAACGAACAGCAGAGTTGGGACCTGCCCCGGAGCGCGACCACCGCCCCCACCGTTTGCCCAAGGATGTGTACATGCATCCTGATCACTAAGGCAGGGCTTGGACTCAGAAGGCAAAGCTGCTCAGCCAGATGCTGGGAGGAGAGGAGCAGAGCCCTTGGAGTATGCCAGCCGAGTCTGGCCTATAGTCATTTAGCACCATCATGCACACCCAGCATTTCTCCCCGCTACCCCTCCAACCCACCTTACCTCTTCTCTCACTCTCTCTCTCTCTTTTTTTAAAGATTTTATTATTTATTTGGGAGAGAGGGAGGGAGAGGGAGGGAGAGGGAGTATGAGTGGGGGGAGGGGCAGAGGGAGAAGTAGACTCCCTGCAGAGCAGGGATCCCAACACAGGACTCGATCCCAGGACCTCAGGATCATGACCCAAGCCACAGGCAGAGGCTTAACCGACAGAGCCACCCAGGCACCCCCGGTTCTCTTCTCAGAGCAAAATACCTCTGGTTCCAAAGACGCTCTTGCCCGTGTGGGAGGGCAGAAAGGTGCAAGGTCACCTTCACCACTTTATATCACCCAAGTCAGGATTTGGCTGGACGAGGTCCTGGAAAGGGCCGTGGTGCTTTGAGAATTCAGTTTGGGCAGGTCGGCTTTCTATATTCCACGTCAAACTGCTCTTCAGCCTTTTGCCTTGGTATCCCTCAACCCCAAAGTTTGTCAGATTTGAACTTCATGAACTTCAGACACAAATAAGAGCAAAGGGAACAAAAGGACACCTTTGGGTTCAATCAGCATGACTGCAATCCACACAGGGGAGGTAATCTGGGCATGATATGCTGGTGGCCAGGCAGGGGCAGTGGGGGCATCCAGTTCTTTCTGTAGCGCTACCTTCAATCCCAGAGGGTTCTCTGCTAGTTTTCTTTTTTTAATATCTTATTTATTTGATAGACAGAGATCATAAGTAGGCAGAGAGGCAGGCAGAGAGAGAGGAGGAAGTAGGCTCCCTGCTGAGCAGAGAGCCCAATGCGGGGCTCAATCCCAGGACGCTGGGATCATGACCTGAGCCGAAGGCAGAGGCTTTAACCCACTGAGCCACCCAGGTGCCCCTCTCTGCTAGTTTTTAAACTCAGTTTCTCTCCTATATTGTCCAAGCACACACGTTCTGGGTGGCGAAGGTCATTAAACAGTTATCAACCTCTGCCATCACGGTGAAAAGAGAAGAGGGACACCATTTCCATGGACCAGAGCCTGCCACAACCGACCGCAAACAGAGAGGTGAACAGGCCTGCCTGGGGGCTCTGGCTATAGATCCCTGAAGCTAATATGGCAAAGGAAGCCCACGGTAAATCTAAACTTTTCCCTCCTCCCTTCCACAGAGCCTGACAGATTTAAACAGGAGCCCTGACATCCTCTCCAGAATCCCCTGTCAGATTACCCTCTGACCTCCTCCGGATGGGAGAGAAAACAGAGAGAAATCACGAGACATATGGAAATATTTAGCCATTCAAGATGCAAGCATACATCTGAGCAATTAGAGCAAATGTCACGTTATATGGCAGAGTTAGTGCAAGGAACAGGAGAAAAATGTAGTCTTTAGGTGTTCTTCCAAGAGAGCATTTCAATGAGGAAACTACGGGAGGCGGTCCTAAAAGGAAAAATCTGGGGGTGGGGGGGAATTGCTTTTGGGGTGAAAGATATGATTGATACATTTTTTAAGTAGAGAATTAGAAGACCAGCGCTCCAGAAGGATCAACAAATGAAAAATGAGAAAGAAATAAGAGAAAAAGGACACTCAAACTGGATATAAAAGTAGTTCAAAAGGAAAGGAAAAGGTGGGGAGGGAAGCGATAATTTAAAAGGAAACCTCTTCCCTAGGCTGCATGAATAGGGAACCCTTCAAGGTAAGAGGATCACCAGGATCCTTACCCAGAAGGAACGACACGGATAGGCTTTAATTTTACACGAAAATGTAAATGAGTTAAATTTCTCTATTAAAAGACTTGGTTTGGGTCACGAACAAAACCCAGTTCTATGCTGTTGTAAAGGAGCACACTTACAATGAAACGTCCCAGAAAGTTTAAAAAATGCATTCATGCATTTATTCATTCCACAAATAAATACTGAGTTCTTTCTACATGCCAAATAAGGCGACGAGCGAAGACTTACCATGCAGACACAGAAATAAATCAGGGATGATAATATTAATATTTAACAAAGGAAGGACTGAAGCAAAATGGTCAATGCGAACATTTTTCTCTCCATCTTTGCCAGATAGACAAAAAATAGAGAGGATTTGGTCGATATTAATAAACTTGCATATGTGTGTGTATATATGGAAGAGGCAAAATCATATACCCAAAGATCCAATATGGTATTTGAACAAAATGGATTTGAACCATTTTATTAAAAAACTTGAACGCATAGAACTTTCAAACCTTCTACCCAAAAGTCTAATATGCTTCCCACTAACCATGCGTAGCTGTTTAAAATCAAACTTTAACTAAAAGAAAATGAAGAATCAGTTCTTTGGTCTTAACGAACCACATTTCACGTGTCTAGTGGATACCATCATGCAGACAAGTCACATTTCCATCATCACTGAAAGTTCTATTGGACAGTGCTGCTGCCCAGACCACAGTTTTTAAAATGCTGCAGAACATTTATAAAATGTCTCCATAATATAGCACACACAAAAGAAGGATAAACTTTTTAAAAATTTGAGATTAATAATTAAAAATAAAGGTCTTAGCACTAAGACATGTTCATTGTTACCAGTGTGTCCTCTTCTGGGACATTGCTTCTAGGTCCTCTAGGCAGACAGCTGGGAAAAACGTGTGCATGTGCACACGCATACACACATGCATATACATGCACACACATATAAATACACACGTATACACACAGAGATACACATGCACACACATACAAATACATATATATATATATACGTACATGCCCACACACATATAAACATGCAAACACACAAGCACACATAAATACAAATACGCATGCACATCATACACAAACACACATATATATATGCATACACATACACAGAAGCACACACATGTATTACCTAGGCATTACTACTTATTTCTATATCTATAGATGATAAATATGTAGGTAGATAGATACAGATAGATGATAGGAGAGATAATTGATAGATGAGAGACAGATGACAGGTAGGAAGGTAGATAGATAGATAATATTATAAACCATGGATTCATCTGATACCTTCCATTCTAATCCAGCACAACACAGTACACTTCCCATCTCTTCCTTCCCACATGTGTTGCACAGTGAGAAACTCAACTGCCATTACACTCTGTATAGGTATTCATGTGCTCAAGCCTAGACCTCACAGAGTCGGCTCCAAAATTCTAATTCATTACGACTACAAAAAGAAAACCATCCTGTAGCACCACCATGGAGGGATCCATATTTGTTTATTGTTTATTTGTTTTGTTTTAGGCAGAGCTCCTTGGAGAAGTAACTGAAATTAGAAATAGGGCAGGGCAAGAACAAGATGAACCCAATGTCTTTCAATACCAGAAAATTAAAAAAAAAAAAATGCTTGAAGAGTCATGGGGACAGAAACCAGATGGGAGGGACCCCCAATTGCCAAATCTGAGGTGATATGAGTATCAACATATTGTTTATATAATGATAACAGACTATAAGCCACTGAATAAATCGAGTCCATGAATCCATACAGAAATAAATAAATAAATAAATAATTTTCCCCCCCTAAATTAAAAAGGTGCAGAGAAAATACTTGTCCTTACAGTAAAATGCCAATTACTCATACGGAATGAATGATGGAATCAGGAAACCACAGCGCATACTGTACACAGTCATGAAGGCTGACAGATGGAAGCTGGAAAAGTACGGTATGACGTCAATATCCTCTTGATAAAAACTCAACGAATTTGGAAATCAATGCATCTGATCTTAAAACAATACAGAATATCTACCTCAAACCACAGTCTGTATCACCCAGGACAGTGGAAAACTGGCATCATTTCTGTCCAAGGGAGAAATGAGACAAGGGTGCTTATGATGGCCATTGGCAATGGTCTGTCAGTTCCAGGCGATGCGGTACGGCAAAGACAAAATCTGAAATTGATGACTATTGGAGACATACAAGCAAATTTCTTAGTATTTCTCCACACGTTTGTTAACCTTGAAAACCCAAGAGAATGAATTGAAAAGAAACATTAGAACAACTAAGAGAGGTCAGTCTCATGGTGGTTGTAAATAGATAAATACTTTTAAATATTCTTTCCTATTTACCTACATGACAGATAAAAACTAACCATAATTAATAATACAAAATAAGGGCGCCTGGGTGACTCAGTGGGTTAAGCCGCTGCCTTCGGCTCAGGTCATGATCTCAGGGTGCTGGGATCGAGTCCCGCATCGGGCTCTCTGCTCAGCGGGGAGCCTGCTTCCCTCTGTCTCTCTCTGCCTGCCTCTCCATCTACTTGTGATTTCTCTCTGTCAAATAAATAAATAAATAAATAAAGGCTTTTAAAAAAATAATAATAATACAAAATAATATCATCCACCATCACAACTGAAAATCTGAACACATCAGAATAAACTAAACAGAGAGAAGGATGTCTATTAACAAAACAAAAACGTCTGGATAAATGGATAAATAGACTGTGTTCTGATAATATTTATGCTAAAGATAGCCCTTTTCCAATTGAGTTGTAAACATAATGCAATTTCAGTCAAACCTTCATGAAAGTTAAATGCTCATCAATGTTCTGGGGAAAAAATGGGAATTATAGTGATTTATCCTATCAGATATTAAAATAAATTATAGAAAAACGGTATTAAAACTGTATGGAATTGGCCCAGAAAATGACAGAGGTAAAAGGACACAAGCAAGAAAATTTACCTAAAAATAGAACAAATAAAGTGACTAATGACTGCATAAAAAAGATGTTTAGCCCATTAGTTACCAAAGAAATGTAAATCCACACAATGTAACACTCTGGGGCTTTAAAACGCACAAAGATTAGAAAAGACTACAAAATGCAGGCAAAGAAGTAGGAACTGTATACTCTCCATACACTTTGAATACAAAGGCAAGTTCTCTAAACTTTTAAGGAGGGCAATCTGGAAGCATGTAAGAAAAAAACTCTAAATTTTAGTGCTAACTTTGACTCCGGGATTTTCTGTTTAAAGCCAGAAGCAATCCTCATGGAACACTATGCAACCATCTAAAAGCGGCATCCTTGAAGAATCTCCTATGAAGTGTCTAGTAAGTGAGAAGAGCAGGTTAGGGGTGACTCTGCAGAGTAGGATCCTGCGTGTCCAAAGGAGCAGGCTTCTGGAGGAAGCAGCTGGTGACCAAACCCAGAGACTTAGGAAGACATGCTCCTCTGGTCACTAGCAGCCCTACTGTGTCTGTCGTTGGCCATTCCAGTTGTTGTTAATCTCCCTGTCCTGAGCCTTCTCTCTCCCATCACTTTTTTCGGCTGCTGGATGGCAAGACTGTAGCTCATTCATTCACTCATATATTGTGTAAGGTGTGGAAATTAAGGAAAACCACCCAAATGAGAATACCACAGTTACGTATTCAGAGCTTGGTACAGACAGCACGGGAGTCAGCCATTCCCTCTTGTGTTTGGCAGAGACTCAAAGGCAAGCAGGTGAGTGAGAAAGTTTTGCAGTGGGAAAAGGGAAGGCTCCGGGTTTAGCCTGGTGGCATGGAGAAGCTGGAGGTGGGCTAGCTAGAAGGGGGGCATTCTGAGTGATGGGTTATGGGTACAAGTGTGGCTTTCTCCAATACGGTCCTAAATGAGAAGCAGGGCGGAACTTTGGTAGGCTGTCAGTCAGAAATTCATCAAATCCTAAGCACCTGAGGCCAAATGTTGTTGGGGTTATCGTTTGGCTTCCTGGACTGGTTGCTACAGATAACACATTAGTTTGCTGAGGCGGACACTGCAGACTTTGGGTCAGAGTTCAATGTTTATATATGGCCTGGCTATTTTCATACATTCAATCTCTCCTAAGCAACGAGAAAAATCCCAGGTTTACAAAGATACATGAAATATGTTGCATGCCCTTAGGAAGGACATCCCATGATTCTGTAAATTCCTGATGACTTATTCATGTTCCATGGTGGGGAGGGGATGGCGTCTAGCTGACACGATAAGAATGCATGGTACTTGAGATAAAAGCCACACACCATCGCCATGACCTGCAAGACCCTCTCAGTTTTTGGCTCTTGCCAGCGCCTTTGGTCTCGTTTCTCACTACCATCCCCTCATTCACCTGCTCTCCGAACACACCAGCCATCCCGCCAACGGAAAACCAGCCGCCGAGGTTGCATTGTGGGGGAGGGTTTTCTCACCATGTGCCAGCAATTCTGAATGGTGTCAGTGATAAAATACTTTCCCCCAAAAATCTTTCGTTGGCCTTGGTCCAAACGCTTACTTCCATTACTTTGAGCTTTAAGAATATATGTAGACGGGGGGGCACCTGGGGGACTCAGTCGATTAAGCATCGGCCTTCAGCTCAGGTCCTGCTCCTGGGGTTCTGGGATCGAGTCCCGCATCAGGCTCCTGGCTCAATGAAGAGACTGCTTCTCTCCCTGCCTGCTCCTTCCTCTACTTATTCTCTCTCTTCCTGACAAATAAATAAATAAAATCTTTAAAAAAAAGTATATATATGCAAACTGCAAACTAATACATACTTAACATTTTAATACACACTGAGTTCTACGCGGAGGCTAATTCCAGTAACTCCTGGTCATATAGAGGTCCCTGAGACACATGGACTCGATTATATGTTTGTGTTTTGTTTTGTTTTTAAAATTTTATTTATTTATTTGACAGAGAGAGAGAGATCACAAATAGGCAGAGAGGCAGGCAGAGAGAGGGAGAGGAGGAAGCAGGCTCCCTGCTGAGCAGAGAGCCCAATGGGGCTGGATCCAAGGACCCTGAGATCATGATCTGAGCCGAAGGCAGAGGCTTTAACCCAACGAGCCACCCAGGTGCCCCTATTGCTTGTGTTTTAAGAGTAAGTTTGTCGTGTCCAGAGTTGTGCAGGTTCACTTTGGGCATAGATTCTGTCTCTAAGCCCTGTGGAGACAGACAGACAGACACACACACACACACACACACACACACACACACACGCACACACATCTGCACTTAAACAGGAGCTTCTAAATAAACCGAGATAGCCCCTTGATTGCAGCGACAAAGAAAAAGAACTTAAGTGTCTTCCTACATGATCACTGGGAAGTTCATGTTTTTCAAATTTAAAACATGTGAATGGTATGACCCTTTTGTTTTATAAGTGCAAATTTCAGTTCATGCATGATTTATGGAAATTGAATAGTGTCTTTAAGAGTGAAATTCATTATTTCCCATTGTTGATCATTTGTTTGAAAACTGAAAGAGAACTGAGAAAATAACATCTTACAGCTGTGGTACGATTTAGGAGTTTTATCCTCATGTGAATTTATAAATGAGGTTAATCGGTCAGGAAAATATTTGCCACCGGCCCAAACCTGTCTTGGACTACGTGCAGAGAAACATCGAGCATTAAAGCTGTTCCTTGAGATCTATGCCCAGAGATGGTGGAGAAGGCCATTAACCGCAGCAAACAAAGGCAAGGAAATGGACAATTAAATAGAAAAAGAAGCAAATTTACAGAAGAATGCCAGGAGAAATGACGAAAAGCCACTGCTGTGAAAATGCCAGAAGTCTTGATCCTTCCACACCAAGAACTGATCACTTGATCAAAAGCGAGTCACGTTCTGTTCACTGTCATTCAACCATCGCTCTGATTTTCGTAAAAGAAGAAAACCTCTGAGTTTCTACTGAATAAAACAGAAATCGGCGAAGAATTTTCTGGTGATACATTTTAGTGATTTTCTACCAGAAGAGACATTTGAAATGGAATTTTTATAACTCTGTGCCCAAATGATCCCTGTGTTTAAGACGTTTCCCAACTGTTCATATATCCATCGCTTCATGTGGAGGAAACTCTTTGAGATTAGAATTAATAAGGCGGTGTTCTTCAGCCGTCTGTGGATGAAGACGGACAAATCCAGCTGTGGTGAATATTGAACACGAACACACGAAAAACGTTAGCAAAACCATGGGCACGTCTGCAGGGGTCAAGGCTCGAAATGAGAAACTATCACGTTGTTGTTTACTACGTCAGCAGACCAAAATGTAGGAATAAGTTTTTCCACATTCATGTAATTTAATAAGATTCATTTATGACACATTTTTCTTGTTTGTCCTGTAAATTTTTTTTCTGGCATGATTATATATACTAAGTTCAATAAAAGATATTTCACTGTCTCCATGTCTTTTCTGGTCATTACTATTATTTGCTTTGTTGCTGAAGATCATGTTGGTGAAGAGAAGACAGAGGGCGTTGGAACCATCCATCCCTTCTGAGTGCCTGAGGCACCAGGCTCGTCCCTGTTCCTGGGCTGCTTGGGAAACAGCAAGCCTCTGCTCCCCTCGGAGCCTCTGAACCTCTTCTTCTCCCCCGCCTTCCAGATCACTGAGGGACTGGGCTCACCCAGCTCAAATGTCACCTTGCTGGACGCCTGTCAGTCTGCATGTTTCCACCCTGCAGGACTCACTGTCTTATATGATCTTTAATATTTGTCTTCCCATTGTCTGTGTCCTACCACCAGCATGGAAAGCCCAGGGGGTGGGGTGGTGCTGTCCCTCCTGCCTGCAGGATATATCTATGGAGCTGAGCTCTGAACCGACCTGGAAAGGCAAGGGGAGAGGGGTGGGATCCACCAAGTGCAGGCCCCAGAGGCTGAAAGCAGGAGGAGTAAGTGAAGAAGAACCAGAAGGAGGTAGCTATCAGGTGGACAGTGTGTCTGGAGAACACAGAAATGACCCTAACACAGTTATCCTAACCCAGGGCCCACTGACAAGGGACATCAAGGTGTTTGGGCTTTATGCTCCAGAAAAGAAGCTGTCTGAAGCAAGAGAGTGCCGGGATCCTAGGTGCCTTCTGGAAAGTCCGTGACAGAGCGGGAAGAGATATCTCCATGAGCAGCGAGGGAAAAGGTGTGGAGGGGCACAAACGGGGGTGGAAGAATGGTTGGGGCTGCCCTCTTTGTATCTGCTGGAAAAGCACAGGGACCGAGATGCCACACAAACCCGCCACCTCTAAATTAACTCCATCCTGTCCCCCAGCACCAGGGTAGGGCCTGGGGCAGGTCTGGGCAGCAGGCCATGGGCAGGGCCAGGCCAGAAGATGGGTGCAGAGGGCTGGGGATGGCAAAGACAGGCACTGGGAGGCGTCCTAAGTCAGATGCTGGTGGGGAATGGAGACTAGCAAGCGATTCCCCAGGGGCACAACTCCACGTGCCTGCCAGTTATTCCCTCACCTCACTGGGGAGCCCTGGGTAGAGAGGCCATGGGGAGTTCTCTGGAGGCTGCCACAAATAGAGAATTTCCAAGAAGGTACCAGCGAAACATAACGGGCCACTGGCCCCCTTTATTAAGATCTGGTTTGGCAAGAGAGCCATTGCAAACCCGGCCTACTCTGAACTGGCAGAACCTGTGGCCAGCTTGCACACCCAGAGACACACAGACAGAGCTCAGGAGCTGAGGCAGATGCTCCGGGAGGCCTCCCCCTACACGAGTGGCCAGGACACGCCTGGTCCCCGACTCAGCTGCTGATGGAGGAACCCTCCTGGGATAGGGAGCAAGGGGCACGCTTTGAATCTTTACATGCCACAAGGAAGAAAATCAATTTCAATGCCCAAAGGAGGGAATTAGTGCAGCTGAAGGTCACCAACCCCTCCAAGTCACTGTGTTGTTCTGGAGACTGGAACAGGAGGAAATGCCTCAGAGGAAGGTAAGAATGCTCCAGGTCTGAAGCAAACCCCTCTCCCCAGGCATCCTGTGAGGGAGTCCCAGCATGGGCAAGACCACACAAAGGAGATTTCTTTGTGTAGGCACTGATAGGGGCACAATCCCAAATTCTGCCTCCCACCACTTGAAACAAGTCACGACTGAGCTGCAGAGTTCTGACTCACGTGCAGTCTTGGAGGGACCCATGGACATTTGAGCATTATTGCAACAGCAGTGGCAGAAGCAGAGGTAATGGCCACTTTACCTTAGATGGGAAACACATGCTTCACAGCCCAGCCTTGGGGCTCCAGAACTCTCTGGTTCCCTGAGCACTGATATATGGATGCCTTCCAGATCCACTCCGGCAAAGCTGGAAACAAAAAACCCACTGATGCCCAATAACCATCTTTCCTTGGGGCTGGCACAACATAGCACAGGCAGAGCAGGGGTCCAGTAAGAGGTCCATTGAGCTGAACACTTGGAGCCCCATTTCTGAGAGTAGAGAGCACAAGGCATCTGGAGCCGACCTTCTTGTCCAGGCAATGTGGAGATGGGTGGACAATCAGTATCCTGCAGTTAAGGAGAAATAGATTTTTGCAGATTTTGTCAAGGTTGCCACTCCCTAGAAAATTTGCATTAAGTTCCAAATCCTTTGGGGAGATAAGGGGCTCAACCTTGTTTCCTGACATTCAAAGTTAGGGAGATCCATGGGGTGGACTGTACTGGCTCCCACTGAGACTGGGGCCAGGAAAAGCAATGAAGTTTCTGGAATGAAGACATCTTGAGAAAGTGGGGGTGTAGGCAGGTGACCTGGCAAGGACCCAGTGTTTGTAGGAGACATCCTCAGTGACTTTTCTGACAACCCCTTTCACCAGGGCTCCTGAGAGGCAACCCTTGTGGCCCTAAGTTCCTCTGGACAAAAGTGCTGGTTGGTGACCGCAGTGAGGGCGCAGAGGGGAGGGAACAGAAAGCAGGGCTGCCCCGCACAGCAGCTGCCTGGAAGCCACACCCCAATGCTGTCCAGAGTTGGAAGACAATTAAAATAAATTAAAAACGGGTGGAATGACATCAGAAACACAGTCCATGAAACAAGATATTGATAAATTGGACATCAGCAAAATTAAAAACTCCTGCTCTGCACAAGGCATTGTTAAGAGCATAAAAACACAAGGCACAAATGGGGAGAGAATATCTGCAGATCCCATATCCCATGAAGGATCCAAACCCCAATCAGATTACAAACTCTCAATAATAAGAAAACAACCAATCTAATAAAAAAAAATGGGCCAAAAACAGACACATAAAAAAGTGCTCCAAATCACTTGGCATCAGGGAAATACAAATCAAAACCGCAATGAGATACCACCTCACACCACTCAGAATGGCTAAAATTAACAAGTCAGGAAACAACAGATTTTGATGAGGATGCAGAGAAAGGGGAACCCTCCTACACTGTTGGTGGGAATGCAAGCTGGTCTAGCCACTCTGGAAAACAGTTTGGAGGTTCCTCAAAAAGTGGAAAATAGAGCTACTCTATGACCCTGCAATTGCACTACTGGGTATTTACCCTAAAGATACAAATGTAGTGATCCAAAGGGGCACATGCACCCAAATGTTTATAGCAGCAATGTCCACAATAGCCAAACTGTGGAAAGAACCTAGATGTCCATCAACAGATGAATGGATAAAGAAGATGTGGTGTGTGTGTGTATGTATGTATATATATATATATATATATATATATATACATACATACACACACACACATACATACAATGGAATACTATGCAGCCATCAACAGAAATGAAATCTTGCCATTTGCAATGACATGGATGGAACTAGAGGGCATTATGCTGAGCTAAGTAAGTCAATTAGAGAAATAATTATCATATGATCTCCCTTGATATGAGGATTTTGAGATGCAGCATTGGGGGTTTGGGGGGTAGGGAAGTAAAAAATGAAACAAGATGGGATCGGGAGGGAGAAAAACCATAAGAGACTCTTAATCTCACCAAACAAACTGAGGGTTGCTGGGGAGGGGGGTAGGGATAGGGTGGCTGGGTGATGGACAAAGGGGAGGGTATGTGCTATGGTGAGAACTGTGAAATGTGTAAGCCTCATGATTCACAGACCTGTAACCCCGGGGCAAATACTATATTATATGTTAACAAAAATAATTTTTAAAAAATGGGCCAAACTTCTAGCAGGTGCTTCACCAACAAAGATAGACAAATAACGAATAAGCACTGGAAAAGATATTCAGCATCATTAAATTAGCAAATTAAAATCATTAAATTAGCAAATTAAAACAATGAGATATCACTACACCCCTGTCAGATTAGCTGAAATGCGCCCCCCCCTCAAAAAAAAAGGGAGGACAAGAGTAAGAATACTAAATGCTGGTGAGGTTGCAGAGCCACTAGAATTCTCACACTCTGCTGGTTCGAAATGCTATGGCCACCTTGGGAAACAGTTAGGCAGTTTCTTATAAAATATAATCCTAAAGAAATGGAAATTTATGTCCCCATAAAAACCTGAATCCAAATGTTTATAGTGAATTTATTGCACCATCTCCCCAAAATTGGAAACAACCCAAATGTCCTTCAACTGGTGAATGGAGACACGAGATCTAGAACATCCATATGATGGAGTACAGCTCAGTATTAAAAAGGAGAACCAAGTCCTGGGATACATGAGAACATGGGGGAATCTGAAATGCACCATGCCAAGAGAAAGACGTCGATTCAGCGGGCTACCTACAGTATGATTTCACTTATCTGACATTCTGGGAGGGAGGTGGAAGTGGGGGTGTCGAATGGGAGGCCACACACTGCACATGCTGGTGGAGACTTGCAAGGCATACCCCCCAGAATCACGTGATGGCTCGTTCAGAAGCCAGATGGAACATAAATAAATATCCACTATCTAAGCCTACTTGGCTCAAGTGGTAGAAGAAGGTGGGGAGAGGCTTGCTCACAAAATACTATAAATAGCCCATCACAGGAAAAACACCAAGGAGCGTTCATAAGGACTGCATGAGCTGACATTTCCGGGGTGCCCACAACAGGCCAGGCACTGTTGACTCGTTCAACCCACCCGTGACTCTGAGATGCTTCTATTACCCCCATTTTGCAAGTGAGAAATATCAAGGCAGAGAGAAGAAGTAATGTGCATGGGGTCACACACAGAGTGAGGGACGGAGCTGGCATTCAGTCCAGGCTAAGTGCGCCACCTTCACTATACACTGAGCTTCTGTCCAATCTGCATGGTTATAACCGCACAGACGGCTGAGCTGTGATTTCCGAGCATCCCCTCATGTCCCACCTGCCCACCGTACCCAGACCCCCACCTTTTTTGAGTTCTAGTTTATACCTGCATGGCATCGTCCAGCTCATGGGCTCACACAGACACACGCAAGTACACCACACACACACACACACACATACCCCACAGGCACACTCCAAGGAGCACAAGCTCCTCAAGGAAGCCAAAGGAATCCATAGAGCAAAACACCATGGAAGAATCATAAGACCCTGGTTCTTAAAAATAATACGTCTCTTCCAAAAGAGGCCAGCACTCATGAACAGCAGTGAGAGCCAAATGACGTCTGCGCAATCCAGCCAATAAATTAATTTCATGTGGGAAAAAACTGGGTTGGCCCTGGGTTAATAAAGAGCCTGCCGACATAAAGATCTCATTATAAAACAGACTTCCCTGGCAAGGTTCTCCTCTGCTGAAGCTGTTTTGGATTCGAGCTTCTACCGGGTCCCCTGTGCCTAACAAAGATTCCACATCCAATGCAGAAAAGATGGCCCCGTCTAGACATCCTGCTGCATACAAAAAATACACAGCCTTCTCCTTGGGCACACAGATGTAAGCCCTGCAGAGCTTTTCCCAACCCCAGGTGCCAGTAGCCAGCAAAACTGGGGTGGATTCCGCTTTCAGACAAAGAAGGGCCTTTGCTGTTGCGACTCAGAAATAGTATTCAGGCTTTTCGTGGGAATCAGTTATGAGCTTCTAGAAGATTCTGAGGACACCTAGTGAAAACTGAAGGGGGAAGTTTCTGTTGTAGAGCCAGCAATCCCCGGGGAAGAGGGGGCACATCCATGACTCATTGATGAAACGCAGACAGTTCCAAACCAAACTTTGCTGTAATTCAGCCAGTGCTGTGCTGAAGTGTCCCTTTGGTGTGGGCCCAAAGCAAAACCTCAGTAAGCACACAGATAATGTAAACAAGGAGGGTGGGTGGGGATGGAGACTTACTTAATCTCATTAATAACAACAACATTCATTCAGCTCTACTCTGAGACCAGACACTTGCTTGGAGCTGGGTGCACAGTAGCGGCTGAACAGTGGTGGCTGAAGCAGGTGAGTGTCCCCTGTGGCTCACAGTGCCAAAACCAGACATGGTCCACAAGACAACACAGGGCTGACTCCACACTGCAGCCGCCCTCTCTGTCCTCACTCGCCAGGCAACAGCCGAAGGGTTGGATCGCAGCCCTGTCCCTCCTTCTCCCTCTGCCCCTCTACCCTGCTCATGCTGGCGCGCTCGCTCTCTTTCTCTCTCAAATTAATAAATAAAATCTTTTAAAAAGAAGGAGAGAGTTTCAGTATCGGACATGCCACATGGAGAGGTCTGAAGGGGGTTTCCAGGGAAGCAGTTAGAGATGGGAATCCAGGGCTCAGATAAGGAGGACGGAGGGGGTTGGAGGGGGAGGGAGAAACTAGAAGCGACCAGCTGACAGTTTCCAAGTGTGGCAACATAGTGGCCACCAGGAGGGGCAGGAACAGAGCCAGTTCTCAGGAGTTAAAAAAAAAAGAGAGAGTGGGAAGTAAAGATATCAAGATAGCTCGCGCGTACACAATTCTTTGTAAGCTTTCACAAGCTTTTACCTTTTTTAAGGGGATAAAAACTAAAGAATTGAGTAGGGAAGATAGGAGGGCAAGAACAAGCCTTTCAAAAATACAGGAGCTAATTCAGCCAGTTAGAAACTCACCTGGTACAGCCAGGCAAGACTGAGTGCTTGGGAGGGGGAAGGAAAGAGCCAAGTCAATGTGAGCGAGCCACGTCCTTCCTTGAGAAGTTGAAAGAGGAGGGGGAGGAAGACAGAGGCCAGGGGCAGGGGGTACCTAAGCACGTACTTTATACTGGGTTGGAGGTAGGAAGATGAGGTCATTTGTGATCTGTGGCTTCTATCTTTTTGGTGGGGGATAAAGGAGGGAGTGTAGTAGCCCAGGTGGTTCGAGGGGGATGGTCAGGACTAGCCGCCAAGAGAGGGACGTGGGCATAGATGGGGCTAGAGAAACCACTGACTTACAGTGATGACTTCCATTTTATAAAGCTTCCATCATAGTGGATGTCCACAATAACCTCAGGAAGTCGACGGAACCCCTTTCACAGACAGAACTCAGAAGTGTGAAGATGAGAACGTAAAGACCAGCTGTCCGGATTACTTCCCAAGCTCTTCAATGTCCAGGGAGCAAACCTGTGCAGAGCCTCAGCCCCTCCAGACACCTGGCATGGCCACGACAGCCAATCAAGTGAAAGCCAATCTTCTCAGGGCTACACTACCCAACAGCTGTCACCTCTGCGGAAAATGTATGGAAGGGGGACATGAACTGCTCAAAATGCTTCTCCACACTCGGGGAGCAAGCCACCGGTCCACCACGTGGGTGGACACCAACTCGGGACCCAGAGTCTATCATATTGATGACACTCACCATCCTGCTCTCTCTCCGAATGCAATGTACAAAAAACCAGAACACGGATTGGTTGGAGGTTTTTGTTTTTTTTTTTTAAACTAGAAAATGATTCCATGCTAACTAAAGTCTGTTTTTGTGCTCCTAGCACATGTTGGTGGTCTCATAGAACTGACATGCTGATAAAAGTCTGCTCTGACTGACAAAAGTTCAAGAGATTTTAGGGGGAAAAATGCAGATCAGGTTCTGGGAACTGAAACAGGACTTGAGAAAGGAGCCAGCTCTAGGGTGGGAGGGACAAAAACACTTCACCTTCTTCTGTCTTAGCTCAAATGTCATCTTTCCAATAAGGCTCATCTTGACCACCGATTTTAAACTGCACTCCACCACATGCCTCAGTTCCCAGTTCCCCCAACCCTGCTTCTCTGAAACAGGATTTATACTTTCCAATATACTGTCTAATTTATTTCCTTCACTAATGCATCTCAAATGCTTAGAAATGTGGCAGGTGCTCAATAAATATCTGTTGAATGAATGAATGAACAAAAGAAAGAAAGAAGGAATGAGCTTTGTCATGTCCCACGAATGTCTCCCTATAATTTTAGGTACTTTCATCTGGATGGGTGGTCCCATCCTAATCATAAAGCAGGCCCCCAAGCTTTTTCTGATCACACAAACCGATTGGTAAAAAGTTTGGCCATGCACTCCAATCCATATATAATTTATTCATATTTTGGTTAATTATATATGTATTACCCTACATGAATAATACATCATGCATATTTCAACTACCCAAAACTTTGTTAAAATTAAATATAAAGCAAAACAAATACTAATAGGTTATATTTTATTCGAGTATCAAAATAGAGCAGCTCCTTCTAGACATACAACAGCTGCCATCATGCCCCCTGGAGCCCGCCTAAGTCCGTTGGCATCCCCGTTAAGTGGCTGAGAAAACAGAAGCTCAGATAAGTAACTTCATCTGTGTCACAGTACATGGCAGAGCTAGGATAAAAACCTAGGGGTGCCTGACTCCCCAGCCCATGCACTACAGGGATGAGAGAGAGACCCCACCCTTAAGGCAGTTGTTCAAAGGGAAGCAAATCAAGAACCCAGCACACGTTCCCGACTCACCATTCCACTGCCCTGGACACAGCAGAAGACAGGATCCCAAGCTGTTCATCCCAGAACAAGCCATGGGCTGGTCCAGTCAGAGCCCGTATACACATCCTACTGACCCAGGCTGTTTGCACAGGCCCTCCATGCTCACGCTGACACCAAGACTCACTTGGGCAGCAGAACTGAACAAATTTAAGAACTGAGCTGTGCCCAAGCTGCCTAGTCCCCAGGCAACCTTATGTCCCAGTTGGACAGGGATACTCCCCATTTAGTTAGCAATACACCCCTTTGCACTTATGAGTTCTGATTACATATCCTTTCACTCCCAGGGGTTCCCTGGCCTGCACAAGGAATTGCATAGTTACCCAATCTCTACCCCAGCTCAGCATACACTAGACTAAGCCCAAGGGCGGCTCTGATTGGAACTGAAAATGCTGTGATTTCTCGTATCTGGGGAGTACCCCCTCCTCGCCCCCCAAGGTCATAGCAGCAGGCCTCCCATTAGCAGCAGCTTACCCCAAGCCAACAAGGAATTCAAATTCAGAACCCTGAACTTTATGGGTTGCTGGACCTCCTGTCCCACTATCACCCCATGTCAGCAGCCTGGCCCAGCCTCCAGCCTCACCCATGTCTCACCTCAGTAGGAAAACAGCATCGCAGGCATCGGCAGAAGCTTTCCTCAGAGACACCAATACAGGTGATAGGGGCTTTGTCATATCGAGATTCATCTGACAAACAGAACCCGGTAGACAGACACCTGCTCTGGCACCTGAGAGCAGACACCGTGCCTGGGGAAGGTAAGGAGAGGGAGGTGTCAGGCCAGCAGGAGCCAGGTCCACTCAGGAGCCTCCAGGCACTGGAGGAGCTGTCCTGGCTTCATCGGGTGGCTCAGGGGTCCTTCTGCTATCCCTTCCCGACCGGCATATTCCTGGAAGGCCAGCTCCCCGCATCTGCACCCACTCTTCACCATGACTGTGCCTCCAAGCCCAGCCTTTAGGAGATGCCCTGGGAAGAACCCCAGAGCCTCGTATCCAACATGAGGAGACGAGAATCCCACCCAAGTGTGTGATGAGACGAGACCAAACAGTCCACAGTGAGTTCCGCCTGCCTGGATGCTGGCGGGAGTTCTACCAGCCAAAGCTGTCAGAAATATCCCCCAAACCTGGAGACATGCCACGGTCAACGTTTTAGCTTTTTTTTTATTGTGTTTGCCTCCTAGCTGTGGCCGGGTTCAATTTTGGTGGGGAAAGGCACAGAGGGGGCCCAATTCTGCTCTAGCAAGAGTTGACTCCCTGCCTCAAAGCACAAATCCTGACCCGCAAAAACAGAATGATCTAAGATCATATGATGAATGGCATAATAATTCTCAAAACTATAGGATATTTTGACTTTATATATATTTTTTAATATAGTCTTTGTTCTTGGTATTGCTGGTTTCTGCCCCCAGCAGACTGGAAGGCTATGCCATTCCTTGGTTGTGAGGCTAGAGTGGGCAAGGCTCTACCTTCTCTCGGCCTCAGTTTCTCCATGTGTACACTCCGAGTCCTGGCCTGGATGTCTCCGTGATCTGATGGGACCTGTGCAGTGAGAAGCGACCCCAGCTTCTCAGCAGGGTCAGCCTGTCAAAACCCACCTTCCCTACCTGGGGTTGGAGGGACTCTGTGTCAACAGTGCTCATGCCCAGACCGGGCATCTGAAGACGGCCTGATTACCTGCACGGAACCTGTCCCAGGAGGCAGGATGTGGACTGCTCTCAGGCACAGCAGGCTTTGCCCACAAGCAGAAGAGGAGGTGGGTGCCAGGGAGAACTCAATCCATAGGCTCTCTGATTGCCCAGACTATGGACACTTTGGAATTCTGAATCAACTAGCCTTGCAGCCATCCCTCAAACATTCCCAACCCTAATACAGACCTGGGGGAATTCCCTTCATTGATTTTTGTCTCACAAATGCTTTGGCTAAAATGTGGGTCCAACAGGGGCCCAATATTTATGATCTTTACTTCATTTTCAAAAGCTGAAAATGCTGCTCCTGGATTTTCTCCCAGCCCAGGGTGGAAACTATACGAAAGAGGAATGGGAAGCATGGGCAGGGGTCTTCCAAGAGCAGCCCTCAGCAGATTAGCCCACGGATTAGCAGGTGCTCGAGTTGAAGGCACAGGTGGCAAACCCAGGTTCAGAATTCTCAGGAGAAGCCAGGAATTCACCACTGACCTGGCCTTCAGGGTACACTCAGCCTCCCCTGGAGTGCACCCAGGCACAAGCCTTCCCTAGACTGAAAACCCACAAATCTCAACCCCACAGGTATTAGCCAACACTTCCTGCAAGCATTTTTCATGTTTTCCCTCAAGAAGTTTATAAGCATAGAAGAAATAAATTAAAAGCAGTTATTAACATCAAATAATAATATGATCAAACAGTAATAGTCACTACTAATCTACCCTGTGAGATTAAAAGATTATTTCCAGGGGTGCCCGAGTGGCTCAGCAGGCATCCAACTCTTAATTTCGGCTCAGGTCACGGTCTCAGTGTCCTGGGATTGGCTCTGCCCTCAGCAGTGAGTCTGCATGTCCCTCTCCCTCCCTCTCCCTATGGCCCTCTCTCTGCATTCTCTCTCTCTTTCTAAAATAAATAAAATAAAATCTAAAAAAAATTATTTCCAATCTATTGATAAAAAAATTTTTACAAATAACACTCATTAAGTGTTAATTTTAAGTCAGACAAGTTCTGAGTACTTGCCATGATCATTTCTTATAAATCTCATAGATTGTCTGTGGTAGGTTCCACTCTCAAGTGCATTTTGCAAATGAGGAGACTAGAGTCCAGAGAGGTTAAGACATTTGCTCAAGATCACACAGCTCATAGGTGATAAAGCTCAGCCTCTAACTTCTGCCGCCTCACATAAAGGTCAGAGAGTGTAAATGGTTTCTGGGTCATGTTGCTTCTACCCTGGGGTCCAGACTGAGTGCCAGGCCCTTGGATGTTTAGTCTCGTGGATACAGGAGCCGTGGGGTGGGCGCACGGTGACAAGCGTGCAGAGCTGCCACCCCGGTGGCAGGATGTAGACCTACCAGCGTCTGTCCCTGATGTTGAGCACTCAGAGGCAAGAGCAGCAGTGGCTGACACTGTGCCCCTGCTGACCGCCACATCAGGAAACCCCTCCAGCTCCCCACTCTGCCTTCGCCGCTCCAACGCACCAAACGAATCTCGTTTCTCGCCCGACTGTTGGCCCCAGAGCGCTGGCGGCTGTCTACACGCGCCCCTCACACCTTCGCAGCGACGCGGGGCATGAATCACTTCTCTCTGTCGAGGTTCTATTTTTCTTGTTTTAAAAAGAGCACCTATTCTTCTTATTATTCTGAGGATAAAAAAAAAGTTGTCTCTTTTTTTGGCTTAGAAGGTGGCTGAATTTTTCAATATATTCATGCAAACGAGATATTTCATCTCATGGATTTTATCCCAGTTCTGTCTATGCACATTTTAAATAAATTAAGATGAAATAAATCCATTTTATTATATTACCCAGTGCCATCTCCATGAAATAATGCCCATATTTGTATTTCCTAAGGAATGTTGACGTGGCTAAAAATGTCGCAGCAAGTGTAATCTTTGAGGATTGTGCTGCCAGAAAAAAAATAAATCTAGGCCTTTGTTTAGAGCCTAGAGTGGCACCACTTTTGATTGAAATGGCCTGAAATATCCATCCCCAAAACATGGACAAGGCAGTAAAGTATACAGAATTGATCACCATTGGCTCGGAAACAAAAGTGGTGTGCCTTCCTTTGTTTTCTTAACATCTGTTCTTTCCCTCCCAGCGTAAACCACCCCACAGAAATAAATTACACAGCCTTCCTTGTTTTAGGGAAGGAGAAAAAAGGGTTTGCAGCGGCCATCCCCGAGGCACCCAGGCAGCTACCAAACACCCAGACCTTTCCCCGCCTCCCTCACTGTAGCACTGGACACATTCCGGGCCGTCTTCTCCTCGCGCCACACAGACTCTGACCACAAAAACTCCAGCATCTCCACTTTCCACTCCCTTCAAAGAGGGGCAGAACGGTGTAGAGCCCGAGAGGAGAAGTTTCCCACTCTGTAGCCTCTCATTCCTTTAAAAAGGCAGAGGGACCCACACCGGTGACACCTGGGAGGTCGCCATTGCTCCAAAGCCACTCTGACGTCAGCCAGCACCCAGGGATGAGAAGAGCTCCCTTCTGATCAGGAGATAAACTTGGTTCAACAAAGAATGGATGAGACTGAACGATAACCCAGACCGTCAACAGCCAGAGCCGGGCCAGACCCTCCTGCCTGGGAGTGTGGTTCTCCTAGAACTTGGAACAGATGGAAGAAACAGAAAAACAGCTTCAGAGAGGGCAACTGCTGGCTCCAATCCAAAGCTCAGGGCCGCCTCTCTTTGCTCCTTCCTCCTCCACATCCCTTTCTCCACCGTTCCTGACATCTCATTCTCTGCCTGGCATCACACCCAACATAACGGATAGATGGACAGACAAGCAGACTCGTCAATCATAGCCAGCCCAGCTCTTTCTAAACAATGACTCCGGGTATGGGAAACAATGCTAATAATTGCTGGCTGTGTGCAACGAGCGGGGGCCTCACACAGAAGCACACCTGTGATACATCAGCCCTCAAGGCCAAAATGGTGCCCCAACACGCCTGAGCATCCCAGCTAAGGAACTTGGCTCTTTCTGTGACTGTGCTTGTGGGTATAATTCACATGCTTTCTGGCAAAAATAAGATGCCTCATCAGAGCAGCTTGCCAGGTTCCCCAGCAAGAACCCAACACAAACATACAGCCGCCTCGCGATTAGGAGCCTACTTCCCATCTCCGGGGGCTCTGGGACACGCATGTGCTTTCACTTGCCAGAGTCACCACCAGCTGGAAAGACACATCCAATCCTGCGGAAACGGGAACTTTTCGGGGCAGGTATTGTATCAGATATTGATAAGAGAAAGTGCCTCTGTACTCTTCTAGGAACTTCCTCAGGCCCACCTGGTAACAAATATCCTGAAAAGGTAGACAGCTCTCCCTCCAGTAAATGCAAGGAGACTTTACACTTCCTTTTCCAGGGCCTATTCTGGGGCCAGCTGGGGAAAGAAAGTGAGGCCTGGTAGCGAATCGCCAATCCTCCAGTGCTCATGGAGCCAAGTGATATTCTGGGCTGGCTCCTTCTCTCCATCCCCCACCCCACCCGCCCATCCCGCCCCACTGCCATTAGTGTCAATTAAGTTCAGCCTGACAGGCCACCTTTGACAAAATGCTAGAGCAACAAAGACATAAACAACGCCAAAGCCTTTGGAGTTGATGCATAGTTGCATTTAATAAACATTTGTTTGCATATTTTTTATCATGCTAATGAATATAATTACTTTAATTTATGTCATCAAGCTATGATTCTGTTCTGATCTATACGTCACTTAAATGTGTAGTGTTAGCATTTTGCACACACTGGTAATTTGAAGAAGGGGAAGGATTCGCCCCTCCTGTGAGGACGTGGAGCAACCTTCCACAGTCGAATATGCCCTTGTGGCAGCAAAACCCAGCACTGCAGCTGGGGGTCCTGGCTTGGCACCCCTAGAAGGGTGAAGAGGCTTTCCACTGACCGGAAGACCTTCTCCAAAAAGTACACATTTTCACGCCCCCACAATCTTTCCCAAGACAAGGCATCTGAGCACTTACCCCCAGCACAATATTTGACACACACTCATGAAAAAAAAAAAAATTTAATCATATTCATGGTTTTACTGATTATCAAAGTAATGCACAGGGGCTCCTGGGTGGCTCAGTGGATTAAGCCTCTACCTTCAGCTCAGATCATGGATCTCAGGGTCCTGGGATTGAGCCCCGCATCGCGATCTCTGCTCAGCAGGAAGCCTGCTTCCCTCTCTCTCTGCCTGCCTCTCTGCCTACTTGAAAACTCTCTCTCTGTCAAGTAAATAAATAAAATCTTTTTTAAAATAAATAATAAATAAATAAAAGTAATGCACACTTATTTTAAAAATTTTAGAAAACATGGGAGATCATAAAGAGATTTGTGAAGATGATGAACTAAACTTTTACTCTCAAAATATTTAGAAAAATTTATAATATATCTAATATTATATATATCCTCTAAACTGCCCTGGGTACAGGAAGGGATATTCTTAGTAAATCAGAAGGCATGAGAATTCCCTGAAAAATAAAAGGAAGATAGTATCTGATAGAAGAAAACATATAATCAGAAAAGAACCCCAGGTACCAGGAACGTGCCGAGCTTGGGGCCGGGGGTTTCCCTGGAACACCTGCAGAGCACTGTTTTTGAGAACTACATTAGGAGAAGCAGACAGACTCACCACCAATCATTTCCTACCTGTGGCCAGTATATCAGACAGTATCCTGGACTGACAATATAGCCTGTTGGAGAGGTAATGTGCACGAGTACCTCCTCCAGCAAGGCAAGACGGTGAGCCCTCACCCAGAAGTGTGGGCCAGCTCTTCCTCTCTGTATCCATAATACAAGGAGGAAAGCTACAGAAAAAGATTAAAAATTAACTGAGGCATCAAGCTGGAAACTTCTGTCCCCCACCCAGAGATAATGCAATCAGAGTATGCAACCAGAATCCTGGCATAGGACATCACGCCATCACATACAGCCCCAGACCAGTAAGTGCTCTCCGCCACCACATGGCCTATGAGTCCCCTCACCCACTCAAAGATGCCATGAATTCAGAGGGCCACTGGCAAAGGAAATTCTGCCACCACAATCATATGGCCCTAAAAACACTTTCCATCTCCCACAGGCAGGGGCACCTGGCACACAGGCACACATCCTAGGAGGTGTGCTTTCTCTATGGGGAAGATCTTTCCTAGCAAGAGTTACCAGATGTCCCAGCCTGGGGAAGCATCTTCCCATTCAAACAGAAGCAGCAGGGATAGTGGGAGCCTCTGTAGGAGGAGATAAACCAAGCAGATCAAAATAACACCACAGAGGCTCTGAAAATTAGACTGTCATTGGAACCATAGCCCACAAAAGTAGGCCAGAGCCTGCATGCCAAGCCTAAACAGGGTAACTGCCTGCTAAAATGAAAATTTTAAATGGGGCCCATAGTCTTCTAACACAATAGCCAAAATGTTCAGAACACAATTGGAAGTCACCCATCATACCAAGACACAGAAAAATTACAACTTGAATGAAAGAAAGACAATCAATGCAGGCCAACCCTCTGAGATAAATCGATAGTGGAGATAACTAGCAAGGATTTTAAAGCTACTGTCATAGAATTGGTTCAATAAGCAAGTAAATATTCTCTTGAAACAAATGAAAAATTGGGAAAATCTCAGTAAAGAGACAACTTATTAAGAAGAACTAAATGAAAATTATAGAACTAACTTTTGTATCAACATGAACAGGACTGGAAGAGATTATGCTGAGTGAAATAAGTCAAGCAGAGAGAAAGTCAATTATCATATGCTTTCGCTTATTTGTGGAGCATAAGGAAAAACATGGAGGACATGGGGAGATGGAGAGGAGAAGGGAGTTGGAAATCGGAGAGGGAGACGAACCATGAGAGACTGTGAACTCTAAAAAACGATTTTTGGAGGGGTGGGGGGTGGGAGGTTGGGTGGGCCTGGTGGTAGGTATTGTGGAGGGCACGTATTGCATGGAGCACTGGGTGTGGTGCATAAACAATGAATACTGGAACACTGAAAAGAAATTTAAAACATAAATAAAAATTTAAAAAAAAAAAGAAAATTGTAGAACTAAAAAAGTCAATAGTAGAAAAAAAAATAGCTGGATAGGCTCAATGTTGATTGGAGATGATCAAGAATAAAATCAATGAACATTAGTACAGACCAAGAGAAATGACCTGATTGGAACAGGTACAAAACCAACTAAAAAAATGAACTGAGATTCAGGGACCTATAGACAAAATTAAGATACAAAAATATGTGCCACTGTAGTCCCAGAAGAGGAGAAAGAGTGGGACTGAAAAAGTTTTCAAAGAAATATGGCTGAAAACTCTCCAGATCTGACAAAAGATATAAACCCACCAATTGAAAAAGGTGAGCAGATAAAATAAAAGCCCTCCTCCAAAAAAAATTCCATCTGGGGCGCCTGGGTGGTTGAGTCAATTAAGTGTCCAACTCTTGATTTAGGTTCAGGTCATGAGCTCAGATCAGGAGATCAAGCCCCATGTAAGGCTCCATGCTAGGCATAGACAATACTTAAGATTCTCTCTCTCCCTCTGCCCCTCCCCCCAGACCAGTCTTTCTTTTAAAAAAAGTCCATAAATAAAATTATAAATAGACAAACAAATAAATAATCCATGCTAAAACCCACTGCAATTAAATTTCTGAAACTAAAGATGAAGGAAAATATTAAAGCAGCAAGAGAAAACACATTATCTAAGAGAATATCAAATTAAATGACATTAGATTTCTTCTCTAAGAACATGGAGACCAGCAGGAAGTGGCTGAAAGAAAAGAATTATCATCGGAGAATTCTATATCTAACAAAATTATCCTTTTGGAAAGAAGGGGAATTAAAGACACAAAGGAAAACGGAAAGAACTTAACACTAGCACACCTACCCATAAAGAATCACAAAATGAAGTTTTTCTAATAGAAAGGAAACACTCAAAGAAGAAATCTCAAAACATCTAGGAGAAAAGAACAATGGAAAGAGTAGAAATGTGGATAAATACAATAGGCTGTCTTCCTCATGAGTGTTCTAAATCATGTGTGATGATTGAGGCAAATACTATAACACCATCTGCTCTAAAATATTTTAAAGTGGGGATATTTTTTAAAGGAAGGATCTAAAATAAGTAAAGTTTCTACACTTTACTCATAATCGTAAAATGTTGATATTAGTAGACCATTATAAGTTACATATTGATATTGTGATAGCCATAGTAACTAAAAAAGCTATACAAAATGATAGACTCAAAAACACTATAAATCAAGATCAAATCTTTTAAAATGTTCCAGTAACTCACAGAGGCAAGAATGGGAAAACAGAAATGTAAACAAACAGAAAACAAAACAAAATAAAATGTCAGGCTTAAGCCTTAACATATCAACAACTAGATTAAATATAAATGGTTTAAATAAACTGACCAAAAGTCAGAGATTGGGAGAGGGAATTAAAAAATAATGACCCACCTATATGCAGTTTACAAGCACTTCAAATTCAATGACATAAGTAGGTTGGAAATAACAGGATAGAAAAAGATACACCATGAAAACATTAATTTCTAAAAATCAGGAGAGACTATGTTACTATCCAATAAAGTGAACTTCAGGGCAAAGAAAATTATTAGAGACAATGGGGAACATTACAAAATGTCAAAAGGATTCACGCTCCAGAAAAACAAAATAATCCTAAATGTGTGCACATCAAACAATAAAGTTTCAATATATGAAACAAAAATTGACAGAGCTAAAAAGAGAAATAGATAAATACACAATTATAGTTGGGGACTTCAATACGTACTTAGCAACTGACAAAACTACTGGACAGGAAATTAGCAAGGATGGCAAAGATGTGAACAACATGAGTTCTTATTGACATATATATAATACTCCACACAACAACAGCAGAATATACATATGTTTCAAGGGCTTGTGGAAGATTCACCAAGATAAACCACATTACAGGGCCATTAAACAATCCTCAACAAATACTGTACATAATAACATATATGTAAAAATTAATATTGCACAAAGTATGCTTTCTGATCATAACAGAATCAAACTAGCAATCAAAAAATGAAAAAGAAACAGAGAAGGAAAGAAGGAAGGAGAAAGAATGTGAAAATCCCTAACCATTTGGAAATTAAAATAACATACTTCTAATAATTTCATAGGTCAATGAAGAAGCCTCAAAGGAAAATACATTTTAAAAAACATAGAACTGAATAAAATAAAAATACAGCATATCAAAATATATGAGATGCAGCCAAAGCAGTGCTGAGAGGAAAATTTATAGCATAAAAATGCATACATTAGAACAGAGGAAAGGTCTCAAATCAATAAATCTAAATTTCTGCCTCAAAAAAATTTTAAAAAGAGAGGAAAATAAACCCAAAGCAAGCAAAGGAAAAAAATAATAAATATCAAAGCAGAAATTAATGAAATCAAAACAGGAAAACAACAGAGAAAACCAATGAAGCAAAAAGTCAGTTCTTTGAAAACTTAATAAAATTAATAAACCTCTAGCAAGAATGACAAATAAAAAGACTGAATATCATATCATATCATATCATTAATATCAGGAGTGAAAGAAACAATATCCCTTCAGATACTAGAGTTAAAGGAAAACATGAGATCACTATGTATGACTTTTCCCTAAATTCCACACCTGAAAAAAATGGACCAATTCCTTAAAAATCATCAATGAACAAAATCCAATGAAATCAAATATATAATGTGAATAGACCTATAAACATTATAAAAACTGAGTTCATAACTTTAAAATCCTCCTCCTTTCAAAAAATAAAAATAAAAAAGGAAGGAAGAAGCCATCTGCAGACCCAGATGGTTTTGCTGGAGAATTCCACCAAAGATACAAAGGATAACTAACATCAATAACCTAAATTTTACACAATCTACTCCAGAAAAAAGGAAGAGAGAACACTTCCAAACTCATCTTACAAGGCCACTATTACCCTGATACCAAAACCAGATAAAAAGAGAGAAGAAAAGGAAAATGATAGACTAATATCTCTTATGAAATCTGACACAAAAATGCTAAACAGTGTATATAAAAAATTGAATCTAACACTGCATTGAAATAATTATACACCACAACAAAATGACATTTGATAGACATATACAAAATGATTCACCACTCAAAAATCAGTCAAAGTAATCAACAACATCAACAAGCTGAAGAATAAAAATTACATGATCCTATCAATTGACAAACAAAACACATTGAACAAAATATAAATCTGACTCAGATAAAAATTCTCACCAAGTTAGGAACAGAAAGGAACTATCTCAAATTATAAACAGCACCTACAAACACAATACAGTTAACATCAAACTTAGTGGCAAAAGACTGAATGCTTTCTAAGATCAGGATGTCACTCACACCATGTCAGCTGAAAATAATACTGGGAATTCTCACTAATGCAAAAGGAAATGAAAAGACACAGAAAACATACAGTTTGGAAAGGAAGAAATAAAGTCATCTCTATTTGAAAATTATACAATTATATACATAGAAAATGTCAAAGGCTGTAAAAAAAAATTCCTACAAGAAATAAGTGAGTTTGCCAAGATCACAGGATCAAAGATTGACATATATATCAATCGAATTTGTGTTATATCAACAATGAACATGTAAGAACCAAAACTGGAAACACAATTCCATATAAAATGGAAGGAAAATGATACACTTAGGTATGAACTTAACAAAACATGTCCATGATGCTTGTGTTTAAAATTACAAAATGCTAACAAAATCAAATACCTAAATATATGGAAAGACATATGACACTCATGGATTTTAAGACTCAAAATAGTAAAGATGTCAATTCTCTCCCAACTGATTTATAGGTTTTTTTTTTTAAAGGTTTTATTTATTTATTTGACAGAGAGATTACAAGTAGGCAGAGAGGCAGGCAGAGAGAGAGAGGAGGAAGCAGGTTCCTTGCTGAGCAGAGAGCCCGATGCGGGACTCGATCCCAGGACCCTGAGATCATGACCCGAGCTGAAGGCAGCAGCTTAACCCACTGAGCCACCCAGGCACCCCTGATTTATAGGTTTAATGCAATTTCTATCAAGCTATCAGCAGAGTATTTTGTAGACATAGACAAGCTGATTCTAAAATTTATATGGAAAGGCACAAATCTTGGAATGACTTTTAAAAACTCCTGAAAAAGAAGAATAAAGATAAAGAAACAGGTAAGAAATAAAAGATAAATAAGAAATTATTCTATCTGACAGCAAAGCTTCAAGACAGTGTGCTAAGCAAATGAAGCCAGACTCAAAAGGATACATGTTGTATGATTTGATCTGGAAAGGTAAAACCATAGGGACAGAAATATAAATTGGTGGTTGCTAGGGTATGAGAGTAGAATGACTCCAAAGGAACATGGGAAGTAATGAGGGGCAACAGGAACCATGCATACACTGATTGTGATGATATTCACTCAATTGTCTATATTTGACAAAATTCATTAAACTGTACATCTAAAATACATAAAAAAAATTAACTGAGAATCCTATTTATGAAAAATAATGAGGCTTCCCAAAACAACCAAATATTTGAGGAAACCTATCCCAATCCATAAGGGACACCAAATGCAATAAATAGAAAAAAACTAAGAAGAGTGTAAAATGAGTTAATAGAACAAGTAAAGATCAACTTTAAGTGAAGTATTCACATACAGTAAGGTCTACAGAGTAACTATGAAGTTGGCTATTTCAAGAAATCAATTTAAGATCTTCCAGAGAAAAATATGACAGCTAAAATGTAAAAGAAAAAACTTAGAAATGGGTTAAATAGAGAATAGACACTTGGAGAGCACATGGAAGCACTAGACTACTGATTCTCAGAATAAAACACAGGCAAAAATGACAAGGAAGGACAGAAGCAAATGAGAGAAAGAAACTTGGAAGTTAGATCCAAAAGTTCTAAAATCTATTTAATTCTGCAGAGAAAGCAGAGAATAGAATGGAAGGAAAAAAATGAGAGAAATAATATATGAAAATGTCCAATACCTGAAGAAAAACATTTAGAGTGAAAGGACCCGTAACTACTCAGCAAAATAAAAGGAAAAAATTGTAATTAAAATTACAGATTTTGTGAAATTCAGAGAATCAAGTAAAAGACATAACTCTAAAAACCTCCAGAAAAAAGAATGTTACTGGCAAAAGATCAAAGATCTCACTGGCACCTGACTTCAGCAACTCAGAATACTGAACAGCAGTACTGTCAAATTTCTAAGAGAAAACTATATTAGACTTACATTTTTTTATATATTTTATTTATTTAAGAGAAAGAGTGGGGAAGGGACAGTGAGGGAGTGAGAGGGACAAGCAGACACCTCACTGAGCAGAGTTGTATGTGGGGCTCGATCTCACCACCCTGAGATCATGACCCGAAACAAAATCAAGAGTCGGATACTTAACCTACTGTGCCACCCAGACACCCCTTGAGTTTACATTCCTATACCCAGCCAAAATAGTGGGCAAGCATTCAGCAAAATAAAAACTGTTCTAAGTCATTCAGTGATTCAAAGTTTATCACACACAAATCCTTCCTGGAAGAATTATATGAAGATGCACTGCAACAAGGTGGGGGCTGGGGTGAGCCTGGTGGTGGGTATTAAGGAGGGCATATATTGGGCACCTGGGTGGCTCAGTGGGTTAAGCCGCTGCCTTCGGCTCAGGTCATGATCTCAGGGTCCTGGGATCGAGTCCCGCATCGGGCTCTCTGCTCCGCAGGGAGCTTGCTTCCCTCTCTCTCTCTCTGTCTGCCTCTCCATCTACTTGTGATTTCTCTGTCAAATAAATAAATAAAATCTTTAAAAAAAAAAAAAAAAAAGGAGGGCATATATTGCATGGAGCATTGGGTGTGGTGCATAAACAATGAATTTTGGAATGCTGAAAATAAGATAAATAAAATAATTTTTTTAATAAAAAAAAAATAAAAGAATCCAAGACTTTTGGGAGTCAGCAATAGTGCTCAAAGAAATGAGTGAAATTTATAGTTGAGTCTAGATAATTAAAGAAAATTAAATGACAAACTGGGAATAAAATCTCAATTGATGGGGTGCCTGAGTAATGCACTTGGTTAAGTGGCTGACTCTTGGTTTTGGTTCAGACAGTAATCTCAGGGTGGTGAGATCAATCTCCACCTCAGGCACACTCAGCATGAGTTTGCTTAAGACTCTCTGTCCCTCTCCCTTTGTCCCCCCTGCCCTTCTCTACCTCTCTAAAATAAACTTTAAAATCTTTTTTTAAAATCTCAATTGATAACAATGCTGAAGGTGACAGGAAACAGTAAGAAAAGGAGTAGGGAAGCAAGTAGTAAGGAGATCTCAGTTCATGCTAGACACCAAAAACAAACCAAAAAAAAGGTAATTAAGATTTTCAGAGCAAATAGGAATAAATTTTTAAAAGGTTTTTTCACTGCTAAACAAGTGGAGGAAATACAAGTGTCTACATGTTTAAGTAGGAAAAGTTCTAGAGGGACATGCACCACAGTGAAAAAAACTGAATCCCTGTAGGAAGGTCATAGGGGAGGAGTGAGGAGTTGGTCTGAGGGGCATCAGTTTCATCTGTTAACATGTTCAATTTTACAAGAATGTATTCATGTATTGGTATGATATTAAACTAACATAAATAAATCATGTAATGCACAGCAAGAGTGAAAAATGTCATCATTGCCCAGAGATAATACATTTTAACACAACAATTCATTTCTAGTAGTTGCATTTATTCATACATATCTATATAAGATAGAGAGATAAAGACAGAGACATATGGCTAGTTTTCTATGTATTTACATGCAGAGGGGTTTCTTGGGTTCCCCCCACCAAAACCTACACACTCATATTTCCATACCAGTAGATAGTCTTCAACACATTTTTTAAAGATTTATTTATTCATTTATTTGAGAGAGAGAGAGAGAGAGAGAGCGCACAAGCAGGCGGCGCAGAGGGAGAGGGAGAGAGAATCCCAAGCAGACTCCACATGGAGCCCAATGTGGGGCTCATCTTGTGACCCTGAGATCACAACCGAAGCCGAACCCTGAGTCCCACAGTCAACTGACCTTGCCACCCAGGTGCCCCTCAGTAGCATTATTTTTAATAGTTGAGTAATATTCCATATTTTGTATGCATTGCAATTTATTGAACAATGTATTATTGGTGTTTAAGGAACTTTTAATTTTTTACTAATTTAAATCATACCAGAATGAACACCATTGCACATGTATCTATGTGCTTATCTCCCCTGACTAATTGCTAGGATATGCCTCACTGGGTCAAAGAATATACACATTTTTAAGACATTTAATGTTCATTGTAAAACTGTCTTACGGAGTGAAACTATCTTTGTCAAATTTCCTTGAGCGCTGATAATATTTTTTTAATTTTTGCCTATTTTTTATTACTACAAGGTTAATCAATCTTTACATGTATTTATTGTCCACTTACATTTCTAATTTTGGTAACTGTGTGTCTGCTCTCCTTGATCATTTTTCTATTTCTTGTTAGTGTGTAAAAGCTAATAATAAAGGATAGCATTATCATTTGGTATGTATATTTTCAATTATTTTCACAACTTCTTTAATCGTTAGTTTCATTTGTGATGTTATTTGAAAAACAGTTTCTATTTTTATGCCATCTAATACATCTGTCTTTTACCTTATGTTCCCTGCTTTTTGTGTCAGGTTTCTAAAAGGCTGTCCTCACTATTACATCAGCATTTGCCTTTGTTCCTATCCTTTTGTGGTTTCATTTTTGCGAGTGAATCTTTTTTTTTTTTTTTCCCCATCCCTTACCTACCCCTCCCCCCTCCCCCTCTGCGAGTGAATCTTTAATACACCTGAGACTACCTAGTTTTATGGGAAGGCTCTACCTTTATTTTTTCAAAGGATTAAATGATTGTCCCAATACCATTTCTACTTCCCCCCACTGACTTCCATTTAATTCCACAAAAAATATTATAATACATCCTTACAGTAAAAATCAAACAATCCAGACAAAGCAAAAATTCCCCTTGACCAGACATTCATTCAATCTCCAGCTGCATTCTCTCATCAGAAGAAAACTGTTACTGGGGCGCCTGGGTGGCTCAGTTGATTAAGCAACTGCCTTCGGCTGGGGTCATGATCCTGGAGTCCTGGGATCGAGTCCTGTGCAGGGCTCCCTGATCAGGAGTCAGCTTCTCCCACTGACCTCTCTCCTCTCATGCGTGCGCTCTCTCTCTCTCTCTCTCTCTCTCTCAAATAAATAAATAAATAAATATTTTAAAAGAAGAAGAAGAAGAAGAAAACTGTTACTATCAGTTTGATGTGTAGAAATCCAGAGTTTTTTCCATAATAAAAATAGTTAGCACTTAGGAGTGCTTGCCACATGCCAGGCAGTGCTCTGTGCTTCATGTGTCTTAATTTATATAATCATCTCCATAGCCTACAACATATCACAACAACTATCTCCAGCTTACCACTTCACCAAAACAAAAACAAAAAACAGAAACCTGAGACCAGGCTGTCTAACAATGCACCTATATGCACATCAGTAAAAAAAATTCACAGCACTACTTTATTTTAAAAGGGGTTGGGGATTCCTAACATATAATACATATTAAGCTGCAACCTATTTTTTTCCAAACATCAATATATCCTGGTTGTCTTTCCATATTAATTAATCCATATAAATTGACCTCAAATTTTTAAAAACTGTTACACAGTATAATTTAATCCCAGTTCATTTAACTCTTCTGTCAATGTATATTTTGGTTGTTTCCAGCCTTTCATCATTGACAAGATTTCAATGAACATCTTAAATACAATTCCCTAGACATTTTTATGAGTTTCTTGTTGTTTTTCTTGGTCATGTGGTCTGTGCATTTTTAATGTCAACAGATATTACCAAACTGCCCTTCAAAATATCTGGACCAATTTATATTCAAGCAAAGCATGAGAATATTTGGCTCTCATATTAATCCCACAGGTGATAGTATCAGTCCTTTTTTCAATATAATGGGTGAAAAATAATATCTTCTTGTGCATCGTTTTGGATGTCCCTCATTACTAGTACTCATTACGAGTACATTTTGTACTCTCCATTTCAGTTCCCCTTCTGTGAATTTTCTATTTGTACTTTTTATATTTTTCCTTTTGGTTTAGCGTTTTTTTCCTTATTAATTTGTAAATTTTTACATTCATTTTGGATTTTAATCCTTTGTCTGTTACAAATGTTGTAAATATTTTCTACCAGCATACTTTTTTCATTTGTTTATTATGTCTTTTATCATGTAAGAGCCTTTAATTGTATCTGTATAAACTTGCAATATTTTTCCCCATATATTATGTGCTTTTTAAAAAAGATTTTATTTATTTATTTGACAGACAGAGATCACAAGTAGGCAGAGAGGCAGGCAGAGAGCGAGAGGAGGAAGGAGGCTCCCCGCTGAGCAGAGAGCCTGATGCAGGGCTCAATCCCAAGACCTTGGGATCATGACCTGAGCAAAAGGCAGAGGCTTTAACCCACTGAGCCACCCAGGTGTCCCTATGTGCTTTTTTTTTCATTTCAGTACATTTCTATATTTTGTTTTTATATAACCTTTAACTCTTTAATATATCTAGAATTTATTTCAGTGGGTAAGGTAACATTAAATATATAATTTTATTTTTTCCAAGTAGTATCTAATTTTTTTCACACAATTGATCAAATAGTCTGTCTTTCCCCTCACTATTATAAAATGCAAAATTTTCCACAAATGAATACCCATATATACAGGGATCTGCTGTTGGACTCTTATTCCACTGTTCTAGTTAAATATTTGGCACTGATCTCATTGCATTTTTTAAAAAAGATTTTATTTATTTGAGAAAGAAGGTGCAAGCAGGGGAAGGACAAAGAGAGAGGAGGAAGCAGACTCCCCACTTAGCAGGGAGCCCCACACGGGACTCAATCCCAGGACCCTGGGATGGTGACCTGAGCTGAAGGCAGATACTTAACTGAGCAACCCAGGTGCCACAGATCTCGTTACATTTTAATTAGTATAGCTTTACAGTGTGTCTTGATATTTAATAAGGCAAGTACACCTATTGTGTTTTTTTTTTTTATATTGGCTTCTCTCACACACTTAGTCTTTCAAATGAATTCTGTAATTGACAAGTTTCATAAAAATGTTGGGCACTGAATTTATATAGATTAATTTGGGGACAATATATGCCTTTACAATATTAAGCATTCTCACCAAAAAAATAATATACATATTTCTATTTATTCTGTTCTATTATTCACTTTAAAAATCTGATGTTTATTTCTATATTTTATAGTTCTATAGTTTTCATTGCTATGAGAATTGGGTAATTTTTTCTATTACTCTGTTATACGAGTGTAGAAAAGCAATTGGTTTTTACATGTTTATTTATTTTTTTTTAAAGATTTTAATTATTTATTTGACAGGCAGAGATCACAAGCAGGCAGAGAGGCAGGCAGAGAGAGAGGAGGAAGCAGGCTCCCTGCTGAGCAGAGAGCCCGATGTGGGGCTCGATCCCAGGACCCTGGGACCATGACCTGAGCCGAAGGCAGAGGCTTTAACCCACTGAGCCACCCAGGAGCCCCTTTACATGTTTATTTTATATTAGGTCACTTTGTAGTACTTTCTTATTAGTGCTAATGGTTTCTCAACTGATTATCTTGTGCTTCCTATGGAACTTGATGGCAAAAAAACAAAACAAAACAAAACAAAAAAGCAATACTATCTCTTCCCTTCCAATATTCACATGTTTTTAAATATTTTTCTTATTATATAGCATTGGCTAGGACCTCCAATACAATATTAAATACGGAAATGTTTTTCTTATGTTTCAAACAGAAATATTTCTGATGATTTCACCACTGCTATAGATTTGCAGAAAATATCTTTACCTTGATAATGGAAGATCTCTTCCACTTCTCATGTACAGGAATATTGGGAGATGGATGCTCGTTTATCATAAAAGAATTTTTTAAATACATTGACTTCTGTTAGGATTTTAATATCAAAAATACACTAAGTTTATAGAATTAGTTGAGTATCTTCCCAATTTATAACATAAGAATTATCTATTTCCTGAACATATGGTAGAACTAAACAGTAAAATCCTCTGCATTTGATGTTCTCTGTTAAAAGAGTATATCTTTAACTAGCTTTCAAATCTTTTCAATAGAAATTAGCATACTTAGATTTCTCTATGACTTCTCAAGCTAATGTTGGTAATTTATTTTTTTAATAAAATCACGCATTTCATCTACTTTTCTGAAGTTATTAATATAAAGTATCTTATAAAATTTAATTCCCTGTATCCATAATTAAATGTCCTTATCTCATTCATAATGCTGTTTATTTATACTCTTTTTTCTTAGTAGAATTTGAAGGAGATTTTATTGATCAATACTAATGGCTTTTTGTTCTTGTTTATTCTTTTAGTGTCAGTTTTTATCTTTATTATTTCCTTCTACTTTCCAGGGATTTGATATCTTTTTTTGTTCTTTTTTTAGGATTCTGAATATTATGCTTGGTCCATTTGATTTCCATTTCCCTCACTTTCTAATTTATGCATTTGAGTTCATAAATTTTCCTCTGATGGCTGCTTTGGCCACAATTCACAGGTTTTAATACTTAATGCTCCATTGCTTATATCTAAATAGTTGGTAATTTCCACTTTTTATTTCCTTATTAACATAAGACTTTTTATAAGTGTTCTTATATTTATGAGTATAGAGAATTATTTCATCTCCCCCTTCGTTGTTATTTTCTCATTTGGTCAGAAAATAAAGCCTATAAGACCTCTATCTTGTATAATTTGCTGAGATTTCCTTTGTCATCTTATAATCAATTTGAGTGGTTTCTGTAAGTTTATGAGTACTAGGTGTTCATTCTGTCATCTAAAATTCTGTGTGCCATTATTTTTGTTTCCTTGAAATAATCACCTCTTTTGAAAGTGTGAAATTTGTCCTACTTTAATTGCAGATTTGTCACTTTATCTTTGTACTTCTTTTTGTTTTTGTTTTATATTTTCCAATGCTACATTTTTAAGGGCACAACTGTTACATCATCTTGGTAGATTTTTTTTTAATAATATGAATTCCTCTGTGCACTCTTTAATGTATCCCCTCTAACTTAAAATGACACATGAATCACATGAATCACATCACAAATTTTAACACAGATAGGCTTATTTCTTGACTCACTGTTTCTCCCCATTTATTTAACTTACTGTTTTGGAGCCATTATCACACTTTTGTACACTGTGGCTTTATAAATCAATTTGCTATCAGGTAGATAAATATTGGTTGCTCTAGCATATTAATTCATCCATATTAACTTTAGATGTATTTTGTAAAATTCCCAAGAAATGTAATTTAAAATTTGTTCTAGAATAGAACTATTCATAAATCAATTTGGGGAGAGCCCTGTATTTAAGTCTTTTTACATAAACCTCCGAAAATTATTATTTCTTTCATATGTGTCTAGTCTACTTAAGTTGTGTGGGTTCTTTTAGATAATTTCATTTTGTATTATCTGTTTATAGTATTTTTCTTTCCCTTTTATCTCTGTTCTTACTGGTTTATTATATAGAACATCTATTGATTTCTATGCATCTGTTTTATACTTAGACATCTTAATGAACTCCTTTATATGGTATAAGAATATTTTAGAAAATGTTCCTGGGGTTTTTTCATACCATCATAAATAGCAATAATTTTATTTGACCATTCCAATATTTATGTCACAATTATTTTTATTACTTTAATTATAATAAGTAATTATTTGACTTTGTTTTGTTACTATCACAAGAATTTCTCCAAGTTTTCCATTTTAAGTATGGTATAGGCTGTAATTTTCAGACAGATTATTTTTATCCATGTAAACAAGGACTTCTCAATCTTGGCACTCTTGATATTTTGAGCTAGGTTATTCTTTGTTGAGGGGGAGGGGCTGTCCTGTGCATTGTAAGATGTTTAATGGCATCCTGACTTATACCCACTAGATACTAACAGTGCTACTGCCCATACCATGATAATCAAAAATGAATTGAGACATTGTTAAACACCTCCTGAGTGGCAAATTATCCCTGCTTAAAAACCACTAATGTCATGAATTACCTGTATACTTCCATTTTAATCAAAATTTTGGCAGGATTGGATGTTAAACTTCAGCAAATATCTCTCTGGCATATGATTATACATTTTTTCCACTGACCTACAGTTGTGATAAATTTTTCATTAGATATATCCTAATTTGGTACCATCCTTATAATGCCAAAATAAAGTCTTACTGGTCAAGGTATATTATTTTTTAATATAAGTTTAGTGTTCTTCTTTCTCAAGATTTCTTTGGCTATTTGGGGTCCTTTGTGGTTGTGTATGAATTTTATTTTTTATAATTTTTTTACTTTTTATAAACATATATTTTTATCCCCAGGGGTACAGGTCTGTGAATCACCAGGTTTACACACTTCACAGCACTCATCAAAGCACATACCCTCCGGTTGTGTATGAATTTTAAAATTGTTTTTCTATTTCCATAAAAAAGGTCATTGAAATTTTATAGAGATTGCATTGAATCTATAGATGGCTTTGAATAGTACAGACATTTTAATGATATTAATTCTTCCAACCCATGAACACAAGATGTCTTCCCATTTATTTGTGTCTGCCATAATTTCTTTCACAATATTTTACAGTTTTCAGTGTATGTCTTTCACCTCCTTAGTTTATTTCTAAGTATTTTATCCTTTTGATGTTACTGTAAAAGAAAGTGTCTTCTTAATTTCCTTTTTAGATAGTTCATTTTTAGTGTATAATATTACAACTAAACTTACTTGGTTTTTAATAGATTAATAATATACATTATGCATTTTGATGCATTTGTTTATTAGTTCTAACAGTTTTTTGTGGAGTTTTTAGTGTATTCTATATATATGATGATGTCATCTGAATACAGGAATAATATTAGTTCTTCTTTTCTGATTTAGATACCTTTTATTTATTTTTCTTGCCTAATTGCTCTGGCTAGGATTTCCAGTAATATGTTCAATAGAGGTGACAAGAGTAGAGATCCTTCTCTTGTTCCTGATCTTACAAGAAAAGTTTCCAGTTTTTCATTAAGTGTGATGTTAGTTATAGCCTTGTTTTATATAGCTTTTATTACATTGAAGTACATTACTACCATCCCGAATTTTTTAGACTTTCTTTTTTTTATCATGAAAAGATAATAAATTTGGTCAAATGCTTTTTCTGCATCTATTGAAATGATGATATAATTTTTTTCCTCCTATTAATGTGGCCTATCACTGACTTCCTTATGTTGAACCATCGTACTTTCCAGAGATAAATCTTATTTGATCATGGCATGTGATCCTTTTACTGTGTTATTGGATTGGGTTTGCTAGAATTTTGTTGAGAAATTTTGCATCTATTTCATTATGGATATTTGCCTGTAATACTGGAAGAATCACACCTCCTGATTTCAAAACATACTACAAAGCTACAGTAAGTAAAACAGTATGATACTGAGATTAAAACAGATATATAGACCAAAGAAACAAAATAGAAAGCCCAGAAATAAACTCACACATATACAATCAACTGATCTTTGATAAAGGTGCCAAGAATATACAATGGGGAAAGAACAATCTCTTCAAAAATAGTGCTGTGAAAATTAGATGCCCACATGCACAAGAATGAAATGTGACCCCTTTCTTCCATCACATACAAAAATCAGCTCAAAATGGTTTAAAGACAAACATAAGATTTGAAACTGCAAAACTCCCTGACAAAAACATAGGGGGAAAGTTTCTTGACATTGGTCTTTGCAATGATTTGTGGATTTGAAACCAAAAGCACAGGAACCAAAATAAAAAACAGACAACTGTGACTACATCAAATTAAAAAGCTTCTGCACAGCAAAAGGACACAATCAACAAGGTGAAAAGGTGACCAACAGAATAGGTGAAAAAATTGCAAGCCATCTATCTAGTAAGAGTTTAATATCTTAAATAGGTAAGAATCTACTACAACTCAATAGCAAAACAAAAAACCAAAACAAATAAATGAAAAATGGACAAAGAAGTTGAATAAACATTTCTTCAAAGAAGAAATAAAAATGGTATCAGGTATAAGAAGAGGCACTAGACATTGCTAATCACCAAAGGAATTAGGATCAATACCACAATAACATTTCACCACACACTTCTTAGGATGGCTATTATCAGAAGAAGAGGGAGGGGGAGAAGAGAGAAAGAAAAGGCAGAGAAGGAGAAGGAGGAGAAGAAGGAGAAGAGGGAGAAGAGGGAGGGAAAGTTGGAGGGGAAGGAGAACAAGAAAATATGTTGGCAAGGATGTGAAGAAATTGAAAATATTTTACACTATTTGTAGGAATGTAGAATGGTGTAGCCATTATGGAAAACAGTATGGAGGGACCTCAAAAAATTAAAAATTGAACTACCATATGATCCCATTTCTGGGTGTATGTCCAAATGAATTGAAATACAGATCTTGAAGACATATTTACACAGTTCACTGCAGCATTATTCACAACAGCCAAGATGTGGAAACAACCCAACTGTTCACCAACAAATGAATGGATAAAGAAAATATACGTATAAGAGATATTATTCACCATTTAAAAAGAGAAATCATGGGGGGAGGCACAAAATGGCAGTGGAGTAGGAGACCAAAATATCAGGTCCCAGGAGTTCAGCCAGATAGTTATGAAACCATTCTGAACACCTACAAACTCAAAAGGAAATCGAAGAATAGCAGCAATTCTAGTAATAGAAAATCAACCACTTTCCAGAAGGTAGGACTTGCAGAGAAGTGAAACCGAGGCAATACACAGGAAGATAGACCACCGTGGGGAGGGGCCAACTCCCAGCAACTGGTAGAGCAGCAGAGCACAAAATCAGGATTATAGAAATCCACTCCACGGAGGTATGTTGTTACAGAGGCTAAGTGGGAAGTGCAGCCCTTGCAGGGACACTGTGGTCTCAGGACCCACTGAGTCACAGGAAGAACAGGGTATCTGAGTGTGGCAGACCTCACAGGTACCAGAGCAGAGAAGCCAGAGGCAGAGACAAGGCCAAGGAATGCGCTCTCAGCTTGGGATTACCTTAAACCCTGATCCAAGGCAGAGTTGGGCCACTGTTCTTTGGGAAGGGACCCAACAAGCAGCAGATCCAGGAAGACTCACCTTCTTCCTCCAGGGAGGAGCAGAGTGGAAGCGTGTGGCAGGAATCTGCTAGGTTTGGAGACTCCAAACAGAGCCATGCGCCAGAGACAGAAACGCTTGGTCACAGGCCAGATAAGTTCAGACCGTGGCTGGAGACGACGAGACGGGAGGGATTGACGGCTTTTCTCTGAGGGCGCATTGAGGAGTGGAGCTTCGAGTTCTTGGCTCCTCCTGGCTGGAGACTTCCAGGCCGCCATCTTCATTCCCATTCTCCAAAGCTCTATGGAAAACATTCAGGGAACAAAAGCTCCCAAGACCAAAACTGAGCAGATTACTTAGCCTGGTCCCTGGAAAAGGCACTGCAATTCTGCCTTGGGCAAATACATTTCAGAATCACAGAAACAGGCCCTTCACCCAGAAGATCAGTAAGAACATACAGCTAAGACCAAGCTCACCAATCAATGAGAACTGTGGAGCTCCAGAGCTAGGTTAAAGCAACACATACAATTCATAGCTTTTTCCCCAAGATATTTCAGTCTTTCTTATCTTATCAATACTTTTTGGAAAAATCTTTTTTAATTTTCATGTTATATTCATATTTTATCTCTTCATTCTATTTAACCTTATTTTTTATATACATTTGGGTTTTTTTTCCTTACAATTTTGGGATATAATTTCTTTTAATAGATCAAAATATACAATAAATCTAGCACATGGCTTTGGTTTAATCTCCAGTCTGATTTCATTCTTCCCCATATATATACATAACACACACACATATATATGTGTATATATTTATTATATCATATATTATTATATGTTATATTATAAAATCATATACTATATAATGTTATAATATACAATATTACATATTGTATATTATTTTATATATACACATATATATACATGTGTAGGTATAAATATAGATGTATTGTCTCCCTTTCTTCTTCCCCCGATTTTGGGTTCTCTTCTGATTTGGTTAGTGTATATTTTTCTGGGGTTGTTGCTACCCTTTTAGTATTTTGTTCTCTCATTCATCTATTCTTATTGGAATAAAATGACAAGGCAGGAAAACTCACCGCAAAACAACAACAACAACCACCAAGAGGCAGTACTAATGGCTAGGGACATTAGTAAGATGTCAGAACTAGAGTTCAGAATGATGATTATCAAGGTGCTAGCTGGGCTTGAAAAAAGCATGGAATATACTAGAGAATCCCTTTATGGAAAAATAAAAGAACTAAAATCTAACCAAGTTGAAAACAAAAAAGATATTGATGACATGCAATAAAAAATAGAGGTGCTTACTGCTAGGATAAATGAATCAGAAGAAAGACTTAGTGATATAGAAGACCAAGTGATGGAGAATAAAGAAGCTGAGGAAAAAGCAAGATAAATAATTACTGGACCATGAGGGGAGAATTCGAGAGAAGTGATACTATAAGACAAAACAATATTAGAATAACTGGGATCCCAGAAGAAAAAAGAGGGGGACAGATGGTATATTGGAGCAAATTATAGCAGAGAATTTCCCTATAATAAGAAATGAGGAAGGACATATACTTAAATGGTCTGTCCAACAAGATCTAACAATTTTAAATACCTATGTCCCTAACATGGGATCAACCAATTATATCAGCCAATTAATAACAAAATCAAAGAAACACATTGACAATAATACAATAATAGTATGGGACTTTAACACCCCCTCACTTAAATGGACAGATCATTTAAGCAAAAGATCAACAAGGAAATAAAGGCTTTAAATGACACACTGGACCAGATGGACATCACAGATCTATTCAGAACATCCAACCCAAAACAACAGAACACACATTTTTCTCTAGTGCACATGGGACATTCTCCAGAACAGATCACATCCTGGGTCACAACTCAGGTCTCAACCAGTACCAAAAAACTGGGATCATTCCCTGCATATTTTCAGACCACAGTGATTTGAAACCAGAACTCAATCACAAGAGGAAAGTTGGAAAGAACTCAAATACTTAAGAGGCTAAAGAGCATCCTACTAAAGAATGAATGGGTCAACCAGGAAATTAAAGAAGAATTTTAAAAATTCATGAAACATGAAAATGAAAACACAGCTGTTCAAAGTCTTTGGGATACAGCAAAGGCAGTCCTGGGAAGAAAGTAGATAGCAGTACAAGCCTGTCTCAAGAAACAAGAAAGGTCTCAAATACAGAACCTAACCCTACACCTAAAGGAGCTGGAGAAAGAACAGCAAAGAAAGCCTAAACCCAGCAGAAGAAGAGAAATAATAAAGATCAGAGCAAAAATCAATGAAACAGAAACCAAAAGAACCACAGAAAAGATCAACAAAACTAGGCACTGGTTCTTTGAAAGAATTAATAAGATTGATAAACCCCCAACCAGACTTAACCAGAAAGAAAAGAGGACCCAAATTAATAAAATCATGAATGAAAGAGAAGAAATCACAACCAACACCAAAGAAATACAACCAATTATAAGAACATATTATGAGCAACTATACACCAGCAAATTTGATAATCTGGAAGAAATGGATGTATTCCTAGAGACCTATAAACTACAAAACTGAAACAGGAAGAAATAGAAAACCTTAACAGACCCATAACCACTAAGGAGATTGAAGCAGTCATCAAAAATCTCCCAACAAGAGCCCAGGCCCAGACAGCTTTCCAGGGGAATTCTACCAAACATTTAAAGAAGAATTAACCTATTCTCCTGAAACTGTTCCAAAAAAATAGAAATAGAAGGAAAACTTCTAAACTCATTTTATGAGGCCAGCATTACCTTGATCCCCAAACCAGGCAAAGACCCCAACAAAAAAAATTACAGACCAATATCCCTGATCAACATGGATACAAAAATTCTTAGCAAAATACCAGCCAAAAGGATCCAACAGTACATTAAAAGGATGATTCACCACAACCAAGTAGAATTTATTCCTGAGCTGCAAGGTTGGTTCAATATCTGCAAATCAACCAATGTGGTACAATACATTAATTAAAAAAAAAAAAAAGAACCATATAATACTCCCAATAGATGCTAAAAAGGCATTTGACAAAGTATAGCATTCTTTCTTGATCAAAACTCTCCACAGTGTAGGGATAGAGAGTACATACCTCAATATCATCAAAGCCATCTATGAAAAACCACAGTGAATACCATCTCAATGGGGAAAAACTGAGAGCTTTTCCCCTAAAGTCAGGAACACGGCAGGGATATCCAATATCACACTGCTATTCAAAATAGTACCAGAAGTCCTAGGCTCATCAATCAGACAACAAAAAGAAATAAAAGGCATCTGAATCAGCAAAGAAGTCAAACTCTCACTCGTTGCAGATGATATGGCACTTTATGTGGAAAACCCAAAAGACCCCACTCCAAAACTGCTAGAACTCATACAGGAATTCAGGAAAGTGGCAGGATATAAAATCAACACACAGAAATCAGTTGTGTTTCTATATACCAACAGTGAGACAGAAGAAAGAGAGATTAAAGAGTTGATCCCATTGACAATTGCACCCAAAAACTGTAAGATACCTAGGAATAAACCTAATCAAAGAGGCAAAGAACCTGTACTCAGAAAACTATAAAGTACTCATGAAAGAAATGGAGGAAGACAGAAAGAAAAGGAAAAACATTCCACTGGAAGAACAATGGATTAGAAGAACAAATATTGTGAAAATGTCTATGCTACCTAAAGAAATCTACACATTTAACACAATCCCTATCAAAATGCCATCAATTTTTTTCAAAGAAATGGAACAAATAATCCTAAAATTTATATGGAATCAGAAAAGACCCCAAATAGCCAGAGGAATGTTGAGAAAGAAAACCAAAGTTGGTGGCATCACAATTCCAGACTACAAGCTCTATTACAAAGCTGTCATCATCAAGACAGTATGGTACTGACACAAAAACAGACACATAGATCAATGGAACAGAACAGAGAACCTGGAAATGGACCCTCAACTCTGTGGTCAACTAGTGTTCGACAAAGCAGAAAAGAATGTCCAATGGTAAAAAGACAGTCTCTTCAACAAATGGTGTTGGGAAAATGGGACAACCGCATACAGAACAGTGAAACTGGACCATTTCCTTATACCACACACAGAAATAGATTCAAAATGGGTGAAAGACCTCAATGTGAGACAGGAATCCATAAAAATCCTTGAGGAAAACACAGGCAATAACCTCTTTAACCTCAGCTGCAGCAACTTCTTCCTGGAAACACTGCCAAAGGCAAGGGAAGCAAGGGCAAAACTGAACTCTTGGGACTTCAAGATCAAAAGTTTTTGCACAGCAAAGGAAACAGTCAACAAAACCAAAAGACAACTAACAGAATGGGAGGAGATATTTGCAAATGACATGTCAGATAAAGGGCTAGTATCCAAAATCTATAAAGAATTTATCAAACTCAACACCCAAAAAACAAATAATCCAATCCAGAAATGGGCAGAAGATATGAACAGACATTCCTGCAAAGAAGACATCCAAATGGTCAACAGACACATGTTAAAGTGCTCAATATCACTTGGCATCAGAGAAATATAAATCAAAACCACAATGAGATACCACCTAATACCACTCAAAATGGCTAAAACTAACAAGTCAGGAAACAACAGATTTGGCGAGGATGTGGAGAAAGGGGAACCCTCCTACACTATTGGTGGGAATGCAAGCTGGTTCAGCCATTCTGGAAAACAGTATGCAGGTTCCTCAGAAAGTTGAAAATAGAGCTACCCTATGACCCAGCCCTACTGGGTATTTACCCTAATGATACAAACGTAGTGATCCGAAGGGGCATGTGCACCCAAATGTTTATAGCAGCAATGTCCACAATAGCCAAACTATGGAAAGAACCTAGATGTCCATCAACAAATGAATGGATAAAGAAGATGTGGCATATATGTGTGTGTGTTATATTACTTGGAATACTATGCAGCCATCAAAAGAAATGACATCTTGCCATTTGCAATGTGGATAGAACTAGAGGGAATTGTGCTAAGTGAAGTAAGTCAATCAGAGAATGACAATTATTATATGATCTCTCTGATATTAGGAATTGGAGAGGCAAGGTGGGGGTCATGGGTGTTGTAGGGGTAGAGAGGGAAAAAAATGAAACAAGATGGGATCAGGAAGAAGACAAACTATAAGAGACTCTTAATCTCATGAAACAAACTGAGGGTTGTGGGGGGTGGTGAGGAAGGGATAGGGTGGCTGGGTTATGGACACTGGGGAGGGTAATTGCTATGGTGAATGCTGTGAATTGTGTAAGCCTGATGATTCACAGACCTGTACCCTGGGGTGAATAATACATTATATGTTAATAAAAATTATTTTTTAAAAACTCAAAAACTAGTTTGGTACAAGGGGAAAAGTTACTTGGAAATATGTTTCTTAAAACTTATGGAATCATATTTTGCATAATCCAAAATTCTACTGAGTTCACTATTTGTAGGGCTAATGACAAAGCATTTTTTTAAGATGGAAGAGTAATTTAAACTTTTCATTAAAAGCCTTTTCAATCTCAAAAAGAGAGAGAGAGGGGGAAATCTTGCCATTTTTGACAACAGGGATGAATGCAGAGGATATTATAAGTGAAATATGCCAGTCACAGGAGGATAAACACTACAAGATTCTACTTAGATGAGGTATCTAAAATTGTCAACTGCATAGAAGCAGAAAATGTAAGGATGTGTGCCAGAGGCTGAGAGGATGAGGAAATGGGGAACTGTCATTCAACTGGTATAAAATTTCAGTTATACAAGATGAGCAAGTTCTAGAGATCTGCTATACAACAGAGTATTTGTGGTTAACAACACTATATTGCATATTTTAAAATACATTAAGAGGACAGATGTCATGTTAAGTGTTTTTACCACCAAATACACACACACACACACACACACACACACACACACACACACAAAAGAAAGAACATTAGGAAATGTTTGGAGGTGATGGATATATTTAGTCCTTTGACTGTAGTGACAGTATGATAGTATCACGGGTATATGCATATGTCTAATCACACTGAGATGTATATATTACAGGCATGAGATTTTCTGCATCTCAATTATACCTCAATAAAGCTTAGATATAGATGTAGTAAGACATAGATATACATACAAAGGGTTTTTTTAAATTTTTATTTTTTATTTCTTTTCAGTGTTCCAAAATTCATTGTTTATGCACCCCACCCAGTGTTCCATGCAATACATGCAGATTTTTACATTTATGTTTACAAGGGAGGTTGACCTGTAGGCTTTGTTTACTACTTTTATTAGGTTCACTGTAAAATTATGCTTGCTTTATACAGTGAATTGGGAAGCTTTCCATCTATAATTATTGCATGATCATCCTCTTCCCCTTAAGAGATTTAAATAAATTTCCTATTCAAGCATCTGTTTTAACACTTTTTTCACTTCCTTCCTTTGTTATTCAACTATTCGACCATTAAAATTCATCACATAAAATTTCCTAGAAAATCATCCATTTCAACACATCTATGTTAATATATACTATATTTTCAACCATCTTTTAACTTTTTGGAATATATGAATATTTCTCTTTTATTTCTAATGCTATCACATGTGTTTTTTCACTCTGTTTCACTTGAATAACTTCTCAAATGTCTTTCTCCCACTCTTATTCTTTGAAAAACCTTCTGCTTTGTCTTTATCAATATCTTTCCAGGTGTATCTTGTTGTTGTCCTTCTAATTTATTGTGAGTTGGATGCTTAATTTATGTATTTTTATTCTATGTTAATGATTTGGTATTTAAGGCTATATATTTTCCTCTTAGTGTAGCTTTGACCAAAACCACAAATTCCAATTGATGGTATTATCATTGTCCTTATTTCCTAATGGCCCCTCAGTATTGCTTTGATTTCCTCTTTGAATTAGAAATTATTTCAGAGAGGTTTTAATAATTTTCTTAAATTACAATAATTAAGATTTTCAATGATGCTTTTTGTTCCTTTTGTAAGATAGAGTTATCGAGAATTGTTAGATTCTCTCTTTCTAGCCAATATATGTTTTATGAGTATTTCATGGGCTCTGATATAATCTCTCATTTTAAGAAACATCTCAATTTAAGAAACAATTTTATTATTTGAAACCACCTCAAGCCATGGAATCTTTGCCTACAAAATCTGCCAAATACCAAAAAAGATGTCTTAAAGTTTTCTAGTACAACCGTGGATCTTTCTACTTCTTCTCCTGATAATTTGCTTACCATATTTCACCCGAATGTCACTTGGCATGTTAGCATCCATGACTAGTTCAGTCAATGAGACTGTGAGCCCAGTGAAGACAAGGAATCCTATCTGCCTTGCTTAACATTGAATCACCAGCTCTGGCTCAGTATTTATTGACTAAATCTAAGAAAAGAATTTACAAGTGACGGAGCATCATTCATCATTCATGATGAATAGTATACATCATTCATCCAAAAAAAAAAAAAAATAGTTTCTCTGCTGTAACTAACATTTTTGGCTTCAATTCTATTTTGTCTGATGCCAGTATTCTGTCCCCACATTTTCTTACTTCATTTTGCATGATCTTGTTTATCTTATTTTAGCCTTTATTTCCCCCCTTGGCTTTTTTGTTTCCGTTCCTGTCCTATCCTTGATCTCTAAAATCTATTTTATTTGTGATTGTATTCAGTAAGCCCTGATCCAGTTTAGAATTCAAGTACTAAGTGGTTTTAAGTGCTTCAAAAGTAATCTTTAACCTCTATGTTTAACTCCCGCATTTTCCTAATTTTTTTTAAAGGAATGAAGTTTTTTTTTTTTGTTTTTTTTTTTTTGTTTTTTAAGATTATTTATTTATTTATTTGACAGAGAGAGATCACAAGTAGGCAGAGAGGCAGGCAGAGAGAGAGAGAGAGGAGGAAGCAGGCTCCCTGCTGAGCAGAGAGCCCGATGTGGGACTCGATCCCAGGACCTTGAGATCATGACCTGAGCCGAAGGCAGCGGCCCAACCCACTGAGCCACCCAGGCGCCCTTAATTTTTAAAGAGGGAAGGGAAATTGTGTCTCTGGGTTCTCCTTTTTAACACACTGTAGTTAGCACATTTTTCTTCTTTCCCTCTAGACCCCATGAGATTGTTTCTTCCCCAAATGCTCCTTAGACCACTGCTACATGAACTGAGATTTTCTATTTGGATTATTAATTTTTGCATTACATATATATTTGAAAATATCACTTATCTTCAAGTTATTTTTTAACATTTGAATTAAGTTTTTCAAACATGGTCTCAATTATTTAGACTAGCATTTGTTAAATCATAAATTATACCTTGAAGTTTGTGCTGCCCTTCCTAGGCGAAGAGCTCGGCCTTCTTCCTCCCGCGCAGACAATCCTTGACCATGGGCCATTCTGGGTCCTAGGAGAAAGATAGAATTCCCCCAGGTTGTTCCAGTTCCCCACTCAGGTCAAAAGTTTCCAGAGCCAAAAAGGCAGCCTTCTGAGAAAGCTGGCATGTGGGATTGCTAAGGGCAGAGTACACAGAAGCTGGTAAAAGAGAGGAGGGTTCTGGATAGGACACTAGTGGTGTCAGTTACACCAACACCAGCGCAAGCAGTAGGCATCCCCAGGTGCTCCCTCCTGGCTAGGCAGAAAGAAGCAGCTGCACCTGCGGTTAGCAAAAGCTGGGCCTACTCCTCACCCGCTGCCTGTGCCCATCCTCTCCTCATGCGGCACGTGAGGGCATGGAAGAGGGCACACTTTGTCCTTGCCGGACTTTGCATCTATTTGTATTTGGGCGGAAGTTTCCACTAATGGGTTATCACACCACCTGCAACACAGAGGAAAGCAGGGCTGTTCTAAAATCCACACGCATAAAGTGAGGGTGTCTGATGCAGAACATGCGCAAGGGCTGAGCGCGGAGTTTACCACTTTATTAAAATTGTGATTGTTCACGTAAAGACTCAACCAGGTCACATATTAATAATTATCACTGACAATCTTTAACATCAGCCGAAGCCCACGAGTGAAGCAATATTACATCTCCCGGTCTCATTTATCTCACTGCTTATGGCCCCTCTGTGGTCAGCGCGCTGCGAGCTTGGCGGACATTTAATTATGAGCACATCATAAATGTAGCTGACAAGGCAGAGGCTGCCCGGGGATGCTCCTGGCAAGGGGGTCACTGTGCAAAGTACGGACTTGATGCACCTGACGACAGGGCCAAGCAAAGACCACTTGTCTACGCTGTCCCTCTGCAACTGCCCACCCCTGGCAATGGGCAAGGGGCCCCCAGGGGTGGCGCCCGGTGCACCCGGTCCTCGTGGGTCCCTCTAACTTTAAGGTGTGCTGGCCACCTTGTCTTACAAACCTAAAGCCTGTGTGTTCTCTCCTGTCCGCTCAGCCCCGAGAGTCCCTTGGCTGACTAACCTCTGCCGTCAGTCTCCGACCATTTACCAACCCCTATCGGGGGTTGGCACCTTCTTTTATGAATTATTTTATGAATTTCTTCTCTTAGTGAATTTCCTTGGGGGTGAGCCTCCAGCCCACAGTGCCAGGGTCTAGGAAGCCCACCCTAGCCCACCCAACAGACCCCAGTGTCTCCCACTCAAAGCCCTCAGCTCTGATGGGGACAAAGGGCCCTAAAGGTGCCAGGAGCACCCCACCACCCGCCCCCACGTGGGCAGTAAGCAGACTTGCACTGAATCAGAGGAGAACCCTGCGCGGAGCAGGCTTTGCATTTCCTTCCAATTAGCTGCTGTTCCGATGGGGTGGCCACCACGTGCCCTCATTAGGCCACACCTCCCTGCTCAGGCCCAGGCCCGGGGGATGCAGGAGGTGGCCAAGGGTCTGCTGCATCCCAGCCACCGCCCTTGCAGGGGCCCGGGGTCCCATCGCTCCGCCACCGCAGCAGGTTCACACAGAGAAGACAAAGCGTATAATCAGGGGCGCCGCAATGAAGGAGCTCTGAGGAGAAAGCTGAAAAGTAGCTATCATGTTGGCAGATAAATTCTACACACAATTATTCATTCCTAGCCTCTTGACATGTAGATTAATGAGTTTGATAACCCAGGCTTCTAAGAAGTAGATTCTACTGTGTTCGCCGGCTTTCTCCCCCTCTACCTACAAACAGCACACAGGTCTATGGAGGAAAAACAAATCGATACATTTGCAGTAGCCGTCACTGCTTTTTGTGATTGGAGCCCTACGTCAAAAATATGATGTGTCTTCTCCAAACTGCCTCTCTCCTTCCCGGGCTGGGAGAAGTTGGGGGGTGGCCCAGCAGACACTGGAGCGGACCGCGGGCCTCAAACCTTGGCCTCCGCCAGCATCCTGGGCCTTCCGTGGTGGGCAGGGTGTGGAGCATTTCCAAGTTCGATGACCCCAAGGGCAAGAGCCTTTCTCTGAAACAGCAGGGATCTGCAGGCCATCCTTTGGGTTGGAGTGGTTCTAGACAAGGCCGTGTCCGTCCCCACGTGGCACCAGGACACCCAGGCCAAGAAAGTGTCCTGGGGGAGAAAATACACACAGGGGGCAAGGGGTGGATTTCACTGAAGATCAGTGAACAACACTGCACTCTGGGATTTATTCCCTTGGATGAGTCCAGATCCTGGCAAACAGGAACTAGGTTCACTGGGCGCGTTTATCATCATGACTTGATTTTTATGCCATAATTGTCTTCCCCTACCCCCATCCAGCAGTGGGTAAGAGTTTGGAAATATATTTTGAATACTGAAGAGTGAATTTCCTTGGTGTCCTCATGACCCACTTAGCAGAAGCCTCTAAGATCCTAATGCATTGAATTTCCTCTTCATCAGGTTGGATGTTCTAAAAATAACACAGGTTTTTTTGCGACAAGTTCAAAGAATATGGGCGGAAACAAATAACAAAGGTAATGTTTCTGCTGGCCCACGGCAATAGTGGTTGAAAAGCTCTGTGCAGCCCATGGGACTTTTCCCCACATCCCAGCCTCTGCAGAGCCGGCTTCTCTGGGGCTGAGGCCAGTGTGTGAGAGGAGGAGAGTAGAGAGGAAGGGCATCCCCTGGCAAGCCCCTGGGATCACAAACCTGAACAGAGTTCAGCCTGGGCACTGGGTGGGCAGAGTCAGTGTCTGGGATCTTTGTGGATCCTGGGGGAGAGTGGGGACACATGGGGAGACATTAGCACAGGTGTTCGACATGGCACCTTCTTGTATTCTACAGGGATGAATAAAGCAAAAATTCTAGGGATGAATAAAGCAAAAATTCACCCAGCCCAGAAAACTCCAATGAGATTTTTGATGAGCAATGTGGACGACTGGCTTAAGCATTTGTGCACGGGTAACCCACTTTCTGTCTGCTTCCAAACAGATACCTGTAAGCTACGCAAGAAAGGTCAAGTCTCCCTATTCAAGTAGACTTGTGCAGAATCAAGGTATCTCAAGTGCATGGTCTCAGTGATAGTATGGCCAAGTTTAGCAAATAAAAATTCAGGATGCCTGGTGAAATTTCAATTTCACATAAACAAATAAAGTTTTTAGCATAAATATGTCCCCCAATATGTATAACATGTATTTTTAAAGTACTGTTAGGAAACACTAAAATAATATACTACAGGGAAAAATTTAATATTAGCGTATTGCATATGTGTTTGAAACAGAAAATGATTAGTTATCTGAAATTCAGGTTTTGGTTTTGGTTTGGTTTAGTTTTCTGAAATTCAAATTGAACTGAACATCCTGGATTTCATCTGGCAATCCCTTTAGGGGTGTTTCTGTGAAAGTGCTCTGGACAGGACCAGGGTGTGACCAGAGAGCAAAGAGCAAAAGAGCAGAACTCCAAACTCAGGACCACCACACACACAGGTGGTGCTCCCCCACTCCTCCATCCAGGCTCTCCTCACACTCTGCCTTCCCCTGAGCCCAGAGCCCAAATCACCAGAGTAAATGAGAAACCACCACATCTAGATTCTGCAGTGGTGCCTATGAGACCTGAAACTGGGCGTCAATCTCAGGCTGGATACCAAGGCAGGACCATGAAAAGATTAGGACCCCCCCGCCAGAGTTCTCCCTTCGTGCTCCCAAAATGTGGAGCCTCAGCAACCCCCCACGACCTGGCTGTGGCTTTTTCTAGACGACGGTGCAAGTTCGGAAGTCCTCCTCTCCCACCTGGCCTGGCAGCCATCCCAGAACAGAAAAACATAATGCACTTGGGGAGGAGGGGGGAGCCAGCCCTGCTTTCTTTTTCAAATCAATTACGGCCAGACTGACTCATCTTCTCTCATAGACCAGAAAGTCTCACATCTTGTTGCTTCTTAATCATATGGAAACCTAAATATAGACATGTCTGCAGAAGGACAAGCCTGAGGAAACCAGTGTCCTCGTTCTCCCCAGGGAAAGCTTGGTTCTCACTCTTTTCTTCTGAATTGCTGGTGCTAGGCTGCCAGCAAGATTCGGTGCAGGACGGGGTCCTCCCTCGGCAGCAATCCTGTTCCAGTGGACCGGGCGGGGACCCTTCAGAGTCATGGCGTAACGCAACCTGGCTCCCTGTCAGCAGCTGCACCTGGGTCCTGCACACACCCCTCGCTCCCCTCTGAACACATCTCCAGCTTCCAGCCACCATGATAGTGGCGTAGTGACAGGGCCACGAGGCATCTTGGCCGCATCACACAGAGCACCTTTGCCAAAGAGCTTGTTCCCTCCCATCTGCCCTTGAGTATCAGCCCAGCACCAGAGAGTCCCAAGGAGATTCCTACAGCAAAGTCCTGCTGAGCACTCAGCACACCCATGCACCCCCCGCCCCGGCACCCAGGAGACAGTGGGACCCATGCAGCAACAGGCTTTCCCACATTTTCTGCATCTGAGTGCTCCTTCCCTACATTCAATGCTGGGAAATAGCTCCAAAGATGCCTTTTTCTCGGAAACTGCTCAATACCATTCAGGAAGGGTCTTTGGGCCCCAGGGCTCTGAAGGCTGGGGGAAAGCAGCAAACTGTGTTGAAGAGAACACAGATGTGGATGAGACAAGCATCCATACAGTCTGGCAGATGTTAGCGTGTCCACGGAAAAAGGTTTTAGAAGAGATCAAAGTCACACAAGACTAGCCACTAAATGCCTTTCCAAAGCACAATGACAAATTAAGCCGTGAGAATAATGAGACCAGGGAGAGAAGCCAATAGCCCTGCAGTCCCCAGAGCAAGGTGAGTGGGGGCAAATGCAGGACTGCACCCCCCAGGGACCGCGTGACCCTGTGCAGCAGGCAACCTGAGCAACAGGACAGGGATACCCCTCCTCCGCCTCCATGGCCTGCCCAGAACACATCCCTCGACTACAGGCCCACACCTGGCAGCTCACAGTCCTCCACACAGCCCACAGTCTGATTTGATTTGCAGAGTAGTTTGAAAATATTTGAAATCATTGCCAATGTTTAAAAATCAGGAAATTTCACAGGAAAAATCCAGATTTCTGGTTTCCCTTAAAAAAAAATCAGAAGATTCAAAAAAAGAAAAAAATCAGAAGATTCTATGATCATGGGGCTGTGTTCATCCAGCTGTCAGGAACCAAGGAACAGCCACCCACTTAGACAGGCACACGCTTGCCAGCTGTCTGGGTCCCCAAGCTCGCTAGAGTGAGATGCCTGCTCTGTGGGACAAGGGAGGCCCTGCCATTGGTCCCCAAGACCACAGCAGGAACACAGAAAACTTCTCCCCTCCCCAGTGGTTCCCCCCTTCCCACCCATCAGAAGAACCATCATTCGAAGCCATAATGACAGGTTTGCTCCCTTTAGATCCCCCGTGACCTGAGATTTACCACCTACAACCATCCTAGCAGCATCAATTAATAAGACAAACAACTCCAGAGTCTTGGAAACCATCTAGAAAATAAATGAAGTGAAAGAACCACTTTAGACAAAACTGGAACAAAGTCACACCCAAGGTCCAAGATAACAGTGAAGGTAAGAGTTACATACCCATTTCACAGACTGTGTAAACTGATGTCACAGGCCCATCTCCCCCTGACTGTTTTTCTTAACTTTCAGGATAATTGGCCCACCAATGGGGGTGGAGAGGAGGGAAGTTTCATCACTGGGTTAAGTGTCAAAGGGGGAAAAAAGTTCTGATTGGTTGATTCAGGAATTGGGATTCTGGGCAGAGCTTTACAAAAGGATAATGTATCTTTAAGCCTAGGTGCCCTTCAGGGAATGTATTGGATAAATGTCTTCTGAAAAGCCTGTAAATATTCCATTGCCTCACTGTCATTACTACCATGAAATGATAATGAAGCATGAAAGAAATATAATTCCATATTCAGATGACAGCATTAGCCTCCATAAGCAAACTGAAATATTTATTAGTAAAATGTTCAGTATCTACGCCTGTAATCTAAAAAAAGGACAAAAATGTTTTATAATAAAAAAGAGATTGAATGCAGAGGTAAAATCTGGTTGGCTGATTTTATTGCTTATTATTAAATCCTGGCAAAACAATTATTTTTTTCTTTTCATTAGTAAGACACCCAAATTAAAACTATGCCCTCCGGCTGCAAGGTTTACAGTAGTGATTAAAAACAAGGGATTGTGATGCATGGAGCTTTTGACAATGGCATAATCAAATTCATTCATATTGTTCAATCTTTCACTGACAAATATTTTTACAGTGAAATATACCAAACAAAGAATCACATACAACAACTATCAATACAGAGAAATTAGGAAACCTTGTTATTATTTAAAGAGCGAAGTGATACAACGTTGCTATAATCTTGAATACAAACATTATAGTGTAGTTAATTAGGGTAATTATTGCCTAAATTGTGCTTAATTGTCTTATAGTGAATAGGATGTGTGAATGAAGCTTTTTGAGCCTTTTACAATACAAAAGTGCCGCCAAACTATTTAGTTATAATTTAGTAAGTTTTGATAGTATTTCCTATAGGTCGGGAAATACATCTGAATACACGCTAAGAGATAAACACCAGCCATAGGCCTTGACCTCTGTTTCACCTTACTGAAAAAGAGGCATAAGAGAATCATTTAGTACACCAGTGTTGCAGCGCACTCCCGGACACAGAGCACATTCCTTTAAGGAAAAGGGAGAGAGAGGGGAAAAAAAAAAAAAAAAAAAACAGGTCTTTGAAGTGAATGAAAAATTAGAAATTCAAGTGACCACGATCAATTCTGAAACACTGCACAAAATTAATTACAGTTTTGCATCAGAAGCAAGAATGTAGTTTTCAGACAGTCGGTGTCATTTATCTCGAGCTACACAATATACAAGGCGATTAAAAAGCCAAATCTGTCCCCACCTCCCAAGTCTGAGGCCTCTCAGAGGCTGTGAAGTACAAATGATTAAGTCCAAATTATGCAAGGGATTGTGCGGACGCTCCAGCCTGAATGGAGAGTGTGGCAAGTCACAGAAGCTGGAGAAGGACAGGTTTGCGGCTCTTTATCAAAATCCAGTCTGGTCACCACTGACGGAATCCAGATAAATTGCACAGAGATCTGACAGTGGCTGCAGAAAGCTAGCTCTGCAAAATCCAAATCTCTCATTTCTATGTGTTTTTAATTGCTTGCCTTAAATTTGCATTTTTATACAATTGGTTTAAAGGATTTATTCTATTCTATAGGCCACTCTGACCAAATTGCTTCCCATTTCACATGGAGTTGCAGAACCATCTTGGGAGGAGCGGTGGGGATGGGGGAGAGATTTGGCTTTTGAAACGCCTTTAACAAGAAAGCTCAATGTCCAAAGGAGTTCCGCAGCCCTCTCTGGCCCTCGAGACTAGCCCAAGAGGCCATCAGAGCCCAGGTGGCCCACAGATGCCCAGACCCTTTGTCCCCAGAAGAAGCTCAACAAGCAAATACCCCAGAAGGAAACCCAGCCGCACCCTCCCTCCTTCCGGGGACCCACACTCATTAGCCCCCCTTTGGAAAAGGCAGGACGTGCATGTGTTCAAAATACATCTTATTCTGTTGTCAAAACTAAGTCAGTATTAGAAAGGCTGACAGATTTTTCCCGACTCCAAGAAACCACACATGGTGTGTCACACACACACACACACACACACACACAACACACACGCACACGCACACACACACGCACAAGCTGGGTGCCTGCTTCATTTAACCCTGCATTCGTAACCGACTTATTAACACCAGAGATTGCCAAGTGAGAAACTGTCATTTTAAGATTTGCAAATTGAGCCTCACCTAATGAACTCTTAGATTCTGAGCAATTGCCTCGAGGTGCTGGTGAAACCCCAAACTGCCCTCAACCAGCTATGCCTTACTAAGCTGTACCTGACTTCAGCCGGGTCCTCACCACCTGTCTCTGCTGAATCCCCCCATCCTTATCCTTGAAGATCTCTTAAACACATCTGGAGATGTTGGGTCACAGCAGCTTCTCTTCACCCCACTCTCATCTGAGCAAGTCTGTTTATCCCCATGGTCTCGTGAGCAAATGACTGCTGGGCCCATGAAGGTCACAGAAAGAGAAAGACTGTTTAGGAAGAAACTATCTCCTGCTCCCTCTTTGGGGAAAGACATGGAAACAGATAGTCCTTCACCTCCTGTGCGAAACCCACAATGCGAGCACAGTATAGACAGCGTCTGACTCTGTTCCCCCATTTCAGGGACACTAGGGGGCAGTGGGGACTGTGGCTAACTTGAAACACCTAATCCCTTTGAAGGGGGGCAGCTGTAGCCCTGTTCGAATAGACAGTCCTGCAAAGAAAAACCGCTCCACATGGCCAGATAGTCTGAATTTTTTATGAAAGCTGGAAATCTGGACGTTTTCCGACAATTTCTTCGTTTTTTTTAAACGTTGGTTCCCTTTTTTAAAGTAAACAAAAGAACTACTCTGCTGGCTAAATAAAAAAATACTCCGGTGGCCAAATCCAGCCCAGGGCTCCCAGCTTGTGGCTTCAGGCCCACACCCAGGATGGATATAAGCATTATCATTGCTGAACGTTATAAAGGAGACATGTTAGACCACCCCCTCCCCCAAACCCCTGGTCAAAAGGACACTGGAACAGCAGAGCCTGAATTCCTCCCACCCCTTGCACTAGTCATTCCCCAAGAGCACAACAGAGTGACCAAGAACACTCATGACCTAGGAGGTCCTGTGGGTTTTGGCCCAGCTCAGGGTCCATTCCCACATTGCATTCAGGTTCTAGAACCAACCTTGGTTCACTTTCCTTTTTTTCCTAATCAGTGGGCTTATGGAGAAGTTAGATACATGCCTAAAAACCTGTGAGTCCAAGATGTGCACTCAAGTGTGCAGGCCCTGACCACCCCTAGCCCCTGGGCGGGCCGGACTCCAGTGTGTGTAAGGCCAGCTTCCATGCCTCTGCTCCTGCCGGCTGTGCTGTACTCCCTCTCTAGACGGACTTGCCCACCACCCCAAGCAGCTCAATGGCATGTATTAGAGAAAGATGTGCTCAGCAACTGTGGGGTACCCCTCAAGCTGCTTCCTGCTGGTGCCCATCAGTAACCCTTTACAGAGTGAGGAGGGAGGGAAGGTGTTGGGCTGGGTTCCCAGCCCAATGTCTCCCAAAGCAACTGATAACTCACTGCTGATTGCTAGAAAACACTCAGCTCCCACCCCTTGGCTTCTCCCGTCCTAGCTCTCCTGATCCTCTGAGAGCTACGGCAGCAATTACAGGAACTCAGGGGTCTCTGCAGAGCACCTTGTTCACACCCTGAATCAGTTATGCTCCACCTTGGGCTAAGCAAACAAGCAGAACCCAAACCACACAGTTGCCCTGGTACCTTGGGCGAGTCATAGGAGCTCAGAGCTTCTAGAAAAGCTGGTGCATCTAGAAAGATAGTTTATTCCATATGCCTTACAGGTGCTGGAATAATTAAATCTGCTGTTCATAAATGTCAAAGAACCGAATGAATATTCAGGATGAGTCCTTGCTCTTTTTAGGCTTATGCAACCGTTTAGACAGTGAGCAAAGACTAGGGTCAGCCTCGAGCCACAGACCTCCCACCTCAGGATAGCCATGCAAGGCCCTTTTGAACTGTTACCTGGTTGGTCCAAGTCAGGTAAGCATCTGACTCTTGGTTCCAGCTCAGGTCATGATCTCACGGTCCTAAGATTAAGCCCTGCATTGGGCTCAGCACTTGGCATGGAATCTGCTTAATATACAAATGTAGTGATCCCAAGGGGCACATGCACCTGAATGTTTATAGCAGCAATGTCCACAATAGCCCAACTATGGAAAGAACCTAGATTTCCATCAACAGATGAATAGATAAAGATGTGGTATATATACACAATGGAATACTATGCAGCCGTCAAAAGAAATGAAATCTTGCCATCTGCAATGATATGGATGGAAATAGAGGGTATTATGCTGAGCCAAATAAGTCAATCAGAGAAAAACAATTATCATATGATCTCCCTGATATGAGGAATTTGAGAGGCAGAGTGAGGCGGCTGGGTGGTAGGGAAGGAAAAATGAACCAAGATGGGACTAGGAGGGAGGCAAACCATAAGAGACTCTTAATCTCAAAAAACAAACTGAGGGTTGCTGGGAGTAGGGACAGGGTGGTTGCGTTATGGACATTGGGGAGGGTATGTGCTATTGTGAGTGCTGAGAAGTGTATAAGCCTGACGATTCACAGAACTGTACCCCTGGGGCAAATAATACATTATATGTTAATAAAAATAGTTTTTATAAAAAGATGGTCTCGGGGCGCCTGGGTGGCTCAGTGGGTTAAGCCTCTGCCTTCGGCTCAGGTCATGGTCTCAGGGTCCTGGGATCGAGCCCCGCATCAGGCTCTCTGCTCAGCAGGGAGCCTGCTTCCTCCTCTCTCTCTGTCTGCCTCTCTGCCTACTTGTGATCTCTGTCTGTCAAGTAAATAAATAAATCTTTAAAAAAAAAAAAAAAAGATGGTCTCTCCCTCTGCCCATCTTAAATAAAGAAATACAATCTCTTCTTTTTAGAAAATGAAATCAATAAAAAGTAAAATAATCATAGTAATTTTTAAAAAAGAAAGAAACTCCCTCTGTAAGAGTTTCAAGATGCATTTAGTAGGCTCTGGTTGGGGAAAGGGGGAACATAAGAAAATTAGAGCATCTGGTTCCTACCGTCAGGAGCTTGTAATTTATGCGGTGCAGGGATGGTGGTGGGATACAGGCTGTGAGGCCCAGGCACCTGCAAGTCCAGGTTCACAGGCAAGGGCTGCAGTCCTGACTGCCCCTGCCTGGGAAATCAATTCCCAAAGGCTCCTCCCAGAACCAAAAATAGGGAGCCATTACTTTTGATGCTTCTGTCATTTGAATCTCGTGAAAATAAACACTCACCTTCCTCCAGGTGGGGAGAGGCCCAGGGAGGGGCCCCTTTCATCTGCACATCCCCAGGTGACTGTGAGGGGAAGGAATCTCCGTCGGTTCACTGCGCCAAGCCACCTGGGTTGTTGTGCCAACAAAATGAGATGGCATTTGAGAAAGGGCCTTATAAGTGATCAGTATTATGAACTATTCTGGTTTTGTCGTCATCCAAGGGATTATATTCTATAAGCTCAAAGTACTAAAGAGAAAACAGAAGGGTTGGCTTTGGGAATCTATGAATCAGAGAGCTCAGGGTTTAACAACTTAAGAAAGCATTTTTTATGATATCACAAGTTTGAGTGAGTTCAGGCAATATTTATCTACAACATTTTTTTCACTCTGCATCATGATTTAAGCTGCAAGAATTCACTCTGTGAAATTAACAGAATGTCTGTCTTGCCGTGGATTACACAAAATTGGAACCAATTGACATCCACGTTAATACCTCCAAACCACCCCTCCTGACAGGACAGGATGCTGTGAATTCAGTTGAATAAGCAAATTCTCTTCCAGGCAGGAAAAGACAATCCTTCCTTGCATACCCCGTTCACCCTCTCAAGCAATACCCCTTGTAGAGTCAGAATCAGAGTGTGGACTTACAATGAGGAAATGGAGGATCAGAGAGGTGGAGTGACTTACAGAAAATCTCACAGCAAGTTAGTGACCAATGTGAGATGAGAATGCCAATCTAGGGCTCGCTCTCTGGTCCCCAGAGTGGAAGAGCCCTGAATATCTCCGTGTTCACAGGGGCTTTGCTAGACCTCGGAGGAGGGAAAGGTCTGCCATCCTCAGACATGAGGGCGCTACCTGCCTGACTGGAACTCCTGAGCTCTCTCTGAGCTCCCCCATGTGGCTGGGTGTGCTGGAGGAATCACACTCAGAAGCATGCAAAGGCATCTGCAGGGTTAGAAGGGGAAACTCAAGCAGAATGTTCTCAAGGCCTTCAGAAAACATGGGGGGAACAAATCTCAAATTACAGGAAAACTTGCTTGAACATAGCTGTTTAGAGGGTGTATGCGTGGTCATCTCTGAAAAATTCCAGAAGAAAGAAAAACCCATCTCAATTACAGAGAGATGCTCAGAGATAAAGTTCACAGGGTATTTTTATCGGCCCTGTCCTTGGCAATGTACCTTAGAGAGACTCAAAATGACAATGCAAATAGGATGATTTTCATTTCAAATTAGCTATTGGATCCCTCACAATCCAAAGCTTAGTCTTCTAGGAGAACATGTGTTGCCAGAAGCAATGCATCACATTGTTAAATAAGAGCCAAATAAGTTTCATTAGAAAAGAGAAAGATCCAGGGGTCATAGTGGGCCACTACTGATGAGTAGTAGGGATCGTGAGGCAAAGTGAAAGAAACTCAACCCTAGAGTCCAAGGCCCTACTGTGCAACCAACCTTGGACAGTCCTTTCTTTAGGTTTCCATTTTTTTAAACCCTAAATGGAAGTTAAATAATATCCCTTCCATCTTCCTCTCAAGGTTGGTTTGGGTGCTCAAAAGATAGAACACAGGTGACAGCATTTGGAAAGCCTGAGGCAGCACACATGCATCAGGGTTTCCTGCTGACATGCTGTTCTTCAGGACTAGCAAAATTATAGAGTTAATCCCTCTTAATGTGGTTTTGACACTTATTTTAAGAAGAAACTTAAGAATATTTGCAATGTGGAATTTTCCCTGTGTTCTTCCTTTTACCCTTTAAAATAGGAACTATGTGAGTAACTGTGGTTTCAATCATAATAATAGCTATCATTAAAATCACAGAGCTCACTCCCAGCCCACACATGGAGAGAGTCAGCTTCTGCAGGTCAGCATAAATTGTAGGGTCAGATTGAGGCCCAGCCTTGGCAGAAGTAGAGAAAGGAGAGGGTCTGTGCGCACTGTCCGGTCTGTCACCCTCTCAGGCACTGCAAGATGGGAGCCCACAGGGCAAGAAGAGAGGTGCCCCTGCTGATGGCCGGACAGCCCCAGACATTCAGGTGAGGCCAACCCAGACCATCCATTGCCTGGAGCCCTCCAGCTCTCTACACGTGTGTGTGAGCAAGCCTAGCAGAAACCATGAGGCTGGCAAAGGCAGTAGAATTGCCTAGCAACCCCCAGAATAGTGGTTTCTTTAAGGCACAGGTTTGAGGGTGTTTGTTACACAGCAGTGCCTGAGACATCTGTCAAACAACCTCATCCTGCAGGTGAAGAGATGGGCCCAGAAAACCTCCCTGCTCTCCCCTGTGCAACCTCAGCCTCTCTGACCCATTCCCCTTGAAGACTCTAGAGTGACAGCTCCAAATGCAAATGTCACCATGTCTCTGGCTCCCCAGGATCCTGCATGGATCCTCGGCACCCCAGAACTGCCCACACTCTTCCTCACCTGGCAGCCCTGGACCCAACCTTCCACCTCTGCCTTTCCAGATGAATTCCGTAGCAGGAGTCCTCAGCCCACTGTCAGTGGCTCTCCAAGGACAAAGCCTCCTCAAGCCTGGTGCTAAAGGGAGCAAAGCTCCTGGAGAGATGAAGGCAGCTGTCCCCATGCTGCCTCAGACTGGGATGTTGGCCCTCGATGCACCCTCCCACCCCCACCTCCACTGCCACTGCTTCCTGTACTGTCACTCGGCATCTGCTCTGTCACTGGAGTTCTGTCCCCAGAGATCGGGGCCTCTTCCTCACCTTAGGACACCCCACACAGCCAGGCGTTGGGTCTCGGGTTCCAGGGGCACGGGTGAGAATTTGCTGTGGCTGCTGGTGGTGATACTTACTAGCCCTAGAAGTGTCACACAAGGAGGATTGGGAAGGCATGACAAAATTGAAAGCACCGAGTTCAAGTCATGCCCCTTTTGCTTTCCACCCTGTGATCAAGGGGCAGGATGCCTACCAGTTCAGACTCCCAGTTTCCTTGTTTACAAAACGGAGCTGAGGAATCTTGCCTGATCCATGGGGATACTGTGAGAGCTGAAAGTAACTGCAGGTTCGTCTAGACCATAGCTAGCTGGACAGGCTGATGGTTTAGCATGCTCACTACAACCACCACTATGTAACAGCAAGGCCCACCCTCTACATCCAGCCCAGAGCTAACACGCCCTGCCCACCAAGGGCAATTTGCACTGGGCATACCCATGTACACCCACTCCCGCCTCTCCCCACAGGGAAAGGCCATCCAGCATCGCTGGTGAGGGGAGGCCACTATGTCTCTCCGCTTCTTTGATTTGATTTCAGAAATCTGCAGGAGGTGGCCCCCAGAATGGAGGTGGATTCTCTTCCCCACCACATTTTGGAAAGGCACCCTCCTCCCGCACCCCGACCCAAAGCAGGGACTCTGGGGTAATCAAAGGTTTAACCACACCTTGACCCATTTCACAGATCTAAGCAATCCTCAAAACCACATCTCTAGTCATGGGGAACATGCATCATAATCCTTTAAAAAGGAAGGCCTATCCTAGACTCAGCCTGCCAAGCCTGATGGCACAGATGACAGCAGTCCCTAGGAAGTGGGGGTTCAAGATCCTTGAACCCCCAGCCCTGCCTGCACTGTGTGTGCAGCCCCGGCTCCCAAGCTTCACTCCCTAAACCTTCCACCACGTGCTTGGTGGCATCACAGGGACTGTGAGGCGCTGCCTTGGAAAAATGGAAATGCAATTGTCCGGCCAATAAAAAGCATTCCTGTATGTAATCCCTGTAATAGATTTTTAAATTCTCACTGCTGACACACTGTTATGTGTTCACGGTTATTATCTGTCCACTTCCAAACCTTAAGAGGTTAGATTGTTTAAAGATTTGTTAGCTATGAACTGCTTAAAGAAGGCAAAGTATAAACTCCTGGCTAATTGAAAAATAGCATTTTATCAGATTCTCCTCTGATATTATATTGTAATGGTCGTACTTAGAGCACTCTCAATACTTCAATAAGTGGGGAAATTAAAAAAATAACATCTTCAGGGCTTTGCAGAAAATGTGGCTGTTACCAATTTATACTGCTTTTTTAACCATTATTTCCGTATATTTCCCACAATGCCTCGGATCCGAAGCAAACAGAAACTGAGTGATTACCCCAAAGTGTGCTAGATGAACTGGAAAAAGTCTATTCAAACAAAGCTCATTAGTTCTGATACCTCCAGGGCTATGACAAATTAAGCGCTGGTGAGTGTGCTTGCAGACAAAAGGAGGATGGCAAAAACTAGGGCTTAGCTAGGCACTGTGTCAATAAATTCCCCTGAAAAAGGTAAAAATTACAATTGGAGCTAAAATGGAATCCCTTTAAGGAGCATGTACAAAATAGATCATCCCTTCTTTCTTAAGTACATCTGTGAGCCCGCCTGTGATGAATTACCGCAGCCGGGAAGTGGCCACTCCAGAGGGCTTGCCTGGCCAGGTGCACCTCTCAGCCGCTGGCTGCTCCACGGCTTCGCCCTCACACTGCCAGCGCCCAGACTTGGCCCCGCCCCGAGGAGGGCAGGAAAGCTGGGCCAGACTCCATGAGCAGAGTGTGCACACTTTCAAAGCTGCAGAGCTGGGATCGGCTTGCCCCCTGGTCTCCAGGCCAGCAGCCCCTGGGTCCTGAAGGGTTCCACAACCTTAAGGTAACCTTGCATTCCCAACCAAAAGAGAAGCGTGCAGTATTTACCTGGTTGACGAATCCATTTACATGGAGAACCTTAGAAAATCCTGAAAAGTAGTTGTATTCATAATGAATCTTGCACAAAAAGGCTTTGGTAATTATTTATTGAATGAATGAACAAATGAGGGTAGGGCTATCTGATGAGGGAGTAAGACTGGGTCTGGGTGCTATCCTTGGGTTTTCTGGAGGATGTGGTGGCCCCATACGCCCAGCTGGCAAAGGGTACTTCACCGTGCATTCTGACCTCATTGGCAGAATTTCTGCACCACAGAGAATCACAGCCTGACACTAATTCCCAAACCAACAACTTGGGGGAAACCTCAGAGAGCACCTAGTCCCCAGGCCAAGAATTACAAATCTGACCCACAGAGTTTTTGCCCCATACAGTGCTGTTCTTCCTTTTTATTTGAAACACTTGCCACTTAAAAATTTGGAGATTTCTCACAAACGTTCAAATTCCCAGATTCTCCAGGCCCAACTGGGCCAACTGGGCCCATAATGCCATGTGGTATAGAAGGCCAGGATAGGACTGCAGGTGCCCCATTTAGCAAGGATGCTCATGTCAGTTTGCTGGCCCCTCCCAGCACACCGCACCCAAGTATTTCACCAATCCGGCATCTATGTGCACAGCCTCTGGTCTAGTCAATAGCAGACTTGGCAAAAATATGGCCCAGGCCCCCAGAGTGTCCCATGGCAATGCCAGGGTTAGACACCAAGCCTCAAGGTTCTCAGTGTCACACTCCCTGGAAGCATCTACTACCCTATCCCCAGGAAAGTGAATTCTTCCCCCCTTTGTTTTGACTTCTATGCTTTGTTTATATTTCTCTCAATTTCCCAGCCAGCCACCCATTTAGACAGGCAGGGACCAACTTTTGAGCCGCATTCTCTCATGCAATCATCTGTGTGTGGTCCTGCCACTAACCCTGGATGCTGAGCCACTAAGAGCAAGGCAAGCGCAGAGACACCTCTGTCTACAGTGTCTGGTGCATGGTACATCCTCAGCAAAATCCCTATGTCCCTTTCATCACACAGCGTCAAGGCATCCTTCAGGTTCTAGGTCCCAAATCTTGATGCATACATGTAGTAACGAAGCCCAAGACCACCATGAACCCCAGCCTCTTCCAACACTTGACTCTCCACTCCAAGTCCCTTTTCTCATATAAACCCCCACACTGAGGGTTAGCTTAGGCCCACTGAGGCTACCAGGGGAAACATCTGTGGACCCCAGAAGGTTCATCCACCCAGGAAGGCAGGGAAATTACTTCCTTCCTTGTGATCCCCCTGCTTTGTGTACATGTTCCTTACATCTCCAGACCCAAAGAAATGGAGGGGCAGTTCTTCTCGAGCTGACATAAGATCTTACCTGCACGTGAACTTGTGGTTGCCCCTTGTAACTCTGCCTTAGCACGATGTGGCTGTGGCATGGAGGCAGGTGCTCATGGAGGCCACACGGGAAGCACAGAGCAGGACGGGTGGGCACCCGTGATTGTGAGACTGCAGCACCGTGAAATGACTCTGTGCTCCATACCACCGTCCCCTGGGCAGACAGTTCGATGCAAAGCCTCTCCTGTTAAAAACAAGAGCACAGTGGAGTCAGATTGTTTACTTTTGTCTCTCAAAAGCTGAAAAACAGGTGGGGAGAACGTAGGAATCCTGTGCCATCCAGGTGTTCCCATCACCTCATCAAAACTGGTCTAAGGAAGAGGAAAAGTCAGAGGGGACAACAGGGTGGGGCCCACGGCCTGCATGGGTGTCTGAGCAGGACCCATGTTCCTGCCTAACCTGGTCTTCGTGTGCTCCAATGCCCTGTAGAGCTCGCTGCTGCACCAACCACAAAGGACAGGACAGAGATGGGCATGTGGGGCTGAGGCGGGAAGGTCCCCTTCAGCCCCGTCCAGTTCCCAGAGGCTCAGGGCAGCACAAAAAGACACCACCGTTTCCCACGCCCCTGGGAAGAAGGTGCAGTTCTCTGGGAGAGAAAGCACCACACAGAGCTGGAGCTCCTGGCTGCAGGGCGAGGTGCCCATAGGTGCTGGCAATACTGAAGGATGTGGGGCCGGTCCCATGCCCACCTGCTCACCACCACTCCATCCCGGGGACAAGGGGATGGGCCATCCCAGACACAACTGGGCAGTTCCAAATTAACTGATTTCCCGGAACTGATTAGACTAGCACAATGTTTCCAGAAACATAATGCCACAGTATCTCCCCCACCCACCTGCTACATCTGATTTGGTGGGCCAAGAACTCATGACCACCACCCACCGGTTCATCCACATCCACTCTCCTGCCATCCCAGAGTCTGTTGAAAAGTGTCTCTCCCAGGAGGAAGAGCCCGCTACTGCCCAGTGACTGCATGGCCAGCAGGGTGCCAGGACCAGTCTTGATGGCAGCAGCAGGACCCTCGAGTGAAGTTTTGCAGCTCATCGATAGCTGAGGCAGAAAGACGCACCAGGCAGGGCTTTGGCAAGTGGCCGGGCTGGTAGCCTGGGTGATGGGGCTTGTTGGGGGGCGGGGGGTACTCTGCAGCCCACTGTGGAATCCCAGTATCTCTTCCTCCCTGGGGCGTGCGGCCCCAGCCTCTGACTCTTTGGCGCCGTTCCCAAAGTGTCCCCCTCCTGCCTCAGCCCCACATGCCCATCTCTGTCCTGTCCTTTGTGGTTGGTGCAGCAACGAGCTCTATAGGGCATTGGAGCACACAAAGACCAGGTAAGGCAGGAACATGGGTCCTATCGACTTGTGCTCTGTTGAGGGCAGCTCTGTGGGGCTCCCTGAGAGCTGCTCCATGCCACAGGGAGGAGAAGGCACATGAGCCACTCACTAGGGCCCTCCCTATCCTTTTCTCCCTACTTCCAAGGCTCCACTCACCCCTACATCCTCTCAACGTATCTTCCCTTTGAATTTGTGTGGTCCCCTCTTCACTCTGCTCCTCCCCACCTCCTTGACAATCCCTTCTGGGTCCTCCAAAATGGAAGAATTCGCGGAAATTCTGACCACAGCTTTCCTGGCTTTCATGCCTCTCCCCGTTGGCCTTAGGGTCCACACCTCCATGGGAGTGACCACCATGTATCCAACTCCCAGCCTCTCTCCTGAGCCAGCCTCTCACTCCCACCTGCTGGACATGCACTCAGGCTTGTGTAGTGCCAGTGTCTCTCATCTCCATCTGTGAACAACCTATGTCTGAAACGGTGCCCTCACTCCCCACTGGAACCCTAAAGCCAGGTGAGACAGGAGAAGAAGAACCCGCACCCTCCAACGGCATCAGCCTTCCCTGCACACCTTACCAGGGCACTTTCACAACCTTTCCTTAACTTCTGCAGCATATTCTCACCATTTCTACATAGTACTCTTTTGTAAGGTTTGCTCAGAAAGAAAAGACACCCCTCCTGGCCCACCACATCCTACTCATTTCTCCCTCTTCACCAATCTGCTTAAATGCTGCTTGCTCAGGGAAGCCTGCCCTGACCACCAAGACAGGTGAGTCTCCCTGCAAACTGTTCTCTTTCTTCAAAATATTTATCATGATTCCAATCGATAAATGAGCTATGCAATAATTAATCTAATGGGCCCCTTCTCCCTGCTAGACTCCAGGCTTCACAGCAGCAGTGATGACAAGTACCTTGTCTGCATGGTACCTGTAAACCATAGGCATTCAATAAGTGCTTGAAAGAGAGAGAGACAGGCATATTTAATCACTCAAGCATTTATTTTGAATACATGTGAAAACTGGCCACAAGCAAACTGGGATTTTTATTACGTATCCTCATTTTTCTTGTACCAAGACCACCCACTCAGGCATCTAGTGAGCTAGACATACAGGGCCCACATTTTCTAGAAAGACAGCCCTGCCTTTCTTCAAGGAATGCAGTTAAGCCCTCCCCTTGACAATCCCTACTCCCAAAGTAGAGACCACCAGGGGCCAAACTTCCTAATCCAATGTGAACTCTGGTCCTCAAAGCCCAGCACAGCACCCCTGAGCTTCAAAATACCTGGGGGGTCCAGACATACAGCAACGCTGCCCTGGTACCCATCACTGGCCCCAGTGTGGCCAGTACGGAACACCTATCTCTTCAGAAGCTGTCTCCTTCTTGTGATGGGCTCCATCTCATCACCACCCATCCACATGACAGTATCCTGCAGATGTAGAGAGTTTTTCATTGCACGAATAACAGATGCTCATCTTGGAGAATTGTGCACAAATGGAGAAGCAAGAAAAACCATCCATGACTCCATCACCCATCTAGACCACTGCCACTGTTGGCATTTTGGTATGACCCTTCCGTGCTTTCATTATTTGCAGTGGTCTCCTTCTCAGTGAGCTCTATGCTTTGGGGTGCCTGGGCCTCAGTCCTTGGACTTCGTCTCCTCTCCAGTTACACTCACATCCTTGGTGCTCCCTCCAACCCCACGGCTTGAAGTACCAGCTTCTAGCTATCTGCTGCAATAGCCCCTCTCAACCCCGCCTGCCTCCCCAGCTGTAGGTGCAGAGCTCCCCCCACCTGGTCACTGCCCCTTGGATGTCCAGCCCATGCCTCACACTGCACATGTCCACAAATGTCCCCTAGACCTCCAAAAGGCAGGACTCAACACTGTACCGGAACCTTGCTCACATTACCTGAATCCCACCTCTTTCTGCTCTTTATTTAAAATTCTGATGTTCTGCTCATCATGAGCTTTTGCATTAACATTGACTTTTCAATAGTGCATTAAAGTATGATTTCGTGGGACACCTGGGTGGCTCAGTGGGTTAAGCCTCTGCCTTCAGCTCAGGTCATGATCTCAGGGTCCTGGGATCGTGCCCTGCATTGGGCTCTCTGCTCAGCAGGGAACCTATTTCCCCTCTCTCTCTGCCTGCCTCTCTGCCTACTTGTGATCTCTCTGTGTATCAAATAAATAAATAACATCTTTTAAAAAAAAAAAAAAAAACATGATTTCACTTGATCACAGGGTTGTTGGCACTCCCTTACATTTTGCACCTGAGCTCAGTACCTCACCCACCTGACCCTAGACCCCGAGCCCACCCACCTTGATCACCACTGCGTGTTCAGCAGCCTAGCCACTCACCTCCCATCTCTAGCATCTCTGAGCCCCTGCAGTTTAGCAGGAAACACCTCACGTCTGGGTCGGAAGCTAGCGCTTGAGAAGTTGCCAAAGGGGCAAGCCAGAAGTTGCAATGCAGAAATGCACGGGAGAAACCACCCACGGGGTGAACTCTGACCTGTGGGAAACAGGAGATGGGGGGGGGGGGGAGCCAGGCACACAAATTCCCTCTTCCCTCTCGCCCGCTGACTACGCGGAGACAGAGTTTCTGTGCACAGCCCATCTGGAGAAGACCACCAGCCAAGCAGAGCCACCTGCTGAGCCACCTGCTGCGTCTCCCAGTCCAGCTCAGCACACGGCTTCCCTTCCCTCCTTGCGCCGCTCCCCTCTCCCCCACTCTCTCTGCCCACGGCTCACCCCTCCCTAATAAAGTGCCAGCCCCTTCAGTCCTGCCTCAAACTCTGTTTCCTAGAGTCTGGGCTGTGGCTCATCTTCTTCTGGATTTGCGTTTTATTATCTTGATTTGGTTTGCAGCTCTGAAGGGCATTTTTAATATCTAATACAAATTCTCCAGCTCACATCCCCCCCAAATTTCTGTGCATACTGTTACTCATTTAATCATCCAAATGAACTTTCCCAAAAGTTAAACTCGGGGGGTGGAGGGACAAAGTCTTACTTCTCAAGTCATCTTTGCATTTCTCTTTTTCCAAATCCCACACAAATATTTATTAACAGCTTGGATGTAAGCACAGTCCTGGGCTCCATGTGACTCCAAGGGAATGCTAATCTAGCTGGGGAATGGAAGAGAGTAATTAACAACCTTTAAATAAGCCCCAGGGTTGATGGGGATATCTCCGGTTTGCACAGAGCCAGATCTGGAAGCTCCAGGAAGGTCCTTGTGGGGACCCCCGATGGAGGGTAGAGTCCTGGTCCCTCTAACCCCCAAGCCCCCCGCCCCCAGAAGCCTGGAAGAGGAATGACTGCAGACGCAGGGAGCACCAGAGAGAATGGGAATGTCAGCAGAGGCTTCTCGAAAAGCAGATAAGCTTCAAGGAAAAGAGAAAGTGAAACATCATTCCAAGTAGGAAAGACATCTGCGGAAGTGTCCAAAAACAATTGGGATTGGATTCCAGAAAGGACCCCAAAGCATCCACACCCCAGTGGACAGGGAGAGCATACAGCAGGCACTCATAAGTACGGAGGCGGACAGCTGGAGGTCAGCTCCTCCTATGACAGCTAGTGTGTGTCCCCTGAGAATTTTGCTTTTGACTTCCCTACATGGCCCCAAGTGGGCAGAGCCCTCAGCTTGTCCCACACACTTTGTTCAGCAGCCTGTGTGTTCCTGCTAAAGGGTTCTGGGGAAATGGCCCCAGGCCAGGACAGTGACGCCCCACCCTTGTTTTGCAGGATTTTTAAATTATCTTCAAATGCTCAATTTTCATAAACCTCTCAAAACAAGATTTGCCTTGGAAATAATACTTCTTACTATGGTGGTAGTCTGCGTGCTTTGTAAAAATTCTGCAATCAAAATCAATTCACAGGACCATAAGGTGTCATCTACCAAGTACCATGCACGAGGCTCCACGCAGGTGCCACCTTGGAGAACCGCAGGACCCATCCCCCCGCTGTGGGCAGGCATGTTCTCCCTGCATCCCCTGCGGTTATGGCGGGACTGGATCATCATGGATACTTTAGTGAATGAATGAATGAATGAATGAGGACAACTGAGCAGACTCTGAGAAATGGCGGTCTTATGAACAGAATGCCTGGAGATGCAAGAAAGAGAGCAGCACGGAGCATGGGACATGGCTGAGGGGGGAGAAAGCACCAGCCTCACAACCCAATTCCTCAGTTGCCAGGAGACTGAGACTGCCCGCATCATCCAAGTAGCAGGGCGAAGTGTCCAAACAGTAATTCCTCAGAAGACAAATGCCATCCTGGGAGGTCGTGGGGTCGAGGGGTGGGGGCGATACTGGGGGGGGGGGGACACACACGGGACATACAGGGGAAGACATGCTCTTAAAACAGGAATTTCAGAACCGTCTAGAAGATCCTGATTTGGATATTTCGGGGAGTTGGGAGGGTCTTTGCAAAGCATAGGGTTAGGGCTCTGGGTGTGCTTTTAGCCTTAAGTGCGGTCACTGACCACACAGCGCAGGAAGGGGTCGGGGGAGCCAAAGAGGTGGAGGTGGAGGGGTGGGGCCAGAAGGGGTGCGGAGGCAAGGAGGTTGGGGAGGGATGGGGCTGAGGAGTCGGCGGAGGCAAGGAGGAAAGCTTGGAGGGATAATGAACATCTCTGAGTGCTGGCAGTGGGGTGGGAGACCTTTAAAGACCTTCTTCTAAGTACCGCCCCCCACTTTCCCCAAGAAAAAGTCTCAGCCACCAACTCCTGATGGTGTGCTTCCTACAGGCAACTGCCATGACAACAGTGGGCGAGGGAGGAGGTGCCTGCCCGACAAATGGACACTTGAAAGGGAAGACCAAGCCTCCTCGGTTACAAGAGCTATAAAGAAATACAACTGTTGTGATGTGACACGGCGACAGCAAGACACACAGAAGCTGTGTCATCAGGAGGCCAAGACCCAAATGCCGAAATGCATTTTGTACACAAAGGGAATGGCAAATGCTCAGACCCAACCATGAGGAACCCAGAGGTCAGTGGCTCCCGCACATCAGGGACAGTGACCTGAGGTAGAAGTCAGGCTCGGCTCACATCATTGAAGGCCTTGGAGGCTGTGATGAGAGGTTAGAGGTTTGTTCCAATAGAATGGGGAGCCATTGTAGGGTTTCAGGCAGGAGCCAGTGAGAAGGTGGCCATGTGCAAGGCAGGAAGAGAGCTCACACAAAAGCCCAATCACACTAACACATTCATCTCAGCTTCCAGCCTCCAGGACTGCAAGACAATGGATTTGTGCCGTGTAAGCCACTCAGCCTGTGCTATTTTGTTACGGGGGCTCAAGCTGACTAAGACAGGGGTCCTACAGCCATGTTGCACTTTGCCCTGCCCTACCTTCTTTAGCACGCTTCAGAGCACTGGGGGCAAAGGGAAGTCAAGTTTTAATAGAGCGTTAAACTCTACATCCGACAGCCCTGGTCTGCACACCACACCCGGCAGAGGGGACCTCCTCATCCTTCCCAGCTCTGTGCCAGCTTGTTTGTGTGTTTCATTATAACCCCCATCATCACGATCACACAGCATCAAAAGCCCCCACAAGCACCTTCTCTGAACGTAGAAAAAAGAAAGAACACCTGCACCAAAGATCTCAGAGGAAGGTGTATAAGTGGTCTCAGGTACTCCAAACAAGCCCAGGGTAGAGGGTAGGTACCGAGACTGTAACTCCTGCAACTCTGAGTCATTCATTGCATGATCTTGACCGCACATAGCACCCAGATCACTGGGCTGTTGTTTGTGTCTTTTGTCCCTTGCAATCCACCAACCATCACATCCATGTGTACAAAGCACATAAATAAAAGGGCAAAGACAACACGACCATGTAGGAAAGCAAGTCGGCCTCGGCATTAAGACTTTCAAAGGGGGCACCTGGGTGGCTCAGTGGGTTAAGCCTCTGCCTTCGGCTCAGGTCATGAACTCAGGGTCCTGGGATCAAGCCCCACATCCGGCTCTCTGCTCAGAGGGGAGCCTGCTTCCCCCTCTCTCTATGCCTACTTGTGATCTCTCTCTGTCAAATAAATAAATAAAATCTTAAAAAAAAAAAAAAAAAAAAAAGACTTTCAAAGGTGGTCCTACATCACGTGCTATGACTCGGGCCAGCCCACAGTTCCAGTGTAAGACCCTGGAATTTCCTCACTGTGCAGAGCACCACTATATGCTGCTGTTTGGGTCTCTGATTACACTGTCCCAGCTGGGCACAAAGGGAAGTCACAAGATTTCTAATGAGGAGCAGCTGGCCAATTGGCCCCAAGAAGTGACAGCACTTCTGTCTCCCCTCCCCTCCGTGTCCTTGCCAGCTCCTGAGAGCCAGAATCACAGTTGACTCAGACACTGCCTTGCCCTCAAGGAGCCCTCCAGTCATATGAGAAGGACAGATGGCAAGACGAAAACATGAGCAAGAATCTGGGGACCCACATGAAGAAATGATCAGCATGGGGAACACAAGAAGGCCTCACGGAGGGAATCACTTGTGTGCTGGCTCTTGAAGATCAGACTGGGTTTCTGTTGGCAGGAAACTCTCTTCTGTCCCTTTTCTTGGCCCCATTTCTTCCTCGCTGCCTGGAGGGCTCCTGCTGTGGTCCCTTGAACCCATCCCCTTCTCGATATTCGTCTCTGCACACAATTTCCCATCAGGGGAAAGGTTATCATGTGGGCCGTAGAACCTGAGAGCCCAGCTCCAAGTCCCGGCTCCACGCTTGCTGACCCTGGGCAAGTAGCACACTAGCTTGCTCCTCTGGGAAGTGAGGGGCATAAGGGTCCCCCACCCCATGGGAGAGGAGAGTATTGACTTCGCGAGCAGTGGAAACAGACAAGCACCGTGATGTGAGCACCCTGCAAGTTCCACGTGAGCACTGCTGTGATTGGAGGGGCCATTAGGATCACACAGCGTACATGCTAGGGGTTCCTGTACACATATGCAATGTCATGGTGTGGTATATGCATGGAAGCATAGGCCATGCGGGAAGCATTGGACGTAGCGTGGCTGCCTCTTCCAGGGGCTTGTTCCTCACGCTGGGACCACCTCCCACCTCCCAGTCCTAGATTTTACCCACTGACTGCCCCTCTGGCTTGGGGACCAAGGCCAGGTGGGGTGACCAGCCATCTGGTTTGCCAGATGGAGGACATTCCTAGGCTGTGGGCTTTCAAAGTGCCAGGATCAAGAGAGTCCTGGGCAGACAAGGACAAGTTTGTCAATGGCTGGGGCCTGGGTAAAGGAAACCATCTGAACCCGGGGGCTTCCAGGACAGAGTGGAGACCACCAGCCTCTGCTTTCACCTACAGCCTGGTGGTGATGGCTGGTCCAGCAGGGGACCAATCTACCATCTCCCCAGACCAATCAACCTTCAGACTGAATGGCTTTTAATATCAGCCTGGTTTCCCATATGGTCACCTTTCTGAGATCAGAAAAGGTTCTCTAAAGAAAATGACGTTAATGGACCAGAAGAATTTTTCTTCAGGGAGATGGGGGACCCTTCCAGAGTCTGACTCCATTTTCCAGCTGAGGAACCCAAAAGTTTACATGATGTACCATGGTAAGGCACCAAGTTGGCAACTAAAGTCTGTTTAAGGGTGATGGTCACACTCCTAAGACCTTCCTCTCCCCACTGAGAGCCATGATGAGTCCCAGAACCCAGGGCACTGTCATCCATCCCCAAGACAGGCAGTCACATTGCATAACCCAGCTCTAGAAACCCTCAGCAAAAGGAACCTCTGTAACTTGTGTAACAAAAGTCCACTCCAGCACGCAGCCAGGGGGCTTTCTGGAAGGCAATGCTGTCCATCAGCTATATGCAAACAAACATTTTACCTGATGCTGCAGGGCATCGCATCCCCACTGCTACAGACATGACCCTCAATTTAACCCAGTCGGGCCCTGATCTTCTCCTGAACAACCAATTAATAAGGTCGTATTTGGAAGGCAAATTGCTTCCTTTACCAGACATAGGGGTAGCTACCCACTTCCCCTCCTTGCATTTGCCAGTTTTCTATTGATAAGAAAACTTTGTCTCTGCCTCCATTGAAGGTCAAGCAAGTCAACACCTGCTGGGGTGCTGAGACCAGGCCCCCATAAAATGCCTTGAGAGACAGTGAACTCACATGAGGCATGGTCTTCTCTAAGGACCCAAGGACGAGAAGCAGTCACAAGCAAGAGCCTCCTGGGCCACCTGGCGAATGTGACTTTGTCTCTCCATTCTTGGATCTGCAGATGTCCAAGAGAATGAGCAGGGGCAGGTCATACAGGCATGTCTGGCTAGGGTGACCACAGCAGCCAGCTCAGTTGCACCTCCTCAGGAACAGTCACTAGAAAACATTCCTGCCCTACTAGCCTCCTTCTGCAAGAGCCTTGGCCATCTCTGCCCCTCCAGCCTCCCCAGCCCAGACCCCCAGGCGGGGAAGCAGATGTGGACAGAGAGTGAGCTGGACCCTAGGAAATGGCCGCTATGTGGAGCTGAGACCTCACCCCTTTTGAAGGGTCCAGGGGTGCCCTGTTCCAAGCTGCTCCCACTATCAGTCACAGGCACAGGCTTTCTAGAGGAGAAAACACCATTTAGGGAGGGTGCTTTTTAAAGGTAAGAGTGTAACAATGCAAATTCGTGTTTCAGCCAGCTGGGGCAGAGGGCGGGTGACAGAAGCCATATGTGCCATGCCCTCCTGCCCACAGTCCCCTCTCCCCCACCCCTTCTCCCTCTGCCTATGAGACTATGCCCCCACTCGGCTCTCAAGAGGTGGTAAGAAATCTCCAGCCCAACAGTTTGATCATGGGGATACATCAAGTATATTCATAGAGTACCAGGACGCGGTGTAGAGAGCAGGGACACTTCCTCCCCATCTACACCCTTTTACATGCCCCAAAGTCAGCCCACCCACAATCAGCAAAACACCAGAGGAAATTTCCAAATGAGGAGCAAAGGGGCAAAATGCATAAGGGGGCAGGCAGACACCCTAAATGAGCAATGCCAGCCAGATGTAAGAAACACAACTGTGTTGGGACCCCTGGGTGGCTCAGTTGATTAAGCGTATGCCTTCGGCTCAGGTCACGATCCCAGGGTCCTGGGATTGAACCCCACATAGGGCTCCCTGCTCAGCGGGAAGCCTGTTTCTCCCTCTGCCTGCCGCTCTCCCTGCTTGTGTGTTTTCTCACTCTCTGTGACAAATAAATAGATAAAATCTTCAAAAAAGAAAGAAAGGAAGGAAGGAAGAAAGAAAAAAAGAAAGAAAGAACGAACCACAACTGTGCAAATCAAAGTCTAAGAGGATAGCCATTGTGCAGAGCTGGGGGAAAGTTCAGAGCAGCGGGGCTCACAGTGAACTGCAGAGCATGGCCTCCTTTAAAAGGAGCAGCCCAATTAAATTTTTAAAAAGAAGAAATAAATAAAAGGAGCTACCTTCGGGGTGCCTGGGTGGCTCAGTCAGGTAAAGATCCAACTCTTGGTTTGGGCTCAGGCAGGATCTTGGGTTGTGGGATCGAGCTCCAAATCAACCCCTGCGGTTGGCCCAAGTCTGCTGGAGATTCTTTCCATCTTCCCACAGGCTGAGAGCCAGTGCAGAGCCTGCTCAGGGGGTTCTGCCCTCCCAGGAGCTGGCCTGCCCACCCCCTCACTTCTGCTCTGCTGGTGATGCCAGGACTTGATCTCAGAGAGCAGTGGGGGACCAAGGAGAGAGGGTCTGGTCCTGTATGGCTGTCCAGGGCCCTTCCACAGTGGGCTCCGGGAGCTCCCTACTCACACACTCCATGCAGTGACCCCTGCTGGGCTAGTGGCCCAGCCATGGGCAGCAGCAGCAGGCGGGGGAGGGTGCGGGTCCCCCCGGTCCTTGGTCCTGCTGTCACCCCAATTGCAAAAGGTGTTTGAACGAAATTAAACTCCACGGGAAAGTTCTGTCTCCCTGTCAAGTCAGCACCATTTCCAAGGGTCTGTGATTGACACGACTCTTAATGTGCATTTTTAAACATGAGACCATTTTGTGTGCAAATATTACAGGAATATGAATTCCTTGGTCCAGTGATCCCAAGGCTTCCTTTCCTGCTTAGACACCCAAGGATGAAATTGCCCTTGAATGTTATCCTACTCCTCTATTATTTTTATCTGGGGTTCCAGAGCACAGATGAAGCGCACTGGGGAAACATAATTCTGTGGCTGCTTCCAGGAACCTACTCATGTGCTTGTAACCCAGCCAGTCCAGTGCCCTTCCCCATGGCCTTGCCAGCCTACCTGGCAACAGCTCAGGTGAGATGACCCCATGATGCCCCAGGGGGACCCTAGGCTCCAGCCTTGGGTCTCTTGTCGATGCTGGATAAGGTCAGCTTCATGCACCTGCCACTGCTCCATGCTCAGAGGCCCTCACTCAGAAGGGCCCTGCACTAGGTTTAAGGCTCTGCTATGGTGTCTTGAAGTTCTTCACTAATTTTGCAAAAACAGGGCCTGTATTTTTATTTGACCCCAGCCCCCACAAGTCACACAGCAGCCCTGCCTTGGAGGGCTCATACCCCAACATCTACACCATTGTGTGCTCAACTTACGGGGGAATTCTCCATCCCAGCAGATACCAGGTAAAGGCCCACTGCCTCAAACGTGGGGCCACCTTCACAGCCAAGGAAGCCTCAGCTAAAGCTGTTGGCATGTGGTCGCAGAGTCCCAACCAGGGCCAGGAGACTAGTGGGGGAGTCTAGAAGCCTGCAAAGAGGGAGGGAGACACTCACACAGAACTGCAAGAGCATAAGATGGGTACTGTTGGCTTCCTGGAGGTGGGGCCCCAGAGCTGGGGCTGAACTGAATGGGGAACCGGATGGGAGGTGGGGTCTGGAGAAGCCATAAGAATGGGAGGGGAACGTGTGGAGTACAGGAAGTTGAAGTGTGATCAGCAGGCTGGGGGTCCTTGAATGGGAGGATGGGATCCGGAGGTCCCTTTCCCAGGCCACGCCAGCCACCAAGCAGCAACTTTACATTGCCTCCCAGGGTCACGGCACCTGCTGGCCCCCAGGTGTCCCCTGGCCTCTCATCTCCCTGCACAAAGGCTGCTCTAATTCTCCTTGCAGCCTGGGTGAGAGGCAGTCAGGGAACAATGCTATCTGCGCGTGGTGGCACCCAAAATACGACTGTCATTTATTCCGTTATATGAAATTAGAGCACGCCTTGTAGCCATAATGAATCATTCCCTTCTTGCCTCGGCCACGGTGTCAGGCAGGAGCTCGGCATCCCCCATTCAGGGCCTTTCACTTCATTGCAGGCTAATAATAACCCGCGCGGGTGAGCCACATCTTCCCCACACAATGCAGGGCCTGGACGGGCATCGCAGGCAGAAGAGCAGTGCCCGAGGGAGAGGCAGGAGCAAGCCAGGTGGGGACCTGGATGGGGCATCATGCTAGGAGAAAGATAATGCCCAGGGTGGGGAGAGAGAGCACCAGGATGGGGCCTAGGTGGGAACCTGGGTCCCCCAAGTCCCTGTTCCAGCTGCTCCACCTACCAGGAGCAGAGACTAGGGCCCACTGCTCATATCTCTACCGGGATTTTTTCCCCAATCAGTACTCAGGTCTAGCTCAAAAGCTTCTTTTTAAGGAAATCATATCCTGAGCTCCTGCCACCACTGGTGCTCTCACCCTCCATTCAAGGGTGAGCTTTCCAGGGACTATTTCTACCCATCCTGGCCTGGAGCTGCCAAGAGCTGGTTCCACCTCTCTTACCCCACATCCCTTTGCAGTGTAGGCTCTGTAGCAGCAGGTGCTCAGTAGATGAGCAAATGCAACCTGAAGGAGCCAAGTGCCAAGGTGCCTCCTACCAGGGCTATGAGCAGAGCCCCATCTCACCCTGGGCAGAGCAGCCAGATCTAACCCTGCCCTATAGACTCTCCTTCACCAGGACAGTACAAGACCAGCTCAGGGGGAACTGTCTTCCCAGACCCTGTGACTACTGCTTGTCTCTTCCACTAACGGGAACTCAAGGTCTTTAACCACCACATCTGTAGGAGAAGGCACACAACCCATTTTGCTGAATGAAAGAAGAAATGAATGAACAAATGAGTAAGAGCTAAAGGCCATGTGCTAAACAGCATGGAACAAACCCCAGGAAAAAATGATCAGAGAAGGTAAGTTGCTCACTGGTCCCAGAGGACGTAGTGGCAGGGGAAAAAAGGCAGACTAGCAAGACCTAAAATCCAAGAAATGACTACTATGTCAGTTTCTTTGGTTTTCTTTTTTGCTTCATATATGCTAGACCTGGAACTAAGGAAAGCAGAAATCTGGAAACTGTAGCAGTCACAGAAAACAAACCCCCAATGAAAGCCTGATCTCTCTAGCCAAAGGACAAGAAGAGGGGCAGCCAAGTAAGACAGAAAACATTTAAACAATAATTGCTCTACTCCAGTCAAACACTACAGGGAAAAAAGTGGCCCTATCCATATCTACACAAGCAAAGGCAAAAGGCAAGTCTAGAATTCTACCCTAAGGAGGCTGTAACAAGAAACACCAATTTCCCCACCAGAGTAAATCTCTCCAAACTGTCAGTAGAGATCATGGGAGCCTGAACTTCACCTCTTACTTGGCAGTAACAAAACATGCCTCCTATCTCTGACAGAGTCAGAGTAGGCTGACTTTCACCATGCATCAACACAAACAAGACCACCCCCAACACCATGTTAGTGGTACCCACACGGGGAGCTAGTACTTTTACCCACTTTTACCCTAAGTAGTAAGGATCCTCCTCCCTCCAGGGTCAACAGAAGCTAGTGGGAAACCTGGAGGTAGATTATATTTATATTATATATTTTATCTATAGAAAGAAGAGACTTCCGAGCAAAGAGAATCACCAGAGACAGAGAGGGGCATTATATAATAAGAGGGTTAATCCACCAAGAAGCCATAATCCTAAATGTGTGTGTGCCAAATAACACAGCTGAAAAATATTTGAAGCCATAACTGATAGGAGCCCCCCTACTAAACAAAACCATCTGAAACAAAAGGTTTACATACAATTCAGAGTTTCATAACGTAACACAAAATCCCAGGCATCATTTTAAAAAATCGTCATCATACCAGAGAAAACAAAGGTCTCACACTGAATGAAAAAGACAGATTCCAACACCAGGATGACAGAGATGTTACAACTATTTGACAAAAATTTTAAAGCAATCATCATTTTAAAAATGCTTCAGTGAGCAACTGCAAAAACACTTGAAACAAATGGGGGAGAAAAGAGTCTCAACAAAGAAATAAAAGATATAAAGAAGAGCCAAATGAAAATTTTAGGACTGAAAAATATAATAACAAAAGTAAAAGGCTCAGTCAGTGAGCTGAAGAGCAGAATGGAGGGGAAAGAGGAAAGAAGTAGTGAACTGGAAAAGAGAATAACTGACATCAACCAGTCTGAACAACAGAGAGAAAAAATAGACTCAAAAAAATATTAGAGCCGGGACAGGCTTGAAGATGGCGGAGAAGTAGCAAGCTGAGACTGCTTCAGCTAGCCGGAGATCAGCTAGATAGCTTATCTAAAGATTGCAAACACCTGAAAATCCATCGGCAGATCGAAGAGAAGAAGAACAGCAATTCTGGAAACAGAAAAACAACCACTTTCTGAAAGGTAGGACCGGCGGAGAAGTGAATCCAAAGCGACGGGAAGATAGACCCCGGGGGGAGGGGCCGGCTCCCGGCAAGCGGCGGAGCAACCGCGCACAAAATCAGGACTTTTAAAAGTCTGTTCCGCTGAGGGACATCGCTCCAGAGGCTAAACCGGGGCGAAGCCCACGCGGGGTCAGCGTGGCCTCAGGTCCCGCAGGGTCACAGAAGGATCGGGGGTGTCTGAGTGTCGCAGAGCTTGCGGGTATTGGAACGGGAAAGCCGGCTACAGAGACAGAGCCGACAGTAAGATCACAGATCCGTGTTACCTTGAACCGGTCGCAGGCTCGGTGAGCTCGGAGCGCGGCCGGAGGTCAGGCAGACGGGAGTAACTGGGCGCTGTTCTCTGAGGGCGCCCTGAGGAGTGGGGCCCTGGGCTCTCGGCTCCTCCGGGCCGGAGACCAGGAGGCCGCCATTTGTATTCCCGTCCTCTGGAACTCTACGGAAAGCGCTCAGGGAACAAAAGCTCCTGAAAGCAAACCCGAGCGGATTACTCACCCCGGCCCCGGGTAAGGGCGGTGTAATTCCGCCTGGGGCAAAGACACTTGAGAATCACTACAACAGGCCCCTCCCCCAGAAGATCAACAAGAAATCCAGCCGAGACCAAGTTCACCTACCAAGGAGTGCGGTTTCAATACCAAGGAGAGCAGCAGAATTCCAGAGGAGGAGAAAGCCAAGCACGGAACTCATGGCTTTTTTCCTGTGATTTTTTTTAGTCTTGCAGTTAATTTAATTTTTTCTTTTTCATTTTTTTTTTTTTTTTCTCGCCTTCGGGTAAAATTTTTTTTTTTTTTTTAACTGTTACCTTTTTCTTTTTTAACGATTTTTTACTAGTTTATCTAATATATATATATATTTTTTTACATTTTTCTTAGGTGTTTTCTTTTTTAAAAAAAATTCTTTTCTTTTTTTTTTTTTCTTTTTTCTTTCTTCCTTTTTGAACCTCTTTTTATCCCCTTTCTCCCCACTCACGATTTTGGATCTCTTCTAATTTGGCTAAAGCATATTTTCCTGGGGTTGTTGCCACCCTTTTAGTATTTTACTTGCCCCTTCATTTACTCTTATCTGGACAAAATGTCAAGACGTAAAAATTCACCACAAAAAAAAGAACAAGAGGCAGTACCGAAGGCTAGGGACCTAATCAATACAGACATCGGTAATATGTCAGATCTAGAGTTCAGAATGACAATTCTCAAGGTTCTAGCCGGGCTCGAAAAAGGCATGGAAGATATTAGAGAAACCCTCTCGAGAGATATAAAAGCCCTTTCTGGAGAAATAAAAGAACTAAAATCTAACCAAGTTGAAATCAAAAAAGCTATTAATGAGGTGCAATCAAAAATGGAGGCTCTCACTGCTAGGATAAATGAGGCAGAAGAAAGAATTAGTGATATAGAAGACCAAATGACAGAGAATAAAGAAGCTGATCAAAAGAGGGACAAACAGCTACTGGACCACGAGGGGAGAATTCGAGAAATAAGTGACACCATAAGACGAAACAACATTAGAATAATTGGGATTCCAGAAGAAGAAGAAAGTGAGAGGGGAGCAGAAGGTATACTGGAGAGAATTATTGGGGAGAATTTCCCCAATATGGCAAAGGGAACGAGCATCAAAATTCAGGAGGTTCAGAGAATGCCCCTCAAAATCAATAAGAATAGGCCCACACCCCGTCACCTAATAGTAAAATTTACAAGTCTCAATGACAAAGAGAAAATCCTGAAAGCAGCCCGGGAAAAGAAGTCTGTAACATACAATGGTAAAAATATTAGATTGGCAGCTGACTTATCCACAGAGACCTGGCAGGCCAGAAAGAGCTGGCATGATATTTTCAGAGCACTAAACGAGAAAAACATGCAGCCAAGAATACTATATCCAGCTAGGCTATCATTGAAAATAGAAGGAGAGATTAAAAGCTTCCAGGACAAACAACAACTGAAAGAATTTGCAAATACCAAACCAGCTCTACAGGAAATATTGAAAGGGGTCCTCTAAGCAAAGAGAGAGCCTACAAGTGGTAGATCAGAAAGGAACAGAGACCATATACAGTAACAGTCACCTTACAGGCAATACAATGGCACTAAATTCATATCTCTCAATAGTTACCCTGAATGTGAATGGGCTAAATGCCCCTGTCAAAAGACACAGGGTATCAGAATGGATAAAAAAACAAAACCCATCTATATGTTGCCTCCAAGAAACACATTTTAAGCCCGAAGACACCTCCAGATTTAAAGTGAGGGGGTGGAAAAGAATTTACCATGCTAATGGACATCAGAAGAAAGCAGGAGTGGCAATCCTTATATCAGATCAATTAGATTTTAAGCCAAAGACTGTAATAAGAGATGAGGAAGGACACTATATCATACTCAAAGGGTCTGTCCAACAAGAAGATTTAACAATTTTAAATATCTATGCCCCCAACGTGGGAGCAGCCAACTATATAAACCAATTAATAACAAAATCAAAGAAACACATCAACAACAATACAATAATAGTAGGGGACTTTAACACTCCCCTCACTGAAATGGACAGGTCATCCAAGCAAAAGATCAGCAAGGAAATAAAGGCCTTAAATGACACACTGGACCAGATGGACATCACAGATATATTCAGAATATTTCATCCCAAAGCAACAGAATACACATTCTTCTCTAGTGCACATGGAACATTCTCCAGAATAGATCACATCCTCGGTCTTAAATCAGGACTCAACCGGTATCAAAAGATTGGGATCATTCCCTGCATATTTTCAGACCACAATGCTCTAAAGCTAGAACTCAACCACAAAAGGAAGTTTGGAAAGAACCCAAATACATGGAGACTAAACAGTATCCTTCTAAAGAATGAATGGGTCAACCGGGAAATTAAAGAAGAATTGAAAAAAATCATGGAAACAAATGATAATGAAAATACAACGGTTCAAAATCTGTGGGACACAACAAAGGCAGTCCTGAGAGGAAAATATATAGCGGTACAAGCCTTTCTCAAGAAACAAGAAAGGTCTCAGGTACACAACCTAACCCTACACCTAAAGGAGCTGGAGAAAGAACAAGAAAGAAACCCTAAGCCCAGCAGGAGAAGAGAAATCATAAAGATCAGAGCAGAAATCAATGAAATAGAAACCAAAAAAACAATAGAACAAATCAACGAAACTAGGAGCTGGTTCTTTGAAAGAATTAATAAAATTGATAAACCCCTGGCCCGACTTATCAAAAAGAAAAGAGAAAGGACCCAAATAAATAAAATCATGAATGAAAGAGGAGAGATCACAATAACACCAAGGAAATACAAACTATTATAAGAACATACTATGAGCAACTCTACGGCAATAAATTTGACAATCTGGAAGAAATGGATGCATTCCTAGAAACATATAAACTACCACAACTGAACCATGAAGAAATAGAAAGCCTGAACAGACCCATAACCAGTAAGGAGATTGAAACAGTCATTAAAAATCTCCAAACAAACAAAAGCCCAGGGCCAGACGGCTTCCCGGGGGAATTCTACCAAACATTTAAAGAAGAACTAATTCCTATTCTCCTGAAACTGTTCCAAAAAATAGAAATGGAAGGAAAACTTCCAAACTCATTTTATGAGGCCAGCATCACCTTGATCCCAAAACCAGACAAGGATCCCACCAAAAAAGAGAGCTATAGACCGATATCCTTGATGAACACAGATGCGAAAATACTCAACAAAATACTAGCCAATCGGATTCAACAGTACATTAAAAAGATTATTCACCACGACCAAGTGGGATTTATTCCAGGGCTGCAAGGTTGGTTCAACATCCGCAAATCAGTCAATGTGATACAACACATCAATAAAAGTAAGAACAAGAACCATATGATACTCTCAATAGATGCTGAAAAAGCATTTGACAAAGTACAACATCCCTTCCTGATCAAAACTCTTCAAAGTGTAGGGATAGAGGGCACATACCTCAATATCATCAAAGCCATCTATGAAAAACCCACCGCAAATATCATTCTCAATGGAGAAAAACTGAAAGCTTTTCCGCTAAGGTCAGGAACACGGCAGGGATGTCCATTATCACCACTGCTATTCAACATCGTACTAGAGGTCCTAGCCTCAGCAATCAGACAACAAAAGGAAATTAAAGGCATCCAAATCGGCAAAGAAGAAGTCAAATTATCACTCTTCGCAGATTATATGATACTATATGTGGAAAACCCAAAAGACTCCACTCCAAAACTGCTAGAACTTATACAGGAATTCAGTAAAGTGTCAGGATATAAAATCAATGCACAGAAATCAGTTGCATTTCTCTACACCAACAGCAAAACAGAAGAAAGAGATATTAAGGAGTCAATCCCATTTACAATTGCATCCAAAACCATAAGATACCTAGGAATAAACCTAACCAAAGAGACACAGAATCTATACTCAGAAAACTATAAAGTACTCATGAAAGAAATTGAGGAAGACACAAAGAAATGGAAAAATGTTCCATGCTCCTGGATTGGAAGAATAAATATTGTGAAAATGTCTATGCTACCTAAAGCAATCTACACATTTAATGCAATTCCTATCAAAGTACCATCCATCTTTTTCAAAGAAATGGAACAAATAATTCTAAAATTTATATGGAACCAGAAAAGACCTCGAATAGCCAAAGGGATATTGAAAAAGAAAGCCAACGTTGGTGGCATCACAATTCCGGACTTCAAGCTCTATTACAAAGCTGTCATCATCAAGACAGCATGGTACTGGCACAAAAACAGACACATAGATCAATGGAACAGAATAGAGAGCCCAGAAATAGACCCTCAAATCTATGGTCAACTAATCTTCGACAAAGCAGGAAAGAATGTCCAATGGAAAAAAGACAGCCTTTTCAATAAATGGTGCTGGGAAAATTGGACAGCCACATGCAGAAAAATGAAATTGGACCATTTCCTTACACCACACACAAAAATAGACTCAAAATGGATGAAGGACCTCAATGTACGAAAGGAATCCATCAAAATCCTTGAGGAGAACACGGGCAGCAACCTCTTCGACCTCTGCCGCAGCAACATCTTCCTAGGAACAACGCAAAAGGCAAGGGAAGCAAGGGCAAAAATGAACTACTGGGATTTCATCAAGATCAAAAGCTTTTGCACAGCAAAGGAAACAGCCAACAAAACCAAAAGACAACTGACAGAATGGGAGAAGATATTTGCAAACGACATATCAGATAAAGGACTAGTGTCCAGAATCTATAAAGAACTTAGCAAACTCAACACCCAAAGAACAAATAATCCAATCAAGAAATGGGCAGAGGACATGAACAGACATTTCTGCAAAGAAGACATCCAGATGGCGAACAGACACATGAAAAAGTGCTCCATATCACTCGGCATCAGGGAAATACAAATCAAAACCACAATGAGATATCACCTCACACCAGTCAGAATGGCTAAAATCAACAAGTCAGGAAATGACAGATGCTGGCGAGGATGCGGAGAAAGGGGAACCCTCCTACACTGTTGGTGGGAATGCAAGCTGGTGCAGCCACTCTGGAAAACAGCATGGAGGTTCCTCAAAATGTTGAAAATAGAACTGCCCTATGACCCAGCAATTGCACTATTGGGTATTTACCCTAAAGATACAAATGTAGTGATCCAAAGGGACACATGCACCCGAATGTTTATAGCAGCAATGTCCACAATAGCCAAACTATGGAAAGAACCTAGATGTCCATCAACAGATGAATGGATCAAGAAGATGTGGTATATATACACAATGGAATACTATGCAGCCATCAAAAGAAATGAAATCTTGCCATTTGCAACAACGTGGATGGAACTAGAGCGTATCATGCTTAGCGAAATAAGTCAAGCAGAGAAAGACAACTATCATATGATCTCCCTGATATGAGGAAGTGGTGATGCAACATGGAGGCTTAAGTGGGTAGAAGAATAAATGAAACAAGATGGGATTGGGAGGGAGACAAACCATAAGTGACTCTTAATCTCACAAAACAAACTGAGGGTTGCCGGGGGGAGGGGGTTGGGGAGAAGGGGGTGGGATTATGGACATTGGGGAGGGTATGTGATTTGGTGAGTGCTGTGAAGTGTGTAAACCTGGTGATTCACAGACCTGGGGATAAAAATATATGTATATAAAAAATATATGTTTATAAAAAATAAAAAATTTAAAAAAAAAAAAATATTAGAGCCTCAGAGACCTGTGAGATTGTAACAAAAGACCTAACATTCATTTCATCAGAGTCCTGGAAGGAGACAAGAAAGAGGATGGGACTAGAAAATACTCACAGGAAGAAATTTGACACAAAATTTGACAAAAGACATAAACCTACAGATTCAAAGAGCTAAGTTTACCCAGAAAGGGAGAGAGAGAGAGAGAGAGAGAGTATCGAAAAGGATACATCATAATTACACTTCTTAAAACTAAAGATAAAGACAAAATCTTGAAAGCAACCAGGAAAAAAAAAAGTCATGTTAATATATGGTAAAAGCAATTAGAATAATAGTAATTTCTCATCAGAAACCATGGAGGCCAAAAAAAAAAAAAAAGAAAAAGAAAAAGAAAAAGAAAAAGAAACCATGGAGGCCAGCAGAAGTGACATAATGTTCTTCAAGTGCTGAAAAGAAAAGAACAGCCTACCCAGAATTCTATACCCAGCAAAAATACCCACCAGTAATTAAGGAGAAATCAAGACATTCTCCAGTGAGGGGAAAACTTAGAATCTGTCTGGGGAAAACCAACCCTAAAAGAACAGGAAAGGGAAGCTCTTTAAATGGAAAGATGCCCTAAAAGAAAAAAAAATATGGGACATCAAGAAGGCAGGCAGAATTCAATAATCAAAAATGTGGGTAAATAAATGGGCTTCCCTTCTCTTGAGTTTTCCAAATCATGTATGATGGCTGAAGCAAAAATCACAGCACTGTTTAATGTGAATCTAAATGTGTGTAGAGAAAATATTTGAAAAATGGTTATTATAACTGAGGAAGATAAAGATACTTAAAAGGAGATAATGTTTCTATGCTTCATTCAAATTGTGCAATAATGACATGAGTAGACTATCTGTTGTGTTTTTGGAGTGTATCTCTTTATATAGCTTTTTTAGTGGTTGCTCTAGGTATTACATTCTTTATACATAACCCTAACTCACCCAACATGAAAAAGATAATGTGAATAGCCCTACAATGATTAAGAAATTTGCATTTGTAATTTTAAAACTCCCAAAAAGGAAATCTCTAGACCCAGATGGTGTCACTGGTGAATTCTATCAAATGTTTAAATAAGAATTAACACCATTCTACATAATCTCTTCCAGAAAATAAGTAGAGGAATGCTTCCCAATTCATATTATGACACTTGTATTACCCTGATATGAAAACCAGACAAAGACTGTGGAAGCCAGGAAGGAAGGGAGAGAGGGAGGGAGCTAGGGAAGGAGGGAAAGAGAGAGGGAGAGACTGAAGGAGGGAGAGATGGAGGGAAGGAGGAAGAGAGGGAGGAGGAAGGAAACTACATGAGTGTAGATGAAAAAATCCTTCACAAATATTAGCAAATGGGATTCAGAAATGTAATAAAAAATATTATACACAATAACAAATGGGATGCATTCCATTGATGCAAGTCTGGTTCAATATCCGAAAATCAACCAATGCTATTCATCATACTAACAGACTGAAAAGTAAAAATCACATGATGATATTAATTGATGCAGAAAGAGCATGTGACAAAATTCAACACACATTCATATTATAAAAAGAAGAAGAAACTCCCAGGAAACTGGGAATAGTGAGGAACTCCACAATTTGATAAAGTGCATCAACAAACAACTTACAGCTAACATTGCACCTAATAATGAAAGACTGGGATGATTTTCCCTGGAGTTTAGGCAAGGTGTCACTCTCACCACATTTTTTCAACATGTTGCTGCAAGCTTAAGCTGATGCAATAATTTTAAAAGGGAAATAAAAAGCACACAAATGAGAAGAGAAGAAATGAAACTGTTTACATTTGAAGATGACATAATTATCTATGTAGAAATCTATTTTAAAAAATCTTCCAGAACTAAAGGCAAATTCAGTAAGTTTTCAGGATACCAGATAAACATGCAAAAAGCAATTGTATTTCAATATACTGGCAGTGAACACATCAACACCAAATTTTAAAAAATAGTACCTTTATAATTGTTCAGAAAAATGAAATACTAAGGTGTAAATCTAATGAAATATGTGCAAGACATATACAACTATACATCCTAGTAAAAGAAATGAAAGATCTAAGCAAATAAGGAGACATACCATGTTCATAGATAAGAAGACTCAACGTGCTAATGATTACTTCTTCTGAAATTGATATACAGATTTCATGCAATATCTACCAAAATTCCACAAATGAATATAACATGTATATATTATGCTGAGTGAAAAAACAACAATCCCCAAAGTTATAATTCCATCTGTGTAATATTTTTGAAACAACACAAGTATAGAAACAAGTACAGAAACAGATTAGTGTTTGGGAAGGAGAAGGAAATAAAACAAGGACAACATGAGATGTTCTTATGGGAATGGAACTGCTTTGTATGTTGCCTACATCCATATCAATATCCTAATTGTGAGAATGCACTATAGTTTTACAGAATGCTATGAGGGTAACTCATTAAGAATTCATGGGATCTCTCTGTATGATTTCTTACAACTGCACATGAACCTACAATTATCTCAAAATAAAAGTTTCATTTTTTTAATCCCTAAAAATCAAGATAACAAAACAGTTGATGATACGTACTTCTCCTTATAAAAGTATTCCAACTAATGAATTAAGAAGATGTGGTAGAAATAGGACATAGCCATTTTGCAGCCCTAAAGTACTGGAAGATTTTACTTTTGGGGGCCACTGGCCCCTCTGGTCATCTGGGTGAAGTGTGCAACTCTTCTCAGAAGAATGATATTTAGTAAAATGTATAGGTTATAAACTATTGAAATATAGTTATCAAAATATTTTTCAAAAAGCAAACGTGTGGCATGATAATATATATGAATCTTCATTTACTTATCAAATAATAAGGTCTACTGGCAGATTCAACCATTTCAAAGTGGAAATAAGCATCAGTTGTATTTTGAGACATGGGTATCTGCAATAGCTAGACAGAAGAACATGTTAAGTGATATGAAAACAGAGCAATCAGCAAAATCAAGTTGCAGGGAAACAGTACAGCTCATCCAGTTCCTTCAGCAAATTCCAAAGGGAAGAGAGAGAAAGGGTGAAAAAAGATGAGGGTTAGCCCATTGCAGTGGATGGACCTTATCTGACTGAAACAAAAAAACCTTTTCAAAGAAAAATTGAGGTTCTGAGACAAGCAGAGAAAACTTAACCATCGACTGAATATTTGACAATATGGAGGAATGTGGGTAATTTAAAGCGAGATAAAGGTATTATACTTCTGCTTTTTGAAGAAGTCCTTATCTTTTAGAAATGCATTCTGAGTTGTTGATGGGTGAAACAACATGGTATCTGGGATTTGCTTCAATAAACCAAGGGACAGGAAGGGGTCTGGGAGTTGGACCTGGGGAACTGGGGTTCTGTTTCTCTGGCCATGTTCCTTTTGTATATTTGTTACTCTTTCCATAGTAAAAATTCAAAAATAAAGTTTCAATAAATGCCACCATACATGATTCTTTGTTTTCATCCAGGATTATTCTCTGAAGACAATTCCTCAAAGTGGAATTCAGCACTTGAAGGATATGCACACTGTAAGGTCTTTGAAATGTTTTGCTGGAGTGAAGTAGTGGGACAGGTGGCAGGGAATCTGCTAGTGATTCTCTCTCTCCCTCTGCCCCTCCTCACTCTCTCTCCTCCCACTCTCAATAAATAAATCTTTTTTTAAAATGAAGAAAGAAGTGAGTGGTTTTCTTCTAAGATTTTTTTTTTTTAATTTGACAGACAGAGATCGTAAGTAGGCAGAGAGGCAGGCAAAGAGAGAGAGGAGGAAGCAGGCTCCCTGCTGAGCAGAGAGCCCGATTCGGCCCGATCCCAGGACCCTGGGATCATGACCCGAGCGGTTATGACCGGAGTGGTTAAGGCAGCGGCTTAACCACTGAGCCACCCAGGCGCCCCAAAGTGAGTGGTTTTCTTAATAAATAAATTCTTAAGACAACCAGATCAAATAATACTAAACTGTATATGGAAAGACAAAAGACCCCAAATAGCCAAAGCAGTCTTGAGAAAAAACAAAACTGGTGATACCACAATCCCAAATTTCAAGATACACTACAAAGCTGCAGTAATGAAAAGAGTATGGTACTGGCACAGAAACAGAGTTAATGGAACAGGATAGAAAACCCAGAAAGGGACCCATGCTTTTATGGTCAATTAATCTACAACAAAGGAGGCATGACTATCCAATGGGGAAAGACAGTCTCTTCAACAAATGACATTGGGAAAATTGCATAGCTACATACAAAAGAATGAAATGAAAGATGGTGATTAAGGGGACGCCTGGGTGGCTCAGTTGGTTAAGCAGCTGCCTTCGGCTCAGGTCATGATCCCAGCGTCCTGGGATCAAGTCCCACATCGGGCTCCTTGCTCTGCAGGGAGCATGCTTCTCCCTCTGACTCTGCCTTCCACTCTGTCTGCCTGTGCTCGCTCTCGCTTGCTCTCTCTGACAAATAAATAAAATCTTTAAAAAAAAAAAAAGAAAGATGATGATTAAGAATGAAATTATAAACTTCATTAAAAAATACAGTTAGAAGAAATGAAACTTTCTTACACCATACACAAAAATAAACTCAAAACAGATTAAAGACCTAACTGTGAGACCTGACACCACAAAAACACCTAGAAGAAAATATAGGCCATAATTTCTATGACATGGGCCATAGAAATATTGTTCTAGGTATGTCTCCTCAGGCAAGGAAAACAAAAGCAAAATTAAACTATTGGGACTATACCAAAATAAAAAGCTTTTGATGGTTTTGAAACCATCAACAAAACAAAAAAAGCAACCTATGGGAGAAGAGAAGATATTTGCAAATGATATATCTGATAAGGGGATTAATAATTAATATCCAGGGGGAGGAGTCAAGATGGCGGAGAAGTAGCAAGCTGAGACTGCTTCAGCTAGCCGGAGATCAGCTAGATAGCTTATCTAAAGATTGCAAACACCTGAGAATCCATCGGCAGATCGAAGAGAAGAAGAGCAGCAATTCTGGAAACAGAAAAACAACCACTTTCTGAAAGGTAGGACCGGCGGAGAAGTGAATCCAAAGCGACGGGAAGATAGACCCCGGGGGGAGGGGCCGGCTCCCGGCAAGCGGCGGAGCAACCGTGCACAAAATCAGGACTTTTAAAAGTCTGTTCCGCGGAGGGACATCGCTCCAGAGGCTAAACCGGGGCGAAGCCCACGCGGGGTCAGCGTGGCCTCAGGTCCCGCAGGGTCACAGAAGGATCGGGGGTGTCTGAGTGTCGCAGAGCTTGCGGGTATTGGAACGGGAAAGCCGGCTACAGAGACAGAGCCGACAGTAAGCTCGCAGCTCCGTGTTACCTTGAACCGGTCGCAGGCTCGGTGAGCTCGGAGCGCGGCCGGAGGTCAGGCAGACGGGAGTGGCTGGGCGCTGTTCTCTGAGGGCGCACTGAGGAGTGGGGCCCTGGGCTCTCGGCTCCTCCGGGCCGGAGACCAGGAGGCCGCCATTTGTATTCCCGTCCTCTGGAACTCTACGGAAAGCGCTCAGGGAACAAAAGCTCCTGAAAGCAAACCCGAGCGGATTACTCACCCCGGCCCCGGGTAAGGGCGGTGTAATTCCGCCTGGGGCAAAGACACTTGAGAATCACTACAACAGGCCCCTCCCCCAGAAGATCAACAAGAAATCCAGCCGAGACCAAGTTCACCTACCAAGGAGTGCGGTTTCAATACCAAGGAGAGCAGCAGAATTCCAGAGGAGGAGAAAGCCAAGCACGGAACTCATGGCTTTTTTCCTGTGATTTTTTTTAGTCTTGCAGTTAATTTAATTTTTTCTTTTTCATTTTTTTTTTTTTTTTCTCGCCTTCGGGTAAAATTTTTTTTTTTTTTTTAACTGTTACCTTTTTCTTTTTTAACGATTTTTTACTAGTTTATCTAATATATATATATATATTTTTTTACATTTTTCTTAGGTGTTTTCTTTTTTAAAAAAAATTCTTTTCTTTTTTTTTTTTTCTTTTTTCTTTCTTCCTTTTTGAACCTCTTTTTATCCCCTTTCTCCCCACTCACGATTTTGGATCTCTTCTAATTTGGCTAAAGCATATTTTCCTGGGGTTGTTGCCACCCTTTTAGTATTTTACTTGCCCCTTCATTTACTCTTATCTGGACAAAATGACAAGACGTAAAAATTCACCACAAAAAAAAGAACAAGAGGCAGTACCGAAGGCTAGGGACCTAATCAATACAGACATCGGTAATATGTCAGATCTAGAGTTCAGAATGACAATTCTCAAGGTTCTAGCCGGGCTCGAAAAAGGCATGGAAGATATTAGAGAAACCCTCTCGAGAGATATAAAAGCCCTTTCTGGAGAAATAAAAGAACTAAAATCTAACCAAGTTGAAATCAAAAAAGCTATTAATGAGGTGCAATCAAAAATGGAGGCTCTCACTGCTAGGATAAATGAGGCAGAAGAAAGAATTAGTGATATAGAAGACCAAATGACAGAGAATAAAGAAGCTGATCAAAAGAGGGACAAACAGCTACTGGACCATGAGGGGAGAATTCGAGAAATAAGTGACACCATAAGACGAAACAACATTAGAATAATTGGGATTCCAGAAGAAGAAGAAAGTGAGAGGGGAGCAGAAGGTATACTGGAGAGAATTATTGGGGAGAATTTCCCCAATATGGCAAAGGGAACAAGCATCAAAATTCAGGAGGTTCAGAGAATGCCCCTCAAAATCAATAAGAATAGGCCCACACCCCGTCACATAATAGTAAAATTTACAAGTCTCAATGACAAAGAGAAAATCCTGAAAGCAGCCCGGGAAAAGAAGTCTGTAACATACAATGGTAAAAATATTAGATTGGCAGCTGACTTATCCACAGAGACCTGGCAGGCCAGAAAGAGCTGGCATGATATTTTCAGAGCACTAAACGAGAAAAACATGCAGCCAAGAATACTATATCCAGCTAGGCTATCATTGAAAATAGAAGGAGAGATTAAAAGCTTCCAGGACAAACAACAACTGAAAGAATTTGCAAATACCAAACCAGCTCTACAGGAAATATTGAAAGGGGTCCTCTAAGCAAAGAGAGAGCCTACAAGTGGTAGATCAGAAAGGAACAGAGACCATATACAGTAACAGTCACCTTACAGGCAATACAATGGCACTAAATTCATATCTCTCAATAGTTACCCTGAATGTGAATGGGCTAAATGCCCCTGTCAAAAGACACAGGGTATCAGAATGGATAAAAAAACAAAACCCATCTATATGTTGCCTCCAAGAAACACATTTTAAGCCCGAAGACACCTCCAGATTTAAAGTGAGGGGGTGGAAAAGAATTTACCATGCTAATGGACATCAGAAGAAAGCAGGAGTGGCAATCCTTATATCAGATCAATTAGATTTTAAGCCAAAGACTGTAATAAGAGATGAGGAAGGACACTATATCATACTCAAAGGGTCTGTCCAACAAGAAGATTTAACAATTTTAAATATCTATGCCCCCAACGTGGGAGCAGCCAACTATATAAACCAATTAATAACAAAATCAAAGAAACACATAAACAACAATACAATAATAGTAGGGGACTTTAATATTCCCCTCACTGAAATGGACAGATCATCCAAGCAAAAGATCAGCAAGGAAATAAAGGCCTTAAATGACACACTGGACCAGATGGACATCACAGATATATTCAGAATATTTCATCCCAAAGCAACAGAATACACATTCTTCTCTAGTGCACATGGAACATTCTCCAGAATAGATCACATCCTCGGTCCTAAATCAGGACTCAACCGGTATCAAAAGATTGGGATCATTCCCTGCATATTTTCAGACCACAATGCTCTAAAGCTAGAACTCAACCACAAAAGGAAGTTTGGAAAGAACCCAAATACATGGAGACTAAACAGTATCCTTCTAAAGAATGAATGGGTCAACCGGGAAATTAAAGAAGAATTGAAAAAAATCATGGAAACAAATGATAATGAAAATACAACGGTTCAAAATCTGTGGGACACAACAAAGGCAGTCCTGAGAGGAAAATATATAGCGGTACAAGCCTTTCTCAAGAAACAAGAAAGGTCTCAGGTACACAACCTAACCCTACACCTAAAGGAGCTGGAGAAAGAACAAGAAAGAAACCCTAAGCCCAGCAGGAGAAGAGAAATCATAAAGATCAGAGCAGAAATCAATGAAATAGAAACCAAAAAAACAATAGAACAAATCAACGAAACTAGGAGCTGGTTCTTTGAAAGAATTAATAAAATTGATAAACCCCTGGCCCGACTTATCAAAAAGAAAAGAGAAAGGACCCAAATAAATAAAATCATGAATGAAAGAGGAGAGATCACAACTAACACCAAGGAAATACAAACTATTATAAGAACATACTATGAGCAACTCTACGGCAATAAATTTGACAATCTGGAAGAAATGGATGCATTCCTAGAAACATATAAACTACCACAACTGAACCATGAAGAAATAGAAAGCCTGAACAGACCCATAACCAGTAAGGAGATTGAAACAGTCATTAAAAATCTCCAAACAAACAAAAGCCCAGGGCCAGACGGCTTCCCGGGGGAATTCTACCAAACATTTAAAGAAGAACTAATTCCTATTCTCCTGAAACTGTTCCAAAAAATAGAAATGGAAGGAAAACTTCCAAACTCATTTTATGAGGCCAGCATCACCTTGATCCCAAAACCAGACAAGGATCCCACCAAAAAAGAGAGCTATAGACCGATATCCTTGATGAACACAGATGCGAAAATACTCAACAAAATACTAGCCAATCGGATTCAACAGTACATTAAAAAGATTATTCACCACGACCAAGTGGGATTTATTCCAGGGCTGCAAGGTTGGTTCAACATCCGCAAATCAGTCAATGTGATACAACACATCAATAAAAGTAAGAACAAGAACCATATGATACTCTCAATAGATGCTGAAAAAGCATTTGACAAAGTACAACATCCCTTCCTGATCAAAACTCTTCAAAGTGTAGGGATAGAGGGCACATACCTCAATATCATCAAAGCCATCTATGAAAAACCCACCGCAAATATCATTCTCAATGGAGAAAAACTGAAAGCTTTTCCGCTAAGGTCAGGAACACGGCAGGGATGTCCATTATCACCACTGCTATTCAACATCGTACTAGAGGTCCTAGCCTCAGCAATCAGACAACAAAAGGAAATTAAAGGCATCCAAATCGGCAAAGAAGAAGTCAAATTATCACTCTTCGCAGATTATATGATACTATATGTGGAAAACCCAAAAGACTCCACTCCAAAACTGCTAGAACTTATACAGGAATTCAGTAAAGTGTCAGGATATAAAATCAATGCACAGAAATCAGTTGCATTTCTCTACACCAACAGCAAGACAGAAGAAAGAGATATTAAGGAGTCAATCCCATTTACAATTGCATCCAAAACCATAAGATACCTAGGAATAAACCTAGCCAAAGAGACACAGAATCTATACTCAGAAAACTATAAAGTACTCATGAAAGAAATTGAGGAAGACACAAAGAAATGGAAAAATGTTCCATGCTCCTGGATTGGAAGAATAAATATTGTGAAAATGTCTATGCTACCTAAAGCAATCTACACATTTAATGCAATTCCTATCAAAGTACCATCCATCTTTTTCAAAGAAATGGAACAAATAATTCTAAAATTTATATGGAACCAGAAAAGACCTCGAATAGCCAAAGGGATATTGAAAAAGAAAGCCAACGTTGGTGGCATCACAATTCCGGACTTCAAGCTCTATTACAAAGCTGTCATCATCAAGACAGCATGGTACTGGCACAAAAACAGACACATAGATCAATGGAACAGAATAGAGAGCCCAGAAATAGACCCTCAACTCTATGGTCAACTAATCTTCGACAAAGCAGGAAAGAATGTCCAATGGAAAAAAGACAGCCTTTTCAATAAATGGTGCTGGGAAAATTGGACAGCCACATGCAGAAAAATGAAATTGGACCATTTCCTTACACCACACACAAAAATAGACTCAAAATGGATGAAGGACCTCAATGTACGAAAGGAATCCATCAAAATCCTTGAGGAGAACACGGGCAGCAACCTCTTCGACCTCTGCCGCAGCAACATCTTCCTAGGAACAACGCAAAAGGCAAGGGAAGCAAGGGAAAAAATGAACTACTGGGATTTCATCAAGATCAAAAGCTTTTGCACAGCAAAGGAAACAGTTAACAAAATCAAAAGACAACTGACAGAATGGGAGAAGATATTTGCAAACGACATATCAGATAAAGGACTAGTGTCCAGAATCTATAAAGAACTTAGCAAACTCAACACCCAAAGAACAAATAATCCAATCAAGAAATGGGCAGAAGACATGAACAGACATTTCTGCAAAGAAGACATCCAGATGGCGAACAGACACATGAAAAAGTGCTCCATATCACTCGGCATCAGGGAAATACAAATCAAAACCACAATGAGATATCACCTCACACCAGTCAGAATGGCTAAAATCAACAAGTCAGGAAATGACAGATGCTGGCGAGGATGCGGAGAAAGGGGAACCCTCCTACACTGTTGGTGGGAATGCAAGCTGGTGCAGCCACTCTGGAAAACAGCATGGAGGTTCCTCAAAATGTTGAAAATAGAACTGCCCTATGACCCAGCAATTGCACTATTGGGTATTTACCCTAAAGATACAAATGTAGTGATCCAAAGGGACACATGCACCCGAATGTTTATAGCAGCAATGTCCACAATAGCCAAACTATGGAAAGAACCTAGATGTCCATCAACAGATGAATGGATCAAGAAGATGTGGTATATATACACAATGGAATACTATGCAGCCATCAAAAGAAATGAAATCTTGCCATTTGCAACAACATGGATGGAACTAGAGCGTATCATGCTTAGCGAAATAAGTCAAGCAGAGAAAGACAACTATCATATGATCTCCCTGATATGAGGAAGTGGTGATGCAACATGGAGGCTTAAGTGGGTAGAAGAATAAATGAAACAAGATGGGATTGGGAGGGAGACAAACCATAAGTGACTCTTAATCTCACAAAACAAACTGAGGGTTGCCGGGGGGAGGGGGTTGGGGAGAAGGGGGTGGGATTATGGACATTGGGGAGGGTATGTGATTTGGTGAGTGCTGTGAAGTGTGTAAACCTGGTGATTCACAGACCTGGGGATAAAAATATATGTATATAAAAAATATATGTTTATAAAAAATAAAAAATTAAAAAAAAAAAAAAATAATTAATATCCAAAATATGTAAAGAATTTACATGCAACTCAACACCAAAAAAAAAAAAAAATCCCATTTAAAAATGGGCAGAGAACCTGAATAGATATTTCTCCAAAGAAGACATACAGATGGCCAACAGACGTGTGAAAAGATGCTCAACATCACCAGCCATCAGGGAAATGCAAACCAAAACCACCATAAGATATCTCCTTACACCTGTCAGAATAGCTAAAATCAAAAAGACAAGAAATAACAAGCGTTGGCAAGGATATGGAGTAAAAGGGTCCCTCATGCACCATTGGTAGGAATGCAATTTGTGCAGCCACTCTGGAAAATAATAGGGCATCTCCTCAAAAAAATTAAAAATAGAAATACCATAAGATCTAGTAATTCCACTATTGGGTATCTCTCCAAAGAAAATGAAAAAAATCATTTGAAAAAATTGATGCACCCCAGTGTTGATTTAGAGAGAGAGAGGGGGAGAGTGTGTGTGTGTGTGTGTGTGTGTGTACAAAGGAGTATTACTCAGCCATAAAAAAGAAAGACATCTCACCATTTGTACCAACGTGAACAAAACTGGAGGGTATAATACTAAGTGAAATAAGCCAGTCAGAGAAATGTCAAATACCATATGATTTCATTCTTAGGTGGAGTTAAAGAAACAAAACAAAAACCAGAGATCAAAAAAAAAAAAAAAAAACCAGATTCTTAAACATAGAGAACAAACTGGCAATTGCCGGGGGGAGGCTGGGTGGAATAAAATAGATATAGGGGATTAAGAGCACAGTGACAGTGATCAGCATGGAATCATCACTATACTATACACCTGCCACTAACATAACGCTGTTAACTACACTCCAATAAAAAACAAATTTAAAAAGCATAAAAATAGGTCAATATATACTGCCTGCTAAAAAATAAAAATTTATTAATTAAATTTTTAAAAATTAAAAATAATAATAGAATAGGCCAACATGTATTTGTCTAAGAGAAGTAAGGGAGTGTTCATCCCAAGCAGGGAGTCTAAGGACGTGGCAGACACAGAAGCCTGCCCCCGCTGTCTGCCTCCTCCTCCTTACAAAGCAGGCTTCTGGAGGAAGAGACAGATCCCGTGCTCAGCTTCCCGCAGTCAGCCCCGATGCTGGCTGGTGAACCCCGGGGACCCCAAGGAGCACCAAACAGCACCCACAATGTTTGCAGACCCAAAATAACAGAGGTTTATATTCTCTACGCATTTTTCAAAGACTATTTGTATGTGTCCTGTACTACAAATCAAATGGGGGGGGGCAGTGTTCTCAACACCTGAAATAAAATAATACAAACTGCCCAGAGCACTTGTGTTCTGAAGGAGAGGTGTTTATTTTCCAAATTTCCTCAATGAACAGAAATCTGCAGAGCTTAGAACCAAAAAGCCCTTTTCTCCCTTCTTTCTCCCCTTGCCTCCTCCTTCCACCTTTTCCTGTTTGTCTTCCTAGAAGGGTTAGGTCATGAACAGCACTGGAGAAGGCTGTTCACCCCACCTGCCCCCCAGCTGCAACCCCCTTCCCCCCCCCCCACCTTTCCTATATCCCCAGGACCTGCCCATACAGTATGGCCAATTCTCGCTGGGAGGTCAGAGGAACAAGCACCTGTCAGGGTCTCGGCACAGATGCACAAGGACCAGGGTTTAGAGGTCTGTGCAGTCCAGTTTATAAGTTGTGCTCTAACCCTGTCCTCAGCCTCAGTCCCACAGGCAACTGGGGTGGAACAAAGACCCCAGATTCAGGAGTCAGCGCCCAGCTGCTGGAGAGATCCCATGTCCACAAGCTGAGTATAAGCCACTGGCCACAGGCAGGCAGGGGACACACGGGCACTCAGGAGTAGTGCTCCCTCTTTCCAGCAGCCCCTGGATACAGAAACCTCTCTCCATAGGAAACCCAGAAATTGCTCATTAGTTTAACTCATTCCTAAAAATCGTTCATGAGAATTAGAGACCTAAAACTTGTGCCAGTTTTCTCAATGAGTTTCTTTAGCTCCTCTGCTCTGACTGCCTTCTAGAATTCCCCTCCTACCCTACCAAAGTATCTGGGGCCCCTGAACCCTGGCAAAGCAAGAAATGCTCAGCCAGTACCTCATTTCTATTTTATGCCTCAATACCTTTGGGGTGCATCATTTTCTAATTCTGGGGCAAAGAAATGGCTCCGGCTATACCCCTGCTCCGTCTCCACCAGGGGAGGGAAGCCGTGGTGGCAAAGCCCCTCCCCCTCCACCCCCAGGCTGCTCAGTGCCAGCCAGGTGAGCTCCACCTGTGCCAGGAACTGCCTTTCTGGCCTGTGGGTCCTGCTCCCTCACCTGCAGGGGACCCATCCAGGCCCACTGCTCTTCACCAATGTGACTTCAACTTCTCGTCATAAAATAAAATGATTCTGCTGTTTACGCTGTTAGCTACATTTATCTTTAAGAGCAAGATGTTGAGTTTAGTTTTAATGATGAAAAAAGCCTTTTAAAGGATAACTCATTGGAACTCATTATGTACTATAAAGGCCACTATTTAAAGATTCAGTAATTCCAGTGATGATCTTTTTAAAGCAGATTTATAGCAGAAAATAGTTAGATTCTTTGACTTCAGTTATAATTTTCCATTTTGTAATTTAATACTCCTTTAGTTTATATTTGCACATTAAAAATATAGCATCTAAAAGTCCATCATTAAATACTTTTAATAAGTGCAATAAATAAGTTTTACAGTGTGCATAAATCTAAAAACAAAACCCAACATAAATTGTTAATCTTACACTTTTTCTCATTAATTGCAATACATAAACATATGTTTTATACAAAGATATTTGCTACAAAATAAGTATAATAAATACAGTTTACCACATGTATTAATCTTAATAGTTACAAGCTGTTAATCTTATATATTAGGTAATAATTTGCAATAAATAATTGTTTATTATCTTGATGTTTGCTTGTCTTGGGTTTTAGCAATATGCAATAAAGAAATGCAATTTTGAATAATTTGATTGTAAGACTGCTGGGGAAATACTGTATGTTATAATTAGCTGAGAGAGGTTTCTGTTCACAAGAAGAACCACGGAGATGGGAAGAAATCACCAAACCGTACGTTAGCGAGTCCATAAATAATTTTTAAAAGTTCAGTTTCCAATAATACAAATTTTTAAAGCTTACGTACAAAAGCAATTAGTGCAACCTGTCCCGTTCTTGAGGGCCTTTGTCATTACATAGTCACAGGGGACAAAGGGAGCGGGAAGCCCCACGGAAGCTGCCCAGGTCCCGAGGTGGGAAGATGGCCGCCTTCCGTGGGAAGAGTGGCCGCCGGCCCCGCGGGCCTGGGAGCGCACCCCCGGGAACAGCCAGCACCCCCAGGAACAGCCAGCAGGAGCGCGCGCCAGCGCCCACCCCTGACCTTCAGCAGGCCCTTATTCCGTTCCACGGGAAAACGTCGCGCTATTTTTCAGGGACGGGTTGTCACCTTGACTGAACTTAATAAAAACTGTTAATCTTATATGTAAAGGTAATAATTTGTCATAAATAATTGTTCATTATCTGGGTATTTGCTTGTCTTGGAGTTCAGCAATATGCAATAAAGCAGTGCAATTTTGAGTAATTTGATTGTAAGACTGCTGGGGAAATGCGGTGGACTGTAATGAGCGGAGGGAGGGTCCTGTGGACAAGAGAGACAGAGGCAGAACCAGACCACCGTCTACCAGCGCCTGTCCTCGCCCCTTGCCACTGAGAACATGGGGTCTTTAAATATTCACTCCAAGACAGCCAGCCAACCGGCTCCCTTTCTTCTGTTCCAGACGAAAACCTCACTGGGAGGAATCCGCTTTGGCTGAATTAGGACTGGATCCTTCAGTGGTGCTGAGGTCATCCCCAGGGAAGCTCGGGTCCTACAGGTGGGCACTGGAAATGCAGCTGCAGGGGAGGGTCCCGGCCGAGGCCCTTGTGCTAGCCACTCTGTGTCAAAGGCTCACCTGGGCGCCTGACACTCTCCCTGCAGTGGCCACACCACACCCCCGTCACATCCTTCCAGGCACACAGCTGGAGCTGTCCCAGCCAACCGGAGTCGGTGCTGTCGGGGAGTGAGCAACCTGTGGGCTCTGCCACAGTAACTCTAGGAAAACCTCCCCCAGCGGAGCAAAGAAAGGAGGCAGGGAGGGGGGAAGAAAGAAGGGAGGGTGGCAGGAGGAAGAGAGGATGGGAGAAAGAGCGGGGGGGCCGGGAGGGTGGGAAGCAGTGAGGCAGAGAGGGAGGGAGGGAGGGAGGAAAAGAGAGGGAAAGGGAAGGGGAGGGAAGGGAAGGGAGAAGGAAGGAAGGAGAAAAAGGGAGGAAGCCAGGAAGGCAGGCAGGGAGGGAGGGAGAAGAGAGAAAGAAAGAGGGAGGGAGGGAGGAATGGAGGAGGAGAGGAAGTACGAGGGAGGGAGGGAGAGAAAGGGAGAAAAGGAAGGAGGGAAGGGAAAGGGAAAGAAAGAAAGAGGGAGTAAGGAAGAAAGAGAAAAAGAGAAAGGGAGGAAGCCGGGAAGGAAGGGAGGGAGGGACCAGACGGAATCTCAAACCGATTATAAGCCCAAACAACTTTTTCTACTGTAGACAGTATTAGCACCCCCATAAAAATACCCACATCCTAACACACATCAAGTGATAGAAAAGTCTTCACATCAAAGCACACCAGCAAAGTGTTCCAGTGGTTTGAACATCTGTACTTCTAGCACCACAAGTCCCTGGTACCTCCAGCAGGGCTTCCCCCTTCCACATACAGCCCTCCTGCCTGACCTGAAGTATAAGCCACTGGCACCTCTCTTCCCAGGGCAGTGTGTCCCAGGGCACAAGCTGGGACTGTCCATGAGGGCAACAGGTCAGTGCATGGGCACTCCCACCAAGAACTGGCTTCAGGTAGAGCTGGTTCCAGGATCCCAGGAGCCAGCTCCACAAGCCCAAGGTCCAAAAGGTCTAAATACAACAAGGGCCCACTGATTTGTCCTTTCCTCAGTGAGCAGCTCCCCTCCCATCACCCTGCCCTCTGCCAGGCTGGTCAGGGATGGAAGCCAACACACACACACACACACACACACACACACACGGGCATGCATCTCCAACAAGGCCCTCAGCTCTCAGGTGTCCCTCCTCCCAGGCTCACCAAGCCCCCAATCCTGTATACCAAACAATAGGACAACTGCTCTCAGGGTGCTGCTAGACCCCCAGGAGAAGGGACCTGCCCACAACCTCTCCCTTCATGCCCCCCACCGCAAAATCCGGGGATGAAGAGGCCTCTTGAGGTTCATAAGGGGTCAACCGAGCCCCGCCCCAGCTCATTAAGAGGAAGAAATTTTAGGACGTCGCAAGAGAGTCGGGAAACCCTGGCTAATCCGGACTCCTGATGGAGGGCCCAGCGTGAAATGGGGACCACTCTCATGTGAGAGCCCCAAAGGGGGGCCCGCGTGCTCTTCTCAAGCTGAAGGGGAAGGAAAAGATGGCCGGGCAAGTCTGCTGTTCAGAGGCAACTGCCACAGAAAGCCAGGAATGACTAACACTCCAGAGCCACTAGGGCAGATGGAACCGCGCCTTCCCCTTGCCCGAAGATGCAAAAAGCAATCCAAGTCCCTGGGCGGCGTGGGGCAACTGCGGAAATCTCGCAGCCAGATGAAGCTCATAAATTTCCCCTATGAACAATTGTTTTCATTTCCCTCCCATGCCACTAGATATTATAAGTGGAAAGCAAAACACAAGTAAATATGTTCATTCCACTCTTGTGATCAGTGATAAACGAGAGACTGCGGAGGCTGACAAAGGTCAGCCGGCCGAGTGCGGCGGGTCTGCGAGCGGACACTGCCATCCTCCGGCCGTGCGCGGGACTGCACCGGCCGGCACCGCCCGACTCGCCTGCAGGCCGGGGCTCCAAGTACGCACAGGGCGCTGTCTCACGTTCCAGTTCCAGGCAAGTTCCCCTCGCTCCGCCCGGGACATCAATACATACAAACCACAGAAAGGTGAGAAAGCCCAGAAAACCTCCAGTTAAAAATAACCATCACTTATTACCCCTCTCATAAATATAACCCTTCTCATTTACGTTTTAGCACATTTTTCTTGTCTTATACTATGAGCTTTCTATGATGCGTGCAGAAGCTATGCATACAAAATATAAAAGGGTTCACACAATGTCCAATCATGATCTTCCATGTAACATTAAGGCTAAACTCATCTCCACAAATATCTTTTTAAGGGCTGCATAATATTTCAGCTTGTGGTATATTAAAAGTTATTTATCCATCCCCCAATCACTATTCCTTCAAAGCGCTTCTAATGTTTGAATCGTTCCCCATAAACCCTAAATCTTCATGCATGAACTTTTGTTCACATTGTTTACATCACCAGAGGTGGAATTACTAAGAAGGTAAACATTCTTAAGGCTCTTAATGACACTACTGTTTTCTAGATGTGTAATGCCTATGTGCAGAATATTACAAGAAATGACGGGTGAACATCAAACCGTACCCAAATGAGTAATAAAAGCACTTGCTTTTTTTTGCAGAAGTCTCAGTACAGTCCTCCCCCATCTTATCTTTCAACAAAATGCAAATCCAAAAAAACTCCTACAAAGTTTTCTTGATATTTTGTCACACTGATTTCAAATTTCACTGAAAGTATAGAGAAGCAAAAAATAGCCAAGAAATATTGTCATAAAAAAGGAAAAGAGAGAGAGAAGCGGGGTTTGCTCAACCAGATCTTAAAATATGTTTCGGAAAGCAACAATAATTAAAACAGTGGAGCAAAGGAGCACCTGAGTGGCTCAGTTGGGTAGGCATGCAACTCTTGATCTCAGCAAGGCTTTTGATCTCAGGGTGATGAGTTCAAGCCCTGTGTTGGGCTCCACACAGAGTGGAGCCTACATTTAAAAAAAAAAAAAAAAGTGAAGCACAAAGTAGAGTTCAGAAAGACCCACATATGCATACATTTATATTTTTAACACAAAGGCATTTCATAGCAATGAGGAAAGGATAACTAATTCATAATAATATAAGTACAGTCTGCCACTCATCCCAGAAAATAAAATTAGTACCTTGCTTGATACCACATAGTAAAGCAAATCTTACAGTAATAAAAGATTTAAAATTTTAAGTGAAATGAAAAATATACCATCTATGTAAATTGTGATGGGGAAGCTTTTTCTAAATCAAATTCCAAGGTCAGGAACTAGATAGCTAAATTTGAATTGCACAAATTTAAAATGTCCACCTGTGAAGATGCAGTCTTTCAGTTGAAAGGTAAACCAAAATCAGGGGAAAAGATTTAATACATATAACAGAAGGTTAATTCCCCTAATGTATAAAGCTTTCTTAGAAACAAATAACAAAGAAGTATTTTAACAAGAAAAATTGTATTGAGGACATGAATAGCAATTCATGAAAGAATAAATACAAATGACAAATAAGCATATAAAAGATGCTCAACCTTATTAGTCATCAAAGACATGCAAATTTAAGCAAAAATGAGATCACTAGGGCTCCTGTATTGGGAAAGGTAGAAACAACGATATAGAATGTTGTCAAGGGCAAAGAAATGAACCCTTTCAACACCACTGGCTGATAGGATAAGTTGGGTAAAGTTTATGAAGGGTAAGTTGGTAATTTATCAAAATGCACACCCAAAAACTCAACTTTCAAAGGAATCACTCATGGATGTGTATAAAGATTTAGTTCAAGCTGCTCACTGCTTTTGGGAAACAAATCATATGTCCAACAACACAAAAGTAAACATACCTGTACATAGATATGCATGTATATATATAAATTCTCCATACAAAAGAGTCCTCAAGAGCAATGTTCTAGAATTGTACTTATTAACCTTTAAAGATTTATCATAACATACTGTTAAGTAATAAGAGGCAAATTATAAACAATGTAACTGTGCTTCCTGCATGCATAGAAAAAACTGAGGGTACACCTCCAAATAATAAGTGTGTGAGGTTATAAGTAATTTTTAATATTCTTTTTCTGATTGGTATTTTCTAACTTTCCACATTTAATGATTTCTTATCAATTGTTAATGAGAAAAATCATTTTTAGTGGTTTCCTAGAAATGCACTGATTTACACTCCCATCAGCGGTGCATTTAGGTGTTTGCTCATATATTCATGGAATATGCTCAGACGCATACTCAGACTAAAGGTACATTCTAGAAGCTGAGCCACAGGCATAAACCCTAATGGAGTTGCAGGTTCGGGAGATGGAGAACAAAGCAAGAGAGCAGAGCTGGGAGGATCTGCCCAGCCCTGCCCTGCAGCTGAACCTACAGAAGGAGCAGGGTGAGGGAGGGTGCGGAGAGGGAGGGCTGGGGAGGGGAGCTACCCTGGGACAGGCTCCGGGAGGGCTGTTCTGAGGAGGTAAGCAAAGAGGAGAACCTGGAGCAGGGTGAGGAGCAGGTCACCACACATCTGGGCAAGCATTTCCGACAGAGGCAGCAGCAGCTTGAAGGCCAGAGTGTGTGGGAGGGTGAACAGCAAGAAGGCAAGAAAAACAGCAAGATGGCAGCAGGTGGGGTCTGGGCACACCAAGGGAGGGCATGAGTAACAGCATCCTGGAGAACCTTTCGGGCCATAGTAGGAAGTTTGGGTTTTCTCCTGGGTGTAACTGCAGTGGGACCAGTGGAGGATTTTGTGCAGAAGGACGGGATCCAATTTCATTCCCCCAGACACCACGACTCTGGGTTGAGTCATGAGGCCACTGCAGATGCTGGGCCTGAGCTGGAGTGCCCTCGCTCATGCCAGGCTGGCAGCACTGGCCCCCACACTTGCCAATTTCATAAGCAACCATGAGGGCATCTGGGGGGTGGAATCTTCTATTTCTCCTCAGGACCCCTGGTCAACAAAGATGCTTAGATAGTTCGTCTCTCAATAGATCTGGACATTTCTGAAAAAGGAGAAGCAGGCCAAGAGGGATGACTGAAGATACGTCATCCCCCATCCCTCCCCAGGCCAGAAATCATCCTACAAATTGGCCTTGGTTCCAACCAAAATGTTGACCAGTTAGTGGCTAAACAGAGAAAGGAAAATAAGAATCACTGACTCATTCAATCATCTACTCTTACTTTGTGTCCAGCCTAGAACTCACACTTTCCCCAAAATATAGATCAGAAGTTTTCCTGCATCCAGCGCCCCATGTGATGAAGGAGCAATATGTGGGATCTCACACCTTTTTTCAGGGTGAGGAGATGACTAATGGATTTCTGTGACTTACTTCCTCCTGCATTCCAATGTGAGACCACTATATTTACATGGAAGGGGGGATTCTATGTTTTCCCTACGAAATCTTTTAAAAATCATTACCACCACTTGTACGATAAAAAAAATTAATCAAAATGTGTTCTTAAAATTAGTCTTCTAAATTGAGGGGCCTGTTCCAGAGGTCCACATCTGGTACTCCCCAATTACCAGAGGTCTCTGCCTCTCCTGGTACCATAGTTCCATTCCTCTGGGTACTGCTTCCCCAGTCCAAGTTACCTCGCTTGCAAAAGCTGTTCTTTTGCACCCAGAAAGCTCCCTTGGGTTGCTAGAGGAGAGGGGAACTGGGAGCTGGGTCCTGGGGACAGTGTGAGGTTATTCTTGTGCTTTCCTAGGGGTCAGACACTAGGGTCCATCCCCTCTAAGCAAATAGATCAGGGATGAATTTGTGATTTCCATCATCCTCCCCCAAAGCCAGAGCTGGCGAGGAAGACCATGTTTATTGGGAAGGGGGAGAGGGAGGTCCTTCTGGGGAAAACAGCTCAGGAGTTCAGTCAGTGTCCAAACACCCAGGGACAACCTGGTTTAGTAGCTGTGAAGGCACTAGAGGACGTACCAGGGTGATCAGAGGTAGGTGCTAGGGTGCCCAGCCACCCGAAAATCCATCTGTCCCAAGTTAGGATACGTGATACGAAAGGGGCATCCCCCCAAAGAGCCCTCGGGGCGCAGTGCCACCAGAAAAGACAACCCAGGATCTATGGTGATTGGCAGGGTCGGATCTAGGAAGTGAAATCCAAAGCTGACCGTGGACCTCTGACCGGCCCGGGGCCCCCAGAGTCTCACGAAAGCCCCAGCCCAGCCCGAGACATCACCAGCCCGAGGCAGCCCGGGCACACAGCCCGAAGACCTTCCTTCCGTTTCCACCCTGACTGCCTCAACCAAGGGCAGCGGGAGCACGCCCAGGGCGGTCTGCGGGCACGCGCCCCTGTGAGCCCCTGAACTCTGGACGCGGACGCCGCGGCTCTGTGCCGGCGCTCGGAATGGCGCCTGGCACGTGGCAGACACTTACCAGTGCTCGCTCCACATAGAAAGCACAGAGGACCGCAGAAGGGATGGTAGACACACTCCGGTGGCTTGTTTCTCGACCCGTTTCGTATCCAAAGGCCGCACGGCACTTCCGGGCAGAGCTCAGCAGCGGGAATCCACCGCTTACCAGCATGGCCGCCGCTGCCGGGCAGAAGGCCACGCCCACGGCCGGGGGAGGGCGGGGCGTGTACCTTCAGAACCAATCACCTTCCCAAAGACCCGAGCTGTCCACGTGCTGCTGAGGAAGGACACGCCCTTCTGACGCAGGGCTACCCTCGGAGTCACACTTTCCTACAGGCAAGGCCAGGAGGCGGGAAGTTGACCACCACGACCCACCTGGCTGCAGGGAAACTTGGACAAAGCTGGGTCTCTGTCCGTCTGTGAGCTGGTGGCTTGTCCCTGGATTCTAATGCCATAAGGAGCACAGGAGCTCCTCACTAGCCAGGCGGCTAAAGGCATCGCCGTGTTTGCTCCTGGCCGGAGCAGGGAGGGACTGGGGGAGGGGGAGGCAAACTGTGAATATGCCGATCAGCATCACACCTGGGGCCTGAACTTTAGCTCTGGGCCTCCTGCCCTTCCCTGTGGGGACCAGAACTGGCTGCTGGATGAGTCCCTGCTGAGTGCAGAGCCAAGGAGCAGCTGTGAACCTTCAGCCATGCACCGTCCCCTGGAGGAAGGGAGGGAAGGGTTCGTGGTTGCAGGCAGGGAAAGGCAGCCCTAAGTTTCAGTGTCTGTGCTCCAAGCGGCTTCCTTTTCCCCAGGGAACACCTCCCCTCCTATCTCAAAAATGGTTAAGGGATGTGAGATGAGATAAATTAGGAAATAGATAAGCACATTTAATAAACATTTTTTTTTTAATCCCAACATTAGATTCCTAAACAGACCCTCAGCCAGGATCCCTCCACGAGATGAGTGTGGAACCTACTAGAAACAAAAGGATCAGTTGCGGTGACCCTGCTCTTTTGCCACCAAGCCACATGCTCTGGGAACAGCTTCTGTCTCACTGTTTCCATGACTAGGAAAGGGGCCCCAAGCTGGAAAGGGAAGGATAAGACCCTGCACCAATACCAAACCCATCCTAGGCAGAACTCTGGGAATTTGGGGCTACCTCCTGCACCCACTGATATGTTCGGGAGCTGACCCATCATCCCCTTCAATGACCTACACCACCCTCAAGCTCACCAAAGATATACAATATATTTTAACTCAGCATGCTCTCCTTCGAGCTGCTCCACTAAGGGACCCAAGGACAAAACTGCCCAGCTGGAGATAGGCAAAAGTGTCCTGAGGGCCTGCCCCACACCTGCCATACTTAGGCCTGAGGAGATCACCACAAAAGGCAACAAAGCAGTTCCAGCCCAGGGAGCGCATAGAGCGTGTGGAGAGAGGAGACCCAAGCTACAAGGGCATCCCAGAGGAGGCGGCAATGTGGACTGCCCTGGGCCACATGGCCCTAATGAGCCTAGCCGAGCAGGACTGATGGCAGAAATCCATACAGGCTGGGCAGGCAAGGGCACATCCTGGAAGGAGTAGGCCGTGAACTTCCGGCCTCTGAAAACCAGGCCAGGGCAAGGGACAGGGACAGCAGGCCGCAGACAAAAGTGACAGGGCATCCTGCTGGGCGGGTAGAGGGGGTCATTAGATCTTAAAGACTGGGGTTCCCCCTGCCCCCATTTCACACGGCTCCTGCCTCACACTGAACACACCAAGCCCTCTTCCTCATCTACAACTAAGTGTGTGCTCTCTCTTCTCTCTGGAATTTTATCCCTGACTACCTGCTAGTCACGCACTTGGTAGCAGACCACCCCCCCCTCCCCTTCCTCAGGCACGTTTTCCACCACCACCCCCGACCCCAGACCTGACCTACTCTCTGACCCATAGCGACAGGGACAGTGAGACACTCAACTCAAACTTTAAGAAGGCACCAAAAAACTCAACAATCAAGGTAAGTGCAACATTTTCAAAAATCACAATTGACATGAAAAAAAAAAATGATATGAGCAAAAATCCCAAAATTCTCAGTAGAAACAGGGTCTGAGCTGGTACAGCACGAGCCCGCGTCAGCTGCCAAACGCCCACTTCACACCTTCATGTCACTGAGCCCTGTGTCCTCGCGGGGACATTCCATACTCGCTGGACTGATGGCTGGATTAGTCTCTGTGCCCACAAAGGCAAAAGCAGTGTGCTTCACCAGCCCTCGCGCACCTGGCTCGGAGAAAGGGTGCCCAGGAACCCCAGAATGAGCACCACAAGAGGGACAAAGCCCCCAAAGCCGTGCTGTGACCTGTTCCTTTCTGCTCCGAGGGCATGACAGCCTCCAGGCTCCCGCTCCACCCAGGGCCCCCTCACCCCCACCCCCTGCAGCCCTTTGCTGTCATTTGCAGGATAATATCTGACCGAATAGATGAAGTGAAGCCTCAGGAGAACAATCGGGCACATCCAGAGAAAATGTGTGACCCATGTCCTGTGGGTCCTGAGACTTCTCTCCACCTTTCCAGAGGTCTACCACCTAACAGCTGTAGGAGGACAGTGTGTCCCGCTGCTCCAGGCGCCTGGTCGCCTGGGCTCCTGCTGCTGGGGAGCCAGGTGGGATCCATTCCAAGGCCGTCACTCTGTCCATTTCTTCACGGAGAACGTTTCTATTTTGAAAGTGTCGTTTGAGGCTGGTCTGGAATCACAGTGTATAGGTTTGCCTAAAACATGCTAAAATTCAGACAACTGCTAAATAAAAATTCCCAAATAACCATGCTCTATTTTTGTATTTTTATAAGTTCTTTGAAAGGGAAAAGGGCGGGGGATGGGGGGTGGAGATTAAGAAATGCAGTTTTTCCATGTTCTTACCTGATGTCCCAGTTGCAAGAGAAATAGGAAGCTGGGGATGGCGTGAGCAATGGGGATACCCACACAGCGCTGGGCAGCCCACGAGGGCCATGGACACACCTCCGTCCACTGACACCGCTGCTCTGTGGGAGGCCGTTGTATGCACCTGCCTTTGCCTTTGGTCTGGAGAAGTGCTGTGCTTTTCTTCCTGGGAGGATGGAAAAGGGGAGAAGTATCCCAGTTTTCAGCATGCACACCCCTGGCTCCTGGAAGGATGCCCAGCTAGAGAGGTGCCCAAGCGTGGCCCCTGATGCTGGCAGCCCAGCCCTGCTGGCTTCTAGGGGCCCAGGCCAAGCCGGAAACTAGCCAGTTCATTGTTCGGGGGAGGGGATGGATGCAGGTGGGGGAAGCAACACGCTGTTGTGATTCTTTGTTAAAGACTCACAAGCCCTGCCAAAGGGTCAGTCTCCCTTTCAGAAAGGACATTAGGTGCCATTTTCCTCCTGGAAGCCCCATAAATCCCCACGTCTCCTCAATATACAATTCAAAAAAGGCCTCAAAATTGCCATCGCTGTCATGCTAAGCACTGGAAAGTTCTGCTTGACCTTTTATTAACATTTTTCTAAACCAATATTTTTTTTTTTTGCTACAAGCACCCTGAGGAATTATGAAAAATACTTTTTTCTGTAGTTTATCCCATATGCACTTAATAGGCTCACAAATATAATACCATTATAAAAAAGAAAAACTGCCAACTCTGCTAAAAAAATTGTCATAACACTAAATTATTATATAAATATAAAAGGAGTGTGTCTGTAAAATATTCACTCAATGAACATCCCAAGGTGATGGTTTTGCTATGTTGTTTTTATTCCTGAGAGATCCATAATGCATTTGGATATGCCACATGTCACCACATGAATCAGGCTCTTAATGCATGTGCTTTTTAGAAGCAGGGATGTCTTCCCAATAGAATGCGCTATAAAAAAATGTCGAGATCTGGCTGCTTTGTCTGATAGGCATAATTTAATGTCTTGCTTATAATACTGCATCTTAAGGAAAAATACACACTGTCCTATGTAGTTATTTACAATATATTGCTAAGTCTATGCAAATATGTTTCCCCGAGCCTGGGATTATATAACAAAGGTCAACAATGTTTGAAATATTTTGAAGCATATTCCCAATATGCTTAGTGTATGGTGCTAATGTCCAATATATGCACATATATCTTAATATATTTCCAGATATTTCTGTGCATTGTTCTCTCCATAGCTTCCCACAGAATACTATTAGAGGAATGTTTTCTTTTGAGGAAAGACAAACATTGCCTATCCATCTTGGAAAAATTTATTAAGGTGGCTAATTATACGGTCCTTAATACTGCATTAGTACTGAGGTTGCTCAGTGCCACACTGCGGAAGAGGGAAAGATAGAAGCCAGTTCGGTAATACTGAAACCAGAGATTCAACACACACAGAAAACCAGCACACACCTATGTGATCTTATTTTTCTGTCACAGGTTTCCAAAGCGCAGCAGTTCAACTTAGGCATTCCAGGTGTGCGTACATGAAAAGACACATATGCGCACACACACACACACGGGTTTGTGATTGGACATATGTAAAAATGAAGATTATGAGCCATGCATGTTACTTCTCATTCCCAAATATTGCAAATTCTGTGCTTATTTTTCTGAGGGGACTTTTGTGATCACATTTCATTCAGGTCGCTTTCTTTTTTTTTTTTTTTAATTTAAAGATTTTATTTATTTACTTGACAGACAGAGATCCCAAGTAGGCAGACAGGCAGGCAGAGATGGGGGGGAAGCAGGCTCCCTACTAAGCAGAGAGCCCAATGCGGGACTTGATCGCAGGACCCTGAGATCATGACCTGAGCCAAAGGAAGAGGCTTTAACCCACCGAGCCACCCAGGTGCCCCTCAGGTTGCTTTCTTAAGGAAAGAATGTTTGGCTAGTTAGACAGGATGAGGGGAAGGGTCATAAAAACCAGACCTCCAGCATCCAAGCCTTGCCCAGAAGCAAATGTTAAAGAGAGACTGTAACAGAGGATGTGAAATCAGGGTCCTCAATTTCATCTTTTATTCCAAATCACTCTATTCCCTTATGTTCTTCAGTCATTGGGTTCAACCAAATTAAAGAAGACTACACAGTCCACCCAGATGTCAAAGCAAGCAGCTTATGCATTAAGAAGAGGTCCCTTCTAAAAAAAGATGCCCATCCCCAGTATGTGAACCAAACCAGACCCGTCAGTCAGCTCTTCATTTCTGCACCATTGTGATACTTTGTAGGACCAAATCACTCCAGAGGTTACTCTGTCAGCTTCAGGTCCTCCTGGTCTTTAGGCTCCTCAACCCCAAAACAATACCCTTCCAACCAATCCACTTTTAAGACACTACAAATATCATCCACTTTCAAGGACCCTGAAGTATGCCTAAATGTCCAGATCAGCACCTTTTTTTTTTTTTTTTTAAGAGCAGGAGGTGGGGGGAGGGGTAGAAGGAGAGGGAGACAGAGAATCTCAGGCAGGCTCCATGCCCAACACAGAGCCCCAAGCAGGGCTCGATCTCACAACCCTGAGATCATGACCTGAGCTGAAATCAAGAGTCAGCTAATTAACCGACTGAGCTATACAGGCATCTCTAGATCAGCACCTTTTATGAGAATCCTTTTCTGTATTATCTATCCAGCCAACCACATGGCCCACCTGATACGGCTTCTGGACAAAAAGGGCCAACACTGCGAAATCAGCAAAAGCTAATTTTTTTTTTTTTCAACTAACGCCCATTAACAGAAGAAACAACTTATCCAGAAGCACCCTGAACACAGACTTCTCACAGAAGAACCATTGCAGAAACAGAATGTAGATCTCCTTGCACAAAGGCACACTCCCTTATTTTCTCCAGAAGGGAACCTCATTAACAGCCTTATTCCAAATGACTTTCTTGCTTGACTGTCCATAGGGTCCCATGATAAGTAAGGATCCCATATGTATGAGGGGAGTCAGGAAGACAGGACATGCATATATGTGTGCCCTGAGGACTGTCCCTGTATCCTGCTAAAACCACACACTGGCTCTCGTGGAGCATTCCAGAGGTTTTAAGGAAGGGTTTTCATGCAGGAAGGCCAAGAGAGCCATGCGCATCTTTGTTCTCCCGCTGGAAATTCAACTGTATATAAGGAAGAGCGAATGTTAAATCATTTAAAGAGAGCTATTTTTCATAGTTTCCAGTACATAAATGTGCTCCAGTACATGTTATTGTAAAATAGTGTTTCTACTTACGTTCTTATACATCTGTTGTGTTTACTCATCCTCTAGTTCTGACTTTCAGAAATAGCAATAAATCTATTTTTTAATCCCCTCTCCTGATGACTGATTATTCATCGCTAAAAGGGATGGAGGGAGGTCCACGTGAGGAGTGACCCACTCTCTAGAATATCTTACTCTCGCAAGATAAACAGGGTCCGGGGAGACTCCTCTTCCGTCCCGGAGAGCTTATGCAAACTAAGTAAGAATTGGTGGCAGCTCAAATAAATATAAATTACCCTCCAGTGGACACTCCAACCACTTGTTACAGTCAATTTCAACAAGGAGGAGCCAATGATGACATCTACACAAACAATACAATTCATTTTTATACCACATCCCTAATATGAAGATCACAAATGGCTTTGTGGAGTCAGTCATCACTGAACTAAACCCAATAGGATGGGAAGTCAACCAGGTAGAAGGAGGAGGAAGAAGAGCCTCCACTTTTGTAAAGAGGGGAAAAGTTGCCCAGGCAGGTGCCTAGGAGGATGTATCAGCCAGGATAGGATAGTTTTGTGCTGCTGTAACAAATAACCCCAGAATCTCAGTGGTTTAACACAGCAATGTTACTTTCCCGCTCTCACAAAACCCACTGAGAGTCTGGGAGGCCCCCAGGACAGCTGTGCTACATTCCATGTGACTTAGCGGTCCAGCCTACATCTCACCATAGGTTTCTATGAGCAGAGGAAGCCAGAGAGGCCATGATGAGCCACACACAGGCTCTTCTGTGCTTTTACCTGGAAGCAGCCCTTTGCCCCAGCAGAAGACACACCCTCTGTGTTTGCAAGGAGGCTGGGAATTTTGGGAGAATGGAGAGGAATGCTTGGTGGACATCACTGTCTCTACCACTGCTCACAAATGATTTCACAGAAAATCGATCATTGTAGAAGGAAGACAGCTCCTAAGCAGAACATATAGTGAAGGTCATTCCAAGCACTTTTTCCAAAAAACTGTTTCCTCCCTTTGTCTCCAACTAAACTACACTTTGCTTAACTGGATTCCTTGGCCTAAGAGATTACAGCAAAGTCATTTCCTCATCTATGATATGGGGGTAACAATGCCAGTCTAACGGGCTACCATAAAGATTTATGACTTCATTAATTTTTTTAAAGATTTTATTTATTTATTTGAGAAAGAGAGAGAGTACAAGCAGAGGGAGGGGCAGAGGGACAAGCAGACTCCCTGCTGAGCACAGAGTCCACCACAGGGCTCAGTCCCAGGACCCAAGATCAAGACCTGAACTGAAATCAGATGCTTAACCGACGGAGCCACCCAGTGCCCCTAAGACTTCATGAATTTTAAACTGTGCACTGTGAGTGCACACATTCAGGTTAGTAGAAATGACATCCACAACCAGTGTTTTAGCATGTTGGGACATGACCTGGATCAATGACCAGAACCATGGCACCCACAGTAGTCACCAAATGGTTCTATCTAATGTTTACCTAGTTGCTTTGGAAACTACATTGCTTTTAATGCCCCCTGTATTCCTGTATTTGCTTTAACCTCTCCTCCCCCATCTCCTGTATGTAAGTTCTTACCAAGTTTCAGAAACTCTGGGTTCTATATACTTGATCCTACAGCAGAACAGCTAGATTATTGGCCAGAATTTTGCTTTTTAGATGAATTCCAACAGTTCCCCGGGACACCTTGCAGCTCGGATCCCCTGCTGGGTTCTTCGATTTGCACTTAGCAACTGGCTCATTTTGTTAGTTTTTTCACATGGGGAAGGTACTTCTAATGGATATGTGAGAAGGATACAGGGTCTGGGTCTTTTTCCAAAGGTCTAATGCTCATTTTTCTCACTGGGTTTTTTGGGGTTGGTTTTTGTTTTGTTTTGTTTTGTTTTGTTTGTTTGTTTGTTTGTTTGTTTTTGCTTAGCCATGTATGACAAACTATCCTTCCCCAAAGCTTCTTGATACCTTATCATCTCTAGGTCACATCAGAAATGACTGATTGCAAACAAAACTACCCTGAGACTCAACAAAAGGGAAAAAATGAGGTGGAACCTCTCTCACTGATTCAGTGGAGATGGCATGACATGAAAGAGTGGAAGTATCCTGACTTTGACCTTGGGGTCCAGTCTTAACTCCACCATTTGCTAACTTGGTCTTGAGCCAATGGTGCCCTTTCTTTGGCCCCTCTGGGCAGAGCAGAAGAACGGTATAGGGGAGGGTTCCACAAAAAACATGCCAAAGACTGTGGCTTGGTGAGTATGGAGCTCTCAGTGAAATCCAGTTCTCCTACTCAAATCTCTGGTGACACACTCACCCTTGGGCATGCAAAGTGCGGTAAGACTGTGCCCCTGTCTGAGTGTCACAGGCACACTGGTTCAGGGTATACTTGTAAATCATCTCTTCTTTACACCTCTCTGTTGGTAAAAGGGAGATGCTTCCAGAAAGGTGCCCTTGTGGCTTGACCTCTGACCCAAGAAGCACCCCAATAGGTCAGTCCCTTCCAACCATGGGTTTCTCTACCCAACACTCACAGTGGGAATCTGTCCATTGCTGTTGCTGCCTCTTATATCACTAAAATCAGAATTTGTATTGAATCATGGGTCCGTTCTCAGAACATACCACTCTATGCCCAGTTCGACTTGCTTACTTAACCAGTCCACTGGCTATTTCAACCAAATTACAAAAAAACACAAAGATAAAATAATGAGAAATAAGAATTTGTCACTGCAAACCTGGCAGGCAGGGCCTCTGTTTTGCAAGCAATTTAAATATTATACTTTTGTGCTTTCCTAAACTAATTTAGCCTACTAATTTTCTATAATTACCTGCATGCTCTTAGCTTCCGCTGGTCAGATGAGTTCTGAGACACTTATATAACCAGCATTAAAAAGATGCATTTAGCAGCTCGGATTGTTAAAGTAACAAAGCCTATAGAATCCGGAGGTTATTGTATTCTCCCAAAAGTACTTAAATAATAGCCTAAAATCTGAAGAATTACTTTAATACTTCAATAAAAATAACCCAATTCAAAACATTTTCAAGGAAACAGAGTTCTTTGCTCTAGGCTACCGAGTAATGGCTGAGAGAAAGTATATAGCCTGTCACTTCTGATTAGAGAACTGTGCCTCTGTGCTTTGAATGAGGGGCATGTCTGGTAATAGGAAGTGCAGATATTAAAGTTAATAAAATAATGTGGAATACGATATATATGAAACTTGACCAAGTATAGCACAGAATGTAACATACATTACCCTGTTCAGTCAACTCCTGTGGCCCGGCATCTAATGACAAGCTTAATTTCTGTTTCCAATGAGGGTACAGCTAAAAATACAATTTCCAGATTAGACAAATATTTTATCCGACTCCCTAACAAATGTAACTGGGAATGGCTGACATGTCTACACAGATGCCCAGCGACCATGAGAGGGAATTACTAGGATTGCAAACTGCTCAGCCTGAAAAGTCCATGAAACCTCATCATCTTTGAGGTCATTATAAATAATTAGTTGCAAACACGGCGATGTGGCAGCTTCACCACTGGAAAAGGACAGGGGCGCCTCCATTTCTCTCCCGCCCTGGGAGGCTCTTGGCTCCCTCTCGACACAATCAGGTCTCCCCAAACAACTGGGCACCAAGCCCCCTGCACACCCATGATTACATCTTTAATCTCAAACCCCAACGCCAACTGTAATGGTTTTGTTTTTCGATACATTAACCTTCAACTTGTATTTTCACTATTAAATAACCAGCTTGAGAGCCTCCTGGAATTTTTTTTCTTCCCAGTCACCTACACGAAACCATGTGGTACCCATGATGGGACCCTCTTAAGGGATTTAAAAGCAATTCAATGAGCTAATCTCAGTAAACCCAGAATTAAAGTTCTTGTTTCCATATTTCACTTTCAAAATATTTAGAACTTTGACAGATATGACATTATGTTTTCATTAAAACAGCTGATTTCAAAATGCTGCACTGTGCAGAAACGCCATAAACAGTTTATGATGAACTGCCACACTCTTAATTAAAACAATAAATCCAGCACGCAATATTTGTACAGCCTCTGGTCTGACCTTTGCCTCTTGCTATCCAGCACCAAGCCGCGGCTGCGTTCCCAACGCCAGACGTGGAAGGTTTTAAAACATGATCTGAAAGGCACTAAAGATAAAATAAGAGAAAACGTACCATTAGTCTTCGCAGTTATGATTAATTCAGTTCATATTTTACAATCTGGTTATGGAGTAAAACTGCAGACTTTACATCAAGTATTTGCCATTCACTCTACCTAATGTATAAAAATGCCTGATATTTTAGAAAATGGCACCGAGCTAATTCACCGCAACCCCGCTGAAGGACAGGCATTGAAATCATAAACACGGAGAGTGATGAGCTCTCGTCTGAAGTGACGAACAGAACTCACTCGGGTGGACGGTCAGCCTCGGACGATAAATATGCCGCTTGCAGCCCTGTCTCCCATGCCACTCTCATCTCCGTGCTGCTAGATTTCAGATTAAAATATTCCCTTAAATCTCTCCCATCTGCTGCTGGAGCAAGCAGCGAGGGTGTTAATTACCAAACAGGAATAACAGTAAATTTGTGGTACTGGCCCGGAGTCACCAAGTCAACCCCAGACCCTAGCAGCATCAAGGCTGGAAACTGTCCAGAGCTGGGTCGCAGAGCACCCCATATTGAAAGGGAAGCAGGGTGGCTGGGGGACCCCATTCTGCAGCTCTGATTCAAAGGACATACATCGGGCCAGCCAGCTGGCTCCATAAGATAATAGCCCCAGCCACAGCAGGAGCAGAGACTCTCCACAGGAAGGGGAGGGCATGTCCAAGCTCCCCTGTGGTTATAGGGACTAACCACACGGTGCCTGCTGCAGACTGGTCCCCGAAACCTCCCATCATACCTGACCCAAGCACAGGTGTCCAGTTCTTTTCTCTGGGCCTTCCTACCCCAACTCCCCCACACCCTGTACCTATTTACATATGACAAACGCATGCGTGTGGCACATGGACACGTTCAGAGCTGGGTCTAGCAAAGCCTGGGAGGCTGAGCGACAACCAAGTGGAAGGCAATGAGCTGGACTCATTGTTGGTCCCAGGGTCTGGGTGTGGGGGCAGCTGGGGGGGGGCAGTTGGAGGTGCAATCCTGTTAGGGGTACCCTGCTTGGTACCCATGTAGGTTCTTGTTGGAGCTGCAGGTAGAGCCCACAGAGTTCTAGAAAGATGGAGAAGGAAGCCATGCTGGCCAGAGGAGGCCATGCAGGCTCTTAATCCAGGACCTACATCTATTCTGTCCACATCAAAAGGAGTAGAATACCCATTGAGCCACATCTTATTGTGAGGGCCAGACCCCGCCCTACCTAGGGGCTCTGGCTTTCACCCACCTCTGTAGCCTCATCTTGCCTGCCTTCTCCCCTCTCCAGACACCCGACTTCCCACTAAGGGTCCCTTCCAGCCCAAGCAGCCTGTGGACTCACAGCTCTGGCCTGTGTTCCAGCACTGGAGGGAACCAAAGCTGCTTACCCAACTCATGGAGACTCCGAAGGTTACCTCTAGGGAGATATGCCTACCCACTCCCAGAGCCTTCTTCAGTCCTTCATTGGTTGGGGAATTCTGTCCCAGTTGTCCCAGCAGGGGAAGGGCTCTACAGAAAAGCTGGGCCCTTGGGGCATTGGGGGGTGGGGGGTGGGGTGAGTCTCTGAGTACAAAGCAGGATTTCTGTGCCCCGCCCCCAAGCCCTGCCTCAGGACCAGTCCTGCCCTCCTAGAAGCCATCACTCAGTGCCTTTGCCCTTTGAGTCAAACATCCTAGTTGAAGTGGGTTCCAACCACCCCCTCCCTTTTTAACAAGCAGGGTACCCCTAACAGGGTTGCACCTTCAACACCCTCCCAGCTGCCCCCACACCCAGACCCTGGGACCAGGAAAATCAGCCCCAGACCCTGGGCACCTGCTGTCCTCTCCACTAGTACCATGCACCACACCTTCCAGGTGGGCAGGCCACCCTGGCTGACAAAGGCACACTATGTCTTTAGGATGTCCTTATGGTCACATTTGGCCCCCACCACGGTTCTTGTGAATACACCATTTTTCAGAAGACGGAAGTCTGGAGGAATGAAGTCTCTACCTTAAAATCACGCAAGCCAGTGAATAGCACCATGGAATTAAAATCCACTTCCTCTGCCTTAGGGCTAGCGCTCCTTCAGGAAGCACTCTGTCCTCCTTTGGACAGACTCTAAGACTTTCAAATGGGGGCCCATGGATATATCCTCAGGGGGTCCACAACTGCTTGGGGTAATTTTTAATTTATTTTATTTTATTTTATTTATTTATTTATTTTACTATTTTACATTGGTGAAAATCCATCTAAAAGACACAATGAGTGTAAACGTGTTCTGGATCAGGTAGGTGGCCAACCACCGTGTGATTTCCATGACAGGTTTCACGTTTTGCATCCTGTGGGTATCAAAGCACACTTCTGCCGTCATCAAAGATTGAAGGAGGCTGAGGGAGCACTGCAGCTGAGGGAAGGTCAACTGAAATTCTAGAATTCTGTTCATGGGTGTGCAAGCCCTGAGAGACTCCGACCTCGGTTTGGGGGAAGGGGGCGTGTGCTGTGACAGATTGACCTGGGACCCATCAGGAGAATGCAGGGCATAGCATAGAACACGTCCACGCTGCTCTCCACTGAGTCACCTCTCAATCCCCCAGCTGGAGGGCTGCTATCGTCACTCTCTGGTTTCTGTGATCTGCTACAGCTCTCTTGGTTTCTTTCCATCCTACGCCCTCCCTCTGGGTCCACACCCCATGCTGGGGTGTGGGACAGGGTCAGATCTTCCAGATGCTGTATTAGTTTGAGATTTTAGATAGCTCAGACTATTCAGACCATCACAGTGAACCTTTCTTCTTAATCTTGGCAGATCTTAAAGCATAACTTTCATGTGTTGTTAGGCGAATCACGTATCTGCTCTTTGTTGGTTCTTCAAAAAGGAATGAGGGAGGGAAGGGAAGAAAGGGGTCCAGAAAAGAAGGAATCCCTGTCCTGGCACCGGTGATGGTTCAAACAGATGAAATATGGTGGAAAAGTTCAGCCAACCCTGCTCCCAGCCCACCCCACTGCCAAGCGCCCCCATCTGCAAAGAACCTGGGTTATATGGGTCAGTTCTAGACCAATGTTGCAAGTTGTGATTTAGCGTCAGCAAAACAACATCATCCTTTCCATTAAGTGAATGTCACTATTTTGAATTTCATTGGTTTTATCATTTTGTTTGTATTTAACTTGTACATGAGTTGTCTATAAGTTATAAGCATATGGAGTTTAACCTACTACTCTAAGATGTGGAATCAAGAATATTATGATCTTTATCCATTGAGTGGGGAAAGCACTTCACACGGTGCCTGGCCCAAGGCAGGCACTAAATGTCAATAAATGTCAATAAATGTCACTAAATAAATGTCACTAAATCTTGTAATGTTATAATAATAAATATTGCCGCAAAAAAAATAATTTAAGTTACTACTGAGGGTCTGCAATGTTGTTGTATGGTTTTCTTTTTCTTTTCTTTTTTTTTAAAGATTTTATTTATTTATTTGACAAAGAGAGATCACGAGTAGGCAGAGAGGCAGGCAGAGAGAGAGAGGAGGAAGCAGGCTCCTGCTGAGCAGAGAGCCCGATGTGGGACTCGATCCCAGGACCCTGAGATCATGACCTGAGCCGAAGGCAGCGGCTTAACCCACTGAGCCACCCAGGCACCCCTGTTGTATGGTTTTCTTAAGAAGCTACACTAATCAAACTTAAGGAATATTGAGCTGAATTGCATGTCCCCAAAATTCTCATGTTTAAGTCCCAGCATCTGGCACCTCCCAGTGTGACCATATTTGGAAATAGGGTCCTTAAAGAGGTTATTACAATGAGAGTTTTTTTAAAGATTTTATTTATTTTTTGACAGATCACAAGTAGGCAGAGAGGCAGGCAGAGAGAGAGGAAGGGAAGCAGGCTCCATGCTGAGCAGAGAGCCCCATGCGGGGCTCAATCCCAGGACCCTGGGACCACGACCCGAACTGAAGGCAGAGGCTTTAACCCACTGAGCCACCTAGGCACCCCATTATAATGAGTTCTTAATGGTGGGCCCTAATCCAATGTGACGGCTGTCCTTATAAGAAGAAATCAGGACACAGACATGCATAGAGAGAAGACCACGTGAGGACAGCCACTGACCTACACGCTAAAGAGAGAGGTCGCTGAAGAAGTTACCCCCTGCCAACACCTTCACCCCGGACTTCCAGCCCCAAGGACTGTGAACAATAGATTCACAAACCCCCAGTCTGTGGGATTTTGTTACAGCAGCCTGAGCAAACCGCTATACCTCTGAACCCCCCAAATTAGGAACCAACTTGCAATTTCTTGCATTCTGCCTCACCATCCCTTCCATGAGGTGAATCCTGGCCAGCTGGTTGGTCATTGGGAGGAAGGGGAAAGAGAAGCGAGGGATAGAAGAGCTACGGCCCATACCTGGCCACCATCCCAACCACTGAGCTTGCTCACCATGCCTTGAGACCTCTGAGCTGAGCCACGTCTTTTCCAGCAGGTTCTGCACCTTGGTGCCAGAGTCAGCAGGACAGACGTGGTGAACAGCCCCACGCGTCTGCTCCGGGTTGGGGGCTTCTTGGCACGGGCATATGTCTCCTGGGGTTGTGCCTCCAGGGTGGGAGATGGGGCACACACAGCGATGCTGGGGGCTGGCCCCTGGGTGGGTGCTATTCATGCAGAGTGCCCAGACCGGGCTCCGGAGCCCCAGCACAGCCCGGCACGCTCCTCACTGCTGCACATCGATCGTAGGGATGCCTGCCCTAGGGAATCCGTGGCAGGTTCCCCACGGCTGTGCCCGGCCCTCTGCTGGGCGGTAGGACTAGAGGCACAGGTCCTCTGGGAGGACAGGGCATCCTCGGCTTTACAACGGGACAAATGGACCATTTCATGTCCCAAAACAGCCTCCCAGGAACACTCCCAAACGGGGCCATAAAAGAAGGTTCAGAACCAAGAACTTTTACAGGGTTTTTTTTTTTTTTTTTAATCTCTGTGTCTATTGAGTTTTATACCCCTTCAGGGTATCTGGGGGCTGAGGGCAGAGTAGAAAAAGGCCTTTCATTAAATGCAGGAAACAGAAACAGCCAGAAATGAGTTGGACTCTTCACCGTCTGGTTTCAAGGTAACTCTTGAAAAACTCCCAAGTCCCCACTGGGCAACAACCAGCAGGGCAATGCTGTCTGCCTGTTGATGGCATTCTAAGTTCTAGCCTGGGATGCAGCCGTGGCCTGAAGCCCCTAGCCATGGCCAAGGCTTCTTGAGAGCCATGGTGGTAGGGGCAATGAGGGACAGCTGACAGAGCCATGTACCCCAGGGCTCTGGAGCAGATGGGCCACCAGCTACACAGGGTGCTGGAGCATCTCACCATTTGCCTCAGAAGGTCTCATCCTACCCTTGGCATCTCACCAGCAGAGGATTAGCCTCTGTGCAAAAGACAAACTGTGGGCTCCAGGTTAGGGAGCAAGGCAGATTAGGGGGCAGAGGGAGAGAGAGAAAGAGAATCTTAAGCACGCTCCATGCCCAGCTCGGGCCCCCAATGCAGGGCTCAATCTCATGACCTTGAGATCATGACCTGAGCCAAAATCAAGAGTCAGATGTTCAACTGACTGAGGCACCCAGGTGTCCCATGGCCATTAACGCCCTCACTCACACTGCATATATCCTACCCAATATACACAATAACCCAAAGACCCACAAAGGGCCCAAACCTTCCCAGAGCCAAGCAATCTACATTTTGCACCAAGAGGCACAAACCCTGGCCCAGGATTGCCTACATCTCCCCCCCACCCCACCCCCAGGACTCAGGCAGCATCAGACGCCGGCCCCGGCTGGCCCCCGTCTGCCAGCGCGTCATCCTGGGATCCTTCCCACACTCTTCACAAAGCCTGTGCTGCGGAATTTTGCCGTCAGAGAAGTGTGGAGGCCAAGGCAGCCAGAGCTGAGCTCGAGGAATCATTCAGTGGTGACTAGGAAGGACACTGGCATCCCCAAGTCTATTTCCATCTCGAGACTCAAACATTCTGCAAACGCCCTTCCCTCTGCCGTGGAGGTGGGTCCCTGCCAGAAATGCACCCACACCTACTGCTCCCCAAACCCCACATCCAGCGTGCCCAGCAAACACGGGCTGTAGCTTGAAAGCAAGAAAATCAGGAAGCAGAACATTGCTAATTCTCAAGGCAGCATTAACTCATTCGCTTGCACATATGGGGTACTTGGACCCCACTGGGCCTTCTATATATATCACTTATCATACAGCAGGTGCAACTTGGGAGAATTAATGTTGCTATAGGAACATTCGGATCAAGGCTGGCTTCCAGAGTGAAGAGAGAAAAAATAAGTTCTCCTCCTCAGTGTACTTCTCTGTTTTGAGCTTCAAAGAAGAAGCAATGTAATCGAGTCAGAGGAGGCAAGAAGGGGCTTCCCTTAGTGGTTTGGAGAAGGTGAGAATTCCTGGAAGCAGCTCCTTGGGGAGAGGGGAAGGAAGCTCAGAGCCTAAGCTTCATGGCCACATGGCCAAGAGGGCTGGAGACAGGGACCTCGGGGAGCAAAGCCCTGTCCGGGCCAGGAACAGTTCTTGGGGTGCCAAGGCTGGAGGGTTGCCTCAGGGTGCTTCTAGAATCCTCCCTGAGGACAGGTTGAATGTCCCATAAACTCTAGAATATGATGTGCTCACCTTCCCCAGCTCCACATCCCTATGCTTTATTCCTACCTCCTGCCATGCTTCCCAGGGATAGCATCAGGAAAAAAGGGGAGATTAAGGGTGGGTTCAGAAGTCTGCTTTGGTCCCTGATAGACACCCCATGGAGACCCATCTCTGGCTGAGGAACTAGAGCAGGAGACATGTCGGAAGTTTGCTTTAACCCTGGCATTATAACTCAGCTCTCCTTGGGAGCAATGGCTGTGCCCACCTATGAATCCCTCAGCTAAACTAAACTCTTCAGTGAAAGATCTGAGCATTTGGCTCACCCATTAGAGGCTTTCCTGACTAGTAAACTGGATATACCCTGGATCCGCCCAGTGTTTGGAAATCCAGAAGCCTACCGTCTCCTTTCGGGAGGGGCAGGGATCCGAAGTCTCCATCTCACCACCTCTCCTTCCATATCTGGGGGACTTAGCAGGCCACACCTGCTGAGTGGCCCAGACAGCCAGACATCCCACCTACGGTGAGGAGAGAGACACACATCTGATTTCACCGCATCACCTAGCCCCAGCATCTGGCAACGCGCTCGGAACGGGCTGGCTGAAGGAGTGGATGTTGAGTCCAAGACGACAACAGAGCAAAGAAGGAGAGAAGTAAGGTCAGCCTTCCTGATGCCATTTCCAACTCAGGGTCTGCCAGGTACCCACGTAGGGCCAGGTGCTCTATTTTGCCCAGGGGATACATAGATGAAGAAGACATCACCTGTGCCCTCAAGATGGGCACAGCCCCACCCAGTGGAGGGGAAAGGAGAAGCAGGGAAAATAAGTAAATGAAACTGTGTCTTACTTCTGGTCTTCCCGGGAACCAAGGCGAGGCACCTACAAATGCCCATGGAATGAACGTGGATGGTAAAGTGACAGGGACCTGCCCAAGGAATAATGTCAAGTGTCAAAAGGAGCACAGGGTGGGGGAAATTTATTATGGACAAGAAGGTATGGTGCCACGGGCTGTGGCCCACGCTCCCCCCCCCAGCGGATGAAAGGAAACTCTCCAGTTCCACTGGAGACTCAAGGACTCAAGGCTCCCTCCCCATTAGGTATTTCAGACACATCCTAAATACCGTGACCGGGAAAGGGACTGCCACCCAGAAAGTCCTGGGCAAAACTGCTGTTTTGCATTTCATTTGAAGCTGTGTCTACTTTTAAAATATATAGAATGGTCAAGTGGCCTATCTAAGTGCTTCCCAGTCCCCTTTGCTTGGAGCTGCGTACTGAACATCCTAACCACGGGCAGGGCTGAGTCCTCGAGATGCAGAGGGACGAGAAGCCTGTCCCTCATAGGGGAAGGCAGGCAGGGAGGGCATAAGAATTCTTCTCTTGCCCACCCTCTCAGATCTTCTACACAGTTGAAAGAAAGGTAGGTCTGCACCCTCCTTAGGTCCACAATCTGCCCCATTTCACATGTCAGACCAGCAAGGGGAAAGACGACTCAGAGCACCCACGGACACCGGTCATTCTAAGATGGCGGTGGGCAAATGGCGAAGGGTTACCTGGTTTGTCTGAGAGGCTTCCCGGGTGTCGCCAAGACAGAACCCCTTCTAGGGCTCCTGGGTCCCTCCTACCTGCTGTCCCTCTGTTGTGTGTCAGAAATTCCTCTCTTTGTTTCCTGAGCTTACTTTAACTCAAGTGTGGTGTTTTCAATTCTGCCTGTGGCGTGGCTTTGGAATTAAGCAGTTTGTGTGCTGACAGCTGGTGTTACAACTGGCCTAATCCCTCCCGCATCCACAGAGAGCCAGCTCGGTGAGTGGACGGCCTCCGAGGAGCTCACGCACGTTCCAATAGCCGTCTTCTCCCCAGGGAGGGGGCGGGAGCCACAGAAGCTGGTGAGAATGCTGTGGGGGCCTCGCACAGTCCCGAGGACATCCCAGGGCAGCACGAAACCACTGTTGAAATATTTAGCCCCCATTTTCCAATACGCACCTTTGGGGACACTGTCAGAGTCCCAAACACACTCTGTGCCACGGAGATGCCTTCCTCACCTCATCGGTCAGGCAACAGGTCCAGGTTAAGGGCCAGTGCCACTAAGGAGTAGTCACATGGGGCATGTGTGTCCCACAGGCATTACAAATGAGAATTCTGGGTACACAGAATGCCTTGAGAGCCCTTAATTATTTTTTTTAAGATTTTATTTTTAAGGCATCTCCACACCCAACATGGGGCTCAAACTTACAACCCTAAGACAGGAAGTTGCATGCTCCACCGACTAAGGCAACCGGGTGCCCCTTGGGAGTCCCTTATATTCTTTAATCTTGTCCTTTTGTCTCAACACAGCCCTAAGACTCCTACTAGCCCAGCAAACAAAATGGAGAAAGGTGATCCATTTCCCAGGGAGCGAGCATTTCCAGAATTTTGCTGAGTCCAAGGTGCTAAGAAATGGTCCCTATATGCAGAAGCAAATTTGAGGTGACCCCACAAAGACCCGGGAACCCCGTAAACTTTCAAGCCTCATCGGAGCCAGTCAGTCAGTCACAGCCAGGCCCCCGCCCCCACTTCATGCATAAGGAACAGAGGCAGTCCACCCCCAGTTCCTATGCCCAACAGACTTCAGGCCCCTGGCAATCCTTAATGTCATCCAACTTATCAGAGGGGGCCAGAGCTGTTTTCATTTTCCTTTGGGCCACTGTATCTCCCTCATAATTTATAGGCCATTTTGCATATCCTAGACATAAAGTGGAAGTTTCTAAAATGATTTTTTTTTTTTTTTTTTACTGCAGTAGATTCTAGACCTCAGGATCTGTAAATAAAGTCAACAACTAATCTCAGTGTCTGCTTATTCATATGAATGCAGACTTGAGATTTCTGCAAAAACAAGGAATACGATATTGCTCTTCCCAAAGTTCAGTAAATGGCTTGCAAGGACCTTCAACCCAAGCAACCTTACATTGGCTCCCACTGGTGTCGAGATAAAGTCCCAACCCCCTCCAAGGCCTACGGGGCACACCTGCCTGGTCTGCCTCCCAATGGCCATGTCTGCCGGGCTCTCCTCCCCTGGCCTTTCAGCCCTTAAACACGTCAAGCTCCTTAACAATGTTTATTCTTCCGATCCAAGAGCATGGAATGGTCTTCCATCTTTTTGTGTCTTCTTCAATTTCTTTCATGAGTGTTCTGTAGTTCTTCAAGTACAGATCCTTTACCTCTTTGGTTAGGTTTATTCCCAGGAATCTTATGGTTCTTGGTGCTATAGTAAATGGAATCGATTCTCTAATTTCCCTTTCTGTATTTTCATTCTTAGTGTAGAAGAAAGCCACTGATTTCTGCACATTGACTTTGTATCCTGCCATGTTGTTGAATTGCTGTATGAGTTCTAGTAGTTTGGGGGTGGAGTCTTTTGGGTTTTCCATATAAAGAATCATGTCATCTGCGAAGAGAGAGAGTTTGACTTCTTTATTACCGATTTGGATACCTTTTATTTCTCTTTGTTGTCTGATTCTAATACTAAGGAAATGTTGAAAAACAAAAATAAAGCTGGGGGCATCACGCTACCTGATTTCAAGCTTTATTACAAAGCTGTGATCACCAAGACAGCATGGTACTGGTATAAAAACAGACACATAGACCAGTAGAACAGAGTAGAGAGCCCAGATATGGACCCTCAACTCTATGGTCAATTAATCTTCGACAAAACAGGAAAAAATATACAGTGGAAAAAAGACGGTCTCTTCAATAAATGGTGCTGGGAAAACTGGACTGCTATATGTAGAAGAATGAAACTCGACCATTCTCTTACACCGTACACAAAGATAAACTCGAAATGGATAAAAGACCTCAACGTGAGACAGGAATCCATCAGAATCCTAGAGGAGAACATAGGCAGTAATCTCTTCGATATCAGCCACAGCAACTTCTTTCAAGATATGTCTCCAAAGGCAAAGGAAACAAAAGCAAAGATGAACTTTTGGGACTTCATCAAAATTAAAAGCTTCTGCACAGCAAAGGAAACAGTCAAGAAAACAAAGAGGCAACCCAAGGAATGGGAGAAGATATTTGCAAATGACAGTACAGACAAAAGGTTCATATCCAGGATCTATAATGAACTCCTCAAACTCAACACACACGAACCAGGCAAACATATCAAAAAATGGGAAGAAGATATGAACAGACACTTCTCCAATCAAGACATACAAATCTATCAGACACATGAAAAAATGTTCATCATCATTAGCCCTCAGGGAGATTCAAATTAAAACCACATTGAGATATCACCTTACACCAGTTAGAATGGCCAAAATTAACAAAACAGGAAACAACATGTGTTGGAGAGGATGTGGAGAAAGGGGAACCCTCTTACACTGTTGGTGGGAATGCAAGTTGGTGTAGCCACTTTGGAGAACAGTGTGGAGATTCCTCAAGAAATTAAAAATAGAACTTCCCTATGACCCTGCAATTGCACTCCTGGGTATTTACCCCAAAGATACAGATGTCGTGAAAAGAAGGGCCATCTGTACCCCAATGTTTATAGCAGCAATGGCCACGGTCGCCAAACTATGGAAAGAACCAAAATGCCCTTCAACGGACGAATGGATAAGGAAGATGTGGTCCATATACACTATGGAGTATTATGCCTCCATCAGAAAGGATGAATACCCAACTTTTGTAGCAACATGGACGGGACTGGAAGAGATTATGCTGAGTGAAATAAGTCAAGCAGAGAGAGTCAATTATCATATGGCTTCACTTATTTGTGGAGCATAACAAATATCATGGAGGACAAGGGGTGTTAGAGAGGAGAAGGGTGTTGGGGTAAATTGGAAGGGGAGGTGAACCATGAGAGACTATGGACTCTGAAAAACAATCTGAGGGGTTTGAAGTGGCGGGGGGGTGGTGGGTATTATAGAGGGCACGGATTGCATTGAGGACTGTGTGTGGTGAAAAAATAATGAATACTGTTTTTCTGAAAATAAATAAATTGGAAAAAAAAAAAAAAAAAACACGTCAAGCTCCTGCTACTCCAAGACTGAGCCCTGGGTCTGCTCCTTTCTCTCCAACTGGCCAATAGCTTCTCATTCTCTTCATTCCACACATACCATCCTTCTTCAGGGAAGTGGTCTTTGCCATCTATTTCACCTTCTTGGAATACCTCCTCTTACCCTTGAAGACTTTTTCCACCCAGCACAATTATATAATTACTATATATTAAATAATATACTATAAAAATATATTGTATATAATACCATACTGTACTGATACTATAAATAATATACTATATATTAAATGATATGTATTACTACATATCAAAAATTACATTTTTACTACCTAACTCTGTATGGGCAAGAACCATATGTTTTTCTCAGCATGGTATCATCCACCCTAAACAAGTACTTGGGGCTAGTCGGTCCCCGAGAAATACATATTCTTATTCTTCTTATGCTAATTATTAAGTCATGCGTATGGTTAGACTTCAAAGAAAAGTACAAGAAACTGACAGACTGGACCTCATCAAAATTAAATTTGGGGCCCTGCAAAACCACTTGAAGAGGGATAAAAAGACAAGGTCCACATCTGGAGAAAATAGTGCCAAACCACACATCCAACAAAGAACTAGTATTCAGAATATATAAAGGACCCTCAAATTCAACAGTTATCAGAACACAAACAGTCCAATTATAAGACGGGCAAAACACATTAAAAGACGCTTGACTGACAAGGATATACAAATGGCAAATAATCACATGAAAAGGAAAGTGAACATGTCAACACTTTGAAAGGCCCATATTTTTATGTCCAGAGATGCTACTCCTAGGGATTTCTCCAAAGGAAACAGAAATGTGCAAAAAAGATGTCAGGATCCAGAATATTGATTGCAGCATTATTTACGTACAAAAAAAAAAAAAAAAAAAAATGGGGAGCTTCTATGTCTCCAACCACAAAGGATTGGTTGAGCGACTGCATTCCATCTCCAAATGCACCTAGAATGTCAATTCCTGCAGGCTGGGGTCTTTGTTCAGGCTCAGAGTGTCCCCAAAGTCTAGAAAGAGCTTCAATTAATAGTATCAGATTAATCTGAACCCAGTGATGAAACTCTGAGCACCACAGAAAATTGCGATATGGGAAAACATTCACAATACCATACGCGGAAAAAAAGAGAAAACAGATTGCAAGACTGTATGTGCATTGTAACCACAGTTCTGTTTAAAGGAGGGAAAAAATGTATGTTTGTTTGCATATTAAGAGACTAATGGAAAATAAACCAAGGCATTAGCAAGGGCTAGCTCTCTGGTGAGATTAGGGGATTGTTCCTTTCCTTCTTTTGCCTTTTTTTATGTCCTCTATATTTGTGTGTATTTTCTATATATTCCAAATTTTCTGCAAAGAACATCTATTCCTTTTCAAACAGAAAAGAAGACAGTGGTATTTTTAAAGTACTTTGGAATCTGTGCTGAGTTACTTTGATTCCTGGAACAGTGAGGGAGTGTTGGCGGGGGGTGGGGGCACACTGTCCTCTTGTTTCCAGGGCCCCCCAGTGATAGGGAGGTCACCCGACTCCAGCCCTAGTCACAGCACCTTCAGGATTTTCCCCACAAACTGAAACCACTCATCTTCTTGTTTACTTAATATTTGCCTTAATTTCACTCTTTTAAAAAAATGTATTGAGGGACTCTGTTTCACTACCATAAAGGGAAATCAGTAGCATTTGCCATAAACAAAATGTAACTATAAAATAAACATCATTTTTTTAAAGTGGCAAATTTTTTTAGTTCCAGCTGGATACTGTCCCCTAAAGAAGGTCCTGAGTCCAAGGCCAGCTGTCTTCTTTTTAATCAAAGGAGGTTACCAGATGTAAGAGAGGCAAGTGTTAAAGATATATTTGTACCAAATAGCCCTCTCTCTTAGATATAATCAGAAGGCTTAAAAGTGAATTGAAGGAAGACTGACATTTGATTCCGTGTCTTTTCTTGCCATGTCCCTGCAGTACCCACGAGTATTTACATGCCATGAGCAGTACATGTTTCAAGCTCCAGAGTTCACTGGGTTTCACAGATGAGCCCCAAGGATTAGACTAGCGCCTGCTACCTACCCCTTTGAGCTCTGAGCCAGCCCTCCCCAGGCATGGGACAGCACAGAAGGGAGCAGCAGGAGGCCTAGAGAAAGAGGAGGGACCATCACCTTGACAACTCAGCAGGTCAATCCTTAGACCTCAAGGAGTCATCCTCTCCCAAGTATGGAAGAGTCATGGGCAGGGGACGTAGCACAGCTGGTACCACCTCTCTCAAGCCCCATATAGGTGCATAATGCACCCTTTGGGATGCTGGACAGGAGTGAATGATTTGCAGTCATGTTTGCTAGTTACAGGCCTGGGAAAAATGATCCTTTCCTGCCTAGAGCATTATCATGTGAGCTGCACCAGCTCCATTAACGTTGGAAGCATCCGTAGGAGATTATGGAACGTATGATGGCTTTGTCTGGGAAACCGTTCGTTTCTGATCGGAAGTTCTATTACACATGAATTTAATTCTAAACAGTGTTACTAACAGATCCAAATGATTTACATTTTAAGCAATCTTCTTTCATTATCTCATACCTTGTCGGGGAGCAAAAGATGGATTTTTATGCTTTCTGTGTTGAGAAATGATTAATGCCCCTAAACGGGAGGCTCTCCCTCCTCCAGCTGTTCCGGCGTGGGGTTCCATCCCTCAGTCTTCCTTCAGTGGGCACACATGAGAGCCAAGATCAGAGAAAGGGCACTTGAAAAGAGCATTCCAAACTTCTTTTAAATTGGGCCTAAAGGGGGTAGATGTTTCCAATTAAGACACTGAACACCATTTGGTACCAAACATTGTCTTCCATCCAGAAAGAATAGAGAGAAAAAGAGAGAGAGTTACCCACTAATGAAACCCAAAATTGTTACAAAAGCATAAAAACGTGTAAGAGAAATGATCTGGTTTTCCCTTGCCAAAACACAACTATGCAAGTGGGGAAATTGGACATAGGTCCCCAGATGGAAACAAGCCTGGAATTTTGAATCCCACTGGTACTTTGAAAAGTCATCCCAACTGCTGGGGTAAAGGACACTGGGCTCGGTCTCTCATTGGGTTTGCATTTGCCTTCATGTTCATTCTTTGCAAGGGAGGCCCGGACAACCAGTCCATAAACACCATGAAGACCTGGTTGTTGGTTCAACTGGCCAGGGGCTATGTTTCTGGAAACCTCTGGCCACTCCCCAAGTTCAGATGACACATTCCTTGATGGGCAGATCCTCCTCACCAGCTTCTTGCAGTTAAGTCCTTCCCTACATTTGGTCAAATGGCTTGAGTGAGCCCTTTGGATGGAACGGGTGAGTGAGAATCACCTGACAGCCCGGGCTGTCCCACAGGTACCTGGCAACTTTCGACTTCACCTAGATCATAGCACAAGTTCCCAAGCCAGGAGTTAAAAAACTAAATGCAAGCAATTCAAGGGCCCTGATAGCTAAGTTTTTTAGAAGTATGCAGATATCGCCTCAGAGAAATCATCTTCATGGTGCTGGGAATCCTGCTGCCCTCCAGGATTGTAGGACCTGAACAGGTCTGCAGGTTACCCCCCAAAGAACCAGCAGGAAGCAAATGGACAGAGAAGTAAATTGCGCCGTTGAACCCAAACTGCCCTCCATGCGGAGAAGGAGGTCGTGTCCTTGACGCAGGGCCCACGGTTACCCTGAGCCCCCTAGAAAGCCTGTCCCTCCCCCTACTGTTCATGGTATCTTTAGAATCAAGGCTACAAACTGCATGAATAGCGAGTAATTCAATTAACTCTATAGTCTGAGATGAAAAAAGGGCCATTTTGCTAGCTCGAGTGGAGCACTAGTTTAACCCTGGTGCTCAGGAAATTCCCAGGCCAGACAGCATATTAAACCAGCTCTTCAACTTAAGAACAATTACTGTCATTTATCAGCCTGAATAGCAATAATGCACAAATCGACAGCTTTCAGGAGGCAAAAAGCTAGCTAGGTGTAATGATATGCAAAGCCCCAGCTCTCTACATTCGGAACTGTCTCAATCCCATCAATACATCTCCCACCACCTACAATTTATCAATACAAATGTGGTGCCCAATGAAGGCAAGACCGGGAAGATAAATATGAACGGGGTGAGGGGAAAAAAGGCTCAGGAATGTTTGAATTTTAAAATGATGAAGTGCAGATCACATTCTTAAAGCATTTTACATGCAATGACCCGATCACATCAAGTCCTATTCTGAAAGAGGAAACCGAATAAGGGGATTTTTCTACTCCAAGGTTGCAGGTAGTTGCAGCTTTTATTTCTTTTTCTGTCCCCAGATCATGTCTTTCACAGAAGTATGTGATCATTCTGAGCCTGAATAAAAGTAATAACAATAATGCTAATCACGGTGATGGATCTGCGTAGAGCCCTTTCCCTGATTACATTCACACTTATGATTTCATTTTAACTTCATAATGTCTGCCAGAGGTAAAAAGAGAAATATCACCGTACCCATTTTGAAAGAGGGGGAAACTGAGGCAGGGTGTGAGTTTGAGATCCTCTCCAATCAATCAGGGCTAGAACTGGATTCTCTGACCAACCTATCGAAGTCACCGCACCCGCAGGACAAGACCCAGTTGCCCAGAAGTGCCTGGGAGGGTTCAAGAACTCCAGTGTACATAGGGAGCAGGTGCCAACAGAAGTAGGAGTCATGGAGATGGGGCAGGATGGAGACACACAGAATGTCATATTTCAAAACCAGACAAATGGAATTCTGGGGCTGCAGCACTCAGTGACTGAGCCCCCTGCTGAGTGCCAGGCGCTGGAGGAGGTGGAGCAATGTCCCCGCTGACCCGGGCCCTGCTTGTGTCCCTGATGCCTGTACACCCATCACATACTGACGTTTTGCTAAGCAGCATCGGTTGGCCTGATCGAATACATTTACCATATGTCAGAGGAAGCCTGGAAGGGAGGTATCGAGGGTAGAATCTGAGGTGGAAAACATTCTTACAAAGGCAATGGGGACCCTATGGGGGAGGGGGTGGGTTGGGAAGGGAAGTTCTTAGAGCAAGTCAGTGCACCCCAGTGCATTCCCCAGTGCCGGGGGAATTCAGGGAGTGGTTTTCACGACAGACATCTTTATTCTTCACCTTCCAGTTCCTTCGGCAGACCCATCCCGAGCCTCCCAGCTTTTCCATCACAGGTGCTCACCACCTTGGCCCACATTTTGCAATGGCCTCAAACTCTGGCGTGCAGACTCTTGGCCTTTAGGTAATATTTTTAACCAACTTAAAAAGGAAAAGAGTGGTTGGTGATACGATTGAGGGGATTTGTTTGCTTGGTTGTTTGTTTGTAAGATTGGGCTGTGTTTTTTTATGCTGCTTATCTTTCTCTCCTAATATAATGTGTACCTAATTTAAAATCACATATGCACAAGTAAAATGATCAGCTCTTACATGACCTCCTATGTCTTAATTTTTAAATGGATAGGGAAAAGCCTTGAACACAGTCTCATTTTCTGACATCACATAAGAAGGCGGTGTATTTTCCTCCCTTCATAAGAAATTACACCTTGCTCTCACTATTAAATTAGAATATCCTCTCCTCTCTCTGAAATTTGGCTGCATTACAGTAAATACATAAATCGAAGAGGCATGGGATCCAGACGCCAATTGGCAGACGGTACTATGAAATAAGCACCGGGACACTGGCGTGCGGAAGTGTTACAACCTGTTCCAATCTGCTCCCTGTTCTCCCTCATAACAAAAGAGGAAGAGAGTCCAAACCCTCCTACACACACACACACACGTGCACACATGCACACATGCACATGAACACACACATGCCACGCACATACACACACAGAGAGACCAAAGTTTGGGAGGTTTCAATAGAGCAAGAGCAGCTAAGAAGAAGAGCCACCCAACTGCTCAGGACATGGGTTTCTCGCTCTTACCGCAGAGCTGCAATATTTGCCACATCTTGCCAACAGAAGATGGTGTGAACTTGCCACGCAACTGCTGAGAAGTTTGGAGAAAGCCTGGGGTATTGCCAGTATTGTTATCATTGTCATCATCATTGTCAAGCAAAGAAATTTTCCAAGCACTTGTGCTTAGGATTTTTCTCAACAGCCATGAGAGGGTAGTCATTAGAATTACCTCCATCAGGAAAGGAAGGGAGGGAGGGAGGGAGGAAGAAAGGAACAGAACAGAACTATCTCCATCATTCATATGAAAAAAAAAGATCCAGACATAAAAGCAAGGCAGAGAATAGGTGAGCATAGCAATTAGGACACTTTTGGTTGCTAGTGACAGATAATCCAAGCCAAAAAGGCTCAAGGTGAAAGAGAGTATAATGGCTCACGTAAATGAAGGATCCAAAAGGTAAGCTGGTTTAGGGCAGAAATGAATCCGAGACCTCCCACTCCTAAGGGCAGCCTTTGCTTCCTAGCTGTCTTCCACAGCTCAGTGGGGGTACCCTGGTACCCTGGTAGCCTGAAGTTAATGTCTATAAGCACTTAGGTCAGAGGAAGAGGAGTCCAAACCAAACCTCAGAACTGAAACTGATTGGCCCATGCTCCATCTGACTTAGGTCATCAGATGAACCTGCCTGAACCAATCACTGAAGCCAGAGGGATGGAGCTCACTGATTGGCCGAGACTGGGCCTCATGCATCTCTCTGAGCCAAAGTTTTGCCACAGCGTGCAGACTTAGGTGACGTGCAAGCCCCACCCATTAAAATCAAGAGAGTGGATGTTGGGAGTAAAAATGCAGCAAATGCCTACTTCAGAGCATCACAAGACCCCATGTTTGGTTGGACCTAAAATCTCCAATCTATAGCATGCCCAGAGTTTACTCACAGTTTGGCTAGAGGATATAGCCACTAACTTTGTGGAATACCATATAGTTGTCAACTTGTGTGGAATACCCTATAGTTGTCAGCATCCAGATTGCATAAGGCTCCTGTCATCTCCTCAATCTGATGGATTCACAGAAATGATTCCTAGAGGTGAACTTCTCAATCATCACTAGTGGTCAAAATTTTAATAGCCACTCTCGAGTTATAAAGCTTACACCAGATGATTAAAAACTCCCTCGTCAAGAACCAGAGCAATAAGGTGAACTGTAGAACCAAGCCACTTGTACTTTATGTATTTTCTAAATTTTTAATTAAGATTACAAGTCAGATTAAGTAACTGCTTTCTAGAAAATAGATAAACCCAGAAAGACAGCTACACCAAGATTTTTTTTAAGAAACCACATAGTTTCGACTTCAGTATCTTCTTTTTTGTGCTCATTAAACTTTATTTGTTGAAACACAACATACATCAATGACTAAATGCACAAGTCGTAAGTATACATCTCAATTCATTATCCCAAAGTAAACCCATCCAAGTAACTACTATTAAGGTTGCCAAGGTCCCAGAGTCCCTTTTTGGACCTCCTATACCAATCATTACCCTAACTTTTCCACTCCAAGTTAACTACTGTCTGACTTCTAATAGATGAATTTTGCCTATTTTTTGAACTTCGTAAAAATGGAGTCATACGGTATATATTCTTTTGTGTGGGTCTTGTTCTTTCAAGAGATTTACCCAGTCCTTCCATATAGTATTAGCTCATGTGTTTTCATTGCTGCTTTAATTATCCATTATATCCTGCAATCTCTAGCAGTGGATTGACATTCACGGACCCTCAAAATTCACATGTTGAAATCGTAAACCCCAGTGAGACAGTATTAGGAGGTGGGACCTCTGGAAGATAATTACATCATAAGGATGAAGGCCTCATGAATGATATTAGTGACCTTATATAAAGATCGTAGAGCACTCTCTCGTCCTCTCTCACTACATAAGGACACAAGAAGTTGGCAGTCTGCAACCCAAAAGAGGGCCCCAGCGGGCCCATGCTATCACCCAGACCTCAGACTTCCAGCCTCCAGAGTTGTGAGAAATATATTTCTGTTGTTTATAAGCCACACAATCTAGCGTATTTGTTATAGCAGCCTGAATGAACTAAGACATGATGTAACCAATCTACTGGTGATCGTCATTTCCAGTTACCATTGTGAATATTCTTATACACATGCAAACATGAAACACTATTGGGTTATGTGTTCATCTTTAGTAAATAAAGGCAAACAGTTTTTCAAAGGGGATGTACCAATTTATGCTCCCAGCAGCAGTAATACTGTCCTGAACACCTTCAACCACTAGCTGTTATCACCTTGAGCAGTTCAGCTCTTTTCCTAAACATGACCCAACTAAAGCCAACCACGTGTAGACTCTGCAAGGCAGCCGGAGCTCAGTTTAAATCCTGACTTCACCCCTTACTAAGCTGTGAGTGCTTCTTTGGAGAATTTCATGTAGCCTCAGATTCCTGGTCTGTGAAAGGACCATAATTATAATATTGTTGTAAGAATCGAATTGGATTTTGTACACAAAAGTGCTTTGCAAGCTATTCAACTATATACCTACATTAGGGATTAGGACGAAACCGTGGGTCCTTTTGGCCAATATTACAGTCACCTGGTGTTGAGACAGAAATCTCCCAGTATATTGGGAATACAGTAAACAGCAAGTGAGAAAAGCCTGAGTTAAAAATCCTGTCCACAGCACTTACTACATGACCTTTGAAAAGTCACTACATCTCCTTGATCTTGTGTTTTCATCTGCAAAATAAGAGTAGTAAGACTTCTCTGATAGTTGTTGTAAGGGGGAAAGGGGCATAATGTATCCCAAAAGAGTGAGAGTGACAGCAAGATTGAGAGAAAAAGAGAATCTCGATACCTAGAGCACAGTAGGTGCTCAAGAAATGAGCCTCATTACTACAGATCTAGGAAATATGGTACACTCCTGTGCCATGAATCTTTTTCACTGATACTCTCATCTTTCATAATAAAGCCTAGTTTATGCAAAATTGCCAATTGATAAAATTTTGGTTTCATGCCTCAAGAAATCCCTTTTTTGTTTTCTGCTTGTTTCAATCATTCATGGACCCAAACTACCCAGGCTAGAAGGGACCTGAGGGCATACTCATTTAATTCATTTTACATATAGTGAAGCTGAGGCCAGAAAACCAAGGTAACACCACTGGTGAGTAGTTAGCCTGGGGCTGATGTCCAGACAGACCAGGGTTCATCCTTCAGAGGCTTACTATAAATGTTAATCTGTATCTCCAATTATAAATAAATAGTTGGTTCTATTATTAAACTATTATTGGTTCTTTATTAAAGCCTTTCAAATATCAAAGAAAGTATCAAATCACATCTAACTCATCCAAACATTAAACAGGCCCTGCTAAAATTTAAAGCACTGACAGAGAAAAACCAGAAGCATTTATATTTTAAATAACATACTCTCTTTTTTAAAAAATTGAAGAACTTCTTCTTCCAGCCATGACAAAATAACTGCTATAAGACTTGCCCTCCTACCAAAAACAACTATAAAACTGGATGACAGTATGGGGCAACTATTTTCAGACACAGAACAACATAGTGCAGGACTGTAATTTTGAGAGAAGGCATAATGGAGTGGATCCCATAATTTCTATCCAAATCCTGTAGTTGTACTAAGCTAAAGAGGAAGAAACTGGAGTTCTAGGCTGTGGTTCTAGGAAGTGGTTGAATTTTGTGGAGCAGAATAACAAAAGAGAACTTCATAAAGAGAGGCCTTGTGCATCCAGTTAGGGGTTCACCATTGTTCCCTGGCTGAGGACTGGGAGGTAGATCACAGGGTGAGATTCCAGGAAGCCTAGTAGATGTCTCCTGCTATGGAGTGGAGAATGGAATGGTGATACCAGAGGTTGTGAACTGCTGGAAGACCTCGAAGTTTCAGCCAAGCTAAAGTAGAGAAGCTTCAGTGACAGCTCAGAGTCTCCAGTTGAGATCTCAGAAGCCCATGCCTTCAGATTAAGAATGACAGTCCAAAGTAAAGACAAGTTCGAAATTAAAATAGGTCCTAGCAACAAATTAAACCACCCCCAACAGGACAGAAAGTATCCACTAATAATGTTACTGCCTGACAGAACAAAAGTTACACACTTTAAAGAAAAATAACATAATCCGGAATCCCCACAGCATTCATTGACAATGTCCACTAGCCACTCAAAAATTACTAGACATGAAAAGAAGCATCAAAATATGATTAATAATAATAATTCAATAACAACTTATGCTAACATAACCCACATGTTGAAATTATCAGGAAAAGTTCTTTCTATTTTTTTTTAAGATTTTATTTATTTATTTGACAGACAGAGATCACAAGTAGGCAGAGATGCAGGCAGAGAGAGAAGGGGAAGCAGGTTCCCTGCTGAGCAGAGAGCCTGATGTGGGGCTTGATCCTAGGACCCTGGGATCACGACCTGAGCCGAAGGCAGAGGCTTTAACCCACTGAGCCACCCAGGCGCCCAGGAAAAGTTCTTACAAGCAGCTTTATAAATATGTATGTGATGAAGGACTTATAAGGAAAAGTAACGTGAATGACAGAAAAGACATCCAAAAACTTTATACACACACACACACACACACACGTGTGTGTATATGCCAAAAAGAACCAAATGGAAATTTTGGAACTTAAAAATACAATGCCTGATATGAAAGCTCTGTGTATACATATATATATATATATATACACACACACACACATATATATATGTGTGTGTATATATATATATATATCTTTAGCAGAAAATTGGAGGCTGAACACCAAAGTTAATGAATTTGAAGACAGATCAATAGAAATTATTCAATCTGAAAAACAGAAAAATAGTAGAGAAAAAACAAACAGGACCTCAGGGACTTGTGAGAAAAATGTCCATCAGTCTAACATATATGTGATTAGAGTCTCAGGATGGAAATGAAAGAGAAAAAATAGAAAATTATGTGAAGGAATAACAAGCAAATGCTTTAGAAATTTTGTGCAACACATGAATTTACAGAGCTGAGAAGTTTAGTGAAGCCCAAAGGACATAAATACAAGGAGAACCACACCAAGATCATGTCACAGTCAAACTGTAGACAACTAAAAATAAAGAAACAATATTAAAAGCAGCCACTCAATAAAGGCTCACAACATACAGAGGAGCAATGATATGACTGACAGTTGATCTCTCACCAGACTGGAATTCAGATTTACAAGAAAGAATGAACAACATCAGAATGGTAAATATGTGGGTAAAAATGAAAACCTTCTGTTTCCTCCCTTAGTTTATTTGTAAGACAATCACTTAAGCAAAAAATAGTAACACAATGTTGTGGGCTTATTAAAAAGAGGACACCAATACCTCAAAGGATGGTAGTGTAAAAGGACTTTACTGTTGTAATGTTCTTACTTTTCATGTGAAGTGGTACAATATTAACTCAAATAGCTTGTGATGAGTTTAAAATGCACACTGGAATGCCTAGCATTGTCAACTTAAAATACAAAGAGGTAGAATTCTTCATAGTAAAAAGAAGAACATCTGCATAGAGTATCAAATGGCATAATACTCTATGTGGAAAACCCAAAAGGCTCTACCCCCAAATTGCTAAAACTCATACAGGAATTCAGAAAAGTGGCAGTATATAAAATCAATGTATAGAAATCAGTTACATCTCCATACAATAACAATGAGACAGAAGAAAGAGAAATTAAGGGATCAATCCCATTTACAATTGCACCAAAAAAACCATAAGATACCCAGGAATAAACCTAAACAAAGAAGTAAAGGATCTGTACTCAGAAAATTACAGAACACTCATGAAAGAAATTGGGGAAGACACAAAGAAATCATGGATTGGAAGAAAAAATATTGTTAAAATGCCTATGCCTATAGGGAAATCTATAAATTCTACATAATCCCTATCAAAACACCATCAACATTATTCACAGAGTTGGAGCAAATACTTCTAAAATTTGTATGGAACCAAAAAAGACCCCAAAGAGCCAAAGGAATGTTGAAAAAGAAAATCAAGGCTGATGGCATCACAATTCCTGACTTCAAACTATATTACAAAACTATAATCATCAAGACAGTACAGTATTGGCAAAACAAACAAACAAACAAACAAACAAAAAACAGACAGATAGATCAATGGAACAGAATAAAGAGGCCAGAAATGGACTCTCAACTCTATGGTCAACTAATCTTCAACAAAGCAGGAAAGAATATTCAATGGGGAAAAAAAAAAAAGGTCTTTTTTTTTTCAGTGTTCCAAGATTCATTGTTTATGCACCACACCCAGTGTTCCATGCAATATGTACCCTCCTTAATACCTACCATCTGGCTCACCCAACCTCACTCCCCCGACCCCTCCAAAACTCTCCGTTTGTTTCTCAGTGTCAACAGTCTCTCATGGTTCGTCTCCCCCTCCGATTTACCCCAATTCACTTTTCCTTTCCTAAAGAAGATAGTCTCTTCAACAAATGGTGTTGGGAAAATTGGACAGCCACATGAGAAGAATGAAACTGGACCACTGCAATTACCAATTGCTAACCAAAAATAAATTTAGCACAGTTGCAAGCTAAGTCAATATGCAAAAGTGAATGGTACTCTCATACAATGACAGCAGCAAAAGAACTGAAAATAAAAATTTAAAACAAAGCCATTTACAATAGCATCAAAAACACAAAATACACATTAACAAAGAACATGCAAGACATTCTCTCAAAATATCAGTAAGAGAAATGGAAGAAGACCTAAGTAAATGGAAAGGTATATCATGCTCATGGCTTGGAAGACACAACATTGATTGATATCCTAATTAGTCTTCTGATACTAGAAACCTTGATATAAAAGAGTCAATAATGATCTACAGATTCAAAGAAATCTCAGTCTATTTTGTAGGAAATGATAAGTGAGTTCTAAAATTTTTATGGGAATGAAAAGAATTTATAAAAAGATAAAACCAGAATGAGAAAGAATAATTTGGTAAAAAGATGTTACCTAATTAATTACTAAATTAGACTCATCAAGACAATATGGCATTAGGATTAGAATAGGTAAATACATCAGTGAAACAAAATGGAGAATCCAGAAATAGACCCACACATCCTGAATTTCAACAAAGGTACAAAGGTACCTTTCCATGGAGGGAATAAAAGCTTTTTCAGCAAATGGCACTGGAAGAGCTGAATAAACATAGGGAGGGAAATGAACCTCAACTCCTACATCAGGCTACACACAAAATATTAATATAGATCATAGACTAACTAGAGAAGTCAATACCATAAAGCTTCTAGACAAAAATGCAGGAAAGGGTCAGCTGGGTGGCTCTGTTGGTTAAGCATCTGACTCTTGATTTCAGCGCAGGTCATGATCTCAGGGTCATGGCATCAGACCCCACATCCAGCTCTGTGCTCAGCAGGTAGTCTGCTTGAGACTCTTTTCCTCTTCCCCTCCTTCTGCTCCTCTCTCTTTCTCTCAAATAATCTTTAAAACACATGCCGTGTGCGCGCGCACACACACACACACACACACACACGAAAATATCTTAGTGATCCCTGGTAGGTAAAAGTCTCTTAGAGAAGATACAAAAAGCAGTCACTTTAAAAGAAAACTGATAAATCATCAAGATTCACATTTTCCACTCATCAAAAGTCACTGAAAAGAAGATAAAAAAGCAAGCCACACATGGGAAGAAAATATTCACAATTCATGTATCTGGCAAAGTCCCTGTATTCAAAATCCATAAAGAACTTACACAGATAAATAATAAAAAGTTAAGCAATTCCATTTTTGTAATGAACAAGAGACTTGAACAAACTTTTCACAAAAGATATACGAATGGCCAACGAGCAGCAGGAAAAGCGCTCAACATCATTAACCCTCTAGGAACAACAAATTAAAATCCCAAGGAAACACACCTTTGGATAAAAAAAAAGAAAAGAAAGAAACACGACTTTACAACAACTAGAATGGCTAAAATGAAAAAGAGTGACACCACCACATGTGGACAAGGATGCAAAATAACTGGAATTCCTACACTTTGCTAGTGAGGGCTAAAATGGTAGAAGCACATCTGAAAAGTATCAGTTTCTTAGAAATTTAAATATACATTTATCATATGACCCCAAAATTCTACCTTTAGATGTTTGCCCAAGAGAAATGAAAATGGATATCCACATAGAAACTGTCCACAGATGTTTAGAAGAGCTTTATTCATAATGGGCAAAAACTAAGTACAATCCCAAATGTCTACCAACAGAAGAAGGGATCAACACATTGTTATGGATTCATACAATGTAATATAACTCAGCTGATCCATGCAATAACGTGAATGCCTCTCAAATACATGTTGAATGAAAGATGCCAGACAGGAAAGGGTATAGTCTATGTAATCTAATATTATTAACGTTCAAGGCAGATCAGACTATCTATAGCGATGGAAATCAGAGCAGGAGTTGGCTATGGGTGGTAGGCATTCACTGGAATGGAGCATGGGGAGATTTCTGGGACGATGGAAATTTTCCATTTTTTGATTGTGGTGTTGGTTCTAGGTGTATTTTGTTGTTAAAACTTGGCTCCTGACATTGGGGAGGGTATGTGCTTTGGTGAGTGCTGTGAAGTGTGTAAACCTGGTGATTCACAGACCTGTACCCCTGGGAATAAAAATATATGTTTATAAAAAATAAAAAATTAAAAAAAAAAAAAAACTTGGGTCCTGAGATTGAGTCCCGCATAGGGCTCTCTGCTTAGCGGGGAGCCTGCTTTTCTCTCTCTCTCTCTCTCTCTCTCTCTCTCTCTCTCTCTGCCTCTCCATCTACTTGTGATCTCTGTCAAAAAAATAAAAATAAAAATAAAAAAATAATAAATAATAAAAAATAAAACTTGGGTCCTTTCAAGTTGTGCATTTCACTGTATGTGCATTTCACTGTGTACAAATGTTAGCCCGATTTTTAAAAATGTAAATACACATACCATTGTCACTGAATCTGGCTAATGTAGAACTCCAGAACTGTATTAAGTCTGCGCAATGATTTCTGAAGTTACCCAGAGTACATTGTGTATGCTTCCTCAAGCATTTGCTGACTGCCACTGTGGCTCCTGCAGGCATCCCCTTCCTGGCCTTGCTGTTCTTGCCTCCTCTGCAGGCTCCCACTCTGTTGCATGCCCACACACTGCCCTGGCCGCTTGAGCTATAGAAGCTGTGTGGTTATCTGATATGATGTGCCCCTACCAGGGGAAGGCATATGAGGAGGCTCCCAAGCAGCCCTGCTGTGTGACAGAGTCCTATCAGGTTTCTTTGTTGTTGGGCCCGAACATTTGGCTGTTTTAAGGTTTTCCTGTCCTGAATGATGTTTTTCTGGGAAAAAAAAAAAAAAAGTTCTTTCCATTTTTGCTTCGATCCATCTTCTTTCCTAGGACATGTGGGATCTGGACCAGAAACAGATCTGTGTAGGAGACAAGCTGTTGTCCTTCGGGGATCACGTCACCCTCTAGGACAGAGACTATACAGTTTACGTAGCTTCATTCTCACCCTCCCAATGCCTTTCTGCACTTTGCTCTCCCTGCCCTGCTCCAGCTCAGGAGAAGACGGGAAATCACGATCCTCCTCTTTTCCCACATAGGCCTGGGGATATTCAGGGATTGCTGGCGTATTCTTCCTGGCTACTTGCTTCCCTTCCCATGGATCCCCACCATAAGCTTCTCTGTTCTTGCCTAAGAAAATCTTATATTTTTTCCTATTATCCACAGTTTTAGGAGAAGATCATTAAACTTAGGTTTGTAGGGCTTTGGGAAGTGAGGGAGAGCTGGAGTCCCCTCTTTTCCAGTCCACCTTGCCCTCTGTGTGAACTTTCAAAAAGGAAAAGGAACATTTCAACTCTAGATACCACCAGACCTCTTGATTCCACCACCACAATTTCCTCAAGGGGGCCCTGGCTGCCAGACTAAGGATGCACAGGACTGCCAGGACCCTCTGGAACCCTCTCACTCCCCTGAGCCCAGGTAGGTCCTCCCAGAGTCATGAGAAAATGATCAAAACAGAACAGAAACCAGTTAATGTCATAATGTCAGTCCACTTAAGATGACTGCAGCCCCAAAACCAAAGCAAATGATCATAACTAGACCCTCAGTTAGAAACATGGTTTTGTTTCCAGAACAGAGATCGACAGTTAGGTTTCTACTTCCTACTGGGTGACCTGGGGCAAGTTACCTCTCCATGCCTCGTTTTCCTCATCTGAAAACTAGAGGTGCAGCTCATGGGGTGGTCTGAAGATTAAGTGAGCTATTCCATGGGAAGGGCTTAGGACAGTGCCTGGAACAGAGGGAGTACTATCTTAATGATTGTTAAATCAATTATAAACTTTGTATAAAATTGTCTTCATGCACTTCCAAAGGAGGACATTGCCTGGTGGGGGGTGGGGCGGCAAGAGAAAATTAGTTAAAGAAGCCAAAACTCGGGCCCTTCCTTGACATACACAATGATGGGAACATTTTTAATACAGTGTCGGGGGAAATTATATACATATATACACAAGGTTGCATTTAGCTTAGTCAACATGAGCAGGATCTTCAACAGGCCAACATAAAATAATATCAAAGACAATGTTGGAGGAAAGGTGAATGAAGAAATTGGGGTCAAGCAGTCTTAAATTGAGGGCAATATCTTGGCTCTACTTTTCCATAGAGTAAGAAATACAGTTGCAGAAACACGTGAAAGGAGGTGAGCCCAGGAGCTGCCTGGGTGGTCTGAGCAAGGGGAGGCCAAGGCTGGCTTGTGGACAGCTGCTCTGTGCTCTGGACTGGGCAGAGGAGGGGGGAACCTTCCTCAGCATCGTCCTATGAAGCAGACAGGACCAGACTATCCATCAGAGAATCATAATGCTTAAGCAGCATGAAGTCGTAAAGCCAGCTGCTGCTGCTGCTAGCTTACCTCTCTCTCCTTCCTCCAATCCCTCCCCAGCCTGATGGTGGAGGGAGGAGGCCCTGACTCATCAGCTGTGTCAATGGCAGGAGGAAGCTTCTGAGAACAGACTCTCTGTCCTGCCTGCCTGGCAAGGCTACAAGCGCCTAAAGAAGGCAGTATTATCTATTCTTTCATTCATTCATTCAGTAAATATTTATTGGTGCCTGCCATGTGCCAGGCCCTGCTCTGGGCACAGCAGATGTGGAGAACCAAACCAGGAAAGATCTCTGCCATAGGGATGCTGATTTTCCAGGGAAGGGAGTCAGACAACGGCAATAACATAATAAATAATTGCATGTGATAGTAGGCTAACAGATGCTGAGTGCTTTGGAAAACACAGAGGAGAGGAAGTTGAGGGGGCTTGGTGGGTGGAAGAGAGTAGGCTACCAGACTAAAAAGGGTGACAGCAGAACAGGGCAGGGACTAGCATGAGGAAAGCATCACCTCGCCTCACCTTCCATGCAGCACGTGAGGAGACGGTCCCTCTCAGGGTTGTGCAAGCACAGAGCCAGCACCGGAGTGAGTCCCTCTGTATGCTGCATTCCCTGTGCACCTCCAGCAACTCCCCCCAGCTCAGGCCCTGGAGAACAGGCCTATTTGAGAAAGTGAAATTTAGGCCAAAACAACCTTAAAAAAGAATAAAGTTGGAGGCCTCACACTTCCAGATTACTACAAAATCTATAGTAAACAAGAGTGTGATAAAGACATAATGGTGGTACCCTATAGACCAATGGACATACATAGCAATGGAATAGAGAGCCCAGGAATAATCTCTCACATAGAGAGCCAAATGATTTTCTTTTCTTTCTTTTTTTTTTTTAAAGATTAATTAATGTATTTATTTGACAGACAGAGGTCACAAGTAGGCAGAGAGGCAGGCAGAGAGAGAGAGAGGAGGAAGCAGGCTCCCCCCTGAGCATAGAACCCGATGCGGGGCTCCATCCCAGGACCTCGGGATCAAGACCCAAGCCGAAGGCAGAGGCTTAACCCACTGAGCCACCCAGGCACCCCCCGCCAAATGATTTTCAATGGGGATGCCAAGACCACTCAAGCAGAAAGGACAGTATCTCCAACAGAAACTGGATATCCACAAGCAAAAGAAGGAAGCTGGAACCCTTACCTCACACCACATACAAACATTAACTCAAATGGATCAAATAATTAAACATAAGACCTAAAACCATAAAAAAAAAAACTTAGAAGAAAACAAAGTTTCCTGACATTAGATTTGAAAATGAATTAATGGATATTGAGATAAAACAGACATATTGGACAGTGTCAGAATTTAAAACTTCAGTTAATCAAAGGACACAAGAAAATGAAAGGGCAACCAACAGAATGGGAGAAAATACTTGCAAATTGGAAATCTGATAAGGGGTTAATATATAGAATACATAGAAAACTCCTGCAGCCATAAGAGACTTAATGATCGAGAATAAACTGAGGGTAGGTAGAGGGAGTTGAGTCGGGCATGGGCTAAACAGATGATGGGGATGAAGGAGGGCACCTGTGTTGAGCAATGACTGTTGTAGGTAAGTGATGAATTTCTAAATTCTACTCCTGAACTAATATTGCACAGTATGGGAACTAACTAGAATTTAAATAAAAATGTTTTAAAAAAGAAAGAAAGAAAGAAAGAAAACTTCAGCAACTCAGCAACAACAACAACAAAAAAATCCAATTTTAAAAGGGGCAAAGTGGGACGCCTGGGTGGCTCAGTTGATTAAGCAGCTGCCTTCGGCTCAGGTCATGATCCCAGCGTCCTGGGATCGAGTCCCACATCGGGCTCCTTGCTCGGCAGGGAGCCTGCTTCTCCCTCTGCCTCTGCCTGCCTCTCTGTCTGCCTGTGCTCGCTCGCTCTCTCTCCCTCTATCCCTGACAAATAAATAAATAAAATCTTTTTTAAAAAAATTAAAATAAATAAGTAAATAAAATAAAAGGGGCAAAGAATTTGAATAGGCATTTTTCCAAAACAGATATACAGGAAGATATACAAATGGCCAATAAGCACATGAAAAGATCCTTGACAACACACACCATTAGAGAAATGTAAGTCAGAACTACAGTGAGATGCCCCCTCATACCCATTAGGATGGCTACTATAAAAATTAAATTAAAATAAGATAAAATACAGAAAACAAGTGCTGGCAAGCATATGGAGAAAAGGAACTCTTGTGTACTGTTGGTGAGAATGTATTGTGGAGCAACCATTATAGAAAACAGTATGGAGGGTCCTCAAAAAATTAAAAATAAAATTATCATACAACTCCCGCAAGTCCACGTGTGTGATTCCCACTTATATGAAATACCTAGTGTAGTCAGATGTTGGGCGTGGTTGAATCACAGCTTCTGCCCAGATGTCATGCCCATGGGTCATGGTGGTGTATGTGGCTGACGTCTTCAGACCCTCAGTTCTTTGCAGACAAGACTTAATTCACTGTCTACCTGCTTAAGCCCCCGCCAGTCAGGGTTTGGGAATAAGCTTCTTGTAAAGCACATTCTTCTGGGAAGCACTTGTGTGTGCAGATGACATCCTAGATTAGCAGGCTCTGCTCCAGGTGCCCCAGGAGTGCCGTGCTGGTCCCGAACTGAGGCACCCACAGCTGCTTCCCGAGGAGCACCGCGTTAGAGACAAGAGTGCAAGGAGTGGGAGCGAGAACAGCACTTCATGCTCCACAAAGGAGTAAGGTCCTTGAGATACAAGGCCCTGGAGGCTTCATGGGCTATGTTGATTCACCAGCTCTGGTGATAAATAAATTTCATCATTCCCCAGTCTGCTGATAATTAGCTCTCAGACAAATCAGTGATCAAACTTAAAAAGATGGTGTGTGAACCACTAATCTCACAGAAGAACAATGCACAAAAGTTTACTGTAGCCATAGGAAGGGAATTTTTATGAACCTTTTAAATCTGCTGATATACACGGGGAGCAAGCGCATCAGTGGTACATTTAAAAGTCTATGTGGAAGTAAACATTTTACTGCATGTTTGGGAAGAAGGGAAAAGTTAGCCAAGATTCATATTTTTCTAGGGCAAACGAGGTCATGCACTGGTTTGAGGCTGGTTTTCCCTCCCACGGGGTCCTGTAAAGATTCGTGAAGGCCCCCCAAACACTGCTGTTTTGTTACTCCTGGAGATTTATGGGGTTTTGCTGAAATGCAAGGGTAAGCGTTCTCCCCAAGACAGACCAGCTTGCAACTGCTGCAAGATGGCGGCATAGCTCTCCCTGCAAGCAGACACAACAGTGCCCACCCACAGCCTGAGGACTGGGATGTCCTGCAAAACTAGCTTCTGCTTCCCAGGCCTGCCTGGAGCCCAGAGCAGGGGGCAGGGGCATGATGGGGTATCCGCGTGCCTCTGTGTTCCCATGAGGTCTCAGCAGGAATGGAGCCCTCGTGTGAGGGCACAGTTGCCATCACACCGACTCAACACTCGGTTCCTTTCTTCTCAGGTACCAGTGCTCTTCAAAGAACTTCTCTCCCTCTGGAGCCTATTGCCTTCTCCAAGCCAAGAGGCAGCCTGTCATCCTGTTGGCCAACCAAGCTGCTTAACTCAGGCCCTGAGTTCTGAAGGAAGTGACACAGGAAAGAAAACCTTCACCCCAGCCCTGGTGCCTGGGCTCACAGACGCCACCCCACCACCCAGATGTCTTGGGCACCCCCCTTGCTTCTACCCCTTTTCCAGCCTACTTCTGGAACTGTCTGGACCTTCCAGTAAATTCCTAATGTGCTGATATTTGCAAGATGGGTTTCAGCTGCTGATGGGTACAGATGGGCCTGGTCCCTGGGCGCGCTACCAAGACAAACAGAGGAAGCACTCACACCCCATCTCTCCGAGCAAACGCTCACTTTGTCTCCAGGGACTCTGTCTTGGCAGGACCAGTATGCCTCTCTGGGGCTTCATATTAAGGCCTGAGGAACTACAAAGTTCATTATTTCAACAACCAGAAATAAGCCTTGGAATTGATCATCTTTATGGACTGGCAGGGATAGACTCACTCTCTCAAGGACTGCCCCCCCAACCCTGAAATAGGATTCTCAGGATGGGAGAGTCAGGGGTCATCACAAACCAAGATGCCACACTGAGGAATTCTGAGTTTACTTGTTTTTACTGTGTAAAAACATACACCACATAAAATGTACCATTTTCACCATTTCGGTTCAGTAGCATTATTTCATTAATTCAGGGGCATTTGCTCCACTGTGCGACCACATCCATCCCCAGAACCATTTCATCTTCTCAAACTGAAACTCCAGCCCCATTAAATCAGAACTTCCCATTCCCTCCTCCCCCACAGCCCTTGGAAACCACCATTCTAGTTTCTTCTCTATGAATTCACTCCTCTAGGTATCTTATGTAAGTGGAATCACACAGCACTTGTCTTTTTGTGACGGGCTCATTTCACTTAGCATAAACATAATGTCCTCAAGGTTTATCCGTGTTGTAGCATCTGTCAGAATTTCCTTCCTTCTTAAGGCTGAATAATATTCCATTGTAAAGATATAGCACATTTTGTTTATCCGTGCATCCACTGACGGACACTTGGGTTGCTTCCACCTTTTGGCTATCGTGAACAATGCTGCTATGAACACAGGTGTACAAATATCTGTTCAAGTCCCTGCTTTCCATTTTTTTTGGCTGAACGTACTTTTGAAGACTGCCAAATATGGGTTGCATGGCCTTGTCTTTTTATACAGGTGATTTACATGAATAATGTCTTTCTGAGCACTCTGCAAGATGCTATGCCAGATTCAAGGGATACAAAGATGGATAAGTTAGGGCCCTCCTCCGGCGCCCACCAGCAAGAGAAAAGGCTCCAGCGCAGAAATGTCAGGAATAATGGCTACGTCGCTCCCATGAGGTCCGGAGGACAGTGCCAATAGTGCCTCTGGTGTAGGGTGCTGGGGGTGCTGGGGATGGGCCACGAAGGGTGCCACCCCTCTTGGGGCCCATTAGATAAGATCCAAGACCTGGGGAGTAGGGGGTGCAGACAAGACCCCCAACCCACACCCACATGGCCAGGACTTGATATGAATTCTCCAAGGACCACAGGGAGTCTCGCCATAGATGTGATCTGTCTCAGCAGGAGTTACATGTGCCTCACTGGAAAATGTGTCCAGCTCTCCTGAGCACGCAGCAGACTCACACGTGTCTGCACCTGGCTCGGTCCCTGGCCACGGGAGCGCACTCACCATATCTGCCCTTTCTTCCTGACCTATCAGTGCCACCTGAGTGGGATCTCTGTCCTGCTGGTCCCCACAGCTGCAAGACCTAGCAGAGGGCCTGAGCCTGAGTAGGTACACAGTCAATACTTGCTGAAGGTTCTCGTCTTCATGTTTTAAGCCACAGAGGCAAGCAAGCCAGGCCCAGGTGAGTGTGCAGTCTCGTAGATGCCGCCTCTCAGCAGAAGTCACCCTTCTGGCATCCTTCCCTGGCACCCACTGTGGGGGAGGTGCCTGCAAGCTGCCATTTCCACACACCTGCGCTGCCTGGCTGGCTGGCCCCAGCGAGGTTCTGCTGTTGGGAAGCACTGGGAGAAAAGTGGGAGGCAGGAGGAAGGAGGAAGCCATTTTCCCAGCTTCTGCGTCTCCTCCAGCAGAAGGACAGGTTGGGGGAGGGGAGGAGGCCAGCAGAGGAGGGGACAGCAGCCAAGCCAGTCACAGAGGCAGCAGCAAGGGAGGCCAGAAGGTGCAGGTCTGGCTTCCTGCTTGGGCCCCTTGTTCCAAGCCCCAGCAGTGGCACCAAATGTGGGGGTACTGATGGACACCATTTTCCCCCATTTGTTCCTCAAGTCCCAGAGGTGGTAGCAACTTCCGGCAGCAGTGAATCATTGCATAACTTTACCGCACCCTTCTCTCTGTTCCCATCCTTCCAACACCATTGTGACCCAGTCCCTGTGCTAAATTGCCAGTTTTGAAATCCCCAGGAGCACCTGACTGACTGGACACTCACTAACAAGCTGTCATCTAGGAGGCTTGAGGTGGCCTTTCTGTCACGGCCCCACCTCTTCATCTCTGCGTGGCGAAAACTGTGATGAGGAAGCCCCTGGTCTTCCCAGTTCCACCTGAGACATGGGCCACTTTGTAGAGTTGTGCTGGTTGTCCACTGCACAAAAGTGTCCTACTTTTCCTAAGTTACACATGGGCTGGTGATAGTCCTGCTGAAACAGTTCCAGGCCCAAACCTAGGTGGGGCAGGCTCTTTCCCAAAAAGTTCAAAGCCTGCAGCTTCTTCCCAAGAGATCCCCATGTTTGTTTTCTGGGCTGACTGGGCTATTTCAGAGGAGAAGCATTTCAGTCAGGATTGACGGGCATTCCCAGTCAGGTAGAGGCAAGGAGAGACCAGAACAGAACAGATTCAGGACTCAACAAGACTTCTGAAGCTACGCCAAATCTGGTCTCCTGCGGGTCAACATATCCCCAGGCCTCCAACCCACTTTACACGGTCCCAAGTTAGGTGCAGAGAGAAAACAGCAAAGGGTGACCCATCCCTGCCTTCACAGAGCCACCGGACGTTGTGAACCCCAACAGCCACAGATCTTTTTTCCATGGCTCTTCTCACTATAGGAAGAACCAGAAGGCGGCTCCGAGTCCTCCCCAAATCCCATGCTCCTGAGGCCAGACCTTCTCAGGCACCCGTGCCAACACAACATTTGCGAAGGGCTTCAGGTACTCCGACGAATGCCGTCCAAGGAAGCCAGCCACCCTCTTTGGGCTGGCTCATGCTTGCAGAGTTCACGGCTCCTTTCCCTGTTGTTCGGGAGAAGCAGGGGAGTCTGGGAGACCATACCACCCACTGAGTTCACAGAAACCGAGGCATCCCTATTCCTGCGGGAGTGTGCGCGTATATTCTCGAAACCCTTAAACAACCCCTCGCCATATGTGTCGATTTAAATGGAAACCAAACGGGAAAGGATCCTGACGACAGTCTGTCACTGACAGCACTACTTTCCCCGGTTAATTTATGTCTTCCGTAATCAAGTTGATGCTTTTTAAAAGGCACCACCTGTGATGGCACTTTTTTGCCCGCACGCTCCCATGCAAAAGTTCCCCAGCCTGGGAGCTAATAGTCATTTTAAGACACTGCACCCCGGTAGCACTCTATCTTCCTCGCTCTTTACCTGTATTAATTAATTAGTGCTATAAATACAACCAGCACATGACTATTCCAGAGCTAATCAGTCACTGACTCAGCTCAGTACCTGGAGGGAAATGAGGAAAATTGAATCTTTCAAGAGTTGGGCCTATACAAGGTAACTTAGTCAGTTTTGTCCTGAGGGTCAGTGAGGACTAGCTGATTTAGGATCCAGCTGGGTAGGAAAGCAATTTCTTTAAGAGACCACCAGTAACCTCGGCGAAGGTGATACGGACCTGTTCCAAGTAAAACACAGACGATGTGTTCTCACAGGTGGAATGCATGGGTATTTACTGAGGGCCTACTATATGCCTCCTTCTAGGCTGTATGACGTGTCAGGCCCTTTCTACCAAGTCCTTTAGGTGGGGATAAGCAAAGCCAGGATACAGTCCAGGGTCAGACACATCAACCCCCAAAATCAAGCAAAGGAAATCAGGGACCTTGCAACTGATGTAAAATATTATAAATTCAGAGTCCTTCAAAAAACTAGTCATTGGGCTTCTACTGGGTTGCGTGCCAGATGTACCAGGAATAAGACTTGGTCTCCATTCTTGAAGGGCTTACAGACATCATGGAAGATAGACGTGAAAATTACAAAAAAACACACGGAGGGGCCCATGGTGCCCCCCAATCTGAGGCAGGTGGTGGGGGCTGGGGGGATATACAATGGGGCATTCTAAATCCACTGGGTCCTGGATAGGTCTAGAAAGAAGGCTAAGAAAGGAAAGTTGCGTTCTAGATCCAAATTTGCTTCTGATTCTGGGTTTGGCATCACTAGTCCTGCACCCTGAGCCTGGGCCCTACCCTGGCCACAGGTCTCGGCCCTGGGTTTGGCCTCCATCTGGGTCACAAGCAAAGAGGGTCGCGTGGGGAGAGGCGAGGCAGAGGCACTCTGAATATCCCTGTGGCTGGGCCAGAACATCACTTCTCCAGTTCAGTTTTCTTCTGTTCATTGTAAAACAGAGAGCTTGGCCCATCCAGATTCTTCCCCCAGGCAGGAGCCGCCGGCTGGTATTTATATTTGTGAGTGGAAGCACTGCTTGCCTCCTCCAATTTGCTCTTGCCTCTTGCCCACATTGCCAATTAAACCCAGGAGTGATGTTACACTCAGGTTCTAGAGGCCAGGGCTGGGGGATGAGGGATGCGAGAGCTCTGATGAAGGGAACAGGCTGCCTGCAGCTTGGGCTGGGAGCTCAGGCCTTGAGGGGATGTGTGGGTAAACAGCAGGGTCAAGTTCAGGAGCAGCCCTGAAGGTGCAGGGTGGACTCTGCCTGCTCCTGCTCTGGTGGGGGGGGGGGGGGGTGGGAGGTAACCCGGAGGAGTGACACTCACAACAGGGAGGGTTATACAGGGAGGGGGCAGTGACTGGGATGGGCGTGGAAGCATAACAGGGTAAGGCAGGGCAGCCTGAGGAGTGACGCCTGGGACCCCTGCTTAAACATGCACACTGAAAATGCTCTGGGACTTCTACACTTCACAGACTTCATTTCCTCTTGCAATGACCCCACTCCCTCCCCCCCCCCCAGCAGGCATCCTCTGATAGCAGCAAAAGCAGGCCTGTGGGGAAATGATTTCCTGTATCTCCCGTAGCCCCCCACACCTGCTCCAGCAAACCCCATGGTCCTAAACTTTGTTGAGGCAGCCTCTCTGCAGAAAAAAAAGTGGGTTTTTGTTTTGTTTTGTTTTGTTTTTTTGCCTTGAAGCAACAAACCACCCCCCAGATATTTTGCTTCCACTCCTCTTTGAAGAGTCCCAAAGGTCCATATGCAGATGCTTCGCCTGCCCACAGAGAAAGGGGTAAGTCCTGTGACTGGGCAGTCACTCTGAGTCGCTACGGGTTGAAGGCTGTGAAACTGACAAAGAAAGTACCGATCTCCGCTTTCTTAAGGTTTCACTTAATCGTAGTAATGAACTCTCAGGCTGAAGGGAACCCTGGACACCATCCAGAGCTCATGAGAGACTCCTACTGTCAGGCAAGAGCTCCTGGCTGTCCAGGAGCAGATGCCACAACCTGCCAACGGACACTTCCTCAAATTTCTACCTGGGTGCTGGGAACCCGAGTTTTGTTAGTGCTTGGCCAAGGCCACCTCTGCTCTCAGGAAGGTGACTTCCTGTGTGGGGATCTTTAGGAGCTCAAAGCCACTACCCTATACCAGGCATGGAACCCCATACCTGCCAACAGATGGAAATCTTACTACCTCCCAGCCACATTGCCTTCCTCTCCAATGCCCTCCACAGGTGCCTCGCAAGGCCACCCACTCATGCTCTCAACGCCCCTCTCTGAACTGCCCACAGCAGAGGGGCTTCCCCGAGATCAGCCATGCAAGAGTGCTGGGACATGGCTCTTGAAATGAATGAATCAGTGGAGGAACGGGATGGAAGGGATGGATGGGTGGGTCACCACACTATACCTCTCCCTGTACTCTCAGAACAGGAGACCTAGAGGGATAATAGAAACACAAGATTCAAGCTCCAGATCCTGGACCACTTCCGTGGCATTCAGATCTTCCAACTTAGGAAAGCTAATCATCCGCACCCACTCTTGCATGCAACAGCGACATTCAAAAAGAAGTGAGCAGCTCATCTCCAAAGATGTGTAAGCAGAGATGCAGAGACTATGTGTTTTGAACTAGAGATATTTTAGCCTTGTGCTACAACAGTGTGGTCCATGGACAGCCGGGACCTGTTAGAAATATAGAACCTTGTTGAAACACTCACCCCAGATCTACTGGCCCAGACTCTGTAGTTTGTCAAGATTCCCAAGTGGTTCACATGCACATTAAAGTTTCGGACACGTTCATCTCCAGCCCCAGCTGCATATTAGAATCAATGGGACAAGTTTCATTTTTAAATGTCAATGCTTGGACCCATCTATAACCAAGCGTATCAGAATCTCTGGGGGTGGGGCCAAGACACCTACATTTTTTTAAGTCTCCAAGGGATTCTCAAGTGGCATGAGTGAGAACCGCAGCCTTCTAGAAGGCTCCTGCGCTTTCTATCCAGCTGAACTTGAGATATTTTCTTTCTCTTTCCTACTGTTATTTTGTAAATAGGTAATACATCCACACCGTTTCTTAAAAGTCAAAGAGTACAAGCTAGCGTACTAGTGAAAAGCAAGTCTCCCTCCATCCCTAACCTCCTGTGTCCCAATTTTCCCCTCTAAATGCAATCACTAATACCAGAATTTTATGTGCTTCCAGAGCTTTTCTGTGCATGGCCAAGCACATCCACATCCATACACCCTTCTTTATATGCAGTGGTTTAAACTACACATCTGTCCTCCATCTTGCTCTTTTCACTTAACAGTATATCTTGGAGATTGTTTCGTGGCAGTAAACATAATTCTGTCTCATTCCTTTTGACAGCTACATAGTATTCTACTGCACAAACATAGCGTAGTTTATTAACCAGTCTCCAATTGATGGACATTCAGGTTGTTTCCAATTTTTTGCTACTACAAACTCTCTGCAATGAATCATACATACAACAGCACCCAATTCCATCACTCTTATCTTGTTTCTACTTTTTTTTTCCTGGTAGCGCTAATCAGCACCCGGTCAGAATGACCAGGTAATTTATCGTGCAGACCAGGACAGTTCTGAGAGCAGAAGGGGGCGCTATTAGCAGTTATAATTGGGACATAGGTGTAACTGTCCCAGGCAACCAGGATGCATGGCCACCCCACCTGAACTTGGTACATATGTATTCCTTGTCTGTATTTGTATATTGCCTGCCTCCCCTCCAGAATATAAGCTCCTGAAGGGTAAGAAGCAGTCTGTTTTGTTCACTACTGCTTCTCCAGTACCTAGAACAGTGCCTGCAATGCACCAGCTCATTAAATATTTGATAAATGAATTAATAATGAACAGCCCTGAGTATTCATCATTGGCACATGTGTGAGTATAGCTTTAGGATAAATTCCTAGAAGTTGAATGGCTACATTAAAGGGTGTGTGTATCTTATAATTTCACAGATGTGACTATATTATATATAGTCACATATATATAGGGAGCAAAATTAACTCCCACCAACCATTAGAGTGGAATTTTTGCTCCCCTCTTTTTTTAAGACTTACTTATTTGAGAAAGAGAGAGAACTAGCGCATGCAAGCAGGAGAGAGGCTGAGGGAAAGGGGGAGAGAGAGAGAAGCAGACTCCATGCTGTGCATGGAGCCCAACATGGGGCTTGATCTCGTCATCCTGAGATCATGACCCAAGCTGAAATCAAGAGTTGGAAATAACCAAGTAAGCTACCCAGGCAACTAAGTAAGCCACCTAGGCACCCCTCGGCCCCCTCTTAATCCTCATGGCTGTGTGTGTGTGTGTAAATGTGTGCATACCTCCATACTCAACATGCCTTCCACACAGAGACCCACTCCCATGGCTGACTACTGAACCTTCTAACTTCCCAGGGGTACATGTTATTGTGCAGGCGTAGGTGAGGAAAAGGCCTTCCCCACATGGCTGACCAGTGCACTCGGTGCCTCCTCTCCTCTCTCCAGGCCCCCTCCAGGCAGGATCAACATTAGCCAATTACCTTCTAGGCCCCTGACTATCAGACACGGCATGGCAGCACCTGGTGGGGGCCTGGGCTCAATAAGTGTTTAATTAATTAATCAATCAAGCCAAATCAAAGATTAGGTTGATTATCTAGATCGTTTTATCTATACAACACTAGGCAACTGGTTAATTGCTTTTTCTTTTTTCAAGTTTGGTCCTGAAATGACAGTGGGTTTTAGAAGTACACAGACCCTCAGAGGTCAAAAACCTGATAGGTGTGAAATATTCCCAGGGTGTCCTTAAGAGCAGATTGCTACAGAAGCAATAGTCATTATCCTAGAAGTCAATGCCTTAATGTGACCATAATGCTGAGTTATATAATACCCTGGCTTATGATAGGATAACTAAAATCCCCGAATACGGCCTACAAAAATAAAAAGCTAAACTCAGAGAACCTACCTCAGCACTATTTTCCCCACTGTGATTGTCCATACATATGCTGATCATAAGGACAAAGGAATGTGTTATTGTATGAGATTCTTAATTGTGCCTCTCCCTGTGGGATCCTGTCAGAATCTCGGCATGGCGTAGCTCTGTAAGGAAATATTATGTTGGGTAAAATGTAGGAAAGTGAAAACCTGGTAATCAAATAACCACAGTGAGGAGAAATACTATGTGACTCCTGTGTTTAATAAGCTTCCCATGGCTGGTGGAGATTTCCAGGAAACCCCATCCCAGAGGCTCAGGGAGCCCCATGTTGGGTTCATATATTCACTTAACAGTCATAAATTACCTGCCTCAGTCTCACTCACAGATCACAAGACACTGAGATTTTTGTACTATTTATTTTTAGCGATACCTTTCTGGATGTTAGTCTGATTGGGATTGTGGTCTACTTGGGGCAGAAAAAGTTCATGGCATCCCAAGGGCCCTCTCTGTGTATCTGACAATCAGACACCCAGAGCAGACACAGGCAGAACTGGCAGCAGCTTGGCCTGAACAGGCCTAGGACCTCAGGAAGGTGTGGTCAGCACACAGAGAAGGTTGAGTCCAAGTGGGAATCTCGGGTAACTTCTAGGAGCCGAACACAATAGCTCACAAATGCATCTTGCCCTCAATTTCTAAAGATTTGCCTTTGATTTTTTAAAAAGCTCTTTTGGGTTGAGTTAGAGCACTCACTCACACATCCGTCTGGGAGCCGTGATCTGGCAGCAGCCCACGCCTCGGAGACTGCCAGGAGGACTCCAGGGGCTCGTTGAGGGCTCTGATTCCCAGCAGGCTGAGCCCCAGCTCAGAGACGCGTGATCCCGACCGTAAGCGCTGCCTTCACAGGCTGTCGGGGAGTGTGAACCCGGGACAGCAGAGCTGGCTGGTGCCATCACAGTAGCCTCTTCCTTCTCCACCCGCAGCAAAGCAAACACTCAGAAAGATCAATAGCTGTGGCTTCAGATTTTCCCCCTTCTCAACGTTCTTAACACATGTTCAGCAGCACACGGCAATGTGATTCCGCACCAACACACGTATCAGTCACATGTGAATCTTCCTGGTCAACTCAACACCTTTAAATAGCACAACACATTCTCCAGCAGTGGCAAATGGGGGTCTGACTGAAGAGTGATGCCCACTGATCCCCTCCAAGGGGTCCGAGGTCTAGTCAAGGTCCACCAAGGCTTTGGGCACTATGCAACCACACGGGGACATCTGTGCCTTCGTCAGGTCTGGCTTGTCCGTGAGGGGACATGTGCCCAGGGTCTGCATAACAGGTCATGTATCAGAAAGGACAGACCTAATGTTCAGAGGGGCAGGACCTTGGGACATGAACCCCAGAGCAGAGACTGCTCCTCCCAGGGGACCCACATTTTCACCTACAACCCGTCTTCCAGCAAGTGCCATGGTATGATCTCTGGAAGAGCTCAGTTTCAAACTGCCTGTGCCTATCTGTTTTCAAAAGGAGAAGGGAGCTACCTTTCCTGGGGACTCTTACTGAGACCCACGCAAGGTGCTCCGGAAAGAATGCAACTTTAGGGGCGCCTGGGTGGCTCAGTGAGTTAAAGCCTCTGCCTTCGGCTCCAGTCATGATCTCAGAGTCCTGGGATAGAGCCCATGTTGGGCTCTCTGCTCAGCAAGGAGCCGGCTTCCCTTCTCTCTCTCTCTCACTCTGCCTGCCTCTCTGCCTACTTGTGATCTCTGTCTGTCAAATAAATAAATAAAATCTTAAAAAAAAAAAAAAAAGAATGCAACTTTGGCAACACACAGAATTGGGTTCAACCTCTGCCTCTACCACCAGTGCCTGGGTGACTTCAAGTGGGTTTCAGAAACCTCTCAGACCACTGATTTCTTAATCTTTAAATTGGGGGTGATACCATCAGCTTCCTTGAGTTTGTTGTGAGGATTAAAGGCAATGTGTATAAAAAACTTGGTATTCAGTAAGAGTGCAGCACATGGAAAGGGGAAGAGGAAACTGATGGTCACCCACTGAGTAGGAAAACAATCTACCTCTGGTCTTTCTTCTGTTTCAGGGTGACCATCCCTAGGACCCTCTGGGAAGCAGAGATCAGACCAGCGTGCTTCTCTCAAGGATCACAGCCTCGAGATAAAGAGTATTCTATAAGTCCATGGAAAAGAAGATTCAGGGACATCGAAAGTGGGACCGGGTGATAAAGCGGTGTGAAGCAGTTAGCAGAGGCCTGGGTTGCGGGGGAAAGGAAGAAAACCCTGTGCTACCCTGTCCCACAGCCCCAGCTAGAAGAGAAAGGAATTGATGGTGACTGAACCATGAGGGACACTACTGAGGCACCTAGGAAACTCAGGGGACAGAATTCTCACCTCCACCCATCAATCTTCACCTGGTGGGCCTTCAGCAGCAGACCCTACACATATGCCCAGTCACTAAGTGGGTGGGTGGTACAAGTCACCAGCCAGGTCCCCCTAAAGAACAATTCCCTGCAGCATCTTCTAAGACTATTATAAAAACAAAGGGGACCCCTAGGTACGTAGTATGGTCCTGGGGAGGAGCCCCACCTCTCAGCAGGGATGGGATGAAAGGATATTGGTGTCCCAGGGCGGGGCACTCACACAGGCAGTTGGAAATGCTGACTATCATTAGCAACAGTGCTGGTCTAGGAGGTCAGATTGAACACACAATGGGGAGTTTGCCAATAAGTTTCCCAGAGCAGAAAAGAGAGATTGAAAGAGGCCTCTGGAAGCCATTTAGGAATCTATATGATGTGATGGGAATATGGGACAAGAAGGAAATTTTTCACTAAAGACTTCTTCCTGGAGAAAAACTGTATCTGTTTAGAGGAAATACTTTTGATAAGCTGCCTGCTGTTTGGGGTTGAAACTCCAGGAGCTCAAGTAATGCTCAAATAATAAAGATGGCAAGCAGCCTGCCTTCTAGAGTATTCTGTAAGTTAGGATTCTTTGTGTCACTGGATTTGGGTTAGTGAGTTTGAAGGTAGGACTGAGGAAAGAGGGACGCCTGGGTGGCTCAGTCAGTTAAGCAACTGCCTTAGGCTCAGGTCATGATCTCAAGGTCCTGGGACTGAACCCCTCCTGGGGCTCCCTGCTCAGTAAGGAGTCTGCTTCTTCCTCTCCTTCTCCCTGGCTCATGCTTTTCTCTCTCTCTCTCAAATAAATAAAATCTTAAAAAAAAAAAAAAAGAACTAAGGGAGGGGTGGATTTTTGCCTCCTTACACAGGAAAGAACCAGGTGGATGGGCACTGCATAGAGGACAGTTGGGAATTACCAGTAGTGGTGACTGGTAAACAGAAATTCTTATTGAGCATGCTACCGCGTCTTTGTGCAATGACCCTCTCTGCCATCACTGCTCATGAGTACCTTTGTGGGTAAAGGCTTTTGGAGTATAAAGGCAACGCATACAGCATGCATAGACACAGCAGCCAGGGGATGAAGGCAGAGCTAGCATCTGTGCTGGAGAAAGAGGCACAAAGTAGGAGCCAAAGGCTTGGGTGCAGGCCCAGCTCTGCAGCCAGTGATTTTTGAGACCGTGGATAAACTCCTCATTCTGGGCTTTATTTACTCAACCCTAAAATGGGCTCATAGTCTTCCAACCCTAACATCTTAGGGCTCTGATTTTAGCGCAACACTTCCCACAACCCAACGTGGAATAGTGGTGGTTATTAGCAGGGCATTTGTGCATTTGTATGGAATGTGTTTGCTGCCACAACAACATAATGAATTTTCCCACAAATTACATGTGCAAAGAACTGCTTAGATTGAACTGTAAGATCACTGCAGATGCACTATTGATTTTCATTATTTTAGTTTTCTCCATCCCTGAGTTCCCTGCAACCATCCCCCAATTTGATTTTACCCAGCAGAACAATCTGCCACTTCTTCCTAGTAATCAGTTCATAAAATCTCAGAACTTCAGAGTCTGAGGAAGTAAACTGGTTTGAATAGAATTTTTTTTTTCCTTTTGGAGAAATGATGGCTTTTGACCTCCCAGAGCCAACAGAAATTTCTCTAGCCAGAGCACTAGGTGTCCTTCAATGGCAATGTAAAGAGCCAGTCATGCATGCATACACACTGTTCTTACATAGTAATGAGAACAACTTCTGTTATGAAAAATTATCCTGCTAAAGCACAAATGTTTTTGGCCTCTACCATGGCTGTCCACTGGGGAGTGCTGAGCAGCCCTTCACCATGGAGACTTTTCCAGGACCCACTTTCCCACTGATTTTGCCCTTTAACTGTGTTTCCTTGCAGTAACTGGACTGTGCAGCTTCTAACAACACCAATTCCCCAGAAGGGCAGACAGGCTGGTTTTCTGACATAAGAGGTCTCTCTTGACTTTGCAAGTGGTGTCCAGGTGACTGAGATCTCTTTGCAGCATTTTGTCTCTGATTCATTATCATCCTAGGACATATTAGCCCCGCATGCAAACACTAGGAAATTAACATTGGACACCACTCCTTCTCTGATATTGGAGAACAATTGCCGATTGTTTTGCATGGAATGACTTCCATGACAGAGCAAAAAGATGGCTATTTTTTACAAGGAATATTAAGGAGGGCATATGCTGGAATGCCCGGGTGGCTCAGTCGGTTAAACGTCTGCCTTCAGCTCAGGTCATGACCTCAGAGTCCTGGAATCAAGTCCCACATCGGGCTCCTTGCTCAGTGGGGAGCCTGCTTCACCCTCTGCCTGCCACTTCCCCTGCTTGTGCGCGTGCATGCGATCTCTCTCTCTCTCTCTCTCATTCTGACAAATAAATAAAATAAAATCTTTAAAAAAAAAAAAGGAGGGCACATTTTGTGATGAGCACTGGGTGTTATATGCAATTAATGAATCACTGAATACCACATCAGAAATTAATGAGGTACTATATATTGGCTAACTGAACATAAAAAATTAAGTTGGTCTTTTTTTAAATGTATAACTGGAGGGACTAGTTCACTAGAAACTTTCAAGAGGGCAGGAAATAAGTCCAGGGACCATAGTGAGAGAGAAACAAAAATAAAAACAAAAACAGAGAGGATTCAAGCACTTTATGTGTTGGCTTGGGAAATGCGGGATGACTCAGGCCTTCAAGTGGCGGCACAAAGGGCAGGGCGCTGTCCCGGGTGCTGACTCTCCACACAAGAGGGATAGGCCAACAGGATTCCTGTTCCTCTGACACTTTCTGGAAAGGGAAGACCAACAATCAAGTTGTAAACATATCATAGACATGATGACTCAGAATACTTTAAATACTATGAAGAAAACAAAGCAGGATTGAGAGACATTGGTCGGGTCAGAGAGGCCTCTAGAATAGCCTCAGTGGTCAGAAAAGGGCTCTCCGAGGAGGCGACATTTAAATGGACACATACAGGCTGAGATAAAGCCAGCCAGGCAGACATCAAGGAAAGAGCCTTCTAAGCATCCAAAACAGCCCATGCAAAGGCCCATCAGTGACCTCCAGGGCACAAAGAATGTCTATACAGCTAAAGCACAGGGGAGAAGGGTACCAGATGAGATTAAGAGGCAGGAGCCTTGGCAAAAAGTTTGGATTTTATTCTAAGGGCATCAGGAAACCCTGAGGGATTTCAAGCACAGTAGTGACATGACCTGATTTTATGCTTTTTAAAGACGGCTCTGGCCAGTGTCTGAAGAAAGTTTGCAGGGAACAGGTGTGGCAGTAGGGAGGCCAGGAAGGAGGTTCTCGTGGGCGTCGGGTAAAGGATGATGCTGGCCTGGGATGATGGCAATGGAGATAAGCAGCTGGATTGGGGATTTTTTTTTTTTTTTTTTTTTTTTTTAGATGGAGCCAACATGTCCTACTAATGAGTGAAGTGGAACGTGAAGAAAGAAACTCAGGGTGACTCTTGGAGTTTTTTGGCTTTAACAACTCTTTGATGGAAATGAGTGATCAGTCTGTCAGGAATAACATTAAACCCTTTCCCATATCCTTGGGAGGGAGACACGGGAGTTGTTTGTTTTTGTGGTTTTAGGAGGAGTCTTAGGAGCCTCTGGAGCCAACTCATAAGAAATAGAAGTGCTGGTAACACTCAGCTCTGCAATATGAAAAATATTTTAGCTTTTGTTTGCATATGATGATTCTTCCCCTACTTCTTCAGAAAAACAAATGCCGAGCAGAGGTTAGGAAGAAATCTTGGCATAAATGTAAACATCCACTCTGTGGAGACTCAACCAAACACAGGTCCTTTCTCTGCCACAAATGTGTTTGTGTCTAATCTGCAAAGTACAGAAGAGGCCTTAAGTCAACTGTTTGGGGGAGGGTGAGATCCAGACTTTACACTTATCCCAGTGGGTCCAGAAGCCAACTTAATGGAATATCTTCGTGCAGGATGTTAATGTGTTTGGTGGAGGCGAGTGGGCAAAAGCAAACTGAGGATGCAGAGGAAGGATGAGATTTTAGAAGAGGCAGAATATCAAAGAAGAGAAACTGCAAACAGATTCAAGGGAATTGATGGGCTTCCCAGCAGCAAATTTCACTTCTGTGGTTCCTATGAAGGAATCACATGACTATTTCCAAGTGCATTTGCTTGCTGCGTGGAAGACCTCTAATGAGACACAGTTTCTAGCTAGTTGGATTTCACATTGCTCAGTGCCAGGTTGGCGATCTGTTTTGCATTAAGCACTGCCGCCTGTTAACCTGGTGAGTTATGGTTCTGGATGGACAGCAGAATCCCTCACTGCAATTCAAACACTTTTTGCTTGAAGTAAAAAGAAGAAGGTGAAGGTGATGGTGGTGATGATGATGATGACAATAAAGAAGATGAGTTCAATCAGGTTACCATCTTGAGATCTTGAACTCATCGAACTAAAATGACCCCGATAATGGGCCTTTTTTAATCTTTTCTGGATCATTCCAGGCAAGAGCTCAATCCATTTTTCAACCTTTCTCTGCCCTCTGTTCTTGTTGGGAGAACTAGACCTCTCCGTTTCTTCCCTTCCAGGCTCAAGATAATTTAGAGCCCAGGCACTTGGGAGTCTGACTTGGGGCAGACTCAGCCAGCAGGGGTGGAAATCCTGATTATAGATGACAAGAAATCCTGCATGAAAGCACTAGGAAACTAAGAATTTTCTTCCACAGGAGACAGAGATAGCGCTATCCCCAGCAGAAGTAGTCTGTCCATGGACTCTCTCTTGTTTGTCCAAATCTTAAAACTAACCCAAAGCAGTACTGAGCATGCTCACTGAAGCTCCGTTAAAGTCTGCCACCTACCTTGAAAAGTCCGTGGCTTTCCTCCCCACATTGCTCCTACCTCTTTCCAGAAAAGCGCACATTCATTTTGATACCAACAAGTGCTCAGTCAAGTGTGTCATTGCTCCTTTTGCAATGGGACACTTGCTGGGTAAAACAGCTCACCTTCAAACCTCCTTGACACAAGATCAGGGCAAGGGAACTCGTGATCACGGTCTCTGAGGAAGATGAATCTTGGTGCTCTAAGTTTCGGTAGAACTGCACAGAGCTAATAAGAACCACGGGGCTCCTCCGAGGAGATGATAAAAGCTATACTCCATCAAATATGAAACTTCAGTGACAATAATAAAAGGTTTGGGTGGCAATAATGACTAGTGCTTTTGACTTACGAAGAAAATTAAAGGCCTTCTTAGCTTGGAGAAGAAGACAGTAAAGAATGTGCTATGCACACAAACACATATGTTTTGTGTCATGTGCATATGTGTACAAGAACACGTGTGCATGCGCGTGTGTATGTGTGTGTGACACCCTCAAAGTACCAGAAGCCAAACCATCCATTGCTTTTCTGACAAGCTGCATGGTCCTTTCAAACTACCAAAACTAGAAAGATAACCGTGAGCTGGAAAATACTGTCAGGAAGCCCTGGAAGTGCACAACCAGGCCTCCCTGAGAACCCAATTCAGCTCCCACTGGCAATTGATCACAGTGAGTTTTCTGATCCCAGAACAGCAAAACAATCCTCCCAAGCCCTGTGACCCCTTAGGTCAAGCTCAGAAGCTGCAGAGCTCATTGGTTTCACACCAACAGGTGCACATTGAAAAGCCGTGCCTCGGAGAGCTGTGAATTGTTTTTACATGTTTTGTGATCTAATATCTGTGGTCTAATATTTCAGGCAAATACAATCACTTTCCAAAAGAGGATATTTCCCCAATGTCCCTCTCAAAGAAACCAGTATTAGCAAGCCATTTGGGACTTATCTTCTGTTTGGTGATGTATTTTTGAGATCACTCCATAACATATAAAACAAGCTTTATCAAGGCAATATGTGGCTTTGTGAAAACTGACAGAGCTACCCTAGAGTCCAATACAAAGGACTGGGTTACGGCCAGACTCCTAGCTCTAAGAGCATCCAGGGGGGAAGGTCAATTCTGAAATTTATAAATACATACAACTGTCCATGCAATTAAAAGAACTTGTCTTGTTAGACCACTTCACACAAATACAACCCAACATATTCAACCGGCTCCCTCAAATTGATGCTGTCACCAAAATTAAATCAATACTTATTATGAAAGACAAATAAGTATCTAATAATCAACTTATTTGGGATTCACTATGCTGTGCTATTACCAAAAGGCATTTTTCAATTATTTACATTTAACTATACATTACTCTGATCTCTGTATCAGTTGCATTTGGATAAAATTTGAGCTTCTAATTTAATTTTGTTTTGGATTTCCTATGACATACCTATTTATGTCAATTGCCCAAGAGGAAAAGACCATCAGTAATAACAGTAGTTATGGAAAATACTTATTGAGCACTTCGAACATGGCAGACTCTGGGCTCAAGCCATCACTGGGATTGTCTACTTTAATCTTCAGAGTAAAGTCCACAAGGAAGCCATGATTGGTATCCACATTGTAGAGATGATGAACTGAGTCTGAGCCATGAAGTGACTTATCCCCAGGATTTGACCCAGCCAGTCTGACTTGAGAGCCTTGCTTCCAACCACTACTTGGCTTCACTTCTTATCCACATGAGTAATTCCAAGTGGAGATGTCTTTAAGATTCCTTTCACTCTGGGTTAGCCAATAATCAGAGGGTCGTGCTAGAATGGACCTAACAGATGACCCAGTCCCCAAATAAGGTCCAAGTCACCTCTCTGCGATGCTTCAGTTTCCCTCTGTCGAGGGTGTTCGCCCCTTCTCTAGGAGTGTTGTATAAGAAATGACGCAGCAGTCCATCCTATTCTTTAGACACAGGGTATTAATAAAGGGGGAGGAAAGGAACACGTGTGTGGTATAGCATGCGGACGAGGAGTGCCTGTGCAGAACTCCCAGCTCATCAACTATTAACTAGGTGTTCCTGGTAAGGGTCAATCCTCTGCACCTACTTTTTTTGTCTGTAATACCGGGATGGTCCTAATTCCTCTGCAGCACGGGTAAGGGGGATGGTTAAAAGAAGTAACCCATATAGGGCACTCACCAAGCACCTGGTAGAGAGGAAGTGCTCAGTACTGTTACATGAGCCATGATCACCCAGTGAGACCCCCATCATCACATCCTGCATGACGCCTGCTATGAGGCTTTGTTTACACACTTTCCTCCTCCACCATACTGTGAGACCCTCGCAGCCTGAGTTGTGTCTCATTCATCTCAGGATCTCCAGCCCCCAACACGGTTTCTGACCCGCTGCCGGCACTCATGAATGTCTGTTGAGTGAGTGAATGATTGCATACGTGCACTTACTCCAATGCCACATGCCGTAAAAGTAATCAAAGTTCAGAGAGGACAAGCCACTAACAGTGGCAGAGCTGGAAGGAAGTCAAGCCTCTTGACTTCTAGCCCAGTGCCTGCCCACTATAGCACAGTGCCTCAATTTGGCATTTTCTTAAAAAGATTTAATCAACAAGTGCCTGTGTGACTCAGTCAGTCGAGTTGCCCAACTCTTGGTTTCGGCTCAGGTCATGATCTCAGGTTCAAGGAGATCCAGCCCTGCATGGGCTCGTGCTCAGTGGGGAATCTGCTTGAGATCATCTCTCTCTCTCTGCCCTTCCCCTACCTCTTGCATCCATGTACTTACATTCTCACTCTAAAAAATTAGTGAATCTTAAAAAAAAAAAAAAAGGAGGGGGTAGGGAGGTGCCTGGGTGGCTCAGTGGCTTAAGCCTCTGCCTTCAGCTCAGGTCATTATCTCAGGTCCTGGGATGGAGCCCCGCAGTGGGCTCTCTGCTCAAAAGAGAGCCTGCTTCCCTCCTTCTCTCTGCCTACTTGTGATCTCTCTCTCTGTCAAATAAATAAGTTTTTTTTTAAAGGGTTTAATCAAAGACCAAGACCAAATCTATCACTAGAACATTATTAACATTATCAACCAGGGACACATTCAGAATCTACTTCTCCAACTTGTTATAACTTACATGTCAGTAATCCATGGCATAAAATGAAAAAAAAAAAAGTTGCAAAAACATAGGCCCAAACATTCTTAGTGTCTTGCATCTTAAGTAATTACATAGTAATACTATGATAATGTAATAGCAATTGACAAGACTAAAATGCATAGTAATCATGTATTGTACCTGATACAAGCAATTGTACATCACCTAATATCCTGCCTTTTACACAACTATTTTATTACTTGGAAGCTCCCTGGTAATGAATATGCTATTAAGCAGCTTTTTTTAATTTGCATTTTTCTCTTATAGTGATGCTTCAATAAATTTTTCTGACTTCCTTCATAAATAAGTTTCATTATTCCTCATTATTTAAAAAAACAACCACATTCTCCTCTCCCGAAAGGATACCATATATTAGATGACCTTCCTATATAAAATCATAAATGAAAAAGGGCCAGACAACCTGCAAGAAAATAAGTAATCAGACAATAGGGCACTAAATACAGCTGGGCAAGACTTAAAGCATTATGGTATAGTTCAAGTCTGAAAAAGAATACTTTAGAATTCAAGGAATCAAATGAGAATTTAGTTTTACCAGAGCAAGAGACAAATCCCAGCTTGTGCACAATTTATCACTGATTTCTTCATTTTGTTGTTTTAAACATGCTTTTAAGACATACTGGATAACTAGTAAAAATTGTATACAATACAAATGACATTTCAGATAAGTTTTATTGACTTAATGCTCTGATAATAAAATTATAACAATCAGTATTATTCTGATTTATTGCAATTTTTACTTTCCCTTTGTAATGGACTTGGTGCATCACCGAATTGAATGTAATGTTGCTGCCACCTCAAGGTCACTCACTGAAAATGAGGTGGCTCACTTCAGTCCAATGCACTAAAGCAAGTAAGTAACCAAGGGTTTTACGGATGAAACTATCACATTGTGGTCACGTCACGGTAAATCTAAACTTTTATTTGCAATGAAACAATGGGCTCTATATGTCATTTGCAGCGGAAACAAACTCCAGGAATGGGAGGAAGCCATTGTGAGTACCAGGTCTACGAGAGGAAAGGCTCCTCTATCACAGTCCAGGGGAAGAAATGTCAATTCATCAAACTGTCGAGCCATCTGTGCATAACTGGCATATTGACAGGGCATAATCCAGGCACAGTGGTTTCTTTAGAAAAAGAAATAGTCCTCGAGTTTATTTTTCCTCCATAAAGCTCACTTGGCTCTTTTCCTCTCCTTCTTCAATCTTTCCCAGTTGGTGACCTCTATGAACCTGAGTCTCTTCCAAATGGATTTATCAAAACTACCCTTAGCATGAACAAACAGTTTACAGAGAAGGAGATGCCAATGAGCCGACTCACTCAGAGAGATACATGTTTTGCCTAACAGATTGTCAAAGATCAACTTTTGATCACACTGGTTTGGCAAGGTGGTATGTAAATGAGAAGAGAGGGAAATGTGGTGATATTTTTCAAATCTTAAAATGCATGTACCCTCTGACCAGCCATCCCCTTTCCAAAAATTTATTTTTTAGACATATACATACATGGACACAAAGATGTCCATACCAGGAAATTACAGCAAAAGATCGGACACAAACTAAACGTCCATCAACAGAAGACTTGTAAAGTAAATTATAGTAAATCCATAAAATAGAACACTGTGCAGCCTTTGAGATCAACAAGGCAGCTCTATACATACCAATATGGCATGATTTCCAACATCATATGGTTGGGTAGGGGAAAAAAAAAGCAATGTGCAAAATAGTGTGTATCATATGCTTTGTGTGTATGTATTTGCCTAGAATCTCCTTGTAATACAATAAACCATTAACAATGGTTCCCTTCGTAGAAGAGTTGGGGGGCCAGTAACCGGAACGGGGGGACGATTTTCACTGTATACCCATTTTTGTCTTAAATTTTATACTGCCTATACGTATTAACTACTTGAAATGTGCAAATAAAAATTAAAGGTTTTAAAAACCTCTTCAGGGGCGCCTGAGTGGCTCAGTGGTTAAGCCGCTGCCTTCGGCTCAGGTCATGATCTCAGGGTCCTGGGATCGAGTCCCGCATCCGGCTCTCTGCTCAGCGGGGAGCCTGCTTCCCTCTCTCTCTCTATCTCTCTCTCTCTCTGCCTGCCTCTCCATCTACTTGTGATTTCTCTCTGTCGAATAAATAAATAAAATCTTTAAAAAAAAAAAAAAAAAACACCTCTTCAGACTGCCGTTCAAAGGAAAAATCAACACTGTGGAGAAAAGACAAAGGAGACCCCCCCCAGGGGAGGAAGAGGAGGAAAGGGCGGTTAAGGGAAGGTGCGCTGGGGTCAGGGCTTGCTGGAAGCACCGCCTACCCCTCGCTGGTTTGCCTGCTCTGAACCAGCGTGAACCTGCATTTCTTCCCTAGTCTCCTTGTGCCTTTCACTCTCTTCTGACTCTTCTAGATAATTCTCATTTCAATTTCTCTGTGATTCCTTGGGTTCTGTCTGTCTCTTTCTAGGGGACCCTCTGCCTCCATAGTCTTCAACTAGAGGAGGATGAGAGCCAGTCCTTCTGCTCCTGGTGCCAGCCCGTGGCTGGGCTTGCCAGGTCCACGCTGCGTGCGCGCGAGGCACACAGTGTGAAGAAGCTGCATTGCGGTGAACAGCCCCAGCAGCCATCTGCCCTCTACTGGAACTCAAGGTTCAGCAAAGAATTGTGGGTATTCCACTCCTTCCCTACACCCAGGTACCACAATGATGAACACTCTATCTGCCTACTAAACAGTGCCAGGATGCAGAAGATATGCATTTGGAAACTGGGGATAGTCCATGGTCTGGGAGAAGGCAATGGGGTAGGGAGTCCACCTGCCACTTCTCGGATATAGACTGGGGTCCCCCAGCATCAAGTGGCTGGCCGCATGGAGAGCTCAGCAGAGGCAGAGCGGGGCGCACAGCTCAGAGAGAGGGAGGCAAAGAAAGGAGGTGGGTGCCTCCAGCTGCTGAGTTTCCTGCCTTTATTGGATTTAATTTGCCTTTCCCTTTTCCTTCTTTTATGAAAACAAACCTCTCGCTATTTTTATACCTCCTTTCAATGACACGTCATTAACAGGGAAGCCAGAATTCTATTTGACATTGTTTAATCATTCAAATTTCATCAAACATCCATCAAAACACTAAGCCACGGAGCGGCAGCATTTTAAAAGCGTGCACGTTTCCCATCCAGACCCACACGTGTGGGCTGGTTAGTTTTCTTCTGGTAATAACTCGAAATGCTACGGTTCAAAAGATTGGGAGTGTTCCCGCACTGACCCAGCGAATTTTGACAAGCTTTCCCCATTTTGAAAGGACACCGTCATTTTTATTCTATTCAGAGGTTACAGAAAAGTTAGAGATGAAAGGATAAACAGGGGTTATATTAAAAAGGGACGCTGTGTGGAAACCCCCCTCCCCTGTGCTCACAGAAACACAGGGAGAAACGATGAACATGCTTAACCCTGCGGCACTGTTGTCAGAGGGATCCACCAGGGAGGAAGGTGGTGTGGGACCTGGGCTCACATCTGCCCCATGAACCCCACAGTGGCCCCGCCTCACTGTCCTTCCCATCCTTGAGGTCCTTCAGCTCGAGAAGTCTCCAGCATTCACTCTGAGATAAACAGTGAAGGCAGAAAAGGAAGTGAAAACGGAAAGAAATGGAAACAAGAGTTTGGAAAGCTTAAGTCGAGCTTGGGCCCAGCCATAGTCAGGAAAGAAGCTTCCATTGTCTTCCCTGCATCCCTCCCCCTCCCAGAGTTCCACACAGTTAGGAATTAAGCAAGGCCATTTTACTGAGTATTTTTGTTTCCAGATCCCTTCTTCCATCTTCCGTGTAATTACCTGCAATCAACTCAAATATATAAATAGACGCATTTAAAAATACCCCCACCTCATCAGGTGTTTCCAACTCGGCTTCTAGAAATCCAAGATCTCCTGAGGACGCAAGGCATGTCATGAGTTGAGGAGGAAAGGGAGCAGATCTGGTCTCAGGAAGTTGAGCCCTTAACCAAGTGAGCCAGTGTGGTGACGGCAAGATAAGAGCCCATGGGAGAAGTGAAAGGCTCCTGAAGACAGAACTTGGGGTTGAGGGAAGGAATTCTCTAGAAGGGAGGAACTGAAGTCAAGGACTCCTTGGTGAGGCACTGACTGAGTCAGCCAGGGAATCTGAGGTGAGGCCTGTCATAAATGACACCGAGGATCACAGAGCTGATGTGTGGTTCCTCCACTGACGACATCCCAGGCTTGTACAAAAGTGGATTGGACAGGACTAATTACTGCAACTGTTGACGTTAAAGGGTTTCAAAGACTTTCATTCAGCATTTAAGAGACTTACAGAAAATCTCCAGGCGGTTAAGGCGACGGGCTGAGCTTGTCTTTCAGCTGGCTCCAAGCCAGTCATCTGGAGGGTAACTTTAATTCCTGGGATATGGAGTCATACAGTCAGGAAGTAGGCCTGACCCCAGGAAGGTCAGTGTCCTGGCCAACTACCCTGGGCTCAATTTAGAGACATAACTATGGCAACGACTGTGCCCCATTGGTTATTAGAGGAGATTTATTGACGGATATGCTTGAATAGCGGAGCCATTAATTGCAATTACCAGACAAGACACTTTGTTCATCTCGGGGAACTGGATGCCAAAACGCCCTAACAACTTTAAAATTCCATTTGCTCTTGGGCTCTCAACTGGTGTCACCGCACCTGCTTCATCCTCCCAATACCGAAAGGGAGAGGGGAAGGGGTTTAGCTTGATGGGGCACCAGTTGCAGAAACCAGCAAGCGCTCGGCACCAGGGCCTGGGCTATAGGCACCTGGAGCAGCCCCCACAATGCCCTTCACAAAAGTGAGCAGACCTGCTTCTCCTGACACCCTCCTCTGGGTCTCTGCCAACCCACGCTTGTCATTTTCTTCAAGACTCTCCAGGTTGCCTCTTGGCCTGCCTGAGCTCAGTGTAGCTCATCCTGGACTCTTTCATTTTGCAATCCCCCAATTCCTGGATTTCATCCTTCTGGTCTTCCTCCAGGCAGCCCCTCCGGAACACTCCATTTCTCAAAAACGGTGACTGACTCCCACCCCACAGGCCTTCCGCCCTCCCACTGCTTTCGTTCCTGTCTTGTGCCGTGGCCAGGCTACTTACTGGTCTGCCTGATTACCTGTTTGCTTCCACCTCCCTCACTCAATTCTAAGGTCCACAAGAGTAGAGATCTAATCTGCCCTTCCCATGGCCATGTTCCTAGTGCCTAGCACAGCCCCTGGCACACAGCAGATGCCAAAGAAGCATTTGTTGAAGGAATAAATGGAGTCAGTATGTTCTGCTTAGGGGTTTGGCCCTCCTCTCCTCAACTAGACAATGTGCCTGAAAGCAGGGATGTCCCTCCAGCATCTCACTCAGCACCGCACACACCTTACATGCTTTAGAACTTACATAAGTGGATGAGAGTTTGCAAACCACAAAAGCATTGGGATAGGCAAAAGCACACCTCCAACTCTTTTCAAGGAATTATCACAGCAAACACGGAAACAGTGCTTTCTTCAGGGGCACTGTTCAAAGGTCAGGAACTGGGGCACAGAGAGGCAAAGTGATGTGCCCAAGGTCACACAGCTAAGTAAATGACAGGGCTAGGGAATAGATGCAGGCAGTCCAGTCCAGACTCTGTGCTCCATGTTACGCTATTTCTCTTGACTTTGAAATCTAGGATAAATACGAAAAAAAAAAATTGTAATAATTAGAAAGATACCCCGAGGGAAGTCTCTGGGCATAACACGATGTCTCCTTGAGTTGACTCCTATTTTTCATTCAAACTAGATTACAAATTACAAACCTCTGCTCCAAATCAAGATGTCACTTGATAATCTCTCCCTTATAGATTAAACATCAAGACTATGCTTAACCTGAGGATAGCGAGGCAAATGATTCAGAAAATTCTTTCCATGAGGGAGTGGAATGCAGTTCTTCCCTGGGGCTGGGAAGGCAAGTCCCCCTCTAGGGCTCTGCCTGGGTTTGGATTACAGGAGTGCTCAGCCAACACAGATGAACTTCCCCATAGATGCAAAACTGGCCATAGGGGCCCTTTTCTTTCCCACAGGGGCCCTTTTCTTCTACATCATTTTAGTGTCCATGTGCAGGAGGAGCTTTGATTAATGAGCTTACTCAAAGAGCTGGACCTTTCTATACTCAACACTGAGGTCCGGTAATGTAATGTAAAGTATTCATTTAAATCAGAATTTCCTCAACGAGGCCTAGAACCCACAGAGATGGGACCCACGTTGTCTGCCATCTACTTCTCCATTCTACACAATCAAACAGAAGGCTACAGATGGAACGTCGTGTTAACCCACACCCCCAAATTCTTATGTTGAGACCTATCCTCAAGGTGATGGTATCAGGAGGTAGGATTTGGGGAAGATGATCAGATCATTGAGGGGAGAGCCCCTGTGAATGAAATGAGAGCCTTATATAAAAGAAACCCCAGAGACCACCCTGGCCCCTACTGCTGTGTGAGGACAACTGTCTACAAACCAGGAAGCAGGCCATCACCAGACTCTGAAGCTGCCAGTGCCTTCCCTTAAACTTCCCAGCCTCTCAAAACGTGAGAAACAAATGTCTGATGTTTATAAGCCTTGCGATCTCTGGCTTTCTGTTATAGCAGCCTGAAGCACCAAGTCATCACAGAGCGATCTGATATTGGGTTGAGGAACCTGAAGCACCACAAGGATCTCAGTCACCCAAGACAGACTCCACTACACGCATCATTCATTCACTTATTCATTCATTCATTCATTGTTTCTCATCGGCATGCACCAGCGCCAGGCACCACACTGACACACACGTCAGATGACCTCACAGAATTTGCCATTTATGGGAGGGGGTAGATGTGAGAGCTTGCAATCAAAAAGCACAAGGCACCAAAGAGAGGACCAAAGGCATTTCAAACTGGTCACGGTAGTCAGGGAAGGCTTGCCTGAGCCACTGGCTCTTTGTGGAGACCAGGAGAAGACAGGGAAGAGGTAGGAGGACACCAGGCTTGATGCAGCTGGGAAACCAGCTGTGAGAATGGGTGGCTGGGAGGGAATGAGGCTGGGGCAGCGGGCGGGAACATGAGGGCTGACCCCAAGTCTGGATAAAGTCTGGACCTTTCTCAGAAGCCACTGGAGATCTGGGGCACTGCTGGAAAGGAAAAGATCTGAGGACTGTTCAGAAGGTGACATTGACAGCCCAGTAACACATCACTTTGGTTCACTCTACTCGATAAGACAGGAAACTGGGTGGAGAGACTAGGAGAGAAAAGAAAAGGTCAACAGCAGGGGTTGAAACAAAAGGGTTATCTGGCCCATCATCCCATCATCAGAAAGTTAAATGGTAGGATACTGCATCCCCAAGGGGGTGCAGTTGGGTCTCACTACCCTCAGGCCACTGCCTACAGTTCTACAAAGCAGAAATGACCTTCACAGCTTGGTAACATTGAGGGTCAACTCATACTCACCCATGGAGATGGGTTCTGGCATTACTTTGACTAGACCATAAAAAAAAAAAAAAAAAGATAATTCTTGTGCTGATACCGACATTATCATGCATCAGTGTAACAGGGTACTAATTTTAATCTACACAAAAATCACAGGAATTTCATGCTGAAAGGAACTTTAAATATCATCTGAATATTTGTGAATTTTTCCAGTATGTTCATAGATGCTTTCATGTATAATTTATTTCCTATTAACATGTATGTTTGGTGTCCTCTAAATAAATTGCTTTTCATGGGCTAACATATGTATATTGCCTTGTAGGTCCCTCTCATTCCCCCCGAACCCCAGTGGGATACACACACACACACACACACACACACACACATATGCACGGACAAGAGTGTATCCAGCAGGTGCTCAACCAACACTGTTAGCTGACTGACTAACTTACACAGCACAAAGCCTGCCTCTAAACCGCAGAGTCAAAGCCAAAAAGTCAAAAGAAGGATCGAGGCCGCATTTAAAAGAATCTGGCAAACAGGGAGCCTGGGTGGTATAGTCGGTTAAGTGTCCCACTCTTGGTTTCAGCTCCGGTTGTGATCGCAAGGTCATGAAATCGAGCCGCACATCCAGCCCCATGCTCAGTGCAAAGTCTGAGATTCTCTCTACCTCTTCCTCTGCCCCTCCCACTGAGGCACTGTCGCTCCCCTCTCTCTCTCTAAAATAAATTTTAAAATCTTTTAAAACTATATTAAAAGAATCTGGTAAAAAACATAGGGTAGAGAGGAGGAGAATTATCGAAGACTCCTTCCACTGGCTCATCCAAGAATGGGAACAGAAAAAGCTGGAAGGAGCCAGAACCCGTGGCCCCAGCCCCTCCCCATGAAGAGAAGGCAATTCTGTCTTCCACAGGGGAAAAGTGGAACATGGCATATTTCTGGTTAAAAGGTCGGGGGAGGGGGGCGGGAATGAATATATAAATGAGTATATTAAGCAAAATGAGAAGTTTTGCAATTTTAGAAGGAAAGTAGGTTTCTTAGATGACAGCAGAAACCACTTCCAGATTTTTCTTTTCTCTGATCCATCAATGTTGCCCTAGCCATCAACCAAGTTCACACAGTCCAGACATTTTGGATTGAATCAACATCATTTTGGATTGAATAAACATGTTAGCACCCTCATTCTTCAAAATGCAGAGGCTATATATCTAAGATTAAACCTGTAGAAACCAACCCCTAGATGTCATTGTTGCTGCTGAAATATCAAATCTTTGAGTCTTTGAAATTTTAAATCTGAAGAGATAGCAGTGTTAATCTGAATAAGCCACTTAAATAATGCAAATTCAATTCACTTTCAATTTTTCAAAGCCAAGTCCAAAGTCTTCTGGACTTCTTAACCAAAATGTAACTAAATCTTAGGGTGTTAGCACGCATTCCGTTGCCAAGAAAATCCGCGTTTAGGAAAAATAGGCTTAAAACCCACGTAGTCATATGTGACATGACTAACTGGGCTCACATCAACTTCTACAACTGAGAAGCTGATTTTAGAGTAGCTGGATGATTCTGGCCTCTTCTTTTCTGTGTGTCCCCCGACTTCTGTGCCTGACTCTGTCATCAGTGCTGGAGCCAAGAGCTGTCTGTGCTTCCCACCGAGGGCGCACTGAATGAACAGAGATGCTCACTGGCCCTCCACCTCACACCCAATTTCAAATTAGCCTCAAATGCGACATGCTCTTCGTTTAGTGTCCCTTGTCTCAATCTCTCCCTCCCATTAAGTATCCTTCCAACCTGAACCTTTGCAATAATAATACATATTGTTTACTAATCATTTCCTAGAGGCCAGGGGCATCAGGGTTTCCTATACATTCTGTCCCTAAATCTTTTCAACAACTCTGTGAGATAGGTGTCACTATCCCCATTTTACAGATGAAGTAACAGAAGCACAGAGAGGTTAAGTAACTTGCCCTAGCTCACATAGCTAATGAACAGTTAATAGATTTTGAGCTCAGGGTGAAACCCAGGGTATAGCCTGGATTCTGAGGGCTTCTCCGAGACCAGCTCTCAGGTCCCTAACTGGATGCCATGTTTCTTCTCTCTCCCAAGCCCTGGGTTCCCAATCTGATGCGGGATCTTCCCAAAAGACAGCTTTCAAGCTGCTCCTCAAATAAAACCCATGCCTAGGAGTGCGTCTGCTGAATGAAATCACTTTTTCATTCAATCAATGAATGTGTATTGAGTGTACCTATGTTCCAAGCCCTATTCTAAGCCAGGGGGGAATATCAATGAACAAGACTAACAAGCTCCCTGGGCTCTTGGAACTCATTCTCCACCAGGGTAGACAGATGGTAAGGCAGGGATTACATATGTAATTAATGACCACAGAGCTCAGTCCACAAAGATGTGTGAAATAAGACAAACAGAGCCCCGAACACAGGGCCCTGGCCCAGGAAGGCCCTCGGCAGATGCTCGATGCCTGTCTGTGCCTGGGCCAGCCCCAGCCCCAGGGTGACATTCTAGCCAGAGCTCAGCCTGCTCCCCACCACAAGCCCCCCATGCCAGGCAGAGCTGCCTCCACGACCCAGAGAGACGCCCTGTGCCCATTCCCACTTGGCACCTCCATTCGTGTTGGTCCATTTCCTTACACATACCAAGCAAATCTGTTCAGAAACTTAGCTCGGGCCACTTTTTCCTCACATCAGCTGGTCACCAGGGCTCTCCTTCCATGTGCCAAGAGATCCTTCCAGATGCAAGAGAGAGTGAATGACATGCAAGTCTTGCTACCTGCTCAGGGAGCCCCACTTGTGCCTGATCCTGGACGTGCCATTTCCAACTCACAACAGATTACCACTGGGCCCTGCCAACCTTATGACTTGCTGGAGCTTCGTGGCCAGAAAGGGCATAAAAATCCGCAGCATGGATGACCCCCGGGAGCCACACACATTTTCCCTCTCCTTTCTCGCTCATGTTTCTTTGTCAATGAAAGAAGCCTCCTAGAGGGTCTAAAACTAAACAATGCCTTTTAGGCTTGGTTCTTCCCTCGGAGCTGGGAGACCCCAGGAGGGAGACGACTTGCTATCTATGGGTGTCCATTTATGGACGTCTTCAGGAAGCAAGAAGTGGAGCTCCCGGCCAGCTAATGATGCTGCCACTGGCCTCCTATCCTAGTCTATCACCTCAAGAAGAGCTGTCAAAATAACAAACGACACATTTTTAGGTCGCCGGATTACCCCTTAGCCAGGCCCTCTTGGTTTGATTAGCAGTTACTTTTCCTCTTAGCGTCCTTCTTATCTTCTTCTCCTTCTTTTCATTTTCTTCCCCTGCCCCTCTCATCAATAAAGGTCACTGCGTTAAGGAAACCGCCTCTCCGAGAAGAATTTAACAGTATCCTATTATAATCACCTCGTCCGCTCAGAAGCAGGTGGTATTACCTGTCAACGGGGTTTTGGACATTGCAAATAGCCGCTGCCCACCTCGGCTGAGGCTCCCGGCCAGATAAAGTGACCAAAGGAGACAGCCCTCCGGAGGCCTCAGAATCTCATTTTCATTCCCGTTGTGGGAAAGAGACTGACTTTATTGACAAAGACGACTGAAAATTGCTTGAGCGTTCCAATAACCAGTCTGCGTTGAAGCAGAGAGACAGTCTGGCGGAGGCGAGCTCCCTGCTCCGCGGCAGCTCGGCTGAGCCACACTGCGCTGCGCACCAGCCTGCGCATATGCAGACCAGACTGGAAGGAGCCTCCCGACGTCCTCAGAAGCAGCCCCTCTCCACCTCCACTCCCAGCCGGCTGCTGCCTTTCCTGGATCCCAACCATAAATCAACATGAATTCAGGGAATCTCTGCCAGAAACCAAATTCGTGTAGGCCGATTCAGGGACCCAGAGGTCGGACCTGGGTTAGCCTGACAAGGCTCGTGTCCCCCTTCCCACTGGAGGGCTCTGGGGCTTGAATGCACCTTCCAGGGAAGCCACTAGATGTCCCCACTGTGGATTCCTGTCCTTATTCCCAGGGCCCGCCTAGAAGCCAGTACCAGGGATTAAGGGAAGTCTATACAGAATTCCATCACTACCTGGATGGCAGGGCTGCCTTAGATGCTAGGACGGTCTGAGCTCCTCGGCAGGCTTCTTCTAAACTAGTCGGTGGCTCAGACCCCAAACACCTGAGCTGGAAGTAAGTATGAGCGATATTAGCTGGAGTAGCCCCTAACTCTCACAACAGCTGCTCTTCCTCCAATCTGTCCTAGCCATCACCGGTCACTGGGTATCCTTCTGGCTTATTCAGGTCCTCGGTAAGAAATAAATTAATATGTGTGTCTCGTAGCACCAGAGATTTTAGATGTCAATGTGCTGCGGAAATAATGTAGGTCTGTGGCTTTTAGCAGAGAATGAATGACAGATGGATAATTTATGATGATTCTCGAGATCTGAACTGTAATTATGAAGTATTTCTAGGTGTATATTCAGTATGCAAAGTGTAAGGAACCTAGAGCTAATGTTAATTTATTACTGACAGCTGTATATATAATAATATATCATGTCTTTTAATCTTAGATTCCTTCTGACTTACATCAAGCAATCCTTTCATTCATTAATAAAATCAAGCCTTGCCATTATTCTTAACGATGAAGTCCCATTTTGAATCTGGAGGACTCCTATAATTAAACTCTTTACTTCCATATACCAGACATCTGAAGCTCAAAAAAAAAAAAAAAAAAAAAAAGATAAATTGAACTTCTTGTTTTACAGACAGGATGAAAAAACATCAGAAAGATGGAGCCCACCTGCTCACAGTCCCACTGGAGCTAAACAGAAAGTCAGGGGAAATGTTTGTGTTTATCTTCTCAGTTCACACCACTACTCTCTTTTTTTTTTCCTCCTTTTAGTTATAACACCCCCCCCCCACCGCCTCCTGCCACCCCTCTACCATCTTTCCTTTTTTTGAGGCAGTATATTCAAAGGATATGTTTTTAAAGGTCAAGATAAAAATTACAACTAAAAGAAATACAGGCTAACATGTCTCCTCCAATTTTCTGTGCTGTGCCAAAGACTTACACGATTAATCCTGTCAAAAGAAATCTAATCTAATCTTATTACACCAAAGACAAGGTGTCCTTTATAAGTATCATGGCTGGGAACAAGTTGGTGTTCTCTAGTTTCGACTGGTTCAACGCCTCATTCAGTTTACAACCAGTCATCACCTTGGCAACTTACTCGCTGCACTGCCCTTAGCATTCTCAAAATTTAAACAGCGTTCTTGTTGAAGTCGTCCAGCGCAGGCCACGTATTATCAAACACCCTGGTCATTTTAGAAGATATAGACCCATGATACTTGTAGAAGCAAAATCTTTAAGCTCCTCCACTAATTAATTATCACAAAGTGGAATGATGAGATACGTGGAGATAGGGATCCAGTTATCCCGGCCATCTCTCATCTGGAGACAGAATCAGATTCCAGAGTAGGTGCGAGAGAACTGAGTAAGCAAGTTTCCTATCTGTAACACTAAATCTTACTATGATCGGTTAATTAAATCATGACAAATAACATTCTGTGGCAAGTGGAAGGTGCTCAGCAGAGTTTGGTGAGATGACCACAAGTTCAGTGGTTCAAAGACATTCACTACATCTGAGTGTCTTTGCACTTCTGACTTAAAAATGTTTACTGTAGGGGCGCCTGACTGGCTCAGTGGGTTAAAGCCTCTGCCTTTGGCTCAGGTCACGGTCTCAGGGTCCTGGGATCGAGCCCCGCATCGGGCTCTCTGCTCAGCAGGGAGTCTGCTTCCCTTCCTCTCTCTGCCTGCCTCTCTGCCTACTTGTGATCTCTCTCTCTGTCAAATAAGTAAATCTTTCAAAAAAAATGTTTACTGTACAGGAGCTCTCGTACAGGAAAGAAAAATACTGAGGTTTTGCTCCAGTGGCTTTTTGAAGTTGCTAATGTTTTCCTATCAGTTCTGTGTCTTACACCTTCTCTGTCTTCAGGAATGAAGGTTCTAATTCATTAACATTGCTATCTGACTGGTTTCTTTCTATTGGTTCTGCCTCTTCCCATTACATCCGTGTGGGGAGGAAGAATATCAGTCAGCAGGAGCCATGCTATGCTGCAGTAACAAACAGCCCCAAGGGTTGGTGACTTCCTCACCCTACATATCCACTGTGGGACAGCTGGAGGCTCAGCTCTCTGTTGCTATGCTAAGATGGAGGCTGACAAGGTGGCCACCATTTTGAACACTGCCAGTCATCAAGTTAGCAGGGAAAACGGTACCCTGGAAGCAACTGCACTGACAACTAAATGCTCCCAGGATAGAGGTGACACTCCTACCACGAGCCAGCATCCATCACAGGCCACACCTCTGAGCCAGGAAGAGGGCCACAAAGTTCTACCTAACCTTGTCCTATAAGAGGGACATCGAAAAATAATTGGTGTATTCCAGAAAAGATGACCACAGAAACTTCAGACAGATACACGTATCTTCTCTTGTTGAGAAGTCTTATTTTCTCTAGATCACAATTTCCCCACTTTGTTTTTGCCCTCTTCCCTGATCAAATAATTCTCTGACTTCTGTCCACTTTTGGATTCATGGATGTTAGTTATTTCTAAAGGAAATTTTCTCTTCAGATAGTTATAAACTAGGATTATTCGTACAGATCAAGAAAAGGAAAGAAATTTGCACACTAATTGTTCTCCCTTTCTCCTCTTCATATATTTCTGGTTTTCCTTATTTTTTTCCTTTTCCCCTTCCACGGTCATCTCCTGCTTAATCTCTTTTATCAAAAAAAAAAAAAAAAAACTGCCCAACACTTTATTTTTCCTTCTTCTTAGCTATTTGGTCCAATTGTCAAAGGAGTCTTGTAGATTAGCAGAACTCTCAAACGTTCCTGGTTTCCCAACCCTGCCAATTCAGGCGAATTTGTATCCTGAGATACAGTGAGGAGAATTACTGACCTGTCTAAACAGAGCCCAAGTTTTGCTAGGTATTTCTCCCACTTGAAAATTGAGACCCCAGCCAACTGCAAAGACTTCTAATACATCTGGAAGTCCCCAAGGGCTATCTCAATGAACAAGTCCAATCCATTGCCGTGACGGGAATCTTAGGTGTGCTCCCTTCCTAATGCTCCTAGCCAACCTACTGAGTCCAGACCAAAACACCCTGCTATGTAGCTCCTAATGTACCAAAACAGTCCCGCATTCTCTGTGAAGTTGGATGAAATGCTTCAGTCCCTTTGTATTTTACTTTTTTCGCAGGGGAACCAAAACAAGACTGCTTATAACCCCGGTGTGTATGTCACTAATAAAAACAGAGCCAAATGACAAACACCATGATGCCCGCAGAAGGACTGAGGTCGTGTGACTCCGTGGAGCTACCACGTCAGGCCATAACCCCTAGGATGAATTCTTGCCCTGGAAATCTTCTCTCAAGCAAATAGATTACCCAGGGCTAGCCCTGCCCCTCACCAGTCACACCTGAAGTCCAGCCACAAACCCAGCTAGGACCTCTCCATTTTAGCCAAGAACGCCACAAAAAGCATAGCCCCACAAGCGCAGGAACAAATTCATATGCACAGGGTTGAAGAGTGCCTGTGATCATGGTGAAAAGCCAACTAGGGAGGAGATGGAGTGATGAAGCTAGCAGCAGAGTGGGGCGACGTGGGGAGACACACCGACTTTTTGGCCCAGGCAACCACTGAGAGGACAACGTAGACGCCTTTGGAGGCCGACGCCCCAGACCCAAACCCACCCAGGACCGGGAGTACCCCGAGCAGCCAAAATACCTTCTCCGCGCCGGCCCAGCCGGAACGCCCCAGGATGCCCGTGGGCGGGGCCTGCGCATCGCCCCGCCCCGCGGCCCGCCACTCGGGTCACCTGACCTGCCCGAGGCTCACGTGATCCGTCCCCAGCGCCGCCATTTTGGAGCTCCGGATAAGGAGGGGAAAAGCGGGGGAAAAGAGGGAAAAGAGCTGGGAGAGAGGTGGGCAAGGACGAGGGCGAGGGCACGGCCGGGCTCCTGGCCGGCCAAAGGAGGCTCGCGGAAGCAGCAGCCGCCGCCCGACCGCAGGTACCGCGCCCCGGGGCCGCCCCTCCGCCCGCAGGTAGCGCCGCCGCCGGCCATGTGCGTCCTCCCCTCAGGCCTCTACCGGCGCCCGCTTCCTCTTCAGCTGGACGACACCGCCCGGTGCTCGCCACATGCCCTAAGTTCCGCGTTCTCTTCCAGTGCTCTTCGCCGCCCACAGCAAGGCCAGCGGAGACCCCGGGCTTGCCCTGCCGCGGGGGGTGGGGGGGGAAACTGCCGCTCTCTGCATACTGTCACCAGCCTGGTCTGCAGGCGGGCCTTCAAGGCGTTCCTTGCTTCCTTCCCCCCAGCAGATGTGAAACCGCTTAGGGCAGCCGCGATAAAGCTCACGACGGTGTCCTCACCGCATCTCTTGATTACTTTTCTCAGGCCCCATCGCCCCAGCCCTTTAGCCAATTCTTGGTATAGAAAAAGCTAGTGCAGAAAATCCTAGCCTTCTGCCCTTATTACGAACCTTGTCGGTGAAGTGGTGTCCCCAGAGATCACTGAGATCAGCTTTTAAAAAAAGCTCCCACCTTTTAAGACCTGCGGGCATCCGGAGTGAATGGTTTGTGTGGAAGGCCTGGATGATTAATTAGGCGGAGGCCATCATCCCAACCCGTAGGCGATCTTTTTAGTTACTGCGGTGGGCTGTAATTTACTATCAGTCTGCATCTCTTTTATCAGGCAATTACTGGATTTATCACCTCCCTGAGCTTGTACTTTCTTCAGTACTCTGCTTTGACTCAGTGTATGCGATGCGTTATTGATTAAAAGAGAAAGCCTGGCCCTTCATTCCTTTACCTCACTAACTCGTTTAAAATTAACTTCAGGGGAGGACCAAAGACGTGCTTTCTGCCCTGGCAACGAACTATTTACTTAACCATAATCGATAAGATAGCTGCATTCTAGGAGAAACGGACAGGCATTATTCGATTTTTGAGATTAAGTCTAGTTGGTATAAGAAACAGTAGCAAGGACCAGGGCAGGAAACTGCATTAGAAGATATATAGGTCAATCTGTCCTCTCTTTTCATACCCAATGTGCTTGCAGAACTGTTTGAAGTTTGCAGAATCATCCTTTAGATTGTATTTTTGGTTAAGATTAAAATAGCAGTATACAATTTATAGATTTTTATTCATTAGAAAGGTATCAATAAAACCAATAGTATTTTGAGTCAACTAGTTAAATTCTGAGCTAAAACAAAATACACAATTATTGGGAGAAGTTTCCAGGGCAGTTTTTTTCCCAAACTTGTGCAAAATCATAGTCTACTTGTTAGGGAAATTTTGTAAATTTACATCACATGGTTAGATTGCATGAACATTCCTCTGAATTTCTTTTTCACATAGAATATTGGGAAATTTTTCACTGCCAAAAGAAATCATTACTTTGTTTCACCAAGAAAATGAAATGTTTGATACTATATACTTTCATTCTTGGCCACAGCTGAATTCTGAAGATTGATCCAAGGGACTGTGTTAATTTCAGGAATTGATTTGAAAGACATTGGCTCTGCCACTTGACAGCCATGTAACCTTGGGTAAGTCACTTAAACCATACTGAGTGTTTCCTTATTTGTAAAGTTGTGTAACACCCACCTGGCCTGATCCAGAGTGTTACTAAGATCAAACAGGCTAACATGTTTGATATAGCCTTGCTCTGAGGCTGTTACTCTTTTCAGTATTGATTCTTATACATATATGTTCTCACTGAGATGTAAGAGGGAAATTGGTGTATTAAGAAAGGGGATTTAGAATCAGATAGGTCTGGATTCCAATTCTTAAGCCAGTTATTACTTTACATCTGTGAGCCTCAGATTCCTTGAGTGCAAAAAGAGGCTACTGTTATCAGAAATAACACGAATACACACGTCTGCATAGGCACTGCCCCCTGGATGGTAAGCACTTCAAGGACAAGGATTTCTTCTTACTTATTTTTGTAGTCTCCAGTACTGTGCTTGGCGCATTATAGGTGCTTAATAAATGTTAAATCTTAATATTGGTTAATGTTAGTTAGGCCTTATGTCTTCGCCATGGCTGCCAAATTAGAATATTCTCTCAGGCTAGATGCCAACTAAGAAATTTTAGATTAAGAAATTCATGTACTTGTGATATTGATATTGTTTTTTTCTTAGTGGCAATTAATCACATTAAGCTAAGGAGATTTTAATTCAAATAAATTATAGCTGACAGTAAGATAAATCTATAAATGTGTAAGCAATCTCAAGGTAATTTTTTATAGACAGTTCATAATTTAGGAACATGAAAGTTCATCCAGTACCAGTCTCTTGTTTTACATCTGAGGAATCTGAATAAAACCCACAGAAACAGTGACTTGCCTAAGGTCACACAGCTGGTTGAGGGTACTCTAGAAGAGGAACTTCTGCCTTTTGACTGGAGCAAAATGTTTTGTATTTTAGGATTATGATAATGTAGAAGAATGGGAAATTGGTCATTACTTCACACAATCTTTATTTGGGAAAGAACAAATTGTAAGTCTGAAAGAAAAAGTTCTTTATAAAATAGCAAACTGCCTTTGTACACACACAGAAAATTATAGCCTTTCTCCAGTTCCCCTCAGGCCCACAAGAATTGTTCAACTTGATTTTACTTATGATAACCATATGCTATAACTGAAAGGAACTAATTAGATGTACAAAGAAACCAAGTAGTAAATTATAAGGAAAGAAAGACAACAGAAATAATTTGGTTCTTTTCTTGGGAAAGACATTAATTACAAGCTTAGGCTGTGGAATACAGGTCTCCCCCACTTCAGTTTGCTTTCTGCCATTTCGCTTTTATGAAGGATCTACAAAAGTACCTATTTTCTCTAACTGAAAGAAATCCAAAGATTTCACTTCTACAAAAAAAAAAAAAGGATGAAAACCAAAAGTAGTTTTTAATCTTTGTTTTGCAGCAAGCCATTAATAGAGGCAGCAGTTACCCCCGGCAGCAAGAGTGGCCCCACCAAGCTCCTTCCCTGCCCGAGAATTGTATTCAGCATCTCAGCATCAAGGCACCAGAGCTTTGAACTGTGTCTGTGAGCATCTGTGCTTTATCTTGATCTGTTTTGTGCATTCGTTAGCAAGGTGTGTTCTCAGGTATCAGAAAAGCCTAAGAGGTTACTTTTGGTTTGGGGAACACGCAAAACTTCTTCCATATAATTTAAGGGTCATTCCTTCTTCACTTGATATCATTTTGGCTTCTAAAAGATCTCGTAGGAAATTTCTACTTTCAGGTAGCTGGGCAAACCTGTCCTGTCGTCTAGGAAAAATTTGAGACTGAGTGGAAGGATTGTAGAACTTTTCTGGCTTGGGATGCAATTTATATTTATTTATTTGTAACAGTTTGGTATATTTTGTCTAATGTTATGTCTAAAGATTCCAAACAAGGAGCTCCCTACTTTACTGATGCCTCTAGTCTTTCCTCTTTCTGTAAATCTTCCTATTCAGCCATATTGGTCTTTTCCCTAACCAGATAATTAGATAGCAGGTTTATTCTTGTTTATGAAAATATAATAATGTTATGGCTGTTTTCCTTGTCAATCTTACCCTTGTGTTAACAGAATTCCAAAAGAGCAACTGAAGCACTCTAATTAGGATAATTCAAGGAGGATGTATTTACAAAGATACTCTTAATAAAGATGTAGGACTTCATAAAGATGTAGGCAAACTACAGGGATAATGCAGTTATCTGATGCTAGCAGTGTCAGGAGAAGGAAGAGTTACCAGAAGCAGGAAAGTCTTGCAGAGCCCCCTGCCTGGAGAGAATGGCCTTCCATTGAACATGGCCAATCCAAGGTGACCTAGAGGGAGGGAACCAAGGACATGAATACCCTGGTCTCACTCTGCTGCGTCCCTCTGATCTCCTGTCGTGGCTCCCCACGGGCAACCAGGAACCAGAGGGCATAGGAGTCTAATGATGTAATACCTCCTGAGGCAGAGAACAGAGTGGAGGAAAGGAGACACTGAGCCCAGAGGGACAGATGGTTGACATCTGGCACAGCCGTCTTTTAGAATACAGTGTACCTCCCACCTCTTCATAAAGCTTTTCCTTACCTTCCTAGACCAAAACTAGCTTTTCAGTTTTTATTAGGGTTTGGTCATTAGCTGTTGCCTTCTGACTATTTTATCATGTGTACTGTTTCATTATTTAAAAGCTGTTCATTTTCTTTTAACTTCTAAATATGTTTGTCCTATCCAGTCAACTCAGTTTTAAACCATGAGTACTGTGATTTTTTTTTCCATAATCATGTTTTGTTTAATGCCTTGCATATAACAGCTTTTCCTACAGCTTTTTATTATGAAAAGTTTTAAACATGTACGCAGTAGAAAGAACAGTGAGGAATTCCTGGGTACTCATCACTCAACTTCAGTTACAAAATCTGCCATTCCTACTTCATCCCGCCCTCCACCCACCCCTTTAACCGTCGTCATTTTTTAAAGTTTCATTTACATTGATCTGTTGAAGGTCATGGATAGTATGACGTGTTCATAATCCATGTTGTCATCATCACTGAGCCACTGGGATTGTATTTGTACTCCTTTTCATCTCTTCCCCCCCCCCCCCAAATTTTACTTCACTTGACATGGAATCCCATATATATGTGCACATTGGTGGCCCAAAGTGAAATTTTTGTGAAAATTTAAAGGATTGGCCTTAAGGTCAGCTTAACTCCCTCTTTGTGTATACTTTATCATGAACTCTGTTTATCTAACCTTTTCTAACAGAGACTTTTGTTTAATGAGACGAGACTTGTACGATTCTGCCATGCAGACTCAAACTGGTTTTTCAGGTGTTTCGTGATGTATTTTATGTTGTCATATCTGTTTTATAGCTGCCATTTCTGTACTTATCCCCAAATGTATGCAGCCTCTAAAATGAGGTACTTACATAAATGTTCAGGGAAAATTGGAGCATCTGCTGCAAATTTCCATTAGCTCTTAATGCCTGAGCAGACACCGCTTCTAAAATCGGAATGTTTTGTCAGTTTCTTTTGTATTAGTCTTTTTCTTCAGATAAAATGAACTCCTCCTCCTCTTCATTTTACTTTCTTTTTAAGGTTACACACTGAAATATCCACAGGGAGCAATTTGCACTGCTCTCTTTCCTATTCTGTCATTAAGTAGAAGAGGGATAACATGAATCACCTTTGTAACCCTGTGGGTATGCAAAGTCTGTTGAGCCAATAGTCACTTGTCAACTTGCAGACTATCAATCAGCCTACATGGATGTCACATTTCATTGAGAAGGACACCTTAGGTCTACAGTAGACCACCAGATCTTGTGCAAGAAATGAAATGTCCAAGGATTCCTGTTACTAACAATTACTTAGCTAATTTGCATTTAATAATTGAACCGAAAGACAAAAAAAGCCTTGAGTGACCTTAGCCAAAGGCAGTCGTCCAACCAACTGAGCCACCCAGGCGCCCGCCTTGAGTGACCTTAAAGGGAAATCAGTAGTCACAGAAAGAGCTACAGTGCCCTTTGGCCTAAAAATGTGAAATTGTCAGGCAGTAAGGTAACTGACGAAGTCACAAAGGATTTTCCCAGAGAAATTTTTCCCATACTGATCCCTTCGTTAGTGACTTAAGATTTTATAGGGATTTAAAAATATTACTCTTCCTACTTGAGAAAGATGGAAAGGGACTCCATAGCCTTTTGAGAGGTAATGCCCTCGGGTTGTTTAAGGGAGAGAGTAGCTAAAGGGCCAGCCATCTGAGCTGGGGTAGCAGTCACTGTTGTAATGGCTATGGAATGCGTTCCTTGCCACGAATGCAGTTGGACATGGAGAAGAAAAGAAAACTGATCACATTGGACAGACTATCAGGGAAGGAGGGAAGTAGTACTAAAGAAACCGAGTGTAAAATGTTTGCATTTTTGCCTGATGTGGACCTAGATATAGAAAGTTTGTGTGCCAGAAAGAGCAGAAAAATCAGAGGAAAAGCCATTACTGTTGCCAAGAGTAGATATGGGAGGACTGGCACTGCAGCTGGTCAGAGCACTGGTAGGGTCTAGCAGGAGTTAGATCTGATCTTGGCAGGGCTGAAGGGCCCGCCCTTCCGTGTTGATTCAGCCACCTGAGGGGAGAGAAGCCATTATTCACCTCCTAAAATAAGAATTCAGAGCCTGTAACTGGAGTTTAAGAATAGTATGGTCTTTGGTCTATAGCTGGTGCCACTAAAAATTTTGCTGGCATTTATTGAATGTTGTGAGTAAGACTCCAGAATGCACCTAAAATGTGGAAAAACAAAACTTGTTGCTGGAAAAAAGCCTAAACTGAAAAATGTGATCCAAGTCAACAAATTAATCTCACTTTGAGCCAAAGGAAATGTTTGAAATGAAAGTACTGCCAGGAAATAGAGGATTCAAGATCTAGGCGGAAAGATATTGTGAGTATTTTTTGTTTTGTAACTTCCTTGGCTGTAGTGCATTGCTAGAACTTACAGAGAACCCCTTTTAAGGGCTTTGAATATGTAGACCTGAAACACCAGTTGTTTTCCTTCTCTGATGCCCCTCTCCCTTTCAGGGAAAAAAAAAAAGAAAAGAATGAAGAACATACATGCATATGAGTAGTAGTTGACCACTAATACGGCTTCTAGGAAAAAACCACAGCATGGTTTGTGGTTTATCTTCAGGAAGATAAATCGAAGGAAGTAAAAGAAGGAACTAGATCATTGCTTTTATGTAGTTTCGTTTGCATAGTACTTCTGAAAATTTACTCTGCCCTTTACAAGAGGTTCACAGCTGTATTTTCATAATTCCAAAGATCTGGGGAGGAAAAACTGTATGGTTTTAATAATAAAATTATAATTATATTTGTTGTAAGAAGTTGTCTCCCAAGAATTGTGTCAATCATGTATTGGCCTTACAGAATAGTATTTTGTAGTAGCTTGAGGTGGTTCCACATGCCCTGGGAATGCCTGTGTTTTTTCAGTCAAGGAATAGGAGTCCTGTTTTTTGTCATTGGGCAAAAGAGAGAGGTACTGATTGGACCCAGCTAGATGTCTAGGGGAAAGAAAGTGAAGAAAAAGGAGTTTCAAATTGTTAAAGTTATTTCCAAAGAAAGAAATCGATGGAAAGATCATCATCAGTCTTGATAGGGAACGGCACTCCAAAGAGAAGTTGTGAACAGTTTAAGTCTCTGTTGGGCATACCCAGGTATACTGATACGGAGCTCCCAGGTTAGAGAATACAGAGATTAGCTTAAACTCTAAGATTAGTTTCAATTTCCTGTAATTACATACCTGGGTTACCTATAATCTGGTTATTTCTTTCTGTTGTATGTTATCCTTTCTAGATATGGAAGAAAGCAGCAGTGTTGCCATGTTGGTGCCAGATATTGGAGAACAAGAGGCTCTGTTGACTGCTGAAACTGTCATCAGTTCATCATTGGAAATTGATGAACAAAGAAAAGTTAAAACAGATCCATTAATCCATGTTATCCAGAAGTTAAGCAAGATAGTAGAACATGAAAAGTCACAAAAATGTCTCTTAATTGGGAAGAAACGCTCACGTTCCAGTACTGCAGCACACTCTCTTGAAGCCCAAGAACTTTGCGAGATTCCAGCTAAAGTAACCCAGTCACCTGCTGCCGAGATTAGAAAGACTGAGATGTCACAGATACACTTCACCCCTGGCTCTCTTGCCCAGAATGATGGGAAGGCTATGTCTTACCAGTGTAGCCTTTGCAAGTTTCTGTCGTCATCGTTTTCTGTGTTAAAAGATCATATCAAGCAGCATGGTCACCAGAATGAAGTGATTCTGATGTGCTCGGAGTGCCACATCACATCTAAAAGCCAAGAGGAACTTGAAGCTCACGTGGTAAATGACCATGAAAATGATGCCAACAGTCGCACTCAACCCAAAGCCCTACAGTGTATAAGCCCCTCCAACTCTTTGTCTCAGAGACCCGCAGAAAGAAAGAATGAAACCACTTCTGATACCGCCATGAGTGTGGACAGTCTGCAAGCTCACCCCGCCCAAAATGTACCCGTGACAGAGATGGGTAAGAGGAAGTGGTATGCATATGAACAGTACGGCATGTACCGCTGCTTGTTCTGTAGTTACACCTGTGGCCAGCAGAGAATGTTGAAAACACATGCTTGGAAGCATGCCGGGGAGGTCGATTGCTCCTATCCAATTTTCGAAAATGAAAATGAGCCCCTAGGCTTGCTGGACTCCTCAGTGGCTGCTGAGCCTGGTGGGCTGGACGCAGTAGTCATTGCTATTGGAGACAATGAACTGAGTATCCACAATGGGCCTTCAGTACAAGTACAGATTTGCAGCTCAGAAACATTATCCTCTTCATCTCCTTTGGAACAGAGTGTGGAAGGGGGAGTTCATCTAGGTCAGTCGGTTACTCTTGACCCTAACGAGGAAGAAATGCTGGAGGTGATTTCTGATGTGGAGGAGAATCTGATAGCCGACAGTCTGCTTTCATCTGCACAGAAAATCATTAGTAGCAGCCCAAACAAAAAAGGCCACGTTAACGTGATAGTGGAGCGTCTCCCGAGTGCGGAAGAAACTCTTCCACAGAAGCATTTCCTCATGAATGCTGAAATCGAAGAGGGCAAAAACCTGAACCCAACAGAATCCCAGATCGGGTGTGAAGGAAGAGATGAAGTTTATCGAGCTGATAAATGTACTGTTGATATTGGGGGGCTGATCATAGGCTGGAGCAGTCCAGAGAAGAAAGACAGTGAGTTAATAAACAAAGGACTGGCTGCTGATGAGAACGCCCCACCAGGCCGAAGGAGAACAAATTCTGAGTCTCTCAGACTACACTCGTTAGCCGCAGAAGCCCTCGTCACAATGCCCATACGAGCTGCAGAGCTGACGAGAGCCAACCTCGGGCACTATGGGAACATAAACCTTCTAGATCCAGACACCGGACAAAGGCAAGTAGATAGCACATTGGCGGCATACTCTAAAATGATGTCACCACTCAAAAACTCCGCAGATGGATTAGCAACTTTTAACCAAAGCAACTCGACATTGGTAGCACTCCCGGAGGGTAGGCAGGAATTGTCTGATGGGCAAGTTAAGACAGGCATCAGCATGTCCTTACTGACTGTCATTGAAAAGCTGAGGGAAAGGACAGACCAAAATGCTTCAGATGACGACATTTTGAAGGAGTTGCAGGACAACGCCCAGTGCCAACCAAACAGCGAGGCGAGCCTATCGGGAAGCAGCGTGGTGGAGTACATCCCCAATGCTGATCGGCCCTACCGCTGCCGCCTGTGTCACTACGCCAGCGGGAACAAGGGCTACATCAAGCAGCACTTGCGAGTCCATCGGCAGAGACAGCCGTATCAGTGTCCTATCTGTGAGCACATAGCTGACAACAGCAAAGATCTGGAAAACCACATGATCAACCACTGTAAAACAAGAATATACCAGTGCAAGCAGTGCGAAGAGTCTTTTCATTATAAGGTAAGCATTGGTTCAGGAAGTCATTCAGAGAACCTTCAAATTTTTAGAGTCAGGAGGAAGCTTGGTAGAGAGAGCCCAACCACCTCATTTTATAGATAAGGAAACTGAGACCTAGGGAAGTTGGATAATTTGCCCAGAGGATCCCGACTGAATTAGTATTAAAATTGGGATTGAAATCTAGGTCATCAGAATTTCTGGTGTAGGATTGTTTTCCCTGCCGACCGCCTCCTTAACAGTTTCTGTGTTTACTGCTTTAGTTTTAGTGTGGATATCTTTTTTTAAATGTGTTGATTTTAAATTGCAGGGTAATTACAAGGGAATGTACGGTGGAGGGACGTACACAAATTTGATTTACACAAATGTAATCCTACATCATCAGCGCAAAAAAATAGCTATTTTTCATCTTCCATAGCCCCAAAATGTAGGTCATTCACTTGAGCTACACAACCAGCCAGTAGTGATCTGTGTCATTGCAGGAGGGAAAATAAGCTGTTTTGGACTTAATGAAAGATAGTCAAGTGGAAACAGAGCCACATGTGTTGTTTTATGGGCAGTTTAAGGGACTTTCAAGGACTATTTTGACTGATTTTCGTCTTACATGCTACCTTAAAACCAACAACTAGCATGAGATACTGTTTCTGTAAAGGAAACTGGATTGACTCATTACTTTCAAACTTTCCTTCTCTCGTGTTTCAGTTGACTGTTCGGTGGGAGGAAAGTGTGCTTAAAGGGTAGCTAGGATGTAGGCTTTTTCTCTCAGATTCCCCAGAGTTGGAGGTCTAGCTCAGGAATAAAAAAGTCTTTGAGTCTGAGATTTCACTACCTACTTGGGTTGCCCTCATGAAAATCCGAAGTGGTCTCAGGCTACCAGACAAGCAGTGCATCCAGATGGGCAGCAAAAGCAGGTTCCCGAAGTTCCTTTGGCTCCTGCACTCTCGATTGTGGAGGTGGGGGAAGAAGATCCCGTGGAGGAACGGTTCCATTTAGGTCTCTCTGGCACATTTAGTTGATACTGAAAGAAAAATTACCAGGAGTCCAGCAAAACAATTGCTGTTTGGATTTATTTTTATGAAAGCATTGGGTTATTCTGAGTGCTCTGCTCTTTCCTCTGCTGGCAGGCCAGTGTGTAAGTAAGTATGCACGTGCCGTGCGTAAGCAGGGGGTGGCAGGGGATTCCTCTCGGAAAAGGCACGAAGAGCTGCCATTTTGATGGACTGTGATTTCCCTAGAGTATTTCTTTCCATAAACTGTCAAATAAGTCAGGTAATCTTTTAGCACATTTGATTTTAAAATACTGATAATGTGTTTTAGGTACTAGGCCATGAAAGCAATTAACTGCTTCTCCAGTCTCTGAGTAACAGTGCAGGTGTATTTATTGAATGTGAATATTTCTCAATTTTTTTAGAGTCAGCTGAGGAACCATGAGAGAGAGCAACACAGTCTTCCAGATACCTTGTCAGTAGCAACTTCTAATGAGTCAAGGATTGCCGGTGATACAGCTGATGGAAAATGTATTCAGGAAGGTATCCGTGCATTTTTTTTTTTTTTTTTTTAGTCCAGGCTGCATGAGTAGTATAGGAAGTTTTCTTAAAAAGCTTAGTTGTCATGTGGGTTAATTTCAGGACTAAAGCTGCCTATATTCTCTCTTTTCATACTGCGGAGTGAATCTTAACCTGTGTTCCTGAGGTATTGAATGAAACACTGTATTAGTAAGTATTCGGCTTCAACACTGTAGGTAAATAATAGGTTGAAATTTATGCTGTCCTGTCAGAGCCAATCCCAGCATAAACCCTTGGGTGACATACCAGCAAGCTGGGGAAGCTTTTGCGAACGGCAGGCTCTCACCTCAAACTTTAAGTGAGGCTTCCTGCTGAGATCTTATTCTTATCCAAGTATGGCTGCCAGATTTCATCTGCATTATTCAAAAAAAAAAAACCACGCACAAGATCTTTTTATGCACTAGTTAGGTACTAGTTGGCCGAGTTTCTGCTAATAGGAATATTAGAATCAAAAGATTTAATTAGAGTTCCATGAAAAGGCGGATGCCACATCCGGAGAATTAGGGATAAAGCGTAATAAACCGTGCTTCCTTGCATCAGCTCTCTTAAATTGATATACTTTAAGTGTCTCAAGTGCTGTACGTAGTGTTTATGGGAAATAAAACATATTGGGGTGACTTTCCTTTTTAGATTTCCCAAGAATTAAAGTTAGAAACAACTGCAGAGTAAAATGTTTTACCGTAATGTTTCATTAAATTATACCCCAGAAAGCATAACTGATTCAAGAATGTTTCTGAAAGAACTGATTTTGACACCACTGTAGCACCAAAATTCCCTTGTCAAACAGATGTCATCCCTGTAAAACTATCCAAAACAAAAGGAGTTTATGACATAGCATCTGTTTCTGCAATAGATGGCTGAGCTAAAACAGTTTTGTTTCCTTTTTACAAAATAGCCCTAAATGCCTCCTTTTATTTTAATTCATTATGTTTCCATATTCCCCTTTAAAGGAGACATTAAAACATTTGATGTTGTTGGACCATAAATCCCTAATGAAGGAATAAAGTAAATACTACTCAGTGGCACCACCTGCGGTTAATACTAGTGGTGGAATGGCTTTTCTAGCACCATCTTCCAAAGCAGTAGTTTATAAAACTGTCCAAATGGGTTAACAAATTAGAACTCACAATTTTAATAAAAAAGATTAAAATGTCAGCTCAAAATTCGTAACCAGTTTGAGCTTTACGGTGATAGCATCTGTCCACCATATCCCCGTTTTACAGCATCTTTTCTTAGTGCATTCTGCTATTTCTTGGGGTTAAATGTATGGATTTAAACTGCTTGCCATGTCTGTTTTTCTCTCACTTCATTCCATTTTTCTTCTCTGTGGTAATAGTAAAACGCTTCAGATGACTGATAATCTCCTGCATACTTAAATGTTGACACTTTATTAATTCAATATTAAATCTTCGGAAATCTGGTTGTCAGGCCAAGAAACAAAGTGTTTTGCTCACAAAGAAGGTCAAAGAAATTCATGCCTTGCTAGAACTTCTTTAGCCACTTAATAAAATTAATGAACAAGTTGGGGGATGTGTGCCTCAGTCGTCCCCAGCCTCTGCCTCTCCCCACTCTTATGGGGTTATGTTATAACCTACGTTATATAGGACATGTTTTTGACTCTGAGACCCAGTGTAATGGTGTTTCAGACATTCTTTCTGCCAAAAGGCATGGAGTGCCCATCCTGAGCTTGCTGCCAGCAGTCCAGTGAAGGCATCCAGTGCCTGTACAGACTGCAGCCGGGGAGGAAGACAGAACTGTACTGACAGGGGTGTCAGCTAACGTCACAGGTGCTCTCTTAGAGCCATGGGCAAAGCACTTTCATATGGTGCTCCTTCGTGAAATTTAATTAAATTGTTCCTTATTGCAAACATAAAATTCGCAAAGTTTGGAAATTCGGCATAAACAGAAAACACAGATCTCTGCCCTCAGGGGAGTCTACAGCTAGGGACAGGTCAAGAGATCCGACACAAACATGCAGGTGGCACGCAGACTGCTGTGAAGGAAGAATAGAGGGTTCTCTGCTTTCTGAGTAAACCATGCTGGGAGGTTCTAGAATTTCCATTTTGTAGATGAGAAAACTGAGTCCTCACCAGATAAAATGCTTTTGCCCATGATCACCCTGGTACTAGGTGGAAGAGCAAGGACAAAGCCTAGAGTTTTGAACTTTTAAATCTAATATTGTTTCTACTGGGAACAGTTGCTTGAAGTAGCACGGGCTCTCATTCTGTGCTATATTAAGTTTTTCCATCTGTCATTTTTATTAGTTGTCATTGATCTGTACTATTTCTCACACAAAACCATTATCCAATATTTCACACTTCATTTTTTCAGGGTTTTTTTTTTTTTAAACTGAATTTGGAACAGTGCCACTTATAATCAAGTCCAAGTTTTTAACCTACCAACTAAGAGTAATACTTAAATTATAATTATGATTAGTGTGTATATTAATGTTGTAGACTTACACCAGGAAATTAGGACATTTTGTTCTGCCTGGCAAAAGTAGTTACAGGCAAAAGAAAATTTCAATTTTAGAAAGCTTAAATTTAACTTAAGGATTTTCTTTGTTGAAATTTCAGCGTGGGTTTCTTTTGTGCCAGCAGTTTTACGATTCTGTACTGTGCTAGTGTTCTACCTAAGCTTCCTTCCTGTTCTGGCTTATTCTCCAGCTTTCCATGCTTGCTTTGTTTCTGAATATAAAGCAGTCAGGCTGTGAATGGCCTGCAGATTTTGTGCTTACAGAAGAGTAAAGAGAGTGTTGAATATCTTCAGGAACAGTTTTACATGATCAAGGCATCCAGCTTGTTTTGTCTCCGGCTTACCCTGATTAAAACTACCCAGCCCTGTTGCTGCAGAGTGAGGGTGGTAACATGGCCTCTTTTCCACTGGATCCATGTGTTCTGGATTCCAGAGAGTGGCACACTCACATTAGTGATGACACTTATCCTTGTCACCTGTCGGTTTGCTGGGTATGATTATATGATATTATTTAGCACTGAATAATTCGTGCTGATTTTTTCCTTCCGTTGTTGCACTGATAGCTGGCTTTCAGTTGTAAAAAAGGAAACCCGCAGGGTAAAAAAAGCTTTAGTCTTTTTATCTAGAGTTTGTTATATATGCCTTGCGGCATACTGTGTAATGTTGTATTAGAGTATGAAATCACAACTTGTTGGCAAATCAGTGTTTCCTTAAGACAGTGTATCCAGTATTAGTTAGACCACCTTTCAGATCAGCAGTGTATCTCTGGTTAATTCAGCTGCTGCACAGTCAGCAGGGCAGCTGGCATCAAGTTTATTACATTCTAGCATTTTGTACAAGGTAATGCATAAACTAACCCAATGTATTTGTGTTTACAGGTCAGATGATGTTCAGCTTATATCTGCTGATAGTCTAGTTGCAGGAGAACCTGGAAAGCCGTGTTCAAACTTGTTAATTTTAATAAATGGGAAAGCCTTGATTGAAATATTAATACTGTGTGTTACAAATATTCAGTTACAGTGGAAACTGTGTCATTTGTATCTAATCAGTGCATTTCGCTAAAGCTCTCCAATCCCTTGTCTAGGGACTAAGTCTTCAGTCCAGAAACAGTATAGATGTGATGTGTGCGATTATACAAGTACAACATACGTTGGAGTCAGAAACCACAGACGAATCCATAACTCTGACAAGCCATACAGGTAAGTGTGATGATCCTCAAGTTTTAATGCTTGTATTAGAATATTTTACAGTAAAGAAAAAAATAGAATTAAAGATTCATAACACCTGTTTAAACACAAGGTAGGTACAAAGAAACTCACTACTGGTGAGTGTTGTCTAGTTTGTTAAGAAATATGAACTTTAAGCTTTTGTCTTAGGACAACAGCATTTCATCTAGTTGAAATAGAGGAAGGTATCTACATCTGTCATTTTGATGTTCTCAGTTTCATGTGGGTATAAATTACCATAGTAATCTTCAGTGCTTTGAGTACATTTCGGTAATTTGGAGGTTTAACTGCTCCATATTCCAACAAAAGATGCTTAAAACTTAAAAGCAATAAAATTCCCTATGAAAGAGGTTTTTTTTTTTTTTTTGAAAATTAAGCTATCATTTAATTTTGTTACTTGATTTTCCACAAAAGCCAATTCTAATACTTGTTTTCAGGAAATAAAGACGTTCTCAGGTGATCAAGATAGAAAGATAGAAATCATTATTTCCTAAGTACACTTCAGCTCTTGAGAATAAGCTGCATGTTGTTCGTGTGCTAAAAGTATAGACATTTTTGCAGAAGGTCCCCCTGTCCCAAGGCAATCTGTTCCACTTGAAGCCACAATGGAGTATCAGGATCCTACTCAAAGCTGAGACCTTCACCGTGACTACTTGTGCTAGGCCATGGGCGTGATCTTTTTCAATGGCCTATCAAAACCTGTTTCACATTTTAACTTCTCTCCCCAGTTTTTTATATAGGTATGACACAGTGTGTGGGAAACTTGCCCACTGTATTAGTAGCTAAATGAAAACCTGACAGACTGTGCCTGAAAATGCCATTATTTGATGTTATAGTATAACATTTGCAAACTTATTTATAATCATTCTTATTTATTTATAATCAGTCCTCAGTATATTCATTTGCCAAGTCTCATAGCTCTATGGAAGGTGTTTGGCCTTATCTCATTGTGTTTTTATTTCAAACATTTTTAAAACTAGGATCCCTAAGAAAGATTTTTCCCCAGAATACAATGAAGGCCATTAACCATTATCAACAACTTCATGCCAGAAATTATAGATGAGCAGTAATAGGTACTTAGCGTGTATCATTTATGATTGTTACTAGGAAGCATTTAGAAGAACATGATGGAAACGGGACACTGGTTCATCTGATAAGAGGAGAAAGTTTTGCCTTTATATTTTGGGTATCTTTATTTTTAAATGTAATGATATCCTGTGCCAAATTCATGTGATCCAGGCAAGAATAAAATAACATTCTTTGGATCTAGAATTAGATTCATTGAGAAGTATTTATTGAGCAATACTACGTTCCAGGAGCTGTGCTGGGCTATTAGAGTATAGTCATGATCAAAAGGTTATTATACCTCTTTCATGAAATTTGTAGATAAACAATAAATAAGTGAACTCTCAAATAGACAGTTATGATAAGTTTATGAAAGATTCTGGCTCTATGGGGCGCCTGGGTGGCTCAGTGGGTTAAAGCCTCTGCCTTCAGCTCGGGTCATGATCCCGGGGTCCTGGGATCGAGCCCCGCATCGGGCTCTTTGCTCAGCAGGGAGCCTGCTTCCTCCTTCCTCCTCTCTCTCGGCCTTCCTTTCTGCCTACTTGTGATCTCTGTCTGTCGAATAAATAAAATCTTAAAAAAAAAAAAAAAAGATTCTGGCTCTCTAGAGGAGTCTTCACATCTACCTGAGTAGATTAGTCTTAGAGCTTAAAAAAGAACTTTGATAGTTTTTGGTGTCCTAGAGTTTATGTTTTCTTATGTTCTTAAGATATTCACAGATTCCTAGGGTTGGTTGTGATTGTCCTAGGGTCTTCCTACCAAGGGGCAATGTACTATGAGAATCCTCCTCCTCTTACAAGAAAGTGGCATCCATTTGTTACTTTTCAGGATTATTCACACTATACTTGGTCACTGGGTTTAGCCTGAGTGCTTATGTCTTAGGAGACATATGTCTTATGTCCCGCTCCCTGTAATTATGAACATTTTCTAAAAGTCTTATTTTTTTTATTTTGTTTTTTATAAACACATAATATATTTTTATCCCCAAGGGTAGAGGTCTGTGAATCGCCAGGTTTACACACTTCACAGCACTCACCATAGCACATACCCTCCCCAGTGTCCATAGCCCCACCCCCCTTCTCCCAACCTTCCTCCTCCCAGCAACCCTCAGTTTGTTTTGTGAGATTAAGAGTCACTTATGGTTTGTCTCCCTCCCAATCCCATCTTGTTTCATTTATTCTTCTCCTACCCCCTTAACCCCCCATGTTGCATCTCCACTTCCTCATATCAGGGAGATCATATGATAGTTGTCTTTCTCTGATTATCAAAAGTCTTATTTTTAAACAGTCAAATCTTGGGACTCTTTTTTTGACTTTCTGTAGATACTTTAAATCCACATGGGATTGTGAATTAACACAGTGTATTCCAGTAAGCTTCTAGGACTTCCTCTTCCTTGTCAATATTGCTTGATTCAAGCTAGTTAGCATCGCGTTCTTGAAGTCTCATTTAACCCGAATAATCACCGTAGTCTTTCTAGCCAGTTGCATGTATGCTTCATTCAGTTTTGCCACCTTATACACTTACTGGTCAGAGTTTGGGCTGCTTTTCTCAGAATCCGTGCCATATACCTACTTTTTGTTAAGAAACACGCTTACCAGGAGCAATGATGAATTTTTCATGGAGTTAGAGTGCCTTGTTGCGCAACTTCTAGTCTTTGCACAAGGGCAGAACAGGTGCGTTGGTGTTTTAATGTGCCTGTTATATAATGGGTGTTCTGCAGTATGTGTAACTGTTCTTTGCACAAACCTTTCCTTTTTATGCTTCCATTCCAGTCCTTCACAGAACTCATTTGTGTGATCTGGGCCATCCGCTTCATGTACTAGTTAAGAAGAGCCTGGTTCCAGGGGCAGATAGTCCTGCGATTGAATCTGAGCTCTCTGACTTAATGGCACATATTACGTTGGGGAAACTGTTTAACCCTATTATGCTTGGTCCTGTCTTTTCTAAAATGAGGATAATTAAGGCACCTGCTTTACAGGGCAGGCATGAAAACTAAATTCAATACCATATGCAACATCCTGTCACAAACTAAGCACCCATTAAGTAATATTCATTGGGCCCGGTTTCTATCCTCGTCCTCTGTCACGGATTCATTGTGTAACATCACCTCCCCTAACCCCCTCCCCAGAAATGCTATTGACCTCTCATTTTAGAAACAAAGAGTAATCCTATTTCTAGATAGACAGGCATAGCTTATTTCTTTTACAAGAGAGATGCTACTCCCAAGTAGAAATGTCACAGCTGAGATCCCTGTGCTGTGTTGCCTTAGAGGCAACCCAGTGTCTTGTGCAGCACTCACGCTTTTGAGTCTCAGGCCTAGGCTACACACCTGTGCCCAGCTGGGTGACATTGTGGATGTTTTTACAAGGTAAGCCTGCTTTCCCATATGAATCAGGAGAATACTGCCTTGCTCATAAAGCTTTGTGAGTACTGACTGAGGCCAGTTGTATTAAACGCCCACCATATTTCCTGGGACATCAAAGGAGCTGGTTTTCTTCTCCTGCTCCTTTGCTTTGAGGGTCATCTCAGAAACTCTGTCCCTGTCACAGAAGGAAGAAAGCTATTTGCCATTCCTGTGTGAGGACACAGAAAGATGAAAAAGGCATCATCCCACCCCAAATGTTGCATTACCAAATGGAACAAACTTTGTTTTTCAGTGCTTCATTAAGGAATTTCCATGTAGGGGCACCTGGGTGGCTCAGTGGGTTAAAGCCTCTGCCTTTGGCTCAGGTCATGATCCCAGGGTCCTGGGATCAAGCCCCACATCAGGCTCTCTGCTCAGCAGGGAGCCAGCTTCCTTCTCTCTCTCTCTCTGCCTGCCTCTCTGCCTACTTGTGATCTCCATCTGTCAAATTAATAAATAAAATCTTTAAAAAAAAATTTTTTTTTAAAGGAATTTCCATGTAAACCATATACCTGATGTTTATAACATTGACCCCACAGTTAAAGGGCTCCATTCAGGATTTTCAAAGAATAGATTATCCTCTTAATTTTAACATTACAGTTGTAGAATTCCTCCTGGTTCACATCCCCCAATATTACTTTTGTGACTGGCGAGAGATGGAAGATGGGATGACAACACATTTTCCTCAAATTACCAAGTTCCCTTCTCGCTGTCTAACACTGAACCAATTCTCCCTTGGAAAGACACTTGAAGGGCACCTGCGTGACTCAGTCTTTTAAGCATCTGATGCTTAATTTCAGCTTGGTCACGATCTCAGGGTTGTAAGATAGAACTCCACATTGGGCTGTGCACTCACTAGGCATGGAGCACAGTGGCTGTCACAATCTTGGTCACAATCTCAGGGTTGTGAGACAGAGCTCCATGTTAGGCTGTGCACTGGGCATGGAATTCCTTCTCCAACTGCCCTTCCTCCCCCATAAAATTAAAAATTAAAATTAAAAAATAAACACACTTGTATTAGTCCTTATGTTTTGAAACTACATCATGGCATGGCAAGAGGTAGGAGAGGCAACATGACAAAGAAGACACGGGCTTTGGACTAAAGTACTTGGTACACTGCCTGGAGTGTATTAGGTGCTCAGTAAATGTTGACTGATAGTTTTTCTCATCTGTGAAATGGCTCTGGTTCTGTAAGTTGTGTTTTGAAAATAAACATATAGTGGAATTACTATGCTTTTTTCTTCCTTAAGAAGAATTGCTGCCCAGATAGGAATGTTGAATTTTTTAAGAGTCCTGTTTTAATACCGAGGCCAGAAATACCCAATATTTCCCCTAAATGTTTCAGATATACTTTCAAAGTAAGTTTGTTCAAATCAGCAGCTAAACAAGGTCCAAACATTGCATTTGGTTGATGGTCTTTCTCTCTTTAAAATTTTTAATACTTTTTAATTTAAGGTAGTGCACATCCTGAAAATTGCATAAACTTGAAGTGTACAGCTTGATGGTTGGGTCACAAATTAAACTTCTTCTTATAACTATTCAGACCAAGAAATAAGCCATTGCCAGCTCCTCTGCAGCACCCTCTTCTTGGGGCCTTCCAGGCACTGACTACCTTTCTCCTCGTTTCTCCCTTAGCCTCTACCCCCTAACTCTCTTGACTTGAGTGGACCCCAGCACATGGCTTGAACTCAACAACTCTGTAAGATCAAGACCTGAGCTGATAGCAAAAGTCAGATGCTGTAACTGACAGACCAACCTAGGCATCCATTTGACCTTTAACATCAGAAATTAGTTTTGCCCTTCTTTGAACTTAACAGAAATGAAATCATGTAGTACATCTATTTTTTTTTTTTAAGTTTTTAAAAATAAGCTCTACACCCAGCATGGGGCTGGAACTCCTCAAGATTTTTTCAGCTGAACCAGCCCATCGCCCCAATGTACGTTCTTTTATATCTGGCTTTTTTTACTCATCATCACTATGTATAATTTAATGTGGTACTAATGCATTCCTTTTCATTGCTGTGTGGTATTCCGTTGTAAGGTTAGCCATTCATTCATTTCTTCTACTAATGGTAGATGTTTGGATTATTGCCCTATTTCCCCTTTATTGCAGATAATGCCTTTTGAGCATTCTATTTTAAATATACAAGATTTTCTTAATTTATTTGAGATTGAGCATGAACCAGGGGCAAGAGCAGATGGAGAGGAAGAAACAGACTTCCCACTGAGCAAGGAGCCTGATGCAGGGCTTCATCCCTAGAGCCCCAGGACATGACCTGAGCCAAAGGCAGACACTTAACCAACTGAGTTGCCCAGGTGCCCTGAACATTCTTTTATGTGTTTCTCAGTGTATATATGAAACAAGGCCATTTTCATTGGGTTTATGCCTAGGAACAGAGTATCTGGGTAATAAGGCACAGATATACATTCTGCCTTCGTAGATGCTCAGCAATTATCTAAAATGTACAGCGACTGTATGAGTTCATATTCTCACCAACACTTTGTATTGTCACTCTTTAATTTTGATCATTCTGGTAGGTGTGGAGAGGTATGTTGTTCTGGTTCTAATTTGCATTTCCCTAATGATTTGTGAGGTTGAGTATCTTTTCATTTGTGTGCTATTGTCTGTTTTTTTATTGGATTATTTGCCATTTTTCTTACTGGTTTGTAGCAGTTCTGTGTTCAGAATACAGGTTCTTTGTCTGTTGCGCATATTGCTTATCTCTTCTAAACTGTGGCTTATCTTTCTATTCACAGTGATTTTTTTTTTTATTTATTTGACAGAGAGAGAAATCACAAGCGGGGTTGGGGGGCAGGCTCCCCGCCGAGCAGAGAGCCCGACGCGGACCCGATCCCAGGACTCTGGGATCATGACCCGAGCCGAAGGCAGCGGCTTAACCCACTGAGCCACCATTTTTGACAAATTTCTATCTTTAATATAGTCAAATTTATTAATCTTTTTCTTTGTAGTTAGGACTTACGGGTCTTTATACTCTGAAACTGATATTGGTGTTTTTGAAATAGCCTTGTGAGGTACATAAATTAGAAGTGAAAATGTGTGCTCATAGGATAATGATTCTGATTTTCGGGGATGCACATCAGCTGAATCTAAAATACTGTATTTTTGTATTAATGAGCCTAGTTTTCTAATATGACACTAAAACTAAAAGAAAAATACTTTTTAAATGAAATCCAGGAAAGTTTGGTTTTTTTTTTTTAAAGATATTTTTTATTTTTTATTTATTTGAGAGACAGAGAGTGAGGGAGTACAAGCTGGATTAGGGGCATAGGGAGAGGGAGAAGTAGGCTCCCCGCTGAGCAGAGAGAGCCTGATGTGGGGATCATGACCTGAGGCAAAGGCAGACACTTAACTGACTGAGTCACCCAGGCGCCCGAAATCCAGGAATGTTTTAAGCAGTGGAAATGACATTTTGGAATGACAAGGCTGCCTCTCCTTATAGTCAGTCATTGAATAAAGTTTGGTTTTTCTACAACTATAAAAATATTAGAAATTATAATAACCGTCAACATTTTTTTTAACATGGGCCAAGCAGTGTGCTAAGCACTTTATTTTTGTGAGCTCACTTTTTTTTTTTTTTAAAGATTCCATTTATTAATTTGACAGAGAGAAATCCCAAGTAGACAGAGAGGCAGCTAGAGAGAGAGGGAAGCAGGCTCCCTGCTGAGCAGAGAGCCCGATGCGGGACTCGATCCCAGGAACCCGAGATCATGACCTGAGCCAAAGGCAGCGGCTTAACCCACTGAGCCACCCAGGTGTGAGCTCACTTTTAAGCCTTATAATGGCCCCATACTTAGAAATATTACTGTCCCAATTTCATAGATGTGCAAACAGGAACTGGGTGGATTAAAATTTGCCTGTCTCAGGTATGCCAGAAAACTCTTAGTGATGCCTACCACCACTGCATGCCAAACCACCCCAATTTAGTGGTATAAAACAGCAGCAGTTTTATTATGCTCAGGGATTCAGAAAGGGCACTACAGAAATGGCTTGTCTCTGTTCCAGAAGGTCTGGGGCCTTAGCACAGACTTGAAGGCTGGAGGTGACCCCATCTGAAGACTCCCTCCCCAGGCTGGTGGTTGCTACTAGCTGTTGGCGAGGGCCTCGGCCAGGGCTTTCTGCAGGAACATATGCACGATTTCTCCATGAGGACATCCCAGCTGTGCCAGTGCCCCAGAGTGAATGCTTAGATTACCAGTAGGCAGGCACTATTACTTACTTCTATGAACTCCCCTTGGAAGTCACAGACCATCACTTCCACTAGTTACAGACTTCTTCAGTCTCAATATGAAGGCATGTTGAATTTCAGTCAATTTTCTTGGCTTGGGGAAAAGCTCAAGTCTTTGAAAAACTTGAATTTCTTTTAAGGAAACAGAACAGTTTAATTTGAAGGAAAACAGTATGTTTTGTATTGAAGGGATGTAGCAAAGAAGTTTGTTTTTCACAGTGGCATAAAGATTTCTTGGGTTCTTCACAAAATTTAAAGTGGCCACTTTTCTGAACCTTAGTTATTTATTTCTTTGAAAACATAGGAAACAAATGTGGTAAGACAAACCCTACTGCAGAATTTTTATCGACATCTTTTTGTGCGTATTCAAATCCTACTCAGGTCTTTTCAGATCTTGTAGAACGTCCCCAAGTTCTGCTTTCTTCTACCTAATCCCTCAAGGCAGCTGTTTCTAATTGAATCAGACATGGAGTAAGGTCCGAGTACAGTCCAAGGCCAGGGAAAGAGGGTGTTTGAACCACATTCTTATTTTCTTGGTAACTGACCCATGAATAATAAGAGAAAGCCTATGGAAAAATTCAGTCTTTGGGTTTTGTTTTGGTTTGGTTTTGTGGGTTTTTTGTTTTTGTTTTTGTTTTTGTTTTTTCAGTTTTTTAGCCAAATTATGAGAAGCCATGTGTGTTTTTCTACACCATCAAGCAATTAACTCAGTTCTCAGCGGACACTGACTGGGCCACGGGTCTTACAAATTGAATCCTGGAGATAGCCTCAGGTCTCACTGGTGAGGGGCTCCATTCCACAAGACTGTCCCCACTTCCTCGTCACCTGTGCTCCTAACCAACTGACCATAAATCAGAGGTTTGCTAGACCAGCTCACAAAACTCAGGAAACCAGTTTACTTACGTTTACCAGTTTCTTTTGAAGGATATAAAGGATACAGATGAGCAGGCAGATGAGGAAGTTCACAGGGCAAGGCCCCAGAGGGACAGAGCTTCTTCCATTTCCTCTCTGGGCACCACTCTCCCAGCACTTTCATGTGGTCACCAACTCAGAAGCTCTCAGAACATCCTTTTGGGTTTTATGGAGGCTTCATTACTTAGTCCAGCCCCTCTCCTCCGGGAAGGGGAGACTGAACGTTCCAACCTTCCACCTTCCAGTCCCATTCTTGGCTCCTCTGACAACCAGCCCCCATCCTTAGGTTACCTTGAGGGGGTCCGAAGATTACATCGTTAACATAACAAAAGACATCGGATTCCTCTCCTACTTGACTTCCCAAAGTTTTGGAACTCTGCTAGGAATGGGGACAAAGACTAAATATATCTTTTTTTTTTCCCCCTTTTTCAAGATTGCTTATTCATTTATTTGTCAGAGAGAGAGATGAAGAGAGGAGCACAAGCAGGGAGAACAGCAGGCAGTGGCAGAAGCAGGTCCCTCCTGCTGAGCAAGGAGCCCTATGTGGGACTCAGTCCCAGGACCTTGGGATCATGACCTGAGCCAAAGGCAGACACTTAACCGACTGCCACCTCTAGGCGTACCCCAAATATATATTTCTTACTGGAAATCATGATATCACAGGTTTCAGTGTAGCTTTCTTGCACTGGGAAGAAATCTCATTTTTCATACAAATGTGGATGTGACTTTATTGGCCTACGGAATAATAGGGTTCTTTCTGGTATTCCAAAGCTTTGGTCCAGCCTTATTCAGAGGCTGCACCAGCAATTGATCTGTTAGGGTGCTTATTGTTTCCGAATATTGCACGTACACTTTGCCTTGATAGATTGGAATAACTGAGGTACCAAAGGAGATTGTCATCAGAGCATCAGGTAGGTCCACTAAAAAAGCAAAACAAAATTGTGCTAAGTGATGTCATGTAAGTGTGCTGCTGCTGTTACTGTGTCAGTAGGGTTTTTTGCTTTGCTTTTTGGGTTTGTTTGTTTTTTCTGCCAGTATATGGAGTAATTGGAAAATAGGGATGTTGATGGTCTGCTGGTAACATGGTTAGAAATGATCTGTTAGACATAGATAGCCCTCTGTTTCAAAACATATTTTGTTGCGGTACTGCATGTATTTTGGTCAGGTTGGTATAGGGTCACCTGTGCGTTTTCTGTCTCATGGCATTTATACTGTGAAGGTAAGTAAAGGGAAACTTCTCTAGAATGGAGTTGCAGGTTCAGCAGGGGGTGCTCTCGGGCCCTACCACTCATTGTCAGTTGCAGACCCCACAGGAAGACAGGGACCTTGCAGGTGGATACTACTTTACTCTCCCAGCAGGAGAAAGAAAGGTTTACCTCCTCACCACCACCCAGCTAGCACAGGCAGTGACAGATTGTCACAGCTCCGCCACTGAAAACCCACTATGCTTCTAGTTCCCACTTTACCCCAGTGGATTTTTTATTTATGACAGTCTTCCTAACTCGTGCTTTCCTCTGTGATAGGGCATCCCTATTCTTTGTTCAGAAGACTTGGTTTTGCCAAAGTTTGTTTGCCCCAGATTGCAATTCTCTGTTATTCCTGAATAAACCCAGTTTTTTCCCTGATAAATAACTGGCAGCTTTATTTTTTTTTTTTATGTTAACAATACCTTCATGAAAGAAGATAGACAATAAGTAAAAAACAGAATTTCAGAAAAATAAGTGTATGGTAAGCAAAGTGAATAAAACAAGGTGATAGTATAATAATAGTTCAGTCTCTTTTTTGTAAACTGGGAGAATTTGGTTTCCTCCATGGAATTGTAGAGGAAGAATGCAGAGGGAATGGAAAGTGGGGAAATAGTGCTTTAGCTAAAGGAAACCTGTTCTTTAAAAAGCAGGTAGAAATAAGTGTAAGCTGCCTATACCAAACTTCAAAGTTGGGGTTCTCCTATAGTATCCTTCTCCTCTAATCAGTCGAAAATTATTTTAATAAGTGCTTAACCTTATTTACCAGTTAACCAACATTTTCCCACTTTTCTCATGTTTGGATCTTCCTGTGAATATTTACCATTGTCTGTGTCCCTTCAGAAAATCGCTACCAACCTAAGGTTGATGCTCCTAGGATTAGGGCTTAGTCATTCCATACACTGCTCTTGCACATGCACTCTCTCTCTCTCTTCCACTCTTAAAGATTTTAAGGACTTATTCATATTAAAAGATATTGAGGGGGCTTCTGGGTGGCTCAGTTGGTTAAGCGTCCAATTCTCGATTTAGGCTTAGGTCATGATTTCAGGGTCGCACGCTCTGTATCAGGCCCTGCGCAGGGTATGGAGCCTGCTTGGGATTCGCTCTGTCCTCCCCCCTTGGCCCCCAACACACACAAGCATACTCTTTCTCGGGGGGGAAAAAAAAGATTTCTGTAGTAAAAAATTTTGTTTAAATGGTTGTTGAATTTCTTTAGATTAAATCTCAGCAACAACAAGGAAAATGTGACTTCTCTTTTGATCCTTTCAAATGGTGAATGATAATTATAAATTTCCTAATACTGAGTTCTCTGTATTCTTGGAATAAGCCTCCCTTCGTCATGGTATATTATTCTTTCAATGCACTGTGGGAATCTTTGCTAGCATTCTATTCAGAATAATCTGTGTTGATATCCGTAACTGAGATTTGGTATGTAGCTGTTTTTTTTTTTTTTTTTTTTTCAGTTGTACTTGCCAGGTTTCTGTATCAGTGTGATTCTAACTTTGTAGAAAGACTTTGAACAACTTTTTTAAAAACTCTGAAACTTTAAGGCCTAAGCTAATTTGAATACAAAGAAACTAGCTATTTTCTGTTGACTTTAAACATAGGACCCAGTAGTCCTTTGAAAAGAACATCAATACTTCATTTCTTTCCCTAATTTCTACTCTAAGTATCTTCTAAAAGAATGAACACTTACTGGTACAAATATTAGAGTTTACAGGCAATGTTCTCAAGTGACTTTTTGTATCAAAAGCTTTAAGTGCCTATGGGATGCCTGGGTGGCTCAGTGGTTAAGACTCTGCCTTCAGCTCGGGTCATGATCTCAGGGTTCTGGGATCGAGTCCCGAGTCAGGCTCTCTGCTCAGTGGAGAGCCTGCTTCCTCCTCTCTCTCTCTCTCTCTCTCTCTCTCTGCCTACTTGTGATCTCTGTCAAATAAATAAATGAAATCCTCTTTAAAAAAAAAAAAAAAAGCTTTAAGTGCCTAAAATTCTTAATATAGGGCTGTCAGTCTTTTTAAAGACTGAGTCTTTATTTTTTAGAGCAGTTTAGGTTCATTGTAATATCGAGCAGAAGTACAAAGACTTCCCATATACTCCCTGTTCCACACATTTATAGCCTCTTTCATTATCAGTATTATCCGCCAGAGGTGTATATTCCTTACAGCTGATGAACCTGCAGTGACAAATCATTATCATCCAAAGTCCATAGTTTACTTTCGGGTTCACTCTTGGTGGACATTCTGTGTGTTTGAACAAATGTATAATGACATGTATCTACCATTACAGTAATAACAGTATCACACAGAGTAGTTTCATAGCCCTAAAAATCCCCTGTGCTCCCCCTACTGGTCAACGCCTCCACAACACACACACACTCACACACACACTCCAAACTCCTAGTGACCACTGATCTCTTAACTGATTCCATGGTTGTACAGTGTCCCTTCTTCAGCTTGGTTCTCCTTCATTATTTGTTGGCTATTCTAGATCTTTTTCCTGTCTTTTTTTTTCCTACCTATTTGGGTTTAGTATGCTCTTAATTTTTTCCCCTAGTTTCCTAAAGTGAAAACTTAAATGATTGTTTTAGATTTTTTTTTCTAATCTGTGCATTCAGTGTTGTCAATTTCCCTCCAAGCATTGCTTTTGCTGGATTCCACACATTTTGATAGTTGCTTTTTCTTTATTTCAAAATACTATACCATTTTGTTCACTCTAAGTGTGTTGTTTAATATCCAAATATTTTGAGATTTTCCACTATTTTTGTTATTTTACCTTAATTCCATTGTGGTTTGACAGCATGGTTTATCTTCTGTTAAATTTGTTCAGGGGTGTTATGGCCAAAGGTGTGGTGTGTCTGGGTGAATATTCCATGTGAGTTTGAGAATTTGTATTCTGCCGCTGTTGGGTGAAGTAGTCTATAGATGTCAGTTATACCCAGCTGATAAGTGGTGGTACTGAATTCAGTGATGTCTGCCGATCTGTGATAGGTACTGCTTAAGTCTTCCACTACAATAGTGGGTTCATCTGTTCCTCCTTGCAGTTCTATCAGTTTTTGCCTCATATAGTTTCATCTTTTGTTTGGCACACCATATTAACGGCCATCTGTCTTGGAGAATTGACCCCTTTATCATTATGTAGTACCCCTCTTTTTCCTCAAATAATGATCACTTTCCTTTACTCTGAAGTCAGCCTTGTCTAAAATGAATAGAGGACTCTTGCTTTCTTTTAATTATATTAGTGTGGTGTATGTATCTCCATCCAGCTACTTTTCATCTCTGTGTGTATTTGTAGTTAAAATGGGTTTTTTATGGACAACATGTGGTTGATTCTTGTCTTTAACCCACTCCCAACTACCTCTGTCTTGTAATTGGTATTGTTAGACCACTGCTGTTCAAAATTATTGTTGCTATCACTGAATTTATATTTACCGTATTTGTTACTATTTTCTGTTTGTTGCCTTTGTTCTTTGTTCTTGTTTTTTCTTTTGCTCTTTCTCTGCCATTTGTGTTTTTGATTGAAGATGTGGTATGATTTCATTTTCTTTTCTTTTTTAGCTTATCAGTTACACTACTTCTTTTTACTTTTTAGTAGTGGTTTCCCTAGACATTGCAATATACATTTACAACTAATCCAGATCCACATTCAGATAACATCACACCAACTTCATGGGGAATACAAGTACCGTATAATAAAATAATCCTAATTCTAGGCACCTGGGTGACTCAGTCGTTAAGCATCTGCCTTCAGCACAGGTCATGATCCAGGGTCCTGGGATCCACTCCCCCTGCTTGTGTTCCTTCTCTCACTGTCTCTCTCTCTGTCAAATAAATAAATAAAATCTTTAAAAATCATAATAATAATCTAATTCTTCTCTCCCATCCTTGTATCATTTCTGTCATTAATTTCATTTATACATAATGGTGTGTGTGTGTGTGTGTGTGTGTGTGTACACATACATAAGCATATATAATCAGGTACATTATTGATATTATTTTGAGCAAATTGTTATTAGATCAATTAAGAATAAGAAAAATGAGGGTTTGTTAAATATTCTCTTTCTTTCCTTATGTACATCCACATTTCTGGCCTAGATCATTTGCCTTCTTTCTGGAGAAATACTTGTAAATGTTAACATTTCTTGTAAGACAATTTCTTGCTGGTCTGCTGGCAGCAAAGTGCTTCAGTTTTTTTGTCTAAGATAGCCTTGATTTACTTTTGAAGAAAAATTTTTCTGGCTACAGAATTCTAGGTTGGTTGTTTTTTTCCCTCAATACTTGAAGTATTTCACTCCATTCTCTTGTTTGTCTGATTTCTGAGAAGTCAGATAAAATTCTTACCTTCACTCTTTTATAGTTAAAGTATTTTTTCCCTCTGGCTTCTTTTGTAATTTTTTTCTTTTATTTTTTATCGTTCAAAAATAATATGCCTACATGTAGTTCTTCTGCCGTTTATTCTGCTTGGTATTCTCTGAGCTTCTTAGACTTGCAGTTTGGTGTCTGACATTAATTTGGGGAAATTCTCAGTTATTATTGTTTAAAAATATTTCCTCTATTTCTTTCTTTTATTCTCTCTATTCCTGTTACATGCATGTTACACCTTTTTTGGTTGTATATTTTTGTTTGTTTTTTCCAGTGTCTTTTCTCTTTGCTTTCCAATTTTGGAGATTTCTATTGAGATATCATTAAGCTCAGAAATTCTTTCCTCAGTCATGTCCCGTCTACTAATAAGCCCCTTAAAGGCATTCTTCATTATTGCGACATATTTTTTATCTCCAGGTTTTTGTGCGTGTTTTTGGTTCTTTGTTAGACTTTTTTTTTTTTTTTTAAAGATTTTATTTATTTATTCGACAGAGAGAGATCACAAGTAGGCAGAGAGGCAGGCAGAGAGAGAGAGGAGGAAGCAGGCTCTCTGCTCAGCAGGGAGCCTGATGCGGGACTCGATCCCAGGACCCTGAGATCATGACCTGAGCCGAAGGCAGCAGCTTAACCCACTGAGCCACCCAGGCGCCCCCTTTGTTAGACTTTTTATCTCTCTGCTTTCACTACCCATCTGTTATTGCACACTGTGTATTGTGCTTACTAGCACTCTCAGCATATTAATCATAGTTGTGTAAATCACCAGTTGTGTAAGTCACAAATCATTCCAATGTCCCACCATATGTCAGTCTTGTTCTGACGCTTGCTGTGTCTCTTTAAGCTTCAGTTTTTATCTCTTAGTATTAAATTTTGTCATTTTTTTCTTGATAGCCAGGCATGATGAGCTAGGTAAACAGCAGTGCTGTAAATAGGTACTATGTGGGGCAAGGGGATGCATTCTATAGTCCTGTGATTGGGTGTTAGTTGTGTAGTGAGTCTGTGCCTCCGGACAGAACTTCACATGTGCTTCTCAGTCCCCATCTTTGTGGGACAAGATAGCTGGAGTGAGCTGCAGTTGGGTATTTGCCTTCCCTCAGGCCACTGGTGCTTCGGTAAACTCCAGCAGGTGAGGATCTGGTTAAAGCATTTGTCCTAGAGTTGGACCATGTTAAGGACCGAATGATATGGCATATTTTGAAGTGGTTCTTTTAACTCTCCACCTGCCAAGACATAGAAGGATTTTTCTCCAACATTCACTAAGAGCCTGATAGAACTCCAGGAGTTAAATTCAAAAACGTATAGAGGGTCCCCTGTGATTGTGTCCCTCCATGTTTTTAACTCTTATACTCGGGTCTAACAGCCAGCAAGTCATCAGTTACTGTCAAATCTTCTTAGGGGCTGGACCTGAAACCAGAAGGTCATGATTGTCAGGGTTTTTGTTTGTTTGTTTGTTTTGTTTTGTTGGTTTTTTGTTGTTGTTGTTGTTGTTGTTGTTTGATTGTCAGTTTTTAGAATTACATGTTTTGCATAACTTGATAGGGAATTATGGATCGAATTTCATCAGTTTCATCAGGAATGGAATTGTGGGCAGCCATAAATATTTTATCATAGAAAATTTAAGTCATATTGAGGAATATTAACAAAACAGTTAATCTGCATGATTCCAATTTTATAAACTATCTTAAGATTGGGAAGCACAGGGGCGCCTGGGTGGCTCAGTGGGTTAAAGCCTCTGCCTTCAGCTCAGGTCATGATCCCAGCGTCCTGGGATCGGGCCCCACGGTGGGCTCTCTGCTCAGCGGGGAGCCTGCTTCCTCCCTTCTCTCTCTCTCTGCCTGCCTCTCTGTCAGTCAGTTGTGTCAGTTGTAATCTGTCAGTCAAATAAATAAATAAAATCTTTAAAAAAAAAAAGATTTGGAAGCACACATCAAAATAATACTGGTTACATCTAGTGGTTAAGCTATAAGTGATTTTTGTTTTCTTTGTATACTTTGGCGTATTTCTAATTTTCCACAGTGAATTTTTGAAGTCAGGAAATAAGTTATTTATAAAAATAAAGCAATTCAGGGGCGCCTGAGTGTCTCTTTCAGTTAAGCATCCAACTCTTGATTTCAGCTAAGGTCATGATCTCAGGGTTGTTAAGATCGAGCCCCGCATCGGGCCCCATGCTCAGTGGGGAGTCTGCTTGGATTCTCCCTCTCCGTCTGCACCCTCTGCTCCACCTTGCAAGCTCACTCTCTTTCTAAAATAAGTAAGTCTAAAAAAAGGGGGGGAAATTGAACACCCAAATCTTGGTTTCTAATACCAATAAAAGGAAAAAGACAAATGGCTTAGAGAAATGACTGATCCACATAGGTAGATAAGTAAGCCTGGAGCAGATTGTAGTGCCAAAAAGTAAGGGACGTGCTCAACAGACAAAACAATGGGAATATGTCAGCAGGACAGCAGGACATGGGAGCCAGTTGGAGGAGCCCCCACTGATTTCAGCAGTAAAATAAGTAATGTAGTATTGAATTATATCCCAGACTATAAAATATGCAGCAGTCCATACTGACATTAATGATTGAATAAATAAATGGATGAGAATAGGGAAAGCTCCTGTGCAAAATTCCCAGTGATTTTACATAGATAACTCTGCTGTCAGGAGGTAGACTATAATTCCCACTCTTTTAAGTGAGGTGTGGGCTGCACATTGTGACTTTGATTCCTAAGTGTGCAGGGTGGAAAGGAGATAAAGCCTAGCTTTCCTGTGGAGAAACTTGACCTCAAGGTCAGCACCAACATTGTTCATGTTGTGACAGTATTATGTGATGAGAATAGCACTATACCCCTTGGTTTTCCTCCCCCAGCAAGCCCATTACCCTACCCTAAACATGACAAAGACATCAGACAAACCCAAATTGAGGGACATTCTACAAAATATCTGACCAGTATTCTTCAAAGTCTGAGAAACTATTAAAGTCTGGAAGATCAGAGGATATATGATGACTAAATGTCACATGGTATCCTAGATAGGAATGTAACATGGTATCCTAGATAGGATTCTGGAGTAGAAAAAGGAGAAAACCAAGGAAATCTGAATACAGTATGAACTTTAGTTAATAATAATAATGTATCAACTTTGGCTTCTTATTTATGATAGATATACTTCAGCAGTAAAAGATGTTAACAATAGGAAGAACTCAACTTTTTTGTAAAACTCTAAAACTATTCTAAAGTTCGTTTGCTTTAAAAAAAAAATCTATTCTTTAACTGAATAATTCACTGCTCTTATTTTTAAAAGATTTGAGTAATATTGGAGATGCTCCAGTGGGATAAGTTTGCAATTTCTGACATTTCTTTTTGGCCCATTTTTCTCGAAGTATAAAGTTCTCATTGGATAAGACTGACTTTTCATTCAGAGGATGCTTTGACGTGCAGCATTCTGCTGTTCATCTGGGTACAGAGTTTTCCAGTGAGGTTTCAGGGCAAGAGTCTTAATCCATACAAGGAGACAAGTAATCTGAAGAGTCAGAAGTTTATGTATATTTCCCCCTTTTCTAGTACAATTATAAAGGTGTGTATATTATAAATTACTATGGCAGTGTTTGACATCCATTGAGGCATTGTGCTTGGTGAAAGTTCTGATGGGAATGAGTGGGCATCTCTTGGCCTTGGCTGTTTCACTCCCACTTGCTCAGTGTAGACCTGGGTGCCAGGCCACAGTGGTGCAGGGCAGTCTCTCCTTTCAAGGGACCAGTCCAGGGACTGTACCAAAGCACACTTAACCCCACAGTGTAGCAAGTATAGTCAGACATGGACGCTGAGCTTAATGGCATGGAGATGGGAGTGATCACCAGCTGCCAGCCCTTTTCTAGACATTAGTGAAACAGATTTATTGGAATGTGTCAGAAAAGTACTGCACTCATGGGGTGCCTGGGTGGCTCAGTCAGTTAAGTGTCCAACTCTTCTTTTCAGCTCAGGTCTTGATCTTAGGGCTGTGAGTTCAAGCCCCTTGTTGGGCTCTGGTGTGGAGGCCACTTAAAAAGAGAAAAGTACTGCATCCCAGATATATAGAGATATGTATGTGTGTGTATATATATATATATATGTATGTGTATATATATATATATATATATATATATATATATGTAGGCAAAATAAAATGGCCAATCATAAAATTATTATGCAAGCTATAAAGTCTTAAAGAGATTGGGATAACAGTTTTAAAATATTTTAAATACTAAAACCTTTCAAACATCTTACCACATTTTGAAGAAGTAAAACAGGGACAGCTAAAACTTCTTCCCTTCCTTCCCATTGTCCTGATACTAATATGTATCATTTCCTAACATTTTTTCAAGACTGTGTGTGTGTGTGTGTACACTTATATGTATATATTAATATATACTGGTTTTGGTATTTTCACAATTTATTTAAATGATATACTAAACAAATCTTTTTGTTACTTTTTCTTTTCATTGATCATTATTGACATTGGTTCATAGTGATAAGTATACATCTAGTTCTTTCATTTTAGGCAGAGTATAATGTTCCTTTATATGAAAATAAACCATTTGGGGGCACCTGGATGGCTCATTCATTAAGCGTCTGCCTTCGACTCAGGTCATGATCCTGGGGTCCTGGGATCGAGCCCCACATCGGGCTCCTTTCTCGGGGATCCTGCTTCTTTCTCAGTCTGCCACTCCCCCTGCTTGTGTTCCTCTCTTGCTGTGTCTCTCTTTGCCACATAAATAAGTAAAATCTTTAAAAAGAAAGGAAGGAAGAAGATAAACCATTTTATTTCCATTTTCTTGTGGGAAAACAGTGGCTGTGAGTTGCATCCTTTTTTTTTTTTTTAAACTCGTCATGGCTACAGTGATGATGATTCTTGCATATGTGCCCTGGTGAAAACAAGAATATCTTTATTCTTGTTATACTACATCTATACTACATCTGTACTACATGGTCACAGATATGTGCCCCTCTTCATTCTTCAAAGAATTACTCTCCAGAGTGCTTGTTCTTACAGACATTTCCATTTCTTCACATCTCTACAAAAATGGCATTATCAGACTTAGTCACCTGTCAGGCTTGTGGGCATGATGCATTTTTCTGCTTATTAATGAAAATTGGACATCTTTTTTATGTTTGAATTCATGGAAGTTCTTCCAGGAATTGCACGTTTATTGCCTTTAAATGGCCTAGTGTTTCCTGAGGTAGAAGGCCCTTCACTGGCCTTGGACCTGATGCCTCAGGACGTGTAATAAAAGCTAATACTGCTGCTTCTGTCATAAAGTTGAAGGCAGGTTAGAGGGAGAGTTCAGACCTTGCCTGTTTAATTGTATTTACTTGTGCCCTTTTGTTTTCTTTGTGTTTCATTATTAGTGAGCATGTCTCTTATTGTTGTGAAGAGTTCAGCTAAGTTAGCTGATTTGTTAGGCTTTTGCTGAAGTATTCAACAAAAATTTCTTTTACAAACTGTATTTGCAGGGCACCTGGCTGGGTCCTTCCATAGAACATGCGACTCTTGGTCTCAGGGTTGGGAGTTCAGGCCCCACGTTCAGTATAGAGATTAATTAAAAATAAAATCTTGAAAAATAAAAATGAAATAAAAAATAAACATAATTTTACCATCCACTCCAGCAGTTGTGTTCATAGGTATTTACCCAAAAGATGAAAATTCATATCCATCGAAAAAGCTGTCCATGTATGTTTACAGCAACTTTATTCATGATCACCGAAATACAGAAGCAGCCCAGATATCCTTTAGAAGGTGAATGGATAAACAAATTATGGTGCATCTGGACAGTGGACTATTATTTGGTGATAAGAACTCTCAGGCATGAAAACACATGAAGGAACTTTAACTACATATGGCTTCATGAAAGAAACCAGTCCTTAGGCCCACATTCTGTATGATTCCAACTGTGTCATTCTAGAAAAGGCAAAACTATGGAGACAGCAAAAGACTCAGTGACAGGGATTAAGAGGGTGGGAGGGCTGAATACATAGAGCACAGGGGATGTTTCAGGCCGGGAAATTATCCTTTAGGATTTGTCATGGTGGATACGTGACATTATGCATTGTCACAGAACTGTGACAGAACTGTGTAACACCAGCAGTGAACAGTCAGCTGTTAATAATGGTGTATCCATTTTGGTTCACTATTTCTAACTGGTACTTCACACTGATGCAAGATGTTACTAAGAGGGGGAACTGGATGCAGGGGAAAAGGGATAAACCTAAAAGTGCTAAAAGAATTTATTCCCCAAAAGTCTATTTTTTTTTACTTTTTTTTAAATACTTCACTCTGTTCAGATTTTACCAAGTATAACCAGTTATGTGAAACAAATGTTATTTTGAATAGAAATTTTTTTAAATTACTAATTAACAGTTTTATTTATGAAATCTAAATTGCTGATGCTTTTAAGGACTACTTCCATTTTCTGTGGATCTGTAAATAAGCAGAGTTCATGTTAAAGTTATTTAATTCCTTTTCACAGTCTTCTTTTTTTTTTTTTTTTTTTTGAAAGATTTTATTTATTGGAGAGAGAGCATGAGCGGGGGGAAGGGGTTGAGGGAGAGGGACAAACAGACTCCCCACTGAGCAAGGAGCCTGATGCTGGGCTCGATCCTAGGACTTTGGGATCATGACCTGTGCCAAAGGCAGACGTTTGGCCAACTGAGCCATCCAGGTGCCCCCTTTTTACTTTCTTAAAAAATAGAGTGGTATAGAGTATTGATTTTATGTATTTTTCTTTCTTTGTGTAGTTATTTAAGTAATTTAGAGCAAAGATGTTGTATTTTACTATATTAGAAATCTTTCCAAATAACTGTAATAGCCAAAGTAATCTGGGATGTTTGTCATGATGCTAATAAATTTTTTATAGCAGAAAACACTTAATTTTATTGATTCTCAGATATCTCTTCTAGGACACTTTAGCCTCCGAAATCAATACGTCTCTTACAATCAGTAATGTCTTAGGTTTAGGGAGATAGGATGTCTCATAAGGCTTCCAGAGAAGGAATTTCATAACTGTTACAGAATCACTATAATTCTTCGAGTGATGTCACGGGATCGTTCTGTCTCTCACATGTGTCTTTCAGATGCTCTCTGTGTGGGTATGTGTGCAGCCATCCTCCGTCTTTGAAGTCTCACATGTGGAAGCATGCAAGTGACCAAAATTACAACTACGAACAAGTGAACAAGGCCATCAATGACGCCATTTCACAGAGCGGCAGGTACCTGATCCTCCCCCTTTCCCTGTTGTATGTAAGCTAAAGTGAGAGTTAAACCTGCTAGTCTTTTTTTTTTTTTTTTAATTAAAGATTTTATTTATTTATTTGACAGAGAGAGATTACAAGTAGGCAGAGAGGCAGGCAGAGAGAGAGAGGAGGAAGCAGGCTCCCTGCTGAGCAGAGAGCCCTATTTGGGACTCGATCCCAGTACCCTGAGATCATGACCTGAGCCGAAAGCAGCGGCTTAACCCACTGAGCCACCCAGGCGTCCCTAAACCTGCTAGTCTTACAGTATAACCAGCTCAGCGTTTGGTGTGTTGTGTTTTGTTTTTAAGAGTTCTGGGGAGATCCCCTGCAAAGACGCTCTTAAACAGCAGCGAGGAAAGAGCCGATCCTGTCACTGGAAGTTCGGAAAATTTGATATCATCCTCAGAGCTGATTTCCCAGGGTCCTGCCGAAGTCGTCGCTTCCAACGACAATGAGAAACTGAGCCCTACAAGTAATACCTCATATAGTTTAGAAAAAAACTCCAGTCTGGCGCCTCCTGGCATGGAGTATTGTGTCTTACTCTTCTGTTGTTGTATCTGTGGCTTCGAATCTACCAGCAAAGAAAATCTCTTGGATCATATGAAAGAGCATGAAGGTGAGATTGTAAACATCATCCTAAATAAGGACCACGGCACCACTTTAAACACAAATTAGATTGAATAATGTCTTGAAGAGGAACACGGTAGAAGAGAAATCCTTTAAACCACGGTTTCCCCTTTGCGCTATCAAGTAACTGAAGTAACTTACTAGACACAGAAGAAGTAGTTGGTGTGGTATTTGGGTTTTGGTTTTTGGTTTTTTTGAGGAGACGCATGTGACTTCAGAACCAAATTTGCAGTGTAATAAAATTCCAAGTGGATACACGCTAATGATATTTAAATATTCTGAGTGAGGGGAAGTGGTTTGAGCATGAAGCAAAGACATAACCCTGTGTCAACCCTGTTACCTCTTCTGAGTATTGAGTGTATTTATTATTCAAAGCTTATCATAGTGTAGAAATGCAAGCAAAAGAATTAAGAAAGAGCTTTTCTGGAACTATGCTAAAACTTGTTGTAGAAGTGTCACAATCTTAAGCAGAGTTGTTTTTCTTCTTCCTTCTGAACTTGGACGTGCCAGCTCTAGAGGGACAGGCCTCTTGGGGGCGGTGGGAAGCTGCTCTTTTGAGGGGTTTTCACTGTCACCAACAGAGTCAACAAGGAAAAGATCACCAGAGGGCTTTGAAATGATCTACCTAAATCTTCCCCCAAATTGATAGGAATTAATCCTATGCTCAATCTAAGATACAGTACTTCTCTTTTTTTTTTTTAAGAAACATTACTTCTTAAAAAAACCTCTGAATCCAAATCCAGAGTATAAGTAGGCATTTAAGACGTAACTTACTGTCTTAAATTTACAGGGAATTTCTTGTGAGCAAAGGAGAAAATAGGTGAGTTCCCACCAGCCTCAAACCAAATGAGAAGGTTCGTGAAAATGGGAACTCCTTTAGCGCAGCACATTCCCAAAGGCTCTTTTCAAAGTGCCTGACAGAACACCGCCGTTTTCTCCGTAGCTACACGGGCTCTGTAGTCCTCTTTCCCAAACCAGACCAAGTGTGGTATCACAAAGGTCTATTCAGGCAACAAAATATGAAAAGCTGCATTTGATCATTAGACCTTGGAAGTACTTGGAACTCTTAAGTAAAAATCATTTGGGGGAAGAGTGGTGAAATTCAGAATCCTCTTAAAATGAGGAGATCTGACTCTTCCGGAAGCTTATTAATCTAGTTGTACTTAGCACGAGAGGTATAATCAGATGTGGCTACACTCTAGTAAAAATTCAGGTTGTTTATAAAACTTTTAATAACAAACATTTGGCAAGTCCACAGGGTTTCTCCCAGCTCGGATATTCCATTCTGTCAGTGGGCAGTAGGACATGTGGAAGACCAACGACCAGTGCTTTTGCTCTAAAACTCGCCGCAGGATACATGTAAGCTTCTCATCAGTTACACCATTTTAGTATAGTGTGTTCGAAGTGAAGAGAACAGGGGTGTTTTGTTTTCGCTTTGGTAGTGCTGATCATTTATTTTTGTGTTGTTTTGTCAAAGTAAATTCTGCGCACAAGTCAAAAGGCGGGTGCACCACGCAGTGCACCATCTTCATGGTGCTCTTCCTGAACTTGATTTCTAACACCTTCTAGTGCTGAGGCTGTGACTGTGATAACCTTAGAACACACTGAAAACAATTTCTTGAGTGGAGTACTCTGTAGACACCTTTAGGAAAGAATTCCCAAACTCCGGGTATGGGTTGAATGAATGAATGTTTTTAAAGTCATATCAGGAACTACTCAAGTGGGGCCAGGCCATCTTGAAACATTGTTTAAATTTTTTTATAATCTCATGTTGATGATATTTAAACAGAATTGATCCTAACTTTGCAGCTGTTTGATTTAGGTAGCTTTAACTTATTTATGAGAGTTACTTCATTTCTGATAGGTGGTTTTTAAAAAGATAAAATGAACTTACATATATACTAAATTATATTACCCAAATTCACTGCATGTGGATTTATATTTTCTCATGTTTTCAGAATTAAAATACAATTATATTTCATTTCAAATTTAAGTATTTTAAGTGGTTCCATTTTTACCACCTACTCTGAAAATTAACCACCTTAGTAGCCAGATTTTGTTTTATAACGTTTCCTTGGTTTTTATTTCATGTAATCATTTGGAAAATATTAATAACCCCCCAAAATCCCAAAAACATCAATAGTGACTTTCTAAATTTCAGTTCCCTAAACCACTTCCATTGATTGTTACTTAAATTTTCCATTTGGAATCATGGATTTGTAATTTACCTAACTCATGGAGAAAAAATTAATCCAGAAGTTCAAAATCTTTCACATTCATCCGATTCTAGCCTAGAATATCCTCACACGCTTTCCCCGGGATGATAGGAGGACCTATATGCCATGGGTGTTCTGTACCTTCCTGTTAGCATTTTGTGGCAAGCCTTAAGTGAACAGTGTCTCTACTACAAACAATTGAACATTTCTAAAAGTAATAATGAAGGCTAAGTATGCAATTTTAATTGTAGAAGAGATAGCTATTTCAATAATCAGCAGGAATTCTCCTTATAGGAATAACATTTTACTTGTAGTAGATCTTTTGCCATAATAAAGCTCATAGTATTTGTTTTCCACTTTGGAGTTCTAAGATTTGATAGTAAAAATAGTTTTTAAAAGAAACGTACTAGATATGAGGCAAAGGTGGAAAGGGGACAAGATGATGCATTCTGATGATTACAAGTAATACTTTCCAGGGGGCCAGCATTTTCTCTCCTCCTCTAATAACCCAGAAGGTGGTGGGCGGCCCCACTGTTCTCCCAGTGCCCTGCCTGTAGACTTTAGTTCTGTGTCCGGTGCAGTGTATGGGCACTGATGGAAGCCTTTGTTCTAGATCTCTCATCCTATTTGAGGTAGTTATTGGTGGCTTCTTTATTTTCTGTCGTTTCTCACAAAGCAGATGGTGGGCACCCATGTTTACATTGTATCTTCCCACAATGTACTTGGCTTGACAAAGACAAGCAGGCTTCTCTATTGAGACTTATTATATTTTTAGTTTTCATAGACACTTATTTAATCTTTTTTTATTGTACAGCAAGGTGCTCTAAGTAATATTCTATAAAATATATTTAATAGAAATTTGAGTTTGATATTCATGGACATGAATACATGTATTTTTTTAAGAAATGAGTATTGTGTAACACTATGGCATTGCTTCTATAGCCAAAGTCTAAAAATTTCTGGAACACTGACATGTAAAGACTACAGTTAATTCCGACACTGTATCTTATTAAAATAGGATGATTTGCATTTTGTAAAATTATCCTGCACATCAAGCTGCATGCCTTAAAGCCTAAAACTCTAGGACTGTGTTCATGGTAGAACAGTTCATCTGTTCCACAAACAGTGAAGCAAGGTCTATAGTGCTTCTTTAACTACCTTTGGAAATACTGTACAATGTTAGAATAATTTATTTTGCTTTACAGGAGTTTGTCATGTATTGACTTTAATATTGTATTTTGGTAATAAATTTTTTGTTAAAAACACTTGCCTCTACGTTTTCTTACCAAAAGGTTCTATCCATTTTTATCCTAGAAATGTTGATTTGATAACTTGGAAAGTTAGGTTTAAATACTGAAGAACTTCTCAAGGCTTAAGCTTACGATTATGGCTTAAGATTACCCTTTGGGAACTTGGTAAATTATCAACGAGCATTAAACCCTGTTATACAAAAATAATTGGAAAAGCACTTAGATCATTTTAATCATTATAAAAATTCAGTCTACTTTTGAAGCTCTTTTTCTTTCCTGCTACACGGTTTTCCATTTTTATCTTCCCAATCATTTTTAGACACCTTCAATTCTGATAGTGACAGTGCTGAAGACCAGCTATGTTAATAACAATCAGCATTTTTTTACTGAAGGCCAAAATCTACAGTGGTATATTTACACCTTGATGATTTTGTGGTCTATATCACAGCTTTTTTTTTTTTTAACTAGATTTGTTTGTTGCACTGACACGTGACACTAACATCATCCGACTCTGTCATTGCTCTCATTTACCCATTTGTGCCCCAACATCCTAGGCCAGCTCAGCTTAAAGTGTCTGAGGCCACATACTTCTTCTCAGTAGCTGTAATCTTGTTCTTTATCCCTTGCAGCAATGTAATCCCATCCCCTATTTTGTAAGAAGCAAATGCCAGTACTTTGTCATCAAACCACACTGGTTATGGAAAGCCCAGCATAGAAGTTCCAGAACGTTAATACTGCAGGTTGGTAGCCACGAACCACGTGTGGCTTTCAAGCAGCTGAGACCTGACAAGTGTGCTGTGAGTGAACAGTACACACAGTTTTGAAAACTTAGTACAAAAAAGGTAGTGTGGTTTTTTTTAAGATTTTATTTACTTAGGGCGCCTAGGTGGCTCAGTGGGTTAAGCCGCTGCCTTCGGCTCAGGTCATGATTTCAGAGTCCTGGGATCGGGTCCCGCATCGGGCTCTCTGCTCAGCAGGGAGCCGGCTTCTCTCTCTCTCTCTCTCTCTCTCTCTCTCTCTGCCTGCCTCTCTGTCTACTTGTGATCTCTCTCTGTCAAATAAATAAATAAAATCTTTAAAAAAAATTTTATTTACTCATTTGGCAAAGACACAGAGAGGGAACAGAAGTAGGGGCAGTGGGAGAGAGAGAAGCAGGCTTCCTGCGGAACAGGGAGCCAGACGTGGGACTCGATCCCAGGATTCTGGGATCATCACCTAAGCCAAAGGCAGATGCTTAACAACTGAGCCACCCAGGCATCTCGGTAAAGTGTTACTAATAGCTTTTATAGCACATGTTGAAATGACACTTGGGTTTAAATAAAATAGACTATTAAAATAATTTTACCTGATTTTACTTCTCTAATGTAGCTATCAGAAGATTTTAAATTCCACATGTGGCCGACATCATTTTCCTGTTGGACTGTGCTGGTCTATTGAACCAAACTACACTCTGGCTTCTGTTCTGGCCTACCACTTGTGTTTGTGACTAGAGTAAAGCCACACCCGTTGGTTTCCACTGGCACATGACTATGTTCAATGTCCAACAGGGGCGTCCAGGAGTTGAGACAGAGACCGTATGGCCCACGAAGCCCAAATTACGTACCATTTGTCAGACAATAAATAGTTCCAGAGAAAAAGTTGGCTGACCTCTGAGCTGGAACAATGGTATGACCTGTGCTTTAAAACTACCAGAAAGAAAAAAGGGAAAAAAACCTTTTTATAGAGAAAGCTTTTTATAGCACTGTTTTCTAGCTAAATCATTATTATTTCTCCCTCTGTAATTTTTATAAAGTCTTCCTGTTCTTCCACAGCCCTTATCCATAATTTATGACTTTAACCTATTTCATCATCTCTGCTATTTAGAGCCACACACAATTTGTTTAAAATAACAGTGCACGATTAAATAAGAAACTAAATAATGTTGCTATAAAAAGTCCTGCCTTGTTTTCTCCCAACGGCCTGACAGTGTTGCCCGTCCGCTGCCTGCTTCACCCTCTCGGCGGCCTGGGCGCTTCAACCGGCCTGGCTGTTCCACCCGCACGGTTGACCACTGTGCCTGGTAACTGGGTAACCGCTGGAGCTGAGCCCCTCACCCTGCCGACAGATGACAGAGGAATCCAGGATCCAGAATTGAGAGTGTTTGATGTGCCTCTTGGTGAAGGAGAACAGCTTGTCCAAGCCTAATGCCACATTCAAGGAGGTTGTGGCTTGCTTTAGTGTCGGTCTGTTGACCTAACTGGCAGAGTGAAGAGTCCTTTCCTTCCTAGATGTCTTCCACATTAGCCACCAAAATGTAAAACGGACATTTTCAGCCCTGTAGTTTCCTAGAAAAGTTTCTAATCGATGCCATAGGACAGGCTTGCTTAGGTAGTGTGTTTGGGTTTATAGCTTAAAATCCAAATGACTGTAAGTAAGGTTCATGATCAATTTCCGGAGTCCCACCTGCGCAGCAAGACCCAGTCCATGTATTGGACTGGGGACTGGACCTCATGTTGTGGTGCTGCATTTTCCTACACAAACCCTAAGTATAAGATTCTGACCTACTCAGTTTTTCTTGTCTCCTTGAGTGTTTTTTCCAGTAATGGGTAATCACCACTTCACTTGTTTGCCTTACAAAAGTAGATAGTAGATCTTCCTTTGAATTAAAGAGTTTGATTTTAGGCACCTAATATAAATTCTTACCATTTCGTAACTAAATTACCAAATGTTGCTGTCTTTTGGCTTCCTAACTCAACCACATTCACACCAATTGTCACTTCGACCAGTTAGTGAAGGCACCATTGCTTAACACGTTGCAAAACTAAACGTAAGCCAGGGACTTCCAAGGTAATACTGAGGTACCTGGGTCCTTTGTTTGGAAAGGACATTGCACGTTGGATAGATGGAGTCTGACTTCCACAAATCAGAAGAAAATGAATCCTTGACCACAAGCTCAGACTCACCTAGTTACCTCATCTGATTTCTCAGCTTTATCCTTTGTTAAAAAGAAAAATGAAATGAAAACTTATCTGTGTCATTGCCACTGGTACGAATAATGATGAAATGGGGTTTTTATTATTCTTAAAAACTATGACCTGGAGAGACCCTCGACAACATAAGTTACTCGTTTCTCAGGTCTTTTATTAGTACCTAATAGCGTTATTTAAAGGCCTATTGTCACTACAGTGCACATCTCCAGATTTCTGTATTTCCCACTTGTCAGTTTGTCAATTTTTGTATCTGTATTTCAGAAATAATGTGGCTGCACTCTACTGAAATAGGCACATCAATCCACATCTTGCTCTTTTTGTTTATATCTGCAGTCCTATTTAAATTCAGCATTTCCAACCACAAAAGGTGTTAGAAAATTCTATTTCAGGCTTGAGAAAAAGTACAGCAGGACGTGGTTCAAATCTTAAGCTGTATTTATGTCTGATCTTCTATAGCTAACATGGTACCAAAAAAACCCAACCAGTCTTAATTAAGTAAACCAGTGGTTTCAAGGTTACCTTCATTGTTTCAGGCCTTCTCCAGTGTGAAGCAGAACACAGGTGGTGAGGTGGTGTCTTTCTAGAATGCTGATACTGGAGTCCATGTGGAATATCACCGTATAGGACAAAAAATCTAAAATAAGGCTCTTTAGAACCTGTGCCCAGCTGGAGTCGCTTTGTATCCTGGTGAGCAAATGCTGATGAAGCAGCCATACAGCCCGACAATGTTTAAAACTAAACTTCAAAATAGCAGGAAAAAAACTAAGTGTGACTCTTCCCCGTGGGAAAGCAGGCACCACGTTCCCATCTGAAACTGGGGAGGAATGTCGGGGAGACAGCCCACCTGAGCCGCACACCGGGCGCCGGGGGCACTGCCGCCACCACCGGTTTGGAACACGGCCTGGCTGGACCCTCTCTAATCTTTTAGAAGTTCGGCTCTTTCTTCTGTTTTGTGAAATGTTGGGCCACCAGTCTAATACCGGCCTCACAGAGACCCATGGGTCAAACGAGACTGTCCATAAAACACTTGGTCAAGTCCTGACACAGCTCGGGACAGAACTGGCTTCCCAGCCATGTGACCTTGAGCAAGACATTCCACCTTTCCTGAGCCCATTTCTTCATCAGTAGAACAGAAGGTACTACTCAGAGCTCGCAGGGCAGTTGGGAAGGTTAGTGACCAGGCAACAAGAGGGCCTGGCCATCGAGGAGCTCGACGGTGGTTGTTTCGTTTGGCGCATTAACTGTGAGGGCATTGGAGATTAAACTTGGCCTTATAAATGCTGGTAGCAAAGATTCTTGCTACAACCTTAGAAACTAACCTAAGAACCATGCTGGCTTGTGTTTTGGGGAAGGATACTCAAAATATCCTATCCCTTAACCGATACCAAAAAAGGCAAACCTATCTCTCAGTACCTAGAATATTGTAGACACGTCGCATCTAAGATAAATTTCCAGTTTAAGAAAAAAAAAAGAAATGTAAACGCTTCCATAAAGCCAGGGTTGTTGGTGGGGGATACTGACAGCTAGGGAATCCTCAGTTAGTAGCCAGTTGGATAATGTTTTGGCTTGAGTTGGGACCCTTCACAACATACGTAAACTGTGAATTGCTCTGGGTCTGTTTCACGATTGTGAACCATTCCCACACTCTACTATAGAAAGGGATTCTGTACTGCTGGTGCTCCTGGAGTTTGTGATCCGCAGAGACGAAACTAATGACACAGCACAGTTCAACCTCGCCCCTCGGAAGAAAGTACCTCCCGTGTGAGCTGTGGCAGACACTCTCACTTGTTCCCCAACACCCACTCTCTCCCACGGTGGGAGGGTTTCTAGAAGGGCGCACGTGGCTAGCCGGCTTCCCAATCTTCCTTGTGGCTTAGGCAAGGCCGTGTGACCAAAGGAAGGCTAATGGGGTATGAGCAGAAGTGACATGAAACTACTAGGTTGAGCTCCCTCCCCTTCCCTTTGGTTTCCTGCTGTCTGTTTTGTGACTGTGGTGAAGAGCTGACTACAGTAACAAGTGTGACATCCTGGGGAGAGCAGAGCCCTGACACAGACCCGGGGTCCCTGAGACTGTGGAGCTGGGCTGCCTCCATGACAGAAATAAACGTCTTCCGGAAGCCACTGTTTTTGAGGTGAGGCTTCGGGCAGCTAAGCCGTACCCTGTTTAATACTGAATCCTCAGCCAGGCTTCTAGATAAATGACCTGGTTGGCGATCATTGCCGGGAGAGTAGGATACCATTGCCAGGAGAGTAGGATACCACTGCAAGCGGTTTTCTGGTATCCAGACTGAAAATTCAAAAGGTCCTCAAGAGATTTTGAATAAAAACCTCTCCAAGATGGCTGAATCTGCTCCCTCATCGTGCGGAGATCCCTAAAGTGCTGAATACACCCAGTTCACACTCCACACGGCTGCTGGGGTCCGTTGAGCCCTGGCTGGCAGGTCTGGAGAGCTGCAGCCATACCTGCGAATTTTCCACAGGAGTCCCTCCGGCTGGCTTACTGAGATTCATGGGTGGACTCAGGAGGGCTGCTGAGGAACACTTAGTGTTAGTGAAAAAATCCAGCCCCATGCTAGGTTAGCCATGATTGAAGGCAGGATAAAATAACTTAGTTTGAGAGTGTTAGAAACATATATATTTCTGGCTCAAAGTCCTACTTCTTCCTACGGAAAAACTCCCAAGCCAGACAATACGCTTTGGCATCCGTTGGTAGGAAATGTGTACTTCTAGGAGTTCAGACACCTGTTGTATTATGCCTGTTGCAGGGAGTGAGATTTGAGCAGTCCAAAGGAACAAACTGGGAAGGCCAGCCAGGGCCACTGGTCTGTGGACCAGAACAGCCAACATCGAGGAATCATCACATTTGGCAAAAAGCTTATATGATAAAGAACCACCATCTGCTTTAATTGAATAACTTGACTATTCATGTCCTCATTTGAAATAGAGAAGTAAAACAGTTCTTCTAGCCATGGAAATGGAAAAAGAAGGTGTAGGTGGGAAGAAGAGACAGGAGAGGTAGGAGTAGCAGGTATGAAGGAGGATAATGAAACAAAATTGGTAATGCTGAAGTACTGTTAATGTTAAGAGTCAGTAATTGTGGGTGCCTGGGTGGCTCAGTGGGTTAAGCCTCTGCCTTTGGCTCAGGTCATGGTCTCTGGACCCTGGGATCAAACCCCGCATTGGGGTCTCTGTTCAGCGGGGAGCCTGCTTCACCGCCCCCCACCCCACCTGCCTCTCTGCCTACTTGTGATCTCTCTCTCTCTGTCAAATAAATAAATAAAATCTTAAAAAAAAAAAAAGAAAGAAAGAAAGAGTCAGTAATTGTGCACCAATGCTGATCTGCCTGTGAATTTCTCTATTTTATTTTTTATTTTAGGGAGGCTCCATATCCAACATGGGGCTTGATTTCACAACCCCGAGATCAAGAGTCCCATGCTCTACCAACTGAGCTAGTCAGGTGCCCCTGAATTTCACTGTTTAAATACTACAAATCTAGTTATTACAAAGTTGATCAAAGGCAGAAAAAAAATCAATACTAACAATATTTCATAATGCTTTTCTAAAGAATCTCACAGGAAAGGAACCATATACTGACAAATATCTTTTTTTTTTTTTTTTTTTTTTTTAGAGAGAGAGAGAGAGAGAGTGCCATATGAGTGCATAGCAGGGGTAGGGAGTGGAGGAAGAGGGAAAGAAGAGAATCATAAGCAGGTTCCAGGTCCAGCAAGGCACCTGTCCTGTGACTTGATCCCATGACCCTGAGATCACAACCTGAGCTGAAATCAAGAGTCAGAGGCTTAACCAACCTAGCCACCCAGGCGCCCCTCTGTGGACAAATGTCTTAAAGGGAAGGCCTCGAGTATAGTCAATTCTGTGCAGCTCTGTAACGATTTGTAAGCAGTGAGGAAGCATTCCCTTGGACTTGGCACATCTTCCCTAAAAGGAAGCACGCCGAGCTGGGCCCAGAGGAGGGCTTTAGGCATGGCCTGTTGCCGCAGAATCGTGTATGGGTCTTACACAAGGAATGTATAGAACAATCCGTTGGCATCCAGGCAGAAAATACTAGGATTTCCATTTATATTTACTTTATCTAAATATATGTATGTGTCTATAATTTTTATCCAATAAAGGTCTGAGAGTAAAAAGTCTGCTCTTTTATCAAGACACCTGAGGGGCGCCTGCAGGTTAAGTGGGTTAAGGCCTTCAGCCTAAGGCCTTCAGCTCAGGTCATGATCCCAGAGTTCTGGGATCGAGTCCCGCATCGGGCTCTCTGCTCAGCGGGGAGCCTGCTTCCTGCTCTCTCTCTCTCTCTCTCTCTGCCTACCTCTCCGCCTACTTGTGATTTCTGTCAAGTGAATAAATAAAATCTTAAAAAAAAAAAAAAAAAAGACACCTGAAAAGTCAACGCTTGTAGAAAAACAGGAATTGGATGAAAGCACGGTTAGAAGAACACAGGTGGTTGGCCAAACTGTCCTCACCTGAATACACGTTCCTATAAAAGTATACCCAGCATCAGAAAGATCTCACTTCACCCAAACGTTTCTATGCATTTTACACCCAAACGTTTCTATGCATTTTATACGATGCCAGTAAAAACCTCCATGGATTCTTTGTTGAAAATTTGTAAATAACCAGTAAGGAAGCAGCAGAAGAAGAAACCAAGGGGATGTTCCCAAGTACAACCGCACCCAAACCAGGAAGATACTAGGAATAAACAGAATCAAAGAGGTAAAAGATCTGTATTCTAAAAACTACAGAACATGAAAGAAATGGAAGAGGACCCAAAAGAATGGAAAAACATTCCATGCTCATGGATTGGAAGAACAAACACTGTTAAAATTTTAGTCTATGCTACCCAAAGCAATCTACACATTTAATACAATCCCTACCAAAATACCAGCTGCGTTTTTGACAGAACAAACAATCCTAAAATTTGCGTGGAACTACAAAAAACCCAGAATAACCAAAGCAATTCTGAATAAGAAAAGCAAAGCAGGAGGCATCATGATTCAGGACTTCAAGCTCTATTACAAAGCTGTCGTCATCAAGACAGTATGGTCCTGGCATAAAAACAGACACACAGACCAATGGAACAGAATAATGGACCCACAACTCTATGGTCAACTAATTTTTGACAAAGCAGGAAAGAATGTCCAGGGGAAGAAAAGATAAGTCTTTGCAATAAACGGTGCTGGGAAAACTGGAAGAAGTGCAGAATGAAACTGGGCTGTTCTCATACACTATACACAAAAATAAACTCAAAAGGGATGAAAGACCTAAATATGACATAGGAAAATCATCAAAATCTGAGAATACAGGCAGCCACCTCTCTGACTTTGGCCATAGTAACTTCTTACTGGACACGCTGCCCGAGGCAAGGGAAACAAAAGCAAAAAATGAACTATTGGAACTTCATCAAGAGAAGAAGCTTCCGCAAAGCAAAGGAAACAATCAACAAAACTAAAAAGGGGCCTACGGAATAGGAAAAGTATTTGCAAATGACATATCTGGTAAAGGGTACTTCCAGTATCTGACTTCACACTTCCAAAATCTATGAAGAACTTATCAAACTCAACACCCAAAAAACAATCCAGGGGCACCTGGGTGGTTCAGCTGGTTAAGCATCTGCCTTCAGCTCAGGTCATGATCCTGGAGTCCTGGGATCGAGTCTCACATCCTGCTCCTTGCTCAGCAAGGAGTCTGCTTCTCCCTCTGTCTGCTGCTCCCCCTACTTGTGCTTGCTCACATTCTCTCTCTCTGACAAATAAATATACAAAATCTTTACTTTTTTTTTAAAGAAAGAAAAACAGGGGCGCCTGGGTGGCTCAGTGGGTTGGGCCTCTGCCTTCGGCTCGGGTCATGATCTCAGGGTCCTGGGATCGAGTCCTGCATCGGGCTCTCTGCTCAGCGGGGGTCTGCTTCCCTTCCTCTCTCTCTGCCTGCCTCTCTGCCTACTTGTGATCTCTCTCTGTCAAGTAAATAGATGGAATTCTTTAAAAAAAAAAAAAAGAAAAAGAAAAACAATCCAGTTAAGAAATGGGCAGAAGACATGAACAGAGATTTTTTCATAAAAGACATCCAGATGGCCAACGGGCACGTGAAAAGATGCTCAACATCACTCATCATTAGGGAAATACAAATCAAAACCAGTGAGACACCACCTCACACCATCAGAATGGCTAAAATTAACAAGTCAGGAAATGACAGGTGTTGGCGAGGATGCGGAGAAAGGGGAACCCTCTTACATGTTGGTAGGAATGCAAACTGGTGCAGCCACTGTGGAAAACAGTATGGAGGTTCCTCAAGAAGTTAAAAACAGAGCTAGAAATAAATCACTGTGATCCAGTGATTGCACTGCTAGGTAATTACCAAAGGATACAAAAATACAGATTCAAAGAGGTACATGCACTGTGATGTTTACAGCAGCATTAACAGCCAAATTATGGAAGGAGCCCAAGTGTCCACTGACTGATGAATGGATAAAGAAGATGTGATACACACACACACACACACAGAGTAAAATAACACTCAAGCCATCAAAAAGAATGAAATTTTGCCATTTGCAACAACGTGGCTGGATCTAGACGGTATTGTGCTTAGTGAAATAAGTCAGAGAAAGACAAATACCACATGACTTCACTCACAGGTGGAATTAAAAAAACAAAACAAAACAGATGAACATAGGAGCAAGGAAAAAAGAGAGAGACACACACACACAAACCAGAAAACAGACTCTTAACTATGGAGAACAAAGTTGAGGGTTGCTGGAGGGGAAGGGGTTGGGGAGATGGGCTAAGTAGGTGATGGGTATTAAGGAAGACACTTATGGGGACGCCTGGGTGGCTCAGTGGTTAAGCAGCTGCCTTCGGCTCAGGTCATGATCCCGGTGTCCTGGGATCGAGTCCCACATCGGGCTCCTTGCTCCGCAGGGAGCCTGCTTCTCCCTCTGACTCTGCCTGCCACTCTGTCTGCCTATGCTCGCTCTCGCTTGCTCTCTCTCTGACAAATAAATAAATAAAATCTTTAAAAAAAAAAAAAAAAAAAAAGGAAGACACTTATGATGAGCACCGGGTGTTGTATGGAAGTGATAAATCACTCAATTCTACTCCTGAAACCAATATTGCACTATACATTAACTAGAATTTAAATAAAAATTTGGAAGGGGGGGGAAAAAATGAACAAGCCAAAAAAAAAAAAAAAAAAAAAAAAGGAAAGAAAAAACTGATAAATGATTATAAAGTTCCTCTGAGTGAGTAAATACGAAAAACTTACCAAGACATGTTTAAAAGAAGTATAATAAAGGGGCACTTGTTCTTGCAAGTATCAAACCTTTCTATAAAGAAACAGTAATTGTGAATATGTTGAACTTTTCAACAGAATTCCTTTTTTAAGTTACTTAAACATAGTGAAGTGAGTTAACAAACAGGCCATAGACATACGGGATTAGGAGGTGACAGTAGATTAAGAAAGCAGTAGATTAAGAATAATGATGAAGCAGCCAACCAACCAGCTAGAAAGAAATTATGTCAGATCCCCATCTCACCCCGTATTAAAAAGATGCCACATTTCTAAAAATTATAAGAAACTATTTTTAAAATTTTATCATCTTGCAATGGGAAAAGTTTTCCTAGCATGATGGAAAAACCCAGAAACTATAAAGGAAAGGTGACAGATTTGACAACATAAAAATGGAAAATTGCTAGGTAGCAAGACACCTGGCGAGGCATTCGAGAATGAGGAAACATCTGCAGGGCATAAAACTAAAGGCTGATATCTGTAATCTGGGAATAATCCCTTGTGTCAACATTAAATCAATGACCGGTCAAAGAACACAAAAAACACAAATCCTAGAAAAAGAAACGCAAACAGCCAATAAACCCCTAACCCCACTGTCTCTGCCTCACACAGAGCATGTTAAGTGATCCCTCATCTGTCGCAGAAGATTGGCCAAGATTCAAAGTATCCATTGTTGGCAAGGGCGTGAAGAAATCAACACTGTGATACACATCCATGGAAGTGTAGAGTAATGGAATCATTAACCTTTTTGGAATGTCGTTTGCCAGTGTGTATCATCATTTAAAATACGACTTCTAGCAATTCTGTTTCCTGAAATATGTCCTAAAGAATTACAAAACTATAAAGATAGTCTCTACAGCATTGCTTGTAATAGGATAATGCTAGAAATAACCTAAATGTCCAATCAGAGGGGAAGAGTTAAATAAAACCACACAGAGGAATACTAACGGACTGATTACCTATCATCGTGTAACAAAATTACCCCCAAACTCAAAACCACAATAAACATGTATAATCCTTATTGTTTCCGGTGAGGTATTCGGGAGTGGCACAGATGGGCATTTCCAGCTCGGGATCTCTCATGAGGCTGCAGTTATCTGAAGGCTGAACCGGAGTTGGCTGACCTCCCCCCTCGAAGCTAGCGCTGGGCCAGAGGCCAGCTGCTGCCCAGGTGGCCTTCTCCACTGGCTGTTTGAGTGCCCTTGCAACATGGTGGTTGGGGGCCCTGAAGTGAGCAATCCAAGAGAGGCTAAGGCTGAAATTGGGATGTCTTTTAAGCCCTACAAGTCATTTCCACCATACCCTATCGATCACACAGAACAGCGAGGGTTCAGTATGAAGGGAGTCTACAAGGGTATAAATACTAGGCAGCAAGGATCATGGAAGCTGAAATTCAAAGACTGAATAGCAGGGAAGTCAGACAAAGACAGTACAAGGAGACACCCGCAAAACCCCTGAAGTTTACAAAAAGGATGCAGAGATGAGGCTGGACAGGTAAATGGAAACTGACTCATGGCCATCATTGTAACCGTGTCTAAGGAGCTTGATTTTTATACAAAGCCACAAAGTCACCAGCGGAGCTCTGTTTTAAGAAGACCGCTCTGGTTATTACATGGAGGGTGGACTGGGCAGACAAGGACACAGGGCAGGGATGGAGGTTGGGGCAGGGATGCAGGTGAAGCCATCAGCTAAGAGGCCGTTAAAATGATCCTGACAAGGAAAGGGTAACTTGGCAATAGAAGGGGAGAAAAGTCAGGCAAGTTTAGAGATATTTAGGGTCAAGTCCAAAGGACTCACTATTTAGACATATGGATTACATGACACTGGAGAAACCACGTTTGGCTCCTAGGGTCTTGACTTGAACAATTAGGTGATTAGGCGCAAGGGACGAAAAACAGGTTTGGGGGTTAGAAGAAGTTTCTTTTTTTAACAAGTTGGGTTGGAGATGCTTGCACATCTGGAAATGTCGAATAGGCATTGGCCACATGGGACCTGGAGGTCAGGAGCTATGCCTGGGCATTAAAAACTCATGAGCCATCAGGATATCAGTGGAAACAGGGAGCCATGAGCCAGAGAAGCGTTGCTTTTAAAAGGAAGAGTTTACAAGAGACTGAAAATTTCAAGAAGGCCAGAAAGGTAGATGGCAGAACACCAGGAGAGGCTACTGACATGAAGATAGCGGTGATCAAGAGTGGTCATACTACTAAGCCAAGCAATTTAAAACTGAACAAACATTGTACAGCAACTAAGAAAAAGACCATAGAGACAGACAGCTTCCTCCCTTTCTGGGAAGGATGTAAACAGCATTGATGACTTCTGGTGTGGTGCTTCTCAAAGTGTGACCTACATACAAATAACCTGGGGATTATATGAAAACACAGATTCTGGCTCGGTAGGTGTTGGAGAGGACCTGAGATCCTGTTTCTAAGAAAGTCCCGGGTGATACTGGTACTCCCGACCACAGATATCTGGAATAGCAAGGCTCCGCTGTGGCTCTCCAACTTGACTGAGCACAGACGCACACGAAGTTCTTAAAACTTCACCCCTACAGATTATGATTCAGTAGGTCTGGGGTAGGATCTAATTTGCATTTCTAACAACCTCCCTGGCAACGGTGATAGTGATGCCATGAGTCCCCAAAGACCACAGTTTGAACTGCACCCTTCTAGAGGACCACCGCTTACCTACTGCTGGCCACAACATAGCGAAATCCATTTGGATCTCAAAACAACACTAACAAGAGATATCCCTGTGCACCACTGCAGTCAGTCCGTGACCAGAGCTCACTGAGGGCGGGGCCTACTACTTGCTATCCATCACTCTAATGGTTACTGTATCCCAGCGAAGGATGCCTTCTTATTTGAAGTATCATCATTCTGAAGACTTAACTCTCAGCAGTGGGTGCCTACTTTTTACAGGTCTCAAGGCTTTATCTTGCTGGTAAAGCCATTTCCTGGTATTAAACCAAGCAGCTGCTAATGAGCACTACTTCCTTTACTCGGGATGTACATTGCACCACAGACACATTCTTCCCCAGAGGGACACAGTTTTAGACAAAACCCTACGGCACAAAAAGGGGAAATTTTTATTTAAAGAGGACTCAATTCCCCTATGTATTTATTAAGCACCCAAATGTGTTTTACGTAAGGCACCTGAACACGAAAGAGGTGGATTACAAATATAAGCCCTGCTCTCAAATCCCTAACATCAAAGACACCAACGATCAAGTTAAAACATGACAAAGGCCATCTGAAAAGACAGCTGAGACTAATTTTTATTCAAGCCACCCAGCAGATACCTCAATCCATTTGCACAGACTGTGCGCCTGTTATTAAAAGCAACAGACCCAGGGAGGAGAAAATACCCAACAGGGGTGACCAGGAAAGGCTTCCTGGATGAAGTAATTTCGTACTGGAAGGAGACAGATGGACAGTCTTTGCACAGGTGGAGAACCCAGAAGACCAGACCATTCCTTAAGAAAAATCAATTAAACATGTGGCTTGAGCATCTGCTGAGAAAAGGCTTCATCTACCGCTCCTCGCAGGGTGATCCACAAGAAAGATACCCAGGAAAAAGCACAGTACCTGCCCTCAAAAAAGGCTTACGCTCTAGTTTGGAGAGCAAGGCAAGCATATCCTTCCTTGAAGGCGAAATTACGGATCGAGCGCGCCGCCCCCACCCCAACACTAGGGGGGAGTCTAGGGCGAGGCGAAGGCATCTCCAGGCGGTCGCACTGGCAGTCACGAGACGCGGTCCCAGCACACGCCAGGGGCCTCCAGGGCCTGGTGGGGGCGGCCGAGACCCACGGAGGGGGCGCACCGGGCCCACCGACGCGGGAGGCGGGGAGAGTCTCGAGGGGTCGCCCTGCTTCGGTCCGCCCGGCCCTCAGCGCGCCCCCCGCACCCATCTGCCCTGGGGTGGGGGACAGGCGGCCACGCGCGCCAGCAAGAGGTTTCCGCCGCGCCAAGGCGCGCCCCACTCTCAGCCCTGGAGCCACCCTTCCTCGGAACCAGGCTCCTCCTCTCCCTGAGCCGCTGCCTCTCGCTCTGCCCCGGGGCCGTCGGGAGTCTGTGGGGCCGAAAGCAACCTCAGAGCCTCAGTGTCAGCAACCCCGGGTCGCAGCGTCGTGAGAACGCGGGGGCGGGGCCGGAGCGGCGAGCGGAAATGCGCTGCTTCCTTCCGGCCGGCGGCGCACGAGACGGGGCGGGGCGCTCCGGGTAGGGGCGGGGGCTCACGCTGACGGACGGCTCCCGGGACCTATGGGTGCGGCCGCGGCGGCCCGGCCTCCCTGGCGCGCCCCTTCCTCGCGGCCGCGGACGCCCCCCCCCCCCCCCGCGCCCGGTTCCCCATTTCTCGGGCGTCGCGCAAAGCTCCGCGGCTGCCCCGGTGGCCGCTGCCCGGTCCTCTCTGTCCCCACGACGCGTTGCAGGCTGTTGTGCGGCCCCGCCCCCGCGCCCCTAGGCGCCCCCTGGCCGGCCGGCCTCCTTCCCCGCCCGGAGCCGCGCGCCAGGACGGCTGAGGCCGCAGGTCTGTGACTGCGTGTCGGGCCGCGGGCGGCGCGAGGGGACACGCGGGCGAGAGGCTTCGGCGGCGGGCCGCGCGGGGAGTCCGGCGTCCCGCCGAATGCGCCGCGACCACCGGGAGCCCGCGGGCCGTCCCGCCGCGCTGTGCAGTCGGGGGGCGCGGCCCGGGCCGCGGGGCGTCTGGGGGCGCCCGGCTAGGGGACGCGGCGCCCGCTGGTCCGCGCGAACTGCGGGGCCGGGGGCGGCAGGGCGGGAGTGAGGAAGTTTGCAGAGGGCGGGGCCGCGTTCGCGGGCCACTTCTCGCTCCGGCCTCGCGGGCCTGGTCGGTGCCGGCGGCCGCGGCCGCGCCACGGTGCCCAGCCGGAGCGAACTTGGGCGGCCGCCGCCGGCCCCTCGGCGTCTGCTGGGGGACACCCGGTGCTGTGGGCTGGGGTGCGGCGGGAAGCTGGGGGACGTGCCCTGCAGCGCCCGGGACGCTGCCCGCGCGCTGGCCCTTCGGAGTGGAGGGCAAGCGTCGCTTTCCTCTCCGTTCCCGTACTGGAGATGGCATTCCCTTTGCTTGGGTGGGGAAACTTTTGTTTCGTAGTTCGTGGTTGCCCGACCCCGAGTTGGCGCGTCACTGTTTGTGGCCCTTCTGTCTTAACTTGTTAGAGTGTATCGGCTCTGGGATATTTACAACTCCTTCCCGAGCCCTTAGAAAGGGCAGGATTCCAGGATAGAGTGATTGGGAAACGAGCCCATCGACCCCAGTACGACTTTCTGCCTACACTCTTTTTTCCTCCCTCGCTGCTCCAGGTTCTCCATTTTCATTGTGTGTACTTAACTGTTTTTGCGTCTCACTTTTTTTTTTTTTTTGTATGAATGAACGAACGAATAAATTGTATAATTTTGGTTGGTTGGTTGGTTGGTTGATTCCTTCTATAAAGCAAGTTGTTTACCTTTAGGAATTGGTAAACTGCCCAAACAATGGTGCCCGGCATCTGGTCATATTTCGTAGTAATTAGTAAAACGCTGTTCATTATTCAGAAGAGGGAAGCAAGATGTTCCGGAGGACTGTAGCCAGCTTACTCACTGCCACCACTCCCTCGCCTCCCACTCGCTGCTTCCAAACCAGGCTTCTGCACCCTGCCTTTACTCCCACTTTTGCTCCCTGGGATAGCAGCTGCCCTGATTGGCACACCCCCGCTGCCATCACCACTGAGGCGTGTTCCTAAAGCTTCCAGTGTGAATTGTTTTTAAAGAACACCGGTATTAAAATTCAGGTACCTGAGACCAAACAATATGTCACTTCTTCGGAATCCGGCTCTCAACAAATTTACTACTGAATGCCTCCTCGCGTGGTAGGGAACTGTAGGACATAATCTAAAACTGCATAATTAGGTGACCAATTGCAAGGTAACTGCAGTGGCTCAGGAAGGAGACAACAGCAGCAGCAGCAGCAGCTGGCACAGGCACAGCCAGGAAGCCTTCTTGAAAGAAGGGCAGGGGCTGGTCTAGGATGCCCACCTGTATTCTTAACTCTTGACAGCATGTATTAAGTAAATATTGGTGTTGTGTCTTGACAGTAACTTTGAAGGCTGGTTAAGATTTGATGGGAAAGTGGGAGGGCATGCTAAGCCAGGGATAAGGCTTCAAGTCACTTAAGCACAGATGAGCACAGGGTGTGTTGGGGAGAGGGTACTGGCATACGGACAGGCAGTTTACTTTTCTGTCGTTTGTAGGAGTGGTTGGAAGAACAATGCATGTAAGTCTTTGACACCATGATATCCATCAGGCAAAGAAAAGGAGTGAAAACCACAGAAGTTTCTGAGGATTATGCAGCACAAGAAGCAAATGTGAAGTTGGGAAATAAATTGCCATCTGGTAGGTGATTTAAATTAAAGCACCATTTGGGATTGCTTTTATTTTCTGCATATTAAAATATCACTCTCCGATAGAATAAGAATTTGGTGAGACCTGACAGTTGGGGAGACTTGTTCTAATACCCTGATGTTTTAGTTCGACAAATGATTTGATTGTACTTTTATAATACCGGCTTTATAGTTATTATCAGATACAAGGTGAAAGAGCTCTGATTAAAACCCATTGTTTCTCAGCTTTCTGTTCAGTAGGTTCTGGTTTTGCCAATCTTTGATTTCCTAAAGTAATACTTTCCCCCACGGTTCAGATTTTAGTCTGTTTCTAAATTTTCTGGTTTGTGTGTGCTGTTCGCTCTGCACAGCCTTACCTTGGGAGACTTTCTCATTTCATGAAGGTATTGAAAATGAATCAAACTTCTTTTTATTCTTTATATGAATTCCTGAAATTTTCTCCTTTGGTTTTAGGAGGGTGGACAGTCAAAATTGGGTGAGTTGTTTATATAATGCTGAAGATTCTAAGCTGTACATCAAGTGATATTAATTACCAACTTCCTGACTCCATATTTGCTTTCTTAACTAAGCATGCTCAAGGTTTTTAAAAATAAGCATGAAGAATTCCATGTCTGTCAACCATTTTGGATATCTGACAGAATTTATATTAATGGCAGCTATGTTCATTCTTATCAGCCAGAACTAGTAAAGTAATTTGAGGGAACAGTTTTATAAAATAAAATTAATCTATATCGAGAAGTCATTCCATCCAACTCTGCTATTAGCAATTTTGGACAAGACAGCATACTTTTTAAGGCTTAAACAATGTTACTTCAAGTTTGCTTTTTTGTTTATTATTTTATTTATTTTTTAAAGTTGTTTTTCTTTTTTTCTTTCTTTCTTTCTTTTTTTTTTTTTTTTAAATTTGGGAGAGAGAGCGCACGAGAATGAGCAGGGAGGAGGAGAGGGAGAAGCAGGCCTGCTGCTGAGCAGGGAGTCGACTCAGGTCTAGATACTAGAACTCTGGAGTCACGACCTGAGCTGAAGGCAGATGCTTAACTGACTGCCCCAAGTTCTCTTTTTTATATTAAAACATAATTTTGAGGGGCACCTGGGTGGCTCAGTGGGTTAAAGCCTCTGCCTTCGGCTCAGGTCATGATCCCAGTGTCCTGGGATCAAACCCCACATCGGGCTCTCTGCTCAGCAGGGAGCCTGCTTCCTCCTCTCTCTGCCAGGCTCTTTGCTTACTTGTGATCTCTGTCTGTCAAATAAGTAAATAAAATCCTTTAAAAAAATAAAATAAAACATAATTTTGAGGATTCTTCATTTTATTGAAGCAGTATTTATTTTTGTCAGGAAAAAAACCCTGAAAACTAAAGAAAAGCAAAAAAGAAAAGAGAAAAGAAAATCCTCCCACAAACAAATTGATCCTGAGAATGCCACCCATGAAATTTGATCTTGCTGTCCGAATGTCTCTGCAGGGATATAAATGCAAGCATTCATATGTGGTTTTACAAAATTGAGATCCTAGCTGTTTTATAACTTGCTACATTTCTTCTTTTATGTTACGAACATATCTTAAGTCAGTCAATGTAGTTTAAAATGTTACCAACATAGTCATTGTGTGGCCATAGCATAGTTTATTTAACTCATTCATTGTTGAGTGTTTAGATGTTTTTTAACCTTTTACTTAGATAAACAGAACTATAAGAAATATACTGTGGCCAAACATTTGTTTGTATACAAACATTGTATATGCCTGGATTTCAAATTATTGGTCAAATTGTATTCTCATTTTGGTAATTTTTTTTACTAGTTATTGCCTTATTGCATTCCAGAGAGTTACCAAGTTACTTTCCCACCAGCTATGTTTGAAAAATACTCTTTTGGGGACACCTGGGTTACTCAGTGGGTTAAACCCCTGCCTTCGGCTCGGGTCATGATCTCAGGGGTCCTGGGATCGAGTCCCGAATCGGGCTGTCTTCTCGGCAGGGAGCCTGCTTCCCTCTCTCCCTCTCTCTCTCTCTGCCTGCTTCTCTGCCTACTTGTGATCTCTCTCTCTCTCTCTGTCAAATAAATAAATAAATAAATAAATTTTTTTTTAAAAAAGAAAAAAAAATACTCTTTTGGTGCTCACTTCGGCAGCACGTATATTAAAATTGGAACAATACAGAGAAGATTAGCATGGCCCCTGCACAAGGATGACACGCAAATTTGTGAAGCATTCCATACTGGGAAAAAAAAAGAAGAAGAAGAAGAAGAAAAATACTCTTTTTTGTACCCTTATTAAAACAGGGTTAGCATTTTTAAGCTATCAAATTGACCAGCATCTAAAAAGTTACAGCTTATCGTTTTGATACGCATTTCTTTCTTCCTTCCTTTCTTTCTTTCTTTTTTCTGTTTTTTTTTTAGAGAGAGAGAGAATGTGGGCCAGGGAGTGAGGGGGTCAGAGGGAGAGGGGGAAAGAGAAGCAGGCTCAGGGGCCAGCACAGAGCCCAATGCAGGGCTCAGTCTCAAAACCTTAGGATAATAACCTGAGCTGAAAATCAGAGGCTCAAGCTACTGAGCCACTCAGGTGCCCTGATTCGCATTTCTTTAATACTGAGGAATGTGAATATTCTTGTCTATTATTGGCCATTTTTTCTTTTGTGCTTTGCCTACTCATATGTTTAATCTGTTTCCAATTGAAATACTCATTTTTTAAATCCTGAAAGTGTCCATCTCGTATTCAGGTTACTTAAACTTTCTTATATGTGCTATAAATATATTTTCCTAGTTTAAGTGTCCTCTAACTTGAGTTGTAATGGATTTTTCTCCCCTGATGGGTTTTTGGATTTTAAGTTGTCAAGGTTTTTGGTAGTTTTTAATGAATAAACCACAAATTATCTGTAGACCGTCTCAAAGACTTTTTATATCCTAAACATGTAACCCATTTACTCCTCCAAATTTCATAGGTAAATTATAGTTATTAAGCTATGCCAGACAGAGACCCTAGTTATTAAGATGAATAAGATAAGGTGCTTGTCCTCTGAAAACTCACGCTATCTGGCAAAATGGACAATTGAACAGTTAGATAGAGTTAGGTAAAAACCGTGATAAAGTATGAAAACAAGTCTCCTGAATCACAGAAAGGAACCCCTAAGTGTCTGCTGGGAATAGGGGAAGCTTCGGCGGCAGCGACAGGCAGCGGAGCTTAGCATACCTGCTAGGCTGAAGTAGAACTAGTCAATGCTGCATTCTTTACTGACTTCACTGTTCGTTTTGTTTTTCTAAAAGGTTATACCATTAGAAGGTTGTGGAAGCTTCTGTCATTCACGGTTGGTGGAACCATTGCCCTTTGCATTGGACTTTTAACGTCTATCTACCTGGCCACTTTACATGAGAACGATTTGTGGTTTTCTAATATTAAGGTATGAGTTTCCTATGATCCCTGTGTGGTTTACTCGTCAGTGTCTCCAGTAGTTTACCATGTACATGAATGACCAAGATAACGCAGCTTTGCCATAAAGAATCTAATCTCTTAAAAAGCTTGACTCTAGCGTAAAGAGACTTCGTTAGTTTAAAAGGGCATCAGAGTTTTTGTCATCAGTGATTTTTCTCAGTTTCATTAACTTTCTCCAGTTACACGGTGGTTACTCTAAACCAGTGTTTTTTCAACCTGTACATTGTGAAATTGGCCCAGTCAAATCATGAGTAATGTTTTTCTAGTTAAAGAAAGATGCAAGAGAGTACTATGACAAATACACTAGGGCTGAGAATTATTTATGTAACTATTAATTTTATACTGTTATATAATTAATAGATATATATAATATTTAATCTGTTATATATATATGTATGTACAAATGGGGTCACAGTAGAAACTTTTTTTTTTTCTATTGGGTACAGTAAAATAGAAGAGAAATCAAAAGCCAGTGCTCCAAACCATAGGGCCATAGATGACCTCAGTGTTTCATACCTTTCTTAGCATAAATGCAGTGGTGAGAGGACAGGGGAGCCCATATTTTTCTGAGGAAAGGAGCCGTAATTTTCATCGCGTTCTCAGGAGGGTCTGTGCCATCTTAAACCCCAATCCTTGTTCTCTTTCTTCCCTTTTTAAACATTTCTAAGTATCTTTTAATTTGTCATTGTTTTCAGAACCAGTGTATCACTTATGCAAGGAAATTTACACATTGCCAGTATTTTTCATCCAGTATATGTGCTGCTAAAGCGAGCACAGTATTTTTCATCTAAATATCTTTTGTTTTTGATCCAAAATGTTGTGCTCTTTGACCTTTTTTACTATGGCTTCTAATGCCTAGTTGCTGGTAAAGGTAAAATTCACTTTGAAAAGGTCAAATATTTATCATCTGTCTGGATATTCAAAAAAGTCTTTGCAGAATCTAAAATAGTTCTCAAAGAGCTTTCCAAAATATGTTGAGCTTTGATTCCATTGTTGGAATGAGTCTCCAAAGGAGACTACTTTGAATGACAAATTTAATTTATAGGAATAACTTCTAGTATGTTTATTTTTAAAACCTGTCATATTACTGTATAGGTGTATGTGTATGTGTGTGTATACCTTCATACAAATTATCATGGTACAAAAAGTAATTCTCCTTCTGGGATAGTGGGGAGTTTTTCTTGTGAAGAAATATTTTACTCACCTTTATTTCTTTAAAATGGAGTGCTTACAAGTAGATTTCTTAGAACTACACAATATAATACTTTTTTATCCACACAAGTATTTTGAATAAAGACTGAAATATACTTGTGTGGGCATATGGCTGAAGTTAAGTGCTAGTAACTCTGTAGTATGGACAAGATGTTGAAAGGGATCACATAACTTATTTTCAAATTGTAATTTTAGCTCCTCAGAGTTTTTAAGTGGCCTTGCTAATAACCTTAAATAAATACACCTCCATCATTACGAAACTTGAGCACCCTTAATCTGTCTCTGAAATCTCTCCAGGTTAAAGAAGGCATTATACTTTTACCTAGTATTTATTGAGCACTGCTTCTGTAGTAGCACTGATCTAAACACAGTAGAGAACATGGCAAGAGTAACAAAGACTAATGAATTTGCCAGCAGATGCTCCAGTGTAACATGTTAATTCTGTAAGATGTGTTGAGCACCTGTGGTTTGCCAGCCAGCACCGTGGTCAGCTGTAGCAATACTGCCAACTGAAGCCAGGCCCCTGCCTTCAGAGAGTTTATGCTCTTGAGAGTATAGGCAAGTAGGCAGACCGTGACAGCCCATCCAAAATCAGTACATTGTTGGAGTAGGATAGAGTATTGTGGGAGCACAGAGCAGGGGGAGCCTGCCCCAGTTGTGGAAGGTCAGGGAAGTAATGGTTAAGGAGACCTGAAGGATGAGAAGGGTTAACCAGACAAACTAGGGAGGAAAGACGAAAATCCTAGAGAAGGGACATGTACAGGAACTTCGAGAAGCAAGAGCATTGAGAGCATTCAGGTGCTGGCAGCAGTTCAGCCTGGCTAGGGAGCACATGGGGAGAGAATGTACTGGGGTGGTAAACAGAGGCCATGTCACAAAGGAACAGCAGTGTCATCATCTTGTTTGGGAAAGATGGCTCCAGCTACAGTATGAAGAGTGGGTTTGAGGAGGATAGCACTAAAGTGAGAGGAAACCGCCAAGAAAATCCAATTCAGTGGATTCATTACTATCTGAATGTCAGTAAATGCATGTTTTCTGTGCACTAGACATGGAACTAGACCCTGAGAGTATAGCCTTTGAATCCGATGAGGAACCTAATTCTGATGGGGAGGGGGGAAAAAGAAACTAACAAAAAAATGGTATTGTAGGGGAAACCAGACAGGGTGGTGATGACATAGTTATTGGGAGTGGGTGACATAGTTATGTGGGGACATAGTTATGAAACTGGGAGGGAAAGCAGATAATTTTGAAGATAAGACCTACATCAACACTTAAATCCTAGGAACCAGTCAAAAGCAGAGGGAACAACAAGTGAAAAGGCCCTCGGGTAGGATGAAACTGGTCAAGTTTAGTATCAGAGAGAAGGCACATGGGGCCAGAATTTTATGAGCAAAGAGGAGAATGGAACCAGAGAAGCAAAGACCAGATCCTGTTGGAGAGAAGTGGACAGAGTCAGAACTCAGAAAGGGTGTAGCGATTCATCATTTGTGTGGTTGGTGATTGAGAAGGAAGAATCGTCGGTGATCATCTGCTTTCTGCCATTAGCAGCCGAATAGATGGGTGGGTATGCTGTTCACTGTGATAATGAACCCTGTGGGAGGAACAGATCTGGAGTGCAAAAGAACTTCTGTCACCACCTACCTAGAGTTAAGCTGAACTTGACAAGTTAAGGGCACAGAGTCTGCCACAAAACTGCCCTCACTTTCGACGACCACTGAAAGGTTTGGGGGTCCTCAGACTACCCTCACTTCTGACCACAAGTAGACTATTAATTTGGGGATACCCACCCCTCTCAGGTTCAGTAATTCACTAAAATGCCTCACAGAACTCAAGAGAGCCTTACATTTATTACAGTTTTATTATGATGGATATAAATCAGAACCAGCCAAAGGCAGAGACTCATTGAAAAAGGATCCCAAACTCGGGCTTTCCGTTGTCCTTTCCCTGTGGGGTTAGGACACATTGTCTTCCAGGCACATTGAGAGGTATAATGTGTTGAGTTTTGCCAAGCAAGGAAGCTTACCTGAGCTCCTGTGTCCAGAGCTTTGACTGGACTTCCATTATGTAGGTATGATTGATGGAGTCCTTGGCCACAGTGTTGAATTCAAGCTCTAATCCCGCTCTCCTCCTGGGGGTTGGGCCAATATCAGCTGGCTCCAAGCCCCAATCCTCTAATCACACAGCTGGTCTTTCTGGCTTGGTCAGCCCCCATCCTGAGTCATCTCCTTAGAACAGAGTCGTCAGATGTCGTCCTGAGGAACCCACCATGAACAAAGACACTGTTCTCACTTGGGAAATTTGCAGATTTACTGGCTACTTCCCAAGAACTGGGGACAGAGGCCAGCCAAATTCTTTGCAGGGGACAGCGAGACAGCAAATGATACATCCTTGTTTGGATACGTTATGAGTCACTTTTGAAACAGTCCAAGGAGAGAGATGGAGTAAAGGGAGCTGGATTCATGGATCTGGAGGCAGGAGACCCATCTGTGTTGGAAATGGACATTTTCATATTACCAGCTTGTAGTTGTGTGGGCAAGAATGTTTGAGGAGTGTTCAGAGTGAGAAAGAGACCCGAGGCTAGTTTCTGTCTGTGCCTCAGATACCATCTGGGAGCAGCTATAAAACAGGAACATCCTCGAATCTAACAGGTTTCTTTCCACCAACACCCCCGTCCCCTGAAACGTACAATTGAGCTCAGTCTTGTGGCATTTTTTTCTCTTTATTCAAGCAATAGCTTGTAGCACAGAATTCCCCCCCCCATCATAAGAGGAGTCCTCAGATGTTTCAACTACTTCTCAGACCTGATGATACCTCTGCATAGGCACTTGGTTTATCTTTCCTCTTAGATTATGTAAACCCAGTGCTGTCCAAGAAACTTTCTGCAGTGAAGGAAATGATCTATTTCTGCACCGTTCAGTGCAGCAACCACTAGCCAAATGTAGCTGTTAAACACTTGAAATGTGGCTACTGCAGCTGAGGAACTAAATTTTACATTTTATTTAGTTTTAAAATGTGTATACATTTTCTGTGAATAAACCAATGAAAATGATAGCCATTAGCGATCAGAGACATTACTCAGCCAAAGGGAAAGCTCGTTTTCAGAGTATACGCCTTCGGAAATTTACTCCTTAATTTATACCATTTTCATATTGGTGGATTATGGGAATATTTGAGAAGTGTAAAGCTGTTTTCTTTTTATCCTTATGGGTTATAACTTACCAAAATTGCTAGGCTATTTTTTATGAAAATACTTTGATCCTCTCTGAACACTTTGAATTAGTTGTAATTATTCAGAGAGTAAAAACATTGTTTCTAAAAGAAACAAATCACGCATTGAGTTTATGCATTCAGAATGATGCTTTAAATGTTAGTTACTAATCCTAACAATGTTAGTATTTGAATGTGGGAACTCTGGACCAAAGAACAACTGGAAAGTTGAAGATGTTGGTTTAAATGGTCGTGGAAAATGTATATATACTATCCTTTCTTAGAATATTTTTTAGTTTATTTTTAGTTTTTATTTAAATTCCAGTTGACATACAGTGTAATATTAGTTTCAGGTGTACAGTTGAGTGATTCATTACTTTTATACGTCACCCAGTGCTTGTCACAATAAGCGCCCTCCTTAATCCCTGTCGCCTACTTCCCCGAGCCCCCAGCCACTGCCAGTTTGTTCTCTACAGTTAAGAGTCCGTTTCTTGGTTTGCCTCTTTCCCCCCATGATCATTTGTTTTGTTTCTTAAATTCATATGACTGAAATCATAGGGCATTTGTCTTTCTCTGACTGACTTATTTTGCTCACTGTTACACTCTCTAGCTCCTTCCACGTCATTGCAAATGTTGAGATTTCATTATTTCTTTTATAATTTTATTATTTTTTTTAAGATTTATTTTTATTTGAGAGCGAGAGAGATCAAGAGACAGAGCATGAGGTAGGGTTAAGGGCAAAGGAAGAGGGAGAAACGGATTCCCTGCTGAGCAGGGAGCCTGATGCGGGGCTCCATCCCAGGACCCCAAAATCATGACCTGAGCCGAAGGCAGACACTTAACCAACTGAGCCACTCAGGTGCCCTCCCCCTCTTATTAAATGTCTGCTGTGTGCTTAGCACTGTTATAGGTAAAATTTAAACATTTTATTTAATCTGACTGTCTGCAAAGCCCAAACCTTTTAACTCTAAATTGACCTTTAAATGCAATGTGCTTTTCTGCTGCCCTTTCTTATAAACAAAACACACTAAAAGGGTTCAAAGCCAATGCTCTTACTTGCTGTCTACCCTTACGGTGCCCAGCCCATCATCAGCGCGGAGTAACAGTGATCTGTTTAGACTGGCTTGACCTGTACAGGTGAGGGAAGCATTATAAGGAAGAGAGAGGGGAGATGGGGACAACAGCTGCTATAAAAGATCTGGGCGGGAACTAGAGCAGAGGGACACAGCTTTTGGAACTTGCCTTCAGAGATAGGATATAGTTAGTCCTGGCAAGTAGGGAGCTAGTCAGTGCTTTTTTAGTGACTTGTGTTTAGTAGATGCTAGCGTAAAAATATATATAGTGTGACTCTTTTTATTTTTTGAACACGTGTTGTGTTACTTCTTACAAACTATACCGTGACAACAAAAACTTTAAATCAAAAACATTACTCAGTATTCATAACCCTTAACAAAACCCAGTTTTTGTATTTCTCTTCCATGCTTCATCCTGTATTTGCATATATTTCACATATTTATGACTCATGACTCTGAGATCAAAACCTGAGCTGAAATAAGTCAGATGCTTAATTGACTGAGCCACCCAGATGCCCCTCCAGTATACTTCTAATAAACAGATTTATCTGATGTTACATCATATGCTTTTCCCATATATAAAATTACATATGTATATGAACTTGCACGATTATTATGTTTATATAATTTAATATTTTTTTATATTTAATACTCTTAGTTATTTTCTTATTTCTATGCTCCCTGATTTGGGGTAGATTGTTCCTAATGGTGCAGTTAAACCCCTCGAATTGCTCATTACTTCTTGTTTCAAAGTGGTAGTGTAAAGATGTCGGTTCCTTCACCTTTTTAGAATTACCTCAAAGCAGTTAAGGAAACTGAAAAGCAGATAGGCATTTTCTATCCTTGATGAAACTAAGAAAGGCCTATGATCTAGACCAGTGTGTGAGGGAGGGCCACCAAACCCAGTGAAACTCGGAGGAGCGTGGAAAGGTACCGGGAGAGGACTCTCAGAGCTGCAGGTGTCAGAGGAAGTCACCAAAGCCCACTTCTCCGAGGCTGCCGGCACACCCTGAGGGCTGAGACTGAGGTCTCTAAAGGAGAACCATGGGGCTGGATGCGAGCCGTAATGGTGGGAGCTTTCCTGGAGATCTTCCGGTATGAAAGAGAAGTAAGCTAGGCAGGCCAAAGGCAGTGATCACAGGGACAAGCCATTTTTGTAAAAGTACTGTTTAAGAAAACCAGGATAAGGAGAGAAAACTGTGTGTTGAATAGCTCTGAGGCTGCCAATCTTGGTTGGCTAAAATGAGGAAAAGAATAAAGGCCTCGCTCTTGTAAACAACGCCGTATCACAAGGAGAATTCTTGCTGGCCTGACCGGTGGCCCCGGCCTGTCCCCCACATAAACTTCCTGCTGGTTTGATAAGAACTGGCCAAGTTAAGAAATGGCTCACAACCAGAAAGGAACTAGCACAGGATCTGTACAGTGAAGCTGCAAGAAGAGAAGGAAGAGAAAAACAGGAACAGATGATAAGATGAAGAATAGTCACCAGAAACAATTCCTAGCAAAGGCCTGAAAACTGACCAAACTAAAAAAGGTACTCACATTAAAAACTAACATAATAAGCATTTACCACCGTGGAAGATGAATTCAAAGCAGGACTGTAAGAAGGTATAGACCGTCCTCAAGGACTTACAGGAAGGTAACAAGAGGAAATGAAAGATGAGCTGGCAGAACTTAGGCAAGAAGTCGAATTAAAAGATAAAACCATAACAGAAATCACAACAATCTTGGAAGCAAAACACACAAGATTAGAGTCTGCAGAAGGCACAGAATAGGAAGTGGTTGCCCTGATAAAATAAAACAAAATGGGGACGCCTGGGTGGCTCAGTGGGTTAAGCCTCTGCCTTTGGTGCAGGTCATGATCTCCGGGTCCTGGAATTTAGCCCCGCATTGGGCTCTCTGCTCAGCCTGGAACCTGCTTCCTTCTCTCTCTCGCCTGCCTCTCTGCCTACTTGTGATCTGTCTGTCAAATAAATAAATAAAATCTTAAAAAAAAAAAAAAAAGAAAAAAGAAAACAAAATGAAATTAATACAGTTAAAATAGTGGAGAGAATCTGAGTAAGACAACAGCAAACATGCATAATTTGTCCAAACAGAAGAGAACCAAAGCAGTGAAACAAGGGAGAATCGTGTTTAAAGACGTAATTCAAGAAAACCTTTGAAAAATGAAAGATGATTTGAATCTACAAATTGACAGGGCACAATGGGCCCCAGGAAAACTTGGCCTAGAAAAGTCATTAGCAGGATATAGTTCTGTGAAATTGCTGGGCTTCAATAGTAAGAAACCCCTGGACATCCTAACAAAAGATCCCTTTACCTGCAAGAGAAGTCAGTGTGGCTTCCAACTTTTCCATGGTAACATTTAATGCTTAAAGGCCTGGAATGATCCCGCACAAGACTCACATAAGCGAATGTGCTTTATTTATATATATATATTTTAAATTTTTTGAGGAAACTCCGTATTGTTTATCCCTTTTTTTTTTTTTAAGATTTTATTTATTTGACAGAGAGAGATCACAAGCGGGCAGCGAAGCAGGCAGAGACAGAGAGAGGTGGAAGCAGACTCCCCTCTGAGCAGAGAGCCCGATGCGGGGCTCGATCCCAGGACCCCAGGACCATGACCCTAGCCGAAGGCAGAGGTCCCAACCCAGTGAGCCACCAAGGCGCCCCGTGCTTTATATATTTTAATCCAGTCATTCTATCATGTATAAAAGCATTATACAAATTGTCCTGATTCTGAGAAATATATTTTTTTAAGAACACCTGAAGAAACTGGTAGAGAGAAAACTTTATCCAGCTGAGAGAGAAAAGGCAAAAACCATGGCAGAAAGACTGCCTTGAGGTACAAACATATTTAACTGTGGAACTAGCACTAAATAGTTGTAGAACAAAATAATATGATGGAAACAACGTGTAACACCTAGCAGTGTTATAACTATGAAACAGTAACAGAATAACAATGTAATAATGAGTTAGAAGAGGAAAGAAAAGAAAAGGTAGAAGATGGTGGAGGAATCCATCTTTTTTTTTTTTTTAATAGACAGAAGTCAGGTTTCATTTCAAAATGAGAAGTCCAGAAGCACGTGGGTGGCTCAAGCAGCTAAATGTTCAGCTCTTGATCTCATCTCGGGTCCTGATCTCAGGGTGGCGAGTTCAAGCCCCATGTTGGGCTCCATACTGGGTGTGGAGCCTACTTTAAATAGTCAAGAGATAGATGTATAGTGTTCTTGTAAAAGAAAATTCTAAGAAAAATATCAAGTAAAATGGGGCAGGGAAGAACTATAAATTTCATCAGATTATCATTACTTGTTATATAGGAACACAATAGATACTATCCGTAGAAATAGAGAATTAAGTTATCCTTCAAAGTTATAAAGGTAGCTCCTAGAACAAAAACAAACCTTCCAAATTAAAAGACACACACACACACACACACCCCTCAGACACAGACCATATCATAAAGGATTTGTTCTAAAGAGTAACAAAAAAATCTGATACAACATGTATTAACACAAATATGCCAAAATATTTTTGTATAAATAAGTCTGTCTGCTTTATTCACTTGATAAAAACTGTATCATAAAGCAAAATCCAAATCACTTACTATATTCATAAGATTCTCACAGAACAGAGTTCCTTAGAAGGATTAGACCAAAGGTAGATAAGGATTTGTTGAACTATTTCCCCATAAGGGGGAAAGAAAGTCTTGGACAGAAAGTGTTAAATGAAGTGAAGAAGGGCAGTTTTTCAGTGATGAAGATGCCAGCCACAGATAGGACTATCCATGTATCAGATAACTTACCAATATTTATAAAGCCAAAAGCACCGGAAATACAAGAAGAAACAGAGAAACACATTAATGCTGGGTTTTAATTCTTTCTCAGTTCATAAAAAGCAAGTGGTCAAAAATAAGAATATAGAAGGCCTAGGGAAAATAATAAGGGTTTTGGTTTTTTTTAAAGATTTTATTTATTTATTTGACAGAGAGAGATCACAGTAGGCAGAGAGGCAGGCAGAGAGAGAGAGAGAGAGAGGGAAGCAGGCTCCCTGCTGAGCAGAGAGCCTGATGCGGGACTTGATCCCAGGACCCTGAGATTATGACCCGAGCCGAAGGCAGTGGCTTAACCCACTGAGCCACCCAGGTGCCCCAATAATAAGGGTTTTAATCTATAAATATCTAAAGACAGAATGTATTTTTTTTTTCAAATATCCACAGAGCATTAACTAAAATGTTGATATGTTAAGCCATAGAGAAAATCTCAGATCCAAAACTACAGGCATTATTTCCTTATCGCAGTATGATAGTGCATAGTCTTGGCTTCTTCTTGACTCTGGGGATAATGGTCACAGATTCAACATTATACTCTTTTCATTCATTCATTCATTTAAATAAAAACAAGATAACTAAAAAGAAAAAGTCACTTTCTAGAAATCTAAAAATATTTCCTAACATTTTGGTCACAGGAAATTAAAACTGAATTTACAGAAATTATAAATGAAATCTAGAAGGTGACAAAAACCGTATTTCAGGACTAGGGAATACAGCTAAAGCAGTATTCAGAAGAATTTGTAGCTTTAAGTATTATATTAGGAAATAAAAATGAATAAACAAAAGTATTCCGCTTATGAAGTTGGAAAGTAAAAATCTAGAAATAGAAGGAAGGATAAAAGTAAAAGGAGAAATTGATCAATTGGGAAATAGGAAAATAATGAATGGTTATTTGGGGAGTGAAAAATAAGGATAAGGATGAGGTAGGAAGTACAAGTACCCAAATTAAGAAATAACAGACAAGTAATTACAGAGATCATGAAATGTGGCAGCAGAGAAATAACCGTAGACCATGAAATAGGAAAGTACCAAAAGTCTGTTCTTTTTGATTCAGTGCAAATTAGATGAATGGATGAAACATGATTTTCTGGAATATAAATTACCAAAACGGGCCCCAAAACATATTATTATTTTTACAGGTGTAGCAGAGAAAACTTGGTAATGAGCTACCCGTCCTACACCTCCCCAAACAGCCAACCCCGTTGATTTTATGGAGGAGTTTTACCAAATAAAATATTCCAGTACTATTTCAGCCATTTTAGAACACCAAAGAGAAAGAAAACTTCCAAATTATTTTTATAAATCAGATGTAACACACTGAGACTGAGGATCAGAATATAACCACAGTCAGCTTTCCTTAATCCCCAGCAGTTCCGTTCTAAGAGTCACTGAGAATGCTGAGTAAGAGAATACTGAACCATTGCTCCTGGGGAAATGTGTGTGTGTGTGTGAGTGAGACACACACATAGGTCTTAAATTCTAAAAGCACTTCCTGGTAGTTTCTATTTTCTTTATTTTATAAAAGAGAGAATGAGGTTCTGGAGGGTCAAATGACTTGCCAGGGCTACCCCACTAACAGGTACCAGAGCTGGATTCCAGCTCCATCCATGAGGGCTCAGAGCTGCGGTCACCGTTTGCACTCACTGCCCCTTACTGTATTCCTCTTCTGATCGTTTCTGTCTGAGAGCTGGAGCAAGAGGCAGAGCACACTTTCACTGGTCTGCACCTTACTGCAAAAACACAGCAAGTGTTAATGCTGTCAATTTGGTGGTTACAAATTTTAGCTAGTAGGCAGATGGGCGAACCAGAAATCTGCAAATAGTGAGAATCAATTGTATATAATCTAGATAATAATTAAAAAAACAAAGCTCAGAGACTAATCCCACTTACGTATCTTGAACCAAAAATTCTAATTAATATCAAGAGAATCTAGTTGCATATCAGAAATATAATGCACCACGAAAAAGTCATTTTTATGCCAAGAAAGTAAAGGAAATTGTTTGGAAATCTAGTAATATACTTGTTTGCTATCTCAGAACTTGACAAGATGCAAAAAAAAAAAAAAAAAAAAAAAAAGGTATTTGAAAAAGTCTATTATTTCCTTGTAACATATGTAACTTCAAATTAAGAATAGACCAGATGAGCCCATTACATCACTGGAATAAAAGACAAAAATCATATGATTGTCTCAAAAAACATAGAAAAAGCATTTGGTAGAATTCAACAACTCTCCATAGCAGACTGGAAATAGAAGAGAACTTCAGCCTCCTAAAGGGCATCTGCCAAAAATCGCACTGGTGATAAATTGAAAGCTTTCCCCTCATATTAGGAACAAGACAAAGATGTCTGTTCTAGCTACTTCTATTCAACATTATACTAGAGGTCCTAGTCAGGGACATTTTTCCAGAGATGATCTACAAATGGGCAAAAAGCTCATGAAAAGATTCTCAACATCATTAGCCTGTCAGGAAAATTCTAATCAAAGCCACAATGAGGTAACACCTCACATCCACTAGCAGGGCTTTAATAAGAAGACATGTAATAAGTGTTGACAAGGGCGTGGAGAAATTGGAACCCTTCTACAATGCTGGGGGGAATGTAAAATGGTGCAAACGCTTTCGTAAAGGGTCTGGCAGGCCCTCAGACAGTGAAACGTAGTTATTGTACAATTCAGCAATTCCACTCCAAAGAAAATACCCAAGAAAAATGAAAATATGTCCCCACAAAAACTGGTACATGAATATTCATGGAAGCATTTTTCATAATAGCCAAAAAGAGGACACAAATCTAATGTCCACTAATGGATGAATGGATAAGTAAAATGTGGCATATTCATGGAATGGAATATTGTTTGGCAATTTTTTAGTGAATTAATAATACAGTAGAGGAGCCTTGAAAACATGCTAAATGAAAGAAATCAGGCACAAAGCACGTATTGTATCATTTCATTAAAACGAAATGTCCAGGATAACCAATCTAAAGAGACAGAAATTAGATTAGGAAGGCGTGAGGGATTTGCAGAGTGACAGCCAGGGATTTGGTGTTTCTTTTTAGGGGCAGTGAAATAGTCTAAAATTGATGCTAGGGATGCATGTATAACTTTGTGAATACAGTCAAAGCCATTGAATTGTATACTGTAAATGGGTGAAGTATATAGTATTCGAATTCTAGCTCAGTAAAACTTAAGAAAATAGATGCATTTTTTTTTTTTAATGTAGCATGCGTACATCTCAGACCAAATGCTAAGACCTTACCCATTAGGGAAACACTAGAACAGTGTTATCTAGTAGATATATATTTCGTATAATAATGAAAAGTTCTTCGTGCTGAATTAATACTCTAGCCATTAGCCAAGTGTGTTGAGGAACTGAGAAACGAAATTTTTCATTTTAATTAAGTCAGCATGTGTGTCTGGTGGCATCATGACATTGAAGCATATTCCAAGCCAAAGCGATCTGTTCATACTGTTTAACATTTCTTTGGAGGGGCCAGCAACAGAAACATGAGAAATAAAAAATACCAACAGGTGGGAAGAAGGTGACATTATTTGCAGATTGTGTCATTATATACCTGGAAACCACAAGAGAATAATCTTGAAAAAATTTTTTTAAAGATTTTATTTATTTATTTGACAGACAGAGATCACAAGTAGGCAGAGAAGCAGGCAGAGAGGTTGGGGGGGGCAGGCTCCCTGCCGAGCAGAGAGCCTGATGCGGGGCTCGATCCCTGGACCCTGAGATCATGAGGGGAGCCGAAGGCAGAGGCTTTAACCCACTGAGCCACGCAGGCGCCCCAATCTGAAAAATTATTACGAGCAGTAGGAAAACTCAGTAAGTAGCTGGGACTGAATCCGAAATTAAATATAGAGATACCAAAATATTTTTTAAATTTCTCAAATTGAAATTAATAAGGAAGGAAAACCTCAAATGTGCCTTTTTAAAAAGTTCCCTGGCGGTCCTCTTCCACTTCCTTTGTCCATGTACTCCCCACCCCCAAGCTCTCCTGGGATGATGAACTTTTTCTTCCCTCCTTTCTCCCCCAGTACTTGACTGTCAGCTGTTGCATTGCTTCCTGTTTTACTGTCGAGGGGGGCCCCCTGCCCTCCTAGGTACTCTGGCTGGGGTCCTGTTCACTGAACTGACAAAAGACAGACTAACAAGAGAAGAGCAGCCAGATTCACTTAATACAAGTTCTACGTGACACTAGCACCTTCATAAGGAAATGAAGACCTGAAGAAAGGGTTAAACCTGAGCATTTTTATGCTCGATTTGACTAAGAGTAGGAAGTCATGGAAAAGATATAATAGGACCAAAAGGTATGAGATAGGGGTAGTGAACCAAGGCGAACTTATAGGAAGGCCTGTTGGTTCAGACGCCTGCCTTGTCCCTCCGTCTCTGGAGATAAGGATGTTCTTTCCTCCAGGGACAAGGGGTACCGCTTTCACAAGAGACAAGGGGGAGGTCAGGGAGTCCTTCAGCCGCAAACACCCAGTATGCCGGCCTGCATGTTCGGAGGTAGCATGTTCCCAGCTGAGAAAGGAGAGGCGAGCTGAAAAGACCTTCCACATGCTTCCACCCCGCCTCTGCCCGGATGTCGTCCCTGGATGCGGACTTGTCCCCACACAGGTGTGAGGCCCTCTCCCTCGCCTCTCCTGGATTCCCTCACTCCAGCTGTCAGGTCTCTCCTGCCTTCTCCCATGCGGGGAGTGAGGGAGGCTGTTGGAGCCCCACTTTCTCTTCCAGCTGCTGCCCCACCGTTCCTGCTCATCTTCACACCCAGCCTCCCCCACAAGTCTGTGAGCCCGTGGTCTCTGGTCCTCTCCTCCCGCTGTCTCTCTTGAACCCACTCCAGTCAGGCTTCGGCCTTGGCCCTGCTCTTGAAAGATTCTGGTTCAAGCCACTGTGGCCCTCCAGGCTGTTCGGTTTAGTGGTCCTGTCTCAGTCCTCGTTTTCCTTGGGCTTTCAGCAGTTTTCCTGGCTCTGGGACACGGGTTCTCCCGGATCTCCTCCTACCTCTCCAGCTAATCGTTTGGCTCCTTGACAGGCTCCTCCTCAGCCTTCTGACTTCTTGTTGGCAGGGAACCCAGGACTTGGCTCTATTTTTCCGTCCGCTCTCATTTCTAAGAACAGTCTTATCCATAGCTTTACATACATCTCTGTGCTGATGGCTCCCAAACGTCTGTCCCTGCTCAGACCTCTCCCCTGAACTCCAGACTTGCATGTACAGCTTCTGACTTGGCCACCTGAGTTTGGATGTCCGGTGGGCGTTTCAGACTCAACAGGTGCAACATCAGCCACATGACCGTCCCTGCCCTCACGTGTTTCTCCTGGTATCTCCCTCTCTGTAATTTGCAGCTTCCTCCCTCAGGGGCTTGGGCTTCTGCCCTCGCACAGTCCTGGTTCTCAAGTCCCACCTTACAGCCTCAGGAAGTCCTATCAGGTTTCCTTTGACAGTATCTATCTAGAATGTAATCACCTCCCACAACCTTTATCCCCACCTGGATTCATTACAGCAGCTCCCTCCCCACTCAGAATCCTTCGCAGTCCAGCTCAGCATGTCTGACACTCCCCTCCTGACCTCCCCCCTCCCAGCTCCCCTCACACACACCTAGCTCAGAGTGCAAGCTTAGAGTCCTTGTCACCTGCCAGGACCTGGTGTTTGACCCCACGTCACCTCTCAGACCGCTCTGCACTGCCGCCCCTGACCTTCCTTCCTCCCTCCAACTCAGACCACACTGCCTTCCTCATTATTCTTCAAGGTGTATTTGGCTGTCCTGCCTGGTTGGCAGGGTCTTCTGCACATGGCTCACCGCCTCACCTCATCTCTGCAATTGTCCCTTCACGGATGCGGCCTTCCTCACGCATCTGCAGGACCACAGCACCGCCCCGCCCTAGCCACCCCCTTCTCTGCTTTACTTCTTATACTGGACTTGTTTACTAAGCAAGGAAATGCTTCCCTCTGCTCTAGATTAAAAATCCTGTGAAGACAGATATTTGTGTCCCCTTTTGTTCCCAGCTGAATTTCTCAACAGGTGAATGCTTGTCACTTGTTGGTCAGTAGCTGTTTGTTGAATGAATGAATGAATGAGGAAGATAGAGCAAAAAAGAGACTGATGAGAAACACAGAATGTGATGGGGGTTGGGTTAATAGTTCAGGCAAAAGGCTCTTCCTTCTCTCTAATTGATACCCTTCCTTGAGCTGTCATTTTCCTTTTTAAAAAATGCATTATTCTTTCCTCATGGAGACATAAACCTCTCGGGATCAAGGACTGAGGTTTTATACCTTGGTTTCTCCCAGCAAATAAATGTTGAGTGATAAGGAAAGATCATTCTCATTTGGCTAAAAAAGCACTCCTGTCACTCAATTTTTACCAAGTTTGTACAATCCTTTCTTAGACTGGTATTTTCCACTCTTTCTGTCATATTGGCTTGATACTACAGAATTTGCTTCTCTTCCCACTGAATGAACGCACCTGCTCAGCAAGGGCTCTTTAGACTAATCAGGGCAAGTCTGCGAAGCGGTGACTTCAGGTGCTCCCGAGGACTTGGTGGTGGCTTCTGTGCGAGCCCCGCGGGTGCTGGTCCCCACAGCAGCCATCTAACCTCCCACACCCTGCTTGGCAGCTATCACACATCAAGGCATTCATCAATTCCAGGGCAGGAATTGTTCCATTCCAACAGATGGACAGGAATCGAACCAGACCATCAACCATGTATGTGCCATAAATATATTTGCTAAGGGCATGATTCCCAGTGCAAAACTTCAAGAACAGCTGTCTTTATCGTGAGCTACTATTTCTTGGTGAGATGATTTGTTATCTAATTCTGAAACAGATGACTTGTATGAAGTTCATCTTTCCCTGGCTTCCCCACTACCAGCGGCCTCGTCATTTTGGGTGCAGTTTCTGTAAACAAAAGTTACTTTCACGAGATTTTTAAAAAACTAACGAGAGGTTTCCTTTGGCAGATTTGGTGTCATTTGTCTAAAAGAGGTGTTACATTTCGAGTATTTCTAGGGAATTCAGATTAAGTATGAACATTTTTTAATGCTTTTCCTTTGAGTACTTTTGTTAAATTACAATATAAACTACTACTTAAATGGTGTTAGCTATACGGTTCCTTAAAAATACAGTACTTTCATCTTTCTATTTCTTTCTGTCATTGTCTTCAGAAAAGATCCTTTCATTCTCCCGACATTGCTTTCCCTGTGGAACCGATGCAAATTAAAATATGAAGTATTTGTTCATTTTGCATTCTTCAGAGGGTAGCTTCTCTTGGTGTACATTTTCACTAGCACAATCCGGCAGGCAAAGTATAAATTGCTGTAAAACTGGAAAAGTGTTTGAATGAGTAAAGCAGATGTTCTCTTAGCATGAAGCAGATGTAAAACTTGCAAGTGTCTGTCTAATAAAGTCTAGCATTTGGTTCCATACAGCTGGTGCCAAGATTACCAATTAATCATGTTTGAATGCTTTTTTACTAATTAGGACCCCCTCAGTTCTTTATACATTCTGGGTATATATAAAGAGAGGGGTGGAGCACAAAAGCTTTCTACCTTTGTACTGTGAGCAGTGGGGTTTTTTCTTTTTTTCCGCCCCATCTTTATAAGGTCAGTCTTCTTTTATCCTTAGAACCGTGTTGGCTATGAAGCCCCCTTCATGTAAATGATTGATCTGCCTCTCCAGTTTGATTTGGGGATATTGGTTTGACATTAGAATATTCCATTGAAGACAGCCGTACTCTGAACACATGAAGCAGCTGGGGAGAAGAAAAGGAATGTAATTAGACTTAATGGTTTTTTGTTTTTTGTTTTTCCCTTACTTGCATGAACAAAAGCTAACATTTGCTCAGTTAACATTAATTCACAGCCTCGGTGGCTCCTTGACCAAGTAGGAGTGTGAATATTATAGAAACAAGTGATACCAGTCTAGTTTTCTGTTAAGAAAAGCAATAGAACAGTTTTTCTCAAAAATTAAAGATGAATGTTGATATGACTGCTAAGAATTGCCTTTACTGCTGTGAAAGAGATACAAATCAGTAGCATAGGCAAAAGCTAAGAGAGCGCCATCATTGTATATTGTCCTTTTTATAGAGCAAGTGTGCTAATGAAAGTAAATTTCAGAATCTGACTGGGCCTTTTTTCCATGTTTGCTTTCCCCGAGATGAACCTGTTTTCTATGGAAGGAAGCTCATTATATAAGATTTGCTACTCTGCCCCTCCCTCCCAGTTTTTTAAAAAAGAGTGAACAAGGGTAAAACATAAGTTTGTTTCTCAAGGTCAGTAATTGGATGTACTCAGGTAACTGAGTACTTCTTCAATGCTTTATTCATGAATCAATTTATAATAGTTTTTCAGACAACAGGAGAAATATTTAAAGGGTAGAAGAGATACATGAAATAATTTCAGGCCTGAAGATAAGTAGCATGAGTGGTTCTTTTCATGAAATGTTTATTACAGTTGAAAAGTCGTCGGAGGTAGGGGAAGAAAACCAAAGGTGTGTTCAAAGAAGCTGATTCGTTAGAACACGCCATGTTTCATGTTTAGCATCCTCCACTGTTAAGGTTGGGTTTGTGGAATCGGGATCTGCTATGGTAGGAAAAACAGAGGTGGAAATACGCTTTAGACCATGTGTGCCAGATTCTAGGACCTGACTTCTTAGACACTGGTGTAAAAGGGTCTGTAACAACAAATTACCATTTTCTTTCGTTTATACTATTATGGTGGAGAGAGAGAGATCTAGATATATATGTAAGTATGTGAAATACAGTATCTAAGAATATTAATATGATTTTTCCAGAATGTCTTCCCCATCCCATCCTTACCACCAGTTGCCTCCAGAGTTTGTTAATGATTTAAATTTCACATTTTATAAAAGCATCTTACAACCAAATTGACTAATAGCTGTCACTTTCAATTTTCAGTTCTTCTAAAATTGAATACTTATTTAAAAGCAGTTTACTATTGTATGTATTTGCCTACATGAGCATCTTTCCACCAGGGTGACACTTGGCAAACTAAAATTCACATGTAAAAGGTCTGCCCCTTTTTATTCAGGCTATCTTATATTCTGAGAATAAATAGGAAGTTATTAATATTATATAATATTGTTAGCTTTTAGGTAGGTGTCTAATGAAATTATAGTTCTTTTCATTTGGGAGGTTTTTTTATACTGTGCCTATTTTGATTCTCCCTAGTATTCCATAAGATTGGTCGTGTGTTTTTTAAGTTTTAATTTGTGTGAAATAAAAGAAAAATGGTAACTGTGACACGTCAGTGTAAATGGAACTAGTTATCTCTATTTTGTAAAATGGTTTGTTAATGGAAAGTTTTAAACAGTCACAAAAGTAGAAAGACTCATATAATAAACTCCTGTAACTCCCACCCAGCTTCAACATTTACCAGTCTTCTATTGTTTTGGTTTGCCAAGATTTCTTAAGACTATATTTTGAAAGGTTTATTTTTTTTCCTTTTAAGTTGTAGTTTTGGATCCTGTTTCTGCCATAACAATAGAATTTAAACAAAAAACAAAAAACTAGGTCATGTAAACCCAGTAGACCTAACTTTATTTCAGGAAGTGGAACGAGAAATCTCATTCAGAACAGAATGTGGGCTGTATTACTCCTACTACAAGCAAATGCTACAGGCTCCAACCCTCATGCAAGGTAATTACAACTAATAGCTTTATGGGGATCTCCTCCTTCCTTTGCAGTATTTCAGCCAAACCTACTTGTGCACTAAAGCATTTTATAAATGCTTTCTAGAACTTGCGTGCTTTTTTTTTTTTTTTTGAACTTAAACTCGTGTACTTTTTCCCTGCTCAAGTAACCAGTGTTTGGCTCTGGAAGGAGTTCTGTAATACCTAACATAACTCTCCTCTGCTCAGCTCTACTCCGTCCCAAAACTCATCTGTTTGCAATTTCTTGGTTTTGCTCCTGGGTTTTTTTTTTTTTTCCCATAGTCATTTTGGAAGAGGTCTTTGCAAGTGAAAGGAGTATTGTCTAAAAACAGGAGGCATTTTGGTGAGAAGACCAGAAGTACAGGGGTCCTTCTTGTCCCCGGTGTCCCCATTCGGTCCTTTATTTTGCAATTACCATTTTTCTACATTTTCGCTGTTGGTGAGTGGTTTACAGCTCAGCCACTATTACTCATTGAAGCCCCGGAAGGGAATTCTCCTACTCACCATGTCCTTTGCTGGGCTTTGCTTGGATTTGGATACATTTTTGGCAAGAATCCTTCATGGGTGATGTATGAAATGTTGGTTGTCTTTCTTTTTGTGCCCGAAGTATCAGTCAGTTGGTTCCTGTGTAGATAGCCAGGGTCCCCCATAATAAGGTTATTACCCATCAGCCTTTCACTTAATGGTTTTAGCAGCCATTGATGCTTATTGCCTATATCTGTCATTTCAGTAGTTACAAATGTGACCTTCTGCATTCCCCTTGTGTTTGTTAGCTGGAACTCTGTTATTTAAGAAGCCTTTTTCTCATCAACTGTTTGATGACCCTGAGGTCCAGTTTATACAACAAAGGCAGGTTAGGTGTTGATTTTCTTTCCCTATGCAGTTGATCCTTGTTATTCATGGAGTCCATATTTGCAAATTCACTTACTCGAACCTCTTTGTAACCCCAGAATCCACACTTATGGGGCTCTGGCAGGCATTCACGGGCATGTGCAGAGCAGCGAGAACACTTAGTCACCTGGCTTGCATGTTCCCAGCCGAGGTGGATGAGGTGATGACTGCTGTCTCCTTTCAGCTCTCCTTCTGCAGTGTCCTTTTCACAGTCTACTTAGGGCCATGCTTTTTGCATTTTTCTGGGTTTTTTTTGGTGATTCTGTGGTTTGAAATGGCCCCTGGCATAGTGCTAACGTGCTGTCTGGAGTTCCCAAGTACAGCAGCAGGCCGTGAAGAGGGCATACAGAGAAAACATGCGTGTTAGATAAGCTCTGTTCAGGCATGCATTAGTGTTATTGGCATGTGTTCAGTGTTAATGAATCGCTCATATATATTGAAGAAGGTGTCTTTAAACAGAAACACATAAATCAAGGCCATGTGTTGATCAGTTGATGAAAATGCATGACCAGAGGCTCATAAGAACATAACCCTGCTAATTCAGTGTTCACTGCAACTTTATGGAACATAACTACTGAGAACAGTGAGTCCGTGAGTTCTCAAAATTGTGATTTGCTTCTTTAGCATCCTCTAAAGCAGTGGGTCTTACTGAGGAACAGTTGTCTCTCTCGGGGACACCTGAAACATCGAGATGCGTTGTGGGTCATCCCAGCTGGGGTGGGTTGGGGACGATTGTGCTACTAGAATGGGCAGAGGGGAGGGATGTTGCTAACCATCCTACAGTGTCTCAGCAACAAGGAATTATCAAGCCTCAAATGTCAAAATACAAGTAGTGTTAAAGTTGAGAAACACTGCTCTTAAAGATGAGAAATCTCATTCGGGTATTTTCTTTCGAATTATCACCATTATTATCTCAGTGCTTCATCTGTTTCATTTCCTCTAAGTTGTTTGTTAAGATCTTCCTTCTAGAAAATTTCAAACATATAAAAGGGTAGAGAATTCTCTGGACATTTTCATATGTCTCTCACCAGCTTCCACAGTTACCAACTTCTAACCTATCCTGTCCCCTCTCTATACCCCGTTTTCAAACCGAATGATTTTGGAGAAACTCCCAAGACAGCATATTTCTGCATTTGTAGACATACCAGTATATTTATGTAAAGGATGGCAACCCCTTTTCTAAATATAACCACATTGCTATTATCACATTTAAAGCACAATTAGGAGATCTCTTACTGTCAAATATCTAGTCAGTGTTCCTCATTTTTATGATTGTCTTCCAGAGTTTTAATATAGTTTTTGAGATTCAGATAAAGTCCAAGCATTGCAATCATTTGCTCTGTCTCTCTCTCTTTTTTTTTTAGATTTTATTTTTAAGTAATTTCTACACCCACATGGGGCTCGAACTCCCAACTCCAAGATCAAGAGTTGCTTGCTGTACTGACTGAGCCAGCCAAAGCCCTCTCTCTGTTTCTTTTAATCTATAGATTTTCTTCTATCTTCTTTTCTTGTAATTTTTTTGTTGAAAACACAATTCATTTGTCCGACAGAGGTGGGGGCACTTGACGGGTACGATCTCTTGTAGGGTCGAGACTGGTCTGTTAATAAGTTCTCAGTTAGTCTTGCACCTAATGGGTTAGCACCATCAGTGAGCATTACCTGAATCTGTTAATTTCATAAGGACTATAAAATAGAGGATGTTGTCAGACTTCTTAATTTTCTTCCAAGCTGGTAGGTGAGAAATGGTATCTCAGCATAGTTCTAATTTGCACTTTCTGTAGGCGCAAGGTTGAGCATCTTTTCATATGTATCGGGACTGTATGCATGTTCTCTTCTGTGAACCATCTCTTCGAACATTCTGTGAATCAGTTAGCTTGGTTACAGCAGCAAATAACCTCAGTGTAGCCACGAAACTCTATAACAACGGGTTTATTTCTTACTTTTATTATCCCGCCCCTATTTGGAACCTGCTGTTGTCATGACAAAGGTAAATAGCCACATTGCTGGTGGAGACACGTGTCATCTTTTCTGAAAAGACGTCACATCCTCTCACATGGCATTGGTCACAGCAAGTCAATGGCCAAACCCATAGGCTGCTTATAGTCCCCAAAGAAGTACTATAGGTCTCATGGCAGGAAGGGCAGAGTGAGGGTATAAAATCCTCCTGGCCTAAATTTCTGTAAAAGAACCTATGGGGTTTTTTTTGCTGTTATTGTCCTCACACAAGTTATAGTTTACCTGTATTCAAGTAAACATGTGAATGTCCCTCTAATATACAGCAAGCTGCTTGAGGGTGGGAGGGTGGTTTTTGTTTGCTATCACATCCCCAACGCCTAGCACATTCTCTGGCACACACACACACTAAAGAATCTAGGAAAAGTCTTGAGTAATTTATGATTGTAATTCTTTTTTCCTGATCTTTCAAATACCAACCTTAGGTTTTCATGGCTTAATATATGATAACAAAACTGAGTCTATGAGGACAATTAACCTTCTTCAACGAATGAATATTTACCAAGAAGTTTTTCTCAGTATTTTATATAGAGTCCTACCAATACAGGTATGTTGTGTTCTGTGACATTGAATTGTTGATACCACACAAAAGTCAAAATCTGCTGTTTTAAATTGCGACTTTCACATATGTAATTCTGATTTTCCACTGGCATGGTAGGAAAGCAACAAAAATCCTAATTTTCTCCAGATATGGTGTGAACTTTGCTCTTCATATATGTTTTTATAAGATTTTTTTTTTTTTACATATAGATGCACCCTGGCTAATAATCATGCATGCAGTCTAGAAGCTGATATATATTTTCATTGAGAAGCATGTAATCACTTGTCCCTTATCTTTAAATTAAAAATTTGGAAATTAGCCAATCACAGTGACCACTTCATGTGGACACAGTTAGATGTGTAGCTTGTCTAAAGAATGAAGCCAGAGTCCTCCAGGCCTTCCTTCCCTCTCCCACTCTGCTAGTGAGAAGAAAGGCCGCCAGCACACTTTTGCCCAGAAAGGACTGATGTAGGCTTAGTGCTTGTAATTAATATCCAGTTGCTGAATATTAAATTTCCACTCTCATAATTTTTGGTTTTGTTTTGTTTGTTTGTTTGTTTGGGTAAGTAGGCCCCACATCCAAGGTGGGGCTTTAACTCTCGGCCCTGGATTAAGAGTCACACCTTCTTAGTGACTGAGCCAGCCAGCTGTCGTATTTTTTAAGTGACAATGAAAATCTAATGAGGGTTCCATAACAAATATTTTTTATTGTTCCTTTTTCCAGAAATATTTAGAGCCAGTTTATTTTTATATTTACACCTTGTTTGGACTGCAGGCGATCTATGTCACGGCCCTGTACACAACCAGCTGGCTCCTTAGTGGGACGTGGCTGTCGGGGCTTCTAGCAGCATTCTGGTACGTCACCAATAGGTAAGTTGCAATCAGTATCCCTTCTCCCTTCCTAAGATGGAAGTGAAAACAAAGGTACTTGATTTCCAGGTCAGAGGAAGTTACTCAGCCACACTGGTTTGTATGGGAGTATTTTCTCTTTGGTTTCCCTAGTGGTGTTTACTTGTCTTATCTAGCAAGGTAGAAAGTCCTACTTAGATATATATTTCCAGCTGAGGAAGAGAACATTAAATGACAGGTCAAGAGAATCATCGTGATAAGTCTAGTCCTATTACCAGTTGGATGTGTGATCATTATTTCTCTGGCCACCTACCTCCTCTCTTAAAGACGTTTAATAGTATCTTTACTATCAGTCTTGATAGGGTTTTAGTGGCTTATAACTAGCAAAGCATTAAGCACTGTACAAATGTAAGCAAGTTCTTATATTATTTAGTTAATATCTGTTATTCTAGATACCAGAGCATGAAAGCATTTTTTATTTTTGTTTTTTTTTTTAAGATTTTTTAAAAATTTATTTATTTGACAGATAGAGATCACAAGAAGGCAGAGAGGCAGGCAGAGAGAGAGAAGGGGGAAGCAGGCTCCCTGCCGAGCAGAGAACCTGACTCGGGGCTTGATCCCAGGACCCTGAGACCACGACCTGAGCCAAAGGTAGAGGCCTCAACCCACTGAGCCACCCAGGCGCCCCATGAAAGCATTTTTTAAAAAGATTTTATTGATTTATTTGAGAGAGAGAGAGAACACAAGAGGGGGAAGGGCAGAGGGAGGAGAAACAGGCTGCCCACTGAGCAAAGAGCTCAACACAGGGCTTGAACCCAGAACCCTGGGATTGTGACCTGAGCCAAAGGCAGACGTTTAACCAACTGAACCACCCAGACACCCGAAGTAGCATTTTTTAAAAAAAACGTAGTCAAGATACACAAATTATTGCTTGACCTGCAGTAGCAACACCAGTATTCAGTAGGAGTTTTCAAACTTCAGCGCCAAGTTCTAATATTGATTTTATTTTATAATCCTAAGCAAATTACTTCTTTTTATAACCTTATTGAGTGCTTATTTTATGTTAACCACTTCACAAAATGCTTTATCTATATTCTTTTAACCATCCTACAGGACAGATACTATGATCATTTTAGAGATGATGAATTTTTTTTAATACAAGATTTTATTTATTTATTTGAGAGAAAGCAAATGTAAACAGCAGGGAGGGGCAAGGGGAAAGGGAGAAACAGACTCCTCGCTGAGCAGGGATCCCGCTGAGGGGCTCCATCCCAGGACCCTGAGATCATGACCTGAGCTTAACCCACTGAGCCACCCAGGTGCTCCAGAGAGATGAGGAAATTAAAGCTTAATAGGTTAAGTTGTGTATGTGTATATGTGTATGTATATACACATGTATATATATACGTGTATATACACATATATACATACACACACATACGTTATACACACACACACACGCTCCAGATTATTCTCCATCAGAATTCAAACACAGCTTGAAAACACTGTTATGCTACCTCTTAACATTTTAACGTAGTATTCTTGCTAGGGTAATTGAAAGTCAAATTTGTTGTTCTATCAGGAGGAGAGAGAAGACATTTACTGTATGCCTAGTCCGTGCAGGGATGCTTCTTGGTTCTGGGTGTACAAAGGTGGAAACTTAGCTATACTTACCATCTGGTGGTTCACATTCCAGAGGGACAAGAAGCTTTTACAAATTATTCCCACTGACAAATTTAAGATTCAGATTTAAACACCAAAGAAATAGAGGGAGAATGAGACACGCCGCCAAATTTGCACTAACGAACTTCGAGGGAAATAAAAGTTCAAAGCAGTGAGGCATGAGTGTATATTTCTGGGTTTTGGCGTCACCCTGCCATGGCTTGGAGCCCAGTTCTACCCCTTAGCTAGCTGTGTTCCTGTGAATGGTGTTCTTAAATTTTCTTAGTGCCACTTGACGGTACAGGGACGCTGACGGTAAGGACAAATCATAACAGCTGAGAAGTAACAACCAGAATCGTAAGTGTTTAATGCCCTACGTCTTTCACTCTAGGAAATCTTTTTAGGTAATTACAGTAAAAATTATTCCTGTGGCCATTTGTGTTTTCTCTGTGCAGAATAGATACCACAAGAGTCGAGTTTACCATCCCGCTGAGGGAGAATTGGGCTCTGCCATTCTTTGCAATTCAGATAGCGGCAATCACGTATTTTCTGCGACCAAACTTACAGCCTCTCTCTGAGGTAAGTTTTTATGGTACTTTATATATTTTTTTAATTTCTCCAGTTTTGTTGAAGAAGTTTCAGAGAATGTGATGTGCGTGGTGTCCCGTCGCGTGTGAGTCATTCTTACTCCATGACCAGTTTTTTAAACTTGAGTTAAATGAAGTTTTCCTTTTCTGAGCTCTTTCCTACTTTGCAAAGGAAATGTTTTCATTTTTGATGTTAAAAACGTACTCTACATTACCTGTCCTCAAATAGTTGCAGTGAAGCCACACACAATTTCTGCAGAACTGTCAGAATCCTTAAGCCACGGCCCTGGAGATGTGACTTGGCGCATCCTCAGCTCCCAGGTGCTGCAGAGTAGACACACCTTACGTGCATATTTATGTGCCTGGTGTCACCTTAGGATAGTTAGAGCTTCAATAACAAATGCAGGGGTTTTCAGAGCAGCAGTTCATGGTCTCTCTGTTTGGTTTGTAGAGATATTAGCTGCCCTTGAGGGAACTTGTCTGCAGGGCTCTTTACGACTAGAGACATGGAAATTACATGAAGGTTTTCTTTTTACAGAGGCTGACACTTCTTGCCATTTTCATATCAACTTTTCTCTTTAGTCTGACATGGCAATTTAATCAATTTATGATGCTGATGCAGGCATTAGTGCTGTTCACGCTGGACTCCTTGGACATGCTGCCAGCCGTGAAGGTAAGCCGCGCCCTTTTCTCTTGTTCAAGGCAGCGCTCTTTAGCGGTTTCCGTCACACGGTGGGGCAGGGGGTTCAGAATGTGCACGTGCTTAACAGTCAGGTCGAAGCTGCTTCTGAGTTACAGTGTACATACACTGGGGTCAATTGAAGTGGAGTAACCTGTGCAGCCTAGTTTGGCCATCTTAACTTTTATTCTGTTTATTCTACATTAAAAGATGGGTTTATCTTAAACAGAAATGTCTTAGATCAGTTGTCCTTTACAGAGCTGTCTTAAATTTTAAAATACAAGCTAGCTCTTGTAAAATGTCTTACTGTGTACTGCCTTTGTCCTTCAAGGAAATCAATGGGAATAGAACACCTTTCTTTGGTACTTCATAAAATGTTCATAATAACATCTATCAGGCTTGAGATGGGAATCCCTATTGCTTGTCCAGAGGCCACACATGGGACGGTGCCATTTTAAGGAAGCTGTTGTTTGTCTCACAGTGTGTGACACCCGTGTGTGCTGCTGTCACTTTATGGCAAGGTGTTTCTCATGTGCAGAAATGTTTTTTAATGTATTGTGGATGTTTTAAAAGTTCTTCATTGTTACTATTCTAAAGTAACAGTAACTTAAGTATTTCCCAATATCATAAAATATTATTTCTAATTCTAAGGGGGCAAGATAGTGTAATATTAAAGAGTTGCATACATTTATTCCTTGTCAAAATTGATGCAGCAAGGGCGCCTGGGTGACTCAGTGGGTTAAAGCCTCTGCCTTTGGCTCAGGTCATGATCCCAGGGTCCTGGGATCAAGCCCCGCATCGCATCGGGCTCTCTGCTCAGCAGGGAGCCTTCTTCCCTGCCTCTCTCTCTGCCTGCCTCTCTGCCTGCTTGTGATCTCTATCTGTCAAATAAATAAATAAAAATCTTTATTAAAAAAAGAGAGAGAGATGCAGCAATCTTTAGAGACTGGCTGAGTCTGAATTAGGAAACAGGAAAGACTGACAGCAAGTATTCCTTGTCCCTCTTCCCAGGGACTGGAGAGGCATGACAGAGACTCGCCACCTGTAGGAGATGTCGTGTGTGTGCTGATGGGAAGTAAACATTTGGGCAGCTAACAGTTAAAGGTCTATATATCTAGAGAGGTTAATCTGTAGTAATAAGAAGCACTAGAAGTCAAAGAAGGTTCTTTGTAGGCTAGAAAGGTTTCACAAAGGTGGGAGACTTGAGCTGGGCCACAAATGAGAAGAGTAGAATTTGGATGGTGTGTTGGGGGAGGATATGACGGTAAAATACAGGGAGGAAAGCAAGTAGATAGAGCAGAGGAAAGAGTGTGTGTGTGTGTCTGTGTGTGTGTGTGTGTGTGTGTGTGTGTGTCAGTCAGTCATATATATAATACTAAATAATGGTAACAGAGCTCCGGGTGCCTCAGAAATCCTCATGCACAAATGAAGTGGAGTCTGTTCATATTGGCTTTTCCTGTTTTGTAACCCTTTGGACTTTGGTCATGGTGACGTGTAAGCTGCGTTTCTCCACGGCCTGCTCTCCTGAGCCAGTTGGTCTCCCTTTCTCTCTTTGTATGTAATAGCGCATTTCCCCCCTTTCTAGCAAGCACTTTCAAAGGAACTCTGTATGTTGTCACATAAAAAAATAAATATGTTGTGCCATTTTGAAAACAACTGTATAAAGTTTTTCTGCAGTGTAATTTCACAGAAAAGCCTAGAAATGTGTTTTCCCTTTCACTGACACTCTCATCTCTAGAAATTTAGACTAAGGAAGTAATCAAACAGGTTTATTTTAGTTTTTAGTTCATTTACTGTAATAAAAAAAAGCTGGCTGGAAACAACCTTAGTCAGTAGCAGTGGAGTATTGTGAAGTAAATATGGTACAGCAGTATAACAGTATCATGTGACCATTATTTTCCCCCTCTCTTTTTTAAAATAAAATACATATGAGGCACTTGGGTGGCTCTGTCGGTTAAGTGGCCAACTCTTGATTTTGGCTCAGGCCATGATCTCGGGGTCGTGGGATCATGCCTTGCACTGGGCTCTGCCCTCAGCATGGAGTCTGCTTATCCTTCTCCCTCTGCTTCTTCCCTGCTTGTGCTCTCTCTCTACCTCTCAAATAAATAAATACAATCTTTTAAAAAAATAAAAATAAAACACATACAGAAAAAGTGAGAAAGGTTTCCGAGAAGATAGACATCAAAATATTAGCAGTCACCTGACCGTGATTGATGAGCTTGATGTTCTAAGTTCCTGTTGTCCTTCAACTCTTTTGACTTTTTCATGGATTACTTTTACCGTTTTCTTTTAAAATAGAAAACAATAAAAGATACTGTTTTGGCACACACACCACAAACCTAAAGAAGAGTACAGGTGATTTACATCATATTTAGTTCTTTACTTCGTTAAACTTTCATAGTTGAAACTATGTTGATGTTAGTGGTAGTAGCTGTAGGTATCAGAATTGGAGGAGGAGCGGCACAGTAATGAAAGAATCCTGAGTTGTACAACCAAGCTGCCACTACTGAGTATGAAAATAGCTAGGTCTTTAAAGTGATGTAACTTCTTGGGGCCTTTGTTCTCTTCATAAACTGGAATCACTGACCTCTGATCACGTCAGATGGGAAAGTCAGAATAGTTGGTATAGAGAAAGGTAATGCATATTCAGAGTCCAATGTGCTGACAAGAAGCTGTATCCTCTTTGGTACATTTCATCTTTTCCTGGAGAATGGAAAATCTCTTACCATCAAAAGCTCAGGTTTCGGGGCGCCTGGGTGGCTCAGTGGGTTGGGGCCTCTGCCTTCGGCTCAGGTCATGATCCCAGGGTCCTGGGATTGAGCCCCGCATCGGGCTCTCTGCTCAGCCAGGGAGCCTGCTTCCTCCTCTCTCTCTCTCTCTGCCTGCCTCTCTGCCTACTTGTGATCTCTGTATGTCAAATAAATAAAAAATCTTAAAAAAAAAAAAAAAGCTCAGGTTTCACTCAGGAATGTGTCTAGGCCATTTAAATATAGAGAGAATAGTAGATGGTAGAAGTCATATACTTTGGCTCCATTAAAGAATATGAAGGCTAATGAAGTTTTATTAACCTGTTGTGAAAACAGCAAGACACATAAGAGGAAATTTTAGAGTACCCCATTTGGTTCCAGACCAGACAGAGGGAATGCACTTGTCCTAGTTCCTCCCACTTAGTGCAACTAAAAGCCCTGGACAGTGTATATAAAACGCACAGAAGATGACTTGGGGTGGGGAAGGAATGAAAATAGGCTGCTTAGAGCCCTGGCAGCTACAGGAAGGATGCGGCAGTGAGGCCCTAGGATTTTCTTTCTGCCTCAAATATCCCAGAGTAGGTGCTGGAAAAGTCAGCAACCAGGAGACACCAATGAAGTCAGGCAGAAGCCCCAAGAAAAGCCAAAAGGATCGGGAAAAGGGAGGCAGTGTTTCTCTAGCAAGAAAGGAAACGTTTGGTCATAACTGCAGTATTTCAGCCAAACAGCACAGAAAGAGCTGCAGCTTCACTCCCACGTCCATCAGCAAAAGGCCGGCGGGGAAGCCACACTTCCACCCTCACCAGCTGCAGCAGGCCACTCGCTTTCTGCCAGGGCTGTGTCCGAAGGCTGCCTTCTCCCAGAAGCATCAGTGCAGGCCGCATGGAGAACCTTCGGCCCTCATCCAGGGGTCGTGAGATATCCCATCCCCTTCGGGACAGGATGGTGTCAGAAGAGATCAACGGGGAACCGGGCTTTTAACCACCATTCAGAAGTAACAAGCCTCCCTCTCTCCCTTCCACCACCCCCCCCCCCCCCCACACACACACACAGTGTCAGTGAAGGCCACGGGAAGTGCAGTTTAATGAGGCGTTCCTTCCCTTCTCAGCCAGAGCCTCGTAGGGAGCCTGAACTTTCCCTGTGTCCCAGCAATGGAACCCCCTTCTCCCCTGTCTCCCAAAAGTCAGTGGAGGCCAAGAGAAAAACCTAGACTTCTAACCCCATCTGGAAATAAGAAAGCAGCATCCTTCTTCCCCCACTGGCATAGCACTAGTGTGGGCTCAGAGGAGACCTGCCGACACAGAGATTTTAAAAGATCCAGAGCCCCATGACATAGTACAATGCAATTGAAGATTACTTCTTATACTAAGAACAAGCAAAATCTCTCTTGAGTGAAAAGAGACAGTCAACAGATGCCAACACCCGACACACACAGAACTTGCATTACCTGAAGAGGTATTTAAAGCAGCCATAACAAATTTTCATCGAGCAATTACAGACACACTTGAAACAAAGGAAAAATAGAAAAATAAGGAGCAAACGGAAATTTTAGAGCTGAAAATCTCTAATAATGACAATTAAAACCCCAGTAGATGGGCTCAGCAGGAGAATGGAGTGGCCAGAAAAAAGAGCCAGTGAACTGGAAGCTAGAACAAGTTAGAAATTACCTCATTTGAACAAGAGAAAATAGCTGGGCGGGGGGTCGGGGGGGGGCGGGGAGGGACAGAGCCTCAGGGACCTGTAGTACTAAACAAAAACTCTAATATATTCTTACAATCAGAATCCCTAAAGGAGAGAAAGAGCATGAGGCTGAAAAATGTATTTGAAAAAGTACTTTTCTGAGGGGTTTGAAGTGGCGGGTGTGTGGGAGGTTGGGGTACCAGGTGGTGGGTATTATGGAGGGCATGGATTGCATGGAGCACTGGGTGTGGTGAAAAAATAATGAATACTGTTTTTCTGAAAATAAATTAATTTTAAAAAATGATTTTAAAAAATGTACTTTTCAAAGGAATATTTGAAAACGTCCCAGATTTCACAAAAGATAGGAACTTACAGAATCAAGAAGCTGAGCTACTGTCAAACATCAGATCTACCACTGATAATCTAGACTTTCTAATACACAGTACTGCTCAATTTTACATTCTGGCTGTTTACCAACAATGTTTCTTACGAACCTAGGATATCATTACATTTATAAGAACTATGTGATCTTGTTGTGACTTAACTGTTCTTTTCTCTAGAATTATGCCTACTTGATATAAAAGGAACGGGCAACACCAAGAAAGACCATCCTTCAGAAAGGCAGATAAAAAATTGTTTTATCTTTTTAAGATGTATTCATGAGTGATTTGTTATCCTTAAAGAGGTCCTACAAATCAGTAAGAAAAATATTTACACCCAATAGGAAAGCAAAAAATAGTTCCTAGAAGGAAAAACATCAAAAAGAATCCAACACTTAGGAATAAACTGAACAAAAGAAGTGCTTATGTTTATACTCTAAACTACAAAACACTGAAAGTTTTAAAGACCCACATAAATTGGAAAGATTGCATATTTATGGATTGGAAGACTCACTATTGTTTAAGATGGCAAATTATGGTAAATTATTGTACAGATTCAACACGCTTCCTCTCAGAATCCCAGGTGAATTTTTTGCAGAACTTGACAAGCTGATCTTAAAATTCACGTGGAAACTCAAGGGACCCAGAATAGCTGAAACAATCATGAAAAAGAGGAATAAAGTTGGAAGACTCACACTTTCCAACTTCAGAACTTACTTCCAAGCTATAGTAATCAAGACAGTGTGATACTAGTAGAAGGATGGACACAAATCAATGGAATAAAATTGAGAGACCAGAAATAAATCTTCAGAAATAAACAGTCAATTTGATTTTCAGCAAGGGTGCCAAGATAATTATGGAGAAAGAATAATCTTTTCAACAAATGGTGCTGGGATAACTAGATAGCTACATGTGAAAGAATGAAGTTGGACTCCTCTCTCTCACCATACACAATAATTAACTCAAAATAGATCAGAGATTTAGTTGTAAGAGCTAAAACTATAAAACATTAATTTTTTAACTATAAAACATTTAGAAGACAGGAATAATTTTTCATGACCTTGGAGTAGACCAATCCTTTTTATAAGGTTCCAGAACCAAAAGCACAAATGACTAAATTAAAAATAAATGAGTTGGACTTCATCAAAATTTAAAACTTTTGTGCTTCAAAATATACCATCAATGTGAAAAGACAACTCACAAAATTGGAGAGAATATTTGCAAATCCTATATCTGATAAGGCAGTTCCAGAATATATAAAGAACTCTTACAACTCTCTCAACAATAAAATATGGGCAGATGATTGGATAGGCATGTCTCCAGAGAACAAATGCAAATGTCCAACAAGCACATGAAAAGATGCTCAGCCTCATTACTCATTAGGGAAACACAAAACCAAAATAAGATACCATTACCTTCCCCCACACACACCCCCCACCCCGAACTCAGATGGCTAAACTCTAAAAACAACAGCAAAGACAGATGATAACAAATGTTGGCAAGGAGGTGAAGACTTTGGAGCTCTCATATATTGCTGGTGGGACTACAGAATGGCGCAGCCAGTTTGGAAAACAATTTAGCATCTCCTCACGTGTTAAACATAGAGTTACCATGTGATCCAGCAATTCCACTGCCACGTACACACCCACGAAAAATGAAAACATAGCCATGTAAGAATTTGTACATGGATGTTTGTAGCAGCATGATTCATAGTGGCCAGAAAGTGGAACCCGCCCAGTGCCCATCAGCCGGCGGGATGTTGCAGAGATGATGAAGATATCTTAAAATTAGATTCTGGTGATATTTGCACAACTCTGTTAACACTAAAATCATGAATTTAGATAGGTAAATTTTGTGCTATATGAATTATATCTCAATGAATGTATTAAAAAAGAAAAGCAGTGTCTTCACTAACCAGTAATTGTACTTCTAGGAATCTGTCATTTGTTCCTCCCATATTTATCAGGTGACACTGTTTTAGTGGGTGTTGTCGTGGGTGCTAGGGTACAACAAGGAATGAGTTAAGGAGTGACAGTAGTCCCCACCCCACCCTCACCTCATCTGCGGCTCCAGTTCTGTGCAGTCAACCCCAGTGAGCAGCAGATAATCCGCCTTCTGACAGACCGTCGGTAGTAGCCCAACACTGTCCCCACGCCTCTCGCACCCACCTCCGTCTCCTCACCTGGCTCTTTTACCATGTCCCATCATCACAAGAAGGGTGTCCAGTATAAGAGATATTTTGAGAGAGACCACCTTCACATAAACTTTGTACAGTATATGGCTATAATTGTTCTATTATTGGTTATTGTTGTTAGTCTCTTACCGTGCCTCATTTATAAATGAAACTGTGTCATAGATACATATGCTGTGTACAGGGCTCAGTACTCTCCATGGTTTCAGACATCCACTGGGGCTCTGGGAACACATCCCTGGCAGATAAGGGTGGATGAGTGTAACCAGATACCATGATCTGAGAATTTTTTTAAGAAGATGTTCGTAACATTAATTTCAACAATAATAAGAAGCTGGAAACAAATGAGCCACTGGCAGACAAATCATGGCATCTGGTAGAATGTTACGTAGCCATTTAAAATTAAGTTTTCACAGAATAGTCCTTGACGTGAGAAAATGATACAATGTAATGTGAAATAAGTAAAATGTTACATGAAATATCACACACCACTATGAAATCAATATTATTTCTGTAGGTAATGGTGTTAGATTTTGATTTTAGAGCCCACCTTTCCATCAATTACTATTTCTTTTTATGTTTTCCTGGATTTTCTAAGTCTCCTACAATAAAGTATTGTATCTTTAGAATCCTAAATTCCAAGTTTCTGTTAACACCAACCAAAAGCACTGAACTGTGGCAGGCCAGGCCTTTAGGTGCTAGAAAGAGATTTGTTTCCTTTGAGGCGAAGAAAACAAAACTATGAGGAAATCTGATTTGCTGATAGGAGCAGAATATTTCATAAGCGAATAAGAGTATGGAATTGTCCAATTTCAAAGAGGAGAGGAAGTATCAAGTCTTGGGGCACCTGGGTGGCTCATTCAGTTAGGTGTCCAATGCTTGATTTTGGCTCAAGTCATGGTCCCGGGGTCTTGGGATCGAGCCACCTCCGCGCTCAGTGGAGAGTCTGCCTGGGATTCTCTCTCTCCCTCACCCTCTCCCCAGACCCCTCGCTTAACACTCCTGTGTTCTCTCTCTCTCTCGAGTAAATATATAAATCTTTTAAAAAGGAAAAAATGTATCAGCTGTTTATTAGAGGCTGTCATTTTTTCTTTGTGGCATATTTTCTATGTTGAAGTTGGTTGAGTTTTGCATCTGTCAATATCAACCTGTCAGCAGTTCTTCTACACCAAGAGCTGTCTTTAGTGAGAGCTCATTATGTGCTAGGCATTTTAAAACATCACTGCATCCAGTCCTTATGCCAGGCTGATACGGCAGCTCTGAAGAAGGTGTCATCACCCCTGTTCTGCATGAACCCCAGCCAGCCTGTCAAGGCCCCACAGCTGGTTTGCATCAGAATCAGCGCTATAGCTAGCACAGGTGCCGGTGACCTCAGGGCTTACGTTCTTGACCTCGGCACTGTGCTGCCCGCTCCAGACCCAGGAGGCAGGGAGTCAAAGGCCTCACTCTGGGAGGAATTGTCCATCTAATCTAAGTCAGCACACACACAGGAAATGCAGCAATAAAAGACACAGGCCTGCAGTGCGGAACATTCAGAAATCACAGAATATGAAGAAGTACTGTAGACAGTAACTATAAAAGAATTCTGGAGAAAATGGAAGGCTGCAGCTTGCATTTGCCCGTTTCCAGAATATGTTTATGCCATTGTTTGCTACCTGTACTTCCTATTATCCGTTTGTTCTCTTCTTAATTAATACTACAAGATTTTAAGTTCTGTATAATTCAAAGATAAATACAGGATGTAAATGATTCGGTTTGGGGGACTTGTTTTTAGACTGAACTGCTTGAAGCCCCCTGTGTTGTTTGTGATTCGAAATGTATCCAGCCAGCGTGTCAGCATGTGCTGGTCTCTTGAGAAACCCATGTATTTAGTTCACCATCTCATCTCCCTTGTTGCAGGCGACGTGGCTGTATGGCATCCAGGTGACAGGCTTGCTCCTGGTCTGCATCCTCCAGTTTTTTAATTCTATGATTCTCGGATCGCTGCTTATCAGTTTCAACCTTTCAGTATTAATTGCAAGAAAACTTCAGGTAGGACATATTTGTGTCCTTTTTTTTTTTTTAAAATTCTGTGGGTAGTTGGGCCTTATTTTCATACAGCACACAAAGGAAAATGTCTGACCACATTCCCTCTGAAAAGCACTGAGGTCATTTTTTAGGTGTCTTTTAAACATGCATGGGAAAGCATTTCTGTTTTGTAGCTTTCTGCTGTGCCATCCCTTCGTTTTGACATGTTTCTTTTCTTAGAGAATTGGAATCTTAGTTCAGGGATTAGCCAAAGATGTTTATTTGAATGCCATTGATAGAAAGTTGAAATAAAAGAGCAAAAATCTTTAAATTTTATTGTGTATGAATTCAAGAGTAAGAAGAAGCTATTGCTTGGGGGGGGAGGGTGTTCGTCGCGGTGTCTTTTAAGTTGGCAGCACCGTATTAGTGATGGAGCCGCGCGGCTCTTCACCCCATCCGTATCATGCTGTTGGTTTGTAAGTGAATTAAAATTCACTCAGAATCTCGAGAATCACAGGACTTAAATTTAGAAGTATGGGGACCTTTCCTAGGGTGTCACGTTTGAAAACATTGGCCTGATCTTTTGGCTTTATTCAGTAATTCAGATTTCTTAAAGTTACATGGGATTTAATTAAGAGTCCGTTGTTTCTCTTCATATAGTGTCATAAAGCCTGTTTTCTTTCTCATGAGCATATGAGAAACATTTCTCATAACCACTTTTATATCAAGAAGCTGTTTTACTTTCTGCTTTGGGAAGAATAAATCCTTTCTCTTTGGAGTGAGAGCTGTCATGGCCAAGCTGTCACAATGACTTTTAAACAGGCTTTAGTTGATTATCTGAAACAGTAGTTCTCATTCATCCTAACTTTAATTATAAATAAACATCATGCAATTTAACTCATTAGATATTATATTTGATAATCTGTAAAGTTATCTAAGGGTTGTAAGAAAACCATTATATATCAAAGAGCACAATTTACCCTTTTTTATACAGATAGGTCTTTAATTGGGTTATGGCTGTGTCTGTGCTACATGAATTAATGGGTCAGTGATCGCAAGATTTGTTCATTCAGTGTATCTTGAGTACCTTCTGACAGACTCCATACTCTGGTTGCAAAGGTCTTTAAAAGAGAAAGAAAGACAAGGACAGTTTTCTGATCTTAGGAAGCTTATTATTATTAATTTTTTTAAGTGAAATAATTAAGGAGGCACTTTATTTTTTTTTAAGATCTTATTTAGTTATTTGAGAGACAGAAAGACAGAGATAGGGAGAGAGAGAGCTCAAGTGGAGAGGAGAGGAGGAAGCAGGCTCCCGGCTGAGCAAGGAGCCCATGCGGGGCTCAGTCCCAGAACCCTGGGATCATGACCTGGGCCAAAGGCAGCAGCTTAACTGACTGAGCCACCCAGGTGCTCCTGGAAGCTTTTTATTAAGGAATTCATTTACTCTTATGTTAGAAATGTACAAATATTAAGACATTGTAACCTCATAAAAATTAGGTTCTATTTTCCACATATATTCTCTATGTTGCATGATCTAATGTTTTAAATCCTGAAGTAATCTCATCTTAAATGTTTATGAAGTAACGTAAGGATTAAAACTCAACTGTTTTAATTTCTAGAAAAATCTGAAGACTGGAAACTTCCTAAATAGGCTTGGGAAACTGTTGTTACATTTATTTGCAGTTTTATGTTTGACACTTTTCCTCAACAATATTATTAAGGTAAGTTAATAAAATGACCTTTAATTTACATTACTACAGAATTTCCAGTTTTACTTGTAACAAGCTCAGCTTTAACTTTGTTTCATAACTGTTGTTTTCTTGATTTTAGTCACTGACTTCTGTTTACTCTTTGTTAAAGATATTTTTTATCCATTTATTTAAGAGAGGGAGCATGAGTGGAGGTGGGTAGGAGCAGAGGGAGAGGGAGAAGCGTATTCCCCGCTGAGCACAGAGCCTGACATGGGACTTGATCCAATGACCTTGAGATTATGTCCTGAGCCAAAGCTTAATAGACTAAGCCACAGGCGCCCCTATTCACTCTTTAACCAACTGAGCCACCCAGGCATCCCAATTCACTCTTTAATATGTCCTAGCTTGAACTCACTTTCTGAGTTATTAAACTTTTTGTAAAAGCTCAACTTTAAAAGCATTAAGTGTTTCTCTAAATTTAAAAAATTCTGCTTTTGAAGAGAGCATTTTCTTGCACTGTGGTACCAAAAACAGATGACGTGATTTTTTATTGGGTCAAATTAAATAAACTGGCAGGGCATCTGGCTGGCTCAGTTGGTGAAGCATGCGACTTTTGGTCTCAGGGTCGTCAGTTTGAGCCCCACATTTAGTGTGAAGCTTACTTTGAGAAAAAGGAGATAAATAAACTAACTGTACTATCCGAAGCACAGTGATTTATTAAGATGATTCTGCCCCTCCTAGAAGGCTGGTTTCAGGACAGGAGACATCTGCATGTACATGACAGACTCCTTCTCTTCCATAGGAGAATGGCAGTCCCTCTTCCTGTCTGTTGACTATCAAAGACTCTTACTCATCCAGCCGCATTAAACACTTCCACTCTGGGTCCTTGTCACTCTGTTCTTAAACCCCAGAGTTCAGTACTTATCAAAAGCTTATTTGTGCAGAGCAATCAGCATTTCTGAAGGATTGGCTGAAAGATACGCAGTTCATCCATTCCCCCACTCTAGATACTCAGTGATCTGTGCCTGGATTAAGTCAGGAGAGAGCTGCCTGCCCGGACCATTGATTCTTGACTTCCCGAAGAATAACATCTATTGAATTGTACTTGATGTCTTGCCAACTATGTACAATGAGAGGAATTAGAAAAAATCTTCTTTAAGACTCCTGCTGTTTTTACTGTAGCCATGGGGAAAATTTCTCTTCAGTCTCAGTTCTAGGAGTGTTAGGATCTCTTTTGAGCAATTGGTTTGTTTTAATCTTAGAACCTGTGCTTTTATCTCCATCTGCATTTGCTAGTTTAATGTGTAAGCCCAAATTTGTGGCTCATCTCTAGCGAATATATTTTAGGTACTAACCTCACTTCTCAGATTCATCTTTTCTTTTCTATCTTCATTTTCCTTCTGACAGAAGGAAAAACTTCTTTACCCATCTATGGTAAAAAAAACCCCATCTATGGGTTTTTTAAACCCATCTTTACCCATCTATGGGTAAAAAACTTCTTTATCCATCTATGGCCGATGGATTTTTATAAGCCATATAGTAAAAATAAAATTATATGAGTTATAATCACTAATGATGTGCACTGGCATTTGTCAGTTCCTGCGGAGGCCACCACGGGGGCCTCCATTGTCTTTGTGTGGCTGAGTCTTCTGTCAGTTGTGTCTGCAGACAGAAACCCCTAAGCCAGACAGGCCCTGTGGGCTCTGTATTTGTTTGAGGTTTTAGATCATCATATTACTGGTTTTCTGATCAAAACATTTGTACTCTGCCGGGCTTCAGCCCTCTCCCTCTCCCTGAGACCAAAGAAGCTCATCTTTTATCTATTTTACATGTTGAACTAACACGTTAAGATGGTTTGAAAAAATGATTCTGCTTTAAAAAAAAGAACAAAAGGAACAGAGGGAGCTTGAAAGTTCTCCTGTTAGGATTCCTCACTTCTGGGACACCTGGGTGGCTCAGTGGGTTAGGCCTCTGCCTTCAGCTCAGGTCATGATCCCAGGGTCCTGGGATAGAGCCCTGCATTGAGCTCTCTGCTCAGCAAGAAGCCTGCTTCTCCCTCTTCCACTCCCCTACTTGTGTTCCCTCTCTCTTGCTATGTCTCTCTGTCAAATAAATACAGTCTTTAAAAAAAAGAATCCCTCACTTCTAACAACTATTGAGAATATTTGCTGATTTTATAAACACATGTGCACACAATCCTGTGAAACTGGACACTGAATATGTGTATTCAGTGGGAAATTATCAGGAAACCACGCATAAGGCACTCATAACAATTTTCATTTTCTCCCTCCCTGATAGAAAATTCTTGATCTGAAGTCAGACGAACACATATTTAAATTTCTGAAGGCAAAATTTGGGTTTGGAGCAACAAGGTATGACTGAATTTAAAATTTATGTTTGCTTTTTTATATTGAATCAGCAGGGACTTTAAAACTTAAGTTATCATTATGCCTTCAACTATAAAATCCAGGTTCATTTTGAGGAAAAAAGTGTAGTTTACTTGTCTTGTACTGAATTTAATACTTTGCTTTCTTTTCGTTTGTTCCCTAGAGATTTTGATGCAAATCTATACCTGTGTGAAGAAGCGTTTGGCCTCTTACCTTTCAATACCTTCGGAAGGCTTTCAGATACTCTCCTCTTTTATGCTTACATATTTGTTCTGTCCATCACAGTGATGGCAGCCTTAGCTGTCGCCTTCCATAATCTCAGGTACGGCATGTTTCAGCAACCTCTCCCATGCTTTAATGAACTTGATCTGTGTTGGAGAAAAATGGCAGAAAAAAGTTGAAGTTCAAAATATCAGACCTCAGACAGGGTAGTATGGTTCAGCTCAAAGGGGGATCATAATCAGATTAGAGTGGACCCCACACGAGTATGTAAGGGTTGACCAGATAAGAGACAGCAAAAAGGCAATGCAGTAGAGACTGGTCTGGGAACAAGGTCCTCTTTGAGCAGTTCTCTCTTGCCCTTATTATGGAATGGGGATACCCAGGGGACTTACTCTGCGGGGTTTTGTGGGGAGTAAATAAGTTAAAATAATAGTACTTAGAATGCTGCCTCTCTCCTAGAATATTTTGTAGATTTTAGCTGTCATTCGCTGGTGTTGTTACTGACTCAGAGTCTCTGCTTTGTTCTCGTTATTAATTTCCTGTTGTTTTTCTACCTTTCTTCTAGCTGCCTTTGTTATTGCTCATGAAATATCAAGAGTTAACTCTTGCGTGTTTTGTTGCATCTTGCTCAGGGGCTTGTAAAAGGGGAGTGGACTGTAACTGTTAGCATCTGCCAAAGTCTTCAGTAATAATTGACTGTGTCTAAAAGGCTGAACATGTCTACTCATCTGCTAAAAGAAAGAGTGAGGGAGTATAAAGACTTTTTTAAAGCTTGTAGAATACCTGCCTACAAAGCTGATGGAGGTTTTTGCATTTACTACCCATGTTAAATTGAAAGAAAATTAAGTGTAAGAAATTGAAGCTACTGTCATTTGTGAAAACTTAATGAAGCTCAGAAGGAAGCCCTTTTCTCTGTAGTTATCTTGCCAATTAAGGTGCTGGTGAGCTGTGATTCGCAGCCACCAGAGAGCTGTGCTGGGAAAGGGCATTAGCACGAGTCCAGATCAGTTGAGATGTTTTATGATTATTAAGAGTGAAGCCACATTGAACCATGAAAATACTTCATTGACTATAACCTATTTCAGTATCTTTCAGAAGTGTTCTTAGCCCGATATCTTGCCCAAGATAAAATTTAGCCCTGTGAAAATAGATGGAAATTATTCTAGACAGTGTAATTTAATATTATTCCAGACACGCCAGGTGTCGACAGGACTCTAGACTGCATGCAAAGCAGGAAGTTCAGTTGGCCTGCAGTCTTTTGTGAAAATGTCTGCCGTGCTCAGTGTGAATCTATGAGCCGTCTCTGCAAGCCGACTTGCTGTATGATTGTAGGTAAAGATTTTAGAGCATCCTCATCTACCAGGTAGGGGTATCAGAACCTTATTACAAGAAAAGCATTAAAGTAAAGCTCATTATAGTGATGTAAGAATTATAGTATCTTAATATTAAATAACTGTTAAGTCATTTTAAGGATATTTTATCAATGCCAAGTATCCAGAGTATTTCTATCATTTTAGTACTAGGAAGGATGATACTACTATGTTTACCCGACACATCTGCATTCGTGTAAAGGGTAGGACGGTGTGGGGATTAACTCAGGGGCTCTGTTCACGGGACTGATTCGAGCTTTCCAGCTTGGCGGGGGAGATGGGGAGAGGTGTTGCAAAATTCTCTCAGGTATCAAGGGGAGATGAGAACATATGTTCTCCTTGTCTGGAGCACTCTTTCAGTAGCAACATAGAAGCCAGAGTTTGGGTTGTGATATAGAACATCTAAGTAAAGGTTATTACCAGTGGTGAAAATTCCCCGAGTATATCAGTTTGATTTTCATGGGAATGTAGGGTGGTGAAAGGATTTCTAGGAAAGAAGAGTTCTCTAGTAGCCTGGAAGCATCATACATACCCAGGTCTATTGGATTTTATGAAGGGTAAGTGGGGCCTTGTAAAGGTACTGGTTTTATCTTAAACTGGCAGCCCTTCCTGCTGTTTCCGTATCCCCTTGACAGCAGAAGGTGCAGTGGCCGAACTCACTCGCCCATCTCAGAGTCTCTAAGGTTCAGACAATGAGATAGGACAGTGCGCTCTTCCCCGGTGTGATGAGTTTAGAGTACAGCATATCCCCCGTGCAGTGTTCTTGCCACAATAAATGAACTTGGCTCTAATAATTAACCTCTAGATCTAATTTCAAGTTTATAAGGAGCATGGGAATAGAGAAATGTATTCAACACCTCCACAAGGAGACAATCAGCCAAATCCAGAAGGTGGGAGTAGTTACAGGACAAATGATACATTTCCTTCTGCCAAAAAACGACCTCCAAGTGGAGGGCACTTGTATTGATTGAAAATAATTTAAAGAGACATTGATGAAATGCAGCGTGAAAGCCGTGGGTCCTAATTCAAAGAAACCACCTGAAAAAAGCAGTGGCATTAATGGAAAATAGAATATGAATTGAGTGTTGACATGATAAAGAATTATTATTCATTTTCTGGGTTAATTATTCTAATGTAGCCAAATTTGATTAAAAAAATCATGTTAGAGATCTTTAATGGGTATTGGTTGGCTAAAATGTGATCATTTGTTCAGAAGGGAACTGATTTCCATGTTTATGGATTTGTTTTTCTCTTTTCTTATTTGTAAAAACTTGTAAAATGCTAGTAACTCATGAAATATCTCTAAAGAAATCTTGTAATTTAAGTGATCCCAAAAGAATTTTTTCTACTTCCTTTTAATTTAAAGGGTTAAAGCATTCTAAATTTTTACTCAAAATGAAATTTGTTGTATTCTAGTTATTAATGCATTATAACAGTTTTATCCTCACAAATTCAGAATTTTGATATATGTTGATTCGTTTTATCTTAGAGCAGTAACACATTTCTAAATACATGAAGGCATAAGTTTCTGGTATCTTTAAAAAAGATTTAACTAACTTAAAATGATGTATCCAGCTTCAATTTTGTATGTGTGCTGTTTTATTCAGTGATTCTACAAGCCAACAACCCCCGGGTCAGATGGGGAAGTGCACGATCCTCCTGAAACCAGAAACCGCTTACAACCTAATACATACCATTCTGTTTGGATTCTTGGCATTGAGTACAATGAGGTATTTTTTTTTACCTGTTTGCTGGATTGATTTTTTTTGTTCGATCACTCTTTACCTGACATGCTTTAGCAATGCAGCTTAGGTACTCACAGTCCTCTTCACTGATAATTATGGTTCCCATAAAAATGTCCTTGTTTACCATCTTCTCTAGTATTAAATATTATTAGTAACCAGTCTTTTCCTCATTACTAATAATCCTCCATTTTTACTTATATGATTTTCTCAAAAGGCAATGAAATTCATAACTAACCCTTCGGCAGACGGTCCCCACACAGCCTCAGTCAGACTTTCCTCCCACAGACGGCACAGCTGCGTCACACTGCGGGTCTGTCCACAGTTGGCATGGGTCCACCTCTCCTGTCTCTGTCTTTCCAGAATGAAGTACCTCTGGACGTCACACATGTGTGTGTTCGCATCGTTTGGCTTATGCAGCCCCGAGATATGGGAGTTACTCCTGAGGTCGATCCGTCTTTATAACCCAAAGAGGGTCAGTGCTGTCCCTTTGCTATTTCATTTTCATTTTTATGAGTTTTAGGATTTCTTTCATGCCAGTTCCTATTGTTTTCAGTAGTTGCCTCTTCCCCAGTCTGATGAAACAGAGACTGCTGAAAATAGATAACTGACACATTATGATTTTTTATTTTATTTTATTTTGGGGGGGCCCAGTGCAAGCAGAGGAAGGGGGAGGGGCAAAAGGAGAGGGAGAGAGAGAATCTTAAGCAGACTCCATGCCCCGGGCAGAGCCCAACGCAGGGCTCAAGCTCACCGCCCTGAGATCATGACCTGAGCCGAAATCAAGAATCGGACACTTAACCAACCGAGCCATCCAGGTGCCCTGACACCTTATGATTTTGTAAGGAGTTATTTTTTAAATAATTTTATTCTGAATCTTAATTTTATTTTTTAAATCATTTGTTTTTTTCCCAAACCGTAACTTAGATATGCTCATTATACTGAATTTGGAAGTACTGTAAGCATACAAGGAAAATTAAAACTCATCAATAACCCCATTATCCGGAGCTATCACTATTATTATCATTATAAATTATACTTAGAGCATATATAAGTGTACAGTTATGACAATAAGTACAGTTATGACAATATGACAATATGTAGTTTTGAGTTGTTCTCCCCTAAATATTCACAGGCGGCAATATGGTAGAAGCTATGAGTATCTCATGAGTGATCGGACCCTAACATTGACTTAGTTGTTGGGCAAATTGGAGCCTCATGCTCCATTAAAGGACATTTTTGTTGTTTTAAAAAGAAAGAAGTTATGTGTTTACAAAGCAAAACTGTAAGGCAAAAATACCTGTGATCTAAATAATGTCTTTCTTATATAGATATGTATAATGCGATATTCAGTACCGATATTAATACTGCTGTATCTGTGCTACAAGGTAAGACTGATTTTCCTCATTCTTTCCATCATTAATCTAGCGGAATAATTGCTTTGACTCAATGTACTGTCTGTTATTGGCAAATGGAATGATTTGCAGAGGTTACAAATACCTCCTTTGCTTCTCATGAAGGCACTTGGCATTGATAAGAAAACTGATCTGTTTCCCAAATAGTATTTAACAAGTAAAAATATTATAGCAAAAACAACTACAGTTTAATTTTTCTAATTAATTTTGATTCTGACTTACTATTAAGCTGATGCAAATTCTGAAAAGAAAGGTGTTTTCAGACCTATACTGAGGTGAATAAAGTAGAAAAATAATTTTTCCCTGTTACCCACCTTATAGAGAGTAAGAGATCCTAAAATGTATCTTACTTTAACCTACATATTTCATTAGATGCTTAAAATCATCTTTGTGAGAGGCTGGGTATATATGGTCCCAGATTAGCCTCATGAGCTGTCCTTCAGTTTGAGTAGGAAATCATGAACTTCGTATTCTCAGGTGACTGATTTCTGAAATAACTTTAACTGTGCTTCGTTTTGAGAATGCTCCTCAAGAGACAAGGAGTCACCAGTCAGGCTATTTGGTGATCCTTTTGTCACATCTTTGAAATTTAGAGGCTTGAATCTGTACCTGGGCAGGGAGCCCAGACTCTTGCTATCTGGTTGAGCTTTTACCCTCTTTTTAAAAAATCTGACGTATTTTTTTAAGTTCATATTTTTTCCTTCAAATTTGGTTTTATGTTAGAACAATAGATGTCCTACTCTACTGTGTATAGCCCCTCACTTGGGCTGGGGGAAGGGGGTGCTACGGGGGGTCACCCAAGGAGAGGGTCAGCTAGAGCAGCTCAGCGTTTGGTTTTATTTGCTTATACTTTCACATAAGATTTTATCTGAAGCCAAACGTTTTAGGCTAAAAATCATGTTTGCTCATCACTATATTGGATGATTCTACTGTAAATATTTCAAAAATTTATGCTCTATCGTGTTCCTATCTATCAAAGCATCTACTGTTGCAGGCAGAGCGCTGTGCTAACTCCAATACTGGAAAACATAGAAATAGGTTATTTCTTCCACCTGGCCTCTGGGAATTTTATAGCTCTCATGTAAATAAATGAAACTTCTTCCAAAGCTCTGGAAAGCAATGACTAAAGACTAAACAGAGTGTATGTTTAATAACGAAGGAGGTAGCTTGACCTCTCCACATTGCCTCTGAGTGACAAAACACCCTCCTCACAGGAAAGATTGAGCTCACTGTGCTTCTTGGCTCCCGCTAACGATGTACGCACACTATGACGGTCTCTTTCCTACAGTCACTCTGTGCGTAGGCTGAGTTCTTAAGTGTCAGCTATGTATTTGGAATTTTACTGATTTTTTTTTTTTTACAGCTATTTGAGGACTTAAGTCTCTTGTTCTTGGTAAAATTGAGGAAGGAGAGTGTAGGAGAAATAAACTACACGGTACAGCACTGTTTCCCAAAATGTGGTCCCCAGAGAAGCAGCGTCAGCATCACTTGGGAACTTGTCATAAACACAGATGTTTGGGTCCCACTCCAAACCAGACCTCCTGAATCAGAAGCTCTGGGAGTCGAGTCCAGAAATGTGTGTGTCCTCGGCCCTCTAGGTGGGGCTAATGCAGAGAACTGGGCTTCTCCGCGTTGGCGCTGTTGACACTCTGGCTAGGTAATTCCTTGTCGTAGCTGACCTGTGTGTTACAGGATGTTTAGCAACAACTCTGCTTTCTACTCCCTTGTTGCCAACAGCACCTCCCTCCAGTCCTGACAATCAAAAATCTCCAGACATTGGGAAGCCTCCCCTTGGCATGGAGCCAAATCCCTCCACCCACCCCTCTTGAAAATCATTACTATTAAAAAAAAAAAAAAAAGTGATAACACCAAAAGAACCCATCATTTCCAGGAAATCTACACAGACATTCTTTGAGTAAGAGAGTAACTCAGAAGAATCCCTCCAGAGATTAGCCTAGCATTAGCGCAGCTCTTCTCGGCCCTTCTCCATCCTCCTCAGGCCTGGACTTCAGGAGAAAGTCCAGCTTTCACTACACAAAGCAGTCTCGATATTCCAGCCTCTCAAAATGTGAAATCACAAAGACAATAGAGGTATTACATATATTAAGAAGTACCCTGAAACTGAGGAAACTGGAAAACAGCTGTTGAAGATTTACCTATAAGTAAAATAAACTGGATTTCAAAGCCTGACTTTGAGGTTCATGGAGCAATTGTAATGAGGAGTTCAGATTTTCTCGCTCCTAGCAGTTTTGCTGTATGTCTCTTTAGGACAGTCCTTTTTAAAAGGGAAAAGCATGCACTTCACTCTAAAACCAGGAGTTTAATAAAATTACTACCCTCGTGTTGATGAACTTATTGGCATTGCTGAAATACCATTTAGAAGGAACAGTTAGTGATCCAACACTTATTTTCACGTTTATCATGTTTAAAAAGTTTATCATAAGACAGTGTTACTAGATTTGAACATTTTCAGAATTAACAGCAGCAACTTCCAAGCTAGCAAAATATGCAATACCCATTGAATTCATAGATTTCGATATGTGTTTTATACTAAAGGAATGAGGATATATCATTAAAAAGTTGGCATTCTGTTGATTATCGAAATTAATAGGGACAACTGAAATATTACATAGGTATCATGGAATCACTATGATTACATCTCTTCTAAAACTTGGAACCGGTAGTGCTGATACCTGGTTTTCTGTCACCAGCATACCCAGGGGACAAGATGAGAAGGAGCACTAAAAATGGCTGAAGATGAGATGACAAGATAAAGTGACAGGGCTGGCGCCCAGCCCCCAGCCAGTCGGGTACCACTCTGGTTCCACTTAGTGGTTCTGAAGTACAGTTACTACATTCTCCACATTAATGAAGCACAGACCCATTGTCAGTGGCCTTCTTCCAACATAGGAATTCTGCTGTTCACCCTAGGGTGTATATAGATGATCAAGGCTTCTTAGCCAATCATCATTTGATACAGCAGTGAACATGTAATTAACTGTTGAATTAAGCAGGCAGTTATGTTAGAAAAGCCGTGGAGCTCGGAGTGGGACGTTTACACTTTCTCTGCATCACCTTAACTAACTCAAGTTGAGTAGGAGGCCACAGTGGCATAAATAGAATATTCAGGTGCACCAGATTTTCCTGGAGAGTCCTACTTTCCAATACTCTTCTCTCCCATTGTACCCGCAGTTACATTAAAACACATCAGGGCATTTGTCCAAATTTCCAGTGCAGATGCTGTAATCCCAGTGAGGAGGGAGCTGGATGTGGAGTCAGGTTTCTAGCGATAGCTCTGCCCCTTTGTGACCTGGTCAAGTCATCTCTCCGAGCCAGCATCTGCAGAAGAGTAAAATAAAGTGAACAGCAGGAGAGATGGCGCCTTTTGGGTCCACTTTCTCCCTGGGTAGCTGTGGGAGATTCTGTGTTCCAGAGCATGTTCGCAGCTCCACAGCCGTGCTGTCTTGGGAGGGCACTTTCTGTCTCGAAGGGTAGATGGCACGACGGAAGTTAGTGTCTGACACCCTGTGAGCTTCCTGGTGGCTGCCATTCCTGTCCTCTCCAAATTAACGTTGGCCTAGATTTGAGCGTCACATACGACAGCATTTTCACTAGAGTAAAATAAAAGCTCTTTTTAAAAAGTTGAGGACCCCTCCCACCCTGATCAGCTTGGGCTCAAGACCATTTGGGGAACTGGTGTCAGACTTTGGCTCGCCTGATGCCAGGAGGACGGATGGTGGAAATGAGGTCGTTCTCCTGCTGCTGTCGTCCTATCCATGTAGCTCCCAAGTTCTACGCAGTTTCTCCTCTTTCGTTTGAATCTTAGCGATAGTTGTGGGTGCGGGGGTGGATTTTGTTTTTGTTTTTGTTTTGTTTTTAATTTCAGTTCTGGCCAGGAATGATGGATGAACTCTCCGAGTTGAGAGAATTCTATGATCCAGACACAGTGGAGCTGATGAACTGGATTAAGTAAGAGGATTTTTTTTAACCTTTAAAATGTAAAGTGCCTTTTAAGAGTCACTGTAGACCTCACCTGGTGTTTCCTTTTTTCTGAATCTAATTGTGAAGATACATTCATTTTCAAGTTTTTCTTTAAAACTCTGTATTTGGAAATAATTCCTTTCCATCCAAGAAATATTCTCTCTAACCACAGTCTCACAAAGAAGGGGGAAAACCCACACGGAGAGGAAAACAGCTGGAGGATAATGGAAGGAAAGCTTTATACTCTCAGCCAATTTCACCTTGATCATTTCTTTCATTTTAATACCATCCCGATTTTCTGTGATTACTGACCCAAGGAAGTATTCCTTCCTTGCTAATCATGTAAAAATGACACTGTAAACCACAGTTAGAGTCCTACTAGCTCCTTGTACCTTGCATTTTAACTAAGCATACTACCCAAGCCTAGAGCTAAAGGAAACTGAAACTACAAAGGCTTCCCTCTGGAACGTCATGGTTGTTTGGAACTGTATCGGGTCTTACCGGTGCCTGCGCTCTGCTGCTTTGCCTCAGCATTCAGCGTCAGGACCAACTCTGTTTAGGGAGACCGGTCTCCCACCAGCACAAAGAAACTTTTCTACCCAGAGCAGTATTCCTGTGCCCCGTACTGCTGTACTCCCTGCTTTATAACCAAAAAGCAGCAGTGTAATTCCTCACATGTAAATAGATGTCACAGATCTTATGTGACTCCGAAGGCATCTGCTGTACCGTCTCCGTCCCTTAGAATTTTAGCAGCCATATTGGCACTTGCTCGTGACTGATGTTGGCTAACCGGTACAGTTTAGCACCGCGTGTGTATTAAGAGATGGTAAATGTTTGATAGTGTGGGTCTCTTGAGTGCAATACGTGGCTTTTATAGAGATTTATGTCTAAAATATATACGTGGATTTGGTCCCAATGTCAGACTGGCTCTGACTAGATGCAGGGAGTATAATTTTTCATATATTTCCTGTGCTGAGATTTCAAAGCAGGCTTTGTCTTTATATATTTATTTAACTTTAAATCATGGCAGACAATTGTAGAGTAAATAATTCCTTCAGTATTTATTGTGTATGGGGAAAGAGTTATTCGTATAAAGAAAAGCTAATTACTTTTGCATTAACTATAGTCAGCTGGAAATTTATGACACATACATCTGAAGGTGAGGCTGATATTTTCTGGTTTTGAAATTGTACTGTCAATACGAATGTGCGGGGCACCTGCTTTCTGGTAGAATCCCAAAGCCAGCAGCTCTGGCAGATCTACTTCAGTCGTTGCTGTAAGCAGCCCACCTCCACTCCCCAGTCGTAGGGGAATGAGTCGTAGTGTCAGTCAGCATACATCCTAGCAGATCCCTGGTTGTGTTTGACAGTGTCGGCCTGGGTGTGCTCACCAGAGAGCCTCTATTTCCATGCCTGTCCTCACAGAAGATTATTTAAAGTGACATTTCTGGTTCTGAAAAATTGTGGATGAGAGATATATCCCAGGTATAAAGAAGACTGTCTGCTAGTCTGCTATTTCTCTCATTTGGGAAAGCGATCTTTGTTCTGTGCTTTCTCCTCTCATTAACGTGGTCCTCCCTCTGTATGGAGACATTTTCTTTTTACTTTTTAAAAAATCCTCAGCAATTGGAAAGCTTTGTATTGTTCCAAAATGTTGGTTCTGTTGTGATCTACTCCTGCTTGTTTTCCTCTTAAAATTCTTCAAATCCAAATTATTGTTTTTGCAAAATATAGCTGCTGGGCATGTTCGCGAAATAAGCTAAGTGATGATGAATATATGCCAGGATAGGGTCTATTTAGACACAAAATGTATTTGTTTAAATCAACATTTAAATCAGCTCTGGTCTGTCGCCTTCCATTCCAAACACAAGGGAATATATTTAATATTCTTTTTACTCACCCAGATTTCTTCTGCTTTTGAAATATAAAATATGACCTTCAGCTTTCATCTTAGTACTTTTATCGGTCACATGTGCCTGTGACACGAGTAGGGTGGAGCTGGGCTGGAGAACGGGCCTGAGGATACGTGGCATGTGTCTGAAAGTCTGACATTGTCTCAGGGCAGCCCCCAGGCCTTCCGTGGGGACCCAGCCTTGTCAGTGAGGAAGGAGTGCCTCCCCCTCTCCACCCGGTGTGCTGCTGTTCTCAGCCAGCCGCCGCGGTACTGGCCGTGCCCCACTTCGGCCAGCGCATACGGGGGCAGGGAGGCACCCTCCATCCCAGGATGGCTGCCCTTGAAGATGAGTCAGGATGAGAAACAGTGACCTGCAGAAACTGTAGGCGAACCTCCAGTGACCGTCCATGACAGCGCAGGGCACCTCCCTCAGGAAGCGTTAGGAGGAAGTTCACCCGCCATGTCCTAGCCTCTGCTTTACGTGCTTAGCACTGGGGCAGACCCACTGTAACACCTGCCTTAGACATCGCTCTTGTGCGCCAGGGACCCTGAGCGTCCATTGGGAGATTAGGTCTTGCCCATTGTTCACTTGGGCTTCTCGGGGCTGGAGGGTAAATTGAAAGGTTCCATCATCTCAGCAAGACTTCATTCTTTTCTTTTGGAGGGGCTCGGGTATGACTTTCTATCAGCTAACCAGATGTCCTCCGTGGAAGATAAAGGGCATTCGGATACCACTTCTTAGGATACCACTTCTTAACAGCAGAGGGGCCATCCCAGAGGGATTCGATTTCTGTGAAAATATTGAATGCCTTGATACATGGAGTTCTCTCTGAGCTCATATACTTATGAGTACAATAGAGCAGCTCATTACTGAGCACCAGCTATATATATATAGGACATGATGATGAACGTGCAAATGGGTGGCCTTTTTTTTTTTTTTTAAGAGGGAAAGAAAGAGGTGGGAAGAGGGGCAGAAGGAGAGAGAGAATCCTAGGCTCCATGCTGGGTGTGGAGCCTGACACAGGGCTCCATCTCCTGACCCTGAGATCATGACCTGAGCTGAAATCAGGAGTCAGACACTCAACCGACTAAGCCACCCCGGCACCCCTAGAGTAGAGATTTAAATTTAAGTATAAAATTAAGAACACTTTGAGATCCAGTGCCTTGTTAATCAGTGAGGATATGTTGTCTCAGCCAGCCCCAGAACCTTCCCTGGCAGGTCGCCTGTTGCTCCCCCCAGATTTGATTGCCCATGTTCATATTAACTCCTTTTTGCTGATGTTTCCAAAATACAAAGACTAAAAACCTGGTATGTTGGGTTTTTGGTATTTTGAGGGTTTGTTTTTGTTTTTGTTTTTTTTACCTTCTGGTATCACTTTCAGTGAGCCCGGAGCCTTGTTGGGCTTTCTGTGTGACTAGGAAGCACATGGGGCCAAACTCCACAACGGCAGGCTTCATACCTCGTTCCTTTGTGACCTCTGAATGTTTCAGACTTGGTTCCTGAAATTCTTCTCTGACGTTGTGCAATTAAGACACTTCTAACAGATTTGAATATTTTGAGATGTGACATTTTAACTATAGGGCTTTAGAAGATTTTTTTTTTTTTTTTTTTGCTTTAGAAGATTTTTCACTAGCAGCAGCCTCTTCAGTGATGAAGCCCACATATACGATATTTTCTCAATAGGACAAAGAAAATGGCCCAAACTTCCTTAGCATTTTATCAAAACAGAAGGAATTACCGGATATTTTAAATATGATGAAGGTTAAGTTCAGACCTTAAATGCCTATAAGCCTCTTTTATATTTAATGAATCATTTTGTGGTATTTGCATAATTCTATAAATTTTTGAAGTGTAGATAAAGCAAATGTTCACACATTATATTATAATGCTCAGTTTACCCATTAGTTCAACAGTAATTAGCTTGTTGAAGCTTAGAGCTTCAAAAATAAATGAGATTATTTGTTCGAAATGCCATCAGGTCTTCCTGGAATGACATTTAAATTATGTAATGTAAATCCGTTTGACCTGTGAGTCCTTGTCATTATTTAGTGACATTTCTTACAGAATAAATTGTTTGCAGGTTGGGCAGCCTGCTATAGAGCTTGGCAGAGAGCTATAAAAACAAATTATCTTTTCATTTTATACATCATTTGTTCAAACATTGGTAAAAATTGCTTTGTTTTTCTATAATAGAGAAGTGTCATTCAGTGGTTAAAAGCACATTAGCTATTTTAGACACAGACCACAGACCGTGTGAGCGGAAGTATCTGAGAAGGAAGACTGGCCAGCATTACACCTGCCATACTGCATATTTTAAGTTAAGGACAAAGGATGCCTTTCCCCTTTGCCTGCTAAGTTTACCACAGAAAATATAAAACACAGTGTATCTAGGGTTTTCTTAAAGTTCAGAAAATGTGTGATTTTTTTTCATTTTGTTCCACTTAGCTTGTTTGTTTTACTTTGCATTTGCTTTACGGGTAAACTTAAATATTTAAAGTAGCAGTGAAATGTCCCAGATTTAGCACGGGGCTAGCATATAAAACGAAGTCAGCAGAAGAAAGCGAATAAACATCATCTCTGCTATGCTTGGAAGTCAGTAGTTTTCAAAGAAGTATTCTTTCTGGTTCATTTTATAGGCATTAGGATACTTGTATTTTGCTACTTTAAAATGAAACCAAGGACCTTAGGGAAAGATTGGTAATAATCCAGAAGATTGTTGGACCAACAGTTGAAACAGATCACATTACTTTTAAACTTTCTGACTCTTTGAATGAGGCCAAACATTAAAACACATCGCAAATGAGTACAGCTTATTTCATTTTTCCCTCAAGGCCTCTCAGCAGCCATGGGACCCATCACCCAGCTCTCCCAGGGTCTGCACCCGCTGTGGGGGAGGGGACACTCAGGTGCTCTTAGAGCTCCCAGAGGAGAGAGGCAAGATTTGCCATGGTTGGACCTTGTCTGGTGTGTCTTGTTTCCAGGATAGCTAAAGGCCCACAGAAAGCACTAGTAAATACATGCCAGACTAACCCTTCTTTATTTGGAAGTGCTTGCCCATAGTGGGAGCTGCGTCAGGCTCTGCTTGCTTATTAGCTAGTGAGCTGCCTTTTTTTTTTTTTTTTAAGATTTTATTTATTTATTTGACAGACAGAGATCACAAGTAGGCAGAGAGGCAGGCAGAAAGAGAGAGGAGGAAGCAGGCTCCCTGCTGAGCAGAGAGCCCGATGCAGGGCTCGATCCCAGGATCCTGGGATCATGACCTGAGGCAAAGGCAGAGGCTTTAACCCACTGAGTCACCCAGGCGCCCCACTAGTGAGCCCAGCACACAGTAGGCTATCAGTGCTATGGTTTGACTGAATAAAGAATAACTTTGTGACTCCCCAGCAAGCAGTTCAGGACTCTGGACATTTGAAAACTTTGTGAACTGTGTGAGTCATCCAAGTAGTATGATCAGAGTCAGGGAGGAAGATGAGACCTTGGTCTTGAGCCATGAATAGACAGTAGTCATCCATGTCTGCCGCAGTTATAAAACAGGTAAATGCTAGAAACAGCTCTGTGCATCGCCCTGATGGGGACTCCTGTTCTAATCCAAAATGGGGATGCGAAGGCAGTCTGAAGATCTGAATGGCTGTTCTCAGCTCAGCCGCCGGGTTTATCACTTGCGCAGAAAGGCCAGCGAGGGACCCTCTAGGCAGATAGACCGTAGAAACCAGGATAGCGCAGCCACGGTTAGCTTTCACCGCTACCGCATGCTCCGCCAGACGGGGAGACCAGGCTTCACTCCTTCCGGCAGTCTACATCTGTTCAGGCCAGTGAGCCCCAAAGACAGCCACTTTGGGGCATTATTTAGTATGTGGCATTATCGCATTATTTATTGTGGTGGAATCATTTAAGCCAGTTAGGAGCATACAAAACGAAAGACTGTGGGTGGGAGAAGGGAAAACGTTGACATTTTCTTGAATTAGTATTTGCCCGCGCTAACTCTCCTTGGCAGTTCTGGCATGCGCTGATGAGGGCGGCCCAGACCAAGAGTTTAGGAAGTGCCCGTTGAGTTAAATTAAGTATTTGTAAAACTTCCCGCTAAGGAGCACTACACCTTCACGTGTTGTCATTGAAACCCTCGTGTCCCCCTGACTCCATGGGGCAGATGTCAAGAATTCCCTGTAAATTGCCAGTTCAAAGGACAGAGTAAATATCCGTTTGCTCTTGAGCTCACCCGGGTCTGCTAGTTAGAATGCTCACAACCTACCCAGCACGGCCAACCGCACTGGAAACTGTTTTCTCTCAGAATCCACACCTTAGGCTCTGGTGTGAGTTGTGTCATCATTGAGAAAGCTCCTTGAAATCCAGCTGACTGAGAGTGTCATTGTTAGAAAAAGGATCCTGAGGTCTTCAAGTATATTATTTGTGACTTGAACTGTAGGGTATCTTACCCATAGGCACCCTAAGGCCATTGCTGGATGACAGTCATACCATAGTCTTAGCATTATGCCGATGTACATGACCATCCTTGTGCCATAGGGGAATTTGATGGTGGCCTCTCTTAGAAACGTAGCGCCACAGTAAGTTTCTGCCCTGATCTCCAAAAATGCTGAGGAGGATGGCCTTTCTACAGAGCATGTTGAGTTTTAGTAAGTTCAGTTAGACTCCTTCTCAAAACTCTCCATCTTTTAACTCTCCCTGGCAGACCAAGGATCCTCTTAGCACTGGAAGGACACATGTGGCCCATGGTGTTCTCAGGGGGCCTCTGAGGACACGCCGTGTCGAGGAGGATCTGTAGAAGGGCACACATGTCCTTCACAATAAACTGACACCTTGTTCATTTGCAAAGGGACTCCCAGGTTCCCAAAAATATGGAATTAAAATCAACTACTAAGATTCTTCGTTTCCAGGGGGGGGAAGGAAAAATGCTCTTACTGTAGCCAGGGAGTCTTTTCCTTCAGTCTCCACCCTTGTCCCTCACATCCCACAGGGATGCCGAGAGCTGCAGCTCGGTGGCACATGGCGAGCGAGGTCATGATTTAATAATGTGAGAGCACCCGCGTTCCTTAGGCATTCATCTGGGACTAAGGAAATACTTGTGTTTCCACATCAGAAATTGTGCATATCCCCGTATTGAGTAATAAATTACTAGCTTTTTCAGAATCCTCTGTGTTCTTTTCTTTTTATGAATTCTATTTTTTTTTTCCTGGAAAGTAATTTTTCATAATATCTGTGATTTTTTTGTGGTCTTAAACAAAAACAAGTTGGAATTGACTTACAGTCAGCTGCAGTTTCTGGCCTTCTGATTTGTTTCACTCTTGGCAGCCCTTTCGTTAAGTTTAATACAAAACACGAAGTCTTCTAAATTCTTTTTTGTCAGAATCTGCCCCTCGCGGGCCAGAGCAGGACAAGATTATGGGATTTAGCCTGGAAGATTTCCAGCCAGGAGATGGCCACATCTTAAGACCATTTGTTTTAAGAGTAAAGCCAGCAAAACAGTGAATGAGAAGTCTCCCAACTGTTGTCAAAAACAGATAGGAGAAGTTCCGTAAAACAGTTTGAGCGCAAATGCCAGGGGGCCTCCTGCATTTTCCCTGAAGTCTCAGCCATTTCTGAAGCTGCAGCCCCATGGTTCTGGGAGTGTGATGTTGTGTTCGTCATTGTGAGGAGATCTTAGCCGGGAGGTTAATTCAGACTCTTGAAATCTTCCAGCTCTAACACTCCCCGGAAGGCCGTGTTTGCTGGGAGCATGCAGCTACTGGCAGGAGTCAAGCTGTGCACCGGAAGGACCTTGACCAACCACCCGCACTACGAAGACAACAGCCTTAGGGAGCGGACCAAAGCGGTGAGGGCCTTTCTTCCCTTGTAGCTGCTCAGGGCGAGTAGGGCCTGAAGCCCCTGGGGATGGCAGCTCCGGAGTCTAGGGTTTGCCCTGCCCCACGTCCACTAGAGGCATCCAGATACGTTCCTCTTGGTTAGAGGAATCACAGAAGAAAAACAGCTTGCAAAGTACCAGAAAGAATATTTGAGAGCAAAGCTCTCAGCTCTTGACTCAGCGAAGGAAGGAAAAGGAGTGAGGGCACCCTGGTCACTTATTTTTTGGACCATTTTGTGTGTGTGTGTGTGTGTGTGTGCACACGTGCACGCGCGCATTAATTGGTAATACGGCCGCACAGTTCAAACTTCAGAATAAACCAAAGTCTTCTTGGTGAAAAGTCTACACCCCAGCCCTCCGCCAGTGGCTGGCTCCCCTCACAGGAGACGATAGTGTTACTGGTTTGTTGTATATCTTTCCATGGGGATTTTATGCGTATACAAATGTGTACACACACACACACACACACCCCATATTCATATTCTTCCCCCACCCCTTTATGGACAAGTCACACACAGCATCTTGGTTTTTTTGGTTCTTGTATTTTACCCTCATTCCAGATCAGTATATTAACAGCTTTCTTGTTTTTAAACCTACAGAAATTGTGTTATGCAGATGTAGCATATTTTATTTAACAGTTGGGGTTGTTTGCCTGTCTTTGGCAATTTTATAAACAATGTTCCTGATGGTAAACGTGCATACGTATCGCTCTGCACATCAGGTTCTCAGAGGTGGACGTACCGGAGCGGAGAGCATGGGCGTCCGTCTCTGAGTGAGACAGACGGTCCTAAGTCACTGTCTGGACAGACGGCACCAGTCACGTTCCAGTCAGCGCTGCAGGAGGCCACCTGTTTCCCTCAGTCTTCCCAGTGGTGGCTTCCAACTTTTTAATGTTTTTTTATCCATCACTTCTATCTTAGTAGCTGAAAATTTGCTGAAAAGTCTTATTTTGGCCTGAGATTTAGCTAGCCTAAAAGCTCGTGATTTTTACTAAATCCCCTAGATTTTATGAGAATATCTGAACCTAGACTCCTACTAAAATGGGAATTTTTCAGTTGGTGCAAGTGCTTGAGATCACCCCAGGTTAGTTGGAGGAAGCAGGGAGGGTCCCTGGCTCCCAGACCCAGAGTTCAGCGGGGAAGTGGCCTGTGTGGCTGGGCCTCAGGGGAGGGGTGGAGAAGCCGGGGCAGGTCACAGGGCTCCTGCACGCCACCACCTCCAGGACCCCACCTGTGTCTGGGGACCCAGGCTTGTTCTCTCACAAAACTGACATCCTGAAGGTCCTGGTGCCCTTCTGCGGCTGTGACCTTCAAGTCCCAGGAACACTGTCAGCATGAGGCCACTGCTGAACTCTGGCAAGGAGGGCCCCGCAATGTTGGCAGCAGAGGCAGACCCCTCCCCAGCAGGGCGGAGCACCCATCCGTGCAGCTCCCTGGCCCTCGGCGCCCTGTCTCCTCAGTCACAGACATGTCATTAGAAATCAGTGTGTGGGAAGGGAGTCGGCAGCCCTACCTCTCACACACGCAAGACACCTAGCCTCTTCCCATGCCAAGTCGCAGAACGCGGGGCGCACGCCATCTGTGTCTTCGCACGAGGGATGTGACGCTGGTGATGAGCAGGAAGGACGCGCTCCCGCTGAACCGCCGCTGCGTGCCGCAAGTTGCTCTCGCCCCAGGAAGGACAAGAGAGAGAAGTGTGGGGCCTCCTGCTGCTCAAGCAGGGAGCAGCCTGGCCCCGGACCTCTGGTGGTCCTTCTCCCCAGCTGCGGTGGCCGCAGGCCGGCGCTCCTAACAGGCGTAGTTACCCCAGCCCGTGCCATCATGTCCAGTGGCCCCTCTCGTCCAAAGATCTTTTTAAAGGTAGAGAGCGTGTCTTACTCCACCGCGTGCTTTCCTCCGGGAAGCAGCCTTCAAGTTGGCACCTGCGATCAGTAACTCCCAGTGACACGTTCTAGATCCCTGTCGCTTGAGTGTTTAAATCCAGATGCATTCAGCATGACGCACCCTTCCTTCTCGCAAGGCTGAGTAATGGCCGCGTTCTTCCGGCAAGCCCACACCGCAGGCCTGCGGACGAGTGAGGTGCCGCGTGGGAAGAGTGTCTGGGTCTTCGACTCAACCCCTGCGGGACGCTGCCACGTCAGATCCCCCTTCAGTAGCTTCCTGGCAGTTGAGTGGTATTTCTTCCTGTTCCCCTCTTGTCTCGTCTTGCAGGTTTATCAGATTTATGCGAAGAGGTCCCCAGAGGACGTGCATGCCCTCCTGAGGTCCTTTGGCGCTGACTACGTCATTCTGGAAGACAGCATCTGCTACGAACGAAGGCACCAGCGAGGCTGCCGGCTGCGGGACCTGCTGGACATCGCCAATGGGCATGTAAGCCTGTCCCCTTGTCCTGGGCGGGGCTTCTGGAGATGGAGGTCCGATCCGCACCTCTGTACATGACAGAACGAGGTCATGAACCGAGTACCCAGCTTCACCGCGCCCTGTGGGACTCCAGGCTCTGGCACTTCAGTGACGGCCGTGAGGGCTGGTGAGGGGACAGATGAGGGGGCTTCAGGCTCCAACCTCCTGTCAAATAGAGCAGCTCTGTCTTTAGCTGATTTGTGACCCGAGGTTCTGCAGAAAGCCCATTCTTTAAGGCTTTGCTGTTAAAATGAAAACCAAAACCTCAACCTTTTAAAAACCTACGCTCCAAAGCAGCGTTTTGGCTGGCACGTGCGTGGGACTGGGACAGCAGGGCTCCATTCCAGCCGCTGCTCCTGTCATTGTCTCCTTTGTCCACGGGCACAATGCCACAAAGATGGCTTTCTGTAGCCAAGCCTCCACTCCAGAGCAGAGCAAGCTATCTCTCCCTCCTCCTCCTGAGGAAAATGTTCTTGGAGCTATGCCAGCTCTCAGATTAGCACAAGCAGAAGATTTCCTCCCTTTAAGAGGTGACGTGTGCTGTAACTATTTGGTATAAAAGCTGACAGATACTTTAAAAAAGTGAATGGGAAAAAAATGATATACCTGGCCTAAATCTCAAAAAAACAAAAACCGTTGATTGTACAGAATTGGAGATTCAGAACACCTGAGATCTACTCTCATGGCAAGTTTCAAGCGTGTGGTTCTAGGGCTCTTACCTGTCGTCCCTGTGCTGTACGTTAGAGGCGCGGGACTCAGTTGGCTAATAACTGCCGGTGTGTCCTTTGACCAGCACGATGTGTTCCTCAACTTGACTGTGGTGATCATCTCACCATGAATACGTGTATCAGACCATCAGGTTGTATCCCTTAACTGTGCACGATCTGATTCACCAGTTACGCCTCAGTAAACCTGGAGGAATGAGAACGTGAGATTCAAATATTTGCCCAAGGAAAGTAACTGTCCCTAATGATCTTCAATTCAGAGTATAACAGACCAAAGACCTGCATTTAAATTTTGATCCGTGTATAAATTTTTTCCAACTAGGCCATCTAATGAGTTGGAGGACTTCTTCTGGTCATAGTCATTCTTCTCTGTACTTCATTTTTGTGAGAGCAACAGTGTGGTACGTTCCTAAGAACAAGGAGATCCAGGTTCTACTTCTAGCTTTGCCGTTAAAGGTGATCATCATGTGATACCCAGCTCCCCTCCTGAGCTTTGATTTATACTTCCCAAGGGGAAGAGGTGGACCCAATGATCTTTCAGTAGCCACCGACATTGAAATAATAGAATTTACGTTCACCTAACATATCACTCTCAAAGAAACCCGACACCTATTCCTACTTCTCTTGACTCCTATAAATATGATTTTTGCCCCCAAATTGTATTTGGTTTTGTTTTGGCTTTAGATGATGGATGGCCCAGGAGAGAACGATCCTGATTTGAAACTTGCAGGACACCCTCGCTTCTGTGAAGAGATAAAGAGGAACCTGCCGTCCTACACAGCATACTTCACCAGAGTGTTTCAGAACAAAACATTCCACGTTTACAAGCTATCGAGAAACAAGTAACCAAGCTCTCTGTTCCGCCTCTATTTTTGATACGTGAAGTCCATCCTAATGAAACTCAGCAGTAACATTTCATATGTCGTTAGGTAGCCTGTAGCCTGTACCACAAAGCTGTGATATGAGTAAGTTGTAGAGATGTTTACACAAGCATTACCGTCCTTGAAAGTTACTTACACAAGCTTCTGTCTTTTTTATCTTGTTTCATTAATGTTCTTTAGCCTAAACGTTCTCAACTTCCTAGGAGTGGTCTAGAATCTCATTGCTAGGGAGAACACTAAGTGGGCCACGGTGGCCTGAACAGCCACACATCATAGTAGAAATCCAGAAGCTGTTCAGGATTGAAATACTGTTAATTGACTTCAGACAGGGTAGAATCGAATTAAGGGGATGCATAATTAAATTCTTTAGTGTTGTTTCACTAGTGAAGGCCAGTGGGTGGCTTTTTAAAAAGCTCCTTATCGTCCTATTTCACCTAAAAATTTTATGTTTTCCAACTGTCATGCTTTTAATTTTTTTTTTTTAAATCATGTTGGGTCTTTGTATATATCTAAAACTTTTCGTTGTGTACTGTCTGAAATGTAAAGTTTAGCACTTCAGTATATGTGTTGTGTGTGTGTGTGTACGTGTGTACGTGCATGCGGGTGCATGTTTTAATGCTGGATATAGAAAAGTGTGACAAATTCCTTATTGTAAGTCATGAAAGGAGCAGAAATGTGATGTAGCCATGCAGATTTTGTTACTGTTTAGTGTTATTTTAAAATCTATTGATACTGTCTAGCCTATCCTGCAAGTAAGAAAATTTTTCTTCATTTCTTACTCATTTAAATTTACTGGGTTTGCAATATTTTCTAAACTTTTTGTTTTTAAACTTTGTATTTTTTACAGCCTAGAACCTTGCAAAGTCTGAATATTTTTAAAATGTTCTATCTTACTAATTCACTAATACAATATTTTTGGCAGAGAGCATTTTCATACCAGTTTGATTTGTGGTCTCCAATCTTACTGTGAGGACCTGGGTAGTGTGATTCCTTTTCTTACTAAAAGGTAACCAAGTGCCTCTAAGTCATGCTTATTTGTAGACAACAAAGAGGATCATGTATACCTGTTCAAAAATTTTTTGATAATTGCTTTTATAATTAATTTCTAATGAGGGGGGACATGTAAAAGTTGCTGATAAAAGCATATTGCACATTTAATTAAATCAAGATGGCTAATGAAATTAACTTTCTCCCCTGTTCTTGCCAGTTGGAAATGATGTAAAGGTTTCTCCTTGCAGCTGTAGGGAAGTGTATTACCCTAGACATCAAAATAGATATATCACATGTTCAAATTATTTCACATTCAGTTACTACTTAATAAACAGTATTCAAAAAGAAATATTACACTGTCATGTTGGACTCCAGGATACTCGGCTTTTTTATCAAAACTTATTTAAATTAAAAAAAAAAATTGACACTGGCTAGGTTACTAGATTATGCAGCTGAAACTCCTGAATTATGTCTTTCCTGTATCCTGTAATAAGGTTGGAGACCACTGCAGTTTAGGATAATACAATAATAAAACACTTTAATCAGTGCTAAAACTGTAATTAAGCCAGTAATGATGCATGCCTGGTGTGGCTGACAGCATGGGTCAGTTTATCCTTCAGCGAGTGCCTTACTCTTAGTTGAAATGAAGCACATGTAAGGTACATGTTAGACCACGTAGTTTTGTTTTTCAAGTCCTCTATTACCTTCTTGATAGATTTCCATTTTATTTCAACTATTTCTAGATGCACTAGTCTAAGCATTTGAGTATACGGAGCCTCAGTATAAGAAACATGTACTTAAATTTGTATGCTGATCATCTCTGCCTTGATGGCACACAGGAGTCTTTCTCTCCTAGTTTAGGTCCACTGTTGCCAAGACATTGAGTGTTGAGTCTTCAGTGAAAAATATAAAGTGCCAAAAAACAACAACAACAACAACAACAAAGTCTTGCAAGACAGAATCCATGCATACACTCTTTACAAGACACTGTGACCATGTAGAGCATTTTTCTTTTCTGATGACCAGGTTTGTCAACAAATCATGTTAAACATTCTTCGTGCTCATCAGTTTCTCTTTTATGACCTTCTTGTTGGAGTCCACGGGAGGAAAGAGGAAGAGTGACTGACTCCTGGCCTGCCACCAAGCCAGAGCGCACCACCCGGGGCCTTTGCTCCCCACCACACAGATCTCTGTGACTGTGGTCATATTTGGTAATAGCCTCAAATTGTGGCTGGTTTTGGGTTTTTTTATGGTTAGAATAACCACTTGATTTTGCTTCAGAGTTAGCATTCAGAAGAACCTCGAAGTACAATAAGTGCTCTTAACAGTCCTCTGCTTACATGACTCACCACATACCCCGCAGTCTCCCTCCCTCCTGTGAGCTGACTGACCAGGCCGCTCCCTGTGTCCCCTCCTGCCCGGGCTCCCTCCTGTGTGCTCTGTGCCCGTGCCAACTGCTCTGTGCCAGTTCTCCTGGTTGTGAGGACACAGTTCAACACAAACCTAGGAAATAGGGCTGCAAAAAGCGGTTTCTGTGAACATTAACTGGAATGCTTTGGTCAGGTTTGATAAAGGTTGAGTGGCTACTAAAAATTGCTTTTAAATAAATTAGGCGTGGTTGGGAAAATTCTAAAATACTGGAAAAACATAAAATTCAAGAAAATTTCTGAGCTTTGATTGCTTCATAGGTTGAACTACTCACTCCACCTTTAAAAATATCTAGACTGACCAGAGGTATTAAAATGTACCATCATATTACTAGTAGGATTTATGCAAGCATAGAACTGGAACCATTGAACCCTCATTGCAAAGGAAAGACCTTGGCTTCGCAGCAGAAGATTAGCAAATGAATGGACAATTATACATTTAAAGTTATGATTCCCTACTTGAATCTACTTACTTCATCAAATGATTTCATTAAATGACTGATAGTGATCACAGTGGCTAATAGAGTTTCTACTACAGTTGAAAGGTTTCAGTTAGTCTTTTATTACAGACTTAAGAAATAGGGATTCATTTCAGATATATGAGCCAGGAGCATAATTAGGTGTTATCTAGGCCATCTGTTGTCCACTTAGAGATTATTTTCTTGAACTTTGTGAGGTCAGCTAGGGGTGTGTGTGTGGATGTGCGTGCATGTGTGCGCGTGTGTGAGGTAGGGCGAGGGCAGATGTAGATACTTCCTCTGGTCTGCATCTTTTCTTCACAATTAACTAAAAATGTGTATTCTGATTCCACGGGAACTTTGTCTAAGATGTACCAATTTTAGTTAATCTTTGGCAAAAACCTACCTGAGTTAACATAGAAATACTCCATTTTTAAAATTTCATTTAAACCTTGGAATTAATAGGAAGACATTAAAACATTCTCAGATCATGTATCTTGGTTAATATGCTCCCAAATGCTTTATATATGACAACCTTTTGGCCCAGAAGAGAGTGCTTATCTGTTGTTGGAAAAAACTTTCAAGGTGAGAGCGGCTTGCTTTCTTGTGGCAACTGGCAATTGACTTTCTGTATTTAACATCCTCTGGGTAAAATCTTACAAAGAGCTTTTATAGTTTGTTGTACTGAACTGTACGGAGATTATATACTAAATAAAGCTCTTTTAAAGTACACAAGATGAGTGTCTTTCCTTTCTTTGAAGGTCAGAAACCAAGGAACCAGTTCCTAAAGTGTATTAAATACATGCTACGTGGAGGCTAGTCCTTCAAGATAGATAGGCCAAGGTCTTGGCTGGACTTGCTAATGGCGTAGGAGTTTATTTTTTCATGGAATTTGGTTTGATAGCTCATTACTTGTTTCACTTGAACCTCAGATTATAGTTTGTATTTCTAAAGAGAAGGCTGCTATCAGCAGAATTTATCCTCAAAGAGGTAAATGCTATTTGTTTTCACCTTTGGAGTTGTTTCTATTTGATGATTAATTCTCAGTCTTCAGTAATTCAGGAAGATGGGTGGTAGTCCACATTTTGGTAAGAGCTTGTACATAAGTGTATTTGACTGTTACATTGTTCAAAGCAGATACTGAAATTCCAAGCAGAAACAGAGAGACCAGTGTACATCCAAATAGAAGAAACTGGCTGTGGGGTCTCAGATATTTCGTGCTGACTCTTAGAAAGCTCTTAAGCTCTTGAGCTGAAATGGTCTCTAGCATAGGAAGAGTTACAAACAGTACAGATAAATGAAAGGCTCAGGATGGGAATGAACTGAACAGGGAATGGTTTGGCATGTGACACCAGGCACACAGAAGACGAAATGCTGTTTCTCTGCCCCTTCTTTCAAAAGTGGCATCAAAACTCATCTCAGACTTTTTCAGCTAATTTAATACTCAGAAGTTGGCTTTATAGTATGGTTTTTGAAGTGCAAATAATAGAACTATAGTGTAATGTGAAATCAGTGTAGTGGGTTGCAGCCAACATAAGAAGACTGGGAGAAAGAAAGGGAAAGGAGAAGGGGAAGGGGACAGCCCATATGGGGAACTAAGTATTGTTTTGTGCAGTCGTAGTTCGTCATACGTGTAGGCATGATTGAACTGAGGTGCCACATAAAATGTATTTCTTAGTGTTTGAAAACCAAACCATTACAGCAAGGAGTATTCTGGGAGGATGGCATCTTGAACTTGGCTCTGGCCTGTCCCCCAGCTCTACTCTAGTAAACCCTTTGAACAGTGACGATATTGAAGAATTATTACACATTCTTAGGTGTGATATAGACTTATTATTTTTTTAAAGTCCTCCTGTTTTAGAATTTATATAGGCGTACCTTGGAGATATTGTAGACTGGGTTCCAGACCACCACAATAAAGCAAACATTGCAATAAAGTAAGTCAGATGATTTTGTTAGTTTCCTCATGCATGTAAATGTTAAATTTACATCATACTCTAGTCCTAAGTGTGCAAAAGTATTATGTTAAAAAAAAAGCAATGTACATCTGAGCTTTCAGCAAGTTTTAATCACTGATCACAGGTCATCATAAAAAATATAATAAGGCTCCTGGGTGGCTCAGTCAGTTAAGCATCTGCCTTCAGCTCAGGTCATGATCCCAGGGTCCTGGGTTCAAGCCCCAAGTCAGGCCCTCTGCTCAGCAGGGAGCCAGCTTCCCTTCCTCTCTCTCTGCCTCTCTGCCTATGTGTGATCTCTGTCTGTCAAATAAATAAATAAAATCTTAAAAACAACAACAACAACAATAATAAAGCCACTGGGTGGCTCAGTCAGTTAAGTGTCTGCCTTCAGCTCGGGTCATGATCCCAGGGTCCTGGGATGGAGTCCAGTGTTGGGCTCCCTGTTCACTGGGGTGGGGGTGGGGGATGCCTGGGTGGTGTGCTTCTCCATCTGCCCCTCCCCCCACTCATGTCTGCTTTCTCAAATAAATAAAATCTTGAAAAAATACTTGTAATAAAAGTTTAATATTGCAAGAATTATCAAAATGTGACATAGAGACACAAAGTGAGCAAATGCTGTTGAAAAAAATGTGCCAAAAGAATTTCTCAGTGCAGGCTTGCCACAAACCTTCAATTTGTTAAAAAAAAAAAAAAAAAAAAAAGCAATATCTGCAAAGTGCAATAAAATGAGGTATGCCTCTATTCAAATATTTGCAGATGGAATTATAACGACAGGGTTTATTTACATCAAAATGAGTTTTGGGGGGCATACAGGCCAAACAAGATTGAGTTGCTCTGGTTTAAAGCTAGTTTGGAATTTTTCATCATGAAAAAGAAATTAGAATCAACAAATCAGGAAACTAGGAAGATTAAAATTTAAAAGAACTGAAATCAACCAACTAGGGAAATAGTAGAAAGGACAAATCCCAGAAAGAGCTGGTGTTTTAAAGCTAGTTCTTTTTAAAAGAAACACCTGGAAAAATCTGACTTAGGGCAAAAATACATCATTTAAGGATGTAAAAGAAGACATAATACTAGAATCAGAACTGGTAAAAGAATTATATGAACTAATGTACACAATTCTGAGGCAAACAATAAATCAGTCACAGAATCAAATTACTTGTGGCTGCAGAAGCCCCTTATCTCCTGGAAGCCACTCATCTCCACTCACACTTTACAACATGTCCGTTTGCCTCTGCAAGGCCAGCAGGAGAGCATCTCTCCAGGAAGGTCCAGTTCCTCTTTTAAGGCTTTTCACTTGAGTGAGTCAGGCCCCTCCATGATAATTTTCCATTTTCATTAACTCAAAATAACCTACTGACTTAGGACCTGAATTATATCATCCACAAAGTCCCTTCACCTTTTCCACAGAGTGGAAAGTCCACCTTTTCCACATCATCATTACATTATGATGATCATAACCATCCTACGCACAGGGCCCACTGACACCCAAGTGGAGAGGATTATACAGAGCATGTTCATGAGGGGGTGATAGTTGGGGGCCATCTTAGGATACTGCCTACCACTGATAGGTTAAAAAGAAAACCAGGGTCTAGCCAAAACTATTGGGTAGCACTTAACCCAGGACTATAAACCTTAAGAGAAGGAAAGCACACAAGGAGAGTCCCAATCTCACCCTGCCCTTCCTCCTTGGAGTCTTTGAAACCATGGCACAGGGCAATGGAGCTCACACAGTGGCAGACTTACTGAAAGAAATGGATTGGAATTCATAACTAGGGTGGCTAGGATTTGGTAGGAGTTGGAGGGATAGGGCACCAGAGAGGAGGGTGTTGCAGAGAAAGAAACCTGAGAAGTTCCCTTTGGGTCTTTGACTAAGCACATGTGTGTGGCTTACCAGAGGATATCCGGTAAATGGCAGAGAGCGGAACAGGGGCTTCAGAGGTTACACGGTGCTGAGGAGACACTGGAGTTGTGGTCCAGCCAACATGGAGAGATTATGGTGAACCTCCCTAGCCACTGAAATGAGACACAAGAAAGGCTATACCTTAATCTGAGGAGGAGAGGCTGTTATCCTAACTGCCTGTCCAAAGCAAACGTAAATCTGCTATGAAGGATGATAACCTAATCCATGGCCTCAAAGTATCTCTACATTTCCAAATATATAATGTATAGCACTCAATTAAAAAAAAAAAAAGACTGAAACAGAATTGAAATAGAAATAGCCACAGTCCAATCAGATAATAGAATGTAAAACATGGACTTTAGAGTAACTGTGCTTATTTATATTTAAGACATTAAATGACAAGATGGAGAATTTAGGTGAACTGAAAACTATGAAAAAGAACAACATAACGAGAACCAAAAGAATAACGAGAACCAAAAAGTGTAATAAATGAAGTACTCAGTAACTCAGGTTAAATCACAAATTAGATACAACTGAAGAGAGAATTGATCAACTGGATGATAGGTTAGAAGAAGATATCCAAACTAAGACCTGGGGGGAACAAATGGAAACATGTCCCTTTATCCTAGAGTTGTAACTCAAGTCCCACAAGGGAAGGAAAGACAATGGATCTACATGACTTTGGGCAAGCTACTTAGCTTCAGTTTCTTGTTTTGTAAATGTAAGCACAATAATAATCTATGGAGTCACTGAGGGGATTTTTTTAAAGATTTCTTATTTATTTATTTGACAGAGAGGGCACAAGTAAGCAGAGTGGCAGGCAGAGGGAAAGGGAGAAGCAGGCTCTCCACTGAGTAGGAGCCCAACTCAGGGCTCTATCCCAGGACCCGGGATCATGACCTGAGCGGAAGGCAGATGCTTAATGACTGAGCCACCCAGGGACCCCCCATTGAGGGGATTAAACAAGAGAACATTTAAAACACGAGGCCCAGTACTTTGCACATGGTAAGTACAATACGTGGAAGTCGTAGGATATTATCATCATTGCCATCAGTCATCATCAAAATTAGAATGTCAAGGAGAATATTCTGAAGAGCAAAGTTATATGAGTCAGATACTGAAGAGCCCTTAGTAATTTTATGGGAACTATTCTTGCTGTAGAAAAGATCTTTAAAAAATGATTAAAACCCTGTATGGGCTTAGAAGGATATTAACAAGAGTAGTTCATAAGGAAACCAGCTTCTTAGTAATCTTTCAGGTATATATTTACATCACAAGGAGAGCTGTGTCTTTCTCTGCATGTATGTATAGGAGAGAGGAGAAAAAGTCGTGGACAGTCTAAGAAAGGCTGCTGATTGCATGTGTTTTGGAAGACATTATCGTTGGTGAAGATAAATGTCAAAGCTTTGCCAAGATAAACATATACAGAAAGTAGAAGTATCTGACTGTGTATGGATCTGCTTAAGATAGAAAAGAATAAAGAAAATGATTTCAGGACTAACACAGCACTTAGAGCAGCAGTATGCTAATTAGGGCTCATACATTTAATGAAACTAGTAGCACTTTCTCCTGCAAGAAAAGGTGGATTTTCTTCCCCAGGAAATGACACCTGTAAACAATTATCTCTCTTATCATGGCTATTAAGATTATTTACATAAATTGTGCTCATTTAGATTCACTGCCATTAATTATTTTTTTTTTGCAACACCTGCTCTCACACTAGATTCTCCCTAGCTAGGGAGGTACTTTGGGATTATTGATAATTAATGGTATAGTACAAATAGACAAGACCATTATAGGGGACCTGCTGCCCAGTTACTTTGCTGTCTTTGTGGGCAGGGTTTTTGTTTTTTTAATGCAGTATATTTCAGAATCTGAGTATCTGGTGGCTCAGTCTGTTAAGCGTCCGACTCTCGATTTCGAATCAGGTCATGATCTCAGGGTGGTGAAACTGAACTCTGTGTCGGGCTCCACACTCTGCAGACAGTCTCCTTCAGATTCTCTCAAATAAATAAATAAGCAAGCCTTTAAAAAAAAAAAAAAAAGAATCTGAGTATCTGTAAGAGCGTGTAAGAGCCTGGTGGATTAACTTTATGACCACAGCCTTCCCTATGTCATCACTGGGGTCAGTGATTCCTTCTGTGATAACTTACTGAACACCTAAGGATAGGACACAAGGATATAGGCCTCAGATATAAATACAGATTTATCATTATCTTGAATAAAAATATTATGATGACATGCTTTAGAGCTAAAAAAAAAAAAAAAAAAAAAACCCTCCTATAAGAGAAAACAAGGGATGTAGCCATTAAGAATTTTCATGTTGGGAGTTGCAAAATACCTAACTCAAACTGGTAAATCATAAAAGGATCTGGTAGTGCATTTCACCATTTTTTTAGGCCTTTGGGTGAGGCTTAATCTCACAGCCCACCGACTGAATCCATTCACTCAGTATCTCTTGAGACCTATGGGCACTGGTCTATCAGTGTACCTGACAGACAAGGTCCATAGTCTCATTGAACTTGCAATTTTAGCAGAGGATTCAGACAACAGATCAACATGTAAGAAAATGCCGAATGTTTGAAGAGAAATAAAATAACAGGCTGTGATGGAGTATAACCACGTGGTTATTCGGTTTTAAGTGCTCAGAAAGGCATTTAGGCTCTGATTTGACTGACAGGACACATCTGGGTAAGATTGGAGGGAAGAGAGGCTGCTGGTGGGTGGGAGAAGCTTGGAGTAACTGAGGGCCAGAAATAAGAACACGGGGCCTATACCCCTGAAACAAAGAATACATTATATGTTGATTTAAAAAAAAAAGAGAGAGAAAGAACAGGCCAGACCACATGTGCCTCAGTAAACAGGTTGAATTTTACTCCAAATGTGATTTAAAAAACAAAACAAAACAAAAAAAAACACTAGAGGATTTTGAGCAGAGTAATGACATTATCTAATTCATGTTTCCAAAAATGTGTCAATGATCCTGTGTTTGTTTTCTAATGCTGCCTTATCAAATACTAAAAACCCCCGTGCTTAAAACATTATTGTCTCGCTGTCTTGTACTCAGAAGTCAGCACAGCTCAGCTCTTTCTCTGCCCAGAGTCTCAGGAGGAGGAAAGCCAGCAGCGCCACCCTCCTCCCCACCCAACGCCATGCCCTCCCCACACCCTACCCCCCTCCCCGCCCCCGCCCCCAGGGCTCTAGGGATGAGTCCACTTCCAGCCTGATTCAGGTTGCGGGCAGAATTCAGTTCTATGTGTTTGTGGAATGAAAGTTCTCATGTCTTTGCCGGCTCCCAGCCAGGAACACCCCCGCCCCCGCACCGCCTTAGCTCCTAGAAGTGTCCCTGGGATCCTTGTGCACAGCCCCCTCCATCTCAGACCAGCGACAGCCCACGGAGTCCCCACCCCGCTGCACCTCTCTCCACCACACCTTCACGACTACGCCTGGGAAACATTCTCCACTTTGAAGGGCGTGTGCAGCATTAGGACTGGACCCACCAGCCAACACGGGATGATCTCCCCGTCTCAAGGTTTGTAGCCTTCCTCAGATTTGCAGAGACCCTTCTCCCAAGTAACATGACCTATCCACAAGTTTTGGAGATTAGGAAGTGGATACTGGGGTTGGGGGCTAGATGCAGCCTACCACCGATGCAGTGCGGAAATGAGACTTGGGTGTGCAGAGGGTAATATCGGAGGTGGGAAGACCGGCATCAGGGGTATTTTCGTCCTCCCCGTGAAAGGTTCCGGTCTGGTGAGCAGAACGGTAGTGGTGGAGAATGAAGAGAAGTAGGGTTGATAGAACTTGCTGGTGGATTATACATCGGGAATAAGGGAAAGAGAGATCAAGGGTAACACTTAGATGTTTTTAAACTTGGGTAACAGGGTATATGATGGTAGTGCCTTTTCTTGAGATGAAGAAGACTGACTGGTGTGGTAGTCATTATTGGGGTTCAACAAATATTTCTGGCTCTCTCTTCCTCCTGTTCTCCTTTTGGTTGAGTGTGGCCTTATGGCTAACTAGTGGCCAATGAGATGTGTCCCTTCTGGGTCAGATCATTTAACTGCCAGCCCCAAATCCTGAAGATTCTCTCTCTCCCCGGGTCCTGGAATAAGGGCAGCTTGGAACCGAGCTTCCTTCGCCTTGCATCTGACACGCAGTTGAAAAATTAAGCCTCCGTTGCTTTAAGTCACTGAGATTCAGGACTGTGTGTTGTCATGCCCCAATCTCGCTTCTCCTGACCTCACACACTGAGGAGGAGCGGGCCTTTTACAGGAACAGGAGTACAGTGTCAGGGGGCGGCCATGGTAAATTTGAGATGCGTGATCAATGGCGTGTCCAGGAAGTGGGCCTCTCTGCCCACGTCGCTACTCCACTGCAGTTAGTATTAACATACTACCTGCACTCACTCTTCTTGGATTTCCATGACGCACCCCCGTTACCTTTCCAATAAGTTACTTCTTTGACTTGAGCTAGCATGAGCGTCCATTCTTCATAACCAAATGATCCCTGATGAAGACACTCTAGTGAAGGCAGGGAGTTCTCCCGAGTCTGGATTTCCTGAGACAGACATCTTTTTTTTTTTTTTTTAAGATTTTATTTATTCACTTGAGAGACAGACAGTGAGAGAGAGAGCATGAGCGAGGAGAAGGTCAGAGGGAGAAGCAGACTCCCCATGGACCTGGGAGCCCGATGCGGGACTCCATCCCGGGACTCCAGGATCATGACCTGAGCCGAAGGCAGTCGTCCAACCAACTGAGCCACCCAGGCGTCCCGGCAGACATCTTTTTAAAATGGTCTTTATGCAGGGGCACCTGGGTGGCTCAGTGGGTTAAAGCCTCTGCTTTCGGCTCAGGTCATGATCCCAGGGTCCTGGGATTGAGCCCCGCATCGGGCTCTCTGCTCAGCAGTGAGTCTGCTTCCTCCTCTCTCTCTGCCTGCCTCTCGGCCTACTTGTGATCTCTGTCTGTCAAATGAATAAATAAAATCTTTAAAAAAAATTTTTTTAAATGGTCTTTATTCACATAACACCTTTTCCACAGGGTTCCCATGGCACTTGTCACCCCAAATTCTAGTTAATGATCGAGGTTTCTACCCTTCTCACTGTGCTGTGACCTTTGTAAGGGTAGGGGCTATTTATTTTTCATCTTCAAGCTCCCAGTGGACGCTCAGTGTGTGTCATAAAGGCTCATTGCGTCGGAGTGTGCAGCTGAGATCAGGCTCACTGGATTAAAAAACACTCAGTGAACTACAGTCAGTCGACTCCTCCCAGAGAGAGAAACGGGATGGGACCATGGACCATGATGCCTGCCAAGCTAACTTTCCTTTCCTGCTGCCAGCTGAAGAAACTGACCCCCTACACACCCCAAGAAGGTTGTAGGACCATGAAAACTCCACTCCAAAATCGTCCAGGCATTCAAGTCAACGGGAAAAAAAAGCCGCTACTGACAGCCTATATATCCACTTCATAGTAGTGGATATCAATATAGATATCAATAGAATATCTACTATGTCATTATTGGGGGGGCACTGCCCCAATATTTACTAATTAAGCCACGTTTAATTTTGTTCATATTTTTGACATATATAATTATTTCTTTATGACTTGTCAGTTGTTGAGAAACATATTGGAATCTTCTATTGTGATTGTGGATTCATATATTTCTTTTATTTTTTTATTCATTCAGTTATTTATTTATTTTCAGCATAACAGTATTCATTGTTTTTTCACCACACCCAGTGCTCCATGCAATCCGTGCCCTCTCTAATACCCACCACCTGGTTCCCCCAACCTCCCGCTCCCCGGCCCTTCAAACCCCTCAGATTATTTTTCAGAGTCCATAGTCTCTCGTGGTTCACCTCCCCTTCCAGGATTCATATATTTCTTGGTTTGGTCCTGTTCAATTGCTTTCTATGTCTTGAAAAAATGCTATTGGATACATTTAGATTTAGAATTGCTGTAACTTAACAGCATTAAGAGAGGAATCTCTTTAGAGATGAATTTAGAGAGTCTTTGAAAGAGACGAATCTCTTTAACATTGTGAAATGCCATGTTAAAGAGATTCGTTTCTTTAATAAATAAATAAATAAAAATAAATACATAATGTCTTCGTAGTGCTTATAGCGCTCGCTTGCTTTGTCTGATAATGGCAGAGCCATACCAGTAGTCTGCATGGTATATATATTCCTACCCTTCTTGGAACTTTTCTATATTCCTATAGTTACGATGTGCCTCTTATAAACATAGAGTTGGAGGGAATCTCCATTCTGACCATTTTTTTTCCTTTTAATAGGAGTGTTCAGTCTGTTTAGATGTTAATACAGTCATGGATAGATACTTTGGGGTAAATCCATTGCTAATACACAGCGATGTTGTCCTTCTCAGGTTATCTATCCCATCTGGAGTTGTGTGAAATCCATGTTTTCCCTTTTAGGTGATACTGATTTTTATCACTTAATTAAGGTGTTGCCCAATTGCTTACTATATAGTTATTAATTACAAAAGGATCCGTAGTAAGTAGTGTGTGGAAGGGTATTTTGAGATCAAAAACCCTGTTGTTCATCAGTCCTAGTCCTCCTACTAAATCTACCACCCATCACTGATCTTTTTATTTCAATGTTCCTGTTCTTCCAGATTTGAATACTGGGAGTCTGTCAAGCTGGCTCGTGTGTGTATGTGTGTGTGTGTGTTTTACATGCCCCCTCATTTCTGGTACAAGTCCTCCCATGCTTATTTTGTCTATTTCCTCGCCGCCCTGAAATCAACCATTTCTCCAAGGAGCCCTGGTCATTCTAGTGGGAAATACTATTCAGACACCAGAATCTGGATGCTAGATGTGCTCATTGCTATTAAGTGTCATGGGCTTCTAGGATTTTGGGGGGGAAATTCACACACACACATACACACATACACATGTGAGCACAAGAAAATTTATATATATCTGTCTACATGGATACATACATGCATGTACACATACACATATGCACACACATAAGTTTGTGCTGATACAGCCAATTCCAATCCAACTCCACAATGTTCTTCCTTGCCTTCTCTCAATAAAAAGTCCATCTTTATTTCACCCTATTTCCACACTGAGAACTATGGCTCTCCATACTATCAATTCAAAATCACACAAAATAGGGACTCAGTTGGGAGGGCATACGACTCTTGATCTCAGGGTCATGAATTTGAGCCCCACATTAGGTGTAGAGATTACTTTAAAAACTTTTTTAGGGCACCTGAGTGGCTCAATGGGTTAAGCCTCTGCCTTCGGCTCAGGTCATGATCTCAGGGTCCTGAGATCGAGTCCCACGTCGGGCTCTCTGCTCAGCGGGGAGGCTGCTTCCCCCTCTCTCTCTGCCTGTCTCTCTGCCTACTTGTGATCTCCCTCTCTCTGTCACGTTAATAAAAAAATAAAATCTTTTTAAAAAAAACCTTTTTAAAAAGAAAGTCACACAAAATAGTTTCAGAACTGCTATACTTCTAAATCACTGTGAAAATCAAACCTACTCAAAAGAGTTCAGTATTTGTTTGCATTTCTTCTATTATATCTTCTTTCTTTCTTTCTTTCTTTCTTTTTTTTTTTTTTTTTTTTTTTTTTTTTGGTGTGGGGGTATGTACTCAAAGTACTATGTTCAAATATCACTTGAATTAATTCTACCTCCACCACTTCGCTATGGTTGTCATTCTAATTATTCAGTATTTAGAACATTAATGTGATTCTAAAAGTCAAAACAATTAAGTCGGTCCCTCCATTTCCCTTCCATCCCACTCTGCTCCCCTGTACATAAGCCATTTTTTTAGTTTCTGGTTTATCCTTTCTTTGCTTCTTCTCTCATAAATCAGCAGATGTGTGTATGTTTTCTTACTGTCCATTTTTCCTTACACAAAATGAATATATATTCTTTTGCACTTTTCTTTTTTGCTTAACAGTATAGTCTAGAAGTTATTCCGTATCTTCTCAGAGAGATTTTATTCATTCTTTTTAACAGCTGTTTACTCAAATTAAGCTAATTAACATTTATTGATTGATGTTTGTTTCTCCTGTTGTGTTACAATTACTGTGTGTAGCATATTTACTGTGTTTTGTTATGTGATATGTCAACTTCTCTCTAAAATTATTTTTTAATATTTAGGAAAACTCGTGTTTGGTTCCACTGGTTACCTTTGTATGTGTACCTTTGGTGCTCTTTATTAGGCAGAAATGAGAAAAACTCATTGAACTTTCACTGTGTGGTGCCTTAGTTTTAAAGATAGATATTAGTTCTCACCTGTCGTCTGGCCAACAATCAGGGATCATATTTGACTTTTTCTTTTCTTCCCCTTCTTGTTATGTTTAGTTGTAGTCTTCCTACACTGTCAGAACATGTTCTCTTTCCTGCTCTTTCTCATGGTGTTTTCATGGAGACCCATGTCTCCACCTGTTGTAAGGTTTTTCTAGTTCACCTGAAGTGACATGGTATTATTTGAAGGTATAAAGATGCATATTGTAAACCTTAAAGGAATTTCTCTTTTCCCTCTCAATAGATAATTGATAGATTAGATAGATAGATATAGAGATACAAAGATAGTTTTATTTACCATACTTTAAGAATTAGGGTTTGTTTTTTCTTAAGATTTTATTTATTTATTTGACAGAGAGAGAGAGAGAGCACAAGCAGGGGGATGGGCAGAGGGAGAGAGAGAAGCAGACTGGGAATCATGACCTGAGCTGAAGGCAGACACTTAACCAACTGAGCCACCCAGGTACCCGAAGAATTAATGTCTTGATATACTTTAATTTATTATTTTAAAAGCCTCTCCAGAGAGTTCCACTCCAACAGTGGCAGCATGAGAAATTCTGCAGACCTGCTCCTCAGTGAAACAAGCATCAATGGGAAGATTATTTTTTTAATACCAACCACGTAAAGTCTGATCTCTCTCTTAAGGAAATTATCTTAAGGGCACATTTCTTCGAGAAAATGTATTGAAACTTGGCATTGGAGCCACAGCCTGTTCCCCACTTTTTGCCTCCCAGGTCAGGAAGGCCAAGGCCACTGCAGGCCGGTGTGGCCAAGAACACAGGGCTCCTGCTCCCCCGCTCCCCATAGCTGCTGCAGGGTCTCTCCGGGAGGGGGCAGCTCCCCAGCAAGCCTCACCCTCTAGCCCCAGCTGCCTGCTGTGGAAGCCAAGTTCAAGGCAAGTGAGGCCAAGAGGGCGGAGGCTCTGCCTCGGGATGGCACGCAAACCACTCCAGGCCCTGCTGAAGCGGCAGAGGTTCCACACCAGGGAAGGCAGGGTGGGGAGACCGGCATCCTGCTCCTAAAGCAGGGGTGTCCCTCAGAAGTGGGCCTCGCTCTCTATGTCACAGTCCATGTGACCCTGCGAACGTGCTCCCCGGGGGTTACCCAGATATGCTGACCATGGATGCCCACGCAAAACCCTGCCCAGGGACGTCTGGAGCAGCATTATTCAGCATTGCCAAAACCTGGAAGCAGGCAAGAGAAATACAGCGCGGTCCACCCAGGTAACAGACTCTTATTCAGTGCTGGAAAGCACTGGGCTGTGGAGTCTACAGAAGACATGGAGGGACGTGGAGGAACAGCCCTGCATCTGACTCAGGGAAGAGAGCCAGCCTGAAAAGACCACCCGATGTAGGATTCCAGCCATGTGACATTCTGGGAAAGGTGGAATTATGGAAAGAGTAAAAGGACCGGTGTTTGCCAGAAAGTAGGCAGGAAGGAAGGGTGCGTAGGCAGAACGCAGAGGATGTTCTCTGCGGGCACGTTACGGTGGCTGCTTGTCATCCCACATTTGTCAAAACTCACAGATGCGCAACCCCAAGACTGAACCCTGACGCAAACGGTGGACTTGGGGTGACGATGACGTGTGGTGCGGGCTCACCGGTTGTACCAAACGTGGGGGACGCTGACAGTGGAGGAAGCTAGGGTGGGAGCCACCGGGGGAGGGGGGACATGTGGGAAATCGCTGTGCTTTCTGTTCAATTTCACCGTGAACCTAAAACCACTCTAAAAAGTAAAGCCTGGGGGTGCCTGGGTGGCTCAGTGGGTTAAGCCGCTGCCTTCAGCTCGGGTCATGATCTCGGGGTCCTGGGATCGAGCCCCGCATTGGGCTCTCTGCTCAGCAGGGAGCCTGCTTCCTCCTCTCTCTCTCTCTGCCTGCCTCTCTGCCTACTTGTGATCTCTGCCTGTCAGATAAATAAATAAAACCTTAAAAAAAGTAAAAAATAAAAAGTAAAGCTGTTTTTTAAAGGTTCATTACATGAAAATCAGTCTTGAACAGACTGAGCTCAAAACTAATAAAGAGAATAAGATGCAGAGAACTTGATAGATAACAGCAAAAACGATAAAACATGAAGAATTACCGCCACCCGTGCCCCGTTTGAGTTCTTCCAGATTGGCAATATTTTCAAGGATTCAGCATATTAGCAGCTGAGGTTTCCGCATAAATCCTTAGCCTATTAATAACCCAATATTTTAGGTTAATATGCAAACTCGGTATATGTGGTATGTTAGGAATTCTAACCCAAAACACGCAGTGTGTTGTCTATAAAACCTAAGCTGCTTTCTTTTCTGACTGCCAAGAACCTAATGGTACTTGTTACATAAGGATATTTGAAATTAATTTTCCCTTCACATCTATCATGCACTCCATTAAACTTAAGTTATAATGCACATTATTTGCTAATATTTTCTGTTATTCCAAGAGATTTGGAGGAAGGCAGTGCAGTGATGAAGGTTTCCGCCTAGTGTCATCTCTTACCAGCAGTGTGACCTTGGCCCATTATCTGTGTCTCAGTTTCCTGCACTGTAAACAGATTAAATCAATAGTCTCATCCCATAAGGTTTTGGAAAGGATTAAATTAGTTAATAATTTAAAGCTCCTAGAATAGTGCCAGACACGGACTAAGCACCTAATAAATATTTATTGCTGTGATTAACGCAATTTTGACACTTCTTAAAAGGGAGTTTGGCTCGTGTGATTATTCTTTTTACACCATGGCATACAGTGTTTACCGCTGATGTGGCCGAACCATCTATGATTATTATTATTACTACTATTATTACTATTATTAATAGACACTTTCCCCCTCCCCCCGCCCTGCCTCTTACTTCATGACCACTTTGAAGCGCTTTGAAGCTGTTAGCACAAAGGAAACCTGACTTCCCCGAGCACTGGCCACTCCCGGAACATTCCATGCACGCTCCCATCCGAGAGCATTTCCACGTGCCAGACCCTTCACACTCACCTGCACGACTCTTTCCCACCCCACACCCAGCTCTGCTCAGACAGTGCCTGCTCACTGACGCAGGTCTCCTGACCAGGGTCAGCACCCTTTACTTTTCTTTTGAGTCATCATTACCATCCCGTTTACTCATTTATTTTCTGTGCCCCACGTGCTGCAATCGTGTCTGGAATGCCTGGCAGAGTTAGACTCTCAACCATACTTGTTGAGGGATAAAGAGGGTCTGGCACATAATAGGTTCTCAGCGAATGTGCAGAATGAAGAAATGTCCCTGAAGATGTCATGCAAGATTAAGGGGGGGAGGCGGGCTATACTCCCCACGACCCGCCAGCACATAAGGAAAGTTTCCATTCAGCTTGGGTCGTGATCTCAGGGCTCTGGGATCGAGCCCTGCATCGGGCTCTCTGCTCAGTGGGGAGCCTACTTCCCTCTCTCTTTCTCTGTCTGCCTCTCTGCCTACTTGTGATCTCTGTCACATAAATCAATAAAATCTTTTAAAAAATTTAATAATAGTAACCCATTATATCTGCCATATGGCTCTGCCCTAAAGTTGTAATTGCTAAGCTCATAGGGGCTCTTGCTGCAGCCCAGAAATCCTATTGTGTTACACTCTGTCTCACCTTGCACAATGACCATTTCAAATCTCCCCTCTTTAAAAAATTTTATTTTATTTTAAGTAAACTCCACCCCCAACATGGGGCTCAAACTCACAACCTGAGATCAAGAGTCGCAAACTCTATTGACTGAGCCAGCCGGGCACCTCCCAAAATCTCCCCCTTTGAAACTTCTAGCCCCCTCCCCCATCCTACACTCACTCTCAGGAGATAAAACCGTGTATTAGTTATTTATGGCTGTATCACAAATTGCCCCAAAACTGAGAGACTAACCCATAAAAAGCATCTATAATCTCCTAGTTTCTGTTCAGGAATCCAGGCCTGGATTAGTTGGATGCCCCTGGCTCGAGGTCTCTTTAGGTTTCAGCCAAGTGGTTGGGGTCCACAGTCGCCCACCTCTTCTGGGGTAGGGTCCTCGTCCACACTCGACCCCGTGGTTGTCAGCAATGTTGTGCTCCTTGCTGGCGAGAGGCCTCCCCCACTTCTTCACCTTGTGAGCCTTTCCACAGGACAGCTGGCGACGTGGCCGCTGGCTTTCCTCAAAAGCACATGCAGGGGACAAAGTCCTCCACGCCTCCAGGCCTCATAAATTATCTAATGTCCCAAGTGGTCCTCGTTATCCGCTGTACTGTCGTTGGTGAGGGCAAATCACTAGGTGCAGCCCACACTCAAGGGAGGAATTAGACAAGCACACGAACACCAGGAGACATCATGGGGGCCATCCTAGAGGCTGCCTCCCACACTCCACTTCCGGTCCCACAAACGAGAAAATAGAACGTTCTCATCTTCCCTTCATTCATCGCACTAACCTCCGGTCCTCTCCTCCTGCAGCAGGAGCTGCCCTTCCTTCCCTGAAGTTTGGTTTCACTCTCGATCCTTCTTCTCGGGATGCTAGGTTCTCCCTTCTTCTAACATAGTCAGACTCTCCTTTCAACTGGACCTTCTCTATCGGCCTTTCTGTGTCCTCATGACTCGTCTCACAGAAACAAACTAACCAAAACTCAAACCAGGGTTAACCCTCCTTATCCTCTGTCGCCAACATTTATCTATTTCACTCCTTTACTTAATGGTCCAAATGCCCTCCCCCAAGGAGCTGCCAGTTGTTACTTTCCATACACTCCAAGATGGCAGCCTTACTTGACTAAAAGAGCAAGTCTTGCTGGTGTCACCAAGACTTCCTAGGGTCTAGTGAACACTTTTCATCCTATGTTCTCTTCATTTTAAACACTGGTACCACTGCATCCTTTCTGAAACGCCCTCTCCCCTTATTTTGTAAGACAGAGCAGGCCTGGCGCTTCTTACTCCCCTGGCCTCCCCTTCTCTAGCTCTTGTGTAGGCGTATTTTCTGCTCCTCACCGCTTTAAATGTTGGAGTCCTTCGGGTCTTGAGGGCCTCCCAGGATGTCCCTTCTCACTCTGTGTTTTCCTATCCCTTGGTGATCTTCCACAGCCCCGCTTCCAGTACCATCTAAATGCACATGACTCAGAAACCGACTTCTCCAGCCCAGACTTGTGCACCTACTGGCCCACTTGACATCGCTTCCATGATGTCCCGAAGGCAGTTCAAGTTCAACACTTCCAAGACCAAGTTCATTATTTCCTCTATTAACCTGTTCCTTGTTCAGTGTTCTCTAAATTACCACAAACTTGGTAGGTCAGAACAATGGGAATTTATTTTCTCACATATTTCAGAGAACAGAAGTCTGAAATCAAGCCTCCCTCTGGAGGCTAGATCCAGGAGAGAGTTCTTCCTTGTATCTTCCCACTGCACATGGCTCCAGGTGTTCTTGGCTTGCCTCTGCATACCTTCCACTGTCACATGGCTTTCTGCTCTTCTCCGTACATGTCTCAAATCTCCCTCTGTTTTTCTCTTAGAAGGACTTGGAAAAATCCAGGAGGATCCCGTCTCAAAATCATAACTTGATTATAACTGCAAAGACCAAATATGGTCACATTCACGGGTCTCATGCAACTCACTACATCCAGCACCTCCCTCCATCCTGTTGCTCAAGTCAGACACCTTATGACTATGCTTGTTCCCAGGAGCCAATGCACCCAGAAGTCATTTTCCTGCCTCTGCATCTCTGGTGTCTGCCCACTTCTCCCTCTTTGCCACAACCGAATAATCCAAGCTATTATCACCTCTCCCCTAGAGTCCTACCACACCTACTCCTGGGCCCACCATCCATCCTCCACAACATGGAGTCATTCCTAAATATGAGTCTGATCAGGCCGCCCCTCCGGCTTCTTCTCCCAACTTTCACTGCTCTTGGGAATACCATCTTTATTAAAAATCAACATCAGGGGCGCCTGGGTGGCTCAGTGGGTTAAGCCGCTGCCTTCGGCTCAGGTCATGATCTCAGGGTCCTGGGATCAAGTCCCGCATCGGACTCTCTGCTCCATGGGGAGCCTGCTTCCCTCTCTCTCTCTGCCTGCCTCTCCATCTACTTGTGATTTCTCTCTGTCAAATAAATAAAATCTTAAAAAAAAAAAATCAACATCAAAGAAGAGCATCAATTTACACCATGAAGCCTTTAAGAAGGTAGGACATAGCAGGCAAAGGAACATTGTGGAGAGCAACTGAGAGGCGTCATGATGAAAATTGATGACTTTGAACTCGGCCTGCTCCACACCCAACAACTGACTACACCATGACTTAGTGGGCTCCTTCTCTAGTCTCTAAGAAACCCGTCATTGGACACTGATGTGTTAAGAGCATCTGTCCCCCTCCAACACTGATCATGTAAATACTGAGATGGCTGGGGTCCCCTCGGGGAGACACCAGCAGCATTTTAGACTCATCACACCTGCTTTCCTTGCTCTCCCCCCAGCTCTTCTTGCGACTCTTTTGCTGGAATACCTGAATGGGAGCTGTCCAAATGTCTTCAAAATGCAATGCCTCTAAGTTACCAACTTTTACATTCCTGACACCACAAAGCCTTCTATCCAAATTTATGTTCTAATAATAGCTAAGCAGAGACCTTATAGGTTTAATGGAAGCAAATCTCTAGCATAAAAAAATATGCTAAAAAAACATGTCCACCAATCAATCATGACCCACCTTCTGAGTAACCACAGGTGCATTCAGCCCGGTGCTAATTCTGCTCTGGCAAGAGTTTTGGCCCCAAAACAGGGTAATGGAGAGCAAGGTAATTTTATACAAGTTCAATGTCCCCTTCACAATTTCTGTGTCTGCAGGATAGAGTTGATTCTGCTGCAGAAGCAAACAACTCTACAATCTCAGGGACTTAAAGCAACGAATGAGTAGTTCCACTTCTTGTTACATAACCAGCAGGTTGACTAGGGCTTTCCATCCTGCTGTCCTCCTTCCTAGACTGGTTGATGGAACACAGCCTGCACGGATGTGTCTGGTCACTTTGACAGAAGGTTGAGATGGTTTTTGAGGGGCTTACACCCATCATTAAGTGCTCTGGCCTAGGAGAACCTGGGTGGCTCAGTCGTTAAGTGGCGGCCTTCAGCTCAGGTCATGATCCCAAGGTCCTAGGATCAAGCCCTGCATTGGGCACCCAGCTCAGCAGGAAACCTGCTTCTCCCCCTCCTCCTCCCCATGCTGGTGTTCCCTCTCTCGCTGTGTCTCTCCTCTGTCAAATAAATAAATAAATTTTAAAAAATTAATAAATAAATGCTCTGGCTGTAAGCAATACATGTTTCTTCTGCTCACAACTCATTGGCCACAATAGGCGCATGGCCCCAACCGGCCACCAGGGGGCGCCAAAGTGCACCCTTGCAGCGAACCTGGAAAGTGGGAGAAGAGGAAATATTGGCAAATGTCCTTAAAGATCCTCACAGTTTCTTGTCACTAAGTATTTAGACCGCCATTCTTCCCAACAAGCAATACATGACTGCCCCCAAGGGGAAGAATCCAAACGCTCCGTCCAGTCATGGCATCACCAGGCTTAAAGACCAGAACCTATGCGTGGTGCACGGGAATTTCTAAATTGGGTCAAAGTACTCATTGTCTCCATCAAGAGAATCAGGAACTACACACCAGGTTCTCTATCCAACCTGCAAAGTTATTGCTTCGCTCCCAGTATATAAAGATAGAACAGTCACAGGCTCACGGCAACCAACAAACCCTCCAGCAGGGGGGAAATGTAGGGCTCTCAGGCCCTGACCCTTTTCCCCCTCTCTAGTGTATTTACTGCATTTAACATTCACATGGCATCATTAATTTGCCACGAAGCCCTCAAAGCACTGTACACAGAGTCATTGATTTAATCCTCACTACACCCCTATGACAAAGGTACTGTTATAAACCCCATTTTCAGATGAGAAAAATTCAACCCATTCATGTGTTCAAGGTCCCCTAGGAAGTACGTGCTAGAATGGGGTTCTGCATCAAGCCTGGCCCCAGAGTTTTCTCCCAACCATTATACTGCCCGGCCTTTGCAGGACATCTTCACCTTTAAAGGTTCAGACAGTAAAAATTCTTTTTTTTTTTTAAGATTTTTTTTAAAATTTATTTGACAGACAGATCACAAGTAGGCAGAGAGGCAGGCAGAGAGACGGGAGGAGAAGGCAGGCTCCCCACTGAGCAGAGAGCCCGACGCGGGACTCAATCCCAGGACCCTGAAATCATGACCCGAGCCAAAGGCAGAGGCCCTAACCACTGAGTCACCCAGGTGCCCCTACAGTAAAAATTCTAAGTTAAACTTGCAACCTAGAAGGGGGAAGATGTTTATTACGAGAAGCACATTTTAGCCTTAGAGGGAACAGATGTGTCACTGGAATCACCATTCATTCCCTACTGCTTTTTCCCGCTGTTGTTTTCACCCGGGATGAGTCAGTCGGACCCTTGCACCTCTGGCAGAGGGGGTCTCACAGGCCGCTGGGGCGCTGTTGGAACATGCCTGCCCTTGGCTGTCAGAAAGCTTCCACTCACGCAGGGAACCCTGCCGCACTGCTGTACTGCCTGCAGGGGAAAATGCATGCAAACACGTCGTACACGCTGGCGTGGGTAGACCTGGAAATGGAGCTTCTGGATCCAAACCAGGAAGTATTTTTTTGAGGATGGCCCCACACGTAGCCCTTCGTTGCTGGCTGAGCCCACGTTCTCCTCCAAGGGAAGCAAGCCAGAGAAGACAGAGCCAGCCTGCACTGAGGAGGAGGTGGGGTGAGGGAATCCTAGCAGCGTTCGTACTCCATTTCCAGCCCCTCTGAAGGATGCCCAGAGGCTGGAGAACCCTTTCCTTCTAAGGTTTCTTCAAGCTGGAATTCTGTCCCTTGCCATCTAAATGGTAGCTATACCACAATCTAGTTAACCAGTGCCCTACTGATGCTTTTCCGTTTTTCTAATGCTTTTGCTAGTGCAGATAATGCTTGAAAAGTTTGTTCTTTTGAGTTTGATTGACTATGTCAAGAGGATGATCCTAAAAGTAAAATTGCTTTCTACTTTTAAAAAGTTACTGATGCTTTTAAAATATGTAAGTACTTGGGGTACCTGGTGGCTCAGTCAGTTAAGTGTCTGCCTTCAGTTCAGGTTATGATCCTGGGGTCCTGGGATTGAGCCCCACGTGGGGCTCCTCGCTTTTCTCTCTGCCTGCCGCTCCCCCTGCTTATGCTCTCACTCTCTCTCCCTCTGATAAATAAAATCTTTTTTTTAAAAGATTTATTCATTTATTTGACAGACAGAGATCACAAGCAGGCAGAGAGGCAGGCAGAGAGAGGAGGAGGAAGCTGGCTTCCCGCCGAGCAGAGAGCCCAATGCAGGGCTCGATCCCAGGACCCTGGGACCATGACCCGAGCCGAAGGCAGAGGTCTCGACCCACTGAGCCACCCAAGCACCCCAAATAAAATCATTTTTTAAAAATAAATAAAAAAATAGAATACATCAGTACTTTAAAAAATGTATCGTAATACTAACCTTGAGCACAGTACCAAAGCACAAACCCCACAGCAGGACCCGAGGACCCCAATTCCTTGTGTCCTTGCCAGCACTTGCTATAATAAGTCTTTTTATTCCTTGATAATTGGTTACAAATAAATGATCTCCTTGCTTTCATTTGAATTTATTTTTTAAAAGACTTTATTTATTTGACAGAGATTACAAGTAGGCAGAGAGGCAGGCAGAGAGAGAGAGGAGGAAGCAGGCTCCCCACTGAGCAGAGAGCAGGAAGCGGGACTCGATCCCAGAACCCTGAGATCACAACCTGAGCAGAAGGCAGAGGCTTAACCCACTGAGCCACCCAGGGGTCCCTGAATTTCTTTAACTTCTATAATTACACATCCTTTTATATTTATTGGCCATTCGTCAGTGCTTCTTACAATTTTTAAAAATCTGTCTGGAATTTATTTTGGCTAAGAAAAAAGGTGAGGATCCAACTTATTTTTTTACATACACAGTGGCTTTTCAACTGCATGGCCCTGAAAAGCTACCTTTATCGTATATTTGGTCCAAATTATGTGTCTGTTCTATACCATTACTTTGTCCCTCTGGTCTTGTTGATTCTTCTGATAAATGAAAAGGCAAAAAATTAGTCTGGTAGGTGAAACAGATCCAAAATTGGGTCTAAAAACTAAATCCAGGGGCGCCTGGGTGGCTCAGTGGGTTAAAGCCTCTGCCTTCGGCTCAGGTCGTGATCTCAGGGTCCCAGGATCAAGCCCCTCTGCTCTGCAGGGAGCCTGCTTCCCCCTCTCTCTCTGCCTGCCTCTGTGCCTACTTGTGATCTCTCTCTGTCAAATAAATAAATAAAATCTTTTAAAAAGATTTTTTAAAAGTTTTTTTAAGTTTTTTAGTTTTTTAAGTTTAGAAAAAAACCTAAATCCAGCTCTATGCTATTTGTATGAGACACATTCCAAAGTAAAGAATAGCACAGAGTTGAAAACAAATGGGCACATAAAAACATACAGTGGGGGAGAAAACATACAGGGCAAACGCAAACAAAAGAAAGCACAGGTGTGGCAAAAAGGTTATCAGATATTTAACTCACAGGCAAAGAGCACTAGAGGAGTAAGAGGATCAAATCACAATGATAAGGATTATAGCCCACAGTGAAGATAACCACCGTGCACTTTTATGCACCAAATAACATAGCACTGAAATGTGTGAAGAAGACCTACGAGGAACACAGGAGAGAGGGTGAGACAGCAGCAGACAGGGGCAACTGACCCCTCTCAAGATCAGTCCGTCCACGTGCAGAAATGCATATGAAGATGGGGAAGTGACTATGTTACATCATTTATGCCTACATGGAAAGGATTTCTTAAATTCTGTGATCATCTAAAATAAGAGGTTGGGGGACGCCTGGGTGGCTCAGTTGGTTGGACGACTGCCTTCGGCTCAGGTCATGATCCCGGAGTCCCGGGATCGGGTCCCGCATCGGGCTCCCAGCTCCATGGGGAGTCTGCTTCTCCCTCTGACCTTCTCCTCGCTCATGCTCTCTCTCACTGTCTCTCTCTCAAATAAATAAATAAAATCTTCAAAAAATAAAATAAAATAAGAGGTTGGTATAAACGCATCAAAGCATTTTATTAGCTTTACAAGTCAACTATTATTGGGGCGCCTGGGTAGCTCAGAGGGTTAAGCCTCTGCCTTCAGCTCAGGGCATGATCTCAGGTTCCTGGGATCGAGCCCCACGTAGGGCCCTCTGCTTGCTCAGTCCTTCTTCCTTTCCCTCTGCCGCCCCCCATCCCTGCTTGTGCTTGCTTCCTCTATCTCCATGTCAAATAAATAAATAAAATCTTTTCCAAAAAAATCAACTAATATCTCTTGACTTCCTGCGAAGGCATGAAGGTACATGTCCTCCTGGATTCGTGTTGCAATCCTAACCCCCGAGGGTCATGGTATTAGGAGATGAGAACTTTGGGAGGTGATTAGGTCAAGAAGGTGGAACCCCAAAGAGTGGTATTAGGGTCCTTATCAAAGAACCTCCCCGAGGCTCCCCAGCCCCTTCCACCATGTGAGGACATGGGGAGAAGAGAGCCTTCACCCAACCTTGCTGGCACCCTCACCTTGATTTCCAGCCCCCAGAACTGTGACCAAAAAAAAAAAAAAAATGTCTGTTGTTTTAAAACCACCCAGTCTGTGGTATTTTGCTCTAACAGCCTAACAGACCAAGACATTCCCCTTATAGGAAAAGCGAAGAAGCCAGGATTCTTTCCCATTCTCTCCCCTTCCATTACTTCTGTGGGCACCAGCCAGGAATTCTGTGATCTTTTAGATTTCTTGCATAAGCCACCTAATGTAAAAATAACAACATTTTAATAAGTAGATGCTGGTTTATGGCCATGATTGTCAGTCATTTTAACCTAATAATTTTGTTTATTTCTATTCGAGCTCACAACAACCTTCATTCCTCATCTTCATAACTTCTTCATTTTGATCCTTCTTCTAATATGTATTCCATCAACTCAAGCATGTAATTTAAGAAGCATTTGGGAGTTCCTGGCTCGGGGGCTTCCCTCCCCCCCCCCCACCACCCTCTGCAAATAACTGTTCTATTATCTTTTGGCAACTTGAGTTTGGGAGGAAAGTCTGTAGCCAAGCTGACCTTACTCTGCCCTGATGCTTGCAGTGTTTGTACTGGGCCTGATGGCTTTATCCTGATTTGTCTCATTACCGGGAGAGAATCCTTGTAGTGTAGAAGACCTTCCATTTCATCTGCAAGGTAGCTTGGTCACATCTGTCCTGTTCTTTTCGGGAAAACGAGCGGTGTGTTGCGTCATCAAACCAGCTTCACACCCACCACCCTCTCCCACTTTCTCCGCCTGAGCCCCCTGCTCTCGCTAGGTTTCCCCCACATCTCTGGGGCAGGGACACTCATATCATCCCCACATGCTTCACAGGTGGTTTCCATTTTCTAAAGCTTTTTCCCCTCCACTCATTCTCCGACACCCGCTTTCCTTCTCTTTCTGTTGTTTGACACTCTTCTATTTTTCTGTCTCTTGTTCGAACTCGTGCTTCACGGGCATGTGTGCCTTGTGGGATTCCCTTGAGGGTCTGGGGAAGTTTTATCTAATTGTTTCTTCAGTCGTCTGATCTAATTCCTGTTCAAGGGTGCAATCTTTTTTCTTTAAGACTTTTTATTTATTGGGCGCCTGCATGGCTCAGTGGGTTAAGCCTCTGCTTTCGGCTCAGGTCATGATCTCAGGGTCCTGGGATCAAGTCCCACATCGGGCTCTCTGCTCGGCAGGGAGCCTGCTTCCTCCTCTCTCTCTCTGTGCCTGCCTCTCTGCCTACTTGTGATCTGTCTGTCAAATAAATAAAATTTTTTTAAAAAAGACTTTTTATTTATTCTTTGAGAGAGAGAGCACGAGCAGGGGGTGGGAGGTGTGGAGAGAGAGAGATATCATGACCTGAGCCAAAGGCAGATGCCTCACTGACTGAGCCACCTAGGCGCCCCTCAAGGATGCATTCTTTTTTTTTTTTTTAAGGTTTTATTTATTTATTTGACAGAGAGAGAGAAAGAGATCACAAGCAGGCAGACAGGCAAGTGGGGTGGGGGAAGCAGGGTCCCCGCCGAGCAGAGAGCCCGATGTGGGGCTCGATCCCAGGACCCCGAGATCATGACCTGAGCTGAAGGCAGAGGCTTAACCCACTGAGCCACCCAGGCATCCCTCAAAGATTCATTTTTAATCTGCACTCCCCATCCCCGATTTTGTAATATCAATATGTAACTGCGTGCTGATTCCTTTCTGGTCCTCACTGAGCAGGTGACTCTAACTGCACCTGCCTGAGAAAGCAGAACGTAATCACCATTCTTTCCCAATAACCTGAGCACTGTTTAATTTTTAATTTTCAGCTTTTTAAACCTGAGCACTGTTTTCATTCTTCCCTGAGAAAGAGAGGGGAAGAACAAGCTATCGGCCCCAGACAAGGACCGATCTGCTCACTCCTTCACTGCTGGAGAGCAGGTGAGGGGACGAGAAGTGGGCTGGAGGGACCGTCTGCCTTGACTTGGGAAGGCTGCCTGCAGATCTTTGCTACTGTTCTCCAATATTTCAGCCTTTTTCTCCCTGGGAGACGCAAAGCAACTTTGGGGGAAGCAGGAGTCCCCAGAACAAGGGAAAGTCGTGCAGCTCTGGCCTGGTTATCTGCAGCAGGCTTAAGAGCAAAGAACAACAATTTATGATGACGTCTTCCAGTCCTCGGGCTGATGGAGCTCAGCTCAGTTTCTCCAGCTCCGCTGCTGCAAGAAGGGATGTCCACAGCTGGCTCAGCGTGAGAGCTTCTTCACTCCCACATCTGGCCCCCAGGCCAGGATGGCTGCGACAGCGAGGGGCTGGTGGGGAGCCTCTCTCTCCGAGGGCACCCTCCACATGCCTGATTTGGGCTTTCCCACAGGTGGTCCCTGAGTTGCTGGACTTCTTACATGGCTTCTTACACCAGCTTCCCCCTGTGTCAGAGGTCTAAGAAGCGCGCAATGGCTTAGACACAGAGTGACGGAGGGGGTCCTTGTCGGTGATGTGCCTGGGACCCACACTGGGGGTGGTGGTGGCAGAGATCAGAGGGACGTGATAGCCGACTGCTGAGCAGAGCCACTCTCCCTCTGTCCCGGGGCCACAAAAGAGGAGCGAAGGGCCCTGAGGGGATGGTGATATGTCCCCCAATAATGGGTCCGTGATTAAAGTAGCAAGACTGATACAAAGCAAAGGTCAAGCAAAACTTTATTTCACGCCAAGCATCAAGAATCAAACTGAACGTTCAGGGACGCACCTCTTACAAGAGAGGGCGACCCTTCTCTGTTTCACAGACTGGCTTTTAAGGGCAAAGGCCATGCGGTTGGGCCTGGCCACGCACAGGTGGCCAATGAGATTGTAACACACAGAGGAAACTTCACCATCATGTTAGGCCACACATAAGTGACCAATTGAATTACAATTTACCCTATAGTAGACATTTGAACCAGCCTATCACCTTGGTCAGAATTGGTGCCCAAAAGGCTCCCAAAGGGCAGGACCCATACTCCTTGGTAGCTAGGGAGACAGTATGCAACCCCCCACTGATGGATATCTCCACCTGGCCGGACCCACCCTCGTATCTGGGCTTTGGTACCTGGGGCTGGTTCCCGAGACTTGTTTTTAAGTAAGTCCCCTGGGAAAAGGGGAGCAGGGACAGTTTAAGGGTTAAACAACAAGGTTTTTGTTTAACGGATGGATGCCTCTGGCTAAATAGGTCCTTACAATGGGTCATGCTAAACCTGTGCTTTTCAACTTTCAAAGGACACAGAAACCTTTACCCGGTGGTTTTTAGCAAATGCACAGTGTCACATACCCACCTCCACCATTACAGTGCCACACAGTACACCCTGACACTCTCAACCATCCCTTGCCCTTCGCCTGTTCAAACCCGGCTCAAAGCCCGGCAGCCATGGACCTGCTCTCCTTTCTTACCATTTTGTCTTTTTCAGAACATCCTCCAGCTGGGATCATATAGTCTGTGCCTTTTCCTCCGAAGTTTTGTGTGGCTTGATGCTCCCTTCCTTTGTATTGGTGAATAGAAAGTATTCCATTCGGGGGCACGTGGGTCGGGGACAGTCGGTGAAGCATTCAACTCCTGATCTCAGCACGGGTCTTGATCTCAGGCTTGTGAGTTCAAGCCCCACATCCGGGCACCACACATGGCACCTACTTAAAAATAAAAAATAACTTGGGGCGCCTGGGTGGCTCAGTGGGTTAAAGCCTCTGCCTTTGGCTCAGGTCATGATCTCAGGGTCCTGGGATCGAGCCCCGCATCGGGCTCTCTGCTCAGCAGGAAGCCTGCTTCCCCCTTCTCTCTCTGCCTGCCTCTCTGCCTACTTATGATCTCTGTCTGTCAAATAAATAAATAAAATCTTTTAAAAAAATAAATAAATAATAACAAAATAAGAAAATAAGAAAAAAATTTTAAAAAGAGTATTCCTTTTGGCTTGCTTCCTGTTTTAGGTGATTATGATTACAAATGCTATAAATATTAGTATGCAAGTCTCGGTGTGAACATAAGTTTTTGAGTCAGTCAGATAGATACCTGGGAGCATGACTGCTAAATGGTATGTTAAGTCTATGTTGCTTTGTTTTGTTTTTTGTAAATTCTGTAGGATTTTTCACATAGACAATCATATCATCTGTGAATAAAGATGATCTTCTATCTTCCTTTCCAATCTATATACTTTGTTTTGGTGTCACAGTACTAGCTGGGACTTCTTTTTTTTTTTTTTTTTTAAAGACTTTGTTTATTTATTTGACACAGAGAGAGACAGCATGAGCTGGGGGAGCAAAGGGAGAAGGAGAAGCAGGGTCCTCGCTGAGTAGGGAGCCCAAGATGGGGCTCAATCCCAGGACCCCGGGATCATGACCTGAGCCAAAGCCAGATGCTCAACCAATTGCGCCACCCAGGTGACCCTAGCTAGGACTTCTAATATGCTGTTGAATAGAAGTGATGGAAAAATCACTTCTTGCTTTATTCTCAGTTTTAAAAGGAAAGTGCCCAATCTCTCCAGTGTCACAAATATCATATTATCTGTAGGGTTTTTTTTTTTTTTATAGATGTCTTTTATTAGGTTGTGTAGTTCTCCCTCTATTCCTAGTTTGCTGAGAATTTTGATCATGAGTGGGTGTTAGATTTTGTCAAATGCTTTTTTTGCATCAGTGAACATGATCACATGATTTTTTTTTCTTTAGACTGTTGATATGGTAAATAACATGGATTTACTTTCAAACACAGAACCAGCCTTGCATACCTAGAATAACCCCCACTTGCTTGTGGTGTGTAATATTTTTTAATTTATCACTGAATTTGATTTGCTAACTTTTTTATGGATTTTTGCATCTCTAAGCATGAGAGCTGCTGGCCTTTATTTTTCCTGCATTGTGATGTCTCAACTGCTTTTGATATTAAGTTAATGCTGGCCTCACAGGACAAATTACGAAGTGTTCCCACTCCTTCTCTATTCTGAAAAAGACTGTTGAAAATTGGTATTATCTCTTTTTAAATGTTTGGTGAAATTTTAGATCATCTGAAAAATAGTGAATGCATTACTGGACAAAGATACTAATACACAGTTAAGTCTCAATTAACAAATTAATGTTCCCTATGATCTTAACAGGAGAGGAAAGAGGAAATAAAAGCTGCCAAGAGACGTAGCTCATGAGAGGGAAGAATATGGATACTGGTGAATTAAGTAATTCTCTTGCATCCCCGATCCCAAGGAAGCCCAGATCACCATTTCCTTGGGAGCACCTGCCCCACCAAGGGAGAGGTTGTTGGCACCTTCTGCAAGGCTGTGATGCCCGGCATACAAAGTCATCTGTTGAACAAGATTGTTACACCGAAGGCCTAAAGTGCTACAGAGATATCAGCCCCTGGCACAAAGCCCTCTGAAAGGTAAACCAAAAGTATGCATGTCCCTGTGCCCAGTCAGGTGAATTCTGCTGCATTGAGGGTGACCCACTGGGGGCACCATCCGCCACATCCTCTGTTTCTAGACCAGGTTCAAGCTGTAAATCGCAGACGGTGCATGGAGCAAAGCTACCTCATCCTGCCTATAGAAATACCAAAGCCATCTGGAAAAAACTTCCACAAGGCTTTTTCCTAACACTTAGTGACACAGGGCCATTTTCTTTTTATCAAATCGTGATTGTAAAACATACGGCAAAAATTTTTTAAACATATGACAGTAAAACCTGATGATTTGTTAGACATAGAATTACTGGGCCTGATGTATCATAAAATCATAGCACAACCATAAAGTGGGACAGAAAAGGGTAGCATGATGGTTAATTTTATGTGTCAACTTTGAATTCCCAGTTTAGAAAAGGATTTATAGCTTCATAATCACTAAAGGGGTGAAACAACACTTCTAGGAAGAAAAACTGACCTGGTAAGATTTTGAAATTGACTCCTTTTCTTTTGGCCAACATCCCAACATGGAACAATAAGTGGAAAAGTCCTTGACTGTAAGTTGGGTTTTTGTTTTTTTTGTTTTTTTGCATAAAATTCTCTTAAGTTCTTAGTCTATATGTAAGATGGGCAGAAATAGGTTCTATAGAGTTTTAGCTGAATAATTAACAGAGAATTCAGTTTCTTATTTGTAGTAAGATGAAAAGATAAGTAAATCAGGCCTGTGACCATTTTACCCCAAAATGCAATTTCTTCATTATAAGGAACCAAACAGAAAAGAAGTTAAAGAACTTCCTTAATAAAAGCACTGAACTGCCACCAGTCTAATAGACTATTAGAGCCTAGATGAAGATGGAAAATTGCCTAATAAAAATTGCAATTTGCATAGATTTGCCCCATAATTACAGAACTTATTAAGCTCCATTTTGCAGATACTATAATGGAGTTCACCTTTCATTTAATGCGATTTGTGATCACTGACTACTGCAGGCAGCAAATGCTGGGAAAATCAAATCCATAATTACATTTTTGGTTCATATGGGAAAGACTGAAATATTCATTAGCTGAGATATATACTATTTGTTAAAATTAAGTAGAATGAAAAATTCCGCAAAGGGTTTGACCCACTCCTTTAAATACCTTTTCCAGGGCTTGTGGTCCATTGAGACAGTGAAAGGTAAGGTTCTGAAGGTTACAAAACAAGAAGAAACACTCATTTGGGGTCATTCATTCAGTCTGGTTCTGTACAGTCGATGTTTATTAAAATCCTCCCATATGTGTGGCCCTGTCTGAATCAAGTAAGTAGCATAAGTGCCTAATGCCTGTTCCATTTTGAACCTTAGGAACAGCAGCAATTTTACCGTGTGGTCTTAGAGTGGATGAGACAGGTAAGGCCCCCAGGGAATCCACCTGCCTCTCTGAGGCCACGCCTTCTTTTGAATATGACGTTTGGCTCCTCCCATCAAGAGGCGGGGCCTATTTTCTCACCCTTGAGATGTAGGCGGGCTTTGCAAATTTGGGTAATGGAATGCAGTCAGTTTGAGGCTTGGTGGGAAGATGTCTTGAAGTTTCCTCTTCCGACTCTTGGGAGGCTCCTTTTGCCAGCGAAGCAAGAAATTCCTAGACCCCCAAGTGACACAGGACCGGAGCTCTGACTGACAGCAAACACTGAGGCCTCAGAGGCCTAAGAAGACCGTCGGGAACCCTCCAGCTGCCAGGGAACTACCATCACGTGAGCATCCCCAGGTGAGACCAATGGAAGAATCCCCCAGCTGCACCCAGCCCACCCCTGGAACTATATGAGAAAGAGTAAGTCATCATTGCTTTTAAGCACTGCATTTGGGGCTCGTTTGTTAAGCAGCTTTAATAACTGCAACCGTCCCCGAATGCCCAGTTTCCCCGGAGACAGTGTCTGTGGTACACGATGTCATCACACCGGCTGTGACGGTCAGAGATCATCTCGGAAAACACAGACGCATCTTTTTCTCGTTTGTTTTCCCAGCAATTATCGCTCCTAGTTCGCAGATGGCATCCTGTTCTCTCCGTAAGTCACGGGAACATCTGTGATTATGAAGATCTCTGGGACACGGTAACATCGCGACCGCCGTATGTGCAGAACTCATTTCCGTGCGTGTGTTGGAGCCGGCGAGGTCTTGCAGGGCGGTCTTCGAGAGCACAGGTACACAGTTGTCCCTCGGACAACGAATACCACGGGTTTGAACAGCATGGGTCCACTTGGGCTCGGATTTTTTTTCCATACAGTTCTGTGAATGTATTTTCTCTTCTCTATGATGTTCTTTTCTGCAGCTGACTTTATCGTCAGAATATAGTATATAATACATCTAACACACACGCTGTGTGTTAATCGACTGTGTGTCATCAGTAAAGGCTTCTAGCCAACAGTAGGCAATTAGCAGTTCGGTTCTGGGGGGAGTCACAAGTTATACACGGATATTCACTTGCGTGAGGGTCAGAGCCCTTAACCCCCGTGTTGTTCAAGGGTCAGCTATACTTCTGAGCCAGCCCTCGTGACAAAGCCAACTTCAAACTACACGAGTCAAGGGATAATTTCTTTGGGTAATTTATGATGAACTAGAAACCACTGCTCTCTGTCCGAAAACCTTCCCGCAGAGCTCCTTTGGCAGCCTGGGGGTTCGGGGCTGGTCCCGGGTCACCCAGTCTTCCGTGCCTGGCTGCCCTGACGGCTGGATCCCCTTCTGTCCTGCCAGACCTGTAGGCTCCCAGCACCCAAATTCCTCTCAGATAAGATTAAAGGGGAGATTTCTTTTTCAGCACCACAAAAGCTACCCCAGAGTTGAAAACGGATGAAAGGGGTTTGCTGGTCTGCTCAGTGCAGTGCAGTGCTAACACCTCTGACTGCCTTTCTGTTGACCTTGGCGGGCAAGCTTTTCTTATAGCTCTGCATGGGTTAGATGTGAACTTAGAGATGTTTCTCAGTTAGACACACAAATAATTACTGGCTGGTGGGGAAAAAAATTACTGCAGGTGGTCTGGGCATGGCCCAGAAGGAAATTAACCAGGTAACTGTCTAAACCTGCAATCCCACCTTCATTCTTTTATTTTTTTTTTAAAGATTTTATTTATTTTATTTGACAGACAGAGATTACAAGTAGGCAGAGAGGCAGGCAGAGAGAGAGGAAGGGAAGCAGGCTCCCTGCTGAGCAGAGAGCCCGATGCGGGACTCGATCCCAGGACCCTGAGATCATGACCTGAGCCGAAGGCAGCGGCTTAACCCACTGTGCCACCCAGGCGCCCGACCTTCATTCTTTTATTAAAATTTGCCTAAAATACCTGGTCCCTCAAATGCACCTGGAACCACTTTTAGCATCTTCCTTGTTCTTACGTTAATTGGGAGTTAAAAAAAAATGTTTGTTCTTTTTATTGTTGTTGTGCTATCGGATCTTTTGTAAATTATATCCTGACATAAGGTCAGAGTGGGGATCAGAGAGCACAAGGATGGGGAGGAACAGTTCTGCCTCTGGAAGTAGCCACTGACTGGGGTCGCTCTGAGCCACATCATGACCGCCCATCTGTTTCTGTCTCTCCCCCACAGTCTCCACACCTGGTGCAGTCTCTGGGCAGAACGGCTCCCTCCACACCCTTCTGGAAAACGGCCACCCACAGCTCTCAAGTTTGCATGTTCTCAATTTCCAGGATAGAGCACAGACCGCGCTCTCTCTCCCTACTGATGCCCCTGAGCCAGGCCTGCAGACAGAGCAGGGACAGGGCGAAGACTGTGTGGAAATGCCACTCATCCCCCCTTTCCCCAATCACCAGCGTTTTCTCTTCTGTTTCTTGATTAGCATTGTCAAAATTTAAGTCCTTTTTATCTTTCCTGGTGAACCATTCCCTGCATGGAAAATTCTACTCCAGTTCTTTTCTCTAATCTGTGGCCCTTTCACTGGGTGTCCAGGAGCTCCTTTTGTGTTTTTCTTGATTTTATTTTATTGTTTTTTTTTCCAGTTTTTGATTGAATAGTTAGCTCATTTATTTTCACCCTTTCTTGTCTAATCACAAAACACTTCCTTCTCTTCTCCCAGGTTTGGGGGCTCCATGCTTCTCATGTTCTTAACTTCTTAAGGAGCCCAGAACTGCTTGTTGGCAGAGGTTAATCCTTGATGGAAGCCTTATTTGTTTCATTTCCAGGCCCTGAATTTTTTTTTTTAAGATTTTATTTATTTATTTGACAGACAAAGATCACAAGTAGGCAGAGAGAGAGAGAGGAGGAAGCAGGCTCTCCGTCGAGCAGAGAGCCCGATGCGGGGCTCGATCCCAGGACCCTGAGATCACGACCTGAGCTGAAGGCAGAGGCTTTAACCCACTGAGTCACCCAGGCACCCCTAGGCCCTGCATTTTAAAAATAAACTTTGTGTAATCACAGGCCCCACCGTGTGGAACAGGGGAATTTCATAGGTCCTGAGGCGAGAATCTGATGTCTGCTGATTCTGAAGCTCTCTCTCTCTCTCTCTCTCTTTTTTTTAAATTTATTTGACAGGCAGAGACCACAAGTAGGCAGAGAGGCAGGCAGAGAGAGAGGGGGAAGCAGGCTCCCTGCTGAGCAGAGAGCCCAACGCGGGGTTCGATCCCAGGACCCTGAGACCATGACCCGAGCCGAAGGCAAAGGCTTTAACCCACTGAGCCACCCAGGCGCCCCCCTGAAGATCTCTTTTGTCCCTCTCATTTGACCTGTCAAAGACTGAGAACAGTGTAGTCCAGGTTCTCACTCTCATTTTCCTTAAGACAACGTATTCTTGAACTTCTTCCACTTTTGCTTTATGTATTTCAACTTCAGAAATTTACTACATCTGTGGGAGTGGCATGGACATCATCATGAATCAGACCTTCTGTATCATTCATACATTGACCCCAATGCATATCATAGGTTAAGAACATAACCCCAGTTTTTTAAAATTTGCATCTGCCTGAGAGTCACTCGTTCACATATTTGAACACTGCCATGTGCCAGGCACCAACCATCCCTGGTGCTGGGGACCAGGGTGTGAATGGAACAACAGGGTCCCTGCTTCCAGTGGAGGAGAGAGACCATGAGCAAATTCATTAGCAGTTAGATACATACTCTCCCGATCTCTCTCACACACCCACACATGCTTCCACACTCACACATTCTCTCATACATCTTGAATCTGAAAGAGTATTTCTGCATTATTAGGACGGGGATTTGGAAGTTGACAGTCATGGGCATTTTAAATAGACACAAAAATGCTGCATTTACCAATCCCCAATGATGGTAAATTCTCTAGATGTTTATGTTTAAGCTGACCTAAGAGGATGGTCATATTTTTGCTAGTGTATTCATATTTGATTCATAAATGCGAGTACTTTTACTTTATATTTGTCTTTTCTATGTTCAGAAGCCCTTCACACATTATGGTTATTATCATCAGTATGTTTTTAATTTTGCTACTTATGTGTAACTTTATGGCGTGTTTGTGTATTTCTTTTGTTTTTTTCAAGATTTATTTAAGAGAGAGAGAGAGAGCAGGGGTAGAGACAGAGGGAGAAAAAAACAAGAAGACTCCCTAGTGAGCGGGGAGCCCGATGTGGGGCTTCATCCCAGGACCCTAAGATCATGACCTGAGCCAAAGTCAAGACTTCCAACGCTCAACCGACTGAGTCACCCAGGTGCAATCCTCCTTGTTTTCTTCTATCACTTTTAGATTTCTTTTCTTTCCATCTCTCAGATTATACAAACACGTGTCTGTATTTTTTTGGCTACTTTAGTTCTTTTATGTTTAGATTTTTTATTTTTTTTTTAGAGAGAGAGCGTGTGTGAGTGCACGTATGCACACCACAGAGGGAGAGAGTGGTTGGGAGGGGAGAAGAGAATCTTAAGCAGACTCTGTGCTCAGTGTGGAGCCCGGGGTGGGGCTTGATCTCACAACCCTGAGATCATGACCTGAGCCAAAATCAAGAGTCAGACCCTTAACCAACTGAGCCACCCAGGTGTCCCTGTGTTTAGATTTTTAATCCATCCAGACTTTTGTGAAGGGCATGAAAGCCAAGAAGTGACTTCTCCCCCAGTGGATAACCAGCTTTCCTGCGAACAGCTGCTGAGTAACCAATGGACTGATCCAACAAAAGAAGCAAAATATATTCTCAGAGAAAGGAGGAGAAGAGAAGGAGGCTGGAGAGAGAGAGAGAGAACAAGTGTCTGTTCCAGTGTATTACATTTTCTTTCCAAATCTAAGAGTCTATATTCCAAGAGGAAGTGGTAACTACATGACGAGCCCTATCCAGCCAAGAGGAACTTGCTGTACATTGGGACAAGGGAGCTTGTTTTCTAGAAGAGACCAGACCTCTGGTGTGAGTCCAACATGCAAGGAGGCGGCCACCCAGTCAGGAGCTGAGACCCCAGATCTCAGGGTAAAAATACCCCAGGAGCGGAGGCGGCTGATAGAGCGCGCACACAGTGATGAACACTGCCGTGGGGACCAATTTAATACAAAGCCAACTCCTTTGTTTTTATAAAACTCAAATGCTTACCTTGAAGAGGGAGGTTGTCATGGTAACTCTTTCAAAGACACTGTCCTCCCCATGGACCAGCTGTCTAAACTCTGGAGAATAACCATTCTCCTCTGTGATGACAATTAAAACCCAATGGGGAGGATGAAGCTGGCAGCCCCCGGGGGTACCACAGAGAGCCTCACTGGTGTTCCAAACACTTCAAAAGTGGTACAACAAGAACTTAAAGTTATAGGACACCTTTCGAAAAACGCAAGTTGCTTAGATGAACTGTTTCACTAGACAACAATGAAGTGGTTAATAGATAAACTAGTAAAAATAGCACACTATTCATAGTGTGATCATACCATTAGATCAAGGTTTTCTTTTTTCGTTTTATTATGGGGATGTTCAATACTAAGTGAAAATTCGCCAACCTAAGCTCCCTCCATCCTCATCTTTGATGGCTTTTCAACTATTGTCTTGTCAACTATTGTCTTCTTGTGTCTTCAATCTGTTTCTGGAGCCCTGAATTGGAGCCCTGGCACTGCCCAGACATGACCACATCCGTTGTGGTCCCTCTGGCTGTGCCAAGGGTTTAAGGCAAGCAGTTAATGAACTCTTTACAATGGTATGGGCTAGCTTATGGGGAGCACCAGCAGACCCTGGGAAGCTGTTACTTCTGGGGCCTGAAGAGAGCATGGGAGGGACAGCGTGGTCTTCCTGGAACCTGTGAGATCTGGGCTGTAGGAGAGGGGTCCTCACAGGAACTGGGGCCTTAAGTAGAGGCTGCCATGCTCGCTATGGTGGTTCTGTGGTTCGGATCCTGCCTGGACAAGCTACAGGCCTGGTCTCCTCCTCCATACCCTGTGCGTAATAATACCACAGACTTCACAGGACTAAGGATTAAATGTGATCCGCATCAAAACACTTGGAAGGCGGAAGTACTCAAATGCGAGCTCCAATGCATGGACTTTATCTGGAAACTGATTAGGACGATCGAACTAAAAAAGCACTCGAATCATCTGAGCATGTGCTAATTAGATATTGGATCTTAAGGAACTGCAGAAGGGGATTAACGGAATCAGGGCTCTGCGAATTTTCCGACAAGTCCTTCTTTTTTAGAAATACATATTGAAATATTTACAGATGAAATTACATGATGTCTGGGACTGCCCCCAAAACATCTGGTGAGAAGAGGGTACAGATGAAACCAAACCACTACAAGCCGGTCGTTACTGAGCTGTGAGCTCCTACTATTTTCTAAACTCATACGTACATGTGAAATTATCCATGTTAAAGACAGACACAGAATAGGATGTATACACTAAGCATCAGACACATCTGAACATTTTATACCTTTTTTTAAAAGATTTATTTATTTATTTGAGAGAGTGTGTGTGTGCTGGGAGAGGGGCAGAGGGAGAGAGAGGGAGAGAAACAGACTCCCCACTGAGCTGGAACCCAAAGTGGGGCTTGATCTCACGACCCTGAGATCATGACCTGAGTGGAAATCAAGAGTCTGACACTTCACTGACTGAGCCACCCGGGTGCCCCTATTTTGTATTTTTAATAAAAATATAATGTTTGGTTTTAAGATGAACTCTGATTGGGGAAGCCCCTCCCCCTGTCAAGGGATTTGTACATAAATTTCTGAAGACTTGGAGTAAGTATTCCCAGCTCTTGGATGTTATGGAACAGAGAGATCAAGGCTCCAAGGACCCTTCTGAAATAGCCCTAGTTCCCTCACCTCAGTCTTCCCACCCCAGTCCCACTCCCGGGGTCCAACCTGATTCATTTGGCTGGCTGGTTTGCTGTTGTGCAGAGCCAGGGTGCCTCCCTGGGTGAGGAGGGGAAGAAGAACAAAGTAGGAGAGGGTGAGGGGCATAATTTGGAAGCATGAACCAGGCTGTCAGTTGGAGCCCTGCATACAGTAGGCACTTAATAAATGTTTGCCAGGAGTCATGGGAACCAAAGCACAGATACTGAAGAAAGGCAGTAACTTTTTCCCCAAAGGTGAAAGGAGAAGACTGTTGATAAAGGCCATAATAAAAATCTAATTCTAGCAAAAAGCCAAGTATTCTCTGGTAGGAGTGAGTGTCAATATTCCAAATACTGGCCCTCCTCTGAGTGAATTTTCCTTAGAGGAATTTCTGGGGTTCTTGTTTAAATTCATTTCTCTCCACCACCACCACTCCCCCCCCCCCCCCCGCCCCGCAAAGTTGTTTACCTTTGGGGATTTCCCATATTATTTTTCCACTGCATTTATTTTTTGGCTTGCACGATGTGGCCACAGCAAACTACCCAAGGTCATAAATATGCACCAGGCAGCCACAGTCATATTGCAGGAATTTAAGAAACGAAATAAAACGTCAAAAGTGTGACTTCTTAGACATAAATGGAAAAAAAAAAAAAAAAAAAGGCATCGCAGACATGGCCCGATTCCATGTAAACTGCTTCAGCTGAATTTAGACGCTCAATTAGGCACTTACTTATCCTGACGCTTTATTGACGCCCTGGTAGAAGGCCCCGCCTCCTTAGAATCAAATGGAAGGTCCCCGTGGGCTCCCTGGAAGAGCGGGGAGGCAGGAATGCTGTGGGAAGGCGGGTAGCGCAGCCCCGCCCCTCCTGTGTACACGCGCCTTCTCCCCGAGAGACCTCCCCCCACCCCATCTGAGTTTTACAGGTGCGTCTTCTTCCAGGATTCCAAGCACACGCTGGCTCCGCGGCCCGCCGGCTCTGAGGATGTCAGCCTTCAGCGGCCGAGAGCTCTCAGACCTGGCCGGGCTCACCACCGAGCAGCTCCGCGAAGCGGTTCCTGGTGGGGTCTGCCTGATGGGGTCGCTAGGCGCCCACTCCACCTCTTGGTTCATAACTTCCGACCGCAGGCAGCGGGCTGCAGGTCCTGGCCCCGTACCACGTGCTAGGATAATGATGCTCAGATTAGTTTTTCATACCCTTTGGACAGAGACATGCTAATTCGGATTCTTAGACATTAAAATCTCACAAAGTGGGGCACCTGGGTGGCTCCGTGGGTTAAAGCCTCTGCCTTCAGCTCAGGTCATGATCTCAGGGTCCTGGGATTGAGCCCCGCCCGCATCGGGCTCTCTGCTTAGCAGGGAGCCTGCTTCCTCCTCTCTCTCAGCCTGCCTCTCTGCCTACTTGTGACCTCTGTCAAATAAGTAAATAAAATCTTTAAAAAAAAAAAAAATCTCACAAAGTTCTCTGGTGATTTCAAGTCCGGTTTCCTAATCCGGACTCCCTGATGGAGAGAGAAAGATGTGGCTATGGTGTTAATCAGAAGCTCCTGAGGGGGCGGAGATGAGGTGTCTCACACCCGGTTCAGCACCTTACTTTAAAATGTCTATAAGCTACTTCCTGTGTTACCAACTGCTCAACAGGCTTTTCATCTTCACAGTCCCAAATGCCCCTGAGCAGCCACAGGAACTGGAGAGCAATCAGCCACCTCCTGGAATCGTTTCTTTTTTCTAACTCATCACCCTCAGAAAATCAACAGGGCTGTCAAAGGCATCCACCAGCCCCCCCCCCCCGCCCCCGCACCCCTGCAAACTGCAGGACAAGGGCAACACTAGCCACAGCTCTTTGTCCAAAGCAGTTGCTCACAGCTCAGCCCCCTGAGCCTCAATACCAACTTCTGTCACCTGCTGTTCAACCTCTCTGGACTCTACTTCCTCATCTGTACAATGGGACTGTGCGGGATTAAAGTCAGAAAGGCCAGGGAATCTCACCACAGAGTACCTGGCCCACAGTGCCTTCGATAAATGTTAGTGATTTTCTAGGAAAACAGAAATAGAAAAAAAATATGTATTGAATAGTTCTAAAGTGATAAAGTATAGGGATGCCTGGGTGGCTCAGTCGGTTGGGCATCTGCCTTCAGCTGGGGTCATGATCCTAGGGTCATAGGATGGATCCCCCCACTCCCAATAGGGCTCCTTGTTTGCTGGGGGAGAATGGTCTGCTTCTCCCTCTGCTTCTGCCTACCCCTAGCTTGTGCTTTCTCTCTCCCTCTCAAATAAAGTCTTAGAAAAAAATTAAGTGGCAAAGTATATATTTTATAATGATAGTACATATACAATGTGGTATGTGTGGATATATTATGTAATACCATATAATATAAACATATAGTATATGCTTTTTTCTTTTTCCTTTTCTTTTTCTTTTCCCACTTGAGAATGATTCCACAGATAGGAGCACTTCAATTAAATTATTTGCCTAGTGGGTATTCTTGTCGAATCTTGTTGCTTTCCCAACACTAGGTGGTATCTATCTGTATCTCTGCTGTCTCTCGCTGTCCCTCATCTATTCTCTTCAGGAACTCCCAGAAACTGAGGTTATTCTGCTGAGAACAAGAGCTCCTGGCATCTCTATCTCTCCTGCTCTTTCCTGAGCCTTCCCAAACTTACAGGCTCTGCTCTCTTCCCTACCAGGACTCCCACCCTGAAGCCCAGAGTTGGTCCTCTGAATTGGTCTCCCTCTGGCATCCTTAATGTCCTGTCTTAGTTCCACAGCCAGCAGCCCCAGTCCCACACCTGCCAGGCTGCTGTACTGCCCCCACAGGCTGGCATTTGCCAGAAGTCCATGGCCCCTGCCCTGGATGGTCTTTCAGGACACACACCTGTCCTCCTGTCATTCAAAATGCCAGTGGTTCTTGGTATCTGTGATTAGTCAAAATTATTTCAGAATAACATTTTCTCATAAAAAATGTCTAAGCCATGCCTGGTGGCTCAGTCAGTTGGGAGTCTGCCTTCAGCTCAGGTCAGATCTCTTGAACAGGGAGGGATCAAGCCCTGAGCCTTGGGTTTCCTGCTCAGTGGGGAGTCTGCTTCTCCTTCTCCCTCTGTTCCTCTCCCCAGCTCCTGCTCGCTCGCTCTCTCTCTCTCTCTCTCAAATAAACAAAATCTTTTTTAAAAAATTCCTTTAAATGTTAACCTTGAAAGTCAAGTGAGGGTATAGGATCACAGTTTATGGAACTGCAAGGCATGTCAGCCTCACCAATTAGAGGGTGTATTTCAAACAACCCATCAGATACAGAGACCAACGCCTTTTTAGTGAGAGTTCTGCACGTGATTTGTGATGCACTTGGCCAACGAAATTCTTCTTAAAATATGTGAAGTTCTACAAAGTACCAGTCACAAAGCTAAGGAACCTTGGCACCCCACACTTCTGTGCTCAATAAAGATCTAGGAGGACACAGCGTTCTATTCTAGGGCTCATTGTTTTTCCAGCAAAAAGTCATTCTTAGTCTCTTAGAACACAAAATTTTTCCAACAGATTTTTTTAAAGACTCTCGAGGAACACTAAGAAGTTAGGAATGCAGAAAGGGAATGGAGAGAGCATTTAGGAGGCTGTTATTTCAGTCCCAACACAAAGACAGGGGCTGGAAGAACCAGATTTGAGATGGGAGAATTTTCAGGACTTAGTGCTTAATCAGGAAGAAGGAAGGAGGAAAAGGAACCTATGATACAGAGACCTCCCCTACCCCTATCAGGAGAAGGTGGATGTTATATTATGATTTGTAATGAAGAATATATATTTGGTCTTCTTCCCATTCCTGCCATGGAATTTCCCAAGTGAAGAGAGAAATAAAGGTGTTTTTGCTATGCTATTCAAGTGGTTTGGGGGAAGCACAGAAGGCTGGAAGCTGGTTGCCAAGGGAACCAACCCCAAGGTTGGAACTTTCAGACCTACCAGCGACCTCAAATGGGGGGGTAAGGGGGGCTGAGTATTCAATCATTAGCCGATGGCCAATGATTTAATCAATCTTGCCTATGTCATGAAGCCTCCACCAAAATCCTAAAAGGATGGCGTTCAGGAAGCCTCTGGGTTGGTGAACCAATGGAGTTTTGGGGAGAGTGGCACACTTGGAGAGAGCATGGGGAAGCTCCACACCCTATCCCCCTACCGCTCTGTGTATCATCTCCATCTGGCTACTTCTAAGTTACATCCTTTTTAAAAAACTGGTAATCCAGTAAGTGAAATGCTTCTCTGCATTCTGTGAGCCACTCTAGCAAGTTAATCAAACCCAAGGAAGGGGACTTGGGACCTCTGATCTATAGCCAGCTGGTCAGAAGCACAGGTCAGAAGCACATGAACTCTTGATTGGCATCTGAAGGGGGCAGGGGGCCACCTTATGGGACTGAGCCTTTAATGTGAAGGGTCTGATGCTGTGTCCAGGTACACACTGCCAGAATGGACTTGAATTTTAGGACTGTCAACTGGTGTCCAAGAATTGCTTGGTGGTGTGGACAAAAACACATCAGAATTGGTGCAAGAATCAGAACAGATAAGGAGTATGGTTTTAGACTTAAAGGATTTGAGACACCTGCAGAAGACCCATGTAGGGAGAAGTCCAATAGGCAACTGGGATCTTCAGCTGGGAGCTCAGTTGCAAGACAGGGCTAGAGACACATGTGTGGGAACCATCAAGGATCACAAGTGGTATGTCATAGGTGGAACCCTGGGGAGAGATGGGATTATCCAAAACTGTGCAAAGACAGAAGGCAGCTAAGAACAGAGCCTGGGTGGGGGATTCAACCTAGGCATCCTTCATAGGTGGAGAAGAGCCCACCAAGAGACTGAGAAGAAAGAGTGAAGGAGGAGGCCAGAGCTGCTGAACAGAAAGGGGAGTGGTCAGCAGAGTCACAGATCTCAGGTGTTGGGTAAGGTGGGAAAGATGCCACTGCATCTGGGGTTAGAGTTATTGGTTAACAAAGAGTTATTGGTGGTGGCTCAGTCAGTTGGGTGTCTGACTCTTGATTTAGGGTCACGACCTCGGGGTTGTGAGATCCAGTCCCAAATAGACCTCTGCACTCTAGCAGGGAGTCTGCTTGAGATTCTCACCCCTCCCTCTGTCCCTCCCCATGCTGCTCTCTTTCTCACTATCTAAAAATCATAAATATATAAATCTCAAAAAAAAGTTATTGGTGACCTCAAGCTGAGCCATTTCTCAAGATCAAAAACTCAGAAATCATCCTTAATTCCTCTTTATCCTTTACCTCCCACATTGCCACCATCGGTTTTATTTCTAAAATGTAACTCACATTCATCTGGTTCTCCTATAACTGGACATCCTAGACTTAGCTCTCTTGAAGAAACTCTACAGCCAATATCAAATTGGGAAATTGAATTCTGTGAATAGATTTCTGATTATGTGATTTGTTTTATATCATTGAACCTAAGGAGGAATCATAACCATTTCATAAATGCTAAAAAGATACATTCAATGAATGCCATTCTTTTTTTTTTTTAAAGATTTTTTTTTATTTGACAGACAGATCACAAGCAGGCCGAGAGTCCAGCAGAGAGAGAGGAGAAAGCAGTCTCTCTGCTGAGCAGAGAGCCCAATGTGGGGCTCAATCCCAGGGCCCCGAGATCATAACCTGAGCCGAAGGCAGAGGCTCTAACCCACTGAGCCACCCAGGTGCCCCAATGAATGCCATTCTTAATAAACACTGAGATAAAGGGTAGTTATGTACTTCTAATGTGATTTTTTGAAGTTTATTTATTTGTTTGTGTTTATTTCCAAGTCATCTGTACTCCCAACTGGCACTTTAACTCATGACCCTGAGATCAACTGTTGCATATTCTATCAACTGAGCCAGCCATGTGCCCCTCAATGTGGTTGTTTTTTTTTTTTTTTTAATTTCAACCCCAAAGCTAGCATCTACATATTGGGGATACCCTAGGGACATTCCCACTAGCTATGAATAACACAAGGATGCCCCATTACCCCTATTACATAACACTGTCTTGGCCATACTAGCCAATGCAATTAGTAAACAGAAAGAAATTCTAAGTCGGGTGTCTGGGTGGCAGTCCCGAATGAGGCTCCATGCTCAGCAGGGTGTCCATTTGCCATGTTCCCATCAATCTTGGAGCTTGTCCTTCCATTTGGGAACAAGATGTTCCAGCTTTTGTTCATACATTTTCTGCTCCAGACCTAGAATCCACTTGTTTCCTTTAGGTAGGGAATGGTATTTAGAGACCACAATCTGGGTGCTAGGGTTTTCATTGCTTCCAGGCCCTTCTTACTTACTCTGATGAAGAACTTGATCTCTTCTCTACCCCACCCTCATTTTCTTTTCCCCTTTGTTTGGCATGAAATCCTTGACAAAACATGGGAAGCTCCAAAAATTAGCAGCCATGAACACAAATGGTAGAGTATTTGAAGGAAGATGACTTCTTCGCTTTTTCCGCAGTGTGTCCCCCTCAAGCTGAATGGGTTATAACTGGACTATTTTAAGAACTACCTATAAAATAAGCAGCCACCAGCTGTAGTTTCCCATTCAAATATTATTCTGCTTGGGGGTAAAGAAGTGGAGAAATTTCATCTATTACAAATATGATTTCAATTTTAAAGGACTATGTCTAATTACTACGTATGACTATAGTAAAAATTGATTTTATACACTGTAATTGCGTGGTTTGAATATGTAATCAGAAATGCAAAGCTTGATGCCTTTGATTTTAATTTCCATAACCAATGCCTCTCAGTTTACATATTTCAGTGGTTTCTGGCTTGATACACCTTTTTCTAATTAGCAATCAAAATGTGCACAGTAGTTCAAGACCTTCTCAGGGTTTGGACCACCCTGCATAATGCATTTTATTCTACATCATGATTATGCCTGGCCTTTTATTGAACTGGTCATTACCTTGACCACAGAAAGATATCCCATGGGGAATTAGTTCTTGAATTCTTAAGTGGCCTAAGATTTTCCTCTCTCTGGCAAGTAAATGGGTCAAAATGAACCATTAACTAGCAAATATTTTTACAAGACAAAAAAAAATGAATTACAGTTTGCCACAACTGAAGCAGCACTCCAATGTTTTACTCATGAGGAGTCTGAAGACACCACAGAAATCACCACATGGTTCCAAAGGACCAAGGGCAAGCCTCCTGTGAAAACTAAACTCTGGCCACCCCACACCTCTATTCAAGGTTAGGCTTTGTTCTTCTGTACATCAAAGCTCATAAGATATATCAGCAGCCACTAAAAACTCAAAGCAAAATTATTCCACCAAAAAATGGGAAACTTTTCATTCACCAGGAAGTCTAGTAGTGACTTGGACTTAATTGCTAATGTTCTTGAAGAACTCAAGGAACAATCCCTACCCCCACACTGATTGCACCCTCAGGTCAGAGGAAACCCTGCTCAGGCTTAAGGACAGCTCTGTAAGCCCAGAGCTACCCATCCCAGCCCAGAGGCCCCCCTCCTGACTCCCTTCCCATGGTTCCCCTGGTCTCTGTCACTTTCCTTGCTCCATAACTTTTTGCCACTTTCCCTCGCTGTTTTGCTATATTACTCTGTCTCCCCAAGTCAATTCTACAACAAATAAGCACATCCTACAGTCTTCAGTATTGCTAATGACATTCTTTGGAAAGAACAACTCCTGTTACACTGGTTGTGATCATTGTGGAAAGAACCCCTCCTCTTACACTAGTTGTGATCATTGTTAAGAGTATGAAATATACATACTGCTCGCTTCTCCAGAACTTCCCAGTTGTCCCCACCCTAGTCAGCTGTAGTTATGATGAAAACCACTTCTTGATTTACTTCAGATCTTTGCCTACCCAACATAATGCTTCCCCAGCTTGCCTGCTACCAGATTCCTGTAGGAAGGCGCCATGACACACTAGACAGAGCTATAGGATGTAGAGCATATAGAATCTTCGACTCAGGACATGATCTTTAAAGATTTTATTTATTTATTTGACAGACAGAGATCACAAGTAGGCAGAGAGGCAGGCAGAGATAGAGAGAGGAGGAAGCAGGCTCCCCACGGAGCAGAGAGCCCGATGCGGGGCTCGATCCCCGGGCCCCGGCCGGGATCACGACCGGAGCCGAAGTCAGAGGCTTTAACTCACTGAGCCACCCAGGCGCCCTAAATAAATAAAGCCTTTAAAAAAAAAAAAGTGATAGATCTATCAATTTCCATATCTTTTCAGAAATAACAAAAACCCACAATCTTTTCAGAAGTTTATGGTGCATATACAAAAAAATAATCACACACTGAGCTACAAAAATTAAACCCCTAAATTTATTACCAAAATAACAGGGGACATACTCTTACCACTCTGAAAAAAGAAAGAAAAGTAGCAAAATGATTGGTTAAACCAACAACAACAAAAAAAAATTAGTAACTTGTAAACTGAAAGTGACTTTTATGGTCAAACTGGAAATCAACAAAAATCACCAACTATAGGGGCGCCTGGATGGCTCAGTGGTTTAAGCCTCTGCCTTCGGCTCGGGTCATGATCTCAGGGTCCTGGGATCGAGCCCCGCATCGGGCTTTCTGCTCATCAGTGAGTCTGCTTCCTCCTCTCTCTGCCTGCCTCTCCGCCTACTTGTGATCTCTCTCTGTCTATCAAATAAATACATAAATTTTAAAAAATCTTTAAAAAAATCACCAGCTATAAACAGATGAGAGAAAGAGCAATATATGTGAAATTTGGGAACATTGCTATGCTTAGAAAAAAAGAAATAGATATCCAAACTAAAAACAAACCCATAACATTTTATACCTCCTCCCATGAAGAGGTAGAGTTTGTTTACTCAGCCCTTGAACCTGGACTATCCTCTGACTTACTTGGGATGACAGAATATATGGGAGGGACGTTATGTGATTCCTGAGCACAGGAGTTTCAATATTTGCTCTCTTTGATTGTAGCTTCAACATGCCACCTAATGAAGCCAAGCCACTGGGTCAAGTTACTGGAGGAGAACCAAGGGGACCAGAACTAACTGCCTGACACCTGCCGAAATACAGCCCCATCAATGATCTCAGGTGAAATCAGCAAAGGTACCACCCAGCCAACCTAAAAAATTGTAAGACATAATACACTATCAACATTTTAAGCTATAAGCTTTAGGGTGATCTGTTATACAGCAACCATTAAACAGATAAGAACTGTCTGTTCTTATCTTATAAATAAGAATTTATAATAAATTATAAATAAATATTTATTATAAATAAATAAATATTATAATATTATAAATATTATAAATAAAATAAGAATTTATTATAAATTGTGGCATTTTCAACTAAGCATAAATAAAGCAACTAGAGTGGACATCTGCTGCTCTGTCAATTACAGACCCCAACAGAAGAACCTATCAAATGAATAAATAAAAATGCAATAAAATAGTCAGAAAAAAATAAAGTTACTAAAGAAGTTATTTTACCAGCAAAATATTCGGGAATTTATTCGGGAACAACAGAATCTCAATTTGGGACAAACAGGCTATGGTAAAATCATAGGTGAGTCAAAAAAAAAAACCAAAGCAGAAGACCCTTATTTTATGGAGAAGGAGGAGGAAGTTGGGAGGGAATTGTTTTGAACAAAAGATCATTGGAGAAAAGCATGGGTCCAGGGTGTAGATGGTTTCTTGTTGACTGAGTTGCCGGGTAATCCATTACTTCTAGGAGACGCAATCCACCTCTTTCCCATATGGGGCTTAAAACTGATCGTTCTTTCCTGTTGAGGATTCTTTTGCTGGGGTCTCTAAGTGACAACTCTTGCTGTAATTGATGTTAAGCGGTAAGGCTCCCCCTTTCAATCTCCTCTTCTAGCCTCCCTGCTCCATTTAAGTGATGTTTATTTAGGTTTATGAATTTTCACCATTATTATCTACATTGATCTTATTGCCTGGAAACCACTTTGTTGGTCTTCCAGGAAAAAAAGAGGTCCTCTTCACTGCGTCCCTGACTTTACCCCTCTGGGGGCTGGGACACAGGACTTTCTTGATGGATTACATCAGTCTATTTCTGCTAAAATGATTTCTAGACAAGTATCTGCTATCTCCAAAGTGCGGATTGACTGCGGGAAATGCTTTTGTCCTTTTCTTTTCTTTTTCCTTCTGAAAAGTATGTTGTGTAGCTATCAAGCAGCCAAATAATACTGCCTCTCTCCCGGCTTCTTTCCTGTCTGGGTCTCCTTATAGACAAGCCTGTACCCCATATGGCTGTGGGTCCTTCAAAGAGCAGGAAGATGCCAGATCCTCCCTGCTTGGAGCCGGGCTATGGGAGGGGTGCACCCAGGGTCCAAGTGGGCCGTCTCAGCTCCTCCTCCCCTGACCAGCTTTTGCTTGCTGACCACAGCAGGAGAAGCCCAGAGAAGAAGAAAGGCTGGAGGGAGCCATGACTCTGAGGACAACCCAGAAAGTAGGGTTTAGCCAGTAGAAGATCAACCCCAGTGTTGAAGGGAGACCTCTGGGTGTTTTTGTGCATTAAGGTCTTCAGCTCTCCTACCCATTCCTGAAAAGAACCATGAATGCTGTGCCCAGGACAGAATCGGGGTGGCACCAGCAGAGAGCTGGCTTCACAGCTTGGTGGGCTGGGGTTCCCAACACAAGAAGGGAACACTAGGTGAGCCCTCTGACTTGAACTCCGCAGCGGGGGGACAACTGAACAGAGCGTCACTCCCATTCTTGGGATTCCATCCAGAGAGCTGCCATTGACCCTGGTTCATTTCAGCACCCAGGTTAAGCAGTGGATCCTTCTGATCTGATTCAGGAGACTGCCGGATGCTGCATAAAAACCAATATGGTTTCTACTGTTGCAGTGCCTCTGTTGCAAAATTAATCCCATGAGTGGCTGATAAAGTGCTGAGCACGTTTTCCAGGTAAATGACACCAGCACCTTACATCACCGTGCAAAGATGGGAGGGTCCACTTGTTCCCAGTCTGAGCTCCTTAGCCGTATCTCCACAATCTCCAACACCTGGCCCACAGTCCTGTCCCCTTCCCTTTTCCAGGGCTTGCCAGGTTCCTAGACCACAGGCAGAGTCCAAGGAACCAGCAGACACAGCCCCTGCCCAGTGCCTGCCCTGTGACTGCTAGGGGCCAGGGTTCTCACCACAAAGGGAAATCCTGATTCCCAGAAGGGTCTCTGGCCTGCCTTGTGCTAGACTCTTCTGTCCAGTAGCTGGAAAGCAGGAGAGCCAGGGATTTGAGAACTTCTGTCCCTCATCCAGCACTTGCTTCTCTGCCCTCTGTGAGGGGGAGGTACAAAGAGAAGAAGGGGCCTCCAGGCAGAGGCAGGGGGGAAAGACTGTGGTGACCCCTCCCACCCCAACCCCTTCAGCTGTGTGACCTACCTCTTCCCTTTTGGGCCCTAGAGAGAGTGGGGCCGGCAGAGGACCCACACCAGAGGTCACCAGAACAGGGTCAGGCCAAGTTCTTGAACACTTGGCCATAGTGGATAAGGAGGTGCCCTTCCACACTAATCTTCTTTGATTTTTAAATGAAAAATATAAAACCTGTAAAAACAGAAATAAGTTCATGCCTATTTCCAAACCACACAACTTTGGAGGCTTATTCTACCAATTAAAATGCAGATCATAAATAACTCATTGTTTCCAGTGAAACAGGCCCTGTCTCTGTGCAGGCACCGTCCAGCTGGCCTCAGTGGGCTCTTCCCTATAGCTGTGTAATGGGAGGCTACCATCGCATCAGGTGAATTCCCACCACTACGGGAACTATTCACGTATTGCCAGTTATGTGAAGACTTCAGCGTGGAAACCTGAGTTAACGGGCAGCACATTTCTGATACACTTCAGTGATATCTTACCATTCCTTCCAGACTGCTGCCCAGGAAGCTTCCTGGCTCTCCCACCCCTTAATCTAAATTCTTATCCTGGGATGCCTCTCCCCAGTGTCTTCCAGATGGGTATTCTGAGAACATGAGCTCACGGGGCAGGGCGCTGACCTTGCTGTCTACTGAAAACTGTAACCAAGGGTCAGTGGAGTTCCTACTGTGGCAGACAGAAAAGTTTTCAGATGACGGGAGGAAAGTATCTCTTGTGAGAGATCTAATCATATCGCATGCTCAAATGGTAGGATATCCAGTGGCCTCAGGCAAGGGCTGGACAAAGCCATCTGAGAGCTGGCTGCCCTGCTAGGCTGAGTTCCTGGAATAAGATGCTGAGCCTATCAGAAAAATAGAGGATCAAGAAAAATCTGTGCAGGGCGCCTGGGTGGCTCAGTTGGTTCAGCAACTGCCTTCGGCTCCGGTCACGGTCCTGGAGTCCCGGGATCGAGTCCCGCATCAGGCTCCCAGCTCCGTGGGGAGTCTGCTTCTCCCTCTGACCTTCTCCTCTCTCATGTTCTCTCTCACTGTCTCCCTCTCAAATAAATAAATAAAATCTTAAAAAAAAAAAAGAAAAAAAGAAAAGTCTGTGCATATTCCCAGTGCTCTGGTTCATCCGAGAATATCCTGGTTTTTCTTTGTAATGTTCCATTTGCATTCACGTTGCTCAGAAACAGATAAAGGGACAAAAGAATTGGATTCATCTAAGAATTTCTTGCCTTCAGGAAAGAGGGGGGATGAAAAGAGAGAGAACCCACTTTCCTGGAAAGTCAGCACTTTATAATGTCTTACCAAACAAAATTCTAGAAATCGGAGAACTGTCTACACATGCATACACACAAGAAGAATTCAACTTGCTTTACAGACATTTTTGCCATCAGCTACAATATTGTGCTTAATGGAAACACACAAAGGTGAACATGACTGTCAATTTTCTTACCATTAGCAATGTCTCGTTCCAGAACCTAGCAATGAGTAATGGGAAAACAATATTTTAAAACACCATTTAAAATATCATCAAAGATAATCTGTAGTGATAGAAATCAGATCAAGGAAACATGAAATGCTTGGAAGTATGTCTAATTAAGTTTGTGTCAGACATCTATAGTGAGAACTACAAAACTTTAAGAAGATCTGACTAAAAGGAAAAACCCCTACCTCTAATAGATTGGGAGGCCCAACATTTGTTAAGATGTCATTCTGCCCAAAGTGATTTACAGAGTCAATGCAATCGAAGTCAAAATTGCAAGAGGCTTTTATGTAGAAATTTATAAGCTGATTCAAAAATTTATGTGGAAATTCAAAGGATTTAGAAGAGCCAACATAATTTTTGAAAAAGAACAAAGTTGGAGGATTTATAGCATAAAGATAGATGTATATAAAAATGGAACATAACAGAAATTCAGACACAGACCCACACACATATGGTTAACTGATAGTCTTTTCAACAAATGATGTTGATAAAACTGGATATCTGGACCTAATCCTTACCTCACACTGTACAGAAAGATTAGCTTGAACTGCATCAGAGACTTAAATGTAAAAGCTGAAACTATAAAGTTTCTAGAAGGAAACACAGAAAGAATCTTTGGGACCCTGGAATAGGGAAAGATTTCTGGGACACAAAACTAAAGGATTAAGTATAAAAGGAAAGAGTTGATAAATTGGTCTTTATAAAATTAAAGGCTTCTGCTTTCCAAAAAAAAAACCAGACAAATTACTTGCATCCAGAATATAGAAAGAACTTCTACAAAGCCAGTGCATTGTAGTGCATAAAAAAGTGCATAAAAAGACAACCTATATTTTTAATACAGGGTATATTCATATGCCCTACAATCCACCCATTTAAAATGTACCATTCAACAGCTTCTGGTATATTTACTACAAAAAGAAACACTGGTCATCTTGGCTGTCACCCCTTTACCTTGTCCCTCTACCTTCCATCCCTAGGCTTAGGGAACCACTAATCTACCAGCTTTTTTTTTTCTTTTTTTAGTAACATATAATATATTATTTGTTTCAGGGGTACAGGTCTGTGATTCATCAGTCTTAGACAATTCACAGTGCTCACCATAGCACATATGTCCATCTCCAATGTCCATCACGCAGCCACCCCGTCCCTCCCACGCCCTCCACTCCAGCAACCCTCAGTTTGTTTCCTGAGATTAAGAATCTCTTATGATTTGTCTTCCTCTCTGGTTTCCTCTTGTTTCATTTCTCCCTCCCTTCCCCTATGATCCTCCGTCTTGTTTCTCAAATTCCTCATATCAGTGAGGTCATATGATAATTGTCTTTCTCTGGTTAACTTAATTCATCTAGCAGAATAGACTCTAGTTCCATCCACATTGTTGCAAAAGGCAAGATGTCGTTTTTGATAGATGCATAATATTCCATCATATGTATATACCACATCTTCTTTATCCATTTACCTGTTCATAGACATCTAACTCTTTCCATAGTTTGGCTATTGTGGACATTGCTGCTATAAACATTGGGGTGTATGTGCCCCTTCAGATCACTACATTTATATCTTTGGCATAAATACTTAGTAGTGCAATTGCTGGGCTATAGGGTAGTTCTACTTTCAACTTTCTGAGGAACCTCCATACTGTTTTCCAGATTGACTGTACCAGCTTGCATTCCCACCAACAGTGTAGGAGGGTTCCCCTTTCTCCACATCCTCACCAACACCTGTTGTTTCCTGACTTGTTAATTTTAGCCATTCTGGCTGGTGTGAGGTGGTATCTGATCACGGTTTTGATTTGTATTTCCCTGATGATGAGTGAAGTTGAGCACTTTTTCTTATGTCCTTTGGCCTTTTGGATGTCTTCTTTGCAGAAATGTTTGTTCATGTCTCCTGCCCATTTCTTTTTTTTTTTTTTTTTTAAGATTTTATTTGTTTATTTGACAGAGAGAGAAATCACAAGTAAGCAGAGAGACCGGCGGGGGGCGGGGTGGAAGCAGGCTCCCTGCTGAGCAGCGGCTTGATCCCAGGACCCTAAGATCATGACCTGAGTCAAAGGCAGGGTCTTAACCCACTGAGCCACCCAGATGCCCTTCTGTCCATTTCTTGATTGGATTATTTGTTCTTTTTTTTTTTTTCTTTTGGATTATTTGTTCTTTGGGTGTTGAGTTTGATAGGTTCTTTATAGATTTGGGATACTAGCCCTTTATCTGATATGTCATTTGCAAATACCTTCTCCCATTCTTTCAGGGAACACTAATCGAATTACTATCTCCATAAATTTGCATAATTCTGGATATTTCATGTAAATGGCATCATACAATAGGTGTCTGCCTTCTTTCGCTCAGCATGTTTTCAAGGTTCATCCATGTTGCAGCATGTATTAGTACTTCATTCTTTTTTATTACCAGATACTATCCCATTGTATGGATATATCATATTTTATTTATCCTACTCATTAGTTGATGAACATTTGGGTTGTTTCTACAACTTGCTTTTTTAAAAATGTGCAAGAGACTTAAACAAACACTTCACCAAAGGAAAGGTACAAACGGGGAATAAGCCTAAGAAAAGGTACTCAACAGCATTAGTCATTAGAGAAATGCAAGTTAAAACTACAATGAGATACCTCTATGCACCTACTCAAATTGTTAAAAAATTAAGAGACTAACAGTTCCAAGTGTTGGTGAAGACATGGAGTCATCAACCTGCCAGTGGGAATGTTGAATGGTGCAACCACTTTGGAAGACAACTTAGTTTTTATAAAGTGAAAGATATACTTGAAGTATGACCCAGCAATTCCGTTCCTGAGTATTTGGCCAAGAAAAACAAAAACATGTCCACACAAAGGGTCATACATAGATGTTCATCACACCTTTACTTGTAACAGTCAAAAAGTGGAAACAACTCAAATGTCCATCAATAGGTGAATGGATAGATTAACTGGTATATCCGTCCAATAGAATACTTCTCAGCAATAAAAGGGAACAAATCACTGAATCATAACATTATGAAAACACTCTGCTAAACAAAATAATTCAGGCAAAAAGAAGTTTACGCTATAGGATTCTACTTATATGAGGTTCAAGAACTAACAATACTACTAATCAATAGTTATGGAAATCAGATCGATGGTTGTCTAGAGCTGGGAGTGGAGGTGGGGATCGACAGAAAAGGACATAAACAGCGGTGTACTGAGGACTCCTACTGGCTCCCAAAAGTCAATTAATTATACATATTCAGGAGTTTGGGGAGCCAGTTGTTAAGTAGCCATTATTTAGAAACTGGCGGGGTGGGGGGTCCTGGGTGGTGCAGTTGGTTAAGCGTCTACTCTTGATTTCAGTTCAGGTCATGATCTCAGGGTGGTGAGATCAAGCCCTGCATTGGACTCCACGCTCAGTGTGAAGTCTGCTAAAGCTTCTCTCTCCCGCCGCCCTCTGCTCACTCACTCACTCTCTAAAATAAATCTTTAAAAAAATTAAACTTGCAGTTAAATAAATTATAATTAAAACAAAGATAATAAATATTCATTCCTGTCTCTTCTCATGTTTGACCGTCATCTATGCTCTTGAGTTACTTGCAGCCATTGTGTCTGTATGGGAGAAATGCTGGGTAATGGGGCCCATCTCTTCCCAAGTCTGCATTTGTGACACCATGCTGGTAACCTGAAATCAGCCACGGTGGGAGTGCTGGAAATTGGAAAACATTACAAATCATACCTTAATTTTTTAAATTATCTGGACGCAAGAGAGTGATGGGAAAGTGCTAATAATGCCACTTAAGCTTAAAAGTGAGTGAGTGTGGGGGCGCCTGGGTGGCTCAGTGGTTTGGGCTGCTGCCTTTGGCTCGGGTCATGATCTCAGGGTCCTGGGATCGAGCCCCGCATCGGGCTCTCTGCTCCGCAGGAAGCCTGCTTCCCTCTCTCTCTCTCTCTTTCTCTCTCTCTCTCTGCCTGCCTCTCTGCCTACTTGTGATCTCTGTCTGTCAAATAAATAAATAAAATCTTTAAAAAAAAAAAAGTGAGTTAGTGTGTATAGCTGTTACAATGGGAAAAGCACACAAAAATTAAGAAAATATCTGATCATCTGATTCAGCAATGTCAGCAGTGACAGTTGCTTCTGCCACTGACAAACAAGTGTTGTCCCACAACATGTTATGTTTCACTTTTGACTTACTCCTTTAAGTAAGCGAAAGTAGCAACCAACTGGTCCGTCAGAACTACACCAGCGACGTCCAACCACTGGTTGGCTACAGACAGAAGATTCTAACAAAACTCAGTGAAAACATTTTGTGATAATCAATTGACTAAACGGAATGTAAAATAAAGAATGCCATACATTTTATTAATAATTTATAACTTGTGTAACAAACATCCTTTATATCGGTAAAGTTTACACTTTTAACATGTTAAATTATTTATATGCTAAATAAATAGATGTTAAAATACAATATTTTTTTTTCCAGAGCCTGCTGTTAAATATTTACCAGTATACCACTGGATACAAGGAATACCTTGGGTGATGGAAGTGACCTGTATATTGATTAGAGTGATGGTTTCATGGTACATACATTTGCCCAAACTCCTACAACCATTATTTAAAATGTGTGCATTTTCAAACTGATGCAGCCATTCTGGAAAACAATATAGAGGCTCCTCAAAAAGTTAAAAAGGGAACTACCCTACTATCTAGCCATTGCTCCTCTAGGTATTTACCCAAAGGAAACAAAAATACTCATTCCGGGGCGCCTGGGTGGCTCAGTGGGTTAAGCCGCTGCCTTCGGCTCAGGTCATGATCTCAGAGTTCTGGGATCGAGTCCCGCATCGGGCTCTCCGCTCAGCAGAGAGCCTGCTTCCCTCTCTCTCTCTCTTTGGCTGTCTCTCCATCTACTTGTGATTTCTCTCTGTCAAATTAATAAAATAAAATCTTTAAAAAAAAAATACTCATTCCAAAGGATACATGCACCCCGATGTTTACAGCAACACTATCCACAACAGCCTAATTACGGAAACAGACCAAGTGTCCTGATCAATGGCTCAAGAAGATGTGGTGTAAATATATATATACAATGGAATATTGCTCAACCATCCGAAAGAATGAAATCTTGCCATCTGCAATGATGTGGACGGAGCTAGAAAGTATAATGATAAGTGAAATAAGTCAGAGAAAGACAAATGCCGTATGATTTTGGTCATATGTGGAATTTAAGAAGCAAAACAAACGATCCTAAGGAGGGGGTGGGAGAAAGAGAGAGAGAGAGGCAAACCAAGAAACAGACTTACAGTGAATGAGCTGATGGTTACCAGATGGGAGGTGCTAGGGGGTGAAAGAGGTGGTGGGGATTAAGGAGGGCCCTCGTGATGAGCACTGGATGTCGTATGGAAATGATGAATACCGTATACTACACCTGAAAATATGATTACACTGTATGTTAACTAACTGGAATTTAAATAAGAACTAAAAAAGGGGGGGAGGGCATTTTACTGTATGTAAATTATACCTTAATAAATTTGATTTTTAAAAAAATAACATAAAATTGGGGAAAATTAGTAAACTAACGAATCCCAATGAACTCCGCAGTAGCTGGTTCTTTAGAAAACATTTTGGATGTCATAGCACAGTTTGTTTGCTTTTTAACTTGAAATTCAGAAAAGACAAAGGAGGAAACTGCTCCTCTGACCACCTACTGGTTCCAAGGCCTCCAAACGGGTGGTCCAGTCCCAAGCCAGCACATTTTTGCCTCATCCTCTGGAAATATTCAGGAACTCACTCTTCTATATAAATAATACCTGATTGGGTGCTTGGGTGGCTCAGTTGGTTAAGTGTCAGACTCTTGGTTTTGGCTCAGGTCATGATCTCAGGGTTTTGAGATTGAGCCCCGCCTCCGGCTCTGCGCTGAGCATGGAACCTTGCTTAGTCGTCTTTCTCCCTCTCCCTCTGCCCCTCCCCACCATGCACACGTACTCTCGCTCTCTCTACAAATAAAATAAAATAAAACCTGAGATGAGTGGCCTTTGCAGGAATTATCAGCTGGGAGTAAAGGAAATGTGTGCTTTGTGCTTTCCAAAGCCTCTTGTAACCAAGTGTTTATGACTCCCCCACAGAGCAGCCCTGTGGTCCCAGCACTTGATGCAGGGGGCAAGCAAGGAGCGAGTCTTGGCCACTGCACGGATGGGAAAGCCAAGTCTGAAAGTTAAAGTAACTAACCGGGGAAAGTCACGGATCTGGACGCTTGTCTTCATGAAACAAAACGTTCACGGAGTGTTTGTCAAGAGCCAGTCGACCCACTGAAGCTTCCAGCATTTCATCCAGATATTTCACTGCCTATAACCCTCCGTCCTGCACATATGATTGTATATAACCTCTGTGCTACATCACATATGTACAGAAGTATATACATGATCTACATCGTACATCTTAGCTTATATATCAAGATAAATCCTTGTTGGGAAAGAAGATAAATCGGTTTGCCTCCTGTCTTTGTGAATTAAAACCCCACCACTCATCTGTCTCCAGCAGCCCAAGCCGAGAGGCTTAATGTCTAGTATCAGTTAATCAATGAGCAGGCGTTTACAGAGTGCAAGCTACATGTTTAGGACGCCTTCCTGGAAAGACGGGCATTTATTGCTTTGTGTTTCTTTAATTGACACGGGTAATCCCAGCCTATTGTTTCCACCATATTTCTGTTCTGGACGCAGCAGAAAAAGTACGTGTCTTGAAATTGTCACTTTATGGCTATTAGTATGTACTGGGCAGGACTACTTTGTTGAAAAGGATTTAACTGCAAGCGGGTCTTTGGATTTTCCCTGTGAAATGATTCTATCACAAGGAGAATCTTTACATTTTTAACTAATAATGATTTAACAAATCTTAAATAATTGTAAATTTGGTGGTTTCATAATACTAGGCAATTTCAGTAAATGTACTGTTACATAAGAAATTGGGATGTCTCCTGAAAAAAGCATCTCAGCACAACCCCAGGAAGAAACAGATGTGGGTGAACTTCCGGGAGTCAATTCAGCCCAGACATTACCCTGTTTTGCAGTATCATACAAGAGAGAGGTGTCCCCCCTTCCACCCCGCAAAAGTGTTGCAGCTCTTCATTGGTTCAAAACCAGTCCTGCTAGTGTCTAATGTGTTCCCTGGGCCAGGACACTCATTTCAGCCCCAGAGAAAGCCCAGGCTATTCTACTGCTACCTGGATGGAGGTGTGCATCTGCAGAGCCCACCTAGAACCACATGGGAACACATACCATCAGGGCTGTCTAGGAACAAGGCTGTGGCCATGGGTTTGTTAGAAACACTGACTAGGGGCACCTGAGTGGCTCAGCCCTTAGCGTCTGCCTTCAGCTCCAGTCATGATCCCAGGGTCCTGGGATCGAGCCCCACATCGGGCTCCCTGCTCAGCAAGAGGCCTGCTTTTCCTTCTCTTGTGCTGTGTCTCCCTCTGTCAAATAAATAAACAAAATCTTAAAAAAAAAAAAAAAAAGAAAAGAAAAGAAAGAAAGAAAGAAAAAAGAAAACAAATACTGACTAGCTCATCGCCCTGGCACTCTCTGTTCACCCATTCCCACCAGAGGCTGCCAGATGGCTCATGTGTTCATTCACAACCCACAGTTGTGGGTTTTACAGACTGGGGTCATTTGCTCACCGTGCCGGCCCCTTTTGCTATATCTACAATTCATTCTATTTCATCTAAAGGACTGTTACCCTCCCTGTGTGCTGGGGCCAGCCCCCACTGGCTTGTAAAGGTCGATTGTTAAACTTCTAGAAAATCTGCGAGCTGGTTGTCAAACATAGTCATTATTAAATTATATGAGCATACATTAAGTAAATCGTATTAAAATACAAAGGTGAGAAATACCCCGGACATCGTCCCTAGTTATTTTATTATGTTTTACTAAGTTATTTCCTCTTGAGGTTACTTAGGATTATTGTATCTCAGTGGAAATATAATAAAATGGTGGGCTACTGGGCATCGCCTCCCAATTCAGCTCCTTGTTCAGCGACTTCACATTAGTAGCCTGAAATTGGCCATGATGAGTGCGTTGACACCATGAAAAGTGCCAAACAAGACAAATCCGGGTTTCTTTTCTTTTGTTTGTAGCCCACTGGGTTTGGGGCCTATCTCCCATGGGACAGGAGCCAGATGAGCAGCAGACAGGCTGGTGAATGGCAGAAAATACTCGTAGCAGAGCAGACGGGCTGAACTCACACTTAGAGTATCAGGAGGTAGCAGAGAGCAGAAGCCAGTCTGCGAGCTTCATAGGACCAGCGCATGAGGGAAATGAGAATAGAAAGTTCTCTGGAGCCTTAGTTGCAATGGAAGGAAGCCCCCTCCCCCAAGGAGTAACACAAAGGAGCTCTAGAGAGAATGATCACTGTTACTGCTGAGGAAAGGGTGCCCCAACCTTTCCTCCATCCCCAGCTAAATCCCCCCAGACACCACTAATCTGTCTGCCTACCCTTGGAGGAAGTAGACTGAGAAGAAACGAGGCTGAAGAAGTGGTGGGTAAGGGCACAGTGGGGTTGCCCTTTGGCAGAAGCTTCTACCAGATGGAAGGAGGGGTTGGCTGAGCATCGCCTTTCTTCTCTCGAGAAAGACCCCAGGCTTCCCAGTGGGCGGGTATGTTAGGCTTCACAAAGTGCCACAGACTGGGTGGCTTCAACAACAGAAATTTACTTCTCACTGTTCTGAAGTCTACAAACCTAAGATCAAGGAGTCCATGGGATTTGTTTCTTCTGAGGCCTCTCTCTTTGGTTTGTAGATGACCGTCTTCTCCCTGTGTCTTCACACGGTCTTTCCTCTGTGTGTATCTGTGTCCCAATCTCTTCTTATAAGGACACAATTTGTTGGGTTAGGGCCCACTGAATAATCTCATTTCACCAGAATTCCCTCTTCAAAGGTCCTATTTCCAAATATAATCAATTCTGAGGTACTGGAGGTGAGGACTTCAACATATCAATTTTTGGAGGATACAAATCAGCCAACAACCAGGAGTATCCAAGGAGGCTCTGGAGGCAAAGGCGGGATTCTGGGGGCCAACTGAGCAGAGCCATCCCTGGGACAGAAGGACCAGAAGCTCTGGGTTCCTTAGGGCAGGCACTGTGCTGTATTTGCCTTTGTTTCCTGAATGCCAGCGCTATAGCTAGCACTTGGTGGCTTTTCAATAAAATGTTTTTTGGATGAGGGAATGAATGAGCATATTGTTAGAGAAAGGAAAGGAATCTCCTTCTCAGTACAATTTTTACGGATAGGTGAGACTCCTTCTGGTTTATTTAAGGACAGGTAAGGGTCTTCTTCATTTCCTTTAAGGTTGGTTCTCTTTGGACCAGACAGGTGAGGCTTAAGCCCAAACTTCATCTTGACCTCCAACCACTCAGGCCGCACCATCTGCGTCAAATCCCTACAAAGTAGGGCCCAGAACCCAGAGCTCTCCAGAGACCCAAGGGAGTACACACAACCTGGGAAAAAATCATGTATCGGGGCAGAACCACAGAGAAAAGAATAGAAAGTCACGATTAACACATTTAATGACACAAAATATCCACTAGTTTCCACACCCATGTATTGTCACTTACGAACTCCTACATTTTTATCTCACTGTAGGATAGCAGTGCATTTCTATATTTTTGATATTTCATGGAGTGGGTTCCCCAAGTCAAAGCCCTGGGCCCTGGGGGCTCTTAGATTGGTCCTGCACCTGTCAGTTTCCACCCACGGGGAAAGTCCTAGGCAGGGTGACCCAGCCAGGTCCTCTCCTTTTGGCACAGAGGTCTCCTCCTGAGAAGGACCCTGCCATCCCAGCAAGTGGCCCCAAAAGCTTGAAGGGAGCTGCTTCTGAAGTCCCGGGCTCTAGAGTGGGCTCTAGATGAGAAACTCTCTTCTAGACGTTTCCTGTTGGCCCCCTTTCCTACCAGGCATGTGGAGAGCTGCTCTGTGGGCCAGGATACAGGAGCTGAGGGTTTTCCCTCCCAAGACTGGTTTTAGGATTTGGTCGGTCGGTCTGGGAAGGAGATGAAGTGATAGGAGTGTTTCAGGAAAAGGCCAACATTTTGCTCTTCCCAGGAAGAGCACAGTGTGAAGAACGCATGCGGCATGGCTCGGTGGCAGGACCGGCCCCGAATCCTGGTATCTGACACCAAGCCTAGCTGTAACAGCCCAGAAGCGTTTTGAAAAAATACCATTCCGTGTACTGCATTGCAATAGGCCTGCGATGAGCAAAGCAGCATCAATATCTATTACTTAGAAACAGATGAGAAGGCAAATCGGCAGCTGCTAGGCAATCAGATGAAACCCCACTCCGTTGTGCTTTGTGCCTTCAGATTTTTTTTTTTTTTTTTTAAATGGGCCAAACTTTCCTTCTGCCTCTGGCATCTTGTGATCGTCAGCGGGTTCACTGGTACCTTCCCATGACACAACTTATCAACCGTAGGATCGAGGCTCACAAACCGGTATCAGAGAACTTATTAAGACATAACCCTTAAATGTGTAGGAGAACAACACGAGGTGCACACAGCTCCGGAGCCCAGGCTTGCCGTCAAGCTCACTATGGCTTTCTCCGAGCGAATCCGGGCATATGGTGCCATAATGGAGCATGAATTTACAGCAACAGAGATGTACGAGGGAGATTAAAGCGTCATCTGTAAGGACATACTGCGTGGCAAAAAAACAACAATTATTGTATTTTCTGCTTTGTATTATGAGGAACTCGATTCCTTTCCATAGAGTGTGGGCTCCCTCTGCTGCTGGCAGGAGACACTGGGACTCCGGGCACATGGGGCTCCTTGGGGACTTTGGCAGAGCGGGTGGCCTGTCCTGGGAGGGGAAGGGCAGGGCTGAACGGCTGGTGTGGGGGTAGTGGACAAGGCCCAGGGGTCAGGTCAGATACCCTACTCTTTGAAAGGAGGACCACATTTGCTCCTCTGAGAGCCATCAACCATCTTAAGCAAAACAGCTCATTCTCTCTCTGATAGTTGGGTTATTTGCATGGTCGGTATCTCAGATTCTCTGACTTCCCTCTTAGAACTCTAACGGCGGTGCTAATTTCCTTTCAGCGAGTCAAGAGAAATGCCATGCGTGTGTACTGCCTTCCTGGTGATGCTAACATTATTTCAAACTGGGTTTAATTAGATGCTGAGTGACAGGGGAGTGGGGATACTTGCTACTTCTCTGGGGTATATATTCTGATATACGATCACCTGTTCTCACCTGCACCCTCATAAAAAAGTGTCCAATTATGTTTCTGGTTGTGTCCTCAGGAACATACATTTATATTTCGTATCATTAATTTCAACAACTACAGCATTTATTCATTTGTTCATTTAGCAAGGAAGCAGCCACGGCCATCCAGATGAGAGAAGCAGGTGGCCTGGCCAAGGCAGGTAGTGTAGGAAGTGAGGAGGAGGTCAGAGCCTAAAGAGATCTTTAAAGACAGAGAACACAGGATATTCAAGGGAGTTAGATGTGGGGTGAGACAGGAAGAGAGGAGTCAAGGTGACTCTGAGATCTTTGGTGTGCAATTATGAGGGGTCCCCATTTTTTGACCTGGTTGCAAGGTCACCACCTTGCAGAACAATGGTGTTGGCAGATTCTGAAGACGTCCTGGTGACGATACCGAGTGGGCAGATGGATGTCCCGGCATTAAGTTCCAAAGGAGGGTGGGGCCGGAGATGGCGTTTGAGACTCACCAGTGTACAGCCAGCCGGCAATGAATGAGGTTGTTAAGGTCAGAGCCCTGGGGGATCTCACAGAAAAATCAGGAGGAGGAGCCAACCAGATCTAACACTGCAGAAGCAAGAAGAAAACCAGGAAGCCAAAGGGGCAAGGATTGTGAGGAGCAAGAGATCCAAAAAATTTGCTGATGAGTTGGAATTATGTCAGTGACTCAGAACATAGCAGTTTCAGAAAATCCTGATTGGAATGGGTTCAAGAAAAAAATGAGATGTGAAGAAACAAAGAAAGCAAATATGAACTACTCTCTCCAGGAGTTTTGCTCTAAAGCAGAGCAGAAAAGCAGTGCCCTTGTGGGAGGGGTTTGTAGCCTCAAGGGAGGCTTTTTGTTTTCACTATGGTAAAATATACATAAAATTTACTGCCTTAACCCATTTTTTTTTTTTTTAATTAAAGATTTTATTTATTTATTTGACAGAGAGAAATCACAAGTAGATGGAGAGGCAGGCAGAGAGAGAGAGGGAAGCAGGCTCTCCGCTGAGCAGAGAGCCCGATGCGGGACTCGATCCCAGGACTCTGAGATCATGACCTGAGCTGAAGGCAGCGGCTTAACCCACTGAGCCACCCAGGCGCCCGTGCCTTAACCCATTTTTAAGTGTACGTGTCTATAGTGTTAAGTACATGTACACTGTTGTGCAGTCAATCCCCAGAACTCTACCCATCTTGCAAAACTTAAACTCTATGCCCACCAAACCACTCCTGTGTCCTTCTCCCCCTCAGCCCCTGAAAACCACCCCTCTACTTTCTGTCTGTATAAATTTGACTACTCCCATGTATTAGTCTGCTAAGGCTGCCATAGCAAATTACCACGGGCTGGGGGGCTTGAACAACAGAAATGTATTCCCTCGTAGTTCTGAGGGCTACAAATCCACAATACAGATGTTGGCAGTGCTGGTCTCTCCCGAGGTCTCTCCCTTGGCTTGGAGATGGCGGCCTTCTCACTGGGTGTCCCATGGTCTTCCCTCCATGTGCACACATCCCTGCTATCTCTTCTTATTATTATAAGGACACAAGGCATCTGGATTCGGGACCCACCAATAAGACCTCGTTTAACCTTAATTACCTCTCTGAAGAACCTATCTCCAAATGTGGCCACACTGGGGGTTACACTTCAACATAGGTATTTAAGGGGGACATAATTCAGTCCATAACACCTAAGCATTTTTTAATAAGCGAATCATATTATATTTTTTTGGTGATTGACTTATTTTCTTCAAGGTTCATTCATATTGTAACAGGTGTCCAAATTCCCTTCTTTTTATGGCTAAATATAGCCCATTGTGTACGTACCACATTTTGTTCACCCATTCATTCATCAGTGGACACTTGCATTGCATCAATCTTTTGGCTATTATGAATACTGTTCCTATTAATGCGGTGTCCAGGTATCTTTTTGAGAGTCTGCTTTTAATTCTTTTGGGTATATACATTTAAAAAAATTTTTTTTTAATTTTTTAAAAGATTTTATTTATTTTTTTGACAGACAGAGATTACAAATAGGCAGAGAGGCAGGCAGAGAGAGAGGAGGAAGCAGGCTCCCTGCTGAGCAGAGAGCCCGATGTGGGGCTCGATCCCAGGACTCTGAGATCATGACCTGAGCTGAAGGCAGAGGCTTTAACCCACTGAGCCACCCAGGCGCCCCTCTTTTGGGTATATACACAAAAGCCAACTGCTGGTTCGTATGTTTAATTTTTTGAGGAACAACAATACTGCTTTCCATCGCACCTACATCATTTTATATTCCGATCAACAGTGCACAAGGATTTCAATTTTTCCACATTCTCATCACTTGTTATCTTCCGTTGTTTGTTTTTTCTATAGTAGCCTCCCCAGTGGGTGTGAGGTAGTATCTTATTGCAGTTTTGATTTGCATTTCCCTATGATTAGTGATACTGAGCATCTTTCCATGTGTTAGTTGGCATCTGTATGTCTTTCTGGAAATGTCTATTCAAGTCCTTTGCCCATTTTGGAACTGGGTTATTGTTTTTTTGTTTTGCTGCTGTTAAGTTATAGTTCTACATATCAACATATCAAAGTCTACATATCAACCCCTCATCTGATATACGATTTGTAAACATTTTCTCCCATTCTGCAGGCTGTCCTCATTCTTTTGACAGCGTCCTTTGATGCACAGAAGATTTTAATTTTGATCAAGTCCAGTATATCAATTTTTCCTTTTGCTGGCTGTGCTTTTGGTGTCATATCTAAGAAGTCATTGTCGAATCTAACATCCTGATGCTTCCCCCCTAAGTTTTATTCTTAAAGTTCTATAGCTAGTTATCTCTTGTGTTTGGATCTTGGATGCATTTTGAATTCATTTTGTTACGAGAGTAACGTAAGGGTAGACTTTGTTTCTGTGTTTTTAATGAAGGAAGATATTGTAGAATGTCTCTGGGCTGACAGAAGCAATGTAGGAGAGAGACAAAGTCTCTGCAGGAGAAAGGGGGTAATTAAAGAAGCAAAGTTCCAGAGTGGGGGAGAGAGGCTGCCATGAGGTGTTTAATAGATACTCTCTCTCAGACCACACGTCAGTCAGGATCCTTGGAGCCCTCTTTTTGCCTAGGTGTTGACAGTGGCCCCCATCCTGTCTTTGGCCTGCCCAGCCCAGTCTTAGCAAAGAATCCTAAGTCATCACCTACCCAGATAACTTACCAAGTTCCTCACCCCCCAACCCTTCCTGTCTGCATCCCTTGACCTGCCTTTATTAAGAATCCCATCAGGCCAGTTTAGTGAAAATCCCCCACCCTCAACTTCTCCTCTTAAAAATTTCCCATCTTGCACTATTGGGTATTTACCCTAAAGATACAAACGTAGTGATCCAAAGGGGCACGTGCACCCGAATGTTTATAGCAGCAATGTCCACAATAGCCAAACTATGGAAAGAACCTAGATGTCCATCAACAGATGAATGGATCAAGAAGATGTGGTATATATACACAATGGAATACTATGCAGCCATCAAAAGAAATGAAATCTTGCAATTTGCGACAACATGGATGGAACTAGAGCGTATCATGCTTAGCGAAATAAGTCAAGCAGAGAAAGACAACTATCATATGATCTCCCTGATATGAGGAAGTGGTGATGCAACACGGAGGCTTAAGTGGGTAGGAGAAGAATAAATGAAACAAGATGGGATTGGGAGGGAGACAAACCATAAGTGACTCTTAATCTCACAAAACAAACTGAGGGTTGCTGGGGGGAGAGGGTTTGGGAGAAGGGAGTGGGATTATGGACATTGGGGAGGGTATGTGCTTTGGTGAGTGCTGTGAAGTATGTAAACCTGGTGATTCACACACCTGTACCCCTGGGGATAAAAATATATGTTTATAAAAAATAAAAAAATTAATTAAAAAAAACACTCATATATATTATGGTGTGTTTTAAGAATATCAAAAACAGAGAAGAGCATAAATGATGCCCAAGAGAAGAACAGATCACCTAAAATGTACGAGAATAATACTGACAGCAGAATTCTCAATAGTAATAGCATATAAAGGAGACAGCTGGGTGTTTGTATAGATGGAAAAGATATTTGATAGATATTATACATCAAGCCAAATTATTGATTAAATTTGAGAGCACAGTAAAAATACAATGAAGCGTGTTAGGTCTTAGAACATTTATCACACAGAGACACACATTTTAGAAAACTTCCTTGGAGGACAGCTCAATTTAGATAGAGAAAACAGAATTACGTACTCAAAGGCACATTTTGAAGGAAGGATTGAATATAGTCTGCACTGCAAATATTCTCTAATCATATGTTCTGAATTTCCTAAATTTAAGAAGTATTTGTTCAAATATTTATCTTTAAATAAACCCTAGGAGACTTTTTCTTGGATTCTGGAAAATCAGTCCATTTGGATACAAATCTTTTTGTCACTGATGGAAATTTTGATGTCCCTTAACTGTGGAATGCCTAATGTATTGTTACAGCAATTGTGATTTGCCAATACATGGGTGATGTGTGTGTGTTGTGTGTGTTTATTTTTATTTTTGATGGTTTTACTCTTCTATGAGATTTTTAAGTAGACATAATTTTAATAAATTATGATTTGTTGAAATTTATCTGAGGTTATATATAATAAAATGAAATTTGTGTGAAAAAAAAAATTTCCCCTCCACTGACCTCCTTACCCTGCTCCTTGCCCATAAATCCCCACTAGTCTTTGTTGTATTAAGGGTTGAGCTCATGTCATGATCTCAAATAAAGTCCTTCTTACCATTTTAACAAGTGTCAGAATTATTTTTATTTTAACATGTTCAGGGGTACCTCGGTTGCCCTGTTGGTTAAGTCTCCCACTTTTGATTTTGGCTCAGGTCATGATCTCTGGGTCGTGATCGAGCCCCTTGTTGTGCTCCATGTCCAACACAGAGTCTGCTTGTCCCTCTCTCTTGCCCCTGCCTCCACTCATACTCACCTCCTCTTTCTCTATCTCTCTCTCTAAAATAAATAAAATCTTCAACATGTGCAAATGTGGGGGCTGGTCTAAGTAGGAGCATGAACAGTTCATCCATTGCTCTGAAAATTAGCTAGTGCAGAATCCAGAAAAATAATGAATAAGCAGTTGGTAATCCTAAGAGAGTAAAGAAGACACATGGTCAATGGAACAGGAACTTAAAAGTCCCATTAATCTGGACAAAGAAGGGTATTTAAACAAGATAGAGAATGTACATCTACTAGGTCCATCTACTAGATATATTTACAAATTAAATAAGAATGCAACACAATTATAAAAAAAAGAAATCTATAGAAGCACAATATTATGACTTTCAATACTTCTTTAATCTTTGATTGATCTATAAATTTTTAAAAAATCAACAGGTATATAGGAGATATAAATAGCTTCCTATTTTGTATAAAACTTGTCCATAACCAATAAAGAATACCTCTTTTCCAATCACATAAAATCATCATCAAAATTAATCACAAATAATACAATGGGAAAAAAACTCAGGATTTTATACAAGCCCACATTCTCTGACTCCACTGCCATCAAAAACAAATAAATAAACAACAATAGTAAAAAAAGAATTCAACCCCTTGAAAGAAGTTTCAAACTTCTGGTGGGCCATAGCTTTCTTCAATAAACATTTCCAGCTTTCCATTTTCTAGGCACAGAGTGGGACTGCATTTTGCCCCCATTGATGTCAGGCACAGTCTATTGATTTGCTTTAGTCAATGAAACATGGAGAGAAATGATGGGTATAATTTTGGGTGGGGACTGAAGGGGACAGTGAGCAGTTCACAAGGTTGTCTCTGCCACAGCAACTGGTATCACAAAGATGGCAGCTGCTCCATTAGCTTGAGTCTCAGAGTGGGAAGACATGAAGCTGAGCCCCTTGCCAACCTCAGTGGACAGGTAGAATGAGCAGGACCTAAACTTTTGTTGTTTTAAGGCATTCAGATTTTGAATTTTTTGTTATTACAGCATAACCACTCCATCCCAACTGTTTTTGAGCCTCCCAAGTGACTTCTCAGCCAAGGATATCAAAACTGCAAACTGGAGACCAGGGAACAGGTGCTATTTTCAAAATGATAGACTGACCACTTCGTTCTCTTCTCCCTCCAGAGACCCTACACAAATGGTAGTAAGGAGCTAAGCTAGGAACACATATGACAAAGAGAACACCAAGCTGTCCATCTAGGGAAGAAAGCTTTTTTTTTTTTTTAATTAATTTTTTATTTTTTATCAACATATATTTTTATCTTTTTTTTTTTAAGACGTTGTTTATTTGACAGAGAGAGACACAGCAAGCGAGGGAACACAAGCAGGAGGAGTGGGGGAGGGAGAAGCAGCTTCCTGCTGAGCAGGGAGTCCAACGCAGGGCTTGATCCCAGGGCCCTGGGATCATGACCTGAACCAAAGTCAGACACTTTATGGCTGAGCCACCCAGGTGCCCTGGGAAGCTTTAAAAAAAAGTTTCTGCAACTCTATCAAACTGATAGAGAAGGAATAACAGATGACACATCACAGAGGAGTTTGCTGATCTTCCCTACAGAATTCCAAAGATGTGCAGGATAGAGGATGCGAGAGACTGGGTCAAAAATAACAGGGTTGGGCCCCTGGGTGGCTCAGTCAAAGCGGCTGCCTTCAGCTCAGGTCATGATCCTGGGGTCCTGGAACGGAGTCCCAAGGGCTCCCTGCTAGGCGGAGAGCCTGCTTCTCCCTCTCCCTCTGCCTGCCGCTCTGCTACTTGTGCTCTCTGTCTCTCTGTAAAATATATAAATAAAATCTTACAAAAAAAAAAAAAAAAGAGGGTTACTTGAAAAATTGCCTTTAGACAGTCCAGTCCTATCTCCTCCCCTTGTTCAGAATGCGGGGCCATAGAACATTAAATCCACGAATGAAACATCAGAGAGAACCTCCATGAAGAAATGTAATAACTCCAGAAAAAAGGAGAAGAAAAGGAAGAAGAGGAGAAAAAAGGGTGAAGGAAGAAGGAAAAGAAAGAAAAGGAGACAGATATACATTAGCTTTGTAAGGGCTGCCATAAAAAAGGTCCACTAAAAGAAAAAAACTGAAAGGAAAGAGAACTGATTTGATAAAATAATAATAATAGATAAAGTAAGAAATAAAAATAAAATAAATATAGATATTTTTAAGTTATTATCATAACTATATTCAACGTTCTTTAATGCATTCAAAATCAAGAACAAGACACTAGATAAATGGCACAATCAGAGAAAGTTTCCTGTAAAGTAAAATATGATGCTGAAATAAATTATCCAGAAGAAATTGTCCAGAACATTAGAGACCAAGAGATGGAAGACACAAATAAAAAAGACATGGAAAATCTATCCAGGAGATCCAGTTTGGGAAGTGCTCCAGAAAAAGAGAAATCAGAGAGAAGAAAATTATCAGATGAACAATACAGCAAAATCCCCCAAAGGTGAAAGAGACAAGTGTCCATGTTTAAAAGACTTACAAAGCAAACTGCGTAAGGACTTTTAATAGACCCATATCTTTGCAAAATTTTAGAACATTGGAAAAAAAGGAAAAGATCCTAAAGCTCAAGAAAAAAATACCATTTATGAAGAAAAATGTATCAGATTTTTCATATAACTAAATGTTGGAAAACAGAGGTCTACTTTCAGACTTCAGGAGAATGACTGCTAAATGCTATCAAGTCCTGAACTGAAAAGAAAACTCCTGTTATGAAGGTTCTTTGAACAACTGGAGAGATATGATGTGGGCTCTACATGAAGTAGATGATATTATTTTATCTATATTAATTTATTAGGTGCAATAATTGTATTTTAGTTATGTATGAGATAGTTATATATGAGATGTTTTTGTTCTTAGGATATATACACATAGGAATGAAGTGACATGATATCTACAAGGTACTTTCAAATGGCTCAGAAAAACGTGTGTAGGGCGCCTGGGTGGCTCAGTGGGTTGAGCCGCTGCCTTCGGCTCGGGTCATGATCTCAGGGTCCTGGGATCGAGTCCCGCATCGGGCTCTCTGCTCAGCAGGGAGCCTGCTTCCCTCTCTCTCTCTGCCTGCCTCTCCATCTACTTGTGATTTCTCTCTGTCAAATAAATAAATAAAATCTTTAAAAAAAAAAAAAAAAAGAAAGAAAAACGTGTGTAGACAGAGATAAAACAAATATGGCAAAATCTTAATCATAAAGATCAAGATTATGATGTATATCTTGCAAATATAGATTACTACCAAGACATAAGAAAGCTGGAAAGAAAATATTAAATAACTTTTTTAAATTATTAATTTGAAATAATTTGAATGGAAAAATATTTATCTAGAATAATACATAATAAATTATAATAAACTAAAATAATAAATAATAAAATTATTTATTTAGACATCTATAACTGGTCAAAATATCAAATGTAAGTATTGTTTTAATATGCAGACATACAAAAACGTAGAAAATTTACCTGCCATACTCTTTTTTCATAAAGAATTACTTGAATATGTGCTTCAACAAAATGAAGGGTTGAACCAGGAAAGAAAACAAGGAATTCGGGGTGCCTGGGTGGCTCAGTGGGTTAAGCCACTGCCTTTGGCTCAGGTCATGATCTCGGGGTCCTGGGATCAAGTCCCGCATGGGGCTCTCTGCTCAGCAGGGGGCCTGCTTCCCTTCCTCTCTCTCTGCCTGCCTCTCTGCCTGCTTGTGATCTCTCTCTGTCAAATAAATAAATAAAATCTTAAAAAAAAAGAAAACAAGGAATTCAAGAAACAGAGGATACAACCCAAGACAGTATCAAAGGGAAATCCAGAATGACAGCTCTGCTCTGGGCCTAGAGAAAAACACATCCAGATTAAAGAGGGAAGAGGAAAGCCTTTATAAGACAGGTCTCTGATAAAGTGGAGACCGCAAGAACATATGACAAAGAGTTAGAAAAGAAATGTCCAGTTATCTTTGATGAAGAAAACAAAAGGCACCCCTAACTTTATTACATCATTATTCACAACAGCTAAGAAATGGAAAGTATCCACTGACAAAGAAAATGTGGTGTACACACAGGCATGCACACACACACACAGGACTATTATTTAGTCACAAAAAAGAAGGGATGTCTGCCTTCTGCAACAATATGGATGAATTTTGAGGACATTACGTTACATGAAGTAAATAAGACAAAACAGATAAATACTTCATGACCTCACTTGTACATAGAATCTAAAAAAGCCAAACTCTTTGAAACAGAGCAGATTGGTACTTGCCAGGGGCTGAGGGGTGAGGGAAATGGGAGGATCTGGCAAAAGGGCACAAACTTGCAATTATAACATTATTAAGGCCTGGGGTGCTTAGATGGTGCAGTCAGTTGAACGTCTGACTCTTGGTTTTGGCTCAGGTTGTAATGTGGAAGTTGTGAGATCAAGCACCGAATCGGGCTCCATGTTCATCAAAGAGTCTGCTTAAGACTCTCTCTCCCTCTCCCTATGCACCCCATTCTGTCTCTTTAAAATAAATAAATAAATAAATCTTTTAAAAAAGGTTTTATTTATTTCTATATTTGACAGAGATCACAAGCAGGCAGAGAGGCAGGCATAGGTGGGGGGGAAGCAGACTCCCCGCTGATCAGAGAGCCCAATGTGGGGCTAGATCCCAAGACCCTGAGATCATGACCTGAGCCAAAGGCAGAGGCTTAACCCACTGAGCCACCCTGCTGCCCCATAAAATAAATAAATAAATATTTTAAAATATTAGTAAGTTCTAGGGTTCAAAATGTACAGCATGATGACAATAGTTAATAATACTGTATTATATACTTGAAAGTTGCTAAGAAAGTAGATCTTAAATATTTTCATCACATACACACACACACACACACGCACACACACACACACAGGTAGTTATGTGAGGCCTGATGGGTATGTTAACTGATCTTACTGTAGTAATCATTTCACAATATATACCTGTAGCAAAACATGTTGTAAATCTTAAACTTACATAGCATTATACATCAATTATATTTCAATAAAGCTGGTGAAAAATACTTTAAAAGATAATAGGCAAAAAAAAAAAAAAAGATAATAGGCAAAGCCTTAGAAAAAGAAAAGAAAAATAGACACAATTAAAAACTCCAGCAAAAGCAAAAACTTGAACAAGAAAAGAAATAGCACAGTACACTACTTGGCTCTTTGTTGAACAATATTTTAATGTCATAACTTAGGGAAACAAAATGTGTCACTACAAAAAACAATCAACTAAACACAAAAGAAGGCAGTCATGGAGAAAATAAGAAACTAAAATGTTGAAAGACATACATAAAACAAATAACAAAATGCAAAAGTAAGTGCTAAACAAAAAACAGGATTCAACTATAGGCTGTCTACAAAAGACTCACTTTAGATCTTAGGACATAAATTGGTTGAAAGTGAAACGATGGGAAAATATATTCCATACAAATAATAACCAAAAGGAACAGGAGTGGCTATTGGACAAAATAGATGTAAAGTCTAAAACTGTTACAAGAGACAAAGAAGAGCATAATACAATGATGAAATGGTCATTTCACCAAGAAGAAATAACAATTATAAAAATACATGTATCAAACATCAGAGGTCCTAAATATTTGAAGCAAACATTGACAGAATTGAAGGGAGATACCTCTCTAAGAATAGTAGGAGATTTCAATATCCCACTCTGAATAATGGAAGGAACAATCAGACAGAAGATCAATAAGAGAATAGAAGACCTGAACAACACTATAGACCAGTGGACCTAACTGATAAATACAGAGCACTCAACCCAGCAACAGCATAACACACATTCTTCTCAAGTGCACATTGGCTGGTTTCAGGATAGACCACATGTTAGGCCACAACACAAGTCTTAATACATTTAAAAGACTGAAATCATACGAGATATCTCTTCTGATTACAATGGAATGAAACTAGAGATCAATAGCAGGAGGAAAACTGGAAAGACCACAAATATGTCGAAACTAAACAACACATCCTTTAGCAACGAATAGGACAAAGAAGAAATCACAAAGGAAATTAGAAAATATATTTAGACAAATAAAAATGAAAAGACATCATACCAAAACTTATGGGATGTAACAAAAACCGTGCTAGGGTAGAAATTTATAGCTATAAACATATTTTAAAATAAGAAACATCTCACTCAAATCAACACCTGAATGAATTAGAAAAAGAACAAACTAATTCCAAAGCTAGCAAAAGGAAGGAGATTATAAATGGAGATTACAGGAAACATAAATAAAACAGAGAACGGGGGAAAAAATAGAGAAAATGCACAAAACCAACAGTTGGTCTTTGAAAAGATCAAAATTAAAAAACCTTTAGCTAGACTAACTAACAAAAAAAGAAGACTCAAAGAACTAAATCAGAAATAGAAGAGGGGACATAACTACCAATTTTATAGAAATAAAAAGGATATAAAAAGGAACATCTGTATACCAACAAATTGGAGAATCTAGATGCAATGTTAAAATTCCTAGAAACATACAACCAACTGAAGACTGAATCTTGAAGAATGAGAAAATCTGAATAGACCAATAACTAGTAGGAAGATTGAATCAGTAATCAAAAACCTCCCAACAAAGAAAAGTCTAGAAATACATGGTGAATTCTAACAATCACTTAAAGAAGAACTAACACAAATGCTTCTCAAACTCTCCCAAAAATATAAAAGAGGAGGGAACACTTTCTAACTCATTCTATGATGCCAATATTACCCTGAAACCAAAGTCAGACAGAGACACTACATGTTTTTGCAAAAACAAAGAAATAAAAAGAAAACTACAAATATCCTTTATGAACACTGATGAAAAAATCACCAATAAAATAGCAGCAAATAGAATTCAAAAGCATATTAAAAGGATTACACACTATAACCAAGTGGGATTTATTCCTGGAATACAAGGATGTTTTAGCATATGAAAGTCAAAATAATGATCCCAGGGTCCTGGGATCAAGCCCCACATCGGGCTCTCTGCTCGGCGGGGAGCCTGCTTCCTCCTCTCTCTCTCTCTCTCTCTGCCTGCCTCTCTGCCTACTTGTGATTTCTGTCTGCCAAATAAATAAATAAATAAATAAAGTCAAAATAATATACCATGACAACAGAATGAAGAATGGAAAAAAACATAATTGTCTCAATTGATGCATAAAAAGCATTTGACAAAATTCAATATCATTTCATGATTAAAAAACACTAGACAAACTAAGAACAGAAGGAAACTACCTCGACATAATGAAGGCCATATACAAAAAACACACAGCTAACATACTTGATGGTGAAAGTGTGAAAAATTTTCCTCTAAGATCAGGAACAAGACAAGAATGCTTGCTTTTACCATATCTATTTCACATAGTACTAGAAGTGCTAGCCAAAGCCACTGGGCAAGAAGAAGAAATAAAAGACATCCAAATTTGAAAGGAAGAAGTAAAGTGATCTCTGTTCTACAAAAAACATGATCTTATATGTAGAATAACCTTAAAATTCCATTTTTTAAAAACTGGTAGGACTAATAAATTCAACAAAGTTGCAGGATACAAAATCAACACAAAAATCAGTTGCATTTCTAGACATTAACAGTGAACCATCAGAAAAGTAAATTAAGAAATAAAATTCCATTTCTATTAGCATTTAAACAAGACCAAAATACTTCAAAATAAACTAAACAAAGGTAGCAAAATACTTGTACATTAAACTTCAAAATATTGCTTAAAGAAACTAAAGCAAACACAAATAAATGGAAAGACATCCTATGTTCATAGATTGGAAGACTTAATATAGTTATGATGTCAATACTCCCCCAAAATGACCTACAGATTCAAGGTAACCTCTATCAAAATCCCAATGATTTTTTTTTTTCAGACATAGAAAAATTTATTGTAAAAGTCATATGGAATCTCAGGGGATCCTGAGATCGACAAAACAATCCTGAAACAGAACGAAGTTGGAGGTCTCACACTTCCTGATTACAAAATTTACCTACAGTGACAGCATTCAAAATGGTGTAGTACTGACACAAACACAGACACACAGAGCAGTGAACTATAAGAGAGAGCACCGAAATAAACTCTTACTTACCTGGGCAAATAACTTGACAAGGGCGACAAGACAATCTGATGAGGAAAGGACAGTCTTTTCAACAAATGGGGATGGGAAAACTGGATATCCACATGCAAGGAGGAAGAAGAGAAACAGAAGTTGGACCCTTACCTTACACCACACACACAAAATAAATCAAAATAGGTCAAACACCTAAACATAAAAACTAAAGCTATAGAACTTCTAGAAGAAAACAAAGGGTGTAAATTTCATGACATTGGATTGGCAATGACTTCTTAGAAATGACATCAAAAGCACAGGCAAGTCGGGGTGGGGTGGGGGCACACTCGGTCTCCGTCCGCGTGTGCGTGTCCAGCAGCCCCAACAGAAACGTGGCGGGGTCCACCGGCCTGATTTTACACTTTCTCGTGGCTCCGTTAAGAAAGTAACAAGAATCAGGTGACAGTCGTTTTCAAGTATAGCCTTATTTTATGTCATATCCCAAATGTTATCATTTGAACAAGTAACCGATGAACTTCATTAACGAGCTATTTCATATGGTTAAAAAAAAAAAAAAAGCACAGGCAACAGAAAGAAAAAGTAGATAAGCTGGAGTTCATCAAAACTGAAAACTTTTTTAAAATATTTTATTTATTTATTTGTCAGAGAGAGAGAGAGAGAAAGAGAGCATGCCAGTACAGGCAGACAGAGTGGTAGGCAAAGGCAGAGGGAAAAGCAGGCTCCCTCCCGAGCAAGGAGCCTGATGTGGGACTCGATCCCAGGACGCTAGGATCATGACCTGAGCCGAAGGCAGCCGATTAACCAACTGAGCCACCCAGGCGTCCCAAAACTGAAAACTTTTTGCATCAAAGGACACTATCAACAGAGGGAAAAGGCAACCCAGAAAATGGGAGAAAATATTTTCAAATCGTATGTTTATATATAAATATATTTTTTAAACTCCTAGAATTTCCGGCACCTGAATGGCTCAGCTGGTTAAGTGTCTGACTCTTTGTTTTTAAAGATTCTATTTATTTTACTTGAGAGAGAACTAGTGAGAGAGAAAGAGCACAAGTGAAGAGGAGAGAAAGAAGTAGGCTTGATCCCAGGACCCTGAGATCATGACCTGAGCCAAAGACAAACACTTAACCAACTGAGCCACCCAGGTGCCCCTAAGTGTCTGACTCTTGATTTCAACTCAGGTCATGATCTCAGGGTCCTATAATAGAGCCCTGCATTGGACTCCATGCTCAGCAGGGAGTCTGTCTGAGGATTCTTTCCCTCTCCTTTTGCTCCTCGCTCTGCTCCAGTGGGTGCATGCACGTGTGCTCGCTCTCTCTCTCAAATAAATAAGTAAATCTTAAAAAAAAAAAAAAAAAGAACTCCTAAAACTCAACAAAAAAAGAATAAATAACCCAGTATATATAAGATGGACAAAAGACCTAATAAACATTTCTAAATATACACAAATGGCCAATAAGCACCTGAAAAGATGTTCAACATCATTAATTTAAATGCATATCAAAACCATGATGAGATACAATGTCATATCCAGTGGGATGGCTATTATCCAAAAACGGAAAATAACAAGTGTTGGCAAGAATGTGGATAAATTGGAATGCTTATGCAGTTCTAGTAGGAACGTGATATAGTATAGCCACTATACTAAAAGTGTACAGTGATTCCTCAGAGAAAACCAAACATAAAATCACCATATGATCCAGCAATTCCTTTTCTGGATACACACCCAGAAGAAGTGAAAGCAGGGACTAACAGATAATTGTACATCAAATCAGCAGCATTAATCACAACAGCCAAAATGTGGAAAGAATACCATTGTCCATTGGATAACTAAAATGTGATATGTATGTAGAATGGAATATTATTCTGCCTTAAAAGGGAGGGAAATTTTGACATGTGCTACAATATGAAAGAACCTTGAGGATATCATGCTAAGTGAAATAAGCCAGTCACAAAAAAAGACAACTATTTCATGATTCCACTTACAGGAAGCATCTGGAGTAGTTAAAGTCATAGAAACAGAAAGTAGGATGGTGGTTCAGGGGTGAGGGGAAGAGGGAATGAAGAGTTATTGTTTAATGGGCACAGAGTTTCAGTCAAGAAAGATGAAGATGTTCTGGAGATAGTGGTGTGAAAAATAGTAAAGGGAAATCTCACTAAAATGGAGCAGGAAGCTAGAAAGGGAGGTGACAATGAGGAGCCTTATCATTCAAGATCAATTATCGGAAGAACTGTCAATTATGGATCCCAACAAAAGAATCCTCAACAGGAAAGAATCATCAACTACAGGCCCCATCACAAACAGATGTCCATTGCATCTCCTATAAGAAACCAATCCCCCATGCAACTGAACCAATGACAAACCACCATAACCCTGGATTCATGCTTTTCTGCCACACAATTTTGTTCAAAACAACCCCTCCCATCTTCCTCATTTTTCTCCATAAAACAAGGTTCCTCTGTTTCTTGGAATTGCCTATCATTTTGCCATAGTTTATTTGTCCCAATTTGAGATTCTCTGTTATTCTTAAATAAACCCATTTTTGCTGGTAAAGAACTAACCCTTTGGGGGCGCCTGGGTGGCTCAGTGGGTTAGCCTCTGCCTTTGGCTCAGGTCATGGTCTCAGGGTCCTGGGATAGAGCCCTGTGTCGGGCTCTCTGCTCAGCGGGGAGCCTGCTTCCTCCCTCTCTCTCTGCCTGCCTCTCTGTCTACTTGTGATCTCTCTCTCTGTCAAATAAATAAATAAAATCTTAAAAAAAAAACTAACCCTTTTATTGTTAAGGTGAATGGGGGGGGATGGTTCCACAACAATGTAAATGTATTTAATGCCACTGAATTATATGCTTAAAAATGGTTAATATGGTTAACTTTTATGTTATGTATATTTTACCATGGTTTTTTTAAAAAGAGTAAAAGAACTGGAAAAGTTATTTTTAACTTTTAGAATCAACCTATAGACAAAACAAAAAGACTTTATTAGGATTGCAGATCAGAATATCAATAAGATGTAGAAATACAAGCACAGATAACAGAAGCTGAGAATTTACCAAAAAAAGATGTGAACTTACAGGAGGGTAGAGATGGTAATATCTTCATCCTCAAGCTGAGAGTGAAGAGACACCATCTGTCCTTGATGGAATAAGAAACAGAAAGTGTAAGTATATTGCTTAAAGATACAACAATAACCAACTTTAGAACTAAAACTAGTAATATGTGAATTAAGAAACTAAGAGGGAAGGAACAGAGGGGTGCTGGAAGTGTGTTAAAACCATTCCCACCATGGGATGAGATAATTTGAAAATGTCTGAACTATATACATTAAGAAACAGTAATATAGATACGTTATTTAAGTAGCCTTTTTTTAAAAAAATTATGTTATTTGAGAGAAAGAGGGAGAGCACATGCATGCACAAGAGGAGGCAGGGGCAGAGGAACAGGGAGAAGCAGACTCCCTAGTGAGCAGGGAGCTGGATTCGGGGCTCAATCCCAGGACCCTGAGATCATGATCTAAGCTGAAAAAGACAGACTTAACTGAATGGGCCACCCAGGCACCCCATCAGTTTTCTTTCTTTTTTTTTTTTTTTTAAGATTATTTATTTATTTATTTATTTATTTGTCAGAGAGAGAGAGTGCAGGAAAACACAAGCAGGCAGAGCGGCAGGCAGAGGCAGAGGGAGAAGCAGGCTCCCCACTGAGCAAGGAGCCCAATGCGGGACCTGAGATCATGACCTGAGCCGAAGGCAGTGGCTTAACCAACTGAGCCACCCAGGCATCCCCAGTTTTCTTTTATAAATGATTACATTCTATTTTCATCTTTTTTTTTTTTTAAGATTTTATTTTAGGGGCACCAGGATGGCTCAGTCGGTTAAGCGTCTCCATCTGCTCAAGTCATGATCCCAGGATCCTAGGATCAAGCCCCACATCAGGCTCCCTGCTCCGAAGACAGCCTGCTTCTCCCTCTCTCTCTGCTGCTCCCCCTGCTTGTGCATGCACAAGCTCACTCTCTGTCAAATAAATAAATAAATAAAATCTTTCTTTTTTTAAAAAAGAATACTAATAAATTGAGTTCTTTGGCAGAAAAACACCAAAATATTAAAATATTATGCTAGAAAGCATAATCAGGAAAAATAATGCAAATAAACAAATCAGTAATCCCTAAAATGGATGGAACCACAGCTACAAGACGGGACAGCCATACATTTTTAAAGTGTGAAAGCCTAGAATATGCTGAAGGAATGGTTCTCTAGAAATTAAAATTATCTTTAGAAGAAACAGAAAACCTGAACAGGCTGATGACCCCAGAGAAAAATGAAAACCTGTGAAAACAATATATTTATTTTTTTAAAGATTTTATTTATTTATTTATTTATTTATTTATTTATTTGTCAGAGAGAGGAGAACACAAGCAGGCAGAGTAAGAAGCAGGCTCCCCGCTGAGGGACTCGATCCCAGGGACACGGGATCACGACCTGAGCTGGAGGAAGACCCTTAAACAACTGAGCCACCCAGGCATCCCAAAATAATATATTTCAAAAGCGTATGCAACTCAGATGGTCTTATGGAGGGTCCTCTCATTTCCCCACAATAGTCACATAACTACGTAAAGAAGTTATCTTAGCTTAATTTATTTTTTCAAAATTCATGTATCTGATTCATTGAGAATGCATTTAGATTTGAGGAAGGAGGTTGAGAAGCCCTGCCTGCTGACTGTGGTTTCCTCACTCCCTCACAAGTGAGTGTCACTGGGCGCCATCTCAGCTGGGGGTGCCTCCTTGTGAGCCCTGGAAAGTGAGTAGAAATCCTGTGAGCCATAATACCACTCATCTCACAAATGGTCCACAGGGTCTCCAGTGTTGATGCCCTTAAAACTCCAGACTGCCATTTTTATAATCCTCCCCCTTAACTATTTTTAAAGATTTTTTTTAAGATTTATTTACTTACTTATTTGACAGAGAGATCACAAGTAGACAGAGAGGCAGTCAGAGAAAGAGAGAGGAGGAAGCAGGCTCCCCGCTGAGCAGAGAGCCCGATGCAGGACTCGATCCCAGGACCCCGAGATCATGACCTGAGCTGAAGGCAGCGGCTTAACCTACTGAGCCACCTAGGCGCCCTTAAGATTTTTATTTTAAAGACTTAACTTATTTTTGAGAGAGAGACAGACAGACAGACAGCACAAGTGGGGAGTGGAGATAGGGAGAGGGAGAGAGAATCCCAAGCCAACTCAGCACTAAGGGCAGAGGCCAGAGTTTAATCTCAGGACATCGAGATGAAGACCTGAGCTGAAACTAACTAAGAGGCTGGCACTTAACAGACTGCACCACCCAGGCACCCCTAAAGATTTTTATTTATAAGTAATCTCTACACCTAACCTGGGGCTGGAACTCACAACCCTGAGATCAAGAGACGTAGACTCTCCCCCTTAAATCTTGCCCGTTTACATATTAGAGCAAAGGTATCATTAATGTTTAAATTCAAAATGTCTAGTGAATGTCTAATTCAAAAGACATGGGTTCTCTAAATCCAAGAATTGAAATACTTATATGCTAATGTTGTTCACAGCAGCATTATTCACAATATCCCAAAAGTGGAAAAAACACAAGTGTCCACTGACAGATTAGTGGATAAACAAAATGTGGTATATACATAAAACGGAATTTTCTTCAGCCCTATAAAGTAAGAAAAGTCTAACACCTACTACAAATGGATGAATTCTGAACACAGTATGCTAAGTGAAACAAAATACTGCATGATTCTACTTACATGAAGTAGTCAAAATCTTAAGACAGAAAGTAGAACTTGAGGACTTGTTATTGAATGGGTATATTTTCAGTTTTTCTAGATGAAGAGTTCTAGACATTGGTTGCACAACGATGTTGGTGTATTTAACACTATTGAACCAAACTATTTAACCATTAAAAATGGTTAAAATGGGCGCCTGGGTGGCTCAGTGGGTTAAGCTGCTGCCTTCGGCTCAGGTTATGATCTCAGGGACCTGGGATCGAGCCCGGCAGGGGGCTCTCTGCTCAGCAGGGGGCCTGCTTCCCTTTCTCTCTCTGCCTGCCTCTCTGCCTACTTATGATCTCTGTCAAATAAATAAAATCTTTTTTAAAAAAATGGTTAAAATGGTAAATTTTATATTTTGCCTCACCTGAAAAAAATGGCAGGTAGACCACCTATAACCTGCATGAGTCAAGGGGTTAGGGGCCTGTGTCCCTCCACACACAACAATGCCCCCATTCTAAAGGCGCCCCCCCACCCAGAGAGTTCACATAGCACAGCTGCCCCCGCAAGGTTCTCCCACAGGCCCTTGTGTGCCCATCGAGTGAGGGTGCCATGGGGGTGTCTGTGTGGGTTGGAGTGGGAGTGAGAGGTGGGGTAGAGGTGTCTGTGTGGGGTGGGGATCTCTGTGTGGGGGTGTCTGTGTCGGTTGGGGTCGGTAGAATGGGGATGTCTTCTGGGCTAGTGTAGGGGTGTCTGTGGGGTGGGGATGTCTGTGTGGGGCGGGGGGGGGGGGGTGCGAGGTTGTCTAGAAGTTTACACCACACGCCACAGCCCAGCTCCAACCCCTGAGGAAAGGCCCATCTGGCCCCAGTCTCGGCATCCCAGTCGGCTTTAATTTGGCTCATAATGGCCGGGTGACAGCGACTGTCTTCTTCCGGATCCCCCCCCCATCCCATTTTAAGTGTACAATGTAGTGTCTTTTTAGCAAATGCAAGAGTTGTGCATCTGTCACCGCAGTTTGGGACATTTCTCTCTGGCTGAGTCCCTGCGTCCTCATCTGTAAGTGGACATAACACGAGGCTAGCACGGGTCGGCCACCGTCAGATTTTACCTATTACTATACTTGTTGATGACGGCCTGATTTTACAGTTATCCTTTCCCTCTCGCAGTGCGGCCCTAGCCCGCCGCGCCAGCTGGGGCGAGGAGGTGGGACTCGAGTCGCGAAGGCGCGGCCGAGTTGTGCCCGGAGGCCCCGTGGTTCCCTACCGCCTGCGATCGTGCAATCGGGCCTCTCCCGGCGCCCTGCCTGCGGCGGGACGCGCGGCTCCGGGCTGGATTGGTGATGCCTGAGCGCTGCGCGCGCCTGCGCAGTGGGGAGGGTCGTGCGCGCGTGCTGGGGCGCTGCGGGATAGCCCTCAGAGCGTGGTCGCGGCTGCTCGACCCCGGACTGCCGCACCATGGCGGAGGAGGAACTGGAGGCGCTGAGGAAGCAGAGGTTGGCCGAATTGCAGGCGAAGCATGGGGTGAGTACGCCTGCCCCCGCCGGGCGAGTCCCCACCGGGCGCCGCCCTCGCCCGGGTGGAGGGCGCGGCCCCAGGCGGAGGCTCGGGACGCCGCGGCTGGAGCTCGCTCTGCGGGCCCAGGACGCTACCGCTCTCCCCGAGGGGGGCTTCGGTCCCTCAGGGCGCCTGAGGCGCTGGACGGCGAGGCCGACCGCATGCGGCCCCGGGCGGTCGGGCGCTGGGCCTCCGCGGACCGGCGTCGCTCCGGAACGGAGTGAGCCCCTCTGCTCTCGCGGTCCCCTTAGCTTCGGGTCTAGCCGGCTCCGACTGCTTTCGGGTGTTCTGGCCCAAGTAGTCGCTGTCGTTCGAGGGTCTGCCGTGTGCCAAGTGCTGCGGGTACGGCGGGGAACATCCTCTCTGACGGAGCTGAGGGTCCCCGGGGGAGGAGCCACACACTAAACCCGAATCCCGTAGATGAAGTGCTGAAGTTGATGACTTGACAGTGCGGGGAGGGGGAGGGACCGTCTCCCGGGAAGCGCCAAGTGAATCAGCGTCTCCAAGTACCGAAATAATTTTACTATCCAGAAATTAATTCTTCTTAGCGCTACGGTTTCGTAGTATAGGGACTCGCCTCCCTCATGTAAACGGTCTACTAGATTGTGATTTTAGAAGCTTATCAAAACCTTGTAGTAAGTTAAAACTATCCCATTGATTTCTGTGAGGCACGGCTTTTAATGATTTGGTAATAATTTGATCTCCACCACGGCAGGAGCCTTAAGTATCAGAGTGGTGCCTACTTTTTTTTTTTTTTTTTAAGAATTTATTTATTTATTTGACACAGAGAGAGAGAGAGATCACAAGTAGGCAGAGAGGTAAGTGGAGAGAGAGAAGGAAGCAGCCTCTCAGCCGGGCAGAGAGCCCCATAGGGGACTCGATCCCAGGACCCTGAGATCATGACCTGAGGAGAAGGCAGAGGCTTAACACACTGAGCCATGCAGGTGCCCCTACTTTTTTCTTAAGTGAAATTACTCGACTAAGAGATAACGGGTTTTTTTTTTTTTCCTCCCAGGATCCTGGCGATGCAGCACAACAGGAAGCAAAGCACAGGTATGTACTGGGGCTCTGAACTTTTTGAAGGGTGGTGTCACCAAACTGTTTTGTTTTGTTTTTAAGTTATTTTAATAGGCGTGTGAATTTAAAGTTTTTTCTGGCATAGAGATTTTTCTGTAAGTAATCAGGGTAGTTTTACTATTAATTTGTTAATTAAAGAAACGCGTGGAACTCCACATACATACCTTGTTTGCTTTTCTGCTAAACTATGGTAACCTTAAAAGGAGCCTCATAATAGGACCACCTCATAGGGATGTGCGTATTACACGGGGACAGTGCCTCACATTTAGTAAATGCTCTGTACGCATCAACTTGTTACGCAGTTCATACTGATATTTTACTCCCAGGACATGGTAGGGCACCTCATACACCGGGGTTTATTGAATGAAGACCTTACTTATCTCATCATGCTACCTTTTCTTCTAATTGTGATTTTTTAAAATAACATATAAAACTTACATAATTTAAGTGTGAGGTTCATTTGTTAACTATATTCTCATCGTTATGTAACCAGTCTTTGGAACTCCTCCCTCTTGCAAAACTGAAACTCTGTACTTACTGAACAATACATTTCCCCCTCTCCACATCATGCTGCCATTTTATTCATTCATTCAACAAATATATATATATATGTAATTTTTAAGAAGTATTTGAGAGAGAGAGTGCACATGTGAGTGAAGAGAGGGGCAGAGGGAGAAAATCTCAGGTAGACTCTGAGGAGAACTTGGAGCCCCATTTGGGCTCCAGATACCATGACCCTGAGATTATGACCTGAGCCAAAATCGAGAGTCGGATGCTCAGCCAACTGAGTCACCAAGGCGCCACCATTCAGCAAATATTAATTGAGCACCAGGTCTGTGTCAGGCACTGTGCAGGATCTACAGAAATAGGCAAAGCAGAGAAGGTTCTGTCCTTATATGACTTGTTAGTGGTAGAAGATAGATGGTGCTAAGAAGAAAATAAAACTACATGAGGGGCGCCTGGGTGGCTCAGTGGGTTAAAGCCTCTGCCTTCAGCTCAGGTCATGGTCCCAGCGTCCTGGGATCGAGCCCCACATCGGGCTCCTTGCTCAGCAGGAAGCCTGCTTCTCCCTCTCCCACTCCCTCTGCTGTGTTCCCTCTCTTGCTGTGTCTCTCCCTGTCAAATAAATAAAAATAAAATCTTTAAAAAAAAAAAAAACTACATGAATTTCACTGATGCTAAGAGGTACATTTTTTCCCATATTAACATAGATTAGGATGGGTCTCATAAATGATCACTCCCATCCTGGATTCCTGCAAAGATTTATTTTTGCTTCTGCCGTCACTTGGGTACATTTCAAACCTGAAATGTTTTAAAATTAAATTCTGTGCCTGAGATTCCACCCCCACCACACCCCAGGCAGTGTAAATTCGGATTGCAAGACTAAAGCTTGAAGTTCAAACTCTCAGAGGAGCTTTTTTCTAATTCCACTCAGGGCCAAGGCTGATTCATGCATCCTTCCTTGCTGTCCCTTTCTGTGTTGCCGGTTTATTTTTTGTTTACCTTGTACTGTGGATGTTACTCTTTTTTTTTTTTTTTTTTTTTTTTTTTTTAATATTTTATTTATTTATTTGTCAGAGGTAGAGGGGGAGAGAGCGAGTGAGCACAGGCAGACAGAGAGGCAGGCAGAGGCAGAGGGAGAAGCAGGCTCCCCGCTGAGCAAGGAGCCCGATATGGGACTCGATCCCAGGGCGCCGGGATCATGACCCGAGCCGAAGGCAGATGCTTAACCACCTGAGCCACCCAGGCGTCCCTGGATGTTACTCTTTGATGCCCCAGCTTTGAGTAAGGGTCTCCTGTTAGACTCCTGTAGGGTGTTCTTTGCTGTTATTCTTAAAAGCATATAAAACTGTGGTCCATCTTAGAATTGATGGCATCTCAGATTCAGTGAAATATAGTAGCAGTAGTTCACAGCAGGGTTGAAGTACTCAGGAGCAACAAGGAAATGGCCTATGGAAGTGGGCGATAAGCTCCTCAGGTGGGGTAGTTAGTAGGTCCAGCCAGCCCCAGCTCCCCTTCTAATTCAGCCAAAGGGTCTGCTTTTGTCTGTGTTGTATATTAAGTTCCTTAAAGGACTTCATTTGGGGGAAAACTTTTTGCTACTTAAGTTTGAAACTACTGTCCTATGACCCTGAACTAGCTATAAGGATAGTTGTAGTGTTATAACTTCACTCCCTCTACCGACTCAAAAAGTGGACCTGAGAGTCTTGAAACATGGGGCTCAGGGGAGCCTGCGTGGCTCTGTTGGTTAAGTGTCCAGCTCTTGGTTTTGGCTCAGGTCATGATCTCATAGATTGTGAGATCAGGTCCCACATCGGGCTCCGCACTCAGCGGGAGTCTGAAGATTTCCTCCCTCTTCTTCTGCCCCTGCTCCCAGTTGGGCGCATAAGCTCATGTGTGCACATTCTCTTTCTCTCGAATCTTTAAAAAAAAAAAAAAGAAAGAAAGAAACATGGGGCCTTATTTTATCTTGGCCATGATTACCTGTGTCTCCCATAAGATGACCTCCCTAGGTCTCAGCTTCATCTCTAAAAGTACCAGACAGAGGGGGACCTTGGTGGCTCAGTGGGTTAAGCCTCTGCCTTCGGCTCAGGTCATGATCCCAGGGTCCTGGGATCGAGTCCTACATTGGGCTTTCTGCTTACCAGGGAGCCTGATTCCCACCCCAACGCCCCTTCTGCCTCCCTCTCTGCCTACTTGTGATTTCTGTCAAATACACAAAATCTTGAATACGTACATACATACTTGCATGCATACATACATACCACACAGATTAATCTTTTGGTCCTTGGATTCTCACTACAAATTCCTAGAATCTCTCACATGCTGTGTACTTAATAAATGTTGGTAATGGTGGTACCTTTCAATCTGGTAGGTTTGCACTCACATAAAATACAGCCAGCTTCTGAGGGCAGAGGCGGCCTCTTCTACCTGACTGTGGGTGCTGCCACCGTCCCAGGCCTCCATCTTGGGAAACCTATTGAGTGAGTTCCATTTTTGTATGTTCAGTAGGAATGCTGACAGCATAGTTCTAATTTTGCTGACCTGTTTTTGTTGTAGGGAAGCAGAAATGAGAAACAGTATCTTAGCCCAAGTCCTGGATCAGTCAGCCCGGGCCCGTTGTAAGCATCTTCAGTTTCCTTTAAGTTCCTTCCATAACCCTTACTTGAGTTAGTTGAGCAGGGAAAGATACATGAAATCATTGCTAATTCTGGATTAAGTATTTAACCTAAAATACAATACAGGTAATATTGTTAAGAAATGTGAAATTTATAAACCTAAGGAAATGCATTTATTATTAAAAATACCAGCTCAGTTCTCTCTTACGAAGGAGATATCTCCAAGTGCACATTAGGTAAGATTTACAGGAAATAACTTGAAAATCGAGTCAATTGCAAAATGTGGCTGGTAGTTGATGTGGGTGATGGGGATTTGGGCCGGGGGTTATTGTCTTATTGTCTCTGTTTCAGTGTATATTCATAATTCTTCATAATATCAAAACAGTGTAGAAAAATAAAATAAGCCAATCGGAATGAACTAGTATCTTTCGTATTGTAACTCGAAGCCCAGCTTAGAAGCAGCCTTAGATGGAGCATCACAATTATGTATGTGTAGGCATCAGGCTTTGAATCCTAGGGCCCAAGTTTAATCTTGGCTCTCCCACTACCTCTGTGTGGCTTTGACTGAGGTTGGCATGGCTGAACTTGTTTCCCCTTTTTAAGCGGGGTAGTATACCATCTGTCTCACCTACCTTACTAGTCTCAAAACATGTCTGTGAAGTACTTTGTAAATGTCAGTGCATAATTTTAAGTTCTATAAGTGCATTTAGTTTTGACTCCTCCTTTTTCTTTTTAGTAAGTAACTTAGCACTTGTAAAGCCCGAAAAAACTAAAGCAGTAGAGAATTACCTCATACAGATGGCAAGATACGGACAACTAAGTGGGAAGGTAAGCTTGGACTGCCTTGAGGCAATTTTACCTATTCTTTACCTAACTTTTATCAAAAAAATACCTTCAAAAGGTCAGTTTTCAGAAAGGTTAAAGAAATTCCTGTTAACTGTTTCAGTGAGGCAGTTTATAGAGGAGAGAATTGTAGCATCTGCCATAAATCCTAAATAACTAACTGCCTTTCCTAAAATCCTCTGCTGCTTTCCTTTACCGACAATGCTTTGGAACCTTGGTGTGTTTGTGACCCAGTGACTCTTGGGGTCAGCATCTAATTGCTTCTACACTGGAAACAGGTTTGTCAGTAATGTCCATTAAATACTACCAATGTAGGTAGAAGTTAAGCTTGCTTTTGCAAATGAGGAGGTGCTGAAATTTTTGGTTCTTAAGTGTGCTGCTGTAATGTCATTGTGAGTATATCCTTCAAGATCCAGATGAGCCCCACCTACACCTGAAACCACCTGTTGCCACCACAGCCTGCGGGAATCAGTCCTGCCCTGAACCCTTTACTCTAAGAGCATGCGTGGAAGAGACAGCGACTGGTTCATCTTTTCTGAGTGACTTCCCTCCTGCATTTAAACTTCTCAACCGCAGAGGCAGTGTGTCTCTGTCCCTGACCCTTAACACATTGGCATAAGTGGTTGTCATTGTCAGCTAGTGGTGATAAAGGTGTTCTTCAACAATGTTAACTTCGGATTTTTCTGTGAAAGCTAATTCTGATGGCTACCCCCCCCCCCAAATGAAGCTAGCAGAGCAAAATTCGTTTGGAACTTAAACCAATAGTTAGAACCTCTCATCTTTGCCTTCCCTTCCCTTTTGACCTCTGCCCCCACATCCCAGGAAAATTAAAACCATTCAGTGTACTAATGTAAACACTGTTTAAAAAAGTACTGTTTTTCTTTCTGGTTATCCTAGGTATCAGAACAAGGTTTAATAGAAATCCTTGAAAAAGTAAGCCAACAAACAGAAAAGAAAACCACAGTTAAAGTAAGTGTCCCCACATGCTCATGGCAAAAGAAAAAGATTGCTATTTTAAGTGATAAGTGTTAAATATACATTTGTTGTGTCTGAACCCATAAACACTTCCATTTTGTAAGAGGTGAAAGTTTGGGGTTAAGGTTGCACGTGCTGAGGTGTCTGGTGTTCCCTTCCCCCCCAAGACCTAAAACACTAAGCTGTTTTAAAGATGTAGTGTCTTGCTGTAGTAGGTAGACCTTGTTCTTCTCAGAAAGTCTGAGTTATGCTTTATTAAACATGTTATGACCCTCGTTTAATTTCCCCCTCCCCCCCAGTTCAACAGAAGAAAAGTCATGGACTCTGATGAAGAGGACGATTATTGAAATTTAAGATGTTTAGAGACTGGAACTTAATGTTCTAGGACAGATAATACTGGGTAGAAGTGAAGATCTGATTGTTTACTTTGTTTATTGTCTATATGCCTTTTAAAAAAATAAACTTGTTATGCAAAATAGAGCAATTTGGGCAGTTATTTTTGTACCATAGCTGAATGAACAAATCTGCATTTTGAATTTTCTTTCCTACCTAAAGTTTCGAAATGTGTAGCAGCATGAATATATCCTTTGTAACTGACATTAGCGTTAGGTAGCAAAGTGGCCTTTGCACAAATAGAAGCCAGCTTACTCTTCAGTAAGAAGAAAATAGCATCCAGTAATATCATGGTAGTTAAAATGCACGGATTAAGAGGAATCAACTTTAATACTTAACGTCTAGTATTTCCAAGACCTAAGTTCTGAAACCAGGTAAACTATTCTTCCTGAAGGTAGTACTCACATTTAATGTAAGAATGCCTAGCTTTGGTTTCATTTATAATCTTTTTAAAGGCATTGAGATCAAGTGATCTGACAAATATCATCCCTACCCAAGACAGTCTGAACTAGAGTGATACTTGCATTGCAGAAAATTACCACAGTAACTGGGAGATACTGGTAGTAGTACTTCAGCAGTAACAAGCATGTTGGTAAGAGAAGTGCCTCCTAATTAAAAGATAGTTAGCAGTTAAACATTTTGGTAGAGGGGCACCTGGGTGGCTCAATGGGTTAAAGCCTCTGCCTTCAGCTCAGGTCATGATCCCAGAGTCCTGGGATCGAGTCCCGCATCAGGCTCTCTGCTCAGCGGGGAGCCTGCTTCCTCCTCTCTCTGCCTGCCTCTCTGCCTACTTAGGATCTCTGTCTGTCAAATAAATAAATAATCTTTTTTTAAAAAACCATTTTGGTAGAAATATTCTGAGTTCTTCACTGATAAAGTTGCAGGTAACTTAAATGGCATTTCTTACATTGTGCTTCCCTCCCACTATGTTTTGAAACTTCTGTGTGTAAACTGACCTGTCAGGTGGGCTGTTTGGTGTAACTGCTTAGAGGTTCCAGCCCCAGGAGGAATTTCGTAACATTTTATGAGGTGAATAGGATTAGTAGCAGGAGAGTAACAGGAAAAGTGGTTTACAATCCCAGTCTCTGCTTTAGCTAGCATACTGCTCATCTATGTTTAAATTGTTTATTTGAGAGGTTACTGTTTTTGAGACTTGATATTTGGAACTGCGGCCCAGAAAAAAAGTGTTGGAGCATCTAGCATTCCCAAATGAATGAATGAGTAGAACTGTTACCATCCAATTTTTTTTTTTTTTAAGGGAACAGTAAAGTTTCTTTATAAGTAAACATTTAGGGAAACCCAAGTTTCCTTCAGGGATTTTAAAGAACATCGCTATAGAGGTGAACTTTGCTTTAGTTCTCCTTTACATAAAAACACTGGAGGGAGACTAGAGGATTCTCAGCAAGTTTTTGTCACATGCTTCCCCCTTCAGAATAACCACTGTCTGAACAGCAAATTCCTATGTGAATGTGTTTAAATGGTCAAACCCTTTTCCTGTCCTCCAGAGACCCTCAAGAATGGAAAGTGGTTCTCTACACACAGATAGAAGTTCTGGAAGACAGAAAGGGGGTAGAGTACATTTTGGCTTAGGAAATGGAGAGTGGTTATTCTTTCTACTTTAATCGACAGTACTTTGAATTCAAACCATTCCTACACAGAGTAGAAATTTGGGCATTACCAGTTTCTGAGTTATCAAATCAAGTTTAGTTTCAAGTGGGAAAGCAAGTAGAGAAAAGCAAGTGTTCTTAAAAATAATTGAAGTGGTCACTTCAGGTGGCTTACCCTGCTGATAACAAGAGTAGTTTAAGCAGCTTCTCCCCTAAAACTGTCTCATACAAGGTATTTATATCTCCAGAGGAAGGACACACCATGTTGGAAACTGCCAATTCACATGACCCCACCAAGCAGGCCTTGACTGCAGCTCTGATGGTGCAAGCAAATCAGCCCCCTTTTTTCTCTGAACCTGTTTCTTCATTTGACAATTCTACCATTCAGGGCAATTGTTAGAATTAAATAGGGGATACACAAGAAAGTTTTCAAAATTATACTGTACCACCCCAAAAATTAGGTGACACCAATGTGCATATTTGCAACCCGACTATGCTGATAAGTTTCTTAATCAGGGTGGCAGTGAACCAAAACAACTTGCCAGTAAGGTGGTTTTGTTTTAAAACCAGGAGAAAGGAGGAAAACTAAATCAGAACAAAGAAATTTGCAAAGCAGCAGTGCTTATTTACTTTCTGTTTGGGCTAAGAAGCTGTATTACATTCATTTTTTATCTGATTTTTTTAAAAGACATTTTTATGGGCCTGAGTTACTGCACCTAGTAGATTAATTCAGGCCTAAGTGGGTGAATGGATCATGGTCTGCTCAGAATGATCCAGTGTACATATCTCAGTGACCTCAGTAACTGAAAAATGTATAATCCATCCAATGGGAGAAGATCTTCCCATACAAAGAGCCCATGTTTATAGCAGACAGGCTGAGAAATACCTCTTTCCAGAGCAAGACATTCACTAAAAAAGTATACCATGACACACTCAAGAATCATAAAGTTTACTGCTTCTTTCTCCTCATTTGGCACATATCCAAGGCACATTAGAAAATTAGAAATCATAAATTACTTTGTAGAAAAATAATCAGCCCCTCCCTTCTATACATTCGCAAGTATTTCCAAGAACGTGCACAAAACCATTTCCGTATTACAAAGTTATTTGAAAATGTACTCAGAGGACAAACCCATGTTTGCAGCTGTAGACCAATTAGTAACATAAAAAAATAAGAGTAAAATCTATAGAAATTTATAAAAAGGAATAAATGGCAATATTCTAACTGAAAGTAACTCTGACCTGGTTTGTGCTGTAAGTTTTGAATCAGAATCAAAAGACTAAGAAAAGATGTGCCAAATCTCTCTTCAGTATCCATCCATCAGGTGTGACAACAAAGGGAAGTTTTTAACGGAAGGGGCTGTGTCTCGAGACACACATACAGGTGCATATGTGCAGTGATCAAATATCTGTACTTTGTTGGAAGAAAAACTATACCCAACTTTTCCCACATACATAGTGTAGAATAGATCCTAAATGTCCTTTCCATGAAAGTGAACATCACAACAGCATGGAGGCATCTTTGGGTTCAAGTGCTGCTTTGCAAAGGAACATTTCCCAGTCCTCTTTTCCCCGTTCCCATGCGTCGCTTCTGCCTGCCTCCACGGTATCATGAAACCTAACTGCTTCTCTTCAGCAGATCCCAAGTGAAGGAATTCTTTCAGCCTGTGGTTTGCTCATTTGTCCACATCACAGAAGTTAGCACCTTTCGTCAGGAGGAGGTCACGATCTGGTCATGAAACTTCGCATGGTAGTCAGGGAGCTCCCGCTGCTTCAGAAGAAACCTGCGCCTGCTCTTACGGATCTGGACACAGTCGGAATCGGTGTGCGCTCCTTTTCCAGCATACGCGCTAGCTTGGGGGAGGAAAGAGGATCGTTTTCTCGGTCGCATTCCTTCCCTCAGCCACAGAACAGCTAGCTAGCTTTCTGCTTTTCTTGCAAATCCAACAGAAAGTACATTTCAGTTCTCAGCTGTGTTCCTGCTTGGCGCCTCCTTGCCGAGGACTCTCTTGGCAGCAACATAGTAACCGCTTATCACTGCTAAGACTGGGACGTGACCTTAGAAGTGGCTGGGTTGCCAGCAGTCCCTGGGCTCTTGGGTACGACTGCGTCCTCGACTGTGTGTCTGCGCAGCATCCGCCTGTTTGAAGGAACACTTTGTCTCGGTCCAGGCCCCTCAGGCTGATTGCCGTGCCCTCTGTCAGCACTCTCAGATCTGCTGTGGTCTGGCAGGTTGTCCAGTCTCCCTGTGACTCTTTGCCTCCCTGGCTGAAGAAACGGTACAATTCAAGCAGTTCATTTGCACTGTACTTTAAACAAGAACCACACAAGAACAGCGCTCTTGGGTGCTGCTTGTCACCCAACGTGCTTAGTACTTTCTGGGCATCATTTCGGCTCTGACATCCCCGTGGGGACAGGATGACGTGTGTGTACTCCGTGTGTCAGACACAACATCAGCGCTTTACCTGTTTGCACAATGACTCTATAACTAACAGGGGTGTACTAATTGCTGTCCCCATTTACAGCTGAGGATGCAGGATCAGCAAATGGAAGCAAGCTGCATGAAGTCCCACAGCTCACAAGGGAAAAGCGCTTGACGGAACCCAAGCAGATTTCAGAGTTTGCGGGTTTCCCATGCAGCAGCACATCTGTTAGCAAAGTCACGAAAGGTTACAGAAGAGATCGAAATGAGTCAGGTTAACAAACATCGCTTTCGTTCTCTATAACAAAGATTCAGAACTTCTGTATCTTTGCTGTAAAGTCTGCTTCTCATCAAGTCATAGATTGCAAGAAACAAGAGAAAAGTCACGTTTCTGAGAAGAGTCACCTAATGTTATAACAGAACGTCAAGCAAGCATCTCTGTAACTGAGTGAGTGGTGCCGTAGGAAGAGGGCCACATGCGGAGTTGTCCATATGAGCAGCTCTAGACCACATCTGGAGAAGTCTGTCACCCTTCTATATGTAAACATGGTTTCCTCCTGACATCCATGTCACTCGCAGAAGCTGATGACCATTTCACCAAGTACACGCACCACAAGCCTCTCTCCACGCGTACTTCCCATTTCCCATTTTCCCCTCACCTTTCTCAAATAAACGAAGTCTGTACTCGGCTATCCCACTAACAAACTCCTCTTAATTGTTAGAAAATCTTGCAAAGGGAATCATGAAATGAAAAATGTGTTCACCGTGGATTCCTTTTGGAAAAGCCAGGCTTTAAGAAATATGATGATAAGCCAGCATTGAATAACTCACCTCATGCAAAGAGTCTTCAGTAAAACTAGGGACACTCCTATCTCTTGCCATAATTTCCCTTGAAGTCCTTCCCCTGAAACCCGAAACAAAGTGAAATCAGTGTCTGAAAGTGGCGTGAAACGCTCTGGTTGGCCACGAGGTGGCAGCATTTGGCGAGTGCAGATTTTCTCTAACCCACTGAAGGGGCACAGACCAGCTTGAGTTGTAAGCAAAGGTAGGGTCAAAGGCAGAGAAATCAACTCAAGGTTTATACTCACTTAAACTGACCACCCGAGCGGACAAAGTAAAACTGTCTTGTAAAAGGCTCATCGGGTAGATCGTACATTTTTGAGTTCCCTGTAGATTAAAAAAAAGGATAAACATCTGAAAACTTCCAAAGCAGGGTAAGAATTAGAGATATAGCACAGATGCAACCTTTCAATTGTCTTAGCTTAACAAAATTTAGAAAAATTAAGCACTGCTATTTGCTTAAAGAAACGTATCAGTAGCTATTTATTACTGTGTGACATGCCCCCCCCCAAAGGAAACCTACATCCTTATTAATATACAGATATTCTCCAGCTACAGGCAACAGCAGTGAGGCAGCCTCAGTGGAAGTGGGTTTAGTCACATTATTCCACTACAAACTAATTCTAAAAAAAAAAAAAAAAAAAAATAGAGGAGTGCCTGGCTGGCTCAGTTGGTGGTACAGGGTACAACTCTGGTCTTGGCTTTATGAGTTTGAGACCCATGTTGGGCCTAGAGGTTGCCTTAAAAAAAAATAAAATCTTTGGAGCGCCTGGGTGGCTCCAGTGGGTTAAAGCCTCTGCCTTCAGCTAGGGTCATGATCCTGGGGTCCTAGGATCGAGCCCTGCATTGGGCGCTCTGCTCTGCGGGGAGCCTGCTTCCTCCTCTCTCTCTGCCTGCTTATGATCTCTGTCAAATAAATAAAGTCTTTTAAAAATAAATAAATTAATTTAAAAAAAAATCTTTAAAAAAAAAGAGCATGGGCCCTATCTAGACTATAACAACTTAAAAAAAAGAAAAGAAAATATTTTAGCCCTATCCATGTTTGGCAACTACTGTTCTAATTACCAAAAATCTCTGTATGCCTCAACTAAAGTAAGTAAATAAACCTTGAAAGGTAGCAGGAAACGCTGAGCCCCAGATGTCCAGGAAATGCCTAGAAAAAGACCTGGGTCTGGGCCACGTGGCAAACAAGAATTTCCCAGAGGCAGCGGCTTCTCTCCAGCTGGCAGGGAAGGCCTGAGCCGTCAAAGGTGAGGCTTGGAGTGGCCACCCTATTCCCTTAGGAAGCATCATCCCAGTCAACCAGAAAACCAGTAGCAAAACAAGCTGATGAGTGAGGCTGTAACGTATGTTTCTTTGGTGCCCTATCCCACACCCAATCGTGAATATAATGACATTCCACACTCACAATTAAATAAGCACTCATGAATTTCCAAACATGCCCATGTTGAAAATTACAGAGAGAATGTAAATTCTTACATTTCTTCCTGATCTTAACAGTCACGTACTCCTTGTGGTCTGCTTCGCCAACATCATCTGCTGAGGCCATGCAGTTCGGTACTACCTGAAGTAATTCCATTATTTTTGAATTCTACAATTGGAAAGGGAAAAGGTTAACAGTTGATCTTTAATTCTTAGCAGGTTACAGTTTGTTTTTAATCTGTCAGTACTGGTGCAGCTGGGCAGAGAAGCTAAGCAGTCAGGTATACACAAAGCTGACGCCAGAGAGCCTCGTGGTGAGAGCAGCCCTGCCCTTGCAGCCTGGCTCTGCCTCTACAAGGGAACCCGGGCCGGGTACCTAGCTGCCCTGTGCGATGGGGCTGAGAACGGCATCTCTCACTCCAGAGTTATCCCAGGGTTTTCACCAGCCCAGCACTTTTTTTTTTTTTAAAAGTACTCAAGGAAGGTTTAAAATACTTTGATTCTGTTAGGAAATGTCACTGAAAATTAACGTGATAAGCCTATGAGTATGCTGGGTTTATGGTGACTTTTACATGACACCATGTCCTTTAACAGCCTACCAGCTGTCTACCCCGAGTCAAAAACAGAAAGACTCTATGTGAAAATGATGACGATAGAGGGCTTGCTTCTCCCAGGAGAGGAGGCCTTCTCCTCACCAGTACCCTGCGCAAACACCCACAGCACGGGAAGGAGGGCTGACCTGCTCATCACGATTCCCCTTACAGAGAGAATAACTCCAGGAGACTTAGAACCACAACCGAATGAACACTGTGTATTGTGCTAAGACCCCAGATGCAGTCCCAGCCCAGGGAGCGGGAGCCCCGGACCAGCCGTCTGGGGCCCCGGGACCGGAGCAGGGCGCTGACACCTGCAGTGGCCAGGGGAGCACCTCCACTCAGCCCTTCGAAAGCGAGCCCTGAAAGCCCGAGTCCTGGCTCCCTGAGCAGGCCACCTCTGACCCGGGGACCAAGGACTGGATATTCAACCCACCGCACACTCCCAGCACACGGACTTAGCCCAGCATCCCAATTCAAAGGTCGGCTCCAGCTGTTTCAGATGTGGTTTAACCCGAGTGAGCCGCACGGGCGCGCCCACTCACCTGCTCAGCACAGTCCATGGCGGTGCACTGCCTCTTGTTCAAGACCTGTACTGATGCCCCGTGAAGCAGCAGCAGCTCCACCACGAAGACGTGCTTCTCTATCACGGCCTCATGCAGTGCTGTGTTACCCTTATTGTTAGAGACGTTAATGGAGGCCCCGTGCTAGAAGGAGGAACAGTGCACAGTGCAATCAAAAGGAATGCCAGAGGGGTCCTGGGTGGCTCAGTTGGTTAAGCAACCAACCCTTGATTTCGGCTCAGGTCATGGTCTCAGGGTCGTGAGATCGAACCCCATGTCAGGCTCCGCGCTGGGTATAGAGTCTGCTTGAGATTCTCAATTTCTCCTTATGCCCCTCCCCCCACCCCCAGCTCCCATGCGCTGCTTCTCTTTCTCTCTCTTTAAAAAAAAAAAAAGGGAATGCCAGGAAATGAAGCACCCATGACTGACGAGTACCAGCAGCTCCAGGGCTGGGAGGCCCTTACCTGTAACAGCAGTGCCGCGACTTCATGGTGGCCATTGGAACAAGCGTAAATGAGGGGTGTGTTTCCACTTATATCCTTTTTATTGGGTTTTGCATTACAATCCAATAGATACCTCACCACCTATCCCAGAGAAGACAAAATTCCAGCCTTAATTAAATCTGTGGGGCACCTGGGTGGCTCAGTTGGTTTAGCAACTGCCTTCAACTAGGGTCATGATCCCAGAGTCCCAGGATCGAGGCCCCATTGGGCTCCCGGCTCCACGGGGAGTCTGCTTCTCCCCTCTCATGCTCTCTCTCACTGTTGCTCTCTCAAATAAATAAATAAAAACCTTTTTTAAAAAATTAAATCTGAGGAAAAAATCCTCTAACAGGATATCCTTTTGACTTTTCTCTAATTTATTTGGAAGGCTCTTTGGACACATGTCTGACTCTCAGGAGAAAGCCGATCAACTGAAGCAGAGTGCAACAGACATTTGCTGATGTTCTCCTCCACCAGGCAATGTGGGAGGCACTTTTTTTTTTTTTTTTCATTTCATTCTTAGACCTGCCCTATGTAGGACTGGAATTATCACTCCAGTTCTGTAGATTGTGATACTGGCAATTGAAGTGCAATGTTAGGTGTCACAAAGATGGAAGACCTGATTTGGTTCCTGTCTTTTATTTATATGTATATATATATATATATATATATATATATATATATTTTTTTTTTTTTTTTAAGTAAACTCTACACCCCACATGGAGTTTGAGCTCATGACCCTGAAATCAGGAGTCACACACTCTACCAATTAAGCCAGCCAGGAACCCCTGGTTCCTGCCTTTAAAAGCTTACAGTAGAGCTATAAGGGAAAAATTGTTTTAAAGAGGTAATTTTCAGAAAGAAATATAGGACTTTGAAAAAGTCAATCATTTCACAATTCTCTTGTTAGGGCCAATTTAATGTTAAAACCCGTTTAACTATTAGGGCCTGCTTAGCCAGAGCAACTCCATATTGCCTAAGTAGCCATACTGTTGTTTACATCCACGGACTTCATTCTGGGAATAAACGCCCCAGTAGTTCCTGGTATGGTTCTGGGCATCGATTCCGGGAGTAAACGCCTTAACAATAGAAGCCACATATCTTGGGTCTGCGGTTATGCCCTATAAAACCAGCCTGTGAGATCGGGAGGGGGTCACTCTGTTTGGAGGCGGCCCTGGTCAGTCAGTCTGACTTCTAATGCTTGACATAGAATAAGGCTTTGCATAACTTTCACTTTGTCTCAGTCTCGTTCCTTTGATAACAGACCCCAACACTTTCCTGTACCTCCGCCTTAGGGTCGTTCACTACAAAGTACTAAACTGGGATGCCTGGGTTGCACAGTCAGCTAAGCATCTGCCTTCAGCTCAGGTCAGGTCATGATCCCAGGGTCCTGGGATCGAGCCCCGTGTTGGCTTCTTGGTCAGTGAGGAGTCTGCTTCTCCCTCTGCCCTTCCCCCTGCTTGTGCTTTCTCTCTCTCTCTCTCTCAAATAAATAAATATAATCTTAAAAAAAATAACAAAGTCCTAAACTGTCTGACAAAGACCAAGAGCTGTGGCGATGAAAGGTGCCAAGCTGCTGGCAGAGCCCTCAATGACCAACACCCAAGCACCGAAGACCACTCCTCCTGGGGTCCGAATCAGGATAGGGCCTCTGTGCCACTGAGAGGTGCTTGGCAGTGGAGTGCGGGGTGTGGATGAGCAGGGAGCAGGAGGGGAAGGGGGAAGGCCCACCCCCAGAACCACGAGAATTCTGCATTCTCTTGCTGAGCAGTCCTGCCCTGGGCAGTGCAGAATCTTGGGGCTGGGAGGAAGGACATATGTCTGTGCTCTGGGCCTGCCCCTGAATTTGCCTCTCTGCAGCATTCCCAGCACGGACAGCTCTAACCAAGAGCAAGCACCCATGCCCTCTGCCCAGGAGAAAGACTCTGTACCTGGAAGTGGCCCTTCTGGCAGGCCAGGTGGAGCGGGACAGCTTGGTTCGCATTTCTGGCCCCTACACTGGCACCATGTTTCAACAGGAGGGGAACGAGCTCCGCCCGCCCATGCAGAGCTGCAACATGCAGTGGGGAGGAGCCGTCCTGGTTGGTCACATTCACACCAAGTCCACTGGCAGGGATCTTTGCCAGCTTCTAGCAAATGCAGATGGAGAGAGAGAAACGTCATTAGTATTTAAGAAACTGGGCTGAAGGAATCGAAGCCACCCGCGCCCACCCACCCTGCCAAGAGCCCCTGTGCACAATTTGGGATCACAGCGGGATCCAGAATCAGGCTACACACAGGTGAATTCCTACAACTTTAGAAAGGTAAACCGTACCAAAGGATTATTTCCATATTCAAGAGAGCAGGTCCCCCGAAATGAGACCCTTTTTATGCCAGGGTGATTCAACCAGAAACAGGAAGTCTGTTCCACAAATGGCATCTCAACAACAGGCTATCCACACATGGAAAAACTGCACATCAATCCTTAGCTCACCACATACAAAACTGAAAATGTAACATAAATCTAAACGTAAGAGCTAAGACTATAAACTTCCTGAAGCGAGTACACAAGACATCCCAGCAACACTGCAATAAGCAAAGATTTCTTAAATAAGATACAAAAAGCAAAAACTATAAAGGAGGGGCGCCTGGGTGGCTCAGTGGATTAAAGCCTCTGCCTTCAGCTCAGGTCATGATCCCAGGGTCCTGCAATCGAGCCCTGCATCGGGCTCTCTGCTCAGCAGGGAGCCTGCTTCCCCCTCTCTCTGCCTGCCTCTCTACCTACTTGTGATCTCTGTCAAATAAATAAATAAAATATTTTAAAAATATATATATAAAGGAACAATTTGATGAACTAGACCAAAAGCAAATTTTAAATGGTTATTCTCTGAAAGACAAGATCAAGAAAATGAAAAGGCGAGTAATGGAGTGGGAGAGAATGTTTGTACTACGTGGACCCAACAAAGCACGGGTACCAACCAGAATTTAAAAACAGCAGCAAAGGGGCACCTGGGTGGCTCAGTGGGTTAAAGCCTCTACCTTCGGCTCAGGTCATGATCCCAGGGTCCTGGGATCGAGCCCCACATCGGGCTCTCTGCTCAGCAGGGAGCCTGCTTCCTCCTCTCTCTCTCTGCCTGCCTCTCTGCCTACTTGTGATCTCTCTCTGTCAAATAAATAAATAAAATAAAATAAAATAAAAAAACAGCAGCAGATTCTTACAACTCCACTGACAACCCAACTTTAAAAAAAAAAAAAAAGATAGGCACAAGATTTGGAAAAACAAAAGACACATGTTTCTATCATGGAGATGGTCTGTATCAGTTCACAGTGGTTTTGAAACCCATCAGGCCAATAGGAGAACAATCTATCAGGAATTAAAAGGACAAAGAAAACATTTATACGCCATGCAACTGAAAACAAACACTGAATTATGACAATGAATCCTACATTTGATAATAAAATTGCTATATCAGCTTTCTAGGTGACTGCCCAAGGATGAAAACTTTGGTTATCTAGTTCACTTTTTTTTTTTTTAAAGATTTTATTTATTTATTTGACAGAGAGAGATCACCAGTAGACAGAGAGGCAGGCAGAGAGAAAGGAAGGGAAGCAGGCCCCCTGCTGAGTAGAGAGCCCGATGCGGGACTCGATCCCAGGACCCTGAGATCATGACCCGAGCCGAAGGCAGCGGCTTAACCCACTGAGCCACCCAGGCGCCCTAGTTCACTTTAAAAAAAAAAAAAAATTATATTTATCTATTTGTCAGAGAGCGAGAGTGTGCACAAACAGGCAGAGTGGTAGGCAGAGGCAGAGAGAGAAGCAGGCTCGCCCCTGAGCAGGGGGTCCGATGCGGGGCTCGATCCCAGCACCACAGGATCATGACCTGAGCCGAAGGCAGCGGCCCGACCCACTGAGTCACTCAGGCATCCCTAGTTCACTTTTTGATGATTAAAAAGGTTCCCTCTCAGAAAAACGGCATGCTGAGTTAAAAGGGTGAATTTTGCTGCATGTAAACTGAACCTCAAAAAATTAAAAACAAACAGATGAAGAAGTAGGGAGAAAAAAAACGCAATGAAATACTGCACACTTACAGGAATGGCTAAAGTTTAACAGTCACAAGGATGTGAGGCAGCTAGAACTCTCACACACTGGTGGCAGGAACGGAAGATGGAAAATCACTCTGGAAAGCTGGCAGTTTCTTATCAAGTTACACACGCACTTACTACATAATCCAGCAATTACAGCCCAAGGTATTTATCCAAGGAAACATACATTTTTACACAGACTTGCTCACAAATGTTTACACTAGCTTTCTTCACAAAGCCCCAAACAGGAAACTACTCAAATGCTCATCAACAGGTTATTTGACAGATTATAGTATAGTCAACAAAATACCCAGCGATAAAAAGAAAGAAATCCACTGACCCCATGTGGATCTCAACACATTCCGCTGACAGAAGGAAGCCAGACTGAAAAGAGCATGTCCTGTCTGGTTTCCACCCATGTAAAATTCTAGAAAATGCCAACGGGTCTGTGATGACAGACAGCAGACCTGGGGAGGAAGGGGGAATGCCCAAGAAAACCCTCAGGAGTGATGGAGAGTTCTGGATCTAGACTGCGATCATGGCTTCATGCTTTTACGTGTCTGCACAAACTCAACGCACTGTACATGGTACACAGGACTTTATCGGGTGTAAATTGTACTTCAATCAAGTTTTTTGTTTGTTGGTTGGTTTTTTAAAAGATTTTATTTATTTATTTGTGAGAGAGAGTGAGAGAGAGAAAGAGTGAGCACAAGCAGGCGGAATGGCAGAGAGAGGCAGAGGGAGAAGCAGGCTCCCCACCAAGCAAGGAGCCCGATATGGGACTTGATCCCAGAATACTGGAATCATGACCTGAGCCGAATGCAGCTGCTTAACCAACTGAGCCACCCAGGCGTCCCCAATAAAGGTTTTTTTAAGCAAATACTCTAAACACACCAGTAGGCTAGAAGAGGGTGGGGCCAGGGGGTGGTTAGCTAAGTCATAGACATGAAGCAATTTCCACAGAAATGTCTTTTTTATGTCTTTTTGTGTCTTTTGGAAAAATTTCAAAATGAGATATAGAGGTTTTAAAAAAGCAAAGAATGGGAGCACCTGGGTGGCTCAGTCATAGAGCATCTGCCTTCAGCTTGGGTTATGATCCCAGGATCCTGGGATCAAGTCCCACATCGGGCTCCCTGCTTGGCAAGAAGCCTGCTTCTCCCTTTCCCACTCCTCCTGCTTGTGTTCCCTCTCTTGCTGTGTCTCTCTCAAATAAATAAATAAAATCTTTAAAAAAAAAAAAAAAAGCAAAGGATGTAAGATTTATTATTCAATAAATCTAGCATTTATTTTAATGTGTAATCCAGTTTCTTGTTACAACTAATGAACTATGAGGTGGGGAACAACAGAGTCTAGGACAAAGGCAAGAAGAACAGTGACAGGGAGACACAGTAACAGCCTCTGGCCACAGAGTCAAAGACCGGGCCTCAAGTACAGTCACTGCACATCGTATTCTTCCAAACATCATCTGCCTTTTTAATCTCTATGCTTTTTATAGCAGTCTACACAGGGGAAATCATTCTTTGGGCTGTCCCCATCCAGCAGCATTGGGACAGAATAAAAGCTGTACATCCCTAATGTACAAATGACCCTGGAGCGAGCTAAAAAGCTACATGTGAATGGAAGTTTCACTCATTTCAGTATTATTGGGTTAGAATGACCCATGGTGAAGCTTTTTTAAAAAGTCCAGATTATCTTATAATACAAAGGACAACCCTACTCTATCTTGTTTTATAGAGTCTAATTTTCTCAGTATGGGACATACATATTGAGTTGAATAGCTAGCACAAAAGCACATGCTTTATACACAATACCATCTACGATTTCTCAAAAGAAAATGAAATACTTAAGTATACACTTAAGAGAACATGGGCAGGATCTGTATGCCAAAAATCACAGAATGATGAAGAAATAAAAGGTGGCCAGAATATTTGGAGATATACCATGTTCATGAAGTCAGCACAGTAAAGATGTCATTTCTCCCCAACTTAATCTATTTAAGGTTTTGTTTTTTGTCTTAAGACTTTATTTTTTTGGGGCGCCTGGGTGGCTCAGTGGGTTAAGCCGCTGCCTTCGGCTCAGGTCATGATCTCAGGGTCCTGGGATCGAGTCCCGCATCGGGCTCTCTGCTTGGCAGGGAGCCTGCTTCCTCCTCTCTCTCTCTGCCTGCCTCTGTGCCTCTATGCCTACTTGTGATCTCTGTCAAATAAATGAATAAAATCTTTAAAAAAAAAAAAAAAAAGACTTTATTTTTTTGTCAGAGACAGAGCAGAAGTAGGCAGAGTGGCAGGCAGAGGCAGAGAGAGAAGCAGGGTCCCTGCTGAGCAAGGAGCCCGATGTAGGACTCAATCCCAGGACCCCAGGATCATGACCAGAGCCGAAAGCAGCCACTTAACTAACTGAGCCACATAGGCGTCCCTAATCTACAGTTTTTAATGCAAGTCCTACCAAAACCCTAGTAAGAGTTCTGATAGACATAAACAAACCCACAGGCCTTAGAGTAGCTATAATGATCCTGGCAAAGAAGAGCAAGTTATGAAGAATGACTCTACCTGATACAAAAGTTTCCTCTAGCTACAGTAATCAAGACAGTGTGGAACTGATGGAAGGACAGACGCACAGACCATGGAAGAGAACACAGACCCTGCAGAGAGACCCACACTGTATATTATCAACGAGAGTGGGACAGCAAGTCAACGGAGGAAGGATGGTATTTTGAACAAGTGATGAAAAGAGGAGGATATCCATAGGCAAAAAAATGAACCTCAACCTCAATATCACACCTTGTACAAAAATTAACTCAGGGTTTAGGGGGCAGCAGGGGGGCAGATGGGTGTGGGAAAAGGCAACGTGAGTAGTTCTCCCCGTGATGAGGGAGAGTGTTGGTACCTTCAGTGTAGTGGTTGATGCACAAAGCTATGTGCGTGATAAAAGTGAACACACGTGCACCCACATGCATGCATACTGGGCACAGGTAAAATCAAATAACTGTGGATAAGATGTGTAAACTGTTTCCTGCGTCAATATCCTGGATAAGAAACAGTCCTATGGCTTTGCAAGCTGTTACCACTGGGGGAGACTGGGTAAAGGACACAGGGGATCCTCTATATTTGGAGGGAGGGTCCTCCCGCAGAAGGGGGACCAACTTAAGCAAAGACTGTGGTCAATGGAACTCGAATGCAGCTTCCTCAGGGGACTGGCAGCCATGTGGACAGACACCCTCAGCCATGGACTCTTGCCTTGTGACTCAGGGTCCCGCAGAGCAGCTGAAACACTGAGCACGTGTGCATGTCTCTGCTCCCTGACCTGCCCATTCAGAAAGCAAGGCGCCCAAGCCAGATCCACACTCGTGTTAGCCTCCCTCCTCCCTGAGCTGAACAACTAAACCTCCCTCACCACATCTCAGGGGATGCCAGCTAACAGCCACTCGGTAACCAGCTAGCTGGGAAGCAGACAGCTTCCCTCAGGGAAGAATTATTTGCCTCCCCATCCCCACCCCCAGCCACACCAATGGAAGCACAGCCAAACCTTTTGAGCTGGAGCACATTTCGGGCACTGGCACAGGGGGTGACAAAATTCAATACTGTCTACGCTGATGGCACCTTCCAGCTCATCAAGGTCCTCCTCGGTCCACTCCAGAAGGTAGCGCACCTGGTGTTGGGCAGGAAGGAGAAACGGGAGCTTAAAACTCATCCTTAGCTCCTTTACTAGCTACAGTATCTCTCCCTCCCTCCCTCTCTCTCCTACACACACAACACATGCGCGTGCGCACGCACACACACACACACACACACACACACACACACCCGCTCCCAGACCAGGGCTTACACTTCCTCAACCACCAGTGATTTTAGTCCTTTTACTGGTGATGCAGAGAACTTTAGCTGCCATTTCTACAGTTAGTGGTACAGACTCCTTCATCTTTTTTTTTTTTTTTTTTTTTTTAAGAATTATTTCTTTTAGAGAGCAAGCGAGCACAAATGGGAGGGACAGAGGGAGAGGGAGAAAGAATCCGAAAGACTCTGAGCTGAACAGAGCCTAACGTGGGGCTCGATCCCAGGACCCTGAGATCACAACCTGAGCAGAAATCAAGAGTCAGACGCTTAACCGACCGTGCCACCCAAGCACCCCAGAGATTCCTTTATCTTAAAAGAGAACAGCGTGACAGCGTGGTGCTGCTTTCACTCCCCGGTCCTGGAGCATTTCACAAGCACCAGGGCTTGTATTATCTAATTGTACTCTTTCAACAACTACTTGTCCCAGGTCGCCTGGGTGGCTCAGTGGGATAAGCCTCTGCCTTTGGCTTGGGTCATGATCCCAGGGTCCTGGGATTGAGCCCCACATCAGGCTCTCTGCTCAGCAGGGAGCCTGCTTCCCTCTCTCTGCCTGCCTCTCTGCCTACTTGTGATCTCTGTCTGTCAAATAAATAAAATCTTAAAAAAAAAAAAAAAAAGACACCCCTCGTCCCTTCTTTATTTTTTTAAGATTTTATTTATTTATTTTACAGAGATAGATCACAAGTAGGCAGAGTCCGATGCAGGACTCGATCCCAGGACCCTGAGATCATGACCTGAGCCGAAGGCAGCGGCTTAACCCACTGAGCCACCCCGGTGCCCCCCACTCGTCCCTTCTAACCTGGGAGAAAACTCACTCTGAGAGGGAATCTCATCCAAAGCCACACAACTAGGAAGCAGTGGTCAGAACCTACACTCGGGCTCCCTGACGCCACTCCAGCATCCCCTCCACACACTAGCCCCGCAGTAGCCACACAGGAACGCACTGAAGACCACCAGAAAAAGGTCAAATTTATGTTATAGTAGAAACTAGTCTCTAGAATATTAAATTTGAAAACTGGCAACAACATGAATACATTTCTAGGCCTGGTTCCGAGCACTGCGGAAGTCAGCACGTGCCTGTGGGGAGTGACAAGGGGTTCAAGAAGGCCACCTTCAAGCCCAAAGTCTCTCCTCCATATCCCTTCCACCTCCTGACCCCTGAGCATGGAAATCCCAAAGGCCTTGACCCAGGAGCCTCAGCTAACAGGCTAGCTGGGACAGACAAGGGGAGGGAACAAGAACGGGGGGAGCAGGGGCAGGTGCCTCGGACAGGGGTTGGAGGCTGTCACGGGGTAGATCAGTTTGGGTGGGGACTCCTGGGCACCAGGCGGTCTGCCTCTGCTCGCCACCTTCACGAATGGTCAAATTCCTTTGACCCACCCACAGAAGGAGGAGGAGTGGGTATTCATGACCAGGGACAGTCATAATCGTTCCTCCACACAGACTACGCCACTGGTTCACACCAGGGCTCGAGGGGGCGTGAGGAAGTCCTACTCTGCTTCCTCCAAACAATGCTGAGTTCTCCTGGGACCGGTCTCATGAGAAGACACATATAGTATAGACATCCTTGTCCCATTCCCCAGAGGGACCATGTGTCAGTCTGGTGCACTGATAAAAGCGAATACACTGGAAACTACAATCAGATTCCGAACATCCCCAAGGCGGTCATAATCAGACTCTAGTAACTTCAATGCTCCACCTCATGCCGGATCATCTGCAAAAGGCCCTCCTGAACCACACAGCAGCATCAAACTCCCTCGTTAGATGATTTATTCTGAGCTCCTCATAGTAACCTATGTTACTGCTCCTTTTAAAGTGGAAAACACAGGACGCCTGGGTGGCTCAGTTGGTTGGACGACTGCCTTCGGCTCAGGTCATGATCCTGGAGTCCCGGGATCAAGTCCCGCATCGGACTCCCAGCTCCATGGGGAGTCTGCTTCTCTCTCTGACCTTCTCCTTGTTCATGCTCTCTCTCACTCTCTCTCTCTCAAGTAAATAAATAAAATCTTTAAATAAAATAAAGTGGAAAACACTTCTTTCGGGAAGTCAAAGGCAAGCCAGGGAAACCATCCATGGAATCTAAGGAAGGCTGCCTCTGCTCTCCATGACATGACCAGATGTTCCCTGGCATCTGCAGGGAGGGCTGGGGCAGACACCACCCTCCCCCAGCCAGGCCTTCTCCTCCCCAAGCCAACAGCCAGCACCACCTCATCGGAACACCCTACCAGGACACCTGGGACACCTTGGACTCCCATGCCTCAGACCTCAGCCTCCTGCCCAGGTCCCACCACTTCCAAGGGGCCACAGCAGGGCCTCTGGGCTCTGGCACTACCCACTCCACCCACCACCCCTCCTCTCTACCCGCCCTGCCTGAGCACCCTGCTCCCAGCTAGCGGACCGGGACTGGAGCCCACACTCTGTGCTCCCACACACGATGGGCTGGACAACACCTCAGCAGCCTCCTGGAACCTGGACGTCTGAAAGGCTTTCTGTGTGGCTTTATGACCACCTGCTTCCTTACATGACAGGGAAACACGAACACCTACATGACCCCATAGTCACTAAATGCAGCCTTGCCATGTGAAAGGGAACAGGACGTAGCTCCTGACTGAACCAGAGACCAGAAACAGGCTCAGCTCTTCTCACAACAGCAAGCTTTTTTAGACATGCTGCTAAAGACTCACCATTTCTAGATCGCCGTCAGCAACCGCTCTTAAGAGTTTTTCTACCTTAAGTAAAGGAAAAAGAATGTTAGGAAATGATTTCAATAATAAAGTAGTTATAGAAAACCCAGAAACTCTCATTTGTCTCTTGGTCTGTGGAGTTTCAACACCTCATTCAGCATCTTGCAAGCACATCCCTGAGACTATCCGGCTGGGCTGTCCAGCAGGGCGCCAGCGCATACCGAACCCAGCTCCCCCTGACGCCCAGGGACTGATCTGGTGACGTGGCCAAGGAAGACGCCGGTCACTGTGAATGAAGCACAAGCCTACAGGGTCACGTGTACTCATCACCTGACAGCTAAGAGCACACCAGGAACCATGCCAGGGCTCTCTTAGACCCTGGAATGTATCTCCTGGCTTTGTCTCCTGTGCCATCGCATCAAGCTAAGCTCTTCGGGCCCTCCAAGTGCAGGTCACAGCTCAGGGGTGGCAGGGGACGAACACCCTGCACAGAGGCAGGGAGGCTCCCCGTGCAAAGGGAAACAGGCAGAGGAGTGTGGCCTGTTCATAGGATGGTCTGCTTTGTGGGCTGATGCCGGACGAGCTCACAGACAGGTTAAATGGAGAAGAAGAAAAAAAAAAGGGCTATAAACTGCTTTTCACAGAATACAACAACGTGTTGGCAAGACGTCAGGATGACCACCACTCAGGCTGACAGGGATGCTTACTCAGTGGGACGTAAGGGTGGAGAACTAAGTTTGTAAAATGATCATAGATCTGAATACCCACAGGTGACTTTCCTTAGACTTCTTCTAGAAGACACCCCTTTCTCCCTCTGTCTCACACACGCACACACTATCCCCAAAGCAAAGAGCTGCTTTAGGAGCCGCACATGCAAGGAGCAGGGTGAGAACTCCTGACTGGGCTCCCCTCCGGGCCGTGCCCCACACGCTGGCCCAGCAATGGCAGCGGAGGCCCACTGGGCAGCCCTCGTCGTACGTAGCTCTTTAACCAGTTGCCTCGACACAGGGCTGCCCTCGCATCCGCCCTCCCATCTGGGATCCTCACCTCTCTGTAGTCCTTCTTGGACTCCTCCTGTCTGGAGCTCACCAACGCAGAGGAGAAGCTGGAGGTGGAGGAGGCCTGGCTGATGGAGTCCACAGGGTGCTGAGGGGGCTGCACAGGGACCTGCGGCCACGGGGCCCCGACAGGAGAAGGGCCTCGTGAGGGCCAGAGAGCAGGCCGTGGTCTGCGGGGGGGTGCCCAAGCCCAGCCCTGTTCACTCACCTCTGAAGACTTCCTCCTTCTTTCCAAGGGCAGATGATGGGCTTCCATTATTGACAGAATCTAGGAGGAGAAGGGGACATGAAAAATACTGAGAAAGGTTGCCAGAGTAGTGTCACCCGTTCGTCTAGCTGCCTGCCCATCTCCTCCGAACATCACGCAGCTCCACCACACCCCTGGAAAGACAGAGAAACCAACTCCCGAGTGGGCAGGAGCTCCTACAGGACCACACAGAGTAGGCAGACCTCACGACCACACAAGAGGTGGACATCGTGCTGTGTTTGGAGGACACACGCAACATAGTACTACTGTTCATGACAGAAAGAGGGCGGGAGGAAACACCTGGACGTGACGGGCACATCCATGGCACAGGTCACAGAGTGGGTGTCACAGGCGTGTACTCGTCCCCAAGCTCCCTGAGTCGCACACATTAAATAAATTTGGCTTTTTGTGCATCCATCATATCTCAATAAACGGGTCAAAAGACAAAAACTGCGCTCCTCAAAGAGATGTGAACACCCAGAGAGAAGCCCGTGGAACAGAGCTGGGAGCTCTAAGAGTGGCCGGTAAAATGTCACGAGGCGGACGGCAGAGCCTGCGTGAAGGGAAAGGGCCAGAGGCCGGCATCAAGATGGCATCTCTCTCATGTGGGACACACAACCACCATACGCGGGACATGGTCCGATGGCCTCGGGCTGGCTACTCTCCGGGGACATCCCCTGGGCCAGAGCGGCTGCGGGAGGCAAGGCACAGAGAACCGGCCTCTGCACACAATCCCCCCGCCCCACTCCCCACCTGCTAATAAGCGGAGCACTTTCACGACACGCTGCCAGACCCTGACGTAGTTCCAGAAATCACCAACAGGAAAGGACTGATTCATTATGAGAAACCGTACGCAACGACGATCAGAACCAGCCAGAAGAGAAGAAGGCACTTCGGAGCTGAGGACGGAAGTAACAGGAAGACAGACTGCTGCTCCCACGCCACAGGCCCTGTCCCTGCTTCTCTCCACCAGAGCCTCTGCCCCATGTCCGCTCCCCCACCACGTCACCTGCTCTGAAACCAACCGCACTTAGGGGCCAGGGCCAACCCTTCTGGGACCATCTCTTGGAACAAGACTGAGAAAAACTGCTGGTAAAGCTGGAGATAATATAAATAAGTAAAAACCCACGGACGACCAGATCCCAACTGCAGCAGGAAGGGCGCAGGCCAAGTTCAGGCCTCAGGCACTAATGCACCGCTTGTCCAGCACAGCCAAGACCCAGTCTTTGGACATTGATTTTTTTTGTTGTTTTTTTAAGTGATACTGATGCTGAGATGAAAACAAAGCTACCTTTGAATTTAGTGCACACTTCAGCGGTGTTTCTTTCAGCCTGTTCTGGATCTCCGTGGATGCTCCATTTTGTAACAGCGTCTCTATGATGCCTTGGTAGCCCCACCGTGCAGCTATGTGTAGTGGGGTGTCCCCTTTCTCGTTACCGATGTCTAGTCTGCATGCCTGCACGTCGTAGTAAACCAAGGCCTTCACACACTAAAGAAAATGGGAAATACCACCAGTAAGTCACATGCCATGCCGCAGGCAGTGTCTGTGGACCCCACAGCCTCGGTCCGTGCCCTACTTCCATCCAGGCTCCTCTCAGCAAGCGAATGTACAGAAATAAGAGAGACAGACCTCATGGTTACCTCCTCAGGACATATCACTTTTTTGCAAACTGTCGATCAGTAAAAAAAGGCTGAATAAATTGTGATATATCCAACTGTAGAAGGGAATGACCACAGCATGTCAGCGGAGACCGCTGTCCTGCAAGGCCCGCTTGCAAGGCCAGTCCCTGACTTGCAATGTTCTTCAGCTTGGATTTGTACAATGGCTTGCTGTGTCTAAATTGTGCAACAACATGAGTTAGGCTGAACACCTGCTTTCCTTCTAGGAGTCTGGAAGTCTGACATGTGGTAGGCCTGGCGTTATTTACATGACCAGTTTCCAGTAAAAATCCTGGGCCCTGAGTCCCTACAGAGCTTTCCAGGTTGTCCACCTGTCATATTTGCTGTTATAACTCACTGCTGGACAAACTGAGGATGTCCTGTACGTCTCCCTGGGGAGTGGACACTTGGAAGCTTGCATCTGGCTTCCTCTGGACTTCTTCTTTGCACCTTTTCCCTTTGGTGACTGTGCTCTGGGTCCTTTGGCCATTGTCCATCAGAGTCGTGGGACTACATGCTGAGTCCTATCAGTCATCCCCCGCAAAGCACTGAACCAAGGGGTGGTCTTAGGGACACAGACGCAACACATACAACAGATCACTGTGTAGTGACGAAAGGACGGGCTGGGGCTACGTTTACGGACCTCCAGGATTTCCATGATCAAGGAAGAAAGTCGCTTTATAAAGATGGAGAGGGTACCATTTCATTTTTCCACATCCACCCCTAACGCAGCCTCAGGCTTGGGTATGTGTAAACCCACCCCAGTGTTACCACACAGAGAAGATGGGAGAGGAAGTGGTCAGGACAAAAATCACAAACACAGACTCACACGCACACACACACACAGTTGGCTGTTAAGGGGAAACAGAAATGATGCAATTGTCACTATTACTATAAAAATATAGAAAGTAAAAACTGAAGGTGAACAAAGGTAAGAACCAGATGGCAGCAGGCAATGAATGAAAATGATTTTAATTTCAGGGTACGCTAACGGGCAATTCATGTTTGGATTTCTGTTATTTCAGCGGAGCAGCTGTAGTAAATTTAAGGCTTTTTTAATTAAAAAGAAATTACACGCCAAATGTTCCAGTAACGACCAACATGTAACACGACATTCAACCAACCAGACGTTTGCATCTCCAGGCAAGCGAGAAGTGGGGAACTCGGCCACCCCGGGCACAGAGGCACCACTTACGTCTTCGTGGCCGTAGGTGCAAGCCAGGTGGAGAGGCGTGTTGCCGTTGTTGTCCTGCACCTCGGGGCTGGCTTTATAGTGCAGGAGCAGCAGCTGCCGAGAGAAGAGAGCGTGCAGGTGAGGCCCGTGCTTCCTCAGGCAGCATGGCCCAGAGGCTCACGGGGGAGGTCGCACCTTGCCACCTGCAACCTTAGTGACCTACGCTACAATTAAAATTCCACCCTCATGCTCATCCTTCCCTTTAAAACGTGGAGAGATTAAAGAACAAGGCCCACAGCCCCACCCTCCTCCCCCAAAGCCGCCACGACGTTTCACATCGACACTGAAGGGCTCTGTCCAGTGGGCCCACAGGGAGGTGTTGTGGCCTAAGACACATGGCCCACCCCGGCAGGCTGCAGCAGGGCCAAGCTGCGACGCAAGAGCGTGACCATGATGCAGCTGTGCGGAGCCAGGCTCCTGGGAGCACGGGCACGGGGATGGCACCCCGCTCACCGTGGCACTCTGATAGCCCTTCTGGCAGGCGAGATGCAGGGGGGCAGAGCCGTGATAGTCCGTGGCGTTCACCACCGCACCTCTGGAAACCAGGAAGTCAATGAGGGATGCCTGCCCTGCAGAACAGAGGGGTTTTGCCACGGAGAAAGAAAGAGCAGGGGCTCTCCGAACCCTAAACCTGGAGTCCCATTATTTTGCCCTCTTATTCTCTGGCAGGGAACACACTAGGAAGTGTTTTTCCCCTGGAGAGGAGCCCGAGCTAACGTTAAGTCAGACTCTTGATTCAGGGCACTCTGGAGTGGACCCCCCCTCCCCGCCACTGGCCCTCTGGAGGGGGCTCAGCTCTAGTCCACCTTTCAGGAACAGAAGGTAGGGGAAGAGAGTCTTAGATATCCACAGAAGAGTCCACAGTTCCTCAGTTCACAGGATGGAATACTGTGCAACTGCTAAAAAAAATAGCAAAGGCCCTGGGCACAGCCCACGACATGGGCCCTTCCACCCCCGACTCTGCCGCCCTCTGTCAGTCAGGCCTCTGCTGGGCCACCCCTGGCTCCATCCCTTTAAGGCAAAGTAGCCCAACCATAGGCCAACCCAAGACCACATACCACAGAGGGCGGCCACATGGAGCGGTGTGTGACCCCTGTCATCTCTGGAAAATGGAGTGACAATGGAGGGATCATTCAGCCTCCTAAAAGAGGAAGAAGAGGGGGGACACCTGGATGGCTCAGTTGGCTGGGCATCCAACTCCTGATTTTGGCTCAGGTCATGATCTCAGGGTTGTGAGATCAAGCCCAGCATTTGGCTCATGCTGGGCATGGAGCCTGCTTAAGATTCTCCCTCTCCGGGACGCCTGGGTACTCAGTGCGTTAAAGCCTCTGCCTTTGGCTCAGGTCATGATCCCAGGGTCCTGGGATTGAGCCCCGCATCCGGCTCTCTGCTCAGCAGGGAGCCTGCTTCCCCCACTCCCCCTCTGCCTGCCTCTCTGCCTACTTGTGATCTCTGTCAAATAAATAAATAAAAATCTTAAAAAAAAAAAAAAAAGATTCTCCCTCTCCTTCTGTCCCTCCCCACCCCTACTCTCAGTCTCTCTTTCTAAAAAAAAAAAAGAGAGAGAGAGAAAGATGGAAGATATAGAAAAATACACCCTAAGAATGGCAAGGAAAAGCCAGGCTAGACATGCCAGAGTCCTGGGGCTAGCAGACCCATCTCGGGGTGTGAGCCAAGCCGGATCTATTCAACAGTGTCCCGAAGCTCATCCAACCCCTGCTCAGTCTCCTGCAGGGTGAGGCATCTGGTTCCAGCGTCCCTGCCCTACCCACCCTGTAGGCTCTGACACCCAGCAGAAGAGCCCGACAAGGGGAAGGGAAACCACAGCAAACTAGTGGAGACATCTCCCCGGGCCTGCACCTCCCACATGCCACACACTGAGCCTCTGTGGGGAGCCTCTTACCCGGAGACAAGTTTCTCACAGTCATCACAGAAGCACAGAGGGTGACACATCCTTTGGACGGCATCTTTATCTTGGTCATCTTGGCTCAGAAGTCTCTCCACTTCTTTCTGGTTACCCGCCGCTATGTGCTACAAAGGGACGTCAAAAATACTATCAAAGTGAAGGAATTCTCTTCTTCAGGCGTGAATGTTTGGAGCCTCCTTACAGAAACACGTATCTGGGGGCGCCTGGATAACATGACTGGCTGTCTGGGATGTGTTCTGAAATAATCTGGGCAGACACAAAAAGCAGGTCGGGGATGGAGACGAAACAGGACAGAGATGGCCACGTGGCTGTGATTTACATTCTCTACTTCTGCAAATGCTATAAATCATCCGTAGCTTAAAACGACAACAGGACAAAATTCCCAGAGCAATGGTCGGGGAGGATCATGCCTCCTAGAACCTCAGAGTGGACACAGGCTCCTCCTTAGAACATGCCTCCGTCCCGACCTCTTGGGTCCTAACAGAGCCTTGGTTTGGGGGGACAGAAATGGCTGCATTAGCACGAGAGCCCATCAACAAACAAGGCTGCGGAGCAGGGCTCAGCCCCGTGACTCCTGGATGTGTTCCTCTCGGGGAGCGAGACGCTTTGGGGAACACGCTGCCCCAGCCCCTACCCAGCCCTCGCCGACCACCCAGGAGGGCACCTCGCTAGCCTCCCAGGGGTCGGTCACATCTGAGCAGGGAGCTGCTGCGTGCTGAGCTCTCGCTCTGGCGCATGCTCCCATGAATGTCGGCAGCACGGGTTCCCAGAGCCCAGGAGAGGAAGCAGCTCTGCTGAGACCACCCAGGGGGGCACCTCAGAGCAGACCCTGACGAACAGGTGAGAGAGGACAGCCCAGGCACAGGGCTCCAGGCGTGCTGTCCCTCTCGGCCACGGCACAGCACACCTTGGGGGAGATGCACAGACGTCAAACCCCAGCAGCCCAACCATCCTCTCTGACCACCGACGTGAACTTCGGTGTTGAACCAAGCACATCCCCCTGACAGATGCCGGAAAGATCTTAGAGATGCGGAAAAACGAAACATCCCTCAGGGGCCTGTGCCCTCAAGGGCCGTGCCGGTGTCTTACCTTAAACAGACAATCAATGGGAGTTGAAGTCATCTGAGACAATAGGCTCATTCTCTGCTTCAGGAACAGTCGGTCACCAAATCCCTCAGACTCCTGAAGGAAAAGCCCAATAATCTGTTTTATCAACTTGTCACATGTCCGTGCAGACCCTTCCACACGGAGAACCTGGGAGCAGTCCTGGCTACCTCCTCACAGAACACGGTCGGCAGAGCCTCTGTCCCTGGGCCAGAGAGCAGATCCTCATCGGGCTGGGCAAAGCGCTTCCCATCTGTCCCCCCAGGAAGCAGCTAGCTTGACGGGGGGTGGGGGTGCGGGTCTGGGGGGCACGCTGCCTCTGTGCGCGCATGGAATGTGTCTTCACTCAGTGTGGAATGTAGCACGTTCACACTAACCTCCTCTAGGCAGAAACCTGGTTTGCCCTGGCCTCCTCCTCTCAAACCACTGCTCTACAGCCTGCAGAGCCCTAGCCCCTGCCACTTTATCTGGGCATACAGAGAGGACAACCATCTGACAGACTGTTCTAGATTTCCCAGTGTCACCCAGCAAGAGGGAGAAAAGTCTTGCTCTCTGAACATCCTTACTAAAATAGCAGATGAAGCTGCTGCCTTCAGCTCAGGTCATGATCTCGGGGTCCTGGGATTGAGCCCCACATCCAGCTCTTTGCTCAGTGGGGAGCCTGCTTCTCTCTCTCTCTCTCTCTGCCTGCCTCTCTGCCTACGTGTAATCTCTGTCAAAAAAATAAAATCTTTGGGGCACCTGGGTGGCTCAGAGAGCTGAAGCCTCTGCCTTCAGCTTGGGTCATGGTCCCAGAGTCTTGGAATCGAGCCCCACATCGGGCTCTTCACTCGGCAGGGAGCCTGCTTCCCCCTCTCTCTGCCTGCCTCTCTGCCTACTTGTGATCTCTGTCAAATAAATAAATAAAAATCTTTTTAAAAAAATAATAATAAAATAAAAATAATAAAATAGCAGATGAACAGGGCCACCCTTCCCGAATCCCATAATACACGGGGGTCTCCCCTAAATAAGAAACCCAGGTCTTCATGTTACAGGTAATGTTTACTCAGATACACAAATCTAAAAACGCATCCTTCTCTATGAAATAATTCCTAGCAAGACAGTTCAACCCTCGCCCAACCACCTGCAACTTGACTGATGACAGATGAACTTCCTCAAAAAAGTCTCCGTGGGGGGTAAGAGGGGTTTCTGCCCCCAGCCAGCTACTGCCAGAAGAACTCACCAAACCCTGACAAAGGTATGGGATAAGGCCCATTACGGCTAAGTTCTGACGCAAGATCCAGCTAAAGACAGAGCCTGGGTGGCAGCTCAAGGAACAGCCCCTTTCTGGGGTCCTCTGTCGGCACGGTCCCTCACACCAGCAGCCCTAAGAGCATTAAACACACACCAACCCCTCAGAATGAGAGCCCGTTTGCTGCCAGCTGCCAGTTGCTATATGAAGCTCTAACAACCTGTTTTACTCAGTGATTTGTAGCCAAGCAGATTAGGGTCAGAGAAACGTGAAAGACACTGTCATGTCAGTAAATGTGGGGTTTCCTTCCTCCACTCTGGCTGACTATATGAAGAGCGATGATGAAGAAAGGCAAGTCCTTGGGGCCTGAACCTTCAAGGAGAAATTACCTACTAGAAGAGACAGCACATCAGCTCAGATATATCTGGGAAGGGGGAATATGTTAGTTATGAGAAACCCAGTACAGTGAGAAAGACCAGAAGCCCACAAAGCTGGAACAGAGAAGGGAACCAATTCTTTCAAGGTTTTCCCTGGTTTTTGGTCTACAAAGGTTAAACTAGCGTCATCCCACTAATGCTCATTTTCAGTAAGCTAGTCTTTATTTACAAGACTTCTAAGTCTTTAAACTTAAAGAATGCATATATAGTCACCTCAGGTACAATAAGATATTAAGGGGGGAAATTTCGGTGAAGCTACATCATAGTATATAAAGAGGCAATAGGAAGACAAAATTTGATTTACTGATATTGAGTCCTGACTGCTCTCCAGAAATGTCACCTGCTGTGTGGAGAGCCACCTGAAGACAGAGCCACCTGTGTGGAGAGCCTCCTTTCCCAGGAAGGGACACGGACACATCACACTGGCCTCACACCTTCCAAGACAGAACTGCACTGGGACAGGAAGCCAGTCAGCAGCTAAGGCTGACCAAGGCCAAGGCAGAACCTCAGAGCTAGCATCACAAAAGACAAGGAAGCCATGACACCTGTTCTGTCAACACAGGTAAGAGCATCTCTAAGGCCTGTCCCACTCAAGGCCCAAGGGGCTGCTGGCTCCACAGCCAGCTGTAAGGATAAGGCACACCCTGTCCTGACACCTGATGGGACCAACTGCCCCCATCCAGGAAGGCAGGACCAGGACCAGGGGCAGACACCTCAGACAAGAGGGGCACAATGGGCGGTGTCCCCACATGGCCCACAGAAGCCATCCACGCAGGATGCCCCGGAGAACCAGGAAATGAGACACCCAGATGCAGGGTTGTTGGAAAAGCAAGCTGAGGACAGGAGTATCAGCTCATGCTTCACACAGGCACTTCCAAACCCCCTAGTTCATTCTTGGAAACTCCTAGCAAGAGGTGAAACATACAGCATCACCTTCAGTGTAGACACGAAATGGACAGAAACTGAGAGATGTGGACTTGCCCAGGGATAAATACAAGTACTGGGCTTGAACCAGCACCAGCATAAGAGGGGCCACCCCTCAAAGCCTCCCCAATCCAGGGGTGCCTGGCTAGCTGCTAGCTGTCGCTGAAGCACGTTGAGTCTCGATATTGGGATTGTGAGTTCTGGCCCCACCGTGGATGTCGAGGTTACTTAAAAATAAAATCTTAAATAAATAAATAAATAAATAACAAAGAAAAACCAAAACAACTCCTCCAATCCCACTCCAGATGTTGTCTGAAGTCCAAGTGGGTGTGGGAAGCCGACCAGTGCTGTGTGGTCAGCCACCTCCTTCTACTCTGGTCAAAGGCTCCAAGTGTTAGCTGTCTACAGGCCACAGAAAACAAGCAAGCAGGACAGCCAGCAAGGGAATGGCAACCCCTCCCTCCAGGCGACAAGGTGTGCCCTTGAACCCATCGAGAGGCATCAGGCAATTCCTACCACCAGCCTACGTGCCAATAAGAGGAGCATAATCTCAAATTTCAGTTAAAAATACAACTGGAGAGGGACGCCTGGGAGGCTCAGTCGGCTAGGCGCCCGATTCTTGGTTTTGGCTCCAGTCATCATCTCAGGATGGAGCCCTGTGTCAGGCTCCTCACTCACCGGGGCGTCTGCTCCACTCTTTCCCTCTCCCTGTCTCTCTGCTCCTCCCCCTGCTCACACACTGTCTCTCTCTCCCTAAAATAAGGAGGACACGCGATGTGATGAACACTGGGTGTTTTACGCAACTAACAAATCACTGAACGCTGCACCAAAAATTGATGATGTACTATATGCTGGCTGACTGAATTTAAATTTTTTTAATTTAATTTAAAAATAAATAATTAAATAAATAAATATATAAATAAAATCTTTTTTAAAAATTGTATAGGCACAGAAAAGAGACATACACCAAACTGTTAATAAGTCATCCCTGGCTGGTGAGTTTGAGAAAGGTATTTTTTTGTCTTCACTGCAAGTGTATACAGCTGTCCCTTGAACAACAGAGATCTGAACTGCACGGGTCCACTTGGATAAGGACAGCCACAGTACATTCCTCTAAATGTAATGTGTTCTTTCTCATAATTTCCTTAATAACATTTTCCCCCAGCTGACTTTATTCTAAGAATACAGTATAGGATACATATAATAAATACAATATGTGTTTTTCGACTATTTATATCATCAGGCCTCTGGCCAACAGCAGGCTACTGGTAATTAAGTTCTTGGGGGATCACAAGTTACACGCAGATTTTCAACCAGTTGTTCAAGGGCAACTGTATACTGTAAATATTGCTTATAAGCAAGGATTAGTCTCCTAATCAGAAAAACAAAAAACTATCCTTTCGGGAAAAAAGACTGTAAAATGCTATATACAATAGAATTTAAATCACGTGAAGTGGACATGGATGGGAGAAAGATGGGAAAACACATAAACATTTTAATAATAAATGATCTCACTCAAGTGCACCTATCTGGGCAGGTCTCTGGTTTTTTCCAGCTGTTTTAACTGATTATTACTTGGGGAGATTCTAAGATCGAGGGAATGCTCAGCCCTCAGGACTCCTGGTGTGCGATACGGGAATCTCTTCACCTTATTACTTTCAACACTGCTGAAATTCTGTGCATACTGTCATATTTTGCCTGCTGGTGCAACAAGCTAGCAACGCGATCTTGGTGTAAGATCTCACACGTCACATAGAAATACAAGTGCCTCCCCTAAGGAATGCTCACCAAGAAAATCATAATAAGGCTGGTGAGTCCTAAGACTGCATTATGTCAATAATCCCATCACTTGCCTAGATATCCAAACTCCTGGTTTCTAGCCTCTCCCTTCTGCCTATGTGCTTTTTTTTTGAGGATGGCAAGGACTGATAAAGCAGACAAAGCAGACAAAGCTTTTAACTGTGAATCCCGGCCATATTCTGCCAACTTGCACACCCAACTGGATGCTTGACGTTTCAGGCTGCTGGATGGCTGTCAAGCCCCACAGTCCTTAGACAGCAGAGACCCCATCCTTGGGAGACCATTTAAGAATCCCCCTCCCCCAGGGTGCCTGGGTGGCTCAGTCAGTTAAGCGTCTGCCTTGGGCTGAGGTCATGATCTCAGGATTCCGGGATCAAGCCCCGTGTCAGACTCCCTCTCCCTCTGCTTCTCCTGCATGTGTGCTTGCTCGCTCTCCCTCTCAATCTCAAATAAATCTTGAAAGAAAAAAAAGAAGAGCCACCCCTCTCCACCCGCCAACCTCAAAACCCTACCAAAGGTGCCTGGACACCCACAAAGGCAGGCCAGGGCAGGAGGGATCTTACGGGTGGCTTAACGGAGAGGCTTCCTTGACGAATATATTCGATCGCAGCCTCAATCGAAGTCAGGCAGTACCCCAATTCATCTTTTGCTGAGCTGCTGAATCTGAAGTTTTTGATGTAACTCAAATTTGCCATCCTAACAAAAGGAAGAGAAGTATTTTCACTGTTGTGGACCCAATTCCCACATCTCCAGGAACAGCACTATGGGCGTGAGTGACTGAAGTCGGTTAACTCCAGGAGCTCTGACACTGCCCACTTAAGCCCTGGAGCACGTAAGTAAAACTTCTTGGTCCTTTCCTGGAGTATGCCAGTTTTGAAAAAGCTGACTATTGTAAAGTGAACCGGGGGCTCCCGTTAGAAGAGGACGGGCTTTGGAGCCAAACACAAGTGGAGTCAACGTCCCACTCAGTCACTGACTAGCTGCATGTTCCAGAACAAGTAACATAAGCTCTCCGGGCCTTAGTTTCCCCATGTGTAAATGGGATGACGGACACCATCTGCAGCGCAGACACAGCCATGGACTCATAAGGGGCACACGATTTCCTGGAGTTAAGCTAAAACCACCCCGGTACAACGCTGCCATTTTGCAAAAGTATTTTAGCAGAAAATATTACCAGTTGGGGATCTCTGTTTTCACAAGCAAATACAACAGGACTGAGAGCAGATCATCAGCACACATGGTCTCCAAGTTAACTGCGGTGGGAGGGGGAACACATGTTCAAAGCCATCATGAGACCAACAAGTACATCAACGCCCCACCATCACCCAACCCACAAAGCCACAATCCAGCAAGACTACATATCAGGGAGAGGTTCCACTGCACAATCTCCTTGACAGTGTCCTGAACTGATGTCCCATTTGCGGGGAAAGCAAAAGCCCAGCATTCTCAGAACATGTGTAAAAGAAGGCAATTCCAAGCAGACCCCTCCCTCGCCACCTCCCAGGAGGTTCGAGTCTGTGAGGGCAGACACAAGGCAAAGGTGTGCCCACCTCTTTCCTCCTGAGATCATTGCCATTTTATACACTGCCACGTCTAATGCTCATGTTTAGCTTCTTTTAATTTTTTCACGTTTAAATTCTAAGGAATCCATTCACATGTCTAAAAAAATCTGAGTAGCACAAAAGAGCAAACTGGGGTTTGGTTTCTCCCACCCCTGCTGCCTGATCACCACCCAGAGGTTACTGCTCTTGCTGCCCTCCTAACCTCCCAGAGACAGCCCAGGAGCTCACCACCATGCATACAGACACACAGCTGCCCCCCCCCCTTTCTGGAATGCCGTTAGAAGTGTACCACATACACTCCCTTTCATTTCACTTAGTGCGCTTTGATGATCACCCCCTATCTGCACTCACAGATATGACTCCCCCTTACTTTTTTCTTAGCTTCTTTTGCTTTACTGTTTGTAAGGGAAAATTTTAAGCAGACACAAAATTAGGAAGAAGGGTCTAACGTACACTTGAACCCTCGTGTCTCCATCACCAGCTTGGAACATTTTTCTTGGAGATTAAACGTTTGTAATTTTGGCCAAAGAATTTTGTCGCTGGAACACAGCTGCAGGAGGGGGCCGGTGAGCACTGTGGCCCTGGACTAAAGAGCCAGCAGTGAACGTCCTGATGGGATGTTCAATGATCTCAGGATCTCAAGAGAATGCATGACAGGAAGTTTAAAGCCAATCATACATATTATTGTACCTCGGCAAGCTCAGACTTGCACTGTGGACAGTGCCTTTCTGGAAACAGAAAGCTATGGAAAAGGCAGGTTCTCAAAGAAACTGTGCTGTTTGGATTCTGATCTACAGACCAGCCGCATGGTGCCCGGGCAAGTATAGGGAAGCCTGGCTGGTTTGAGGTCACTACTTCTGCACCATTATTCTCTTGCCCTTATCTTGCCTATCCTCCCCCAGACCCCTGTTGCTAGGCACCCACGCATCAGAACAGACTCTGGGGTACTGACGCAGGGGTGCTCTGCGCCACATCAGCCCATCTGTGTGACCCTTCAGGACGACACTGCTCCTTAACAGACTTTTGCACCTGGACATAAGTGTCTGTGCCACCATCGGGCCCCTCCCCTGAGCACAAACCTCTCTGGCTGGGAGACTGGGTTATGAGCTGCACCACCTTTCGCAAACATATCAACTTCTGCTGTGGGGAAGTGCATTTGTTCAGCTGGGCCAGCTCTCTCTTTGCACGAGGTATGTTGAAGCTGCAAAATAATTCGGAAAGTGACAACTTAAGACCGCACTGGGCGGGCCCTTCTTCCCTGATCTAACAGCACACCTCAGATTTACCCTGCTTACGACAAGCCGTAGGTAACAACAAATGAAAAGAAAAACTCGGGCTCCAATCAGAGGCAAGACTCAACACCTCTGAATGTCCCATCAAAGAGGCAGGACGGTAGAATGTTAGGGAAAAAAAAAATCCTTAGCAGGTGCCTGGGTGGCTCAGTGGGTTAAGCCTCTGCCTTTGGCTCAGGTTATGATCTCAGGGTCCTGGGATCAAGCCCCACATCAGGCTCTCAGCTCAGCGGGGCGCCTGCTCCCCCCCCCCGCCGCACCCCCGTCCCCGGCCTCTGCCTGCCTTTCTGCCTACTTGTGACCTCTGTCAAATAAATAAGTAAAATCTTTAAAAAAAAAAAAAAAAAAATCCTTAGCCCCAGAGTGAGATAGCTCAAAGGGGTTAAAACAGTCTCAACGTAAACACTTCATAATACCAAAGAAACATAAACTAATTCAAAAGCAGGCGCCCATCTGGCAGGTGAGGTGCGTGTCTGTATGCGGGACTCACCTGGGTGAGCAGTGTGCCCATCAAGAGACCAGCTGTGCGGAAGCCCCACCCCTCAAGCTCCAGCTGGCCACAAGGGCAGGAGGGGGACCCCTGCCAACCCCAGTCCTTTATCTTGGGTCACAAGGAACTGCACTGCTCCTCGGAAGGAACCGAATGAAACCAGGGTGCCGTCCCTATGGCTGAGAGCCTTGTTTCCAGAAGCAGAGGCCCCAGCCCCTGAGGGGGCCGAGCTCCAGAGGCACACGCTCTTACCTGCACTCAGGTTTCACGCCAATGTCCTTCTGCTGAAGATCCTGAAGGCTTCTTGTGATTTTGTTAAAGGCAGCGTCCTAATGGCAGATTTTTAACCAAGCTTCACATTTCTAACACAGCTAAGAATAAAAGGCTTCTAATGGGGATGATGGGGATTTAGGACATACCTCACTTGCCTCCATGGTCCCCACATATTTAAAGATCAGATCATAAATATCGTGCTGGACGTACATCTGTAGAATCAACAAACAGACCACAGACAGCCATTCCGAGGGTGCAGAGGGGACAGGAGCCTGCCCCTCCCACCCCCTGCTCCTCTGCCTCCTCTCCCTGCCCTGGCCTGGCTTCTTACCTCCACTGCCTGCTTTAGCAGGTTCATCTGGGCCTCCTGCTTGGCAAGCATTTTCTGCAGGACGAGAAGGTAACGTTAAAGACCTTGGACTGGCACGTGAGCAAACTGCAGTTCTGTCTTTTGGAAGTCCTGAAGCTTACCAGGTGAGAGTCCCTCAGAAGCTGCTGGAGGCATTTGGTGTAGAGAGCATTCACTGAGTCCTGTGTAACCCAGAGCAGAGAGACAGGTCACTCAGGACCCAAGGCCCCCAACACAAAACCCAAAACATGCCACACGTCCCAGAGCGAGAACACGTTGCCAGATGTACTTCCCGGGGGACAAGCTTTAAGTCCTGATACAGGCTTATCAAATAAGTCATGTGATTTTTTTTTTTTTCAACTTTCTTAAGTGTAGATGCATGAAGGGGAAGGGAGAATTTCCCTTGGGATTCACACATGTGATAACAATATTCATTTTTATACACTGTCATGTTCAAGTTTTCTCCAGGGGCTCCTACTAGTTTTATTGTTAGAAGGAAACATTTAAACAAGGCTTCCAACAGGGGAGGCAGCAAAGTTTCAGGGTACACTGGGAAGGAGCCCCTGTGTTCTTGAATCGGCCTGAGCCAGGACACCCTGGCAAAGCAAGACACAGCTACTGACTATGTGTTGACGGAGGCTCTTTCTTTCACATTCTCTGAATGTTCGCTGGAAAGAAGCAATGCTCCTGTCGAATCTCTCTGCATGTCTTCCCAAAAACTCTCTCACATCTTCAATGGTTTTCAGGGTAAACGGATCTGAAGATGTTGAAGGCTCTTCTGAAAAAGAGACAGTGGGTCAAGCTGGCCGAAGCCTTCCCAGTTTCCTAATGGGGGAAGTACCACATCCTTTGCCCTGCTCCCCCAGGGTCTGGAGCCCCATCTTCCAGCAGAGGACAGGAATTATTTCAAGATACTGCACAAAAACAGCCTCATTACAGCACAGCTCAGGGTCCAGAGAGCCTGGCCCTCCTGAAGCCCTTTCCATGGAGAAAACAATTTGAGACCGTAGGGTTGACCTAAGAGGCTCTGGTGAGGAAGCCCGGATTCCTGGCAATACAGGACTCAGAGTACATTCAGCACATTGTTATCTCAATTTCCTGGAACAACTGAAGAATTATTATTTATTAAAAATAACGAGCTCTCAAAGAGACATAACAGTGAGGCTGGGTGGGCAATAATGACGTTAAGAGCTGGCTCTAACATTGAGGCCCAGCGTCAAAGCCAGGGCTGCGACCCTGCACAAACTCCAGTGGGCAACATTTACACAGAGGTCTGAATGAATATCACCTTCCGGAATTGTGTAATGCCCAACCTGGGCAACCATACACAGCAGCCCCCAGTCCCACTGTCTTAGCTCAAGATGACTTTTTGATTAAGCTCTGGGGAATTACTCTAAAGTCAGGCAGGCTTCTAGTGGGCTCTTGAATATTTTATGGGACGTTTGTAACAGCTATGTCAGGAGGAAGTTGAACACCGTTCTCCAAATCAGGGGGAAAGGGTTTTCTCCCAGAATACCTGAACTCTCTCTCTTTTCCAAAGGATGGGCTATACACAGTATGCTGAAACTTTCTTCTTTTTCGTTGTAGAAAGTTTCTTCAAAGAGAATGGGCACTGAGAGAAGACAGGCGAATCCAGCTCCTAATTTAATCCTGTTTCCTTGTATAAAGACATCCTGGAACAAGAGAACAGTCACTGCAGCAGCAGCGAGCGGTGACCGACGAGCCCCCTGGCTGGCCCCCAATAGGGCACTGCTTCCGACCTGCCCTCCTTTGCTTCAGTGGGGCTTTACCAGGACGGGGGGGGGGGGGGGGGGGGGCATGAACACTCTTCCGTTTCACTTTTTGATACTAAAATGTTTTCTTTCCTCTTTGTTCACACTGTAGCTACAGCTGATCCTTTTTAAATATTGGGACAGAGATGCATTAAGCTGGTCCTTGGGGCCTTGAGAAAACCTGTACCCTCTGGGAAAGGAGGAAGAAGGCCCTCCTGGAATGGCCTGGCGCTGCAAGGAGACGCGGGCGGGGAAGGGATGCTGCTGTCCTGGCCACATTCAGCACTCTGGCCACAGCTGGGGTGCCCAGGCGGATGAGATGTGATAAGCCCGACTCCTCTGTTCTCCTTGTAGATTTGGCTTCCCCGAAGAAAACAAACTAACAGTGACTGGCAGGGCGAACAGGGCTGCTGACTCCCCTCCACCCCCCACCGCCAGGCTGGTGTCTAGGTAACCCCGTGTCCTGTCCTGTCCCTCCTCTCCCGGCACAGGCCCACACAATCCCTGACTGTCAGGTCTGAGGCACTCACCAAATGCACCTGGCCCCATGCCAGTTCTGGCAAGGAATAGAACATCCCCCTCCCAGAATCTCTCTACCTCCCCTTAAAAATTAAGAAAATGTCGGGGCGCCTGGGTGGCTCAGTGGGTTAAGCCTCTGACTTCGGCTCAGGTCATGATCCCAGGGTCCTGGGATCGAGCCCCGCATCAGGCTCTTTGCTCAGCGGGGAGCCTGCTTCCCCTCTCTCTCTGCCTGCCTCTCTGCCTACTTGTGATCTCTGTCTGTCCAATAAATAAATAAAATCTTAAAAAAGAAAAAAGTAAAAAAAAAGTGTTTAAAAAAAAAATTAAGAAAATGTGGACCCCAATGTTACCCAAAGGTAACATCCACAGTGAGAAAGACTGACATCATATGTCTCTGGTCACAACACACACGGAGTGATAAAACGCCCTCCCAGCCATGAGGGAACCTCCGAGAACCCCAGGCTGAGGGAGAGTGTACAAAGCAAAGCCGTCCGTGTCATGGAAGACAAAGACAGCCCAAGGACTGCGCCAAGTCACAGGAAACTAAAAAACCAGCAACTGAAGGCACTGCAGGACCCTGGATCTAAAAAGACCAAAAAAATCTACAAAAGGATATTATTTGTATAATTAACATGATTTGTATGAGGACAGCGTGTTGAACAGTTCACTTTCCTGAGTGCACTCACTCTGCGTAGTTATGCAAGAAATGCATGTTTTAGAATAAAGGGACGTAGTGTCTGCAACTCACTCTCACTTTTTCCGAAAAAGGTTCAGAAAAAGCAGTACTACTGTGGCAGGGAGAGGGGGAAGGGACCGATAAAAACAAATGTGGCCAAAGTGCTCACAGCTGACCAACCAGGGGAAGAGCAGAGTTGAGTTCTTAGAGCTTTCTCTAGGTTTGAGATGATTTCAAAAGAATGCTTTTTATTTTTTTTTCAGCTTATTTATGTTTTTTTCTAATTTTTATTTATTTTTAAAGTTCTTTTCGGTGTTCCAGAATTCATTGTTTATGCACCACACCCAGTGCTCCATGCAATACGTGCCCTCCATAATACCCACCACCAGGCCCACCCAACCTCCCACCCCCCGCCCCTCCAAAACCCTCAGATTGTTTTGCAGAGTCCACAGTCTCACGTTCGTCTCCCCCTCCAATTTCCCCCAACTCCTTTCCCCTCTCCATCTCCCCATGTCCTTCATGCTATTCCTTATGCTCCACAAAGAAGCAAAACCATATAACCGACTCTCTCTGCTTGACTTATTTCACTCAGCATAATCTCTTCCAGTCCTGTCCATGTTGATACAAAAGTTGGGTATTCATCCTTTGGCTTATTTAAGTTTTAATAACACACCTGTGGTTTTTTTGTTGTTTTGCCTAATTTAAGTTTTAATAACATATTTTTTTAAGAATGTTTTTTAAAAAGTTAAAATTCATCCCGGATGTCCTGTTTGTGGCCAAGAAACTGATGAGCTCTCAAGAGCACGGGGATAAAACAGGTTTAGAGACAGGACCTCCATGAGATATTCCAGAGAATCCCTGACTTACCAGCAGGAGGCCCTTGAGCTGAGGAACTCCTCCCTAACCCTCCCCACCCCTCCCCACCCATCCTCCCAGGCAGAGGCCCAGCCAGGCCCTGCTCAGCTACTACCTCCTCTTTCCTCAAAGGCAGGGGGCCCTCCAACCCACCCCCTCCCCCGGCAATGTCAGAGCCATTATTTATCACAGCAGGGACAGGGAAATATGTGGGACCCCCTGCCCTCCCCACCGACTTCCAAACACTGAGTGAGGGACCCTGGCTGACCCACAAAGAAGTGAATACCTTTCCATTTAAGGTCTGGAAGTGTTCTTCCACGGGGATCAAAATGTAGGACTCAAACTGACAAGTGGATTGAATGCTGCTCGACAAGCTTCCCTTGCAGGGCACCAGGACCTGCAAACAGTAGGCAGAGTGAAGAGTGCGGGAGGGGCCACTCACAGCTCCAGCTGGACACCCCCCACCTGGAATGCTACTGGCATACGGAACCCAGCGACTAGGGTGACAGACATCCTGGTGGAAAAGCCGCGATTCCCCAACCTGGGCAGAGGCCAGGCACGGTGCCCCTCCAGGCTTGTTCCCACACCCATTGGGTACCCCCCGCCCCCACAGCCAGGTGCCCCAGTCTATTCTCAACAGACTCGGGAACAACTCCAGAGGAAGACAGGGCAGTTCGGAAAGAAGAGAAAAGTCAAACTAAAAAGTCACATGTAGGCACCTGCGTAGCTCAGTTGTTAAGCATCTGCCTTAGGCTCAGGTCATGATCCCAGGGTCCTGGAATCGAGCCCCGAATCGGGCTCCCTGCTCAGCGGGAAGCCTGCTTCTCCCTCTCCCACTTCCCCTGCTGTGTTCCCTCTCTTACTGTGTCTCTGCCAAATAAATAAATAAAATATTTATTAAAAAAAAAAAAAAGTCGGGGTGCCTGGGTGGCTCAGTGGGTTAAGCCGCTGCCTTCAGCTCAGGTCATGATCTCAGGGTCCTGGGATTGAGTGCCGCATCGGGCTCTGTGCTCAGCAGGGAGCCTGCTTCCTCCTCTCTCTCTCTCTGCCTGCCTCTCTGCCTACTTGTGATCTCTCTCTGTCGAATAAATAAATAAAATCTTTAAAAAAAAAAAAAAAAAGTCACACATAATCCTGCCACCTGAATGAGGAGAAACACTGCCCCTTGAAGACAATTTCCTTCCCGGTCTTTTTTCTCAGCTATTTTTTCTAAGCCCAGATGCAATTATAGTTTGTAATAGGAGCCACAGAAACAGGGTTTCCTAGGACAGATCCCCACCTCTGCCAAGATATCTGGGGGTACTAGACTCCATCCTTGGGGCGGGCTCCATCTGAGAGGCAGCCAGCTTCTGCAATAGCCCCATTCTACAGATAAGGAAACTGAGGCTCAAGGGAGCTAAGGAACCTGTCGGGGTCTCACCGCCCTGACACAAACTCCTGCCACCTCCTGGAGCCAGTGCTGGAGGCTCAGCCCCGAGCCCACTGGAGCTCCCTCTGCAAGGACCCAGTGAATCCCAGCAGCCTTTAGAGCCACTGTCACCCGGGGCTTCCTCAGGCTGTGCAGGAAGGGCGGCGTGGCCTCTCGTGGCCTCTCCCCACACAGACGAACAGGCCAGTGTCTCAGAGCGGAAGGAGGAACTTGAGGCTGGAAGAATGTTGACAAAATGGCCTGGCCCCTCCTCAAAGAATCAACATCTCGATCTAACTATCAGTTTCAGGAAGCATCGTGAACAGGGGACCACCATCAGCACCAGCCCCAGGACTGCAATCGGCAAGAGCCAGAACCCAGGGAAACTCTCCAGGAAGACGAACCCGGAAGAACGAACTGCAAAGACACAAAGAAAGAAAACGAGGAAAGCGGAAGATGAAACGAAAAAGCAGTGGAAGACTGTGGAGACGGTTTCCCAAGGCCACCAGTATGTCAACGCTGACCACGCCTCACACCCGGGGCCACGCGCCCTGTGCACTTCACTTTAGCTCAGCGGTGATGGGGAAAGACGGACGAAACACCGTCCAGTGTGACGTGTGGATCTCCTCTGGGTACTGCTCTGAACAAACCCCTCATGAAACGGACAACTGTGAGATGATTTGGGGAATCTTAACAGGGACTAGATGGCAGACAATACTGAAGAATGATTGGGGAAAGTTTTAGCTCTCATTTTGTCAACATTCTTCGTGGTACTGTGGTTACCTTTTTTTTTTTTTTTTTTTTGTAAGATTTTATTTATTTATTTGACAGAGATCACAAGCAAGCAGAGAGGCAGGCAGAGAGAGAGGGGGGAAGCAGGCTCCCCGCTGAGCAGAAAGGCCGATGTGGGGCTCGATCCCAGAACCTGAGATCATGACCTGAGCTGAAGGCAGAGGCTTTAACCCACTGAGCCACCCAGGCGCCCCCTGTGGTTGGTTACCTTTTTTAAGAGTCCCTATCATTTAAAGACACATTCCTAAGTATCTACAGACGAAACTGTATCACAAGGCGACATAATTTTCTGGGATTTGCTTCAAAATAATCCAATGTCCAAGCGTGGAGGGCAGGAGAGGGTAGAAATGACCTGGGATGTGCCCACGAATGGATCACAGCTGAAGCTGGGTGACAGGTGCATGGGGCTCACTATCTTACCCTTTCTACTTGGATCGTATGTTTGCAATTGAGCTCAGTCACTAGAGCACACAACTCTCTATCTCGGGGTCATAGTTTGGCCCCCAAGTCTGGCATAGAGATTATTTCTTTAAAAAAAAAAAAAAAATCGTTCTGGGGCGCCTGGGTAGCTCAGTTGGTTGAGTGGCTGCCTTCGGCTCGGGTTGTGGTCCCAGGGTCCTGGGATGGAGCCCCACATTGGGCTTCCTGCTCAGTGGAGAGCCTGCTTCCCCACTCCCTCTGCCTGCCGCTTTACCTACTTGTGCTCTCTCTGTCAAATAAAAGAATTAAAATTTTTAAAAAATTAAAAATCTGATTAAAATAATTTAAATTTTACTAAAAGTGAAACTTAAAAAGGGGGGAAAGATAAAAATAAAAGAAAGAAAGAAAAGGTGGGCCTTAATATAAGCCTGAACTGGGAAGCAACCTCCTCATGGCCCAGGGAGTAAAGGAAGAAGAGCCTGGGGACCAGGGGGCTGGCCAAGGGCACAGGAAGTCCATGAACCAGAACTCGGGGGTGTTTAACACCCAAACTCAGGAAGGCCCAGAGAAGGTCCCACACCTGCTCTGTGGATGAAGGAGTCGTAACAGACTCCAGTGAGAGACCAGGGACTTCTGAGGTGCTTTGCAGAACCTCACCCCAGCTGTTTAGCTGTCTGCCTCCCTCTCTGCCTCCCTAACTCTCTGCTTTCCTACTTAAAAGTAAGACTGGTTCGTGCTACACTGTATCCCTGTTACCAATCTCACTGTTTGCCATTCAGTAGGTGCCCAATCAATGTTTGTTGAGTGAATAGGGATCCTCCAATATCAAGGTCCCCCACTCTTCCACTGCCAGTTTTCAGGCAGACAATACCTCCCGGAGCAGTTCTTTGCAAGCAGAGGCCAGAGGCTGGGCTCTCTGGCTGAGAGGGAGGGTGAGGATGCCAGCCCTTGGGGACCGGACTGGAGCTAGGGACTGGAGCAGCTAGGAAGCTGTCCATAGGAGATGGGGTCAAGTGCAAGTGCCTTCAGGGCTCTCCCAAGACGGTGCTTCAGCCTTCTGGAGATGTCAGGGGCACTACGGCCTATGTGGAGGACACAAAGTTTGGAGCCTCCGAGTAGACTGTAAGTGGGGGACCTGCTTATTTTAAAGCTTAACAATAAAACTTTTCATTCTAGTCCCTTATAAAGAATTCTTCAGGGGCGCCTGGGTGGCTCAGTAGGTTAAAGCCTCTGCCTTCGGCTCAGGTCATGATCCCAGGGTCCTGGGATGGAGCCCCGCATCAGGCTCTCTGCTCAGCTGGGAGCCTGCTTCCCTCTCTCTCTCTGCCTGCCTCTCTGCTTACTTGTGATCTCTGTCAAATAAATAAATAAAATCTTAAAAAAAATGTTTAAAAAAAATGTTTTTTTTTTAAAAAAGAATTCTTCAATAACTGTAAAGGAAAGAGAGTAGAACAGAAGCAATAATCAGCATTTGTGACACTACTCCAGGGTCCCCTCCTCATTCCACAGCATTTGGTTGATTTCTGTCCTGACACCCGCCGTTCTTCTGAGCAACCAACAGCCAGCTTCTGGAATTCCCTGAAGTCACGCAGCGTTCTCCACTCATCTGTTCAATCCTGGAAACCCGGCACGGTGCCTGGCTCCTAGCAGATGCTCAACAAATTGTTTGTTGGCTGGATCTATGCCAAACAAATCCTAAGAACTAGAACATGGACCTCAGTGCCCTTAGCTGGCCCATCTAGGTATTGTACTTGGAAGTTCTTTGGAACTTAGAAGACATGCTGACAGGCTCCCAGGCTAGCCCTCAAAAGCCTACATACCCCATAATTAAAAGATCACAACATGGACGTCTGGGTGAGGCAGTCGGTTGAGACTCAGACTCTTGATTTCAGCTGGGGTCATGATCTCAGGGTCATGGGATCAAGCCCCGTGTTGGGCTCTGTGCTCAGTGGGGAGTCTGCCTGAGAGTCTTTCTCCCTCTGCCCGTCCCCACCATGCGCGCGCTCTCTCTCTCAAATAAAATAAATAAATCTTTCCAAAAAATCCAAATTCAGAGGAAAAAACGTAAACTCCCTTTGTAGTTTTTGTTTCTCCTATAAGCAAATGGACCCACCCCTAATCTACCTGGGAATCCTGGAGGACCTTCCCCCTGCCACCTCATGGACAAGAGCCCCAGGGAGGCAGCAGGCTTGTCCAGCCCACACTGAAGAAACCACAGTATATAATTAGCTGGGTGCTAATTAAATAGAACAAGAGTGACTAGTAGAAGCGGTGTGGGGGTGTTACAGGCCTCTGTGGCTGGAATCTGGGGAACACGGGGAGAAGGAGCTTACCCCGTCCAGTCAGAGAGCAGGTGATGGCGGGAAGCACCCGCCTGAATGCACACGTATGCCAACCAAAGGAAAGTTCTGGAAGGAAGTCAACCTGGAGGAGTGATGGGGCAGGCGGGGGGAGCAATCAAGCTGCACCCTCGGCTGCCACTCAGACTATCTGTGAGGATAGGTGGCCAGCGAGCTGGGCTTTAAGAAGACGTGTGAGGGGCAGCTGACCCTGGAGGGGAGGGACACACGTTTAAAACTGATGATTTCTCAGTATTTTAGAGCCCACTAAATGAGTCTGGTTCCCAGGGCTGATTCAAAGGCAGCCAAACTTGGCCCGATAGCAAGGCCCCAAGAAATTCAGCATTCACCTGCTGAGGAGATACAGATCCCTTGGTGGTGGCAGAAATGATGTGTACTCTTCCAGAGGTGACTGGAATATTCTTTTTCATTCCACCAACAGACGTGGATGGGGCACTATTAATGGATTAGACCAGGAGGAATGGGAGCCCCCATCACACAGCCAGGAGGGGCAGGAGCTAGCCATCAACGTTGGACTGGTCTGAGTCGGGCAGCAGTAGCCGGCTCCTGCCCACGGACACTTCTGCTGAGAGTCGGCCTCATGGATTCTCCCACCTACTGACGGCCACGACGTCAGTGTTGCCAAGTGTGGCCCCCGGCAGCTCCCCGTGGACCCTGCAGATCCCAGGAGGGGCCAGAGAAAGGACCTAGGACACCACTGGGAACTCAGATGGCACAGTTTAAGAAGACTCTCCTGTTCCTCAGTGTGGCCAAAAGGAAGGTAACCAAGAGGCCAAAGTTCTTATTCAAAATTGCCCTTTCGTTGAGGTGAACTTGAGCGGGATTCCACTACTTGCAGCTGGGAAAGCATCTTCCTGAAAACACAGTGGTGAGCAAGACAGACAGGACCCTCACCGTATTCACCGTGTGGCACTTTCTTTTTTATTTTTTTTAGACAGAGAAAGAAAGAGCGAGTGAGTGCACATGAGCTGGGGGGAAGGTGCAGAGGGCAAGAAAGAATCCTGGGCAGGCTCCACCCCCAGGATGGAGCCTCACTTGGGACTCGATCTCATGACCCTTAGATCATGACCTAAGCTAAGCTAAAAATCAAGAGTTGGACACTTCAAAAAAAAAAAAAAAAAGAGTCGGACACTTCACTGACTGAGTCACCTAAGCGCCCCCACAGCGCAGCATCCTTAAAGAGCAAGAGAAAGTTACACGTAGTCTGCTCTTCTCCAGACAGCATTTTTTAAAATGTTATAGAACAAAGATGGGGAGGGAGTATTTCCCAAATTTGTTTAGCGCCCCCCGACCCCTGCCATTAACATGACTGCTTTGTATCCTGTATTTCTTCTCTGGGACACGTACCACAACTGTAATTAGTAGGTATTTGCTCGGAGCGTGACCATCTCTCCCAATAGCATTTCAGCTCTATAAAGGTAAAGATGGTGATGTTTATTCCCATTTTTTGCTAAACCCTCCCCATCAAACATGGTACCTTCCCCAGAGGAGCACTTCATAACTACTGTGAAATGAACAGATGATAATGTCTCTGGTGAACTTTGTATGATTTTTATTTTCTTGTTGGAAACAGCTATACTCTCCAACTGTTTTTTTATACACACACCCACACACACCCACACATATATATGTGTGTGTGTATATATATGTATACATGTATACACATACATACACACACACACACACACACACACACACACACTGAACTTTATGACCTCTAAAAGCCAAAGTAAAGTAATTCTGGGAAAAACTGAATCATAGTCACAATCACAAATCACAATCACAAACTGATTCTGAATCACAAAACCAATCCTAAAAACTAGAAGGAACCTGGAAAAAGCAGGCTTGTGGTGGGAGTGGGACAGAGTGGGCAAAGTGAAAGTCAGCTCCCGGTGTCCAGACAAGGCACCTGATAACCCAAAGTGAACCTGAGCTACAACTGACTTCTCCTCTAGTTCAAATCCTTGGCCACGAAGCAGAAAAACAGTACGAGAAGAGGACAACACATAAAAAAGAAACACAAAGGCAAGAAACACCCCCCCCCCAAACAGAAAAGCAGCCACACAAAGGCAGCAAGTGCTCTGTGTGGCGCGGGGCTGTGTGCACCAGACGGCCACCAACGCCACGAGGGAAGAGCCCGCCACCCTGCAGGCAACAGATGGCCCCACAGACATACTGTGGTTCCTCATGTGTGCCCCTCAGCCTGCCATCTGGATGCCTCGATTAGATCACCGGTTCTTCCCCTTTAGGAAATGCCTTTCAAAGCTACACACGAATGTGTTCACATGTTCCCGGATTCTATGCGAGTGAGCACACACCTCACAGACAAGGACCCGTGATGCCGATACACTTTCTGCCCTCAAGCAGCTCTCGAGGTCAACGTAGAAAGAGAGAAACAGACGAATACCCCAAGATCAATGTCCACGGGGGTGGTCAGTGGTGTCAACAGAGAGAGGATTATACCCGAGGCTGGTGCAGAGCCAACAGGCTTCCTGGAGGAGGCAGCTCATGGTGGTCCCTCTTTGCTCGTTCTCGTACTGAGCACGGTCTGGCGCTTGTTACACTCAGCAGGTTTGTAACTGACTCCCTCTAAGCTTAAACAAAGTCTACGGCATTTCTGGCCTTATCCACACTGCCTGGTCCACACCTGTTGGAGAAGGACGACCCTCGGGATCGATGCACTTACAATGCCATGGGTTTGGGCCACCTTGTTGCATAAGTCAGGACGCCACTTTTGAAGAGCCAAATAGAAAGGATTTTTCAGGAGATCTTCATCATACAGAGCCATATGGACTTCAGATGGGGCAAAGAGTCTCCTGGACAAGGGGAGAAAAAGCAGTAAATGACCACTTTCAGATTTATATAACACAAAAAAGTCCTAATCTGACAGTTTCTAAAACGCATCTCTGACATGTACTATTCTGCTCTACGGGAAATATCAAAGATAACCCACCAATTCCAAGATGACTTTTTTACTGGTCAACTGCAAAAATCATGTTCAGAAAGCTTGTTCAGGAGCATCATGATCCCCGTATGGGGCTCCTTGCTCAGCGGGGAGCCTGCTTCTCCCTCTCCATCTGCCCTTCCCCGCACTGACGCGCATAACTCTCCAATAAGTAAAATCTAAAGAAAAAAAAAAAACTCGTCAAACTCAAAATCATTGCAAAAAATAAAAATGGCTATTTTTAGAACATCCTACATGACCAAAATTATATTTTAAAGATATGCATATATATTTTTTTAAAGATTTTATTTATTTATTTGACAGAGAGAGATCACAAGTAGATGGAGAGGCAGGCAGAGAGAGAGAGAGAGAGAGAAGCAGGCTCCCTGCCAAGCAGAGAGCCCGATGTGGGACTCGATTGCAGGACCCTGAGATCATGACCTGAGCTGAAGGCAGCGGCTTAACCCACGGAGCCACCCAGGCGTCCCAGATATGCATATATTTTAACGAAATATGTCAAGCATACACAGAAATACAGAGGAATAATGCAAACCCACCACCCAGAACTACCCAATCTCAGCATCTTGCCATGTTTGCCTCATATTTTCTTTTCAGAAATAAAGAATATTGGAACAGACTGGTGGGGCGTGGGTGGCTCAGTTGGGTAAGTGTCTGACAGATGGTTTCATCTCAGGTCTTGATCTCAGGGTCATGAGATCGAGCCTCACACAGGGCTCTGCGGTCGGTGCGGAGTCTGTTGGAGATGGCCTCCCATTCCCCCAGCTCCTCCCCCGCTCAGCCTCTCTCTAAAATAAATAAATAAAATCTTAAAAAAACAAAAAAAAAGACTAGAATCCCCCTGTGCCCTCTCTGATCTGATAAATACCATCACATTAAGGATTAGGAATTCAACATATGAATGGGGAGGCACAAAAATTCAGTCCATGGCATAAGCTAATTTTCCCACTGTCCCATTTTCTGAATAGTCTATCCTTTTTGCACTGGCCAATAATGCTATCTTTGCTATACTCCCAAGTTTCCATATATGTGTGGCCTGTTTCTGAACTCTCCTCTATTTCAATAGTCTAGTCTTGTGCCATCCAACGAATATATGAGAACTGTAATTTTATATACACCATGCATAATAACATATTTAAAATTTTCTAGTAACCATACAAAAAAGCAAAGACGAAATTAATTTTAACAGTATATTTATCCTAATATATCCAAAATATTATATTTTTAAATCATTAATGGCATATTATACATTCTTTGTTTTTTAAGATTTTATTTATTTGACAGAGAGAGAGATCACAAGTAGGCAGAGAGGTAGGGGGGGCGGGAAGCAGGCTCCCCTGAGCAGAGAGCCTGATGTGGGGCTCGATCCCAGGACCCTGAGATCATGACCTCAGCTGAAGGCAGAGGTTCAACACACTAAGCCACCAAGTGCCCCCATATTTTACATTCTTTTTTATTCCTACTAAATCTTCAAGATTTGGTGTGTACTTTACGTTCACTTTCCAATTCATACTAGCCACACTCAAGGGCTTACAGGCCACATGGCTATTATACTGGACAGAGCAGAGCTAGACCCCATTAGTTTACATGACTACAGCTTCATAATAAGCTTTGGTATCTCATAGAGAAAGGCATCCCTCCTTGTTCTCCAAAATTATCTGGTTATTCCTAATTTATTGCAATATCATAAATTAAAATCAGTTCCTCAATTCCATGAAAAATCCTTTCGGGATTTTTATTAGAAATGCGCTAAACTGGGGCACCTAGGAGGCTCAGTCATTAAGTGTCTACCATCAGCTCAGGTCATGATCCCAGGATCCCAGCTCAAGTCCCACCTCAGGCTCCCAGCTTAGTGGGGAGTCTGCTTCTCCTTCTCCCTCTGCCCCTGCTTGTGTTCCCTCTCTCACTGTCTCTCTCTCTGTGCCAAATAAATAAATAGTCTTTTTTTAAAATGCACTAAATTTATGGACTGGAGAGCCAACATCTTTATAATAATGAATCTCATCATCCATGGACATGGTATGACTTTCCACATATGTCTTCTTCAATGTCCTCTGGTTAAATCAAACACAGTATACATAACTTTTATTAAACATTATTTGTGTATTCTGTATAGATTCTCTCCTGTTGTGAATGGGGCTTTCACTGCCCCAGTCTGCTCCATTTACCAACCATGAGTGTAGTTTCCCCAAGCTATCAGAGCTATCAGAGATGAATATGAAAAATGGGCACAGAAAAAGCATCTGAGCCTCCATCTCAAAGGGTGAAATGGAGAATACAAACACCTGTCTTGAGGACTCCCATTTATATGCTGCCTCGGTATTTTTGCCATACTGCATACCAACAGACCACCACGTACTGCTGGCCCACATGGGGTCTTGGTGAGAATTAGAAAAAGGCACCCGTCTTCCCAGTGGGTACAACGGCCCTGTGCCAGGGCACACGGCTTGGTAAGTAGCTCACAGACTGTCTATCAGCCCCAGTTTGCCAATATCTCTCTCTGCCGGGCACAGCACCTATGCTATAACCTTCAGTAACTGCACACAATGGCCCTACTGTTAAGTGTTTGACATAGTCCTTTAAATACCTACTCTCTTTTTAAAATTTATTTTTAGAAGAACCCTTATTACAACTTTAAATATGAAAACAGTATACTCCAGGGTATGTGGATGGCTCAGATGGTTGAGCATCAGACTCTTGATTTGGGCTCAGGTCATGATCTTAGGGCTGTGTGAGCAAGCCCTGTGTCAGGCTCCCTGCTCAGAGGGGAGTCTGCTTCTCCCACCTCATCCCCCACTTGTGCTCTCTCTTTCTCTCACTCTCTCAAGTAAATAAAAACAAAATATTTTTTAAAAAATTACAGAAACAGGGGTGCCTAGGTGGCTCAGTGGGTTAAAGCCTCTGCCTTCGGCTTAGGTCATGATCCCAGAGTCCTGGGATCGAGCCCCAAATTGGACTCTCTGCTCAACGGGGAGCCTGCTTCCTCCTCTCTCTGCCTGCCTCTCTGCCTACTTGTGATCTCTTGTCTGTCAAATAAGTAAATAAAATCTTTTTTTTTAAGATTTTATTTATTTACTTGACAGACAGAGAGATCACAAGTAGGCAGAGAGGCAGGCAGAGAGAGAGGGGGAAGCAGGCTCCCCACCGAGCAGAGAGCCCGATGCAGGGCTCGATCCCAGCACCCCTGGATCATGACCCGAGCTGAAAGCAGAGGCCTCAACCCACTGAGCCACCCAGGTGCCATAATAAATAAAATCTTTAAAAAAAAAAATTACAGAAGCAACTGACATTATGTAAAACTCTGCTAGATACTACTAACTGCCAAACATTCTGAGCTTGAGCCTGAGACCTCTTCTTATAAAAGAAAATTCGATGGGGCACCTCAGTGCTACAGTCAGTTAAGCATCTGCCTCATGGCTTCAGATCAGGTCCTGATCTCAGCATCGTGAGATCTAGAGTCTGTTTGAGTTTCTTTCTTCCTCTTCCCCTGCTCCTTCCCCCCACTCCTGCGTGCACACGCTCACGTGCTCTTTCTCTCTCTCTCTCTCGAATAAATAAATAAAATTTTTTCAAAGAGAAAATTAGCAACTACTAAAGAGCATCAAGTAAACTTATCCTTGACACAATCAGATAAATGAAATACGAATAAAAAACTGAATTGCTTTCTTATTATGTAACAATAGTCCAACATGCCTTCTTGGGAAAATACCAGGACAACACATATAAGGAAGTACATTATGAGTTCTGTTACGGCTAGTGATAAAAGCAGCCACTATTCGAGAGCATCTTTGGTTCAGGTACCGTGATAACTTCCATGCACCTTCATCCCACCTTCATGTTCATGATAACTGCAGGCAACCAACTACAACCAGTGCTCACAATAACTATAGGTATCATGAGCCTCGTGTTTTGCAGATGAAGAAACTGAGGCTCAGCTGGCCCACTTGAGGTTGTTACACAGAGGTCAGAATTTATTCTAACATCTGCCTCTCTAACCACTACACCCGCTGTGTAAAATAACTATGCCTGGATTAAGGGTTATTTCATAAGCCACAGATGCCCAGATTCCATATTTCATTTCCCCCAAAGGAAAAGTCACCATGACAGATAGCCCCATGGGCCCTACATTGAATTCCCTGGGTCTCGTCCAGGCAGAACTGTCTGTGCCGCAGGCCCTCCTGGGGACTGCCTGAAGGAGGCCCCTGAGCTCCTTGTAAATCCTCTTAGGGGAAGAGCCTAGCATGAAAAAGGCTACATATAGTCTCTCCCTGGACCCCAGAGACAGCTCTGCAACAATTCAGGTATTTGACTTGTTGAATTCAATTATTACTAGAGCCCAAATAATCCTTCTATGAGGCCCTAACCAGAACAAGTGGATAATGTGATTTTGCTGGGGACATAGTCCCAAGAAAACAAAATTGTTTCTGGTTTCTGACACAATCGGTTCTATATGACAGACTGCAAAACTAAAGACACCTTGGACAGAGATCACAGGAGAGACAGGAGGCCATACAGTCAGAATGAAGCTGGGAAGAGGCTCTCCTTCTGCTCCTCAGAGCTCCAACAACTCTATACCCAAGATGGAGGTGACATGGACAGGCTCTGTTGCAGGAAGTAACCACCTAGCTGGGAGGCAAGGAATGTGCATTCACAGAGTAAACAAATCCAAAGCGGTGCTGGCACAGGTCAGGACTGGGGACGGGAGCAGCAGGGAAGGAAGCTAAGAGGGAGAGCAGCAGAGAAGGCAGGAACAGAAAACCCAAGAATAAAAGATTTTTTTAATTGATGAGAAGATGAATCCAGGGGAGGAACAGGAATGCAAATAGTCTGGTCAGAGAGGGACAGCAGCGTGAGGGGAGGCCCCTGAATGCCACATCAAAACATTAAGTCCAAATGCATGAAACACACAAGACTTGAAGCAAGCATTGCTTGTGAATGGGATAGAGCCTGATGAGTTTCAGCCCCGACTCATCTGTTTTCTCTAGGACTTCATTCCTCCTGGTTGCCAATGACTGAACCCTCTGTCCAGGAGTAAGGATTCAAAGAGCACTGTCCAATGCTCTTCTCAACCTTTCTGTTCCAGTAGTTAAAACACATAAGAATCCAATACAATTAGGTGCCCAAGGTCAGAATGAAATTCTTACATGGGGGTAAATGCTTAACACAGGTTAACGCCCTCACAAGTTTTACTTGCAAGAATTCGTTTTATATTTTAAAATAACACGCAGGGGCGCCTGGGTGGCTCAGTGGGTTAAGCCTCTGCCTTCGGCTCAGGTCATTATCTCGGGGTCCTGGAATCAAGCCCCACATCGGGCTCTCAGAGAGTCTGCTTCCACCTCTCTCTCTGCCTCCCTCTATACCTACTTGTGATCTCTCTCTGTCAAATAAATAATTAAAAAATAAATAAATAAAATAACATGCAAAGTAAACTGACTATTCCTTATTAAATGGGAAAGAGGAGTGAATCCTCTTATAAAACTCCTTTAAAAAAAAATTCCACCCCTGCCTAAGCACAAATGATAGGATGATTTACAGCAAATCCAGCAAAATTAATCTGAGATACCAAATACCCCGAACATGAGTTATCTGAGCTTAACTCCTACAAACAGGAGAGCGAGGCAAGGTCTCAAACTAGCACCGGACATTTCAAGAGGGTGGTGTGCACACTTGTGGTTTTGTGGTCTACAACCGTCCCACCAGCCCAGATGAGGCTGGGTGGTCAGGTGTCCCCATCTCGTGACAGCGTGCAGCCTGGCTCAGCAGAATCCAGCACAGGAATGTCTTGTGCCTTCTAGAGATAAACTCCCAGCTGAAATCTCACTGCTGTGGCTGCTTCCACCCTTTGGTGAGGGCGCTCACCAAAGACCCACACGAGACTTACTGCTGCATCCAAAAAGATGCACACTGCATCCAAAAAGATGAGCATTATTCTCCAAAGAGTTTAATTTGTGATGCATTATCTTTGTTTCATAGCAAATGGAAGCAACTGGATGATGTAATATATGATTTTATAGTCACTTATGTCCTTCTGGCCTGTACTCTCTATGGATCCTATCCATATTTTTCTCAAAAGCTTTTCTTCAAAGCATCCAGTCTGTGCCTGGCCACGTGGCTCACTGTAGGCATGCTGTTTAACTGTTCGTCCACTGAATAACATGATAGTGGGGTGTCAGGAAGCTCAAGCTCCCAGGGAGACATCATCTCTCAAAGAAGCTGGAAATCCAGGGGAGGATGAAGGGCCAGCCCTAGGTAGCCATGCTGGCACAGGCAAAAAAGCCAGAAACAAACGATACTCAGAGCTGGCTAAACACAGTGACAGCTGGAATGTGGAGAATCACACAGGGAGGGAAGGCCTCAGAGCTGGAAGAGGGGTGTGACCACTAAAGGATCAGGAAGAGTCTGGAGGAGTACAACCACCCCTGGATTTGGGTCTGAATCCTTTCTAGGTCTATCTTCACCTGGTCACACTCCTCTGCTCCTCTAGAAAAGAATCAAGTTACCGACCGGACACCAACCTAATCCTGGCAATTCATAAACAAAGGGAGGGCCCCACAGAAACACTAATAGTGCACAGATGTGTGAATAACAAAGACCCAGTAGTTGCCCTCCTGAGGCCAACACAGTCCAAGAGCCACAAGAAGACACACCAAGACCTTGACCCCAGGCCCTAGGCAGACAGACTGTTGGCTCTCCCACTGAAGCTGCCTAGCAGGGCGATTCCCGGTGGCAAGCCAGAGTGAAGAGAGCTCACCCACGGGATCTGCTCAACATCAGAGCCTCAGCTGCTCTCCTGCCACGGAGCCTAGACACAAGCATCTGTCCCTTCTCCCATCCTGCGCTTCTCCTTCAGAGGCCTCTGCCCTCCTGATCTTACTAGGACTGGTCCACAGGAAAGCAAAGCAATCTTTCCAACACTAAAGTCTACTGTGGGGCAGCAGTCCCCCTTAGGCTCAGTTTTGCTTTACAGTTTCATTTCTCTATGATCAACTGGGGTCTGGAAGAGATGGTCCTCCTTCTGACACAGAGTCGGGAAGTCAATAGCAGCTAACATTATATGACAATACCTATATCGATCACCTCACTTCGTCTCATCACCGAGGCACTGAATCATCTCACATCATCACAAGAAAGGTGAGTACAGCACAATAAGATATTCTGAGAGAGAGAGAGAGACCACATTTATTTAACTTTTATCACATATATTGTTAATAATGGTTCTATTTTTTTATTTTGTTTATCTCCTACTCTGCCTCCTTCAAATATTAAACATCACAGGTACGCAGGTATAGGGGGTAAAAAAACGGAGTATAGAGTTTGGTACTACCTGAGGATTCCAGCATCCACTGGGGGTCTTGGAGCACATTCCCCATGGACTAAAGGGTGGGCTACTATATTCTTCCAGGACTTCCCCTCCACTCCCTACTAGATGAACTCTCAGTTTCTCTTCCTGGCATTAAGGGACTCTCACTCTGCCCTTACACCCATCTCTGTAGCTTCATATCCCTCCGCTGTCCTTAAAGCTCCCCAAAGCAATGGGTTCTCCCTCCTTCTATCCATTTTCTCTTGAAAACTACTCTTTCCCTGTTAAGGCCCCCATCTGGTCAGTGGGTGGCAAAGACCCTGCACCATGGAGAATGGCCAAGGCCTGGAACATCCAAACCCCGGGCACAAATGGCCCCAAATCTATAGATTCAAGACAAAGCACAAAGTGAGATGCAGCCCTGGGGCCCAGCGCTCTGGATCTTCTGAAACGCCTCGGTACCATGCCCGGGAAGGTGAACTCCAACGCTAATATTCCACTAAGACCCCCTGCTCTTCTCTGGGGTGGTGGGAGAGTGAGCTAATCAAAATAAGAGCCTCTGCCCATGAATCCCATAAACCTGGAAACCCCCAGCTCGAATGCAAACTAGTAGACCCTCCAATCTCCCCAGCCCCTCCTCCCCTGAATGTCCTAAATCCTCAATGAAGACGTGTCATTTGCTCCGTGGTCCAGAACCACTTGCTAGTGCCAAGTCCCTAACATCTCCAGGGTCCATGCCTAGCTCGCCCACCTTGGGCAGTCTATGTTCAACGAAAAGAACTGAATAGACCCAGAGTCCGGAATATCTGTTGGTGCTTAAGTTTTCCTGGAGTAATTTTTACCCAGCAGGAGACCGGCGCTTCAAGAGGCTGGCAGGCAGGGATTCCCTCCTCCCTCCCCTGCGCCTTCACCACCCCCAGGGACCAAATGGACTGAGGCTCCGGACCCCCACCCACATCCTCCCCCTCCAGCGGCCCCGCCAGGCGGTCCGCAAACCCACCGAGGCCACTCAGCTCTTGAACGACTGCCCCGCCCACTGCTTGCAAGTCCGAGCTCCCAGGACCCCGCATCCTCTGGCCCGTCCGGTAGTCGCGGGGGTCAGAGGGCACATTCTTTGCTACCCCGCACTCCAGGGGCAAAGAGAGCCCGGCGGACGACGGGACCCTCAAAGCGCGTGCGGGGTGATCCAGCCAGCGAGGAACTAGGGTCTAAGGGTGCCGCCCAGGGGCAGCCAGCCCAGCCTGGGGGCGCCGCGGGGCGCTGGCCGCCGAGAGGAAAGAGCCCCTCCCCCTTCCAGCTCCCGGGCCCCGCCCGGCCTCTAGGCCCCGAGGCGCAGCCGTCCCAAGAGAAGGGAGGCGCGGGATGAGACAGGAGGAAGGACACTTACTTAAAAGGCTACATAATTTCACTCCCTGCCCTCCTCGGAGCCGCGGCGACGCCTCCCGTAGCCCGGACTCGGACCTCGGTGCCCACCACCCCAGCACAGCGGTTCTGCTCCACCGCCCACCTCTTTACTCCGCCGTTGGGCGGAGCCGCACCTGGTCAGCCCAATGATCGGCCGTCCTTATCCAGAGTGACGTGTGCGCAGAGCAATCATTGAGTCCGCCCAGCCGGGGTGGGGTTCAGGCGGCGCACAGGGCTTCCTACTCAGCCCTGAGTCGCCGACTGCGCGTGCCCGGAACGGGAGGGGGCGGGGCCGAAGGTGATCTGACACTAGAGGTGGGGTCCAAGCTTGGTCCGGGGAAAGTGGGTTGGATCCTGATGGCGAGATCCGGGAGCCGTCCCGCCCTGCGAACTGCCCTTTACTGCTAGCTTTGGAGGACGGAGGTGCCCAGTTCTACGAGGCACACCACTCCGTCGCTGGCAGGGTCTGGGAGTTAGGGTCCCTGAGTTCGAATTCCCTCACTTACATGGACATCGCGTGACCTAGCCCCCCCCCCTTTTTTTAACCTGGGCCTCAGTTTCCCAGTCTTTACGATACCGGAGTGTTGGAACTGCCGAGCCCTAGTATTCCCGAACTGTAGCGGGGAGAGGAGAAGGGGGAGATGGGGGAACCCACACGTGACCTCCCCTCGCGGGGCACCGCCCATCCACTGTCTAAGGGATGGAAGCGCCCTCGGAGGACGGGAGGGGGTGGGCGGATCCTAAGAAACCCTACCCCGCAGCCCTTGGCAGTGGCTAAGGCGGAGCGCGCGGCTCGGCGGCCGGCTAGCCTTGGCGACGGCACTGGAGAAGGATGGGGACCGCAACCCGGGCTTCGCAGAGAGCTCCTTGGAGGCGAGGGAGGTGCAGAAACTAGGCGTGTGACTCCGAGCAAATCGGGGGAGGATGGATGAGGGGATGGGAGATAGCTAACTGGGCTGTCTCTCTGCGTGCAGTCCGCAGAGGCGCACGTCGCTGGTCTCCAGAGGCTTCGTCGACAACATCGGCAGCGCCGAGCCAGTCTCGGGGCCATGAGGAGCGCACAGGCCGCTCGGCCGGGAGCCGCCGTCGGGGCTGGCAGCGTCCCGCTGCGCTGAGGGCGTGGAACGGAGAGGGGCGCAGGGGGCCGGGCTGCGCTGGAGCGCACAGCCATGGCGAGGGAGGAGTGCAAGGCACTGCTGGACGCTCTCAACAAGGCGACCGCATGCTACCACCACCTGGTGCTGACCGTGGGCGGCTCGGCGGACTCGCAGAACCTGCGTGAGGAACTGCAGAAGACGCGCCAGAAGGCGCAGGAGCTGGCGGTGGCCACCCGCACCCAGTTGACGGCCGCGCTGCGCGACCGGGGCCTGGGCGCCGAGGAGCGCGCCGAGTTCGAGCGCCTCTGGGTGGCCTTCTCCGGCTGCCTGGACCTGCTGGAAGCCGACATGCGGCGCGCACTGGCCCTGGGCACTGCGTTCCCGCTGCACGCGCCGCGGCGGCCGCTGGTGCGCACAGGCGTGGCGGGCGACTCGGCGGGCGTAGCAGCGCGCGCCCTGAGCGTCCGCAGCTTGCGGCACGAGGCGGAGGGCAACTTCGACGTGGACGACCTGCGCCAGCTGGAGCGCGAGATCCTTCAGGTGAGCGAGATGATCCAAGAAATGGAGATGAAGGTCAACGTGCCCCGCTGGACGGTGCAGGCCCGGCAAACGGCGGGCGCCGAGCTCCTGTCCAGCGCCAGCGTACGTGTCTCCTCCGTGGGCGCCGTGTCCGTCCAGGAGCGCACCGGGCCCTGCGACCCGAACAAGGCCCTGGCCGCCACCGTTTTCAGCGCCGTGCTGCTGGCGGCTGTGGCCCTGGCAGTCTGCGTAGCGAAGCTGAGCTGACCGACACACGACTTTTTCCTGCCACTGCCGCTCCCTCCCGGGAGAAATCCCTTGGGAACGACGGCAATCGCCTGGACTGGAGATGGGAGTGGGATTTGGCACGTTTAAGGGAAGGGGTTCTAAAACCCCGTGTGTGTGTGTGTGTGTGTGTGTGTGTGTGTGTGTGTTAGGCAGCACATGGTTTCCTCTTGCTGACCCGGGAGGAGTTAATTTTGCGCGGGCATCCAGGGCATTACCGCTAATGTATGCAGCAGCTTTATCCCCTATTAATAGAAAACCGTCCCACGGTGACCCCAGATTCCTCGGAGTTAATGGGTGACCACGTGTGCTGCTGGGGCGTGTTTACACGGAGTCTGGTGTTTGGTGCCCCCACCCCTACCAGCGATCCCCATTCTCTGCGTGGGTTAGTTTGAAAGGGGGGTGAGGTGAAATGAAGTTGGGCCGGGGGAGTTGTTTTGCTGTGTGGGTGGTGATTTGGTTTCCTGGACAAAACTAAGAAGATGTAAGCAGGTTATATTACCTTAATCCTTTGGGGCCTAAGCTTAGGATAGTGTGCAAAGCGAAGTCCGTTCGAAGTGCTTTCTCTATGGCACACCATTGAGCTTCTTGGCAGAGTTCATCAATTAGTTACCAAAAGCAGCTAGAAGACATTTCGGTTTGGGGTTCGGTGACCTTCCCCACAAGTGCTGACCCTACTTAGGAAACCAGACATTGAAACTGCCCCCACTTGCCTATTGCAAGGGACTCTTCCCGGTCAGCCTGGAAGGAGCACAAGCTTTGGGAAAGACATAATGCTATTCAAACAGGCACTTTCTCCTTTGCAGGGGCTCATGTTTGTTCCAGAACTAGACCAGAGTTTTAGATCCTCCTTGGGGGGGAGGGCTGCAGAATCCTCTTTGGAGCCGTTAATCCTTTCTATCCCTTGGAATTTGCCTGCTGGCCAGTAGGAGAGCTGGCTTTGGAGGAAGCCACACAGCTCCCTGACCCTCACACTGACCCCTGAGAGGGTAAACCTCACTGCTGCATGCCGTGGGACCGGATTAGCCCCAGAACCGGGTTAGAAGGCAACAGCTTCCACTTGGAAATTTCAGCAGCATTTTAGAAACAAGAATCATTGAGGAAGAAAAACCATATAACCATATGTTGCCCTATCAAAGCCGGTTTCTTATAGAGGACATTTGGCCACAAAGTCATACGTGCCAATGAGTCAAACACAGTGGTCTTTACTTACACCCTTAAGTTAGTAAATATACATCTATTATGAAAATAGATCTTGAAGGCAGGAGGTCATAGCATAAACTAGTGGAACCACGCTGTACATAACAGAGGTTGGGTGACCCCTGCTTCTGTTGCTCAGTGAGTAAAGAAGGTGGAAACCCCTGGGTCCCAGGCTGAGCCGTGCCACCACCGGCCGCCTGTTTTGCAAAGAGAACATAGCTGGAGAAATAATGCTGAGAAAACACATTTACTTGTCAAAAGGTAATTTCGGGGCACCTAGGTGGCTCAGATAGTTGGGTGCCTGCCTTCAGCTCATGTCATGATCCCAGGTTCCTGGGATCGAGTACCCCACTGGGTGGGCTCCCTGCTCAGTGGGGAGCCTCCTTCTCCCTCTCTCTCTCTGTCATGAATAAATAAAATGTCCAAAAAAGGGGGGGGGGTAATTTGGAATAAAACCCAGAGACTTTGGCTGAAAATGACAAGGTATTTTTTTTTTTTTCATTTTTACCCTCAAAGTGGGAAAGAAGACCAAGAGGAAGGAAATGACAGTTTCACAAAAGGAGCTCGGAGGGCAAATAGGAGGGGTGCAGCCATGGTGCCCAGTCCTGAGGTCCACCCTTCTAGCCCAGCTCGCTTCCCTCCTCCTCAGCACACAGGTTACAGTACCTCAGGGTGAAAATATGGGATCTCCGTGTGTGTCTGTGATAATGGTCTTAAAACACCCACAAGGGCTTAAGCCGATTAAAAGTTTTATGACCTTAACTAATAAAAGAAACACCTTCTGCCTCATCTGAATAGGAACCACTTTAAATTCTTTTGCACCAGCCTGCTCAGAGTAACTTCAGAAATGACATAAAATTTATCGAAATCCCCTCATGCCTTCGTTCCCCTCCCATAAACATCGCAATACAGAATCTCCATTCCCTTCCCCAAATCTCAGTTTTCCCAGTAGAGAGGAGGCTGGGCATTTTGTGACCCAATGTTGGAAACTATCCTTTAACACCTTTATTATACTCTCTTGTTTCTAATACAGTGACTCTTCTGTTCTTACCAAGTTGTTTTGGTTCATAACGACAACAAAAAATCGTTCAGCAGAATCTATTGAAAAAAGCCCATGAGGTGTTGTATAATCCACAGAGAGCAGTTGGGACAAATGTCTTTGTTGTCACCCTTTCCACCCACTTGGCAGACCCTTGGGTATTTAATTGTATGTGGAATCAGATGTGTACCTAATTCGAGTCCTCTGGTCACTGAAATTAGGGGTAAAAGGTTGCACGTGCACATAGGGGCGCCTGGGTGGCTCAGTTGGTTAAATGTCTGCCTTCAGCTCAGGTTGTGATCCTGGGGTCCTGGGCTTGAGCCTCACATCGAGCTCTGCTCAAGGGGGAACCTGCTTTCCTCTTTCTCTCTCTCTCTGCCTGCTGCTCTGCCTACTTGTGATCTCTCTCTCTCTCTCAGTCAAATAAATAAAGAAAATTTTTTAAAAAAATGTTGCACCCACACACACACAAAAGCTGAATTACAATGAACTATTTATCCTGTGGACCTGTTAACCTAAAGAACTCTGTGTTTGAAAGTTTTAAGCAATAGGACTATTTGGTATTATTCGGAGTTCTAACATTTCCTACTAGAACTTTCGCTATGTGATGCAAGAAGAATCAGCTTCTGCTTGAGCAATAGGCTGTTGTCACTATATCTCTCTGCTCTCATTCCTATGTATATAATTCAAGACATTGCTTTCTGATAGAAGCCTGATTCCATTTAGGTGTTTGATATCAAAGTCATTAATTTCTAAAAACATTCGGTATGATTTTATACCATGATATAAGTACAGGGAAATTTTTCAAGATATTTAACATAGGATATATATGATGAGGTCAAAGTTAGAGTCTATGGCCAAGAAAAAAAATCTAGTTTCCCATATTAAAGATACAAGTTAAAAAATAGATCTTTATATCTGAAATTAAATGCTATGATAAATACCTGTAGAGAGAAAATAACCCTGACTTCCCTTTTGGGAAAACGGTACTATTTTATCTGATTTGGAGAAGACAAGCAATTGGAACGTCAAGGCACTTACAGAAACTTTTAACTATTGCTAGTTATGGAAAAAAAAATGAAACATTAATGCTTGTAGGAGAGAAAAAAATGCCTGGCAAATTCATTTTTTGTGTGCTTGAAGAACTTAATGCTTTTAAAAGCTTCAAAGGAAAGATTTTTGATAAAGAAAATTAGAGCATAACCTGCATGGTTTACTTAAGGTTTACAATAAGCTACATAAGAGACGTGTGATGTCAAATGACAAGTCATTTTGGTTTAAGAGTGTTTTGGTTTGCATGAGGCTCCTGGTGATGCTGCATGGTCTGTTTCTACCTGCACATTGGTACATTTTTAGCTACTCAGTTGCAATTCAGAGATAGCTCTCCCTTCTGTAATGAACGCTTGCTTGTTAAGGGTGTGAGCCCTGCGTTGAGAGCCTGTGTGTTAGCCTGAGAAGTAAAGAATGTAAGACTGGCCTCTGTCTTCCTGTGGGGAGTGCCTCCTCCCTCAAGGCCAGATCAGCTGTTGATGGACAGGGACTCTGCCTCTTTATCCAAGTACCTCAGAGAAGTCATTGACCTTCCTGTGCCTGGGTTCCCTCCATGGTGAAACAGGGAAGGAGCCCTGACCAATGGACCCAAAGGTCCCTTCCAGAGTTTAAAACATTTAGTAGAAATCAGTTACATATCAAAATGAAATGTTACAGTTTGATGGTTATTATCTAAGATTCCATATAAATTTAAAAAATCAGAATGAACTGAGCTTACTGTGATATTAGTCCATGTCAGAATTAGTGGATGGACTTAAAAGCAAATTTGTATAAATGCTATTTATTTACAGTACTTAGATTAGGAATTTAAATTCAGACTATAGGGCGCCTGGGTGGCTCAGTGGGTTAAGCCGCTGCCTTCGGCTAAGGTCATGATCTCAGGGTCCTGGGATCGAGTCCCGCATCGGGCTCTCTGCTCAGCAGGGAGCCTGCTTCCCTCTCTCTCTCTTTCTCTGCCTGCCTTTCCATCTACTTGTGATTTCTGTCAAATAAATAAATAAAATATTTTTACAAAAATAAATTCAGACCATAAGTCTGAGTCCAAGAAAGCCTACTATTGATTAAACAGTTGGTTTTACCCAGCAATCAGGCTATCTAAACTAATTCTGGGAAATTATAGATGTGAAACTCTCACTTATCATGGAGGCTGGGAAAATCCTATTCTGTGAGTAACCTGGAGCCCTCAGAACCATGACCGCATTGGCTGCCTGCTATCAGGAAAACATGAGCACGGCATGGGTGGTTTTGTATGTGGCATCAGATCCAAAGTGGAATTAAAGGCTTCATGTCAACTGTTCATCTACCTGAAATTGTTTATTAAATAAAAAAAATTGGGGTGCCTGGGTGGCTCAGTGGGTTAAAGCCTCTGCCTTCTGCTCAGGTCATGATCCCAGAGTCCTGGGATCGAGCCCCGAATCGGGCTCTCTGCTTGGCAGGGAGCCTGCTTCCTCCTCTCTCTTTCTCTGCCTGCATCTCTGCCTACTTGTGATCTCTGTCAAATAAATAAATAAAATCTTTTTAAAAATAAATCAATCAAAAGTAACATGCAGCGTTTATAACTTAGTTGGAAAAGACACCCTCAAAAAATTCAGCTATTGACTCTTGTGATTTAAAAATACATATATTCTTAATCTACTTTATGCCCATTTGAAGTGAAGTGAAGGTCCTGATCAACATTGTTACCCTTCACAGATTTCATTACATAAAGAGATATTCAGAAATTCTCTGAATTTCTGGATTCAGGATTCAGGATTATGAATCCCCAAGTGCTTCTGTACAGTATGATTATACTTGTCTTGTAATGTAGGAGGGAACCAGGAAGGGCAGTAGGTCTCCACATGAGCGATCTCTGGCTGTGGTCAACACAGATCAAAGTCACATTCAAATAGTATTCCTCAGTATTAAAAACTGACTGAAGGTGCAGGAACTGACCATATGCTGCAGCCCTGTGTCCCCAGGGACAAGATGGAGTTCTCAAAAAAGCATTCTTTTCATTTACTTATTTTTATCTCATTCTTACAGGGGAATCTGGGTGTTTTCATGGCAGTACTATGAGATCTTGGGCACCCTTGTCTGTTGGTGTTTATAACCTTAGGCTAATATGACAAAGGTAAACAAGCCAAATGACAGCTCCCATTGGCAAAATGATTTTGAAGAGTCCTTTTAATATGCTGTTGCCAGAAAGCAAAGTTGAATGTCCCCTGCCTGTATGGATTGTTAGGCATATAGAGATCTACAAGGAAATATACAGAAATGAAAATATTTGTGAAGGTGGGGGAATTATGAATTTTTTTCAATAATTCAATGTTATATTGTTTTTACAATATAACAATAAAATTCTAAATGTTTTTATCATCCAGAAAATATTAGTATTATTAAAATATAAATTTTAACAGTAGGGTCCCAAAGCATAATGAGAAACAATTTCAGAACCTTCTCACCTAAAAGCAAAGCAAAACAGTTTTGGAATAATCCTACCCCAGGGAATCGGAAGTTTTAAAATTTAGTATCAAGACACTGTAGCCTTGAGGTTAAGAGCACTACGTATGGAATAAGGTACAGGGGAGTTCAGATGTGATCACGCTGAAGACCTTCAATGTCTCTGACCTCAACATCTTTATCTTTGCAATGGTGTGAAGGTATACTTCATAAGGATATTGAGATAAGACTTTTTCCAGGCACAGAGAACAATAAATGTTGGCTGCCACAGTTGTTATTTATCAAACTACTTTAGAAGTCCCAACATTGGATAATTGGGGAAAAGAAACCATATGAAACCATTTACCCCATCAACTTAGGTAAAATCTGTCAAAAACCAATTTGAAGGTCAAAATTAGATACACTTGTCAAAATGACAGAAGGTCCCCCAATAATGGGTCCGTGATCAAAGGAGCGAGACTGATACAAAGCGAAGGTCAAGCAAAGCTTTATTTCGTGCCAAGCATCGAGAATCAAACCAACTGGCCCGGGGCAGTCTCTTACAAAGAGGCAACCCCTCCCTGCCTTACAGACTAATTTTATAGAGCAAAGGCCACGGGGTTGAGCCTGGCCACACACAGCAGCCAATGAGATTGTTAACACACAGAGAAAGCTGCACAGTCATGCTAGGTCACAGGCGGGTAGCCAATTGAATTACAATTCACCCCATAGTAGCTATATGAACTAGCCTATCACCTTGGTCAGAATTGGCACCCAAAAGGCAGGGCCCACACTCCCTGGTAGCTAGCAAGACGGTATGCGCCCCCACTGATTGGATGTCTCCACCTGGCCTGACCCGCCCTTGTGTTTGGGCTTTGTTACCTGGGACTGGTTTCCCGGACTTGCTTTTTTTTTTTTTTTTAAGATTTTATTTATTTATTTGACAGACAGAGATCACAAGTAGGCAGAGAGGAGGAAGCAGGCTCCCCGCCGAGCAGAGAGCCCAATGCTGGGCTGATCCCAGGACCCTGGGATCATGACCTGAGCCAAAGGCAGAGGCTTTAACCCACTGAACCACCCAGGCACCCCTCCCGGACTTGCTTTTAAGTAAGTTCCCTGAGTGGGGTAGGGTGGCAGGGTCAGTTTAAGTTTTACTGCATAAACAACAAAATCACTGTTTAACCGGATGAATCGCTCTGGCTAAATAGGCCCTTACAATACAAAGGATCAAGTACAGATGGCTTATCTGGCAGTTGCAATCTATGCATTTTTAAGGTCAAATCCGTTGAGGTTTAAGTTCAATACAGTAATTTTTGCCTTTCTCAGGTGAGCGGTTTTGAGTTCTGACAAAGGGATGCAATCATGTAACCACACTGCAAACAAGACATTTTCAACCATCTCCCCTCCCCGCCCCACCCCAACCTCTGGCCCTGTGCTTTCCTAGTCGATCCTTTCCTTCTGCCCCAGGCTCTGGCAACCACTGACTTCGTTTCTGTCCCTACAGTTTTGCCTTTTCCAAAATGTCCCATAAATGGAATCCTTACATATTTGAGAAAACAATGCTGTGAAACTTTTAAAAACTCTTTTCAATAAACATTTTGAGACATAATTTTTCTATGGTGATTCAGGGGGCACAGGATGTTACTGGTCAATCGCAGGTGTGTTTTGTTTAACCCAGGTGACATGCCTTGGCTTCTAGGAAGGCTGAACAGGTTTTCCTGATACCGTGGAGTGTCCAAGCTCAAGTTTTCTTTTGTGGCTAGCCCCATAGATCACATTCTCTTTCTTTCCGGTTTTGTTTTAAAGATTTTTATTTATTTGACACACAGAGAGAGTATGAGCAGGAGGAGAGGGAGTCAGAGGAAGAGGGAGAAGCAGGCTCCCCACTGAGGAGGGAGCCTGATGCAGGGCTCCATCCCAGGACCAGATCATGACCTGACCTGAAGGCAGATGCCCAACCCACTAAGCCACCGAGAAACCCCTTTCTTTCTGTTTTAAACTGAAAAGCCTGATAAATAATGGATAACAGAAATGAATTTGGGCTTGCTGAACTCGAGACCAAACTAAAAGACTGCACACAGCTATAGGTGAGAAGCAACAGGAAACATGAGGCAAGATTTTTTCCCCCCCAAGGCCTACCATGTTCTAATCAAATAAGGACTTTCTCAATTTTAAGTAAAGCTGGCAGGACTGGTAGAACATAAGAATGAAGACAGTTGAGTCTGGGGCGCCTGGGTGGCTCAGGGTAAAGCCTCTGCCTTCGGCTCAGGTCATGATCTCAGGGTCCTGGGATCGAGCCCCTAATGGGGCTCTCTGCTCAGCGGGGAGCCTGCCTCTCTGCCTACTTGTGATCTCTCTCTGTTAAATTAAAAAAAAAAAAAAATCTTTAAGAATGAAGAGTCAACTGCCCTTAGCTATGAAGCAACTGTGTCAAACAAAGTGACTCACTCATGCCAAAGTGGCACATGTAACCTCTAGAGCTACTAGGGGGTCGCTGTGCACACTTACTGTGTGACCTGGAGCAGCTGGCACTGGGCCCCTCGCAGGACAGGCCTGGGCAGGGACCTCAGAGACTATGCCAATTGGTTTGGAGACTGTTTCCAACACTTCCTCGCTGTGACTTTTAAAAAAATCACTCTGACCTCTTTTCTTGCCCATGTTCCCACACAGTTGGAGGCTTGATCCTTTGCGACAGGCGTGACTGATCATATTCCCAGTTTATTATGTCCTAGACTTTCTTAGGCTCTTGTCATAATGAAGTTATAAATATGGACAGAATGTCCTGCTGAAATATCTTTTTTCCCTTATTGCTTCTAAAGTCTGAGTCCACGTGTCCTGGGTGGGGACAAGGAGGTCCTCCTTTCAGGTGGCTGTGAACGACAAGACTATTCCTCGCCGGAGACAGTGACAGCCTTAGTCCTACCAGTGACCGCACTGGGAACTAAGGCACTAGAGGCGGCGCGGGTTCACCTCGCCGCCACGCCCCCCCGCCCCCTCCGAGGCAGGCGCGGACGGAGGCCAAACAGCCCGAATTCACCCCGCGCCCATTGCGCTCGCCACGCCTCAAGCTCGTCCTATAAGACACTGGCGTGTGTCCCCAAGCCCTGGACAACCGCTGGGGGCGGTAAGGTCGGTGCGCGACAGCTCCCGCCGTGACGTAGCCCGGAGCTTGGTAGCCACCCGCTGCCGCCCGCCATGAACGGCTCCCTGCGGCCGCGCGCCAGCAGCTGGCGGCGGGCAGCCACCGTCATGCTGGCGGCCGGCTGGGCGCGCCCGAGCCCTGCCGCGTCGTCGAGGCCCCCCGAGGGCTTCCGGCTGCTGCTGCTGCAGCGCTCCGGGAGCCAAGGCTTCCTGCCCAAGGCGCACGTCTTCCCGGGAGGCCTGGAGAGCACCGCAGACAGCTCGGCGGACTGGCTGCGCCTCTTCGCGCCGCATCACCGGCCGCCGCGCTTCGGCCTGGCGCCCGCACGGTCGCGGCCAGCCTCCTTCCCGGGGCTGCCGGACGACCCCGCCGCCGTCGCCGACTGGGACACCGCGGCGCTGCCGGATGACGTCGCCTTCCGCATCTGCGCCATCCGCGAGACCTTCGAGGAGGCGGGCGTGTTGCTGCTGCGGCCCCGGGCCGCCCTGCCCGCCGTTCCCGAGGTGGGCCGGGCGCTCGCGCCGCCTCCGGGCCTGGACGCTTGGCGCGACCGCGTCCGCCGCGACCCGCGCCACTTCCTGAGCCTGTGTGCGCACCTCGACTGCACGCCCGACATCTGGGCGCTGCACGACTGGGGCGGCTGGCTCACACCGTTCACGCGCCCCAGCGGCCGCCGCTACGACACGGCCTTCTTCTTGTGCTGCCTGAGCGAGCCGCCGCCGGTCTACCCAGACTTGACCGAGGTGGTGAGCTACCAGGTAGGGCGTGCTGGGCCGGAGTGGGGCCCACCCGAACTTGAGAATGAGGGCCCCGGCCAGCAGCCAAGGCCCACCTGGAACCTCCCGATAAGCCCAGGATAGAGAGGCTGATGACAGGTGTTCTCCCAACTATGATGGGGCTCCAGCTGGTGGACCTTATCTACCTAAGATCATGGCTTAGCCTGGCCTACCTTAAAGGTGTTCAGAACCCTTATATTAGCCTTCTGCTGGGCAAAATCCTCTAACACGAAGGCTGTTTTATAACGAAGGATTGACTTATCTCATGTAATTTATTGAATACGGGAGGAAGACTGGGTGGCTCAGTGGGTTAAAGCCTTTGCCTTTGGCTCAGGTCATGATCCCAGAATCCTGGGATCCAGTCCCGCATCGGGCTCTCTGTTCAGCAGGGAGCCTGCTTCCTCCTCTCTCTCAGCCTGCCTCTCTGCCTACTTGTGATCTCTGTCAAATAAATAAATAAAAATCTTTTTTAAAAAATTATTGAATACTGGAAGTGAGCAACAGTATGCGTGTAAGCATGTCTTTGGTTTACCTTCATGATCTCCTGCCTGACTGGGAGCTTGCTCATTCCTCCTGCCGCAGGGTTGGTTACCAGTAGTAACTAGCTAGCTGCGGGGAAGGCTCAAAATGCAAAAGTAACGTTTCTACTGAATGCATTTGGCTTTTTCAGAGTCCTGAGTTTGCGAAATTGTAAACTGAACCAAAGTCCGGTCGATGTAGCTTCCTCAGAGCCATAGAACCCACAGAGAGGGCATGGCACCCAGGAAGTCCAGCCCTTAGCCCTACAGGCCAAAGCCAGGACCTTGGTGAAATGCTCTCTGCTTTCCCCAGCTTCCCAGTCCAGGCCTCACTCTGCCTCTCCCATGGTTCCCCCAGGAGGGACCCGAGGAAGATCCCTGGAATGTACAGTGCTGCTCACCTGCGGGGCTCCTTTCTGAGCACTTTACCAGCATGAATTCATTTCATGCCCACCACCGTTAATTATGCCCTCAGATAACATCCTTTATGTGGTTTCAGTCTTAAATTCATGGAGACTCGTTTTATGGCCACCAGTATGGATCTGTCTTGGTGAATGTTCCCTTTGTACCTAAAAAGAAGAATGCTATGTTTGATGGAGTGTTTGTAAAAATGTCAATTAGGTTTAATTTGTTGGTAGTGACTTTCAGTTCTTCTGTGCCATTTTCTTGTTCTATCAGATATTGACAGGAATGCTGAAAAATTTTTTTAAGATTTTTTTAAAATTAGTCTCTACAGCCAACATGGGGCTCATATTGAGAACCCCGAGATCAAGAGCCGCATGCTCTACTGCCTGAGCGAGCTAGGTGTCCCAGGAATGGTGACATTTTTTTTTTTTTAAGATTTTATTTATTTGTCAGAGAGAGAGAGGGAGAGAGCGAGCACAGGCAGACAGAATGGCAGGCAGAGGCAGAGGGAGAAGCAGGCTCCCTGCTGAGCAAGGAGCCCGATGCGGGACTTGATCCCAGGACGCTGGGATCATGACCTGAGCCGAAGGCAGCTGCTTAACCAACTGAGCCACCCAGGCATCCCGGAATGGTGACATTTTTAATGAGTAATTATAGATTAGTCTTTTCCTCTTTTAGTTCTGTCAGGTTTTTCTTCATGTATTTTTTTAAAGATTTTTATTTATTTATTTACAAACAGAGATCACAAGTAGGCAGAGAGAGGGAGGAAGCAGGCTCCCCACTGAGCAGAGAGCCCGATGCAGGGCTCAATCCCAAGACCCTGAGATCATGACCTGAGCTGAAGGCAGAGGCTTAACCCACTGAGCCACCCAGGCACCCCTTCTTCATGTATTTTGAAGCTCCCTTGTAAGATGCTGCATAGACATTTAGGACTAGACATTTAGGACTGTTAAAGCTTGATGGATTAACCCTTTAATTATTTTGAAATGAGCTTCTTTATTCCTGGCAATATTTCTTATCCTGAGATCTGAAATTTCCTCTGTCTAATGCTAGTATAGCCACTCTCCCTTTTATTTGATTAGCAAGAGCATAGTATCTTTTTCCAGCCTTTAATTTTAACTTGTCTGTATCTTTACTTTTGTTTTATTTTTTAGAAAATTTATTTATTCATTTCAGAAAGACCATGAGTGGGAGGGCTTCACCAACTGTACCACCCAGGCACCCCTCTGTCTTTATATTTATTTATTTATTTTTAAAGATTTTATTTATTTATTTGACAGACAAAGACAAGTAGGCAGAGAGGCAGGCAGGGAGAGAGGAGGAAGCAGGCTCTCCACTGAGCAGAGAGCCCAATGTGGGACTCGATCCCAGGACCCTGGATCACGACCCGAGCCGAAGGCCGAGGCTTTAACCCACTGAGCCACCCAGGTGCCCCTGTCTTTATATTTAACATATGTTTCTTGTAGACAACATATGCTCTCGCCTTTTTTTTTTTTTTAATCAATAGCACAAGTTCCACCTTTCACTTGGGGTGTTTATATCATTTATATATGTCTATATATTTAAGTATTTATATTTAGTTCAAATCTATCATTTTGCTTTTAGTTTTTTTATCTGCCCTATTTTTTTTTAACTTGATTTATTTGACAGACAGATCACAAGCAGGTAGAGAGGCAGGCAGAGGGGGGGGGAGAAGCAGGCTCCCCGCTGAGCAGACCCTGGAACCCTGGGATCATGACTGGAGACGAAGGCAGAGGCTTTAACCCACTGAGTTACCCAGATGCCTCTCTGTCCTGTGTATTTTTCATTTCAGAAACTTTTCATTAGCCAACCTCTTGGGGGTGGGGTGTCAACCCAAATATTATTACCAAAATTTTCATGTTGTCTCAGAGGAATCTAGCAAGTCACATTAATGAATTAACAACTTCAGTTAGATTTGCATACTAACCTAACGATTTCAAATCTTTGATTGCCTCTGGAATAAACCTTAGGAGCCCCAACCTTTGTCTTCCACAGTGGTCATCTCCATCAGAGGCAACTAAGAGTTTCATATCAAAGGAAATTTGGTTTGCACCTCCACAATTCTATGAAATAAGAAGACTGGGAAATTTTGCCTCTCTCTCTGACTTGCACAAGTTTTGTTTGGATGGTGCATCAGAAGAAATGGAAAGATGGCTGCCGATCACATTTTTAACTGCTGATGGAATGCTCGAGCTTTTACCAGGTAAGTCAGTGAAGTACCAGTGCTTTTTCACATTTAGTATTCACATTTAATGCACAGGGCTGTATGGCAGTATTGCCCGGCATGGAGACATGAATTACTGTCGTTTTACACAATACAGCAGTTTATTAAGAAGGTCTAATTCTATAAAATATCCATAGTGTTTATTTTAACCAAAAGTTCTGAATATTTCACTTTATACACACACATATACATTTATTTAAATGTTTACTAGATCTTGACAAAGTTCTTTCTTATATATTCTCATATTTTTACATTTTAATTTTGAATTATGAGAACAAAGTATGAAGTTGAAAACTTCTGTTTTCAAGTACATTCTATTAAGAACTTGAAATTACGGGCAATCGTCAATTTATTTGAATTAGGGAGTTTGTTGGTGGTCAGTTGTTGGACAAGTGCCAGGTAGGGGTTTTATGGCAGTTTAGAGTGGAGTTTTGTAACCTGTCTCCCAGCTACTTGGCTTAGTTCTCAGAACGGTGATAATATTTGTTCCTCATCCTACAGAGGGATAGTTTAGTGGTCTTGATGTGTAAAGACAATTATTAGAACAGCCCACATTGAAACCCAACAATATATGGATATCAAGGCCAATATTGATATTGACTAGGATAAAGCAAGTCATGGGCCAGTCTAAAATTGATAGTTTGTGATGGAAAAATACCAATCATAAATACTTTTTATGTGCCCAAAGAAAATTCTTGGGTGGGGAATGGGACTGTGGAGAAGGAAAGAAATTTAGGTAAGCTCATAAAATTAGAGTTATTTAACACCTGTCTCAGTTCTAGACACGACAAAAATGAAAATAAATACCAGTGTATGTCACTAACATATTGCAATGTTTTATAACATAACACTGTAGAATCAAAATACTATTTTTCAGGAGACGAGCTGTACTTAGAAGATTCAAAATTTTTAGAAAATGCTATGTCCACTGGAAAAAAGACTGAAGAAATCATGAAGGAAGGCAAGATATTTCACCGGCTCGTTTTACACAGCCGCCATGTGTATAATCTCCACGTGACTCTCCAGTCAAAGTATAAACATGTTTATCCTAAGACCTATATAATAAGTAAGAGCCATTTGTAGAGCACTGCATATTTGTGCTTGCTTGGTTGACCGCTTGAAGTTGTCCTATGGAATAGGGAGGGTTGACTAGACCTGCTTGGAGCGCAAGGACCTGCCTGGAAGTTACAGTACAGTCTTTCACATTTTAACTGTATTACAGCACTTCCTTGCTTATTTCGTTCTTCAAAACTTACAATCTGGGTGCCTGGGTGGCTCAGTTGGTTAAACAACTGCCTTCAGCTTGGGTTATGATCCTGGAGTCTCAGGATCGAGTCCCATATCGGGCTCCCAGCTCCAAGGGGAGTCTGTTTCTTCCTCTGACTTCCCCTCTCATGCTCTCTCTCACTGTCTCTCTCTCAAATAAATAAAATTTTAAAAACAAAAACTTAACAGTCTCACACAAGTATAATGATCTTGTTCCCAGATTGAGGGAAAAAAAAACTCTCAAAAGGGTTTCCACTTCTGTATTATTTTTGTATTATTTTATTATCAAAAGTTTAAGGCATTCTCCTGCTATTGTCTGGTGTACTAGCACTTTCCTTGATGTGCTTGGGAGCTGGATCTGTGACTCCCTGAGACGTGCTGCTGGAATTAGTTTAAGGGTGTCTGATTACACAGGGAACAGTAAACTGAGACGACCTTCAGGTGACAGGATCATTATTTTCTTGTTATGTCTTTACCTTGATGATTAACCTTCAATTCTGTTTAATACTAAAAGGCCTTAGTTGTTAGGTTTATCAGATGGGAAACCTATTTTAAAGGCTATGAAGCCATAACAAAAAGCCATAATTCTTTTTACTCTGGAGTAGTAGCTAATGAATACTGAGATGTAGATGAATAGAGAGATGTAGAACTAGTCATCATTCATTGGTGTTTTATTAATAATGCTTATTTTCAATATAGGTTATTTTTTCATGTTCCTTTAAGAGGAATACTATTTTGATTAAAGATGGGAAATGGCTAAGACATCAATTCTGTTTTCAGATGCTTGACTATATCATCCATAATACAGTGGACTTTATTTTTCATGAAATGTCTTAATTTTCCTACCTATAAAATCTAGGTATCGATGAATAAGGTATATGTGTATTACTTAATCTTGGTTGGAGGAATACATCTAGATTAGTGGTTCTCCACCCAGAGCACTTTTGCTCAGGGGACGTTTGGCAGTGTCTGAAAACATTTTCGGTTGTGAGCTTAGCTGCTTCTACCACCTAGTGGGGAGAGCCCAGGGATGTGGTTAAATATCCTACAGAAATAGGACAGCTGTCCACAACAATTATCTTGTCAAGGTTCAGAAACTCTGATCTAAAGTAAAATCGCGGGGCGCCTGGGTGGCTCAGTGGGTTAAGCCGCTGCCTTCGGCTCGGGTCATGGTCTCAGGGTCCTGGGATCGAGTCCCGTATTGGGCTCTCTGCTCTGCAGGGAGCCTGCTTCCTCCTCTCTCTATCTGTCTGCCTCTCTGCCTACTTGTGATCTCTCTCTGTCAAATAAATAAATAAAATCTTTTAAAAAAAAAATAAAGTAAAATCGCTTTTCTTCAATGAATGGTCCCAATGTGTACATTCTGAGAACCATATACTGTTAGCATTCCCTCTGGCTTCTGTACCTACAGAAGTTCTCCTTACTGATTTGGCTTTGGGCAGAATACTGTTTCATTCTCACAGAAAACAGAATGTTACAGCTGGAAGAGAACTCACTGAGCACCATTATTTTGCCAATTAGAAAACAGAGACAGCTTCACATAGCTCATCAGTGCCATAGCTAAGAGTAGAACCCGATGCTTTGACAAGCAAGTGACATCTGTCGCCTACCACCAAAAGCAGAAATGGGAACAATTCGGCCCACCGCGTCTTGGTAGCATCGTCACCAGAGAAGCCACAGTACAGCCAAGTACTGGTGGAATAACGTTGTATTCACATGGAGAAGAGGCAGGGCAGAATCGGTTCCAGTAGTTCAGGTGAGGCCCCCACAGCCACCAGGTGTTCCCCCTGCAGTGGCCAGATATAGTCACCGGTTTGGCCAGGTGTCCTGGGATGCACGTGCTTACGCAGAGCAAAGGAGGACAACATTGAGTCTGAAACGGAGAAAGACGTCCCCCAGAAGGCAGTGAGGCCAGCACAGGCTGTGAAGACTCTGTTGGTAGTGGAATGTTCCAGGCTCACTTCCGTGGCTGGGAGAGAGCGGGGGAAACTGCACAGCACCGCCTTTCCCAACCCTCTTAGCCCTACACCCTTTTTGCTGGAGTTATGTGGTTCAGTGGATGATTTTAGGAGAAGTGACAAAGTAATTTGACGTAGTTTTCTTCATAACAATCTATTTTTGTCTTTTTCATCTAAATGAAACCTTGTCTTCCAAGAACTCCTTTTGGAAGACTCACTTGACTTCCTACCTGTTGTGATACCCTAGGGCCCCAACACAGAATAATAGGGCAGATCACGTGTCCCTACTCCTCTTCCTTCTAGACCCCTTCCTGCCCATGCTGGCATCCCTACCCCATGCCGTCTTCACCAGGACGCAGCCAGGAGAACTCACTTTCTATAATACTATGCAGACTCATGAAACCGAAGTTAAGATTCAGAAATAAGTACAAAGTCCGTGTTCGTTTCCGTTATCTACCTTCTTCTGTTGATTCCTCGGAATGACTTCCATGAGAATCCCAAACTGCACAGGCATCAGCATTTCTTTTATCTTTTTTTTTTTTTTTAAGATTTTATTTATTTATTTGACAGAGAGAGATCACAAGTAGTCAGAGAGGCAGGCAGAGAGAGGAAGGGAAGCAGGCTCCCTGCTGAGCAGAGAGCCCGATGCGGGACTCGATCCCAGGACCCTGAGATCATGACCTGAGCTGAAGGCAGCGGTTCAACCCACTGCGCCACCCAGGCGCCCAGGCATCAGCATTTCAAGTTAACATGTCTCGTCCTCACAGTTCTGTTAATAAAAATAAGCATGCCCTATCCTGTGGGAGACACAAAGGGCTCAGGTATGAGGGGACTTCTCTTCTGAGGGATTTTGAGAGGGGTACCCTCACATTTGGGCATATGTAGTTTTTTTGTTTGTTTGTTTGTTTGTTTGTTTTTAAAGATTTATTTATTTATTTGACAGAGAGAGATCACAAGTAGGCAGAGAGGCAGGAAGAGAGAGAGGAGGAAGCAGGCTCCCTGCTGAGCAGAGAGCCCGATGCGGGACTCGATCCCAGGACCCTGAGATCATGACCTGAGCTGAAGGCAGCGGTTCAACCCACTGAGCCACCCAGGCGCCCAGGCATCAGCATTTCAAGTTAACATGTCTCGTCCTCACAGTTCTGTTAATAAAAATAAGCATGCCCATCCTGTGGGAGACACAAAGGGCTCAGGTATGAGGGGACTTCTCTTCTGAGGGATTTTGAGAGGGGTACCCTCACATTTGGGCATATGTAGTTATTAACTGACTCTTCTCAAACCTCTATTTTGTTTTCAACTTCTCTGCAACTTTTCAACCACTTGTCCTCTTTCTCTGTAACTTCTCCTCTAACTGACCTTCAGCTTTTAGAGCCCTCATTACCTGTTCACATACCTTATTTGGTGAGGTAAGCAACTTTCAGGTTACATCCTTTAAAAAGAAAACTGCTTGCCCTCCATTTTGTCTTTTCCCCTTCTCAGTGGCTAAAAGTTGTGACCACGGGAGCAGCTTTCTCGGACCCAGACACAGAAGCCAGGTGTTAGGACATAACTGCCTGCCAGACTTGGACTGCTCACCTCTTGCTTGCTACGTGAAAGAAAATAGAAGCCACTATATTTTGGGGTCTCTTTGTTAAAACAGTTAAGCTTGTTTCCTAACCTACAATTTTCCCTTTAAAGCAGGGTCCCTCAGCACAGTCTTCCATATATCAGAAATCTACCAGTTATTTAAGCTAAAAATATTAGTCATTCTTGACTCCTCCTTTTGCTTTATATCTAGGGGACTAGCAGGTCCTGTTGATTCTGTTGCCTACAATTACCTTGAATTTCCCATTTTTTTTTTTAAGATTTTATTTATTTATTTGACAGAGATCACAAGTAGGCAGAGAGGCAGGCAGAAGAGGTGGTGGGGGTTGGGAGGGGAGCAGACTCCCTGCTGAGCAGAGAGCCAGATGTGGGGCTCAATTCCAGGACTCTGGAATCATGACCTGAGCCGAAGGCAGAGGCTTAATCCGCTGAGCCACCCACGTGCCCTGAATTTCCCATCTTTTTGTTCTCTCCACTGCCATCACCTTAGTTGAGCCCTAGTTATATTTTACCTAGACGCTATCAGCCCTGTAACAAATCTAAGAGCTAGTGTCTCCATCTTCATTCTTAACCTCATGACACATTCTCTCCTATTGAACTGGAAGAGTGCTCTCGATATCCAGATGTAAGCCATGTCCCATCACTGCCTTCATTAAAACCCTTTAGTGGGGGCGCCTGGGTGGCTCAGTGGGTTAAAGCCTCTGCCTTCTGCTCAGGTCATGATGTCAGGGTTCTGGGATCGAGCCCCAAATCGGGCTCTCTGCTCAGCAGGGAGCCTGCTTCCGTTCCTCTCCCTCTGCCTGCCTCTCTGCCTACTTGTGATCTGTCTGTCAAATAAATAAATACAATCTTTAAAAAAAAAAAAAAACCCTTTAGTGGCTTTTCTTCACATTTAAAAGCTGAATTTACTGTGGCCTGCAAGGCCCTACCTTTCTCTCTAATTTCATACCTCCTACTACGCTCCCATGAGAAGGGTCTTCTTTCTGTTCCCTCATTACTCAAAGTTCCTTCCCACCTCAGGATCTTTGCACATACTGTTTGCCTTGAAGCAAACTGGATCTCTAGTTGTATTTTTGTTCTTGAGTCGCTGTTACCACTGTGTCAGGAAAACAGATGAGGACATGAGGATTGTTGGCATGTATAAAAGGAGATTCCAGGGCAAAGGGGAGAAAAGCATTATTTAGAGAAGAGAATAAATTTTGCTTGAGATAAAGAAAAATGTTGATCTTCGGGTAAAAAGATCTTGTTGCTGTCATAGGAAAACTAACAAAAATTGCCCAATATCTGGATGATATTTTGAATTTCAGTGATAAAGAATGCAGATTTTCAGGAAGAAAAAGAGAAGATTGCTCACAAAGGTAGAAAATCAGGCCTCTGAGTGTGTGTGTCAGGATATACTGACAGGATATACTTTTAAACAGAATATAATGAGCAGGGGGAAAGGATGTGTGTAGTCAATAGTTCTATTGTGTGAAAGTCACACACAATTTTCATTTACATATGCTCTGAAAATTCCACCTGTTCTGAAAGAATTCACTTGATAGAAATATTGTGGATAACAGATTAATCAAAAACATTTAAAGTAGAAGTAGGTGGTAGAAGTCCTAACGGTGAGTGTGGAAATGAATTAAGTATAAGAAGTAAATATGAATAATATAACTATAAAGCACTGTAAATGTTTTGAAAGACATATTTTATAAATTTAAAATGGATGAAAGACTTAAATGTGAGAAAGGAAACCACCAAAATGCTAGAGGAGAACATAGGCAACAATCCGTTTGACCTCAGCCATAGCAACTTCTTGCTAGACCCATTCCAAAGACAAGAGAAACAAAAACAAAAATGAACTGTTTAGACTTCATCAAGATAAAAGTTTTCCACACAGTGAAGAAAACAATCAAAACTAAAAGGCAGACTACGGAATGGGAGAAGATATTTGCAAATGACATATCTGATAAAAGAGTATCCAGGGTGCCTGGGTGGCTCAGTAGTTAAGCCTCTGCCTTCAGCTCGGGTCATGATCCCAGGGTCCTGGGATGGAGCCCGGATCCGGCTCCCTGCTCAGTGGGGAGTCTGCTTCTCCCTCTCTTTCTGTCTGCTGCTCCCCCTGCTATGCTCTCTCTCTCTCTCTGTCAAATAAATAAAATCTTAAAAAAAAAAGAGAGAGAGTATCCAAAATCCATAAAGAACTTATCAAACTCAATACCCCCCCAAAAAACAAATAATCCAGATAAGAAATGGGCAGAAGACCTGAATAGACATTTTTCCAAAGAAGATATCTACATGGCTGGCAGACACATGAAAAGATGCTCAATATCACTCATTGTCAGGGAAATACAAATCAAAACCATGATGAGATACCACCTTAACACCAGTCAAAATGGTTAAAACTAACAACACAGGAAATAACAGATGTTTGCAAGGATGTGGAGAAAGGGGAACCCTTTGACACAGTTGGGGGGAATGCAAACTGGTGCAGTTACTCTGGAAAACAGTATGGAGGGTCCTTAAAAAGTTGAAAATAGAATTACCTTATAATCCAGCAATTGTACTAATAGGTATTTACTCAAAAGTAACAAAAATACTGATTTGAAGGGGCACATGCACCCCGATATTTATAGCTACATTATCTACAATAGCCAAACTATGCAAAGAGCCCCAAATGTCCATCAACTAATGAATGGATAAAGAAGAGGTGGTATATATATTATATATTATATGGTGGTATATATGGTTTTGTGATAACAAATACCTCTGTAAGTACTCACTTTGTCAGCATATATACTAAAATTGGAACACAGAGAAAATTAGCATGGCCCCTGTGCAAAGATGACACATAGATTCATAGAGCATTCCACATTTGGGGGGATTAGGGAGCTCACTTATTGTGAAGAGCACGAGGTGATTAAAATAAAAAGTAGGTGTTTTTTAAAAGCAAAATGCGTGTTTTTAAAAGCAAAAATAACTAGTAGAATTAAAAATAAGAAGGTCACTTTTCAAATCAGTCGAAAACAAAACATAACCCCTAATGCAAAAGATAGAAAACAGTTTAAGGGGCGCCTGGGTGGCTCAGGTTAAGTGCCTTCAGCTCAGGTCATGATCTCAGGGGTCCTGGGATTGAGCCCCATGTCAGGCTCCCTGCTCAGCAGGGTGTCTGCTTCTCCTTCACTCTCTCTCTCTCTCTCTCACTCACTCGCTCACACTCTCTCTGTAAAATAAATAAAATCTTTAAAAAGAAAAAAGAAGAAGAAAACAGTTTAAGTGGCAATGAAACAAAAGCCAAAGACTTACAGTGAAATGATTCAAGTAGGAACAATGTCAACCATGACAATATACAAAAATGGGTTAAATTTATTCATATATGAAAACTCTCAGATTAAGTGTATTAAAGCCTAATTAACTAGAAAAAGAACAAGCTAAGCTCAAAATTGGTAGATCAAGGGAAATAGTGATTACAGCAAAAATCAATGAAGAGACAGGAAAATAATAGAAAAGGTTAAGAAAACTAAGGGTTTGCTCTTGAAGAGATAAACAAAATTAACAAGACTTTAGCTAGACTAAACAAGAAAAGACGACCCAAATCAATAAATTTATAAATGAAAGGGGAGACATTACGAAAGACATCAAAGAGATACAATGGATCATAAGAAACTACTATGAACAACTGTATGCCAACAAACTGGGTAACTTAAAGAAAAGGATAAATTTCTAGAAACATAAAACCTACCAAAACTGAATCAGGAAGAAATAAAAAAATCTGAACAGACCAATAAGGGATAAGATTGAAGCAGTAATCAAAAAGCTCCCCAAAATGAAAAACTCAGGACCAGATAAATTTACTAGTGAATTTTACAAAACATTTTTTTTTAAGATTTTATTTATTTGACACAGAGAGATCACAAGTAGGCAGAGAGAGAGAGGAGGAAACAGGCTGAGCAGAGAGCCCGATGCGGGACTCGATCCCAGGACCCTGAGATCACAAGTAAGCAGAGAGGCAGGCAGAGAGAGAGGAAGGGAAGCAGGCTCCCTGCCAAGCAGAGAGCTGGATGCGGGGCTCGATCCCAGGACCCCGAGATCATGATCTGAGCCCAAGGCAGAGGCGTAACCCACTGAGCCACCCAAGCGCCCCAATTTTTGGAATTGTTTGAGAAGGATTGGTGATAAGTCTTCTTTAAATGTTTTGTAAAGTTGGGCGCCTGGGTGGCTCAGTGGGGTGAGCCGCTGCCTTCGGCTCAGGTCATGATCTCAGGGTCCTGGGATCGAGTCCCACATCTGGCTCTCTGCTCGGCAGGGGGCCTGCTTCCTCCTCTCTCTCTCTGCCTGCCTCTCTGCCTACTTGTGATCTCTCTCTGTCAAATAAATAAATAAAATCTTTAAAAAAAATTCCAAAAATTGAAGAAGAGGAATATTCACAAGCTTATAAGGCCAAGAGTACCCAGATAGCCAAGCCATATAAAGGCACTACAAGAAAAGACTACAGGATAGTATCTCTGATGAATATAGATGCAAAAATTCTAAACAAAATACTAGCAAAATGAATTCAGCAGCACATTAAAAGGATCATATACCATGATCAAGAGGGATTCATCCCTGGGATGCAAGGATGGTTCAACATATGCAAACCAATAAGTGTAATATATCATATTAAAAGAATAAAAGACAAAATCACCTGATTATCTCAATAGATGCAGGAAAACATTTGATAAAATTCAACATCTATTCATGACAAAAACTCAATAAATTAGGTATAGAAGGAACGTACCTCAACATGACAAAAGCCATAGATGACAAGCTTATAGCCAACATCATTCTCAGTGGTGAAAGGATGAAATATATTTCTCTAAAATCAGGAACAAGACAAGGGCGGTCAGTCCCACAACTCCTATTCAACACAGTACTAGAAATCCTAGGCAGAACAATCAGGCAAGAAAAAGAAGTAAAAGACATTATAATTGGAAAGGACAAAGTAAAATTGTCTCTGTTTGCAGGTGACACGATTTTATATACATAGAAAAATATATGTAAAAAATCCTAAATATCCCACCAAGAAACTTAGATCTAATCAATAAATTCAGTAAAGCTGTAGGATACAAGATCAAACTTACAAAAATCAGTAGCATTTCCATACACTAAAATGAACTATCTAAAAAAGAAAACAATCTCATTTATAAGAGCATCAAAAATAATGAACTACTTAGGAATAAGTTTAACCACAGAGATGAAAGATCTCTAAACCAAACTGTAAGACATCGATGAAGAAACACAAATGGAGAAGACAACCTCTGTTCATGGATTGGAAGAATTAATATTGTTAAAATGTCCATACAATCCCATATCATGTTTCCATTCAATTAACCCCTATGAAAATTTCAAGGACTTTTTTTTTTTTTTGCAGAAATAGAAAGAAAAAACAATGTTAAAATTCATGAGGAACCATAAAAGACTGACCCCAAATAGCAAAAGCAGTCCTGAGAAAGGAAAGCAAAGCTGGAGGCATTACACTTCCTACTTCAAATTATATTGCAAAGCTATCATAGTAGAATTGGAAAGGTATGGTACTAGCATATTGGCAGACACACAGACCAATGGAATAGAATCAAGAACTCAGAAATAAACCTATGCATATACAGTCAACTAATATTTGACAAAAGAGCCAAGAATCCTAAGTGGAGAAAACCTAGTGTCTTCAATAAATGGTGTCAGGAAAATCAGATACTCACATGCCAAAGGATGAAACTACACCCCTGTGTTATATCACTCATAAAAATGAACTAGGAACATATAAAAAGCTTTACTAAATGTGAGACCTGAAACCATAAAACTCCTAAAAGAAGACATAGAGAAAGGGCTTATTGACATGAATGTTGACAACCAACTGAAAATCTGCACAGCAAAAGAACCAGTCAGCAGAATGAAAAGGCAAGCCACATATCTGATAATATTAATATCCAAAATACATAAGAAACTCACTTAGCCAGAAAAATCCAAAATGGACAAAGGATCTGAATAGACATTTTTCCAAAGAAGATGTTCAGATAGGCAGCAGGTACATGAAAAAATGTTCAGCATCAGTAATTAATAGGAAAGTTTAATTAATAGGAAATCAAAACCACAATGAGGTACCCCCTCACACCTGTTGGAATGCTTCTCATTAGAAAAGCAAATAACAATGTTGGTGAAGAGGTGGAGAAAAGGGAAGCCCTGTGCCCTGTTGGTGGGAATGTAAACTGACACAGCCACTAAGGAAAACAGCATGGAGATTTCTGAAAAATTAGAAGTAGAACCACATGATGCAGCAATCCCACTCTTGGGGGTATATCCAAAGGAAATGAAATCTATTCTGAAGAGATATCTGCACCCCTATGTTTATTACAGCATTATTTATAATAGCTAGGACATGGAGACAAACTGTCCATAGATGGATGAACGGTTAGGGAAAAGGCGGAACAGTATAATATTCCTATATCCTATCCATATGTAAATGTGTTCTAATATATATGATATATGTAATTTTCATTAATTAATTATATATAATGGAATACCACTCAGCCATAAACAAGGAAGTCCTGCCATTTGTGAAACATGGATGGACCTTGAAGGCAATATGCTAAATGAAATAAATCAGACAGAGGAAGACAAATACCGCATAATCTCACTTATATGTGGAATCTCAAACAAAACAAAACAAAACACCACACCCATAGAAACAGAGATCAGATTTTTAATTGCCAGAGGTGGGTGGTACATGGTGCAGGAATTAGTGAAGGTGATCAAAAGGTACAAACTTTCAGTTATAAGTAAGTTCTAGGGACGCCTGGGTGACTGGGTCTATTGGGTGGCTGCCTTCGGCTCAGGTCATGATCCCAGGGTCCTGGGATCCAGTCCCACATCAGGCTCCTTGCTTGGCAGGGAGTCTGCTTCTCCCTCTGCCTCTGCCTGCCACTCTGCCTGCCTGTACTCTCTCTCTTTCTGACAAATAAATAAATAAATAAAATGTTTAAAAAAAGATAAGTAAGTTCTAAGAATGTATTATACAATGTGATGACTACAGTTAATAATATTAGGTTGTGTATATGAAAATTGCTAAGAGAGTAGATCTTTTTTTTTTTTTAAAGATTTTTATTTATTTATTTATTTATTTATTTTTTTTTAAAGATTTTTTTATTTATTTTATTTGACAGACAGAGATCACAAATAGGCAGAGAGGCAGGCAGAGAGAGAGAGGAGGAAGCAGGCTCCCTGCTGAGCAGAGAGCCCGATGCGGGACTCGATCCCAGGACCCTGAGATCACGACCTGAGCCGAAGGCAGCGGCTTAACCCACTGAGCCACCCAGGCGCCCAAAAGATTTTTATTTATTTATTGAGAGAGAGGTAGTGAGAGAGAGCATGAGCAAGGAGAAATCAGAGGGAAAAGCAGACTCCCCATGGAGCTGGGAGCCCGATGCGGGACTTGATCCCAGGACTCCGGGATCATGACCTGAGCTGCAAGCAGTCGTCTAACCAACTGAGCCACCCAGGCGTCCCAAGGGAGTATATCTTAAAGGTTCTCATCACAAGGAAAAAACTAACTGTGAGGTGATGGGTGTTAACTAAACTTATTGTGGTGATTATTTCATAATATATACGTATATCAAATCACTATGTTAAATGCTTTAGACGTCTACAATGTCATGCATCAACTGTATCTCGAGCTGGGAAAAAAGAAACGAAACCTAATTATAAGTCAATTAAAATAATTCTGCAAGAAAGCTAAAAGTAAAGAGAAAAAACATGAAAAGCTTAGAGATTATTAATTAGACGAAGTATCAGTGTACAAAGCAGTAAATGGGACAAGGTTAATTTTAATTTGATAGTGTATAGTTCAAAATGGAGATATGGGAAACTTGTAGTGAATAACAACATTGAGCTGTTAAAATACACTAGAAACAGGGATAATCTGATAGATGTTTATTATTAGTGGGAACTATGAACAAGGCATTCTCTGACAAAAAGATCAACTCCATGAAAGACAACTGAGGTGTCTGGGGGAAACACTAGGCAAGAACCAGGCTTGTATCTTTGGGCTATGATCCCATAACTGTAATGTCCTCTCTCTCTCTCAACTGATGCAAAATGTCTCAGAAATAAAAGCAAAACAATTCTTTTCTTAAAAAATCAACAGACAAATGATTAAGCCAGCTTTGGGACCAAACTTCTTTTTTCGTTTTCTTTTTCTTTCTTTTTTTTTTTTTTTTTTTGTCAAAATGAGAATATTTTAAAACTAGGGAAGTGCAGACTGTTGTTTAGAGTTGATGTCTCCTAGGTAAGAGGATTTGAACTACATTTGGGAAAGAAGAGATCTTGGAGGGAGGGAAGAGAGAACAGGCCCTTCCTGGGCTCATTTTTAAGAATTATGCCAGTTCCAGGGGCACCTGAGTGGCTCAACTGATTAAGCATCTGCCTTTGGCTCAGGACATGATTACAGGGTCCTGGGATTGAGTCCTACATCTGGGTCCTGCTCTGTGGGGAGATGCAGACTCTACCTTTCTCTCTCTCAAATAAATAAATAAAATAAAATAATAATAATTAAAAAAAGAATTGTGCCAGTTCTGTAAAACTTGGTTCAGTTCCTCTCTCTTCCACCCCAACCATGAGCACAGTGAGGAGAGAATGTTCTGGTAGTCCTGCTGGATTGGAGGTCTTGCTATCTCAGACTTCCCCTCCTGCCATTCCTAATGCTTTGTTTTCTCTCCCTTTCTCCTTCCCTTGGGAACTTGAAAGATGCTTTGGGATGAGAAGCAAAACAATAATAGATTACTCTCCACTTAGACCATTTGCAGAACCAGAATATCCTTCCCATAAAGGGAAAAACTTTAATTTTCTAACGCCTAACATCACTTCACGGTGCCCGCAGAGCCAATCTGCTTGTGACAGCTTTTGATTGTTTGCTGTACCATGAACTGGCCAAATTTGTTCCTGACCAATATTTAACATTCTTGCACCACTGGAATAAGACTTTACCCTACTTGGCCGTGGCTTAAATTTTTTTTTTTTTTTTTTGTCGTGGGCTTTACTTGGTAGCATTTTATTTGCGATTTCAGCTCCTATGATGATAAATGGAATTAGTCTATTAGTCTATAGTTCTTTGTATTGTCTTTGTCTGGTTTTAATATCAGGACTTAATTGTCTTATGAAAATGCACTGGGAGTCTTTTCATATTATTATGTTGTGGAGTAATTTTTTAAAAGATTTTATTTTTAAGCAATCTGTACACCCAATGTGGGACTCGAACCCACAACCCCAAGATCGAGGCACATGCTTCACTGACTGAGCCAGCCAGGCACCCCTGTATAATCAACATATTACATTACTTTCAGGTGCACAACACAATGATTTGATATTTATATGTCTTTTGAAATGATCACCACAATAAGTCTAGTGTCCCCAAACATAGTTACAAAAAAATTGGTTTCTGGTGATGAGAACTTCTAAGATCTATTCTCTTATCAACTTTCAAATATTTTATTAACTAAAATCACCACGCTGTACATCACATACCCATGAATTACTTATTGTGGAGTAATTTCTAAAACAAGCCTTCCCACTACCTAGTGGTGGTATGTGTGTGTGTGCGGGGGGTGTGTGTGTGACAGGTTACAGGTACCGAACTGATCCCCTTCAGCCTCAAGGGAACTAGGAAGCAAGATGGAGAAATACTTCCATTTTCTGAGTTCTGTGTTGAAACATCATATGTAGCATGGGCTCTAGTCAAAAGAAAAAGAAATGTTGACCGTAAACCAAGAACTGGGAGAAAGCTGTACTCTGCATTTTCTTTGGGGCTTGGGAACAGTTCCTGGGACCTCCTGTTTAAATAAGATCTGGTCCTTTCACACCGTTCTGACAAAGTGTGGAGCTTTCAGGTTTGTTGGTCCTTCCAGATGCCTCCACTGGAGGTGAAGCCTGGTTAGTACAGTTCATCAACAGGTGAACCTCATGTACTCAGCAGCTGTGTTTTCCTCCTTACTGGAAGTCCACACACCTCTCTTCTCCAACTCTCCTGCCTGAGATTTTAAGCAGTTCTGCTGCTTAAAAAATCTAACAGGCTTTTAAAACTGGATGCTTTTGTGAGCATTCTGTTCCCTGAAAACATAACCCCACAACGGCCATGCTCAAGAAATTGGTGCAAAATTAAAAAAAAAAAATTTTTTTTTTGCCATCTTGTTGGTTCCCTTATTAGAAAGTTAATACCTCTTCACGTGGGCTTAAAAAAATTTTTTTTTCACGATCAAGATATTGAAAGATTCACCTGTAAAACCACATAGGCCCGAATTTTTTAAAAATTATTTATGCTGTGGTTCCTTTGATTTTTAAGGAATATTCATGTTTCTTCTTGTGTGTTGACTTATTCAAATGCTGGAGGGAGATTCCTGGGGTAGTAATAAAAGCTAACCATCCCTGAGTGCTTCTTGGGTGCCCTTTATTTAACGGTATGACCCCATCTAATTATGAGTCTCATTTTTTTAAAAATTATTTTTTATTAACATTTAATATATTATTAGCCCCAGGAGCACAGGTCTGTAAATCACCGGGTCTACACATTTCACAGCAGTGAGTCTCATTTTTTAAGCGAGAAAAACTAAGGCGTCCAGGTGTTTAAAATTTAGAGAACTCTTCGGTGCCGCAGCAACAAATACACGTGCCAATACACGTGCCGGGAAGAGCCAGGCGTTGGAGGCTGCAGTTTGGTGACCAGAACGGCCAGTGAGTGACAGAGTCTGGAGGAGCCCTGCCAGCTAAGGGTCAGGTGGGAGGAAACCTGGGACCCAAAGCGGGAGGCTGAGGTGGAGGGTGTGGGGAGGGGATGTGGCCAGGAGCCCCCTTCCCCCTCAACCCACTCCCCACCCTCACATTAGTGACCGGGTGGGCCTCTTTCTCAGCCTTAGGGCCACCAGGTGGAGGCGGGCCCCACGAGCTGACTCCTGGCGCTTGAGACGCTGGCGGGTGGGGGGCGAGCCACGTGATGCCCGGCGCCCTCCACGGCGCGCCCCCCACCCCGGGCGTGTCTCCTCCCCGCGCCCCTGCCCCGCCCCGCCGCACCCGGTGCTGTGCGCAGGGCGGCCGGCAGTTGTCCCGTCCCGGCCGTTGGCGCCTCGCGGGCCTTCTAGAAGCCTCGAGGCTTGCCGGGCAGGGGTCGGACGTGGGAGGGGCGCAGTGCCCAAGCCGCGAGCGCGCTCCCGGCAGCGTCCTTTTGGGAGGGTGCGGAGCGTCGCGGCTGGTGTGCAGCGGCCTGCGGGTCCCGGGGGCCCCCACGGAGGGCGGAGGCCGGCAGTGCCACGAGTTTTGCCCGCGAAGCGCCTTCCGAGTGAGGGACGACGGGAAGACCCGGGAAGGGACGCGGCCGCGACGGTGCTGGTCTCTCCACGCCGGTCGTCCGGCGGGAGCGACGCGCGGGGAAGATGCTCGAGGTGCTGGTGCTGAAGGTGAGCGAGCGCCCAGCCCCGGCCGGCCGGCCTCTCCCCGCGCAGGGGCCGCCCCGGCTGCTCACGCCGGTCTTCGGACCCGCGGGTGGGCTTGCCGGATGGGGTTCCGGACCCCCGACTGCAGATCGACAACACGAGATTTCAGTTCCAGGTGTGCCCAGGTGTTGTTTGGGACTCAGTAAAAAGTTACTCATCATGGATTTACTGACTCTGCAACCTTAGCGGGGGAGGATGGACCGTAACGCCTTCTCCCGCGCTCCCCCGTCCTGGGAGGCGCTGGCGTAGAGCCCCCGGGCCCCGGTCCTTGAACACGGGGACCTTCGGCTGGTCCTCTCGGGGTGGGGGAGGGTGTCCCCATTTCAGGGTCCTTGTGGCAACCACCCCTCCACACCCGCCCCTCCCAGCTTCACGCGGGAAGCTGCTCGCTCGCGCCCCTGGACTCTGGCGGCCCCTCCCCACGCGTGCGCCCTGGGGCTCCGAACCGCAGTCCTCGGGCGCGTGAAGGAGGCGGGGCGTGCCGGCAGCTGCAGCTCCGAGTCGCGTGGGTAAGAGTTACGAGGCCGAAGGCAGGGCGTGTTCACGAGGTTAGTTGGAGGGAGGAGTTTACAAACCAGAGCAAACGGGTGGGTTTTGGTCTCTGGGAAAAGGAAATACAAAAAAAATTTTTTTTGTTTTTTAATCATGCTTCTGTGGGCGGAGGAGAGGAACGTAGCAAATGATGGATTTTTTTTTTTTTTTAAAGATTTTGTTTATTTATTTGACAGAGAGAGAGAGAGAGATCACAAGTAGGCAGAGAGGCAGGCAGAGAGAAAGGGGGAAGCAGGCTTCCTACCGAGCAGAGAGCCCGATGCGGGGCTGGATCCCAGGACCCTGAGATCATGACCGGAGTTGAAGGCAGAGGTCTTAACCCACTGAGCCACCCAGGTGCCCCCAAATGATGGATTTTTAAAAACCATTAATTTTCGGGGCGCCTGGGTGGCTCAGTGGCTTAAGCCACTGCCTTCGGCTCAGGTCATGATCTCAGGGTCGTGGAATCGAGTCCCACATCGGGCTCTCTGCTCAGCAGGGGCCTGCTTCCCTTCCTCTCTCTCTGCCTGCCTCTCTGCCTACTTGTGATCTCTCTCTGTCAAATAAATAAATAAAATTCTTTTTTTTTTTTTTATTTGATCACAAGCAGGCAGAGAGAGAGAGAGGAGGAGGAAGCAGGCTCCCTGCTGAGCAGAGAGCCCAATGCGGGGCTTGATCCCAAGACCCTGAGATCATGACCTGAGCCAAAGGCAGAGGCCCAACCCTCTGAGCCACCCAGGTGCCCCAATAAATAAAATTCTTAAAAAAAAATTAAAACCATCAATTTTCCCGCTCCTTTTTTAGGTCTTAGGTAATTTATATGAGCAGAGATTCATGGACGTTTGAAGCATCAGATTTTTTTAAAATTTTATTTATTTATTTTTACAGAGAGATCACAAGTAGGCAGAGGCAGGCAGAGAGAGAGAGGGAAGCAGGCTCCCCGCTGAGCAGAGAGCCCAATTCGGGACTCGATTCCAAGACCCTGAGATCATGACCTGAGCTGAAGGCAGCGGCTTAACCCACTGAGCCACCCAGGCGCCCTGAAGCATTTGATTCTTACAGAGAATTTACTCCAAGACTTTTTAGGCTTTTCATACCTAACTGGCAAGCCCCTCTCCATCACCAGTTCTAAACAGGCATCTCCTGTTTCGCCTGTAGGAAGACAGGGCTATACTAGGGTTGCACCGGGGCAGAACTGGGGGCAGGAGTTGTTGGATTCTCCCTGTCTCAAATTTGGGAAACAATCCCTGTCTTGGATCCTTTTCTTTACCCTGTCAGCTCTGCTCTGTCCACATTTCCGGCTCTTAATCTACTGGCCCTCAGCGAATTTTCTATACATACAGGAGTAGTTCCCTAAGTGTGCTACAGGTTGCAGTTGTAGTTCTCCAGGTTAATTTAGCTTTTACGTGGATGCAGATTTTTCCCTCAAGTGCCCATCAGGAGATGAATGGAGAAGCAAAGTGTGGTCTATACATATAATGGAATACTACTCAGCCTTAATAACAAAGAAAATTCTGATACATGTTGTAATATGGATGAACCATCCCTTGTTAAGTGAAAGAAGCCAGATACAAAAGGACAAATACTGTATGATTCTACTTCTGTGAGGTTCCTGGAGTACTTAGATTCAGAGAGACAAAGTAGAAGGGGGTTTGCTCAGGGGCTGAGGGGACACGGGTGGGGGATTATTACATAAAGGGTGAGGGTTTCAGTTTTGCAAGCTGAAAGGAGTTCTGGAAATGGATGGTGGTGATGTGGTTAATGCCACTGAATTTGGTGAAGAGGGTAAATGTTATGGGTATTTTACCACAAAGTTATTATTAAAAATTGTTTAAATGTCCAATTAATATTTGTTGTAATGGATTTTAGAAATAACAGAAGTAGCATCAGAAGCCTGTTAAGATGAATCTCATGAAGAAAAAGGTGTTTATTGAAAATAATTTCTTAAGAAAGCAGCCCAGGCAAACGTGCCATTATGTTGGAAATGAGTCAGGCAGAGAGTATGGTGAGACCTAGTGGGAGTCCCGTAGATGGGCTTGTTCCCGCAGAAGGTTTACAGGAGAGAAGAATTAGCCATGGCATCTTTGTTGGGGTGACTGGCACCAGAAAAGCCCCAGGGTCATTGGTCATAGAATCAAGCTGTGTTCCAGAAGGACTGTTGACAGTAGGGTGTGGACCCTTCAAATGGACAGCTTGTGCCAAGGAGGAGTGGTAGGGGCTAAGCAGACAACGGGTGACATGGATAACATTCTGAAAGCTGCAGTTTGTGAAATCCCTACTGGGGTAAAGCAGCTATTTCCTGGCTCACATGAACGATTTCAGTGCTGTCCATGGGATCCACAAACAGTATTTCAAGAGTGGTTTTCCTGCGCAGAGGAGGTCGTGTTGAGATGAAAGGTCCAAGGACCTCTTGCATCAGCATGACTGTCAGTGGGTCAGGTCTTCCTGTTTCGTTTGGAATTATCACAGCTATTTATTTTAAGATTTTATTTATTTGAAAAAAAAAAGATTTTATTTATTTGACAGAGAGCACACAAGCAGGGGGAGTGGCAGGCAGAAAAAGAGGGAGAAGCAGACTCCCCACTGAGCAGGGAGCTGATGCAGGGCTCCGCCCCAGGACCCCAGGGTCATGACCTGAGCCGAAGGCAGACACTTAAGTGACTGAGCCACCCAAGTGCCCCTGTCACAGTGTTTTAAAATTAACATCTTAGGGACGCCTGGGTGGCTCAGTTGGTTAAGCGGCTGCCTTCGGCTCAGGTCATGATCCCAGCGTCCTGGGATCGAGTCCCACATCGGGCTCCTTGCTTGGCAGGGAGCCTGCTTCTCCCTCTGCCTGCCACTCTGTCTGCCTGTGCTTGCTCTCGCTTCTCTCTCTATGACAAATAAATAAAATAAAAAATCTTAGAAAAAAAAATAAAATTAACAAATTAACATCTTAATTTTTACAATCGATGTTGAAGAGGTTAAGTTTGACTAAGATATGTGGAGTTATTACGGAAATACCACACACTAAGGGAACTTGAACAGAAATTAAAGATTAGATGATGTTATAAATTACACTTGGACACATAGATACTACCGAATGTGGGATATGACACTCATGACATTTTTACTCAGGGAAGTAAAGACATAAAAGGAAATAACAAATAATGAAGGAAATAACAAAAGATGGGTTAATCATACCTGAGAAATAATAGAGTATACCTAATTTGATTAAATCCTAGTAATGACATGAAATATTTAGTTATCTTGCCAGATAAATGATTCTGCATTTATTTGAATAAAATTTAAGTATTCAAGTTTGAATGGCAGGGATAAAGGAGAAGAAAGTGGACCAAAATTTTATATAGGTGATATTTTTCTTTCTTTTTTTTTTTTTAAGATTTTATTTATCAGAGAGAGCGAGGGAGAGAGTGAGCACAGACAGACAGAATGGCAGGCAGAGGCAGAGGGAGAAGCAGGCTCCCTGCCGAGCAAGGAGCCCGATGTGGGACTCGATCCCAGGACGCTGGGATCATGACCTGAGCCGAAGGCTGCTGCTTAACCAACTGAGCCACCCAGGCATCCCTATAGGTGATATTTTTCTAATGGAAATACAACAGACATAACAGGGGAGAAAATGTGTAAGGGTGATTACACTGTGGCCGGTATTGGTTTATAGGCTTGGCTGGAAGCAGCCAGTTTCAGAGGTGAGAGGCTCCCCATCCTAGGGCATCCATCCCCTCCCAGTAAAGCTCACATTCTCCTAGTTGGTAAAACCAAACCTGGCCTAAGTTTTGAGGTTTTAGAGGCAAATTAAAAAAAAAAAAAGTATATATATATATATATATACATATATATATATATATACATATAGATGTAACTTCAAAGGATCTATAATGCCTTAAAAAAATTTTAAGCATCTTTCCAACTTCATATTTTGAAGATTTTCAGATATAAAAACAAGTCACAAAAACCATATTGAGAATAACCATATGCTCTATACCCTAATTATTAATATTTTATTTGCATATTTCTTTATAAATAGATATATAGGAAATTACTTGTTAGATATATAGGAAATTACTCTTTGCTGACCCATTTGAGAATGAGTTTAGAACTCTAAATCCTTACACATGTATTTCCTAAGAACCAAGACTTTCTCTTATATCATCATGATGTAATTATCACACTTGAGAAATTTAACATTGATCCAGTACCATAATACATAGTCTGTGTTCAAATTTCTCCATTTGTCTCAATAATGTCTTCTCAAACTTGTTTTCTGTGCTCCAGGATCCAATCAAAAATTGTACTTTGGGGGCACCTGGGTGGCTCAGTGGGTTAAAGCCTCTGCCTTCGGCTCAGGTCATGATCTCAGGGTCCTGAGATCAAGCCCCGTATTGGGCTCTCTGCTCAGCGGAGAGCCTGCTTCCTCCTCTCTCTCTCTGACTGCCTCTCTGCCTACTTGTGATCTCTCTCTGTCAAATGATAAATAAAATCTTTAAAGAAAATTGTACATTGCATTTAGTTGTCATGGCCTCTTAGTCTCCTTTAATTTAGGTCAGTTCCCTGGCTTTTTTGTGTCTTTGATGTCATTGAAATTTATGAAAAACAAGGGCAGTTGCTTTGCAAAATATCACTCGGTTCAGATTTGTTTGTTTCTTCATAATTATGTTTAGGTTAGGCATTTTTAGTAAAACTACTGCATGGGCAATATCACATCAGAGGACAAGAAGCTTTTAAAACCATTCCTGTGATTAAACATAGTTAAGTCTTAACTTTTTATTAGAAAATAGGCTGGACATACAAAAATATAAAATATAAACATATAAAAAATATATATAAATATATATATTTTTATATAAAAATATAAAAAATATAAACACCTGGAAATCCACCAAGGTAAGTAGCTTTGTCAAATATTTTAACATTTTGCCATGTTTGCTGCACCTATTTTTTTTTTCTTTTAAGATTTTTACTTACTTTAGGGAGTGGTATGTGTGAATGCAGGTGGGGAAAGGGGCAGAGATTGAGAAGCTCAGGCAGACTCCCTGCTGAGCTCAGAGCCCTTGGAGGTGGGGCTTCATCTCACAGATTGAGATCATGACCTGAGCCAAAACCAGGAGTTAGACGCTTAACTGGCTGAGCCACCCAGGCCTGCTTCTTTTTTTTTTTTTTAAACACATAAACTATTTTTTATTTTTTTAAAAGATTTTATTTATTTATTTGACAGCGATCACAAGTAGGCAGAGAGAGAGGAGGAAGCAGGCTCCCTGCTGAGCAGAGAGCCTGATGCAAGGGCTCAGTCCCAGGACCCTAAGATCATGACCTGAACTGAAGGTAGAAGCTTAACCCATTGAACCACCGAGACGTCCCCATAAACTATCTTTTAAATTGGGGTACTATTTATATATGGTAACCTTCATCATTTTTCATGTAGAATTCTGTTACATTTTGAAAAATCATACAGTCCTGTTACCACCACCACAATCAAAGTAGAGAGCAGTTCCCTCACCCCTCCATTACCTTTCGCTCCTCTGTAGTCCTTTCTTTGCCCCAGTCTAGATCCCCTGGAACCACTGATCTTTATCTTCCCTGTTAGCTTTGTCTTTTCTAGGATGTTGTACGATTGGAAATGTGGGTGGGTACACAATCATGCTGATCATGCTGTGGGGCTAGCCTCCCCGTCAGGCTTCTCTTAGTGGGTGCATTTGAGACCTGCCTAGGTGGTTGTGTGAGTCTTGATGGCTTCCTTTTTACTGCTGAGCAGTCCTCCACTGAAAGAACATGCAAGTTTGTACAGTCACCAGCTGGAGGCCCTTTGAGTTGTTTCCAGTTGGGGGCGATTATAAATAAAGCCGCTCTAACCTTTACAGACAGGTTTTTGTGTGAACCCAAGTTCATTTCATGGATACATAACTAGGCTTGGATTACCTGTTTAACTTCATGAGAAAATCTTCCACGGTGACCATACCATTATGGGTTCCCTTTGGCAATGTGTAAGAGTTCTTTCTGCAGGGCGCCTGGAATTGGGATTCTTGACCTTGGGGTTGTGAGTTTGATGTGTAGAAAGTGCTTAAAAAGTGAAGTGTAGGAATTACTTTAAAAATAAAATCTTGGGCGCCTGGGTGGCTCAGTGGGTTAAGTAAGCCTCTGCCTTCAGCTCAGGTCATCCCAGGGTCCTGGGATCGAGCCCCCCATCGGGCTCTCTGCTCAGCAGGGAGCCTGCTTCCCCACCCCCACCCCCGCCCTTGCCTGCCTCTCTGCCTACTTGTGATCTCTCTCTCTGTGTCAAATAAATAAAATCTTTAAAAAAAAATAAAATCTTTTTAAAAATTGTCTAGTTGTTTTGCATCCTCACCAGCATGTAATATGTGATAGGGTCAGTTTTATAGATTTTAGCTGTTCTGGTAGTGTTCACTGTGTAGTGGTATCTTCTTGTGGTTTTAATGTGCATTTTCTTTTTTTTTTTTTTAAGATTTTATTTATTTGACAGAGATCACAAGTAGGCCGAGAGGCAGGCAGAGAGAGAGAGGAGGAGGAAGCAGGCTCCCTACAGAGCTGAGAGTCGATTCCAGGGTCCTGGGATCATGACCTAAGCTGAAGGCAGAAGCATAACCCACTGAGCCACCCAGGCGCCCCCTAATGTGCATTTTCTAATGATGGATTTTATGCTAATCATCTTTGCATGGGTTTGCTTGCCATCCTTCCATCCTTTTGGGTCAAGTGTCCGTTCGGATCTGTCCATTTCTCTACTTGGTCATTTTCTTACTGCGTTTTTAGCCTTTATATTGTGGTTGAAGTTCTTTGAAGTTGAATGTGATTGAAAATATTTTCTCCCAGTTTATGACTTTCCTTTCTCTTAACAATGTCTTTCAACAGGCAAAATTTAAAATTTGGATTAGGTCCAACTTACCAATTTTTGCTTGTACAAATTAAACTTTTGGTGTTACATCGAAAATCTTTGTCTAACCCATCGTGACAAGGATTTCCCCCATGTATTCTTTTTTTTTTTTTTAAGATTTTATTTATCTATTTGACAGAGAGCATCACAAGTAGGCAGAGAGGCAGGCAGGGGGCAGGGGAAGCAGGCTCCCTGCTGAGCAGAGAGCCCGATGCGGAGCTGGATAGCATGACCTGAGCAGAACACAGAGGCCTCAACCCACGGAGCCACCCAGGCGCCCCTCCCCCATGTATTCTTTTAGAAGTTTTATAGTTTTATATTTTACATTTAGATATATAGAGTTAATTTTTGTATCTGGAATGAAAAATAGATCCAATTTAATTTTTGTGGCTACAAATAGTTAATTGTTTCTGCATCATTTATTAAAAACTACCCTTTCTCTGCTGAACTCCTCTTGTGCCTTTATCAAGACTCAGTTGACCATATACACGTGGCTTTGTTTCTGGGATGTTAGCTTATGTCTCCAGGAGTCCTGTTCTTTTTTTTTTTTTTTTTTTTTTTTAAGATTTTATTTATTTATTTGACAGAGATCACAAGTAGGCAGAGCAGCAGGCAGAGACAGAGGAGGAAGCAGGCTCCCTGCTGAGCTGGATCCCAGGACCCTGGTACCATGACCTGAGCTGAAGGCAGAGGCTTTAACCCACTGAGCCACCCAGGCACCCCATGATTACTACAGCTTTTTAATAAATCTTGAAATCAGGTGGTATGAGTCTTCCAACTGTGTTCTTTTTCAGAAGTATTTGGGCCATTTTAGTTCCTTTTGCCTTTCCAGTAAGAATTTCCTAATGAGTTTGTTGATTTCTCAATTCCTGTTGGAACTGAGTTGTATTTATGAATCCTTGTGGGAAAAATCAACATCTTAGTCCATGAACACAGTATACTGGCATTAAAGAGGCCTTCCTTGGTCTGTTTGATTAGTTTTTGTACCTTTCAACACATATTTTGTTGGGCTCATTCCTGAGTAATCCTGTTTTTTGGTGCTATTGAAAATGGTGCTGTTTTTTAATTTAAATTTCCAGTTTTCATTGCTGGACTATAGATGTACGGTTGAATGTATTATGTGACCTTCTATGCTTTTTTGTAGATTCCTTAGGATTTTCTATGGAGATATTGTTTGCAAATAGAGACCCTTTTCTTTCTTCATTTCCAGGCTTGCTAACAACCTTTTTCTTACTTCATTATACTAAGTAGGGCCTCCAGTATGATGTCAAATAGTAGTAGTGAGCACACCACTACTAACTTTTTTGGGGGGAGGTATGTTTTACTTCTTTGGATTTACCTTTTACCTAGGTTTTTTTTGTTTTTTGTTTTTTTTTTAATATAATTTCCACTTTTTCCATGAGATTCTCCTCTTTAGGAAACACAGAGACTCACTACAACCATCTTGTCCTTAAGTTACTCAGCCTATTTCTAGCAGCTGCTTTGACGGCCTTGCCTGTTCATGTCAACTTCTGGGTGGTCTTGGGTCCACGTCTGACGACTGCCTTTGTCCTTGTCCACACGTCACGTTTCCATCTCCTTACATGGCCGGTATCTGCACGCAGGGTACTGCAGTTACGGTGAAGAGTGCCGGCTGACCTGCGCTTTGGTTGCTCGTGGTGCGGTCCGGGAGGCTTGGGTTACACTCCTCAGGCCCTGTCTGCTTTTGCCGGAGCACACTGTGCTTGTCCAGCAGTGCGGGCTGGAGTTCACAGGCATGGCCGTCAGCGGTTTCCCGGGAGAGGCCGAGGTGCCTACTGAGCCTCTTGAATTTGGCCGGACTCCTGCTGCAGACGGTTTCCCAGTGATGGCTGCCAAAGACAGACAAAAGCAGACATTGGTCAGAACATTAGCTGCCGGCAGTGGCAAGAGGAGCTGGGGAAGGCGAGAGGGGGCCGAGCATTTTGAGGGAAGACTGAGGAAGAGGAGGGGAGGGGCTCCAGGGATACTGGGATCAGGGACTGGTCAGGGCTTGCCCTCCGAGGAAGGAGGTCCCAGGTGGCCACCTCGGCCTCCGGCCCTCCACAGGTTCTCCTGAGTAGCAGGAGGTACAGACACATCTCAAAGGGATGGGGAGGGTTGGCACCTGTCAGCCCTTCTGAGGAAATGCTCACAGGAAGGTCAAGGGTCTCTGTCCGAAGCCGCCTAGAACAGACCGTGGCTTCTCCTGGTGGCCTTGAGCTTCCCCAGGCAGGCATTTTGAGGGGGTGAGTGTCATCCCTGGGAAGGGCCTCTCTGTGCAGAGGTTTGGGGAGGTGACATGCTACGAGTTTGCCGTTCTCAGGGGCAGCAGCCAAAACTGTGGTGTTTCTGTCCACCTTCTCAGGGTCGCTTTCCCCTGGATTGTGGGGCTCACTGTGCCATACAGGCTTGCCGAGAACTTGGCTCTCCCCTTGGGGCTCTTTCAGAATTTCTCCCCTCAACGTACAGCTGTAGCCCCCCAAACTCCCTTCTCTGGTTCCTCAAGCCGCACACACAGTGGCTTTCTGCCTGAGTTGCAGCCCTTCCTCCTGGACTGGAAAAGCTGTGAGGAAATGTGGATCTCCCATCCTCTTGGCAAATCCTCTTGGCCGATCCTCTTGGCAAAGCATCCAGTCCCTGTGGTTTCTGTTCTCTTCAGTGCCTTTGTGTTTATTATTTCGTATTTTTTCCTGGGCTGATCATTGTTACTTGCAAGTGGGTTAGTCCATGTAAACCACTCTGCCATGACCTGCAACGAGAGTGGCCCACTGTTCTTTTTTCCCCCAACTATTTATTATAAAAATATTCAGATATTTAGAAAAATAGGATATTAATGTGAACATCTGTTCACCTGCCACTTGGTACCTAGGACTGGAATTTTTTTTTTTTTTAAAGACAAGTTTTCTTGAATTTATCTGTTCTTTTTTTTTTTTTTAAAGACTTTTTTTATTTATTTGACAAAGAGAGATCAGAAATAGGCAGAGAGGCAGGCAGAGAGAGAGAGGAGGGAAGCAGGCTCCCCGCCGAGCAGAGAGCCCAATGCGGGACTCGATCCCAGAACCCTGAGATCATGACCCGAACTGAAGGCAGAGGCTTTAACCCATTGAGCCGCCCAAGCACCCAGGACCAGAAGTCTTTAGATGTCATTGCTTTTAGGCCCTTTCAGTAAGCAGAGTTAGGAAATAAATGCCTTTGGAAAGTCTTGAATTCTTATTGATATCTTCAAGTCAGATTTAACTTTTTATTTTACATCTGTACCCTCTAATGATGAAAATCTTGGTTTCTAATGACACTGTTCTATATCGAGATGAATTCAGAGAAGTCTGGTTTTCATCCCCACCTCTTCTATTCTTGGCTTCCTGTAGGTCATAACTTGTATTTGTTTTGGTTTTTCTGCCGTCATTTATTTCTTTTATTTTATGAACAGAATATACATGTATTCATATTTACCTCTCCTTCTTACAAAGACACAGCATATTGTAAACATGAAACCTTGCTTTTGTATTTTATCATGAATATTTTAAAAATAGAGGAGATGGAGTGCCTAGGGGTACAGTCGGTTAAGCATCTGCCTTTGGCTTGTGTTGTGTCATGATCTCAGGATCCTGGTCCCAGGATCCTGGGAAGGAGTCTGCTTCTCCCTCTTCCTCTGCCTTCATGAGCTCTCTCTCTCTCCAATAAAGAAAGTCTTTAAAAAAATAAAATAAAAATTAAAAAAATGCAGGACATTTATCTCTGCTTTTTTGAGTCACAGACATAATTTTAAAAATTACTGATGTGTTATTGGTTATATGTTTTTTAACTTTTTACATGTTTTAGAATTTTATCTTTGTATCTTTTACCTGTTATCCAGCTGAGTTGAAATATATAATAACATAAATGTAATAAATAACATTGATGAGTTTAAGGTGTACAGTGTGATGATTTGATCTATATTGACAGTCTTTTTTTTATCTTTTACCTTTGGTCTGACTATAAAAGACAGATGTTCATCTAGAATTTGTTAGAATAAATTAAATTAGTAACAGTTATCATACCTCTAAGGTTCATTATTTTATGGTTTTGTTTTTTAAACCAGGCATTGTTTTGTCTTTTAAAATTTTTACAGATTGAAGATCCAGAATGCTTCTGGGTTATTATAAAAGGATGTAGTCCCTTTTTAGATCATGAAGTTGATTATCAAAAACTAAATAGTGCCATGAATGACTTCTATAATAACATGTGTCAAGATATAGAAATAAAACCGTTAATGTTGGAAGAAGGGCAGGTATGTGTCTACATGTGTTTTAAGCACTGTGTCTTGAAATACTGCTTAAAATGTACACATTTTGGTGACAGAAGCTTTTAGGGTGTTTTAATTGCTCATAATACTGCCTTGTGTTAGGTTCTTTTGGCTGCACGAAATTTGGGCTGGTTCTGGAAAGCAGAGGTTGTAGAAGATTCTAGTAGGGCAACGGGAGATGGAATGTCATCCAAATTCAGGCATTGGGCTGTCCTCCTAGGGCTGGGAACCGGAGGCTCTTCTGAATCTAGTCTAGATCTGCCACGGGTTTGGCGGCCTCAGCTGAGGGGGCATAGGGGTTTTCAGTCCAGGGCCAGTGCCTCCCTTTTGCGACTCATCACTGTGGCCAAGTCACGCTGGGTCATTTTCCTTGCCTTACGGTCACAGCCCCTTCTTCCTTTCTTGCCGCCTTGGCTCCTGGGCCCATTGTCTCATTCTCTCTGCAAGTCAGTCACTTTTCAGAAGAGTTTGAATTTTTCTACTGGGAAAGTTTTATAAACTATGAGAAACATTAGAAATAATTGGAACACCCCTCCCCTTTCAAACAAAATCTTCATTAACAACATTATTTTTTTCCATACCATTGACTTGGTGAAGTGAGGAAATCCAGTCAGTTGTCCTTTTCAAATACTCCACATTTTGGGGAGCCTGAGTGCCTCCCTGTGATGGTGCTGAACTTTCCACCCCCTCTCCAGGGGGTGCCCGTCCGCCTTTCCTGCAGATGAGGCACCATCCCATGACTAGCACCGCCTGAACAGCCCTTCTGTTTAACCTTCCCAAACAGTCACTTTCACATGCCTTCTGTGTCCAGAGGTCTGTGTGGTTTTTCTCTCCTCTTCCATTTTTTAAAAGACTTTAACTATATTCCATATTCCACGGCTTTAAATATATTCCATCAGCTGTCCTCATTGTTCTTTATGCTTTAATTGCCCCCTTTTGGGTTGGTGGAAGCCCTATACGCCACCAGTTCAAAGCCAGCTGAACTGCTATCTGTTTAAACCCTCCACCCTTTGGCAAGATTTCTCTGCGGTTATTTGACTTTGGAGTTATGGGAGGCTCGCAAGCCCATCCCTTGCAAAGTGGCGGCTCTGTGGTGTCCGGGTTCAGTTCCCGAGTGTGGCAGTCTCCTCTCTGCTGGCTTCTTCCCGGTTGGACACAGCTTTCTCCCCACGGGGCCCTTTCTGAGCCTGTGGTCGGTGTCTGGTTTGCCCGTCTGGGTCAATGTCGAGTCTGCTCTGGCCAAGCAGCCCCATGGGACGGTGGGTTGGTCAGGTGGCTGTCACTGCTGTGGGGCAGTTTCCCTAGAGTGGGGCTGCAGGCACTCACTGATTTCTGGAGTCATTCAGTGAGTAGTTGTTGGAGGCTTCGTGCACAGCAAGCACAGTTATAGGTGTTGGGCACATGCTGGTGCAGAAGACAGCCCGTCCTGGAGCTGAGGTGAGCCTGGGTGGGGATTTCACAGGGGTCTGGCCACGTGCTCGACACCCATTCGTAAGCTTTGTTTTCTGACTTAAGAAGGCAAAGTAATGCATTTTCCTTGTTTTACTTTCAAAAGCCTGTCCTTATTTAAGGAGTGAGCGTGACTGGGGGAGGAAAGCCTGAAATAGGACCTGGCTGCCCTGTGCTCTGGTTACTGCCCAGCAGGGGCCGGTGCAGGCAGCCCCAGCCGCCTCCCCCCCTTTCCTCTTCTGGAAGGTAGAATGTGGGCAGAGATGGTTTGGGGGTATCTTTTTGTTCTCTCCCTCGACGGAGGTTTTAACGCCAAGGTTTCTCTTCTATAGGTCTGTGTGGTGTATTGTCAGGAACTGAGGTGTTGGTGCAGGGCTGTTATTAAGTCCATTGTGTCTTCGGCCGACCATTACCTGGCAGAATGTTTCCTTGTGGATTTTGCCAAGTACATCCCTGTGAAATCTAAAAAGTACGTATGTATTTATTTCTTCTTCTACTTTTTAGGGAGACAGATATCCGTTTTGAAGGAGAAGGTCCATTTTCACAGTGAGAGGATAGAGGTCAGAGAACTAGAATATTCTTAGCTTCCCATGGGGACGGCTTGCAGATTCCAGTTCTATACGCAGTCAGTGTAGGGGCTGGTAGTTGCAGTGAGGACCTGGGCAGCTGGGCCCTCCTTCTACCGTCCTTTCTGGGCAGAGCATGTGCTCACCCGGCCTCCCCTCCCAGCCTGTTCCTGTGATGGAGTGCGTCCTCCTGGAGGCTGTGCTGCAGGAAACACCCTACCTGGAGGCAGAAGGTCGTCTGGTCCCCACAGAAGGGGTGGGTGCTGGTGCAGCCTCAAGTAGGGGGAGCAGAGCGCCTGTGCAAATAGTCCTGGTGTTCTTCCTTAGCAGAGTGAGGGCATGACCACAGCCACAGAAGGTGGGGAAATGGTTCCAGAGTGGCCTTCCATTGGCTCCAGGAGCACCCATTAACAGTTCATTAGAGGGGCGCCTGGGTGGCTCAGTTGGTTGGACAACTGCCTTCGGCTCAGGTCATGATCCTGGAGTCCCGGGATTGAGTCCCACATCGGGCTCCCAGCTGCACGGGGAGTCTGCTTCTCTCTCTGACCTTCTCCTCGCTCATGCTCTCTCTCACTGTCTCTCTCTCAAATAAATAAATAAATAAATCTTAAAAAAACAAAACAAAACAAAAAAAACACAGTTGATTAGAAAACACCAGCAACACATCAGACTTGGTGTTTGTGATAATTTTCCATAGTTTCCTGTTCCAGAGTAAGAGAATATCAGTTTATTTTTTTATTTTTAAAAAGAGTTTATTTATTTGACAGAGACACAGAGAGAGGGGGAACAGAAATAGGGGGAGTGGGAGAGGGAGAAGCAGGCTCTCCACAGAGCAGAGAGCCCAATGTGGGGCTCGATCCCAGGACCCTGGGATCATGACCTCAGCCAAAGGCAGATGCTTTAGAACTGAGCCACCCAGGCGCCCCAGGATATCAGTTTAATAATTAAATGAGGACCCTTCTTCCAAAAGAGTATTTTTGTAGTAAGAGTAAAGCATTTCATGGCAGAAGGACTTCTCAAACATTGGGAATTCGCAGATACTTAAGAAAAAAAGTAGATGCCTTTGTAGCTTGTGATTCTGCATCTTTATAACCAGCCTTGTTATCAAAGTAAATATTGTGTTTAATTGTTTGGGAAGATTTTTAGTATTCGGAGTTTTGGGCAAGAGAAGCCCGTGGTTCAGTAGTGTGCAGGGAGGCTTGAGGGGCAGTCAGGACCGGCACCTTTTTCTGAACTGTGGAGATGAGGTGGCGAGGCTGCCCATTCAGGGCTTCCAGATCCGCTTCTGTCGAAATGGTATGCACAGGCGGGCTGTGGTTGGCCTGAAGAATGGAAATAAAAGTGCTTGAGCAACAGACTTATCAAATCTCAGCCCCTCTTTTGGTACAGAATTGATAAATACTAACTATAAAAACATCTCAAAAAACACAACATATATGCTCATTTATAGAAACTCATTGGGGTTGTGTATTAAAATTTGTAATTTAAAAATCTTAAGTAGAATTGGCTTCACAGGCTTGTTCATTATTTCCTAGTGTTTCTGAGACTGAGAAGCCTTATTAGACATGATTTTTCTAATACTTCAACCCCCATATCATGAAGTTTTAACACCAAAGATACTCTGAATATCCATGCTTGTACTCTTTTTTTTTCCCCAAGGTTTTATTTATTTATTTGACAGAGATCACAAGTAGGCAGGGGGCAGGCGGAAGCAGGCTCCCTGCTGAGCAGAGAGCCCAATGCGGGGCTTGATCCCAGGACCCTGAGATCATGACCTGAGCCGAGGGCAGAGGCTTAACCCACTGAGCCACCCAGGCACCCCCATCTTATGCTTTTATACATGAGAAGAGTAAGACTGGGGCACAGGTCTGCCCGCTCTCTCTGCTGCTGGTGGCTGTATTAGAAACAGAAAGAACCGGTTTGGGTGTGTTTTAGGTATGTCAGTTACCAGGAGAGTGTACTTTAAAGAAATCTGCTCTATAGAAGTCCGCTTTGTAAAGCAAATGTTTCTGTTTCACTGTGAAGCATCAGAGTGGCAGTGGAAACCTTTATGCAGCTTCCCTACCGAGCGAAGAAATTCAGGCTGTACTGCACCAAGCCTGTCACGTTGCACATTGACTTCTGTGAAGACAGCGCTGACATCGTGTAAGTACCGCTGGTGGGGGATGCTGGAGCAGGAGTAGAAGTCTGAAATTGAGTGTCTGAGGTTTGTGTGGAATCCATTCCCCTGGAGAAGCGCTAAGAGATACCAGGTCTCCTGTTCTTCAGGAGACCTCGGAGTCGGTGTGTCGCCCCTGGCTCTGAGCGGAGCTCCCGGGGTACCCCCCTTCCAGACTGCAGTCGAGGGGTTTTAGAGGGGGGCTGAGGTCTGTGTTCTGCAACTTCTTTTAATTTGCAAAAAGTAATAAATTAACTGTAAAGAGAAAGGCTGGAACACAGGATCATGGAGCATTTAAAAAAAAAAAGTCCATTGCATTTTTCTCCAGCCTTCCCTTCCCCGCCCCCCCACCCCCAGGCCTCTGGGACCTGTTCAGGCTCTGAACTTGGAGACCTCATTCAGTGCTTTATATGGGTTCATTTGTGTGGAGCCTTCCTTCATGAAAATTAGAACCTACAGCGTCATTTGCAGATTTAACCCAAGAGTGTGCTGAAGCTCTTCGCCAGTGCACGTTCTTACTGCCTTCTACTGTCACGCTTTGGGGGTGAATGTAGCTGGCTATTGCTGTATGCAACTGTTCCTCTCTGGAGAGCCAGCTGCAGTGTTTGCAGACCACTGTGCGCTGCACATTCCTGTAAGCATATGCATCAGTCCAAATAAAACATGGTGTGGAGATGTGGACATGCATGCCTAAATGCACGTATCTGGCCAGCCCCTGTCTTCGCCCCGTTTTCCTAGTCTTGGCCCACTTTGCCAGTGTTTGTGCAGGACTCATCACGGTCCCCACACTGGGCACTGCTGTGTCAGGGCTATGGCTGTCTGGACTTAGTGCTACCTGAGGTCCTGGGGAGCGCTCCCCTCCCCCTAGGACTATGGGGTTAAGGGAAGAAACACTGGGCACAGCACAGTTCTGCCTTAACTTGCATGTCCTGGTGATGTTGCATTTTGTTTTCAGAACATAGAAGGCACCCCTCTTATGAATGCTTTTGCAGGATCTATGGAGACCCTCCATTCCCTCTCCCTGCTCGCCCCAGCACCTGTCATTCCCTTGCGATGGTAAACTCATGGCCCTGTGGCCGGCCTGAGAAGCTGCAGTAATAGATGCTGAGCCTGCTTGTCCCGGCTGATGCCAGCATGCCCCACCAGGCTCCCTGCGGCCCCCCACACCCTCTTCCCCCTCAGAGACTCTGGAAGAGTGGGTCCCTCACACAGCAGCAACCCCTGCCTCCCACCTGTCCCTCTTCCAGAATAGCCAGCTGCTCACCCCGCACTCTGGTGCCAGTCTGTCCATGCCCAGCTCTCCCTCAGTGGCCCCCTCTTGTTCTCGACCCCTCTGTGTGACCACATTCTCCAGCTGTGGACACACCTTCCGTGCAGACACATGCTGTCCCTTCGTGTGGGCAGTGCATCTAGAATGTCTGTCTCAATATGTGTATTACGGGGGTCATAGATTTTGCCGAGTGGCTCTCCAGAAGGACTAGCGGTGTATGCTCCCATCACCAGCCTACAGAGAGTGCTGCTTTTCCACGCAGCGTTGCCTGTCATCGAGCTTTTCCACTTTTGCTTGTTTGCTGTGTGAAGATGGTATTTTGTTTTAATTTGTATTTTTCTAACTTGTGAAGTTAAGTATCTCTTCATGGGGTTATTTGTGTAGGTGTGTGTGTGAGAGAGAGAGAAACAGAAAGACACCTTGACTGAATGACTGGTTTACCTTTGGATAGCCTAGATTGATTTTTCTTTTGGTCTATTTTCTTATTAGAAATTTACTTCATTTCTTCTTTTTTTTTTTTAACTAACTAGGTAATTTCTTTGTGTGTACCAAGGGTTTAGAACTGCTGATGTAATTTTTTTTTAACTTTTAGGAATCCTTTGTGATTTTCTTGAAGTAATGTGCTTAATATCTTTTTTAATAAAATAAAATAATACATTCACCTAGGCATGGGGCTAGGGGCTTTATGTATTACCTCATTTAATCCTTAAAGCAGCCCTTAGAGGATGATGGTGGCATCAAACCATCATTGATCTGGGAAATCAAACCAGCAGAGAAATGTAAAAACCTAGCACTCTTCCATTTATTATGTTATTATTGCTCCTTGCTTCAGAATACTGGTTTCTCTTCATCTTCCACTGCCTACAGCTCTTCTTATGATTTCCTTCCCAGAGCACAGGGAGGGGCAAGATGATAGAATGTGGGGACAGAGGACAGGTGTCGACAGGGCAGGCATACCGGTAGACACTGGCCAGTGGCTCTCCCACAGCCTCTCTTTCCCTGTTGGTCTCCCCATCACAAATGGAGCCCTTGCCAGCCTGCATGCACAGCATCCCTGCCCCCGGGGGCTTGTGTTTGGCTGGGGAGAGAGATAGGTCCTGGGTCACTGGGGACACCAGTGCTGGGGCAGGTGATGCCCTGGTGACAGGCATGGGCTGCTCAGGAAGCCCCAGGATGGACCTGTTCTTAGTCTCTGCACTGGGTGCAGGCGGCAGTGGTGAGGGGAGCCCGTTGTGGGGTGTGGGTGGGATTGTCATCCCCAAAGCGGAGCCACGCATCGTATGTTCAGCATGTAATATCAGGAACGGCCAGCACATGGCTATGAGGTGGTATTGGCGTCCTAGCCTCTGATTTTTATTTGGTAAGGTTGCATCTGTTTACCGTTCCAGACCTACCAAGAAGTGGGACAGCGCAGCGACTCAGTACTTCCAGAACATCCTAAAAGGTGAGGCAGGTGCATTATTGTCGTAGCCTGCTTTGAACTGATGCCCAGGCCGGTTTGTCTTTCCATCAGGGCGAGGAGGTTTGAGATAGGCGGATTCGGCTTCTGGCCTCACCTCATGGGGGTTCATCTGTTACCTGGGACTCCTCCTGCCCTGTGTCACAGTGACTCTGCACCCGTGAATGTTTGGGGGTGGATGTGGACATCAGTATTGAGAGCTGAAAGGAGAAAGGGGCTGTTTGGCTGAGGGGCCCTTCGTTTGCGTGGGAGCCGCGCCCTGCCAAATGCACATGCGTTTCCCCCAGCAACAGGTGATGGAAGCTGAGCTTTTCTTGCGGATGCTGATGGTGTCGTGGGCATTGTTGCCAGTTTCGGATGTGCAGCCTGTCTCAGAGCAGCTGTGCAGCGTGTTGTCCATATTGTCTGTTGCTGCCAGTGAATTACAGCTTCACCTGCCGTCTGTCCTGACCCCCGGCAGACAGGGGCCAAGTCCCTGTACTGGCCCTCTAGGCTGCTCTGAGGAGAAGCGGGTGTGAAATGCCTGGGGTGCTGGCTTGTCTCCTCCACCACACCGCTCTCTGGCCAGAGGAGCAGCCCGATGCTGGGCCCTGGGGGAAATGGGAGGTTGGGAGGGCCTCTGGCTTTGGAGTCTCTGACCTTGTGAGCCTGGGAGGGGCAGGGAGTGGGGGAGGGAGCAGAGCACCAGGGACGACATCCTGCCCTGAGGCTTCCCTGTAGCCTTCTCCGAGTCCAGCCTCCTGGACTGGACAGGGACAGCTGTGAAGTGAAGGACTGAGCCCAGGGCCTGCAGGGTCCCTGTGCCCAGAGCTGCTGTGTGGGTGCTGGGTTCCGAGTCGATGAGCGCTCTGATGGGGTGTTTGCAGGGAGCAATGGACTCGGGTGAAAGACTGAGCAGGAAGTGGATTTGGGGGTCGCTGGAAGGGAAGAGGGCCAAGAACAGCCGGTGGAGGTGTTGTGGGGGGCGGGAGGCCGCAGCTGTGGAGTTGGGGGTGGAGGGTATGTGCCGACTTCACCCCAGAGAGCCTTCTCCTCCAGCTGTTAGCTGTGGTGACCCTGTGTGACCCCAGGTGGTCAGCGCAGATGATTAGGTGGAATAATTGTTTCAGTATCAGCTGATTTATTTTTTTTCACTTATGTTATTTAGCAACCACCCAGGTGGAAGCCAAATTATGTGCTGTGGAAGAAGATGCTTTTGAGGTCTACCTTTATGCAACTATAAAAAATGAAAAAGTGAGTGAAATAATTGTATTTCAGAAATGTTGTATCCTTATTTAAATTATTTTAACAAAACAAAGTAAACACCAAGGAAAAGAAAGCCATTCACACAGCATGGAAGGTTTTTCTGTTTTGTTTCTTTTGGAGTGAGGGGAGAGGCGAGGGAGAGAATCTCAGCAGGCCCCATGCCACCGCGCAGGGCTGATCTCGTGAGCCCGGGATCCCGATGTGAAACCAAGAGTCAGACGCTTAATGGACTGCACCACCCAGGCACCCCAGGCCTTCTCCATTTTCAGTTGGAACTCTGTACAGAAGAACTGGCCCATCGCCCCCACTTACTAATTGGTTCAGTAATGTATCTTAGTGAGGACTCTTGGCTGTTGGTTTTACTTTAGGGAATAGACTCCATTACCGTCATCATTTTTTTGTTCAGATCGTCCCAGATTTGGCCATTAGCAGCTTCAGAGTGGCTTGTGTGTCCTTTCACTGTGCCCCATCATCGCTGGGAACTTGCTATTTTTGGTGCCACAGATGCTTTAGGCTAATTTTGTTGTTCTCCAGCCCAGCCCTAGAATCAACCACTTCTCCAAGAAGAGTGGTGTCCAGAGAGCAAAACTGGGGCATGAGATGTGCTTCCTACTGCTGGGGTGTCAGTGGTTGTAGGCCCACTCCGCAGACAGGAAGTACATGTACGTGGAGTCGCCTGTGGCCACACAGATTGATGCCTGGATCTGCCTGTCTGTACGTGTATCTATCTGTCTGTCTGCACATGTGTTAAGAGCTCTGGTATCAGGGCATCTGGCTGGCTCAGCGTCTGACTCTTGATTTTGGCTTAAGGTTGAGAGATCAAGCCCCCTGTTGGGCTGCATGCTGGGCGTATAGCCCGCCTAAGAGTCTCTGCTCCCCGGCTCATGCATGTGTGCACTCGTTCTCTCTCTCTCAAAAAAAATAAAGGAGCTCTTGTACCTCTCACTCCCCATTACTTGTCTTGACACATGTTTCTAGTAGTGAGAAACCTGCACTTGGTAGATATACTTAATTTGACTAATCCTAATATTCTCATAAAGTAATTCCAGAATTGCTAACTCACAATTCCTGTGAAAAAGAAGTTTGTCTAAAGGCAAAAGCATGCAGCCAAAACAGTATTCTGAAGTTACTTAGGTTAGTTCTTTTCTTCCACTCCCTCCTTCACTGTGATGATGTTACTTATTTGTAGTAAGATTCGCTCACTATACTTTGTGGGGCATTTTGGGATCCCCCACGGCCTTGTCTGTTTCACCTGTGGCTTTTCATTGCTTATTTTGCAGTTTGGTAAAACTAACAAAATGCTGGCAGTTGGACCGGTCTGGTGAAACATCTTTTTTTTATTTTTAAATTTTTAAATTTTTTATAAACATATATTTTTATCCCCAGGGGTACAGGTCTGTGAATCACCAGGTTTATACACTTCACAGCACTCAACAAAGCACATACCCTCCCCAGTGTACATAATCCCACCCCCTTCTCCCAACTTCCCTCCCCCCAGCAACCCTCAGTTTGTTTTGTAAGATTAAGAGTCACTTATGGTTTGTCTCCCTCCCAATTCCACCTTGTTTCATTGATTCTTCTTCTACCCACTTAAGCCCCCATGTTGCATCACCACTTCCTCATATCAGAGAGATCATATGATAGTTGTCTTTCTCTGCTCGACTTACTTCGCTAAGCATGATACACTCTAGTTCCATCCATGTTGTCGCAAATGGCAAGATTTCATTTCTTTTGATGGCTGCATAGTATTCCATTGTGTATATATACCACATCTTCTTTATCCATTTATCTGTTGATGGATGGTGAAACATCTTTAAACTTCTCTGTTGACCTCCTTCTCTCTTCTTGCTTTTCGAGTAGGTCCCTTTCCCTCTGTGCCGGTACTTCTGGTGGGGGAGTGAAGAGGGTATGCATATTAGCAGAGCAAACATATGGCGGACGTGTGAGGTCATCACTGCCAGAAAAACAGCGCCTGGCATCCTTTTCCAGCTCCCTAAGGAAGCACAAAGATTTCCCAGGATTTTTCTCTTCTTGGCTTGGCTTCTTTCATGCAGCGAAGTTATTTTTAGCACATATCCACGTTGTCCCTTGTATTGTCAAACACTCTTCTCTTGTCTGGATGTATTACAGCGGATTTACCTGTTCATGTCTTTTGGACATTTGAGTTGTGGCCAGTTTGGGGCTGTTATAAATGAAGTTGGTATGAATATTCGTGTATAGTTCTTCCTGTGAACCCTTGCATTCGTTTTTCTTGGATGAGTGCTTAGGAGTCAAACTTCTGGATGGGATTGTACTTAGTAAGAGGCTGCCAGATGGGTTCTCCAAAGCGGTGAACTGCCGTACAGTCCGGTCAGCAATGGATGACAGCCCCAGTTCCTTCATGTCCTCTTCAGGGCTTGGATGGCTACTGTGATGGGCCTGAACTGGGGTATCATTGTGGTTTAACTTTGCATTTCCCTAGTGACTACGACAATGAGTATCTCTTCATACGCTATTTGCAATCTGTGTATCTTCTTTGATGAAGTGTGCATTCAGATCTTTACCCCATTTTGGGGGTAACTTTTTTTTTTTTAAAGATTTTATTTATTTATTTGACACAGATCACAAGTAGGCAGAGAGGCAGGCGGAGGGGGGGTGGGAAGCAGGCTCCCCACTGAGCAGGGAGCCTGATGTGGGGCTTGATCCCAGAACCCTGGGATCTACCTTTGACCTGAGCCAAAGGTAGACACTTAACTGACTGAGCCACCCAGTTGCCTTGAAGAAGACTTCTCTTTTATGAACTGGGGACTGGCAGAGGCGCCCCCCCTTCATCTCTTAATAGTGTCTTTTGAAGAGTAGAAGTTTTTAAATTTTGATAGTCTAAAATTTAAATTTTGAATTTTTATCAGGTTTCCTTTTATGATTGGTGCTTTGTCTTTGTCATCCCCCTAGATCTTTGCCTGGCAAAGTCATGTTAGCTCCTTGATGCTTTGTTCAAGAAGATATTTCTTGGGGCGCCTGGGTGGCTCAGTGGGTTAAAGCCTCTGCCTTCGGCTCAGGTCATGATCCCAGGGTCCTGGGACCGCATCGGGCTCTCTGCTCGGCAGGGAGCCTGCTTCCTCCTCTCTCTCTGCCTGCCTCTCTGCCTACTTGTGATCTCTGTCTGTCAAATAAATAAATAAAATCTTAAAAAAAAAAAAAGAAGAAGAAGAAGAAGATATTTCTTATGTTTTATACAGATTCTACTGATTTTCTTACCGGGAGCGTTGGCCAGAAGTATCTAGTCCACCATTACCAGAGAAGGAGTCAAGAGATCAGTTTCTATCAGATTATGTTCTATAAAATAATTTTTTCTGAAGATTGAAATTTGGGGTTAAGTTTGGGATATTTTGTGAACAGTCACTTGACTGTATTTGTCTTGTTCATGAAATGTTGCAAATTGTGCAGGTCTGTGTTAATGACGATCTGGTTGCGAAGAACTTTGCTCGTTACATATCACCCAAGGAGAATAAAAACATGGATTCTGTAGAGAAATCAAGTTTGAGTACGAAGTCAGCATCCTTCTCCAGGAGACTCAGTCCAGCACTCACTCTCTGGCCAATGTTCTTACAAGGAAAAGATCATCAAGGAATGGAAAGTGAGTGGATTCTCACCAATGGGTGTTTCTTTTAAACTGTCTTATTTATATGAATCTTGTCATACTGATGTGAGTCGTACAAACCTTTCCCCACATGCAGGCAGGGACTTGGGCTATTAGTTGAACCCTGGTGGGCGTGTGACAGGCTTTGAAGTCCTGACCTGGCTTGCTTTTATGAGAATGGCGGAAAACTGTCCTCAATTTCTTCTTAACATGGAGTTAAATTTTCAGAAGTCCAGAAGTTCGTAATTGAAAGATGTTACCCAATCAAAGTCAAATGTTAACCGTTTTAGACCCTTTTCAGAAGGTCTGTTTATTAGGAGGGAAATGTGAGAAGAGACCTCCTTGGACAGTGGAAACAATCAGAGGGGTTTCTTTCTGAGTTCTGTTCTTCACTCGTTCACGTTGCTTTCCTGCCCCGTTAGGTTTCTCATGACCTTCCAAGCAAAAGCAGGAGCTGAAAGAGTATGCCGCTGAGTTTTGCATTTGTCATTTGGGTTTTATTTCATGCTTTAATCCTGAATTGTGTTCTTTCTGTCAGATTCACATGGTTTAACTTTTCTGGCTCAGTCCCTCCAGCATCCGTGGCCCAAGGGTGTTGTTGGTGACCTTGGGCCAACTGCTATGATCCTGGGTAAGTTTACTTGCTTGCCTTACTTATGTATAGCTGGCATAAAAGAACATTCTCAACTCTGTAAAGATTAGAAGGGCTGTGTAGAAGGGCTGTGCTGATTCTCTCTCCCATCTCATGGAACCAATTGATGATGCAGGTGCTGACAGAAATAGCCTGGCCTTGTGGTCCTCACTTAGAGGATTTTTAAAAAGGATTTGTTTCTGTATTAGAGTGTGTGCACATGTGAGCAGAGCCAGCCCGGGTGGGGGGCAGAGGGAGAGAATCCCAAGCAGACTCCCTGCAGACCCATGAAATCGTGAGCTGAGCTGAAATCATGAGTTGCACACTTAATCCACTTAAGCCACCCTGGCGGCCCCTTAGAGGATTTTACTGTAAAGAACACACATAACAGGACTGTATTTATGTGCAGAGCTGATTTATTCCAGCCCAGCCATCCGCAAGTGATGATTATGTGTTCTCAGAGTATATGTATGGATTTGTGAGTGATTTTCATTTTAAGCAGTGGGGCACATACAAGCAAGAGGCATTTAGGAGGGTAGGAACCCCTAGTGTTTAACTCCATATCTCCAAGGTACATAATGGATTGCAGTTGTTGGACCAGAGTGGGCTCTGCCAGCCGCTTTGATTCTCGGGCACGCTCTGGTCATTCCTGCACTACTTGCTTCTTCCGCTAGGCGCGGGGTACACCGAGTGTTTCACACACGGAACATCGTAGCCTCAACTAAGTTAAAGCTTTTGCCTTCAAAATTACTTCCTACATTAGTGTTGTGTTTAATTACTTTTTAATGTTGTCTATCATAGAAAAATACAGATAATCAAAGGTTTAAAAACCTGTCATTTTTAATAGCTACTTACTGACATGTTAGGGTCTTGCTTTCCAGAGTTCTCCACTCCTGAGGGTTGTGGGTGACATTTTTACTTTACAGAAATTGGATTCCATACATACCTCTGTGGAGTGTTTTCAGTTAACGTATGGAGGAACTTCTAGGTCACACGTGTCCAGGATCACGTGACTTTAAGGACATGCACTCTGATGTGAGACAGATGGGATCTTGGTGTCCCTCCTGCTGGGTGATGGAGGGAAACGCTGTTCCCATCACAGTCACTTGATTAAATGGGGGATCCATAGACCCAGCTGACGTGGCCCTGCCCCTGGCCTGGGGCCCACATGGTACATTCCCCCCCCCCATTATTTCTGATGTGTCTCCTGTAGGGGTCCCAGCCGAGTGTTTCTCCTGAAACGTGCCCCTGTGTCTGAAGGAAGAAATAAAAATGGAAATAAAGATACATGCCTGCATCTACTGGAGCAGGAGAAACACCAGGCATTTTATGTAGTGTGCGGACACTGCCCAGCCTTCCGTCATGTGAATATGTCATGGGTTTTTTTTGTTTTGTTTTGTTTTTGTTTGTTTGTTTAAGTAGCCCCAGGTTGTTGGACAGTAGCCGTTTCCCACTTTTCTTACCGTGGTCAGTGTCAAGATCCATTGTGTGTGTCTTTGGGTGATGGTAAAGGAAAGGGAAGCTGATGGGAGATGTCACTGATGGTCATGTGAAAGCAAGATTACTAGGTGCTCCTTACCCAAGCACAGATTTCCTTTTCCTTGGAATCGTGGGGAGAAGGGATTTCAACTGTATGTTTTGGTACTTCTCTTTGAAGTTGTCTTATGTTTTTGAAATCAAAGTATAATACTTTGTTAATACTTGGTTAAACAATCAAATAGTGCAGAACTAATGAAAAGTGATGAGAAGTAATTTTCTCTTTCTGGCCTCTTCTCACCTCAGGCTGTTCCTGCGAGGTAAACCTTTATCGTTCCCTTTACCTTTTTATTTGGATGGTTGTCTTTAGATTTTGAAACCTTTACAATTAATTAATTTTCAGTTATAATTTACCATTTCTAGGCTTATCAGTTCTAGACTCTGTCTTTTTTTTTTAATATTTTATGTATTAATATGTTTGCAGCCCTAACCATCCCCGGTGTGACTGTATTTAGGGATAGAGTCTTTAAGAGGTATTTAGTTCTGGGAGTGGAGCCCTAGTTCAGTAGGGCTGGTGCCCTTGTTAAGAAGAGGAGGAGACACCAGAGGGCTTCCTCTCCTCCATGTGAGGACACACAAGAGGGCAGCCTTTTCCAAGCTAGGAGGATAGCTTCTAGATGTGACTTGAGATCTGTCTTCTTTTCTTATATACACATTTAATGCTGTAAGTTGCCTCCCAAGTACTGTTTTCACTACATCCCACAAATTTTGATAAGCTGTATCATAATTTTCATTCAGTTTAAGCTATTTTTAAATTTCTCAAGATTTCTTCTTGATCCAAGTGTAATTTAGAAGTGTGTTATTTAATCTCTAAGTGCTTGGGGATTTTCCCAGCTATCTTTTTGTTTCTGAATTAGTTTGATTCCATTATGGTCTGAGAGCATAACTTGTGTAGTTTGTATTCTTTTAAATTTTTCACGTCTTTTTATGGCCATATTGTGATGCTCTCTTGTTAGGCACATCTGCCTTAAGGACTTCTCAGTCCTCTGGGAGAATTGACTCCTTTATTGCTATGTAATTAATGCCTCTATCCTTCATAGTTTTTCTTGTTATGAACTCCACTTTGTCTGAAATTAATGTAACTACTTCAGCTTTCTTTGGTTAGTGTTAGTATGGTGTATCTTTCTTCATCTCTTTATTTCTGTCTTTATATTTGAAGTGTGGACACATGTAGTTGGTTGGGCCTTGTTTTTGTTCACTCTGACAACGTCTTTGATTGGTGTATTTATACCATTGCCATTTAAAGTGATTATTGGTAGAGTTGGATTAATATTGACCCCCTTTTTTTTTAAACAATTTTCTATTCATTCCCTTGTGTTTTGCTGCTGTTTTTGTCTTCCACTCTTTCTGTGCTATCTGTAGTTGTAATTAAGCATTTCATATGATTCTGTTTTCTTTCCTTTCTTAACATATTGGTTATACTTCTTTTTCACTTAGTTTAGTGGTTGCCTTAGGGTTTACAATATGCTTTTACAACCAGTTCAAGTCCACTTTTAGATAACACTGTACCACTTCGCAGTGCAAGTATGATAACAAAATATTCCTAATCCCTACCTCTTGTCCTTTGCACTTTGCATTGTTGTCATTCATTGACCAACAAATGGGTTTATTTGGGAATAGTAGAGAATTGCAATTCAGGACAGGCAACTACAGCAAAACGATGTGGAGATCCAGAGTACAAAGAAGAAGATGGCTCTTTTACAGAGGAAAAGGGGGGACTTGGGAGGGGCTGTTATAAACAAAAAGTCTGTTGGAATAAAGGGGGAATCCAAAGTGTAGTGGCTTTTCATTCACTGAGTTGTGACAGTCTCTCATTGGCTGGGCTGTTGCTGGGCAAGAAGAAATTCTGGGTTTCTTCCTGTTGGAAAATGCAAGGTGCATCTCTTCCTGTTGGGTCCACAAGGGGCTGTGAGGGCTGCTACAGCCTGAGAGCTCCCCCTTCTGGCTCCCCTACTCCGATCTTATATTAGGTTATTAATGTTATTAGGATTATTATTTCCACAAATGGTTTATTTTTCTTCTTTCTCAGGTACATATTTTAGTACTTTCAGAAGGGGATTGTGGGTAATAGATTTTAACATCTGCTAATAGTTAAACCAGATACGGTATTCCAGGGTCGTTCTTTATTTTCCTCCAGCAGTGGAGATAGTGGTTCATTTTCTCCTCATCTGTCAATCTGTTGGTTTTTCTTTTGTAAGTAATTACTATGTTCTGTTGATGTTTTTTTAGATTTTTCTCTTTGTCCTTGATAATTTTTCAGTTTCTTTACAGTGTGTCTAAGAGTGGATGGTTCAGATTTATTTGTTAACACATGGAATTTTTTAATTGCAGAATTCATGTCTAACTTAAATTTCTGAAAAGCATTAGATATTAACATTTTAAAAAATGTTTTCCTCTTTCCTCTTAGATGTAGATTAGGGTTTCTTCATTTATCATCTATTTTTTTTCAAAGATTTTATTTATTGATTTGACAGAGAGAGATCACAAGTAGGCAGAGAGGCAGGCAGAGAGAGAGGAGGAAGCAGGCTCCCTGCTGAGCAGAGAGCCCGATGCGGGACTCGATCCCAGGACCCTGAGATCATGACCTGAGCTGAAGGCAGCCGCTTAACCCACTGAGCCACCCAGGTGCCCCTATCATCTATTTTTCATAGCTTTCTTTGCTTTTACTTCTTATTTCTCTGGACTCAGTTTTGAAAGTTTTTCTTAATTCTTTAAATTACTTCTTTTCTCTTAGCTTTCAGCTTAATATTAAGATCACCTTTTGAATTTTCAATCTGATGACTTTCTTGCTGCTGGGGTTCTGATAGGTTCTTTTTTATGTCTGTGTATCTTTATATATCCACTTGGTTTGTTTCATGAACCTGAATCCTTTTTATCTCTTGGGTATCTTAGGTATATTTATATAAGAGTCCTTTTCAGGTGCTCTTTTATCTCCGTTTCCTCAGGTGTGAATCTTGACTGCCTGACAAAATGTTTGTGGGTTGATTTTTTTTTTTCAACATTTATAATGACATTGATTTGTAGACTTTTTGGTTTTGTTTGAAAGCTTGTGTTGCATGGACATTTATTCTCTGAGCAAATTTTGTCCATCACCTTCACTCCTGGATCCAGAGCAGAGTTTTTATTTTTGGCTATAATGAAACACCCTGAAGAGAGAATGTATTTTCAGACCCCAAGATCCCATGACAAGCAGGCTTGGGCACCAAATTACTTTAAAGAAAGATTAGACCATTTACAACATCATCTCACATTTCCAGTGTTTACTATTTGTTTTAGTGACTTATGTTATTTAATACATAAAAGGTGTACCTTGTCATTTCGGTTGTTTCTCTTATTGATGCTTAGTGTGAACACTTTCCAGGATTGCTTATGTAGTATCCTAAAAAACAACTGCTGGGGACGCCTGGGTGGCTCAGTGGGTTAAGCCCCTGCCTTCGGCTCAGGTCATGATCTCAGGGTCCTGGGATCGAGCCCCGCATCGGGCTCTCTGCTCAGCAGGGAGCCTGCTTCCTCTTCTCTGCCTGCCTCTCTGCCTACTTGTGATCTCTGTCTGTCAAATAAATAAATAAAATTTAAAACAAAAAAAAAACACAAAAAACAATTGCTGGATTGATGTCCTTTTCTTTTTCTTTGCATCAGGCCTCAGTTTTTTTTTTTTAATTTTATTTATTTACTTGAGAGAGAGACAGTGAGAGAGAGCATGAATGAGGAGAAGGTCAGAGAGAGAAGCAGACTCCCCATGGAGCTGGGAGTCCAATGCGGGACTCGATCCCGGGACTCCAGGATCATTACCCAAGCCGAAGGCAGTTGTCCAACCAATTTGAGCCACCCAGGCGTCCCCAGGCCTCAGTTTTTACCGAAGCGTAGTTACCTTGCTTGATTATTCAGATTCACAGAACAGTGTTTGTCACTTTTCCAAATCAGATCTAGGCCTAAAGAATAAAGATACTTGAAAGAGTCTGCTTTAGAATTTCCTGCCCACTAACTACTCAGATTCTGCCTGTTTCCTAATGCCTTCTGTGCCTGCTGTGCAGTTAAGAAGGGAGATGCACAGGTGTCATCCCGAATCATTGCTTAAACAATTACAGTTGATGCTCTGGTTCTGATCGCTTTGTGACAAACATTTGATCATGTTTAGTGGTGTAAACCATTTTATATCACGTATGGATTCTGTGGTCAGGAATTCAGAGTGGGCACAACACAAAGGGTTTGTCTCAGTTCCCCAGTGTCTGGGGTCTCAGCTGGGGAGACCTGAAGGCTGGCGGTGATGAAGCAGATGATCATTTGAAACTTATGCAGTGACATCTCTGGCAGCTGATTCTAGCCTTTAGCTGGGACCGATTGGGGCGCTAATCTGAAACACCTATAGTGACCTTTCCAGGGGGCTGCTTCAGCTTCTTCCCAGCATGCTGGCTGGGTTTCGACAGCATTTAAGAGGACAGGTCATAAGTACCTGGCATTTTGGCTGGCTAGCTTTGAGGTAACATAAGCCCACTTCTATGTTGTTTACAACTGCCCGCCCCTCAGCCCCTGCCCCGTGGCTCATGGGATGGCAGTACAGAGCCCATTTCTCCCATCCAAGTACTAACCAGGCCCGACCCTGCTTAGCTTCCGAGATCAGACGAGATCGGGCGCATTCAGGGTGGTATGGCCATAGACACAGAGCCCATTTCTCAGCAGGACACATACCAGTGTCAAATTGTAAGAAGAGCATGTATGTTGGGAGACATGTTGTGGCCCTTTTTGAAAAATAATGGTCTGTCAAGGTGGGAAAGTAAATCCAGTTTAATTGCTTGTAAACCAGTAAAGGAATTATTTAAACATCTTTTAATGTGAGAAGGATTGAAACAAAAAAAATTTTTTTTTTTAGATTTTATTTATTTGTCGAAGAGATAGGGAGAGTACAGGCAGGCAGAGTGGCAGGCAGAGGCAGAGGGAGAAGCAGGCTCCCCGTGGAGCAAGGAGCCCAATGTGGGACTGGATCCCAGGATGCTGGGATTGTGACCTGAGCCGAAGGCAGCCGCTTAACCAACTGAGCCACCCCGGCATCCCTGAAACAAAAATTTTAAATTTAATCTCTTCAAGTAAAGTTTAATTCAAAACCCTATTCCATAAAAATTTCATGTATTAAGGTTTTTATGATTGTACTTTTAAGTTTATAATCATTTTCTATTAATAGCACTTTCTAAGATAGGTCTTTTTCACTTTTTGTTTTGCAGATAGCACTATAAAATGTAGGGATTCATTGAGAGATTCACCTAAAAAAAAGTCTGAAAAGAAGCAAGAGCACATCTTGAAAGATGTAAATAAGGTTGTATTTTAAAATGTTCACTAGGTATAAAGTTCATACAATGTTAATTTTAGAATATTCTTGTTTGAAATCTAGGAACCAAAGTATGTTTTCTATTAAGAATTCCTTGGCTATGGTAGTGTCTTTCAGGAAGATATATAGTTTGTGTGTTTGCTCTAATTCAAAAGAACAAGAGAACTCCAGATTCCCTCTTGTCCCGGACCTGGGAGCTTCTCTTCAAGATTGGCTATTTATGCTCATTTAACAAGGGAATGAAAACCTGAGATTATGGAACAATCTAATAGTTCAATTCTAACCAGTCTTTCCAGTCCTTGGACAGGACAAGTGAAATAATTATAGGACATGCTGTATTTGTAGTTATTTATCAGTATTTATACTGGTATTTACAATTTGCAATTATTTGTCTGTATTATATATCAGGACATGCTGAGTATCTGAAGTATCTGAATCCAAGCTTGCTACTTGGATTCTTAATGTAGTGGTTGGAGCAGTGGCATAATCACATTATCCAGTTCTTTGTCCATGTCCGTGTTGCTTGAAAATGATCTGGGATGGTTGTTTATGAGAATGATTCCCATGGAATTTTAGCCCCATAAGAATACATATCTTGCTAGCATACATATTCTTTCTAAAAAAAATTTTTTTACAGTGTGTTAAATCCTCCGTGTACTGGCCAACAAAGAGGGGAATAACCATATATGCTGAGCCAGATGTACCTGCCACGAGGTATGATTTGAAAATTCAGTGTAATTGAATAGATACATGAGGGCAATATTGTTTTACATGGTGTTCTACATGACTGGTGATAGGAAAGGATTCGTTTTCAGTAAAGAGTGACCCTGGAAATTTTTATTCAACCTATATTAATTTGAAAAAAAAGCATAGAACAACTGGTTAGTAGCACAGCTAACCACAAATTGGTAGTGGCTGTAGGGTCTCTGTGTTACCTTGTTGGACAAAGTTGTTTCTGTGAGATCAGTGCAGTAGAATTTTCCTGCTGTAAAGGCTGGTATGTGCAGGGCAGGTGGTAGTACACAGTGGTGGAGGGCAGAGACGGGCTGCTGCTGAGGAGTGTCTGAGGCTTTGACCAAAACCCTGTCCACATCAAGTGGCAGGCTGATGATGTTTGTGAAATCACAGAGAAGTTGTACTATTGCACCATGTCACAAATGGTGTAAGATCTTAACGTTGTGTGGTTCATTCCTCTCCTCCTGGGCTGTATGCTCATGTTGTCCTACATTTCATTTATATGTTCTTTCTACAGCCTAGGCTCTAGTATCATTTGTACCTAAATAGTCAGTGGTCTTTTGAGAGATTTAAGTAAAGAGAAAGGAAAATACCTTCAGTGTTTACCTGTGTGGTTACCATCAGTGCTTTTCACTGTATGTGTGGATCCAGATCTCCCACCTGATATCGAGCTTGTCCCTGAAGAACTACCTTTACTGTTCATTATATTGCAGATCTGCTGGTGTTCAATTCTTTTGACATTTACATGTCTGGAAAAATTATTTCAGCTTCATTTTTGGAAAAAGGGTATTTTTGCTAGGTATAGAATTCTAGGTTGACTATTCTTTTTTCCCTGTATTTTAAAGATACTGGTGTACTGTCTGCTTGCTGCATGATTCCCAATGCAAAAGCTACTGTCATCTTTTTCTTTGTTCCCGTGTTTGCAGCATATCTTTCTCCTCTGACTGCATTTGAGATTCTTCTGTTTGTTTCTGGTTTGAGCAGTTTAACTCTATATGCCTTGGTGTTGTTTCTTTCCTGTCTGGTTCTTGTACTTGGTGCTCATTGAGGTTCTTCATGTATAGGTTTCTGTCTTGCATCAGATTCGGAGAACATTTAGCTGCTACTGTACAGGAGTTGTCTGCATGTGTCTCTTTCTCCCGTCCTTTTGAGACTCTGATGAGACAAGTAGCACACCTTTTGATATTGTCTGAAAGGTCCCTGAGACTTGGCTCATTTTTTTTTCCTTTTACCCTTTTTCCTTGCTATTCTCCAGAGCAGTAATTCTGCTAAGGTATCTTTAACTTAATTGAACCTTCTGTCATCTCCATCCTGCTATTTAGCACATCTGCTGAATTTTTAAATTTAATATATCGTATTTTTCCATTCTAAAATGTGTCTGATATTTTTTATAGTTTGTATTTCTTTGCTGAGAACTATAGTTGTTGCACTCAAGAGTGCTTGCCCCTCCCTCTCTTTGGGACCAAGGTTGCAACAGCTGCTTTAAAGTACATGACACTTCCCACTTGTCTGCCATCCTGGGGTTCCCACCTACTGGTCGTCTTCTCCCTTAATAGTTGATCTGGTTTCCCTGGCTCTTTATGTGTTGTGTTCTGGATATTTTGAATATTATGGTGTGAGACCCTGGTTTCTATTCAAATTCTCTGGACAATGCTGGCCATGGTGTTTCTGTTTATTTTAGTGGTAAGTCAGGGACCCCATTCACGTGCCAGGTTCTGGCTCTGTTTGGGTGGTGACATGAGCTTTGCTTGGGGTCTGTTTTGAATGTTCTTAGACCATGAGGCAAGCCTGGGACTTCACAGACAGGGATGGGGGGCCCCCTCTCTCTAGCACACTCTTTTTTTTTCCGGGATTTTCTTCACATTGACCATTTTCTAGATGCTTCCTCTGTCCAAGTAGGTGGTGGCTTTTCATGGAGAAATGGCTACACAGTTCTGTATGCTTGGGGCCGCTTGTGGAGCAAAACAGCATTGTAAATGAGAAAGGAAAGAGATGGAGGTTCCCCCATGTCTATGGACCCTGGGCCCATTTCCTAGATCCTTTAGAGAGAGGGAGTTTGGGGTGACAGTCCCCTGTCATCACTGCAGCAGCATAACTGAGCTGGCCTCGGGGAAGGGCCAGGAGAGGAAAAGGGAAAAGAGAAGTCAGTCGGTATAGCTGTCTGGCCTGTGGCTCCCCTTCCTGCTTCTCTGGCTTGAAATAGAAGGTTTCTCTCAGTGCTTCATGTCGGCAGCCGCTGTGTGGTTCTGTGTCTGGGGCCGGCCTCAGGCCAACACCAGAAGACAAAGGAATATAAAATTCCAGGGAATTCTCCACGATGCTGGCGGTTTCTCTCCCCTTTGGTTCTGCACTTTACATGGAGTTTCCTGCTGAGGTCAGATGAGAGACGGGCTGTGGAGGCCTTATGCCGTCTTGGTGATCACCGGCGCCCTCAGTGTGGTTTTTGTCCTTAGAGGCAGTGTCCGTTCTCACAGAAATAGATCTACTTATGTAGAGGGACTCACTCATTTGTGCTACTTACTGGGAGTTTTCTCCCAGAAAATAAAGGCATTTTCAGGATTGGGGCAAATGGGCTTAGAAATTTCTTTTTAAAGATTTTATTTATTTGACAGAGATCACAAGTAGGCAGAGAGGCAGGGAGGAAGTGGGCTCCCTGCTGAGCAGAGAGCCCGATGCAGGGCCCAGTCCCAAGACCCTGAGATCACGACCCGAGCCGAAGGCAGCGGCCCAACCCACTGAGCCACCCAGGCGCCACAAGGGCTCAGAGATTCTAATGAATGTTTTTTGGTTCCTAGTGCTTTATGTCAGAAGCCAAATGAGAAGCCATTTAGGTTGGCCGAGAAGAAAGAACACAATGAGAAGAATGGCTGTGTGAAGTATGAATTTTTTTCCTTGTTCTAAATGTTTTATTGAAATAATTGTAATAAAATTATAAGCAGGAAGATTTTACATATGATTTTATTATTTATTTCAAACTTGCATTCCCATGTGGAAAATACACCTACAGCATCTGCTGTAGGCTTTGAAATTATTTTTCCTGTTCACTAGGGTAGGTTTTTCTTGTAAAATCTTCATTTCACTGTACATAGTCATTTTTTTTAAAGATTTTATCTATTTATTTGACAGAGAGAAATTACAAGTACACTGAGAGGCAGAGAGAGAGAGAGAGAAGGAAGCAGACTCCCTGCTGAGCAGAGAGCCCGATGCGGGACTCGATCCCAGGACCCTGAGATCATGACCTGAGCCGAAGGCAGTGGCTTAACCCACTGAGCCACCCAGGCGCCCCATAGTCATTTTTTAAAAAAAATTTTTACTTATTTGAGAGAGATCACAAGTAGACAGGCAGGCAGAGAGAGAGAGAGAGGGAAGCAGTCTCCCTGCTGAGCAGAGAGCTCAGGACCCCGAGATCACGACTCGAGCCAAGGGCAGCGGCCCAACCCACTGAGCCACCCAGGTGCCCTGTACATAGTCATTTTCTGCCTTCCCATTCTGATCCTTATTCTCTTGGTTAAGTTTTATGAAGCAATTTAGATATAGTTGGTCTCTGGGGCTGTTGATCTTCTGTGGGTTTGCATCTACCACCTTCTCGCTTCTCTCATGCTAATGGGGTCTTCCACGGGCTGGAGAAACTATATAGTTACTTGTAGTATGGAACTGGGTGGTGGTTTTTTGTTTTTTTCTGGGAGGGTGCTTTGTTTTGTTACGTCTCATCAGATTCACAAAGAAATATTCACTGAAGAGTTGTTACCAGTAGAGTAGTAACTTTATTTCATATTTGTTTAAGCCCTGAAGCATTCTCATACTCATGTTTATGATTTCTTACTATACCAGCCTAAAAACACTATATCCCAAGTAACTGGCTGCTCCGAAGTCACCACAGTGGCCTGGAATCTGGGACAGTTGAGAGCTGTGTCGGTCGCACTGTATCCACTGATCAGCCTGGGATGACTGCGGGGAGGGCATTGACTTCAACACCATTTGGGCTGCCTGCCTCCTGAAGCCTGGGCCAGGGGCTGTGGAGGTGGCCCTGGAGCCCACAGATCTGGGGGTGGCTATCAGGGCAGCTGTGTTGACCCCCTCCTCCCAGGGAGTCCTCCACGCTACTCCCCAGAGGCTGTGGGGCTGCATGGGATGGTTTTCCCTGGAAGAGAGATCTTGCGTGACCCATGCAGCTCATTTCTTATTTTCATTACATTAAATTATAACTTGAAAAGTCACCCTGAGGTACTCTCTTGCCTTTTACTTTTATATTAAAAGGTAATATTTTTCTCTCCTCTTGGGTGAAATGCCCTTTACTTAAGACCCATTGATTTAACTACGGCGGTTACTCTGCCGGTGGTTCAAGATTATGACACAGAAAGGAGAAAGCGGTGGGTTTCTCAGCAACGTGAGGTGACCTGGTGATCACGCAGTCTTTCTTCATGTTCAGAACAGGTGTTCCTGGGATTGGCGGTGCTGTGTCCACAGCCCGGGGGCCAGGGTTCAGGGGCAAGCACCATACTGACCTGACTTCTGTGGCCTTTGCAGCGTGCGCGTGCACACACACACACACACACACACACACACAAAACAGGACAAAAGGGGACGAGCAGTAATTGCATAGCTATGCCTTGGGATATATGGTTGACCCTTGAACAACATGGACATTTGAAGTGCTGACCTCCCACACTGTGTGTTAAAAGTCTGCGTATAACTTGTGACCCACTCCAAAACTTAGCTACACTAATAGTCTACTGTTGACCAGAAGCCTTACCAATAACGTAGTCAGCTAACATGTGTTTGTATGTTTTGCTTATTACATATTGTCGTCTTAAAATGAAGTATGCTGGAGAAAAGAAAATGTTACCAAGAAAATCATAAGAGAAAGTACGTTTTTAGTACTGTACCGTAATCTGCACATAAGTGGGAGTGCACAGCTTAAGGCCCAGCTGTATGTTTCATTTTATCTCTGTCAAGGAAGAATTAAGATTATAACTCAGTTGAAGAAATACTAACACTCCTTTCTCCTTCACATTGCCCTTTTCACTACTTTATAGATTGTTGCAGTTTTTAAATCCTGATCCTTTGAGAGCTGATGGGATCTTTGATCTGCAGCAGGTATGACAATCCTACAGAAAAAATTAAAAATCCACAACAACTCTTTACTCTTTCAGTCTCTCTCCTTCCTCGTCTGGATTTGAGACGAGAAGAGAAACCCCCTTAGGTAGGGTCTCTCCCTGAAGAAGACACCCTTTTAGAGATTTTCCAGTGAATTATTGTTTTAGAGACATTGTTATTATTTGGCGGGGGGTTGGGGGGTTAGTAGGTGCTCTTCCTTTCATTTTGGTAGTTTAGGTGGGTTTTGATGAGCATATATACCTCAGCTGTCCTTCCTTTGCCCAAAGTGGTTGACTTCCTGCGCTGGCAGGGTTGGGGGGCGCTGTGTGACACAGGGTTAGGGCTCTGCCAGTGGGCAGGGCAGGGCATCTGCCAGAGGGCATCTAACAGGCAGGCGTGCTGTCTCAGCTGCAGAGGCTGCGATCTGGCTCCCAGCAGCCCTTGGCCGTGCTCCGGAACAAGATCGAGCCTTGTTTGACCGTGGACACAGCGCCGCTTTCGGCAGACCTGAGAAAGGTAAAAGTGCTCCTGAAGGCGGGTTCCTAGAGGAATGCTCACCTGTTGTAACACAGGAGGATTTTTAGGAAACCCTTCCAAGGCTGCACTTGAGTCATTTCTTGGCCTTTGAAATCCTCTAAGCTTTTGTTATTAAGTTTTCATGTGTTCTTCAGGTTAACTTCCTATAGGTGAATAATATTTCTTTGGCAAAACCACTTGTATAACTCTTCATGCTTTTCTTTTCTTTTTTAAAGATTTTATTTATTTGACAGAGATCAGAAGTAGGCAGAGAGGCAGACAGTTGGTGGGGTAGGGGGGCAAAGCACGATCCCTGCTGAGCAGAGAGCCCGATGTGGGGTTCGATCCCAGGACCCTGAGATCATGACCTAAGCTGAAGACAGAGGCTTAACCCACTGAGCCACCCAGGTGCCCCTCTTCATGCTTTTCTGAGATAAGTTTTCAGATGCATCTCTGGAAAGAGGCTTATAAGGAGCAACAACTTGCCAGGGAGGTTATGCTATATTTCCAAGTGTTCTTCTCAAAACTGCTTTCAAAGGGCGCCTAGGTGGTTCAGTGGGTTAAGCTTCTGCCTTCAGCTCAGGTCATGATCCCAGGGTCCTGGGATCAAGCCCTACATTGGGCTCTCTGCTCCGCGGGGAGCCTGCTTCCCCCCTCTCTCTCTGCCTGCCTCTCTGCCTACTTGTGATCTCTGTCAAATAAATAAAATCTTTTAAAAAAAAACCAAACTGCTTTTGAGACCTGCCATTTTAGTTAGTAAATTGATCATGCATGCTTATCTATTTCCTTCTTGATTCAGAAAAAAAAAAAAAAAGGACAGAAAGAAGCTAAATCCACAAGGATGAATTGAATGAGAGCGAAGTCTTTAACGGCCTAGAAATTTCCGCAGGCTTTTGGAAGATGGAAAACAGGCAGCAGAGTGTGGCTGACTAGTAGAGGAAGGAGATGTAGGGGCTCCGAGCTTCCCTCTTCCTGAGTATCCGCAATCAGCGTCTCGGGAAGGATGATCTTTCTGAAGGAACGGAATGACCCTAGAGATTTCGTTCAGATGAATTCTTCCAGTGAAGACACCTGCTCGCTGCCCTGGCTTCCTCTGGGGGGGGGGGGGGCACTCACAGTGCCAAGCTCTGCACTGGCCACACTTCTTCCAGCCCGCTTTTAGTGGGCCACCTCCCTGCAAACAGACGTCAGGGATCCTTAGACATTTGACGAAAGCTCCCACCTAAAAAGAAAATAAAAGCATTTAAAAAAAAAAAAAGATCAAAATAAAACTCTGAAGGAAACAGTGTAAACAGTAGAAAAAAGATAATGCAGGACACCTGGGTGGCTCAGTTGGTTAAGCCGCTGCCTTCAGCTCAAGTCATGATCCCCGGGTCCTGGGATCAAGTCCCACATAGGGCTCCTTGCTCAGTGGGGAGCCTGCTTCTCTCTCTGCCTCTTCCTCCTGTCACCCTCCTGCCACCCCCCTGCCTGTGCTCTCTCTCTCTGACAAATAATTTTTTTAAAAAGATAATGCTACAAAATAAATACCTTCAGAGATAAGTATTAACACTACTTACAAACGGTAACTGGGTGTTATAAAAAAGGCCCAGAGGATAAAAATGGTTCTTGGAAATTCGGAATGCTGTCAAGCAAGAAACCAGCCAGCAGCTTGGAGGGAGAAAATGGAAACTATCAGAAAGTAGAGCAAACAGACGAGACGGAGATGGGGGAAACAATTTGAGGGTCATTTCAAGGTCCAGTCCCTGAAGTGGGGGTTTTTTAAGAAGAGCAGAGGAAGTGGGCAGAAAATTATAAGAGCAACACACAAGAGATTTCCAGTCCTCATGGAAGGACTGAACAAATTAGATTTCCCCTCCCACGAGCCCAGCACAGCGAGGGGGCAGGATCACTCCAATCAGGGGCGCTTCCCAAGGCATGAATGGCTTCAGGCTTGCCTTTGGTAACACCAGAGGGGTGCCGATCCCGACTTTCTGGTGAAAAGTTCTTCACAATCTTGATGTCCACCGAAAACTAGCAATGAAAACATTATCAGACATGCAAGAGCCTCTCAAGAATTGACTCAAGAAGGACGCTCCGGAAATATGTCCCCCACCAGAGCAAGACTGTCAGCCAGGAAGGATGACCGGTCTTGCAGACATGAGGGACAGTGCCAGGAGGCCACAGGGTGATGGCTGCATGAGGGACACCCAGTTGGTGGTCTGCGCCACTCCTGGGGCTCAGGGCTGGGGGACGAGGACATCACACACAAATTGTGCTCGTGAGGTCAGCCTCTTGGAACGTAGGGTCAAGTGTGGCTGGAGAACTCTTTCTGTTGCCACACTTGGGAGGTTTTAGTGACCATTACATAGAAAAATAAAGGCACCTTTTTTTTTTTTAAAAGATTTTTTATGTATTTATTTGACAGAAATCACAAGTAGATGGAGAGGCAGGCAGAGAGAGAGGGAAGGAAGCAGGCTCCCCGCTGAGCAGAGAGCCCGATGCGGGACTCGATCCCAGGACCCTGAGATCATGACCTGAGCCGAAGGCAGCGGCTCAACCCACTGAGCCACCCAGGCGCCCCAAGGCACCTTTTTTTTTTTTTGAAGTTTATTTAAGCAATCTCTACACCCAGTGTGGGGCTCAAACTTGTGACCCCAAGATGAAGAGTTGAACGCTCCTATAACTGAGCCAGCCAAGCACCCCAATAAAGGCATGTTTAAAAAAAACCCACCTTTGTAAGTAAAGCCTGATGTACTCACAGATTATTGGGAGGAGCCACATCCTTGCTTTGGTGAGCTCTAGGCACCTGGTTTTAATTTGGAGCCTAGAAAAGCAAGCGTCTTAGAGCAGGAGTTTGGTGCTGAGAAGACACGCAGGGACTTGTCAAATGACGTCTTAGAAAATACCAGAATAAGCCGTGTGTAGTGGCTGTTGGGGGGGAGGGGAGGTGAACAAAGAGATGGAGATGTGTTTCCTGTGCTTCATTCGTGCTTTTTGGGGGGCTGTTTTGCAGGCTCTTCAGAGAAATAGGTTCCCGGGACCCAGCCACACGGAATCCTACTCTTGGCCACCCATCGCCCGGGGCTGTGACGTGGTGGTCATCTCTCACTGTGGAAAAAGTCCCCTGCTCTACCTCCCACCAGTGCTTACAATTCTGCAGACGGGGGGCTGCTACAAGTCTTTACCAAGCAGAAACGGAGTAAGTTGAAGACTGTCTTGTTTCCACCACAGCATGGCCTAAATATTTATCTTTAAATTTTACGCTGAACCTTTGATGAAGTTTGGGTTCCATTACACATTTGGTTTCCATGACAAGACTGGAACTTACCAGACTCGTTGATTCTCTGACACTGATTCTCCCCCTGAGTCCCCTTTGAGGACATCGGCTGAGCCCAGAGGTTTCTGGCATTTGGGATGAATATGTAGCTTATAAACTTCTACTGATAGAAATCCTCTGTGACAGTCCCCCTGGGCGATGGTCAGGCCGTGCACGGTTTTCATTGTTCCATAGATGAGAAAATCCACTTCATCTGACAGGTGAGACGAGGTGGGATTAGAATTTAGATTTTTCTGTCGTTGTGTCCCCCATTCTTTTAATGATTTCACAGCAGCCCACACTGCTGCCGAACCCTACTTTATTCTTTCCGTGTGCGGGAGTCTGCAGGGAGTCGTGAAGGGTGCTGGAGAGGACAGCAGTGGGACGTGGGGTCAGGTGAGGGTGCGGTAGCGAGCCCTGCTTTGCGGGGTCTGGGCTGTCAGGCAAACCACGTGCAGAAGAGTTCTGTCTCAGACGTGTGTCAGAGGACACGGTGCGGACAGCTCCATCTTCATCAGGTGACAGACTGTAGGAAGAAAAGACAGCGCTGCGTGTAAGAGAGATGCTCCTTTTCCTCCTCCTGCCATGTGGTTTTAGTGCTTGCCCTTTGGAAATCTGGGTCGGCTGGGTTATTGTGTACTGATCTCCCATCTCCATCCCTCAGTGAGCAGCTGACCCCTTGTGGACCAGCTGCTGCTTGTGTTGGGATAGAACTGGGGCTGGGCCAGAAATGATGTCCGGGTCTTACCTCTTGTGTCCTCTGCTTTCGCCACATCCCTGTGGTCCGCCTGCTGTTAGGCCCGGTGCCCAGAAGCCGGCGCCCACCTGGATCTGCATGCAGGAGAGGGGAGACTTGTTCTGGTCGGCAGCCCATCGAGGGCATGTGTCCGGGAGGGTGTGTGGCAGGCTGTGCGCCCTCGGGAGATAACGGTGTGCGGTCTGCCCTCAGATACCCCCTAAGGAAGTGATGCCCTTTTCTAAAGCCCTTTTCAGGAGGCACTTAGTTTGCCTGGTCCCTGGGAGCAGGAGCCCTGGAGCCAGACCGCCTGGTTCAGATCCTGTTGCTCCCAGCTATTTAGATGTGTGGTCTTGGGCAACTAGCTTCACCTCTCTCTGCCTCACACCCCGCATCTGTGATGTTGTAAGGTGATAATAGGTCCTACCCTGTGAGAGTCTTTTAAAGACACAGTGAATTACTATTTGTGAATATTAATTGGTGTAAGCTCTAGAAGAATCTGAGTCCGTGTGTCTAAATCTATTCTAATGAAATTATATCTTTTCTGACATCCAGGATAATGATGATAGCAAATGAGTTAGGTAGTGCTTCTCCCGTGCCAGGAGACGGTCTGCATGCTTCAGCATACACTAGGTTCAATTCCTGACTTTTGCCCCAAATTATGTGAATTTGTCTTTGCAGCCTCTGGCAGTCATCGTGTGTCCTGGGTGGAAAAAGGCTCAGTTTATTTTTGAATTACTGGAAGACTATAGCACGTCCTCCAGGCCTCTTCATCCCATGTTGTTAACAATCGGACTCCACAAAGATGAAGCCAAAAACATGAAGCTTCCAAGGGGGTGTAAGCATCCTTTCCAAGCTGTTTGGTTTCCCCTGCAGAGGGCAGTGGAGGCCTGCCAGGCAGGCGCCGCTACTGACCGGGACACGGGCTTGTGCAATGGTGTTACCTGTCCTGCTACACGTGGGACCTCACTGTCCCTTACAGGCAGGCACAGAAGGATGAAGGTTGGACCTTGGCTCACAGCCTTTCCACTGAGAAAATGCCATAATCTCCTTTACCCACTATTTATCGAATACCTCCTGTTCATTAGATGTCGACCGAGCCCCTGCCCCTGCCTTTCAGGAGCACAAACACCGGTGGGAGCCCAGGTGTTAGATAAGGACAGGTGTTGGCCTGGACAGGTAGGCCGCACCCCTCCCCCCAGCAAGAAAAACCGTTTTGTGCCCCATTAGACCGCAGGTCTAGAAGTATGTGGCATCTTAGCAAAGGAAGTGTGAGGAAAAACCTGTGGAAAACCTGAATGTTCATCATCTTCTCTTTCCACACGTAGGTGAGGTTATCGTTACGACACCCCACAGCCTCCTGAGATTTCTCAGATACCAGAGCTTGTTATTTCTTAGACTCTGTCATCTCATCTTGGATGAGGTAGAGGTGCTGTTCTCTGAAGCTAGCAAGGAGGTAAGTGCGGCCTCCATCCGAAGTCATTATCACTCAGAAATAAGCGTATATGCGTCTGAGGGCTTACCTGCTTTTAGGAATCAGGAGAGGACGTGTTTATTGGGGAGGTGGAGAGCCAGTTAATCTTGGAAGATTTTCCATTTAACTTTTATAATTTTGAAGAGAGTTTGTCTGAAATTTCCTTCTCCAATTTTTTTTTTTAAGATTTTGTTTATTTATTTGAGAGAGAGTGAGTGGCAGAGATAGTGAGAGCATGAGTGAGTGGGAAGGAGAGGGAGAAGCAGGCTCCTCACTGACCAGGGCACCTGATGGGCTCAATCCCACGACTCCGGGATCACGACCTGAGCCGAAGGCAGGTGCTTAACGACTGAGCCACCCAGCATCCCTCCTCCTTCCCAAATTTTAAAGTTCTCTTTGAAGAGCAAAAATTCTCTGGTGAGGTTTTCTAAAGTACTGATATTTTAATGATTATGGAAGCAGTAAGTTTTATTCTAGAAAATTTGGGTTATAGAGAAAAATACTTGAAAATCCCCAACATCCATTGTGTTACCCTTGGAGGTAATCACTATTCCTGTTTTGGAGTAATCCCTGTTTGTAATACCTGTTGTAATTTATAATTCTAAATCCCTTTTATAATTCCAGTTGATCCGCAGAACTGACAACATCAGGCCTTACTTTATGGCTAGCTCATAACTTGCATTTTCAGTAAGCGGTGTCCTGCGGTGTGATTCTTTGCTGGCCATAGCCCAGTATGGAATCCTGCGGATATAACATAACTTTTTTAAATGGTCCGATTTTTGGACATTTAGCATCGTTTGTGTGTATGTCTCTAAAGAACATAGGTCTTTTTTGCACATTTCCCTTAGGGTTTATTTCTAGGAGGGGATTAATGAATCACAGACTTTGAACCCTCACAGGAAGGCGTTTCTTGGGCGCAGTGTAACAGGATGACCACAAGCATTTCATCTGGCAGCAGTGATGTCCCCACGTTCAAGTCCAGGCTTTGTCGCTTACCGACCGTGTGGGCCTCCGCAGGGTTTGTGAATGTCTCTAAAGCCTCAGTTCTGATTTGCAAAGCTAATATCCAGTATACCGCACTGTGCAGTTGCCTCTCCGAAAGCAGAGACCCCCGTGGACAGCGTGCGCCCCACGCCCCGGGCAGGGGAAAGCCTTAAGCCAGCTCTGATTTTCAGTCGGCGTGTTAAACGTGGCCTCTCGTGTGAGCTTCACGTATTTCTTGATTACTTGTCAAGCCGAGCGTTCGTACTGGCTGCTTGTACAGTTCTTCTCTGGGTAGCGTTTTCATTTTCTTTGCTTATTTTCTGTTGGCAGGATCATCTTTTTGTAGCCTGTTTGTAGACCTTTTTAATATAAGGATGTTAATGCTTCGTTATATATGTTGCACATTCACGCAGATATTGTTTGTGTTTTATTGTGTTTATATTTAACATTCTCTCCTTTTAGTTTTTCTCTTTTGTTTGGAAAGGACTTCCCGCACTCTGACAACCGAAAGTGTACAATTCTTTACCGGTCATGTTCTGTCAACCAGTTATTATCCCCTTCTAAAATGAAAGTGGAATTAATTCTACTAATTTTTTTTTAGATGTTTGCTATACTAGATAACTTTAAAAAAAATATTGACATTGAAGAAAGGGAATCTGCACCACATCACATTGTTGCTGTGGGCGTTCACTGGAGCGGACACATAGAACAGTTGGTCAAGGAGTTCATGAATGACCCCTACATTGTGGTCACAGCCATGGAAGAGGCTGCTCTCTACGGCAGCGTCCAGCAGGTACAGGCTCGTGGGCGAATGGGAGGTGGGGGCTGATGAACACAAGCCAGGAGCCTTGGTTTCGTGGCCGCCTCCTAAAATAGTACAGCTTTAATCTCATGCACAATAATCTCATATTGATTTTCTGTATACTTTTCTGTTAAGATCTCACTTACCGATGAAAAGTGAAACTGGTGCACCTCAAATGTGTTTTTAAAACCACTTTGTTGCTATATTTCATCACCAGGTAGTGCACCTTTGCCTAGAATGTGAAAAAACCTCTACTTTACTCCAGACTCTAGATTTCATTCCAACTCAAGCACAAAAGACCTTGATCTTCACTGGTTCTGTAGCTGAAACAGAAACCGTGTGTAAGGTGAGCCCATACAGTGCCCTTATTGTTTGTTTAAACCATGATGGAATCTCGAAATCATCAGAGAATTACCGGTAGTTAAGTATTTGACAGGGGGTAAGACGTTAGCAGTTGATCGTCAGTCAGAAGAGACTGGGGCTGTGGAGTATGCATGGCAACAAGACAGGACAGCGGGAGGCCTGTCCTCGCGTGGGGGAGCCGAGCAGGTGTTCCCCAAGGAGGCCAGTACCTTGTGTTTTGTCACTGAATTGATCACATTCATTAAGAAATGCCAGTGACTTCTGTATCCTCTGTTTAAAAACATAGAGACAGTAACACCAAGAGATAGACTGTGTGGCCAGAAAAGCCACTAAGCTGGTGACAGATTTGTTTAAATAATCTAAATCTGCATGGATAGTAAAATGTAGAAATGAAGCCAAATACAAATTTAAATGTAAGAAGCAGGGCCTGCTGGGTGGTGCAGTCAGTTAGGCTTCCAGCTCTTGGTTTTGGCTCAGGTCTTGACCATAGGGTCCTGAGATCGAGCCCCGCGTCAGTCTCCACGCTCCCGGGGAGTCTGCGTGAGATTCTCTCTGTCCCTCTGCACTTTGCCCCTCTCCCTGCACCGCCAACAAGTGTGCGCGCGCGCGCTCTCTCAAATCTTTTGAGAAAAAGATTCTATAAAAAAATTAAAAATAGATAAATCAGGAGTACAGCCACCTTTCAGTGATGATGAAGCGGAGGTGTCGGGACTGCCTGGGGTGTGCTGGCACATAAGTTGGGTGTGTGTGTACATACCTATGCATACGCGTGTGTGGGTGCTCGCGTTATTTGAGAAAGAAGGAAAATGGTTATGGCAAAATGTTGGCTTCATTTGAGCAAGTGTTTAGAAACAAACTATAGAATTTTAGAAATATATTTCTTTCTGTTTACAATCATCTTGTTCTTAAAAGTTGTAGATCAATGAGGTAATACCATCACAGATAATTTTAAATGTTTTATACTGATAATTGTTGATGGAGCAATTAATTTCAAGCTTATGTTCCTGACTGTGAACTGGTCTATTTGGTTTCATCTTTAGGTAATAGAAAGCAGTTCAGTATTTTGCTTGAAAATGCATAAAGAAGTGGTTTTTAATTTAAAAAGTGTTTTAGAACAGTGGAAGAAGAAGTTAAGTTCTGGCTCTCACATTGTCTTAGGTAAGTGTTTTAATTTCTACTTCCATTTAGAGAAGGCAGAGCTAATAGGAGTCATGTCTTCCATTTGTTTGTATACCTCATGTCCAAATTTCTCATCATTTCCCAGATTTACTGAGAATTTACTAGAAATGTTAATTTCAAAATGAAGGTTAAGCTCTGCCAAGATTTTGGTGTTGAGGCAAAGGCAGGGGCCTGCAGGCGTCCGAGCGTAGCAGCTGTGAGTGTAGGCCTTCACCCCGGGGTTCCAGCCGGAGCGTGAATGTGTGTGTGCCTATGATGAAATCTCACAGATGGTTGTAAAGTGCAGTGTTAGAGATCGAAAAGTCAGAATGTATAAAGGAAGTGAAAGATTGATGGACAGCCTAGATTTGTCATAGAAAGAAGCATTTTCCAAGCTAAAATTAGGGAGGCCACTTTTCTCACTTTTCTCTGGAACCTCATCACTGGGCTGTGGTGTTTTGGGGAAAAAAAAAGAGGAAGAAGTTTGTTGGCATCTAAAAAGTGAGATTCAGTAGAGAACCGTGTTGAAGTCCGGTTCCTGGAATTGCTCTGTAGTAAGTGCGGGAAGGCCGCAGCCTCCTTTGTGACCCTCGGACCCTTCTGTCCAGCCTTGACGGATGACTGCATACCACCCTTGGCCATCACCGACGCCACGTGTGTGATTCACTTCAGCTTTCCTTCCTCCCCCAAAATTTTTGGTGGACGCCTGTACTGCATGTCGGATCATTTTCAGAGTTCCATCGAGCAGGTTTGATGAACTTTTGTGATCTTTAAATATTCTGCTGGTATTTTCTGTGCAGTGACAAATTCAGAATCCACAAAGTTTTGTCATTTAGACTGGGGTGGATGACCTGTTGCCTTTATTCACCCCCCGATTTTAAGGGTTCTCCCGCAGAACAGGCGGAGAAGAAGACCAAATCCGTCTTGCTGTTGACAGAGAAGAACGCGTGCCACGTGGTCGGCGTCCTGCGCTACTTGGAGCGGGCAGATGCCAAGATTCCGTCGGAGCTGTATGAGTTTACTGCGGGGGTTCTGGAAGCCAAGGAAGATAAAAAAGCCAGAAGGCCTCTCTGTCCATATCTTAAGGCATTTGGTTTTTGCAAGTAAGCCAGTCATTTTTTTAAAAACTGGAAGGTAACAAGCCTGATGATTCACAGACTTGTACCCCTGGGGCAAATAATACATTATATGCTAATTTGAAAAATTGGAATGTACAGTAAAGTGCACAGTGATAAGTTTATTGCTGGATGACCTTTCCGTGTGTACACAGGATGTACACTGCCGCCCACCTCTGGGGGACTCCTTCCCAGTCTGCCCCCCCCCCCGAGAAGTAACCGCCCCCCACTATCTATCCATGCTGATGAACTTTGCTCGTTTCCCAACATTATGTAAATGGAGTTGTTCGTTCAACTTACTGTCTGCGACATTCCTCTATGGTCCTCCGTGCTTCGGATCAGTTAATTTACCTGTCTACTTAATGGCACGGGATTGTGTTGCAAACATAGAACACAGTGTATGTTTCTAGTCTCCGTTGATGGGCCTGTGAATTGTTCCCAGCTTTTGGCTATTACGAATGAAGCTGCTGTGTCTTTTTGCGGAAACGTACACCTGTTTCCTTGGGGTGTAGACTTTGGTGTGGGGTTGCTGGGCCACAGGGTGAGCACACATTTAACTTTTGGGAGGTGTGTGACTGTTTCACAGTCCCGTCAGCAGCAGGTGACAGAGATGCATGGCTCCACACCCTCCCCGACAGAGTGGTCCTGGGGGCATAGTGGCAAACTGTGGTTTCCATCTGTGTTTCCCGAGTAATTAATATAATAATGAATATTTTTTCACATGCCTGTGGGACATTTGACCGTCCTTTTTAAAGTGCTTGTTCAGGTCTTTTGCCCATTTTTTTTTTAAAGATTTTATTTATTTATTTGACAGAGAGAGATCACAAGTAGGCAGAGAGGCAGGCAGAGAGAGAGAGAAGGAAGCAGACTCCCTGCTGAGCAGAGAGCCCGATGCGGGACTCGATCCCAGGACCCTGAGATCATGACCTGAGCCGAAGGCAGCGGCCTAACCCACTGAGCCACCCAGGAGCCCTTTTGCCCATTTTTTAAATTATTGGGTGTTACCCTTTTTCTTCCTGGATTGTTGGCGTTCTTTATTCATTCTAGATATAACTGCTTTGTCAGAGGTGTGCCTTGAGAAGATCTCTTCTTAGTCAATGGCTTGCTTTTTCACTCTTATGAGTCTTTTGATGAACAGACCTTTTAATTTTGGTGAAGTATATTCTGGTTGCTGTTATTTTGTGTCCTTAGGTAAGAAATACTTGCTGATCTCTAGGTCAGGAAGACACTCTTCTGTATTTTCTTTTTTTCTTCTGTATTTTCTACTGGAAGTTTTATAGACTGTTTTCACACTTGCGGGTGTAATCTCGGGTGAGTTAATGTTTGCGTAGAGCATGAGATATGGGGCAAGGATTACTTTTTCCTATGTGAATAGTCACTTGTTCCAGTATCCTTTATTTAAAACATCATTGCGTTCTCCCTGAATTGGTGCCTTTGACATAAACCAGATGATAACGTGTGGTCCACTTTTGGACTTTTTGTGTTCTATTGGTCTCTTTGTCCTTAACGCTGGTACTGCATTTTCTCACTGTAGCTTGTATTCTAGTGAGTCCTGGAAGCTAGTATGTGAGTTCTTCAACTTCGCTCTTCATCAGGGTTGTTTTGGCTGTTTAAGTCCGTGGCATCTCCACATGCATTTTGGAATAGGCTTGTCAGTTTCCTCAGAAACATTACCTGGCTTTTGAGAGCACATGTGTTGATGTTGTAAATCAGTTTGGAGAGCATGGATATCAGGAGTCGGGGCCTTCTCACTGATGCAGGCATGATGCCAGTACTTGATCAGTGATCGTGGGGACTGGGTAGGAGATGTCTGATGTATATCGAGTACATTGAGTTTCATCTTAAAATAACTATTGACATGAACTTTTTGAACTATGGTACATTAAAGAGGTTATTAGTAGTGATTTTGATTATGCTATTGACTTTTTAAGAATTTAAAAAATATTTTTATTAACATATAATGTTATGCTATTGAGTTTTGAAACCAAAGCTTTATTTCTCAGTTTGGGTTACAGAATGACTTCTGGTTTAGAGGTTAATTATTAGCCTTTGTTTTGGGTTGTTGTGATAAATTTCTGATTCGGAGTCTTTGTTTTCAAGTACATTTTGTTCATTTAAAGAATGTCTAGAGAAATGATGGAGTGACTTTAAGTTTATTTCATGTTAATTAAATTTTAGGACCTCTTTTCACTAATGTGCATGTTGTGTCATCTGAATTATTAAATATGGTTATTTTAAATTATTTAGAATGAAGGTCCTCTGATTTCAATTATAGATTCATTTTCCTGAAGAATAGTTTAAAATTCATGTTAAAAATTATTGTCTTATTTTTGTTTTTAAAATCCAGTTACTTTTTTTTCAGAGACAAAAGGATTTGTCCTGATAGACACCATGTTAATCTAGAAATAGACATGCCAAGGAAGTTATCCAACCAAGCCCTACCAACATTTGGATACATCAAAGTAAGTTCTGCTGCACTCTGTTCAATGACAAATGGTCATTTTAATGAATGTATTTCATTCTTTTTCTTTTTAGATTGCTATATTTATCTGATAGAGCAAGGGTGCCAGCATGTGAGCTTGGGGTGGCAAGGCAGAGAGAGGGAGAGGGAGAGAGAATCCTCAAATGACCCCCCCCCCCCAGTGAGTTTGGAGCCGGGGACAGGGATCAGTCCCAGAACCCTGAGATCATGACCTGAGCTGAAACCGAGAGTCAGAGGCTCAACTGACTGAGCATGTAGGTGCCCCTGACCATGCTTCATTCTTAAGCAGCAGAACAATAATGACACTTTTTTTTTTTATAATGACACTTTTAATGAACCACCATTGATCTGACAGGAAGCCATGGGTCCTTATAAGGTGCCTTATTTTAAGACTCCAGTTTATTTAGAAAACCAAGGTCAAATTGGGAACATAGATAAATACTATGTTAAAAAACTACAGTTAAAGGGTTTGTAGTTATAGTTTCAGAAAGTTATTTTCATCTGGGGACCACTAAAAACACTGCAGTGATAGCACACACATCTTTCCACAACATCCATGATTATTCCGTTGAGGAAATTTCTGAAATGCAGATAAAATTGCTAAGTTAAGAGTGTCACTTTCTTTTTGAATCCTTTTTGATACTCCTTCCTCTCTTCTTGAGTCCAAGACTGCTCTCTCCTTTCCGCCCTCTGTTTTCCCTGAGGCATATCTGTTCTGCTCATTTGCACCGGTCTCTCTCCCTCATTCTGTCACCTCATTTCAGAGTTTTTTAAAATTTCTATTGTTTTGTACATATCATTTATCATATATGTATCTTACATATTATTTTTTAAGATTTTAAGTAATCTCTACACCCAACATGAGGCTTGAACTCACAACCTGAGGTCAGGAGTGCTACACTCCACTGACTGAGCCAGCCATGTGTCCTATTATTTTCTTAATTAACGAGAAGAAAGGTAGCTTGTTTTGAAATGGAAGGGTACAGTTTTGGTCTGTCTTGTGGTTACATCTTTTCTAGTGGCTCTCTTTATCTGTAGGGATTGTCACTCTCCTTATTCTCTCTCTTGGTATGATTTAATAGGGATTTGACTTTGATACTTCGCTATGGCTCTTTTTAAAGATTTTATTTATTTGTCAGAGAGAGAGAGTGTGTGCACAAGCAGGGGGAGTGGCAGGCAAAGCAGGCAGAGGGAGAAGCAGGCTAGGCTCCCACCAAGTAAGGAGCCCGATGTGGCACTTGATCCCGGGACTTTGGGATCATGACCTGAGCCAAAGGCAGTGACTCAACCGACTGAGCCACCTAGGCGTCCTACTATGGCTCTTTTTAGATAAAATATATTTTCCTGAGTGTTCTGTAGTTCCTCAAGTACAGATCCTTTACCTCTTTGGTTAGGTTTATTCCCAGGTATCTTATGGTTCTTGGTGCTATAGCAAATGGAATCGATTCTCTAATTTCCCTTTCTGTATTTTCATTGTTAGTGTATAAGAAAGCCACTGATTTCTGTACATTGACTTTGTATCCTGCCACGTTGCTGAATTGCTGTATGAGTTCTAGTAGTTTGGGGGTGGAGTCTTTTGGGTTTTCCATATAAAGAATCATGTCATCTGCAAAGAGAGAGAGTTTGACTTCTTCATTGCCAATTTGGATACCTTTTATTTCTTTGTTGTCTGATTGCTGTTGCTAGGACTTCTAATACTATGTTGAACAAGAGTGGTGAGAGTGGGCATCCTTGTCGTGTTCCTGATCTCAACAGGAAGGACGCAAGCTTTTTCCCATTGAGGTTGGGGTACCAGGTGGTGGGTATTATAGAGGGCATGGATTGCATGGAGCACTGGGTATGGTGAAAAAATAATGAATACTGTTATGCTGAAAATAAATAAAAAATAAATTAAAAGTATATATTTTTTTTCCTTAAATTTTAGAAGGAGATGTGGGTCAGGGTGACTTTTAATTAATTTCAGAATTCTCATTCCTGTTGTTTCTTATTAAAAAAGTAGGAGACCTAGTTTCTGAGATTGTTAAGATCTTCTGGCCCTGTTTCCCTCCCCCACTTGTGTCTGACCCTTCTCTTCCCTCAGCTCTGGTGTCTTTGGGTGGATGGTTCTGAGACTCCGCAAGGCTTCAGGCTTCGCCCACTGTGGGAGTGGATGAACGCCTCCAGACTCAGTTGCTCTTGACCTACTGCCCCCCTCCCCCCAACCCCAGCCCCATATTTCTAGTGAGTACTTGTTGCTGCTCGTGGAGTTCCCCTGTGTTTGGGTCCATCAGATAGTGACGCCATGCGGGCTTTGTGATCTGGCTGGGTTTTCTTCATCTGCTATTTTGTTATTGTTGTTGTTTAAATTAATTGATATTTATTTATTTATTTATTTTTAAAATTTTCCTGAATCTATTTTCTTTTTCTTTTCTTTTTTTTTTTTTTTAAGATTTTATTTGTTTATTTGACAGAGATCACAAGTAGGCAGAGGGAAAGAGGGGGAAGCAGACTCCCTGCCAAGCAGAGAGCCCAATACAGGGCTCTATCCTAGGACCCTGGGATCATGACCTGAGCTGAGGGCAGAGGCTTAACCCACTGAGCCACCCAGGTGCCCCTGATATTTTTTTTAGAACAGTTTAGGTTTATAGAAGAATTAAACAGAAAATACAGAGTTCCCTCTACCACCCCCCCAACAAAAATTCTTCCTATTATTAACTTCTTGCATTAGTGTAGTTCACATGTGACATTTGATTGTGATATCAGCCAATATTGATACGTTACTTTTTTAAAAGATTTTATTTATTTGACAGAGATCACTTGTAGGCAGAGAGGCAGGGAGAAAGGGAGGAAGGGAAGCAGGCTCCTTACTGAGCAGAGAGCCTGATGCGGGGCTTGATCCCAGGACCCTGGATTCATGACCTGAGCCGAAGGCAGAGGCTTTAACCCACTGAGCCACCCAGGTGCCCCTTGATACATTATTTTTAACTAAAGTCTATAGTTTATGTTGAGATTTACTCCCTTTAGTGCACATTCTGGGGATTTTGCCAAATGGGTAGTGACACCTGTCCACCATGATGGTATCACTTAATTCTCAACACTGCTCGAAAGTCTCCCGTACTCCACCCTTCCCCTCTTCCCCAGAACTGGTAATCACTGACACTTAGCACTGTAAAGCCTTTTCCAGAATGTCATGTAGTTGAAACTATACAATACGTGGGTTTTTCAAACTGGCTTCTCTCACTTGGCAATATGCATTTGAGGTTCCTCCACGTCATCTTGTGTTTTTGTGGGTCATTTTTTATTGCTGAATAGACTGAATAGACCAGTTGATCCATTCACCTGTTGAAGGACGTCTTGGTTCCTTCCAAGTTTTGGCAGTTATGAATAAGGCTGGGAGAAATACTCGTATGGAGGTTTCTGTGGACACGTGAGTTTTCAACTCACTTGGGCGATACCAGGACGTGTGATTGTTGGCTCGTATGGAAGCCTGTTTTGGCTGCACCTTTTGCATTCCAGCCAGCAGAGAGTGAGGGTTCCCATCACCCCAGGCCTTGCCAGTATTTGATGTGGTCACTGTTTTGGATTCTAGCTGCTCTAGCAGGTGTGTAGGGGTGTCTCATTGTTTTAAATTCCCTGCTGATGGCTGGGCATCTTTTCATGTGCTTGTCACCCTTTTGTCCTCTTTGTTGAGTGGTCTGTTCAGGTTTTTTGCCCATGTTTTAATTGGGTTGTCTGTTTTCTTATTGTTGAGTTTGAAGGGTTCTTTGTAGATTTTGGACACCAGTCCTTTATCAGAAATATGTTGTGCAAAAATTGTCTCCCAGTCTATGGCTTGTCTTTTTGTTCTCACTATATTCTTCTGTGGAGCAGGAGTTTTTTGTTTGTTTGTTTGTTTTTATTTGTTTTTGCATGCCTATAAATCTTTATTTACAAAGACAGATGGTGGGCTATATTTGGCCCATGGGTTGTAGTTTGCTGGCCTCTGATTGAGAGGGTAAAATCCCAGCATTGAAGCTATCACGTACAAAGTTCCTTATGACCTGAGTGTGTCCCCCTTAATGATTCTTTTATTTTTATTTTTATATAAACATATAATGTATTTTTATCCCTAGGGGTACAGGTCTGTGAATCACCAGGTTCACACACTTCATAGCACTCACCATAGCATATACCCTCCCCAATGTCCATAACCCAACCACCCTCTCCCGACCCCGCTCCCCCCAGCAACCCTCAGTTTGTTTTGTGAGATTAAGAGTCACTTATGGTTTGTCTCCCTCCTGATCCCATCTTGTTTCATTTATTCTTTTCCTACCCCCCAAACCCCCCATGTTGTATCTCCACTTCCTCATATCAGGGAGATTATATGATAATTGTCTTTCTCCAATTGACGTATTTCACACAGCATAATACCCCTTAGGTCCATCCACGTTGTTGCAGATGGCAAGATTTCATTTCTTTTGATGGCTGCATAGTATTCCATTGTGTATATATACCACATCTTCTTTATCCATTCATCTGTTGATGGACATTTAGGTTCTTTCCATAGTTTGGCTATTGTAGACATTGCTACTATAAACATTCAGGTGCACATGCCCCTTCAGATCACCACATTTTTATCTTTAGGGTAAATACCCAGTAGTGCAATTGCTGGGTCATAGGGTAGATCTATTTTCAACTTTTTAACGAACCTCCATGCTGTTTTCCAGAGTGGTTGCACCAGCTTGCATTCCCATCAACAGCGTAGGAGGGTTCCCCTTTCTCCGCATCCTCGCCAACATCTGTCATTTCCTGATTTGTTAATTTTATGGAGCAGAAGTTTTTAATTTTAATGATGTCCAGCTTTCCAGTTGTTTCTTTCACTTTTGCTTTTGGCCTGTCCACAGAGTCCTCACAAAACCCAAGGTCACCTAGATTTTCTCTTTTGGTATCTTCTTCATCTGCTTTTATTTGGGGATCTGTGGGTAATTTTGTCAGTTCCATTGCAGAGTATATCCCTGGTGTTTGGGGTTGTTTTTTTTTTTTTTTTTTTAAGATTTTATTTATTTATTTGACAGAGAAATCACAAGGAGGCAAAGAGGGAAGCAGAGGGGGGTGGGAAGCAGTCTCCCTACTGAGCAGAGAGCCCGATGCGGGGCTTGATCCCAGGACCCTAAGATCATGACCTGAGCCAAAGGTAATGGTTTTACCCACTGAGCCACCCAGGTGCCCCAGGTGTTTGGTTTTACCATCTCATTGCTTTGTCTTTGGAGATTCAGAGAGAGTCAAAACATGTGACACTTCACCACAGCCACCGTCCCAGACCCTGTCAAATCAGACCCCCCACTTCTGATTGGCTGTGTTGAGGTACAGTTTGCATACAATAAAAATCACTATTTAGAAGTGTATAATTTGTTGAGTTTTGGTAAATACATACAATCATGTAACCACCACAATGAAGATATGAACATTTTCATGACCCCAGAAAGGTCCCTTGCTGTCAGTCCTCATCCCAGCCCCCACTCCCAGCAGCCACCGGACCTGCTTTCTGCCACTAGAGCTTTGTCTACTAGATTTTCATATTAATGGAATCATACAGTATGTTGTTGTTTGAGTCTGATTTCTGTTAATCACCTGTATTGTCTTTCTCGTGTTGAGCAGGATCCCATTACGCGCCTGTGCCGTGTTTGGCTATCTTTTTGCAAGTGGATAGACGTTTGGGTTATTTGCAGTTTCTGGCCACTCTGAATGTCTTGTGTTACAACTCTTTTTCGACCTACGGCTTCATTTCTCTCGGGTGAGATGTAGTGGAAATGCTGTGTCGGAGAGAGAGAGAGTGTGTGTGTGCGTGTGCACCTAAGAATCTGCCCAACAGTTTGTGCCATTTTACATTCACCCCAGTGCTGCATACAAGACTTCCGGAGGTCCACTTTCTCAACATGTGATATTCTCAGTCCTTACTTTTTGCCACCCTATAGCATTTGCAGGGATGTTTATTTGCATTTCTCTGAGGATAAGGAATCTTGGGCCTCTTTTCACAGCTTGTTTAGCCCTTTGTATCTGCATTATAAACTCTGTTTTATAGTTCCTGCCCAGTTTTTAATTTGGGTTGTTTTGTTGAGTTTTAACAGTTCTTTGTAGATTATGGATATGCTTTGTCAGATCTATTGCAAATATTTTCCCTCAGTTGAAAAGCAAAAGTTTTTAATTTTGATGAAGTCATCATCGTCTTTGTTTTGTGCTTTTCATGCTGTAAGAAATCTTTGCCTACCCTAAGGTTGCAAAGATTCTTCCCTATTTTTTTATTCTAAAAGTTTTATGGTTTTGCATTTAGATCTATGATCTATCTCAAATTAATTTGTGTGTGTGTGTAAGGAGAAAGTTTTTTCCTTATGGATACTTGGTTGCTCCAGCACCATCTGTTGTAAAGACTTTTATTTCCCCCTTAATTACCTTGGCAACTTTGACAAAAATTAAGACACCATATCTGTAAATTCTGAATTCTTCATGCTAGTTCCTGGTCTCTTTGTCTACCCTTAGGGGGGTACACATTGGCTTGAGTGCTGTAGCTTTATAAGTGATCCTGGAGACTGGTAGGGACATCTTCCAATTGGCCCATCCTCTTCAATATCCTTCTGACTGACTGTTCCTTTGCCTATCCAAAGAAAATTTTAGAATCAGCTTGCTAGTTTGTATTTAGAAGCCTGATGGGATTTTGAGTGGCATTGCATTGAGTCTATAGTTTAATATGGAAAAACTGACATATTAACAATACTGAGTCTTATCCATTAACATGGTATACCTGTCATTTTGTATCTAGGTCACCTTTAATTTTTCTTTTTTTTTAAGATTTTATTTATCTATTTGACAGAGAGAGATCACAAGTAGGCAGAGAGGCAGGCAGAGAGAGAGAGAGGAGGAAGCAGGCTCCCTGCCGAGCAGAGAGCCCGATGCGGGGCTCGATCCCAAGACCCTGAGATCATGACCTGAGCCAAAGGTGGAGGCTTAACCCACTGAGCCACCCAGGCGCCCCACCTTTAATTTTTCTAAGCAATGTGTTCTACTTTTCAGTAGACTGATCTTGTACTTACCATGTTAAGTTTATTCCTAGCCGTTCATGTTTTTAGATGTTAATGTTACTTTTCTTTGAACTTCATTTTCTGATATTTAAAAATTCAGTTGATTTTTATGTCCTTGTCTTGTATCCTGTGACTATAACAGAGTGAATTAGTTACGTACAGGATGGCTTGTGAGAGTGGAATCAAAACAGGTGGGGTGCAGGGGACGGTTATGGCCGGAAAGGGACTGTCCCGTCTGTCCACGACCAGGAGTTTTCTGGGTACATTTTGGGTATTTGTTCTGGGATAGTGAGTGGAAAAGATGGTGACAGGTGCTCTAGAGAAGGTAAAATGCAGCAAAGTACCAGGGGGCCTTTAGGGATTATGGGCAGGGAGGCATCTCTGAGGTGTCAGCTGCCCCGAGGGCCAGAGAATAAGGATCCAGCCATGGAAGACCTGGGTCTTTTGCAGGGAGAGGAAGCAGCGAGTCCCTGCGGTAGGCATTAACATGGTGTGTTGTGGTACAGGGCAGGGTTTGTTGGCAGTGAGAATGGGGGAACAGCAAGCAGGGGGGCTCGAGGGTGGCACAGAGGAGGGCTAGGGGTTGTCAGCTTGCGAGATGGATCACAAATGGTGACCTCACCCTTGCCTCCTGGCTTGCTTGCCTCCCAGACAGCACTGCCCCCTCCGCCCTCCCAGCGGGTGACTGCTCTGTCCTGGCCTCTGCTGGGGCAGCTCACCACTCCCCAACTTCATGCAGAAATGCCTTCTCCGAGCTCTTGTTAACACATGAGCACACCGACATTGCCCCTCAAACACCAGTCGCCCTACGCACACTTGACTGTGAAGAGTTGTCTTCCTTGACCACACGCTGGCTGCGGCCCATCTCTTATCCTAGCCTCTCTTGCAGAAAATACTGCGTGTTACGGGAACAAAGATCAGAAAGAGCTCAAGAGACAGGAATGCTATTTATGAACGATTTTTATTAAGTGCAGTTAGGGAATAAACAAAGAAACATTTATAGTTTATAAAGAAGTTTTAAAATAATAAGATTAATAAAAAGTCTTCCCTTAGATTTAAAGGGAAACCACGTCCTCTGTGGGTACAGGAAGGTGGTCATATGGGTCAGCTAGCTTCCTGGTTCATGTTTCCATCCCTGGTGGTGTGCTTTGGGCTCTCAGGCCAAGGGCTGATTTCTGCAGATAGCTTTTCAGCTTAGATTGAGTTTATTTTCTGAATATATTTGTTGATTATTTTTCAGATAATACCCTTTTATATTTTGAATGCAACACATTACTTTGGTCGTATAGTTGACAAACAGATGGATCTTTATGCAAGTCTTAATGCTGAAATGAATGAGTATTTTAAGGGTAACAGCAACAAAATGACTGTTGAAAAGGTGGAGAAACTTGGATTGTATGGATTAGCAGAAAAAACACTATTTCACAGGTAAAAGGTCTATGTATTTCATCTCTAAGAGCTCTGAAGTGTGGGCAACTTTACGTGGTATCAAATCCCTGTTTGTGTCTGTGTCCGTCTGCCCCGGTATGCACGGACACCTCGGGCGGGGGGGTGGCAGTGGTGCTCCCCCCCCGCCCCCCACCCAGCTTCCTGGCACAGTTCTACAGACTTGTCCGACCCTGGGCTCCTGAGCACAGAGCGCGGAAGGCGGGGTGGTTCTGGAGCTGTCCCTCTGCTGCCTCCGTGCACGCCTCCACCTCCCCTCGCGCTCCAGGGATTCCCGTGAAATGGGTCCCTCTTACAGCAGAGCAGGCTGAGTCACCGTGTGGTGACATGGGCTGTGCGGCATGGGCTCTGCCGGGCAGCCTGCCTTGGCCCGCTCACCCCCTCCCCTGCCACTCCCAGCTGCGCTCCGGGGAGCCTCGATGGAGAAAGGTGGAGACTTCACTAGACTGAGTTGATTTTCATTGTGTTGTCCGATAAAGGGATAATCTCTAGTCAAAAGTACTGTACATTTTTTATACTTCTCTGTACTTGAATTAAGCAAGCCCTTCTGAGTGTCCTTGAGGGCTCGAGCTCATTTTTATTTTTATTCCCCACGGGAAAGAACCTTGCGGTTTAGAGTCTTCTCTAATGAGTAGGCGGAGGCAAGGACAATTTTCCTCTGGGATCTCTGGGACACTGAAGCCATGGGTGTCCTCCAGGGTGGAGGTGCTGGAGATGAGCCAAAAAGAAGATACCTGGGCTGCGGACAATGTCCTGGTGAAGTTCATAGATGAAGGCCGGACCGGACTCGTCACGAGAGGCCAACTGCTGCATCTCCCGGAAAATTTCCACACTCTGCCCCCCCAGGCGGTGGAGTTTATTGTTTGCAGAGTGAAACCTGCGGACAATGAAGTAGAATGGAATCCAAAGGTAAGTTATTTTGGCTTTTCACACTTTGTTGACTTTCAGAATATGCACAGAATTGAGGTTCATTTAGAGTGTTGAGTTTGGGTAAGTTGCCTCGTGTTCCCAGCCTTGTACGGTGGCCTCGTCCTCGGTAGTACACACAGTCCTCGAGTCCGCCTAAGATACGCGTCGCGATGAAACGAGTTAGCTGTCCGCTTGAGGAAACAGCGTAAGCACCAAGTGGACACCCCATCAAAGGGGAGCAGAGGCCAGGTCGTTTCCTTCAGGTTGGGAAGGCGGGCAAGGGAAGAGAGCACAGAAAGGGCGGCATGTCCTCTGGGCCCTTCAGGATGTGTGGCTAGAATGTCCCCACGTAGACCAGATGAGGCACCGCAGGTGGAGAGAACTCACGGTACACGGAAGAACCATCCTGGGGGGAACTCACGTGGCTCACGAGCCAGGCAGAGACCCAGACCACACAGCTGGTCCAGCTGGTCAGCAGAGCCATGAGTCGTCTTCCCGATGATGTGCTTGACCCTTCAAAGGAGGGCTACATTTCAGATAATCTGGTTGGTAGGACGTGAAGTGAGCCATTGCGGTTGGCAAAGGAAAGGTAATAAACAAGGTCAGACATGGTCCAGGGAGTGAACAGGTGAGTGTTTGCACAATACGGGATGAACTCACAGCACTGCTGCTAGCAGGTCGTAAACATACTCCTTACTAAGTAGCGCTCTTTCTCCCTCTGCAAAGTATTTACAGGGTGTCCGCTGTGGGCTGGTGCCACTGGGCTCTGGGAATGTAGCCATAAGCAAGAAGGCTGTGGTTCTTGTCTCCAGGAAACCTTTGGTCTGTCAAGATAGTCACCACAAGTATTTCTTGAAAGGGGGCCTCTGGAAATGAGGCAGGTTTTCCCCATGCCTGTTCTTTCACATGACTGTGCAAGGGATGGAGGCAGCCAGTTCCCTCCTGTCTGCTCTATGCGAGCGCAGATGGGCCTGCGGGAGAGGAGAGCAGCCAGGGCTGGGGATGGGGGACGCGGAAGCCCGGGCCCCTTGGCCCCAGGGTCTCTTCCGCCTCCGTGAGCTTCCAAAGTTGGACTTGTGGACCGTTCACAGGGGAGAGCAAGGATGCATGGCCTCAGTGGGGAACATCCAGTTTGGGGGGTCCAGAGGTGCCATCTGCCTCTGTCCTTCCTCAGCTCCCCTGTTCATGACCCTTGTCCACGCAGCGGCACGATGGGCTCTGTAACCTGCCTCCCGGGGTGGGAGTGAGGCTCAAGCAAAATGCATGGAAACGATTTTTGCGAAACTCTACAGCATAACCAGAATGAGATATTCTCCTCAGCCTTCAGAGAAATTATCTCAGTGGTTTTCTCCTAGGTTACTAGGTACATTCATCATAAAATAATTGGAAAATTGCATGATGCCAAAGTGATACTGGCTTTAGGGAACACAGTGTGGATCGACCCAATGGTGAGTGTGCAGTTCTTTTTCATTTCTTTTTTTTTTTTAAACTATTTTTAAAAAATTTTTTTAAAGATTTTATTTATTTATTTGACAGAGATCACAAGTAGGCAGAGAGGCAGGCAGGGAGAGAGAGAGAGGAGGAAGCAGGCTCCCTGCTGAGCAGAGAGCCCAATGCGGACTCGATCCCAGGACCCTGAGATCATGACCTGAGCGGAAGGCAGCGGCTTAACCCACTGAGCCACCCAGGCGCCCTCTTTTTCATTTCTTAAAAAGATTTTTTTCACTTAGAGGGGGCACACGAATAGGGGAGGGGTAGAGGGAGCAGCAGGCTTTCCGCTGAGCAGGGAGCCCAAAGTGGGGCCCAACCTCAGGATCCTGAGATTATGACCTGAGCCAAAGTCAGATGCTTAACCACCAGAGCCACCCAGGCACCCTGAGTATGCGGTTGTCTTGAAAGAAATCTGGTTTTGGATGGACCCCTAAAATTATTCTAATTTGTGGCTTGAATAATAATGGTTTGCCTCAAATAAAGGAGGCTTTGAGGGTGTGCTGTGTGTTAGGGAGAGTTGCTTTTTTCCATGTTATTTGGGTCATGAACTTGGTTGCAGGGTTTTTTGTTGTTGTTTAAGGGAGTCCTTTGTAAGCCAACCGAGGAGACAAGCTCCGTGAAACTCCCCTTGTTACATGTGACAGTCGCTGACGCGCACCGTTCTGTTCCACCTTCTTTCAAGTGTTGGTTGTCCACCGCTAAAACAGTGTCACTGTCCCTGTCCACACCGCTGGGGAAGGCCTATGTCAGAACTGGGATCCCTGCGTAGGATCAGTCACATCAAGGACGCCAGTCCCTGGGCTTTCGGAGCTCAGTTTTGTTAGTTTACCGTGTCCGCCTTGTTCTTGCATCAAATATTGATTGAGCACCTGCTGTGTGCCAGGTCCTGTGTGGGACTCGGATTCTCTCTGAACAGAAACTCTGACCTCGTGGAGCTGGTGTAGGGCCGCCAGGGTTGAGTGCCAGACCGGGACGTGTCAGTGGCAGCTCGCACCCCAAGAACTCCACTTTTCAAGCCAAAGTTCTGCTCCATTGGACTTAAATCTTAATCAGTGTTCACACATTTGAAAGAGATCATTCAGGGGTGCCTGGGTGGCTCAGTGGGTGAAAGCCTCTGCCTTCGGCTCAGGTCATGATCCCAGGGTCCTGGGATCAAGCCCCGCATCAGGGCTCTCTGCTTGGTAGGGAGCCTGCTTCCTCCTTTCTCTCTCTGCCTACTTGTGATCTCTGTCTGTCAAATAAATAAATAAAATCTTTAAAAAATAAAAAATAAAAAATTTTTTTTTAAAAAAAGAAAGAGATCATTCAGTTCATAAAGTTGTTTTGCTGAAAGTTATTTTGATGAAATTGGAAAAGCCTTTTAACACTTACAAAGAGGAGTTTGGGTGTAAGACTTAAGAGTGTAGAAGAGAGAATGATTTTTTTTTTTTTAAAGATTTTATTTATTTATTTGACAGAGAGAGATCACAAGTAGGCAGAGAGGCAGGCAGAGAGAGAGGAAGAAGCAGGCTCCCTGCTGAGCAGAGAGCCCAATGCGGGACTCGATCCCAGGACCCTGAGATCATGACCTGAGCCGAAGGCAGCGGCTTAACCCACTGAGCCACCCAGGCGCCCCAAGAGAATGATTTTTAATGGAGAAGATAAAGATTGCCAATACAGATCAAATGAAGATTTGGGGTCTTGGTTTATATAATAGCCAATATTCTTGTTCTCTATTGGAGGAAAAAAAGTAGAAACTGAGCTGAGGGAAGATGCTTAGCCAGCTGAGCCCCCCAGGTGCACCAAAAATGGAAGCTCTATTAAGAGATTTTCGAAAATAATAGCTCAGGAAATAAAGAAGCATAAAAAGAAATTCACTTGGCATTGCATTTAGAGTTAGCGGCGTCGATGGCACAGTGCCGGGGAGACAGACCCCCCAGACTGCTAGGCCCTCAGTTTGAGTGGAGAAAAGCTCTCCTGCCATTCCCAGACGGGCACACATTCCCGGGGTTCACTTAGGAAGGTGCTCCGGCTGGTCTCGGCCTGGGTCCCTTCCAGCTGCCGTGAAAGGGATGCCCAGTCCTGGGTCTGCACCTCCCACCAGCGAAAATCACAGTGTTGTAGAACCTCCTATTTTGTGTAAATTAAGGATGAGAATATTTTGGTTGCAGAAGAACCAGTGGGGGAAACCGCAGAGAACACGGGATTTAGGGCTGTGGTGTAGGCCCCTCCTGGCCATTGATGTCTCTGAGCCTTAGGGCCCCCCTTGTTTAGAGAGGTCTAGGGATTTTGGGGGGGCTCCCAGCTCCAGCCCACATCATACCTCGGCAGTGTGGGAGTGGGCTCCGGAGGAATCTCACATGTCACCTCAGGAAATCAGTGGGAAGCTGCGGGGGAGCCCACATGCGCCCAGTGTGACACCGTGAGGTCGAGAGGTCACATGAGTGCATTTTCCATTGATTTGAAAGTTCAAAGTCTGATTGCTGCCAATGGACTTTCTCTTTGATTCAAGGTGCACATTACAAAACTTTCCAATTTGAAGACCTCTGTTATTGATTATAACGTTCGTACTGAAATTCTGTCAATGGGAATGGGCATCGACAACTCCGAGCACATAGAACAGCTGAAGACGTTCCGTGAGGGAGCTAAGATGCCGCCCGGTGAAGAAGGCCCAAGCCAGGCCCTGTGAGTGAGTTTTTGTCTCCCTTTTGGAAGTGCCATTTTGTGGGACCAGAGCTCAGGAGCTGAGAGACTTTTTTGTTGTTGTTTCCAGAAGTTGAGTAGGTTCCTGAGTTTTCATGTTTCCGTCCCTGAGCGTCAGTCATTTCTCAGATTCGGGGAATCTGATTTTCATCCATCCTCCCATGCACAGTTCTGGTTTGGACGGAATATTGTAAAACCAGCCCCGAGTGTGTTGTTGCATCCGTATCTCTTACAGACTACGTTTTCGTTCACTGTTGACGGATACACAGGAAAGCACTTGTGTAGTAAGTGTGGTCCGGTGCGTGTTCTGAGCACAGAGGCCGACCCTGGGTGGGGGAGGATGCACGCTCGGCCCCACCGCCGGCCGCTCCCTCCCCGAGGGCTGCCTCTTCCCGCATTGTGCTTTGTTTGAGGGAGTGCAGCAGCCGCTCTTCTCTCCGGCTTCTTGAGCTCACCGCAGTTGGTGACGCTGTCCCGGGCTGCGCTTGTGGCTGTGGATCGTAACTGCCGTGTGAGATCTGCCGCGCGAACGTGCCGCAGCTCTGGGCCTCTCCGGGCGGCCCTGACGACGGGCTCCTCTGTGCGTCCCGGGTGCCCACTGCCTCGCGGAGCCCTCATCAGACTGACGCCGGGTAGCGATCCCGGTCGGCTGTCCCCGTCAACGCTTCCACAAGCCAGATGTGGGAGAGCCTGAGAGTCACTGGAAAAGCAACCCCACAAAGTGGTCACAGAGCAGACTCAGTTACCCCTTGATGACAGGAACAAGAAGCGAGGTGCTGGGACGAGAGCAGAAAGGCGGGGAGAACCGTGGGTGCGGGGGTCAGAGCTGTCCCGGGTGGGAGCCTGGGGGACCCTGTGGCCATCTGCAAGCACTGGGCTTGTGCCATGAGGAGGTATTGAGCAGAGGAATAATTTCATCAGAAGATCCTTGGCTACCGTGTTGAGAAGAGGCTGGGATGGGGGACAAAGGCTGTGCCAGGAGTTCAGGACGCGGTGCTGGTGGCTCCGGCCGGGGCAGCTTTGTGGAGGTGGCGAGAAGTAGCTGGTCTCCAAATGTGCTTCTGGGGGTGTGTGGTCTCAGGGCGGCCGCTGGCAGCCCGGACTTGGATGAGAGCTCGAAGGAGTGAGTGTCAAAGTCCGAGGGCAGAGCCCCAGGGACCCAGTGTGGGGAGCCCAAGGGGAGCCTGGGAAGGAGCAGCGGCGGCAGCGGAAGACGAGGCCCGGGAGGACAGACACGCAGGCGGCAGGAGAGGGGCTGCCTCAGAGCAGGGAGCCAGGGGCCTGCCGGACGCCACCAGGGGGCCCGACCAGTGAGCATGGCTAGCCGGGCACGGGGTCAGCCTGGGGCCTCCGGGGACTGATGAGCACAGCAGAGTTTCAGAGAACATGGCAAAGGTTAAAATACTTCAGTCTGAAGTTAATTTTTATCTTAATGAATTTGGATGCCTGTGGGATTAGGAGACATGTCCATTTCTACACATTTTCAGGAAACAAAAATTGCTGCGTGCTTGTTTATAAGCTACTCTTTTAAAAACAAAGATGTCATTAGGGTTCAGTAGCTTCGATGACCATGAGGCTTGGTCAGTTCTGTGAAGCACAGCAGCTGTACCTGAGCCCCGGCTCCGTTATGCACCGGCCCTCTGCACACTCGGTTTTGCGTGTGTGCAACAGCCTGTCCCTGGTGGGCACACGCACAAGGTGGGCGAGCAGAGGACTGTGCACGAGGTGCCACAGATCAGCAGAGACTCCGGTTCAGGAGTGGGATTGGGGAGCCGCGGTGGTGGTCGGGATCAGAACAAGGAGAAAGGCGCCGTTCTTCCAGCAGGCTGGGGAAGAGCACAGATCCTGGGGACGGGAAAGCTCTGGAAGCCACCAGGGCTTGGTGACTGACAGACGGTGGGGCTGGGATTGCAGAGCCTTGGGCAGGAGGGTTTTGGCATCGTGGACGGTGTCACAGTGCTGGTATGGGAGAAGGAGATCGTAAGTTGGTTTGGGACACGTCACATTGAAGGATGATGGAAAGCATAAGCCTGGGGCTCAGGAAAAGCAGTTGGGGAAGACTCGTTTGCTGGGAGTGGAGGAGAGAAACTGTTTGGGAAGTATGTGATGAGGAAGGACGGAAGCCCAGTGGACGAGGGTGTGGTGGGGGAGAGAGAGCCGTGGGGGAAGAGAGAAGGGGTTGGAGGGCCTGGAGCTGCACCGTGGGAAGGACGGGGCCCGGGGACCGGTCCCTGCCTGGGAGGTTGGAACACGAGACACGGTCTTCACCATTTGTGGGGTGCCGCTCACAGGCTTCATGTGTGTTGAGTGGAAGTCCCCTTGGAGACACCCATGCACACCCCCCACGCCAGAAGTATGGGTACGTCTGCGTGTGTGCGTGTGTGCGTGTGTGTGTGTGTGTACGCGTGTACGCCCACACACGTGCATGTGTTTGTATGGCCTTGCTCCTTTAGGCTTGAATCCTCTCCGAAAAGATGCACACAAAATGAATTACGTTGTTGCCCATGAGAAGGGAGTGGGGTGGCTGGGGAACAGGAACTAGAGGGAGATTTTTCACTGTGTAAGACTTTCTTATTTATTTTTTTTAAAGACCTTTTCATTTATTTCAAAACACTGAACCACATGAAAGTGGTTATCTGCTCAAAACAATTTTAAAATTTTTTTTTATTTTTAAAGAGTGCGGCAACCCTCTAAGTACTGATACGGAGTGATCTATCTCTAGTTGTTACGTGTAATCGAGGGAGCAGAGAAGTGAATGGAGTAGGCTCCTGGGTGTTTAAATGGCGCCTGTGTGTGTTTTCGACACAGATGGCATTGTGTGCTTCTTTGTGCAAAGAATGTTTCTAGAAGTAAGGGGGTGTCTTGGGGAGGAGGAACTGAGGAACTCGGGCAGGGGCACAGAGATGCCTTTACTTCTCCCCTTTTATCCATTTCGAAGTGGGTCACAGGGCTGGTTATTCTCGAAGTTAAAGGATTTGAAAGGGAACTTTTTTGGTAAACGAGTTAATGTACTTACCAGCCTGCCTGTATCGATGATCTGCTCTAGGCTCGCCACGAGGGGCACCACAGTGAGCAGAGTGGGTGGCCCTGCCTGGCCTCCAGGAGCAGAGTCGGGACCCCAGGGCCCGTCTGACATCTGACGGTTGCTGCCTGCCTTCCTCCTCTTGGTGGGTGGGCCCCCTAGAGAGTCCGAGATTGCTTTCCCTTGGACTCTGAGTTAACCTTCACCTCTTCCTGTCCAGCGCTCCTTCTCCAGCAGATGATGCTGCTCGTTTGCAGAGCCCACAGCGAGAGGACAGCGGCCCAGAAGGAGGGGCTGACTCCGAGACGAAGCCAGAAAACAAAAAGCATGGTTGGTGATTGAGTACATGGCTCACTTAGGGCCTTCGGCTTAGGTCATGATCTCAGGGTTCTGGGGTCGAGCCCCTTGTCAGGGCTCCCTGGTAAGCAGGGAGTCTGCTTCTCCCTCTTCCTCTGCCCCTCCCCCTTGCTCATGCTTTCTCTCTCTCTCTCAAATGAATTTTTTTAAAAAATCTTTTAACAAAACATGGCTTGGGACACCTGGATGGCTCAGTGGGTTAAGCGTCTGCCTTCAGCTCAGATCATGATCCCAGAGGCCTGGGATCGAGCCCCGCATCATGCTCCCTGCTCAGTGGAGAGCCTGCTTCTCCCTCTCCCCCTGCTGCTCCCCCTGCTTGTGCGTGCTCTCTCTTTCTCTCTGACAAATAAATAAAATCTTTTTTAAAAAGTGGCTCACTTAAAATCATGAAAGCTTGGAAGTTTTCCAGTGCTGAGGCTTTCTACTTTTAGATGAACTCTATAGAAAGGGACATAAACTGGTATCTATTATTGACAATTCTGCTTCCAAAGTTTTTTTTAATAGCTTTCCCCGTTTAGTTCATTGTAATGTTCATGCAGGGAAGCGCACACAGCCCGTCACAATTACGTGTGTACCCATGGCCACTGACTGCACCCAGCTGAGGCGGCTGAACATTCCCACAGCCCAGGACTCTCCCGCCCGCATCTTCCCCTCCTGAAACCCTTCCCCAGGACCAGTCATGACGTCCACCGCCCTCAGTTTGGATGAGTTCTGCTGAGTCAGAAGCCCGGGGTGCTCTGGAGGCCTCTCCCCCTCAGCGTTGTCTGGGAGATTCATGCAGGATTCCAAGGAGTGGTGGTTCCTTCTGTACCTTCTCCCCGTTGAGCACTGTTCTGTGATAAGAACCCACCACAGATTATCTGTCTGTTCATCTGTAGGTAGACACGGAGGCTGTTTGCAGTTTTGGACTGTGATGAAAGCTGCCATGAACATTCTTGCTGCATCTTCAGATGGAAGATTTGGGGGTTTCAGACCGAGCAGTTCAAATGGCGGGTTTTTTGGGAGGGGGAAGCGTTGTGTTCAGCACTGGTTCCTTGCATAGACTGGCGACCAGATGCCTTCCCCTCTGGTGGGCCATCTCCGGGCCTCGTGGGTGAAGGTGGCCGCTGGCGGTGATGCCCCTCTGTTTCAGAGTAACTTTAATTACCTGATGGTTTAATTATAGTATTTGTCAGAGCCTGTTTTTTATAATTCTCCTAAATGTGGTGCATGTTTATCTTTTCTAATTATTCTTTGCAAGTGGATACATGGAAATTGACACTCTTTGTAGTTGTTCCTTGGCTAAAAGTTGCGTCAAGTGCAAGAAGTACAGATAGGTACGTGGAGTATGTGGTCACGTATAAGTAACTTACTGGCACGTTTGACTCTCTGCCCAGAAACTTTACCTGAAAACACGAGCGATTCTTCCCTTCCCAGAACCACAGAGCCTCTGAAAAGGTACATCCCCGCAATGGCCGAGGTCAGCTTCCCTCCATGCCTAATGAGTGAATCGTGTGCCCATGTAAGCCATTGTCTTCTCTCCTAGCTTCCACCCACAGATAAAGTGGTTCCAGAAAGATGATGTGGTCATCCTGAAGATAAGAATAAGGAATGTAAAAGATTACAAATGTAAATATTTCCAGGATAGAGTTGTTTTCAGGTAGGTTCGTGTATGTCTTCTAGAGTGAAATCGGAAATCACTTTGAACATGGTAAAAGACTGGCCTTTCTCCCTGTGCACCTAGTGGCTGGGCAGGAGAGAAGTTTTACTTGGCTGACATGGAGCTGCAGGCCAACGTAGTAAAAGATGCCTGCAGATGCACGATCGTGAATGAGGAGCCTGTGATCACTCTTGCAAAAGAAACCAGGGGACCTTGGTGTGGCTTACTCAAACAGAAAGTGAGTGGAAATGAACCGTGACTAGTCTCAATGGCCTGAGCATGACTTACTCTGTATTAAATGTCACCTGTTCTTTTGAACAGAATCCTAATGTGGCTTTTGATTTCGATCACTGGGAAGAATGTGAAGAGGACAGCCAGCTCCCACAGGGTAAGATGGGGTGCGCCCACCTCCTGGGGAGTTACAGGTGCTGAAGGCCATGTTTGAGGACTGCGGCCCTCGTGGCAACGGGTCTTTACCATGAAGCCCTTAGGAACTGGTTTTCTCCTTGTGGTCAATCTTGGTGCTAAATGTTCTGGTTCAAAGAGGCATCAACTTTTAATTATAAGCAACCTTCTTATAACACCTTTACAAATTTTCTTCCCAGGAGGTAATTAATTTCTAAGTAGGCATTTTACCTGCTCATTTCTTGCCTAAAATAACAAAAATAGAAAGTCACAAAATAGAGCTCTAGAAGCCATGGGACTTTTTCTGCATTGGCCAAAATAATGGCAGGGTTCAGGGGTGGGGGATACGTGCTAATCAGTCTGTAGTGAACAGATATTTCAATAATATCAAACTCTTACAGTTGTGAATTCTAAAAACCTGCCATGCACAGTGGCAGAGGTGGCTGAGAGCAGCGGGCAGCCGTCGGAGGATGACGGAAGTGAGAGCGAATGAGCACGAGTCAGATCCAGAAGGTGGCCTGAACCGCACGCGGACAGATGGACACGCCGTGTGGCTGGGAGCTCAGGAAACAGCAGTTACAGCCAGACCTGCCTTTGACTCCAGGATAAATTCTGACCAGGTGTCAGCCTGTGGCACTGGGATTGGTACTGGTGAGAGACGGGCTGCGGGGACTCTGGCGGGTGGGCGCTGGCCGGACCCGGGCCCACCGTCCACCTGCACCCGCAGGCCCGCACAGCCTCTCACGTGGAGCCTGTTCCAGCACGCTGATCCTGAGTAACGGAGCATGGCGTGCCATTTGGGGGATGAACTGTCCTTCCCAAAGCTAGTCTGTTCACTTCTTCACAGAGACCCGGTTGGTACCTTGCCCAAACCCTCGTGTTGTGCATATAAATTGAGGTTTCCGGCCTACAGTCTCATGCTCTCCACCCTAAGCTGGTTGGGCTCCACAGAATGATCTATGGACCTGTACTTGATGTCGTCTGAGGAGCCTGGTCGCGACCCACGGGTCGACCAGGAGTGAAGGTAAAGCTACAGCTTCTGGAGACCCGCCTGGCCCAGCCAGTCCTGGGCACACAGGAAGAAGTTTTCTCTTTGGTGGAAATGGAAGAGGATGCGTGGGGTGCCTGGAGGCGACTCTCAGAACAGCTGGGTGTGGGGAGCCCTTGCCCCGCTCACAGCGCTGTCCGGTCACCAGCCCCTAACTCGGGGGCGCCCTGAGCTGGACTTGCCGTGTTAACTGGCAGAGTTGCAGAAGGGAATGAAATGTCAACCCTGCGTCTGTCTTCAGTAGGAGTCAGCAGCTTTGCCTAGAGGCGGGAAAGAACAGTGACCCAGTGAGACCATTGTGGCTGCCCCCAAGACTTTTTTATTATACATCAGAAAACACAGATGTCCCAGTAGATAAGCCACCACTTGAACAAAAGGTATACTGTCACCAGGATGTACCGTGAGCAGGTTGGGATCACACTCTGACTCTCAGTTTCCTCATCTGTAAAATAAGACTTTCTGCTTGCTGGGTGGCCTTGCCCTGCTCTAGGGGCTGCCCCTGGGTGCTGCTGGGTAGCAGCACTTCGAGGGAGGCCAGCCCTGGGCTCCAGGCGGCTGCCGCCAGGACTCCCAGGGGCTGCTTGGCGGGTGTCAGATTGGCACATGGAGTACCGGGGTGATTGTCCTTTCTCTCGGCTAAGTCGAGCAGGCTCTTCAGAGGTTGGAAGTCCCCCCATCTGGCAAAGGTTTGACTCCGCGGAGCTCTTGTCCTCAGCAGGTGTCGCTTTCTGTAGGTAGAGATTTTGCTCCCTCTGGGGGAGGCCTCTGGACAGGTGGCCAGGCCTGAGTGGCCCAGGCTTGCCTCGTGATTGCTGGCCACCTGCCAGGGACACTCGCTTATGTTCACTCTTTTGTAAAACAGCAAATAATAAGGGCAAGCAGTAGAGCTGCCTAAATCGGGGCAGGGGTTCTGTTTCTTGGAACAGCCAGAGGGGAATCGTGTGGGGAGCTGGGCAAGATGTTTAAATCTTGATTTCTTTGTTTCAGACATTTAAATTTACCCTCTGAAGTTCTGAATAACATTTTGTAGGACATAGTGACTTGTGAAATGTAAACAATTACCAATTTTTTTTTGTTCCATTCATACATATGGACTTCATGTTTGGGGAAAATTCCTGAAATGCAAAGTAGAAGTACCGTTGTCCCTGTGCTTCTAGCATTGCTCACAGAGGCAGTCATGCGATAAAGGTCTTCTGTAGTCTATCAATAAAATTTCAGTGTTTTCACAGAAATGCCATTTCACTTTTTTTTAGACTGTATCTTCCCTGCGTGCCGAACGTAAAACAGAATTGTATTCATTACCTCCCTTTCTGGTTTGACCGGAGCGCCAGTGAAGGCGGGAGAGGGAGTGCAGGGGGCCTGTGAGGCCAACCACTGACTGTGGCTCCTGGCGCGGGCACCAGGCTGTGGATGATTCGGGATGGTCAGCTGTGCAGTGGGGGTCTTGGCATGCAGCCTGGGGCAGACCTGCCTCGTACATCCCAGGTAAAATGCGGGGGGCTCAGTATTTCGGGGGGGAGCAGTAGGCCATAAAACACTGGTACTTCAGTACGTTAAAAACCCACTTCAATTAAAGCAAAAGTATTACCTATTTTATATAAAATATTTATATACCTTATTGGTCACTGGGTTTAAAGAATGCCCTTTATTTGAGGAGGTGCGATGGGCCTGCCCCTGGTAAGGAGTCCCAGCGCGGGCGGCAGTCCACCCAGCCCGGCTGCCACATCTCTGTCCGCCAGCTGTAGCAGACACCTGTCACTTCTCTCTAGAACCCCCACCCAGGGAACTGAGGATGTCTACAAATAACATCTGAATACATTTTTTTCTTAAGGAAAAAAAAAAAAAAACATCAGGAAGAAACAGCAACAAACATGGCTTACAAAAATAAATTCACGGCGTCTTGGCCTTGGCTGCAGGAGGCCGAGCTTGTTACTCTGGAGCCTCCTCTGGGGGCACAACTTCCATCAGCATCTGGAGCTGCATGGTGACCGGCTCTGCGGGAAAAGCCGACCGGAAAGTGCGGTTAGAGAGCTGGAATGAAGAGCTGGCATTGCCGGGCGTCTCGGGGAGCAGTGGTATTGCTCCTGCCCTGTGGGGCCGTGTCCTCTGTCAGAGCCCCGCTCAGGGGACACGGGCTGAAGGCAGAGCCACGCTGGGTGCTGCAGGGGCTCTCCAGAGCGAAGTTCTTTCCCAGGAAAGCATGAGGAGCCTGCTAACTGTTTTCACTGCCACCAAGCAATGTATTCAGGGGAAGACACGCACGACTCACTTCTGTGTCCGTATGTCGCCACCACTGACCGAAAGTTGAATAGTCGGAAAGCACTGAGCCTGCATCTTGCTTAAAAGACTGTTCTCGCCTCCTTAATTCCAAGCTTCTAGCCAGTTCTCGTAGGGAGCGGCTTGGCTCAGTTTTCTAACGCTGAGAAATTGAGACCTACTTTGTTACCCTGAGGTTTTAGGTCATTCTGGCCAGATTGTCAATATGATCAGATCTAAGCTCATGGTCCGAGGCAGGGGGAAGTGGCTGTTCTCCCGGCACTGACTGTACTTTCCACAGTAGCGTGTTCGCTCTCCTCTCCGCCTAGGCCTTCCTTCAGAGAGTGAGGCGGCTGGGCGGTGGGGAGAACTTTCAGGAAAGGAGAAAGTTCCTGGTGGAAATAAGAAAGCGCTATCTTGGCGGTGGTTTCACTTGGCTAACCAGCATGAGACAGGCACTCTCTTGCTTATTGTAATGCTGTTGTTGGGTTTCACAGGTGAGGAGTGCAGGCCACACTGGGATCTGCACGGGCCAGGCCAGAGAAAGGCCTTTCCCGCCCCTACTGGCTCAGTCTAAACAAAGTCTCAGGGTCAAGCTCACCACCTTCCAGTTAGGTGTTGCTCTTTTGTACCTGAGTTGTGTGTGTGCGTGTGTGTGTATGAACCCCAGAGGAGTGCTGAAGGGACGCATGTACTTCCCTGCTCTCCATTCAGACAAGCTGAAGGAGAAGGGGCAGATGTTGAATTACATTTACTCCATGAACGCTGGGTGGCTGCTGTGTAGATCCGGAGGGAAAGTGTGCAGCCCAGTTCCTGCCTCGTAGAAACAGTACGGGGAGAAGGAGCCTGAGAAACGGGTCTTCAGGCTTTGGATCATTGATGGCCTTGGTCCCCAACGGCTATGGGGTGCTGGTGCCGCACCGTGGTTTGAATCTGTAGTGCGGGGTACAGCACCGTGAACATCCCTGCGCTGTGCTGAGACCCCTTGACTGAAAGTGAAATGTAGTTGAACTTCTAACCCATAATGGCCTGCTGTGGCGAGCAGCCAGGATTGCTGAGTGGTGAGCAAGAGCTAGGACTTTGGCACGGGAAGGCTCGGGCCCTCAGCCCAACCCTGTTCTGGGTGGGGTGTGTCTGGGATGCTGCTGGGCCTCTGAGGAGTCTGCGTATCGGGCAGGAGAGGCTGGTGCTCTAGGTTGGATGCACACCACACACTTGAAAATCATTAGGATGGTCAATTTCATGTGTATCATACAGTGATAAAAAGGAAAAGCAGGGGCGCGTGGGTGGTTCAGTGGGTTAAAGCCTCTGCCTTCAGCTCAAGTTATGATCCCAGGGTCCTGGAATCGAGCCCTGCATCGGGCTCTCTGCTCAGCGGGGAGCTTGCTTCCCTTCCTCTCTCTCTGCCTGCCTCTGCCTACTTGTGATCTCTGTCTGTCAAATAGATAAATAAAATCTTTAAAAAAAAAAAAAAGGGAAAGGCAGATGGTGATTTCCCTTCCTACTTGTTTACAGTAATTGATGGGAACAAAGGCAGAGACCCCAGCTGGACCCCAGAGGTGCCCCACGGAGAAGGTGAGATCTGCCAGCCACATGAGCTCCCATGATAGGGGGCAACAGGTGCGGGTGCGGGTTGTGGTGCCCGTCTGCGCTGTGCTAAGAGAACAGTCCTTCTGCCAGTACTTACTTGAGATTCTCTGAGCCCAACCAAACTTATAGTGGACAAAGAGGAAGTAGAATATCAGGCCGCTCAGTATAAATAATACACAGTAGAGATACTCCAGTGCGGGCTCACTGATGATTGGGGCCACGACCAGAAATGCGGATACGATGGTCACCAGGATGGGGATGACAATGGGCACCTGCAAAGAACACGGTGTCATGACCTGGCCACGTGCGTTCACAGTGGCCCTAAAAGTGTTCATCCCAGACAAAACTCTGCTACGGGCCGCATGTCAGGAACTCCATGTGCCAGTCCTCCCAATTCCAAGAGGTTTTTTTTTTTTTTTTTTAGAAGAGTAGGGCACACTTTCCAATTCATTTTTTTTTTTAAAGATTTTATTTATTTGACAGAGATCACAAGTAGGCAGAGAGGCAGGCAGAGAGAGAGAGGAAAGCAGGCTCCCTGCTTACCAGAGAGCCTGATGCGGGGCTCGATCCCAGGACCCTGGGATCATGACCTGAGCTGAAGGCAGAGGCTTTAACCTACTGAGCCACAAGGTGCCCCCAATTCCAAGAGTTTTAAAGTAATTTTGCCAGTTTGTTTCATCACCAGTCTACTTTTTTTTTCTTTGCCCGGGATATAAAGGAAATGTCCGACATCATGTCTCTGCCTACCTGTGATCTCTGTCAAATAAGTAAATAAATAATCTTTTAAAAAATCAATAGTTTTAGTAATTAATAAATTACAAAATAAAGTTAATAATTATTAAATCAAGACAATTATTTTCCCATATAAATAGTAGCTAGAAATTGGAGTATTAAGAGATTTATAGAATTACAAAGTCTAGAAAATTTACGGTGTTAAAAACTAATAAGCAAAACCAAAAAAACTCTAATATGCATTCTACCAAGAAAATGTTAACCAGGAAGCTATTAGTCTTTATATAGTAGGTCTTCTATGAGATGGTCTCTTGTATATGTGTGTGTGTGTGTGTGTGTGTGTGTGTGTATACTTACTTTGGATATATCTTTTGGGATCTATAAATGCAATTTTTGTTCTGAGAGTTGCCATTATAAATAGTAAATATCACACCTTACTCTCTTCTTTTTTACATCCTGTCTGTAATAAGCCATACTAGAATTAGCTAGGGATTCTTCTCTTTCCTCCTTGCATCTGATTTTAGCCTAGGGCAGTTTCCTTGGCCTACTTGCCTTAACTGGCATGCTTTCATACACTTTCTCTTCTATTGCTGTCATATGATCCTGTCAGTGCTTGATGTCTGCACCTGTGTGATATCCCCTTTATCTCCCATCACTTAGTCTTGTTCTGTAGTGGTGTGTTCACCATGCACAACACTGACTTTGGTTTCCAAAGCTTGATCTCTAGGTGATTCCTCCTGAAGGTCCCTGTAACCATCCATGCCTTGAGGTGTTTCATACTGATAACTTTGTTTTTAAGATTTATCTGTTTAAGAGCGGGGAGAGAGGGAGAGCACATGAGGCGAGGCGTGGGGAGAGGGAGAGAGAGAATTGCCAGCAGACTCCCCACTGAGCACAGAGCCTGACAAAGGGTTCCATCTCACAACCCCGAGACCATGACACGAGCTGAAACCAAGAGTTGGCCGCTCAACTGACTGAGTCCCCCAGGCACCCCTTGGTCACTTTATTTTTTGAGGCCAATTTGGCTTATATTTTCTGTCTCTGAATACCACACATACATGCTCCCCTGTCTCAGGGTATGAAGTGTGGCTGATGAGAATCCCAATCCCTATGTTCATTTCTTTCCTTTACGAGAGAATTGGGGTTGGCAGAGGGCTCAAAAGGAGGAGAGGATAGCCAGAGCCTGGTCTTTTACAGCTCTATAATTTAATCAGATATACTTCCTTGTCGCCCCTCTAGTCCAGATTCTTCAGGGATGCCATATGCCTTCTGGCATGTGGTTCTGGCCCCTCCTTTCACGGTCCCCTCCCACTCTCTCACCTGCCTCGGAAATATTTCTTCGATTACAGTTCTGAAGAATTCTTCTGCCTTGAGAGGCCTGGAGGGGCTTAGCTGGTTGAGTGGTCAACTCTTGATTTCAGCTCAGGTAATGATCTTGGGGTCCTGGGACTGAGCCCCATATTGGGCTCCTCACTCACTGGGGAGTTTGCTTGAGGGTTCTCTCCCTCTCCCCGCTCCCCTGCTCATTCTCATTCTCTCTCCCCCTACCTCCTCAAATAAATAAATCTTAAAAAAAAAAAAATTCTGTTGCTTTTGTTTTCTTCTTCAGAACCTCCACTTATACATGTGTTAGAACCTTCTTTCCCTATCTTCGTTTTTTTCTCTCAAATCCGTTTTGCTTGAGAGGTTTTGTGCAGATGAAAACTCTGTTCTACTAGCGTGATTTTGGCTGCCTGATGCCCTGTTTGAAGAGGAACTGCGAAACTCCATTTCCCAGCTGACTCCGGGGACTTGGTGACAGTCAAGCTACAGTGCCAGAAAGGCCACTAGGCACATTTCTGAAATGAAATCCTAAAGCTAAAGGCATTATCCTGTTCTTGTCCTATTTACTTAAGCCCTCAGCCTTCCTACCTTGTTCTTTTATCTTCATTTGTTGTAGAAATTCAGTAGTACAGTTGTTAACAAAACACAAGCAAAACAAAATGAATTCTTACATTGGCAATAGACCCCTTCCAGCTGTGCAGGGAGGTGGCAGGGAACCCCAGTTTGCAGATACAGATTATTAGTGGTTGCCTGCACAGGAATGGGTCTGGGGCCAGAATTCAGGAGCAAGCTCCCCTTGCTGTGATGTTCAAGTGAAGAGTAGAGTCAGGTTGGAAATAGAAAGCATGCCCCTAGATTTTCAGGTAGTTACTTTTAATCCATTTCAAGAAATCAAAGCCACTTGGGGTGCCTGGGTGGTTCAGTGGGTTAAAGCCTCTGCCTTCAGCTCAAGTCATGATCCCAGGGCTCTGGGATCAAGCCCCACATTGGGTTCTCTGCTCAGAGGGGAGCCTGCTTCCCCCCCTCTCTCTGCCTGCCTCTCTGCCTACTTGTGATCTCTGTCAAATAAATTAAAATCTTTAAAAAAAATAAAAGCCACTTGTGATATTTGGGGCACAAACCTACCTTGATAGGCCTTTCCAGGTCTTTCTTTGTAAACCTCATCACCACCAATCCCAGAATTGTCAGGCCATAAAACAGCCACGCGGCAAAACTGAAGTAATTGACCAGTGAGTTTATGTCACCAGGGATGATATAAATCGTTGCTATGATACCCTATGGAAGTAAGAGTGAATTTTTAGGTCACTAATACATAAAAACAGGATTCCTGTCCCCTCATAGGAGACTGAAGCAGCAGTGTTTCCTGTGGATGAACATGTCAGCATGAAAGAAACCTCTGCATCCTGGTACAGTTGGGGTTAAATCAGGCTTTGGCTATGGTGCATGTTCTCCCTGAAGACTGATGGAAGGATTTGGAAAATCTGTGACCCTTGAAAGCTGCCATTTCAAGCAGGGGAGAAAACAGAATACGCATGTATATCGCGCCCACTTTCTGACGGTGTTTCTGCCAGAGAGTCGTCATCAGGGGAAGGGGCCTGGGCTTTGCTGCCACACCCAGCTGGGCTCAGCCTGGTCTGGACCTGCCTTAGCTGTGTCTCAGGAGGCTTCTCCTCGTCTTGGAAGGGAGTAGGCTGATGGAGGGTAGAGCGTCTCCTTTGGGGGTGGAAGGAGCCTGGCCCCATGGCTGGGTGGGCTTGGCTGGTCCATAGGTGCCAGGCACAGTGGCACACAACCAAGGACTGTCCCCCACTGAGAAACTCCAACTGGAGGATGTCAGAGAGCCTTTACTGCACAAGGATGCCATGATGTCTCAATTATGGGCTCGTAAGGAGAAGCACCTACCAGCAGCCGCCTCATAAATGCCTTATTCTCTTCCCGTGTAAGCTGCTGGTGTCTGTACAGCTTGTTACCAGGGATGCAGACATATAGATAGATGGACATGCATGAGTGTAGAAGTTAGAAGGTTGGAAGAGTCAAACAGTGATTTCCATGGACAAATTCAGGAAAAGAAGCAGACGTGTTGGGCAACGTTTGACTTGTTATAGGCTTTTTGACCCGTTTCATGTCAAGGAGTGGGGAGCCTGGGCCACGTGAAAACCATGGGGCTTCGTGATACCGGGTTCCTTTGGGGCCCCTCTGCCTTTAAGGGGGTGTCTGCTCCAGGATTCATACTTACATAAAAGATGATGGCAGGGGCTGGAGTCAGGCGCTTGACGCTGATGTAGGAGAGCACTTTGAGCATATGGCCTTCCCGGCCCGCCACGTATACAAGTCTGAAAAAGCAGTAATGGAGCCCCGGTGGATGGACGCGCAGGCTGTTGTCCCATCACTGGGCATCACTACCAAAACCGCGGAGAGATGGACTGAATTGGAACCTGGCGTCTTCAGTGGGAGGTGAGTGAATTCTGGGGATGTGAGTGAGGTGGTTAAACGCCCCAGAGAGCAGTGCATCCCGGTGCCGTGGGTCACCTACAATAGGCGAGAGCAGGGGCTGGCTTGGGGTTTGCGGGGCGGGGGGACTTTCAGGAGGAGACACCTACTCTGTGTCTTCGAAGTTACGCTTTCACATAAGGGAACAACCAGAGCAGGGCCAGCAGACCCCCCTGCTTGGAGCCGCTGACAGAGGCAAACACAGAGGCACCTGGCACCTTCCTAAATCCACGCTGCACAGAATTTCCACATTAAAAAAAAAAAAACCCATAAGATGAATTAGGGGTAAGTCAGCAGATGCAAACAAATGGCTTAGTCCCCCCACCCCAACTCCCAAGAACTCCTGATGATTCAGTAATCTGAAAGACTATGTTTAAAATGTTAAAGAAAGGAAAAAGAGGGGGAAACAATTTTTTTAATTACCATAATTTAAGAATGTAATCAACTGTTAAACTAGGTTCAAAATGAAAAAATACATAGAAACTAGATCCAAGAGGGGCACCTGGGTAGCTCAATCAGTTGGGTGTCTGGCTCATAATTTCAGTTCAGGTCATGATCTCAGGGTCATGAGATCAAGTCCCACGTCAGGCTCCGTGCTCAGCATGGAGTGTGCTTGGGTTTCTCTCTCCCTCTCCCTCTGCCTCTCTTCCCACTCGCACTCGGTCTCTAAATAAATAAATAAAATCATTTTAAAAAAAACCCAAAACCCAACTAGATCTGAGTTTTGAAGGGTAAAGAAATGGAAAATGTAGGCAGGAAATTGAGAGAAGAAAGAGGAAGAAGCCTGAATATGTTGAATGGGGTAAGGCAAAATTGAAGAGTAGAGAGCTTTCAGGAACTAGAAAAACAGCTTTCACATTAAACCCAGCTTGAGATAAAAACATACTCAGATACAAACATTAGGATGAAGGAAAAAAAATTTTAATTTCCAATTTAAAAGTTTAACTACAAAATCTGGACAAACAGAGCCATAGCAGACATGGCATGAGACTATTTTCAAAGCGACGAGGAACACGGGTTTTCAGATTCCAGTGCTCCATAGCTCAACTGTCATTCACATTTGGAGGTGAACATTAACTGCAACATCTTCTGTTCTCTGATCCTCACTGGACACTATTACTTCTACTCTGACAGAAAGAAAGAAGTTAAACACCGAAGGAGTTGATTGAAGAAGCAATGTTAAGGGAACAGCAGTAAAACATGCTGGTATGGATGTAAGTACATACATTTTTAATTCTTGTCACGATGAACTTATTCTTGGAGGGGTGGGTTTATTGACCAGGGGTAGCTGATCTTTTGGACCATGCAAAAGGGGGAGCCCTTGCAGGAGAGGGAGGAGAATGGAGATGCTGATAGACTCTGTTAGGGATTCGAGTTAAATTTGAAGGGTAATTGCTAAAAGCCACATCAGCAGAAAAGAGAAAGGACTTTGATGGATAATAAATCAGGATAAGATTTTTCAAAAGCCAGGGCACCTGGGTGGCTCAGTGGGTTAAGCCTCTGCCTTTGGCTCAGGTCATGATCCCAGGGTCCTAGGATCGAGCCCTGAATTGGGCTCTCTGCTCAGCCAGACACCTACTTCCCCCTCCCCCTCTGCCTGCCTCTCTGCCTACTTGTGATCTCTCTCTCTCTGTGTCAAATAAATAAATAAAATCTTTGGGGAAGGAAAAGAAAAGATTTTTCAAAAGCCAAGAAAACATACTATGTTGGAAATAAATCCCACTGTAAAGGCAATCACATCAGCTATGATCAGTTGCTGCTCACCTGGGCTGGAGACAACCTGGGGATTGCTGAAAGAGACCTAAGCCAAAGCCCCATGATGCCGAGGGTGGGAGACATAAGGGTGCGATGGGTTACCTGAAGCAGCAGCCTGGAGCCTGCGGAGTCCTCAAGAGCAATATGGGACAAAACAGAATTTAAGGCAAAATGAGTTCCCACTAAAAACAGAAGCCATCTACCGAGAACAAGAGCCCTTGAAACACAGAAGGCCAAACTTGACAAATCCACTGAGAGCAGAAGGTTTGAACAGTCAAGGCACAAGCTTGATAACTGATGTAAAAATCAAGAATGTGAACATAATACACCTTATTTTCAAGACCCATTTATAAAAACCGCAGTAAAGCCACAAGAGAGAAGGTGTGACGCTTCTAAAGAGGTGAGATCATAAAGATCCCACACTCTGACTACAATATGATAAAACCAGAAGTCAGGAAGACAAAAGCCAAAAGGGCTCGTCTATTTAAAACTACATATTTGAGGGGCACTTGTGTGGCTCAGATACTTAAGCCTTTAGGCTTAGGTCACAATCTCTGGGTCCTGGGACGGAGCCCCATGTCGGACTCCCAGCTTAGTGGGGAGTCTGCTTTTCCCTCTCCCTCTGCCTCTCTCCCTGCTTGTGTTCTCTCAAATGAATAAAATCTTTAAAAAAAAATAAAAAATTTGAACTTTGAAAACGACATAAACAAGGCAACTAGTTCCCAGAACAAGCCAGTGAAACTAGGAGGAAAGGAATCACCAGATGGTGGTGCTGGGACCTCATGCTTTAAACCCCTCCGCGCTTGCAAATCAAATATATGGCAAGTCCATGGGCTCAGAAAGCAAGCAGGACTTTTGGAACTGGACACAGTCATTCTGAATGTGGCTAGAGGGCTGAGCAGGCAAAGAGGAGTGGAGCAGTGGTTCTTCCACCTCTTCAACCTGAAGGACTTTGGGAAGCATCCCTACACATGGTGACAGCAAAAGCACGGGGCCCATCGGGAAGCAGAGTGAAGTCTGCACGCTGGGCATAATGGTTGCATTCAAACCAGGAGGAGAAAGGACAGACTATCAATAAAATCTGGACAACAGATAGAGGGTTGAGGGGGAAAAGTGAGATTTATGCCTCATACCAAAATGTATTCCAGACGGATCAAAGAGCTAAAGTAAAATGCCAGAAGAAAACACAGGTGAGTATTCTTGAAAGGAGGAATGTTTGTCTGTGTGACAAAATGCGGCAGGAAGCAAAAATCTTGGATGTGACCCCACAAAAATTCTATCTAACATAAAGTCATAATTCTGGCCAACCCCAAGCTGCACAGGTACAGAACTATACAGAATTAATTCCGAATGGATCATAAACTAAGTGTGAGAGCTACACCTATTTAAAAAAAACTTCTAGGGTAAAACAGGAAATCTTTGTGACCTTGGGTTGCACAAAGCCTCATAGGTATGACAACAAAAGCATTACCTATGAGGAAAAAATAAACTGAGCTTTGTCAAAGTTAAAAACATGCATGTTTCAAAAACGCCAGTAAGAGAGGAGAAGATAAGTCACGGAGTGAGAGAAAATACGTGCAAGTCAGATACCTGACAAAGGACTTGTACCCATAATACATGAAGAATTCTTACAACTCAGTAAGATGACAAACAGCTCAATTTATAAAGTGAACAAAAGATTTGAATAGCTATTTCATCAGAAGATGGATGAACGGCTAATCAGCATAAGAAAGGACGCTCAGTGTCACTAGTCACTAGGGAAATGCAGTTAAAGCCACAACGACACGACTAATAGCCACTAGAAAGATGTGGAGAAACTAGAATGCTCATGGATGGCTTACGGAAATTAAAAGGGAACAACCACTTAGAAAACAGTAGAGCAGTCTCTGCTCATATAGCAGTGACTATATGAGCCAGCAACCAAGCCCCACTTCCAGGAAGCTACCTAAGAGAAACACATATGCGCACACAAACACGTGTGTCAACGCTCACAGCAGCGTTGTTCATCATAGCCCGGAAGGAAGCAATGCGAGCCTCCACCAACTGGTCAAAGAAGAAACAGAACATGGTATATCCATGTAAGGGAAGACAATTCAGCAGTTACAAGGAATGAGTAGGCACGTGCTATGACACAGACGAACCTCACAAATAATAAGCTACGTGAAAAAGGCCAGATGCATATGACATAGAGCATCATTCCATTTAAATCCAATGTCCAGAAAAAGCAAAGTTACAGACACAGGAGGAAGTCAGTGGTAGTCTAGGGCTGGAGCGGGGGTGAACTGCAGTTGGGTGGCAGTGAACTTTCTGGGATGATGGAAATGTTCTAGAATCGGACTGTGAGGACATTTGCACAGTTTTAAAAGTTTACTTAAATCATCGAACTATATAATTGCAAAGTGAGTTTTATGGTATTTAAACCTCAGTAGAGCTACTGAAATTGTGTTTTACCAGAAACTGAAATTTAAATACCATCTATAATAGTGCAAAAGATATGAAAAAAATTTTTTTTTATTGGAGAGTTAGTGCAAGAGAGAGCATGAGCCAGGGGGAGGGAGAGAGAAGCAGACTCCCCGCTGAGCAGGGAGCTGACTCAGGCCTTGATCCCAGGACATCAAGACAAGACCTGAGCCGAAGGCAGACGCTCAACCAACTAAGCCAACCAGGTGCCCCCAAAATATGAGATTTTGGGATGCATCTGACAAAATGTATGCAAGAGCCATATACTGAAACTACTCAAAATATTTTTGAAAAAAATTAAGATCTAAATAAAGGGAAAGGGTCCTTGCCCTAAGATTAGAATATTCAATACAACTGAAATGGCAGCCCTGTCCGGACTGACTCGCAGGTTCAACACAGCCCTGATCAGCATCTCCGAAGGCCTCGCTGTAGTAACTGACGAGCAGATTCTAAAATTCATCTAGAAAGGCAAAGGACCCAGAATAGCCAAACACTTCTGAGGAAGGGGAGATGTTAGAAAAGCAATCTGTGCTTTGACACAGCTACAGAAGAATGAGTTTGTGGTCTATGGCATGCCAGTGTGAAATCCTCAACAATTCCACTCTCAGAAATCGATCCATTCAGAACCCCGGACAACTGTGCAAAGACATGTTCTAGAATGTTCCCTGTGGCAGTGTTGATGAGAACAAGCCCCACTCAGCCCACGAGCTGAGGTTTTATGTGAAATTGTGCTACATCATCAAATGGAATCCAACACAGCCGCTAACGGTCCCTAGGGCAGGATGGTCCGACAGCTGTGGGGCTGGTGAGCTACACCTGTTTGTGTAACATCTGAGAGGACCAAAACCACAGCTGTGTGCTGTCGTGCTACAGGGACAGCTGGGTGTGACAGACTTCCATGGCCTGAAAACATAAAATGTTACTCTCTGATCTCGATAATGTATTCACAGGAGAAGATGTTCAAGAACTATCCATATGGGACAAACAGGACAAGGTGAAAAGTACCACCGGTGTGCCTGTCACCTTGTGTCCCCAAGCTCGACCTTGTGCTAAAATTGGGGGCGCTGCTCCCTCCTGAGGAGTGTAGAGGCTCGCTTCCGTGGGGCCACCAAGCCCGGCACCAGTGTGCAAGCTCGGCCACGCTTTTTGCTCCCTTTCCAGGACTCTGGGTTTTCTTTCTTTCCTTTTTTTTTTTTTTTTTTTTTTTAAGTTTTTAGTCAAATTCAAGTTAGACTTTAGGTTTTCTTTATGCCATGACATGTTAGCCTGGCAGTACCCTATGGACTTTCGCCCTAAGTCCTGTCTTCCTCAAATGTGGGACGGGCTCTGCTGCCCTCTGCCCGCCCCTCCCAGGGTGAGTGTGGGGGTCCCCTACCTGCCCGCCGTGAAGCAGGTCCCATTGGCAGCACCTATGGTGGAAAAGCCCACGAAGAGTGGCACCACCCAAGAGGCCGGATAGAGAACACGGTCGCCAAATGTCTGCAGAGAGAAGCAGAGAAGTCCTGAGGGTTTTGCAACGCCTGTAGGAGCCGTGGGTCCCAGGGAAGCTGCTGGCCCTGCCTGGGGGCTGGGCCCCCACTCCTGGGGGACACGGCCTCTGACTCCCCTCCTGGAAAGGAGGAAGTAGACAACCCCGCAGGGGAAAACAACTTAGCCTTTCTCCCCATGGTGCAGGAGAGCTGACCATACTGACTCCATCCTTGGCCCTCCATCTCGTTCATGTTTGCTGGATGACCTCTCTTAGGGCCTTGGGGATTAATATCCATACCTACCTCAGAAATGCCTGCCAAGGTCGAGATGCAGGGAGGCTTGTTTCGGTCCCCCCAGGATTCTGTTAGAACATAGTCTTTCCCCTTCCTGGTGCACAGGTGGCGCCACAAGATCTAACTGAAGGGTGGCTGTCCGCAGAGTGCCTGCTAGCCCTTTGCTGTCACCACAGTGTCCTTCTGCGTACCACCTCACTCCATGACATCTTGGGACTAAGATCCAGACTTTGGGGAGGATAACTGCACTGAGCCTAGATCAACCTGTGCCTGATCCCCCCTCCAGAGGTTACCCTGAACAGAACCACATATGAACTATAGGAGTCCGTGCTTCATTTTTGTCTCCAAGTGCCTTCTCAGTTTGAGGGATGCTTTACTGTCCCTCCCTGACCTTCTAACACAGAGTAACAGAATCTCCTCTCCACCCCTCCCTGTCCTAATTTTTCATCATTTCAATATCCTTCCAACACCCAGCCTCTTGCTTCCTTGACCTCCTTACTCAGACGGACGCTGTTCTCCCTGCACCTTCACCGCCTGCCCTCGTGGTCAGTGATCTCGTCGTGACCAAGACATCTCTCCCTGCTCCCCATCCCTGTCACCTGTCTGCAGTTCACGTCCTGTCCCACCCCAGCGCCACAAGGCCCCCAGCACGTGGACCTCCTGCCTTTCCTGCTCTCATCCCCACCCCCTTGTCACTGAGACCCTCCTTGCCCAGCTTAATTTCCCCAGTTACTACTATTCCCCCTTTGACCCCTCCCCTGCCCTCTGCGTCTGTCCAAACCCCACCCCTCGTGCAATCCCGCCCTGCTCCACCTGCATTCCGCGCCAGCACCAGGCCACACACCAAACCGGAAGGCCACCTACTGGTGGCCTTTCTCCTCAGATGGGTCTTTACCACGGCCCCAAACTGCTCACTCTGCCCGAGTCCTAGAAAATTACTTCCCTCATCCCCTGAAGGCACCTCAGCTTGGGCATTTGTGAATTCCCACAGACCCCAGCAGCCTCCTGCCCAGACTCCGGGGACTCACCACGGCCACCGCCTGTGACTGCAGGAGCTCGGTAGGCGTCATCACAGTGAAGTAGGAAACATTCATGAGAATGTAGCAGCCCGTCACCAGTGGGATCCCGATGATGATGGCCAAGGGCAGGTTTCTGGGAGGGGCAGGGACTCAGGGTCAGACTGGAGCACCCCATGAGAGCCTCGCAAGTCTGTTGGTTCTGTCCTGTCCTTTCTGCCCGCTCACCCGGCCAGCCCTCCACCTCTCCCTGTGGTGGGCTGGGGGTCCCAGCTGTCACAGCAGGGGCTGTGGGATGTGACACTGTCTGACGAGAAAGAACCCTCCAGCTCTCAGACTCCAGGGCGGCGAGGCTGAAAGGTTCATAAAGCAAAAATCAAGCTGAGATAAAGTTGGGGTCCATCCAACCTCCCAGTGACTTTTCCACGGCCCAAAGCAAAAGCAAACTCTAATGAGCGTGCGGAAACCATTCACAGCCTGGAGGAGGGTCTGCTTTTTGCATGGGGAAGAGAAACATGCTTGCCAGCCCCACTGTCTCCCATGTAACTCGGCTTTCTTACCTGAAAGGGTTTCTAAGTTCTTCTGTGATGTAATTGAGTTGATTCCTAGGCAAAGAAAAGTAACATGAGTCAGTGACCTAACTTGGACCTTCTTTGCTTAGATCGTGAAACACACCATAAAGGCTGGCCTCATTTCAGACTCTCCACCACAGAGAAAATTCTCCAGCAGGAATTCCGGGTAATTGCTTTCAGAGAAAGCCCTGGTGATGATGGGGCTCCCAAGGGTCTGTGGGTCTGTCAGTGAGAAGTCCTTGCCCTCTGTGGGAACTGTGGGAATTTGCCAGAATTATCAGGAGTCATGAGTCCCCAGGCTGCTTTGAAAAACTGGAATGTTCGCTATCTGAAAGGAGAATGAAAGCTGTTTCTCATGAGGGGAAGACCAATGTCACAGAGGGTCACTTCTTCCTTGTATTTCCAAAGCTGAAATGCAAAGGCTGCATAACACTCTTGCCGTGTCGAGTGCCTGGGCAGCCCTGACGGCCTCCCGTTCCACGGAGCCCGTCTGTGTCTGACCACACTTCTGACCCAGGCTCACCACCTCCTGCCCTCGGGCCACTCTGTGGGGCTGGGGAAGGGGCGGGGTTTTGGTGTCTGTGGGGTCCAAGGAGGACAGAAGTGGGGTGCGGGTGCTAAACAAAAGACGAGGTGAACGTTAGGGTCCCCCCACATCCCAGAGGGAAGGATCCTTGCTCTCCTTGGTTTCAGTCGAGTAGCCTGGGGCACCCGACCAGATGTGTGTGACATCTCAGAGGGCCTTACCATCCATCATATGCCCAGAGTCCATTATAAAATGCCAGACTGATGGCTCCCACAGATAGTTGTGCGCCTTCAAAAGAATTCTCAAAATTCCTTGTATTTCCTGTAATGAAGCCAAATAGTGAATCATGGGTGTCAGAGGACTAGATGGGGGCCCTGTCTCATCTCCCTGCAACAGAAGGGCACGCCCCATGACTTCAAGTTATCACACAAACTCTGGAAAGCAGGGAAAGCACAGCTGCTTTCTGCTGAACTCCTGCGGGGCTTCCAGCGAGATAGGCCTGGGAGCACGGCCTTGGGAGGACAAGGCTGTGCCAGCGGCACCCGCCCCCACTCCCACCTCCGGCCGCGGTCACCTTGGGCCAGGAGGACCAGGCCGCTGATGATGATGACGGCCACAATCACCAGCTTGGCTGCCGTGAACACGTTCTGGACGTAGCTCCCCAGCCGCACGCTCAGTGAGTTCACTGTGGTGATGAGCACTGGAACAAGCCAGAGCGGGGGCACGTGGTGCACCCCTGGGCCCAGCATGCCCTCCTTCCCCAGGAGCCCGAGCCTGCCCTCTCCACCGCCTCATGCCTCAAGCATGCCTGCGCTGCGGAAGTGGCCGGGTCCCTCTCCCCACGTCACCCCCTCAGGTCTTCCATGCCCACCGCCCGGAGTGTCACATGCAGGGACTCACAGATGGCAGCGGCAGCCAGGCACTTCACGACGACCTCGGGGGGCTTGCAGCCTGAGTAGAAGGGCGCACAGACATACTCAGAGAAGCTGAGGCAGATGATGGCAAAGGATGTGGGCTTGATGACGAACAGGCTGGTCCAGGAAAAGAGGTAGGCGGGGATGGGCCCGAAGGCCTCCATCAGGTAAGGGTACTCGCCCCCGGACTTGGTGATCATTGTTCCAAGCTCTGCAAAGCACAGGGCCCCTGGAATACAGAGGAAGGGACCCACACGGCCCCCGGTAAAGCGCTGCACTGGTCCAAGGGAGCCCCCTCCCCTCTGGGGCCATGCCCACAGGGCCACCATGGCTCTCTCACCAGACTGCCCTAAGTTCTGGCCGGGGCTCATGTCCGCGCAGCCCGATCTACACTAGTGGCCACTGGTGTTGAAAGGGACCCTAGCAACGACCAGGCCAGGGCACAGAGGGTGCCCACACCACCTGTCCCTAATTACCACCGGGAGAGCTCGCCAGGAAGGGGCGTTCCTCATTACCCAGTGTTGCAAGGACCCCACAGGCTGCCCAGATGATGAGACAGGGCCCCACGGCGTTCGTGTTGCTGAGCACAGACTTGGGGGAGATGAAGATCCCAGAACCGATGATGGTGCCCACGATGATGCAGATGCCGCTGAGCAGGCCCACCTGCGGTGTAGGGGAGGGGAAAGGCGTTCACCAGCCCAGCCCTCTCCCCAGTCCCCTCCCTGGGTGCGACCAGTGTGGCAGGCACCTCTGGCCAGTGCTGCTGTAGTACTTAACACCCAGCTTGGCTCACCTCCAGTCCATTCAGCCTCCCACAGCCTCGTGAGCTGGGTATGCCCTCGTCACCCGCATTTGACAGAGGAAAACACGGAGGTACAGAAAGTTCACTCACATGCAGGCACACCCAGCTCAAGTTCCAGGCCCCCGACCTCTACCCTGACTATACTCAACAAAGCGACCCAGAGGTTTTTTAAAGGCTGGTTTAGCAAACAATGATGTCAAGGCTCTGGTCTGGGCCAGCGGCCTCCCGGGGAGCAGAGGTGGGGACCAGGGGAGAAACCAAGGCCTCCGGGGACCGGAACACTCCAGGGCCATGAACTTTCTCTGATGGCATTTTGCAGGGTCTGAGCTTCCTACCAACAGGCCCCAGCTCAGACCCAGACCATACAGCTCCGTTCTTAGCACACTTGGGAACAGACAAAACTAATTCACAGGAAAGGAAACTGAGGGCCAGGGGGGGCTGACTGGGAAGCAGCAAGCGGGAATTTTCTCAGGCGAGCTGTTTGTCAAAATTCATCAAACTGAACACTGAAGATCTGGACATGAATTATACATGAGTTAAGGAAAAAAAAAAAAAAAACTTTTTTAAAAGGGAGATGTGTAACTCAGGCCCCTACTTCCTATGTCAGCCCTCAGCAGCCACCAGGCCCGAATCTGGAGTCTAAGTGAACATACGTGCTCACCTGTCTGGACAGAGGCTGCGTTCAGGGTTAGAGCCCAGTGAACAAGGAAGACCTCAGCTGTGGCTTGCTGACAAGGGTTCACACGCAACTGGGGAAGGCCCCGGGAACAGGGTCAGGTCCCATTCTGGCTTCAGGGCTGGGGTGCACCAGTGGGACAGTCTTGGCTTTTCTCCTCTAATAGCCCATTTGGCTGGCCAGCCTGGGAGCCCTCTAAGAATCCTCCCTCCCACTGAGATCCACAGTCTCCCAGAAGCTGCCCGGGTTTAGAGATGAGTTGAGGACACACCTTGGGGTCAGCTCTTTGCTTTTCGGGGGCAGCCACACTCATTAGCCAACTCCTAGGGAGCCCAGACCCCAGGCCAACCCACAGTCAAGCCACGCCATCCCCCAAGTCCCTCCTCCATGCCCTCTGCAGCCAGGCATGGGAGCTCTTGGAGGCTCGGCCCAGAGCTCAGCACATTCGTGGGGCCCTCAAAGCCATCCTGATCCTGCTTGGACTCTCCCTTCTCATCCTGTGAGCTTGAGTCTGTCTCTCCACGCCCGTCCGCCTACACGGAGCTCCATTCCGTCTACATTTCCTGGCCTCCAAAGCTCCCCTACAGCCCCAGTGCTAGCCCTGAGGGACGCGGGCCACCTCTGGGGTATGGGCACCTCCAAGTCCAGCCGCTACTACACTCCCTCTCAGAGCGATCACCCACGTCACATCCGTGTCACACTCACCGCCCCTGCCAGACTCCCTGAAGAGGAACGAGTCTGCCGTCACTGAAGGAATACAAGGCACATAGAGGGGCAGACACTTGGTGAAGTCACTACAGAGACGACTCCAACATCAGGAGGTCCTCTCTGGCCATCCCTGACCAGGCCATGGGTCTGAGCCAACACCAGCCCTTCCAGGCACTCACCCGGCGCGCAGAAACACACATGGGTTAACCTCGGGGCAGAATGCTGAATTCACTGGCAGGGAGGAGAGAGGGGAGTCCCAGGAATTGTTTGCTTTGAGATGCGCTTTACAGATCAGAGATTTGCCGGGTCTTCACGGGGTCTGCTGCTTACCGCATTGACCTAGGAAGGGCCAGTGCTGAGGGATGGCCTTACCTCCTTCTGGAGACTTGTGGTCTTGTGTTCCTTACTCTGGATACTCTGGATGGACCTCTCATCCTCTCTCCTGTTTCTCAGGCTTGTCTCCTCCATGTCCCCCTCCCGCCAGTTCTAGGAGGCTGCAAGGAGAGCAGGGGCCTTGACTCAGCACCCCCTACAGGAGGATGAGCGCAGATGCGGGCTCAACCAGGCCTCTCCTGGCTGACCTTCCTGGCCCGTGGGGCCCTACTCCAAAAGCAGCGTCTTAGCTGCTGTTTCCGCAATGTGCCCTTGTCAACCCCATAGAGATGATCTGTTCAGTCCTGGGGCTAAGAACCTGCTTGATCCCCGCAGATTCTGCCACTCAGGGAAGGAGACCCCTGTGCATTTTCCCTGCCCGCCAGCCCCTCAGGGGACCCACTGTCAGCTGCTGCTCACCAGCAGCGACACGCCCCGAAGTCATTCTACCTCCAACTCCCCCCCACCCCCTGACCCAAAATTAAAAAGAAGTATTTTTAAACATCCTGGAATATCCTTAGTAGAATCAAGTCCAAGGAAGGAATGCTTTCCCCATGACCACCTGCCCAGATGAAGGTGCCCGACACGGGACAGACCCACAGCAGGGATGCTTCTGCAGCTGGGAGATGCCGGGGAGACTCGGCTCCAGGCTAAGCTGGTTGCTGTTCATTCCCCGGACCCTTTCTCTAAAGAAGGTCCTTCTCGGGCGCTGGCCAGGAGGGTGCGGAGCCTTCCCATCGCCCTTCGGCCTTACCTGCCTCTTGCTCTTACGGAGTCCAGGGAGCTGCCCAGCGCAGCGGCTGCCTGCGTCTGCACGGCTGCACGGCTGCACCCAGGAATGGCCATGTCTTGTGCCCAGCAGTGGAGGAAGCCAGAAGGTACAGAGGTCAACAAAGGTAATTATTAAACACTTTTTTTTCTTTTCTTTTCTTCTTCTTCTTTTTTTTTTAGCAATGAAGCTTGGATCCTGTGCACACAAAGGGGAGGACCAGGCAAGCTCATTTCTATGTACCAATGTTTGTGTGTTGTTCATCATTGTTTTTCCCTTAACCAGAGACCCCCAAATCGGCTACATCTTGGGAGGGGAACTCCTTCTAAAAACTGGCATCAGAGGGGATAAACTTTGGAACCAGCTCCTTTATTGCCTTAATAGGCCAGATTTACAGCCCCAGTCATGCTGTATAAGGAGCAACTGCTGTTGGGGGAACTGGCTAGAAGTCAGGGAGGTGTCTTTGTTCCTCCTGGCTCTGGTCAATCCCGCAGGAGGATGGGCAAGTCTCTCCTGCTCCCCTTGAGCAGTGACTGGGTTCCAGCACCATTGCACAGGCAGAAGGGTTTGGCAACTCACGGCCCCTGGTCTGAGGCCTCGTGCAGCTCCCGGTTCCGGGGACAGTCATTTGGTGGTGCTGCTGTTCCCAGAGCCTACTCTACGCTCACCTGACTGTGGAGCAGAAAACAGGTCGCACACTCTCCCTTACCTGATGGGGAAACTGAGGCCCCCGTGATAAAAGGCCACAGAGCTCCAGCTCCCCAACCCAGAGCTTCAGAAGTGCCTGGAGGGTCTGGGGACAGACCCACCCTCCACAGGACGGCTGACTCAGGTGGCAACTCTAATCCCTGTCTCAGATAAGTTCTTTTTCCGGCAGGAGAAGCCCCCCACCCCCACCCCCAGCCAGGAGCATTGTACTGTTATCAAAATCAGCCTCCGGTTGTTTCACATTGAGATCAATCTGACAGCATCTCAGAGATCCCAAAGAGATCAAAGGTCGCAGGAAAGAGTCAGCCAAGCCACAGGTGGTGGCACTGAGGGCACTTCATGGCAGGTGGATTTCTCAGGCTTGTCGCTTAAAGCCTTCTGGAGGACGTGAGGACCCTGTCTCAGAGTCATTGCTCCCCTGCCCACCATGCCCAGTGCTCTGGGCACAGCACTCCCCTGTGGGCTCATTCCCCCCTCTGCCAGCAGGAGGCTAGAGCCTCCCACCCTCCCACGGGCCGGGCGCTGGCAGTCCCAGACAGGTTGGTTTGTGTCATTGCTAGTCTTTGCTAATACAGCAGGGCTCAAACTGTAGTTGCCAGCGCCTCTGTATCTGCAAAACACTGCAGAATCCTCCCTGGGTCAAAGTAGCCTCCCAAGGGCCGCCGGTCTAAGAGAAATCACGTGAGGCGTGGAGTTGGGATGTGGGTGGGAGGGCGTCACCGGGAGCCAACCCTGTGACTGCAGGTGACTCAGCCTGTCCCCAGGCACCCAGATCCAAATCTGTAAGTATCTGTAAGTCAGCCTAGCACCTGCGAACCCACCTCCTGCAACAATAGGGTTCATAGAAAGTTAGCCTTATGCTTCCATGGATTCCCTGGTCTCCTGGGGCCTGTGCCAAGTGCTGAGCTTGGAACATTTAGGCCTGGGCTCCTTTGTTAAGGGTCAGAAATACACTTCTGTGAATTTGGGGTCCCTGGTGAGCACTTCCTTTCATGAAGCTCTAGCTTCTTTTTTTGTTTTTCCCTGGCAGATTAAGTGTTCAGCCACTTCGCATAATTTCACCCTGGGGGTGGGGGTGTGGGTGTGGGGATATTCTAGCTTTCACAGCCCCACCCCTCACCCCCATTGTGGGTAGAACTTTGGCTCCTTAGGCCTCTAGCTGGTCCACCATGGGCTGAAGTTTTGCCCCACAGAAGCCTGTTCCCTCTCAGAGCGCACTTCCTGGCAAGATGAAGATTTTTTTCATACCACTCCCTTAGTTCCTAAGTTTCAGCTAAAGCTCTTGACCCTCATTTTCAAACTTTGCTTTTTCCCATTGCAAAGGTGCTTGCAACTTTGCATGAACACCATCTGCACCTCAGGTTCTCTATCTAGTACACATTTGGGTCCCTTCTCCTGTGATGGTTTCTACAGAGGTGCTGGGCCAGATCGAGTGAATCTGTTTCTCCCCAGCCTCTTGCTAACCTGTCCTCTGGTTCACCTGCCTCCTCAGGAGAAGGGTCAAACCCTCACAGAGATGCTAGACCTGCCTTTGCCATTCAAACATGTTCCAGACGTGCCTTCGAGTTACCGAACTTCCTTCGGTTTCTAAATTCACGTGCTCTTATATTCCTTCCCGCTGCAGCCGGTAACGGTTCAGAGCCTTTGGGGGGACCACAGAGACCATATAGCCCGGTGCTCACCTATTACCTGGATTTGGGGCAGAAGAACTGGTAAAGAGTCAGCCGAATGGGCAGAGTTTTTCAATGTCAAGGATTTACAGTTCCACCATAAAACAATTAACACAAGAATTGGCTCACTCCTTTAAACACTAACTCCCCGTTTGCCCCTTCGCCCCAGATCCTACTTTCTGTCTCTGAATTTGACTGAGGACATCATGTCAGTGGAGACACGCAAGATTCGTCCTCATGTGCTGGAGACACATTACACAGTTAAGCACACATGTGCTCCCAGAATGCAGCAAATCCAGTCCTAGATGTTTTCCCAGAAAGAGCGCACACACGTGCAATGTGTGGCAAAAGCAGGGCCCCGGGGCTCAGGCTCTCCGCAGAGAGGAGTGCACGTGGGGTCCGGGAGCGGCTTGTCCTTTAGATGTGGGACACCTGAGGTGTCTTTGCTGCTGATGGAATCCTGTGTAGAAGAGGTTGCCCAGCGTGACCCAGACCTTACATCTCAGAAAATCTAGGCGTGTGTGAGTATCCTCTGGGAGGGAGGTAACACCCCCCCCCCCCAGCCCAGCTGCTTGAGGCAAGTGGATCCACTCTGCCAGACAGTTCACAAGCTCCGGCTGCTGGAAGCTGCTCCCTCCCCGCACACCTCCCCACCAACCCCTCCAACTCATTCACTCCCAGCGGAGGCTTGCAGGCTCTAGCTCACCCCAGGGTCCAGGCTCCAATCTTGGGACTCCAGGCATCTCTCTTCCTGCTTCAGCTCCCGCCCTACCCTGCGGGCTCCTGCGGGCTCCACTCTGCAAGCCCCGGGTGCATCCTGGATACCGCAGGGCTAGGGTGAGCAGTCACCAGGGATTGCTTGAGGCCAGGGACAAGCCAGAGAGCCTTTCCCTGTCTCCTCTGACTCTTTCACCTAAAACATTCTTGCTGGAATAGGAAAGCCCATCTTCACAGAAGCACTTTCTGTGGTGCCCGGCCCTTCCCACACAGGATCTCCCCCACTCCTCAGCTGCTTGTCCCAAGTACACCCCGTCATCACCTTCCACCAGAGGAGACCTGCGCCTCTGGGAACTGCACCAGGCAACGGTCCCACACACAATGAGAAACAATCCACGCCAAGGAGCAGGCAACCAGCCTGGCCTCTTTCTTCCCGGTGCCCCCAAAGCTCCACGGAGGCCCCAGAAGCCCTCTGCTCCTATTCCACGTTCTTCAATAAATAAAGAAATAAAATCTTTAAGAGCAAGAAAGCAATCCCTCCCCAACATCATGATTTATCTCAGTTTTGCCTTTCACATTAGGTGCACACACAAACTCCGCAAGAGAAGTATATACTCTGAGTCACACAGATAGTTTCAATTTCTTCCAGTGGCCGCATTTTTTTAAAAAGTAGAAGCAAAAACAGGTGAAATCATCGATTTTCACAACAGGTTTTATTTCACCCAGTACATCCAAAATGTTATCTCAACACATAACTAGTATAAAAATTATTGGTGAGATAGTTCACACTCTTCTAAGTCTTCAGAATCTGGGGTACGTTTTAGGTTTCCAGCACATTGCAATATAGCGCAAGATTTTCATCAGAAGTCCACGATCTGTAGTTCGATGACCTTTTAAAAATGTACTCAGTTGAAAAGGTGCGTTCTCACCCCCTTGTGCCCCTGCACACACAAAGTTGCCCTGTCACTGCAAGGACACCCTGCTTGCTCTGGGAATCCCCGGCTCTGGGGGCCTGGCCTGTTTAGCTCCTCTTCTGGCTCTAAAACCATCGCCTTAGTTCTGGAGGCTAGAAGTCCGAACTCCAGGAGTGGGCCTGGGCCGTGCTCCCTCTGAAACCCGGGAGGGGGTCCTTCACGGCCTCTTCCTAGCTTCTGGGGTAGCCAGAACTCCTGGGTGTCATCCTTGGCCTGCAGCTATGTCTCTCCAACCCTGACTGTTGTCGCATAGCGTCCTCCCTGGGCGTCTCGGTCCTCACATGGCTGTCTTCCTTCCAGGGCACCAGTCATCTTCGCCTACTGAGTCCTCGTCTTTCTTTTCAGAATCTTCTGGGGAAATCCAACTCCACATTTAACACCGGCTAAAATGCTACCTCCTACCCACAGCCTTCCATGAACTCCCCTCCCCCAACTCCCTTTCATGTTCCCCAGAGAAATGACATCTTTTACGTGGCTCCGAGTCCCTGGCTCGCCTTCCTGTGAGCAAAGATCCGCCCTTCACAGAGTCTGGGCACAACTTCCCTGTGAAGCAGCTTCGGATTGCACAGCCCAGCACAGACCTTCACTTGGGAATTCGGACACAAAGGAACCAGCAGAGCACATAGCGAATCACCAGGGGAGCTTTCCTGCAAGATAGCGGGGCAGAGCATTGGGAGATGGGGAGGAAAAGAGAATCTTCCTGGAAGATAACTGTTTTTTGTTTTGGAGGGTAAGATCATGACCGTGCGTCCGCGCAATGAGATTTTCAGGTTTTTTTGTTTTTGCTTTTTTAAGATTTTATTTATTTATTTGACAGAGATCACAAGTAGGCAGAGAGAGAGGGGGAAGCAGGCTCCCCACTGAGCAGAGAGCCCGATGTGGGGCTCAATCCCAGGACCCTGGGATCATGACCTGAGCCCAAGGCAGAGGCTTCAACCCACTGAGCCACTCAGGTGCCCCTGAGATTTTTGTTTTCGAATGTTCTGCACGGAGTTCACCGTGTAGCTACCAGAGCAGCCATGAAGGTGACCGGGCCATTGTTTCTGTCCTGTTTTCTTCCAAGCACCTAGAATGCTCTGTAATTATGTCTGCCTTTGTCACGGCTATTGTTCTCGACACTGTGCAGAGAGATAAGCACTCCAAGTGTATTTGCTGAATAAATACACTGCGCTGAAAGAAACCCAATTTGGGCTTTTCTCCTCTCCTCAGAGTTGGAGGACACACTGATCTCCACAGCGTGAAGCTCCGGGGAAAGGATGGCCTCTTCCATTCTTCTCGGAGCCTGAAGGGCAGGAGTCATTTCCGATCCCTCCAGCCCTCCGTGCAGATGTCCTGGGAAACTGAAGGCAGCTCCTTGCCTGCTGTCACCTCAAACTCACACCCACATGCCTGCTGGGCCCTGGCCTCTCTGCACTTGGTCTGCAATTCCCCTGGACGACTTTTTGCTAACACCAAAGGCAGCAGGGCCCCTTTGAGTCCCTGGGGCCCATTTCATAATTGTTCGCCTCCCCAGGATCAAGCAGGAAAGGCCAGGCTCCTGGTCCGACTGGCACCTGCAGGGTCAAGCAGACGGACCCCTGGCAGTGGTCCACGCTTTCCCAGGATCAGTGTGGCCTCCCTTCTCACCCCAACCTCCAGCCCAAACACCCCTCCTGCGGCTCCCGAGTTCTCGCCCTGGTGCACACAGCCCTGTCATTCTCCAGCCCTTGAAACCCTGCTTATCAGCAAGGCCCAGAGCAGTCCAGATCCCTCACAATGCATCGAAGCTCAGGCCCTGGGCCTCTCAGCTACCTTGTCTCGCCGCTTTGCCTGAGGAGCCTCCTTCGCACCCTGGACTCTGAGCCCACCTGCCATGTGCTAACAGCATCCGACCGGAGGCTGGTTGAACACAGGAGCTGCGGGGCCCAACCCTGTCTGGCTGTGACGAGGTCCAGGGGTCCCCAAACTTGCCGAGTATGCTTGTAACGTGTAATAAACTTAAGGCAGAAATGTACACATTCACTTCTCCAGGCAACAAAATGTTCTCACAGAAGGCAGAACAAAGCCAGGAATGACAAAAGTGGCTCTTTACATAAGTGACAACAGTAGGATTCCCACCACAAGCCACCCACCAAGCACAGATCTGGAAGGTGAGGGACTCACGGGGGCACTGGGGCCTTGCAGCCTGTTTATACACTGCCAGAGAGCTGCTGGGTTCCCTGGAAATAATACTGAAGCTGTTAGCTAGGTCTCCTCCGAGGGAGAGGATGGGGAGAGTTTGAAATCCCAGCTGAGTCGCCCTACCTCTGGTAAAATAAAAATAAGTTAGAATCCTTGAACTGTTGAACAAGTTGAATAAAACATAAAACTGATCTTCTACCTCAACTCCCACCTAGCAATCAGAGCTCAGGCGTGTAACTTCTGCCCCCAACCCGGACCCAAGGCTGGCCTTTGCACACGCTGCACGGAGGCAGGTCTGTGCAGGGAGGCGCCCGTATAAGGCTCTGTTCCAGGATTCTGCCCTCCACACTGCTCTTAGGGGCCCATGCAGCATGATGTCCCATGTTCTTCCAGCATGCCAGGGACAAGCAGGCCTAGGGGACTGGTACTGCCACCAGGAAGTGCCAGGGATGGCCCTGAGAAGCTAGGGTCACCCGCCTGAGGAGGTGGCAAAGAGGAGCAGAACCCTGGCCTCTGGCATCCTTCTAGGCGGTGGCACTGGGGCAGGGACCCCCCCACCTTGGTGCTGTGTGGCCCCAGAAAAGTTGTCTTTCCAGGAGGATAAAGAAGGGCAGGGAGATGGGGCAGAACGGATGTTTGTAACTTACTGGGGTGTGAGTGCTAGCACTTCTCTTTTACCACGTGCCAGGACAGCACCCAGAGCCAATGACAGTACCAGCACTGGATGTGTTCAGTGACCTCACACACCCAGCCCGCCGTGTGAGTGCACGGTCCCACCACCTGTTTGCTCCCACACTCTCCCGGCTGTGGGTCTAGACGCCCAGAGCCAGGCCAACTCCTTGGGTCCCCTGGCACTCTGAGCAACGAGGCAGTAGATAAGGCGAGATATAGCTTTAAGGCAAGGCAAAAATATAGGTCAGCACTGTATTAGTCAAATAAAACAAAATGTAAAAAAAAAGGGGGGGAGGATTAAATTTGCGAGACAGTTTATTTCTACCTTGCCCTGGCGAGGAGAAATGCTGTGGCCCTTCCCCTGTGTCTCCCAGTGCTGGGTAAGGCAGAGCTCTGGGCCGAGGCCCCAGGCACGGCGTGGGCTGTGGCACGTGGTGGCTTCATGTCACTGTAGCTGGAGCCACGGTTTCCCAGTGCGCCTCCTTCGTGCCGTCCCACACACCCTGCCTCTCCAGCACGGCCTGCAGCAGCTCTCGGATTCTTTGGTTTTCCTTGGAGGTAGACTGCCAAACAACCTCAAGCTCGCCTTCCATTTCTCTGAGAAATACACAAAAAAGAGAGAAGGTTAAAACAGCACAATGAGAAAAATATTTATAGAACCCTTGCAATTCTTAAAGTAGCCAGAACTCAAAGGGAAGAATGCTTGATGTCAGAGAAGAGATCCCATGGTGTCTGCGTTCTGAGCCAGAGACTGTCAGGGCTGAATGAAATGCTGAGGTGTCCTGGAAATAGAAAAAACACTGAGTTTTGCTTTCTCCTTTGTTTGGGACCCTTGTTCTCTATAGAATTAACATGTATAAGAATAAAACACAGCACCCGCAGCGGCTGACCTACAGCACAATGGCTAGCTGTGGGCGCCCACACAGCACAGACCTGTGAGCCTCTCCCGTGTCCCCTCTACCTGTCCCCACTGTGACCCGGCCAACATCAGGCTCCTCTCAGAACACCCATCCACAGAGCCAAGGGGGGTCCTGGACATAGAGTGAGTGTGGAGGTGAGGAGGGGACTGTGCGGAGTGAGGCTCATATCCGAGGATACAGAAAAGACTGGCCTAGACAGATCACGTGCCAGGAGCGAGCATTCAGAGGGAACCGAGATGTACCAGGAAAGGGTACCAAGGACTCTGTGACAGGGAGCATGTAGAGTGCTGAGGAAGCGGGGCTGACAAGGATCTGTGTCCTCACAGGGCCGTGGTCTTCTGAGGAAACAGATCAGGGTACCAGCTGCCACCTCACAGGATGGTGGACCCCACTGGAGAGTGAGGAGGACAGAAAGACCAGCCTCAGCCTGGGGGGAAGAGCAGGCCTCATGCAGGAGGGCACGGCGGGGAGGCCAGCTCCTTCATAGATATGGCTGGATGGTTATGGAAGATGCTAGAAACTGCACTACCAAATGGGGTGAGCAGTGCTATTTAAGGAGGAAGACAACGAGATTCAAGGAGGCCAGTGACACGCCCACTTGTCCAATGTCACTTCTCTTGTGAACTGTTCCTTCTTTCCAAGCCCCCCAGTGCCCACTGAATGTTGGGTGCTATTTGATTAAACTGTGTTTTAAAAATCTCCAAATTTCTCTTTTCTGGTACAGAACACCTAGATGTTTGATAAATTACAGCAATCATGACACATGTGTGGCCGAACTCAAAATAAGAACAGCAAATCTCTAAGGGCAGAAAAAGAAAGACTAAACTGAAAGCACAGAGGGAGGGAACAGAATGTTGTTACTGCTTATTGTTCTGAGGACAAAAGTTCGTGCCAGGAACTCACATTTTTATAGGATGGAGACTAGCTGTTGGGTCCATGCAAACTGGGTAGGACAGAAAACCCCAAGGCTCGCTCATATCCATGTTATTCCCCGTCTTCCTAGAAACATGCTGAACTAACCACGTCTTCCACAATTGGGCAAGTAAGTGGAGACACGTGAAGGGCCCTCAGAGAAAGCAGAGCTCGGTGGAAAATCTGTCCATCTTCAACAGAAACCTGCTCTGAGAGGCTAAGTGCCTCCTAGGGGTCTGCAGCCACCAGCTCATTCTCAAATGGATCTGGAGTTTGAATCTACATTGTTCCCCATGATTGGGCACCCCCAGGACCTGTGTGGAGTGAACAGCCATTTTAGACACAATTAGGGGAAGGGCTCAATGGATGGGTTACATAGTACACTGGACACAACTGAAGAGGAAATGAGCAAACTAATATAGAGCAGAGGAAATCACTCCGAATGCAGTAGAAAAATACCAGGTATTAAGGAGTTATGCATTATAAATGCAATAACAGCATTTTTAAATATAATACATAAAATATAATAAATGTAATAAAACCCTTTTTAAAAGACTTCTGGAAGTTTTAGGGGTTTTTTTTGAAAAATATTACTATAGCCTATTTTTAAAAATTAGTAATGAAATTAAAGTGACTCCAGGTTGTAAATATTCTCTTGCACCAAAGAGAAGCAAATGCAAATCTTCTGTAGAGAAAAACGTCCTTAATCCAGAACCTCAGGACTCCACAGATTAAATTCAACCATATATGCGTTCATAGTTAAAAATTTGTTGTACGTAGAAAGAAACAAGCCACATAAAGCAAGAGTCAAAAAAAAATTAAGCTCTCCTAAAATTCTGATATTGAAAAAATAAAACAAATGAAATGTTAAAACAAAAGATGTATTTAAAAAAAGAAAGACTAAGACTTTATTTTAAAAACGACTACCCAGATTTTCAAAAGAACCAAATAGAACTGAAAATGAAATACAACGTTGCTGACTAAAAACAAAACAAAACAAAACAAAACAAACAACTCAGTGGCTAGGTTAAATGGTACACTGAACACAGCTGAAGGGAGGATCAGTAAACAGGAATACTGAGCAGAAGAAATTATCAAACAAAAAGATGGAAAATTTAAAAGATAAGGCATATGGAAGGTCTAACATACATTTAATCTGAGCTCCAGAAGGACATTTAGAAAGAATAAGGGGAAATAATTAATTTTAAGAGATAATGGCTTATTTTAAGAGATGAGAATTTTCTAGACTAATGAAAAATCATAATCACAGATATACAGAGTAAGTTACACCAAGTAGATAAGTAAAAAGAAGCTTATAGTTAATTACATACCAATGAAATTGCAGAATACAAGAGACAAAGGAAACCTTTTTTTTTAAGATTTTACTTATTTATTTTATTATTTTACTTTTATTTTTTAAAAATTTTATTTATTTGACAGTGAGAGAAAGAGACAGCAAGAACAGGAACACGAGCAGGGGGAGTGGGAGAGGGAAAGCAGTCTTTCAGCTGAGCAGGGAGCCCGATGTGGGGCTTGATCCCAGGATCCTGGTGTCATGACTGGAGCTGAAGGCAGACACTTAATGAACTGAACCACCTAGGCACCCCCTTACTTATTTATTTTAAAGAGAGAGCACACAAGTGGTGGGGAGGGACAGAGAGAGAGGGACAGAGAATCTCAAGAAGACTCTGCTCTGAGCACAGCTGCTGGCATGGGGCTCAGACTCACAACCTTGATATCGTGCCCTGAGCTGAGATCAAGAGTTGGACACAACCGACTGAGCCACCCAGGTACCCCATGTCAATTATTTTAAAAAATGACAAAAGGCTTGTTGGACACTTGTCTTTTGGCTTGTCAAAAGAGCCTTCTCAAGCAGAGAAGATAGTAGAATATGCTGATAGACGACTGTCAATGTAAAATTCTGTAGGTGGCAAGAATTATCTTACAAGGAAGAAGGAAAAATGCAGACATTTCCAGGTAAGCAGAAACTAAGAAAGCTCACTCCCAACAGACTCTTACTAAAGAAACTTCTAAACAATGTATTTTAGGAAGAAGGAAATTAATCAGAGAAATAAGGTCTGAGATGTTAGAGGGGATATATTAAAAGATAAACTGAGGAAATAAGAAAATTTTAAGAGTTTATTTGAGCAAAACTCAACTTGAATTGGGCAGCATCCCACCTAGCAAAGAGAAAGGAGCTCTGAGGAACTGTACAAAATTAAAGACATTTTAGGCAGAAGGAAGCAGGAATAAGGAAGTTATATTCAGTAAAAGCAGGTTGGTTATTGCAAAGTTACTTTCCTTTAGGGGACGGCAAGGGTCTCCCAGGCATATGACCTAAGTAGCACTGACTACACAATTCTTGACTAACCAGTTTAAGATTCCCTTTCTGGAAGAGCCAAACTGTAATTAAGTCAAGTCTTGGTTTGGTGATGTGTGGGCCCTGCGTATGTGAGACTCATTTGGGGCCTGTTGTCTTATTTATAATAATCATTAAGTAAAGAAATTGGTACCTGTGGGTAAATCAGAATAAAGAATTATATAGAAACTAGTAACATTTAATTGGGGGGGCTAAAGATGATATAAAATAGATCTTTGGTCTTCACTTTTATCTACCGAATGATACTAGATGACATCATATAAACTGAGGGGGAAAAGAATTAGATAAAAGCATTAGATCTTGCACTGGGGATAAGAAATGTAGACATGTCTTGGGTGCCTGGGTGGCTCAGTGGGTTAAGCCGCTGCCTTCGGCTCAGGTCATGATCTCAGGGTCCTGGGATCGAGTCCCACATCAGGCTCTTTGCTCAGCAGGGAGCCTGCTTCCTCCTCTCTCTCTCTCTCTGCCTACTTGTGATCTCTCTCTGTCAAATAAATAAATAAAATATTTTTTAAAAAAATGTAGACATGTCTAAATTTAAGTAAGATTTTTTTTTTTTTAGCCCAACGTAGGGCTTGAACTCACAACCCTGAGATTGAAACCTGAGCTGAAATCAAGAGTTGGTCACTTAACCAACTGAGCCACCCAGGCACCCCTAAATTAAGATTTTTAATGTTAAATATCCATGGTAAAATTTTAAGGGTAACCACTGAATGTACAGAAATAGAATGCATAACTTTCAACGATCTAAGGACAGACAGTGGAATAAGGGATAAAAGTGAAAAACAAAATGTCATTTTATTACTGTGATTCTAAACCAACTATCTAGCAAGAAATCTGGTATTGGCTCAATTTTTTACGAAGCAGCTGTGTATGGCGGTAAGAACTTTTGTGACTCCAGAAGCCATGGCAAGTAAGAGCTCATCCTGCCTTGCATTTATGAAGCACCTGGCTGGTGGAAAACAGCTATCTGCATTCTGCATGACATCAAACACCCGGATTGTCCTACAACCTGAAGAAATCCCACACGTGCATTATGATTCTTCTGAGCCCACCAGTTTATGTTCCAGTCTGGCAAAGACAGCACAGCCAGTGTGAAAAGGCAGAGTTAAGCACGAAGGACCACCAAGTTCACCTTCATGGAGCACACGACATTCCCCACTGTTTTTCATACACTGGCCACACTTCCTCTAGCTCATGTTTAAAGGGCCCACATTTAAAGGGTAAAGGGTAACTGATTTAGTACCTTACATGCACAGAGAACATCATGCGGCCATCATCTCATGATCATGATCTTACAAGAAGGGAATGATCAGAGATTTTAAAATCCTCAGATACGGGAAAAAAAAAGAAAAATCAGAAATAAGACACTTGATAAAAAAAAATTTAAAAATCCCAAGAAAAACAAAAGCATCAAAGAGAGGAGAAAAGAGGGAAGGACAACTAGAGGCCCGAACTGATTTAAGAAGTCCAATGTTCAAACACTGGGGAGCTCTCCAGGGGGGATTCAGGAAAATGAGGAGCACAGCACGGTGATGGGTGATGGGCAACATCCTGCTGTATACCTGAAAGCTGCTGGGAGCCGATTCCGCCCATAACAAAATGCGAATTAGGTGAGACAAGGGCGGTGTTGACTAGCCTTGTGGTGGCGATCATTTCACAGGATACACATGAATCAAACCATCACATTATACACCTTAAACTTACACAATCCTGTATGTCAATTGCTGGGGGAAAACATTTAAAAAGAAAATGAGGGGCGCCTGGGTGGCTCAGTGGGTTAAAGCCTCTGCCTTGGGCTCAGGTCATGATCCCAGCGTCCTGGGATAGAGCCCCGCATCGGGCTCTCTGCTCGGAGGGGAGCCTGCTTCCTCCTCTCTCTTTGCCTGCTTCTCTGCTGCCTACTTGTGATCTCTGTCAAATAAATAAATAAAATCTTAAAAAAAAAAAAAAGAGCAAATAAGAATCAAGACCAATATTACATTCAGATAAAACTTAAATGTAAAAGATAAACACAACGGGTCCAGGGGGTTTTACTAGAAAATTCTGGCCAACATCCGCAACCAGACCTACTCTGTGGGGCTGGGGCGTCCCTACCGTTTCTGCTGCAGAGCCTGGTCCAGGATATCCTGCTTATCCTGCAGCATCTGATGCAGGTGCCTCATCTCTTGCTGGTACTGAGCTGTCCTGCTGGCGAAGTCTTCCTGCTGCTCTGTCAGGCGGTGACTGATGTCATCCACTTTCAGTGCCGCCTGCTTCTTGTACCCCTGGGAGAGGGAGGAGGCCCCGTGTGAGTGAGGGGATGCTGCCTGTCACCCAGGGGGTGGCTTCCCAGACATGTACCCTCCCCTACCCTCCCTGTCTGGGCTATCAGAGCTCACTGAGATGATGAGTAAACCTTGTGTAAGTCTGATCTGGGAGGGCTAGTCTGGCTCATAAAATCATCAAAGTCACAGAGAGTAAAAACAGAATACCAAGTATACGGAAACCAAATTTCTCCTTTTTATCAGACCTAGTTTTTTATATGCTACAACTCAAAACAGACCAACCTGGCGGGGTCTGTCACACTCTACTGGTAAACATATTGACAGAGATAAAAGCCTGATTCGTTTATTTTCCTTCTCCATTTTTTTTCTGGGTAGTATTTAAAGTATGACTTCCTTCTGAGCATTTCTAAAACTGGGGTTACAGAGATTCTAATTTCTACCTGACACAAATTCAATTCCATTTAGAAGTCCAGTCTCTCATAGTTTGTCTTCCCATTCAGTTTTCCCTCCCTTCCCCTATGGTCCTCCACACTAGTCTTTATTTTCTACGTATGAGTGAGACCATATGATAATTCTCTTTCTCTGGCTGACTTATTTGACTTAGCGTAAGCCCCTCCAGTCCCAGCCGTGTTGATGCAAAAGTTGGGTATTCATCCTTTCTGATGGCTGAGTAATATTCCATTGTATACATGGACCATATCTTCTTTAACCATTCGTCTGTTGAAGGGCATCTCGGTTCCTTCTACAGTTCGGCTATTGTGGACATTGCTGCTATGAACATTGGGGTGCAAGTGCCCCTTCTTTTCACTACATCCATATCTTTGGGGGTAAAAGCCAGTAGTGCAATTGCAGGGTCATAGCGTAGCTCTATTTTTAATATCTTGAGGAACCTCCAGAGGTTCCTGGTACAGCCACTGTTTTCCAGAGTGGCTGTACCAGCTTGCATTCCCACCAACAGTGTAAGAGAGTTCTCCTTTCTCCATATCCTCACCAATATTTGTTGCTTCTTGTCTTAATTTTTGCCATTCTAACTAGTGTATCTATTCTACTTAGAAACTGACAGTTTATACATTCGCTTTGACCCAACAACTGGTTTACTTCATGGTTTTTACATTTCCAGCTCAAAGAGTATGTTTTTTCTTTCTGATTGTTTATTAATTTCTGTATTTTAGCTTTTTGATCAACAAATGTGCCTTATTTCTACTCTAGGGGTTACTTTTTGAGCCAATCTACAGTCAGTCAGTTATACACAAACACACACACACTAATAAACCTTACAGATTTTCTTAAATCTTCTATATCCTTACTTTTGTTTCATCTTTTTTTTTTAAAGATCCACTGAGAGTTTATTTCGATTATTACATTGTTTTTAAAGATTTTATTTATTTATTTGACAGAGATCACAAGTAGGCAGAGAGGCAGGCAGAGAGAGAGAGAGGAGAAGAAAGCAAGCTCCCTGATGAGCAGAGAGCCCGATGTAGGGCTCGATCCCAGGACCCTGGGATCATGACCCGAGCTGAAGGCAGAGGCTTTAACCCACTGAGCCACCCAGGCACCCCTTGTTTCATCTCTTGATCTATCTTGGACCAAGAGAAGATTAAAGCTCCTATTATTTAAAAAAAATTTTTTTAAAGATTTTATTTATTTGACAGATAGAGATCACAAGTAGGCAGAGAGGCAGGCAGAGAGAGAGGGGGAAACAGGCCCCCTGCTGAGCAGAGAGCCAGATGTGGGAATATGGGGCTCCATCCCAGGACCCTGGAATCATGGCCCGAGCCAAACGCAGAGGCATTAACCCACTGAGTCACCCAGGCGACCCTAAAGCTCCTATTATTACGATGTTTCCATTTCCCTATTTTGCTGTGTTACACAGATTTTGTTTGTTTAGTGAATAAATATTCACAGCTACTATACGCCATTAATTGCAGTCTCTAGCATTTCTTTTGTTTGTTTCATTTAGGCCTTTTGGCCTGAACTCTATCTCAGCACATGTAAAGATTGCAACTTTGTTTTCGTTCATTCTGTTTGCATACATCTGGATTATCTTTACTCATCCTTTTACTCTTCAGCTTTCGGATGCACTTGGTTTCAGACTGTCCCTTGGCTCCATCATGGAATATCATTTGCTTCACTATCAATCTGTTTTCTTTTCATGGGTGAATTAGCTCATTTATATTTATTTATATTTGTTTGGTCTCAATTTTGTTATTTTATCTACATACATTTTTAAAGACTAGAATATAGTCTGTTCTGTTCTTTTTACTGTTGTAATTCTATTTGGGAATGGATCTCTCTCAATTCTTCTGGTGACTTTTATTCTCATGCCTTTACATTACATGTCCTTAGTCCTTTCATTTAGCAAAAGTAACATAATGTTAGCTCACAACCTTTCTTGCACTACTTAAATATGTTTAAGCTCCTCCTACTGATTTTTCAGCTTGAAATGATATCCTTTGAACGCTGAGTTATGACTAGGATGCAATCAGCTAGTTCTACTTTCTACTTTGCTACCTCCTTGACCTTGGTTGTATTAATTCCACATTGTCAAAAAACATTCGCATTTTATTCCATCAGCCTTATCCCTGCTTCGCTGAAGTCATAGCTCCCAGTTAAATTCATCCTTTGCTCACTACTCTTCTGGAATTTGCCCAATTGTTTCTTGATTGGCTGAACTCAAGTTGATTAATCTTCAGGGGAGATTTATAGGAAAACTGTGCCTGGAGTTCCTACATGGTCAAAACTGCCGGAAGAGTAGCTTGGTTGGATGGAAACATACTTGGCTCATACTCCGTCTCCTCGAATATTTGTAGAAGGCATTGCACTGCTCTCTGGTATTCAGTATTGCTGTGGAGAAGTGGGAGGCCAACACAGTTTTCTTTTTCTTACGTCTTGGCCTTTTGCCTGGGTGTCCAAGGTTTTCTTTTCTTTTTTTTTTTTTTAAGATTTTACTTATTTATTTGAGAAAGAGAGAGAAAGCTGGGGGAGCAGAGGAGGAGGGACAAGCAACTCTGCACTGAGCGAGAAGCCTGATGCGGGGCTTGATCCCACGATGCCAGGATCACAACCTGAGCTGAAAGCAAGAGTTGGACGCTTACAATGACCAAGCCACCCAGGCACCCCTGTCTAGATATGGATTTCTTTATCTTTATCCTACCTCGTTAGACTGTAACAACTAAGTGTACTTGAAGATTAAATGTACCATATCCTCACTGACTTTAAAACTGCATCAGAAATAAAATTCCCAGAAAACTATGATTTCTGCTAGGAATCTCAGATGACATTTTAGAAGTCAACACAACTCCCAAAGCTATCTGGTTAAATTAAGTCATTCCTACCACCTGATGCCACAGGATCAGTTGCCCTGGGTAGAGGACAAATGTAGCATTTTAACTTCCCTTTTAGCAAAGCAACTCTTTCTTCAAATAGCATCATGCCTAAAAGCCCCCATGTGGGAACAGGAGTGGAGCTGCTCTGGCCCACAGAAGGAATGGGTTCCCTGATGTGTGGTGGGAACACCCCTCACCTCAAAGGCCACTGCCCATTATCAATGAGAACAGTGATGTGCTGGAGGATAGGTTAGTCTTCTCTGAATTTTGTTAGATGGAGATGATCTTCCCTGGGGACGGCCCAGACCCAGGCAGAATCCAGAACAGGGTAAGGGTATCTAAGGGATGTTGTATGTGGCAGTTCCTACTGGAAACCAGAAAGGCCCTCAGGGAGCAACTCTTTACCCCTTGAAAATCATGAAGAACAGGCTGTGTGGCTTCCAAAACCTTGATGTTTATGTTATTTAGGCAATATTCATTAAACACCAAGAAAAAAAGTCTGTTCTTTGCATTAGGGCTGAGCAAAGTTAATAACTTTTAAAGTTAAAGAAGTTAGTAACTTTTAAAAAATAAGTAATTTAGGACTTATGTTCCCTAGAACAAAACAAAGTCATAACATCTTTACATACATATGTATATACACCTGGCTGTACACAGAGCCAGCCAATGTTTTGTCTTAATTTCCCAACATAGTAAATGTCATCAATCTATTTCATGTGTCAGGCCTTTTTCATCATTATCCGACAGAGGTCCAATCTCATTCCCCATGCTAGAGCTAAATGCACTCACAGACCTTCTCCTTCCCACCTAGGCCTCTAGCCTGCCCGCACCCCTGCTCTTGCTCCAGAGAAGTAAGTCTGGCTGGGAAGGCAGTGGAGGCAGAGGTCGGCAGTCAGAACATAGCTGGTGGGGACATAAGAGCTCAGGTGAGGGAGGCGGCCTAGGGGAGGAGAGCTAATATCCCGACAATAGTTTTCTTGGGCAGAGAAACTGGAGGGTGCAATTAGGGTTAAGCTAGAGAGAAGAGGGTCAACCTTGCTCCCAACTGAACCGACAAATCCTGGGCTTGAGCATAAAGCCTGCACATTAATGTCAGGATAGAGCCTGGATACTTTTCCATAGCATTTTTCTTCTTTTAAACAGCAGTATGGTATCTTATTGTACAGATAAGCCAGTTTATTAATGAGTGAACTGGTCTACATGCAATACTGTTTGACCCTATGCATGATTAGCGTGATACATATCATGCGACATGACTCATTTTTTTAAACATGTAAGTCTGACCCCAGGGAGCTGCTGTTTCTGTTTGAAAATGGCACCTCTGAGGCTAATGGCCACTTACCTTGACTTTTTCTTCTAACCTTCCCAAGCGAATATTGCCTTCTATGATTTTGTTGAGAACTCCATGCTTCTCACTTTGTAAACATTTAGCCTAAGGAGAAAAATGAAAAGAAAAAGAATGGGCTCTTAGTTTAACAGAGAAGTTAAAACATTTTTCTGCATAGATCATTTTCCTCACAAGTAATCTCTATTCTGCCACTTGTCTGGGCCCACCACCCTGCCTGCCCCCGACTCCCTGTGTGAGAGATGTGGACAGAACTTGGGCCAATAGCTGAGGTGGGGCAAGAACCCAGAGGAGCAGGTGGGGGCCCCACGTGGGAACCAAGAGAAGACTGAGCCCCCAGAACAAGGGGGATGAGCTGTAAGGGCTTCCAGCACACTTCTCTGTGCTTGTGGAATACAGCATTCCTTCAATCGTATCCAAGGAATAAGTGCCAAGATGCAAATAAACTTTTAGCTTGAGTAGCGGAATAATTACAAAATTAAGGATAACGTGAATACACAATGCCATTCACCAAGCCAAATGTGATGGCACCTCAGCCAAGAGGAATGTCCCTTGAAGCTGAATGATTTAGATTAATATCAGATGGGACATGAATTGCTACACACTGTAAATTATTTCAAATGCTAAAATTAAAAAAGCAAAGGTGAGCGTTCCTTCTAAGGCAGGCCAGAATGACAATTTGATTTCATTTGATTTCCTTCAGAAAGGAAAAAATAAGACACAGAAAGTTAAATAACTTGCCATAAGTCACATGGAAAACCCATCCTAAAGGTGGAATTAGAAATTAAGATGGCACTTTCAGGATGCCTGGATGGCTAAGTCGGTTAAGCATCTGCCTTCGGCTTAGGTCATAATCCCACGGTCCTGGGATCGAGTCCTGCATTGGGCTCCTTGCTCAGCTGGGAGCCTGCTTCTCCCTCTGCCTGCCGCTCCCCCAGCTTGTGCTCTCTCATTCTCTCTCTGACAAATAAATACATAAAATCTTAAAAAAAAAAAAGACAGAGAGAAAGAAAGAAGTAGTAATTAAGATGCCACTTTCAATAAATTAAGGTCTAGGAGACCAGGACAGGGTAAGTAAGGTTGGGATGCTTGGCCCACAGTCCCAGGCAGGGCACAGGCAGCCAGTACCACCCCGGGACCCCAAGTAGAAGGGCTGACCTTGGGGCTCCCGGGTGCAAGGAGTTTGCAGGGGCAAGGGGACAGCAGTGTCTGTAAATACACAGAAGTCCCTTGTGGTGGGTGGTGGTAGGGTAGGATGAAAGCAACTCCCCCAAATCTGAGAGGCCTAAGGGTTCTAAACCTGAGCCTTGTTTTTAGGCCATAACAACGAAGGTCAGGCAGGAAGAGAGAACACAGTTCATTAACAGATTGTTGGTTTAATGTCTAAGTATACACACAAACAGTATATGGCTCCCATTTATATTCCCATCCTGGGCCCACAGATATGAGGGGTGGGCCTGAGAGAGACCATCTGAGGGCTGGGGAGGATCTCAACTTCATCATGTAAACTTGGGAGATCACTGGCCCACATGGGACGTCAATTCTCCAGCAAGCTTCTTTTCTGCACTCTTGCTATTCCAGGGAGATAAGCCCAGGAGGCACAGCAGAAAAGGAAAAGGGCGCTCAGCACTGCTACAGAAAATGCCTGAGTTCAGCATAGGTCAAGGTGGTTGATATTTCAGGAGGGGGGGCTGCTACTGTAGGGGGAGTGTGTGCTTTGGCTCCTACCATGCCATGTCTGATTTAGACCCCGTAAATCAGGGTCTAAATGACCCAAAAAGGGGGGCACCTGGGTGGCTCAGTGGGTTAAGCCTCTGCCTTTGGCTCAGGTCATGGTCTCGGGTCCTGGGATCAAGCCTTGTATCAGGTTCTCTGCTCAGCGGGGAGCCTGCTTCCCCCGCCCTGCCCGCCTGCCCCTCTGCCTGCTTGTGAGATCTCTCTCTCTCTATCAAATAAATAAATAGATGAAAACTCTAAAAAAAAAAAAAAAACAACCCTGAAAGGACTCAGAGATCACCACTAACATGTAACCACACTCCTACCAACAACTATTAGAATTTAAAAAAAAAATTTTTTTTTTTTTTTTTTGGTGACCTTGAAAGTACAGAATGGTACCTCAAGAGTGGCTTAATTAGCATCTTTTATTACAAGTGAGGATTACATTTTCCCCCAAGAGCTGTGTGCTATTTATATTTCCTCTTATATAAACAATAGCTAAAAGCCTGCGTCCACTTCCCTATGGAGGAGCTGATGTCTTCCTAGCAGACGTGAATAAGCCCACGCCACGCCCTACCAGACTCCCCAGACCATTCACCTGTGGTAGGGGCTGAGTGATTCCAAGTTTGCCAATTTCCAACTGCCTCAGGAAGTCCTCTGGTCTCCTCTGTCATGACACCCACTCAACTACTGCTTCTAATGCTAGGCTACCAGAGATCCACAACTCTGCTTAAACAAACGTTTAAATGTACGTAAGCAACATGTGCTCAAAGTTGAAAAATCATCAAGTGCAAGTAAGCAAGATTTCTTTTTCGTTGCCTGTCATTTCACCACTTGGAGATACTACATGGCCCTATAGATGACACCTTTTCTTTTTTTTTTTTTTTTAAGATTTTATTTATTTATTTGACAGACAGAGATCACAAGTAGGCAGAGAGGCAGGCAGAGAGAGAGGAGGAAGCAGGCTCCCCACTGAGCAGAGAGCCTGATTCGGGGCTCGATCCCAGGACCCTGGGATCATGACCTGAGCCGAAGGCAGAGGCTTTAACCCACTGAGCCACCCAGGCGCCCCAATGGCTGACACCTTTTAAAATCAGTGTGGAAGGGGTGACTAGATGGCTCAGTCGCTTAAGCATTTGCCTTTGGCTCAGGTCATGATCTCAGGATCCTGGGATCCAGCTGCAGGTCCATCTCTCTGCTCAGTGGGGAGTCTGCTTCTCCCTTTGCCCCTTCCCCTGCTCGTGCTCTCTCTCTCTAATAAATGAAATCATAAAAAAAGAGATAAATTTTGAGAATTAAACTGTTTAAAAAAATAAAATCTGTGGAAATGCCAAGCATCATGGTGGTGGCATCGCTTCTTCCGGCAGGGCATAGCTCCGTCATTTAGGACCAGCAATCACCCCCTCAGTTCCGTCCTTGGGACTAGAGCAGCCAGAAGCAACATGGGGATGAACTCTACTTAACCTGCCTATGGTTCTGTTTCACCTTCACCCAGGGAACACATTAAGTCAGCTTTGGGGAGAGAACACGAAGACACGTGTGTAATGAACACCTGGTGGCGCCCGCTCTGGTTGGTTAAATGGACGAATTCCATTAGTTCACCTCAGAAAATACCATTTACCATTATTGAAAAGTCTGGGTTATTTGCCTTTTGAAAATGTTTTTCCCCCATGGTTGAAAGCTAAAATTTTGGAGAATCTGAAAATGTACAATTAAAATTTAAAAAGACAAAGCCTTTTACGGATAATTTTGTATTGAAAATGCTTTTTTAAAAAAATATTTGAGGGATGGGGCGCCTGGGTGGCTCAGTGGGTTAAGCCGCTGCCTTCGGCTCAGGTCATGATCTCAGGGTCCTGGGATCGAGTCCCGCATCGGGCTCTCTGCTCAGCAGGGAGCCTGCTTCCTCCTCTCTCTCTCTCTCTCTGCCTGCCTCTCTGCCTACTTGTGATCTCTCCCTGTCAAATAAATAAATAAAAATCTTTAAAAAAAATATTTGAGGGAGAGAGAGGGAGAGAGAGTGGGTGGAGGGGCGAAGGGAGAAGGAGAGAGCGCATCTCAGGCAGACTCCCAGCTGCGTGTGGAGCCTGACATGGGGCTCGATCCCAGGACCCTGAGATTAAGACCTGAGCTGAAATCCAGTCAGGTGTTCAACTGACTGAACCACCCAGGCGCCCCAAGAAAACGCTCTTAAAATCACATTTGCATGTTGACTTTCAGTGTACTTGAAGGAAGTGAGGGAGCTTACCAAATACATAAGATAGTCGCGTTCCTGGGTTACGTTCTCTGCCAGGCCGACAAGATTTGCCAGGTACTGGTGAGCAGACATTTCGTTCTGCATGGCTTTTTCCACCTGCTTTTTGAGGACATCAATTTTCTTTTGAGACCTCCTAGAGAGTTCCCCCAAATGGTGGAATAAAAAACTCATTAGCCTGAATGGCTAGAACATAGTGAATATCTACATTGTAAAAACAGCAAGTATGTTAGCATTTAAAAGTATTCTTCAGCAACCTAATTCTACTAAGTTTCAGGGTGAAAAGAGGGAAGGGAGTTTAATTTTAAGTGAAGCATAGTTATTGACTCCAAATCGAGTCAACAGGTATCACAAAACACCATCAATAGGCTACTTTGTATGTATTACTCCATTCATTTTTTTGGATCATGTTCTAAAAGATGCTTTAGAAAAAGGAATCCAGTTACCCAAAGCTGACTTTTGAGAAATGTGTAGGAAAGAACTTCTAGGACTTTCAGTCTTAGGGTCATCATTATGACCATTAACTATAATCGATCTATAGACCTGAGAAATGTTGGCTAACACTGGCCAACAGAACAGCCTTTACTATAGTTTTCTTTTGATACCCAGTAATCTCAATGCTCCTTTTCCACTTTATAGCCAATATTAGATAAAGACAAAGAAAATAAAAGAGAATATTTAATTTTCTCTTTTTAATACTAAAAAACAAATACACACAACAAAACAAACCCACTTAAGAAAAAATAGATAAAGGGTGCCTGGGTGGCTCAGTGGGTTAAGCCGCTGCCTTCGGCTCAGGTCATGATCTCAGGGTGCTGGGATCGAGGCCCGCATCGGGCTCTCTGCTCAGCAGGGAGCCTGCCTCTCTGTCTACTTGTGATCTCTCTCTGTCAAATAAATAAATAAATAAAATCTTAAAAAAAAAAAAATAATAATAAAATAAAAACCTATTTATTTTCTGTGCCCTGTCGAGTTCTTCTCCCAGCGCTTGGTTTCTTGCAGCCAGACTGTTCTTCTCTAAGACCAGGCTCTGTTTCTGTGCTTGCAGCAGTGCCAACTTTCCCATCAACTCTTCCATCTCAGCACCTTCTTTCTCCTCTTCCTTCTGCAACTGGCTGGGGGACAAAAACATCACAGGCGTGGATCTGGCACACTGAAGCTAACAGGAGGCAGCCGCTGCCAGGCAAGTGAGAGGCAGCCCAGGCCACCAGCCCGTGGTGGCCTGAGGAAGGCCCCTGTGCAAACGCTGTCCATCCCCTCCCAGAGGGCCCAGGATGGAACTGCTAGGGGTTGGCCACATGGTTTTTTGATGGTAATCTAATGCTTTTCCTGCCAATAACTGTTGCTTATGCCTTTGTATAGATACACTTATGTGTACCCTATCCTTCTTCCAGAAAGAATTTAAGACTGCTTCATTTTTTACATAGGTAAAACTGTCTCCCCCAAATCCTAATGCTAAAACAAATTTTGGGTCATACTAAAGTAATTCTATGTTTTCATGATAAAAGCAACAAAAGAACAAGAAAGGCATACAATTTCAACATACACTTCTGGCAAAATGAGGCTAGAGAAAAGAGTTATTTCTTCATTGGTTCTCTCGGTCAGTTCCCATGTAATCATCAGGACTGACCTGTTCAGTTCAGTGACTTCAGCTTGGAGGCTGAACACCCAGCAGGGATTTTCCAGATAGTTTTCCATTACTTTCTAGTTTACTAGTTTTAATTAGTCAAAGAGCAAAGGACACACCCAGATAAAAACCATGAAACTGAGGTTTTTATCTTTTTTCTTCACTATCTTCTGTTTTGGAATTTTCTTTAAAGCCAAAGTAATGTACTCAAATCAATCCCTAAAGAAAAATTCCCAATGAAAAACAACTAGGGGCTATAGAGAATGTTGGGAAAGTACTGGTGGACCAGTCACCTCAGAGAGCAATACATCAAGTTCTAGAAAACACACTTCCCCCGTGACCCAACAGCGCCACCTCTAAATACATACGTAGAGAAACTCTGACAACACGTACTTGAACTCTCACTGTGGCACTACCGAATGGAGCAAACTTATTAACAATTTAAGCTTCCACTAAAATAAGTGAAATGTAGTATTTCATACGATGGAATACCACCAGGCAGAAGGTAAAAGAATCAGCTCTAATAGCTATTCCAACATAGATAGATGTTTGGAAAATTGAGTGTAAAGGTCAATATACTAAAGCATGAATTCATTCATATAAGCATTCATATAAAATTCATAAGACACACCAAAAAAATGCCATGGGTCATTTATGGAAACATATGTAAGAATAAAAAACAGACTGGAAATGTAATTCCAAGTTTATGGTAGTGATTCCTTTTAGAAAGCCAGGGATAAATAATGGACTAAGAAGAGTGGTTACAAAGGACTTCAGGTGTATTTCTAACAATATATTTCTTAAGCAAAACAAAGAGGTAAAAGCAATTTGTTTAAAAAAAAAAATAGCTGACAGTTAATAGCTGGTGGGAGAAATAGTTGCTTGCTTAGTTATTTTTATTAAAGATATTTATTTTTAACTCATCTCTACGCCCAACATGGGGCTCAAACACACAACCCTGAGATCCAGAGTCATATGCTTCAGTGACTGAGCCAGTCTGAAGCCCTAAAACAGTTACTTAAAAAATTTTATATAAAATATTTTCCCCTCAGGTTCCCTAGAGGAAACCTCTACTGATCACTTGTGATTTTAATTCTTCTGGTAAAAAGCCAGGATTTAAAATGTTTTAAATTGTGAAATACACATATACACATATAGAGAAGTATGTAAAAGATAATACACATATAGAAAAGTATTTGAAAGACAAATGCATATTTTAATACATAATTATAACAAACCCTCATATTATTACCATATAGGTGAAGAAACAGAACTTTTTGGGGTACTTTTAATAAGAGTTTTTACATCTAGGGGCACTGGGGTAGCTTGGTCAGTTAAGCATCTGCCTTCGGCTCAGGTCATGATCCTGAGGTCTTTGGATTGAGCTCCCTGGTGGGCTCCCTACTCAGCAGGGAGTCTGCTTCTCCCTCTGCCTCTCTCCCTGGCTTGTGTTCTGTTTTCTCAAATAAATAAGAATCTTTAAAAAAAAGTTTTTACATCTAGATTCATGGGTGAAAATAAAAAGTAATTTTCCTTTCTTATATTTGTTGGGTTTTGATATCAAGGCGACATCGATCTCATAAAATGAGTTAGGTGGCATTAATTCCTGTTCTTCAGAAGGGTTTATGTAAGACTGGAATGACTTCCTCCTTGAGTATTTTTAGAACAATCTCGTGAAGGTCTCTAGGCTTATAGTTTTCTTAAGGAATGGTCTTTGGATTCTATTTCTTTGATAATTAAAGGAATATTCAGGGATGTCTGGGTGGCTCAGTTGGTTAAGCAACTGCCTTCAGCTCAGGTCATGCTCCTAGAGTCCCAGCATCAAGATCCACATCGGGCTCCCCGCTCACTGGATAGTCTGCTTCTCCCTCTGACTCTCTTCCCTCCCATGCTCTCTTTTTCTCATTAGCTCTCTCAAACAAACAAATAAATAAATAAATAAATCTTTAAAAAAAAAAAAAAAAGGAATATTCAGGTATTCCTTTTGAAACAGTTTTGGGAAGTTATGTTTTTCCAGGAATGTCACTATTTCGCCTGAATTTTCAAATGTATCAATAGGAACTTATTTCCGGTGCACACACATTTAAACATCTACTTGGTAGATTGAGCCTCTTTTTGTCATCTGTCTTGCCAGATACTGACGGAACGTTACCACCTCTCTTTTGCTTTGTACTTGAGTGTTATGGCTCATTCTGTCCTTTCATCTTGGACCTGCCTGTCTTTCTGACGGAGATGCACAGTTGAAAGGCAACACAGACTTGCTGTGTAAAGCTGAGCTACACACTCCACTGTACTCTGCCTCGGAACCCACTGGGTGCGGCCTGCATGAGGCCTTGAGCTGACGCGAGCCTCCCCGGCACACAGCAGTGCGGTCACAACCCAGAAGGCCACCAGAAAACGTAAATTCCTGGTAGGACTCCTCTATGCGATGAGCATTCTTCCCCATGTCCAAGGTGCCCCGGGGTAAGAGCCCCTGAAGCTTGTTAAAACCCGGCTCCCTTGACCCTCATATGCCCCGGACACCCTGCCCTTACATCGCCATGTGGCCCCTCCGGGTGCCTGTGGGTTACCGACTTCTCTATCTCACTTTCCCGCGTGGCCTTACTGGGGCTCACCAACACCCCAGGGCTCTGCTTCACGTACGCTAGTTTAACATCTAGCCTCTTTAGTGTTACTTACTCCTGATATATTTGCTTTTAAATCTTTCCATTTTGCATTTTCGATTTTACCACTTGTCCTATCTTTTTTTGCCCTCATCTGTAATTTTTTTTTAAGATTTTATTTATTTATTTGACAGATATCACAAGTAGGCAGAGAGGCAAGCAGAGAGAGAGAGAGAGGAGGAAGCAGGCTCCTTGCTGAGCAGAGAGCCCGATGCGGGGCTCGATCCCAGGACCCGGGACCATGACCCAAGCTGAAGACAGAGGCCTTAACCCACTGAGCCACCCAGGTGCCCCTCATTCGTATTTTTTTAAAAAATCATTTTTTCGCTATACTAGTTTAAAAGTTACAGACATTTTCTTCCCACAGATTACATCATGTGTATTTTTTTTTTTAAAGATTTTATTTGTTTATTTGACAGACAGAGACCACAAGTAGACAGAGAGGCAGGCAGAGAGAGAGAGAGGGAAGCAGGCTCCCTGCTGAGCAGAGAGCCCGATGCGGGACTCGATCCCAGGACCCTGGGATCATGACCTGAGCCGAAGGCAGCGGCTTAACCCACTGAGACACCCAGGTGCCCCACATCATGTGTATTTTTAAACCATAAAGTGAATCAACATCTTTCTCCTCTCTGGAATGATTTTAGACTTTAGAAGACAACTCCATTGACCCCTTCCCTGATTATATGCTATTATTATTTGCATTTGAATTCCATACTTTTTTTTTTTTTTAGATTTATTTATTTATTTGACAGACAGAGATCACATAAGTATGCAGAGAAGCAGGCAGAGAGAGAGAGAGAGAGAGAGAGAGAGAGGAGGAAGCAGGCTCCCCGCTGAGCAGAAAGCCCAAAGCGGGGCTCGATGCCAGGACCCTGGGATCATGACCTGAGCCGAAGGCAGAGGCTTTTACCCACTGAGGCACCCAGGCGCCCCCAAATTCCATATTTGTTTGTTTGTTTTTTGACAACGGGGCATCCGGCCACTGAATTCCACGTATTTTTAAATCGCCAAAGATGTTATTGTTGTTTCATGGAATCAATGTTCATTTACATTTATATTTACTGTGTCTTTTTTACTCTAGCTTTCCTTGCCTCCCATGCATCCAACGCTGAATTACATTCCTCTTCCTGATGAGAACTGCCTTTAAAATAGGTCTGCTGGTGATGACACTCATTTGGGCTTGAAAATATGCCGATTTTGACCTCATTCCTAAAAGGCATTTTGTCCAGAAGGAAATTTTAGCTCACAGGGTGCTCACGGGGCTAACCCAACTCACATACCACTGACTGTCTTCACTTGGGGAAGGCTCCCCACCGCCGTAACTACTCCTGATGAAATACATCCCTCCGTCGCTTCCTGTCTGTCAGCTACTGATCCTTGCAACCGTGGAACGTTCCACCCCATCCTATGGACTCTTGCTTCCGACCTATTTTTCAGTTCGCCAGCTTGCCCCCCCCGCTACGTCCAATGTTTAGTTAAGCCCATCCAGGGAACTCTGAATTCAGGCTGCTGTATTTTTTCAGGCTGCTGTATTAGTTCCCTGAAGACATGTTGGAGCCTTTTATCTCTTTAAGCCTGAGAGCCACCGTTGTTTTATAGGCCTTGTCTGATAACTCTCATATCTGGGCTCTCTAGTACTTCTGCTGGTTCCCAGGCACTGTCTGTCTGCTTTTCTTTGTGTCCTGGACACTCTCCTTAAAAACGTTTAGGAGTAAAGAGCCGTCATCCAGAGAGGATTGAGGGCTGGTTGGTTTCAAGTTCACCCTACGCTCAGGATAAAGCCCTCTGGAGGCTCAGCTCATGACTTATTTGCGGGTGATGGGCTTGATACTTCACGTGGGTGTATCTAGGTGTGGGTCTTTTTCATTCACTACACCAGGCAGTCTGCAGGTCCTAGCAGTCAAGGTCTTCGGAGACCTGGAAATGCCCTCCAACCAGTCGTGTCTTCCTTCCCATTTTCTTTAAGCTTTCTTTCTGAGACAATCTGACAATCTGAGGCTGGGCTTCCCGGACAGGTCTCCTATCCATTACCTTCTCTCCATTCCCAATCGTCTGTTTCCTTATGCTCTAGCAGAATTGACCCATTTGTCTTTTAGCCCTTCTGCTGAATCTTCTCTAGCTTCTGGTCATCACTTCTAATCTTGCTCTTGACTATACTTTTGTATGGTATTTTATTCTCTATATTCTCAGTTCTCCACAGTATCTGTTTTCTTTGAAGTGAGTTTCTGTGCTTATGTAGGTCTCCCTATTTTGCTGCATTTCCCCCCATTATACCCAACGATCCTTGTCGTTTGTTCACACCTGGGAGTCTGTTCTTATTTTAGGATGAAGGACTTGGGGTTTGGTGTGTATTATGTAAGGAGACTGCTTTTCGGCCCTGGCATCTCCCTGAGCAGAAATATCACTGACTGCTGAGCAGGGCTCTGTCTACACAGAGGAGTTATGTGGATAGTCAGCTGCACTTTAGAACAGCCCCTCCCCTGCCCCAAAAGCCAGAATAAGGAAGGTTTTCCTTGTATAGATACCACTAGTCACCCCAAACCCTTAGCTCTCCCTAAACAAGTGTGCTAACTTTCTTCAGAAGTCGGGTGACTCCTTGTTTTCTCCCACTACCCATCCTGGGTAAGCTCAACCTTTGTAAGCAGCAGGAAAAGCCAAGAACAAGTGAAGCTTCCAGGTGTAATCACCAACACAACGATAAGTCAACCAGACAGTGCACTAGGAAGAGGACCTCCTGCCATTTCTGGGGCCACAGTTCCTTCTAGTCAAGTGTGCCCGACAGTGGAGAAGCCAGTCCGTATTTATGATCTGCACTGCCCGCACCAGGAAAAGAGAAACAACACACATGCAGCAAACCTAGAAGCTCATGGAACACAGGTTTAATTTAGCCCTTTTCTATATAAACAAAAATGTTTTCTTTGCCTGCGACACCACTCTTCCCCCAGTCCTCCTCAGACTCACCCCGACTGTAGGAGCCAGTTCCACAGCTGCTTTGCGGCTAATGAAGGACTACTCTCAGACACACGGTGCATCTCTTACTATCAGTGTATCCGTGTGGGAAGGGAGCACCCCTAACGGAGGCAACGAGATGGCAGGTGCACTAAAGCCTTGCAGCCCTTCAGCTCCCTTCAACCCAACTCCAAGGTGCCCTTGACTGACGTCGTGTCTGTTTTTCTAGCAGGTCTTGGTGCAGCCTCTATAGACTTCCCTGAATTCACACATCCCATCCCTGATAGACTCCTACCCCTCTTCCCACGTTACCGATGCTCTGACCAATCACTGCACCTTCCACTAGAGAACCATCAGGGTCACCACTCTCCGTGTCCACTCTTACTCCTCTGTCCTCCACCCCACCCATCAACTCTGAGCCCAAAGCCTCCCGGCAAAGGCTGACATGAAGGCTTGCTGTCCCTACTCTAGTTCATTCTCTACCACAACACTCCTCAATTAATTTCTACTTACAAGAGACTTGGTGACATGTCTGTCTTTTCAACAACCATGTCTTCCACTGCCTTCCCATTAGTGGCTTCCTTTTGAAGGTTTTTATACCTTTGATACTCACATTTAAGGAGCCATTCGAATACATGGTTACGGGGGCACCTGGATGGCTCAGACAGGTGAGCGTCTGACTCTTGGTTTCGGCTCAGGTCACCATCTCAGGTTCATGAGCTGGAGCCCCGTGTTGATTCCTGCGATTCTTTCCCTCTTCCTCTCCCTCCCCCGCTGCCACTCTCTCCTACTTACTCGCGCTCTCTCTCTAAAGTAAATATATAAAATCTTAAAAAGATTTAAAAAAAAAAGAAAATGTGATGTTGATAGCCACAAAAAAACATCAGCTATAGGAGTGGGTGTTTGAGGGAAATAAAATCATAAAGATGAACAGAACTTTAAAAAAAATTTCCTTCCTCTCCTGGAATAGAAAAGTAAAGGACAGCTCTGACCCAGATGGCACGTAACAGTACAGTCAAAACACTGGGGTCCAGTAGTTGGACTCCCCAGCATTTACTAAAGTACCAAACTAAGCACGTCACATGCACTCTTACTCCCCTACGTCAACCATCTTAGCTGAAAGTTTCGCTATTAAAAAAATTATTTCCTCCCCATGACAAAAGCATCAGGCTCTCTGCTCAGCGGGGAGCCTGCTTCCTCCTTTCTCTCTGCCTGCCTCTCTGCCTCCTTGTGATCTCTCTCTCTGTCCAATAATAAATAAAATCTTAAAAAAAAAATTATAAAAAAAAAAATAATTTCCCAAACTTCCCAAAAGATTCATTTGTGACATCCTGTTTAATGGCTGCATTGCAATTCATTTTATGGGTGTACCCTTTCATTTAATCCATTCCCTGTTACTGGATATCCAGGTTTCCAGTTCTACCACTTTAAAATTACCTTTGGGTGTAAAGCCAATAAAGGATGGAAGAGTAGGAGGAGAAGAAATCATACACAAAGTGCAGACCATAGCCCTCAAAAACAGGCATAGTGTCCTTCAGTAATAACTGTTCACGATTCTCAGTCCTGGACACCTGTGCTGGTGCAGCTACATGACACAGAGGATGGGCAATCTCTCTATACTCCACCTAAAACCACATGTAGCCTTACCTTTTTAATTCATTTACAATCGAAGCATGAACGTTGATAGCAATTTTGCCATCCAACTGTGTTTTTAAGTCCTGGCATTCGGTCCTTAAAATTTCCAACTCCTCCTTGTTTTGGGTTAATTCTTTTTCTTGGTTCTGTGTTTTAGTCTCCAGAAGCATTAGCTGTTTAGTCAGTTTAGAAACTGAAAAACAAATGAAATGGTACAGAAGACTTAAGAAAATATGATTATTGATTACTAGGTAATGCCAAGAAGAGCCAGCTTATAAATAATACTCTTAAAAAAACTTTTGGAGATTTATAAATTAATATCAAAAACCTTATACTTAGAAATTACTCTCCCCATATTAAACATTCACTAAATATCGTCTTTAGTACTGGGGCTCAGTATGTTGATATCATTGCTAATACACGATGCTAATTAAACGAGAGAGGATTTTAGCCTTCAAGGAACGGACTTTCTGAAGACCAAAGCCTTAAGTCACACAGGGACATTCATCGTCATGATGCTGTTCCTAAAACTGCAAGATTTTCAAGTCTTTAAGGACATCAAATAGGACCCAAATATAGACTGAATTTATGACTTTTCTTCTCTTTTATTTTAAAGTAAATCATAAATATTTTTGTCCTGGGAAACACCGTATATGTAATGATAAGACACTTCCCAGGCATCTGTTGAAAGCAGCACTTAGAAGTAAGTACTACTACAGAATAGAAGGATTTAAAGTTTTATGCTTCAACAACAGACAAACAGCTAATATCCAAGCTTTATAAAGAACTCCTCAAATTCAACACCCAAAAGATAGATAATCATACCAAAAAATGGGCAGAAGACATGAACAGTCACTTCTCCAAAGAAGACATACAAATGGCTAACAGACACATGAAAAAATGTTCATCATCATTAACCAACCGGGAAATTCAAATCAAAACCACACTGAGATACCGCCTTACACCAGTTAGAATGGCCAAAATTATCAGGACAGGAAACAACATGTGTTGGAGAGTATGTGGAGAAAGGGGAACCCTCTTTCACCATTGGTGGGAATGCAAGTTGGTGTAGCCACTTTGGAAAACAGTGTGGAGATTCCTCAAGAAATTAAAAATAGAGGGGTGCCTGGGTGGCTCAGTGGGTTAAAGCCTCAGCCTTCAGCTCAGATCATGATCCCAGGGTCCTGGGATTGAGCCCCGCATCAGGCTCTCTACTCAGCAAGGAGCCTGCTTCCTCCTCTTTCTCTCTGCCTGCCTCTCTGCCTACTTGTGATCTCTGTTAAATAAATTAAAAAAAAAAAAAAAAGAAAGAAATTAAAAATAGAGCTACCCTATGACCCTGCAATTGCACTACCAGGTATTTACCCCAAAGATACAGATGTAGTGAAAAGAAGGGCCATCTGTACCCCAATGTTCATAGCAGCAACGGCCACAGTCACCAAACTGTGGAAAGAGCTAAGAGGCCCTTCAACAGACGAATGGATAAAGAAGATATGGTCCATATATATACACAATGGAATATTATGCCTCCATCAGAAAGGATGAATACCCAACTTTTGTATCTTCATGGACAGGACTGGAGGAGATTATGCTGAGTGAAGTAAGTCAAACAGAGAAAGTCAATTATAATATGGTTTCACTTACTTGTGGAGCATAAGGAATAACATGGAGGACATTAGGAGAAGGAAAGGAAAAGTGAATTGGGGTAAATGAGAAGGGGAGACGAACCATGAGATACTGTAGACTCTGAGAAACAAACTGAGGGGTTTGGAGGGGAGGGGAATAGGGGAATGGGTAAGCCTGGTCGTGGGTATTAAGGAGGGCACGTATTGCATGGAGCACTGGGTGTGGTGCCTAAACAATGAACCTTGGAACACTGAAAAAATAAAATTAAATTTTAAAAAATCCTTCTACTCTATGAAAAGATTTAGTTCGTCAAAATGAATAACTCCTTCTGGGAAACAGGAAAATAGGACAAGCAGCTGACTGGATCAAATTACAGAGGCCTAAAGGTTGTCCCAATCTACACAACCAGAACCAGCAACATACCTGCTCACATCTGTAACATTTGAAGAAATTAAGCTTGGGAAATACAAAATTAATTTTCTCTGCCATTTCTGGTCTTAAAAACAAAGACAGGAGGACAACTTTCTCTCCCTTCCACTCCAAATGATGCTAGAGTAAAGGCAAATACGTCTGTGCCACATAGAGTCTAAGGGGAAGTCCTGTGAACTAAGCTCCTGTTGGATGCTCTGAGGTTTTATATTTTTATATCAAACTTTTAAAATATTTTATTTATTTGAGAGAGAGAGTAAATTGGGAGGGAGGGAAGGGAGAGAATCTGAAGCAGGCTATGGTCAGAGCTCGATCCCACTAGTGGGAGATCATGACCTGAGCTGGTACCAAGAGTCGGATGCTCAACCGCCTAAGCCCCCCCAGGTGGCCCCAGACACTCTCACTTTTACACAGGAGCTGGCTCGTGGAAACAGATGGAGTAACTTCAGCAGCAGTGGGGGCTTCAGTGCCCAGGGCATTAAGGGCATTGTTACATAATCAGGAGCAGAGGGGAAGAGAGAAAGGAGGGGTTACACTGGCTCAGTCAAGACACTTACATTCTGCCCTCCTGCACGGTGTTACTACTTCACCAGGAAAGTCAGTAAAGCACAAGAAAACACCACCACCTTCTGTGCTCTGGGCTTCAACCAAAGAGGAAGCAATGACTCAATTTGGCCCACTTCAAAGCCCGTGGCCACGCGCTCTGAGGCTCCCAGGGCAGGGAGGTACACACGAAAGGCACGGGAGGGAGACTTAGCCTGTCACAGCACCCACAGCTCTGAACCAGGAAGGGCAGGAGCACAAAGAAACTGTTCGGAGAGAGAATTCATTCTACTCATTCACTCACGTAACAAATATTCAGGTACCCTTGCTGGTGCTGTTTCAAAGGGTCACCTCACATGAAGGGTCACCTCACTTACGTGGCACTAATCCCCACGAAGCCAGTTCTGCTGACTCTAAAGGGGTCATCTACATCCGCTTTCTAAGATATATAGAATAACTGGAAAGACGTGGTGGAATCTAAGAGAAAGCGATCAATACATTATGGGTAACACTGGGTATATTGTAACATAAACAGCTGCCTTTCAGTGAAGAGGAACACATTCTAGAAATGTGATTTCCTCCATTTGTAATTTGAAGGGGGTCCTACTGGGAGCAGGGTGGGGGACGGAGGCACCGGTGTCCAGTGATGCTGGAAAGATAGCTCACCTTCCTGGAGACGCTCCTGGTGGGTGTCCTTGACTTTTCTCTGCTGAATCTCCAGCTGCTCTATCAACAACTTGTTCTCCTCTAAAACCAGTTCCGCCTGAGTCTGGAGCTGACGCCTACAATTGATTTACAAAGTTAAATTCTGCCACTCAGGTACTGAATGATTACAGAGACACTCCGGCATCTAAAAGCCATTGATGTGTTGCCGGTCATGAACATCTGGACGAATTTTAATGCTAAACACGTCATTCACACAGCTCATCCTACCATTCGCATTGAATGGGATAGGGGAGGAGCGATAAAGTCTGCATTATGAACTGCTTCAATAACTTTCTAAAATGCAACATTTCGAACATACACAAAAGCGGAAAAGAACTGGAGAACAGACTTTCACGTACACAACACAACACCCAGCTCGAACGGTTGCCAAATGGTTAATCTTGTTTCATGTGTTAACCTCCAATTCTGACACCCAATGGATTATTCTGAAGCCAGTAGGAAATTAGAAGAATTTGGAAAGAATTCAGAAAGTTCCCATTTTGACAGAGAAGTACTCCCTTATAATCAATAGCACATCTGCCCCCAAATAATGACTGTGAAAAGCCTCTGGCTGATTTCTTAAACCATACTGTACTAAAACTGCCCTTTCCTTACAGAGGGTGCGGAGTCAATTCTGGCTCAGCTCAACCTTGGTGACCAAAAATTCCAATTAAAATGAGCTAAAGGGTCCATTAAAAACCTAGTTAAATGCTAACCATTCAAAGGAAATGGTAAACCAGTAAATTATCACAACTTTTCACTGTGAACTCAAAAAGTAAGGTGGAGGAAGGAGAGAAAAAAGAGGAAAGGAGTCGAGCTGTACCAGTGACTTCCCTCTAACAGGGGTTGCCTACACAGCACCCAGGATGGGGAGGGAGCTAGCTATCTTGCTGTGTAGAATGGGAGCCCAGGAACAGGAGCCCACTGGGGCTCCCTTGGCCTGGCCTCCTTATTCTTACCTCAGGAGGACTAGCTCCACTTCCTCCTGTTTACATTTTGAACTTTTTTTTTTTTTAAAGATTTTATTTATTTATGAGAGAGAGAGAGCGCACGCGCATGGGTACACACCAGCAGGGGGGAGGGGGAGAAGGAGAGAAGCAGGCCCCCTGCTGAGCAGGGATCCTGAAGCGCTGGCTGGATCCCACGACTCTGAGATCATAACCTGAGCTAAAGGCCGACCCTTCACGGACTGAGCCACCCAAGTGCCCCTACACTTTGGACTTTCTTAGGACTCCCCTTCTCCTTCCCTAACTTCCTCCTTCCTTCCCTTCCTCTTCTTTTCTTCTTTCCTTAACTCCTTCCCTCCCTCCTTTCTTCCCTTTCCAGCGTTCCCTCCACCTTTTCTTTCTTTTTTAAATGAAAGGGACTCTCCTATTTCTTAAAAAGAGAAAAAAAGTTCAAGCCTTACATTTAGTTTAATACTCCCTCCCATTTTATGGGTGGAAAAACCGAGGCCTGCAAAGCATGAGGTATCCCGGCTGGTCAGGGAAGTCAGAAATGAAATGCAGAGTTTAGTTACAAACCAGAAGTTCACGGAGAAATTATGTGAAACTGAGGGGAGAGCTTCAACTCAAGTCGGAAGCTGTTATGCCAGAGTATCTAGGCACCCCTGCCTGTTGCACAGGGATGGGGGCAGCAGCCAGGGAGGCTGAGGGAGGGCACAGGGGCAGGAGCTTCCGGAGTGGCTGGAGATCTGCCTCCATGAACCATGCCCCACCCCCCCACCGGCTGGAGGGCAAGGAGTTCAGAGGAAGGGGGAGGCCGGCTAGAGGGGCTCAAGAGGCACCACAAGACCTAATGGCTCCCCACACACTGCCCGGGCCACCACACTAAAGCAGGTGCCAAGTGCAAACCCAAAGAAACAGGATAGGGGAACACTGCACACGTCAATTTGAAAGTGAGGTCTTTCTTTTATTTATTTTGATTTTATAGAGAAGTAAATGGGTTTGACTGGCATTTATATACAAGGTTAGAGGAAGGATCTGTGATCTCAGTTTTCTGGAGAGCTCTTGGAAGCAGTCTAACTGCCTGCTTTCCAGGGTTCCAGTGCAAGCATGTTAGGAGCCCTGACAGAAGAAAATCCAAGTTCAACAGGGGAAGGCACAGTGCACTAAGGTCCAGTAGCTGCTCAGGCCAATCCCAACTGTCACATCAGTGAGAACCCACTTAATGGCAGGAGTGTTGTTGACTCCTATTCTAAATTCCTGGACATCACACATGGAAAACCTTTCAATTTTGTTCAGTGATGTTAAGACATGTTAAGAGTTACTAAATATAGCTATCCAAGGAGAAAAGGATTGATCTGAAGAGTCTGTGGTTGGATAGTGCCTTTAGACTTTCTAAGACATTTACTTTTTCCTATGCATGGACTAGCCAGTATTGCCGCTGTGCTGATGAACAGGACCTGGCCTTGCCCTGGAGGAGCTCACAGAGGAGGACAGGGCAGACAGACACGGAGACACCCAGGCAGGCACAGCATGGCAGGTACCAGGACGGGGCGTGGGTCTCGGGCTGGGTCAGAAGCTGAGACAAGGGAGCCATGAACTCTGCCTTCAGGGAGAGCTACTGACCAGCACCATTCGATCAGGGCCTTGTGAGCAGGGCCTGACAGGTAAGTAAGAGTGCAGAAGGGGCGTTCTGGGGTGAAGCAGGAGCACGAGCAGAGAGCTGGAGGGAGGCCACACTCAGCTGTCAGAGAATCTTGAAAGGGCAGGGCAGACGGGAGCTAGTCGTACAGGGCCCCATCCTGAGCTTCCTGTTCTAGAGCCCTGGGAACAGTCACAGGGGGACTAAAAGGATATGGCTCAAGAGGTCTTCAGTGAGAAGGCTGCCCTAGAGAAACACCACCTCAGCAAATAAAAGGGGGAGTGTAGATGGATTTCAGGTTTAAAAACCTACTTGGAATTTTAAATGTAACCCTTAAAATTAGAACTGTTTACTACTATATTGTCATTGTTCCTTATTAATTTCTTAGAAACTCTCCCTGAAAATATTTTAGTTCAAAAAAGAAAACGTATTCGATGATGTCATAAAGTTTATTCCTATTACTCTGTTTCCTTTTGAGTTACCAAAACATCAGAAACCCAGCACCACTTGCCATTCCTCACTGGTCACGGGACTACTCTTGGTTAACTCTCGGTGCAATTCTTCATTTTCTTTCACCACTTCCTGGACTCGCACCCGAAACATTCTCATTTCCTCCTGCAACACAGCGGAGGAGAACTGTAACATGCACAGACACACGTGGCCCCATCCTCAGCTCTCGTGCCATCGCCGCGCCTCAGGTCAGAGGTCAGCAGCTTTCTAGCAAAGTCTCCCTGAACAGCAGGTATCAGTGCCAGGTGCCAGCCCTTCAGGAGCTCCCAGGGCTGCTGGGGAACCAGGAGAAACCCTGATGCTAAGCGCAAGGGACAGATAGCCTCGGGGTCCGAAATACTCAATTCCTGATTTGATACCATTTTTCTGGAATTGCCAAATACTTGAAAAGATAAAGGCAAGTCAAAAAAAAGCAGAGGTGCCTAGGAACACGACAATCTTTTCTTTGTTTAAAGACTTTGGAGGATAAATGGGGAGCTTTTTAGATAAAAGTAAGAACTTTTCCTCCTAATTAAAGCCCACTCGGGAATGGAAGGGGTCAGCGTGGGTAGGGCTTGGAGTCTCCTGATTTTGCCCTGCGGTGATCACGAGAAAGCCTCTCCTGTGGGGAGCTACCAGTCAGGACAGCTCCTCCGTCATCGGCAGGACTGAGGACTGCCGTGGGGTCTACTTTCCCCTCCTGAACACTGTATTCTGGCATTCCTGTGCGGCCTCCTCCCTCCCACTTCTCTTAGCCAGTCCTCACTGGGCTTCCCTGACTTGCGCCGGCCTTCAGGGAGAGCCTTGGCTACCAATGTTTATTCTCAGATGCTTCTAAATATTCTTCTCCCAGCTCTCTCAGACCTTTATGCTTCTACCGGTTTAGCTTGACAATGCCAAGGAGTTTCTCCTTTACCTTTCTGCCCAGACACACTCCCCAGTGGCTGACTGCCCTTCTACCGAACAGGGCTCGGGCAAACTAAAACCCAAGGGCCAGGGCGTGTTTTGTAGTAAAGTTTTATGGGCACACAGCTACGCCCATTCATTTGCCCTTTGTCTATAGCTGCCTTCCTGCTACCACTGCAGAGCTGAGGAGTTGCAGACAGAGGTCCTGTGGCCTGCAAAGCCTAAAATATTTACTAAATGCCATTTACAAAAAATGTTCCCTGAACCCAGTTTTAGAAGAGGCACCAAACTAATTTTGTTAATTATTTGGCTTGATAGCTAATTAATTAGTGTAATATCAATTCACTCTTTTACCAAGTTAAGTGTCTAATCTAGAAGAAAAGGTTCAAAAGCACATCACGTGGACCATGTATGTGAGGTAGTGTGTAACAAGGGCAGGCTGCAGGACTTAACAGACCCTTCTAGCCAGAGCTCAGGGAATCCAAACTGTTCTCTCTGGATCCTTCCAATTCCAGAGATCTCTGGCCACTTACATGAGCAGAAGGGAGAGGAGGGACACATCTAGCATACCCACATAGCCCTGCCCCCCTGTGTAATGAGAACGAGCTCTGCTGCCAGAGGCCATTCCCATGAAACAGAGGTGATCAGGCAGAATCAACAAAAACCTGGTGCCTTCACCACTACCAACAGAGCAGGACTTCCCTGGGGTCAGCTCTTCAGAGAATAAGGAAGCACTTAAGTCTGAACTTAATTCCCCTGCCTGCCTGGGAAATCTGGGCTTCCGATGCAGCACCACCCCATCCGTCCATACCTCTCCCACCCACCCCAATGCACCCCTCCTGCTCCACTGATCCTTCCCTCCCTGCCTCCTTCCTTCTTTCTTTCTCTCCCACCCATTGGTACCGCTATGCTCGTTCTTTGCTCCTATCTCTCCTTCCTTCCTCCCTACCTCTTCCCTTCCATCCTTCCTTCCCTCCCTCCGACATCTGAGTACACAGTAGATACTGGGGCACACCTATCTTTAAAATGTTTCTTTCAAGTTTTAAACAGTCTTATTTTTTATAAACCTTGTCCTGAGATGTCTGCCAGCCTACCTGAAGGGTGGCATTGAGCTCATCCTTCTCTTTCATTCGGTCCTCATAGGCCAGTAACAAGGGTGACAGGTACTTTATATCCAACTGAATATAATGGAATAAAGAAGGTTAACTTGGGTCTTACATCTGAAAACAAACAGCACATTTTTCAGAACCGAAGAAAATTTAATTCACTTGGAATGGTTTTTCTTAGGTACTCAATGAAAATACAGAAAATACAGGCCTGATATTAAGTAACTTTTACTTACCAACCAGGGTGGTGCTGGGCCCTTGGATGGGAGGCCATCAATATTTAAAGTCTAAGAAAAAAACACATAGTGAAGGCAAATTAAACAATGCTTCCTCTGAAAGGTCAGGCCTTATTCTTTTTTTCTTTCCTTCATTAGGTTTAAATTTTAATTCCAGTGTTGTTAACATACAGTATTATATTAGTTTCAGGTGTACAATATTGTGACAACACTCATCACTCATTCATTCAGCAAACAGTGAGAATTCTCTAACTCGTTATAGACATGACAATGCAACAGTTTTCCAGGACTTTATGATCTAACAACAGAAGTCTTCTCACAAAAATGAACATAATATACTACACACAAAAATACAGTACAGGGCAGAAAGTTCTAGCTGCCTTAAGAGTGATACAAACAGAAGTCTGAGATGATTTGAGAAAGAGAGATTCTGACGGGAGTGATCAGGGAAGGCTTTCACGGAGAATGGGGCATTTGCACAGGGCAGGACAGTGTGGGAGAGCAGTGGCCTGTCACTGGGCCTACTTGTCTGTACCCTTTTAAGGGGAACTGGCTCGCCCACAGCCCTGCAAAAGGCCCTGGCCTAGGAAGCCTGTCTTAGAATGTTAACTTTTTTTGCTGTAGTTAAAAAAAACATCATGCTATGTGAAAGAAGTCAGTCACAAAAGACCACATGTTGTATGATCTTGTTGACGTGAAATGTTTGGAACAGGCAAATCCACAGAGACTGAAAGTAGCTTAGTGCTTATGAGAGCTTGGGCAGGTGGTGGGGGGAAATGGGGAGTGACTCCTAGCAGGCAGGAAACTTCCTGTCATGATGAACTTGTTCTACAAGTGACCATGGTGATGGTTGCCGGATTCTGTGAGGGCAGTAAAAATCACTGAACTGTGCACATTAAGTGGGTGAAGTGAATATGTGAATTATACCTCAATGCTGTTATTTAAAAATTTAAACTTGGGCGCCTGGGTGGCTCAGTGGGTTAAAGCCTCTGCCTTCGGCTCGGGTCATGATCCCAGGGACCTGGGATCGAGCCCCGCATCGGGCTCTCTGCTCAGAGGGGAGCCTGCTTCCTCCTCTCTCTCTTCCTGCCTCTCTGCCTACTTGTGATCTCTGTCTATCAAATAAATAAATAAAATCTAAATTTAAAAAAAAATTTAAACTTAAGTCCTACTGCAAAATCAGAAGCTTGTAAAACTGCCCTGGATTCTGAGGAACCATGTGAGAACAGATGTGCCTTTGGCTTTCCACCTTGATTCCAGCAGGGGCCAGTCGGCTTCATATCCTGACATGTCCTATTCTACCCCGCAACCCCGTCCCTCACGTGCACTACTCTCTAAGGGCAAGGCCCTGACCTTCCGGCTCCTCTTGGTGTTCTTCACAGCCTACATCTCCCAGTTTTGACAGACTGGTCTCTTATGAGATGAGACTCATCAACCAGCCCAGCCTGAGCATCTGGTTGCCTCTCAAACATCTGTGAATTGCCTAAGCCACTGTCTTTCTTCTTAGCGGCTCCCAGTAGCTGAGAGTGTATGGAGATTCATTAATTTCCTGAAAGGGAAAACTGTCTTCAGGACCTAGAAGCAGGCTGATTAGAAACCAGACCTCGGGCAGCAGCTGGGAAAGTATGCAGCCAAACCCCTTCCAGGGAAAAAGTAGGATGTGGCTGTTTTTGCCTGCTTCCCCCATGCTGAACCCAGTGTGGAGTTGCAGAGGGGTGCTCCCATGCCTGTTTCAAAACTGATTCTTTGTTTGCTGGTCCTGTGGGAATCAGAAACTCAAGTCCCATGGGCTATGAGAGCTGGATGATTTAGGGGGTGGGGTGGCTATGTAAACTAGTCTGCTTTCTTTCCAAAGTTGGTACACCAACAAATAACAGCTATACCCCGAGGAGCAGGACTGGTCAGCCAAAGATGGCTGTGCTCTGGGGAGGTGACCAAAGTTGGAAGAAGCCCCAGTGTGGCCACAGAGGACCAGTGGAGGCACCGAATGCTGTTAGCATAAGGCTTAAGATGGAACATCATGAACCAGATGACATTGTCAAGAAGACTTCATTTTCAATATCATAACCAGAAAAATTAACCAACTCCCATAAGCAGAAAGGAATCTGTTTGAACATGAATCAACATATGTCAAACTTAATGCTGGTCTCCGCGGTCTAAGGGCAAATAGACTTTTTCGATGCATCTTAAATGTGACACAGGCTCGTAGAGCGGGGGCCTACCGATGGCAGTGAGCCCATTTTTGACTGCACACATATCTTACAAAGATTTTGTAGTTTACTTTTGAATACAGGTGATTTGAATTGTGAAGCCTATATCAGAACACGGGACTGACTGATTGGTCTTGTTTTTGGTGGTCTGTACCCTGCTACCTTGGCTGTACCTGTGAATGGTGGCCTAGTAGCCAGGCATGGGTCAGCCCCGCTGTCAGAGTAGGAAACAACTTACTGGACTAGAGTTTCTAAGCCTGTCTCTAGAAAGATGTTATTTCCCATTCTGCCCCAGCCTATGTTTGCAAGCATATCTTGGATCTAGACAATATAAACTGATTATAAAGGCCCTTCAGTTACCTGAACCTGGTCTAGAAATGCAGTGACTATTAAACAAATGTATACACAAAAAATTACAATGTACGAAAAAAAAAAAAGAGGAACAGGACTAAGAATGGAGCCGCTGACATGGACTTTTATTCCTTAATTTACATACTTTTATAGTTCTGTACTATCCTCAGGCTTTCTTAAAAAAAAAAAAATAGACTTATTGCTTTTGTTTTGAGAAAGGAGGAAGGGAAGGAAGGGACGAAAGGCGGACACAGAGAAAGCAATTCAACAGTAAAGCCTAAAAAATCAGAAAACTGAATATTTTAAAACTGAACATTACCTCTTCCTTGGACAAATGCCTGAATTTTGTCTGATATCTACTCAATTCTACATTCAAACGATGGACAGTCATTTTTAACGCGTCATTTTCATCCACCAGTTCTTGAGCTTGTTTTCTTAGATAAAGTAGTTCAGGGGCAGCAACTACTGAAAAAAAAATTTAATATTAGAAGAACTTATACCAAATTGATCAAGATTTTATGTAAATTGCCAATCATCTGATCTTTTTTTCCCTTTTGGGCTCACAGAGCCAGTGGAGGACAGATGTATAGATATTAATGAATAAAAGTTCAGTAACTTAGTAGTTTTAAAATGGAACTGTCAACAGTGTTTTGAAAGTCTGTGCATATACAATTAAAGTAAAATGAAAATTTTAGATTGCAAAGAAAAATGTTTCAGATGATACAGTTGTACCTTATAAGCCATATAAAATAAATGGAAAATTTATTAGAACTAAGAGCCTTCCCATAGAATAGTAATGTCTTATTAGAAAACATAAGAAAAAAGATTTAGAAAACATTAGAAAATAGATTCCAAAAATCAATAGCACAAATAATATGAAGTTGCAGGAATAGATGTAGCTAAGACAAGAAATACAGAGTCTGTATGAAGACACTTTTCTTAAGGCCGTAATACTAGACTAATATAAACAGATCAATGTATAGAGAAAACATTAGTGAACATTTATATAACCTTAGAGTTAAAAAGGACTTGACCAAGGGCATAAGTCATAAAAGAAAAATATCCTATAAATTATCAACAAACTGAGAAACCACTACATACATGAAAAAGGGCGAAAATTCCTAACATGTAAAGAGCTCCTACAAATCAGTAAGAAAAAAAAAAATCAAGGGGTCTCAATTTATTTTGTTCAAAAGGATTCCTTTTCTTTTTTTTTTAAACATCTTTTTTTTTTTTTTAAGATTTTTATTTATTTGACAGAGAAAAAGAGAGAGCACAAGCATGGAAGGCAGCAGGCAGAGTGAGAAGCAGACTTCCACTGAGCAAGGAACCTGACTCAGAACTCGATCCCAGGACCCTGGGATCATGACCTGAGCTGAAGGCAGATGCTTAAAAGACAGAGCCACCCACGCATCCCAGTATCTCAATTTAAAATGGGAAAATTTGGGCGCCTGGGTGGCTCAGTGGGTTAAGCCGCTGCCTTCGGCTCAGGTCATGATCTCAGGGTCCTGGGATCGAGTCCCGCATCGGGCTCTCTGCTCAGCAGGGAGCCTGCTTCCCTTCCTCTCTCTCTACCTGCCTCTCCGTCTGCTTGTGATTTCTCTCTGTCAAATAAATAAATAAAATCTTTAAAAAAAATAAAAAATAAAAAAATAAAACGGGAAAATTTGGGACGCCTGGGTGGCTCAGTTGGTTAAGCATCTGCCTTCGGCTCAGGTCATGTACCCAGCGTCCTGGGATCGAGTCCCACATCGGGCTCCTTGCTCAGCTCCTTGCTTCTCCCTCTGCCTCTGCCTGCCATTCTGTCTGCCTGTGCTCGCTCTCTCCCCCTCTCTCTCTCTGATAAATAAATAAAATCTTTAAAAAAAAATAAATAAATAAAATAAAATGGGAAAATTTATGAAAGAGAAAAAAAAATGACCTGCAAAGATATGAAAAAAAAAATACTCAAGCTCATCGATAGTAAAATACAAATAAAATTAAAATAGGATTTCCTCCCTGACCTTTTTGTTTGTCAAATTAGTAAGAAAAATGTAATCCTCATCACTGCTAAGTATGTGGAGAAAGAGGCACTTTTCAAAAGATACATTCATATACTTTAGAGAGAGAGTGTATGGGGGAGCAGAGAGAGAGAGAGAATCCCAAGCAGACTCCACACAGAGCGCAGAGTTTGATGTAGGGCTCAAGCTCACGAAGAGGTACTCTTATATGCTGTTCATGCAGATAAAAAACTGATAGGAAATGTATGTAAGATACTAAGCTAAGCATAAAGAACCAAAAGAAGTATTGGAATTTCTTTAGCATAATAATGATGTAGCAGACAAAATTAAATTTGAACAAGGATATTAATGAAAGAAACTTAAGTATTATAATATAGTATCAACATTAACACAAGCAAACATTACAACCTAAAATACTAGCTGTCCTGATAGCTGGGAACAAAATACGAAAATTGGTGAATTCTTCCTTGTTCCTTTAATAAAAGAACTGTTGTCCCCACCTTCCTGAGGAGATGTTTTCTCAGCCTCTTTCAACTTTCGGTTTTCTTTTTCTGTTCTTTTCAGTTTTAACTGTAGTTCTTTCATCGCTTGTTTTATTAGGTCAAGTTCAAGAGTAAGGGTTTGGTTTGCACCACTTAGAAGCACATTTTCTTCTTTCAATTCCTTGAACTTTTCTTTGGTTATTTCCATACATCTTTGCCGTGTTCTACCAGTTACATCTGGAAAGGTAGAGAAGTTGTTTTTAAATATTGATTTTTACAATTTTACCTCAAAATTATGAGATTGTATTTAAAAAACCACCACACAAGTCACCTTCAGGTCAGGCCTTGTGTTAGGTCCTTCGGTCCCTGTGGTGAGGAGAATGGCTTGTATGGGAGAGGGTAGCTGGTCTGCTGAGGCTACATACAGGAAGCCACAGGGAAAGAGGTGGCTGAGGGAGAGGCAGGAGCCCAGGGAGGTGCTTACACACTATAATATGGAACACGGAGATTTTGCTATGCAAGCCACCAGGAACCAGAAAAGGCTTTCAAGCAGAGCTGTGAAAAGGAAGAGTCCCTCCTCTCAGATGAGCCCCTGAAGCCAGCAGTTAAGAAAGTGAATGGGAATGAGGACCAGCCCAGATGCAGGGAAGCCAGTCTGGAGGACTGCTAGAGTAGGGGCAGAGAGGAAGGGACAGATGAAGAGAAGGACTCACAGGCTCAACCCCAGGGCAGGAGGGCTGATGGCTCCGGACAGGGGGCTCGCCCAAACCCTGGGGCAGGGGGCAGGCAAGGACTAGCGGAAGGACCGGTGGCTCCAAATAGCCTCCCTGGCCCCTGCTACATCATATCCAATCCCTAGGACATGAAATGGTAGTTGAAGAAATGAGTACATCCACATCTCTACTGAAAACAAGAGTGGAACTCGGAGATGTCCCACAAAGAAAACATTTGAGATAGGATTTAAGATGGAAGCTATGGCTTAAAATATGCCAGGAGAGGTAAGCAAGAAAAGGTGGGCATGCTCCCCAGCATGGGCCTGGCAGGTGCTGGGAACACTGAGTAGCCCCCTTTTGCAGACACTGGCCTCCTAGTGTCTGAGCACATCCCATGGGGACACCGTTCACGTTCACTGTCTGAACATTTAGACCCTCTCTTTTAGAGTAAATGTGGAAGTCCCGCAGGTGCCCCCTCTTCCCAATTTCAGTAACGGGAAAGAAGCAACAGTCTTTACAGGGGGAAAAAGTGACCTTTATTTTAGACATGATGATTCTGGGCATTCTCCCAAATTAGAAGCTTTTCATCACAATTAAATTCAAAAGGCAAATACCTGGGGAGGGTGGAGGCTTCTCACATAATGGTTTTTCATCCTGGGGAAGAAAATCAAGAGTAATGATTTACAAGTGCTAGCATCTTCTAAAAGGAAACTGGTATGAGCAGCTGGGTCAGCGTATATCAAATACTTAATTACACCTTTTTCTCTGCACTTTGGCTCTTGTACCTCTTAGTCTGCTTTAACTTTAGGAACTCTAATATCCATTGTTTCTTTTAATTGAAACTTGCCCTTCTGGTGACTTCTCTTAGGCACTAAAAGAAGTCCTGGTCAAGCTTTCTTCTTTTTTTTTTTTTTAAGGTTTTATTTATTTATTATTTGACAGAGAGAGACACAGCGAGAGAGGGGACACAAGCAGGGGGAGTGGGAGAGGGGGAAGCAGGCTGCCCAGTGAGCAGGGAGCTGGATGCAGGGCTCAATCCCAGGACCCTGGGATCATGACCTGAGCAGAAGGCAGAAGCTCAACAACTGAGCCACCCAGGTGCCCTATCTTCCTGACTTTTTGCCCTTGAGTTCAGCCACTGTGTTTTCACACATAGGTCTCAAGAGGGGCAGGCTGTCAGGGGCAGGCTGTTTCGGAAGCAAAAGACAGGACTGCAGGTGCCCAGCAGAGATGCACGGGGCAGACTAAATGGGCTTTTCTTCCTTGGGATAGGCAAAAAAACCCAAAACAAAACAAAAAAACACCCTACACCATAGAGAAGCACATTTCCAAGTGTTGAGAAAAGAATATGATCTTTCTTTTCAAACCCAAAAGTTAAAGGGAAGGCTTTGAACTTTTGTTCATTTTTCCATTACACCTTGTTCATTTTGCCATTACACATCAATCTGATATTAAGTTTCTAATTTTTGGTGACAAAGTAGATAAGGCTACGAATGAACTCTGCTAAGAAATCTTTAATTTTGAAATTCGTATGGCATCACAGCATTAAAACTTAAGTTAAAACTATTTCCATGTTTGCAAAAAAGGAGGAAAAAAACTATTTCCACATTTGCAAATTTGTTAGTCTATTCATTCTGCATTCATTCTGATTTTTTTTTTAAGATTTTATTTATTTATTTGACAGACATAGATCACAAGTAGGCAGAGAGGCAGGCAGAGAGAGAGGAGGAAGCAGGCTCCCCGATGAGCAGAGAGCTCGATGCGGGGCTCAATCCCAGGACCCTGAGATTATGACCTGAGCTGAAGGCAGAGGCTTTAACCCACTGAGCCACTCAGGCGCCCCTATATATGTGATTTCTAACCAATCAGTGCATTACAGTTATTTTTTTATAGTCATTTTTAAACTACAGAAAATCTGAGTTTCTTCATGTTTCAGAAGCATTTTTTTTTTTAGAGCGAGAGAGAGAGAAAGCGTGGACATGCATGCACACACACAAGCAACTGGGCGGGAGGTGGGTAAGAGCAGAAGAGGAAGAGAATTTTAAGCAAACTCCATGCTTAGCTCAGAGCCCAAGCAGGGCTCAATCTTACACCCCAAGATCATGACCTGAGCCAAAATAAGTGTCAGATGCTTAATCAACTGAGCCACCCAGCTGCCCCTCAAAAGTATTTTAAAAAAACATTTAATGGGAAAGGACTCTTACAGCTAGATGTCCCCCGCACCCAACAAATCACACAAAATTTTTAAAATTATGGCAGAAATGCTATTTGTTGAGAAAATTGGTTTTTAAAAAATGAATCTTACCTTTAAGTTCAGAACAGAATATTTATCATCTGATTAAAAAAAGAGAGAAAGGAAAACTGTTTTAAAGCAGATAAAAACATCTGACAACTCAGAAGAGCATGATCATAGGAACTTCCCTCCTACCGATGAGCTGAGCAAGCCCCAGGGTAGGGACAGCCTTTGCAAGGTTTCACAGCAAGCTGGTCCAGACAAGGCAGGGGCCAGACTGAATTGCTCATCTCTCTTCTGTTAATCTGGGAGTACCTCCAGTGGCTCCCATGATTACAGAACCAGGGCCAAATCCTTGGGAATAACTCTGAGCCCTCCCTGCCTTACCAACATGACCCTATCCTGTATTGCCCAAATGTGCCCCAAATGTACAACCCGTTATTCCCCAGATGTGCTGAGGTCCCACTCCTCTCTGCCTGGAAGTAGCATCTGACCTGGTCAGACAAATAGTTGTTCCTTGAAGCAAACCACCTTGGCGATACAAAAGCAAATAAATCTCGCTCAGTTACCCTCCATTTACAAATACACATTCGGGATGAAGGTACTCCCTAAGGAGGGTAGTTTTATGTCCTAGAGTGCCTTGTGCCCTCTGTCATAGTGAAACGTTGGTTGTTGTTAGTTTCTAGTCAATTTACAGAGCAGAACTAACTGGATGGAAATAAATTAGAAACAAATATGCAAAAGCCAAGAGAAATCAGAAACAGACAAAAATGCCTTAAGATACATAAAAGATTGAACATCTACTTCCTGGTTCACTACAATTACCAACACTTGAATGATAATCACTGAAGAAATTATTTTTGACCAAAATGTCACCTTGCCCCCACCATCTGTAACTAAATGTCTAATCAAATGTCCTGGGGCAGTCTAGACTGGCATACCCAATGAAATTCCGCCTTGTCATTCCGAATCCAGCCTAACAAAGCCTCCTCTACCTGCTGCCTTCTCTGGCTGGCAATGTTGACCACTCTCCTGGTCTTTGTGCTGCTTCTGCCATCCACCTCAGCACCCCAGACTACAGTCCCCCATATGCATGTCCTCCCTTGCAACTGGAATGTGAGTGGAGGGGCCCGTGGCTCTGTCTTCTCTGGCACATAGTAGGTGAGCCTCTGATGAACAAATGTTTAAACTGTTACAAAAAGATTTTGCATTTTTAATAACTATTGCAATAGTCTTGCTTTGGTAACTTCCAATGCTGCATCAGACCTACTGTCTTCATATTTAATGAACTCTTGGATGACCGCCCCATTAAATTTTTCACCAGACAAAACTGGGGAAGGGTAGAGGATTCACGAAGAATGGCAAAATGCTACCAGCTGTAGAGGGTGGGTAGCAGCTACGTGGGAGTTTTGTCGAACATTTTCTCTACTTTTGTATGTTTGAAAGGTGCCATGATAAACGTTTTAAAAAGGACAATTCACCTATTTTCCTGAAGAAAAATCATCATCTCTATTGTATCTTAGTCACCAACTTTTCAGAAAAAACAGCCAGAATTGGCATCACCCAAGTTCACTTTGGTACTTAATGTATGTACAGTACATTGGGCTCTGGGTATATATTTTATTTTCTGTTTTCTCACTGATCATTTCTCAAAAACATTTCGACTCCTTATCCTTCTCATTTTTACAGTCTGCCAGGCAAGTGGTATAAACTATTCAAATTACAGCAAAAGTCTCCTACCCTGGGCTTCCTGTGTACCATATGCCATGTTAGGCACTACTCCCATCCTCAAAGAAAAGCCACGCCTTATGAGCACAGTTCTGCTATCAAAAATACTAATAATACAGATAAATCAAAACTTCCCCATGATCATAATTCTCTGAAACTTTCCCCTCTCAAGAGTAACCATGGTTATCAACTGGGTGTTTCCTTTGAGATATATATGAACATATAAAACATAAAAAAATCAAACACGCAACCCCTCCTTCCACCTCCTTCATATGTAATAGATAATAGCTGGTAGGAAGCGAGAGTAGTATGTGCAAAGGCCCTGTGGCCGAAGGGAACATCATGCAGTTGAAGAAGTAAGAGAACCCGTGTGGCTGCAGAATGGCCAGCAGAGGCAGGCACAGCAGATCTCTTAGGCTATGGGAAACCAGTGAAGAGATCTAAGTGAAAAGGGCGTGAAGGCCCATGGTGGGGAGCACACAGCGACACTACTAGATGCTACTTTGTGTTTTGACAAGACTGCTCTGGCTGCTACCACAGCAAGAGACAGTGGGCATTCCATATGTACCCATACTGCATAACACACAACAAAGGGTACTGGAAGCAGGGATCAGCGTGACTGCTTAGAACAGCAAAGGGCCTACACTGGTCTTGGGAGACCCCAACATAGACTGGGCAGGGAGAGGGAGATGAGCCTGCAAAGGAGATGAAGAAGGGTTACCCCAAGAGGCAAGAGGAGACAAGGAACATGAGATGTCATGAAGCCAGGGGAGAGATGGATTTTAAGACACCAGGAGCAATCTTCTGTGTGGACGGCTCCTGGGAAGCCACATACGATGAAGCCAGAACACCACCCTCTGTGTCTGACAGGACGTGGGTCAGCGGCTTAGGGGAGTCACGGAGACAGAGCCAACCAAAGTGCAGTGTGTTGAGGAGAGATGCTGTCAAGATGAGGGAAGGGAGGAGGTATGTGGAGAGCTGTCTTTTGACAAACTAGGCTATGGAAAAGAAAGACAAAGCACAATGTGTGGAAGGGCACGGGTGGGATCAGAGGAAGGCACTTGGGCATCTAGTCTTCCTGGGTGCTCACTGCTAGGAGGGCACACGTGGCTCACAGAGCTTCCCAGCTCTGACCTCTAGACAAGAATTATCAACCCGCATTTCTGGACCGTACTGTACTTCCCACTATGACGGAGTTTAATCCCTGTTAAGAATCCAAAGAAAGGTGCAGTCAGACTGAGCACAAGCGGGGTTAGGTAAGGTAGCCACACCTCTCGTTACCTGGAAATGACAGAGCCAAGAGCGGAACCACTAAAAGCTGCAGACTCTGTGGTGCTGTCCAAGGATCACCTGTGTCACACTTTCTGAAGTGCTTGATAAGAACACAGACCTTGGGCCCCGGCCTAGAGTCACTGCATTAGAGTTTGCGGCTGGTGTGGGGCCTTTTTCACAGGTGTCCAGAGGCTTTTAATGCCCACCACAAAGAAAAACCACTGCAGGAGCCCCTCCCCAACCCTGTGCCTCTCAGCTGCACTCCACCCCACTGCCCACAGGTGGACCTGCACCCCCTGCACTTTGCCAGGGGCGCAACGATGAGCTTCGTCAGCAGAGGGGGCCAGAGACACAGAGGAGGAAGGGGTCTGGGTGCCTCATTCCAGGGCTGTCTCCATCCCTCTCTCTGTCCTTTCTGCTCCCTCCCTCCTTCCCTTAAAAGTGGCCAGTCAGCACTTCCCCCTGGGTGGCTTCTTCTGGCACTCCTCTGGAGAGGGCGGCTTTCTAGTGAGTTCTGTTAGCACGACACAGCTAACTTTCTCACTAGCCAGTGGGCCACAGCGACAGCAACCCCAGGTTTCCATCTGGGCCTTGAGTGACTCTCCAAATGTGTTTCTCCCCTTGGGCGCCCTACATGTGCATTAACTGTACGGAAGTAGCTCTTCCCTCTCTCTGTTACCACTGTCTTCTCCTTTGCAGGCAACCCTGTGATAGTTGATGATTCTTTACATTAAACTTTCCCTGCTGAGATCACCATGTGCTTGCTTTCTGTCTCCGGACTGGATTCTGTCTCACAGTAACATACCAGGCCAGAGGCGGCACAGACGTTAGAAAATGGATGGACATGAATAAACACAGAGAGATATTCACGGTGTGTTTAAGAGAAGAGGCAGGTAACAAAATGATGTGTAGGTTTCGCCTGCATACATTCTAAATTGTCAAGATTATCTATGGCAGTACAATTATGTGCATTTATGTATTTCTACATTTCAGGTTTTTTTTTTTTTTAAAGTATTACCTCTATAATTAAAGAAGAGATATATTTTTTAACACAAATTTAATATTCATATAGATTTTCCCACAGGGATAAAACATGCCACCTAACCAGCCACTGTTTTCTGGACCAGGTATTAGGGGGCTGGTATTGTTTCCCAATTAGTCCCCATGATCCTGAGGAACTCTGAGGGTCCCGACAAAGCAGCTGTTAGTGCCCACAGTGTGACAGGTTTCTTCTCACCTGTACATGGAAGCCCCCCTTAGGAAACGGAAAGCTGTTCTGGAGCCGCAGGAAAGGAGTGCGTAGAACGTAAAGCCTGAGCCTTAACCCTCCCCGCCATGTGTCCTCTCACAGCTGACAGAACGGACAGAATGGACTCCAAAGGAAGCACCTGATACGTTAAAGACGGCCTAACATCCAGGCAAGTGGCCGTCGACTAACTTGTCTCCAGTGAAAACAGAACTCAGGAATATTCCCACTTACAATCACAGAACCATGGGGCAGAGGTACGATGGCCTTATGTCCAAAAAATTAACCAATATTTATTGCCAAAAAATGCTTTGGTATTAAACTTTTTTTCTTACCTTTTTCTTGTGTATGTTGTGTTGTGAGAAGCAAGCCTGGAAACCCATCCTGCTTAGAACTATTTTCATCATCTTCACTGTCCACCCCACGTGACAATGCAACCTTTTTGTTACAAAAGACAAAAGAACATGTGGTAAGCGCTCTCTGTATCAAATTTCCTCCGGTCAAACTCAAATGTCTTATTCCATACCTCCTCCATGGTCACCTGCCACTGACACAAAAGGAGCACATCCAGCAGGGCTGGATGAAACCTCAGGTCCCTCAGGCAGTGCCATCCAAGCACGGAGAACTTGGCATCCCACCCACACCACCCGGGCCAGCTGCCTCCCTCACTCCCTCCAGGAAGCAGCCAGGAAAGGGGGCTGTGTCTCACCCACTCCGCACAGCACCTAGGATGACTCTAACCGGGTACTGACGCCATGTTAGTCATCACTACATGGGCCGAGAACTGGTGAGCTGCCCCGGGAGAAGCCTCATCCAGGTCACTGTGTGGGCTCGAGGTCTGCTGTTGGGTCTGCTAAGTTTGCTGGCTGTGTGGGTTCTCTGTACATGTAGTTTCCTGAGGGAGCGGAAGCCTCCCCGCCACTGTCTGTGAGGGTGTCCTACGTAGGTATCCTGAATGGTGGCAGGGCTGCAGAGCTGTCCCTTACAGACCTCCGTGGGAGGAGTTGGAGACAGTCTACTGGCAACAGAGGCTGGGTGAGGGGAAGACCAGTGAACCAGGCCCGGTACAATAAGCCATGACTGGCACGCTCTACGCTGCTGTCCCTTCTGTCCTCCTGACTCCTCAGTGAAGTCTTGCTTACGTGACCAGCCGCGGGCTTCGCTGCACTGTGGGAAAGGGGAGGGCTGTTATCAAAACTGACAAAGAAGTGCCAGCGCCGACTGGCAATATGTCCACCAAAAGGGGCATTATAGAGCCGAGAGCTAGGGCTATTAGGCCCACCGGGCTCTGAGAACAGGTCTCCAGGGGTGACCCCACCCAGGAGGGCACACGGGTCTCCCACTCTATTGAGCTTCTGAAGGAAGAAACAGGAAATGACTTCTTAGCTTTTATCTCCTGGGAACCAACTGCCTGGTTCGCCGTGCCAAAGATCAGTTAAGTGACTCCCATCAAGGAAATGGGAAAGTGCCATGGGGCCTCCACTATCACTCTCTGCTAGTCTCCAAGGGCGAAGGCTGAAACCACATGGGTCCTAGACAGTAGCTGTGCCACACAGCAGTGTCTAGATGCCATACGGGCCCACTGGAATACATGCGTGTGCACAGCTGTCTACGGCGGTGGTGTGCTGAAGAGTGACAAGCCAGTGTCCAGCATCAACAAAACAAGTTAGTCCCCGAACAGCCAAACTGCACAGCGGGATACTGTCAGCACGGACAGTGAACCAAGCACTGCGACACACAACTGAAGACCCTCAAATGCTCCAAACCATACAGGATGTCCTGACTAAAACTACAGTTTTCAGAGTAGGCAAAACTAAGGTGATCTTTCATGAGCTGATCAGCTCTGGGAGTCAGGGTGGTGGTGAACTCCGGGAAGCAGTGACCTCTTCTCTGTCACAAAGGGAACCTTCTGGGGTACTAGTAATGCCATTTTTCTTTTTAATCAGTAGGGAGGCGCTGCTTTATAAAAATTTCATTGAGCTGTACATTTATGGTCTATGTACCTCTGTCTATAGTTAATACACTGATTAATAAGCCTAAAGAATTTGTGACCATAAAACCTAAAAACCCTTCTTTTTTTTTTTTTTAAAGATTTTATTTTCATTTATTTGACAAGGAGAGATCACAAGTAGGCAGAGAGGTAGGCAGAGAGGCAGGCAGAGAGAGAGAGAGAGAGAGAGAGAGAGAGAGAGAGAGGAGGAAACAGGCTCCCCGCCCAGCAGAGAGCCCGATGCAGGGCTCGATCCCAGGACCCTGGGATCATGACCTGAGCCGAAGGCAGAGGCTTTAACCCACTGAGCCACTCAGGCACCCCCAAACCCTTCTATTTAAAAGTTTGAATTCAGGGTGCCTGGGTGGCTCAGTCAGTTGAGCACCTGCTTACAACTTGGGTCATGATCCCAGGGTCCTGGGATCAAGCCCTGCATAGGGCTCGCTGCTCATGGGGAGCCTGCTTCTCCCTGTCCTCCTTGTTCATGCACTCTCTCTCGCTATCTCTGTCTCTCTCAAACAAATAAAATCTTGAAAAAATAAAAAAACTTTTTAAAAAAGAACGAGTTTGAATTTAAAACATTTTTTTAAACTGCCAGATAGTTCTGATTATAAAAATTACCTTGTTAATGCTAACAAAACCTATCTGGGTATTGAAGAAATGGAAGGAAGAAGTAGGCCAAACCAGCCACAGCGTGGACATCAGAGATGCTGGGAATGGCCTGTCCTCACGTGCCTGCGGCACCTGTGCCAGGCTCCTTCACGCTCTTCCTGGGTGGTCTAGCACCCCAGATTTTAGAGAGGAGAATGTACATGCTATAATCATTAGGGTAATTTTAGGGGGAAGAAGGGTATAATTTGCAACCTAGTAGAGGGAAAGAAAACAAACTGAAAAAATCATCAATTCAAAGAAAGACCGAAGGAAAAAAAAAGAATAAGGGGAGAAATAGAAAAATTGAAGATGACAAGGTTAAATTCAAATATATCCACATATACCTTAAATATACTTAAAGGACTAAATGCTTCAATAAAAAGACAAAGGAAAAGTTTGTCAAACCCAGTTCACTAAGAAAACTATCTGTTGCAGTGATAAATGGAGAAGTAGCATGGTGTGTGAATTATATCTCCGTGAACTTGTTTTAAAAAACAATATGCTCTTTACAAGACACAGATAAGCCGGAGGATAGAGAAAGGTTGAAGTTAAAGGATGGGAAAAAACCAGACCGTACAAATATCAAACAGAAGAAACATGGAAAATGTCATACAAAACAAATGTTAAAAGGTTCACTTAATAGTGACAAAATATCCAATTTACCAGGAAGATACAGTTGTAAACCTGTAGACACCTAACAATGTGGTTGGATGCAAAGAAACACTTGTTCTGGGATTTCAGGCATATGAAGTTCAAAAACACACACCAGTGATCAGCGATGTCAGAAGCCTTCTGACATTCCTTGGAGGAGAAAACCTGCCAACACAGCAAGGAAGCTTGCAGCTTCCAGAGGCTGCTGGGAAATGAATTATCTGGGTGGAGTCCCCACTATCCCCTGGCCTCCAGCAGAGATTAACCGGAATGACACAGGGCCCAGTCCCTGGGCTGTAGCCACCTTCTCCGAAGCCTCTCCTCCCATCAATGATACTAAGATAGGAACCCCACCCCAGATGCATTCTAGGGTCATTAGAGGTAAACGACAGGAAGGTCCAGCTAACTCCACCTGGAGGCAAGGTCAAGGCAAGCGTGTGGTTAAGAATTTGCAGTGAACCAAGAACGAAGTCTGGTTTTCTGGTTTTGTATTGTTTTGTTTTTGTTTTTTTTATTTAAAGTAGGCTCCATGCCCAACATGGGGCTCAAACTCATGACCCAGAGATCAAGAGTCATATGCTCAACCGACTGAGCCAGTCAAGTGCTCCCAAGAACTAACTCTGGAAGGGGCAGTTCTGCTGTGCAAGGCAGAAGGACCTCCAGACGTCTAACACAATGCTTGACTAAGGGTTTGGGGATTCATGTTTCCTACTGGAAGATGGCAGAGCTCATTCTCTCGGTGGCTTCTGCATATTGGCTGGAATGACAACTTGGTGCCCCTGTTGCTATCCTGGCTTTCTACTGCTTCTGAAGGGGGTGAGCCTCCTACAGAGGAGCCAGAACTGGTGGAGCAGAGTCAATAACCTCCATGCACAGAAACTGAAGAGGGTATTTCTATCTGTACCTGGACATTCATGTGCAAACGCAGAGCCCGCAGGAATCACACCACAGCAGGCCCCCTACACTGCCTGCCCAGTCAGTAATCGGTGCCCTCCTTTCTCCCTTGCTAAGAGATCCCTGATTTTGTTTGGTGCAAATGGACTCAGCCCCAGGCAAGGAACCATGGGAATCCTTGGCCAGTGACTAGTCAAGGGGTGGCCACATGACCAATGAGACTCCCGCTGGGAAGCTTCCGGAAAAAAATGTTTTCCCTAATAAATACAGAGCAGCATAATGAGAAGGCCCCTGCCCCACTTCTTCCTTTCTGCTCTGGGATCAGGACCAGCTGCACCCAGTGGTGACCATGAGGAGGGGGAGGCCAAGGGGATCTCAGGCACCAGCCTTTGATAGCAGCTGAAACAATATTAGAGTCTCCTGCCTTTTGACTTTTTTAGGTCAGAGAGTTAGAGGTCTATTATTTAAACCTTATGTTTATTTCATTTTTGCAGCTAAAAAAACAAAAACAAAAAACCCAACACAGATGTCAAAGCGACCACAGAGGCTTCTCCTGGAGAGAAGAGGAGGACTGGAAGGAACAGCAGGTTTCAGGACAAGCTTGCACTTTACATGCACTATCCAAAGCTTTTGTAAGAAATATTCATGCACTACCTGTGTAACAGAAAGATAAATTTAAATAAATTGAAAACTATGGAGACAGAAAGGGGACATTCCTAATCCTCAAGAGCAGCAGCAGAAGAATGTCTGCTATTTCTTGGCCTCCAGAAAATTCTAGAGAGCACTGGTTTACCCCAGCATGACCTGTTCCTCTCTGGGTCTCCATCCAAGCACATGGCAGACCCTCAAATACCAGTCTCTTGGCTGGATGCCCACACAGACAAGTGGGCAAATGCATGGCACTTTGTAACAAGATACCCTGCAAATCCACAAACACAACAATAATAGCAAGAATGAGGACAGGAGAGCTTTGGTAACATTCATGAATTCTGTTCAAATATAGTAATAAGGCATTTACACTACACTCTCTTCCCTTAAAATCTACTGAAAGCAATCAAAAGAATGGGGGTGGGGGGAGAAAGCTTAGTCAATGGCAGAAAACAGCTAACAAAGTGATGAAATTTGGAATGGAGAGAGAAGCCAAAGCTGCCACACCTCTTCAGACTTCAGGCATGCTGATCCTTGAAAAACCACAATGTGTCACAGTTATAAAGGTCCACAGTGACGTTCTGATGGGGGAAAAGCAGAGTCATTCCCACACAGCAGAAGCAAGGCGAGAAGAAGCTAAAGGAGACACCAGTGGACAGCCCACCTTTACTGTCTGGAATCCAGCTTCTATTCCCTACATGAAATGAAGGATGGCACAGACTGACATCTAGAACCCAAAGGAGAGATACAGAAGACCAAGAAAAGCAACAAGCCAACAAAAGATGTGGAAAGTAAATCGGTAAAACTAAAAACCAAAAGGAAAAGTGAAATCACTACAGAGAAGGTAAAAGCTATACTAGAAGCAATAACACAGTGACAAAGAGAGGAGGGTATACAGAGCAAATCCCAGAAAGTGACACTGCAAAGAAAAAAGAGGGACAAGTGGTTATAGAAAATAGAACAGACATGGAAGACAAAGGACAGCCGACAAATGCGTAAGTGTTCCCAAAGGAGAATAAATAGATAAGCTTAGTCAACGATAAAACAAAATAGGGAAGGAAATGCGCCCTGAAAACAAAAAAGGGAGATGAAAATCTGTGTCTGCAGAATTAAATATCAAACTAAATTTCAGGAAGAAAGGACAGATAACAACACACACCGCAGTGAATTCTGGTGAAGTTACTGAACTGCAAAGGATAATGAACAACCCTACCAAGGTGCCATACAGAAGAATCAAGTGACCTCAAAGGGTAATGCAAGGGGGCTGGAGCTTCTTTCCATCCCTTTGCTGTCTCTCTCCACAATCCCTTCAGAAAAGTTACATCCCCCGCTGCTGACATGGTCTCATGCCATGCTATATAACCTTCCTTTGTAACATTTATTATAATTGTGATTGGCTAACTGGTGACCGTGTGACTGTAGACTTTGTTTTATGCAGCTTCTCCAGCACCCAGCACCATGCCTGGTCCTCGCTGCATGCTCAATCACTGTATGTTGAATTACTGACCTACCCAGAGTGTCCTCCTTAACACAGTCCTTTAAGGGTGCAGAGAGGTTATCTGACTTACCCAAGCCATACTGCTGGGAAGTCAAGAAGCAGGGACTTGAACCCAGGTCTCTGAATGCCCATGGCACTGTTCTGTCCACTGGACGTTAGCTTCATGGGAACTGGACACAAATTCACGCCCACCACTTCCCCTCCAGCCTTACTTTTGGGGTGACACCAATAAGAAAACTGCTGAAAACAAGACTTCCTTTCCATGTTAGGCCATTTCTGGGCGGGTGCACACTTCACATGAAGATGTTTGCCCAACTACCCTGAAACACAGAGAGAGGCATGAGGTATAGATTTAAATCCAAATCGCCTGATTTGGGTCGCTCTGTTTCCTTATCTTTCTAGTTTTGAAAATTGTTTACTTTAAAGGTAGTAGAAAAAAATTATAAATTATTTACCCCCGATTAAAGAATGTCTATAGTAAATATAGAGAAGGCAAGTTTACTTTTTGACCTTAAATGTACCCCTGAGGCACTACCTCCTTCAGAACTGTTGCCATTGAGCGATTAAATAGCATTTTCACTGGCTCCACACACTCATTTTCCCCAAAGGTATATACTTTAATCTTATCAATTTGAGAATATTTGGTCAGTTTCAAAGAAAGCTTTATGTCTAAGAAATAGTCTCAACAGGTAAAAGGACGATGAACGCAAATTTTAATTCTAAACAGAGAAACTTGGCTGCCCTGGACTGAATCCTGCCTCTGGGTAACAACCTTGGCCAAGTCACTTACCCTGTTTCTTCACACACTTAACCCCGAGGGTGTGCTGTAAATGAGATGGTACATATAAGCTGCTTAGCCTATATTAAAGGCTCAGAAAATGTCAATGTGCCTTCCTCCACCTCTTGCATCACCCCATAACCTTTTCACCACCTCTACCCCCAAAAACCTGATGGTAAGGCTGTGGGAAACTGAAATCCCTTTCCAGCTTAAAGCGCCCTTTCATTCATGCCATCTGCAGTGGCCAGGACAAGGTACAGACTCGATAAGCCCTTCCAAATGCAATCAGTTCCTAGAAGTCCACCTCTGGGTCCTGGGTTGCATAGGGACGGCACTCCTTTTGGCTGGGACAAACAGAAATGCAGTGACTGGCATGCATACGTGGCTAGTGGGAAGGCAAAAGGACAAAAGCCGCTTTGGAGAACAATCTGGCAACATCTGGCATGACCCAGCACACTTAAGTGTGTGGACCAAATGTGCGAGGAAATAACCCAAATGTTCATCAGTAGGCGTGCAGATAAAAAAGTTAATGTGAATTCATCTCAAAACTGCACTGCTAAGTGAAAAAAGCCAAGAGGCAGAATGAATGGGTCACTGTGATGACCTATTTACATTAATTAAAAAAAAAAAAAAAAAAAAAAGTACTCTATTTGTTTGCTGGCACTTATTTGTAGTAGGAGAATAAAAACACAGACTTCTAAAATGTATTCCAAATCCAAAACCAAATGGTCTTCCAGGGAGGGAGACAAAGATTTCAATCCTAACTATAATTTCTTTTTAAAGAATCTGAAACAAGAAAAGATAAGCTGTCAATACTCGCTCATTCTGGAGAATGAGAATAGCAATGTGTTATATTACTTTCTACTTTTCCATGTGTTTTCTTGCTGGGTTATAGAAAATATAGATGTTCAACTTTAATAGAAACTGAAATGTCAGACAGTTTTCCAAAGTGGTAGTACCAGCTCACCCCTACCCCTGCACCGGCCAACATCAGCATTAGATGATCCCTCTAGAACCTCAACAATATTGTTAGCTGTCTTGTTCTACTTTTCACATTTTATATTAAAACAAAATTTCCCAACTGCACATGGGTCCTGAAGACACCATGACAGACATGTCTACAAAACAAAATATGTATTCTGCTAACGACAAAGGAGATTGTTTCTGTCACTAGACATTCTTTCTTCTACGGGAAATGGGGTAGCAAGCTTTACTTCCAAAGTTGAGTGATAAACAGTTGAGTGATAAACAGCTCTGTCTGTAACCTCAGTGTAAAATATTGGCCAGAAAGTATGCAGACTGTGGGGCAGAGAGACTTCCCCTGGGCCCGCGGCAGAACCTGCTCCGGGCTCGGCTGCCATACACCTGCTCCAGCCTCCCTGTTGTAGAGAAACCTCACTCTGCTTGCCACAGTCTGCATGTGTTACAAAGTGATGGATGGTTAGTTCCTAAAACACTCACAGAAGGACTCCTCAAACTAAGCTCCGTAGGACCACTGAATGTTTGAGTCCATACAGGAGGGGGTACTCAATAGAAATACAATCTGAATATCATTTGATGCTGCAAGTCTGTATATACAGTCACTGTAACACATGTTGTAGTGACACTGAGAGAGAGAAAAGAAAAAGAAATTATGGTGCTGTCTTTTGCCATTAAAGAAACAGCATTATCCAGTTTCCCAAACCCTAGGAGCGTGGAATTGAAACCGAGAAGCTCAGGCAGCGGTGAAGGAATGGGCTCCATCAGCCTCGCTGTACCACGGTTCCTCCCTCATGAAGGGGTCGTAAATGCAACCTACCTCACCGAGGCAGTGGGGGCTAACTGCACGGAAGAGCTTGCAACAGAGGCTCCCGTATGGTAAGTGCTCAAAGAGTGTCAGCTACTACCAAGGTGAATGACGACATTCCTCTTGTCGGGCATGCATTTGAAGAAAGGTTGCAACATGCATTTTGACACTGGAAAAGTGACAGGAAAAGAGTAGCCTTGGGGGCCAGAGGAAAGAGTGGGTTTACTTAGCACTGGCTGGAAATCTACATTGAGAATGTGAGGATGTTTACCTTTTCTCTGAAGACCCTGTCTTTGAACAATAAAGGAAAGAGTCTGAAATCTGTTGCCTGACCAGATAAAAAAATGTGAGACTGTGTTCAGAAAATCAGCCTCCAGACAAAAGTCGTTAAAGGCAGAAGAGAAAAAAGAAAATCCTTACTGGTGCACTCTACACAATTTTACAATAAGCTAACAGGGTGCAGAAGATGTTCTGGAATGTGAGCCACACCTGGTTTCTGTGGGGCACAGCATACACGGCAGCACTGAGACTTCCCTCTGCTTTGGGAGCGCTGACATCCTCCGATTCGTCACAGCCAGACGACAGCTGTGCGTCCGTGTCCTCCTCCTCCTCCCTGGAGCCCAGAGTTTCAAAGGATGGCAAAGATCTTCTTCCTGTCTCATTCTGCCAATTTGGTCTGCATTAAAAGGTCGGGAGCAAAATAAACAAACAGGCAAACCCCCAAACACTTCACATCGGTATATGGACCCACCTCCAAGTCCCCGCCATAAAATGATTACAACCCCCTTACAAAACATACAGAAGCTAAAGGATTAAGTCACCCACAATCCCATCTCCTTGTACACTCAGCATTTCTTTCTGCATTGTAACACAAGCCTCTTAACGTAGGCTTTTCTAGTTCCTATCACTGCCTACATACACAGTTTGCCTCATTGGTAACACATATTTAAAGTCAAAATGTTAAAGGTAAGCCCCAAATAGGTATACCAGTTTAGTCAGCTACTTCCTGTACTTAAGTCCCCCCATGATCATTGTTACAAATCGCTCTGTAATGAACATCTACAGGCAAATAATCTCTTCTGTATGTAGGATCCATCTTATGAACCAGATAACTGTACAGTAAAGTGCTGAGTTAAATGGTATGACTCTTTTGGGGTCTACAGGCATACTACACAAAATCATTTCACCAATCAGCTACAATAATGACTCTATTAGTAACAATTTTCTAAAACTTGGCACAAGAACTTAAATCTCATGTATAAATCTTGCATTTCTTACCAAAACAATATATTTCCATTTGTTTGTGTGCAGTAATTGTGTGGTGGACAGTCTCTTCATGCCCTTTGTCTACTGATCCACTTTGCTTCTAATAGGTCTATTTCAATTCAAATTTAATCTATAATTAATCTATATTTATCTACAAAACTCACAACTTTGTATTTACTGTAAGTATTTTTCCTATTCTATTAATTCAACTGTGGCTATGTAAATTTCCTTTTTATACATACAGATCATTAAAAAACACTTTTTTACCTTCTAAATTCTTAGCTTAGAAGGGCACTGCAGGCATCTGCCTCAGAGGTTTGGTAACACTGAATATAGGATTGCCTGCTCTTATTTATGCATATGTTCATACACATAAAGACAAACATACACATAAATTTCATTTCATAAATGAAAGGAACAAATTCCTTTCATTTAAATAGGAATTTGTTTGGTATTTGAACTAGGCAAGGCTGGAAGCAGATTTTTTTTCTACCACTGCTAAGCACTATACTGTCGAATCCCTTCCTTCCCCTTTGCTCTGTGAAGTGGTCTTTATGAAACCATCACCCCGCATGCAAACCCCAGTTTCCCTCAGGGCATCCACACGCACCTCTCTGTACAGCAGTCCCACTGTTTACACTACTTCAACTACGCATTTTAAGTATGACGTGGCTAATCCAGCCGTCCCCCAAGTCAAAACTCTCTGGATTTCCTCTGATGGTTTTATCTGCTATTCTTTCTAATGAAGTTTAAGATCATTTCCTCATCTTTAAATTCTAATCCAGCCAAAGTGAAATTCTTATGACGAAAACAGGCTATATTCAGACATCTCAGAATGAAGTCAAGATTAAAATGTGAAAACCAAAAATATTAACATGTCCTAGAAGGAAATAAGTGAGCATTCACAGAATAGGGAAGGCCAGCCTGGCGATTCACAGACCTGTACCTCTGGGGCTAATAATACATTATATGTTAATTTAAAAAAAAAAAAAAAAAAAAAAAAAAAAAAAAGAATAGGGAAGGCCTTTCTAGATTTCACAATGTCCGAAACTACAAAGACTGACACATCTTACTGCATAAAAAGGTATGCCAAAAAAAAAAAAACAAAAACCCACAAAAAAGCCCTCAAAAAACAAAACTGAATAAACATGACAGATAAAAGGTAAACCTGGTCATGTGTTCCCCCAACCCTACTCCATAAGCCCTTCAATCCTCAGTGTCTTCCTGGTGCTGCTAGCGAAAGGGGGTGGGGAGGACCAAACCTCAGAATGGGCCACCAAAGGTATCACCAGGCTGGCCTCTGCCTACTCCTCCAGGCCATCTTGAATGACTGCCCACCTCACCCAAGTGCCCCAGCCCCTGCCACAAACATCTTCCTTCAGCTGCCCACATCTGTCCTTGTGTCATGCTCCCTCTTCTGTCCTGATAGCTCATCCGAGCCCCACACTGACCATTTCCCCCAAGCTCCTGAGCCGCTCCCAGGCACTCCCTATACCTTCCTCAGCTCTGCTGCCAGTGCTCGCTTCCTGACGAGGAAACCTTGCTGACCGCCCAGCCGGATGTCGGCAGTCACCCAGCTCAAGCAACAGAGCACATGATGTGAAAGAAGAGAAAAGGTTGTAAAGTAGGTGCCAAAGAAGGTAAAATCAGCAGCAATGTTCAGAGAAGGCCACACAAGAGGTGGTGGGTGACAGCTCTCGCATCTAGGTGGTGATACGGGACAGTCCCGTGAGGGGCTGAAGGCTGTCCTGAACTCGCTGGCTCTGTGCAGCCAGGAAAATACCCAGGGCTTTCACAAGCCATAATCTCACAAGAGCCACCCAAGAGAGAATTCTGAGAGGAGTCAAAAACAATCAGTGTCCCAGGACAGCGTCCCTTTAACCCTGATGATGAAAACCTGAGTACTAACTCTAGTCACAGGCACACGCACGCACGCACACACGCATGCATGCACATGTGAGCTGGGGCGCCTCCGTCAGAGATGCAGCAGAGCCAGCGACAGGGTCCTCACCGAAGCCTCAGCTCAGAGGTGGTGGCATAGGGCTCGATGAAACTGTCCTTTTCGACGCAGGTCGTGTCACTCTCAGACAGGGATCTCTGGCGAGGCTGAGGAATGGCGACAGTCCGGCTGGTCAGCGTTGTTGCTAGGATGACTGCAGCCAGAGCAGATCTAGACAAACACATGCCAGGGAAAAGGTGAGACACAACCAGCAAGCTGAAGGCTGAATGACAGGTCATGAGAATTACTGAAGGGTGACCTTCTGCTCCATGTGCATGCAGTGTGTCCCCACTGACTACGAGCCCGCTGGCTGTTATATGCCTCATTTCATTATCACACCAACTGAATGGATGCATATTACTGCCATCTCCATTTTTTCCTAAAATATAAATGACTTGTCCAAGATTTCCTATTAAGGAGATGGGTCCAGGTCTCCAATCTAAGCAGTCTCTATTCAAGTAGTTTCCTTATTTTTTTTTTAAAGATTTTATTTATTTATTTGCCAGAGAGAGAAAGAAAGAGCACGCGCACAGGCAGGCCGAGTGGCAGCAGAGGCAGAGGGAGAAGTAGGCTCCCCGCCGAGCAAGAAGCCGGATGTGGGACTCAATTCCAGGATGCTGGGATCATGACCTGAGCCGAAGGCAGCTGCTTAACCAACTGAGCCACCCAGGCGTCCTTTTTTTTTTTAAAGTAGTTTCCTTTTAAAATAAAAGATCAGAATGGGGGGCAAAAATGGGAAATATAAAAAATGCAAAAATTTTATTTTTAAATTATTTTTTAAAGATATGCATTTATTTATTTTAGCAAGAGAGAGAGCATGCGCGCGCGCACGAGTTGGGGGGCAGAGGGACAGAGAATCTCGAGCAGACTCCATGCTGAGTGTAGGGCCTGAGCCAGGCTCTCAAGACAGTAAGATCAGGACCTGTGCTGAAACCAAGAGCTGGATACTTAACTGACTATGCCACCCTGGTGCCCCCCAAAAAAGATATAAATGATTTTAAAAGGCATTTTTAAAAATATGCAAATTATTCAAAACTCTAATACTGGAAAGACAGAGTAATAAATTTATACTCCCACTTGAAAAAGCAAAACAAAGCAACAGATTTACAACTGTGTCAGCTTACTACCTCAGAGAATTTCCAGGTCATGGCACAGTGAAGTCAGGTGGACCTCCTGAGCTATGGAGACAGAACTGAGTGTCCAGGAACAGCACAGCGGATATTTGCAGGACAGAGGACCGGAAAGGAGAGAGCTGAACAGAGAGAACTCCGGAAATCTGTAGATAGCCCCCTGAGTGTTCAGCAAAACATTCCTCAGTGCACGAATGTGAGGAAACTATCCAAGGCTGGAAGAACTACCGACAATGATTCGAGGTTCGGTGCCAGGTGCTTACACACAGTTGGGGACAATGCCTGTTCCCACCAGACAGATGGGAAAAATTATAATCTACAGGACATTGAGTACAGTCCTTGGAAAGGTCTTGCTTCAGTAGTGGGGAGTACTTAACCCAGGACTGAGCACTACTTCAGCTGTACCTAACAAATCATAAAAACAAGACCTAAAAGATCAAATTGGTTCCAAGGAACTTAAATGCATCCCAGAACAAAATTCTAGAAGATTGGTAGGAATACAAAAATATCTAGCATACAGCAAGGTGACACAACAGCATCTAGTATGCAATCCAAGATAACCAGGCATGCAAAGAGACAGAAAAACACGACCCAAAATGATGAGAGAATCAACAGAAACCCACTCGAAACTGAACGCATATGTTAGAATTAGCAGAGAAGGACTTTAAGACAGTTATGGGGTGCCTGGATGGCTCAATCATTGGGCGTCTGCTTTCTGCTTGGGTTGTGACTGAGCCCCATGCCAAGCAGGGAGCCTGCTTCTCCCTCTCCCACCCCCCTGCTTGGGCTCCTGCTCTGTCAGGTAAATAAATGAAATCTTAAAAAAAAAAAAAAAAAAGGCAGTTATAACTGTATTCCATAGGTTCAAAAAGCTAAGTAGAAACATGGGAGAGTATTAAAAAAGACTTGGGGGGGAAAAAAGGCTTGAGCTTTGAGATCTGAAAATTATACTCTATGGGACGGGCAGCAAATCACCCCTTGCAGAAGAAAGGACTAGTGAAATTAAAAGCAAAACAAGAAAAAACAACCAAAATGAAACACAAAGAGGAAATAATTTTTTAATTTTTTAAAAAAGATTTTATTTATTTATTTATTTGACAGAGATCACAAGTAGGCAGAGAGGCAGGCAGAGAGAGAGGAGGAAGCAGGCCCCCTCGTGAGCAGAGAGGCCAACACAGGGCTTGATCCCAGGACCCTGGGATCATGACCTGAGCCAAAGGCAGAGGCTTTAACCCACTGAGCCACCCAGGCGCCCCAAATAATTTTTTAAAAAAGAGCATCATGAGACATGGGATAAAAAATGTGACTGTTTTATGCTTTAAGCCACTAAGTTTTGTTGTAATTTGTTACACAAAAGTAGGGAGTTAATACAATAGCCTCTTCATCAAATGGTCCTGGAACAACCAGATATCCACGTGCAAAAAAATCAACTTGAATCTGTGCCTCCTACATCATATTCAAAAATAAACTCTAATTACATCATAGACCACAATATAAAGCCCAAAACTATAAAACTTCCAGAAGAAAATATAGGAGAAAATCTTTGTAGCCTTGGGTCAGGCAAAGATTTCTTATATATGATACTGAAATCATAATCTTTTTTTTTTTAAATATTTTATTTATTTATTTGAGAGAGAGACAGTGAGAGAGAGCATGAGCGAGGAGAAGGTCAGAGAGAGAAGCACTGAAATCATAATCTTTTTTTTTTTTTTTAAAGATTTTATTTATTTGTCAGAGAGAGCGAGCGAGAGCGAGCACAGGCAGACAGAGTGGAAGGCAGAGTCAGAGGGAGAAGCAGGATCCCCGCGGAGCAAGGAGCCCGATGTGGGACTCGATCCCAGGACGCTGGGATCACGACCCGAGCCGAAGGCAGCTGCTTAACCAACTGAGCCACCCAGGCGTCCCTGAAATCATAATCTTAAAAGAAAAAATTGTTATGATAAATTTCATAAAAATTAAAAACTTCTGCTCTTTGAAAGACACTATTAAGAGAATGAAAAGACAAGCCACATACGGGGAGAAAATATTTGCAAATCTCAGATTTGATAAAGGACTTGTATCCAGAATAGATAAGGAACTCTTCTCAAAATACCGTAATAGGAGGAGCCCGGGTGGCTCAGTGAGTTAAAGCTTCTGCCTTTGGCTCAGGTCATGATCTCAGGGTCCTAGGATCGAGCCCCGCATCAGGCTCTCTGCTCAGTAGGGGGGCCTGCTCCCCGCCCCCCCGCCTGCCTCTCTGACTACTTGTGATCTATCAAATAAATAAAATTTTTTTTAAAAATACAGTAATAGGAACACAAACAACCCAGTTTTCAAAAGTGGTGGCACAAGATTTGAATAGACACTTCACCAAAGCCAAATGGCAAATAAACACAAAAGATGCTCAACAACCTTAGGAATCAAAGAATGCGAAATAAAACCACAATGAGATGTGACTACACTACTAGTATACTATTTAGTATACTATAAGAACTGTACTATATTATACTACAAAGTATACTACTTAGAAAGTCCAAAATTTACATTCATAAGCATATCTGTGGAGTGAGCTTTAAGAAGTAAGCCCCCTTGGGTAGAGACATCCAGAAATCTGCAAGGAAAGATCTGGGAATTTCAGATGTGTGCATGGACTCCAGGTACAACAGAGCTGCCTGGGCCAAAGGAATAAGGAATGGGAATCAATATACGGTCACCCAGAAAGCATAAGGAAGATGGAGATTCACAAAACAAGCTCTATACATTGTTACCACTTCCAAAATCCTATCAATAAAAAATATGAGTTAGAACTAATGTCAACTAAATTATAAACCACACACACACACACACACACACACACACACATTACTGCCCAAATCAAGTATTGCTGAGGATGTAACTAGAACTCACACAGTGCTGGTCAGAACATAAATTAAAACTTCAGAAAACAGTTTGACAGTTACTTAACAAATACACACCAAGTCTATGACCCACCTATTCTACTCCTAGGTATCTATCCAAGAAAAACAAAAGCATGTGTAGGAAACAAAGATTTGTAAACAAATTTTCATGGCAGCGTTAGTTTTAAAATACTAAAACCTGAGGGGCGCCTGGGTGGCTCAGTGGATTAAGCTGCTGCCTTCAGCTCAGGTCATGATCTCAGGATCCTGGGATCGAGCCCCGCATTGGGCTCTCTGCTCAGCGGGGAGCCTGCTTCCCTCCCGTCTCTCTCTGCCTACCTCTCTGCCTACTTGTGATCTCTCTCTCTCTGTCAAATGAATAAAATCTTTAAAAAAAATTAAAACCTGAAAACAACTCGAATATCCATCCACAGGTAAATGGAGAAACAAACTGTGACACATTCATTATTCATATGATGGAACACTACTCAGCAGTAAAAAAGATGAATTACCGATTTTCACTACATTATGGATGCATCTCAAAATAATTACCCTGAATCAGAGAAGCTGGCATAATTATTTTGTGTAATCCCACTTACGTATAATTCTAGGAAATGCAGACTAATCTAATATGACAGAAAGCTGCTCAGTGGTGGTGGAGAGAAGGGGGCGAGGGTGGACTGGGCAGAGGGGAATGGGAAGGGGGAGAAGCACAGGAGGTAGGAATTACAAAGGGGGCCACAAGGAAACCTGGGGGATAATGGATATGTTTATTATCTTGATTACAGTGATGGTTTAATGGGTGTAAATATATGTCGTAACATGATGCATTTCAAATATGTAGTTTAAGTCCATTATACCTCAATAAAATTGGTTTAAGAAACATAAAAAGACTGCTTAAGGCAAAAGTAATAATAATACACTGTGAGACTTATAATGTATGGAATTAGAAGGGGCAACAGTAACATGAAGGATGGGAAGGAGGAGACGGAAGTCAATGGCTGTAGGATTCTTACACTATTACACTTCACACGAAGCATGGTAACATCTCAATGTAATTTGAACGCCAGTTCCTACAAATAAAAAAAATGTGGAAATAGGCCACATTTACCAAAGCTTTGTGGATTATGTTTGGCTTATAAACATAATAATCCAGGAAGATATTTTTGTACAGTAGAGGAGACAACAAAGATTTTCTAACTGACCTACAACATGCTTGCAATGAGATAAATGTGTTGGTTTTTCTGCTTGAGGATGGAAGGTAAAGCTGTCTCTCGCCATCATTGCTGCCACAGAAACATGGAAGCCTTAACGATACAGCATCAGGGTTGGTCACAAAGACAGTGAAGAGCTGGGGAGACAGACCCACAGGTGTACTGGAGCCATTGCTTGCCAGTTGTGACACTTTGCACCAGTGCAGGCACTTGAACCCGAGCTAGAGAGCCCAACAAGACCTCTCTAAGAGGGTCGCTGAGAGCATGGAATGAAATAATGCTTCTGAAGGACTTACAACAGTCCTCGGCTCGGGGTAAACACTAATAAATGGCTCTTCTTGTTAGCAACATGGTACTTAAAGAAAAAACAAACACTAAAAATATTTCAAAGTGTTTCTTTCTCAGGAGGCATACCATATTCTAATTTCAAAGAACACTAAAACAAAGGTACCACTCTTGCAGGAAATTAGTTCTGTCAATTCAATGGTAAGTGTCAAGCCATGTATCCATGTTTTTTTATGGATAAAAAATAGTCTAAAATTCTCCTGTGTCTAAGCCCTTAGAAGGCACAGGCAGAGGTGTTAGGTATAAAAGAAAGTCAGTTCTCTGATGCTGAGAGCACCGGAAGATGAGGGAATCCCAGGCTCTGGGGAGTGAACATCCTTTTCCTTCTTTCCCCCAAATCAGCTATTTTTAAATTTTTTTTTAAAGATTTTATTTATTTGGTTCACAGAGAGAGAGATCACAAGTAGGCAGAGCAGCAGGCTCCCTGCTGAGCAGAGAGCCCGATGTGGGGCTCAATCCCAGGACCCTGAGATCATGATCTGAGCCGAAGGCAGAGGCTCAACCCACTGAGCCATCCAGGTGCCCCCAAATCAGCTCTTTTAAAAGACAGACTTGTATTTCAAAAGAAAATTCTGTGCATAATTCAAATTCCTTTCAACATACTATGAACCTATATACTTGGGCTTTAATGCTTTAATCTGGAACACTACAATTATGAAACAAACTCCATACCCCTGAAAGGAACAGATCATTATCCCACAGAGAAACCATAGTAAGTGCTTCATTATGGAACCAAGATAAACATTTCGAAGGATGTGAATCTAATGGCTGTCCACCTGAGACTCACCTTGGTCTCTCTGGAGAAGGGTTGGGGCTGCGGGGAGGAGGTGTGCGTGGCACAGCTGGCTTTGGTGCGATGCTGGCTGCAGGTAGAAAGCCATGGATGATGTGTTTCTGCACAAATGAAACCCAGCAGTGTCACTGGTGTATGGGATTACCTGGGTCCTGTTGACACCCCGCCTGGGGCCTGAAAGGGGACACCTGCACTGGCCACCCAGGAATCTAACCCCACCAGGAACCCACCAGTCCTCCCCCTGCCATCCCCAATTCCCATATGGCCAGGCAAGGATGCTCACCCAGGGAACACCACTGCAGCTGGCCATTGTGGGAAATCTCTTGTCCTTCCTCCTCAGAGGGACCTGACCATCCCCCAGAGTCACCCTCTAGGACCTCCAGCCTCACAGCGTGACCTCCAATAACCCTACTCTCTCACTTGCTGCCTCACCTGCAGAACGGAAGCTCTGGAGAGCAGGCAATGTTCTTGTCTTTATCAACCCTGGAACTCAAGCACTTCCCCCCATTAGTCTACACCATGTGGAAGCTTAATAAAGATTTTAGACAGTTTACCTCAAAGACGCACAGAATAGCAAAAACTAGCTTCTCCACACAACGGAAATCAGAGAATCTGGTTTTAGGCACCTGGCAGTCATTCAGAAGTTTCTGAGTATAACCCAACCTTCACTCTCTCAGTACTAGTCATTATCCACACCTACTCAAGGCAAAACACCTAGATTGCAATGAAGAAAATTTGTCTTCATCGACAAGGTAATAAGAGTATGGAGGGAAAAACACCCACGTACTTATCATGTAACACGAATTACAGAAGGCGCCAAGGGAAAGGGAAAGACAAATTTGGTGCTGGGATGGCACAGGGAAGGAAGAGCTCCTCCGGGTCTGGAGGCCAGCAAGGGGACCTCTAATGTCCCGCTGAAGAAAAATCACAGAGGCATTTAGACGGGGTCATCAAAGATGGCCATGGCTCTCACATGTGGGAAATGAGATGGAAAAGCATTCTAGGAAGAAGGAACAGCATGAACAACGAAAGAAGCAAGACACTGGCGGCAATGTTCTAGAAATAACACGTATCCCTCTGAGGGGAGGAAGAATGCACGGGAGGTAAGCGTGGTGATTGTTCCCATTTAAGAGTTTTCATACGTGACTAAGGAGAACCTGTGTCTCAGTGAGGTACACCCACCGAAACTGACCCCCGGAAAGGCTCCTCAGGCAGTGAAAGGCATGAAATTGGGAGGAGGCGCCTACAGTGACACAGTGGCCATGATAAGGTTTGGAGCGCAGCATTCCAGGCAGAAGGAACAGCAAAGGCCTGAAGGAAGAGAAGAAATGGCTGGAGAGAGGGCGGGGGAGAGGGGGAGAGAGGGAGAGGGGGAGAGAGAGAGAGAAAGTTGGAGGCACTGGGTTTTAAGGAGCCTAGGGCAATACTGGAAGCAGAGAAACAGCGAGGAGCTGCAGCAGCCGCCAGAGAGATGCCAGGAAGATGCTGGAAGCCAGGGTGGAGGCGGGAACAGCTGCAGGTTATGGTTGGCGGGAAGAATCTATGGAACTTGGCTGATGGGGTTACGCGGCGGGTAGCGGAGGGAAGACTCCAGAACGACTTCCCACTGAGGCATATTCAGCGGTGGAGTAGGATTGTGCCGGCAGGACTGCTCCCCGACACCCGAGGAAACGCTGCAGGGGAGACAGGGCGCCGCCGTCTGACCGAGGCCCACCCTGGGATAGAGGATGCTTTAGAACGCCAAAAATCAGGGCCTCTCGAGTGGGAAACAACGTCATTTTGCGCTGCTACCTGGCCTCAACCGCGGGCCAAATCCCAACCCATTCCTGTTTAACTCCTGCCCCCCGGGATCTACTTACAAACTGGCTCTTGCGGCCCCTGCGAAACCCTTGGAGCATCCTTGGTGCGGGGAGTGGCCGGACCAGGGCTGGACGCACGTGAGGATATCCTAACAAGCAAGGACCGCTCCGTGGAACCTGAGCTCCTCCCGCTGGCTAAGCCCGAGACGCTTTTTCTACGCAATGCACTTCGCAACAACCTCGTCTTTCATTGGTTCTCCTTTCCCCTCGGCCAGTCAGAGCCAAGGTTACTCCGCCGTGTAGCTCTTGGCAACCAGCTGCCCGCATTCAAATTCTCCAGGGCGGAAACAGTGCGTGTTCCGTTCTCTTATTGGCCAGCTCAGGTGTCGATCTCTAACACCATAGCCTATCCGGCGCCGTGGGAGGTGGAGGGTGGGCAGGATGAAAAATTGGCGAGCGCTCGGGAGGGAAACCGGAAGTGGCGCGCGGGGTTGAAAGCTGAGGTTCTCTTGGCTGAGGGCGGCAGCAGACGTTGTGCAGACCGAGCGGGGGGTGCCAGGAGCCAGCAGGTGACGAAAATGAGGCACGCGGCTACCAGGACGGGAATCTCCTGGGTCTTAGACTTTGGCAAATAATTTGGTCCTTTAAAGACCTTGGGGGGCGCCTGGGTGGCTTAGTGGGTTGAAGCCTCTGCCTTCGGCTGGGGTCGTGATCTCAGGGTCAGGGGATCGAGCCCCGCATCGGGCTCTCTGCTCAGCAGGGAGCCTGTTTCCTCCTCTCTCTGCCTGCTGCTCTGCCTGCTTGTGATCTCTGTCTGTCAAATGAATAAATGAAATCTTTTTAAAAATAAATAAATAAATAAATAAAGACCTTGGAAGCGGGCTCCTGCCGGAGGGGCCCCGGCTCCGAGGGGGCCGTGGGGCCGTGTGCGGGAGAGCTTGCTCAAATGCCGTCTTTTCCTTATTAGGTCGAGGCCGCCGATGGCCAGGAACCCTCCTGAGGGCACAGGCCCCATGCACGTGCCTTTTGGGCATGTTGTGGCCAACGAGAAGTGGCGCGGGTCGCAGCTCGCGCAGGGGATGCAAGGTCGGTGGGCTGCCTGTGCATAAGCCCTCTCCTAAGCTTTTTCAAAACGTGTTACCTACTGTCCTCACGGAACTCCTTTTTCTTTTTCTTGTCTAAGGGAAAATTAAAATCGTGTTTGAGGATGGCCTGGCACCGGTAGATTTTTACTTGTCAAGCAGATCTTGCATTCTTTATGTCACCGAAGCTGATTTGGTGGCAGGAAATGGCTACAGGAAGAGGCTTGTTCGGGTTAGAAATGTAAGTACTAAATGGAAGACACTGAAGCGTAAAATTGACTTCCATCCGCCCCCTTCTCCATCCTTTGGAATAATTTATACTCAATTATTGGCCGTTCGAAGCACTCTTGGACCGAGAACTTTCTTAAACTGAAGGTAGTTTTGTTGCAAAATGGTTTACTGTTTCGTTTTTTTCCTTCCTTTTAAAGTCTAGTAATCTTCAAGGGATTGTAATAGTTGAGAAAACACAGATGAGTGAACAATACTTCCCGGCCATACAGAAGTTTACAGTGCTGGACCTTGGGATGGTGTTGCTTCCAGTGGCCAGCCCAATGGAAGCGTCCAGCCTTATCACCCAGTTGGTAAGTACTGATTCCTACTCAAAGGCAGGAGCCCTGCCTTACAGACTCTCACCTGAGCTTTCTGGATCACTCCAGCTGCTGCTCTTGCTGTCGGTGCAATCCATCAGTCCTGTCTACAGTAGTCCTCACTTACCTGTGGTCAGCTGCGGTCCAAAGCAGATGATCCTTTATTTAGTTATGTACTTATTCGTGTATGAGAGAGTGCACAAGCAGGCAGAGGGGCAGAGGGAGAGAGAGAAACAGACTCAAGGCTGAGCAGGGAGCCCAATTTGGGGCTGTATCCCAGGACCCTGAGATCATGACCTGAGCCGAAGGCAGACAACCAGCTGAGCCACCCAGGTACCCCACAGATGATCCTTTTCTAGAAAACAAAAAACCTGATTCTCCAATCAGTCTTCACTTATTATTCATCTTCATTGTGCTTGAGAATTTCCTGAGGAACTTTAAAGATCAACGATACATGAGCCTTACCTCAGGCCAATTAAAAATCAGAATGTCGGGGCGCCTGGGTGGCTCAGTGGGTTAAAGCCTCTGCCTTTGGCTCAGGTCATGATCCCAGGGTCCTGGGATCGAGCCCCACATCGGCTCTCTGCTCAGCAGGGAGCCTGCTTCCTCCTCTCTCTCTGCCTGCTTCTCTGCCTACTTGTGATCTCTGTCAAATAAATAAATAAAATCTTTAAAAAAAAAAAATCAGAATGTCAGGGTAGGGCCTTAAGCATCAATCTGTGTTGTACTGTGGATTTTAAATTTCCCTTTTGATGTGTAACTAGGATTGAGAAGCACCCCATGTCGTTCATAGATTACTCTCTCCCTTCTCCACCTAATACCTTGCTTGTCTGGTCCTAACTTCTCCTGATGTAATGCTATCGACTACCTTCCTGTATGCACCACTAACTGAAAACTGGGTTTCTCCTTTTACAGGCAAGCTCTCTCCAGGTCCTGTACCAAACAGGTCCAGTTTAGTTTTAATGTAATCCCATACTGGGTGCCTGGGTGGCTCAGTCAGTTAAGCATCTGCCTTCCGATCAGGTCATGATCCCAGGGTCCTGAGATCCACTCCTGTATCGGGCTCCCTGCTCAGCGGGGAGTCTGCCCCTCCCTGCTACTTGTGCACACGTGCTTGGTCACTCTCTCTCACTCTCAAAAAAAAAAACTTAAAAAAAAATTTAATCCCATACAACTGAATCATTTTCTAGTGGGCCACAGGAACATGTTTGAATTCCTCAGAGTATGTTTGCATTGCTTTATTCTAAGCATTCTGAAAATACAAGTTTTAATCAGATTTTCTCATAGTCCTTTGTGTACTCATACGGTTCCTCTTTCAATAATTTTGCTGTTATGTGAAAAATTATATTCATGGAGGGGTGCCTGGGTGACTCAGTGGATTAAGCCTCTGCCTTCGGCTCGGGTCATGATCTCGGGGTCCTGGGATCGAGCCCCACATCGGGCTCTCTGCTCAGCGGGGAGCCTGCTTCCCCACCTCTCTCTCTGTCTCTTTGGCTACTTGTGATCTCCTCTCTCTCATTCTATCAAATAAATAAATAATTAATTTAAAAAAATTATATTCATGGTATATGAAAACATTTGTAGTTGGTAAGTCAAGCTGGACCAAATGGAAAAGGATAACTAAATTTCTGTAAATTTTTAAGAGAACTGCCAGTCCTCTAGAGGGCGCTCACGTGCTTTCCCTTTACTATTGGTTTAGGTTCAAGAACAAACCAAAGAGCCCAGTAAGAACCCTTTCCTCAGTAAGAAACGGGGTCAGATCCCTGAGCTATCCCTCCTTCGAACTGTGCAACAGATCCCAGGAGTTGGAAAAGTTAAAGCCCCCCTTCTCCTTCAGAAGTTCCCAAGTATCCAACAGCTAAGTAATGCTTCTGTCCGAGAACTGGAGCCAGTCGTGGGACAAGCAGCAGCACAGCACATTCAAGCCTTCTTCACGCAGCCCAGCTGACAACTCTTCTCACAGCTTGGACCGCAAGCTACTGGATCATGTTCAGTTTTCATATTTAAAATTGGAGAACAAAGACCTTCCTTTCACAGCATGTAATGAGTGACTGGGGTAAGGCATGCACGGAAGCTGCCAATTACCCTGTCTTGCTCTCTGGGTATGGGCATTTAAGTTGGTGGGCTCCAAATAGCACGGCCCTCGTGCTGCTAGTGGAAGAGGAGGCGTGGAGGGCACTCCTGGTCGGCTCTACTGAGCATGTGACTCTTGATCTTGGGGTTGTGAGCCCCACTTTGGGGGTACCAATTACTTAAAAAAAAAAAACCACAATCTTAAAAAACAAAAAACAAAAAACACACACACACAAAAACAGGGACCCCAGGGTGATGCAGTTGGTTGAGTGTCCAATTCTTGGTTTCGACTCAGCTCATGATCTCAAGCTTGAGCCCCTCACTGGGCTCCATGTTCAGCATGGAGTCCGCTTGGGATTCTCCCTCTCCCTTTCTCTCAAAATAGATAAATAAATCTAAAAACAAAAACAAAGTCTTTAAGAGAGAGTGAGAATGAGCCCATGGGGATCTTCCTGAGAGAGTTTACTAATGGACTCTCAAATTCAGCAAAAAGCTGGCCTGGGCAGATTGACTAGTGTCTATCATGGAAAGGTCTAATCAGATCAGGAGGTAGATGTGACCTTCTAAAGGAAACAGACCTACAATGAAGCGCTGTGCTGTGTACCATAAACTCCTTGTTCCTGGTGGCAGAGCCAGTGTTCTTCCAACATGGTCTTAATATTGCTTGCTGTTTTAAGGGTGTTGCCAGTGTAAATAAACAATTGTACTGGCTTTTCTTCCTGCCTCCCTCCCTCCCTTCCTGGTAGCTGCACAGTTTGTTCTTAGTCACTGAGCATGCCTTCTGAACACAGCCTGGAGTTTGGAGTTCCCTTTTAAAGGTAAAAAGCCAGCGTATACGCAGGAGGAAAAGAATGTGTTTGGCAGCATATAGCCCAACAGGAGGTAGATCTGTAGGAAAATGGCAGGGCAGACGCATTCACAGAGGAGAGCCCGGGGTGGGGATGAAAGGGTACAATCGGCTGCTCAAAAAAGACATGCACTTAGCCACTCTGAGCAACAGAATGGAGGTTCCTCAACAAGTTGAAAATAGAGCTACCCAGCAATCGCACTACTGGGCATTTACCCCAAAGATACAAATGTAGTGATCCGAAGGGGCACCTGTACCCCAATGTTTATAGCAGCAACGTCCACAATCGCCAAACTATGGAAAGACCCCAGATGTCTATCAACAGATGAATGGATAAAGAAGAGGAGGTATATTAAAAAAAAAAAAAAGAAGAGGAGGTATATATACATAATGGAATACTACTCAGCCGTTAAAAAAATGAAATCTTGCCATTTACAACAACATGGATAGAACTAGAGTATTATGCTAAGTGAAATATGTCAATCAGAGAATTGTATGATCTCATTAGTGTGTGGAATTTAAGAAACAAAACAGGATCACAGAGGAAGAGGAAAAAAAAATCAAATAGGGAGACAAACCATAACAGACTCTTAATCATAGGAAACAGGGTTGCTGGAGGAGAGGGGGTGGAGGGATGGGGTGATAGACCCCAAGGGCATGTGATGTAACGAGCACTGGGTATCCTAGAAGACTGAGGAATCCCTGACCTTTACCTCTGAAACTAATACATTACATGTTAATTAACTGAATTTAAATTAAAAACAAATGCACTTAAAGATGCCACATTTTCAAAGATACTAAGATAACTTAAAACTTCTATAAGTCCTGTTTTGTGAAATGTTAGTCATAAAAACCAAAGCATTAGAACATTTTGTGCATTAGGGTAGAAACAATTTGAAAGAGGAGTGAAATAAGTGCAAAAAAGTAAAACAAAAACAAAAACAGAACATCAACACAGGCAAATGAATGTTTATTTAAATATTTATACAAAAATGTCCCTAACAGCAGTGGATACACTTCCCCCAAATGTGGTTGCTTCCCTTTTGATATTGCACACTAGAAAATATTTATGTTCTTGTTAATTCTCAAAAATAGAGTACAATGCTTTTTTTTTTTTTTTTTAAGCTATGTAACTTGTACTATGTCAACTGTGAATCTTACTAGAATCACAGCATCATCCAACTTATGGCAAGAGAAATTGACAGGTAAGAAAGTCACTTTAAAAAGTCAAATAGAGCTTTAAACTAGAATCATTTATATCTTACCTTATAAAATGTTTCTAACTCATCTTAAAGACTCTTAAGATATATAATTACGTATTTTCTACTTGAAACAAAAACGTTTTGAGTATCAAACAGCATATCGTCTACCTTGTAGATAGTGTCCTCATCTAACACTGCCACTGTGTTAGCAACTTGTAAATGACATCAGACTAGAAGCAACACGGCTCCTAAATTGTGTGTGGTTTTTTCGTTTTGTTTTGTTTTCATCTGGTAAGTTATGACAAATTTGGCACTAGACTTTATCTGGAAATAGCATTCATGTTATGTAGAAATAATCATAAAATCTTAACCTTTTAGGTTCATGAATTCCCCTTAGAAAGTAGCTCTTCGGAACACTTCTTAGTAATACTAACTTAATATAACTAAATCGTTACAGTCTCTTGAGCTGTCTTAATTGGGGGTCATGAATTCTGAATTAAGGAATGATCTATTACCCAAGGCTAGAAATGATTATAAGTAGGACCAACAGAGGTAACCCTATTTAATTCTGATAGTAACTACAAATTGTTACTGTAGCCGTTAAAAATAGCCCTATTTTCAACACCATCCTATTTACAATACTTTATATAATAAATAACTTGCAGCAACATGGTGACACTCCCCAGATTTCTCAAGGTTTCTTATTACTTTCGTTCACGAAGACCTACCAATCGTGAGTTTACCCAGTGAGAAAATGGGATTTGCGAATGTTGAGAAATTTCCCATCGTGGCACAAATATGAAGGCCTGGTCAGCACCGGAGACATCTGGGGCCTGGACGTTTTTTGTTTCCTCACATTAGTACAAAGAACTGTCGGAGTTGAGAAGGCTGAAGGGAGAGGGGAGCTTCTTCTTGACTTGAGGCCTCGCAACCCCAACTGATGGGAGGCACAAGGTGCTGGCCGACTTCTGTCTGTTCTTGTTGGTGCCCCAACTCAAAAAAGAAAGCTTCTTCGAGATTTTCTTGGTTTTATCAGTTTTATCATCATCATCTATGGCCAGGCAGATCATGGAGTAGGTTTTCTGCATTCCCACAGAGTATGTTGCACACTTACTATGCTGCACATGGGAAAGAAGAAAAATGGTGTTAGAAGTCCTCAGGATCATTGGTAAGTGATTGCAAGGTCTGAGGCTCACATTCTCCACTTACGACATCCTTTTAAAAATAAAGTTGATGGGACGCCTGGGTGGCTCAGTTGGTTAAGCAGCTGCCTTCGGCTCAGGTCATGATCCCAGCGTCCTGGGATCGAGTCCCACATCGGGCTCCTTGCTCCGCAGGGAGCCTGCTTCTCCCTCTGACTCTGCCTTCCACTCTGTCTGCCTGTGCTCGCTCTCGCTCGCTCTCTCTCTGACAAATAAATAAATCTTAAAAAAAAATAAAATAAAATAAAATAAAAATAAAGTTGATAAAATTCTGGAACTCAGGTGATGTAATGCTTACATAGAATTAGGTTCTTGGGGCAGCTGTGTGGCTCAGTGGGTTAAAGCCTCTGCCTTCGGCTCAGGTCATGATCCCAAGGTCCTGGGATTGAGCCCCATATCGGGCTCTCTGCTCAGCAGGGAGCCTGCTTTCCTCTCTCTCTCTGCCTGCCTCTCTGCCTACTTGTGATCTCTGTCAAATAAATAAATAAATAGATAGATAGATAGATAGATAGATAAATAAATAAAACTTTTTAAAAATAGTAATAATTAGGTTCTTAAAAACAAAGCTTTTAGGGAATAGGCTCATTTTAGGCTAGGGACCACTACTCACTTTTTAAGGTAATAATTCTATTTGTAAAAGTAACATTCATGCTCAAGAATATGAAAATACATATACTGAACAGTAGGTGTCCCTTGTACCTTGATTTCCAGACCTTTCCCCTGAAGTAACCATGATTTCTGTTCAGAACTTTCTCATCTTCCCCAGCTGAAACTCTGTGCCCAGTAAGCACTATTATTAACTTTTAAAAGATTGTGGGGGGTTCAAATAGGAAACCTGCAGATCCTTTTTTTCTGGAACCTTCCATGTGGGTTATCCCCAGCTTCCAATGTTTGCCTAACACTGGAATTGCTTTGTTCACCAAATGTTTACCGAACATCTATTATGTTCCAGGCACCAAAACCAGGCCTTTAAATATACGTACCACGTATCTAAAGTGGCAGGGGACGATATTCGTAATAGAAATCAAGGAATTCGAGAGGTGGGACAATAAAGAAGGTGTATTCACTCTAAATTGTCCCTTTGGAGGCTGGCTCCTTTGGATGAAGATGCCCCTTCCTTTTCTATAAAACCGCCATTTACTCCCACCATACTCTACAGGACAGGCATGTGCACTCCCATTAAAAACAATAATAAACGGTCCTGAGTGTAGATTTCATGCCTGCAAACATCTTTCAATCTTCACCTGCTCAAAGTCCATTATGCATCTTTATGAGCACTTCCTTACAAATACCCTCAATCCTCTCCCGTATTTCAACCAGCCCATGCCAAGTCTAATTAAAACTCCACCCTCTGCCTCCCCCCAGGCCCGCACCCAAAGGGCTGCACGTTACTGGGGGATATTTGCCAAGCCGACTGGCCTCCCTCGGAACTCCAACCCAGACCCCAAATCTGTATCAAGCACCTCTCTACCTGGCACTCCTAATGTTATCCTAGTAAATCCATTCCTTCTCTCCTGGATGTCTCTCGAAGCCCCACACATGTCCTCCTGATAGCACTGTGCTCTGCTTTCCCTATGTCCCCCTCCCAGCTCACACCCCCGTGTCTGTCCCCTTCCTGCCATTGCCATTCCCTTTTTTTCTTGTCCTCAAGCACCATGCTCCCCACTACCCATTCTCCAAATATTCCTGAGGCACTCCTCCGACTCACTGCAATAGGGAGCCCGGCTCTCTTCCCATTTTGTACAAACGAGGAAACAATTCTACTAGGGAGAGTATTAACTTGCTGAAGGACACACAGCTTAGTTCCCAGAAGGCAGGGCCCAATTCTCAGCCTGGGGTCTCTCAGTTATATCAGCAGAATTCCAAATGTGCTCCATGGAGGAGTACCCACCGCAATCCAAAGTGTGGAGTAGCAGATAAGCCATTCAGCCAGGACCCTGGGCTTTATTCTCAGTTTCGTTTGCAGCAAAGGTCCAGCAGTTAAAATACTGCTCAGCTGCCACAGTCTAAGACCTCGCTGGGTGAAAACAACCTTATCATGGTTATTGTCACACCTCTCCTGAAGGACACATCCCATGGTAGGCACTCCCTTCCCATCTTCTGCGGCTCAGAGCCAGTCCCTGACACCCAAGGTCACCATGGATAGTAAAGCCAGGATTCCTTTCCAGGCAGTCTGAGTCTAGAAAGTCTTGCTTTCTACCCCTACCTCAGCTCCTTCACAGGCCTGGCTGCTCACAGTTATTACAAGATAGAATAAGGTTTTCTCCTTGTAAAGCCACACCTTGTGCTGGGCAACACACACACACAGCCCTCTAGTGCTGAGTCCAGCTCTTTTACTTATCCTGCCTTTGGACAAATTTCTTTTTTTTTTTTTTAAAGATTTTATTTATTTATTCGACAGAGAGAGATTACAAGTAGGCAGAGAGGCAGGCAGAGAGAGAGGAGGAAGCAGGCTCCCTGCTGAGCAGAGAGCCCGATGCGGGACTCGATCCCAGGACCCTGAGATCATGACCTGAGCCGAAGGTAGCGGCTTAACCCACTGAGCCACCCAGGCGCCCCAAATTTCTTTTGTTTTTGGTTGGAACCCTGATCCCCTGCCCACCAATTCCATACATTCTGCCCCTAAGAATTCCATTTCTCAATGATCCCTTCCGCCTAGATGCTCCGGGAGTCCAACTTCATCTTCTTTAGCTTTTCAATGGAGCTAAAATTCACATACCTTAAAATTCACCACCTTAATACTACTCTGTGGTTTTGAGTCTATTCTGAGTTGTGCAAACACCACCACCACCTAATTTCAAAACAGTTCCTTCCCCTCCAAAAACAAACCCTGAACTCATCAGCAGTGACCCCCTACCCAATTCCCTGACCCCAAGCCCCTGGCAACCACTACTCTACGTTATGCTTCTGTGGATTAGCCTGTTCTGGACATTTCTTATCAAAGCACTCATACGATCCATTCCCTCTCTCATCAGAGTTCTGATTCCATCTCTCCATGAAAAGTGTCTTTTTGTCCTGCTGCCAAATACAACGAACACAACTCTACCTCTTAACTGTACTCTACACAACCAACCATTTTCCCTCGGCAGGATTTTCTTCTCTCGATTCCAGAAGCTTCTTTCTATCCCCTCTCTCTGAATGCCACTCCGCAACTTCCTTTGTGCCTATTTCTCCTCCAACTTACCTCCAGATGCTTGTGGTGTCTCAAGGTTGAGTCCTTGACCTTCAGCCCCTTGTGGGTAACATCATTTACTCTCTTCACAGTTTTAAATAGCATCTCTGTGTTGGTGAGTCTCTGATATTTATTTCTAGCTCTGACTTCTCCCTTGAACTGAAGATGTGGACATCCAGCTGCCTACTGCACACCACATCTAGATGTCTCTAGCATCACATAAGATACTCATGGTACAAGTGTTTCCTCTCTCCTCTCCCTCCCTCACTCGCTCCTGGCCTCTTCCCCGTCATTACGAAAAATGGTGCCTTGGTTCAAGCCCAAGCTTGGGGAGTCATTTTTCTCTCCACTGTGTTTTTTACACAAATCATTTAGAAATCCCTATAGACCCCTCTCTACCTTGGCCGTCACCCACCCTAATGGAAGCTGCTCTATCCAGCTCCCGCTGCCACCATCCAGCCAGTCTCACCAGGCAACACGTGAGACATCCTTCTGAACCAAGCATCCCCTTCTCCAGAGGCTCCACGGCTTCCGAGCTCCCAGAGCTCCCACGGCTGCCAGCGAGGCCCTGCCTCCGTCCCACTGCATTTCCTGCCGCTCCCTCCCTGTCGCCCTGTTCCAGCTCAAAGGACTCTTTCAGGTCCTCCGGCAGAAGCTTCTTCCTGCTCCAGGGACTCTTTGCACCTGTTGGTCTCCCCCCGCCACCCCAGGATGCTCCCCAGAGTGCCTCCTTAGATGGCGGGATGGTCCCTATCACCTGTGTCTCGGCACAAGCCCTCTCTAGAGGAGCCTTTCCTACCTCTGGACATTCTGTCACATGGCATGCTGTATTTTCAGAATCACGACTGGCAGGGACAGCATCCAACCAGCTCGGCCATAGCGCTGACCCCAAGGGAGGGCCTGACACACATGGGATGCTCTGTCACTATCTGCTGAATGACTACTGTCATGAAGGGAAGTATCTAAGGTCCATAAGGAACCGCGACCAAGTGTGGAAGGGGACATGCAAAATGATCATCCCTCCTGGGGAGAAAAAAGGGTCTAACTGTGCACATGAACTTGCACAGGCACCAGGCACTTCCCGAGATCTCCCAGGGAACAGCTAACGCTGTCTCTGCTGTGTGGACAGGGGCTTCCGCATGTCATCTCAAGCCCTTCTCTACCACTTCAGTATTTTTAATTTTTTTTTCTTTTTGGACTGTGAGTACGTATGACTTTTGCAATAAAAAAAAGAACTTAATCAGGCAGTGCCTGGGTGTGTCAGTTGGTTGAGTATCTGACTCTTGGTTTTCACTCAGGTCATGATCCCAGGTCAGGAGATCAAGCCCCGCATCTGGCTCATGCTCAGTGGGGAGTCTGCTTGAGATTCTCTACCTCTCCCTCACACATGCTCTCCCTCTCTCAAATAAATCAATCTTTAGGGGTGCCTGAGTGGCTCAGTGGGTTAAGCGTCTACCTTCAGTTCAGGTCATGATCCTGGGGTCCTGGGGTCCTGCATCGGGCTCCCTGTTCAGCAGGCAATCTGCTTCTCCCTCTGCCCCTCCCCCATGCCCATGCTTGTGTGCGCGCTCTCTCTTTCACTTTCTCAAATCAAGTCTTTTTTAATAAATAAATAAAATATTTTTTAAAAAAACTTAATCAGAAAAATAAATCAGCTGGTTCCTTCATCTACAGCATTTTTTACAAAGTTTTTCAATGATCTCTGGGCTAACATGAGCACGTTCCAACAAGGACACTGTCACCTTCCTCTTGGTCTAGACAAGTAGTATAGAAAATGGACTGCTGGTCAACCCCCTGGCCCAGTGTCAGGAGTCCAGTGGTCAGATCACCAACACAGGTAGGAGGCGCAGGGCCAAGCACACCCCTGGGGCTAGGCTCAGGCCAGCCTCGCCCTGCATGGCTGTTTTTCCCACCAGGATATCAGCACTCACCATAGAGGAGGTGAAGTCCAGCAGGCTCACGACCTTCATGTCCACGCCATCCTGGCCACAGGCCTTCAGCAGCCTCATGACCTCGCTCACTGTCAGCCACTTGCAATCCACGTCTTGAATGGAAACGATATAATCCCCTTCCTTGGCCCCTGCCAGCTACAAACGGAGGATTTACAGGAAGGTCAGTGTTCCGTTCATTCTCATCCCTGGATCAGTTCCCAAGTACACAAACAAAATCCACAGCGTGCGTGAATCCTTTGCTCTCTAAACAGGTAGCACATGCGAGAGGCCTTTCACATAGTCAGACCTTTCACACAAAGAAACCCTAAATCCATTCACACACCCAGCTAGACTGGGTTGGCCAGCACTTTTGGCATGTGATTGGTCTGACCTGCGAGCTCTGCTCCCAGTCTAGAGAGGCGCATGCTTACCGCAGCTGAGCAGTGAGGATCCAGGAAGTGGACTTGAACGGGGGAGTTTCCTCTCAAGGTGAACCCCAAATCCCCTTCTTCTGCAGTGAAGTGAATGCTTCGAGGAGGTGTCCATCTCTTGTTAGCCGAAAACACTGACAGGGGGCCCTTTGGAACAGAGCATCATTAGGTAAGTGAAGGCTGAATTGGGCACTAGAAAGCTATCGGAAATGTCACCCTGTCATCCTCCCAGATGTCACTCGGCCTTGTTCAGAGACCAGTGACATCATCAGGGATAATACGTGCTACAGCAGTCATCCAAGGATATTAACTGCCATTTTCTCTAAAATAGTCAATATATTTTCTAGAAAATGTTTATTTTAAAAAACATATTTTTATTTATTTGACGAGAGAGAGAGCAAAAGCAGAGAGAGTGGGAGAGGGAGAAGCAGGCTCTCCATTGGGTGGAGAGCACAACTCTGGGCTCAATCCCAGGACCCTGGGATCATGACCTGAGCTGAAGGCAGACACTTAACCCACTGAGCCACCTGGGTGCCCCAAGAAAATGTTCTTTAAAAAAATCATCTTAGGGGCGTCTGGGTGGCTCAGTTGGTTGAGTGTTCAACTCTTGATTTCAGCTCAGGTCATGAGTTCATGGTCTTGGGATTGAGTCCCATGTCAGGCTCTACACTCACCATGGGTCTGTTTATCCCTCTCCCTCTATTTCTCTCCCTGCTCCTATGCATACACTCTCTCTTCTCTCTCGAATGAATAAAACCTTGGGGCGCATGGGTGGCTCAGGTCATGATCTCAGCGTCTTGGGATTGAGCCCCACATCGAGCTCCCTGCTTGGCGGTGAGCCTGCTTCACCTTCTCCCTCTGTGGCTCCCCCTGTTTGTGCTCTCTTGCCCTCTCAAATAAATAAATAAATAAATAAATAAATAAAATCTTTTGAAAAATCATCTCGATGAAAATTGTATAAAATCTCTAATTTAAAAAGTCTAATGTTATCGGGCCACCTGAGTAACTCAGTCTGACTCTTCATCTCTTGGCTCAGGTCTTGATCTCAAAATCATGTGTTGGGCTCCACAATGGGCATGGAGCCTACTTTAAAAAAAATAAAAATCTAGAATGGCCTCCGCCTTTGGCTCAGGTCATGATCTCAGGGTCCTGGAATCAAGTCCCACATCGGGCTCTCGGCTCAGTGGGAAACCTGCTTCCTCCTCCTCTCTCTCTCTCTGTCTGCCTCTGTGCCTATTTGTGATCTCTCTCTGTCAAATAAATAAATAAAATCTTTTTTTAAAAATCTAAAAATAGTCTTTTATATACTTGCAATTTATATGAGATGTCCCCTTGGGTCACTAGGAAAAAGCACTCAACATACCAGCTTCTGGAAGAAGTCTGTCACTGTCACCTTGGAGAACTGCGGCAATATGATTTCAACCTCTTGCTCAGTTTTAGCTGGAAAAAAATATTAAAAGGGAGAGGGTAAATGTTTCTGTAACTGAAAGTGATCCTTGAAAACCCCAGGTCTAGGGCTTCTTGCTGAAGGGAAGAGAAGAAGACCTTTCTCCTGGTCTCTTGGCCTTCCTCTTGGTATAGACAAGTAGTATAGAAGATGGACTGCTGGTCAACCCCCTGGCCCAGGGTCACCTGTACGTTCCATCTGGGCACCTACCATGAGCCGTACCTTGCTCTGGGGCTGGGACAGAGTAGTGACAATCAGACACAGCCCCCGCCTTCAAGGAGAGTATGTATATTCTAGCGGACTTTCTTTGGCACTCATGAAACCCAACTGAAAAGTCACCTACATTTCAAGTGTGGCTATCACAGGAGGAAGTATCGTGTCTCTCACTCAGCACACCGTCCTGGGTAAGATGAGCTTCCCATCTTATCATTCATGTGTGACATGAGGATTTTAGCAGGATGTCAGTTTGCCAAGTTGTGTCCACTGAGAGCTTTAATCTCCACCATCCTATTCACGGGAGGCTCAAGCCCACCCTTACCACGAGGCTAGTCAGCTCCTAATATAGGATCCCCAAGCAAGCTAAGTATACAAGAAGAGCAGTATAAAAAGAAAATCTGAGGAAGAAGCCTGGTTGTGACAAGGTAGAACACAGCTCTCTACTTACAGGAGCCCTGTGGCTTCGTACAAGCTGCCTGACAGTGTTAGGCGCAAACCAGGTGCCCATCCATTACCAGAGTAGTCTGGACAGCCTCATCAGGAGCCACATTCCCCTCCTCTATGGAGGTCGTGTCTCACCTCGTGGCCACAGAGCACACTGTATGGGCAAAGGGGCCAAGGAGAGGGCCAGTATCCATGAAAGGGGATCACGGAGTGCCATTCCTGCCTTCACTTACCAGCTTGGTCACCCGGTGCAAAGAATATGGTTTCCCTAAACCTTTACTGTGTCATCTTTAAGATGAGGGCAATCCTAGTCCCCTATAGAACTGGAGTGAGAGTTGAATGAGATTCTGTATACATAGGGTGCTTACTATTGTGCTTGGCAGACCTCAAATGCTCAGTAGGTATCAGCCAGCATTACCACAGACAAGCCCAGGGCGCCATCTTGAGCAGGGCTGTCTCTAGTCCCTGGAAACTGAGGTGGAACTTCAGAGACAGAGGTGTAGGAAGTGGGGTGGAAGGAGCTATGGACAAAGGGGGTTACCTTGATTGGGCCACCCCCCCTTCCCTAGTCATTCCTTAACTGTGAAGTCGCCTCTCAGAGAGGCCCCTCAACTCCTGCCTCCTGGGACAGAACCCGCAGTCCCCTCCCCAATCCTGATCACCTCCATCTTCCCAAAGCCAGGACGTAATTAACGTCTTGGAAATGCCTAGAAAGAGCTGGTGGTGCATGATGTCACTTACACGTGAAATGTGAGACAGTCAAGCTCATAGAAGCAGAAAGCAGAATGGTGCAGTGACAATGGGGGTAGGGAATGAGGCAATGTTGGTCAAAGGTACAAAGGTTCAGTTGTGCAAGATGAAGGAGTTCTAGAGATCCAACACACAGCACGGTGACTACAGTTAACAATACTATATTGTCTATTTGAAATTGCCAAGAGGACAGATCTCAAGTGTTCTCGCCACACACATGCACACATGATAAACACGGGTTTGAAGGATTCTCACTGCCAAGGTAAAGATTTACCCACATCCCCCAGTTCCACTCTCTTCGTGGAAAATTGACTTTTCATTTCATAATAAAAGTAAGGTTTGTCCTAAAAAAAGAAAGAAGGGAAATGTTGGTGCTGAAGGAAGGAGAGAATGGGAAAGGGCAGACATAGGGGAAGGGATAAGGAAGTGTTTGGCTCTAAAACCACGGGGGGGGGGGTGTAGGTGGGAGGGTGTGGGGGGAGGTGGGGGAATGGAGTGGGGATAAGGCTGACACAGCAGAACACATTCCCAGAGGCAGACACAATCCGGGGGTGGGGGGGGGGGGAGCGTAGCAAAAGCATCAAGGCCAAGGTAGCTTCTGAGGTCTCCTGACTAGAGGTGACGGCCAGAGCCCCAGGGAGGTTATGAGACTTTAAGGAAGGGCATCTAGGAGGAGGCAAACCAGCCAAAGTAGACCTCCGACAACGCCAGGGGCAACAACAGTCAGCAAAGAGGGTGCTGAGGGAGGCGGGGACAGAAACAAGGCAGCAGAGCACCCTGACACAGGGGGTCGGTCACAGGCTACCAGGAGGTCACCAAGAACAAAGACCATAAAGAAATCCCTGCACCGAGTGAGCAGAGAGGTAACTCAGGGTCTGGCCAAGCCTTCCCAGAGGAGCGGACCAAGGCTGCGCCCCCAGAGTAACGGGGACGTCCTCTGCACCCGCCACAGGCTCCCAGGTCACTCACAGACGATGTCGGGAGCTTCGATCAAGTCCAGCAGGTCATCGTCCTCCCGGAGCTGCGCATCCTTAAGCTGGGAGCGCCGGTGCGCGGCGGACAGCACCTCCTGCAGCACCTCGATGTTACGAAGCTTCTTACACAGGCTGGCCTCCCTCACGGACTCCTCGTGAAGTGCCACAGCTCGGCGCACGTGCGACTTGCCTGCCCCCAGAAAACGGACCCTACGTGACACGGTGCCCCCATCTCGGGCAGCGCAAGTCCCTCGGGGTGAGCCCAGGTGCCCAAGGACCAGCCCAGAGGGGTGGACCCTCTCCTTCCCAAAGGATCTGCCTGAACAGCCTAAGTCCCTCTTAAATCCATGTGAGACAGGCTCACTCAGGTCTATAAAGCGTTCATTCGGCAAATAGTTACCCACTGTTCTGGGCACTAGAGGTGAAGCAATGAACAAAAACTAGCCTCTGTCGCCAGGGAGTTTATGTGCTGGTGTTGAAGACAGATCATTAACAAGCTAAGAAATCGGTCATGGATCAGGGTGTAAGATTGGGAGAGAAATAAAGCAGGGCAGGTAGCAGATCTAGCAAAAGAAGACTAGGAACAGAAAGTTGCTCTTTTAATGATGGGCGATCCAGGAAGGACTTCTTGAAGTTAACTTTTGAGCAGAGCCCTGAAGGAGGTAAGGGAGCAGTCACAAGGATATCTGACAGAAGGGCACTCCTGAAAGATGGAACAGCAAGTGCAAAGGCCCCGGAGCTGTACTCCTGTACAAGCAGGAGTATGCTTGTACATTCCAGGGTTACAAGGAGCTTGGGGCTGGAGCCAGAGGGAGTGAGGCCTGGAATGAGGCCAGAGAGGAGCAGGAGCCAGACATGTCATCCACCTTACAAATGTAGGGTGACAGCTTCTGTCCCTACTTTGGGTGAGATGGGAGCCCATTAAGATGTGAGCAGAAGACTGATGTGACATGACCCATGGGAACTAAGTAGGAAGGTATAAAGAGGAAAGCAGGGGACCAGTTACGAGCCATGTGACCACTCTGGGCCTGTTTCCTTAACTGCAAAATGGGGATCATATTATGTGTATCTCATAGGGTTGTGTGAGACTGAGGCAGTCAACATGTGTTAGGTAAGCACTGCGTGCATGTGGCTTAGTCCAGGAGGTAGGTAAGTAGTAGTTGGATATGGGACGTGTTGTCTAGGTACAGTCAACAGGATTTGCCCATCACGTGTGGGGTGAGAAAGAAGGCTGAAGGCTGGAGACTCCTGGGTTCCTGGCCTATACACCCCTAGGCTGGAGTTGCCATCAGTGAGAAGGGGAAGTACATGGGGGTTAGGGAGCAGGTCTGGTTAGTAGAGGAATTTAGACTCATACATGGGAAGAGATACGCTCTCTGACCCTGGCAGAAACCAAACTACCCATCACCAGTTCTTAGGTGTGACAGAAGAAAATTAATGAACGTGCCCTTCCACATTTGGATGACCAAGGGCCATTCCCTGAACCATGAGGGCATGGGAAGGCTGCCATAGCTCTGGCTCCACTCTGGGAGGCCCAGGCCCTCAGAGAACCTGCGAGAACACAGACCCAGGGGCCTGCCGAGGCTGCAGACCATGCCCCACGGTTTCTGATCCAGAATGGTCGGATGACCCAGGATGCCCTGCTTTCCGGGCCCTGCCCTGGGGACCTGTCTGGGGCGGTCTGTGAGCAGGACCAGCTGGGCATGGAATGGGGCCCACAGAGGGAAGGAGCAGAACAGCCCAGGCGTACCCAGCTGTCGGCGCTGGTGGATGTTCTTCAACGTAGCCAAGGGTGTCAGTCCTTCCGGCATGTGGTCGTAGAGCTGGGACAGGCACTTCTCCTGATGGTCCTCATCAGCTCCCGGCTTCACTGCAGTGAGAGCCACATGGTAAATCCCTTCTTGTGGATATGACCACAGACTCGAGATGGTGCTGCGGACCCTCAGAGAAGTCTCTTTCAACCTCCTCTAGTTACCTTTCTTCTCCACTTTTATAAGGCACTTGGGATACTAGGTCTCCTTTTAGCCCCTGGACACACCCCTGGCCATCTAGCTCATAAGTCTTAGCACTCAGGGACAGGCGCACCCTAGAGGCTCCTGCTTTGGCTCTAAGCCCCCATTCTACCTCTTCCAACTTACCCACCTCACGGAACCTCCTAGCACGGCCCAGCCTCAAGCCTCTGGTGGCCTCCATGCCTGCACCCATCCTCCCTGGCACACGGGACATGTGTTTGCTCTGGCTGTCCTTTTCTTCCTTGTTCAGCTGCAAAAGTGCTCCTCAGACTTCAAGGTCCAACTCAAATATCACCGCCTCTGAGAAGCCTTCCGTGACTACACCAAAGGAGTCCAACTGCTGCCCCATGTGTGTTGTTACCATAATTGCCAAGTGGTTTATGTGACTTGTCCCGTATATCAGACTATGCAGTAATACTAGCAGTAGGCATCTACCACTTTCCGGGAGCCCACAAGATACAAGACGCTATTTAGCTTTGCATACAGACATGTAATTTTCACAAGAGCCCTATGAGATGGGTTCTCTTCATGCCCCCATTTGATAGATGAGAAAACCAAGGCCCAGAAAATTAGGTAACTTGCCCGAGATCACACAGCTAGTAAATGGCAGAGCTGTGTTATGAACCCGGGTAGTGTGGCTCCAGAACTTGCCCATTTCATTACTGTGGGACGACCTTGATTAGAGCTCACGACAAGAGTCCCACCTGACCTCAGATCAGAACCAAGACTAGAGTGAGGAGAACAAGATCCTCACCTCGGGATGAAAATTTAAGAGCACCAAACACTCAACAGTCAGGAGACAGGATAGTTTAATACAATTTTCTAAATACCAAAATGTAAGCTTAAAAGATGCATGATGAACAGACATCAAAATTCCCCTTTGCTTCAGGCTCCAATGTGGGCCCGCACAGCACTGCTACTGATCTGTGGTCTTTATTTAAAATTTGGAGCACCATGGATTTTTTTTTGTTTGTTTGTTTAGTTTTGATTCATTTTAAATATCATATCCAAACGTTATCTTGAATGCTGAGTTTGGGGGCATCCCCTTAGATTCAGTGCCTAGGTGAATACCTCACAACTTCTGACCCTGGTCCAAGCCCTGGTCTTAACGCCAGGGGAGAGGTCACCGCCTTGGAGCTGTTTGCTCCAACCTGGGCAGAATTACACTCCCCTTCTTCCTCCACAGCAGGAATGGAGAACCCCTAAATCATGTAAGCATCTCCAGGTTAAGACAGTGCTCATTCAGCATAGAATGTTCTAGAAGCATGACCCTGACCAAAGCCCCAGCGCCTCCAGGCCCACAAGCCTTACACTGGTGGTCGATGAGAAGTGTGGCCGCAAAGTAGTGGGCCAGGGCTCCGTAGTGGTGTGCCTTCACGCAGGCCAAGCTGGCCCAGGAATAGGGGATGTTCTCCTTCACCGGTGCCTGGCTCATGGCGGTGTGCAGCTGCCGATAGACCTCCCCTACCTGCAACGGAAGGAATGCTGGGAAGGGGGAGCCTGCCCCAGGGGTGCTCATGCACCCAGGCTGCAGAAAAAGAGCCCTTTCTTCTATGGAGGGGCCCTGCAGGTGCCTGCTCCAGAATCTGGGAGCAGCTCCAACGCTTCCTAGTTCTTCCAGCATCAGAATTCACAGGAAGCTCAGGCAACTGTCACGATACTGGATTTTCGGCTAAGCTGCAGATGGAATCAGTGATCCGTATCGGAAACGCCACAGCTTGCCAAGAAAATGCAGGCTCACGCTCGGTCCAGGGCAGGCACGCTGCCCAGGTCACGGGCAAACTGCCATAGGGAGCACGGGCAAACTGCCATAGGGAGCCCCCACTGCTTCCAGGGGCCCACATCGACACATCCCGCCCACCCCCCGGAAGTCACGGGACCTCGGAGGGCTCACCTTGGCAGCCTCCTGAGCCACCTTCACCAGCACGAAGAACTCATTCCGGATCCCAGGAAGGCAGATTTTCTCAAACACATTTTCTTGGGCTTGTGCAAGCATCATTTTGACCAGCACGCTGAGCATGGCAGGACTCATGTCGTAACTCGGAGTATGAGTGAATGTCTCTTTCAGGTAATTTAAAACCCCTACAATCGGAAATTTTTTTTTTCACATTAGACAGGGGTCGTATCGATTTCACCATGCTGCTCAAAAGCAAGAAGGAGAGACAGAAAAATAAAGAATGTGTTCTGGAACGTTGTGAAAAATCTGATTCTCAGTTACCGTAAGATCCAACAATTCCCTTCTTGGGTATACTCCCCGAAGAACTGAAAGCAGATGGAAATGATGGAAACCGATACTCGTGCACCCACATTCACAACAGCATGAGTCATAACAGCCAAAAGGTAGAAGCCAACCCAAATGTCCATCAACGTACGCTTAAACAAAACGTGTTGCGTACATACAACAGAATATTTTTCAGGCTTAAGAAGGAAGGAGATTCTGACACATGCTAAAACATGGACGCGGAGGTTACGCAAAGTGAAATACACCAGTCACATGGGCAAATGTATGATTCTGGGAGACGAGGTATCCGGAAGAGTCAAATTCAAGGAGACGAAAAAGGAGCATGGTAGTTGCCAGGGGCAGGGGGAAGGAAGGAATATAGAGTGTTTCATGGGTACAGAGTTTCAGTCTGAAGATTGTATTTAGTTATTTATTTGAGACAAAGAGCAAGAAAGAGAGAGCGCGTGAGTGCGTAGGAGGTCGAGAAGCAGAGGGAGAGAATCTCAGACTCCACACTGAGCACAGAGCCCAACACAGGGCTCGATCCCATGACCCTGAGCTGATATGAAGAGTCGGACGCTCACCCACCATGCCCCCCCAGGGACCCCCACAGTCTCAGTCCGGGCAGATGACTAAGTTTGGGTGATAGAGAATTGCCCAGCACCGTGAATGTTCTTAATCCCAGTAAAGTGAACACTTGAAATCGGTTACAGACGGTCATTTTCTTTCGTGCATTTTAACAAAATTAAAAAAAAAAAAAAAGATTCTTTTCTAAAATATTTACCTCCATATCAAGCGAGAAAACCAGCCTGCTCCCTATTTACTGCCATCTCACCTGGGCCCCTGTGAGGCCTTCCGTACATGACCAGGCATTTAATGGAGGTGAGAGCAGGAAGCAGGCAGGGTGAGGGAAGGGCTCTCTGAGGGACACGTTCCCACCTAACACCTGAGTCAGGATGGAATTCAGGGCTTTCCCCCAGGCCCTCAGGGAAGACCAACCCAGCCACTCCAGTGGAAATTTTCCTGCTGTGCCCCTTAGCTGACTTCTTTATGTTAGGAAAGTAACTGTCACAGGGCTGACGATCAACCAGAGGCTGAAATAAAATCTCTAACATGAATCCCATCTGACTGGTTCCTCTGGTTTTGTTGCAAAGCCCCAGATGCCCCATGGACAGATGGCAGTGGCTGTGGGCTATTTGCTCCCCTCTGGGGTTTGCTCCCCCCACTGCTCTTATGCTTCATGTTGTCTGTGCTGCTGTCATCTTAGAGATGGGTCTCCAAACACACTTGCTTTAGGTTCCTCGGGAAGAAAAAGAATGTACAGTGAAAGAAATCCACTGCCACAGGGGATCTTAGCATGCTGCTTTATTCCAAGGGATCTTTTTTTTTTTTTTTTTTTAAAGATTTTATTTCTCTATTTGTCAGAGAGAGAGAGAGGGGGGAGCAGAAAGCAGAGGGAGGAGCAGGCTCTCTGCTGAGCAGGGAGTCCGATGCGGGACTCAATCCCAGGACTCTGGGATCATGACCTGAGCCGAAGGCGGAGGCTTACCAGACTGAGCCCCCCAGGTGCAACCCAAGAATCAGTCATTTTAACACAAGCAATTTCACGATCAGTCAAAATGACACAGCTAGGGTTCTTCATGGCCTTGCAGAGCAGAGGGATGAGAACCGGCACAGAAAGGAATGCAGTGTGAAGTCCACTAGGGGTATTGTCCTGTGGTCTGTGCCATGTGCCCGCTTTCCCCCACCACTCCTCACAGCAACTCTGCCAGCCACAGGCCCTGCTGCAGGAGAACAATGCAGGACCCTCAGATACCCCAGAGCCATACACACCACTACACCCAGCCCGGGGCGGGGGAGGGGGGCTCCAGTCCTCTCATAGGTTGCTGCTAAGTGTCACTTGACAAAAGGCTGGGCGGAGAGCTTCAGGCAGGCAAGTTTGCAGGAGCACAACAGAAACACACAAACCCTACCGTGCAGGGTCCCTCAGCCACACCCAGACCAAAGCATCAGGGCTTGAGCCCTTAAGCAATTCTCTCGGTGGTAAGATATACCAGCACTTGAAACCCGCCTGGCCCTTACAGGACTTGGGTCTTGGGGAAGCCGGGGCCTTGGGGAAGGCCCACAGACCCTCTTCCGCTGCAGTACCCAGAACCCCCCTGGTGGGGCCAGGATGCTATCCCGGCAGCCTTCCTGGAGACACACCTGCGGCTCTCTGAAAGGCGTCCACTGCACCCTCTAGACCAGCCTGGGTCCGCCGATTGCACCGGGTCCCGATCTGAGTGTAGAGGGCTCCAATATTAAACAGAATGCTGGCCTTCTCCAGTAGCAGGTTCTGCTGGCTAACCGGAACCCCGGTGAACGAGTCGTACCTATTTAAAGGAAATAGGTTTTGAGAACATGAATTATTTGGCTGGTGAAGGCCACTTTGGGGAGAAAGCAGACAAAATTCATTTCCTGAATGATAAAAGGCAAGGGTACACATGTAATGAAGCTTTCATTTTCAAGCAAGCCAATGGGCTTATCACCACCTCATGCTAAAGGAAGGCTTCTCAACCAACACGTCCTTCCAAAAGTGAATGGACAAACAAACTGCAGCAAAACCATACAGTGAAATACCATGTAGCAATAAAAAGAAATGAATTATCGAGCTGTGAGAAGACATGCAGGAAACTTAAATGCATGGAATATCTCAGTGAAGGAAGCCAATCTGAAAAAGTCTACATACTTTATGATTCCAACTATCTGGCATTCTGGAAAAGGCAAAACAATGGAGACACAAAGAATCAGTAGATGCCAGGGTTGAGGGGCGGGGGAGGGCTGAAGAGGCAGAGCGGAGGACTGTAGGGCAGTGAGACTCCCCCATGTGATCCTGTAACATGGAAATGTGTCCTTACACATGGTCAAAACCCAGGAAGTGGGGCACCTGGGTGGCTCATTGGGTTAAGCCACTGCCTTCGGCTCAGGTCATGATCCCAGAGTCCTGGGATCGAGTCCCGCATCGGGCTCTCTGCTCAGCGGGGAGCCTGCTTCCTCCTCTCTCTCTCTGCCTGCCTCTCTGCCTACTTGTGATCTCTCTCTGTCAAATAAATAAATACATTCTTAAAAAAAAAAAAAAAAAAAAAAAAAAAAACCAGGAAGTGCCTACCACCAGGAGTGAGACCCAACGTCAACTATGGACTTTGGGTGATAATGTGGGAAAATATATGGAAAATCTATTAATTTTGCTGTGAGCCTAAAACTGTTCTAAAAAATAAGGTGTATTAGAAATATGTCTTCTTAGGTGCCTGCGTGGTTCAGTCCGTTGAATGTCTACCTTCAGCTTCAGGTCATGATCCTAGAGACCTGGGATCGGGCCCTGCATTGGGCTCCATGCTTGGTGGGGAGCCTGCTTCTCCCTCTGCTTGCTGTTTTCCTTGCTTGTGCCCTCTCGCTCTCTCTCGATCTCTGACAAATAAATAAATAAAATCTTAAAAAAAAAAAAAAAAAAAAGCCTTCTCTTAGGGCATCTGGATGGCTCAGTTGATTAAGTGTCTGATTCTTGATTTCAACTTGGGTCATGATCTTCGGGTTGTGAGATGGAGCCCCAAGCCAGGCTCCCTGCTAGAGGTGGAACCTGCTTAAGATTCCCTTTCTCCCTCTGCCCTCCACCCCACTCTCCCACTCCAAAATCCGTGTGTGTGTGTGTGTGTGTGTGTGTCCTCCCCTAAATGAAACACAGCAAATAGGAACCCCCCACTGTTCTTCCTCAAGTCTAAAAGACTCAGGATCTGTTTTAAAGTTCACCCGTCAACCAGGAGGCAGACGTGGAGATTCATCCTAATTCGACACTAAGGAGAAACCACCTTTACCCTTTTGCTCGGAGTAGGCAGGTAAGGCATCTATAGCAAAAGTCTTGCACCTATTCTTTCAAAAGGACAGCATTCATAGCCACCAGCAGTGATGTAATGCAGCTTGAATACGACCCAAGGCTCTTGGATTTGACTCTCCTTTCTCCCGTGCTAAGGACCCTCAGGGAAGAGGTACGGCATCTCCAAAGCATTTAAAGAGCACTAACCGGGGCGCCTGGGTGGCTCAGTGGGTTAAGCCGCTGCCTTCGGCTCAGGTCATGATCTCAGGGTCCTGGGATTGAGTCCCACATCGGGCTCTCTGCTCAGCAGGGAGCCTGCTTCCCTCTCTCTCTCTCTGCCTCTCTGCCTACTTGTGATCTTTCTCTGTCAAATAAATAAATAAAATCTTTAAAAATAAATAAATAAATAAATAAAGAGCACTAACCTTCGAAAATACCAACTCTGGAGAAGAATCAAATGCTCTGCTTAACATCTACTTTTTTGCTGCCTTTGTCACTGGGACAAAACCCAACTCCCACTGCCCCCACCCCCGACCCGTTCCATCTGGGACAAGAATCTTTGTTCTTGTTAATTCCACCTCAGAGCCCCCATGTTTCCCCAACAAGGAAGTGAACACACACAAAAAAACTGCCTCTTCTCCTCGGCTCCCTTGATCCGAGAAGCAAGAAGCCACAGTCTGTTGGAGACTTCTCCCCTTGGATCCCCGTCATACGTAAACACGCGTTGATCTAGGCCCTCCTGGAGAAACGGGACCGCTTGAAAGAGAGGGCAAGGGATGCAGAGGAGGGCAGCAGCGGGGGTGGGGTGGGGGGGCCGGCCTGGGTCACCTACCATGTAAACAAGATCCCCATCTGTCGGGTGGGTGGGAAGAACCGGCTCTCCACAAACCCCAGCTGGATGAAATAGCTCATGAGCAGTTCGACCCCAGCCTCATCCCGGCTGGGCGTCCGGCAAGCCTGGAGGGAAAGGGAACGGGGGTGGGGGGGGGGCGGATGAGGACCCAGCGCACGGCCACCCCAGGTGTCACACGCACTATGCCTACAGAGCCTGGGCCCCTGCTGCTGCTACCCTGAGCATGAGGCATGGGGGAAGGGGCTGGGGCAGGCTCAGGAGTCCCAGACTCCAGCCCCAGATGTGCCGAGGGCGTGTCTGCCCCCCCCACCCCCCATGGTGGCCAGGTTTTAAGGATGGTTTTGAAAGTGCCTCCCTATCACCTCCAACCACCTGTGATTCTGTAATAGGACTTTCTGAAGTCCTAGCAAACTCTGGCGGCCACCCTCCCCTCCCTTCCACTCCCCTCCCCTCCCCACTGCACACAACACCTCACCTGTCTCAGATCCATCAAATCTGCTATTTCATCTTCATACAGGTAGCTGTCCTCACTGTAATGCTCCAGGATAAAATCCTGCAAGCAAAAAGAGATGAGATCCTATAAGGCATCAGTGCAAACCATAAACAGGTCAAACAGGAATGTCTAATGTGCCCCCCCTTCCCTGATTTAAAAATACATGTAGAATTCATACAACCAGATTACATGCTACAGTGACTTTCCTGGTGGTGGGATTTATTTTCTGAACCACATGCACATTTAAAAATGTTCCTTTTGTTGCTTCAATTAAAAGGAAAGTGGAAGTTGTTTTGTTCTTATTTTAAAACACGTTTGTAGGGGGGCCTGGCTGGCTCAGTTGGTGGAGCACCCAACCTTGATCTTGGGGTCATGAGTTCAAGCCCCATCTTGGGCATGGAGCCTACTTATAAGTAAATAAATAAAATAGGGGTGCATGGGTAGCTCAGTCGATTTAAGTGTCTGCCTTCGGCTCCAGTCATGATCTCAGGGTCTTGGGATGGAGCGCCACATCGGGCACCCTGCTTGGCAGGAAACCTGCCTCTCCCTCTGCCTGCTGCTCTGCCTACTTGTGCTCTTTCAAATAAATAAAATTTCTTAAATAAATAAAATACAATGTCTTTACGTCACACCCAAGTGACTGTAAGTGACAATACATTGAACAATTCTGGCAAACATCCCAGACGCTCCGGGGCGCTGACGTTCATCCTATGGGCTGCCTTCAGTACCTGGGCACAGGGCCTTCCCGGAAAAGGAAACCCATGTTTGGAGACTGTTGTATGGCTACTTCCCTCAGGGTCTGCGATGAGAACCTTTGTGAGAGCAGCTTTGGGCATTTCCACAAAGGAAGCACCTGAATGAGACCCCCTAACTGGGTCTCCAGTCCAGCGTTTGACGACTCAATGAGCTCATTCAGGCATACGGCACACACTTGCCATGTCCGGGCACTGTTCGTAGAGCCTGGGCTCCATCAGTGAACAAAACAAAGTTTTCCCCCATGGAGCTTCTATTCTCACAAGGCAGCTCAGAAAGTTAAGTGATAGGCACAACAAATAAGTAAATTAGGGGTGCTTGGGTGGCTCAGCCACTAAGCACCTGCCTTGGGCTTAGGTCATGATCTCAGGGTCCTGGGATGGAGCCCCACGTTGGGCTCCCTGCTCGACGGGGAGGCCTGCTTCTCCCACTGCTCCTGCTCTGTCTCTCTCAAATAAATAAATAAATAAATAAAACTTTACAAAAATAAATATTTTTAAAAAATAAGAAAATTACATCATATACTAGAAAATGTCAAGTATGACGGGGGAAAAAACAAAAATAAAAATAGTATAAGGGGCATCAAGTGGCTTCTTGGCTAGCATCTGCCTTACATGCTGGCTCTCCCTGGCTACCAGAAAGTGGAGGACAGACATGTTCAACTGTTTTCTCAGGGGTCTGTTAGAAGATTCTCATTACATGTTTTCTACACTAAAACCCCTCCTGCTTTTTGTATGTTCAGTGCATACACACACACACACACACACACACACACACGCATACATGCTCATATACCCTCGTCTTATAAAAACGGGGTTCTATTGAATATACACATTTGCTGAGCTTCTTTTTTTAAGATTTTATTTATTTGACAGAGAGACACAGCGAGAGAGAGAACACAAGCAGGGGGAGTGGGAGAGAGAGAAGCAGGCTTCCTGCCAAGTAGGAAGCCTGATGTAGGGCTCAATCCCAGGACCCTGGGACTATGACCTGAGCCGAAGGCAGACGCTAAACCGACTGAGCCACCGAGGTGCCCTTTGCTGTGTTTTTCTTTTTGAATTTGCAATGTAGCAAACATTTTCTTATGCCACAAAATAAAACATGACTTTAAGAAAACTTTTTTAAAAGATTTATTTTAGAGAAAAAGAGAGAGTGCACAAGCAGGGAGGGGAAGGTGCAAGGGGGAGGGAGACTCTCCAGCAGACTCCCCACTGAGTGCAGAGCCCGACCCGGGGCTCAGTCCCACCACCTGAGCCAAATTCAAGAGTCAGACGCTTAACCAACTGAGCCCCCCAACCTCTGCTCTATAACGTGACTTTTAACGATTATGTAATCCTCCAATGTAATGCGTGTACAACTCATTTACTAAACAAATACATCGAGCGCCCACTTTGTGCCAGCTGATATGTACCATGATATTCTTTTAAAAAAAAAAAAAATATTTTATTTATTTATTTGAGGGAGAGTGAGTGAGAGAGAGCATGAGAGAGGAGGTGGTCAGAAGGAGAAGCAGACTCCCCAAGGAGCTGGGAGCCCAATGCAGGACTCGATCCTGGAAGTCCGGGATCATGACCTGAGCTGAAGGCAGTTGCTCAACCAACTGAGCCACCCAGGCGCCCTGTACCATGATATTCTTAACCTCTTCTTGCTAGATACTGAAGTCACTTGTATGTTTCTGGGATCAGAGATAAAAATGACGACAGTCCGCCACATGGACACCTCTGTTTACCTCCTCAGCACACATTTTGAGATGACTCACTGGGCCCCAGGATATGCAAAGTTCCTTCTATTTTTCAATTTGGTCATTTTTACCCAATTTTTCCTTTCATTTTATGATGCTATCACAGATTTTCTTTACGACTTTAAAGTGCTAATGTTTGGAATCAGCTCCTCTACAAATATAAGGACCATCTGTAAAATCTGAAATGATCTTCCACTGTAATTGTATTAGTGAGGTTAAATCCCAGTGAAAATGATCTGGAGGGCAAAGTTCGTCTAAGGCATCTACGATGACATCCCTGAAAGCATGTTAGGGGTCACCACTCAAGAGATGCACAGGGATGAGAGAAACTGCCTCCTTTCCAGGACAGCACGTTGTTCTGTCAACTCCTGCTGTGGACACTGGCTAAAATTTTCTTAAAATCAGGAGACATATTACACTCAAAGTAAGTTTAAAAAAAACTTTATGTTAACCTCATAAAAGTCAAAGAGAATTTTCCTAAATTCTGAATACATTCCTAGGCTAGATTAAACATAAATATGTTTAAATATTAAATATGTTATCCTAAGTAGTACAATAAAAAATACCTAGCTGAGGACGCCTGGCTGGCTCAGTGGGTTAAAGCGTCTGCCTTCGGCTCAGATCATTGATCCCAGAGTCCTGGGATCGAGCCCCACATTGGGCTCTCTATTCAGCAGGGAGCCTGCTTCCCCCTCTCTCTATCTGCCTGCCTCTCTAACTACTTGATCTCTGTCTGTCAAATAAATAAATAAAATCTTAAAAAAAAAAATCTAGCTGAAACCTACTATAAACATCAAGGATAAGACAAGGACTACATAATATAATTCTATTATATGACATAATTCTGAAGTTCTCTAGCCAACAAATTAAGACAAATATTAGAAAGAAGCAAAAATAATATATATGTGTAAATATATATATATATATACACATATATATTACAAAATAACGGCGTATTTACAAAACCCAGAGCATCGACTGAAAAACTAATAAAATAATAGAAATTCAGTGAAATGGCCACAAAGTTAATAGAAATAATTCAACAGTCTTTGCTTCTTTTTAATTTCTTTTTTTTTTTTTTTTTTTTAAGATTTTATTTACTTGACAGAAAAACACAGCCAGAGAGGGAACTCAAGCAGGGGGAACAGGAGAGGGAGAAGCAGGCCTCCCGAGGAGCAGGGAGCCCAATGCAGGGCTTGATCCCGGGACCCTGGGATCATGACCCAAGCTGAAGGCAGACGCGTAACAACTGAGCCACCCAGGTGTCCCAATAGTCCTCCCTTCCTATATAAGCCATAACCAGTTAGAAAAATATAACAGGGAAACAATAAATTCCCAATTGTACCCCCTCAACAAAAGTATAATATGCCGAGGGATAAAATTAATTGAATTCACTAAGCAGTTAGGTATTGAACTTTACGGAAAGACTTAAGTTATTTCATTCTTTCATGTATGCGCTAAGGCATTTTTTAATAATTTCAAGTATAGTCAACATACAGTGTTATATTAGCTTCAGGTGTACAATATAGTGATTCGACAACTTTATGCGTTACTCAGTGCTCACCAATGAGTGTGCTCTTAATCCCCCTCACCTGTTTCATTCACCCCCCACCAACTCCACCCCACCCCATCCCACCCCAGGAACCCGCAGTTTGTTCTCTATAGTTAAGAGTCTGGTTTTTTGGCTTGTCTCTTTTTTCTTTCTTTCATTTGTCTTGTTTCTTAAATTCCACAAAGGAGTGAAATCATATGGTATTTATGTTTCTCTGACTGACTTATTTCACTCAGCATTATACTCTCTAGATCCAACCCTATGTGTTATAAATGGGAAGCATGAGATCACTTTTTTAATAAGACAGACATGGTCCCTGCCCCGTATAAAATCTGCTATTTGTTGACATATCAATAATTAGAAATACTATGTTCATAGATGAAAACGTGCAATATGGCAATCTTCTCCTACATAAGCTAGGAATCTAATGAAATTTCAATCAAAACCCAAAAGTACTACTTTGGGGAAACCTGACAAAATATGGAAGTAAAAATGTGGGAGAAAAGTCAGAACATGTGGAAAAGCATGGTCATAAAGAAGGCTTGCTCTAATCGCTATTAGAACACATAGGGATGGGGCGCCTGGGTGGCTCAGTGGGTTAAAGCCTCTGCCTTCGGCTCAGGTCGTGATCCCAGCGTTCTGGGATCGAGGCCCACATCGGGCTCTCTGCTCTGTGGGGAGCCTGCTTCCTCCTCTCTCTCTGACTACCTCTCTGCCTACTTGTGATCTCTGTCTGTCAAATAAATAAAATCTTGAAAAAAAAAAAAAAAAAAAAAAGAACACATAGGGATTAAACAGTGAGCAATGGATAGACAATGAAACCAGCCATGGATCCGAAACAGATGGCAGCGGACTCAAGAATCAAGTGTACAACAAAAGCCAGCATTCCAGAGAGGAGGGAAAGGCTTGAGCACCCAGCAGGTCTATACAGGAGGAAGGTGGCACCCACAGATGTGAATTTAAGGAAAGGGCTAACACAGTGGTATGGGCAGGGTTAAGGGAAACCACAGGGATGGTGCAGAACCTCCAGGGCCATTAGAATCCCAGGTCAAGAAGGAAATGAGCTTTGAAAATCTGGAGAGAGGGCTACCTGAGGTGGGCAACGAAGCCACCAGGCCCTTTCCTCAGGAATGCAAACGGAAGCCAGCTGAGCCGCCTGCAGAGTAGATGTCCCAACCTCCCGTCCTCCTAGCCCCTCCAGCCTGTGGTGGCCTCCATGGCACAGAGCAGGATGGAGGAGGGGGGCTGGGGGTAGGGGCACAGGGGTCACAGAGGGAAGTGGACACCAGCCAGCACCACAATGGCTTCTTTACACGGAGCTCACGGGGAACTGGCCACCCATTTGGTGAAAATAAAAAGTGATGGCCTTATACCTCATTGTTTACCCCCAAAAGTAATTCCAGATAGATTAAAGATCTGAGGCAAAAACATATGAAACAAGACAACTGGGAGAAACAGTAGCAAAATATTTATGCCATCTTGGTGTGCAGGGTGCCTTTCTGAACATGTCCTCGAGACACAACTATAAAGGGATGGACCAGTAGATTCAACAACAAAATATCTTAGTGGCAAAAATATATATATTTTATATATATATATATATGATATATATAAATATATGAAAATATATATGGTATCATATATAAATATATAAAAATATATATCTGATAACTTTTAAAGTGCTTGTGTAACAAGTTAAATTAGAGGGAGAATGCACTGAGAGAAATATTTGCGATATATATAACCAAGGAACCAAGGGTTATTATCCTTCATATGTAAACGAAATCCTGTAAGAAGTAAGAGCAAAACTCTGGAAAAGCAGACAGAGGGCAGAAAGTCATTTCAAAATCAGGCAAAAGCAGTAGAAGGCCAAGAAACATACACAAGAATGTATCCAACTCTAGTACTGATCAGAGAAATGCAAAACATAGTAGGCGATTATCTTGCCTGATTTTACAAAAATCAGAAAGATCTCATTAAAACATCCAAATGGGGAATGAAAGCCAGGGTAACACAAGGTGCGGGAGGGTAAACAGTCACACACAGCGGCTAGGAAAGAAGGCGGGACTCCTTCTGGTGGTAAGTAGGTTGTGTCTATCTTCCACCCACCAAATCCACATCTAGAAACTGATCCAAAGAGAATGCTGGGCGGAGTGTGCAGATGTTCACTGGTGGGCTGGGGACAACAGCAAGCATCTGGAAGCTGCTGAAAGACTGAGACAGCCTGGGTGGCTCAGTGCGTTAAGCCTCTGCCTTTGGCTCAGGTCATGATCTCAGGGTCTTGGGATCAAGTCCCACATGGGGGGAGGGGGGGGGTCTCTGCTCAGCAGGGAGCCTGCTTCCCACCCCTGCCCGCCCCCCCCCGGCCGCCCGCCTGCCTCTCTGCCTACTTGTGATCTCTCTGTCAAATAAATAAATAACTCTTAAAAAAAAAACAAAAACAAGAATGAGATTAACAGCCACGTGGTTCAGCACCTACTGCAAGCAGACACCTCACGAAGCCCTAAGGAGGGGAGGAGGGGAAGAGCCACACAGCCTCATAAGTCAGGTCCCTGAGAGAGAAGGAGCCCCAGTGTCCAAAGATTAAGCGCTGAGCAGGTCACTGAGCTCAGGGGGAGGTGGGTGGGGCTGGGAGAGATCTTTCCCTGTCTTGGCATTTTTCCAAATGTTTTTCAATCCTGTTCTTAATCTAAAAAAATAAATGAAGCTGTATTTGGGGGAGGAGGGGAGAGGAGGGAAGGAGAAGCAGGCTCCCCGCTGAGCAGGCAGCAGGGAATGGGGTCCTGGGGCTGGATCCTAGGCCCAAAAGATCTTGACCTGAGCCAAAGGCAGGTGGCTTAACCGACTGAGCCACCCAGGTGCCTCCTGACGGTGCCTTTTAATGAGGTCATTGGAAAGCTCATTTGTTTAAAAATAGAACCAAATCACAATGGGAAGCTTTGCTGACCACGAAGTGTCACAGAGATACACATGGTGGCGAGCAAGACAAGCCGCACCTGGAGCTGTGCTCAGGCCGAGCAACTCCAGCAGCACCTGCCTGGAACTCTCCAGCACACACGAGGACGAGGGGGGGGGGGGTATTGGGAAACAGAATGTCCCCAGATGTGCTCATTTTCCTATGACTGACATTTGAAGAGTCCCTTTTAGGCTAAAATGACATGGTTGGAAGCCTCAGCTAAAGAGCACTTGGCCATGCCCGCAACATGTGATTTTTTTTTTTTTTCCCACTGAGTTTAATGTGGAATCCAGCACATGACTCGTTCGGATCCTTGCAGATGCCCAGAAAGCTCCAAGTTGCTCTAAGTCTCCCTTAACACGCCTGCATTCTTGCAGGCTTGGTGCCAAGCAACAAATGGAATCGTAAAGAAACCACTCAACAGGGACAACTGGGGGGCCCAATTGGTGGTCAGGTCATGACCCTGGAGTCCGAGGATCAAGTCCCACATAGGGCTCCCTGCTCAGTGGGGCATCTGTTGCTCCCCCTCCCTCTGCCTGCTGTTCCCCTGCTCTTGCTCTCTCTCTCTCTGACAAATAAATAAAATCAGAAAGAAAGAAAGAAAGAAAGAAAGAAAGAAAGAAAGAAAGAAAGAAAGAAAGAAAGAAAGAAAGAAGCCATTCCACAAAAGCACCTAAAGACATCTCCACAGTCACAAGGGCTGTCTTGAGTCTCACAGTTCTGGCAGCCTGGAAACAGCTGGCACAAAGCTGCAGCTCCTGGGTTGTTTTCTACCCAGAAAATCAAATCTCGTGTGATCCCGAGTCCTGTGAGACTACCAATGTCCCTTCTCAAACTCCAAAATAAACCCCAAATTGACAGGGACAGGGACCTAGATGTAAACAAGGCAGCAGTCCCTAAGTGAAAGAGCTTCTTCTGCCCACACTCATAGTCTCAGCTCCAGAAGGCAGGTCAAGGGCAGCAAGCTTTCAAGCACGAATCGACTGCTTTTAAAAGGACAGATTTTTTTTTTTTTAAGATTTATTTATTGAACAGAGAGAGATATCATAAATAGGCAGAGAGAGAGGAGGAAGCAGGCTCCCCACTGAGCAGAGAGCCCTATTCGGGGCTTGATCCCAGGACCCTGAGATCATGACCTGAGCCAAAGGCAGAGGCTTAACCCACTGAGCCACCCAGGCACCCCAAGGACAGATTTTATAGCACCCAACGTGCATATAATTTTTTTTCTTCTCTAAACTAGAAGTAGTCCAAGATGAGTCAACTAACAGGACCGCTATGAAAAGAAACATAATACTTGGAAGCATTTTTCAGGACACTGGGGCGTGCCCATGCTGGAAGGCTCAGGCAGGGGCTACCTCCCACCCCATGTCCCTTTTCTCCTCCTAATTGGACGCTAGAGGTGATTCACTAAAACTCAGAATGATAGGGCGCCTGGGTGCCCTTCACTCAGATGGTGAAGCGTCTCCCTCCAGCTCAGGTCATGATCCCAGGGTCCTGGGATGGAGCCCCCACATGGGGCTTCCCACTCAGCAGGGAGCCTGCTTCTCCCTCTGACCTTCCTCCCTGCTTGTGCTCTCACTTGCACTCTCTTCTCTCTCATATAAATGAATAAAATCTTAAAAAAAAAAAACCTGAATTTTTTAAAAAGAAGAGAGGATAAAAAACCAGAAAGAGAAGGGAGAGGAGGAGGGCGGGAGAGAGAGAAAAGAGGCTGGATCTCCAGGAATTCATGGAGGAAAAAAAAAAAAAACCAAACAAACTCCTAATTTCCAGCTTTTCAAGTATTTAAAGATAGTTAACCAACATGTTTGATTTATTGGGAAATATATCAAAAAGCAGAATGGATTGGTCTATCAATACAGGAATGCACAGACAGATAAAAAGATAACTAACAAAATGTTCGCAGCAGAATCTAGGTACTGAGTATATAGGGATTCACCGCAAAATCCTCTCAGTTTTTCTTGAAGTTTAGAAATTTTCATAGGGACGCCTGGGTGGCTCAGTTGGTTAAGCAGCTGCCTTCGGCTCAGGTCATGATCCCAGCGTCCTGGGATCGAGTCCCACATCGTGCTCCTTGCTCAGCGGGGAGCCTGCTTCTCCCTCTGCCTCTGCCTGCCTCTCTGTCTGCCTGTGCTCGCTCTCTCCCCCTCTCTCTCTGATAAATAAATAAAATCTTAAAAAAAGAAAAGAAAAGAAAAGAAATTTTCATAATAAAATGTCAGGGGAAAGAATTAGCAATTCTACCATAAACATGGCCTACACTGGTCACCAAATTTAAGAAAAAATTAAAATAGAGTGAAATTTTAAAATTCCAAAGCATGTCCTCCACGCACCATCTCTGGCTTGGCCTCCTGGGGAAGGAAGACCCAGGTTTCTAACTTGCCTTCTGGGGCCTGCACCTTGTAGGGACCAAAGACGGTGTGAGGTCACAGGAAGACAGACAAATTGTCTAGCTTACGGAACTCAACTGACACTCGCCCCACTGAGCCTAAGGCCACATGCAAGGGATACACAATTCCTAGTTTGTCTTTTTAAACAGTGAATCTAGTGTCCTGTGCTTTGAGATTTACCTTGAGAATGACAGAGAAGTCAACATCCTTGGTCTCCTTCAGGCCAAGAGGAATCAGCGGGACCGTAAATGCCTCCCTATAAGGAACACAGCAAGGTATGTGAACACTGGGATCCCAGCCGCTCTGCACCCAGCAGCCCCGCTCAGAGCACCCCCCACCTCCAGACGCCAATCCTGCACACACCACTTCAGGTTCCATGAAGATGCCTGTCTCTGCCTGTCACGTGCCTGTCTCTGTTCTAAGCCCAATCCCAGGGCCCTGTGACTTCTGGACTACAGAGCCTAACACAGGAGGCCTACCACCTTGACCCAGGTCTCAATTTCCACCATTCTTTGACTTCACTGAGGACCAACCATGGGGCAGGGTCTGGGTCTGGGGTGCGCACTGCTCCCCGACCTGGGCGTACCATAACCTCCCATCCCCACCCTCCTTCCCCCATTCCCCACCAGGGCAGGTCCCACCTCTCCTGTGCCCTCCAATCTGAGCCCTCGCAAGGCCTCCTCTGATGGGGGGGGTTATCCCCTTTGGTGCCCCAGCACCTGCACGGAGAAGAGCTTGAGGGCCAGGGCTCCTCCTAACACCTAAATGCCCCTAGCTCCAGCCCAGGGTCACACCCCGGCCAGCTACTTGCCCCCCCACACAGCTCCCACCCCAACTGACCACTCAGTTCCCCCAGAGATCACCCTGAGTCTACATTCTTAGGGGCAGGGGCAGGGCTAACAGGAAGTAAAGGGGGCTCAGGCTGTGTGTTTTGCAAACAGAGATTTAGCTCCCTGACCTGTAATAGGAGACCTCCTGGGGCTGCTCAGCCCAGCCAGGGAGAAGGCCAGGAATGCTGGGCAGGGGGAGTGGACAATGCAGCTGTAAGCCGAAACTGTCTCTGCGGCCGAAGGGAAAACCACGGGCTGCTCTAAAAGCAGGCGCCATCCATCCCTGGGTGTGCATGGCTTCCCCAAAGCCTGCAGGGGAAGCTGGGTGCTACTGGAAGGAGAGAGGAAGGACCGTGCCTCTCTCCTCTGGGCCCCAGCACCCTCCTGCCCTCACCCCACTGGGGGTGGAGACAAGGCCTGTTCTCCCCGTGACTGGGGAGAGCACCCAGGGCACCCCAGCCCCAACCCCACACTAACAAAACTCCATGACCTCCAGCCTCGTGTTTTCTCATCTGCCCCGCCCGACCTCTTCTTCCAGGCCTGCCTCACAGTAATGTTTAAAGATCCACCGTGCTTAGAAAGAAACCATCTGTTCTGAAAATAGGAAGAGGGCAGAGGCGAACCCAAGGCATCAGTACGAACCTGCACATCTCTCTCACCCCTCTCCCCGATGGCACAGGGGACCACCCGGGCAGTGAGGGCAACGCTGAAATCATGCGGGGCCCTTCGTGCCCGTCTCTGCAGGTGGGGCTCCCAGCAATCCAGAACAGCAAGTGGGAATATGAAATGTCCTACATTTATCAGCAAAGTTGGGCCCTGACTCGCTTACTCAAGGAACTTCGACCTCGGGGCAGAACAATGGCATTTAATACCACAGAGGAGACTGGGAGAAGCCTCTTACTGGGTGTTCTGATTCAGTGTTCAAAACCACACTGGGAGCCCATGGGTGAGCGAGCCAGGACACCTGGACGTCATAGAAGGAAGAGCAGAGGTTTCACATGCTGACACTTCCCCTCCAGCCCTGAAAAACACCCCACGGGCCATGCAGAGGCTTGGGGGCAATCAGGAAAAGCACATTCCAAAGGGGACTCTGGGTTCCCAAATGTCGTCCTTCTGTGAATCCACAGGACTGTTTACTGAGTTTCCCCTGGTGCTCACCTACCTTTTGAGAAATCTCACTTCCCTGCACAGAGCTTCTCGAAGTGATTTCACCTCCCTTTCAGAGGTAGCTCCCCTTGGGAAGACTTTCTGAGCTTTTCTGAAGGCCCCGCCTCAATATCGCTCTGGCACAAACTCCCCAGGAGAGGCTTCTGAGTTACTGTATTTGTTTCTCGAAGATGTAATGGGGCCCATTTTTGAAGTGTCTCCTCAGGGAACTCACCTGGGTCCCCTTAATCTTTGATGTCAAGGATCCCTGTCAAGCAGTTGGTGTGTTTTTTGTGTCCTATCCTCAGAACGACCCAGCCAAGCCCTAGGCACGGTGATGAAACTGACAGGGAAGGAGGGCAAGCAGTACGGACCCCCCCATCAGCAGGCTGACTCTCAGATCCAACCACAAGGGCATCTTCATGGCAAAGCTACGTGAGAGACACCATCTCTTCATCCAGACCCAGTCACACAGCTTTTCCCAAAAACTATGTCACAAGGTGGGTCCAAGGACAATTGGATGCCTTATCATCCAACTCCCCAGGTATTTCCAACAAACTCCATCTGTTCGCCCCTTGACTCTTACGCCATACTCAGTCCTCAAACTGGTCCATCCCTCTCATCCCAAAGCACTGCCCCCACTTACTCTGTGTTCTGGTAGACTCCCACTGAGATGTTGAGCCCCTCCAGCTCCTCCTTGAGCATCTGCAGGTCTGAATTCACGAAGCTCAGTTCCAGGCGCACCTGCTCTCGAACCTTCTGGTTTGTAGCTACTCTGTTAAAAGAGAAGGGGGAGAAAAGTGCCTTCAGCCAAGCTGCCCAGCTGCCGGGGGAGCAGACCTCCCAGGCCCCATAAGGAAGTTCTGAGGGTTCCCTTGCAGGTATGAGGACCAGAGGTGACCTGGTATCTCCAAAATGCTCAGCAACAGGCCCATCTTGAGCCACGCCTACCAGTAAAGGGACCTGGGATGTCGGTGATACACTGAGCTGCCAGACGTGAATCTTAAGACACCCCTACAAAGAATTAGCTTTAAGAAAAGAGGGAACTGCTCCCAGCCACCCCAAAAAGACCATCAATTATCCCCTTGAAAGGAAATGGGTAAGAAAACGGAGGAGGCGATAATGCTCCCAGCTCATTCTATGAGCTCTAGTCTTACCCTGACCCAGACCAGAGGAGGACATCACAAGAAAGCAAAAACAATAAACTGACATTCTTCATGAATATATATGCAAAAATCCTCAACAAAATATTAGCAAGCGGAAACCAGCAACATTTAACATAACTCGGATTACATACCACAACCAAGTGGGACTTATCCCAGGACTGCAAGGTTGGTTTAATATCCGAAAATCAATTACTGTAACATACTTTATTAATAGGATACAGGATAAAAAAAACACATAGTCCTCTCAACAGATACAAAAGAAACGTGGGATAAAGTCCAACATAGATTCATGATAAAAATTCTCAACAAGGGGCACCTGGGTGGCTCAGTGGGTTCAACCTCTGCCTTCGGCTCAGGTCATGATCTCAGGGTCCTGGGATCAAGCCCCATATCAGGCTCTCTGCTGGGCAGGGAGCCTGCTTCCCCTCCTCTCTCTCTGCCTGCCTTTCTGCCTACTTGTGATCTCTGTCTGTAAATAAATAAATAAAATCTTAAAAAAAAAAAAAAAGGCAAATAAATAAATAAAACCAAAATGAGATTAGACTAGTACTAGCAATGCTAGTAATACTAGTAATAAAAAAGAAACAATAGCAAGTATTGAGGAGGATGTAGAGAAACTGGAATTCACACACTGCTGAATGTAAATGACACAGCACTTTGGAAAACAGCTGGGTAGTTTCTAAAAATGTTAACTATCTGGGGCACCTCGGTGACTGTTGGTTAAAGGTCCAACTCCTGATTTCAGCTAAGGTCATGACCTCAGGGTCATGGGATTGAGCCCTGTGTTGGAGTCTGCGCTCAGTGGGGAGTCTGCTTGAGATTCTCCCTCTCCCTCCGCCGCTCCTACCACTCGCTCACTCTCTCTCAAATAAATAATCTTTTTAAAAAAAATTTAATAAAAATGTTACAGATATTATCATACAACTGAGTCATCTACTCCTAGGAATCTATGTGAGAGGAATGAAAACTTACATCCCAACAAAGACGTGTAGGTGATGTTTACAGTAGCATGACTCATAGAAGACACAAAAAGTGGGAAAAATCCAGATATCCATTAACTGGCAAATTGGATTAGTAAAATGAGATCCCTGGAATTGAATGGTGTAAGCAATATGAAGGTATGAACTTCACCTAAATCCTCAAAGCGGAAGTTCAGACACCTGCTGGAAGACTTTCCAGGTGCCCCCTCACTTTACGGATTAGGAATCAACGCAAAAGTAACACTGGCAAGAATAACCAAGTCTATAGGGCGCCTGGGTGGCTCAGTTGGTTAAGCAACTGCCTTAGGCTCAGATCATGATCCTAGAGTCCCGAGATTGAGTCCTGCATCAGGCTCCCTGCTCGGCGGAGAATCTGCTTCTCCCTCTGACCCTCCCCCTTCTCATGCTCTCTCTCTCAAATAAATAAAATCTAAAAGAAAAGAAAAAAGAATAACCAAGTCCTGAGCCAGGCCTTGAGGGCACAAGCCCATGAACCATCCTGTCAGTTCCTCAGTCATTCCTCGGACCAGCTACTAGAACTTCCTCCTTTCATGGATGAGGACATCTGAGGGTCATCAGCCAAGAGCTCCAGCCAGCCAGAGAAACAGTACCTGATCACATTCTCCACGCCAGCTGATGAAAATCCTGTCACCTGTCATGGGCTCACTTTGCTCACCGCCTATTCACCTTTTCCCCAGAAAGCAAAATACTAAAACACTTCCCCTACAGTCCGCCCTCTGCGCCGGGGCTCTCCTGGCCTTGCCACATATCTGAGCTCATCAATTTCTCCCCATGATGTGTTTATAGGTATACTCCCTCTTTTTGCTCTCCCCGGCCCATCACTGAACTCCTTCTCCTTGACCTACAAACTTAGGCTACGCCTCCTCAGAAAAAGCCATGCTTGATCCTGGCTGCAAATAGAAAGATACTTGCCCTTTTACTACTCGGTATGTCTTCACACATCTGGGCTTCCCAGCAGAGAAATGAAATATTGGAAGCTCAGTCTGGCAAATATCACTGGTTTGGGGATTTTGGTGGGGAGGGGAGGTAGCATGATTACCCGTAACAAATATATTTTATATTACAACACAGTATACACATACACATACATACTCCTAAAACAAAAGTCACACAAACCAAACTTGGTCGTGCATACAATACATCCCAACATATTTGATTCCATTCTAATAGCTTATTTTTTATTTTTTAAAAGATTCTCTTTATTTATTTGTCAGAGAGAGAACATGAGCACAAGCGGGGGGTGTAGCAGGCAGAGGGAGAGGGAGAAGCAGGCTCCCTGCTGAGCAAGGAGCCCAAAGTAGGACTCGATCCCAGGACCCCAGAATCATGACCTGAGCCGAAGGCAGATGTTCAATCAACTGAGCCACCCAAGCATCCCCCTCTTTTTTTTCTAATAGCTTTTTTTAAAAGAGTAATATTCGCAACTCTCCTATTCTGATTCTCTAACACCAACTGGGTGCCCAGCAATTCAATTCAATTAAACTCAATTCCCACAGGTTAAAGACTCAGTACCCCCAAGACTCCCCCCATGTCAGGGGCCAGTCACAAGGCTGGGGGGAAGCACCTCTACTTGCAATCAACCAGCTACAAATCAAGGTTCTCCCAACACCCTTCTATGGTAATTTGCCAGAAAGACTCAGAACACTCAGGAGATCACTTCACTTACTTTTACTGTAGTTTATTTATTTATTTTTTTTTTTTAAAGATTTTATTTATTTATTTGTCAGAGAGAGAGTGAGTGAGAGCGAGCATAGGCAGACAGAGTGGAAGGCAGAGGCAGAGGGAGAAGCAGGCTCCCTGCGGAGGGCAAGGAGCCCGATGTGGGACTCGATCCCAGGACGCTGGGATCATGACCTGAGCCGAAGGCAGCTGCTTAACCAACTGAGCCACCCAGGCGTCCCTACTGTAGTTTATTTAAAGGACACAACTTAAAGAGCAGTCAGCTGGAACAGACCCACAGGCTGAGGAGGGGGAGCGACTTCCCTGTTCTCTCCAGACACGCCACGCCCCCAACACCTCGATGTCTTCACCAACATGGAAGCTCCCAAAGCTCATTGTGAGGGGCTGCAGGCAGGCTGCCCTGTTTCACTATGTGGGCCCAATCGATAAAATCACTGGCCATTGGCAACTGAACTCCATCTTCAGCCCCCTCCCCAAAAGTCTAGGGGTGGTGCTATAAATTACAATTCTCTCACCAGGTTTGGTCTACCTGGTTAAAAGACCCATTTTGGGGGTGCCTGTGTGGCTCAGTGGGTTAAAGCCTCTGCAGTTGGCTCAAGTCATGATCCCAGGATCCTGGGATGGAACTCTGCATCAGGCTCTCTGCTCAGCAGGGAGCCTGCTCCCCCACCCCACCCCCCCGTCCGCCTGCCTCTCTGCCTACTTGTGATCTGTCTGTCAAATAAACAAATAAAATCTTTTTTTTTTTTTTTAAGATTTTATTTATTTATTTGACAGGCAGAGGCTTTAACCCACTGAGCCACCCAGGCACCCCTAAACAAATAAAATCTTAAAAAAAAAAAAATTAAATAGGGTCACCTGGGTGGTTCAGTGGGTTAAGCCTCTGCCTTTGGCTCGGATCATGATCCCAGGGTCCTGGGATCAAGCCCCGCCTCAGGCTCTCTGCTCACTGGGGAGCCTGCTTCCTCCTCTCTCTCTGCCTGCCTCTCTGTCTACTTGTGATCTCTCTCTGTCAAATAAATAAATAAAATCTTTAAAAAAAAAAAAATAAAAATAAAAGCTCCATTTTGAAGGTCCTGTTCCCCCATTAGCACACAGAAGACATGAGGTTCCAAGGGTTCTAGGAGCTCTGTGCAAGGAACCAGGCAGAGTCTTCACTTATTTTGAAATACAATATGCCCAACACAGGGCTCGAACTCACAATCCCGAGATCGAGTCTCACATTCTACCGACTGAGCCAGCCAGGGACCCCACAGATATTTATTTTTTATAACACCACAGCAACCCCATGAATTGATTTTGTTACACACTAACGGTCACAATCTGTTGCTTGTAAAATCTGCACAAATCTGTAAAATTCTCAGGTGTTTCTGAGAATGTGACTGATACACTAGCCGGTCACGTCCACAAGGACATGAGGAAAGAAACTGGGAAGAGCTTCTTCTTTGCAACTGGTCTGCCTTTGGTGGAACCGATGGATCTGATATGTGTGAGTCACAGTCCCTTCTTCATAGGGCCTGCCAGGAAGCTCCAAGACAAACTGCGGCCCGTGACTAACAAAGGATACAGAAGTTATGATGGAGAACATGAACTTTGCCTTCTATTTCATTCTCTTTCTCCTGGGAACTGGCATTGTCTTTTCCACATGGTGGGGGCTCAACAAATTTCAGTTGATGAAAAACAAATAGAGTAAAGACCACTTCTCTAGAAGCAATGGTGGGGGTGGGGGGGTCTGGTTCTCAGCAACAGAGTAGATCCAACTTAATTGTAACAATTTACACCCTAAGACCCTTGCCCAAATATCTGCAGAGCCTCTAAACAGGCCAATTGGATTTTTTCCACTTCTATATACCTATTTGCCACTTCTCTTCCCTCTTGACTTGGCAATTTGAGATTTAGGATTTGCAACAAATCAGCGAGCTGCTCTTTGGACATGGACCTCTGGGTGGGTCACTCTCGAAAAAGTTGTGGCCGGGGAAGGAAAGCGCAGAGTGGGCTTAAGGATCAGTCTCCACAATGCTAACCTTTGGGTATGAGGACGAATGGGAAACCAACCCCAGAGTGTAAGCTGCTTCTAGCACAGAGAATGATTTTTCAAAGACTCGCTGGTGAAAGGGGACAGGACTTCTCAAATAAGGTCAATCAATTGAGTATGACGTATGTGTCCAAGCGGAGGGAAGAGCCCAGGGTAACATATGAAAACAGAATCAGCTGGCCCAAATTAGGAATTAAAACCAGAGCCTCCGTCTCCTCAATACTGATGCTCTGCATCTGGGTGGCCTTTCCAGATGACAACAAATCACTTCTTTGGGCCTCCTTGGAAGAAGATGGCTTTCTTCTCACCTTCCCCTTGACTGCAAACCTCCTCCGAGAACCTTATGGCCCAGTAACTGAGGATAGAGCCAAAACAGTCCTTAAGGCCAAGCAGGAAGAAGCAGAAGGGTGTTTCAGCCAAGACTCCAACCTACGTTCTTCATGGCCTCCCTCTGGCCTGGACCTCCAAGGAATGAGAAGTCAAGAATGAGAAGGCGTCCCACTGACTCTATGAGTGATCAGCCCAACAAGCGTGAACAGGGACAGAAAGCTATATTCAATTATTTCCCGAGGGTACTGCTACACCCACACCTTCTTTCCCTGAATTTGGAGCTGCTGAGACCTTTTCCACCTGAAGTATGAGCTCCTACATGGGCGCCTGGGTGGCTCAGTGGGTTAAAGCCTCTGCCTTCAGCTCAGGTCATGATCCCAGGGTCCTGGGATCAAGCCCCGCCTCAGGCTCTCTACTCACTGGGGAGCCCGCTTCCCTTCCTCTCTATCTCTGCCTACCTCTCTGCCTACCTCTCTGCCTACTTGTGATTTTTCTCTTTCTGTCAAAAAATAAACAAAACCTTTATAAAAAAAAAAAAAATTAGCTTCTACGTGACTATGGCTTGCTTCTTTGCTTCAAGTCCAAAATTTCTTTAATGTCTGTGTTTTCTTTTAAAGATACAGGTGAATTTTGAATGCTGACCCATATAACTCCATCTGCTTTAGTGTAATTTTTTTTCCCAAGCCTTCCAGTAAAAGAGCTGTCCCTCCCCCCTTGCCCCCACCTTTAACAGCCACACTGAAGAGCATCAAAGACTTGTACCAGCTTCATAGACCTTACTGGAACAGTCTGACCTTAATCCATCTGACCCCAAATCCTGCAAGTACCACCTGGTGGCCTCCTGTGGCCACCAGCGAGGGCAGCAGATCAGCCGATCTGTCAGGACATCTGATCTCAGTGTAGCCAGGGTAGGAAGGCACGCCTCAAGGTTACTATGGGCCCCAAAGGCCAAGGGGACTCCCATACCTCACAGCACAGACATACACCAGCCTCTATAAGAACTGACCATGTGAGCAGCCACTAACCTCAAGTCACTCTTACTACAGTTGACACTACCCCTGTCGCCCCTGGCCCAGAACTTCATGACCCTCTGGCCCAGGGGATACAAACTCGAGGTCAAGGGAAAGCTTGTGCACTTGGTCCTCAGGGTGTTATTCCCAACCCCCCACCTCCCATTGAACTATGCACCAATATTTAAAATTTAACTATTGGAACATTCAAAAAAAAAAAAAAAAGGAAGAAAAAGGTCAGATCTTTCTCTTCTGCAAAAACAAAAACAAAAATAAAAATCTGCAGCCCTAGCAAACTCAGTCCTCCCCTCCATTTGAGGCACACGGCGGGCGGCCCCTCCAGAGAAAGCACATGCTCTGCACTTGGCCACTGTCCCCACCACTCTCTATTGCCTCATAGCACTAGGCCCAGCCCCTCTGGTCTTTCCCAAGCCCACTCAGCCCCTGTAAGCCTCACGGTGGGCCAGCCCTGCTCCAGCCCAGAAGGTACCAGTACAAGAGGGGAACCTGAGCCCAGAGACACTGAATGGCCGGCCCTTATGCAAAGGGCCAGTTAGTTAAAATGGAACATCATGGCAACATCCTTTAAATCTCACAAAGACCATCTCTGTTTCAGAGAAACAGCATCACATTTCCACCCCAGCTTTACTCAAGGGAGGGCAGGGTGCTGGGAAAAGAGAGAGAATAATGTCCTTGCTTAGCCTAGAAAAGTACGTTTAAAAAATATCAGATCTCTTTCCTGTCAAACTCCAGGAAGCTCATGGACTCTTGGCAGATCCGGCTCAGAGGAGGGGTACAAAGGGGTACACTGGGAGCAGATCTCAGGGTCCTGGGATCGAGCCCCGCCATCGGGCTCTCTGCTCTGCAGGGAGCCTGCTTCAGTGCCTGCCCAGCCCCCTACCAATGCAGGTAAGCACTGGGACCCCCACCCTCCTGCATCTGGGGGGACATCTTCCCAAATGCTCTTTTTTTTTTTTTTTTTAAAGATTTTATTTATTTATGTGAGAAAGAAAGACAGAGAGTATAAGGAGTAGCAGAGGGGAGGGATAGAGAATCTGAAGCAGATTCCACACTGAGCACACAAGCCCGAAGTGGGGCTTGATTCCATGACTGTGGGACCATGACTTGAGTCAAAACCAAGAGTCCGGGCGCCTGGGTGGCTCAGTGGGTTAAGCCGCTGCCTTCGGCTCAGGTCATGATCTCAGGGTCCTGGGATCGAGTCCCGCATCGGGCTCTCTGCTCAGCAGGGAGCCTGCTTCCATCTCTCTCTCTCTCTCTCTCTCTGCCTGCCTCTCCATCTACTTGTGATCTCTCTCTATCAAATAAATAAATAAAATCTTAAAAAAAAAAAACAAGAGTCCGATACTGAACCAACTGAGTCACCTAAGTGCCCCCCCTCCAAAACGCTCTATCTTTATCTGAGGGCCATGGAGGGACACCTAAGAACCTGAAGGCCGACAGGTGCACACACAGGACAGCAGCACCCAATTTATGACAGAAACTACCTCCTGGCAGCAGGGACAGCCACGTAATCAGCCGCCCAGCAACAACCACAGGCCCAGAGCCGGACTTGGCTGAACACTTTATTTGTTTTCGGGAAACCGTTGGTGCTGCCAGAGTGAGATTAATAAATACCTTTAGGGTTCTCTCTCACAACATTCTCCAGAAAGGACCACTTTGAACTTTGAGGTCACTGTGAAAATCATTAACAACCCCACCCCGCCCCCACGCTCCCAGCTTAATTACAACGGCCAGCCTGACAAAGAGCTTGAACACCGGGGCTCTGAGGGGGTTTGCCGCTGTCCTTAAAAGAGCAAGACAGACAAAACCACCCTGGTTCCTGCCTTAGAAATGCCAAGGCCCCTGGTCAGAGAGGAGCCCCCCCGACTGACCCGTTTCTAAGCCTACGCCACGCGGTCACATCTCCCTTTCATTGACGCCCTAGAAAACATCACCTCTGACATGACTGGACTTGTCTGCTGTGGATTAGGTCCCCCCACAGGAGATCAGGCATCGTGAAAGCACAGCCTGTAGCCTTCTCCTCTTGCACCACAAACAAGGCCTGCCACTTCCTAGGTGCTCAGCAAATTCATTCAGGGGCTGAACGAACCTCGCAATCCACGGCAATCCACTCTTGGGGAGTCCCTGAGGCAAGGCTGTCCGCCTGCCTCCTTAGCCACATCAAAGTCTCAACCAAAAACCGGCCACCACAAATCACACCAGAGAGGATGGAGGGGGTTGGCGCGGAAAAGGGGAACACATCTGCAGCCTTCCCAGCACAGCAAGCCCGGCTGGCCCCGGGCTGCCACTCCTAAAAACTGGGAGCCTCTCTCAAGCTACACCAGACCGTCCCCAGCTCCAGGCTTCTCTGGGGACAAGGACACTGCCAGACGTTTTATTTTATTTAAAGACTTTATTTATCCATTTGAGAGAGTGAGAGTGAATGAGGCTATGAGAGGGGAGAAGGTCAGAGGGAGAAGTAGACTCCCTGTGGAGCTGGGAGCCCGATGCGGGACTCGATCCTGAGACTCTGGGATCATGACCTGAGCTGAAGGCAGTTGCTCAACCAACTGAGCCACTCAGGCGCCCTACCAGACATTTTAAAAGGTGAAATGTTGTGGGGCACCTGGCTGGCTCAGGCGGTGGAGCATGTGACTCTTGATCATCAGGGTTGTGGGTCCGAGGCCCAAGTTGGGTGTAGAAATTACTTAAAAATAAGTAAGTAGGGGAACCTGGGTGGCTCAGTGGGTTAATCCTCTGCCTTCGGCTCGGGTCATGATCTCAGGGTCCTGGGATCAAGCCCTGCTTCGGGCTCTCTACTCTGCGGGGAGCCTGCTTCCTCCCTCTCTCTGCCTGCCCCTCTGCCTACTTGTAATCTCTGTCTGTCAAATAAATGAATAAAATCTTAAAAAAAAAAAAAAAAAGTAAGTAAATAAACTTAAAAAAAAAAAGGGTGAAATGTCCTAATATCCTAATAGTTCACAGTCTCCTCCAGTCACAGCCTAGCTTCTACCCTATTACAGAAGTAGCTGGAGAAGAGGTTTCCAGATCCCTGACCACGCTGGGACTTGCTTATTACTCTGCTAGCCTACATGTATTGATGCCTACACAAGGCACGGCATGGTTATTCGGGAGCTGGTGGTAGGTTTAGGTGGTTGGTGATGTTATCCTCCAGGCACTGGCAGGATCTCACTATAAAAATGGGTAGAAGTAATTTCTGCACTTTGTAAAAGAACATCCAAACACTGGAGAGTGGGACATGACAAGAGGCACCTCCATGCCCATTCCTGGTCTTGCTCCCAAGAACTGACTCGAAGAGCTTCTTCCTTCGTCTTTTCTGGAAAAAGTCTCTGTGTGCACAAAAGCAAACATACCAATCCTGGGCGCCTGGATGGCTCAGTCGGTTAAGCACCTGCCTTTGGCTCAGGTCATGATCCTGGGGTCTTGGGATCAAGCCTGAATCAGACTCCTTGCTCAGCGGGAAGCCTGCTTCTCCCTCTCCCACTCCCCTTGCTTGTGCTCCCTCTCTTACTTTGTCTCTCTCTGTCAAATAAATAACTCAGTCTTCAAAAACAAACAAACATACCAATCCTGTAAACACAAAAGCAAGGCAAACTGTCCTGCACCTTCCTGTTAGCCCACTTATATCTCAGACATCTTTCCTAGGGAACAGATACAGAAAGATTCAGAAATGAATTTACCCTAAGTTTATTTGATTTTTTTTAAAAGATCTTATTTATTTATCTGCCAGAAAGAGAGAGAGAGAGATGGCACAAGCAGGGGAAGCCTGGTTTGGTGTATTTGTTTTTCCCAACAGTCTCTGAGCAGCCTCTGGGCGCTTGCTCACCGGCTTCCAGTGGCCCAGCTGACCCACTGGGAACACCCAGGATTCATATCCTGCCAGGTTTCCAGGTTCCCTCTGGGTTTGTAGGTACCAGGTCCCTGAAAGAACCCCCCCATCTCTTTCTGTGGCTATAGGAGGCATTGTCTCACGTGGCCAGGCAGCAGGCACGGTGCTGGCCACCTAGTGCAGAAGGCGGCATGGGGCTGACAAGAGTTACCCCCAGAACTCTGGAGGAAGAAGAAAGGCTTTTCTCCTCTTTTGAAACAAGAGGAAGCTGGCACACTGTCTGGCCTGACACTGAAGGATGTGGGGGGAGCTTGCAGCTGCCTAGGACACAGGTGAATTTTCACTGAGCTCGAAGGTTGATAAGTAATTATTTTCCCTTCAGAGCTCCAAGGCCATGGGGCTGCATGGGGGCCTGCCTCTCCTTAGAGGGATGGACACTGGCAACAGAAATGTTCCACTCCCTCCCTCCTGCCTTCTTCTCCTTTATACATCCAGCAGACAGTTACCAAGCAGTGATTCTAGACGAGGCATCGTTTCTCCACTAGGCAATAGAGAAAACAGACAGATACATCCCATACAAAGCAGGGAAAACAAAAGAATGTGATCACTGGCTTCCCCCATCCCCAATCACACAAACAGGCTGGGTAAAATACTTGTCTTGAATAAAATCAAGCTCTAGGCAAGGAAGGGGCTGGCTCCAGGCATCAGCAACAAGGAGGGGACCCCAAAGTTTAAAAAAAAAAAAAAACCACACACACACACATACAAGAATTAGAGAGAAAACTGGGAAAGCCTGAGAGTTTCAGGAAGAATAGGCCCCAGGAGAGGCTGGCTCCCTGAAAAGGCAGTGAAGCCAGCAGTCACTCACTTCAGGAGGTTTTCTGCTCCTGTTCTCATCCGCACGGCTTTCAGGATCTGCTGGTTCAAGGCAGCCCTCTGATTCTGCAGTCGGCTCCGGCCAGTTTGTGCAAGGGGATTGCAACCCTAAGGGAAAATGAGAGATGACCCTTCAGACATCAGCCACTCTAAACATGACAATGACAACACTGAATGTAACAGAAATGTTTTAAAAATGAACCTGTTCTGAAAATAAGAGTAACATCAAAACAGGAGAACACAAAATATTGGAAAGTATCAAAAGAAAATAAAAATTGGGGCGCCTGGGTGGCTCAGTGGGTTAAAGCCTCTGCCTTCGGCTCAGGTCATGATCCCAGGGTCCTGGGATCGAGCCCTGCATTGGGCTCTCTGCTCAGCGGGGAGCCTGCTTCCTCCTCTCTCTCTGCCTGCCTCTCCACCTACTTGTGATCTCTGCCTGTCAAATAAATAAATAAAATCTTTAAAAAAAAAAAGAAAAGAAAAGAAAAGTCACTCATAACGATGCAACTCCAGAACAGCCACTGTATGTTGGTTCCCTGCCCGTGTATTTTTAGACACGTATTGTTATTTTTCATATTAGTGAGGTGTTGGGAGTCCCCAAGATCAGCCTACGTTCAAATTCACCAAGACTCAGAGGACTCAACAGATAATTGCGCTCACAGCTGTAGGACAGCAACTTCGTAAGGTTACAGAGCTAGTTCACAAGGGGGAGGACAAGGGTAGATTCTAGAGCAATCCACAGACAGGCTCCCTTATGCTTTCTCCCACCCATGAGGGGGTCACACAGAGCATAACCTTCCCCCAGCAACAAAAAAATGCATCAACGTGGGGCGCCTGGGTGGCTCAGTGGGTTAAAGCCTCTGCCTTCGGCTCAGGTCATGATCCCAGGGTCCTGGGATGGAGCCCCACGTCGGGCTCTCTGCTCAGCAGGGAGCCTGCTTCCTCCTCTCTCTCGGGCTGCCTTTCTGCCTTCTTGTGATCTCTGTCAAATAAATAAACAAAATCTTAAAAAAAAAAAAAAAATGCATCAACGTGTGTCTGAGGTCATCACCCAGGTTGGCCCATTAGAAAATCAACACCCAGTGGTTTTACAGGGGCCTGATCACAAAAGCACCCTTGCCTAGAATGTACCCAAATTCTAGACTCCCAGGAGGAAAGCAGGTATTCCTCCTAACCCATGTGGTTTGTGCCATTGGCCTAGGGGAGGTGAGCCAAACCTTATCAGTTAGGGGATGGAGGGAACAATGGGAGAGTCAGGTTCCCAGATGCCAGAGAGGGGCCAACCTTCGCAAGGCCTTCCAAGAACAACAGCCTCAAGCCTACTATATTAACCCTTTTCTGACAGTGGTATGTACCGTTTATCTAAATTTCTCACATACTACTCTAGCATGAAACTTTCCTTTATTATGAAATGTTTCTCAAAACCAAGACTTTGATGATTGAGTAATATGGTCCTTTAAAAAAAAAAAAAGACTGACCATTTCCTTATAGTAGGACATTCAGATTATCTGCTTTTATCAGGTTATCTGCTTTTTTAAAAATATATATATTTTTTTATTTATTTGAGAGAGAGGACAAGCAGGGGCAGAGGCAAAGGGAGAAGTAGGCTCCCTGCTGAGCAGGGAGCTAGATGTGGGGCTCGATCCCAGGACCCCAAGACCTTTACCTGAACTGAAGACAGCTGCTTAACTGACTGAGCCACCCAGGAGCCCCCATGTATCTGCTATTATATATAATTATTTGATCCATATATGTAAGGATGAATCTTTATAAACCTCTACTTTATTCTTTTTTTTTTTACTTTATTTTTTTTAAATTTTATTTATTTATTTATTTAACAGACAGAGATCACAATTAGGCAGAGAGGCAGGCAGAGAGAGAGAGAGAGAGAGAGAGGAGAGAGAGGAGGAAGCAGAACTCCTGCCAAGCGGAGAGCCCGACGCAGGGCTCCATCCCAGAACCCTGGGATCATGACCTGAGCTAAAGACAGAGGCTTTAACCCACTGAGCCACCCAGGAGCCCCTCTACTTTATTCTTTAAGGTATATTTCCTGGGCAAAAGTACAGACCTAGAAACTTCTTTAAGACCTCAGGTGCACCAGCCTAATTACCCTCCAAGAAAGAAAGGCACTCCCTTTCCCCCTTAGCCTTAGGCAACCACAAATCTACTTTCTGGCTTTTTTGTTTGTTTTTTTAAAGATTTTATTTATTTATCTGACACAGAGAGAGAGAGATCACAAGTAGACAGAACAGCAGGCAGAGAGAGTAGGGGGAAGCAGGCTTCCCACTGAGCAGAGAGCCCGATGCGGGGCTTGATCCCAGGACCCTGAGATCGTGACCTAAGCCAAAGGCAGAGACTGAACCCACTGAGCCACCCAGGTGCCCCTCTACTTTCTGTCTTTATAGATTTGCTTATTCTGGACATTTTCATACAAATGGAATTATACAAAATATGGTCTTTTGAGATGGGCTTCCTTCACTTAGCATGATTTTTTAAGGTTTATCCATGTATCAGTACCCTAATCCTGTTTGTCCCTGACTAATACCCCATTAAAAGAATGTACCACATTAATTTATCCATTCATCAGCTGATAGGACATTTGGGAATATTTTCACTTTTTGGCTATTATGAATAGGGCTGCTTATCTATGTACACATTTTTATGTGGGTATTTTTGTTTTCCTTTCTCTTGGCTATACATCGAGGAGTGGAACTGTTATGCCATATGATTAATCCTGGGTCTAACCATTTGGGGAACTCTCCCAACTATTTTCCGAAGTGGCTATATGATTTTACATTCCCACCAACAGCATGTGAGGTTTCCAATTTATCCATATCCTCAACAGAACTAGTTATTATTATTTTTTTAATAGACAACCTAGTGTGTGTGAGATCTCTATATGGTTTGGGTTTGCATTTCCCGGATGGTTCATGATGTTTAACGTCCTTTCACGAGCTTATCGGCCACTTGTATATCTTCCGTGGAGAAATACAGATTCGGATACTGGCTCATTTTAAACGGGGTTGCCTCTCTATTTTTGAATTGAAAAGTATCCTTTTCATTTATTTTACAGAAAGAGAGTGGGGGTGAGAGACAGACGGAGAGAGAAACCCAAGCCAACTCTGTGCTGAGCATGTAGCTCCATGTGGGGCTCCATCTCACGACCCTAAGATCACGACCTGAGCTGAAACCAAGAGTCAGCACTTAACCCACTGTGTCACCTCGGCAGGCCCTGAAAAGTATTATTTTAATCTTTGCCAAGTTGATATGCAAAAACAGGCATCCTGGGGCGCCTGGGTGGCTCAGTAGGTTAAAGCCTCTGCCTTCGGCTCAGGTCATGATCTCGGGGGTCCTGCGATCAGGTCCCGCATCCTCCTGCTTCCTCCTCTCTCTCTGCCTGCTTCTCTGCCTACTTGTGACCTCCGTCTGTCAAATAAATAAATAAAATCTTTAAAAAAACAAAACAACAACAACAACAACAACAACAAACAAGCATCCTATTCTCCCAATGTGCGTTTACTATTGGTAAACTTTTTTCATATATTATTGATCACATGAGTTGTTTTTTCAGTGCACTGTCCTGTGTCATCTGTTCATTATTCCTAGAGTATTTGGACTGCAATGTTCCATTCTAAAAAGTTTAAGATCAGAATGAAAGTTTCGTTTTAACTTAATAGTGTGCTTCCCAGTCCAGGAGGTAAAAAGCCCTAGGATCTGAGTGAGGCCTCCATTTCTTTGTGAAGCTTATCTCTAGGTTCTGCCCAAGGAGGGGGGCTGCGGTTACCCCCCGGGGTGGCTGCCAGGCAGCACTCCGTTTTAAAGATGCCCTTTCTCTGAGGCTGCCATTCAACTCTGCCCCAGCTCTGCCTAAGCCATGCCTGTGGCCTCCACCCCAAGGAGGGAGAAATTATTCAGAGCCCTAATCTTCTCAGGGATTCCCTGTATCAGTGGCCTTTGGACCAGAGGATCAGAAACGAGTCATGTTCCTCCTTCCAGAAAGATTCCTCATTCTTACTTGTCAGCAGGTCACCGCCCACCTGCCCCCAGGCAGCACCCCCAAGTTCAAATTACACATATATTCAGAATCTGAGTTAGACTGGTCTTACAGCTAACATCTCTCAAATCATTCAATGATCTCTGATTTAAAATAAAAACCAGGGGGCACCTGGGTGGCTCAGTGGGTTAAAACCTCTGCCTTTGACTCAGGTCATGATCCCAGGGTCCTGGGATTAAGCCCCACATCAGTCTCTCTCATCAGCAGGGAGCCTGCTTCCTCCTCTCTCTCTCTCTGCCTGCCTCTCTGCCTACTTGTGATCTCTGTCTTTCAAATAAATAAATAAATCTTAAAAAAAAAAAAAAAAAAAAAAAAACTACCGGGAAACTATCTTTTTGCAGACAGAAGATGACACGTCTTTCCACATGAAGCCAATCGAATATTAAAGTTCTAAAATAACGCCTCCCCTCTTTCCTCTACGCTTTCCAAAATTACTGTGAAGGGATGGTCTGATCTGACTCAAAATCACACACTCCACCCAAGCTGTGTTCCATTTTACAGAGACGCTTTAATAACGAATTCCTTTATGTACATTCCCAGAGCTAAGATAAGCAGCCATTCCAGCTCACTATCCTTTACCCAATTTCTGGCTGGCCCACAGATGCGGAGTCAGTTTCCAGATAAGACCGAGGAATGCTTAGGATTAGATATGACTGAGTAATTGGAACCAAAACGACATTACCTCTTACTGACAGGTAGGAATGCTGGGCCAGCTGGAAACACTAGGAAGCCACAAGACTACGTGGAAGCTTCAGGGAGCCCCAGGAGGCAAATCTGGGCAAGACTGCCATAAAGAATCCCTGGTATCTCTATAGAGGCTGCGAGCTATCCAGTGGCTCCAGCCAGCGTTTCTCTGCTGGTGGGGACCCATAGTCCTCACCCGTGCCTCCCTCCTTGGTGGGTTAATAACAGCATATTGAGCAAATGCAAACTGGAGGGGTTGTGCCAGAGTTCCAGGACAGCACCTGTCACACCTGCTTAGCATGGGAACTGAGAACGGCAGGTGCAGGGTCACAGTCCTACAGGGAAGTGAGTCTTTCCGCCAGAGTCTGCTGGTTCCCTTCCCAACTAAGGTGTGGGCTTTTGCACCAGAGTTAAGATGCTGGAAGGATGGTCCCACAGCCAACAACCAGAAAAACAAGTGTGCTAAGTGAAGCCTCAGCTTCATCACATGGCTTGTCCCAGAAGTCAGACTGCCGGTGTGGACGCTGGGACAGCAGCCGAGACCCCACAGTTCTGAGGCCTGCAGGTTAACTGAGCTACTCAAGAGTCTACGGGTGTGTGGGGGGGGGGGGACGCGGGGTGGGCAGGACTGAAGCCCATGTCCCTGCTTGCTGCCACACTAAGATGGGCCAGGAAGCAGCCAGCAGCAGGAATTCGCGGGGGGGGGGGGGGGGCAGGACAGCTTGGCTGCAATCCCCCAACCCCTGATACCATTCCGGTGCTTCCCTGCTGAGTGGCTTCCAGCATCACTCAGCATCCTTTGGGAACAGTGACCTGGTCCCACCCCCCACACCCACTCTCCCACCTCATAGCCCTTGACAGGGTGGTAACTCAGTGCTTCCCCCAACTCATTTCCAAGGGGAAGAACACTGACCTCATGTCTAGTCAGTTGGAAACTGAAGGCCCCTGGTCCCTGCAATTGACTCAGTGGGCACCTGACAAAGGGTAATCAGGACCCATCAGGAAGACGTCTCCATTTTTCCCCACTGACCTTTTCCACCAATGGGGAGTGTCTAGTAGCAACATTTGAGCCCTAGATCAAGCCAGACCTGAAACATTCCTCTCTCTAGAGTGCTCAGTTACAGGAGCCAATGCATTCCCTTTCGTGCCCTAGCTACTTTTTAAATTGAGGTATAAATTACACATAGTAAAACACATAGATTCTCAGTTCAATGAGTTTGGACAAACATATAAGCTCTGTAACTACTACTCCAATCAAAAAGAACATTTTCGGGGCACCTGGGTATCTCAGTGGGTTAAGGCCTCTCTCTGCCTTCAGCTCACGTCATGATCTCAGGGTCCTGGGATCGAGTCCCGCATCGGGCTCTCTGCTCAGCGGCAAGCCTGCTTCCACCTCTCTCTTTCTCTGCCTGCCTCTCTGCCTACTTGTGATCTCTGTCTGTCAAATAAATTTAAAAAAAAAAAATTTTTTTTTCATCACCCCTCAGGGCCACCAATAATACCATGGTTTCCCTCACCACAGTCTTCTGCTTGTTCTAGAACTTCAGATAAATGGAATCACATACTACAGACTCCTCCGTGTCCGGCTTCGTGCTGAATATCATGCTTTGAGATCCACCCATATGGCTGCACTCATCAGCGGCCTGCCCCTTCTCATTGCTAGAATTCCATTGTAGGGATGCACCACAGTGTGTTTATGTGTGATTTTGGACCGGATTTTTCTGGCATCTGCAACTAATTCTTTCATGAGTCCTAATTAGAATACATCCACCTCAAGTGACAACTCCCTTTGTCAACATCCCCGACAGTGCCCTTTGCGTCTAGTCCCATCGCTCAGCAAGGAAACAAGTATTTAAAAGCAATACCCAGGGGTGCCTGGGTGGCTCAGTGGGTTAAGGCCTCTCTGCCTTTGGCTCAGGTCATGATCTCGGGGTCCTAGAATCAAATCCCGCATCAGGCTCTCTGCTCAGCGGGGAGCCTGCTTCCCCTTCTCTCTCTGCCTACTTGTGATCTCTGTCAAATAAATAAATAAAATCTTAAAAAATAAAATAAAATAAAATAAAATAAAAGCCATACCCAGGTGCAAACTGGAGGCACTTAATTTGCCAGGAAGGAAAAGCTACTCAGCCTACACCTGCAAAGATGGACCCGAAGAAAGCAGAAAAGGCCAGGCCACCCAGGTAGCAGACGCAGAGGGAACGGAGCGCGGTCTTTCTTTTCCCGCACGCACCCCCGCACCCAGGCTCAGGTCAGTGCCTGGCGCCTGGCTTCCCTCGCCCCAGAAAACCAGCACAGGCTGTCCTTCCACCCAGGCAAAGAGAAAGCTTCCATGTGGAGATGTTTCTGCAGCAAACTGAAGGCACAGCATGAAACCTGGGATCTCCAGGTCAGGCATAAGACTGGGGGCAAGGTGTCCTAGGTAGAAGAGGGTGCTTTTTGCTACTCCTACAGCACAAAGATATTTTCTCTGCCTTTCTCACTCCTTCCCAGTTACGCAATTCCCCACTCAACCACCCAACTCTGGAAAACAGAATTGTTTGTGAGTTAGCCAGAGGCTGTCAACCAGAAAGCACCGAAAGAGCAGGACACACACACACACACACACGTCTAATTTAACTTTTCATCATGCTAGAGATTCAGGGCAGGCTGGAGGAACAGAACCCAAATTTTTCATATCCATAAAAATTAAAACCTAAGTCTGGCATTTTTCAAAAGCCTTCCTGCCCTTCCAGGATCTCTGCTGGGTGTCGGGGCTACACATTGAGGAGCACCTGCTTTTCTGAGGCATCCCCAACCATTCCCATGGGCTGGGCGGTGGGGGGTGGGGCGCAATATGAAATCAACACTTTGCCGGAATCTTTAATAAAGGCTGCTTTCAGTCTCTTCTATGAATCTTCCCCAGCACCTCCTGTGTACCACTCACAGTTGTTTTTCAACAAGTCCAATGAATAACAAAGCTTTTACAAACACCAGAATTTCCACGAATCAAATATATTTTCAGTCCCAACTAAAAAATGACCTGCTTATTTCAGCCGGTAGGATGCACTCAGAAACCACCGCGTTTATCTACGGAGTGCGTCTGCATGGAGTAAGGGCTGGTATATGTCTGTGAATTAGTACACTTCTGTAATTGCCTTTAAAAAAAAAAAAAAAGTCTACTTATTTTAAGTAATTGCTACACCCAACATGAGGCTCAAACTCACAACCCCAAGATCAAGAGTCGTTTGTTCCTCCAACTGAGCCAGGCAGGTGCCTGTATAATTATTTTTTTCTGTAATTATAATAATTCATGTTACTTTTATAACACAAATAATACTGGAGACAAAGTAATTTCTTCTGCAGTTCTTGATCACCTGCCCTTTTCTCTTATGACCCAATCAAAACCTGGGACTTGGGGTGCCTGGTAGCTCAGTGGGTTAAAGCCTCTGCCTTCGGCTCAGGTCATGATCCCGGGGTCCTGGAATCAAGCCCTGCATCGGGTTCTCTGCTTGGCAGGAAGCCTACTCCCCCCGCCCCCTCCTTGCCTACTTGTGATCTCTGTCTGTCAAATAAATAAATAAAATCTTTGGAGAAAAAAAAAAACAACAAAACCTGGGACTTGCTAAGGGCACATGGCCACAGTGAAGTATGTGGGTCTGACTGGAAAGACCAGAAGGACTCATCATCTCTCCCCCTGTCCCTGGTGCTGCAGGCATATCTCACTCCCGGCCAGTACCCCTTGCTACCCACTCTGCCAGACACCCCATCCTATGGCTGGGCTGCACCTGCTGTCTGAATGTCCCCTGAGGCCACCTCCAATGCAGCCTTTCTGTCACAAGATTCTGGCACACGTGAGCCAGAGAAGGAAGTGGTGACAAGGCTAAGGCCAATACCTGGTATCAACAGGTGGTGTCTTGGGATTCATCCAAATAGCCCCAGGAAACAAGGGACATTTACAGTGTCACAGCTAGCCCATCACACTGACTCTCCTCTGAGTCACCCTGGAAATCCCGCTTCAGCCAGGATCCCGCAGTGTGAAGAGGTGTTTTTTTTTTCTTTTTCTTTTTAAAGATTTTATTTATTTATTTGACAAAGATTGCAAGTAAGCAGAGACAGGCAGAGAGAGAGGAGGAAGCAGGCTTCCTGCTGAGCTTCCCGATGTGGGGCTTGATACCAGGACCCTGGGACCATGACCTGAGCCGAAGGCAGAAGCCTTAACCCACTGAGCCACCCAGGTGCCCAAGAGGTGTTGTCATACGCCGCATCTGCATTGCCGATGTGCACCTATGAAGCTAGGCAGACGCTCACCAAGGCCACGATGAACCTGGAGCCAGACTGGCCTTGAGGACCTGGCTCAGATCACCGGGGGGGGGGGGGGGGGGTTGGAGTGAGGAAGGGGGCCGCACCACCAACTTTCAGACCCCTCTTGCCTCCCCATCTGGAAAAGGATTCAAGGCTCCAAGGGGATGGATCCAGACATCTGAAGGAACGTTCTCGCAACCCAGTAAAAGTGGAGCTGATGAGTCCCCATGACCCCGCTGTGCTCTGCAGACCCAGAAAGCTTCCCCACACACAAGTGTGCTCATAATTATATGATGTGCACATGTGTCTAACACGGAATTACACTTCACTAAGATGAATGGTGCAGAGCAGGAACTAGGAGGAGTTTCTGGGTAAAAGTGAGAAAAAAAGAAAAAATAAAAATTCTTTCTCTGCTGGAGCCTTGAGCCTTGAGGAAGCCCAGAGAAAACAGAGACCATAAACCAGGACATGGTGGACCTTGGGGCCCTGTCCAGCCTGGAGGTTTCTGTGGACAAGAAACAACTTCTCCTCCAGCTCGGGGGTGAAAACAATGGAACTCAATTCATTTCGGGTCATTAGTGTTCCCAAAGGATGAAGAGGCAGAGATAAGGACAGACAATACTGCACTTTGTCCTGATTCTCTCCTTCCACAGGCTGCTAAGACCTTTCATCTAGGGCCTTTTCACAGCCCTGGGGAAGAGCTTTCTCAAGGTTTTCTCCAGCTGGTTTTCTCTTGGCCAGGGACAGGATTTCCTGCGGGTTATAGGACAACAGCACCCAGAACTTTCCGGAGACAGGACCTGCTGTCAGGATGCGGAACCCCGGAAACTCAGATTTCTCTGCATTAACTAGAGGCCAGAACAAGCCTTCTTCTATTCTCCCACACACTTTCATTAAGATAAGCATGAAAATCTGTTTGAGAAAAAGAAGCTCCAATTCCACTGGTATCTCTTTTAAGAAAATAATGTATAAGGGTGCCTGGGTGGTTCAGGGGGTTAAGCCTCTGCCTTCAGCTCAGGTCATGATCTCGGGGTCCTGGGATCGAGCCCTGCATTGGGCTCTCTGCTCAGCAGGGAGCCTGCTTCCCCCTCTCTCCTTGCCTTTCTGCCTACTTGTGATCTGTCAAATAAATATAATCTTAAAAAAAAAAAAGAAAATAATGTACAGTAAATACAGCTTATACATCTATGTAAACATACTGATGTAAAGGAAAAAAAGAAAAACCAGTAAGAAGCCAGACAGGAGGGAAACACACTGCCATAGACCAGAAAGTTTTCTGTGGGTTTTGTTTGTTTTTAAGTCAAAAACACCCCCTTCCCGCCCACCACAGCTGCCAGCCCCAGGAGGCCAGAGTCTATACTGGTGGCCTGGGGCCAAGCTGTGTCCATGTCCTCGGGCTCTGTACAGCCAAGTATTACAAAACCCCAAGAAGACCCTGATTTACTAGGAACCCTCTCTGCCAGTGATCGCCTTGTACATAGGGGGGTCCGGGCCCTGCTGGCAAAGTGACCTTTTGGGCAATTTGTTTGCATTTTGTATGCAAGTCACACATGACAGAGTTGAAGCTCTGAATATGGACACGGACCCCACCCCACCACCACCACCAAACACACTTTTTGCTCTCTGTTCTAAAGAAAGGAAGCTGATTCCTATTCAGGCATGGCCGGAGCTATCTGGGCAAAGGAAGCACTGACTCCCGGCACTGCTCGCACCCCAGGAAAAGAGGCCCATTGCGAACGGCCACAGAAGCCAGACTGAGGGAGAGTAGAGTCGGCCCCAGCATCTGACAGGGGTCAGGCTCAGAGCTGTCACTCCAGAAATGCCTTCTGAATGAATGGAGCAGAATGGCATTTTTGAGAAAAAAGGGAAGAGAAAAAAGACAGGATAAAGAATAGGATAAGAGAGAAGCCTGATTTCAGTAGCAATTAATTGGATCCTCTGAATGTGCCCCAAATCTCCCAAGCCCAAAGACAAGATGGAGAAGCCCACGCTGGGGGTATCTCCAGTCTCAGGGGTCCACCCAGGATGCAAAGCAGCTGTTTCCCAGCTGCCCCACCCTGCCCCTCACCTCCGGGGACCCCCTCCATAGCTTGTTCCCTTTCTCCTCCACATCTTCAACTTGCCCTCAGCCCCGAACTTCTTTACCCACATGCTTTAAAAAGGCTCTAGACATCCTCACTCTGAAATGAACCTCTCTCCTTCCCTCTCCTCTAATCCCCCACCCTATCACCTTCTCTGACCTTCTCCCCTCTGCCCCCCACCACACTGGCTTTTGCCCCTGACTCTACCCACTCATTAGCTAACAAGCCCCCAGAGAACTAAATCCAGTATCTTCCAGTGTTTCTCTGATTTGTCAACCCTACCTCTCCACAAAAAAGACTCTTGTCTAGGCTTCCTTCACACTGCAGCCTTTCTGGCTTGCCTCCCATTCCTTTGCTTGTCCCTTAAGTGGAAGGATTATTCCCTTGGGCTCTCTCACAGCACCCCAACTGCCTCCCATACTGGTGTGTACCCCCCCCCCCGCCCCCGCCGCCACAAAGCTGCATCTCCAGCCACGCTCTCACGCTCTCACGTGTGTCAGGTCTGTAGAGTGGACTCCCCCGGAGACCACCACTTGGATATGTCATGGGAGGCCCCAAATCCACCTGCCCTACACCAGTCTCCAGGCTCCCCCACCTCAGGGAGGTGCTGCCCTTTCACCCAGAGACCTATGCCAGACATCCGGTCATCAGCACCTTCCCCCGCCACATCTCATCCCTTAGCTCTTCCCATCCCCCACAGCCACTGCTGTCGCTCAGCATTCTGACCTCCTCACTGGGATCCCTTGCCTCGAGTCTAGATCCCTGGTTTGAGTCGGGTGTAGGCTGGCGGTTAGGATGGGCGGTGAGGCTGTGTTTACCCAGCACTTTATAACTGACTGAGAAGTCATCAATGGTATCGGAGTAGGCAAGGTAGAAATGACCAAAATTTCAGGGAGCCAAACCCCCGACTCCTTCCGGGGCCTCTCCCCTACCCCCCACTCACCGATGACTCAGCTTTCCCAGACATGAACCTTTCACATCTGGTCCTACTTAAAACACCTGAACGGATCCCTGAGGTTCCCTGTTTTCCTGAGCAGGTCGCATGGCCTGGAACAGCCTCGTTCCCACTTACGGCTCCACATCCTAGAAGATTCCCTCACAAGTGCTCATGATTCATGCCTTCAACCCATGCTGTTCCCTCTACCTGACGTACTCTTCCTCCCCTTTTCACCTGTGTCACATCTACCTTTCATTCAGGTCAAACTGGCTCAGATCACCAATTGAGAAAAGGTGCAACGTCAACACCTTTTAATATTCTGGTACAAAGAACACTCTTTGGGCTGGTAGGATGCAGCACAACGATCCTTATAAGATCTCCTTTTCAAAAGAGATGTTTCTGGGGCGCCTGGGTGGCTCAGTGGGTTAAAGCCTCTACCTTCGGATCCGCTCGGGTCATGGTCCCAGGGTCCTGGTCAGCGGGGAGCCTGCTTCCCTTCCTCTCTCTGCCTGCCTTTCTGTCTGCTTGTCATCTCTGTCTGTCAAATGGATAAATAAAATCTTAAAAAGAAAAAAAAACAGAGATGTTTCTAATCGCCAGCCAGTGTTTCATCGTATTTGGCACCCATGATTCTCTCCCACTGACCACCAGAGAAAGTGCACCTAGAAACACCCAACCTTGCAACCTGTCTCAGCTCCCCCGTCCGCAGGGCCATCCTCTCTCTTTCCCGTAGCACATCGTCTCCTGGAAAACCTGTTCCAGAAGACATGGGGATAGAACCCTCACTGTCCTTCCCCTCCCTCTGTCACTTCCCCCAAATGCTCCTGTGGCTCCAGACTTCCACCTGTTGACAGAACAAACGATTTGGGGAGGCAATTAAGTCCCGGGAAGAGAAAGCAACTTGCTGAAAGCAACACGGGAATTTTGTCAGGGTGACAGAAAGGTTCTGGGGCCTTAGGACCAAGATCTAGGGATTCCCAGGCCCCACCTCCTTCTGCAATTCCATGGCCTGTGATCCTCTGTCCCAAATGCCACCCATAATTAGAAGTTATAATCCTGTAATTCCATGATGACATCTTTGAACTTAAATATACCTTAAAACTACTTTTTTTTTTTTTAATGCTAAAAGCAATTGAACCAAAAAGAATTTTCCCCCACTCTAACCTCACCGGTTTCTAGTTCCCCTCCTGTCCTGCCCATCCCCTGGGGCTACTGCTCCTCACCAAAGAGCAAAAGCCCAAAGGTTGTGTCACGTGGAAGAAGGAAAGATTCCAAGTTCATTTACCGACTGGATCATTAGGCTTTTAACAATTAAGAATTGATTGTCCTGTGGGAAACAGTTTCACTTCCCTATTTATAATTACGAACTCCAGTCTTCTGTCCTATGAGTTATATATTAAAAAAACACACACACAAAACAATCTTTCAACCTACCCAGTCAAAGCTGGCCAACCTCCAAAAGCTATTTTTAGAATCGCTAGAACCTCCAAGGAGGCAGGGTGGAAAGTGTCACCGTGCCTCCAGGTTCGAAAGCATCTTTTGTACAGCAGGCCTGGCCACCTGCAGGCCTCTCAGCGCCCCCATCCTGCGAGTTGGGGTCGTTTTGGGGAGACTGGGTGGTCGGGCTGTTATCCCAGGGCCGGTGGCTGGCGGTGTGCGGACGGTCGCAAGGGCGTACAAATCTCCCGCGGAGCCTGTGCTCACGGAGGGTCTCTCCAACAATCAGGTAAATCGGCTCAGCCATAAAATAAGCAGGGGCGACGCCGCGCCCTCACTTCTGCTGCGCGCACTCCCTCCCAGGCGATTGGGGCAGAAAAGGGGGCAACGCTGGAGGTCACCTCCCACCGAAAAATCTCCCCTGCCTTCTAAAAGTCGGAAGAAACGTACACTGGAAGCGTCCTGGAGGCAAAATGAGAACGCCAAGCCACTTGGGGAGGAGGATCCCTCTATCTCCACCCGCGCCCCGCCAAAAGCTTGGATTAAAGATGGGCTCCGGTTCCAACGCACCGCAAGGCCACGGGCGTCCCCCAAACTAGGCACTGATCCCTTCCCCAGTCGTGTAGGACTGCCCGCCGGGGCGGCCACAAGCACCCCTCCCGGCCCCCAGCCTCCGCCGCCACCTGCGTGGGGCTGCCCCAGGCACCCCTCCCCGCCCCCAGCCCCGGAAGCCACCTGCACTGTGCCGCCGGGTACACTGCTGCCCGAGCCCACACCGGGAGCCTCTGCCCCGCCCTCCCCAAGCCAGTGCGCCCCCTCCCCCTCCGGGCCTGGTCGACCCCGGCCGCGCGCTCCCGCAACCCCCTCCACAGCCTGGCTGCAGCAGATATAGAGCTCTCGGTAGGCTCCCCGCCCACCCGCAGCCGCCCACCTTCCGAAAGTAGCTGTCGCTCTCCTTTTCCAGCGCCTGGGGGGCCGCGGGCAGCAGAGCGTCCGTCATGCTTGCAGTAGGGGCGCGGAGGGCGAACTGAGCGAGGCTCCGCCGCGCGTCGGCCCGGGAGGGCTCTGGGATCCGCCCGGTCCCGCCCCGCCCGCGTGGCCACCCCTTCAGCCCCGCCCCAGGGCAGGCTAGCAGCTCTGGAGACCCCGCGGGGTCCGCGGAGACCACGCCCCCCTGCCCCTCCCCGGCTCCGGATTGGCGGGGCGAAGCCGCGCCCCGGGTCCCCGGCTTGCGGCGGGGAGAGCTGGAGCCCCTGGGCACCTCGCTCGATTTCTAATCTGGGCTTCAATACTGTGTCAGCCCTGTGGCGCAGAGGCGGGCCCGGGGTCTCCGAGGCCGCAGCAAGGCCGGAGCTAGGGACCCGGCCCCTTGTCTGGAGCCCCGGGGGTAAACGCGGAGCTCCGGGATGAAGTCGTGGCCCCGCCCTGAAGGAGCACGGACGCCGCGGGGTCTGCGATCAAACCCAACGCCACGTAGAAGGCGCGGCGGGAGTGCTGGACCCTAGGCCCAGCGGCCAGGAGCAGCTTCCGGCTCGGGGGTACCCGGACCCGAGTCAGAGACCCTGAGGGACAGTTGGCTGCGCCCCTGCGGGCCTTACTCGGTGACTCAGACCTTTTGGCGTGGTGGTCAACCCTACTCTTCCCCCACCCTCGCTGCAGAGACTAGGCAGATCCACTGGGGGTCGCGGACCGCGCTGGGGGGCGGAGGGGTGGGTGCACAGAAAGTATCTTGTGACGCGAAACTGGGCGGATGTCCTTGAGTGCCTTTACCTACCACTTCAAGCCTCAGTTTTCTCAGCTGCAAAATGGGATCAGATCGTGCTCTCTCTCGAACTGGCCGAAAGTATTGAGACGAAAGTGCACCCCTTAGGCTGGGGTCTAGGACGCGCCTAGCTTAGGAGTGAAAGCGGGGCCCCTGGGTTCACACCACCCTCTCACCCACCCACCACCCCGCGTTGACCCATGGACTCCGGGAGCAGATGCCTGGCGAACAGCTGGAAGCCCCCCAACGCTCGCGGGGCCACGCTTCCCCGCACAGGGGTCTTGCAATCCCTAACCCTCCCTCCCCCAACCGAGGGACACTTTTGCGCAGTTGCTGCTGTGTTTGGCGGTCGCCGTGGATGCCGCAGGTAGAACAGAACACAATCTACTTTCAAAACAAGCCAACCATTTCCTTCTCTTCAAAAAAACCGGGGGGAGGAGGTGGGCGGCGGAGGGGAAGGGGGGCGAAGTGTGTGCATCAGGGGTTGTTCAAGAGTTTTAAAGCAAATAGTGGCAACAACCAAGGACAAACGATCGAGTGAATGTAAAAAAACAAAAGAACCCTAAAACAAAAAAACCCTCCTCAACACTGCCTGCAGAACTCTGAGATGCAGCGCAAGAAAAGGCATTTCCAGAAAGGACTATTTTAATTCTAGGCACCTGAAGAGTCTTAACCAGCTCAGGGCTAGCACAGGTGTTCAGGAAACTCTGACTGATGCAAAAACTCTCCGTCTCTCTTAAGGTCAGAAATGAGTATTAACCTAATGTCAGCATATGTCGGTCATCCTGTAATAAATCCATTGCCTTGGAAACGCATCCCGTGCTGCTGCGAATTTAAAAACACGGTGGCTCTGTGGGTTAAAGCCTCTGCCTTAGGCTCAGGTCATGGTCCCAGGGTCCTGGGATTGAACCCCACATCGAGCTCTCTGCTGAGAGGGGAGCATGCTTCCTCATCTCTCTCTGCCAGCCTTTCTGCCTACTTATGATCTCTGTCTGCCAAATAAATAAATAAAATCTTTAAAAAAAAAATGCCAGTTTCTTCTGTTTCAAGGATCCTAGGGAAGCAGATCACTTTCTCTTACATCTGTACTATTACTACTACCAATAATAAAGTTAATAACAGAACCTCTGCTGTACTCATTGAAAGTTCACAGAGATTATGTTTCATTCTCATGACCCTTTGGCAATAAAAGGATTAAATAATCTTCATTTGACCCAGGAGAAGACCAAGACTCAGCAGAGTGAAGTGGGCAAGGGCACACTCCCTGTTAGTGGATAAGATCGGTTTTGGTTCAATGACTTCAGTCATTCCCTATCACCTTCAGTTTTTTGTCATCTCCTACCACTTTGAAGCCCCAATTGCCTTTACAATATGTCACATATTGTGTCACTTGCACTATTAATGACTTAATAGTTTCCTTAAAATTTACTCACTTTATTTAAACAGACTTGATTTGAAAACACAACTATATCATAACCATAAGTGGGAAACCAGGGGTATCTTGCCCTATGGGGAGATAACACATAAAACTGAACGGGAAGGGGGGCGACTGGGTGGCTCCGTTGTGGAGTGTCTGACTTTCCGCTCAGGTTCATGATCTCAGGGTGCTGGGATGGAGCCCCATGTGGGCCTCTGCGCTCAGCAGGAAGTCTGCTTCTCCCTCTGTGCCTTTCCCTTCCCCTGCTCACATGCTCTCTTTCTCAAATAAATAAATAAATAAGATCTTGTTTTAAAAAGTGAATACAGGGATGTGTGGGTGGCTCAATCAGTTAAGCATTGAACCCTTGGTTTCCACTCAGGTCATGATCCCCCCCACTCAGGTCATGATCCATGATCCACAAGGCCATGGGAATGAGCCCTGCGTGGGGTTACTCGCTGAGGAGGAGCCTCCTTGGGATTCTCTCTCTCCCTCTGCCCTTCCCCTCTCCCCTCTCAGGCATGTACTCTCTCTCTTTAAAAAAAAAAAAAAAAAAAAAATGAATACAGCAAAACCCATAATCTGTTATTTAGTATAGCCTGACACCATTGCCTTCCTGAGCTGCTTTTTTGATTAAAAAGGAAAAACAAGAGAAAGAGGCATAATGTTAAAAACACACCAGCCCACATTCATGCTGTCTCCTGGGTGTCCTCAGAGGAAAAGGAGCACTTTTCTATGAGGCCCAAAAGGCCACACTAGCCACCTAAGAGTCACCCCTTGGGGTTATGCGTGATCAGATATCTCTAGTATTCTCAGGGCTCATGCGGGGGGTCCCATGGTCTGAACCCCATATCCCTGATCCCACTATGATCAGGAAATGAGAACTGTTGTTGCTGACCCAGCAGGAGAGTAACATCTAGTCTTCAATTTGTCACCCCTGCTGGTGGTATGTGTCACAAGACCCGCCAAGGAGCCCCTGTGTTCATAACAAAAAAATTTCTGAGTGAGAATTTCTGAGGTAGGCATAAGGTTAAAATCTGAACTACAAACAACAATTTTTGTCAAGTCCTCATCTTACCCTCTGACTGAGGCCAGTGCTTGACTGTCTAGGGACCCAGTTCCTCCAAGTAAAATGCAAATCCCACCACCTAATACCTGCTCTTTGACAAAAGGAACATTGGCTTCTCTGATGTACATCTCCTCTGGGAGAATCCTGTGAAATTTGCCAAATTAAAAGCAGAAATTACAAGGTAATATTTACATGACTAAAATTCATTGTAAATTATAGACCAGATATTGCAATTCTTATTTAAAAATTCTTAGGAACTGGGGCACCTGGGTGGCTCCGTGGGTTAAGCCTCTGCCTTCAGCTCAGGTCATGGTCTCAGGGTCCTAGGATCAAGCCCCACATCTGGCTTTCTGCTCAGCAGGGAACCTGCTTCCTCCCCTCTCTCTGCCTGCCTCTCTGCCTCTTTCTAATTTCTTTCTCTCTGTGTCAAATAAATAAATAGTCTTTTAAAAAAATTCTTAGGAACTGAAGCCATATGGTGCCGTGGAAGTATGCCAATGACAGAGGCCACCTCAGGCTTGGCAAGCTCTGCCACTGAGTCACCTTGGCCAGATCCTTTAACCCCCTGTGGCTTCAGTTTCCCTAGCTATAAACTATGGTCTTTATTTTATATATATATATATATATATATTTTAAATTTTTATTTATTTATTTTTAAAGATTTTATTTATTTATTTGAGAGAGAGAGAGAGAACGTGAGAGAGGAGAGGGTGGGGGAGAAACAGAGTCCTCACTGAGCAGGGAGCCTTATCTGGGGTCTTGATTCCAGGACTCTGGGATCATGACCTGAGCTGAAGGCAGTCCTTTAACCAACTGAGCCACCCAGTTCTTTAAAGATTTTATTTGTTTATTCATGAGAGACACACACAGAGAGAGAGGCAGAGGGAGAAGCAGGCTCCACAGGGAACCCGATGCTGGACTGGATTCTGGGACCCAGATGCTTAACCATTAAGGCAGATGCATAACCATTTGAGCCACCCAGGCATCCCTATAAACTATGGTCTTACACGCAGCCGTTTGCTGCATACTTACTCTATGCCAGGCACTGTGCCATGCCCTTTGTGTGCATTATCTCAGTTGGTCCTCCCACAACCCTAGAAATGGGTACTTAGCATGCCCATTTCACAGAGGAAGAAGCTGAGGCTCAGGGGTCACCAGCCTGATAAGCTAGACTGTCTGGTGCTGTATCATACACAATTCTACATTACACTGTTCCTGTGATTTAAAAGGAAGTCTACTTTGGCATACTGAGAAGTGATTAAGGAGTGACAAATGAGTGACAGGTGGCAAAAAATGCCAAGTATTGGTGACAATGTGGAGCAACCAGAATCTCATGCATCGTGGGAGTATAAATCCTTAGGATCACTTTGGAAAACTGGCTTATGATCCAGCATTTCCAACTCTAGGTAGATAACTCACAGAAATGCCTGCCTGGGTTGTGTTCACAATAAAACATGTCCAAGAATGTTCACAGCTGCACTTTTCTTTCTTTTAACTTTTGTTTATTTATTCATGAGAGACAGAGAGAGAGGCAAAGGGAGCTCGATGTGGGACTCAATCCCAGGCCCCTGGGATCATGACCTGAGCTGAAAGCAGGTGCTCAACCGACTGTGCTTCCCAGGCACCCTGTCCTTACCTAGAAAATACTTACATGCCCATCAACCCAATGGTAAAATGAGTAATTGTGGCATACTCACATAATGAAAATTTTTACACAATGAAAATTAACACAATAAATCTGTTGTGAACAACATATTTTGCCCACAGAGATATCACTGAGCAAAAGAAGTCAGAAAATACTGTATGATTCCATTTTATATAATGTATAAAGCAGGCAAAAAAAAAAAAAAATTAGTCCATTCTGGGACTTTCTGCTTCCGGGACTCAGGAAAATTTGCATTTCTTGATCTGCCTATTGTTACATGAATATGTTTACTTTGGGAAAATGAGTAGAACCATGTGCTTATGATTTGTACACTTTTCTGTATATAGGTGATATTTCTTTTTTTAGTGATTTGAGAGAGAGAGCATGTACACACATGCACACGCATGAGTGTGCACGAATGGGGGGAGGGGCAGAGGGCAAGAAGCTTCACGCAGACTCCCCGCTGAGCATGGAGCCCTCCGTGGGGCTCCATCCCATGACCCATGTGATCATAGCCTGAGCTGAAACCAAGAATCTGACACTTAACTGAGCCACCCAGGCAGCCCTATATGTGATAGTTCAATAAGAAAACCGAATGCAAGGGCACCTGGGTGGCTCAGTCATTAAGTGTCTGCCTTTGGATCAGGTCATGATTCCAGGGTCCTGGGATGGAGCCCCTTGTAGGGCTCCATGCTCAGCGAGGGAGCCTGCTTTTCCTTCTCCCTCTGCCTACAATGCCTCTGCTTGTCCTCTCCCTTTCTCTGTCAAGTAAATAAATAAAATCTTAAAAGAAAAGAAAAGAAAACTCAATGCAGGAAAATGAATGACATTGATTCCAAAGTATGTAAAGCAGGTTTCCTCTTTGTCACAAATGACCATCCCACCACCAGCACTGATGTATGGACCACGAGGAAGAAATTACTCCATACCTAGGTGATTGAGCACATCTTCCTATCTGCAGTTTTCTGATAAGATCCTGAGATTTGGGGGCACCTGAGTGGCTCAGTGGGTTGAAGCCTCTGCCTTCGGCTCGGGTCATGATCCCAGGGACCTGGGATGGAGCCCCACATCGGGCTCTCTGCTCGGTAGGGAGCCTGTTTCCTCCTCTCTCTCTGCCAACTTGTGATCTCTCTCTCTCTCTCTCTGTCAAATAAATAAATAAAATATTTAAAAAAAAAAAGATCCTGAGATTTGTTCCTTTCTGCATGTCTAAGTAAGAAAGGAAGCGTCTGGGGCATTTGGGCTACTACAGCTTGTATAAAACCATGTTGCCTTTAGGTTCCCCCTGCTGAGAATCAGGAATATGAGGCTGTAAGGGACCAGGGTCACAGATGGAGCATCCAGTCACCTAAAAATACCCAGGAGACAACTGAGAGCCACTCTTTGAGGAAGATACAGGGACTCTGAACGGCCCTTGTTCCTCTGAACCTTAGCAATCAGGAATCAGAGAGTGGTTCTTATCATTTTACCAAATGCTAATGATTGTCAGGGATCCAGTTGGGTAAAACTCTCAATAATGACTTTATTGGGTTTTTCTTGCCTCATTAAAAGCTATAAACTGTAAGAAAATAGGTTTGAGTAATTTAGAAATAAAATCATGGACCTTCATTATTTGTGTGGGTATATGGATTAGTTGCCAATCTTCTTTACTGTCAATATCTACATTTAGACTCATAATAACAGTTGATGGGCCGATGACCCTGGAGCCCTTCAGGTTCAGGAAACAAAAAGATGCCTTTCCCTTAGTACATTGGTACACACTAATACATACTTTTAGACTCAAAACCGAGCCACTGACATAAAAATGTTTTGGGGAAACAAAAAACAACCCAGAGATGTAGCCAAAAGCAAAAACTCAAATGGCACAATGTTGTATACATGCATCCCTTCTATTCTGGTTTCCTTTGATCTGTGGCCACCATTGCTGCTAGTTTCTTCAGGGAGTTTACTAGAGATACGCTATGCATATCGTAGTACTTATGTGGATGTACCCACACTGTGGATATAGTAGCCACAATAAATTTGGCTATTTGTGTTTTCTTTCACTATTACTGGCAGCACCTGTGTACTCTGTCTCAGCCCTTGTTTTGCTCATTTAACAGCAAATGTTGGAGATCATGCCTCACCAGCATTTTATTTTAATGACTTAGACCATTCCAGCGCATGGGTTATTCTAGTTACCTATGGCTGTCAGCAAATTACTCCAAATTATAATGGCTTAAAATACAGTTAGCTTACTGTTATTTCTCAGGGTTCCCAGAGGTGACTGAACTCAGCCACGAGGTCTTGGATGCAGCTGTAGACACGCATGCAGCTCCTGCTGGAACTGGAGTCATTTTGGAATCTCCCTCACAGAAACATCTGGCCATAGATGCTGATGGTTAACTGGGGCCAGGCTAGGTCACAGACCTACACAAAGCCTCTCCTTGTGGCCTGAGCTTCCTCACAGCGGGGAGACTGGATTCCAGGGCCATGATCCCAAACTGAATCTGCAAATTTCCTTAAAGATTGGGTATAGGAGAGGTACTGTCACGACTTTCACTGCAATCTTTCGGTTAAGCAGTTATGGAGCCTAAATTCAAGGAAAGGGGACATAGACTCTATTCTCAGTGGGAGGGGTCAAACAATTCCGTGGCTATTTTTAAAACTCGTTTTAAAACATCTTTTGTTTTTTAAAGTCATGTACCATAACCATGATTTATGGTTCATGGCTAGTTATTCATCCCTTTTCTTTTTCAAAATTATTTATTCAGTGCTTACTATGGGCCAAGCACTGTTCTAAGCTCTGAGGATACAGCAAAGAAAATAAAAAAAACCGATCCAAATCAATGTTCTTGTGGAGCTTATAGTTTGGATGGAAACAGAAAGACAATAGACATAATAAATAAGTATATCAAATTATACAGAGTATTAAAGGTGAGAAGTGCTGTGGAAAAATGTAAAGTGGGGTAAGGTGGGATAGTGTTGCAAAATGGGAGTTGTTTTTATTTATTTCTAAAAGATTTTGTGTATTTGAGAGAGAGAGAGAGAGAGAGAGAGAGAACGTGAGCGGGCGCACGTTGTCCTGCACTAGGGATGGGGGAGGGGCTGAGGGAAAGGGAGAAGCAGACTCCCCACTGAGCACAGAGAAAATAGGGGTTGTTTTTAAAATAGGGTCATAGAAGATTTCCCTGAGAAAGTAACCTTTGAGCAGATAACTGAAGAAGGTGAGGGAATGAGTCATGTGGCATCTGGGGGAAGGACATTCCAAGCCGAGAGAAGAGTGAACGCAAAGGCTTTGAGATCACAGGGTGCTTAGAATGAGTGCTCAAGCAACAGCCCCACTCCCAGAGATTCTGCTTTGGAAGCTCTGGGGGATGGATAAAGGGAATTTTAACAACACCCTGGTGTTTCTGACTCATGCCAGCTCCTGACCCTCATTTTGAAAACCTGGGCTTCCAGATCTGGTTTTCATCTCTCAATCTCACCCCTTACTAGTTGAGTTTCCTCTTTCCCCCCTGTACAAAGGAGTTTGGGGGTTTGGGATGACAGCACCCCATTTGAGAGATGGCTCTTTCTTTAGGTTCCATAGGGACGTCCTGAGGGTCCCCACTGCCCCTCACAGCAGCCTTTTACAGGTCTGTTGGCTTTTTGTTTCCCTTTTCTCGTCTTCTTTCTCTTTTTAATATTCTTCCCTTTTTTCTTTTCCTTTTTCCTTCTCTTCCTCCTTCCTCTCTCACACACACTCTCTCTTTCTCTCTTTCTCCCGAGTTCCCTTAACCACGGACATCGGAGTTCCAGAGTTTGGGTATCCTTCCGGAGGTTTGGAAGGGGACTCCACCTATGCAAACCTAAGAGTGATATACACAAAGAGCGTGTGCGTATCAGGAAGGACTGGCACTTTCCCAGCAGGTGGCGGGGTGGGGGTGGGAGTGAAGGTGGGACCCGAGGTTGCGAGCAGGGAGGTGGGGGAGGGGGGTCGGGGGCCAGCGGGTGGGGGCGGGCATACAACACCCGGCACCAGCCCCGCGGCGGGACTTCTGGGGGGCTTCCAGCTTCTCCCAAGCGCCTCCTCCTGACCGGCTCAATGCGGAGCTAGGATGGGATGTCGTGGCTGCCAGAGTCCGCGAGGCAACTCCTGCGGCGTCCGGCTCTGGTTAAGACGGGGTGGAGAACTACCAAGCGCGGGGCGAGAGGCAGATCTGCGGACACGTTCCTGCACCTGCACTCACAGCTTCGTTTAGGTTCGCGGAGAAAGGGCTGAAGGTTTTAGGTCCTTCGAGGCATCCGTAGCGAGGGGGCGGGGCCCGGAAGGGAGCAGCATGGCGGCGCTGGACAGTGACAGCGATGAGGACTTAGTCAGCTATGGGACCGGCCTGGAGCCGCTGGAAGAAGGTGCGAGCCAGATTGGTCGCTGGGGTCTGTGAGAAACAGGTCCAGAATTCCGGGCAAAACCGCTCAACCCTGTGCCGGGCCTCGGGTGGCCCCGTGGGCAAGGCTCTCTCGCTACTGGTGTTGGGAACAGAGACGAGAGAGACGTGCGGTGTGCTTTGGGGTGCTCACGTTCTGGAGGGATGGATAAGAGACTCTGAAGGGTGGGAAACAGAAAGATGACGAAACGGGCTCGTGTGAGAACCGGGGTGGGTGGTCGGGCATTGTCTTCCCTAGGAGAGGACGTTTGAGCTCCGACTTGAAACAGAGGAAGGAACCAACCATATGAAGATTTGGGTAGAAGAACATTTCAATCAAAGAGAGCAGCGGGTGCAAAATTTCTGAAGTCGGAGCCAGTTTGAAAAATTGAGGGACAGGCAGGACTGGTGTGGGTGGAGCCGACGACACCAGTGGGAGACTGGTAGAGATGATGTCAGAGGGGGAGGCAGGGGCTGCATCTACTTAGTATGATGTTTGGGTTTTATACTGAGTGTTGAAGAGTCATTGCGGGGTTTTACACAAGGGAGAAATGTATATTTTTAAGATCATTTAGCCCTCGATTTTGAGAATAGGTGGGCTGGGGAGTGGTGGGCAAAACTGATTGAGGGAGATTAGCAGAAAGAAAAAGAGGTCTTGAGATGATGATGGCTTGGACTGGGGTGTTAGCAGTGGAGGGGATAAGTAATGGTCTGGGTAGAGGTGTAGGTTGAAGGCAGAGCAGACCAGACTTGCTGCTGAAATATAGAGGTGAGGGAAAGGTGAGATAAGGTTTTCTCCCATGTTTCTGGGCTGATCCATTAATGACTCGATTTGTTCAGCAATGAGTGCCCAGTAAGGACTGATGGCAGTTCTAGTCCTGTGGGAAGGACCAAGGAAGCATGTTGGCTAGGAGTTACTTGCAAGCCTTCTGTTGGTGGGATCTTATTCTCCACCCTGATTACATTTTACCAGGTTAGTTGTACTTCTGTACTTTCCACTGATTACCCTTTTGTTTCCTACAAGCAGTTCCAATCATTAGAAAATTTTACTGGACGCTAACCCTACTTCTACTCTCTGCTTACAAAAGACAGAGGGACACTAGTCTTCTGAAAGCTTCTTAAGTGTTTGAAGACAGCTCTTGGATTTCCTCTAAGACATCTCTGTACTGCACTCAACACCCTTTAATATATTCAGTTTATTTTTTTTAAGTTTTTATTTATTTTTTTGACAGGTACACTGAGTAGGGTGCCCAATGTGGGGCTCAATCTCAGGACCCTGGGATCATGACCTGAGCCAAATGCAGAGACTTAATGACTGAGCCACCCCCGAACCCCAATATATTCAGTTTAAAGCCCTGGAAACACCAATTTGTCAGAGCTTTTCTCTAAGTATGGGACCAGAGTGTGGGTGGAGCAGGGCTACCATTGGTATGTCCTTCATTCTAGACTGTACTTCTTTATTTTTAATTTTTATTATTTTTTAAAGATTTTATTTGACAGAGAGAGAGAGAGAGAGAGCACAAGCAGGGGGGAGCCTCAGGCAGAGGGAGAGGGAGTGCAGACTCCCCATTGAGCAGGGAGCCCAATGCGGGGCTTGATTCTAGGACCCTGGGATCATGACCCGAGCTAAAGCCAGTTATTTACCTGACTGAGCCACGCAGGTGCCCTAGACTGTAGTTTTTAACACAGGCATTACATTAACTTTACTGGCAAACACATCACCTCATGCTCTCAAAGAATTTGTTGACAGAGATCCTGTATTGGAAGTTTTAAATCTAGTTGAAACAAAAGTAGGAGTTTTGTAAGTGCTACCTTATATGATATAGACAGTAAATAGCCTACACAAGCTGGCAGAGAACCCTGAGAAAGCAGGATGGGATTCCTTGAAAACTGGTAGATCTCGCTATTCAGAAAGAGGGCAAGAGTTAAACATGCATGGGTGAAGGTTATTACAGCCAGGCTGGGCAGCTGTTAATACATTTCTGTATTTCTGGTTCACACTTGTTTCCTTGTGAGTGACATATTGTAAGCCATCAACTATTTGACCTACATTCTTCTAATTCTTCCTATTTGATGATACACAGAATCTGAAATGAAGTCTAATGACCTAACCACGCTTTTGAAATGGAAGGAAGGGGCATTGGATTTGTAGACCCTTTATGCCCCCAGCCTAAGATCATTCTTTAACTTCCCAGCATTGGTAGTTTTGAAGATTGAGTCATTGTTTCCTATGCACTTTGATGTGTAAATGCACTCTGAGTGCATTTTACGGTGTAACATACTAGACCAATAATCACTTTTCCTTCTGCTTTGAAGTTTTAGTGATAGGTTAGATAAACATTGGTAGAGGAGGGACTCTACTACTTAATTAAAGTTGCTGCTACTGAGAGGAAGTTTTACTGGTTAAGAGACAGCGGCCAAACCGTCTGTCACACACAGACCCATAGACACATAGGCTCTCTGGCCTGGAGGGAAGAGGGCACCAGTACTTACCTCTCTCATTAGATACCTCATTAGTTGCCTCTGGAGTTCTCCTCATCTCTGGTTCATCCTGTACTCAGATTAACTTAAGGACAATTTTCCTCCTTGACGTTATGGCTCTCCCACTTAAGACTATCTGTGGTTTCCCCCCCACTGCCAGGACATACCACAGACCCTGAAGCACTGAGTTTGAGGCCTTCTGCACTATCTGCCCTTCTAGTTCCATCTTCTGCTCCTTGCTTGCCTTCCAGTCAGACTGGACGACTTTTTCAAAACATCTGATGTTATCTTTGTAGACTTCCTGTTTACTGATGGAGTTAATGCTTCTATTGGGAATTGTGTCTCTATCAGTAGTTATCAGATCCTGCTCAGGAGGGAGACTATGAAGTGGTTCTTGAACATCATGGGAAGAGTTCCTGTATATTCAGGTCTCCTCTGCTGGGCTCTGAGGGCCCTGAAAACAGGGACAGAGTTGTGGTTGGTTTTCCACACCCAAAGCCTAGTACAGGGCTGCTTCCATGGTGAAAGAGTCCAGGTGATGTCCCTGGCTTGGAAGCAGAATTGAGATCTGATTGCAACTTTGTGCTTATTAGCTATGGACATGGGGGCAGTTACTGAATCAGAGCGCCCTTATCGGGTACGATGAGTGAGATAATATGTGTGAAAAGAAGGGATTAGTTGTTATTAGTAGCAGTAATTATAAGAGGGCCTGGCTAAAATGTCACCTCCTCCCCAGAGTTCTTTCCTGATGTGATTAGAGGTGGCGTCTCCCTGTGGGGCTCCTGCCTGCCATGCTGGTCGGCCCTCAGGATCTGCTGCCATAGGTTCCACCTAGTTGTCTGCAGATCTTATCCCCCCTCCTGATTAAGAGCACCTTGAGAACTGAGTAAGAATAGCACCTCTCATTGGCAGGCCCTGCCCAGTGGTTCTCAGTCGGGGCTGATTTTGCCTCTCAGAGGACATTTGGCAAAGCCTGAAGACATTTTTGTTGTCAAGCCGGGCGGGGGGAGCCACGCTTCCTGGCTGGGGTCTGGTGTTCCAAGTCAGGGATGCTGCTGACCATCCCACGGTGCACAGGACTGTCCTACCACAAAGAATCAGCCAGTGCTGACTGCCGATAGCACTGAAGTTGAGAAACCTTGCCTTAGCCAGGAATCATGCCAGGGGCAGGCGTGGTAGTGGATCATGTGAAATGCATTTCTAAGCAACAGTGACAATCTTGGATTAGGGGGCCCAAGTTGTAATTTAGCTCTTTAGAGTGAAATGAAATTGTAGCTGATATTGACCGAGCTTCGCTATGACTAGACATTGTGCTCAGGCCTCTGCATGTGCGCCAGCCGACCAGGTAGGTTCTGTTTTTCACCCTACTTCTATTTCTTATTTATTTATTTTTTATTATGTTCAGTTAACCACTGTAGAGTACATCATTAGTTTTTGTTGACGTGGTCAGTGATTCATTAGTTGCATGTAACCCAGTGCTCATGATAGATAGCACTTGCCCTCCTCAGTACCCATCACTCAGCTACCTCATCCCCCACCCCCTGCCCCCTTCCCTACTTTTACAGTTGTGGAGGGTGAGGTTTAAAGAGCTCGAGTTACTTGCCCAAGTTCACCAAGCTGGCAGTAATAAGAGAGGGGGATTTGAATCCAGATCTCCTGGTCTTCAGAACCTGAGCTTTTGACTGCCCTGCTATGGGTTATTACTCCAGAAATGACTTAAAGACCTCAAAAGTTACTAGGAAGAATTTAGGACTGTAAGGCTATAAGTTCCTCTACTTTTTGTTCCACCTTCCAGAAGGAGTAACTGGCTTAATTATTGAAATAACAGGTACACATGGGCTTTCCTACTGCATATCATCATCATAATAATAGTAATAATAATAATAATAATAATAATAATAATGGCAGCTAGTATTTTAAAAGTGTTTATTGTGTATCTCTTCTTGCTAAGCAGTTTATAGGCATTATCCTACTCCATTTGCATAACAACTCTATGAAATAGCTATTACTATTCATGTCAGGGGGCAAAGAGAAGTCAAGATGATGGAAGTCCTGGTGCTGGGAAGGTCGGGTGAGAGCGCTGTTGCTCTCAACTCCCCGCCTTTAACTGCTCTCTTACTTGCTTTCTGTGCTGAATGTTTTTTTTTTTTTTTTTTTTTTTAAGATTTTATTTATTTATTTGGCAGACAGAGATCACAAGTAGGCAGAGATCCAGGCAGAGAGGGAGAGAGAGAGGAGGAAGCAGGCTCCCCGCTGAGCAGAGAGCCTGATGTGGGGCTCCCAGGACCCTGAGATCATGACCTGAGCCGAAGGCAGAGGCTTTAACCCACTGAGCCACCCAGGTGCCCCTGTGCTGAATGTTTGAAAGTAACTTGATGGTTACTTTTTATTTTAAATAGATTCAGAATTCAGAATTGCAGTTGATAAAATGAGGCCGTAATGTATGTCATAGGGCCTAAAAGTTTACTTAAGGAACTTTTAGACTTTACTGAGTTCCTTTCTGCTTGTGTGTTGTAGCAACCCATCCCTGTTCAGGAGGGCAGGAAAGGATTAAGTCTAAAGAGTAGTAACTATGGAATCAGGAGATTGCCAGAAATAAGGAAACTCTTAAGGTTTGGGGAGAACAGGCAATATCAAAGGAAAAAATCTGGACTCGGGATGCTGTGAAGTTCTAGAAGAGATACAGAAGGGTTCCTTCTGTCCCAAAGCTCTGTGTGCCAAGTGTCAGCCCAGTGACTTGTCTCCAGCACTGCCTGTGGAGTTTACCTCCATCTGTTGGAACCTCCCCATCAACCAGCATGTAATTCAGTTTACATGTTGGAATTTTGTGGGAATCAGGCCGTTCTTGCTAAAATGTTTATCTGATGCAGATAAGAAATATCTGTATTTGCCTTAGAACTCTGAAGAAGCTTGATACCATGTGTTACTTCCTAAACTATATAAGCAGGTAAAGTCTAGGAATAAAAAACTTAGTTAAAATTATTATACTTGGGGGGCGCCCGGATGGCTCAGTTGGTTGAGCACTCTTGCTTTCAGCTCAGGTTGTGATCTCAGGGTGGTGGGATCCAGCCCTGCATTGGGGGCTGTGCTCAGTGTGGGGTCAGGTTCAGATTCTTTCTCCCTCTCCTACTGTCCCTCCCCACCATTCTCTCTCAAATAAATAAATAACTCTTTTAAAAAAATTGTTATATTTGAAATTACAAGAAGTGAACAGGTCATTATGTTTAAGAAATGACATTTTGTCTGAAGTTTTTCTAATCCGCCATCCCCTTCTCTCTCACCCGAAATATTTTTTTCAGGTGAAAGACCAAAGAAACCAATTCCTCTTCAGGATCAGACTGTCAGAGATGAAAAAGGAAGATATAAACGATTTCATGGAGCGTTTAGCGGAGGTTTCTCTGCTGGGTACTTCAACACTGTTGGCTCAAAGGAAGGTATGATTTTCCTGCTTGGAGCTCTAAAATTGCTGAAGCAAATGACTGAAATAGCATAAGTTTCTCCCCCTCTTCCACCTCTCCCTTTAAAAACAAAAACTAACAAACAAAAAAACCTTCCTTAAACACTTTAATATACACACACCATAGATTTTTGTGTTCTTTTAGCCTTTGGCATGTATGCAAGAGTCCACTGGTGTGTCGTTCATTATAATCCAAGAGGGAAAGTTTTCCTTCACTTAAAGAAAAGAAAAAAGATGCATTCTAACCAGATGTTTAAGTGATGATCATGACTTCCATTGTCTGTCCCATCCTGCCGGCAACACACGAAGTTGCTTTCACATACATTCACTTAGGTAACCTTCATCTCACATGACTCAGTGACTGAGGAGGACAGATGTCAGAGTTGCTGTGTGGATGAGGCCACTGAGGGTCAGAGATGCTCCCTCCTAACCCTGGGGACCACAGCAGCACTTGTCAGCGCCTGCTCTCCACCTGAAGAAAAAATCAGTTACAATTTTCACATTACGCAGTAGTTAATAAGCTCTGCCTTGTTTAAAGTAATGCGTGTTTTTTAAAAAATGTTCTCATATAGGAACTGGAAGAAAATGGCTTTTTTATGTCCAATACAAGGGTTGGATGAACCGAGTAATTCCTGTAGCAGTTGTTAAGAAGAAGATAGAGCAGTTCTTTTATAGATATGTACAATAACTTGTATAGAACAACAGTACAATAAAGATGAAAAAAGCAGTGTAGGAAAGCAAGAACAAGCCACGTGAGGAAAATAGTTGGGGTCGATAAGGTGGTTTCAAGTTCAGCATCCAGAAAGAGAAGTTCAGTGAGCAAATGATCAAGGTATTTGACCAGTCTACTCCAGAAATGCTAGAAAAGCTATGGAATAGTCAGTCTTACTGTTAGGAAGGGCCAAGGTAAGTGACTAAGGAACTATTAAATTAGCGTACTTATTTTTAACATTAAAATGTAAAAAATGGCGGTAGGGTTTGTGAAGGAAGAAGGACTCAGATACACTGCTGACTGTTGCAGTTATAGCCGTGCTGTCCGCTGTAGTAAGACCAGCTCAAGTGATCGTCGGGTAGACTGTAATAGGTTAATACTCTGCAGTATCTCTACCCTGAGGACTGTGAAGAAATCAGGCAGAGACTACAGAACTCCAAATTGGAGGAAGGCAGTAGCCTGGGAAAGCTGATCCCCATTCCTGGGTAGCTGGGGGTGTCTCCCATGCCTGCCCAGAAACCTGCTCTGCCCACTGACCAACAGGGGGTCTGCCCCATACTCCTTAGGTCCATAAGACTCTAATAGGAAATTAGAGAGGAGGTGTGTCAGTTGTAGAGAAAACGAAAAGAATCCAGACACCTTTGACCTCCAGACCGTTCTCATTGTGTAAGCATGGCACATGCTTGGTGACTGTGGACAGGGAGCAGGAGTGGTGTTACAGGACTCGGGACTGGGACTGAACTGGGGGCCTTGGGTGGGCACAGCTGCCCTTAGACTAGCCAGGTTGAGTCCCTGTGTTGCTTCTCTGACTCTGGTTCTAGCTACCCTTTCATTGCTGACTCAGGTACCCTGACATAGTATTTTGGCAATATGCTAAATAAGTTGGTATCTGTTGCTATCATGCTGGTCTCCAAGTAGCCCTGCCTTTTAAGGTGACCTTGCACCTTTTTACTCACATCTACTTGTAAAAAGATTGCCACATTCACTGTAATAATTTGATTATTATGTAATTATGTCCGTAGGAGCAGGGAGATGGGAAGGAGCTAAGAGTTTATAGGTCAGGGGGTCTCCAGCCCGTAACTGCAGTGTTATTGAATAATTTAGTTATAAACCAAAATTGTAATATTCTAAATGCTTTTCTTCCAAGGATGGACACCCTCTTCTTTCGTGTCTTCACGACAGAACAGGGCAGACAAAGCTGTTCTTGGTCCAGAAGATTTTATGGATGAAGAGGTGGGTATGCAGAACTTTCATGACCACTTAGCCAGTGGGATGTGTACATTTGCCTGTTGTAGCACCTATGCTTTCCCCAGAACATTCAGTGGATAATGTAATGCCTTCTTTGTTTGCGAGGCTTTCTTTCTTTCTTTTTTTTTTTTTTTAAAGATTTTATCTATTTATTTGAGAGAGAGACAATGAGAGAGAACATGAGAGGCGAGAAGGTCAGAGGGAGAAGCAGACTCCCCACGGAGTTGGGAGCCCGGGACTCCAGGACCGTGACCTGAGCTGAAGGCAGTTGCTCAACCAACTGAGCCACCCAGGCGCCCCGAGGCTTTATTTTTTACGTATTTGGACTAGTGTGCTCTGTACATCAATGGATTTGTGTTCACTGGGAGAACATCTTACGCTGGGGCCAGTTTCTTTTTTTTTTTTTTTAAAGATTTTATTTGTCAGACAGAGATCACAAGTAGGCAGAGAGGCAGGCAGAGAGAGAGAGGAGGAAGCAGGCTCCCCGCGGAGCAGACAGCCCGATGCAGGGCTCGATCCCAGGACCCTGGGATCACGACCCGAGCCGAAGGCAGAGGCTTTAACCCACTGAGCCACCCAGGCACCCCCACTGGGGCCAGTTTCTAAAGTTAAGAGTGGAGAGGGGGGCATCTGGGTGGCTCAGTGGATTGAACCTCTGCCTTTGGCTCAGGTCATGATCTCGGGGTCCTGGGATCAAGCCCTATGTCAGAAATCTCTGCTCAGCAGGGAACCTGCTTCCCCTCTCTCTCTCTGCCTGCCTCTCTGACTACTTGTGATCTCTGTCTGTCAAATAAATAAATAAATAAATAAACAAATAAATCTGTTAAAAAAAAAAAAAGAGTGGAGAGGAAAGTCGTTTATAGGCTAACTTCCTTGAAAAGGCCCCAATAGCCCCCTCAGTGCAGCACCCACGCAGCTTCTGGGCATGTTGCAGTTGAAGGAACCAGGAGCCACTAGACCAGCAAGGAGCGAAAGGAGCCACATGCATCTGGGCCCATCATTAAAGCAATGATGACTGCCACCTTCTTAGGGGTAAATTGGGGCTGGTGAGGGGGAGGTGTCCTATCGGCCTGTGGGATGGGTTCCAGTTTGTTTTAAAATTAAACCTCTGTTGCCTTAAAACCTAGTTGTGGATTCATTTGTGATAAAGATTAGATCAAACACTATTAACATACTTTAGGCTGCAGGTAAGAGGCAAGCCGAGGTCCCCTTCCTATTTGACTAGCATAATCTATAAGGAAGCATGACTCATGCAACAAGACGTCTAGATGTCAGTGAGCTCCCAGGTCCTCTCTTCTCAGCCATATTCTGCAAGTCAGCTTGTCCTCATACTAGCCCTCCCTGTGGTGCCACCGTGGCAGCAAGAGTTCCAGATGGCACATCCAGGATGCCAGTATCCACTGGAAGGAGGACGTTTTCCTTGGTTATCTTTTCTTGAGAGCAAGGAAACCATTCACATGAGTCTTGCCATGGATTTTCCCTCCTGTCTGCTTGGGCAGATTGTGGTTCTGTTCTGTTCTGTTTTGTTTTTTTTAAAGATTTATTTATTTATTTTTAGAGAAGGTGAGAGAGCACACAGGGTCGAGGAGGGAAGAGAGGAAGAGAGGAAATCTTGAGCAGACTCCCCGCTGAGTGAGAGCCCAATGTGGGGCTCCATCTCCTGACCCTGAGATCATGACCTGAGCCCAAACCAAGAGTCAGATGCCAACTGAGCACCCCCCCCCCCAGGTGCCCCGGGCAGGTTTACCTGCTCATTCTTCTTTTTTTTTTTTAATATTTTTTAAATTTTTAATTTATTTGACAGACAGAGATCACAAGTAGGCAGAGAGGCAGGCAGAGAGAGGAGGAAGCAGGCTCCCTGCCAAGCAGAGAGCCCGATGCGGGACTCAATCCCAGGACCCTGAGATCATGATCTGAGCTGAAGGCAGAGGCTCAACCCACTGAGCCACCCAGGCGCCCCTTACCTGCTCATTCTTAAAGCAGTCCTTGGCAAAGGAATTGGGCTCCAAAGACAGGCTTAGAAAAGATATGAATCCCCCACTGGCTAGCCTTCCTCTGGTCCCAGCACAAGTACCGGCACACCACTCGGGGAGTGCATGGTGGCAGAGAGGAAGGCAGGCACCTGCACACTTCAGAGCTCTGTGAGGAATGCAGGAGAGGCATAGACTAGTGGAAAGGCAGCCAACAGGAAAATGCAAAAACACTTCAAAGTAGCATGTAGGTGTGCTGAGGAATGCTTGCTGGCTGTGGCTCTATTTGCCCTCTGCACTCTGATCTTTGAAATATTGTCCAAGAGGAACACACTTACTTACTGTAAAAGTAATTAGTGTATTTTAATTACTTCCTGTCTTCCTAGCTTGGCTGTGCCTCTTGTGGGCTCACTGAGTGACCATTGTCATGCCCTGTCCTCTGCCACTGTCCTTAGCTTAGGCAAGGTTGCCAAAGCAGATGTAAAGTCAGCTGCTCCACTGATCGTCAATGCAGCTGTGCAGTTTCTGTTTGTGTGTTTATTTGTTGAAGTTTTTATTTACTCATTTATGTAATCTCTACACCCAACATGGGGCTCGAACTCACGACCCTGAGATCAAGAGTCCTGTGCTTTTCTGACTGAGCCAGCCAGGTGACCCATCAGTTGTGTAGTTTTAATATTTTTTTTTCTTTTAAGAAATAAAGGCATCTAATGTATTACGGTTAATCACTTACCAAATGATGTAAGTAATTCTGTCTGAATTTTTTTTTTTTTTAAGGATCTTAGTGAATTTGGGATAGCACCTAAAGCGATTGTTACCACGGATGATTTTGCTTCCAAAACCAAAGATAGAATACGAGAAAAGGCCAGGCAGTTAGCAGCTGCTACTGCCCCCATTCCTGGAGCTACTCTGCTTGATGACCTCATAACACCAGCAAAGTGAGAAGAATTTAATTCTAACTTTTCTGATCTTGGCATATGTATAATGATCCTAATTAGGAGTAGTTTGGTTACAAGTGGGAGAAGCCTAGCTTGAGTGCCTAACGGGGTTTTGCCAAGAGGATCTTTGCATTTTTATTGCACGTAGTGTGTTCTAGAGCTCCAGTGAGTAGCTGTGCTGCTGGGGTTTAGGGAGGCTGGTGTGCTGTTAGGAACTGGGGTGCCTTCCCTTCCTCTCTCTCAGAAGCCTCGAGGGCTCTCTCCTGTCTGCCTCATCCTACCTGCTCTTTTTGCGTATCTCCTTATTCTGCTCTTAGGCGTGTGGCCTGATGTGTCTGCCTCAGATGCATGGTTTCCCAGGCCACAGACTTGACAAGGACCATATAGAGTCCCCAGGTGTCCATTCCAAAGGCCCAGCAGAGGGGGCATCCCCAGGTTGGGTGTGCACCCAAATCTGGTCAGCTGTGGCTGGCACAGCACGGCCTTGTGGGGCTGATGTGGAGGTGGGTTGGGCTGTATTAAAGGGCTCAGACACAAGGGTGTGAGCTAGACAGGGACTGAAAGGCCGCTTATTTCCTACTGTCCTCTAGTATCATAAAAGGAAGTTCACATTCAGTACCTTGATATCCTAGATTATCTATAGGTTTTGAATTGCTGAGAAAAATGGGTTGGAAAGAAGGACAAGGAGTTGGACCTCGAGTAAAGAGAAAACCACGCCGACAGAAACCTGGTATGTATATTGATTTCCATTCATTCTGTAGCATAGTTTCTTCTTGTTGTTTTTTTGAGAGAGTGAGAGAGGGAACATGAGCGTATGTGGAGGGTTGGGGGGGGTGAGGTGTGGCAGAGGCAGAGGGAGAAGCAGACTCCCTGCTGAGCAGGGCATCTGACACAGGGCTCCATCTGCGAACCCTGAAGTCATGGCCTGGGCCAGAGTCAGCCACTTAACTGACTAAGCCATCAGGTGCCCCTGTAGCATACTTTTTTTTAGAATTGACAGACAGAGATCACAAGTAGGCAGAGAGGCAGGCAGAGAGAGGGGGGGAAGCAGGTTCCCTACTGAGAAGAGAGCCTGATGTGGGACTTGATTCCAGGACCCTGGGATCATGACCTGAGCCGAAGGCAGATGCTTTAACCCACTGAGCCACCCAGGCGTTCCTGTAGCATACTTTTTTTTTTTTTTTTTTTTTAATTTATTTGACAGAGAGAGATCACAAGTAGGCAGAGAGAGAGAGAGAGAGAGAGAGGAGGAAGCAGGCTCCCCGCTTTGCAGAGAGCCCGATGCGGGACTCGATCCCAGGACCCTGAGATCACGACCCGAGCCGAAGGCAGTGGCTCAACCCACTGAGCCACCCAGACACCCCTGTAGCATACTTTTTAATGGCTCCATGTTTCTAGAAATAAAATTGCTGGGTCAAGTTGTATGCCTATACTATTGATTGTTAAACAAGGGGGTTAGAGGCACTAACCCTGTGGGTGATCGGAAATCCACATATAATGTTTATTTGTTTGTTCATTTGTTTCTTTTTGAGTCTTACTAACATACAGTGCTATATTTCCACATATTTCTTTTCACTCCCCAAAAACTTAACTGCTAATAGCCTACGTTGACCAGGAGCCTTACTGATAACATAGTCAACTAGCATGTATTTTGTATGTTTTATGTATTCTATACTTTATTCTTAGAATAAAGTGAGCTATAGAAAAAAAATTATTAAGAAATTAGAAGGAAGAGAAAATATAGTTACATTAACTGTACTGTAAAAATTCTGTGTATAAATGGACCTGTGCAGTTCAAACTTCTGTTGTTCAAATATCAACTGTATTTTAAAAATTTTTTAAATTTGAGTACAGTTGACACATAGTGTTACATTGGTTTCAGGTGTGTACATCCTAGTGATCTGACAAGTCTAAACGTTTTGCTGTGCTCACCACCAGCGTAGCTACATCTGTCACCACACAATGCTATTATAATATCATTGACTCTGTTTCTTGTGCTGGGCCTTTTAGTCCCGTGACTTACTCATTCCATAACTGGAGGCCTTTATCGCCCACTTGCCTTCACCCATTTTGCTTCCTTCCCTCTAGCAATCATCAATTTGTTCTCTGTATTTATAAATCTGATTCTGCTATTTGTTTGTTTGTTTGGTTGGTTTTTTTTGGATTCCACATATGGTGAAGTCATACGATACTTATCTTTCTCAGTCTGACTTACCTCACTTAGCATAATACCCTTAAGGTCTGTCCATGTCACAGAAGGCATGATCTCATCCTTTTTTATGGCTGTGTAGTATCCCATTGCATACTTAGATGTACCCCATCTTTCTTATCCATTTGTTTGTTGATGGATGCTTAGGCTGCTTCTGTATCTTGGCTGTTGTAAATAATGTTGCAATAAACATAGGGGTGCCTGTATCCTTTCAAAGTAGTGTTTTTTTGTTTTTTGGATAAATACCCAATAGAGGAATTACTGGATCACATGGTGTTTCTGTTTTTATTTTTATTTTTAATTTATTTTTAAAAAGATTTTATTTATTTATTTGACAGAGAGAGAGAGAGAGACCACAAGTAGGCAGAGCAGTAGGCAGAGAGAGGGGGAGAAGCAGGCTCCCTGCCAAGCAGAGAGCCTGATGTGGGGCTCGATCCTAGGACCCTGAGATCATGACCTGAGTTGAAGGCAGAGGCTTAACCCACTGAGCCACCCACGCACCCCGGTGTTTCTGTTTTTAATTTTTTGAGGAACCTCCATACTGTTTTCCACAGTAGCTCTACCAGTTTATATTCCCAAGAAGTTAACTGTATTTTGAGGCTTTCTGTGTGTCATGTGTAACAGCCTTCTGGAAGCATTGTACCAGTTTGTATTCCTGCTAGCACCAAGTGAAACCGTTTCCTATTCTTGTCAAAATTGTGTCACAGTTTGACAGGGTGATTTTCTGTTGATTTCTTGCCCTTGGTCTCCCCAGCCAGATGACAGAAATAGCTTCCTTCAGGTTCTCCGTGGTGCTGGGGCAGTAGTGGTGAGTCATGGAGCGTGGGTGGCACACAATTCCTGAGTGATTTGTCTCTGACCCTAGAGCCCGAGCAGCTTTTATAAGGGCTTCCGTGGACCTCTAAACAGCGTCAGTAATTCTGGTTTCTTTATTTTCAATTGCTTGCAACCAATGTATCTGAAATCTCTTTTGTAGATCCTGGAGTAAAAATCTATGGCTGTGCCTTACCCCCTGGAGGCTCTGAGGGATCTGAGGTATTATATGGGATGACTGACCTTGAATTTGGTATAGAAACATCTGTTTCCTCATGAACATGAAATTTTAGTGTTGGAAATAATTTTAGAAACCAGTTGGATCCCAAAACAGTGAAATACCCTCACCCTGAAACTACCTTCACGTCAGAGAATGCATTCAGCAACATGCCAGCACCGTACATACCCAAGTCTGTTCAGATTGTTAAAATGGCACTGATTGTGTTAGTATCAAGAACTTGATTTAGTGATTTGTGATAGAGGAAAAGAAAGTTCGGTCAGTGTTCTGTTTGGAATTAATAATTTGAAAATAGTATTTTACAGAACTTTGTACCAGTCAGTGAGTCACCTTCATTGCATTTTTTCGTCACTGTGAGCAGGAGGAAGATGATGACTATGTGCCTGAAAATGTGACCTTTGCCCCCAAAGATGTCACACCTGTGGATTTCATACCTAAAGATAATGTGCATGGACTGGCTTACAAGGGCCTGGATCCCCACCAAGCATTGTTTGGAACTTCGGGAGAACATTTTAATCTTTTCGGTGGGGGACCCCAGGGGACCAGCAATCTTCTTGGAGAGATTGGAGTGAATAAAGGAAGAAAACTGGGAATCTCAGGCCAGGTAGAAGTTTCTGTTTCATGAACATGGAAATGTCAACAGTGAGAATGCTTTCCATATCATATTATATATACGGTAGTCACTCATTATTCATTGACTAACAGGAAGACTTAGAAGTAGTTCTGTTTTCTATACAGTCTTTTATGAAGACATGTAAAGCACACCTTCCTGATTTTACTGCTGACATCCTGTGACCTAATGTTCTTGATGGAGTTGTGTGTTCCCAGGACTGAGGACTGCTTTCCCACACCCATGTGGGGCTGAACAGAAAAAACACACTTCCCCCTTTGATTTAATTAATAGTCAAATTGCAATCTGTCTCTCCAAATTCAAGTCCAAGTTTTACTACCTCTCAGACTGTTTCCTAGTGCCTCCAGCCCCACACTGGGAACATGAGTGTATATTTCACTTGGGAGACTTGCTTTTTACCTTTGAGGAAATGGAGAGCTTTCCTTGATGGTCTGTGCTCTCACATTAATTTAGAGGCTTTTCTTAAATTATATTTAGCAGATTTTGTCATTGCCTTTTCTTTCCTATACATGTTTTCTCCCAGTTTTTTTAAACAAGAAGTGATGCTTGCTGAAGGCTGTGTCCCACGATGATTAGGAGTTCTTACAATAGCTGTTTCAGTAGTGGTAGCCTTCAGATCTTGCTCTCCAGCCCTGGCTACACTGAACAGTAGATGAATATTCTACCTTTCTTCTTTTGGAGGCCCTCTTCTCCTGCATTGCTGCTTGGATGTGTTCTCCACACCTTCCTGTGTTAGGACCCAGACGGGTAGCTGCCGCTGGGCCCAGAGGACAGCCCCACTGCTGGAGGCCTGGCATTCACTTCTGGCTGTTGTTTCCAAGATAACTTGATTCTGTGTGTCAGTCTAGTCTCCCACTTCCCTTGTCTGTTGGTGATCTTGGGGTGCTAATGTGGTCTATTCAGTTACATCCTTAAAGTAGCTTTATCCTTCCACGGAGACACACCCTAAAACCTGTAATTGCTCAGTTCAGAACCTTGTTTTTGAAGGCTTTTGGTGTTGGTGCCCTGGAAGAGGAAGATGATGACATCTATGCCACAGAAACTTTATCCAAATATGACACCATTTTGAAGGATGAGGAGCCTGGAGATGGACTGTATGGCTGGACAGCACCTAGGCAATATAAAAGTCAGAAAGGTAATTCCACAGACCCACAACTGGTGGTAGGACCACATGTCAGGGTATTATAGGAAGAAGGGGTTGCAGCATTGATGCTGGAGTGTCAGCCTCTGTGGAGTTGGGAGTTGTGGGTAAAAGATGCTGGGTGAGAAACAAGATGGGGAGAAGAGAGGCCCAGTGCAGGGGGTAAGGCAGAAGCTAGATGTAAACCAGGGGTGGGGTTGGGGGGAAGCCAGAGCCAGCTGTTGAGACGAGGCTGAGGTTGGGGGGGGAAGAGGTCTGGAATCAGGGAAGGAGTGAGTATGAGGGCAGGTGCTCGTGCTGTGGGGTAGAGGTAGCATGGGGTCAGAGGGAAGCTGGAGGACCTGGGCAGTGGGCCAAGGTAGGCCAGCTCAGGCAGCAGGTCAGAGGCTGGACGTGGGGGCCTACAACAAGGGGATCATGGCGCCCAGCCTGTCTTGCCACTTGAGTCCCTGGCTCTTAGGAGGCTCTCATTGGGCTAGGAAGCGGACACCTCTCAACGCAACTTAGATTTCAAGTCAGAGTCTGTCAGGATTTGGATCGTATAGTTCTAAGTAGTAGTTCAGTGTTTCTTTCCAGAAAAGGTGTAGGGAGGAGACAGCGTGGGGCCGGTATGAGTAACATGCAAATTGGTGTCATGTGACTGGATTTGGATGGCAGGGGTGAGAGGAACCTTGGGTGAGGCTCATAACCTCTCTGGGCATCATTTGTAAAGTGACGATCACATCCACTCTGAGGGTCATTGTGAGGGTTAAGTGGCATAACTCCATGCTGGGCATAGTACCTGGCCAAGGACTGAATAAAGAGCACCCACTCTTCTTTGGTTAGAATAGAATAGTAAGAATAGAATAGTAAGAAGCACCTAAGTGAGATAAGGAGGCGACTGCTGAGATAGACCATCTTCTAGCTGTCCTCCCATCAAATCTGATCGAACTCCTGTAAAATACATCTGAAACATATATGTTGGAATAATCTAAGTGAGCCAAGCGTAACTTCCCGAAAGGATACCCATTTTGCGTGTCTGGAAGACAAAAAGGCTCAAAACAGTTTTTAGAGGTAGTTTGCTTAATGGCTGTGAACACATGTTCTGAAGACAGACCACCTCCGCTCCAGCCCAGGCTCTGCCCTGTTCTCAGCTGTGGCCTCGGGCAGGCTACTTCATCTCCCTCTGCCCCAGTGTCCTTGCCTAGACAGTGGGCATGACCAGGGCACACCCATGGGGCTGGTAACGAACAGAAAAGGCTTAAGACATGCTGGGCACCTCTGTAAGTGTCGGTGACCTCTGTCCTCATCACCAAAAAAGAATCTAGGGTTTTACACAAGATGCTGGGAGAACATGCACCCGAATGTTAGTTGGTGTTACCCCTTCCTTTTCATTACCTCCATTTTCAAAATTTGCTACTAAGACTATGTATTTTTATAACTTGGAAGAAAATGTGTGGGGCTCCTGGGTGGCTCAGTTGGTTATGCGTCTGACTCTTGATTTCAGCTCAGGTCATGATCTCAGGGTCATGGGATGGAGCCCTGTATCAGGCCCTGTGCTAGGCATGGAGCTAGCTTATGTCTCTCTCTCCCTCTCCCTGTGCTCTTCCCCAGCCCCCTCTTGGAAAAAAAAAAAAAAAAGGAAAAGGAAAAGAAAAAAATTAATATATTAGTATTATAGATTATACTAACATGTTAATTATGTATATTGATTATGTTAATATAGTAACATTACACTCCATCATAATATATTACTATGTATTAATTATGTAATACAGATATCATTGTGTATTGATTACATAATAATTTATGAATCTGTAATAGATATGCATATTGAAATCTGCCCCTGGGGCAAATCCTTGGTTTTTCCTTTATACAACACCTTTGTGCCTATTGACTGAATTCCACCCTTCCCCTCATCAAGCCCCCTCGTCAAGCCTGAGCTGGTGACTTTCCCCAACTTCCCCAGGCTCCTCTTATCCCCTCTCTGCTATAGCCCCCTCTCCTCTTCCACCCTGGGCACAACTATAGTTTTAACCTTAAGATTTTTCATTGAGTGAATCTAAATTTAGCCAATCTTCATGGTTGATTTTTTTTTTTAACTTCTAATTTTTTTTTAAAGATTTTAAAGAGAGTTCATAAATAGGCAGAGAGGCAGGCGGAGAAAGAGGGGAAGCAGGCTTCCTGCTGAGCAAAGAGCCCGATGTGGGGCTTGATCCCAGGACCCTGAGATCATGACCTGAGCTGAGGGCAGAGGCTTCAACTGAGCCACCCAGGTACCTTCATGGTTGATTTTTAAACTACTTATTTTTTTTTTCACGGTCCCTTGGCTATAATAAATATTCTAAATATTCTGTAGCTCTGTCTTTATGCACATTTGTTTCTTCTTTCTTTCTTTCTTTTTTTTTAAGATATTATTTATTTATTTGACAGAGAGCACAAGCCAGGGGCCGGGGGAGGCGGGCAGCAGAGGGAGAGGGAGAAGTAGGCTCCTTACTGAGCAGGGAGCCCTGTGCGAGACTCAGTCCCAGGATCCTGGGATCATGACCTTAGCCACAGGCAGATGTTTAACTGACTGAGCCCACCCAGGCACCCCTGCATATGGGTTTTTGACATAACCACTGTGCTCTGGAAATCTTTGAAAATCAAAGAGCCCCATCCATGAGATTGTCTCCATAACCAATGGCCGATCCCTGGCTCCAGGTCAAGAGGGGATTGGTCATTCTGTTTCCTGAGTGATCTTTGGTGATCTTTATCTCTTGTTAGATTTTCGTCTGGTAAAAAAACAAAAGCACATTTTAATCTGAGTTGGGATTAGATTACTGGCTAACCTGGTTGTACTGTCTTCTGTGGCTTTATTTGAATAGTTGCTAAGGAAATGAGGGGGGAGTCTCCCCCTGGTTCTTCACCTGGTTTTAGAAATGGCTCTTTGATGGTTATGATTTTATTTTAAACCATACTTGTCCTCTTCATGGTTTTTCTTGAGATTTTTTAAAAAAGATTTTATTTATTTATTTGACAGACAGAGATCACAGGTAGGCAGAGAGGCAGGCAGAGACAGAAGGGGGAAGCAGGCTCCCTGCCGAGCAGAGATGCGGACTTGATCCCCGGAAGGCAGAGGCTTAACCCACTGAGCCACCCACGCCCCCCTTTCTTGAGATCTTTTACTCCTGAGTCTATTCTTTGGTGCCCCTAGGCTTAGCTTAGGACCTAAGGTACTTTTTCTAGAAACTGTGTTGAGATACTTGTCTGAGAGAGCCATGGCCTCACATCCGGGGCCACCTAATCAGCCGAGGGTGCTGTGGCCAAACTGCCAGTCACTGAGTCAACAGAGGTGTGAGGGCTTGACGTACCATTCTTCTCTCCCCTTGACTTTTATCTCTGCAAGTTAATCATGTGTGACTCGTAGTATTTGTGTTCTTGGAGATAAAAAACTGACGTCTTTGGTCTTACTGTAATCTTCTTTGTTTCTGAAGTTAATCAATGACATCATTTTGTAGAATCAGAGAAAGATCTTCGATACATTGGCAAAATTTTGGATGGATTTTCCTTGGCTTCTAAACCTTTATCTTCCAAGAAAGTAAGGAAAACATTTATTTATTTCTTTATTTTACTGAGTTAGTTCTTAAAACATTTGCTGCTATATAATCTGAGCTATTGTATTAATGATTGAAGAATAAATAAATTCTGTTTTTAAAAAGCAATAATATAATGACTAGTGATTGTCCAGGTATCTAGGTAAACATATTCTGCATAAGAAATATCAGTCAGTAATCACATTGCATCCAAATTATCTAATTGCTGATCTTTTATTTTTTTAAGTTGCTAGTTTTTTTAATCCAAGCTCCAAGTAAATGGTTATAATTATATTACAAACTGGGGGGGAGGGGGAAATGGAATTGATATAATTCCAAGGGCAGTGTAACTTAAGGAAACGTAGAAAATTTCAAGAAGTCATCAAATGCCCCCATCCTGCCTCCTCCTGAATGCCATGAAGAGTGTTGGCTAGTGTGGACAGGGTTCCCTGGACTCCTCGTCTAGGCAAACAGAAGGGAGAGAGGCCACGTGCCTGCAGGCCAAGCCCCATGGAGAGCTCCTCACACGTTTCCAGAGAGAGTCCTGTTTTGTGAGATTGTTGTACAGCTTAGGCCGAATAGTACTCTCCCTGCCCACAGGAGCCCCGTGCTCACTGGCAGGCATCATGGGGTGACGGGTTCTGGGGGCTCAGGTGGGGCTCCTGGCCATTTGCCTTGTTGGCCTCCCATTTCATTTTTTAATTTTTAATTTTTTAAAAAGATGTTATTTATTTGACAGAGAGAAACAGCGAGAGGGAATACAAGCAGGAAGAGTGGGAGAGGGAGAAGCAGGCTTTCCACCGAGCAGGGTGCCCAAGGCTCGATCCCAGTACCCCAGGATTATAACCGGAGTCGAAGGCAGACGCTTAATGACTGAGCCACCCAGGAACCCCTGGCAACCCAGTTTTAGATGGTTCCATACTTTAATTTGCTCTTTGTTTCTGAATTCAGCAAACATTTGTTTAGTACCCCTGTGACTTGGCCTGTGGATTTTCAGAACAGGGGAGACCAGAGGCAGCGCAGCCTCAAGAACCACATTCCGGGTTACAGTGGCTCTGATTTGTTTAGCTGTGATGGTGTGTTGTAACAATGAGCAGAACATAATCGGAACAGTGTCGGGCCCGTCGTAAGCCGCTGTTCTTGCCAGAAATGTCAAGTAACATTAAGGGAGATTTTTTTTTTTAAGTGTCTAAAAGGAGAACAGGAAAAAGGCTGAGAAGTACTTGCTTGACCCAGGGCTCAGTAGGACCAACTCCTGGCCCCCAAGTGCAGCCTTCCCCCAGGGAGGGCGCCCGAAGCACGAATTCACTCTAGGGAGGCCCAGGTTCATGACCAGGGTGACAGGCATGGGTGGTTCCTGAAGCACTGCTTGCCAGAGTAGTGCTTTGGGCGGGAGCGATTCAGAGAAGGGCTCTGTTCACCTAGCCTTTCACAGACAGGCCAGTTTTCTACACCGTGGCCAGAAGCCCAGCCTCTGCATCCAGAGGCCAAACAGCAGAGACCGAGCAGAGTGGGGGGTGGGGGGAGGATGCTTTGAATCTCCCCGGAGGGTATTAAGAAGAGCCGGGCTGCACACTTGCTGCCCGGCCCCTCTGGATTTTTGTGTCACGGCCGTAATGGAGGGTTTTCCAGCTGCTATGGGAGTCCACGCATTCCGAGAAGGTGGCCAAGCTGAGATGATAAAGAAATGAGATCTCCTGGCAGAGATGCCAGCTCTCTTCCATGGGCTGTCATGGTCCCAGGTGCTTACCCCAACTGCATCTTTCAGCCACCTGGGGACCCCGCTGGGCACCAGCTCTTGAGGTGGGACGTGGCATCAGTGTCTTTAAACCCTTAGGGGAGCCCTGTGTGCAGCTGGGCCCCAGAATTGCAGCCAGAGAGCGTTTGGTGCGGCCCTGGTTACAGAGGTCAGGGTTTCAGGTAGCTGGAAACTCTAGAAAATGGCTTATGTAAGACTGTCTGTAAATATGTTTGTTAGACTTGGTGCAGGGAAGACCGTTCAGCACAGTGATTTAAAAGTGCCCGATACTTTTCTTGTAATGTATCTGTTCTGTCCTCATCAGTGCCCGAATTCCTCAAATACATTTCAGTTTCAGCTTTTGAATTAAAACTACCTCAGATCAAAAAATAAGTCCCCAAGCTCTAATTTGGAACTGAAATATAATTAGAAAAATAATTCTGAATTGAAAAGCAACTTATTTAAAGTTATTATTTTTTTCCCCTAAGTCTCGAATCATACTTTTCTCAATTACGTTCTGATTTACAGTCAGCCAGTTCTGCGTGTGAGCCAGTACATTGTGCTAACTCTTGTCATCTTTCTTATCACACAGAACGAGCATATTGGCATTTCTCTGTAGAAGTGGGCAGGGGTAGCATTAGAAATGTGTGGCCATTACAAAGATGCATTTCCCAGTGGCTCTCCAGATCCAGAATGGATGTTGGCTGGACACCTGGAGGGGCTCTACCCAGTGTGGCCTCCCTGGTGCAGGCTAGGCCGGCGAGGGCAGGCTTAACAACACTCACAGGTTATGGGTTTTCTTGGTTAAGTCAAACATGGTCCTCTCACAGCCTGTCTTTTCTGAGGTTTGTTTCTTGTTTTTTTGTTTTTGGTTTTTTTTTTTTTAAAGACTTACCCACCACCTGAATTGCCAAGAGACTATCGACCAGTACATTACTTCAGACCTGTGATAGCTGCAACCTCAGAGAACTCCCACTTACTCCAGGTATCATCCGAGTCAGCTGGAAAGCCAGTGCCTGACCCGGGGACCTGCAGTAGGCACCAACTGAATGCCTCCAAGAGAGGGGAGTTGCTGGGAGAAACACCTGTTCAAGGTAGGTGCCATGAAGAAGTTGAAGAGCATTACATTTACATTTATAGGGACTGGAGTTACCAAAATCAAAATGGACAGTTGTTTTCTCAATGACCAGCCTTTTAGGTGGTTTTAGGTGGTTTAGTATTCCCACATGGAGAGAACGAAATTGTGTATTATGAATGGCACAGATAGCAGTGTACGTATCCCTTACTTTTTGAAAGAATTTATTTATTTGAGAAAGAGCACACGCGCGTGCTCGCAGCATAAGCATGGGGAGTGGCAGGCAGAGAGAGAGGGAGAAGCAGACTCTCCACTAAGCAGAAAGCCAGACGCAGGGCTCAATCCCAGGACCCTGAGATCATGGCCTGAGCTGAGGGCAGATGCTTAACCGACTGAGCCACCCCGGTGCCCCCGTATCTCATATTTCTTGAGACTTGTCCTCTAACATAAGTTGGGTGTGCTTTTGAGATCTCAACCCTGGTCTTAAGCTCAGCAGTTTTCAGACTGGGAATAATTGCCAGGAATGTGGTACAGACTAGGACATGGGTGCCTTCCCTGTCCCTACAGAGCCTGGGAACGTGTGATTTTTTTCCTCAGGAGAAAGGATACTGTAGCTCTTTCCTGAATGCCTAAAAAAGGAACAAGTGAGTCTGAAAGTGCATACAAGTGTGGAGAATCTCTTGCAGGTTGTCACAGAAAGACCCACCTGAGAGGTGAACTTGGACTTGGCAATTGGGAACCTGATAGGTATCTCAAATATAATAGACCAGAGCAGAAGTTGTGGTTCCCCACTTCCTATTCCAGACTTGCTCTTCCCCCTATCTTCCCATTGTTAATGACCTACTGCTTAGACCAGAATGTCGGAATCCTAATTCCTGCCCCCACCCCAAGTCCACCAGCATGTCCTCTCAGCGCTGCCCCGAACGTGTGGGGGACCCCCCGTGTCTGCATTTCCGCTGCTTCCATCCAGGAGTGAGTGCCCATCCTCCCTCACCTGGACCATTGTGGGGCCTCATTATTGGTCTCCTTACTTCCCTGCCTTCCTCTCTGCAGTCTGTTCCCCTGACTGGCAGCAGGATGGACTGAATCGTTGTCACTGCCCCTCTTAAAACATTCTAGTCCTTCTCACACTGAAGACAAATCCAGACACCATCCCCCTACCCCTGTCCCTGCCCAAGGCTGTGTGATCCAGCTCTGCCTCCTTTTCAGGCCATATCTTGTCCCCCTCTCCCATAACCCCATGAGGTACAGTCTTGTGACCCTGCTTTCTGCCGTCTGACCCCACCTACCATGACGTGACAGTCACTGGGGCCTTGACGTTCACTGTCTCTTCTGCCTCTGCTCTTCCCTCAAACTTCAGCTCTTTCTTTTACTTAACTCACCACAACTATGATTTCTTTGGAGGAAACTTCCAGGCCTTCCCTGCCCCACATGTGCTAGTGATTCCTCACGCCCCAGTCCCAGCCCTTGTCTCTAAGTCTCCTTTAGTGGTGTCACCCTGTTTCCTTTATGGTCCTCCTCTCATAGCCATCCTCCGGGGTTGACTTTGGGCTTCTCTGAGGCCCACGCCACCAGCTAGTGACAGCGGGGCCCTGTCTGTGGTGTCCTCACAGCCCAGGCCAGTGCTCTGTGGGCGCTGTGACAGGACTGAACACTGCAGGGACAGCTGGCTCTGAACCGGGGCTTGTGCCAGGTGGGACTGTCAGGTGGTGGCTGCTCGCGCTGGCATCTGGAGCCCAGGGTGTCAGCTCCTGCATTCTAGGACCACTCTCTCACTCCATAAATATCCATAAACACATTGGCCTGCACTTTTGTTCGCAGTGAAACATGGGTCTTGTTACTTCATCACTGTCTAGTTCACAGGGATGATAGGAATAGAGATGAGAAACTCCCTGTAAAATACGCCAGCGACATACCTTTGTGACATTGAACTCGTCTGTACCATGATATGTCAATATAGCTGTCTTAGGATACTTCGTTTCTCTTCCTGTTACTATTTTTGTTAGGTTCAACTACTTCAGTGTTGGAGTTTCTGTCCCAAAAAGACAAAGAGAGAATCAAAGAAATGAAGCAGGCAACTGACCTGAAAGCAGCTCAACTCAAGGCCAGGAGTCTGGCCCAGAATGCCTCACGTAGCAGACCCCAGCCCTCCTCGCCAGACGTCGGACACTGCTCGTGGCAGTTGGCCCTGAGTGGTGGGACAGCCTCCACGAGAGCCAGCAACTTCAAACCTTTCGCAAAAGATCCAGAAAAGCAAAAACGATATGAAGAGTTTTTAGTAAATATGAAACGGGGTCAGAAAGGTGGGTGCTAGGTCTGGGTCCCCCCACCTTTTGGCTGGGGGAAGCACTCTTGCTCTTCCTGCCCCAGTCCTGGATTTGAAGTTGCAGCATCCCCCACTCTGCCAGTGTTTGGCTTTGTCCGGTACAAACAGTGCATAGATTGTAGTCCCTGGCTCTTGACCTTAGAAAGTAAGAACAAGTAGCTTGTGTTTCTCCATATCTCAGGTCCCAAAGATAGCTGTCTTAAGTAGAGAACACGCCTTGGCCATGGCTAGTGCTGAAACACAGACCGTGTACTGTTTGCAAATGCTTGCCTTCTCTAAGTGTTGCATTTTACACCAAGAGAACAAGGTCATCTCCCACTTTATCTTAAAATCCTAATTAGCCAGCCCTAAATCATGGTCTAAAATTTTATTTAAAAAGGTAGCTGGCTGTTAAACCCTTACGAGGGGGGAAAAAATCACTCTCCAGTCTACGGGGTAAATTTGGGCAGAGTGAGGAGAGGGTTTGCTGTCATTCCCAGTAGTGGTTGGAAGAGTCGTCAGCAAATGTGAGGCATCGGTTTCTTTCCTTACTTTTTATTTTTGTTAAAGATTTTATTTGAGAGAGGGACAACAAGCGGTGGGGAGGGGCAGAGGGAGAGAGAGACAGAGGAACAGACTCCCTGCTGAGCAGGAAGCCCACCATGGGGCTAGATCCCAGGATCCTGACATCATGACTTGAGCCAAAGGCAGACACTTAACTGACTGAGCCACCCAGGTGTCCCTGAGACATCAGTTTTCAAAAGCAGATGGCGGTCTATTATGTCTTCACTGCCTGCTAAGAACCCACCCACTGATGTTAATTGTTAAATTAAAAAAAAAAAAAGTTAGAAAAAGGAGTGTTTTTCTGCCAAAACCTAGGAAGATACTTGGGATGAACTTTTCACTGTCTGAGAGTGGTACCAAGTTCCTGGCTTCGAAGATTTTTTTTTTTTTTTTTAAATTTTTTTTTTTTTTTTTTAAAGATTTTATTTATTTATTTGACAGAGAGAAATCACAAGTAGTTGGAGAGGCAGGCAGAGAGAGGAGGAAGCAGGCTCCCTGCTGAGCAGAGAGCCCGATGCGGGACTCGATCCCAGGACCCTGAGATCATGACCTGAGCCGAAGGCAGCAGCTTAACCCATTGAGCCACCCAGGTGCCCCCTGGCTTCGAAGATTTAACAAGCATTAGGCCCCAGCTGTTTTTCTCTGTTCTGTGAGGTAGACAGAATTCAACAAAAGAATCATGCTGAGGGGGAGAGCACTATTACCTGACGAGTACTCTCTACCATGCTCTCAGAAACCAGGGTAAGGATTGGTGTCCCTTCTGGATAAAATCTATAGGGATACAGTGGGACCACTGGATATTCTCCTTTGAGTCCTATGTTCTTCCTAAGAGTGAAGCAATTTCTTGTTCCACAGATGCCCTGGAACGTTGTCTGGACCCCAGCATGACAGAATGGGAGCGAGGCCGCGAGCGGGATGAGTTTGCTCGGGCGGCTCTACTCTACGTGTCTTCCCATTCGACCTTATCCTCCAGGTTCACGCATGCCAAGGAGGAGGAGGATTCAGATCAGGTGGAAGTCCCTCGAGACCAAGAGGTCTGTCGCCATCGTGTCCCTACCTGATGAATTTTATTGCATTTTATTATTTTTTAAGATTTTATTTATTTATTTGACAGAGAGAGATACAGTGAGAGGGGGAACAGAAGCAGGGAGAGTGGGAGAGGGAGAACCAGGGAGCCTGACTCAGGGTTCGATCCCAGGACCCAGGGATCATGACCTCAGCTGAAGGCAGATGCTTAACTAACTGAGCCACCCAGGCATCCTCCTTGAATTTTAAAATTAAAACAAGTATTTCTGGTCCCTCGGTGGAATGATCACAATATACACAGCATTATAGAATAAGAACTGATTTTCTGCTTTTAGCTTTCAATATAGTTTAGCAAAAAAACGTTGTAGCATAAGAGCTGTTTTGTAATTTTGAAAGATTGCTTGAAAACTTTCAGTGGAAGAGCAGTCAGGTTAATGGCGTGACCACTTGATGAAAAAGAATAAATGTCTTTTCTCAGAATGATGTCAACGACAAGCAGTCGGCTGTGAAAATGAAGATGTTCGGGAAGCTTACCCGAGACATATTTGAGTGGCACCCTGACAAGCTTCTTTGTAAGAGGTTTAACGTCCCTGACCCTTATCCAGAGTAAGTGAGGAAATCTGCCCTTACATCAGTATTCACTCTCCCGTATTAAAGCTCTCTTTCCCTCTCACCAACTCAGGTAAATTCCCCTTTTCTAGAGGAATTTACTTGTAAATGCTTAGAGTTGCAAATTTTGTAGATTTAACTACTGTTGGTTTGTTACTAAAAAAATAAGCAAACATCGAGGAAGCAAACTTTATACTGAAGACACAAAACTCAGGTATGTCTAATTTGCTGCCTTTTTAATGATGTACATAGAGTTTACATTTAAAAGGTTACTTATGCTAATTTTTTTTTTTAAAGATTTTTATTTATTTATTTGACAGACAGAGATCACAAGTAGGCAGAGAGGCAGGCAGAGAGAGAGGAGGAAGTAGGCTCCCTGCTGAGCAGAGAGCCCGATGTAAGACTCCATCCCAGGACTCTGGGATCATGACCTGAGCCGAAGGCAGAGGCTTTAACCCACTGAGCCACCCAGGCGTCCCACTTATGCTAATTCTATATAAAAGTTTGATACTTATTTGATTATAAACACTACCAAAAAGCGTATAAAATTGAATCAGAGGTTTTGTCAGAACATTTAAGTATATTTTTAGCAGTGCAGCTTTTCCTTTTTTTTTTTTTTTTTTTTTTTTAAGTGCGGGGCTTGAACTCACAGCCCTAAAATCAGGAACTGAGCTGAGATCAAGAGTGAGATACCTAACTGACTGAGCCACCCAGGCACTCTGGAAATACATTTTCAAAGTTAAATTCTAGATCTTACAGGAAAAAAACTGAGGGCTCTTACTAGGGAAAACCTCATTGGCCCTAAGGTCAGTCAACAAAATTCTTATACTGCTTTGAGAAGCAAAATAACCTTCAGGGACCTCTTAGCAGGTAGAAGAGCTAGTGGTGAAAAACGTGAGATGTTATTTCATAACATGAGTTGTTACTAAATTTATGTATGTATGTTTTCTCTTCAACCCACAGTTCAACTTTGGTTGGCTTACCAAGAGTAAAACGTGACAAATACTCAGTTTTCAACTTTCTGACGCTCCCAGAGACAGCATCCTTGCCTACAACTCAAGCATCGAGTGAAAAAGTATCAAAACACCAAGGCCCCGACAGTGAGTGGGGCTTCCTTGGTTCCATGTGCTGACCATGTTCTCAACCCCTATCCCATTGGGAAAACAGAAGTAAAGTCTTAAGGGTACACATAGTGCAAGCTGTCTCTCAATTAAGAGACTTGTTCATGTGAATACATTAGCTCAGGTTGTAGGAGTTCAGGTATCTACTGTTTGAGGTCGGGGCACTGCCTCAGCATCTGCCACCTTCCCAACACCTACAGGTTTGCTGATGTTCTTGGATAAAGCCATCATGGAGAGCTTTCCTTTTGCTTGCTAATTCTTTTTTTTTTTTTTTTTTTAATTTAAGATTTCATCTATTCACCTGACAGAGATCACAAGTAGGCAGAGAGGCAGACAGAGAGAGAGGAGGAAGCAGGCTCCCTGCTAAGCAGAGAGTCCGATGCGGGACTCGATCCCAGGACTCTGAGATCATGACCTGAGCCAAAGGCAGAGGCTTGAACCCACTGAGCCACCCAGGCACCCTTTGCTTGCTAATTCTGATATTACATCTGTGTCCTACCTTTCAGAATCAAGAAAACCATCCAGATGGGATACATCTAAACAAGAAAAGAAAGAAGATTCCATTAGTGAATTTTTAAGTTTGGCTAGATCAAAAGTTGGTCCGCCTAAACAAGAGTCCAGTCCGTTAGTAATCAAAGAGGAAGAACGTGTGATGGAATCACTCTCAGATAAGGTATCGGGGGGTGGGGGGGTCCCAGGTTCTCTTTCTAGGCTGATTGTGGTATTTGTCTTTCTCTGTGATGGTGCTTTGTCATCCTTGGATAAGAGGGGTCTGCAAACTTTCTGTGAAGGGCCAGATATTAAATATTTTAGGCTTTGTGGACCATATCGTGTCTGTCACAATCACTCCACTCTGCTGTTGAATGTGAAATAAATTATAGGAAATGTGAAAAAGATTGGGTTCACCTATGTTCCAATAAAACTTTATTTACAAAGCTGACAGTGGGTTGGATTTGACCCATAGGCTGTAATCGCCAGCACCTGCTCTACATTACAGTAGTTTCAGTCATATCTTTGATCATGAGGAAAGATTATAAACTTCTCTGCCAAGAATGGTTTTCACTCAGCATCAACCACTGAAATAAAATTCAATATATTTTCTTTTGTGGAGAATATAAAGGAAATACCCATTGGGCTTTTTTTTTTTTAATTACTGCTTTAATAGTTACAAGTTGAATTTAACAAAAAGTTTCATTTCTAATAGCCTCATTTAAAATTATTATTTTATTTTTTAAATGAACATGCATTAAAAAGTATAGTTCAGGGGTGCCTGGGTGGCTCAGTGGGTTAAGCCGCTGCCTTCGGCTCGGGTCATGATCTCAGGGTGCTGGGATCGAGTCCCTCGTTGGGCTCTCTGCTCAGCAGGGAGCCTGCTTCCTCCTCTCTCTCTCTCTGCCTGCCTCTCTGCCTACTTGTGATCTCTCTGTGTCAAATAAATAAATAAAATCTTTAAAAAAAAAAAGTATAGTTCAGTGAGATTTTATAAACATATGGATTTATAGAGGAGCGCCTGGGTAGCTCATTCAGCCAAGCATCTGCCTTTGGCTCAGGTCATGATCCTGGTGGCTGAGATCAAGGCCACATTGGACTCCCTGCTCAGTGGGGAGCCTGCTTTTCCCTCTCTCTGTTTGCCGTTTCACTGCTTGTGTGTTCTCTCTTTTTCGAATAAGTAATCTTTTTTTTTTTTTTAAGATTTTATTTATTTATTTGACAGAGGGGTCACAAGTAGGTAGAGAGGCAGGCAGAGAGAGAGGGGGAAGCAGGCTTCCAACTGAGCAGAGAGCCCAATGTGGGGCTTAATCCCAGAACCCTGAGATCAGGACTTGAGCCTAAGGCGGAGGCTTAACCCCCTGAGCCACCCAGGTGCCCCTCAAATAAATAATCTTTAAAAAAAACTGTGGAACCATCACCACAATCAGGAAGCAGATGGTACTATGACCCCAAAAAACTCCCTCCTGTCATACCCTCCCCTCTCTGCAAACGCCTGCCAATCACCGATCTCTTCTCTGTCTCTCTAGTATTGTTCTTTCCAAAATATTATTTAAATGGAATCAGACAATATACATATATAACCTTTTGAGACTGGGTTCTTCCACTCAATATCAATATCTTTGAGATTCATCAGTAGTGTAATATCAATAGTTCATTCCTTTTTATTGCTACTCTGTTGTGTGGGTGAGCCACGGTTTTTGGTCGTTCACCCTTTAAGGATGTAGGGTTGTTTCCAGCTTTTGGCTCTCGTAAGTAAAGCTGCTTTTGGCATTCATGTGCAGAGTTTTGTGTGACTATAAGTTTCCATTTCTCTAGGTTAAATAACCAGTAGTGGGATTGCTGGGTAATGTATACATGTAGATTTCACTTTATAAGAAACTGCCAAAAAAAAAAAAAGAAAAAAAGAAGGAAAGAAACTGCCAAACTTTATACCAAAGTTCTTGCTTTGTGTATATGAAACTCTCCTGTTAGGTGCATACACATTTAGTATTATTTTATCTTTTTGCTGAATTAAATCTTTTATCATTATGTAATATTACTCTTTATTTTTGGCAATTTCCAGTATGTATTTTTTCATCTTTTTACTTTTAGCCTATTTATTTCATTGTGTTTAAAGTGGGTTTTTGGTAAAGAGTATGTCATTGTCCGTGTGTCCTTTTTTAATAATACATTTAGATAATCTGTATGTTTTACTTTGTGTGGTTTAGCCATTGGCATTTAATGCAATTTGTTGTTATATTTGGATTTGGGTCTACAGTTTTGTTTCCTGTCTGTTCCCACTCTTTTTTGTTGCTCTCTTTCTCCTTTCTTACCTTCTTTTATATTACTTGAATAATTATTAGTCTACGGTTTTAATTCATTTATTACATTTTTAGATTTTTAAAAAATTTTATTTATTTATTTATTTGACAGAGATCACAAGTAGGCAGAGAGGCAGGCAGAGGTGGAGGGGGAAGCAGGCTTCCCGCTGAGCAGAGAGCCCAATGCGGGGCTCGATCCCAGGACCCTGAGATCATGACCTGAGCCGAAGGCAGAGGCTTAACCCACTGAGCCACCCAGGCGCCCCTAGATCTATTTTTTAATGATTGTTCTACAATATACATGCCTACTTTTTCACAGTTTACTTAGAGTCAGTATTGTACCATCCTAAGAGGAGTGTGGAATCTTTACGTCTAGGTCCCTTTACTCTACTAGCTTTTTATGATGTTGCCTTATGTATTACATGCAAACACACTGAAAACCTTAGGAGAGTTTTCTAATTTTTGCTTTCAGTTGTTATACATGTTTAAAGAACTGATGAGCTGATAATCCTTTTTATTTATTTATTTTTTAAAAGATTTTATTTATTTGACAGAGGGAGAGAGAGAAAGGGAGAGCGGAAACACAAGCAGGGGGAGTGGGAGAGGGAGAAGCAGGCTTCTTGCTGAGCAAAGCCCAATATGGGGCTAGATTCCACGACCTTGCTGAGCCAAAGACAGCTGCTTAATGAATCAGCCACCCAGGCACCCCTGATAATCAGTGTTACTTACTTGGATATTAAGTATGACTGTTGCTCTTCTTCCTGAAGAGCCAGCTTTCTCCCCTACCATTTCCTCTGTCTGAGGAACTCCCATGTATTTAGCTTTTATTTTTTTAATTTAATTAAAAATTTTTTTAAAAGATCCTATTTATTCACTTGACAGAGATCACAAGTAGGCAGAGAGACAGGCAGATAGAGAGAGAGGTGGAAGCAGGCTCCCTGCTGAGCAGAGAGCCTGACACAGGGCTTGATCCCAGGACCCTGGGATCATGACCTGAGCCGAAGGCAGAGGCTTTAACCCACTGAGCCACCCAGGTGCCCCTTGACTGTTATTTTTTAAATGGCATAAAACCTTACTAAGGGATTCTGGCCCTGTGCTGTGGTGGTTAGGTGAGAAAGCCTTCTAGATTTTCCCAGAAATCGTGTTGAGATAGTCTTTAGATAAGTTTGCCTGAAAAAAGTCTTAGTTCTTGCTTTTTCACTTATTAGCCAGATGACCTTAGGAATCTAGCTTCCATTCTCTGGGTTATTTAATTTCTTTCTTCGAAAACTCTTTCTGAGTTGGTGTAGCATAAAGGGCCAGAACTGTCTGTGAACACGGGTATATGCCAGCTGGCGTTCAGTTCCAGCCTGCTCACGTGACGCTCACATCTGCCAGAAAGACCGCAGATTCCTGGCTTTCCTGGGGAATTGTTGCCATCAGTCCCTGGGCTTCCCTGTCAGCCTCTCTCTCCTGAATTCTTAATATAATTTTGAACAATTTTAAAGCAGTCTCAGAAGTTTAAACATAATTTAGGTACTTTCGTCCCCAAACCATGAGCATAGGTTGCCAACCAGGTGCCAGGCTCTGCTGTGTTTCCTTCAAGACAGGGCATTCCCTATAGAACCACAGTACCTCGTCCATCAGGGTCTGGAATTGGTGCCCATGTATTCCTGCTGTGTCTAATCCTCAGACCCATTCATGTTCCACCACCTGTCCTAATAATGTCCTTTATGGCAGAAAGTGCAGCTTGGGGTCACTTGTAGCATTTAGTGTCACTGTCACGCTCCTTTAATCTCATTCCGCCTGGTACAGTTCCTCAGTCTTGCAGGAACTTGAGGCTTAAAAGATGACAGGCCCGGATTCTGTAGAGTGTCCTCAGTTTGGGCCTCTCTGATGTTTCCTAGGGATTGGATTCAGGTTCTGCCCTTTAGCGGGGGACTACCTCAGAGGGGCCAAGGCTGGGCTCGCACTGCCTCCAGTCAGGTGGTGTCTGGCGTCAACTTGTCCCGTTGCTGGGGCTCGCTTTGGTCCCTTGAGTAAGGTGGTGTCTGCCAGTCTTCTCCATGGTAAAGTTAATTAATTTCCCCCCTCTGTACTTAGGAAGTACTTTTATGCATTTATTCCTTCCTAATTTTTACTAACTTATTTTAATGACCATCAAGGAATATTGAAATATATACATATCCTGTTCCTCATCAAACTGTGGGCCCATGGTTTCCTGTTTTATTTAAGGGCTAACTCAGTACCCTCCTTACTTATTTCAGTGCTCAGATGGTCTTAGTTTCGCCGACTGGAGCTCCTTTAGGTTGGCTTCTGTGTGTTTTCGGGATGTCCCTCTTACTCCGTGAGTTTGTCTTTGCTGTCTGGGCACAGTGATGTCTGGGCTCATCTTTGTGTTGTTTCTCAAATCCAGCTCTGGAATCAGTCCTTTCTCCAAGGTGGCCTGGTTATTTTTAGTGGGGATTGGTATACTTCTCTTCTTTAATTTTTTTTCTGGGAAGAGAGTTTACTCTAAGACTCCAAACATCACTGTCTGGTACCAGTTTTCCTCCTGCGGGTATTTGTAACTCTGCTCCAGAAACTGGAGGTGACAGGGTACGGGGAGTGACCCCGCTGAGTGAAGAGAACCAGGTGAGAGAGTCCAGACCCACTGCCCCAGCACGCATTTGCACTATGAGTGTGTCCTTGTGTCAACCCTTGTCTGGCCTGGGTTCTTGAGAGGGCACAGTGGAAGGACTGGAGTGGATTCTGAGACCCGGGGCTCTCTGTCTGGTCGCTGCTATTGGCACTTAGCACATTGGATTACCCCACGCCTGTCTGGGGAGAAGCTGTTGGTGGGGAGGGGTCGTGTCTTCTTTATGCCTTTGCTCTTTGTTGATTTAATTGAGTTTGTCCCAAGTCACTGCTTGTGTCTCTGGAAAATCTGATTGTCCACAGCTGGGCTTCGTTGTAGGAATGGCCACGTGTGATCGCAGAGGGAAGTTCTATGTCCATGGTAGCCACATGCTCCCAGTGCCCTTCCCATTTTCTCGCCAGCATTTTTTCTGAGTAGACGGCCTTCATGAACCTCTCATCTTGGGCCTCTGAAGGCTTGATTGATTCTTGTAAGCAGGCCAGAGGCACTGTGCTAGTCCGCCCTGCTTTTTGTGGGTCCTTTGCCTCTCTGATGCATGACTGATGTCGAGGAAAGTCTTCAGCTGCTCCTACCGGTCGGCTTGTTCTATAGTGGCTGCATCAGAAACATCACAAAAATAAATGTCACATGAGCAGTCATCGTTTAGTTAGGCAGAGCGTGGGTGTAGAACCCACGTACCTGAACATAAACGTGTGTGTGTCTGTCTGACTGTGTTTCTGTCCACCCAGAAGGTCTGGCTCCCCTCACCTTTACTTCATTTCTGACTCTTATTTCATTGTTAATACAGAATATCAGCAAAGGTGTGGATTCACAGACTGAAGGAGAAGGGAGCCGCCCATCCATGGACTTATTTAAGGCCATCTTTGCCAGCTCGTCTGATGAGAAGTCCTCATCCTCTGATGATGAGCAGGACAACAGCGAGGATGATCAGGCAGGTCCTGGGGATGGCGACTTCAAAAGCTCCCACGAGACTGACTCAGTGGAAACCTCATCTGCGGCACGCGGTGCGTGGATACTTCAGCTTTGGGGATCGAAATAAGCAAATGATGTCTCTAGAGAAGCTGCCTCTTTGTTTGGTGTAGAGTTCTTTTTTGTCTTATTAATTTAAATTCAATTAGCCAACATATAGTACATCATTAGTCTCAGAGGTAGCGTTCAACAATTTATCAGTTGGGTAAAATACCCAGTGCTCATCACATCACATTAGTGTGTAGTTATAACCCAGGATAATTAGCAAACAATGGTGTTTTAATCTTTCACATTTTTAAAAAAGATTTTATTTATTTATTTGCCAGAGAGAGAGATCACAAGTAGGCAGAGAGACAGGCAGAGGGGGAGGGGGAAGCAGGCTCCCCGATGAGCAGGGAGCCCGATGTGGGGCTCGATCCCAGGACCCTGGGATCATGACCTGAGCTGAAGGCAGAGGCTTAACCCACTGAGCCACCCAGGTGCCCCAAATCTTTCACATTTTTAATGGTGGCATCAGATATAAATTTCTGGTGTATTTTTAGAGTAGCCGTGTTTGATAATACTGATTTTCCTTTTTACCCTAGTTGAGAAGAATTTAAAACTAGTAAAATTTTTGTTTAAGAAATAGATTATTATTATTATTATTTTTTTTTTTTACCTGTTTGATGATGAGATACTAGGATTATGGGCAACATTTGGGTCTGAGGTATACAAGGGCTCTTCCCCGTGCCGGGAGTTTTGACACAGAAAAGGAGACCATTTGGTGCTTGCAAGTGTGAGAGACTTTCCAGATGCTTGGGTGGGTGAACAAGAACGTCTCAGCCTTTGGGTGGCCTGCTTGCCTGTCAGTCTGTGGTGGACTTGGGTGTAATTTTTTTAGTGCCTTTAACCAAAAAGTTACAGAGAGGTATTAAATACTGTTTATTCTTATGTGATTTGCAAACACCTGTTTCACATTTCTGTGGGGGGAAAAAGCCACCCAACTTAGTTTTTATTTCAAAATGATTTACACTTAAATTGTAAAAGCTTAAAAATATATAAACAGAGAAAGCTTAAGTCCCTTGGAATCCTACTTCCCCAAGATAAACATTGTTAATACTTTGATGTGTATTTTTCTGTACTTTTGTGTTTTTCTTTCCACTATCTGAAAACAGTTCTCAAAAAAAAAAGAGATTATTACTATGAACATGGTAATTTATTTGTATTCAGCTTTTCCCCTCTTTGATAATTTATTTTGAGTGAAGTTAAACTTTCTGAGCTGGGACATAGTCTTAGATCCCTGTTTGTAAGTTTTTGTTATCCTCAGACGACATCTTTCCTTGAGGCCATCTTTTAACCCTTCAGGTGTCAGTGAGGTGGTCCCGAGCATGTGCTGTGCAGACCCCTGTGTTTCAGCCGCTGGTGCACTTGGTGCACTGACTTCCCAGCTCAGATGTCCACGAGGTTTGCGGTCAGGTTCGCATGTTTACAGCTGTATCCTCAGGGCCTGGCGTGAGCTAGTTAAGCAAAGTGGTGAAAAAAAGCACACATTATCTGGTGGCAACAGGTATTAATTGAAGAATCAAACACATTAGGATTAGTATAATAGTATTTACTGTTAATATAAATAGACAAAATTAATACCCTGGTGTTTTCCAGCTAGCGAGCCGGCACCCCAGCAGCCCACACCTTCCTTCCCAATACAAAAGCTGCAGATAGATGAAAGAGAAGCCTTCGGCCCGCGGCTGCCTCCCGTCTTCTGCCCCAGTGAGTTGAGAGCTCCTTGGTTCACCCGTTTGCGTCGGCACCTGTGTCTCCCCTGACCTGCGACAACTCTAACCATGTTATTATCACCTCTACCCGTCTAATCCAACACAAGGTCGACCACGCACATACAGTTGACCTTTGAGCAAGGCGGGATTTAGGGGCGCCAACACCACGCACAGCCGGCAATCTGCCATATAACTTTTGACTCCCCCTAAAACTTAACTACTGATAGCCTACTGTGGACTGGAAGCCTTACCAATCACACACACGATTGGTTAACACTTCTTATGTATTTCATATGTATTATATTCTGTATTCTTACAGTAAAGTAAGCTAGAGAAAAGAAAATGTTAAGAAAATCATAAGGAGAGAAAAATACCTGTGTAGTACTGAGCTTATCGAAAATAATCCACACATATGTTTCTGGTTTCTTTGTTCTCAGCCACATTTTGAATCTCATTGCTTCCCCCGAGTGCCTAAGTGATAGCTCTTGCTTTATAGCCCCAGAAACCTTTCAGGTTTTTTTCTTTCCAACACCTAGATAAGTACAGTAGCATCCTGAGCGTCTCAGATGTCACTTTGAGAAATAAAAACAGTAAAAATCTAGGACACAAAGGTAGGTGAGGAATTTCAGGGAGAAGCGTTTTCGGAGGCTTTTTTTTTTTAGTTTGGCTAATGTAGCAAATACAGTAAAAGTAATTCTGTCAGAAGTAAACCCTGCCGGGGTGCCTGGGTGGCTCAGTGGGTTAAGCCGCTGCCTTCGGCTCAGGTCATGATCTCAGGGTCCTGGGATCGGGTCCCACATCGGGCTCTCTGCTCAGCAGGGAGCCTGCTTCCCTTCCTCTCTCTCTGCCTGCCTCTCTGCCTACTTGTGATCTCTGTCAAATAAATAAATAAATAAATCCTAAAAAAAAAAAAAAAAGAAGTAAACCCTGCCCATCCTCCTCCCCCAGGATCAGTCAGCAGCGTCTTGAATCGACATCTTGTTCAAGTATTTAGACGGGCTTATCCTCTCCTTGAAGGCCGGCTTAGCAAACATCTGATAACCCAGCCCAGGAATATAGATGATATATTTCTGTTATTTACTTTATAGCTTCCTATAGCACCCACATATAAATACTGATTTATGAAGCTAGCCTTCAAAGAGGTGATTAAAAAAAAATGTGAGGTTTTGAACAGCTGCGGTGAATGTATTTCTGATATGCTTTAGTTGTTCAGATCTTCAGCTTAAAATAAGTGCTTCAACATCTAAAGCTGTTACTTATGCCCATTTCCGGACCACCCTTGAGAGCCTTGTAACAGTTAATAACTTGATTTTGTTTATGGGTTATCAAGGGGAAATGGTTTTTAAAAATTAGCATTAAAAAAAAAAAGGTTGGGGAGGTCAGATTTTTTTTTTAATTATTTAAAAGATTTTATTTATTTATTCGACAGACAAAGATCACAAGTAGGCAGAGAGGCAGGCAGAGAGAGAGAGGAAGAGAAGCAGGTTCCCCGCCAAGCAGAGAGCCCGATGCGGGGCTCCATCCAAGGACCCTGAGATCATGACCCGAGCCGAAGGCTTTAACCCACTGAGCCACCCAGGTGCCCCGATTGGTCATTTTTGATGACTACATACATTGTGTTCTTTTGATGCTTGTTTTCTAGTGTTCAAGCTTATAAGACAAATTCATATATAATGTGCTTTCATAAGGGAGGATGATGTGAGAGGAGCTGACATTTATGTGCCTAATTCTAGGCTCTGGGTTTCATGGGCCTGGTTCCATCCAACCCTCTGTTGAGAGAGCAGGGATTCTTACCGTCTCTATTCATAGCTGGGGAGACTGAGGCTTGGAGAAGTTGACCAATGAACGGAAGGTCACAAAGCTGCGGCTGGCAACCTCGAGCTGAGGTTCAGACTCTGGTGTGTCTCTGAGCTTGCCCAAGGATGTTAAAGAGAAAGACTTGTGCAGTCTGGTCCATCTGACTCATCCAGCAGATAAGGCTGTGGCCAGGGACTGGTCTGACACCGGTGGAGTACTGAGGTTTCTGGCGGTTTCTAAATATAGAGCCACCAGGTAGACATGCTAATTCGTTTGTTTATCAATGAGGTGGGGCAGGAGTTCCACCTTCATGTTAAACATTTACCTAGGTCACCTTCCCAGTTCAGTAAGTCAGTCTTCATTTCCCCCAGCAGATCATGGGTATGTTACATTTGCGTTTCAGATGTCCGTCAGACGCTTGAGGCACCTCAAAAAGAGAAACATAAAAAGAACAAAGAAAAACACAAGACTAAGAAAGAGCACAGACGGAGGAAAGAGAAGGTGAGTACCTTCTGGGGTCCTGGGACTGGATGTAGGCTCTGCTGTGCCTGCTTCTGTCCTGGAGACCAGCTCCGCCCCGCCCCCCCATCTGGCCTGCATATCTCCTGGCCAGATGGGGGCAGGCAGACCTCTGCACACCTTGGCAGAAATATAATGCTTCGATTTTCAAGAGCTTTGTTTTTCTTTTAGACAGAGTATTTTAATTATTCAGTTGCACTCAGAACAGTTTATTGCGAACATTGTGAAAAAGACATTTGAATACTTTAGAGTAAGGGTTGAATATTAATAGAATAGCATTAATTAGTCATTCATTCAATATTAAATGAGGATATTATTTGGAACATTTTTTTCTCCACGACTTTGTCATCATTACAAACAGAGATTTGGGTCCATAGCTTGCTATTTGAGGTAAGGGGAACTTGAAGGAGGGATGTGCTTTCCCCTGACACCTCTGCCCCTGTGATCTGTGTGTTTCAGTGATGGCACAGGCTTTTAATTTGGTTAATGTGAGTGTTGGGTCCCAGAGTGCTCTGGGCAGTGGTGGAATGGAGGACAAACAGCTCCATGATTGGCTACCCGACAGAAAGCATTCCTGAGCATGGAAGATGATGGAAGATCTTTTGTAGTGACAGGAAAAACAAAACAAAACAAAACAAAACTGGTGCTGTTGGGTTGAAAACCAAAGTCATTTGTTTCTTACCAGTGTATCTGCACTTCTCTGACCTTATACTGGTTTCTTCTTTGTGCTTTTCCACCATGCTTGTGATCAACTACATATCAGAACAACAAGCATGTCCCAAGCTGTCCCATAGGAGGCTCACTCCTGATGAGGTGTTCTGTCTTTGCTCTTGAATGACTCCAGCAACCAAATGCCTCCTTAGCCTATCCGTAGGAATTGGCCGAGAAACACCCATGTGTCCTCCCCACACCTACCCCTGCCTCGCTGTTCTTTTTCAGAAAAAGAAGCACCGGAAGCACAAACACAAAGGCAAGCAAAAGAATAAAAAGTCAGAGAAGAGTAGTAGTTCTGAGAGTACGGACAGCACCGACAGCCAGAGCGATGGGGAGGGGCCTACAGACCTGTCACCGCAGGAGCTGCTGAGAAGGTAGGCAGTGCGGGACGGTGGTCTTCAGAAACCTCCTGGAGGCTTGTTGGAATCGTGATGTATTACCACTGTGAAAATTCAGACCTTACAGATAAAGCTTCAAGTGGTTCTTTTTTTTCCTAAAGATTTTATTTATTTATTTGACAGACAGAGATCACAAGTAGGCAGAGAGGCAGGCAGAAAGAGAGGAAGGGAAGCAGGCTCCCTGCTGAGCAGAGAGCCCAATGCGGGGCTCGATCCCAGGACCCTGAGATCATGAACCAAGCCAAAGGCAGAGGCCCAACCCACTGAGCCACCCAGGCACCCCCTTCAAGTGGTTCTTGAGCATTTCTTCAAACCTCTCTCTCCAGAAGCCTCTGCCATCAGCTTCCTGCCATCAGTCTTCCTTCAAGACTTTTTTGTTAAGTGTTTCACACACATACACACACACTCACACACACCATACATACACACATGTTTTGTTGCTGTGCATTTTTAAAATAAGTAATACAATTTTATCTAGTGTAAATCAACCAAGTATGAACATGCGGAATGAAGAAATACTGCCAGATTACTTCCGGAAGTGGCTGAATCCACTTCATCTTGTTACTACATCAGTTACAAACAGTTCAGAAATGTTTGCCAGCACGATGGGCGAAGAATGGCATCTGACTTCTAATTTGTGTTTCTGGGGGTAGTACTGGGGTTGAGTGGCTGGAGGACAGCCTTTACCCATATGCTGTCTTGGGAGTAACTTGCTCACATTCTTTGCACAGTGTTGTGTTTTCTGTTACATTGTTTGTTTTACTTGTGTCAGTCAAGTAAGGTACTATTTTACTGATTTTTAGGAATTAAGAAAGAATAATTCTGGATATGAACCACCTGTGTTTTAGTGTGTTACCTGTCATGTGGATTTTTTTTAAAAAAAGATTTATTTATTTATTTATTTGACAGAGAGAAATTACAAGTACACTGAGAGGCAGGCAGAGAGAGAGAGAGAGAAGGAAGCAGGCTCCCTGCTGAGCAGAGAGCCCGATGCGGGACTCGATCCCAGGACCCTGAGATCATGACCTGAGCCGAAGGCAACGGCTTAACCCACTGAGCCACCCAGGCACCCCTGTCATGTGGATTTTAACTGTCTTTGTTGTACAGAAGCTCTAATTTTTGGTGCCCTCAGTTTTACTGATGTTTGTGGTGGTGGGGGTTATGTTTCATATTTTTGTCTCCTAAAGGCCTCCCCTAACCCAGGATGTTACATATGTATGTAAGCTAGTCTCCGGCTTTTATAGTTTTGTTTTTGTTTAATCTGTTTGGATTTTTTTTTTTTTTAATTTTTTTGGTGACCAGAGTAAAGTAGGCATCTAGGTTCCCTTTCCCCAAATGGCTAGCTAGTTGTATTAGTCAAGAGAGTGAACTAGCGCCAATGAGGAAGAATTCTGGCATCCCAGAGGCACAATAGAGGGTAAGGAAAACCAGGGGGGCACCCAGCTGGCTTAAGAGTATATGACTCTTGATCTCAGGGTTGTATGTTTGAGCTCACTGGGTGCTGCACTGGGTGTAGAGAGTACTTAAAATAAAAAAGAAAAGAGATTAATAATTAATAAAAGAAAACCAAGAAAGGTACTCAGGACCCCAGCTTGTTCTGCTTCAGTGCATAGCCCTCCTAGGAGGGAATGGGTGGAGGGTGGCGCTGGGGGTGATTGTGGTTCTGCCTGGATGTCGTAGCCTTCACTGCCACATGGCCTGGCCACCATGGGGCTGGGCAGGAGAAGTCCAGCTTCGGGCTCAGGGTGAAGGGGGAGGGGCACGAGTGAGCCCTGGCCATGTCAGCGCTACACGATGAACCAGCTCATTAAAGGAAGAGTATCTTGGTCAGGTACTCAGTCCCTGTGCAGGCCTGCTCCATTCCCTACTCTGGTTTCATTTTTTCTTTTTTAAACTTTATTTACTTATTTGAGAAAGAGAACGAGAGAGAGCGTGAACAGGGGGAGGAGCAGAGGGAGAGGGAGAAGCAGACTTCCTGCTGTGCAAGGAGCCCAACATAGGGCTCAATCCCAGGACTCCGGGATCATGACCCGAGACGAAGGCAGATGCTTAACCAGCTGAGCCACCTGAGGGCTGCTCTTCTCTGGTTTCTTAGCCATTTGATACTGTTCTGTCTGTCTACCCTGTTTTAATTACTTTGACCTTGTAAGCATATCTTCTGTCTGGAAATACAAGTGCCACCCCTTTATTCTTTTCCATTTACTTCTTCAGAATGGACGATATGTTCTCATGACTCAAAAGTACAAAGGAGAAGAGCATTTCAGTTTCATCCCAAGCCTCCTACAGTGGCTCTGCCCACACCTGTCTCCCTGTCGTCCTGCACACCAGCATTTGGCGGTGGGGGGGGGGGGTGCAGGGGAGGAGCACACCCCGGGCATGGCCCATTTCATCTGCATGCACCCCTGTGAGGCAGACACCTGGGGCCCCTTGTCTGTAGGTGGGACAGCCAGGCCCAGGGAGGCTAGGTCACGTGGTCAGGCCCATGGAACCTCACCAACACCGGAGGGTCTCACCCTTAAGCATCTGGGGCCATCTGATGAGTTGTTCCTGCGGGGGAAGCCTGTCAGTGCCCTTCTGGAGGGTGTGGTGGGAGGGCCGGAGCAGGGGCTTGCTGTGGGCACTGTGCGGCAGATGGAAAACTGGGCACACAGCTGTGAACTGATTGGATATAAAACTCACCGTCAAGAGATCCAGAGCCATGGAACAGCGTATACAGGCAGTGCTGTTGATGGTCAAATGTCTTCAGGCCTTTGGCTTTCCCTATGTGCACTTATATGTACGTCCTTGCACAGGAAGAGGGCTGGAGGGTTCATACACCCCTGAGAGCACCTCTCTCCAAGGGAGGGAGGGTCAGAGTGTGGCGTGCCCTCATCTGAACCTTGTTGCTACAGGGATGGTCCCCACTGCTCCTCAACCCTGAGCCTCCTAGGTTCTCCCCCGGGAGCCTGGAGGGCCCCCCCCCCGTTGTGTCTCACTCCCCTCTGTGCGTTGCCTGTCTGCACCCATCTTCTAGAAGGGGTGGCGGGAGGCTCACAACAACAGGGGTCTCGTCTTCTTTCCCAGCACCTGGCATGGAGTGTCACTCTCGGGAAGGGCCCTGGTGCTTTTCTTCTGGGACCATCAAGTTTGGTTCGGAGAGGAGGCGCAGTCTGCTGTCTCCACCCCTATTCCCCAGGACACTGGCCTATTTGCTGTCTCTGTCAGTTTGTCTTGCCCAGTCTAGAACTTCATAGACCTAGAATCCAACGGTTCAGTAAATGCTGTAGCGCACACACATACATATATGCACACAGACCATACGCTTCAGCTGCATGCATTCTCGTCACCCGATCCAGGGACACCCCAGCAGCCCACGGCCACTTGTGTCTCCTCCCACTTAGCCTGCCTACCCCCATTCCCACAGCTAGCCCTTCTACTGGCCTCTGCCGCCACTGATTACCCTAGCGCTTGGACTTAACCTAAAGGAACCGTGGAGTGGACTCTTGCATGGGCTTGTGGGAGTCCCTCACGCGATTCCAGCAGCGGCGGCTGGCTCGTCCTCATCCTCGTTGCTGCGGGGTGTGCCTTTATGGGACCACAGACTATTCTTCTCTTCTGTTGTTGGGAACATCTGGTTTTTTATTCTGGGACTGTCGAGGAAGGATCTAGAGCCAGTGTGGCCCAGCCCTACTCAATGAATGCCATCATGTGTCCAAAGCCGAGATTGAAGACTGTCAGCTTGGGAAACAGACATGTTTTTTCTTTTCTCCCCCTGCCCCCAGTTCCTTCTCAGAGCTCCTACATGAGATAGGTGAAACCAGGATCAGAACTTGCTTTTATAAACAGGTCCTCATACAAGGTGTGGCGTGTGAGTGTCCCCGTGCGTTCTGAGGGCAACAGAGAAATGATGCTTCCATGGCCTGTGGCCCTCCTCTGTGGTGTGTGGGTACCCGTGTGCCACCAGGACTCGGGGAGGTCTGGCATGCCTGGCCCCCACCGAGCTGTCTGGCTTTCAGTTCTTCCCTAATTGTCCTTTCTCCTTTATTTCTTTTTCCAGGCTGAAAAGTCTTCCACTAAGGAAGCAGTAACTGGATTCTGCCGTGGCCTGTCCCAGTACCAGATCTCCTCCGTGAAGGGAACCCATTGATTGCTTGCTTAATACATTGTACAGATTGTATTTCTATGTAAATTCATGCTGTAAAATAATTTTTAAGACCTTGACATTTCAAAGGCTGCCTTGAAAGGTTGCAGAAATTGATTTCTATTTTTAACTTTAGTTAGTGTCAGAGGAAATAATTCAGACTGTACAGTTTAATTAAAATGGAATTTTTCTATTTTCTTCTTAATTTTTTTATTTCCTGAAACTTTTAAAAAGAAATGAGAAATGAAGGGTTCTCTGTGGTTTTGTTCATGAAGAAAGCCGAGTCCAGATAAGGACAGTTGGACTTAATTAAGGGCTTGTGGGAGAGAAGGAGGTGGTGGTTTCCCTGCTTCTCAGGCACGGGGCTCCTGCCTCTCGTGGTGGGTGGTGGTGGCCAGGAGCCCAGTGGGTGGCCCAGCACCAGCATCAATCCTAGCGGGTGGCCTCAGCCTTTCCGGGTAGATGTCACCAAAGTGTCCCAGACAGTCTCTCAGAGCAAGAGCCAGGGAGTGTGCGCCCACACCCTGGGTCCCACAATCTCCAGGTCCTTGCTCTGCAGCCCTGGGTCCCCGCTTGGGTGCTACCTCATCAGCACTGATGAGACCTTTGAGAAAAGTGCAGCGGTTCAAAGTGACATTATAGAAAGAGCAGAACAGTTTCCAAAGTAGAAAGAAGGAGAAAACCGCTTCTACTTCTACTACTTAGAGATGATAACCCTTAGTATTTGGGAATATCCAAAAAGAAAAAAATATTTTTTCTTTTTAAAGATTTTATTTATTTATTAGAGCAAGAGAGAGCATGAGCAGGGAGAGCTACAGAGTGATGGAGAAGCAGGCTCCCTGCTGAGCAAGGAGCCCCATGTGGGGCTTGATCCCAGGACCGTGGGATCATGACCCCAGCAGAAGGCAGATGCTTAACTGAGCCACCCAGGTGTCCCCACCCAGTCTTTTTCTGTCGGTGACGCTGCTACCCAGCTAGAGGTGACATTTGTTCCCCTTCATTGACAGCGTGACATATTTCCTTCATGCTCTTATATATTGTGTGTCCCCGCCCCGGACAGCTGCATCTGAATTCATCCAGGGCCCATTCCGTAACTTAGTGTCCATTTCTCTGTTGTTGATACCTAGTGGGTTGGCCAGGAGTCCCCGCACAGGCAGAGGGCTACCCAGAAACCATCCTGGGAGACGGAGCCAGGAAGAGCCAAATGGAGGCCGTGGGGATGAGGCTGCTGGTTTCACACGCTTGGCCTCAACCCTTTTGTGCCTGAACTCAAACCCCGTTTTTCTGGGAGTGAGAGTGCTCGGCTTGGAGAGGACGCAGGGGGATCGCAGCGCCCAGGGAGGGCACGTGATTCTGCGGAGACGGGCGCAGGGTGCGGGCACAGGGCGCAGGCGCACGGCGCCGCCGTTCCGGCCGGGCTGGGTGCTGGGTGCTGGGTGCCGGCCACCAGCAGGCTGGGCTCGGAGATGGCCTCCCAACCGCCGTCCGCCCCCTTGTGCTCGGAATCCCTGGATGATGACCTGAAGACCGTGTCCGAGCTGCATAGAGCGAAGCTGCCCTCGATGCCCTCCAGCGATCTTGAGCACCTCTTCCGCAAGCTGCCGGCTGTGATCAGGGCCTATGGCCGCTTCAAGCTGTTGACTTTGGAGGCGCGCCAGAACCGGCTGCTGGCTCCCCTTGACCCCCTAGAGGTCAGCAAGGACTCTCCACCACCCGAGGAGCACCCGAAGTCTGAGAAGAAGTTCTGGGGCGACCAGGAGACCCTCTCGAAGGTCAGACCACAGGGGTGGGGGTGAGGAACGCAGACTTGAACCTCATACGTGGGAGGTCGCAGTGAGCTGGCTAAGGGGAGCCGTGGGGAGCCACTTGGGCTTCACTAGGGGTCCCTGGCAAAACCAAGTGGCTCCCCACGGCTCCCCCTGTACTGGGGGAGGATCCTGTTCCAAAGTGGGGGATCCTGACCCCTCCCAGACTGTGGTTCTGGCTGAGCCTTCCAAATGTCCCCGTGGTGACATTGCCAAGTGCATACCCCAGGGACAATGAAGGAGCCCTCCCTACCCATGAAGCAGTTAGGTCCAGAAGCAACAGATCAGCTTGAGATGCTGGACTTTGTGGCTGGCCTTCAGGACACCTGGGAGCAGAGCCCACAGTGAGGATTGTTGACTGGCTGTGTGATCTCTTCCAGCAAAGTGTGTGTCAGTGCTTTTAGTCATGATATTTATTCTGATTTTTGAGTAAAATTAAAGGACAGCACAGAAGTTCTCAATAGAATACCCCCAAGATTCAAATTCAATAGACTTCAAATGTTCTGCCTTAAAAAAAAAAAAAAAAAAAAGTTCTCCCTAACATAGCAGCCTTGCTCTCACTGCCCAATTTCTCTCTACAGAGGGAAGAAATGCTTCTAGGTTCTTCTGTATCCCTACAGAGATAATTTATGCATTTTTGAGTATATACATGTATATCTCCCCCCCTTACCTTAGACCCCTTATGCACATAGTTTTAAAATTTTTGACTTAGCATATATTAGAGATCTTTCCATATCATAAATAAGCGACTTCCTTGTTCCTTTTTACTGGTAGTATCCCACCAGCTGGCCGTCTTCTAATGACTTTAACCAGTCTCCTGTGGATGCACATGAAGGTGGCTTGTGATTTTTTTTTGACCTAAGATTTTTGTGACCCATGAAGAAGACAGAAGTTGAGAGGGTCTGTAACTTCTCCCAGAGGAAAGTTTCTGACCTAAGCATTCTCTACCTGACCCAACTGCTGATCCCCAGCAAAGGCAACAGAAGGACATTTTCTTCAGACCTGCAAAGACTCAAGAAATGATGCTTCTCTTTGAGGACAAAGTTGCTCAGGGGAGCTCTCCAGCAAACAGAAAAAAAGAGAAAAAAATCTCCCTCTGTGGTGCCCCCCACCCCTGTGCTCTGTTTGCAAATGGAGGGAGCAGGAGAAGCCTGCCATGTCCATGAGCCCTGGACTCTCTCGCTCCCGACCTGGGGTCTTTCCCCTCGGTTCCCACTGGCCCTGCAGTGCCTAGATCAAGGCCCAACGAGGCTATGACGTCTTTATTGATCAAGTGAAGGAATACTACGTATATTAAGAAAAAAAATGATTTTTTTTGTGGTTTTTACAAAAAGTGGACTGTCCTCTATATGCCATTTTTGTTAGTGCCTCCAAATATGTCTCTGTGTATTTGGAACATCTCTCCACAGCTCCTCAGGGGCTCTTTCCCTAGTGAACCCAGAAAATACTATGCCCAGAAAAAAACGCGGAATGGGTGTCCCCAGAAAGGATGATGGGTTGATGGATGCACTGCACCCCGTTCCTGCTATTTGTTGTTTTTTTTTTTTTTAAGATTTTATTTATTTATTTGTTTGACAGAGAGAAATCACAAGTAGGCAGAGTGGCAGGCAGAGAGTGGGAAGCAGCCTCCCTGCTGAACAGAGAGCCCGATGAGGGGCTCAATCCCAGGACCCTGAGACCATGACCTGAGCCAAAGGCAGAGGCTTAACCCACTGAGCCACTCAGGCAACCCCCCTGCTGGTTTTTATGCCCATAATTAAGCTCTGTTTTTTTTTGCCACGAGAGAATGAAGACCACAAGTTGGGCCTGGAGACCGAGACAGCTGCAGAACATGGAGCTGGAGGTGGCCACCCGACGGCCCAGGATCCAGGCACCCACGACAGAAGGGGTCGCATCTGGGGGGACACACATCCCCTGCACACCCTGGGGGGTGGGCAGTGGACCATTTCAGGCCTGCTCCTTCTATCCCCGCTCCCTTCTCAAAATACCCCTTTATTGAAATGTAGTTCACACAGTGCGCAGTTCACCCATATAAAGTGTGGGATTTCCGCGTATTCCCAGAGTCCTGTAACAAGGCCACATCACTGTAGAACACTTCATCGTCTGGAAAAGAAGCCCCATCCCCATTTCTTCTCAGGCCCTCCCCCCAGTTTGAGCCAACCACTGATTCACTCTCTCTCTCTATAAAGTTGCTTCTTCTAGAACTTTCCTAGAAAGAGAACCAAACAGCATGTGGGCTTTCGTGACTGGCTCCTTTTCCTTCCGTATAATGTTTTCGAGGCTCATCCATGCTGCAGGAGGTACTCGTACCTCCTATAATTAAAAGTGCATATATACACGTATAATAAATACATGTTCTATGGATCATAAATAGACTTTGTTCTTTAGAGCAGTTTTTAGTTCAGAGCAAAGGTGAGCAGAAGATGGAGAGATTTCTTGTATCCCCTGCCTCCACACATGCACGGCCTCATCAGCACTCTCCACTGACTGAAATACATGGAAAATTGACGATCCTACAATGATACTCAAAGTCCGAAGTTTACCTTACAGCTTTACTCTGGGTGTTGTACGTTGTGTGGGTTTGGACAAATATATGCCAATGTGTACAGTCATGTTATCACAGAGAGTAATTGCGTTGTCCTAAAAATCCTCTGGGCTCTGCCTGTTCTCTCTCCAAAGCTCCCAACCCCTGGTAAACCCTGATCTCTGTACGGTCTCTCTAGCTTCCAGAATGTCCTATATCTGGATGCATACATTATGTGGGCTTTTCAGACTGGCTTCTTTCACTAGTAATTTCATTAGTAATTTGAAGTCTGCTAACGAGTGTCCTGAGTCTCTGAATGAATGTACTGAATCTTTCATTAGTAACGTGCAGTTTCCTGAATGTGGTTTTTTTTTTTAATGACTCGTGTATTTTTTCATGGCTTGGTGACTTCTTTATTTTTCGCGCTGAAAAACATCCCATTATTTGGATGTACCATAGTTTATTTATCCATTCACCTGCCAAAGGACATCTTCAGGTTTTTCAAAGTTACTTCCAAGTTCTGGCAATTACGGATAAAGCTGTAAAAACAACCGTGTGCGGGATTTTGTGTAGACAGAGTTTTAAACTCCTTTGGATGAATACCAAGGAGTATGATGGCTGCATTGTATGTGAAGAGTATGTTTAGTTTTATAAGACACTGTCAAACTGTCTTCAAAGGTGGCTGTACCATTTTGCATCCCCACCAGCAATGAATCAGAGTTCCTGTTTCTCCACAGTTTGCCAACATTTAGTATTGATAGTGTTCCAGATTTTGGCCATTAAGTATGTGTGTAGTGGTATCTTTTTTTTTTTTTTTAAAGACTTTACTTATTTATTTGACAGAGCTCACAAGCAGGCAGAGAGGCAAGCAGACAGAGAGGGGGAAGCAGGCTCCCTGAGGACCCTGAGATCATGACCTGAGCTGAAGGCAGAGGCTTAACCCACTGAGCCACCCAGGCACCCCTGTGTGTAGTGGTATCTTATGTTGTTTTAATATGCAAACCCCTGATGACAAATGATGCGGAACATCTTTTCACATGCTTATTTGTAAAATAACATGTAATTCACATGTATCTTTTGTGGTGACGTGTCTGTTAAGGTCTTGGCTCATTTTTTTTAATTGGGTGGTTTATTTTCTTATTAAACGTTGATAATTTTGGATGATAATCCTTAATCATATGTGTCTCTTTTTTTTTTATTTAAAGATTTTTATTTTTATTTATTTGACAGAGAGAGATCACAAGTAGGCAGAGAGGCAGGCAGAGAGAGAGAGAGGAGGAAGCAGGCTCCCCGCCGAGCAGAGAGCCTGACGCGGGACTCGATTCCAGGACCCTGAGATCATGAACTGAGCCGAAGGCAGCGGCCCAACCCACTGAGCCACCCAGGCGCCCTCATATGTGTCTCTTGCAAATGTTTTCTCCCAGGCTGTGGTTTGTCTCATTCTCTTGACACTGTCTTTTACAGAGCAGAAGTTTTCAGTTTTTATGTCCAGCTCATCAGTTACTATTTTCATGGACTGTGCCTTTGGCATTGTATCTAAAAAGTCATTGCCATACCCAAGATCACCTAGATCTTCTATATTATTATCTAGGAGTTTTTTAAATTTGCATTTTGCATTTAGCTCTGTGATCCATTTTGTATTTTTGTAAAGGATGTAAGGTGGATGTTTCGACTTAGTTTTCTACATATGGATATCCAGTTGTTCCATTATCATTTGTTGAAAGACTATCATTTGTCCATTGTATTGACTTTGACCCTTTATCAAAGAGCAATTGGTTTTATTCATGTGGATCTGTTTCTGGACTTTCTTTTCTGTTCCATTGATCTGTTTCTCTACCCTTTCACTAGTATTACACTGTCTTGATCACTGTATCTTTTTTTTTTTAAGATTTTATTTATTTATTTGATAGACAGAGATCACAAGTAGGCAGAGAAAGAGGGGGAAGCAGGCTCCTGGCTGAGCAGAGAGCCCGCTGCCGGACTCGATCCCAGGATCCTGAGATCATGACCTGAGCCGAAGGCAGAGGCTCTAACCCACTGAGCCACCCAGGTGCCCCTTGATCACTATATCTTTAGAGTAAGTCTTGAAGTGGTGTAGTGTCAGTGCTTTGTTCTTCTGGATCTTTTGCCTGTCCACATAATCTTTATAATCACTTTGTCAATATCCACAAAATAACTTTTTGGGATTTTGATTGGGATTACATTGAATTCATAGATCAAGTTGGGAAGAACTGACATCTTGACAAAATTGAGTCTTCTTATCCATGAACATGGAATAGATCTCCATTCATTTAATTCTTTGATTTTGTTCATCAGAGTTCTGTAGTTTTCCTCATATAGCTCTTACACATATTTTGTTAGATATATGCCTAAATATTTAATTTTGTGGGGTGGAATTTAAAATTCCACTTGTTTGGTGCGCCTGGGTGGCTCAGTGGTTAAGTGTGTGCCTTCAGCTCAAGTCATGATCCCAGGGTCCTGGGATTGAGCCTTGCATAGGGAAATCCCTGCTCGTTGGGGAGTCTGCTTCTCCTTCTGCGCCCCCCCCCCCCCGCTTGTGCTCCCTTTCTCTCTCTTTCTCAAAAAAAAAAAAAAATCTTGGGCACCTGTCATTAAGTGTCTGCCTTCAGCTCAGGTCATTATCCTGGGGTTCTGGGATGGAGCCCTGCATCGGGCTCCCTGCTTTGCAGGAAGCCTGCTTCTCCCTCTCCCCCTGCTTGTGTTCCCTCTCTCACTGTGTCTCTCTCTGTCAAATAAATAAATAAAGTCTTTTAAACATTTTTTAAAAATCTTTTTAAAAATTCCACTTGTTCATTGCTGGCATAGCAAAAATTGATTTTTTATTTTATATTAACCTCATATTCTGCAGTCTTGCCAAATCTGCTATTAGTTCCAGGAGTTTTTGTTGATTCTTTCGGATTTTCTACGTAGGTGCTAATGTCATATGTTCATTAAGACAGGTTTATTTCTTCCTTCCCAATCTTATACCTCTTATTTCATTTTCTTGTCTTATTGCCTGAGCTGGAAGTCCCAGGACAATGTTGAAAAGGAGTGGTGAGAGGGAAAGCCTGTGCCTTGTACCTGATCTTAATGGAAAGACAGAACTTCTTATCATTAAGTATGATGTTAATTGTAGGGTTTTTGTAGATAGTCTTTGGCAAGCTGAGAAGTTCCCCTCTATATCTAATTTGCTGAGAGTTTTTACCATAAATGGCTATTGGATTTTGGTTAAATGCTTTTTCTGCCCCTATTGATGTAGTCCTGTGATTTTTTCTTTTTTAGCTTACTGATGTGATGAATTACATTAATTGATTTTTGAATAACAAAGTAGACTTGCACACCTGGGATAAATCCAACTTGGTGATGATGCATAATTCTTTCTATACATTGTCGGATTTAATTTGCTGATATTTGTTGAGGATTTTTACGTCTATGGTCATGAGAGATAGTGGTCTGTAGTTTTCTTTTCTTCTAAGTGTCATTATCTGGTTTTAGTATTAGGGTAATGCTAGCCTCACAGAATGAGTCAAGAAGTATTCCTTCTGCTTCTATCCTCCAAAAGAGATTGTAGAGAATTGGTACAATTTTGTCCTTAAAGGTTTGGTAGAATTCACCAGTGAACCCATCTGGGCCGGAACTAACTACCTTAGTTACTATTTCAATTTCTTTATTACGTAAACACCTATTAAGATTGTCTAATTTTTCTTGTGTGACTTTTGCCTAATTGTGTCTTTTCAGGAATTAGTCCATTTCATTTCAAATTTGAAATTAGTCTATTTCATTTCAGGTGATGAAATTTGTGGAAATAGAGTTATTCATAATACTCCTTGACTATCTTTTTAATGTCAATAGGATATCTTTCATTTCTTTTTTTTTTTAAGATTTTATTTATTTATCAGAGAGCGATCACAAGTAGGCAGAGTAGCAGGCAGAGGCAGAGAGAGGGGGAAGCAGGCCCCCTGCTGAGCAGAGAGCCCGAAGCTGGACTTGACCCCAGGACCCTGGGATCACGACCTGAGCCAAAAGCAGAGGCTTAACCCCCTGAGCCACACAGGTGCCCCTATCTTTCATTTCTGATACTAGTATTGGGTTATCTCTTTTTTTTCTTAGTTAGCCTAGCTAGAGGCTTATCAATTTTACTAATTTTTTAAAAAGAATTTATTTATTTGAGAAAGAGAAAGCCTGAGTGGGGTAGGAGGGGCAGAGGGAGAAGGAGAGGCAAACTCCCTGCTGAGCAGGGAGCCCAACCCAGGGCTCGAACTCAGGACCCCAAGATCATGGCCTGATATGAAGGTAGATGCTTAACCGACTGAGCCACCCAGGCATCCCTTAATTGATCCTTTTTAAAGAACAGTTTTTGAGTTCATTGATTTTCACTGTAAGTTTCCTGCTTTCAGTTTAATTGGTTTATGCTCTAATTGTCATTGTTTCTTTTCTTCTACATACTTTGCATTTAATTTGCTCTTCTTCTTCTATTTTCCTAAAGTAAAGGTTTAGATGATTGATTTTAGACCCTTCTTCTTTTTTATAAATGCATTCATTGTTATAAATATCCCTCTAAGGACTTCTTTCATTGCACCTGAGAAATTTTGATTTCTTTTTTTTTTTTTTTTTTTTTTTTAAAGATTTTATTTATTTATTTGACAGACAGAGATGACAAGTAGGCAGAGAGGCAGGCAGAGAGAGAGGAGGAAGCAGATTCCCTGCTGAGCAGAGAGCCCGATGCGGGGCTCGATCCCAAGACCCTGAGATCATGACCTGAGCTGAAGGCAGAGGCTTTAACCCACTGAGCCACCCAGGTGCCCCGAAATTTTGATTTCATATTTTAATTTCGTTAGGGTCAAAATATTTAAAAACTTCTCTTGAGATTTCATCTTTGAACCACGTGTTATCTAAAAGTGTGTTGTTTAGGGGTGCCTGGGTGGCTCAGTCAATTAAGTGTCTGACTCTTGATCTCAGCTCAGGTCTTGATATTGGGGTCGTGATTGTATAGTTTCTGGGCTTTTTTTTTTTTTTTAAATTTGTTAAGGTGTGTTTTATGGCCTAGAATGTGGTCTGTCTTGGTAAATGTTTCATATGAATTTGAGAAGAATATTTATTCTGCTGTTATTGGAGGAAGTAGTCTGTAGATCTCCATTACATTCAACTGACTGATGGTGGTGTTGTGTTCCACTATGTCCTTGTTAATTTTCTGCCTGCTGTATCTGTTCCTTTCTCATAGAGGGTGATGAAGTCTCCATGATAATGGACTCACCTACTTCTCTTTGCAATTTTAATAGCTTTTGCCTAACATTTTTGGTGCTCTGGTGTTAGGCACATATATGTTAAGGGTTATTATATCTTCTTGGAGAACTGGCCTCTTTGTCATTATGAGTGCCCCCTTTTGCCCCTGATAACTTTTCTCACTGTGAAGTCTCCTCCATCTGAAGTTAATATAGCTAGTCTTGCTTTCTTTCGATTAGGGTTAGTATGGTCTATTTTTCCTCCACCCATTTACCTTTTTTTTTCTTTTAAAGAGAGAGAGGAGTAGGAGCAGAGGGAAAAAGAGAATCCTTTTTTATTTTTTTAAGATTTTATTTATTTATTAGAAAGAGAGAGACACAATAAGAGAGGAAACAGAAGCAGAGGAAGTGGGAGAGGGAGAAGCAGGCTTCCTGCTGAGCAGGGAGCCCGATGCAGGGCTCGATGCGGGGCTCGATCCCAGAACCCTGGGATCATGACCTGAGCTGAAGGCAGACACTTAACGACTGAGCCACCAGGTGCCCCCAGAAAGAGAGAATTCTAAGTAGGCTTCAAACCCAGCATGAAGCCTGGCATGGGGCTTGATCTCACAATCCAGAGATCATGACCTGATCTGAAATCAGGAGTCAACATTCAACTGACTGAGCCAACCAGTCTCCCCCATCCTTTTACATTTTTTTTTTAAAGAGTGAGAGAGAGAACAAGTGAAAGTGGGGGGGAAGGGGCAGAGTAAGAACCTCAAGTAAACTCCCTGCTGAGTGTGGAACCTGACGAGGAACTTGATCTCATGACCCTGAGATTGTGACCTGAGCCAAAATCAAGAGTCAGATGCTTAACCAACTTGAGCCACCCAGACGCTCCTGCTTTTAATGTGAATGTGTCTTTATATCTAAAGTGAGTTTCTTGTAGACAATATATCATTGGGTCCTATTTTTTCATCCACTCTGACAATCCCTCTTTTAATTGGTACATTCAGACCATTCAAAGTGATTATTGATCTAGTTGGATGAATATCCGCCATATTTGTTACTGTTTTCTATTTGTTGCCTTTGTTTATTGTTCCTATTTTTGTCTTCCATTCTTCTAGCTTTTGAGGCTTTAATCGAGCATTCAGTGTGATTCGATTTTCTCTCCTTTCTTAGCATATCAGGTACACTTTTTTTTCTTTTCTCAGTGGTTGCCCAAGAATTTGCAATATACATTTGCCGTCAATCCAAGTCCACTTTCAAACAACACTATACCACTCCTAGGTAGTGTCAGTAACTTAAAACAGCAAAATATTTCTAAGTCCTCCCTCATGTCCACTGTATCATGTTGTCATTCATTATATATATACATTATTTATATATATGTATATATATAAACATATATATAATATATATACATAATCATATGTTAATTATATAACATATAATATATTGCTTTTATAAGACTATATATCATATATCTATTATATATAATACATTGTTGCTTTTTTTACATTATTGCTATTATTATTTTGAACAAACTTAGATCAATTAAGAATAAAAACAAAGTTTTTATTTTACCGTCACTTATTCCTTCTTTGGTGCTCTCCTTGCTTTGTGTAGATCTGGGTTTCTCATGTATATCATCTTCCTCCTCTCTAAAGAATTGTTAACATTTCTTGCAAGACAGACTATTGGTATCAAAGTTTCCCCAATTTTTCTTTGTCTGAGAAAGTATTTGTCCTTCACTTTGGAAGGATAATTTCACAGGATACAAATTTCTAGGTGGGTGGAATTTCCCCCTCCTAATACTTTAAATATTTCACTATAGTCTCTTCTTGGCTGCATGGTTTCTGAGAGGGTGGAAATGGTTCTTATCTTTGCTCCTTTATAGGCAAGACATGGTTTTCCTCTAGCTGCTTCCAGCAATGTCCTTTTATCTTAAATTTTCTGGATCTTTAAAATGATATGCCTAGGTATAGTGGGGTCTTGTTTGTTTGTTTGTTTGTTTTTTGCATTTATCCTGTTCCGTCGTGTTCTCTGGGCTTCCTAGATCTGAGGTTTGGCATTTGAAATTAATTTGGGGGGACTTCTCAATCATTATTGTTTCAAATATTTCTCTTCCATTCTCTCATCTCCTTCTGGTATTTTCATTGTGCATATATTACACTGTTGTAGTTCTCTTCCGGTTCTGGCAAATTCTGTTCCATTTCTTTAAGTTTTTTTTTTTTTTTCTGTTTGTTTTTCAGTTTTGAAGGTTTCTATTGATAAATCCTCAAGCTCAGAGAGTCTCTCCTCAGCCATGTCTAGTCTAATAATGAACACATCAAAGATACTCTTGATCTGTTATGGTGTTTTTGATCCCTAGCATTTCTGTTTGGTTCTATCTTCGAATTTCCATCTCTGCTTACATTGCATGCTGTCTACTACATTTCTTAGAGCCCTTAGCATATTAACCACAGGTGTCTAAGTTCCTGGTCTGATAATTCCAACATCCTTGGCACATCTGGGTCTGGTTTTGTTTTTAGGTTTGTGCTTTCTCTTCAAGCTATGTGTTCTGCCTCTTAGGATTGCATTTTTTTTTTTTCTTGATAACCAGACACAATGTAGTGGGTAAAAGGAACAGCTGTAAATAAGCCTTCAGTAATGTGATGCTACCATGTAGTGGGCAGAGAAGAAGTCTACAGTCCTATGAATACATCTCAGTCTTTCAGTAGGCCTCTGCCTCAGGCTTGGGAATGTCCTGGGTGCAGACTGAAAAAGTCTGCACTTCCTCCCCGCTCACCCTGAGGTTAGGTGGGATTGGATGGCTAGAGCGGCTGGGAGCTGGGTATTTCCCTCCTTCTATGTGTACGGCTAGAGCTGGCAAGGGTTGAATATTTCCCTTTCCCCAGGTCAGGTAGGCTTTGATAATGCTGCATGGAATATTTCAAAGCAATTATTTACCCCCTCTTCCAGCCACTGTGAGGACCAGGTCTGCTACTGGAGATAACGCTAATATGAATGTGAGTGAGGGCCCCTCATGGCTGGGTCCCCCTGGAGTTTTTTTTTTTGTTTTTTTTTTTTTTTTTTTTTTTAGATTTTTATTTATTTATTTGAGAGAGAGACAGTGAAAGAGAGCATGAGAGACGAGAAGGTCAGAGGGAGAAGCAGACTCCCCATGGAGCTGGGAGCCTGATGCGGGACTCGATCCCGGGACTCCAGGACCATGACCTGAGCCGAAGGCGGTTATTTAACCAACTGAGCCACCCAGGCGCCCCCCCCTGGAGTTTTTAACTCTCAACGTTATCCATGCTGCACCCCCAGCAACTTGTCTGTTACAGGTCAGGTTTCCCGATCCTGGGCCTGGTTCCCATGGAGGTCGCTGCTCTTGGATTTCTGCCCTATAATATGGGATTCTTTGTATTTGCCCATTTCTCCAATTTTGAGGGCAGCAGTCATGAATCTAGGAAGAGTTGTTGATTTCTCAGTTTGCTCGGCTTTTAATTAGTTGTGCAAATGGAGCAGTGCCTTCCAAGCTTCTCACATGGTAGCCCAGAAATCAGAAGTCCTTCACTCCTGTCATATTGCTTAGTTGTATTTCATTGTGGGAATGTGTCTCATGTTTATCAGTGGATGATATTCTAATGGGTTCCATTTATTTTACTATTCCAAATAATACTACTATGAGTATCTATTTTCAAATTTTTGTGTGGACATGTTTTCATTTCTGTTAGGTATACACTTAGAAGTGAAGCTGCTGGATCAGTTTTAACTTTTTGAGGAATTACTGAACTGTGTTCTAAAGGAACGGCACCACCATTTGGATTCCCACCAGCCATGTGTGAGAGTTCGAGTCCTCCCTATTCTCACCAACACTTGTTATTATCTGGGTTCTTTATTGTAACATCCTAGTGGATATGGTGGATATGAAGTGTATCTCAATATGGCCTTTTTTTCTCCTTTAAGATTTTATTTATTTGAGAAAGAGACAGAACTTGTGAGCTTGGGTGGAGGGAGGGGCAGAGGGAGAGGGAGAAGCAGACTCCCTGCCAAGCAGGGGGCCCAAACTGGGGCTGGATCCCAGGACCCCAATATCATGACCTGAGCCAATATCAGATGCTTAACAGACTGAGCCACCCAGGTGCCCCTCAATTTACATTTGATTTATATTTTCCTAATAGCTAATGTTGTTGACCACATTTCCATATGCTTAGAGCTTATTGACATACCTTCTTTGGAGAAATGCCTATTCTGATGTTTTGCCTATTTTAAAATCAGGTTGTTTCTTTTTTTATTGTTGAGTTTTGAGCGTTCTTTCTGTATTCTGGATACAAATCTCATCTGATATACGATTTCCAAAAGTTTTCTTCCACTGTGTGGGCTGTTTTGTCACCTTCCTGATAGTGCCCTCCAAAGGGCAAGGTTTTTAATTTTGATAATGCCCAGTTTCACATTGTGGCTGCTGCTGCCGCCTGTGCATGTGGCGTCGGAGTTAAGGAAACATTGTCTAACAGGAGTTCCCGGAGATTTACAGCTATGTGTGTGTCTAAGAGTCTCGTGGTTTTAGTTCTCACATTGAGATCTTTGATCCATCTTGAGTTAGTCTTTGTAGATGGCGTGAGGCAACAGTCCAACTTCATTCTTTTGCAGGTGGATTTTATTTGTCTCAACACGATCTGTTGAAAAGACAAATATCTCCATTTTCAATCACTTGGCCCCCTTGTTAAGGAAGCAAGTGACCTAAAACATGAGGGCTTGTTTCTGGATTCCCAACTCCGTTCCACCCATTCCTATGACTGTTTTTAGGCCAGTAACTACTGTCTTGATTACGGTCACTTTTTTTTAGGTGATAAGGTTTGAAATTGGGAATTGTGAGTACTCTACCTTCATTCTTTTCCAGGAGTGTTTTGGCTATTTTGCTGTCCTTGAGCATGCATATAAGTTTTCGGATCAGCTTGTCAGTTTTGGAAAGGAGGTCAGCTGGGATCTTGAGGGGACACTACTGACTCTATTGATCATCTTGGAAGGTATTCTCATCTTGACAATAGTAAGCGAATAGCTAATCCTTGAATATGGACTGCTTTCTCGTGTCTCTGGGTCTTCTAAAATTTCTTCCAACAATGTTCTGTGATCTTCAGAGTATAAGTTTTACACTTGTATTTTTTAATTAAATGTATTCCTATTCTGATACCTTTAATGGAATTTTTTAGTTCTTTTTTTCCAGTTTTATAGAAAAATGATTGATATTTCGCTATTAATTCATATTTTGTAAACTGCTGCACTCAATTCAATCGCTCTCTTTTTTCAGATCCCATTTAAAATTCTGAGGGGACACAAGGACCTTGTGAGCTCCTGTAGCTTCTGTGTGGATGACACGAAGTTCCTCAGCTGTTCCCATGACAGTACCCTGAAGCTGTGGGTAGGTGGCCTGGTGTGGGTGGGATGAGAACATCCCAGGAGGAGAGAAGCTGGGCCCCATCTTATGGAGAGTTCCCAGATGCTCAAGGATCCCAAAGACTTGGAGAGAACTTTCTGAGAAAAATGCAGAAGGAGAAGACAAGTGAGGGTTCAACCCTAGTGTCAAGCCCTTGGAGAGAGATGAATTTAAAGCGGTTGCTGGCAGCCTGTTGATTTGGAAACAGTAGGAGCGGGCAATGGGGACCCCTGGCAGGACTCTGCCCCCTGCCCCACCTACTGCTGGACAGTTCCCACTGTGCCTGGGATCTCTGAACTGTGGCCTCTCTTTGGGTCTCTGTCTCATTTGGAAAATTCACTTCCATTCACAGGGATGGTATGGCCAGGCCGGGGACCTGTCCATGAGGGCTGGTTGGGAGGGGCAGGCTTGAGTATGGCTCAGTGCCCCAATGTTCCGGAAACGGCACAAAGAACAGGGATGTGAGATGGTTAGATGAGGTTGCAGAGATGTAGCCACCGAGAACTCTTTCAAAGACTCTGGGCATAGCCCGCAGGTGCTGGCAGGCCTGTCTGGGGGTATTGCCAGTCAGTGAGGAGGATGAGGGAGCAGGGATAGGGGATGGCATTGTCCCTCAGGGGCCAGGCCACAGATGACTGACTGTGTGTCATCTCCTCTGGCTTCTGGGGCAAGAGGGGATAGAAAGGAATCTAGGCTGGTTCCTGGGTTCTGGTGTGGGTAATCAGGTGAAGGATAGCTCCTCACCTTCCAGATGACCACACTGGTCATCTTCTGTGTCATCAGTGGGTACCAAGGCCAGGCAGAGGAGGCAGGAGAGTTTGGGGATGGTCCAAGTTGTTCAGCTGTGTGACTTTGGCTGGTCACGTGACCTCCTGACCCTCCTTGAAACTCTCCTGGTCCAACTCGTGCTGGGGCTACCCCAGGGCCTGCCTGGCCCTTGCCTGGCCCCAACAGGCATCCACTCCTCACCTCAACTGCGGTCCATGAGCTCGTTCTGAGAATACTTTCGGTTCTTCTGAGAGTCTTTTTTTTTTTTTTTTTTTTTTTAAAGATTTTATTTATTTATTTGTCAGAGAGCGAGCGAGCGAGAGCGAGCGCAGGCAGACAGAGTGGAAGGCAGAGTCAGGGGGAGAAGCAGGCTCCCTGCGGAGCAAGGAGCCCGATGTGGGACTCGATCCCAGGACGCTGGGATCATGACCTGAGCTGAAGGCAGCTGCTTAACCAACTGAGCCACCCAGGCGTCCCTCTTCTGAGAGTCTTAAAGCCTTTCCCAACCCTCTGGGAAGACTGAGAAACCAGGGGCGAGGGGCTCTGTGGGTTGTCATCACCCAGGGGAGGGGGAGAGCAGCTTACAAGTGTGCATCGTGCTTGGCCAGCTCAGCTCCCCCCACCCCCCACCCCCCACACAGTCCTCTCACCTTTTGAACCAGTGGAAGGACTCCCTTTTGGGCCAAACGTCTCTAAAAGGGGAGATCTGCCTGTTTGGGGGCCAAAAATTTCTTGTCTCTATTTTTTTTTTTTTAAGAGTATTTATTTATTTATTTGACAGACAGAGATCACAAGTAGGCAGAGAGTCAGGCAGAGAGGGAGAGAGAAGCAGGCTCCCCACCGAGCAAAGAGCCCGATGTGGGTCTTGATCCCAGGACCCTGAGATCATGACCTGAGCTGAAGGCAGCGGCTTAACCCACTGAGCCACCCAGGCGCCCCAATTTCTTGTCTCTAAAAGGGGAGATCCACTTGTTTTCTCTTGTTGTCCCAAGATTAGAGACCATCCACTGAGTTGTCCCTGGTTCTGCATAGTGGCCGGGTGCCTGGCCCACACCAGTGTATCCAAGATACAGTCGCTTCGGCCTGTCCCAGTGTCCCAATACCAGCCTTGCTCATGGCCTTGCCTGCTTCTGCCAAGTTCCCAAGTTCCCTCCCTGTGCCTCCCACCATGCCCCGGCCCCTGGCCCCCACCAGAGTCACCAGTTGTCTGCGTTGGCTAGCCCCACTGACACCTCCTCCAAGAAGTCCTCTTTCCTCTTCCTGGTTCTCTTTTCCTCACCTTTGCCCTTTGGATGGCTTCTCCCATGGCTCTCCCTGCCCCAGTGCCGCTGCCATTCCTGAGCCCTCCCTGCCATTGCCCAGGACACCGCCTTCTCCTGTTGCCAAAATGTCCCTCTGCTTCTCCCTCCTCTCGCCACTCCTGTCACCTCCCATCTCCTGTCCCTCCTCTTGGGCCCCACCCAGAACCCAAGCATCTGATTTAATCTTTCGGAAGCTCCCTTCATCCTCACTGTGGACCATTGTGAATAGTTTGCAAAGTCCATACATGTATGAAGAAGCTGGGGGAAAAATAATTTCTTTTTAGAGATTGGGGGGGGGGACAGAGGGGCAGAGGGAGAGGGAGAGAGAGAATCTCAAGCAGATTCCGTGCTAAGTGCGGAACCTGAAGTGGGGGCTCAGTCTCACAACTGTGAGATCATGACCTGAGCCAAAACCAAGGGTCAGATGCTTAACCGACTGAGCCGCACAGGTGCCCTGGGAAAAATCACTGTTAATCCAGTATCCCTCTAATGTATCGGCATGCCTCATTCCAGTCATTAAGAAACAGCAACTCTGGTGGTTCTTCTCACAACTCAGAGGAAAAACAAGAGCCATCATTTCACAACCCTGGAGTTAAGTGCTACAAGAATGTTGGAATAGAAGTTTATTTTTTTCTTGTTTCCACGTGTATACCCACGTTTACGAAATTGAGACCACTAAGAAACACTGTTTGTATAACCGTTTCAAACTTGAGCTGTGGGTATTGTCACATTTCCCTATTTTCCAACTATTTATTGGGGGAAAAAAGCCCCTCTTTCCCTTTCATTGAAACTGACCAGTTCCTCCTTCCCGCCCCCTGCCTTGAATTATCTGAGTTAATTATCTGAGTCCAGAGGGGTTCTTGCCTCCCAGTGCCAGGTGAAGAGGGTGCTTATTTATTTCAAGAAATATTCAGTACGAAACAGAGACATTTCCACTGCTTTGGATTTCCCTAACAAAATCTGGCTTGTTTGCCATCTACCTCTCGCGGAAGGATTCTCTTCACAGCAGTGCACCTGTTCCAACGTCTGCGGGTGCTGTTCCTTGTCCTGGCCAGCAGGTGTCACTATCAAATGCTGAAGCTGCACATGGACCCTGCGGGGCACAGGGTTGCCCTTAGACTGCCCAGGGACTCTACGAAGACCGCAGTCCCAGGCCCCACAGTGATCATTTTCTTGGTTCCATGTTTGGGCTAGAGTCATGCACCAGCCAGGGAGACTGGATGGCACGCAGGCTACCCAGACCCGTTCTCTCCTCCCGAGCTAGTAGACTTGTGAGTCCAGGCTTGCGACTTGGATGTGTCCTGCCCTGGCAAGGTCCTCTTTGGACTCCTGCTCTCTCCCCCTGCCTCTGATTAGGGCCTGCTGGCTTCCCCAAACACGACTCCCCACTGTTTCAGGTCTTAACGGAGAGGGGGTTGAGGGCCTTGGTCTGTGCAGAATGGGGTTCACATAGCAGGTGTGAGACTACCTGCGAGGCTGGCCTTGGCCGGCAGCTGGGAGCCAGACTGGCCCGTGGTGTCCTGCAATCCGCTAAGTGATAAAGAGAGCTCAGGGCACCCGGACTGTTGGCATAAGCCGTGGTTTGTGCTGAGCACCTGCTTTCCTTCTGGGAGTCTGGATTTTGGTGTATGCTAGAGAATCCCCCCAAAATCCCGGGCCCCAAGGCTCAGGCATGTCTCCTAGATAGATGACACATCACATGTGTTACCACAATGGGGTTGGTGGAGGAATTAGGCGTGTCCCGTGTGACCCAGTGGGAGAGACTCTTGGAGGCTTGCCCTGGTCTCCGCCCCAGGCTCCTTCCCCTTTGCTGATTTTGCTTTGTGCCCTTTGCTATAGTAAATCTTGGCTGTGAGTCTGACTATCTGCAGGGTCCTGTGGGGGTCCTGGAGGATCACTGAGCCTGGGGGTGGTCTTGAGGACCCCTGACATAGGGTTCTTTGCCCCCCAGCACGACTTGGGCTTTTTTTTTTTCCTTAAGGATTTAGTTATTTCTTTCTCAGAGAGTGAGCGAGCACAAACAGAGCAGCAGGCAGAGGGAGGGAGCCTATGCAGGACTCAATTCCAGGAGTCTGGGATCATGACCTGAGTTGAAGGCAGATGCTGAACCAACTGAGCCACCCAGGCACCCCTCGACTTGGGCTCTCAATGCACAGTGGGCTCTGCCCATCAGGAAGTACTGTCCCAGTCCTGCCCCCCATCAGCCGAGAGGCACCCAAGCTCCATATTTTCACCCAGCAACCCACCATCTTTCTAGGAATTCATTGCTTTACCATTAATCTGTTTTTCATGGGGACTTTCCCCTGCAGCTTATCCTGAAACGCTCCTGGCGTGTTTCTAATTGAAAATATTTCACCTCTGCCACAACAGGCGCTTTTCACTTCGGCGTCCTTTTTCTTCTCTCCCTGTTCTCGAGTTATTGCCTGGCTTCGGTCTCATCGTATTCTCCAACTGCTGGCTTGCTACTCATGGCTGGCACCCACTGTTGGCATGCTGAAACTCATTTAACTGCTCCCTTGGGGTGGCCCGGGCCGGTGTGCCCGCCGTCCCCTCTAACGCCTGATGAACTTTTTCCACACAAGTCTTTGAACACAGTTCTGCCTATTAGGAGAGACCACGCAGAGTAGCTCTGCTGGGTCAAAGGGTGTGAACTTTTAACAAGTTCTTGAAATGTCTTGCGAGATTCTTCCAAGCCCCTTGGGCCAGTAGAGATGGAGGAAATTATCTCCGGCCCTGCCCCAGGAGGGGCTGTTTGGGTCTTGTGCCTGTGCAGGGGAGGGGGTGTTCTCCAGGGACACCATGGTGGGAGGGGGATGGGCAGGGTGCCCTTGCTGCTCTGGGGAGAGGCTGGAAAGTTCTTTTGCCCTTTGGAGTGGGGCGCGGGGCATGGGACCAGGGGCTGTCCCACTTTGCTGTTGTGGACAAGCTCAGGGCTGCCATCGAGCTCAGTGCACGACGTCCACCAGCAGTTCAGCGACCTCTCTCTCTCTCTCCCTCTCTCCTGTTGGTTTGAGGATGCTGTGGATGGCTTCGTTATTCGGGATTTCGATCATAAGCCCAAAGCTCCTGTCTTGGAGTGCAGCGTGACGGCTGACAGCAAAAGGTGACCTTTCCTTCGTCTGGCGCTGGACAGGTGGAGTGAGGGCACAAGCCCGTGTGCAGCACGCCAGGAACGCTGCTCTGTCCTCTTGGCAGCTATGTTCCCCCTCTCCCACCTCTGTCGCCACAGTTCCCATGTTCTGCTGTGAGGGTCCAGGGGATACGGCCACTCTTGGAAAAAGTACTGAAAAGACAGTGTGTGTGGTGGCTCAGACAAAGCCAGTCTGCGTTTCCCTCACAGAGTTGCTTTTCCGTGGTCACACCCGTGGCCCCGCTGAAGCTGCAGGAGGCCACGAGGACTGAGTCCTAGGTGGCATCTCACAGGGGAGACAGAGGCCAGGACATGAGATGGCCTTTAAAACACAAGAGGCTGGGATGCCTGAGTGGCTCAGTCGATTAAGCGTCTGCTCAGGTCCCAGGGTCCTGGGATGGAGTACCGAGTTGGGCTCCTTGCTCTGCAGGGAGCCTGCTTCTCCCTCTGCCTGCCCTCCCCCTGCTTGTGTTCACTCATGCCCTCTCTCTCTCTCTCTCTCTGACAAATAAATAAATACAATCGTTTAAAAAAATAAATAAAACACAAGGTACTTTTTTAAAAAATATTTTATTCATATGTTTGACAGAGACAGAGAGTGAGAGAGGCAGGCAGAGGGAGAAGCAGGTTCCCTGCTGAGCAGGAAGCCTGATGCGGAACTCGATCCCGGGACTCTGGGATCATAACCTGAGCCAAAGGCAGACGCTTAACTGACTGAGCCACCCAGTGTCCTAAGGGGCTTTGCTTTAAAATACATTTGCTTGTACCCCGTGCAGCAGCTACAAAGCCAGTAAAAACTCGCATGGGAATCCATCTTCCACAGGGCACACGGATTGTCACAGAAACATGCAACAGGAGAGAGGTACATGTATATTAGTATGGACAAAGGTACATTTATGTTATGTTGCTAAATGTACAAGAAAACATTTTAGAATGAAGTGAGCTGTCAGAGTGTTTCTGTAAAAAGACAGCCCCGTGAGCAGAGAAGGAAAGGGGTGGTCCGTGGTAGGTGTCCCCTCAGAAGAAGACTGTCATTCACAGGAGAGAAGACACAGTCCCTTTAATTCCCCGAAGATGGAGGAACATATCTGGGTGGCTGAGGGACTGAGGAAGAGTGTGCAGTGGTGCCTGGCGTGGGGTTCCATCTGGTTCCAGGGAGGTCATGGAAGAGGCTCAGGTATCATCTTGAGAGAGATTCAGGCATTACTTGCAATCTTGGTCTGAAGTTACATTTTCTATGAAGAATTTTCTATGTATTTTTTTTTTTTCCATAGAGCTCATAGCTGTAACTATCTGGGTCATTTTCTTGGCAGAATTATCACAGCGTCCTACGACAAAGCGGTGAAGGCTTGGGACCTTGAGACAGGCAAGCTGCTGGTGAGTGTGGCCCGCCCCGCGCGGCAGCACAGGCCCTTGACTGGGCCTGGGAGGGGCTCCTTCGGGGGGCGGAGGCTGGGAAACCAGTCTCTCCCGAAAAGGAGAATTTTGTCAGGGACGCCAGGTGATGGACAGGGGAGCGCATTGGGGAAGGAAAGCTTCTTGGGGCAGGCAGAGGAGGGCTTTTGCTGGAAGGATGGGAGGGGTTTGAATACACAAGGAGAGGGAGTGAGGGAGAATGGGGCATGGCTTTCCAGGCTAAGGGGACCAGGCTAAGCCTCTATCCCCCATGGGGATGTGGGATTTGATGGGGCCAGAGTAGAGCTGAGGCCATGGGACAAAGGCCACGTGGTGAAAACACGAGTGTTCTGGGGAGCTTGGATGGGCCGCCATCCATCCATCCTAACCAGCCTGAGACTCCCTCCCTCTCTGTCCAGTGCCCCTGCAGCCCTGGCCCTGCCAAAGGGGCTCCCCAGGGAGCTCGTCACCTTCCCTTTGCCCCTCTTTTCTTCTCCGTGCAAAGATCCACTTAGATTCACCGTAAACATCCCAGACATTATAGTTAATATCTTGACATCTCTTCTCTGTCCGCACACATTTCCAGATGAACACAGGTGAGTATGTTCTGTTAGCAAAGTATCATCACTCTGTGCATACCTTCTGGATCTTGACTTTTTTTTTCCCCTCAAAAATAAATGGTGGGTAAGGACACACTGACGTCATCCTTTCTCATGGACGCGTGGATTCCATGGCGTGGATCAGTCAGGCTGTGTTGCACTATTCCGTGGTATAGGACACTAAGGCTGTTTTTACTTTTCTTTACCATAAGCGACACTACGATGGGGAAACTTGGCATGTAATTTTTATACACACAATGCAATATTTTTAAGGAAATAGAGCTGGATTTTACTGCTAATTTGGTGTAGAAACATGGCCTTTAGAAACTATCCTCTGGACATCTGTGCCAGCTCCTCTCCACTGCACTGGAGCGGCACTCACTATCTTATCAGCCAGACAGCATGGTTTTTAAAACATTTTAGCCACTTGGGTTGGTGGAAAAATGAGACTAGCGTTGATCACTTCCAACTTGGACCGTTTATTCTAAATGTTTGTTTCTTCTCTTGTACATTTCCTGCTCTTGTCTCCAGCCAGTTTTGCTGTTTGAGATGCTTTTCTTTTGCTTCTTTAAGCATCTTGTTAGTGCTTTGATTTATTTTTGGTGCACCAGCGATCTGTGCCACTTGCCAACTAACTGAATTAGTTATCCACCCCTGTTTGACAAATTAGCCTGAAACTTAACAGCTTGAAACAACAAATGCTTATTATCTCCCACTTTGTGACAGAAATCTAGGAGCTGCTTAGCTGGGTGGTTCTGGTTCAGTTTTCTTATGAGGTCACAGTTCAGAGGTCACCAGGGGCTACAGTAATCTGAAGGCTCAATTGGGGCCGAAGGCTCCCCTTCCAAGATGGCGCCCTCACATGGTTTTGGTCAGGAGCCCTCAGTTGCTCTTGCCCGTAGGGCTGCTTGAGCATCCTCAGGACATGGCAGTTCACTCCCCCAGAGTGAGTGATCCAAAACAGAGCAAGGGGGAAGGCACAGCTTCCTTTATGACCTGGTCCCACACTGTCACTTCTGCCATATTCTATTCGTTGGACATGAGTCCAGCCCAGGCTCAAGGGGTGGGGAATTAGGCTCTACCTTTTGGAAGGAAGACTGTCCGAGAATTTGTGGGTGTATTTTATAACTGTCATGGTGGCAATGCCATCATTTGTAACGTACAGAGGGGACCTCCTTTCCTAGAATGTTGAGTAGCTCATTGTCCCTTGCTTGAGGTTTGCTGCCAGCCTCTCCTGGGGGAATGTGAGAGGCCTGAGGGGTGGGCTCTGGTGTCTTATCAATGGTGCGAGGCACAGAGCAGACACTTAATAAACACTTGCCTACCCTAATGAGTAGGACAAAAGTTGGCCATTAGGAGAGCCTTGTGGCCAGTTCCACTAGATGCTATACCTATCCTTGTCCATTTGTCCTGGACACAGAGTCATTAATTACATTGATTAATTTAATTAATTAAAACCAACCCAAATTTAAAATTCAGTTCCTTATTTGCATTAGCCCATTGCAAGTACCCCATGGCCCTGTGTGGCCAGAGACTAGTTAATGTATTGGATGGTGCATAGATGGAACATTTCTGTCATCCAAGAAAGTTCTACTGGACCGAGGGGCTAGAGAGAAAATCACCTTTTGATTGTTGCCCTATTCAGTGGAAGATCAATTACGAAACCTTCATAGCCTCCTGCAAGGTTTCTCCTGATGGCAAATATGTGGTCTTAGCCCTGGACGTGGACCGGGCCATCTGTATAATGGATGCAGAAAACACCACCACCGTGTCATACATCAAAAGTGAGTTTGCAGGGGCGCCTGCTCTGTTCTGTCTGCTGCAGTACCAGCCACTTGTCTCCTGACCAACAGTGACTTTCAGTGGCCCTATTTGTTGAGGCTGTAATGAGCCACCTGATGAGAGATGGGACCCTCACTGACAAAACACCAGCGCCTAAGACCTGGCCCAAGTCTCATCGGTTCAAGCTAATGACAGGATTAGCCCCCATGCTTGTCATAGAAGAAACAGTGTTCTGGTTCAGTGCCATGTAGACAGTTAAACCCCAACCTCTCTTTGAGTGGAGGCTCAGCCTTCATAACATTTTTACCTGTATTTTTCAATTATAAAGATAGTACATATCAGATGCCAATTTTCTGGTTGTGATATGGTACGGCACTTATACAAGCTGTTTCTATTGGGGGAAACTGGGTGATGGGCACACAGGATCTCCCTTTCTTATTTTTTTTTTTAAGATTTTATTTATTTAGGGGCACCTGGGTGGCTCAGTGGGTTAAAGCCTCTGCCTTCAACTCAGGTCATGATCTCAGGGTCTTGGGATCAAGCCCCACATCGGGCTCTCTGCTCAGCAGGGAACCTGCTTCCTCCTCTCTCTCTGCCTGCCTCTCTGCCTAGTTGTCATCTCTGTCTGTCAAATAAATAAATAAAATCTTTAAAAAAAAAGAAGATTTTATTTATTTATATGACAGAGAGAGATCACAACTAGGCAGAGAGGTGGGGATGGGGGAGGGGGAAAGCAGGCTCCCTGCTGAGCAGAGAGCCTGATGCGGGGCTCGATCCCAGGACCCTGGGATCATGACCTGAGCCGAAGGCAGAGGCTTTAACCCACTGAGCCACCCAGGCGCCTGAGGATCTCCCTTTCTTATTCCTGACAACCGTATGCATATCGACGGTTATCTCAAAGTAAAATAATAAAAAATGTAATCATCGTAACAAATGCAATAAGCATATAAAGTTAAGAAGTGAAAGGCTGCTCTCTGCGTCCTGTCTCCTTTGCTGGGGTGTCTGATCTTAACGACACATTGCTGGGTAGCCTTCCTGACCTCGCCGGAGCATTCGCACACCCCACGCCTACTTCCCATGTGTACCTTGTGTTTCTGTTGGCTGAGCGCTGTCCCCTGGCTATACCTCTCTCCTTCCCATGTCACTTCATCCTCTTCCTGTCCTCAGCCTCCAGCTTCCAGCTGCTCACCTCGTTTCTCCATGCTCTGTCCCACCTTCAGGCCTTTGCACCTGCCGTTCCTTCTTCTGGAGGCCCTCTTCCCATTCTGGTTACCCTGCTAACTTTTTTTTTTTTTTTTTTAAGATTTTATTTATTTATTTGATAGACAGAGGTTACAAGTAGGCAGAGAGGTAGCCAGAGGGAGAAAGGAGGAAGCAGGCTCCCTGCTGAGCAGAGAGCCCCATGCGGGGCTCGATCCCAGGACCCTGGGATCATGACCTGAGCCAAAGGCAGAGGCTTTAACCCACTGAGCCACCCAGGCGCCCCCACCCACCCCACTAACTTTTAAGGTCCCTCCTCAACCTTTCAGGGCTGGGCCAGCCTTAGCCCGGCACACGGTCGGCACCCGAGAAATGTTTGTGTGAGTATAGAGTGCCTTGTGAAACAGGAATTGTGTTTCTGTGATATGGTTGCTGCCCCCGCGGAGGCCTGTGGAATGCTAGGTAATGACTTGCTTTCCCTGTGCCTCAGATCATCACAACCGGTCTCTCACAGCATGCTGCTTTGACCCCGACAGCCAGAAGGTGGCTTCTGTTTCACTGGACAAAAGCATCAAGATCTGGGATATTACATCCCAGGCCACGCTACTTACCATCACCAAGTGAGGAGGGGCCCAATCCTGCAGCTGGGAGGTGGGCCCGAGTCCCCATTCTGCCCTCCTGGATTTGGCCTGCCCACCTTAGGCCTGTGATTGGGTGTCCACATGGGGCATCCCCAGCTTGGCCAAGGGTGCTTGGAGGAGGCTGGAGATGGAGAAAGGGAAGGAGGGAGGCAGGTGGGGGGTGGGGGAGCGGCGGTGGTGGGCATCACTAGCTGTGGCTTGTGAGTGGGGATAGGGCTCAGGCGCATTTGTTTCCATGTGAGCCAACTCTGGAAATCATGGTGCAGAGCTCTCCCACCTCCCTCCCAAATGTGAATTTCCAGCATCTTCTGTAAAAGGGGACAATCTGATCATCCAGGGCGCGTGAGAGTTCCCTGGCAGGTGGTTCCCATCAGGTAGGGGGCCCAGTCCTCCCCAGCAGACCCTGGATGGCAGGGTCCCAGAATGTGTACATGCCCCATCACCCTGCCAGCTGCACTCAGTGGCGAGTGCTGCTGGCCTGGGACAGGCTGTCCCTTGGGGATCTGGCCAGAGGTTAAGAGTGTGCAGGTTTATATCCTCTGTGACTTTGGACCTTAGATTCCTCACCTGCAAACTGAGCAGAGGTGAGGTCTGAGCAGGACGGCACATGCAGGTCCTCAGCACGGGTCCCACAGTGCATGCTCAGCACAAGCTCTGTTACTGAGAGGGACTCTCAGGGACGCTCGGGTTGGGGGTGCCGTGGGCCACTTCCCTGGGGTAGTGAGGCGTGTGGGGAACGGAGGTGGCCAAGGTTCCTGCTGTGGGCATCACAGCCCACTGCATTCTGTTTTCCCCATTGGGGTGGAAAGAGAAATGAGCAAAATGTTTATTGGTATTTTTGATCAACCCAATTGTAGGATTTTGGGAGGGGAGAATGTAGATTTTAGCAAGAAAAAATAAAGGAAGAGATTAAGTGCCCCCCATACAGAGCAGCCCACACTTCATGTCATGCTCTGCTGTCAACGTCCTTAAATTCTTTATTTATGAACAAAGGGGACTTTATGTTTATGAACAAGGGGCCTTGCAGGTTTTTATTTCCAAAGTATGTAAATTACTTTTTGAAAATGTAAAATGTGCAACACAGTACAAAATTAAAAGGGAACAAAAAGATCTCTAGTGAAAAATCGCTCTTACCTGTCTCTCGGTCATTCACTTTCCTCTTCCCTCCTTCCTGCCTGTCTTTCATTCTCTTTTGACAGCTTTATTGAGATATAATTCACGGTCAAGAGAATGCACCCATTTCAAGTGTATAGTTCAGTGGTTTGGGGGAATAGCACATTTTTAAAATTGTGGTAAAACTATATATAACATAAAAATTTCATTTTAACCATTTTTTAAAAAAGATTTTTATTTATTTTAGAGAGATGCGGCAGGGAGGAGCAGAGGGAGAGGGAGCAAGAGGAGAGGGGAGGGGCAGAAGGAGCCAGGGGAGGTGGAGTGTGAGAGAATCTCAAGTAGGCTCCATGACCAACGCAAGCCCCAGGCAGGGCTCGATCTTGCAAACACTGACATCATCACCTGAGCTGAAATTAAGAGTCTGGCACTTAAATGACTGGGCCACCCAGGCACCCCTCCCATTCATTCCTAAAGGGTATTTTTGCCAGATATAAAAATTGGCATTGACAGGCTTTTTTCTTTCTTTTTTTTTCCCTTCATCATTTGAAATCTTTCCTGTCACTTTCTTCTCATCTTCACAGTTTCTTTTCTTTTTTTTTTAAATTTATTTGACGGTCAGAGATCACAAGCAGGCAGAGAGGCAGGCAGAGAGAGAGGGGGAAGCAGGCTCCCTGCTGAGAAGAGAGCCCGATGAGGGGCTCGATCCCAGAACCTCGGGATCATGAGCTGAGCCGAAGGCAGAGACTTAATCCACTGATCCACCCAGGCACCCCTTCATGGTTTCTGATGAAGAATCTCCTGCCGTTCAAATTATATTTCCCTTTTGCTGCTTTCAAGAATTTTTTCTTTGTCTTAAGTTTTCAGAAGTTCAACTAAGTGTTTATTTAATTTCATTTTTTAAAAGTAGTTTCTACCCCCAGCAGAGGGCTTGAACTCATGATCTAGAGATCAAGTATTGCATTTGAAGTTTAATTATGATGTGTCAGGGGATAGATTTCTTGGGGTTTGTCCTACTCATTTAGCTTGTTGAATCTGTGGGTTTATTTCTTTTGGAAAATTTGGTAAAATTTCAGATATAATCTCTTTGATTACTTTTTCAGCACTTACCCCCTTTCCCCTCTGGAACTCTGATGACACAAATTTTCAATCTTTTGTTATAGTCCCACAAGTCTCTCAAGCTGTTTTATTTTCCCCCCTTCCAGTCTATTTTTTGGACTGTTTAATTTGTATTGTCTGTCTCCATATTCAATGACTCTTTTTCTCTGTCCTTTTCATTGAATTTTTAATTTTTAATTTCCTATTTTTCAGTTGTAAAGTTTCCATGTGGCTCTTTGTCACATCTTTGATTTCCTCGCAGAGGCTTTCTATCTTTTCATTTGCTTCAAGCATGATTATAATTGTCCATAGAAGCATTTTTATGGTGGCCACTTAAAAATCCTTGTCAGATAATTCTAATGTCTGTGTCATCTCACTGTTGGGCATCTGTTGATTATCTTCTCATTCGCAATGACATATTCCTGGCTCTTAGTATGATGAGTGATTTCCTGTTGTGTCGTGGATGTTGTGTATATTAATTATATTAGAAAACTCTCAGTCCTAAAATCTTGTTCTAGCAGACCATCTCAGTAGAGTCTGGCAAGGATAGCAGTCTAGGCTTCCTTCTTGGACCTTGCTGGCAGGGGTGGGGATGGGATGCAGGTTTTCCTGAGATGTTTGGCTGGAATAAGGTGGGGTGTGGCCACAAGTTTTCTGTCCTGCTCAGCTATCTATCTGGCTAGAAAGAACAGGCTTTTTTGAGGGCCTTTTTATGGTCCCCATTGTTTCTTGGGTTATAGGCTTTCCTGGTATTCAGTATAGGATAGGTGAAGAAAATAAAACCCTAGGAACACACAGTATGCCTTCTTGGGTCCCAAGATGTCATGCTGGTCTGCATTCTTACCTCCATCTTTCCTAGTCTCCTCTTTGCTTTATAAATACCCAGGATTGTTAGTTGTATTTAGCAGGAGGAATAGGGAAAGGTGCATTAATTCCATCCTGCCCAGACATAATTGCAACATAACCACTTTCCCCAAACTGTTAAGTACCACAATCTTTTATGAGAAATGGAATTTCTATTTTCCTGGAAAATAGAGATAGCCCTGGTTTAAATCCCAAACACTGTGTTTGGATTCTGGCGAAAGTGTTTTATCCATCTCCAGTATATGCTGGGATGGCTCTTAGCCTAACAGCCACAGAGATTTGGAAAGTTTGACTTTCCTAACCTTGGGAAGTTGACATTTCTTCTCCTTTGCTCTTAGTCTGTGCACTACAAAGAACGAAAGCAGAGTTGAAAACTCTGGCCTGAGCTCTAGAAAAAACAGTTTTGTTCAAGCTTTCCTTCAAGTAAAATGACTGATTTTATGATCCAGGCCACTCGGAGATGCTCATCTATGTTCATAGGTTTTCTTGAAAACTGTTTATAATGGAAGGTGAAATTCCAGGGGGAAATACTTGGAGGATCACAAAGAAAACAAAAACAGCCAAATTCTGACATATTAAAAAAAAAAAAAAAGACATAAAAATTGGGAATGTAGGGCGTCTGGGTGGCTCAGTGGTTAAAGCCTGTCATGATCCCAGGGTCCTGGGATTGAGCCCCGCATCGGGCTCTCTGCTCTGCGGGGAGCCTGCTTCCTCCTCTCTCTCTCTGCCTGCTTCTCTGCCTACTTATGATCTCAGTCTGTCAAATAAAGTCTTTAAAAAAAATTGAGAATGGATAACTAAAAATTAACTAAATGCACAGCATTCAGATATGCTTTAATGACCGAAGACAGTTGAAGGGAGAGGGAGAGAAAAGAGAAGGGCACTGGGAGAAGGTGGTGAGAGAGGGATGGGGGAAGGAGGGGCCTCCAGGTCTTGGCGAGAAACGAGGAGGAGCGTGAGCAGGACGAGAGTGTGACCCAGGACGAGACCCTAAGGGCTGTTTTTCTGTTGACCACTGCTAACAGATTTTCTGAGGCCCGTTTCCCTCAAGTCTCAGGTAGCTCTAAGTAGTGAAGTGGTTCTTTTTTTTTTTTTTTTTTTTTAAAGATTTTATTTATTTATTTGACAGAGGGAAATCACAAGTAGGCAGAGAGGCAGGCTGAGAGAGAGAGGAAGGGAAGCAGGCCCCCTGCTGAGCAGAGAGCCCGATGTGGGACTCGATCCCAGGACCCTGGAATCATGACCTGAGCCGAAGGCAGTGGCTTAACCCACTGAGCCACCCAGGCATCCCAGTGAAGTGGTTCTTAACCAGGGCAGTTTTGTCCCCCAGTGGACAATTTGCCAATGTCTGGAGATATTTTTAGTTGTCGTAGCTGAGTGTAGGTGCTGCCGGCATCTAGTAGACGCTGCTCAACATCCTACAGTGTATGGGACAACCCCCTACCACAAAGAATTGTGGGTAGCACAAATGTCAGTGTTGCCATGATTGAGAAATCCTAGAATATTGCATAGCCAGAGCAATGAAGATGTGGACCTTGGTAATATATATACAATGGAATCTTACTCAGCCGTCAAAAAGAATGAAATCTTGCCATTTGCGACGACACGGATGGAGCTAGAATGTATTATGCTAAGTGAGATAAGTCAGTCTGAGAAAGACAAATACCTTATGATTTCACTCATGGGGAATTTCGGAATCAAAACAGATGAGCCAAGAGGAAGAGGGGGAAAAGAGAGAGGAAAGAGGGACGCAAACCGTAAGAGACTCTTAACAAACTGAGGGTTGATAGAGGGCGGTGAGTGGGGGGTGCACCAGATGGGTGACGGGCCGAAAGGAGGACACTTGCTGTGCCGAGCACTGGGTGTTGTATGTAAGTAATGAACCACCAGATTCTGCTCCTGAAGCCAATATTACACTATATGTTAACTAACTAGACTTTAAATTTTTATAAAATGGGGGGAATAAAAGATTTGGACCATGGTAGGCAGTGATCAAAGGAAGGATGTCCATTAGATCACAGGGGACCAAGTCAGCTCCCGTGCCCCTCACCTCAGCTCTGTCCCCTGATTCTCCAGGCATGAGGTGCTGATGGGTACACCCTCCCATCTGTGTTTCAGGGCACATTCCGGTGCAATCTCAAACTGCTGCTTTACCTTCAGTGGCCATTTCCTGTGTACAAGCTCCTGGGATAAAACCTTAAAAATATGGAATGTCCATACGGGGGAGTTTCGGAACTCTGGAGCCTGTGCGACTCTGATGAAGGGCCATGAAGGTTCTGTGAGCTCCTGCCACTTTTCCAGAGACAGTGAGTAATGAACACATAGAAAGCTTTCACACCTGTGGGAGTGCTGGGGGCAGATCTTGTGTTCCATTCCGCTGGACTTGCCATCATAAAGAGAGGCAATTCCTCACCAATGGTGAGGGTAGATTTGTTTTCAATGAGAACACACAAGCCAGGAGGGACATTCATAGGCAGAAGTTTGCAAGTAGCAGAGACTCAGCTTAATGTGGCTTAGCAGCCAAAGATATTTACTAGCCCCTGGAATGGGGAAGTCCAAGAGCAGATCTCACTTCAGGTGTGGCTGGGTCCAGACACTCAAGACAGTGCTGTTAGGGAGCCAGTCCTGGCCAAAGAGAGACCCTTCTTTTCCTTGGTACTAGTGCAAGTCCCAGGACGGTGCTTCATTGGCTCAGCTTGGGACACACAACTACCTCAGAACCAATCACTTCACCAGGAGATGAAAGGCTCTGATTGGCTAGGTTTGAGTGACTTGCCCACCCCTCTGAACTAGAGGTCAGAGTCAGTACTCTCCAACCAGAGGGAATGAGAGGATTGTGTGGGGTGTTTCCTCATGGGATGTGAGGGCATTGTTGACAAATGAAGGGGCACAGGTGCCAACAGAGGTGATGACAGGAAGCGGCCTCAGGCCACTAGCCTCAGTGAGGGAAGTGACGGTCCCTGACACTCAGGAACCAATGGCTTTCCTCCTCCATTCTCCTGGGAAGTGGGGCTCGCTTTGTGTGTGTGTATATCAGGGGCCCCCAGCCAGTACAGAAGCAATCAGAGCCTGGCTTGCGAAATGCTAGGGTGTTTTTGAACAACCTTACCTCTTCTTAAGCAGTCTCTGTGAGTTAGACCATTAGGGGCCATCCCACCAGTTTCTGTCCTTGTATTTTTGGGGTTCAGAGTTGCGTACTGGCCATTATCCTTATTCACACGTTCCGCATTTGTGAATTACCGTACTGGATGAAATTTATTCGTAACCCTAAAATCAGCATTTGTGGCACTTTTGTGATGTGGCAGGGTTCTGTGGACACACGCAGGGCAGCGAAGAGTGTGAGTTGGCCTTCCCACACACTCCCAGCTGCGGCTGAACAAGGCGGCCCTCTGCCTTCTTGTTCCAGCTCCCTTTCTGGCAAGTGTCCATTTTGCGGGCCCTTGAATGCCCAGTTATTCTGCATTTGGTGGACTTGGTTGGTGACTCTGTTCTTTAAAGAGCCCCCAAGCACAGGGCCGGAGTGCTTGCTGTCCAGTGCTCCTCAGCGCAGGAAGGTGGTGACGCGGCTTACAGGGAAAGCACAGGTGTTGGATAAGCCGGTTGAGGCATCAGCTCCCACACTGATGGCTGTGAATTTAATGTTAATGAATAAAAACTGTGTGTCAACTACAGTGTGTTTCAGCAGGAGATCTAAAACGAGGTTATGTATTGATCGGTTAATGAAAAGTTGGGACCAGAGAGGCTCCTAGGAACCTCACCCTATAGGTAGGTTCCCTAGGAGAAATTGTTCACCATTGTCTAATTCAGCATCTGTGGTGGCTTTATGGAACGTCACTGCTGTGAATAATGAAAATGGACTGTAACTGGCTGGGGGTCATCGAGCCACCCCAGGAAGGGGTTGGAGTGTCCTTAGACTGAACCATGGTGTCACCACACCAATGCAACCTCAGCCCACTTTGACCTTGCTGAAAGGGGGAGCACTTGGCAGGGGGAAGATGACTCCCCCCTTCTCTGAAATGTTATCATTTTGTGTTGCAGCCTCTGTTCTCGTGTCTGGAGGGTTTGACAGGACTGTGGCTATCTGGGATGTAGGAGAAGGCTACCGGAAGCTCTCCTTGAAGGTACCGATGTCAGCATCAGATAGGGGGTCCATGCTGGGTGCTTGGTGCTGGGTGCTGGGGATACAGTAGTGGGTGAGACAGACCTAGATGCCCCCATTGGAGCTAACAACTCTGTGGGGAAGAACAGATAGGAAACCAACAAGCAGATCATTAACCATGATGAGTGAAACAGAGAAATCACAACAGGGTGATGTGAAAGAGATAGACCCCAATGACGAATCCACAATTGGTTCGACAGGGAGGGCTTCTTGGAGAAGGTAGCATTTGAGCTGAGAACTTGAAGGCAAGGAAAGACTGGGTGAATGAGGAATGTGGGAAGGCCATTCTAGGCAGAGGGAACAACAAATGCAAAAACTCAGAGGTGGAAAAGTGTCTAAGAACAGGAGAAAGATGAATGCCATAATGAGGCCTGCAGAGATAGCTCTGGGCTCCAGAATGGCGGGTCTCTGAGTGCTTTTGCCTACAAGTTAGAGGAGACTCGACACAAAAAAGTGTCTCTATGATGAGGGGATGGATTGTCCCAACTTGGCAGGAACCCAGAGAGGTTAGGCAGTCCTAGGACTGGCTACAGCAATGCCTCCGTGCCAAGTGCTCCCATACCCCAAGATTCCCACCGAGTGATCTCACGGTTTGGCTGTGAAAGCTTGGCTTGCATCCATACATCTTGGTCCCCCAAGCTCCCGTCCTTTGTTACGCACGGCAGTTTCACTTCTCTCCTGCTCTCCTTCTTCCTATCATACCACACTGGCTCGCCTTCCACCTCTTTCCCTAAGGTTGAAGAATGGTCCAGATGCTGACGCAGAGCCCTGACGTCATTAAGCATCTCTCTCCTCTGAGCTCCTTTTTGCCTGAGGAAAATAACCCCCCATTTGCTCAGGCCACAGGGGATAAGTTTGCAGCGACTCGAAGCAAAAGCCCCCCCTCTCCAGGAGGACCTCCAAGTGGTTATTTCCTAGAACAGAGAAGGCAAACACGAAAGCCTGCAAGAGGTGCTCTGGGGCCAGCTGGGAATATAGTCACTCTTCTTCCATCCTGCTCAACACTGGAGTTCTGTTTTAAGAGCGCAGTGCCATCACGTACACGTGCATTGACACCCTTTACACTTCGTGTTACACGTCACGGGTGACGTCCAGAAAACGCAATTAGTTGCTCTTAAACGCAGGCATCCGTGGGGTCCTGACTTTTGCCTTTTTGTCTTTGTTGTGCTTACCAAGGTTTTTCCTCTAGGCGCTTGTTAAAATTCTATTTTTCTTCAGGGCCATAGTGACTGGGTGACAGACGTTGCCATTAGCAACAACAAGAAATGGGTCCTGTCTGCTTCAAAGGTAAAAGCGGCCAATCTCTGAGTGACTTCCAGTCTCTCTCACGTTCAGAACTGGTGTCACAGGAGTGTTACTGTCAAGCTAAATTCCTGGGCTGGCTCAGTCTGAGCCCGGCCACCACCCCCTCCCCCGCCCCCAGCCACACCAAGCCATCCTCAATGCAGGGAGCTGGCAGGGACCGTGGGAAGCAGGTCCTTATGTCTGCTTACGTGGGGAGTTGCCAGGGATTTCTGTGTCTGTGACCATTGACATTTGAGCTTTGTTGGAGCAAGGGCCTGCCCAGACCAGTGAGTGATGGAGCCAACAGGGGGCCTTTTTGGGGGAGATGTCAAGCTCATTGGGAAGCAGCAGAGACCACCCTGAGTTCCCAGGTGGGCCTTCCCTCTCTGCGCCACGATATCCTGGAATTCCCATTCCGATGGCACAGAAGAGCAAGCCCAAGGGTATCCCAAGATCTGTCTTTCAGGTGTGGTGAGCCCAAGAGTGGGGGGGGGGGTGTCCCACCTTGCCCCCTGCTGACCTTTATTAGAACCCTGCCATTCTGTGGTCTGGGGGTTTCTGGGTGCATGGGACCATGGGTAAGACTCAGCCTGCCATGACCAACGTGTTAGAGAGCCAACCCAGACACTGCCACACCCGACCCCAATACCATAATAACAGAACACCTAATAAAAGTTCTATGCCGATGTGTTACTGTTTTTTTAAGATTTTATTTATTTATTTGACAGACAGAGATCACAACTAGGCAGAGAGGCAGGCAGAGAGAGAGGAAGGGAAGCAAGCTCCCTGCCAAGCAGAGAGCCCAATGCGGGGCTTGATCCCAGGACCCTGGGATCACGACCTGAACTGAAGGCAGAGGCTTTAACCCACTGAGCCACTCAGGCGCCCGTGTTACTGTTTTAATATAAAAATATGAAAGATGATTATGACAACTCTATCTCAGTAAAGCTGGAGAAAACTGAAAGTGCAAACCAAAATAAGAAAAATCAATGTTTATTTGAAATGCATGTCTCATTCAGTGTTTTTTACTTCTCTGTTACATCAATGCTAGTATTGAAACAGTAATAATTGGACTACTTAATGGCAGCAATTAGTAGTAATTTATAATAGAACTAATTTTATTTTTGTATTTTATAATGTTTTATATTTTGTAATATTTTTATTTTTATATAAAACATTTTGTTTCTTTTTTTAGATTTTATTTACTTATTTATTTGACACAGACAAAGACAGAGATACACAGTGAGAGAAGGAACACAAGCTGAGGGAGTGGGAGAGGGAGAAGCAGGCTTGCCGCTGAGCAGGGAGCCTGATGCAGGGCTCGATCCCAGGACCCTGGATCATGACCCGAGGCAAAGGCAGATGCTTAACTGACTGAGCCACCCAGGCACCCTGTGTTTCTTTTATATATCTTATATTTTATAATGTTTTATGTATTTGATAATATATTTTATAATATTTCTTTCTTATGGCAATTTATTTGGACTTTTAAAAAAAGTCTTCATTGGATATTCCAGTGTTGCAGGCTATATTATCATGTGTGCTGAAGATACTAAATATAAGACTTAAAGAAAAGAATATAAGTACAATAAGATTGATACAATAAGATTGATTCAATAAACATATTTCTATTTATTCATGGATTTATTTCCCCAGCTTTATTGAGCTATAAATGATACATAACATGGCCTAAGTTTAGGGGGTGCACAGCGTTTCCTGGACTGCCCCAGCCTCAGGCCGCCCTTCTTTTTGCTGAGGTAGCAACAAAACCACACACTGACAACTGTGAACCCCACTTGGGCCTGCAGCTGTGCTCGTACCAAGCCCACTTCTCACCGATTCCTGTGGCAGCCCTCGGGAGGCCAGCAGGCGAAAACATCCTCTCAGCAACAGCTGCAGGTCGTGGAGTCCTCAGGGTCTCTCTAGAGCTCACAGGTTTTTAGATTTGCAGGAATTCACTTCCGGCTCTCCAAAGCTGTCCGAAGGTACTCAGTCTGCAAACCTTTTAGTGGCCAAGGCATTTTGTCAGCCTGCCGGGTCCTTTGCCACAAGAGTGGATGGTGCCGGCTGGCCATGACTGAAGTGGCCATTACCGTAAAAGGCTCTGAAGTACAGTGCACGCCGTCGTGACTCCAGCCTCTGTTTCTCAGGGAAATGGCCTTAAAGCACAGAGGTCATTTGAACTTGGGATAATAACGTTGGATCCCAGATACAGAGACTGAGAATGAATGTCTTGTTTGGCATGACTGCCATTTTCTGGTGAAAGCGTTGATCTTTTTTTTTTTTTAAGTACCGAAGCTGTCTAATTTCAAAAAACAAAACCAAAAAAGACCCTTAATTTCACTGTATGAATTTTTGTCACAACCTGCAACCAAGGGGCAGTCACTTCATCCTTCTTTAGGCTCACTGTGGCCTCTTTGAAGATCCTGAAACAGTGTTGGAGAAACACTGTTTAAGGTCTTTAAAGTATTTAAAAAATGCTTTTAAATTAGTTTTTTTTAAAGATTTTATTTATTTATTTGACAGAGAGAGCGACATCGAGAGCAGCACAAGCAGGGGGAGTGGGAGAGGGAGAAGCAGGCTTCCCACTGAGCAGGGAGCCTGATGTGGGGCTCCATCCTAGGACCCTGGGATCCTGACCTGAACCACCCAGGCGCCCCATACCTTTTCTTGTAATTCTATTGTAATCCCTTTCTTCCACTCTCATCCTCAATGCATTTCAAAACCAGAGGACCTTCTTCTTATGCCACACATTAAACATACAATTTTATGGCAGGCCCACATTTTAAATATCTTCTTTAGAGCTGACAGTGACAACAGCCATTTTGGAGGTAAATGTTTAAGCAACACACCTTCTTCCATGTCTACAAAGTCATCATTTTTATAAAGTGCTTCTCTACTTTTTGAGGAATAGGAAAGGAGACTAAAAACTATTAAGAAAGACCTCGGGGGTGCCTCCTGGGTAGCTCGGGAGAGCAAATGTCTGACATCTTGGTTTTGGCACCGGTCCTGATTTTGGGGTCATGGGATCGAGCTGAGTTGGGCTCCATGCTCAGTGGGGAGTCTGCTTAAGATTCCCTCTCTCAGGGCGCCTGGGTGGTCCAGTGGGTTAAGCCTCTGCCTTCAGCTCAGGTCATGATCTCAGGGTCCTGGGCTGGAGCCCTGCATCGGGCTCTCTGCTCAGTGGGGAGCCTGCTTCCCGCCCGTCTCTATCTGCCTGCCTCTCTGCCTACTTGTGATCTGTCAAATAAATAAATAAAAATCTTAAAAAAAAAAAAAAGATCCCCCCCCCCTCTGCTCACCCCCTGCTTTCTTTCTCTCTCTCTCCCCCCCACCAAGAAAAAGAAAGAAAAAAAGACCCAACATCACAGGTGAGCAAATCCCATGGTTTTGTACAGTGTGGTGTGCATGACGTGCCGTCCATTTAGCGGGTGAGCTCTTTTCATTTGCGTTGGAAAGAAGTTAATAGGCTGAATGGAATTTTCCAGAATTTACATCTGCGTTGTCTGCTGAACATGTGGATAGATGAGCAATGTCTAGTTTGTATTCAGATAAGATGTCAACACGCTTTTATGTTTTCTGCATTTTCACTAAAATCTTCATAGAAATCAAGAAGATGATCTGAAACTCCCAACTTCTGAATCAAAGTATTCAAGGGCTAGGTTGTGGGGATTTGGCAAATCACCAACAATCCCTGGAGAGGAATTGTTGGTGGCCTCTGACAGCTCCACACAGCAAGGGGCCAACACCGATGGGATCACTGGCCCCTTTTCTTCTCCCACATGGCATTTCGTTGCATTTAATTGCACATGCCGATTCAGGATATGGAACATTACTCAGTCTTTTAGTTTCTTATTGCCGCTATAATAAATCACCATACACTTTACCCCTTACACAACAAAAGCCTAGTATCTTCCAGTTCTGTGAGACAGAAGTATGACAAGGGCTAAAATCAAGGACTGTATTCCTTTGTATAGCTCTAGGGGATAATCCATTTCCTTAACCTTTCTAAAAGCCACCACATTCTTCGGCTTGTTCATCTTCCTATATCTTCAAAGCCAACAACATCGTATTTCTCTGTGCCTTTCTTCTATAGAAACTACTCCTCTCACTGTGTTGTCCACTTTTTCTTTTTTTAAAGATTTTATTTAAATGACAGAGAGAGACACAATGAGAGAGGGAACACGAGCAGGGGGAGTGGGAGAGGGAGAAGCAGGCTTCCCACAGAGCAGGGAGCCTGATGCGGGGCTAGAACCCAGGACCCTGGGATCACAACCTGAGCTGAAGGCAGACGCTTAATGACTGAACCACCCAGGTGTCCCTGTGTTGTCCACTTTTAAGGACATTTATCACTATGTCTAGCCTGTCTGGATAGCCCAGAACAACATCCCTATTGTAAGATTAGCTGATCAGCTAACTTAATTTCATCTGCAACCTTAATTCCCCTTTGTTATGTCACCTAACATGTTCACAGGGTCTGGGGATTAGGGTGAGGACTTCTGGGCATTATTCTGCTGACTACATTCCATTCCAGAAAAACAATCAAAGGAATGATATGGTAGTGGGTGATCATCTGAGCAGTATTACCAAACTAATTCATCTGTTACCATTGTCTCAGGAGTATTGGTATCTTCTTTCAAAAATAGATTTTGTTGTTTAGAGCAGTTTTAGGTATACAGAAAGTTGGGCTATTAGTACAGAGAGTTCCCAGATAGTCCCTTCCTCTCCCCAGTTTCCACTATTAGTAATAATGTCTTGCATTACGTGTGGTATATTTGATACAAGTAAAGAACCAATATCGATGCATTATTATGAACCAAAGTCTGTAATTTACATTTCAATCTTTATGTTGTATGGGTTTTGCCAAAGGCATGTAATGTATCCGCCATGACAATTTCATACAGAAGTTTCCCTTCCTAAAAATTCCCTGTACTCCACCTGTTCATCCCTCCCCTTCATCCCTAGAACGCCCAGCAACTTCTGTCTATAGTTTTGTCTTTTCCAGAATGCCATATAGTTGCACGCATGCAGTCTGTGGTCTTTGCAGACTAGCTTCCTTCACTTAGCAATATGCACTTCAGGGTCCTTCATGTCTCCTGATGACTTGACAGCTCATTTTTAAACATCATTGAATAATATCCCATTGTCAGGATGTACCACAGTTTGTTTTTCTATTCTTTCTCTCTTTTTAAAAAAGATTTTATTTATTTATTTGACACAGAGAGAGATCATAAGGAGGCAGAGAGGCAGGCAGAGAGGGAGGGGGGGAAGCAGGCTTCCCACTGAGCAGAGAGCCCGATGTGGGACCCTGAGATCATGATTTGAACTGAAGGCAGATGCTTAATGACTGAGCCACACAGGTGCTTCCCATATGAGTGTTAAGATCAGTGTGTTTATCTCTGCAAAGAAGTCATCTGGGGTTTTCATAAAGATTGTGTTGAATCTGTATTACATTTTGTGGATTATTCTCATTTTAGCAATATTAAGTTTTCTGACCTATTGAACATGAGCTATCTTTCTGTTCCTTTACATCTTTGGTTGCTTTCAGCAATCTATTTTTTTTTAGTTTTGTTCTGTAAGTTTTGCAATTCCTTTGTTAAAATTTTCTCTTTTTGATGCTATTCTAAATGGAATTGTGTATCTGATTGCACTTTTAGATTGTTCATTGCAATTGTATAAAAATACAGTAGATTTCTGTATATTGATTTTGTATCCAGCAACCTTACTGAACTCATTTGTTAGTTCTAATAGTTTTTTAGTTGATTCTTTAAGATTTTCTATATGTAAGGTTATGTAATGTAATCTTCAAGTAGAGATAGTTTTACTTTTTTTCCAATCCGTATGGCTTACATTTCATTTTCTTTCACATTGGTGGCTTTTTGGAATATGGAAAAACTGATTTAGAACTTGCCCGTCTCATACCAGGCTTGTGAAATTCAGTGTCTTTCACATTTCAGTACTTTCACATTCTCTTCTCCACCATACCCAATTCCAAATTCTGTTCCTCATATCCTGCAGTATGACATGTTCTGGTTAATTATCACCTTGCCCCTGCTCCCAATCTAGTTTTATTTGTCTGGCTATCTGTCATTAAACACAGCTGTTCAGCCTCTGCTTCTGGTGATGTCTGTATCATGGTGGCATTGGTCTTGTAATTATTCTCATCTTCACGATTTGAACTCTTAGAAAACATGATCATAATATTCACAATGTTAAAAATTTTGCTAGCAAGATCTTGAAACACAGCACACCAGTTGCACAGGTAAAATCAAAGGCAGCCCATTAACACTTGCGGTTACAATACAGTTTCGCTGTGGGAATCGCAGTCATGGATGGCCCATGAGCGGGAACTCAGGGTGAACTGCAAGCCATAGAGAACTGACAGCAGCTATGGAAGGTGGATCATGTAGCATATCCATTTGTCATTAAACATAGTTTTGCCTTCAGTTCCTATTTTGGGGCCACCGTGGGGATTTTGTCCTTTCCCTCAAAATTCCACATCCATTGCTGAAAAGTGGGACCTTCCGCACCCTGGAATGGGTTTGCTGGGATGTGGGACTTGATGGTGCAAAAGGTGGGATGGTCCTGGAGAAAGCAGGTCACCCTGATTCTGCTCCTCTGCACGATGGGGTTCTTCACGTTGTAACATGGATGCAGTGCGCCTTCCTGGGGCCTCCCAGCTGAAGGGGCCCATCTTGTGACTGTTGGTTTGCTGTTTAACTTGTTTTAGGACAAAACCATGAGACTATGGAATATTGAAGAAATTGACGAAATTCCTCTGGTAATCAAGTGCAAAAAGGCCCTGGGCTTAAAGGTGAAACAGGTTGGTACTGGGTAATATTAAGCTCAGCGAAGGCTTTCATTAGTTTCCTCCACAAATGAATTTATTCTTTCAATCAACATTTATTGGGCAACTGGGGATAAAACCATGAACAAACAGACTGAAATTCTTGCCCTGAGGGAACTTAGGTTCTAAAAGAGGAGGCCATGAAAAAAGAAGCAAGAATAACATGTCCTACATCCCATAGCAATAAATAATTTGGAGAAAAATAACGTAGGGAAAGGGGAATGGATTGGAATGCTGGTAACACTTTATTTGAGAAAGAGCACCTACAGGTGGGGGAGGGGCAGAGGGAGAGAGAATCCTCAAGCAGATTCCCTGCTGAGAGGGGAGGTTGCTGAATGCGGGGCTTGATCCCAGGACGCTGAGATCATGACCTGAGCTGAAATCAAGAGTCAGCTGCTCAACCCACTGAGCCACTCAGGTTCTCCTGCTGGTCACACCTGAAAGGATGGCCAGGATCGGTCTCACTGAGAAGGTTAACATTTGTTGACTACCTGAGGCGGTGAGGGAGTGAGCTGTGCAGATGTTTAGGGGAAGGACTTCCCAGCATCAGGAAGAGCCGGTGTGGAGACTCTGAGGCAGGAGTGAGCCTGGGGTATCCGAGAAGTGAAATGAGTCAGAGGGGCATGGCTGGACACACAGCTGGACACGGCATTAGCCTCCCACGCTTTAGCAGCAGACTCCTTGGTCAGGCCCCCATGCCCAGTGCCTTCCCAGGGAAGGGACTCAGCTGCCTGTTTTTCTCTACTGGAGGACGGTGGTAGTAGGTTGAACACATCTGCTTCACCAGGTGTTGGCCAGGGATGGCCACAGAGTCTATCCCTGGGTGCTGGAGGCCAGTCCCTATAAGGGCCTTGCAGTATAGATACTTGGCTGCACCCTGAGAGGCTTGAGGAGTCCCTGGTGGGTCCTCTGAGTCCTCCTTCCCTGCAGGGGAAGCCACCTAGGCTTGTCTCCTGTTAGAAGGCCCAGCCAGGAGCTGCTGCTAGAAATGGCTAATCTGTAGGGCAGGGAGATGAGGGGTGGGACCAACATGGACCTTGTCTTTGTGGCCAACTGGTCCTCATGGCCTGTGTGGCCATGTTGGCCCTTGGATCCTAGAAGCTGACTGGCTACAGAGCAGTGCTTGCCTGTGTCCTCCACCTCTCCCCTGGGATAGGGCCCCCAGGGGCTGCCTGCTTTGAGCCCTGCCATTTTGGGGTTGGGCCATGGGATATTATGCTGTAGAATAAGGTAGGTAAAGGAACAAATTTCTTTCTTAAAAAACAAAGAAAAGAAAGAGACATACTTGAAGCTCTTCCAAAGATGAGCCCTCTGCGTTTGTCTTGCTCAAAATCAGTATAAGAAACCTCAGAAGCCAGATTTCCCAGAGGGCCTGCCCTGGGTGGGATGTGGCTGCCTCTCCCAAAGGCCTTAGTGCTCTGAGTAGACAAAGGTGGCAGAGCACAGAGGCCTGCCATCTTGTAGGGGGATGCTGCTGCGGGAGGCATCCCTGAGACCCCTGCCCATGGCCTGATAGCCCAGCCCGTGGTGTTGCTCACTTGCGTGTGGGAAGCAGATAGGGCGGGTGAGCTGTGCCACTGTAGCCACTATTCTCTGTGCACCGTGGCCAGAAACAGGCTGAGATGGAGGAGGCGGCTCAGAACCTTCATCATGTAGTAAAAAGTACTGCTTTGTTCAGAAATCTTGCCTACTTGCTTCTCATGGTTCTGTAAGTTAGGTCCCCGGGATGTCAGGGGGTTAGGATAGCCCCTCGGTCCCAGAGTTGCGCTCTGTGAAGGGCAGAGGATGGGGTTAGATACCTACCCCCGTCCTCTCCACGGTCCAGTGGCCTGCCACTCCTGCCCCCAGGATTCCCACAGCAGGGGATGGGCTGGTTGTACCTGCATAGTTTCTGTAGGGGGAAGAGAAGCCCGTGTGCATTCTCTCTCAGTGGCCTGCAATGTCCACGCTTGTGGGGGCAGAGACCACAGAGCAGAAAGGCAGCTCTTGCCTTGGCCTGGCTGGGAGGGGAGGTGGCTCTGGTGGGAGAATCCTACCTGGATGCCTTGGTTCCCTGTGACCAGCACTTGCTTTTACTCTTTTTAAATATTTCATGTCAGTGTGAAGTATGTGACAGGCCTTTCTGCAACTACGAAAGTGACATCTTTTCTGAAACGGTCACCAAATGTGTGTTCTGCCGGATGGATGCAAAAGGCTCGTTAACAGAGGCCTCATCATCATTAGGAGGGGAAGACTCACCGTTACAGGAGTGCAGCCCGACCGCCAATGAATGACTGATGCTCACTGGGCTTGGGCTTGCTGACTGACTTGAGCACGGGTCCCCTGTGAAGCAGGTTTTGGGGCTCTGAAGGAACCTCTCGCTCCGGCTGGACCCAGCCTGGGTGAGCATGTCAGACTGGGGCAGGGGCACTGCCTCAGCTCCACAGCCCCCTTGGGGATCAAACACTGTTTTTAGATTTCATGCAGAATAAATCTCCATTCCTTTAGAAAACAAGTGTGCATGTGAATTCTAGAAGCACTTTTGCTGCTCCTAAGCTTTCATGTCTTGTTGTTCATTCTGTCTCCTTTACGAACACATTCTGGACTCTGGTGTTGGGCTGTGAGGCAGCCAGGCCAGCACCCACAGCTCCTGAGGAAAGCTTGGTCAAATGAATAGAAAGCTATGTGGGACCCCTCTGCGGAGGAGGCAAGGCACTGTGGGTACCTCACTGGCTAGTGCTCCCAGATGGCCATCGACTCAGGGCACAGGAAGGTCAGAGGCAGGTGGGTGGAGGGCACTGCCATCACAGAATGTTTCACGCTCTCTACCCCAGACTTTTCCATTTCCAGAACGCCCAAGGCAGATGTACAGTCCTCCCCCTGTTTCCACAGTGCACCCCACACTCCACAAATCAATTACTTCAGAAGGCACAAAGGTTTCAGTTAACACACAGGAAGGGCTTCCTTTCCCATCTGGTATGGCTCGCGCGATTTCTGTCAATCAGGAATATGCCCCTTGGTTTTGTCTTAAAAACTTAACTGCAGGCCTCGTTTATTTCATGTCAACTGACTGGCATCCCATAACTCTGCCCAGGGACACCAGAAGCTGGTCACTATTTGGGCAGGTCCTGGGCTGGGTGCTGCCCTCCTCAGTCGTCACCCTGGTGACTGGTCAGACTGGGGCTGTCCATTCATTCACGCCCATGATGGATGAACATGTCAGAGCTCCACTCTGCGCCCTCCCAGCAACCGGGCTGTCTTGGAAAGGGAAGTCCCATTGCTAAGCAGTCCCCCTCTCGGCTGTGGGGCGCGGCCGGGCTGCAGGTGCCAACAGTGCGCCACGGATGGGCACACAGGTGGCTTCTCGGGTTTTGCTATTATTGCAGGTCACTCCAGTGACCGGGCCCTGCGTCCCTACTTGCAGAAACTTACATTTCTGTGTTTGAGGCTCTCCGGCCGGAGGCGCCGTTGGGTGAAGGGGGCAGCCGCGTTTGGTTTTGTCGTTGCTCGCAGGCGCTCTAACGAGTGTTGGGACGAGGTGGCTGCCGCGTCCGGGAGAGGAGACCCAGAAGCAGCAGGCGGGAGGCCTGGGCGGGGAGGGCCCCGCTTGCTCCCGCAGCACAAACCTCCCCACGGGCGGCGTCGGGGGCCCCCTCGAAGCTCCCGGTCCCGCAGGGCCAGCTCAGGCGCCCGTGGTGTCCTGGGAGAAGCGGCACGACGGAAGGGCCGGTCTCGCCAGGCGGCTGGATGCGCCCGCAGAGCGGGAAGGGCCGCCAAGCCCGAGCGCGGTTCCGGAGCGCCGCCGCCTCCCGGGCTCGGGGCGCCGGAGCGATCACTGCGCGGCGTGGTCACCGCGGAGCCACCGCGGGGTGTGAGCCCCGACCTGACCCCCGGGGCTCGGCCTCGCAGGACGGGCTGGGGGGCTTCCCGCACCTGGTCTGGAGGGCAGAAGGCCTGACTTGGCGCGGGCGTCCCTCAAACACCTGGCCACGGAGCTCCGCGCCTGGAGGCAGATGCGACAGAGACCGGGAAGACCAGCCCGCCAGCGTCTCTCGCGCCATTTGCTCCCAGGTTTTCGCGTCCGACCCTTTCACCCCAGCCCCAGGAGTGAGCCGAACCAGACACCACGCATGCGCCGGCCGCAGGCAGAACGCATGCGCAAGCGCACGGCGGATGGAATAAATGGTGATGGGGCGCAGATTCTCGCGGTATTCGTGCGGGTGGCGCCGTGGCTTAGTTGGTTAAAGCGCCTGTCTAGTAAACAGGAGATCCTGGGTTCGAATCCCAGCGGTGCCTCAACCGAGCGTCCCGGCTCTCTTTTTACCAGTTGCCCTACCCCGCGCCCCTCTCACTTTGGGTGTGTGAAGGTGAACCTGAGTAGCCAGTTTCTCCCGCCCTCTGCCGCCGCAGAGTATTTTCCCTAGGTCTCCGCGGGCGGTGGCGTCCGCGTCCGAGGCGAGGGAGGACAACGTTCCCTGCGGCTCCGCTGAGCAGGGCGATCAGAGTCGGTATCCCCAGGGGGCCAGGTGGGAAGCGCACCCCCAAGGCCCGGGGCTCTGGCTGCTGCACAAATACAGGGCTGCAGGGCCTGACCCTGATCGATTGCGCTGGAGTCGATTACATTGGAATTTTGAACAGTTACCCGGGAACACGCAGGTCAGACTCCACAAAATTCATGTCAGAAGCAACAGGACAGTCCCAAGGAGCTGTAGAGGGGGCAGTTCCGGGATCAGGCAGTGTTCCTAAGAGCCAAATTCATCTCCGCCAGAACCAGCATCTCTCTCCCTCTCCCATGCTTCTGGGGTTATTGTCTGTTTCTTCTCTTGTTTTGGGGGTCAGTTGCAGTTCTGATGGGCACCTTCTCCCCAGTCCAATCAGAGGTGAGTTTCGTGGTAATAGGGCTTGGGTCGTTGTGAGGTTGTGGTTTTCCTTGGTGCATCTTTACTGCTAGCCTGAGGTATGCCGTGTCAGTTTTGAGCCTGGCCTGTTTGGTGGCCAATGTTGGTTGGGTGCCTAAGGCTGGCTACTGGGGAGGGTCAGCCGAAGAAAAGCATTTGTGGCCCTCAGCCATGCATGCAGTGGATGACCTTGAACCCATCGGATTGGGTGAGCACCCTTAGGCAGGGAGCAAAGGCAGGAGAGAGAAATAGGGCCAGGGTTAACTCTACCCCTCCTGTTCTTTAAAAATGCCATGCTATTTCTGTCCCAGGGCCTTTGTGTTTTCTGTGTCTTGTACTTAGAATGCTGTTTCCTGGGCCCTTTGCAGGAATGGGTCTTTCTCATTTTCTAACCTGCCTTAAGGGTATGCCTTGGGAAACCTCCCCTGGCCATTCTCCTGGAGGAGACAAGGACTCCCCCAGGCCAGCCTCCAGTACATTGTACTGACTCTGTCCTTTAATAGCCTTTTCATAGTCTAAACTTGTCTTTTTTGTCTATTGTCTGTCTCCGCAAATAAAATTAAGCCCTAAAGCATAGGGGGCTACATATGCCTATATTTACCTCATACCCCCAGCACAGAATGGTGTTTGAAACATGGTAGACATTTGTGGACACGTGACTTTAAAAAAATGGATCCTATTATCTTGATTGGATTACATAATCTGAAGTTTTTGGACAACTAGTCTATCTTTTCAAATAGTGTAAGGCAGCACTTCTCAAAATGTCCCTAAGAGCACCTAAGACCCTTTCAGGTGGTCAAATCGATTTTCATAATGATACACAGATGTTTGTTGCCTTTTTTACTATGTTGACATTCGCCCTGGTGTGCGAAAGCAATGGTGAGGAAAATTGCTGGCACCCTAGCAGGAATCAAGGCAGCGGCAGCAAAGGGCCCCAGTTGTCACTGTGTTTTTTCTTCACCATCACTTTTGTGAGAAAAAGAAAAAGCCAGTTTCCCCTAAGAATGTCTTTTATGAAGCAGTAAACATTCTTAGTTTTATTAAATCTTGATACTCGAGCACTCAACTTTTTAATCCTTTGTGTGAGGAAATGGGACGTAGGCAGAAAGCACATCTGTGGGAGTCCTGAGGTACAGGAGTTGTTTCGAGAAGCAGTACTTGTGACTGAGCTGTTAGCAGACACAGCCACAATTTTCATAAAGCACCATTTTTGCTTGAGGGAATTACCGACTATTTAACATCATTGCATTGCCATCAGTGGCTTTGGAGGCGGGTCCAATCCAGGGGGAGGGTGTCAAGGCACATGGAGGGCATGGGGACAGGCTCTGGGAGAAGGGCTTAAAGCCAGGCTCTTCTTGGGCAGGGTGGGAGGGGTGGGGGTGGGGGACAGGTGACCAGGAGCCAAAGCTTGGTTTGGGGCTCTGCGGTTGGTGCATGGGATGCGTGTTCCTCAGGATTCCTCCAGCTGAAGAAAATGAGCTTTTCACTGACTCCTGACACTGGGAAGTCCAAAGGTGGTGCTGGCTTCCTGCTGGTGGCTTCATGGTCTCCAGCAATGCTTTCAGGACCCATGAGCCCATTCTCCAACCCTTGAGGGTTGCTTTCATTGTGGTCGGCTCCATGTCAGGGGGCAACGGGCTGCTGGTGGCTCCAGACTGACAGCCCACTGCCCAGGTAACTCAGGGTGGAGAGTTTTCCATGGCTCTGAAATCAAGAGGGCTGAGTCTTGAGAGCAGGGTGGGGCCTCAGGTCTTCCTTGAATGTGTTCTCAGAGACCAGGGGAAGGAATATGAAATGTGCGGTGATCGGCACAGGCCACACAGGCAGGTCCCTGAGATGTGACTGGCCAGCTCCCCCTACCCCCCGGGCTGAGCACCCCCCGCCCCAGGGTGTTGAAGGCCCAGAGGAAGGAAGGAAGATGGATGGAGCTCACAGTGTCCTCCTCAGCATCTGTTCCCCCATTGACTCCAGAGAGCTCCGAAGGGACCCTTGAAAATCCCCTCGACTACTAAGGGAAGAAACTAGAGGAAGAAGGGTATATACAATGTGATCGTGTTCATTATGCTTAAAGAAACCACAAATAGTATATTATCGATGCATATACATGTAAGTATGTAAAACAACAACAACAACAACCTATGTTAATTTCATTTTAATGGTTACTTCCTGAAAGGTAGGGAAGAGACTGGGATGAGGTGTTAAGAGGGCTTTGGCTTTGTATATACTGGACAAATTTTTAAATTTAATTAAAAATAACTTACATATAGTAAAATTCACCTTTTGTGTGTGTGTAGTTTTGAGTTTTGACAAGTGCACAAAGTCCTATAACCACCTCCGTCATGATAAAGAACAGTTTCATCAGCCCCCAAAATCCCTTGTGGTGAATCATTTAGGAGTTAAGCCCTCTACAAATCCCAGCTTCTGGAAACCATTGATCTACCGTCTCTGTCAGAGAGTGTCATATAAATGGACTCATACAGTACGTACCCTTTTTTTTTTTTTTTTTAAAGATTTTACTTATTTATTTGAGAGAGACAGTAAGAGAGAGCATGAAACGGGAGAAGGTCAGAAGGAGAAGCAGGCTCCCGATGGAGCAGGGAGCCTGATGCGGGACTCGATCCCAGAACTCTGGGATCATGACCTGAGCTGAAGGCAGATGCTTAACAACTGAGCCACCCAGGCGCCCAGTACATACCTTTTTGAGTCTGGTTTCTTTCCTCCAGATTGAGATTCACCCATGTTATTATGTATCAGTAGTTTGTTCCTTGTTTTCTGCTGGGTAATATTCCATTTTGTTTTGTACCACAGTTGATTTTATTGAAGAAGATTTGGGTTATTTCCAGTTTGGGGTCATCATGAATAAAATGTTATAAATATTCACATACAGATACGTGTGTACCTAAGTTTTCATTTCTCCAAGGTAAATACCTACAAGTGGGATGGCTGAATCATAGGGTAAGGGTATGGTTACCTTTATGAGAAACTGCACACTGTTTTCCATAATGCCACATCAACAATTTTGAGAATTCAAGTTGCCCTGCAACCTCACCAGCATTTGGTATCGCCAATGTTTTTATTTTAGCCGTTCTAATAAGTGTGTACTGGTTTCTATTGGTGTTTTTAGTTTTTTGAGGTTCTATTTATTTGTTTGTTAGGGGTGGAGGAAGAGAGAGAGAGAGAGAGAGAGAGCTAGCACAAGCAGAGGGGGCAACAGAGGGAGAGGGAGGACCAGGCTCTCTGCTGAGCAGGGAGCCTAGCGTGGGGCTCGATTCCAGGATCCTGGGATCATGACCTGAGCCAAACGCAGAGGAGTAACCAACTGAGCCACCCAGGCTCCCTGAGCTAGGAACGTCTAGCTATGTATTCTAAACACGCAAATACACGTATCTCTATTTCTGTCTATGTGCGTACTTCAACAAGTGAGCTCCTATTGATATTTCTGACTCCAATCCAGCACCATGGTGTTCATTCTGGCATCCCCCCCACCACCACTCATTTTTCTTGGTAACTTCTTTCTCAGTCAATTAAAAACCTCTTTTTATCTCCAGTATCATCTCCAAATATCTACTTATTTGTTCAACTCTACTATACCTGTAAAATAGCTTTGGAATTCATAGCCTGTATCTGTTTGAGAAACAAATTTACCAACTGCAAGTTTATGTGTAGTTCTTTTTTTCTTTCTCCTTAGAGAATCTGGTCAAAAGACCATCTTACCTCCTCCCTTTCTCACCAGGTTGAGTGTGCTTAAGCCATCCGTTTGTAAACGGGTTCATTTGTCACTGTGTACATCTCATCTTGGACTCCCCTGACATTATGGGTGATTTCTAAAAATTTGCACGCAGTAAAATTGGCTCTTTGTGGTATAAAGATCTATGGATTTTTGACAAATCACACGGACTGATTTTCTAGTGTTGAATCTGCCTTGCGATCCTGAGATAAACTCCATTTAGTTGTGACATAGTATCACTTTAATGTATTTCTGGACAGTTTGCTACTGTTTTGCTGAGGAATCTTGCATCTATATATGGCATATTTCTTTTCTTGTCAAGTCTTTCTCTGGTTTTGGCATCAGGATAAATCTGGTCTCATACGGTGACCTGGGAAGTTTCCTTCCTATTTTATGCTCCTGAAAACGTTGTGTAGGATTGATAAGACTTCTCCTTTAATTGTTTAGTAAAATTCACCAACAAAACCATCTGGGCATGAAGCTTTCTTTGTTGGAACGTTTCCCTTAAAAATTCAATGTCGTGGATAGATACAACACTATTTGCTTTAACCATTTCTTCTTCAGGGAGCTCTGGTAGCTTCTTACAAAGTTAAACATATATTTACCAAACAGCCTGCCAGGCTTACCCAGGTGAATTGAAAATCTGGGTTCACACCAAAAACTTTCGTTTCAGAGGTTCATGGCAAGCTGTAGGACACAGTGCAGGGATATCAAGGAATGGCTCCTGCTTGATGCCAATTCCCAGGACTTCAAGACCAGACAATGCTAGCCCTTGCCCACCGCTGGAACCTGACCCAGGATGACCTATATAGGAGAGCAGCTAGCCAGGCTGGGCCAATCGGAGCCCTTCCATAGAATTTGGAACTTGAGTGTCTGTAATGTGCAGCCCCGGGTGCTGTGAGCTCGGGCACAGGGAGAGGGGCTGGGATGAGAGACCCAAAGGCCACCGTTTGCTGCCAGGTTTCTCATGGATTCCCGTGTTAGGCTTTGGGACGCACCCCAGGCCAGAGTCCCTGAGGAAGAGTTGAGTTGGGTTTCTGTGACTTGCTGCTGAAAGTATTTTAATGCTCAAATGAATGTCCTTAGAAACCATCCTGTTTTCCTCTAGAGAGGGGAGTTTTTCCACATCACCTGCTACTTTCCTTCCTTTTTAGTCTAAGTGCTAGGCAGCTGTGACCAAGCCACACCCCAGTGCTCCTCACTTTTATCTTTCAGAAAGTGAAGAAAAGCCTTTCTGTCTTCCTGCCTGCAGGGATCTTGCACAGGGAAGGTGCTCCAAGGGCATCCAGGACAAGGCCGTTGTGAGGAAGGACACCAAGACGTGCCTGGAGAGGATCTGAATTTGGGGCTGAGACTATCAAAGAGTGACAATGACAATGGGGATAATGACTTGGGATTTTTGCCTACTTTGGAGCACAAAATGCACCTGTTGCCTTGAAGGCATGACAACTCCTTTGAGAACAATATTACTGTTAGTGTCATTGTTGTGATTGTTGCAATTAGATTTGCCCGAACACTGACTTCACGGAGCTGCTTCTGAGTGTGTCCATGTTCTCTCTGCCTCCTACACTTGACTACTTCAAACACGGCTACCTGTGGCCACACTTTAGATGGAATCCAGTGAGACTTTGGCTCTTGCCAACAAAATTAGGAAAACTGGGCTTGTTTTCTCCTCTTTATAAAAATGGGAAAAAACAACAACAAAGGAAATGTAAAAGTTACTATTTCTTCATTTTCTAAGTGACATAGAATGTTATCTAAATAAATATTTGAATGAACTTTTGTGATGGGCATTTCTGATTCTCATTCTCTGAGAAAACAAAACAAAACAAAAACCACCCACATGCCTCCCTTGTGTTTTACACAATTTCCTTTGTTGACAGTAGAGGGATTCAAGTGGAAGGAAGCTCACCCAAGGATCTCAGGGACTTCCTCTCTGCACACAGCTCACGAGGTGCCCACATGATGTGAAGTTGCACTTGGCCTCAGCTACCCGAGAAAATGTAAATTTGTATTTCCAGTGCTAGATAACTTGCCTTTTTTTCTTTGTTATCTGAGATTTAGGAGCTGGAAGGAAACCTTTAAGCTTCTTGGCTCTGATGATTTCAGCTGCTGTGATGCTAATGATTCACATATTGAACAAATAAAATGCCCCGGAAACCAGCTAAAGGAGGAATTTCAAGGCACGTTCATTCTGTTGACAAATGTGCCCTCATGGGAGGCTTTAGGAGGCACAATTTTATTTAGTCTTGGTCTGGAGGGTAGCACACATACCTCTCTATTTCTGAATATTTTTTTTTTCTCCTTGAAAACGTTGTAAAAAGTAGAAATAGGCAATTCACAGAGGAAGAAAGGCAAATGGGCAAGAAACCATATGAATAGATGTTCAGTTGAATAGAAGCAAATTGAAGCAGTGAAATTTTTTTTTTCTCCAGCCATACGAGAAAATGTTATATAAAGGCTAATGGGAACTCCCAGAGATGCTGAGAAAATGAGCGTTTTTATATTCTGCTTTCTAGGTACACTGGCAATGGGCATCCGTGTTTCAACTGCTCCCTTTGGCTCAGAAACTATCACTGTGGGCATTCATTTTAAAGACCTGACCGGATCCCTTTGTAGGGATGAAGACTGAGGTCTTTTACTGAGAAGGCTAGGGAAAGAGACTAGAAACAACCTAATGTCCATCAGCAGGGAAGGTTTGGACAAATGACATGGAGGGCTCTCTGCAGAGTGCGGGGCAGGCACCGAAGAATGAGGGGGCAGAGCTCTGTATGCGAATGTGGCGACAGCCGTTGTTGTACTGACAAGCAAAAACAGTTCAAAACTGTGCTTCTCTGTGACACCACTTCCGTCAAGCGATCTGTACGTGCATTTCGAAAAGGAGCCCGGCCAGGCACGGAATGACAAATCCACTTACACGAGGCATCTGGAGGAGTCAAATTCATAGAGACAGAAGGTAGAAGGATGGTTTCCAGGGGCTGGGGGGAAGTGGGAAGCAGAGTTTTCACTTGATGGGTGCAGGGTTTCAGTTTGGGGCGAAGAAGAAAAGTACTGGAGGTGGTCAGAGGTCACGGCTGCACAACGATGTGAATGTACATAATGCCTCTGATGCTTACAGATGGCTAAGATGGTAAATTTATATTATGTAGATTTTACCACCATTAAAAAATTTTATGGGGGGGGCGCCTGGGTGGCTCAGTGGGTCATATCAGTTTTGGAGCCATTAAGCCTTGGAGTCATTTGTCATGCAGCAGTATGTAACTAATACCAAATCTAAATGTATTCAGAAGCATCTGCCCAGAATTGCTCCTAGTCTCTTGCCTGTGATGAGGAATGGCCACTGTCCTCTTACAATTGCAGGTTCATTTCATTCTCACCCAGCCTCGGAGGCTTCTGGTACAGCACCATCACCATGCTGGACACACCTGTCAGGATCTTAACTCCATTGGTGCTCGCCCACCCTGCCTCTCTTTCTTTCTTCCTCCCTCCCTTTTCTTTCTTCCTTTTATTCTCCAAATATCTTTGAACCTTCCTCATGCACCAGGCAATGTTTTAGGCAGTTCCTCTCTTCCACAGCAATGGAGGAGAGATCCAGAACCCTGCTTGAGGACTGCTATGGGATGAATGGTGTCCTCCCCAAATTTGTATGTTGACGCCCTAAACCCCAAACTCAGAATGTGACTATATTTGGACATAGGATCTTTAAAGAGGTTTAAATTAAGTTCCACTGAAAGCATTGTGATGGGCTCTAATCCAATGTGATTTGTGCCCCTCTAAGAAGAAATTTGTGTGAGCCCTTAGACAAAAGGGCCACTTGAAGACACAGTGAGAAGATTGTCTCATGCCTCGGTTTTCTTTTGAGGCTGCTGTGCCCCTTGCCATTGCAAGAAGTCCAGAGGGCTATTGATCAACATGTTCAATCCTGCTCCCTGCAAGCACTGGCATGCATGTGACTGAGGTCAACCAGTCACCCTCTCTCAGGTGCTGGCTCCAGAGCAAAGAGAGCAGGGGCTGGAAGTGGGGACAGGCAGGGTGGACAGCTCGTCCTTGGAACCACCCATTGGTTCTGCCAGTGCCATGCTGGTGGTGACAAGCCGGTTGCTGGGAGTTTTAGGAACTGCCCCCCAAACGTCCTCCTCTCCTCAGCAAATTCCCCCAGTGGTTAGGACAGGGAGTGCTGCCCACGTGGGTAAAGGCTGTCTCCAAGGGCTGAGACTGAAGTTCTCCTGGGCCATGTGTCGGGACCCATGCCCGAGTCTGTCCCCTCAGCCACTCTCACACAGAAGTCTGGGGAGGGCATGGAAAGGTAAGGGGGAGCAAGAATTAGGTATTTGCATTGCGGGGTGAGTTTGACAAACAGAAACACCTGAGGGAAGGTGTGGAGGCAAGACCCAAGACAACATCGAAAAACATTTAAACAAAAAATACAGCCATTTGATGAATTCACAGCGCACGGGGTGGCCAGGAGAGGCTCACAGAATATAGAAGTAATATAATAAAGGCTTTTTTTTTTTTAAAGATTTTTATTTATTTGACAAAGAGAAATCACAAGTAGATGGAGAGGCAGGCAGAGAGAGAGAGGGAAGCAGGCTCCCTGCTGAGCAGAGAGCCCGATGCAGGACTCGATCCCAGGACCCCGAGATCATGATCTGAGCCGAAGGCAGCGGCTTAACCCACTGAACCACCCAGGCGCCCAATAAAGGCTTGTTTTAAAGAAAACAAGCAAAAACTAATGCACAGATAATAACACTGTTATTTTGGCAAATATCCTCTCACCTACCTATAAAAAATTTCAGGATGGCTCAGTTGGTTTGTTAGGGTACAGAGCCGACCACCCCTCAATTAGACAGATAATGCAAGTCACACAGCGAGGTCCAAGTATCCGCCCAGCACAGCGGGTTTCAACAAGGACCCCGAGCACTCAAAGCCAAGGGTTTATATAGCATTTTCAAGGCATTTTTCATAGCTACATACATATCTTGTGCCCCACTTTGACAGCTTAACTTTGTTTAACCTTTTGCTACCCCGGTGTCACCTTGGCGCCATCCTGGCGGTTAAGTGAGATTTAGGTTTAGAAGAAATTTAACTTTACTTACATTTCCTTCTGCCTCAGCCTCCTTTAGTTTTATGGTGGGGAGGGTGACCTTAGGCTTGAGGAACTGAGCCACTGGTCTCTGGAAATTGGGCCATTGAAGAGATAGCCTTTTTGTTGTAAATCACCAGGACGTTTGCAAACCAAGGGAGACTCCTGTCTTGCAGGATTGTGATCTCTGCAAGTTAACTATTTTTCTTTAGCATCTGGTCCTTGTGACAGCATCGCCTAACCGCCCTGGTGGTATATGAAGTTGTTACTTAGCTTTTAGCAACTTTCTCTTATCTCAAGTTAAGTGCGCCCGCCCGCTGTGTGGGCTGGTTAGGGACCCTCAGTAAAATGGCTTCCCAGCCTTCAGGATGGCCATTCTTATGCTAACCCACTCTTACAGTGCAAGGTGCCGGCTTTTGCTTTGCCAAGATGGCTGTACTTACGTCTGGGCTAGACTCTGGGCTAGACTCGTGGTGGGTACAGCCTTGTTTTTCTTGGCCTCCACACCTGGAGCTGGTTTCCGGGACTTGTTTTTAAGTCCCCTGGGGGAAGGGGAGCAGGGACAGTTTAAGGGTGAAACAACAAAGTTATGGTTTAACCTCAATGGAAGCCTCTGGCTAAAATAAAAATTATAAAATAGGTCCTTATAGGTTAAGCGACCAAATCTTGATTTCGGCTCACGTCAGAATGTCAGGGTCCTGGGATCCGTGAGCCTCGCGTTGGGCTCTCTGCTCAATGGGAAGTCCACTTCTTTCCTCCTCCCTCTTCCTCTGACTCTCCCCCACTCACACACGTGTGCTCTCTCTCTCTCTCTCTCAAATAAATAAAAATTTTAAAAGATTTTATTTATTTATTTGCCAGAGAGAGAGAGTGTGTGTACACATGCAGGCTGAGAGGCAGAGAGAGAAGCAGGGTCCCCGCTGAGCAAGGAGCCCAATGTGGGACTCGATCCCAGGACCCTAGGATCATGACCTGAGACGAAGGCAGCGGCCCAATAAAAATTTTTTTTAAAGATTGTTTTTATTTATTTGCCAGAGATCACAAGTAGGCAGAGAGGCAGGCAGAGAGGGGGGGAAGTAGGCTCCCTGCCAAGCAGAGAACTCAACACAGGTTTCGATCCCAGAACTCCAGGATCATAACCCCAGCTGCAGGCAGAGGCTTTAACCTTCACGTGGGTGCCTCTGTTTCAAAATCTCTCTGGAGGTTGCAATCAAGGGGCTGCAGTTTCATCCGAAGGCTCCACTGGGGGATGGTTGTCTTCCCAGTTCATGCACTGGCTGTTGGTGGGATTCAGTTTTCTGTGGCTTTGACCGGGAATCTCCCTCTTCCCTGCCACCAGTCCACAGGACAGCTCACAGCATGGCTTCCTGCAGAGTGAGCAAGTGCCTGGGTGAGAGGTGGCGGGAGAGAGCAGCCCAAGACGGAGCCCATGATTTTCTGGAAACTAATCTTGAAAGTGACATCCATCACTTTTGCTACTCATAGACAAGAATCTCTAGACAGAGCCCATGCTCAAGGGGAGAGGCGGCCACAACAGTGTGACCCCCCCAGGAGTCTGGGATCCATGAGCGCCATTGTGGACCACCAATCCCCTGACGCCAGCCTAAGAGGAAAAGCCCACTTGTGCAGCTCCATGGCTCAGACACCATCACATGGTACCAGCATTCCTGGAAATAGCAAAACACTGAAACAGGGTGAACATCCTCAGGATATACTGCATACACAGGTGGCAGCATTCTGTGTAGTTGAGTAATAATGAAAACATTAAAAGGAATCGTGTGTTTGGATTCTTTGAGAAGCAGACACTAAAATGGGATTAGATCTGTAAGAGATTTCCTAGGGAAAAACTCCTGAACAATAAAGGAGGGATAGCCACCTGGTCTGATGTGGACGTGACCCCAGCCTGAGAGGAGGAGCAGGTAGGAAGAGGTTCCCACCGTGGCACATTTCAAGAAAGGTTTGGCTGAGCGATCAGCCAGCTATTAGCTGGGTCCCAAGTCTCGGTAGCAGTGGGTTGACCTTTGAACCCCTGCCATGCTCAGCAGCATGCTGGGAGTGGCAGGGTGGGGTGTGACTGGGAGTCATGCATTTTCATGCATGGCTCCTGGATGAATACATGAGATCCGTGCAGATCAGTATGGATAAAGCTTGAAGCCAAAATTCTGGGTGGGAAAAAGCAAGTTATCAGAGGATACAAGCTGTATGTAGCCCCTTACATCCAAGTTTAAAGCACACAAAGCCTTATGATCCATTGGCCATTGGCCATCGTATGTCGTAAAAGTATAACGATGAAGAAGAAGTATGTGAACTGAGCTCTGGCTGAGTCAGAGAGGGAGAATGGGATGGGTTGGGGTTCACTGGCAGTGTCGCCTGATTCTCAGGGACACTGGTGGGACTTCCTTCCCACGAGAGGCAGGAAGAAAGAATGGTATTTCTGGACAAAGCCAGAGCCACACGATAGTCTGCTTTAACTGATGTCGGTAAACACTTGCTGACCATCTCCCACTAGGTGTGAGCAGAGCTGCCTTGGATGATGGGGATGTAGAGGGCATATTAACACCTCTAAGAAGGAGCTGATGGCTGAAGGACACAGAAGGCCATGGAAATGAGCCTGTAAATTACAAGAGGATGATGCATGCAGCCCCAGAAGCCTGTTCAAAGTAGAGAAGGAGCAGTGAGATGGGGAAGGCAGAGAGATGACTGGCTTGGGTTCTGAAGACTGAATAGGAGTTTTCCCAGAGGGGCGCATTCGGATAATGGCTCATGTTTACTTCTGAGGCAGGCGCTGTTGTAAGCGCCTTGCGGGTATTAACACTTTCAGTTCTTTCCATGACCTAGTGAGGTAGTCATGTTGTGCCCCTATTCAAAGGTAAGGAAGACAAGGCTCATAAAAATTCAGAAGCCCATCACATGGAGAGTGAGCTGGGAAGCCAGATCGAATCCTCTGCTGGTCAGTTCCAGTGTCTGTGCCTAATCAGACCTCTTTTCCTGCTTGTGGGATGGTTGAGGTGACTTTCAGTGGGACCTGAATGATCTGGGTCGAGACTGTCACATCTTGCAGAAAATACCTCTAAACCGCAATACAAGAACATTATTTGATCTTCAATTCTCCTCTAGCTTTTCTCATTGGACAGAGGAGAAATTCTGTTTTCATGCTAGCTGTGCCTTGAATGCTCCCGACTACTTCTTAAATCTCCTTGGTGGAGATTAACACACATACACAGAGACAGACTGACAGACAGAAACAGACAGATAAACAGGGATGCAGGCAAGAAAGTGTGCAATGTTTTGTTAGGGTCCCGCTTCTATTTCTGGTTCTCTATTTACAGCAAGAGTCTGGATCTGCTTTCACGGTGATGACATAGAATTTCCTTTTGAGGTAGACAGGCTTACATAGGGTAAAATGAGCTGACTGAAATACAACCGTTAAGTCCATAATAAAGGTTTGCTGCCCACCATGTGGAAGAGGGCGTTTCTGAGCCCCGGCGAGTGGGGAGCACTGCACTAGTTGTCTTGTGTGCCGCGAGGTGGGGGGGAGGTCCTAGGAGCTCTAACAGGGACGAGGGCCCTCACCTGGAGGGTGGAAGTGAGCTTGGCTCCCTCCATACCCCACTTGGACCCACGCCTGGGGCTGTGAGGGCTTGTCCCGTTGGTTTTCCTAATCCATCCCTCCAGCCTTGGGGTTCCCTCTGGACTCAGACTCTTGCAACCTGGCATGTGTATCCTCTGGCAGCCACAGGGTTAAAGAGCGGACCTCATCCGTTACCCCCCTCCGGGCTCTGATGTGCTTTGCTCCATTAATAATTCAGTGAGGTGGACTGAACTGGATTGATTCTCCCCCAAATCAATACACAAATGATTATTGTTTCGGGGCACTTCTGAGTGCTCAGCAAGGCCGAGGGGAGCTCTTTGATTGAAAATTGGAACTGCACTCATCATCCAAAATTACTGTGGAGAGGGTTATGTAAACCGAGGAGTGACCTGGTGCTAACATTTTTATTGCAATAAAAGTCTTCCTCTTCTTTTTTTTTTTTTGGAGTGGTGCTTTTACGACATACTTACCATCACTGTTCCAGGCCTATAATTTTTAAATTACTGCTCAATGCCGAAGGCGAAATGGTTTTACTGCCGCTGGTCTATTAAAGTCATAAGAATCAGCACTGCCTTGGAGAGTGTCTGTGGCCCTGCCCAGCCCATCCCCAGGGACACATCTGCAGGTGTGGTGGGGGCTGGGTCAGCAGGCTGGCTGGGGCTGGTGCCCGAGGACCCTGCAGGGCGGGGTGGGCCCAGACCCTAGCCTTGCTCTTCCCTCAGCATCCCCTGGCTGACCAAGGCTCTAGGGGGGCACCTGGCACCAGGAAGCCACACTTGATCCAAAACGGGACCCAGACTAGCCGCCGCACCCCACGAAGCACAGGAGGAAAAGTGGTCACAAACCTGACTTTTCTTCTGCCAGTTTATTTTTAGTGATTTTTCTTTTTACTGCCGTAAAATATATATAACACAAAATTTACCATTTTAACCACTCGCATTGTGCGGGTCAGTGACATAGGTAAATGCACGTGGTTGTTCAACCTTCCCCTGAAGCTGAGACACTTGTACCCCTTCGACATCAATTTCCCATTCTTCCCCCAACCCAGCCCCTGGCAACCACCATTCTACTTGCTGTCTCTATGAATTTGACTCCTCCACGTCCCTCCTATTGATGGAATTATGCTGTCTGTTGGTCCTTTTGCGTCTGGCATGATTCAATCGTGCTGTAGCATGTGTCAGAATGTCCTTCCTTGGGGTGCCTGGGTGGCTCAATGGGTTAAAAGACTCTGCCTTCAGCTCGGGTCACGATCCCGGGCTCCTGGGATCAAGTCCCGAGTCGGGCTCTCTGCTCAGCGGGGAGCCTGCTTCCTCCTCTCTCTCTCTCTGCCTGCCTCTCTGCCTCCTTGTGATCTCTGTCTGTCAAATAAATAAATAAAATCTTAAAAAGAAAAAAAAGAATGTCCTTCTTTTTTAGGGCAGAGGAATATTCCATTGTGTGGATTCTCCACGTCCTGTTTATCCAGTCCACACCCGCGTAGCTTCCAGCCCTGTAGTTATCGTGTGTTATTACTGCTATAAATATGTATAAGGACCCCCTGAGGCTCCTGCTTTCCATTCTTTGGGGGATAGATTGCTGGGTCCCATAGCCGCTCTATGTTGAAGCTTTTGGGAAATGGCGCACCTGTTTTCCAAGGAGCTGCACCATCGTACGTCCCCATCAGCAGTGTGCAAGGGTTCTAACTTTTCCACATTCTCCCCAATTCTTGATATGTTCTTTCTTTCTCCCTTTAAAAAATGTATTTACTAGAGAGAGAGCAAGTAAGCAAGAGAGAGAGAGAGCGCGTGCGTGTGAGAGAGAGAGAGAGAGAGAGAGAGAGAGCATGAGCAGGGGAAGGGGCAGAGAGAGAGAGGGAGAAGCAGATGCCCTGCTGAGCAGGGAGCCTAGTGCTGGGCTGGATCCCTGATCACTGGGATCCCAGGTTCATGACCTGAGCTGTAGGCAGATACTTAACCAACTGAGCCACCCAGGTGCCCCTTTCCCTTTTTGAACTATAGTCATTTTAATGTACGGAAAGTGGTATTTTACTGTGCTTTTGATAATTTTAGTGTTTTCTTTTTTAAGTAGGCTCCATGCCCAGCATGGAGCCCAACACAGGGCCCGAACTCAAAACCTGGAGATCAAGAGCTGAGCTGAGATCAAGAGTCAGATGCTTAACGGACCGAGCCCCCCAGGTGCTCCTGATATTTTTAGTATTTTAAATTCAAATAAACCGTTTAACTCCCTCTCTTTAAAGCTTTTTTTTTTTTTTTTTTTTTTTTTTTTTTTTTTTTTTTTTTTGCTTTTACCTCTTTTCCTGTCCTTCTGTCATCCTGTTCCAAAAGTTGTACCATTCAGAAATCCCTCAGACATGGGTTTTCACGCTACTTTCTACCGAAATGGCTGAGTTCTCAAAATGCCATTTGAGAAACATGGATTCTAATGTATATGGGAGCGAAATAGCCACTTAGGAGACACTGACCTGTGAGGCTCCCCTGGGGTCCCTGAAGGGGGTCTTGGAAAGGGCCCAAGGACAGGTTCTGTTGAAGGAGAATTTGGCTCAAAATGCAGACCCAACTGTCTTCTCATCACTTGAGTGAGTAGCTGGCCTGGGGGTTTGAGTGCTTCTCCCCAAGGGGGGCCTGAAGCCTGGGGGGTCAGTCAGTATGTCCACATGCTGGAGAGGCTGCTTACAGGGCTGAGCGCAGCTCTCCAAATGCTCTCCGCTCTGCCTCCTGGCTGTCCTCCCGGCAAAACGAGGGAAGAATAGAAATTGGCTCTGGGGAGAGTGAGATGTCCTAAGGCCAGGATGAGCTGGGGGCAGGTGGGGTTGCTTGGAGAGGATGATGGACAGAGCTAGTCCCACAGGATCATGAAGCTCGGGTTAAGAACTTTGAAGTCTGTACTGGAGTATTTTCCGCCGGGGACACGATCCATTTTGCACGTTGAAAATGTGAGGTGCTGATTAGGATGCAGGGGAGCTTGTAGGAGGCTTCTGCAGAGATCGGCAAGAGAGGAAATAGATGATGGCTAGGGCCAGGAAGGTGCCACGGTGATGGAGAGAAGGGGCAGATTTGAGATACATGGTAGGGATTAGCCATCCAGACTTAGTGATGGGTTGGTGTTGGGAGATTGGGGTAGGGATTATCGACTCAGTAAATGATGTGACCATGAATGGAGTGGGGCCCAAGGGGAAGGTGTAGACTGCAGAGTGAGAAGTATCTAGTCTACAGTGAAGTTTGGACGAGAAAGGGTTTGCCCTTCCGGAAGATACCTGCTTTGGCTTTACTTGCCGAAGTCAGGTTTAGCCTTTGATCCCCAAGTAAATTCTAACTATTTGAAATCAAGAAAGACAATGACCATCCACCTTGGCAACCAGTTGGATAAGAGTGGGCTTGAACTTGAGTCTTCCTGCAGGCAAATCATGGAGGAAGATACAGGGAGCTCTCCACCTCCTCCCTGGCTGCCTCCCTGTCCTGCAGGGGTCTTGGGGCATGTGAGTATTGGCAATGATCCCGTTGCTCTGGATGGAGGTTTATGTGGGACAGCTCCGTGCCCCTTCCCTCTCCTCACTCCTGGAGCAGATCAGCTGAAGGCCTCAGTGGCCCACAGTCCGCGTCTCATGAAATACACGTGAGTGTCATGAAATACACGCAGCTTTGCTTCCTCCTATCTCCGAAGACCAGTTTCCTGCCAGGAGGACCCTGAGCTTCTGCCTCGGCCCTTCCTCCCTTATCTGCCCCAGCGGTGTGCAACTTCTTGGGGCTATTACTGACATCACTCTCTTTCCAGCACTGAATTCTCACCTAGTTGGAAGAGTCTGGGTTGTGATAGACTGAAAACTCGTGGTTACGACTGATGCTGGAGCGGAGGGTACATGTTTGTTAAAAAGTTGCAGGGTCAATGAGTGGGGGTGTCCAGTCCTGCAGCAGAGACTGGGCCACCAGGAACCATTCCAGAGGTGGCTGGTTCGTTTGGGGATGAGGACTAGAACGGGGTTATACTGGGGAACCTGAGCGAGGCCTCTGCCTGGGTTGGCAGCCTCTAGAGGGCACTAAACTGGAAATGGGGCATCAGGTGGTTCAGATCTGCATATGAGCAAGGAGTAGCTTTCTGCCAAAGAACTCATGAAGCAAGACAAACCATATTTTTTTTAAGTTATTTAAAAAAAAATATGCAAAAAATCCACAGTGAGCAAAATATCAAAAGTTTAAGGTCAGGTAAGTGGTGCTTGGTTGTTTTATGGTCTTGCACTATTGTACCACGGACACTTGCTTCTAACCAGCCCAAAGTTCCCAGTAGCTAGCTGGGCTGTCCCCTGCCGCATGGGCTTAGGAGGGTTGACAATGGGGTGTGGACAAATTGGGCAACTTTGTGATTGTAGAGGTTTTATTGATCTTTCCACTTAGTTCAGAATATGAGAGGTTATTCTGATAAACGTATACAGGGGTTTACAGTTTTCTTTTTTTGCCTCAGGCTCCAGTAGGACTCCCGGTGGCCTCAGCGTTCAACATAGATTCCTCTCATGGCTTGGAAAGCATGCATCTAGAAAGCATCCTCAAATAGAAACAAAATTTCAGACCCTCTCTGCCAGCTCTGCAATTCTGTTGAACATTTTTGCCACGCATAAATGCCCATTACTTGAGCAGTCAGCAGTCTCGGGAAATTCTGAAACCAAATTATGGTAGGCTCGCGCTCTTTACCATAAATGAGTCATTTATCTTGTTATTTGATTCTTCAATCATTTGCTACATCTCTCAAGAAGTCTGCTTTTGAAAAATCACCAAAGAAATTAGAAGAGAGAGAACACACACCACCCACCCAGAAAAACTAAAAGGTATTTTCCCTCCCCACACCCCCCTTTTTTTGAAATTAAAATCCAGTTGGCCTGCACAGTAAAAATGAATTAGCGAGTTACATGGTCTACAACTTTCACTAATACAATATCAGTTCCTCTTTACCTTCCCTCGGAAGAAGATACTAGGGAACGGAGTGGTGGTAACTGAAGAGAGGGTCCTGCTTCAGCTTGGGGCAGGCATGGGGGCTCATACCAAGCCACTAGGCCAGGACCTCTGATCTCACATTAGTCTCAAGAAAGGAGGGCTGACCCTGTTTGGCTCCTGTCCCTGTCCCAGGTTTCTGCCTCTTCGGGACCAGCCCCTTGTCCTGAAAAGCGAGCCTCCTTCCCATTCCCCGGGGGCCTGATGGGGTGATTAGGTGGGCTCAGGGTCCCCAAAGGGGTGAATTTCCATAGGCCTAACGTGTCTCCCAGGATCTCTTCACAAGCTTTGCTCTGCACAGAAGGATGCATTTCAGGGATGTGCCAGGGGCCCCCGGGCTAGAACAGGGACACCTCACGGGGCAGACAGCCCTGAGCGCTGCGCCACCTCGCGCGGTCCTGCCCTGGGGTCCCCTAAGCAGCCGCCTTCTACCAGTCCTCTCCCCCATCCACTCTCTTCCCCTCCCGGGCACGGCAGCCCCGCGGGCTCCGGGAGGGACCAGTTCGTGGGCCCGGGAGCAGACCCGGCCAGAGCTGAAGGGGCCCTGGCTCCAGGGCGGAGGACAGCTGGAGGCGCCGACGGGCCGGGGCGGCCGCGCGGAGCTGTCCAGCACCCAGGCGGGGCGCGCGCCCCCGGCCCGCCCCGCCGCCTCCCCCGCCCGGCCAGCGCCACTGCGGCTCGGCGGGCGCGTCACGTGGCTGGCGCGGCGCGGCCTCCTGGCTCCCGGCGGGCGCGAGGACCCACAGACCCACGGACGCACCAGCGACGGCACCCGGCCTCGTGGGCCGGGGGGCGCCGGGGCCGGGCGGGCTGCGCGCCGCGGGGCATGGGCGCGCCGGGGGCCCCCGGGCACAGGCCGGCGGCGGCGAGGCGCCCGGGGCGCGGGGGCAGCGGCGGGCGGGGGTCCTCCCTGGCGGCCGCCGCTGAGCCCCCGCGGGGCCCGTGACGCCGCGGCCGATGTGGCCCCGCGCGCGCTGCGGGCCTGCACCGCCGCCTCACAAAGACGCCGCCGGAGCCGCCGCCCGCACCCGGCCGGCGGCCGCCGCGGGAGCCCGAGCCGGAGCCCGAGCCCGAGCCGGAGCCGCAGCCGCTGCCGCAGCCGAGGAGGCAGGAGGCGGCGCCCGCGGGCTGCCGGCCCCGGCATGGAGAAGCGGGCGGCCGCGGGGCCGGAGGGGGCGCCGGGCGCCCGGGCTCAGCTCGCCGTCGTCTGTCTGGGTGAGTGGGCCGCGCAGGCCGGGCGGGTCCGGCCCCCGCCTCCGAGCTCCGCGCCGCGCCCGGGACGGCCCCCGGCCTGCCCCTCTCTGCTCCCCCGGGCTCGGGTCGGGGCTTCCCGGAGCGGGCCCTGCGCGAGAGGGCGGCCCCCCGCTCCCCCCCGGCCTGCCGCGCTCTCCCGCCTGGGAGGCGACTCCGACAGCCTAACCCCGGCTCCCGCCCGGCTCGGAACAGTGCGTGGAGCCCGAGGCAGCGGGACGCGGGACGGCCGGGCGGTGCGGGCGGCGAGGCGGTGCGGGCGGCCGGGGCGGGCAGGCGGTGGCTTTCCGCCGGGCCTGGCGGGGTTGGGGCCTCCGGAGCTGCGGACAAAGGCGAGGCGGGCGGGTCTGCGGCCGGCTGTCCCCTGAAGAAGGAACTGTTTCCTGCCGGGACTTCGGGTGGGGGCGGGTGCCAGCGGGAGCCACGGTCAGGATGCCGGGGCCGGAGGCTGCTGCGAGAGTGACTCCTGTCTTCCCTTTGTGTCTCTTAGACCCAGCGGGGCAGGCCTGTTCAGCCCAGTGGAGTGTGTTTGGGGAGGGCGCTGGGACCTGTCCAGGCCTGGCATCTGGGTGGGAGGGATGCCTGCCCTGTCCAGGAGTTTTTCTGTCGACCTTTCCAGGGCTCTGTTTGGGGGAGAGGGGAAGAAAGGAGTTAAATCCTCAACCCACATGGCTCCTTTATTTACCATGATGAAAGAGGGAGGCCATTAGCGAGCTTGGGGTCATTAGGGGACACCCTACTGTGACACTAGTGAAGATTCTGTAAGCCCAATAGGTTTGCTTGAAGCAACTGAAAGGACACAGTGAAAAAGAAACCTGCCCGTTTTTAGCTACACCCTCTTCTTGGGTGCAGAATCAGGGAGCTCTGAGTCCTGTGAAAGGCCCCTTGGTTCAGGTGTGGAAAAGTCTAGTGATGGATGGGACCCCCCACCCCCAGTGAAGTGCCCACTGCCAGTCTGTTAGTGGTCATGTGCTCTGGCTCTGAGCTGCTGGATGCTGGGCTTCCCAGGTGAGCAGGGCAGGAGGACAGGCCCGTTGGCTTTCCAGATGTGGCCCCGGGCTCTGCCTAGCAGAGCCTGGGGTTTTCAGAGAGGGCATCTGCCCCTGCATCTTCATCAGGTGGGGGCTGACCCTGCAGAGATGCTCTCTTGGCATCCTTGGCGTCCTTGATGTTGGGGGAAGGGGGCACCCTGAACCCTGGGAAGTCGAGTTTGCCTGTATCCTTGTCCTGGTCCTGTAAACCGCTGCAGGAAAGCCATAGATGAAAGCAAAGGACAAAAGCACATGGAGGTGGATACTTGAGGGGGTGGGTGGCATGGAAGTTCTCTGCCCCTCTTCTCAAGGTCAGCATGGCATAGTGAGGGGGACCTTGACTCTTGCTATTTGTGTATCCCTATAAAATGGGGGTAATCAGAAGTGCTTCCTCCTTCCCTGGCTTGCCGGTTGACCAGATGGCTGGCAAGGCCCCTCAGAGGGATTCCTCCGAGAGGTCAGGGCCGCCTTGAAGGCAGAGCCCTTACCCAGGCTGAACCAGGGTGGCCCACACATGAGTTTCCAAGCTGGAGAGGGGAGATAGAAACACACCCTTTCCCACACAAGTCAGAATCGGCAGCCACGGAGGGCAGCAGGAGTGGTCTGCTGGAGCCAGGCTTGTGCCTTGGCTCTCTTTGGGAGAGGGTGGGGTCCCAAGACCCTCGAGGGTCCTCTCCTCTGCCCATCGCAGCAGGACCGGGTGGGAGTGGAAGCCTCTGGCAGCACTTTGGGCCTGGCCCTGTGAGATGAAGAGAGGCAGCCCAGAGTTTGGCTTTGCCCACCTAGGGCTGCTGTTGGCCCACGGCAGGTGTCTGGACCCCAAGCGCCACTGCCCCCCACCACCACTGACACCTCCTTATGTCTCCCACAGTAAACATCGTTCTCACCGGGCGACTCAGCAGCGCAGTTCCTGCCTTAGGTGAGTCAGATGCTTCTCCTTCTTCCCTGCCCTTCTGGTTTTAGTGACCTCTGAGAATGGGCCTTCAGGGCCCTTCCACCCCTGCAGTCAGCTGGCCCCTTCCAACCTCAACACTTGTGCATTTTTCCTGCATCACGAAGGAGTCATTTGGCCTAGGGCAAGTTTACATCTCCCTGAGTCTCAGTTTCCTCTTCTGTAGAATGGGTGCAATAATGGGACCGACCTCAAAGCCTGGTTATTAGGGTCAAATGGGCACACAAAGCAAGGTGTTCAGCATGGCCATGACACATGGTGGCTTAATGGCACTAGCAAACTGTCACGGGTCTAGTGTAACTGACACATTGTGCTTCCTGTAGGCTGTGGGATTCCCCGAGGCCACGAGGCACCATGAGATGCTGGCCTATTTTAAAGTTATACCTGGAACTCAGCTTATCAAGGTATGGCTGAGCAATGACACAGAGAAGCCAATGCCATTGACAGAAGAATTTGATTTTTATGTGTCTTGAGAGGAGAGAACGCCAGGTTAGGCAGATGCAGGAGTCGGGGGAAGGCCCAGGCCAGAGCCTTTCTTGGAGTTTCCGTGGGAAAGGCAAGGCAGGGCTGGGGAAACAGCTCAGGACTGGCTAGTTTGAAGAATTCTGGCTGGCTTGAGGCTACAGGGGTGGTCTCCTGTTGCCTGGTACCTGGCCCTGGGATCACCTAGGGCAGGTGAAACACCAGCTTGGTATGCAAATTAGGAAAGAAGGTGGCTCAGCCTGGGTTCAGCTGGTCTATCTGAGTAAGATCAGTCCCCAGGCAAGCTGGTGTGCCGGACAGAGATTCACACTTTGGCTGGTGTTTGGGCCCTGGGGTTAGTGGTGGCCCACAGGATCTAAGAAACACGGGCCAAACTCCACCCGTTCCCACTGCCTGTCACAGTGGGTCCAACCATCCGTAGACCATCTTTGCATTTGGGCCCTGTGCCAGGCACCTCGAAGACTGTTAGGAATGGGATGGGCGACTGAGCCCATCCAAGGGGGTTTGTTCTTTGCTGAGGGGACTGCCATGGGGAAGCCCTGGCCTTGTGGCCCTTGGGGCCACCAGGAGATGTCTGAAAAGGGCCTTAGGGAGCTGGGGAGAATGTGCAGTCTCTGGTGTGGGAGGCCTGTGGCTTGTTTGCTGGTGCCGCCTGGTGGGCTGGAGGCACCCGGGCTTTCTCATTCCACTCAGGACCTTGTAGCCAACAGCCTCTGTGGCTGGCTCAGGGAGACGGATCTCTGTGGGCCGTGGTCTCTGGGATGGGGAGGCCCGGGGCCCACAGAAGCTGCTTTTGCAGGCCCATCTCTCACTTTCAGCACCTCGGGCTCCCTCTTGATTTCCCCTGCGCCTCAGCTCCTGCTCCCAGCAGTCTGGCCTCCTCTGCTGACACAGCTGGCCCAGGGCCCGGACTTGCTCAGCACCAAGACAGCCTCAGCGCCACCTGGTGTCCTGGCCCCCGCAGTGAACTGCCCAGTCTCCCCGTCCCAATTTCCAGGAGGAGACGGACTGGGGTCAGGGGTCTGTGGCCTTGGTAGAGAGTGGGAGGGTAGGGACCTGGCAGGGTTTGGGGTGGGTCAGGTCTTACAGATGTGAGCCCCAGGAAAACCCTCCTGCTGGGGTGGGAGGTGGCCACGTGGCCTTGAGATGTCTGCCATGTGCCTGTGCCCCGGGTTTAGAAAGTGATGTTCTAGGGACAAGCTTTGCTCTTAGAGTCAGGGAGAGAAAGACAGTCAGGGAGAGAAAGATAGCATTCAGGTCTGCACATTCGGTAGGTCTTAGCCAGCACTGGTGTTATTCTTAGCAGGGCCACGTTGCCCAACGTTTGGGACCGCCATTCATGCCGGCATGCCCATGCCATGCATGGCATCGCCGAGGCCTCAGCTGCGTGCACGGCCTGCATGGCCACGGGCAGTGGTCAGGGGCCCTAGCTCTCCCAGAGTTTGGCTCCCTGCCTCTAGCATTGCTCAGAGCAGTGGACACCAGCTGCTGGCTGCCCGAGCTGCTCGCTCAGACACTCCCGAGGGCCCCGGGTGGACCGCCTGGAGATCTCACCAGGTCTGCCTCCCAGCGCCGGTCCTGCCCCAGGTGCGCTGGGTTGGGGGCTCCCAGCTCCCAGCCGTGTAGTTCCGGCAGGCAGGTTGTCTAGAGCATGGATTGCCTCCAGAAAGCGGATCTGCAGGTTGTGCTCCGTCAGGCCTTGCTCATGCTGCCTCGGGAGTATTTCCTGACTCTCGGGACCACGAAAGAAGGGTGCTTGCTGGTCTGAAAGTGCTTGGTCATCCCTTTCCCCTGAGCAGCCCTCCTTGACCGGAGGGCCGAGTCGTCTTCTGCTGGAGTAACACAGGTCACTGGCACTTAGAGCCCCCAAACACCCCCAAATCCTGTCCTACAAACAGACAGCCCTCCCAGCATCCTTCACTGCCCAGCCGGCATCACACACCCCGTCAGAGCCGCACCTCCGCAGGGCAGACCCCCACTGCCCCTGGCACATGAGTGTCTGCCTGGAGACTGCCCCTTTTCTCGAATTTCCCAACCAGAAAAGCAGCAGCACCCACGAACTCCGTTTTACTGCTGGGACAAGCTGAGGCCTGGGGTGGAACAGCGTGCTTGTCTGTGTGGGTCCTGGGGGTGCACTCGTGATGCCTTTCCCTCCCCTGTGCCTGGATTCTGGGCTGGGAGCGAGGCTGCCATCATGGAGGGTGAGCTGGGGACCGCCTCCAGGCTCAAGGCCAAGCAGGTGTCCAGTCAAGAGGCCATGGCCAGAGCTCCCAGTGCCCCACAGGGACTCTGTTCTTTCTCCTGCTGCATGTGCACTCCACGTAGTCCAGGCTGATGACTGCAGAAATCATGATCTCTTGCTGTCTCCTATGTGTGAATTTCTGGGACAGCCCTGGGGGTGACTCAGGAGGAGGCTGTTTGGAGGGACATGTTGTCAGGGGCTTTGCTGAGAGGCAGAGCTGGGCTGGCAGCTTCTGGTCGTCTGCTCCTGACGTGACTGCTGGTCCAAGAGACCTGGAAAGTAGGACCAAACAAAAGTCTAGAAGCCTGTTCTGGTTGGGGCAGGTGATGCCCATAGGCTTCGTGGGTGAGGAAACTGGCCTTTCTCTTTGTGCCTGAGGAAGGCTTCCCAGCCAGGGTACGGGTGACGAGGTCCTGCTTTGCCCCTGGCCCTGTCCTAGGGGCTGAGAGGACAGGGCAGCAAAGGGTGCTTCCTGCCTTGGCTGATTGAGTCTCCTGATTTCGGGTTTACCGTGTGGATTTGATGTGGGGGGAAGAGGCACCCTGGCTGTGCCAGGTTCCCCCTGCCCATGAACCTCTTGCCCAGCACCATCTAAGAGGAGAAGCCTCTTCTGGCTTTTGTAACCTCACACCTCCCAGGTCCCCAGGCAGCACCCAGGGTCTCTGTGAGGTCCACAAAGCCGATGGCCTCACGTGTCAGAGGGAAGGGGCCCTAGTCCTTCTCCTCCTGTGTGTTCTTACTGCTCCTGTTTGATGGGGGAGAGATCTGCGGGGCGGGGAGGCCGGCCCTCCAGGCCACGGGTGAGTGCTAAGCAGGAAGTCTGGCCGGTGCCTTGCTGATCAGGGACTCTCGGAGCTCTGGTGGCAACCCACGAGTGGCCAGCCTTGTTTTAGGGTCAAGTATGGGTGTCTTCTCTTCTAGTCTTTCAATGCTTTCATGAGCTGTTGGCGGGGGCTTCTGCTTCCCTGTTAGTCACAGTGTTGGATCACCTGGACTTCCATCGTCACCATCCTCCTAAGAGGACAGGAGGCAGCTGAGGATTTCTCCTCCCCAGTCTCCTTTCTGCAGCCATGCCAGCTGGGGTCCCAAAGAGTCTTGTTGAGAGCCAACAGAGAGACTCCAGTTTGCAGGGCAACAGTGGAAGGGGCCAGGCAGTGGGACAGTGAAGATGTGGTGTCACCGGCCTCAGTTTCTCCATCTGTATAATGGACCCTGCCTTTACCACAGGCTTTTGTGGAGATCAGACGAGATGGTGTGGTGAAGGGCTGTAGGGGCTGGAAGGGTCAGGTGTGGTCAAGTGCAGAGGCCTTGCCTTGTCCTGGGAATGCCAGGGCATACCAGCATAGGCTCTGGAGTCTTCTGGCTGGGCTGGCTCTCCAGGCAGCAGAGGCATGAGTAATGAAGTGGGTAAAGTGAGGCCCGCAGGGCTGGGCTTGGTGGCATTCCTCGATCGCGCTGGCTGGGATGCTAGCCTGCGTGGGTCGCTGATGCAGCAGATGGTCCACACTTCATAAATGCACTGGTTCAAGGCCAGTAGTGAGAGGCTGATCCTACCAGGGGACCGCGGGTGCTCCTGACTCTGTCACTTACTGCTGTGTGGCCATGCGCAGGCCCTTGCCCTCGCTGAGCCTGTTTCCTTGTCTGGTTATAACATCGACGTCCAGTGGCTTCCCACTGATGCGTGTCCAGCCCCAACTGGACATTAGCTCTGTGCAGGCCTGACTTATGATCTTCAGTCCCCCCGGAGGTCAGCTCTTCCTGCAGCCTCCATGGAGCGGGGCTTTTGATTCTCTTACTCAGCATGCCTCCCACTTGTTCTGCCGCTTAGTAGGTACTCAGTCAGTCTGTGCTGGGGGAGCAAAGCCCCTCCCCTCCCAGGGCTGAGGCCTGGGTTTGTCCCAGTGGGGGCAGGCAGGGAACCATAGCAGACTGCTCACGCAGGCCCGACGGGCCCAAGGGTGCAGAGTTCTCCACCGAGGTGAGGCCAGGAGGCTGCATCTTGGAGGGGCCAAGGGAGCTGGGGGATAGGACTTACCCTCTGGTGCACAGGTTGGGGCTTGGGCCCAAGGCTGCCTTGAGCCCTTGTGGGTCCTCAGCCCCCCATACACACTTCCGTGAAGTCTTACGTTTGGTCTCACCCTGGCCATGGCCACCCTTGTGTGACCCTTGTCTTGATCCCACTCCGGGGAAGACCTGCGCTGGAGCCACAGCAGGGCTCGAGGGCACCCCCACCTCACTTCCTACCCAGAGGGGAGGCCAGCACTTCCCAGCCTCTTGTCCCCACAGCCGCCTGCAGTGGGAAGCTGGAGCAGCACACGGAGCGGCGCGGCGTCATCTACAGCCCGGCCTGGCCCCTCAACTATCCCCCGGGCACCAACTGCAGCTGGTACATCCAGGGTGACCGCGGGGACATGATCACCATCAGGTGAGGGGGCCCAGGGCGTCAGGAGGGAGCTCCATGGGCTGGCACATGCTAAGGAAGTGTGGGTGTGAGAGCGTGCGCACGTGTGTAATGGTGCCCGTGCGTGAGTGCGTGTCTGAGCAGGTGCAGAGGGCAGGTGTGTGTGTAAGTACAGGTGCGTGTGCGCGTCTGCGCGTGCACGTGTGTGAGCATGTGCGTGTGCCCAACTCCTCCAGTGTCTGTGAGCCCCCATAGTGGGCCACCTCTCCTGCTGGACCTCAGTTGTATGAGCCTCTCTGAGGGGCCATGGGGCCATGGATCTCCTCAGCTTGGCCAGGGAGACGAGCCATGGGGACTGGGGTATGGCCCAGCTGGCTCTCAGGTGGTGGAAGTGTTTTCTTCGTCCTGCAGGGGGCTTGAGGCCAGGCTGGCATGGAGCCCAGAGCAGAGTTTCCCCAGGGACCTCGGGGCAGTCTGGGCAGCAGAGGGAGCCAGGCGAGGGCCCAGGAGCTCTCTGCAGGGACGTGCAGAGGGGGGCTTGGGATCAGGTGGCAAGATCCAGATTGCAGAGTCTGGAACCCTGGCCTGGGACAGCTGTGGGGTATCTTGTCAGGGGGCTGAAGCCCAGAGGACCCGGGTGCTCCCTGGCTCCAAAGCACAGGGGCATGATGGGCGCCGACAGGGACTATCTTGGTCTCTGTGCCTGTTTCCCTGTGGCCCCAGGGCCATGGCTCCCAAGCACTCTCCCTTCAAAGATTCCACCCTTACTGGCCACTTGTAGAGTTCTCCCTGGTCCTGTAGCCTCCTTGCCCCCCAGCCTGGGCTGGGGGACCCGGCCCCGGTGTTTCTCCCCAGGTGACAAGCTGTCACCCAGCTGCAGGCTAGGCTAGCCCTGTGAGCATCTACTCCTTCATTGCATAGACCTGTGAGTGTGTGCTGGGTCTAGCCCTGCAGAGCCAGCATGGGAGGGATCTGGACCCTTCGAGGGAGCATGTCTGGGGAAGGCATTGCCCCTGATGGGGCTTCTGACGCCCCCTCCACTTTGGCTTCGGAGTGGGCTCTGAGTGTGCTGGTGGAGGATGGAGAGGGACGAGGTGAGGCCTTCACAGAGCTGCAGCGGGGCTGTCCACAGCTGTGCCAGTGCTTCTTGGAGCCACCTGGGTTGGCGGCAGGGATCCCACTGAGAGGCCCAGAGTGTGGGCCACCCTTGGTGTGAGCTCAGGGCAGCAGGCTCCTTGCCTGCCCGCCCACCCCAGCGGTCCTCATTCTCCGTGGCCCTGCAGCTTCCGCAACTTTGACGTGGAGGAGTCCCACCAGTGCTCCCTGGACTGGCTCATGCTGGGCCCAGCGGCCCCACCCCGCCAGGAGGCCTTCCGACTCTGCGGCTCTGCCATCCCACCTGCCTTCATCTCGGCCCGGGACCACGTCTGGATCTTCTTCCACTCTGACGCCTCCAGCTCCGGCCAGGCCCAGGGCTTCCGTCTGTCGTACATCCGAGGTGATGCTGGCAGCAGGGCAGGGCAGGGCACCATGGGTGCATGGACTCCCAAGGTCCCCACAGCACCCTCTCCTGGCTCACTCCCTGCTGGGTCTCCCCCAGAAGCCCCATTCATTGGGGGACTGGGCCTCAGGGTGCCTTGTAGCCCCTGGAGCTCATGGACCCCACTTCACAGACTTGGCTAGAGCGGGTGGCTAACCCCTCACCCTTGGCTCAAGTTAGGGAGGAGCCACCCTGGCGTTTGAGGGGTCTCCGCCCCTCGAGTGGGCATGGAGAGGCCCTGCAGAGGCCTGGCTGGGACGGGGAGCCACCTGCCTGCTGCTGGCCCAGGTCCCCGCTGGAGGGAGGCTCTGTTCTCCCCTGACCATCCACTGCGCCCGCTCTTCACCCCACAGGGAAGCTGGGCCAGGCGTCCTGCCAGGCCGATGAGTTCCGCTGTGACAACGGCAAGTGCCTGCCGGGCCCGTGGCAGTGCAACACGGTGGACGAGTGTGGGGATGGCTCAGACGAGGGCAACTGCTCGGCACCCGCCTCTGAGCCGCCGGGCAGCCTGTGCCCCGGGGGCACCTTCCCCTGCAGCGGGGCGCGCTCCACGCGCTGTCTGCCAGCCGAGCGGCGCTGCGACGGCACGCAGGACTGCGGCGACGGCTCCGACGAGGCCGGCTGCCCCGACCTGGCGTGCGGCCGGCGCCTGGGCAGCTTCTACGGCTCCTTCGCCTCCCCCGACCTGTTCGGCGCGGCTCGCGGGCCGTCGGACCTGCACTGCACTTGGCTGGTGGACACGCAGGACCCGCGGCGTGTGCTGCTGCAGCTGGAGCTGCGGCTGGGCTACGACGACTACGTGCAGGTGTACGAGGGGCTGGGCGAGCGCGGCGACCGCCTGCTGCAGACGCTGTCCTACCGCAGCAACCACCGGCCCGTGAGCCTCGAGGCCGCGCAGGGCCGCCTCACGGTGGCCTACCACGCGCGCGCCCGCAGCGCGGGCCACGGCTTCAACGCCACCTACCAGGTGAAGGGCTACTGCCTCCCGTGGGAGCAGCCGTGCGGGGGCGGCGGCGAGGGCACCGCGGGCGACGCGGGCGAGCAGGGCTGCTTCTCCGAGCCTCAGCGCTGCGACGGCTGGTGGCACTGCGCCAGCGGCCGCGACGAGCAGGGCTGCCCCGCGTGCCCGCCGGACCAGTACCCCTGCGAGGGCGGCAGCGGCCTGTGCTACACGCCCGCCGACCGCTGCAACAACCAGAAGAGCTGCCCGGACGGCGCCGACGAGAAGAACTGCTTCTCCTGCCAGCCCGGCACCTTCCACTGCGGCACCAACCTGTGCATTTTCGAGACGTGGCGCTGTGACGGCCAGGAGGACTGCCAGGACGGCAGTGACGAACACGGCTGCCTGGCGGCCGTGCCCCGCAAGGTCATCACCGCGGCGCTCATCGGCAGCCTGGTGTGCGGCCTGCTGCTGGTCATCGCGCTGGGCTGCGCCTTCAAGCTCTACTCGCTGCGCACGCAGGAGTACAGGTGGGCGAGCGCCGGCTGCGCGGTCCGTGGGTGGGGCTTCCCCGGGGCATCGCGGGGTGGGGCTGGAGGGCGGGGCGGTGGTGCCTGCGGGGAGGTGGGCGGGGTGCGGTGCTGGCCAGCCCGGTGATGCAGCCCTCCTGCCCTCTGCTGCCGTCAGGGCCTTCGAGACCCAGATGACGCGCCTGGAGGCTGAGTTTGTGCGGAGGGAGGCTCCCCCGTCCTATGGGCAGCTCATCGCCCAGGGCCTCATTCCGCCCGTGGAGGACTTCCCGGTCTACAGTGCATCCCAGGTGAGTGCCTGAGGGTGAGAGCCCTGAGACTCAGGCTCCCACTTGGACCCCTGAGAACGGCTAGAAGGGGAGACCACAGGACCAGGTCGGACACCGCATGGCCCAAGGGTCAAGGGAGGCGGGAGAGGGTGCCATGGCCAGGTTGGGGAGAACGAGTTGGTCTTCTGGAAGGCACTGACCTCTGCCCTGTCTGCCATCCACCTTGCCCTCCAGGCCTCGGTGCTACAGAACCTTCGCACAGCCATGCGGCGACAGATGCGCAGGCATGCCTCCCGCCGAGGGCCCTCCCGCCGCCGCCTTGGCCGCCTCTGGAACAGGCTCTTTCACCGACCACGGGCGCCGCGGGGACAGATCCCACTGCTGACGGCCGCACGCACCTCACAGACGGTGCTGGGTGATGGGCTCCTCCAGCCTGCATCAGGAACCACCCCGGACCCCCCAGCACCCCTCACGGACACAGGCAGCCCTGTGGCGGCTGGGGATGGGCCCCCCGGTGCCCCAGGCCACGGGCCAGAAGTGGGATCCGCTGTGCCACCCTCCTCGGGCCTGCGGGACCCGGAGTGCAGGCTGGTGGACAAGGACAGAAAAGCCAGCAGGGACACTTTGGTGGACAGCCCGGCTCCTGGGGACATGCTTCGGGACCCCTGCTCGGCCCAGGACCCTCACTCCCCGGCCCCCACTGCCAGCAGCGCCCTAGGCCCCCACCCACCAGAGCCACTGGGTGTCTGCAGGAGTCCCCCACCGCCCTGCTCCCCAACATTGGAGGCCAGTGACGATGAGGCCCTGCTGGTCTGCTGACCGCTGGACTTGCTGGTGACCGCCACAGCCCCGCTTTGTAACCAGGGAATACACAGTCGTTTCTACCCGGCCTCTGCGTCCTTCTTTCCTGCAGGGAGGCTGCCTGGAAGCCCAGCCGCCTGCTCGCTGCATCAGCAGCCCCGGACCTGGTGGGCATGGTGGGCGGGGCTCACGGGGCTGGAGCAAGGAGGCGGGTAGGGTCAGGAGCCCTGGGGCAGGCCTCCTGGAGTCTCCCTCTCCCTCCTTCTCCTCCATTCTGGGAATCTATTTCCCAGGAGCAGGAGGGCTAGGGCAGGGATCTCTGGAGAGTTTTCTGTGGCTTCTCACTTCATTCACCCTCCAGGATGCCAGAGCTGTGCCAGACCAAACGAGGACCGTGGGTGTAAAGGACTAGTCCGGGGAGGGTCCCCGGCTGGTGCTCAGCCCTCCTTCCATCCCCCCAGCCAGCCCAGGGGAGAGGCAAAGAGGCTTCTGTCCCCATCCTCATGCCTGTGGGGTCAGCGTGGGCCTGGCCAGACAGGATCCCTTTGCCCTCTGCCCTGTGGCTGAAGGTTTAATTTTGAGGGCAGGAGGGCATGGCTGGGAATGTGGGCATTCCCAGGGTAGAGGAAGCCCACGGTCTCTTGCAGGCCCCGAACCCCCCCACCCCGACCCGGGAAAGGCTGCTGGATGCTTTCTCGCGGGACAGCGGCTGAGCAGCAACTGACTGTGGCCACATCCATCCCATCTTGTCTCAGACTCTCAGTTTCTCCCAGTAAACCAGAGCAAGACCACGGGCTCCCAAGTCCTTATACTCCATGGAGATTTATGGAAAAAAACAAAAACAAAAGACAGTTCCTACAGAAAAACCCGAACCCTCCTGGGTGGCTGACCCTTGGGCTGGCCCTTTGGGTCCTGGGGAGGTGTCTCCCAATCCCGGCGTTCCTTTGGGGCGGGGCTGGCTCCGGACCCCATGAGGGAGAGATGAAGTGTCCGGCTCAGGAGGCGGAGCCCCCAAACACCAAAGGCCTCCTCCAGAGCCTGCTGGGGCCCCGCCTGCAGCCAGCACCACGCAGCCCTGCTGAGTGATGCCCACCAGAGACTCACCCAAGACAAGCACACCACCCACCAGCCCTGTTTTATTCATAGACCTTTGCAGGAGAAGCCAGTGGGGCAGTGCCGACAGGGAGCCCAGCGCACATCTGCAGGGCTCCCTCAGCCTAGGCCTCCAAGTGTCGGATCTCTCTCTCTCTTTCTCTCTCTCTCTCTCTCTCTTTTTTTTTTTCCAGGACAAAACAAAACAGAACAAAACAAAAATCCAAAAAAAAAAAATTATTTTGCAAAAACACTTCCTCAATAAACAACATGTAAACAGAAACAGCTGCTTCAGGCTCCGCGAATGTCTCACTGTGTCTTCAAAGGCTTGTCCGTGGTGGGCAGTGGGGGCGACTGGCAGGGGCCATTTTCCTCCTCCTCGGGGGCACCCTGGGGGTAGACCACGAAACACAGCTCCTGGCCCCAGCGTGTCATGGACTCTGAGGACAGATGGACAAACAGATAGACTTTGGGTCTGACTCTGTGGGGCAGGGGTCTTCAGGGAGCTGCTCCCATCAGGCGGATCCTGGACTCTGGGGTCACCTCTTGGGGAGACTTCCGGTGGTGGCTGGATCCTGTTACCACCACAGCTGCCGGAGCGGGGTCCTGCTCCAGGGCCAGCCCCTAAGAGGGTCGCATCCCTGGCTCCCACCGCCTTGGGGAGGCTGCCGGGCTCACCTGTGAGTCTGTGCACACACTTTGGTTTGCTTTTCCAGAACACCCCCAGGAAGAAAACAGGCACTCCTGTGAGGATGATGATCACGCCGACCCCACACACCATGGGCTCTGAGATGAAGCTGAAGACCAGCAGGAATGCCCAGAAAACCAAGTACGCCATGGGGACCAGGAGGTTCACCTGGGGGAGAGCCAGCCGGACTGCCCATGGCACCCCCACCCCGGGGGGTCCCACATGCTTCCCACCCACTGGGGCGTGAGGGCTCCCCCTGTAGCCCAACAAGCTAGAAGCCACCTCAGGGGATGGCCAGGGTGCCAAACGGTTGAGGATTTGTTGAAGTTTCTGTGGCCCTGAGCTGCACACAGCAACCATGTGTCCCTGGCTGTTTGCATTTGGCTGGACGTCTCTGTCTTTTTTGGTGTGTCACCTTTTTTAGGCACTGAGCCCTTGTCTGGCTCCAGGATTTATACGCACACAGAGTATGTACACTCAGCTTGAGTTAGGCTCTCCTGTCTCCCGTCCTGTGCGTGCTCCTGGGGTTCCGTGTGACCGGGAGCAAGCACCCAAGCCTGACTTTCCCGTCTGGAAGCTCAGAGTGCACCCAGCAACCCCTTGTGGGGCTGTTGGGGGTGCTGAATATATCAGTGCACACACAGCCTGAGCAGGGCCGGGCACATGGCTAAAACTCGAATCCTAGTCGTTGTCCTCCCCTGCCCCCCTCCCCCCCGCCCCGAGCACAAATGACTGTGGGGCTTGGACCACATGTGCCAGCCCGGCCCCACTCCCGGACCTCACCTTGATGGGCCTGTGCAACGCCGGCCGCCTCCAGCGCAGCACGAGAAGGCCCAGGATGGTGACGCCGTAGCAGAGGTAGTTGATGAAGGACACGTAGTTGATGAGCGTGTACGTGTCTCCCACAAGCATGATGACCGCTGTGGCCCCGCACTGGGAGAGGACCGGGCTGAGCGTGGTCTCTCACCTGCCTCCATCAGCCCCGGCCTTCCCCGCTGCCTCTGTGGGCTGCCCCCTAGGGCCGAGACAAATCCCCACCATTCCCCACATTGCTGGGTGGCCCCGGCTCCCCTCCCGGCCAGCCGTGACCTCACAACTTACACAGACGAGGAGGGCAGGGATGGGGGTGCAGTGTCGGACATGGATCATGGCCAGCAGGCTGGGCAGGTGTCCCTCTCGGGCCCCCGAGAAGCACAGTCTGGGACAGAGATGGGTGGCGGCCGTGAGTCCGGCCACGGGCCTCCTACCAACCAGATCCTGGACCTCTGCTCCAGACGTGATGTCCCTCTTGAGTTGTCGCCTCTGACCCCTGCTCTGGGCCCCGGCAGCCCCACAGGGCAGTTCTTCCCTGTCTTGCCCCACCTCCCTTTTGCTTTCTGGACCTCAGAGTTGGGGTCTGACTCCTGTAACTGGGGAGTTCATCATCCCAGCTTCACATGAGACCCACCAGGCAGGATTTGACTCCCTCTGGCCCCTGGCACGGATCGCACGCACCTGCCTTGCCTCACCTTGACAGAGCCCCTCCCCAATCCAGTCACCTGGAGGAGGTGAACAGGTAGCCATTGATCCCTCCAAAAGTGGAAAGTGCCACGGAGACGGGCATGACCCAAGAAAAGTAGCCCAGCAGCTTCTCCCCGAAGGTCTGAGTGGGCACAGAAGAAGAGGGGATGCGTGAGGCAGGGTGGGGTGGGCGGGAGCCAGGCACAAGTGGGACCCCACTCACCACGGCCACCGCGTTAGAGACCAGCAGCTCCTGGGGGGACATGGCAGTGAAGTAGGCAATGTTGGTGAAGGTGTACACAAAGGTCACCAGCGGGATGGAGATGACAATGGCACGGGGTAGGTTCCTGGGGGCAGCGGGGCAGTATGTCAGCGTCAGTACCGGTGGGTGGGGGGGCTGTGAGGTGGGACCCAGAGGACCCAGCAAGGGAGCAGTCGGAGTCTCTATCTCCAGGGTCCGGGTCTGCTGGGGACCTTGGGACAGGGAAGGGGCAGCACTACTGTCCCCCTGCTGCCCCCCAGCTCCAGCCTGGGCACAGGCAGGTGGGAGGAGGGACTGATTGGGGGGAGGGCCACATCAAACCCCGAGGGGCACCTCTACTGTCAATACACAAAGAGAAAATTGCACACAGCCAAACTCAGCCTTGAAAATCCTTAAAAATCCTTGCAAAGTGCCCCTAGAGTCCCGTGCATAGATCTGCCCCCCCTGGAACGCCCTATCAGCCCCAGCCCCAGCTCCCAGCAGTTCACTGTTGGGATCCCTGGCTAAGCATCAGAGGGAGCCATTGGCTTCATCCATAGGGCATGTCGTGGGCACACGTATAAATTTTGGCCAAATGCTGATGGCTGGATGCATTGACAGCAAGAGGCCATGGCCCGCCCACAGCCTCGCAGGGAGCACTGGTGTCCCAACAGCAGCACAGTCAGGCGGATGACCAGACGGGGCCCCCGGAGGCAGTGGACCTGTGCAGGGAGGCTGTCTCTCCCACCGCTGCACCCCTCCCCTTCCCAGGGCTCGGCTGGGCATCCCACTCACTTTCGAGGGTCAACCAGCTCCTCAGTGACGTAGTTGAGGAAGTTCCAGCCGCTGAACGCAAAGGAGCCCTGGAGGAAGGCCAGGGCCAGGTGACCCACAGAGGGCGTCATCCAGAAGTCAAAGGCATTGCTGGGCCTCAGCTCCTCGAAGTGTCCTGGGGGTCCAGAGGTCAGGGATCAGTGTTGTCGCCGCAGCCCTGTCCACGGCCCCACCCCGGCCCTACCTTGGAAGATCTGGACAAAGCCCACGCCAATGATAAGGGACAGGGCCAGCAGCTTCCCGCCGGTGAAGATGTCCTGGATGCGTGTGGCCCAGCGCACGCTGGAGCTGTTCACCCAGGTCAGGAGCACTGGGGAGGAAGGGAGAGAGGGCGGTGGGCCATGGCCAAGTTTGGCCCAGGCTGCAGGAGAGCGGCAGCCCACCCACCCCCAGCAGCCCACCCCCTGAGGCTGAGCTCCCAGGGGGCCGGCAGGTGGAGGGATGCTCCCCTCCCGCACATGCACAGCCCTCCCACATCAGCGAGCAGGGAGCAGGGCACGGGCCCAGAGCAGGCACTCACTCAGGCAGGCCATGGAGAGTGCGCGGGAGGCGGCGGCGGGGGGGATGCAGTTGGGGAACACGGGCTGCAGCACGTAGTTGGAGAAGGTCATGGAGATGACAGCCAGGCTGGTTGGGTACATGATGAGGACTGCGCTCCAGAGCAGCAGGAAGCTGGAACGAGGGAGGGCCCCACTGGCAGAGGCAGCAGCGCCCTCCCAGCCAAGCCAGCCCAGGTGGGGGCTGCCCCTCAGGCCGCGGCACCTGGGGCTGGCGAGGGTGCGCCATGCGCCAGGGAAGGCAGGGCCGATTCTGTTCTAAGAATGGACTTTTGCAACAGAGATGACATTCAGCATGGTTAAAGAGCTCCAGGTTGCCCTTGGGCAGGTGTCGAAAAGGACTGGTCAAGCAGCCACCTTTCTAATAGCGTATGAGCTGTGGCCACGGGTTGTTTCCTGAGCTGGGGCGGGCTGTCCCGGGACCTTGGGTTATGGTCCCAGTGGGGTCTCTCAGCAGAGCCCATGGCTGCAGGTAACTGGCTCTGAGCTGTGGCCCCTGGGGGATAAGACCTCGTGAGGAGCCCTGGCAGGGGTTAGGGAGCGATTTATGTCCCTTTTGCCCAAATATTGTCACTGTGGGGTACCCACATGCGAGCCCGGGTTCTGCTCAATGTTGTGAGGCCCAACCTCTTCCCAGGGGCTCTGCCTGCATCCTCGGGAGGACCTGTCTGTGGGGATGTTCCTAGACCCTAAGGATGGGGACTGCCGCATCCAGGGACACAGTGACCCCTGGACCACCGGGCTTGGTAGATTCCTCTTGGTCCTCTCCTTTACTTGGGGGCCCACCCCTTGCTCCCTTCTGTCAGCCTTAGAAGACAGGCCCCCCGGGGCTGGGCCTTGGGCCCTCCCCCGCTCCTACTTCTTGAGTATTCTCTTAACCACACAGCCCAATTTTTCTGCTTTCTCAGGTCCCAGTCCCCTTTGAGGACCCTCTCTCCAGAGCAGAGCACCCATGGACACACCCTGAAACCCCATCTACCGCTACCCCTTTAAGGCCCCGTACCACATTCCCCAGAACCAAATTTTGGATACTCTAGCCTAGACTTTTCCTTTGAGCTCCAGACACCCTCCTGCCCAGACCGGACTAGACCATCTCCCCAGATATGCCACAGACCCCACCAGCATGGGAGCCCAACCCCAAAACTTTCCCTCCCATGGAGTCCGTCTAGTGGGAAAGTGGCTGTCACCTCCCCCCCCCCCTCAGGCCACCCTGGCTATCATGTCCTTCTGGATGATTCTGGAATCTTCCTATACCTTTATTCAGGCCCTCGGCATGGCTCAGGGGGTTAATTGCAATACCTCTAGGCAGCCCCAGGGCCTCCAAACCCTAGCACTTGCCGTGGATCTGATCTGCCTCTGGCCATACCAGAGGCATCAGGCTCGCCCTCTAAGCCCTGATGTGAATGTTGTTTTTCCCAGAAGCCTTCACTAGGTGATGATATCCCATTCTTTTGGCCACTGGGCCACTGCCCCTCACACACACCACAGAGCAAGAATTCTCTAGGTCTTCCCCAAGTACAGAGGGGCTTTCTCCCTTCTGCCCTGTGAACAATTTGAGAACAGGGATAGATCCTTTTATCTTTAGTCCCCAGCACACAGTAGATGCTCAGCTAATGTTGATCGGTGAATAAAAGAATGTGGGGGTGGGGCTATTTAAAGGGGCCCTCTTGCAGGGCGCTGGTAGGAATTATATGCACCCCCACACACATGTGGGTTGACTAAAATCAAGGCCGCCCTTCCTTTGTTGCGAGAATCACCCAGGTGGGGAGTAGGCTTCAAGAAACATTTAGAAGGAAGCACAGAGAAGTCAAGGGGCCAGCTGGAGTGTCCAGCCCATTCTGGCGTTGGAAGGCTGCGCAACACCCCCACCCTTTTCCTCTATGCATCCCATGATCTCCCTGAGATGTGAGAAAAAGAAGAAACTGAAGTCCAGGGCCCAAGTGACCCTCCATTCCAGATTGTCATCCCCTCCCCCACCAACCCCGCTGGTGCCCCACACTCACCCAGCCAGGCCCCCGAAGATCTCAGTGACATAGGCATAGTCCCCACCAGACTTGGGGATGGCGACTCCCAGCTCCGCGTAGCAGAGGGAGCCCAGGGCAGTGACGCCTCCACCTAGGACCCAGACGAAGAGGGCCAGACCCACAGAGCCTGAGTGCTCCAGGACCCCCTTGGGGGAGATGAAGATGCCCGAGCCAATGATGTTTCCTGGGGTGGGGAGAGATGGGGAGGCATCAGGTCTGGGATCCCCTTAGACAGCCCAGCCTTCTCAGGCCCCCAGATGCTACAATGAGAAAGGAAACCCAGGCTGCTCCCTGGAGGAGGAGGAGGAGGAGGAGAGGGAAGTTGGGCCTATAGGCCTGTGGATGCCACTAGGGGCCTCAGACCCTGCAAATCCCATCTAATCCCATCTGGGCTCATTATCTCCCCTTCCCCACACCCTGGCATGGGAAGAGGCACCTCATCCACCCAGTTCAGGACATGAGTCCTGCTCTTGTTCCTCTGTCTGCCCCCGCTTCCTCCCAGCAGGTGGGCAAGCATGAGGGAGGGGGCTCAGCAGCTCGAGGACCCGCTTGCTGGACTCCTCCCTGACCTAGGACTCAGACTGCAGACATAGATGCTGAAGAGACCTGGTTTCCTGGCACTGCTGACATATTTCCAGTCCTGGGCAAGGGCCGGTGGGGTGAGGGAGAGAGACAGGAACGAGTGCGTGTATACAGCTGGGGAAGGTCAACAGCCATCACGGAAGGATGGCAATGGCAGGCTGACAGAGACGCAGCCAGCCCAGGGTCCGGTTAAGACTGCCTCTCCCCTTGAGACAGCCCGGTGGATGCAGAGAGGAGTCGATGCTCTAATCCCAGCACCACAGTGGGAAACCTCAGCTGGGGCTCAGGTCACCTCTCAAGATCTATCTGTACGAGAGGTTTCTGTGAGGCTTCGGCAAGATATCATATAGGAAGCCATCCGCTCATTCACAGCTGGACCCAGACGTACTCGGCATCTTGGCGTGATTGTGGGTGCATCTGTTGCTGCACCTGGTCTCACTCACCTCCAACCCCCAGCACATAGGAGGTGCTCACTACACATCTGTCGAGTAAACTGAATGGGTGCACGGATGGCCCGATGCCCAAAGTGGCACCGAAGTCCTAACCTGAAAGACTGATTTTCCCATCTGTGAAGTGGGGGCAGCCGTCTCTGCTCCGCTCTCCTAAAGAGGCACTGCAAAGAGGAGGAGGGGGGCGGTCACAGCCTCTGAGGCTCACACGTGAAGGGAGTCTGCCAGGGTCACCGGAGGCCTGCCCTGTCCTTGGGCTGACTCAGCGTCTTGCGGACTGTGACATGTATTGGGGGTACTCCATTGACCCGCAGCATCTGGGGATGCTCAGTCTGAATGCTCAGAGGGCCAAGCCATGGTCTGCAGAGCAGGTTCTCACGGTGAGCAAGACTGAGTGCCCACTGAGCTGTGAGCTCCCTGGCAGTTAGGGTAAAAAGGGCAATGCTCTGGGGGACCTGGGCCTCACCCTCTGTGCACACAAATGAGGTCTCATCGTTGGTGGTTTGCACGAGGACCTGCCCAAGTGGAAATGACCCCAGAATGCCCAGGCCCCATGAATAAAAGAGCAACACTACTAGGAGCTGACGCTCTGTCCCTGGACAGGATGACCCCACCTGCCAGGTCCACTGGGAGAATGTACACCCATCGAGGCAGAGCCTGCCTACTCCACCTGCCAGGCCCACAGGCGGGCCTGGCCAAGGACACGGCTGTGGCTGCCAATCTGCATGCATTCCTTGTCCACGGTGCTACCCCCACCCCACCCCCGGCCGACACAGATTTCCAGTCAGGACGGCCACGGTGCCCCACTTGGTTTTCTAGTCACATCCCAGGAGCCCTAAATACATCCAGATAAGGACCAAAGAATTTCTGTCCCTCAGCCCCCAGAGGTAAGCTGAGCCGTCAGCCTGCTTCCAGTGGGAGAGGGGCCACCTCCCTTATCTACCCTGAGGGGCTGGGGCCTGGCTCCGCTTTCTAAAGGGTCTTTGAGTTCGCTCTATCCAGCAGCACAGCCTCTGTTCTCAGGGCCTGGTGCAGTGGGATTTGCCAAATGCCAGTGAGGTTGGAAGCCAGCGGGGGCTGGGTGGCCTTGGAAGGAGCTGGGTGCATTCAGGCTGGGGGCATCCAGGGACCCGAGCAACCCAGCCCATGGGGACCCCGGCCCTCTCTAGAGCTCAGCATGGCGGGGCCTCATGGGCTTAGCCCTTGGGAAAGCCACATCTAGCATCCTGTCCTCCCAGGTTGGGGTCTGAAAGGGACGTGTCACTAGCCTGTGTCCAGGGGCTGGAGACTCCAATGCTGGCACTTGGGGGATGGGTCGGGGGATTGTGATTGTGTGGACACATGGCCTTGGCCTATAGTGCAGGCCCATGTGACTGAAAGGAACATGTGTGCCAGTTGGTGTCTCTGAGGTCCTTGGGGGCCTCTCCTTCTGGGCCTGGACAGCTTCTGGCATCCTCCCCAGGTTTGTGCTGGAAGGTGGCAGAAGACCCCACTGAGGTCCATTGGCCTCTCTGGGGACCACGTGGCCTGAGTGGGGCTCTGCAAGGAGCCACAGGGGCCATGAGCTTGGGTGAGTGTCAGAGAGCAGGACGAGGACACTGGGGACAGGTGTGGGGACCTCCAGCATCTGAATGATTATAGGAGGCCTGGAGGAGGGACCACGGAGCTGTAAGGGTTATGGCAGGGTGGGGGGGGGGCTGTCCAGCCCTCCCAGTGGTTGTGGGCTCAGGCCTCCCTTCTCAGCCCTCATGCTCAAGTCCAGCGGAATCAGCCTTGTTGGATTCAGGACACAGCAGTGGAAAAGCCCAGCTCTTCGGGGAACCTGCTCTTGGAGAAGAGGAGGGGCAGGAACCAGGGAACATGGGATGGGCTGTGAGATACTACTGAGCGCCCAGTCAGGTGTCTGAGGGCAGCGGGCTGGAGAAATGCAGGTTTCAAGGCCTCTGCGGTCCCATTCACCCAGTGGCATAGCTGCTCTGTGGTCCCTGCAGGGCCAGAGTTCCCACACAGGTGGGTAAGGAGGTGAGTCCCCACCAGGAGGCCCCCCCAGTCCCCTCCCATCCCTCTCCCCTCAGACCACACTGGGTGGTTTTTATCACATTTAAGATGTTTGGCCTGATGGGGCTTAGTCGGCTCCACAGAGGAACGAAGAAAGGGCCATTGTTCTCCTGGCTGTTGCGGTGTGTGCTGACCTATTTCTGGGACGCAGGGGCTGACCGTGGAGGTCACAGGGTAGACGGTGGAGGTCACGGTGGTGGAAGGAGCCAGCTGCCCTGGGTGTGGATGGGGGCAAAGTGCAGTCTGATTTGGGGTGGGCAGGGAGGTCTTGGCAGGCCAGGCTGCTGGCACAACCCCTCATCGCTAGAAACACTTTGGGGAGTCAGCTATGTGATCTCAGGCCAGCGCTGCCCTTCTGGGCCTCAGTTTCCCCATTTGCTAGGTAGGGCCACTGAGCTAGGGGGCAGCAGAGGGCTGGTTCAACCCTGACTTTGGTGGACACCCCGCTGGACAGGGCAGATATTTTCTGCACATCTGCGGAAGGCCTAAGGAAACACAGTCTGCTTACGGGCCCCTGTCCCACATGGTGGCAGAACTCTCCTCAGCTCACTGGATTCCCAGACGCTGCGCCACCTCCAGGAAGCCCTCAGTGACCTCCCACCTTGGCCCACCACCATGGTATCGAGAGGATGGTGAGGAAGGGATTCTTCACTGGCCACCTTGCATGGGCCCCGGCCTGCTGTAATGAGGAGTCGGAGCCCCCCCAGCCCCAGAGGACAGAGAACCCACAAGGCCTAAGTCATCTACATACGCCTCGCCTAGCTGTGCCTCTTTTAGCTAGCAGGCCCACAATGGGGATTCTTCCTGTCACATTGGCCTGTTGGCCCGAGACAGAATAGCTCTAGGGCTCTCGGGTCTGATCAGGGGCTGGCCATAGGCCAGGCCTCCTTCCTCTGCTCTGGGCAACGAGTCCCAGCACCTTCTCATTAGGGGATGACCCATGAGGCCTCTGGGAAAAAGCTCTACATTCCCATCAGTAGGTCCCCAAGGCCACAGACCATGGTGCTAATTGAGGATCCCTAGATCTGGGTTTGAATCCCAGATACCTCGTGGTGGGGGCAGGGGTTGGGGTGCTGTGGACAAGATACTTGGCCTCTTGGAGTGTTCTTATCTGTGAAGTGGGGAGAGGAGGCAGTGAGGGGGTGCGCTCCCACTCTGCCTTGCTCATCAGAGGCCCCTGGAAGTACTTATTAATCTCACTATTGTCTTCTAGCTTGGAGAAACCCCAGGCCACCCAATCTGGCCTTTGGAAGCTGGATTCCCCCAGGGACCTCAAACATGCTGGGGTCAATGGCCAGAGCTCTGCTTTGGGGGCCCTGCTGTTCCCCCAAACACACGTGTGTCCTTAATGAGCAAGTGTTGGGCATCCCTTTGAGGAGAGAGAAGTGCCCTTTGAGGGTGTTGGCAGAACTCCAGGGAGGTGAGTGGGGATGCCTCCAGGACACGTCTGGAATTGCCAATTGGCCCGCGGGCACCTCCGGCCTAACCCACTTTCCTTTCAAGAGAAGGATGAGCAGAAGTGTGGAGCTTGTTCGGCCTGGCTCGGCCTGGCTCGGCCCAGCCGGGCCCGCTAAGCAAATTTCGCCTGTGCCCAGTCTCCAGGCTGGGTCAAGGTCATCGATGAGCTCCACTCCGCTGGACCCAACCGTCCACCCCCAGAGCACATCTTGCTCGCTTCATAGTGGTATTTGGCAGGTAAAGCCCTTCCTCCACACTCAGCCTCCGGCCCATTCTCCCACCTTGCGGGCTGCTCCTTCTGGATGTTTCTGCTGGTCCTTCTCTTTCCTGACTTCTAGACGTTGAGTGCCCGTGGCGCAGTCCTGGGGCCTCTACCCCTTTCCTTCCACACACCCTTCCTTCGAGGCCTCCACCAGTACCCCCAGCTTCTGTTGGCAACTCCCAAATTGATATGCCTACCATGGACCTCTTCCCTGAACTAAACCTGGGTACAGCTAATTACTCAGCAAACAGCACTGCGAGTTTCACATGTTTGCAATGAGATCCCCGACTTTCAACCCCCTGCTCCCAAGACCTACTCCTCTCCTTCATTCTGGACCGATAAACAGCAAACCGGGCTTCCAGAGGCTCGGGCCCAAACCTGGGGTCGCCCCCGGTTCTTCTCTTTCTCCCACACCTCACACCCAGTTCATTATAAATCCTTTGGCTGTGTCTTCCAAACACACCCAGAACTGAACCTCCCCTCAGCACCTCCTCGCGGCCACCCTGCTCTCAACCGTCATCATCTCTTACACAAGGGACTCAGGTACACTCTTGACCAGGCTTCCTGCTTCTACCATTGCTGCCCACAGCTTCTTCTCTATGGTGGGCGCCATCCTATCCTATCCGATCCCATCCCATAGCCTATCCCATGCCATCCTTGATCCAATCCCAAATATCCTATTCTGTCCATCTTGTCCCAGCCCATCCTTCCATCTCATCCTATAGCCTGCCCCATCCCATTCCATTCATCTAATTCCATCTCATCCACCCCATCCTGTCCCATCCCATCCCATCCTACCCCATGCCATCCCATATCCTACCCCATCCACCCCATCCCATCCCATCCTGTCCCATCCCATCCCATCCCATCCTATACCCTGTTACATCCTATCCCTTCCCACCCCATGCCATCCCATTCCATCCTACCCCATTCCATCCCCGTATCCTATCCTATCCATCCCGTCCATCCTACCCCATCCTATTCTGTCCTATCCCATCCTATATTTCTATTCTATCCTATCCCATTCCATCTACCCCATCCCATGTCGCCTCATGCCATCCTATTTGATCCCGTCCAATCCCACCCTCTTTTGCTCAAAGCCCTCCCCCACCTTGCAAAGAGACACATTTCTCACTGCAATTGGCAAAGCGCACACCAACTGGGCCCCATCCCGCTCCTGACTCATTTCCTCCCCACTATCCTCCCCACCCCCACCTTATTATTTTTCACCTTAGCACGGATCATCACCCATTGGCTAAACATGTGGCTGCTCGTCATTTACTCTTCGACTTTCATGCTGGAACATCAGCTCTGAGGGGACAGAATGTTTGTCTGTCTTCTTCCCTGCTGTGTCTCTAGCACCTAGAACAGTGCCTGGCCCTGTTCTGTACCTAATTGTTGAATCGATGAATGAGTGTGTCCAGTGCTGGCAGGTCCCCTCCTTGCAGCCAGAGCAGCCTCGGTCCCCAACACCGAGGGCCTCTGCCTCTGGGCTGGCTGCCGCCTCAGTCTGTTTCCTCATCTGTAGATCAGGGCTGGGAGACACAGACAGGGTCTTTCTATGAGGAGGGGCCGAGCTTGTGGAGAGAGCCAACCTTTGAGCAGCCCAGCCACCTCCAGGCCTGGAGACAACAGAGAGGGGCCTGCCCATCCTTGGAGGAGCAGGGATTGTCGTCTAAGGAGATCGGGTTCACCTCTGAGTCCCTGAACATACCTGAGCCTGACACATGAAGACCAGCATAGGTGGGATCCCTGAGTTAAAAGGAGAGAGTGGAGGATGGAGCAGCCTGGTCAGCAGATCCAGGGTGATTCTCACTCTGCTGGACCTGGGCACCCCCATTCCTTAGATGTGGATTGGGAGAAGGCGCTGGCTGGGGGCCCTGCAGGACAAGAGATTCTGTACATACAGCCCTAGGCGGGGGTGGGAAGTCAGGGAGATTCCTTTGTCCCTTTGTTTGTTCATCCATCCATGGGAACTGGGGAGCTGGGTCAATCCCAACCCTCCCCCACTGAAGGCTTTGAACCTGGCCCCAATTTTGGCCAGCACCAGAACAGTATGGGGAAGGGCACTGAATTGGAAGATTGGTTCCAAATCTGGTTCCAAATCCCAAGGTCTACTGCTTGCAGAAGTGCCATTTAACTTCCAGCCTCAGTTTCTATGTCTGTAGAATGGGTATAAACACTCCTACCTTGCAAGGTGGGCATGAGAATCAAATAGGATAAAGGGAGAACATGATTTCATAATGTAATAAGAGGTGTTTTTCAGAAGAGGTATTAGATGCAGCAGTGTCTTATGGAGCCCCGCTCAGCTGGCTCCCTGCAGGTGTGCTGGCTGGGGCCAGCAGGTGCTGCCCCAAACACACTTCAGGTGGAGTCTTTCTCCAGCCCAAAGCCCTTCCAAATCATCCCATTCCAGAAAGCCCCACTCCTCGGCCTACGCTGGGGCAGAGGGTACAAGGAGAGAGAATTATAGGACCTTCTGGGAGGGGCTATTTGAAGTGTTGGAGAGAGCAACTGTAGGAGCTGGTAACAAAGGAACAGTGTGTGGGTGGGGCGGGGACTCCAGGGCATAAGGTGGGAAGGGCTGGGCAGACCCTTACTCAGCCCACAGATGCTTCCTCCCTCATGTTCTGTCCCCTCTGGTCCACATCCATTCTCCCTTTGTCCATCTCTTGCCAGCTGGAATTCTTTGAAGCTCCCTGAGTGTCCCGTGCTGGGGTCAGTTCTTCTGGGTTCCCTTGCCAAGTCTGCAGCCCTCGGTCAAGCCACCTCTTACCCCTGCTCAGACTTCAAGGTCTGGAGGTCAAGGGAGCAGTGGACCTGGAACAGCAGGGATGGGCTGAAGAATGGGGGTGCGGCAAGGGCCGAGCTGGGACTTGCAGGTCTGTCTCGCGGGCTGCAGGAGATGGTGGAGCTAGCCTCCTCCTTCCCCACCGCCACCATCGGGGCTCTCCTTGCAGGAGAGAGGAGCCAGCAGCCTCCACCTGACCTGAAGCTGATAGGATGTGGGAGGAGGCAGAGCAGAAATACAGCTTAAGGATGGCCGCTTAGCTGAGGCAGCCCCGGAAGAACTGTGTCTCTCCCTGCACCTTGCTGGCACGGCAGCTGACTCCGACATGGCCAGCTTCTTGACTCCATGGTCCTTCCATCATGTGTGGGCCTCCCGTTCCTGGGAGCACAGATGCTGGAGAGGGTGTGGGCCAGGGCAAGATTCTAACTAGTATCCTGGCTAAAGCTCTGGACCCAGTCCTTCCTCCCAGCAGATCATGGAGCAGGGATGTCCCACGCCAAGAAGGTCGCAGGAGCCGCTAATGGAAGACTCCATTCCAGGGGCAAGTGGGTGAAGCAGGGATGCTACCAGCACAGGGGCTGTGTTCTAGGAGTGTGGGGGTGGCCCAGAGCCAGATCCCAGCCCCAGGGCAGGAGCTCCCAGTGCAGGGGCAGAAGAGGAAGAGGGGAAGACCCCTGTCCGCCCATCTGAGCCTCCAACTTTCTCCATCTCCAGGGGTCTGAGGGTGGGTGGGCGGTGGGTGTGCAAGGAGATCCTACTGGCTGGTGAGGGGAAGACCCGCCCGCAACAGAATAAAGCAGTCAAGAGGCCCAGATCCATCCACCCAGTCTGTGTCTCCTGGGACACGGGATGGAACCGACCACTCCCAGGAGGGTCTCTGAGGCCCTCGGAGTGGACACAGATCTGGGTTACCTAGTTCCTGAGGAGTCAGCATCCATGACTTGTGCCTTGTCCGCTGAGTCCTGTGGCTACTCAGAAGTCCCCATATGGGGGACCCATTCTCCAGTGGGGAAGAGGAGGCCGGAAGATGTGAGTGCCTGTTGGGATCCCAGCCCAGGAAGCAGGTTGGCTTTTTCTGCAGGCTTGCTGTGTGGACCAGTGACTGGCATCCCCAGTCACTGATGGCTCCACCCTCTCCCCAGGGTCCTGCCACCAAACTCTGCAGTAATCATATACTCTGAACCTCTTCCCCCTTGGGGCTGGCTCTACCTGTCCAGTGGGCTGGGGGTCTCCTGCTTTAGAAGAATTAATAACCCTCATTGCATGGCACCTGGAGACTAGAGCCACGGTCCAGAACCCGGAGCCTTAACCTGGGTTGGCCTATCCAGTCCCCACACTTACAGGGCTCCTGGCACTCAAGGCAGGATTATCCTCACCTCCCTTTCATAGATGAGAAAACCAAGAGCATTCTGCCTTGCTGAAACCCACAACAAAATAAAGGCAGCAGGGGAATTCCAGCGGTGGATGGGGCCCTCACCTCCCTCAGGTGCAGAACTTTGGCGGGCCTGGGGAGGTGGGAAAAAGAAGCCCTCCTGCCGCTGTCTGAGGGGAGACACCCATAGGTGCTCTGGCCATCCCCTCACGTGTCCCACAGTCGCAGATCGATAGGAGCGCCTGGAGCGGGGGTGCCCCTTGTTTTGGGCAGCAGTGCACCCCGAGCCTTTAGCCCGACCATCCCAGGCACCCGCCCGCCGCGGCCCCTCTCACCGATGATGATCGTGCAGGCGCTCACCAGCCCGATCTCCTTCTTGAGCGCCACCCGCTCCGAGGGGCCGGGGCCGGGGCCCGGGCCGGGGGAGGGCGAGGGTGCAGGGCCAGGGTTCCCGCGTCCGCTCAGCTGCTGCGTGTGGCCGGCCATGTCGCTCAACCGCCGCGTCCCCGCTCCCTGTGCTGCCCAGTCTGTCCGACCGGCCGCGGGTCCGTCGGTCCGTCCGTCTGTCGGCGCTCGCCGCCTTCGCAGCCCGGACAGCGCCCACAGGCGGGCGCATGCGCTGGCGCGGGGCCCGGGCCCTGGGCCCCAGGCTGCCTGGCCGGGGAGGGGCGGAAGGAGGACCGGCTGGCAGCCCCCCTCCCCCACCTCCCTTAAAGGGAACTGCCCCCCACCCCCCTGCCTGGGGAGGAAGAAGAGGACTTGGGGCAGACCTAGGAAGAACTTTCTAGCTGAACTAAAGAAGAGGCCCTCCCACTGCCTGAGTTACATCTAGTCGTGGGGTGGGGTAGGGGTGGGGGAGCAGAGCTCAACGTCAAGACCGTCCCTGCCCTCAAGGAGACTGAGGAAGCTGGCCAGAATAATAGCTGTCTGTGTACTGGGACCCTCTGCGCGCCCGCGCTTCCAAACTTCTTAAATCCTGGCGCGGGCCCCCGAGTGCGCGCGGGCTGATGGAAGGGTGGAGGTTGCGTCCATTCTACAGGTGGAAATTGAGGCCCAGAGATAACTTAAGGAGAATCACAGAGCAAGTGGCAAGGCCCAGAACCAAACCCTTTCTGATGCCTCCTTGGCTTCTAGATGGTGATGGGGGGGTGTGAGATATTGCTCTAGGAGGGGAGCGTCTAGGAAGCTCTGGGAGGGGTCAGGAGACCCTAAGCACCCACCATCAGAAGTCTGGCCTCTAACCCTCATCCAGAGCCCTTTAGGGAGACCTGGAAGAAGTTCTGACCAACCCTTCCCCCACCTATCTCCCCGCCCCGTCCAGGCTGCACTCTGGGCTGCATCAGGCAGGTCCCATCTGCAGATGCCGGGTCACAGGTGAGAGTGGGGGCTTGGTGGACTAGAACTTGGGGCCTGCGCCAGAGACCAATCCAGCCCGGCTTAAAGAGTCGGGGCCACCTCAACTGGCCAGGAGACACGGAGAAGGGGGCTGTGGCTCCTGAGGTGGTGGACGATGTCGGGCGTGCAGGGTCACAAGGAGGCCTTCTCCTCCCGGAAGCCGTCCGGCCTGTGCAGCCCCGGCCCGCGAAGCGGACACAAGGGGGGCGGCGTCGGGGGCCACCGGGGCGGCGGGCGGGGCGAGCCTGGCACGGTGCGGCTGGTGGCGGAACAGCCTTTGTCCTTTCCTGGCGGCCGCCGCGCCGCGCCGTCCCCTGCATGTGGATGAGGCCGCTCCGGGCGCCCCCATCTCCCCCCCCCCCCCCCGCCGCCCTAGCCCGCGGCCTCCGGGCTGGTGGAAGGCCCCGCTTGGTTCCGATGGCCTCCGGGCAGCCCCCGGGCTGGGGTGGGGGTTGCGGGCGGAGCATCGAGGTGCGAGCCGGGCGGTGCAGGGAGTTTGGCCTCGGGCGAGGGACCTTCGAAGTTGGGGGCGGGGATCTGGGGAGAAGGAGCAGGAGGACCCCGGGTGGAGGGCTGGGGGGACGCGGCGGGGGAGGCCACCGGCGAAGCTTCAGCCTTAGCGCTCCCGTCGGAGTCCGGCATTCTTGGCGCCCTCTGCCTCCCGCCCCAGAGACGCGCTCAGCCGCGGCTTTCTTAAAGGAGCCTCGCGCAGGGGCGGGGTGGGGGCGGCGGCGCGCTCCCGAGAGCCCTGGTGTCGCTGGGTGGGGTGGGGGGGGTTGGGGTGTCGACCTCCTGGTTCCACTCTCCCCACCCGGTTGCCTTTGCAACGCTAGGGTCTGCTGGGAGAGCGTCCAGCCAGGGCTAGTGCGTTCAGGGGTTGGCCCGAACCCCACGCACCGGCCAGGAGCCTGTGGGTTTTGAGCCTGGCTCCTGAAAGGTGGGATATGTGTTTGGAGAGAAGGAGTGACTCTAGGGCACCGGTAGGATGGAATTTGCATGTTATTGTCCAGACCCACCGTTCAAGAGGACATTTTAGTTGAATTGAACTAGAATCTGCAAATCCCGATTGGAATAAAAAGTTGGCAAGATTGGTTTGCCTCTAAATCAGTACTCCCCAGTACTCAATCATTAATCCCCACATTAACAGAATAAAGCAAGGAAAACCATAACGTCTTCTCAATAGATTCAGAAAACAGTCATCCATGATTTAAACAAAAAACTCTTAACAAATTAGAAACAAGAGAACTTCCTCAGACTGATAAAGGTTTCTACCCAAACCCCAAGTCTTGCAGGAAACAAATGAAACCCCCCAAACCCTGCAGGTAACATCACTTTTGATGCTGAAATGTTGCATACTTTTCCATTGAGACTGGACACGCGGAAGAGCGTTAGCTTCCAGAGGGTTAACTCATTAATTGCGCTGGAGGTCCTAGCCAGTGCAATAAGGCAAGAAAAAGAAGTAAAAGGGTTCACCATTCAGTTGCCAGAATTTAGAACAATGACCACACTCCATGCTCGTGAGTATGTGAAGCAACAGGAATGCTTATTCATTGCTTGTGGGGGTATCGGAAAATGGTATGGCCACTTTGGAAGATAGTTTGGCAGTTTTTTACAAACCATGTTCTTAGCATACAATCTGATGGTCATGCTCCTGGGTATTTACCCAAAGGAACTGAAAACAAAAACCTGTGTATGGATGTTTATAATAGCTATATTCAAAAGTGCCCAAACTTGGAAGTAACCAAGATGCCCTTCACTAGGTGAATGGATAAACTGTGGTCTGTTCACACAGTTGAGCAATATTCAGTGCTAAGAAGAAATGAGCTGTTAAACTACGAAAAGACATAGAAGAAACGTAAGCTCATGTTATTAAGGGAAAGAAGCTAATCTGAAAAGAAATAGGAAGACATGAAAATAGGAAAGGAAGACATAAAACTGTCGTGTGGCATAGTTGGCAAATTGTCCAACTTTTGATTTCAGCTCAGGGTTGTGAGATCGAGCCTTGTGTTGGGCTCCGCACTCAGCAGGGGGTCTTCTTTTAGATTTCCTTTCTCTCTCCTTCTGCCTGCCCCCCACTCTCTTTGTCTCTCAAAATAAATAAATCTTTTTTTTTTTAAAGATTTTATTTATTTGACAGACAGAGATCACAAGTAGGCAGAGAGGCAGGCAGAGAGAGACGAGGAAGCAGGTTCCCTGCTGAGCAGAGAGCCTGACTCGGGGCTAGATCCCAGGACCCTGGGATCATGACCTGAACCGAAGGCAGAGGCTTTAACCCACTGGAGCCACCCAGGTGCCCCTCAAAATAAATAAATCTTAAAAAAAAAGACATAAAACTATCTCTTACATATGACAATATTGGGTAAAAAAATAAAAAACAAGTAAATTTAAGGTTAATTAGTTAATTTAGCAAAGTCACTGGATACTAGTTCAATGGGTAAAAACACATTTCTTTAAAAAAAAAGATTTATTTATTTATTTATTTATCTCTCTTATAAAAGAGAGAGACAGCATAAAGAGAGAGACAGAGAGCACGAGAGGGGGAGTAGCAGAGGGAGAGAGAAAGAGAGAGAATTCCAAACAGATTCCTTGTCGAGTGTGGAGCCCGATGAAGGGTTCCATGTGGGGTTCCCTCCCATGACCCATGAGAACATGACCTGAGGCAAAACCAAGAGTCAGATGCTCAACCAACTGAGCCACCCAGGCACCCCACTAATTGTATCTGTTTGTACCAACAATAATTAGAAAATACAATTTGTAACAGCATAAAAATAAAATACCTAAAAACAAATGTAGTGAATTATGTGTATGATTTCCTTTTTTTTTTTTTTAAGATTTTTATTTATTTATTTGACAGACAGAGATCATAGGTAGGCAGAGAGGCAGACAGAGAGAGAGGAAGGGAAGCAGGCTCCCCACGGAGCAGAGAGCCGGATGCAGGGCTCGATCTCAGGACCTTGGGATCATGACCTGAGCCAAAGGCAGAGGCTTTAACCCACTGAGCCACCCAGGTGCCCCATGTGTACGATTTCTACACAGAAAACTATAAAACGTCACCAAGAGAAATTGTAAAACATATAAATTAATTGAGAAGAATACTCTGTTCGTGGATTAGAATTTAAGATGGTTTTCTTCAAGTTAATCTATAGAATTGATCTAGAGACCCAAAGCACTCATTCATCCCAAGGGGTTTTGCCATTATTTGCTTGGATTTGGGGAAGTGGGGGAGGGGTGGTGAAATTTGACAGGCTGATTCTAAAATACATACGGAGACGAGCAAAGTTGGAGGACTTACTACCACTAACAACTGCGTTAACGGTACAAGGATAAACAAATCAACCAGTGGCACCAAGCAGACATTGTTAAACCCATCCAGCTCTGGTGTACCACCACGAACCGACATTGCCGAACAATGGAGAAAGTATCCATATTGGAAAAAAAAATATCCTTTATCTCTATGTTATACCACATCCTAACACAAAGTCCTTGGCTGTGCAAGTGGAGTGTGTGCCTGAGAGGTAAAAACAACAAAGCCGCTCAAAGAAGACATAGGGGAGAGAATAGATTCACTTTCTTAAATAGGCACAGAAAGCACAACTGGCAAAAAAAAAAAAAAAAAAAAAAAAAAAAGAATTGGACTCCATTAGCGTTAGAAACTTCTGTTAATCAAAAAGCGTGATTGAAGAGGGAAAAGTAAATCCCATGTGAGAGAAGTCATTTCAATTCGTAGATCTGATAAAGAGCTTGTATCTAAAAAATATGAAAGTCACTACAAATCAGCAGTCGGTAGGTGCTTCATTAAAAAAAAAAAAAAGGATCCCCAAGGGGTCTGAACAGGTGCTCAACCTTATTAGTCATCAGGGAAATGCCACTTAAAACCAGAAAGAGCTACCACTGCACATTCACCAGAGGGTTTTAAAATTCAGCCCCGGGGTTGGCAAGGGTGTGGAGAAACGCAGGACTCCCATATGGTGCCAGGGGCGGGTGTCCATTGGCGCCCTCGTGCCCGGCACCATGTGCTGTATCTGCAAGTGCCCATGGCCCAGCATCTCTCCTCTGTATCAGTTGCCTGTGGGTACCCACTCCAATCCTCTCTCCTCACCTTGCTACTTTGTTTCCCATTTCCAGCACAACCGCCTGCCTCCTCCCATCATGCCGTGGGGCTTCTCTGCGAGCCCTGAGGTGTGAGATAACGAAGGACCTCCCCCAGTGCCCACAAACTTGTAACCAAAGTGCAGGGGAGTTAACACACTTGGGCTTAATCTTTGGTGATGACGGATGGGAGCCCGCGGATAAATGCTTCCCAGTCCTCGTTCGTCTCAGATGGACTGTCACAAATCACCTTCGTTAGAAAGTCTCTTGTGAGAGGGTCCCGCCAGCTCAGAGAGGGATGCTTTTGGGGCCCCGTGATGGCCAGCTCTGAAACTCATCTCCATATCAGCTCTCTTGCCTTCCTCACTCCCTTTCCCCCTCCCTCTTGATTCCCTGTGAATGCATCCCTTAATTAAAAAACACCACCTAAACTTTTGCCTAAGACTGTTTCTGGAAGGCCCAGGCTAAGAGGCACTCCCAGGGATATACCCCAAAGGAAATAATGTATAAGTGCACTAAAAGTCATCTACAATAGTATTTATGGCTGTGCTCTTCCTAGCAGCCCCAGACTGGAAACCTGTTGAACCATTATCCATAGAATGGATAAATACTTCCGAGTGCATTCAGTTTCCGGAAGAGATGAAACAGGAAATGGGCACCGAGCAGATGGACAGATAAACAAATGGCTACCAGGTCACAACGTCCGTAAATCTCGGACATATAATGTTGAGCAAAAGAAGCCGAATGTGTTATTATATTCTGAGGTAATGCCATTTGCAGGAAGTTCTAAAACAGGCAAAATCAATGCATGTTGTTAAAAGTTAAGGTGGAGGTCACCCTTGGAGGTAAGGGCTTGGGGGAGGGGCAAGAAAGGGGGGTCTGGGGTGCCGGTCACAGTCCACGTCTTTTTCTGGGTGTTGATTATAAAAGTATATGCTCAGTGAGTGAAAATTTGTTGAGCAGAATATTAAGGATTTGTGCAATACTTTTGTAGGTAGGTTCCACTCATTTTACAAGAATAGGACATTCGATGTGTCCCAGGCAGGGTCCCCGGGTGGGACAGGATCTGCTTGGTGTGTGTGTGTGTGTGTTGGGGGGTGTCTCTGAGCCTGTTCTTGCTCTGCCTCCTCCTCATGGGCACTGAAGCCCTCTCAGGGCTCCCACAGCTGTCCCAGCCTCAACCCCTCTCTGCTTCCGTGTTCCAGCCCAGTATCCTCTTGCGCAACCTCAGCTTCTCCTTGATCGCCCTGATCTCCCTTCTCCCTGTCCCAGTCTCAAGCATCTTTTCGATGACGCCTCTTGGGGACCTCTCTCTGCCTCTGTCACATGAGGTTCCCGGCCCCGGACATTGTGGCTGTCCCTTCTTGCTTTCTCTCTCCTTCCTCTGCCCCTTCCCTGGACAGCCCCAACTCATGTCTAACGACGGCAGGCCCTGGGCAGAAGTACAAATGATACGTATATTAATTTATTTTAGAAAGAGAGAGAGAGAGAGAGAAAGCACGAGCAGGAGGGGCAGAGGGAGAGGGAGATGGAGGAAGTCAGGAGCAGTGGAGGGCTCAGTCTCATGACCCATGAGACCGGAGGCGAAACCAACCGACTGAGCCCCCCGGGGCGCCCCTTCACATGGCTACCTATTTAGAAGTTATAAATGAAACTCTGCCATGGTCCAGCCCTCATTCACACCCCAGGCCAGTCCTGAAGGCCACTGTCAACTGAGGGAGGGGAGGGTGGGAGCTGGGCCAGTGCCCGAGGCTACTGCGCATGAGCACATACCAGGGATGGGGGCTGGCCTGGGCACCCTTTCCCCCCACCTCATTTCTCCACCTGGTCTTTCCAGACGTTTCTAATTCCTTCTCCAGACATCACCAAGGGGCAGAGAGTGGAGGAAGCACTTTTAAGGGGAATGTGCCTGCCTGATCGCTCTTCCTGGTGATTTGGGGCAGCTAGCTTTATGAAAGTACCATTGCTTTTTCTGGTTTCCCAGGCAGAGGCTATGCCCGCCCCCCTACACACACACACACACACACTCACTGCTCTTAGCCCAGCATCTTCCAGCCGGGGACAGAGGGCGGTGCTTGTAATACACCTGTTCCTTTCCCACAATGGACCTTTGTTCAGTTAGAGTCACCACACTTTCAAATGTCCTAGGACACTGAATTTACAACAAAAATCTTCATATTTGATGCTGGTGACATTGTGGCCAGTGTGTGTGTATCAGGGGGCTCTATGGCGAGGGATTCACGCGCCCAGGACTAAGGAGTCAATTTGCGCATGTGGGGCTTCTAGAATGAACCAAGGAAGGCTGTGTTGCCCCATAGGGTCCTCGCCCACTCCTTGCTGTCTCTGCTTCCCCAACTCAGGCTGCCCCCACCTTGGGCCTTACCACTCCGTACCACGCAACCCAGGCACCTGATACTCTCCGCCACCCACCCTTTCCTCTGTGCTGACAGCAGCTTCTTTGCCAGCCCAGGATATCTCCAGAGGGCAAATCGAGGGCCCCCCGCCCCCCACCCCATACTCAGCCGGTCTGGTTCAGTGCAGCCAGCTGGGGTGCAGGCCAGTCCTTGATGCTGTTACCTCAGCAGGGAGACCGCCCTGGGACACTTTCAAAAATGAAAGGGAGTTCTGTGAGTGTACACCAGGATCACAGGTGTAAACCAGGGAGGCCGAGCAAGCTGGAGTGTAGGGTCGGTGCCTTTAAGGCCCTTGACCCCAGCTGGGCCTGTGCAGGTGTTGGTCCCCTGCTGGCCTGGCCCATGCTGTCTCCCAGGCCTGCACTCCCCTCCCCCGTCCCACCTGTATGCTCATCTGTCTCTTGTGAGACAGCCTGGTTGTCACCCACCCTGGTCCTCAGGCTGGATGGCGGCCCTATTCTGTGCCCAGGTGGCCAACTATCTGGGCCAGATCCTCCTTGAAGGCAGAGGCCTGGCCTTACTCCCAGCACGCAGTAGGTCTTTCACGATGATGCCCGGTGTCTGACCTGGTCCCGCTGTGGCCCTGACTTCTAAACCGAATGAGTCATTTAGCATCTGTGAGGTTAAGGGAGTGGGAGAGGTATAGGAGCCTTCAGGGCCCAGAGCTGTCCTGGGGGTGGGGGTGGGGAGACATCTTGTCCAGACCCCGGAGTTTCTGGGCCTGCTGGTCAGAAGAGGGAAATGGAGGGGACGGGTGACCTTTGGGGGAGTCTGTGGGTGTCTTCCTATGTCATCCTTGTTCTCCCTTGAGGTCCCTATAAGCTTGGCCCTGTGCAGCTCCTGTCGGTGACAGGTGTGGGAACAGGGACCAGCTGTAAACATGAAAAGTTGGGGCTTTGGGTCTTTACTGTGGAACTGGGCTCTCTTCTCTCTCTTGGTCCTCCCGGAAGGGTCCCTCTGGCCAGCCAGGAGGCCTTCACTCAAGGACACTTGCCATTCCAAAAGGGTGCCACCAGAGGGCAGCCTCCCTTTCCCTGGGATGAACCCCGGTGACGGCCACCTTTCTCTGATGTCAAATAATCAATCCAAGCCTTTGCTGGGCCTTGTCCTAGGGAGTGGGCAGGGCAGGACAGGCTTCCTGGGACCAGGACCCAGCTTCTCCCTGGACCACTGGAGTCATCTTGGAGGCAGGGAAGTCCTTCCCAAGGGCTTCCCAGGCTCCCTCCTGCTGCTTGCCTCTGGGGCCCGAGAGACACAGGGGAGGCCCCTGGGGGCTGTGGGCCCTGGCCTGGGTCAGGAAACTCATAGTGAAACCAGAGACATCTCGTAGTGAAATTCATTCCGTGCAGCGCACCTGCCTGGGCCGGGGCTGGGGAGTGACTGGAAGACAAGAGAGCTGCCTGCCGTGGAGGTGGCGTGGGGAGGGCCCAGAACCTTATCTGATGGGCCCCGGCCTTTCTCACAGCTCAGTGGAGCCGCCCTGACAGGCCGACCATAGCCCAGTGGGCAGGGGCTCTGCAGGCCCCGAGGGCCCAGCCTCCCCACCTGCCCAAGAGGCAGGGAGGCCGTGGGCCTGGGAAAGGCGCGGGCGGTGGAATGTGTACCACTGGAGGGGAGCGGGTGCCCAGCAGGCCCCTCGGAGAAGCTCTGGTGTCTCAAAACACCAAGAAAGGTCAAACACCAGTTGCAAAAAATGGAGGCCCTCTAGTGCGTAGTTCGAACAAACTAGCACTTTAAACATAAAAACGAAACTGCACATCCCCAGGTCCTGTTTGGATTTGAGAATGCATCGGGTCCCGGGATGCTGCGGGATGTGTCCTTCCACAGGCGGGGACTGTCCTTAGTCCTGCGGGGGACTTGGGGACCGTGTGTGGAACATCACCGGGGACCACACAGAAGGTCTGAGCATGATGCGCTGGACAGGACGGCCCTTGGGCTGCCCCCACCGCCCACCCACACCGAGGTCCCCCTCCTGTGGGGAAGTCTGCTGTGCTGACCAGTGTCAGGGCTGGTAGGGAGGGCAAGGGGGTCTGGCTGCCTTGGGTTGTGGGGTTGAGCCACTCCAGAGAAATGGGGTCCCACTTTCCCAGGGGATCTTGTCTGGATGAGGCCTGCAGGGTCCTGGGTGCCCCCCAGAAGGATCTGAAGAGAAACAGCTTCAGGGTCAGAAGGGTCATCCTACTGTTGGCCCCTGGCCGCCCTCCTGGGACCACCTCTCTGAACACAGGCACCGGCCACTGCGGGTGAGCGGGGCTGAGATCTCCAACAGAGGAGGCTGCAAATCTCTCCTTCCGTCCCTGTCCTGACATGCGCCACCGGCGGGGCTGGGAGCCTCCAGTCCATCCAGCACCGTCACCCAGGGCCCTTCAGTCTGTTGGAAACCTTTCCCAAAGGGAGACAGTGTGTTTTCTTGGGATTCATGTCACAGGGAGAGAGGAATGTGAAGCGAGGGTCTTCAGGGCCTCAGGGAGCTCCAGCCTGCCCCTGGGTGGGGTCCCCAGGGCCAGACCAGGGGACAGGAATGGGGCATTGTCTGGGGAGATGGGGCGGAGCCCAGAGTGCCCTGGGGAACGTCCACGCATGGATTTGGCTTAGGCCTCCCTTCTTACCTCCCTTCTTACCTTACCTTCTTACCTCCTCACTCCACTGCTCAGGCAAGAACCCTGGGGTGTTCCTTCTCCTCATCTCTGTATCCCTCACCTCCCAGGAGCACCTCAATCTGGTCCAACCAATCAGATGCGTTGCCCCTTCTATAAAGAACCTTAGGGGCGCCTGGGTGGCTCAGTGGGTTCATCCTCTGCCTTCGGCTCAGGTCATGATCTCAGAGTCCTGGGATCAAGTCCCACATCGGGCTCTCTGCTCAGCAGGGAGCCTGCTTCCTCCTCTCTTTCTCTGCCTGCCCCTCTGCCTACTTGTGATCTCTGTCTGTCAGATAAATAAATAAAATCTTAAAAAAAAAAAAAGGTAAAAAAAGAAAAAAAAAGAATCTTAAAATGTCTTCTTGACAAAATAAAATTTGTAGCCAGTATAACTTGCCTTCATAATTTAAAAAAAAAAAAATCAGTATCATGTCCTAACTTTATTTTTTTTTATTATTATTTTTAAAGATTTTATTTATTTATTTGTCAGAGAGAGCGAGCGAGAGCAAGCACAGGCAGACAGAGTGGAAGGCAGAGTCAGAGGGAGAAGCAGGCTCCCTGCGGAGCAAGGAGCCCGATGTGGGACTCGATCCCAGGACGCTGGGATCATGACCTGAGCCGAAGGCAGCTGCTTAACCAACTGAGCCACCCAGGCGTCCCTCATGTCCTAACTTTAAAACGAGGGAGAAATAAAAAGAAAGTAACGTGTAACTTCATAATGTGTATTTGCTTTTGAAGACCGCTTGGGTCTGACCTCCAGAGGGACCCGATGCTGGGCACACAGAAGCTGCCGGGCTGTAGCCTCTGCAAAGACAGGCTCGCATGCCTGCTGAGGCCACTGTGCCGTCTCAGGGGCCTGATTTTTCCAAACAGCAAACAACTCTTGGTACATTTCCAAAGGAAACGAGGTTGCATCTGCACTAGACGTTCAGGTAGGGAATTCTGTGTTGGAAAGTGGAGGAAGCTTCCAGACTCTGATTGTTGCTACCAGGATTCTGGTGGCTTCCCTGCCATCTCCAAACCCTCTGCTGGCGAAATCACCCTTGCTGGGCAGGATGCTTGGGATCGGATTCTGTCTTTTCTTCAGCAGAGTCTGAGTTTCTCTGCCAGAGTCTGGAGGAGTTTTCTCTTCCAGAAGGAGGCGTCCTTCTCCGGGGGACCCTCCCTGAGCCACCCCCTTCCCTGCAATGAGTTGGGCAGGTTTTCCTTCCTGGTGTCCCAGTCCCCATGGTGATATCCACCCAAACCACTTTCTCCTCAGACCCTTGCCCCATCCCCACCATCGTCATCAGAGTCTGACTCCAAGAAGGGGGCATGACTGAGGCTGTGGTTCTGTTTTCATTCACTGAGGACTCCTATGTCCCCCCACCGAATCGGAAGGGGGTTCAAGCTAAGGGGCAGGTCTGGGAGAGCAATGGGTTGGGGGGGATGGGGGCGCCTGGAAGGCCCCCTTCTCCTATGGAGGTGGTGGGGAGCAGACACTGGGATTTCTCCAGCCAGAAGTGCCCACTGGGGAAGACTGGCTCCAATCCAAGTGGGGCTGAGGGAAAGCACTAGGGAGGCAGAGGGGTACGCCGATTCTTACCCAGGGGACCCCTTAGGAGGCTGGCCTCCAGTCCAGCCCCTGGTGCCTACCCTTTGTGGAGCCTGAACTCCCAGCAACTAAGGTGTCCCCGGGGCACAGAGCACTGGGCACAGGCAGTGACTCAAGGCCCCTGGGCTGGCTTTCACCTTCGTCATCCGCCCACCAGCCTGCGCATCCCCGACCCGGGTTCACGCCTCTCCTCAGCCCTGGGCAGAGATTCCGTCCTGTCCTGTGGGTATCTGCTGGCTGGACCAGCTTCTCAGGGCGGTGCAGGGACTGGAGGCCAGTTGTGGGGGGAGGGTCAGGGATGGGAGCATTGGTGGCTAAGTCCATCTCTAAGCTGGCAGGGCTGGGTGCACAGTGTTGAGGGATGCCGGGGTCCTGGGAGGGTGTAGTTGGTGGAGACCCTGGGACCTGAAGTGAGTCCTATCTCTGTTGCCAGGCCCAGGGCCCCCAACTGGGAAATGGGGAAAGTGAACTTGGTCTTCCTCTCCCGCTGGCACCGAGAAGGCTTGGGGTGTACCTGCCTTGGGTCGTCTCAGGCCCGTGAAGTCTGGGGTCTCAGGCTCCAGGCACTGCTCTGTCATGCATGCCCCCTGCCTCAGTTGGCTCCAGGCACCCCGCCTACCACGCCTTTCCCCTAGTTCCTCAGGCTCCTCTTGATGACGCAGACAGCCCAGCCCTGGCTTTGGCTGAAGTTGTTCTTGGCCGATGTGGACATGCCGGTTCCCGGGCCAGGCCTGGTTCCCAGACCCCTTTGCCCTGCCTGCTGTCCTCAAGGGTCCCCTCCCTTGTTCATGTGGGCTTTGCCTGGGGTTTGGTTCTCCCTAGGCTTCTAGTCAGGGCACCAGCCTCCTGGGTTCTCGCTGGTTCTTGACCTTGGTCTTGTGCCTCTGCCCCACGTTTGTTTTTATTGTCTGTGAGGCCCAGCGGGACGAGATGGGCAGAGTTGGGTCTGTCCTCTGGGCCTCCCTCCCAAGGGTGGTCTAGCTGGTCACGGTGTCCCTGGGGATGGGGTGCGGATGGAGGGCGGGAGCTGGTCCTTGCAGGCACTGGAAAAAGACCCTCGGCCTAGAGGTACTCAGGGTCCTCCCCAAGGGGCCTTGTGTGGCTTTGTCACGGTGTGTGGGAGGGATGAGCCTTGAGAGAGGGTGTGAGAGTGAATGTGTGGGTGGGAGCCCCAGAGAACCCACACGGGGTGAGGGGCGGGGATGGGGACTGTGAGAACACGAGCAGGTGGAGACTTGGGGCAGGAGTGTCCTTGCTCTTGGGGGGACAGATCTGGGGAGGGAGTTTGGGGATCAGGGAAACAGTGCATCGGGAACACTGGCCACTAGGTGTCACCAGGACACCAGCTCACGGGAGAGAAGAAGGGCTCCAAGTGAGCGGCCCGAGCCCCGTATGTCCACTTCAAAGGGTGGGGGCACTCCCCGGTCTGTCCGATCACCCACTAGCAGTGTCGAGCTGGGGGGTGGCAAAGCCCCAGCCAAGAGGAGACATTTTCCGTGGAGGCTGCCCTGCCTGTGACTCCTGCCCACACAGACACGGGCTGAGGGCACAGCTGTGGGGCGGGTAGAAAATGGAGGGGGGAGTAGCTCCCGGCTCCCTCGCCCTCACCCTGCCCTGCTGCAGAGAGCCTGCTTTCTGCTAGCATGGCAGTTAGATTCCCCAAGCCCCACTCAGCTTCCTTCAGCCTTCCAGAGCCCGCTCAGACCCAGGCCCCGCCCTCCCGCCATGCATTGGGGGATGCATTCACCCACTCACCGGAGCATTCACGGGGCGCTCAGCAAGGACCTACTACGTGCCGGGCATTGGGGATCCAGCCACAGACAAGACAACTGGACTCCACCCCAGGGAGCTTGGGAGCTACAGAATGTTAAAGTCACCAAATAAACTAACCAGAGAATTTGTGATGGAGACACAGTCACAGAGGACTTAGACGATGAAGTAACTGGGGGGGGGGGGGGGCTGTGGGGATGGTGACTTTGGGGGGTGGTTCTGAGCAGGTAAAGAGGAGGCTCATGTTCACATGTTACACATATGAACACCAGATGGAAGAACATTCAGGGTAGCTAGAACGGTATGTGCAAAGGCCCCGAGGCATGAAGAAGCCAAACCTGTTATTAGAGAAACACAGAGGCCTGTGTGGACAGGGTGCAGGGATAGAGGTTAGAGGGTGGGAGGAAAGAGACCAGAAAGGGCTCCTGGTCGCAATGGCTTCTTCTCCCCAAGGACACTCGGTGGGGTGAAATGCCCAGAGGTCACCCCCTCTGCATCTTCCTGCTGGGATATGGCTGAAGGGCCTGTTCCATCCGGACCTGCTCGTGGCTGGTAAAATACAGGCACCACAGCCCAGGGGGGAATCTAACAGGACCCAGCCCTCCTATCCCGGCGGGCTGAGGAGCAGCTAAAACCCCAGGAGAGCCTTTCCCCACGGGTCGAGGTCTCCCCAGAGCAGACAAGGGCAGGGCTGGTCTATCTCAGTTCCCAGGCTCCTGGAGAGTCTTTTTGGCTGGGAGCAAAGGGATGGGGTAAGTAGGGCTGAAGGAAAGGCAGCAGGGTCCCCGTCCTAAGTCTTTTGACTGCTCACCACCCTGCAGTGTCTCTGCCCCCTTCGGAGTAAATCCAAAGACCTTACCATGGCAATGACCTTATATGCAGCCTCCTAACCTCGCTCACCCTGTACGATGTTCTCCTTGCCACCTGCTTGGTTCCAGACACACTGTTCCTTAAGCGGGTATACGCCTGCCTCGGGGCCCCTCCACTCAGGGTGCTCTCTGCTTAGAATGTTCTTTCCAGGTATCTTTGGCTCATTTCCTCAGCTCCCTCAGAGCTGCTTGAATAGCCTCTTCTCGGGAAGTACGTTCTGTCCCTTCCTCTCCAAATCACATCGCCTCCCTTCGAAGTCCTGCTTTTCTTCCTGACCAAAGTGATCCATTTTGTCCCCTGGAGTGACAACCCCGGGCACATAGCGACAAACCCTCGAGCAATGATTGAATGAAAGAATTCATGGATGTGAGTGGGGACGAGCCTGTCTCCATGCCTCCTGACCCTGTCTGGCCATCACGGGATATCCACCCTCCTCGAGCAGGGCCCCGGCGGTCCCCAGGCTTTGTCACGCTCTGCCAGGTCTGCTGTGGGTCCTGCCACCTTCTCTGGAGGGAATTATAGGAGAGGACTTGGTGGCCTCCCATTCCCTAAGGAGCTTCCTAGGACCAACCTCAGCCAGAAGTGGCGGGTCAGACTGGGACCAGGATGGCCCACCCACCGACCACACAGGATCTGTCCCGGCTTTACGCTCCTGTGAACCACAAATCGCATTTGATGGCTGGTTTCCAAGAGGTATTTAAATCGGAACAATCCCCCTCCCCCACACACACCTCAAGGTAGTATTGAACACCTAGCAGGAGGTGATGGGGTAAAAACTCCGTGAATTGTTTAAAAAAAGATCTGGCTCCTGTACCCTCATAAATGGACTCCTAGAGATGAAAGGGCAAAACCTGACCTGGGAATTTAAAAATATTTGGGGGGAAATATCTTCAAAAGCCCAATATTTAAAAAATAGTGCAAAAGAGCATTTACTAAGGAGGAAGATGAGGCAGCATCAACTTCTGGGAGTCCTTGGAGGGACCTGAAGGGACTTTCCCCCCAGGGGTTCCGGGGAGCATGGTTTGGAACCATAGACCTCAACCTTCTGCTCATTGCAGAGTGGGGGACAGCCCTGCAGTGAAGGATGCCCTTTCTCCCAGCAATGGCTTCTAAAGCCCGTCTGTGCTACTGATGTTTCCAGGAAGGGTCAGTGCTGGGAGGTGGGTCTCAGCCAGGCCTGGTGGCATCAAGGACAGCTTCAGACTGCCTCCCCCCCCCACCCGGGGAGGGGCATGTACCTCTGCCTCGGTGCCAGTGACCTCTCGCCCAGGTCCCCTCTGTGCCAGGGGCCACCGCATGCCTCCCCAGTGGACAGAGCTGCCCTCTGGCCGTGCAGCTGGCTTGGCGAGGGCTGGTCAGGAGCCCTCAGTTCTCGGACAGCTGCCAGGGCTGGGGCCACGGGGACGGGTAAGGGTTTCTGGCAAAGCCCAGATCCAGCCATTCCAAGGGACAGCTGGAGTGTCTCTCCAGTCAGCGCCTGGAAGGGAGCCAGCCCAGCCTCGGGCTCGGGCCAAGCACATGTGAGTGCACTCACAATCACACACACACACAGAATGTGCACATGTGTGCGCAGAGTCACACAGCTCACACGTGCACACAACCGCGTGTTCACACGTGTCCTTGGTGCCTATAAATACACACACACGCAGAACATACACTCCACACTCACCGGTGCCCGGTCACCCCCTCCCCACCCCTTCCCCAGGCAGGGATGGAGGAGCACACCTTTGAGGTGAGTTCCATTGGGGGAGGTGCCCTTTCTCCCTCCAAGTCACAGCAGCTCCTCCCCTCCAGGCCAGCCTTGTCCCAGCCTGGCCTGTGCCTGGATGTTGGTGGGAGGAGGAAGGGGCCGCTGGAGCGTCTGGCCACCTTGGGGACATCTTTCTGGAGTGGAAGGGTTCTGAGATTGCGCCTGCCTCCCGTGGAAGTGAGCAGGGCGTGGGGCCTGAGGTGGGGTGGGGGTTGCCTGACTCTGGAGGTGCTGTCGTGTTGGAAGCATCCAGGCCCATTCCCTGGGGCAGGAAAGACGGAGGAGGCTCTGAGGGTCCCTATAGCTGTCACCACCTCCCCCCAGGAAGTCAGTCCAGCCCTCAGCCTGCTGTCCTGTACAAGGGGAAGCTGCCTTAGTGACGGTCACCTCAAACCTCTGAGGGCTTTGGGGGCTGGGGCACAAGACCTTCTGGTCCCTTTTGTACCCTGGCCACACAGGCCCAGGCATGCAGGGCCATCAGCCCAAGAGCGATAACTGACATCCCCAGTGGTGTGACCCCTGAGCCCCTGTGTGTCGAGGGACCTAGAGCCATGAGAGGGGTGCTCTATAGCCCTCGGGCCCTCATCCCGAGAGGCCTGCTCTGGGCCCTGTTGTGTCCAGCTCGCTGACACCAGCCTGTGCCCACAGCCCTTGGTAGAACTCGGTCACCTCCCCCATAGAATCAATACCTCTGAGCCTGCTGTCAGCAAATCTTTGACCTCTGACCTGGCCACACACTGTGACCCCTGAACCCATCTGTCTTTCCACCAATCCTTGCCCCGGTCTCTGGGGTGGCTGAGGTGAGGTGACCCCCAGCGGCAGCACAGGCTGTGAGGGGAAGGGAATGAGGCTGTCAGACTCCAAGGCCCAGCTTCTTCTCTTCACGCCACACTCAGGGCCGGAGTCGGCGGCTGCCCCTGGGGCCTCTCGGGCAGGGGAACGGTCTGGGCCCTGGAGCGAATGTACCAAACAGCCAAAGGCTGTGCATGAAGGGTTTTGGGTCCCTTCTGGGTCCTTTTGGGGGCCCCGGGGGCCTTGGGAGGACAGAGAAGGGACTCTGGGGGTCCTATCGCCTATCTGAGGCTGACAAAGGTGTCCCTCCTTTCCCCCCACAAACTACTCTGCCCCAGGCCACAGGCCTGAGGCTCAGAAGTCCCCCCCTTAGCACGGTCCTGGCTGAGATGAACCCCCAGGCTAGGGAGTATGTACCCAGACATGGTCCCATAGCCAGGGCACAAGCCCATAAGCGTCTGGGGGGTGGGAGGGACCCTGTCCTCCTATCCCACAGGTTCCCTCCCTACAGCCAGTCCCACTGACCAGTCATGGTCTCAGTGGTCCTGAACCAAGAAAGAGGGAAGGGCCTACGCAGAGGGCCCCAAAGTAGCCCCACCACCCCTTTAGCTCAGCCAGAAGATCACTGCTCTGGGCTCCCCGGCCTGTCCTTGCAGCCTGCTGCAATCCGTCATCCCACTGAAATCCTCTGAACCACCCTGGAAGGCAGTGTGGGGGGTCCTGGGCTCCTAGGCAGACACCAGTGTCCTAAGACTCTAGTCCTGGAGGGTCTGGCCAGGACAATAGGACGGGCTGGTCACACACTGTGTCATCCTTACCTGGGGGCCTTTCTTGGTACCTGGAGTGTCTCCCTGCTTCTAAGGGCTCCTGCTTCTAAGAGGAGACCCCATCCCCCACTCAGGTGTTCTGAGAGCCATGGGGCCCAGCAGCCCTCTGGCCTGGGTCTATCTGCATCTGCAGGAGGGACAGAGAGGCACGTAGGAGAGTAGCCAGGAAGTGGGCTCAGGTGTGCCTGACCCCAGGGTCATGGAGTCTTCTCTTCTCCCCTGACTCCTTCTGCCTCCCCTTAGACCTCCAGCAGGTGCCCCGGGGGCAGAGAGGGTGGATTCTGACCCCCTGCAGGGACCCTGGGCCTTGCTCAGGAGCCAGGAGGGATGACCAAGCCTGAGGCAGAAGACTGGTCATGTTGGCACAGGCTGGGTGGGTGTGTAGGCAGCAGACCCTGAGGCAGCAGACCCAGTGGGTGGGGTTGGGGCATCTAGAAGGTCCTAGCACAGCCGCCTTCTTCCTTTTTTTTTTAGGATTTATTTATTTATTTATTTAACAGAGAGAGAGAGAGAGATCACAAGTAGGCAGAGAGGCAGGCAGAGGGAGAGGGGGAAGCAGGCTCCCCACCGAACAGAGAGCCCGACGTGGGGCTCAATCCCAGGATCCTGAGACCATTACCCAAGCCAAAGGCAGAAGTTTAACCCACTGAGCCACCCAGGCCTCCCCTGCCCCGCTCCCAGCACAGCCTTCTAAGGCCTTTGGCCATCTGCTGTCACTGCTGTCCCACCCCAGGGGGGCCTACTTTCTTCTGTACTTGGGACCTGGGCCAGGCAGGCGGGAACAGCCTGGGGTGCGGGACTCCAGTCAGGAAGAATAACAGTTGAGTTCCCTGTGCTGAGCAAGGCCTCCTTGCCCGTCTTGGGCTAAGCCTGGTGCCTGGTGACCCCACCCAGGCCCAGGGAACGCAACCTCGGACGAAGGATGACAGATTCCCCGAAGACGGAGCAGGGCTCGAACCCGAGGCTGGGAGTCGCAGGCCCCTGCGTAGGAAATCCCGCCCGAAGAGCAGACAGAGCCACGGGGGTGAAGGGTCATGGGCTGGGGTGTGGGGGTGAGCCACGCTCTTCTCCCTGCTCGGCACCCAGGACGCTGTCTGGGCTGCAGAGGTGACACGTGTGGCTCGCCGGGCCCCTGGGGTTTTGGACATGTGGACAGAAGAAGATTGGGGTGCGAGCAGTGCCAGAGCCCCGGCCCCTGAGGTGTGCCTGTCATGCCCTGCCCCGTGAGGACGTGAGGCCGGGGTGGGGGGTGGTGCTCGGCAGCCGCACGGGGGAACCTCAGCTCTTCCTCCTTCTAACGAGCACCCCTGGGGCCCCTGGTGCTCCCTGCGGAGTCCCGATGTTGGCACAAGACACCCAGCCCAGGGGATCAACCCCACGGTCTGCCCTATGCACACAGACGGTGCGCGTACATGAGCACACACACACACACACCCTGCATACCACACTCAGCACACATACACACACCACACCCTGACACACACATCGCTGACACACACATCACACTCAGACACACACACCAAACACCGACAGACACACCACCCACTGCCCCTGCCTCCAGACGCACACGGACGGAGCTCTGACGGCCTACGTCCGTCACGCAGACCCAGAGCGGCCCAGGCCCCCTGCGGGAGCCCCAGGGCTCCACAGGTCTTCCCCCATCCTAGAGGTTCCTCAGCCTCCACTTGGCAGAACCTGGAGCTCAGGGAGGACAGGGTGTCCCCAGCCGAATGCCTAACGGGAGAAATTTGAGGGGAAGTGGGTGCTTCCAGGAAGGATGTCTGACGGTGGGGGGATGGGGTGGTTGCAGGCTTAGGGTGTACTTTGGGGGTGGGCAACTGGCCTCAGCAGGCTTAGGACAATGGATGAGGGATCCCCTGCATCCTTCAGGGTGGGGGCTGTCACCTCCTTGGGACCGCCTTGAGGGACCTCTTGCCCCCTCCAGGGTGAAATAACTCTCTCCACCCCGCGGGGGGGCAGGTGGGCACAAAAAAGTCCCTGTCTTTGACTCCCCACGTACTTTGTCATGGCTGATCTGGGGTGGTCTCCTGAGCCACAACCCTGCTGACCTGGCTTGGAACACAGGAGTCCAGGGGGAGGAGTCCCCACATCTTGGGCCCAGAACGAGGGGCCTAGGCAAAGACCCACCATCTGCTCCAGGACATGAAGAGGGCCCTTCCCAGACCCCACAGCCAGACCAGCCTGAGCTAGTGGAGACAGAGGTCCCTCTTGGAGAGCAGGGCCCTAGAGACCTCTGACCCACTCCTTCTGCCGGACATTCCACCCACCACCAGAGCCAGATTCTTCTGTTGCAAATTACCCAAGGCTCCTTTACAATGTGAATGCCTCCAGGGCCATACGTGAATGAGGTGAAGGGCCAGGGGGGTGCTGAAGGCAGGTGGGGCCTGGTGTGGGCTGGGTGCCAGGAAGAGCTGGGGGTTTCATCAGTCCGTGGGGGTCTTCCCAGAGGTGGTGGGCAGTGGGATTCTGCAGCATCAAGCCTGCTATCCCCTCCTTGCCTGGAGCCCAGACTTGCAAAAGGAGGAGCAGATGCTGGGCTTCAGCTGATGCAGTGTTTCTCGGGGCACCCTCCCCGCCCTCCTGGCTGAGCAGGGGGCCAATGATGGCAGTGGTAGCAGCGGCTGCGTCTTTAGAGTAAGGAGCTGGACGCACAAAGATAGAAAGGTCTTCAGGGTTCCTGAGGGGAGCGCCCTGCCAGGTACAGGATCCAGGAGGGGACACAGCCCCATGGGGTGCTGAAGGCGAGGGGCCCCTTCTCTTAGGAAGCCCCCATGCCTGGATCTGATAGGCCCCCGGTCCCCTTTCTGGTCAGCTGCAGACCCCGAGCTCTGGCCCTTGTGGAGGCCGGCCTGACCGCGCAGCCAGGATGGATGAAAACAGGAAGTGGTCTCCGGTACCAGGCGGGTGCTGCCTGCCCTTCTTCCCGGGTGTGGGGGTGGCTGCTCCTGGAGGGCCTGAGTCACCCGCCAACGGCTGCTGGGAACCCTGCATTCCTAGCTGGACTACCCCACCCCCCACCCCGCCAGAGCTCACTCTAGCCCTGGGGGCACTGTCAGTCTACAGCCGCCTCCTGACCCTCCCCTCTTATGGGGCACCCTTAGGAACTTAATTCTGCTGAAGGCATCTGCTCTTTGTTCCAATTAATCTCCCTAGGATCCCTGCCAGGGAGGCCTAGGTTACAGATGAGGAAGCCAAGGCCCAGAGATCTGCTCAAGGTCCCACAGCCAATCACTGGCAGTTTAAGGACTTGAACTTAGGACTGTTTCAGCCAAGGAGGGTGAGGCCCAGCCCTGAGAGGTGATAACTTGAGCCAAGACTTGAATCTTGGAAGGAGCAGACCAAGTTCCTATAAGGGGGAAGTGTGTACCAGGAGAGGGAATAGCCAGTGCAAAAGCCCTGTGGCAGGGACAGATTTGGAGTGTCTCAAGAACAGACAGGAGCCAGGTAACAGTGGTTCCAAGATATAGGCCACACCAACTAGATGACTTGAGTCATCTGAGTCCCCAGATCTAAGTGGACTGGGTGTCGGTCCATAGGCCTATGTTGCCACTACCAGCTGCAGTCAGAAAAGGTGTGCTGGACTTTGCAGTGAATGGACAGTTTCTGCATCCAAAGTTTGGTATGTTGTAGGACTGGGACTTCCTCCCCACATCTTCCCCGAGGACAGGCTGGGGACAATAGGAAGTGATGACAGCTGGCCTAGGCCATAATGGGCTGCTGACCCTTTACTCTCCGTTCTCCAGGGCAACCCAGAGGACCCTTTGACCCCATGTCTCAGGCACCGAGATGGGAGCTTCTCAGAGCACTCCTTAGGCAGTGGCAGGCATTCTGGTTCTCTGGCTCCACGGAAGTTTTCCTCGGACCAAAGGCAGCTGGAGTGTGGCCCAAGTGTCCACATTTCCTGCCTGCCCACCAGGGAAGGTGAGCCAGAGGAGTTTGTGTGGGGTGTACAGGTGAGTTTCCACTGATCCCGGGTGGGCATCTCATAGGGAAGGAGAACACAGAAGTCCAGATATTATTATCTAAGACAGTTCATAGGGGAGTTCACAGGGAGAGAAAGTGTGTCTGGTGAGGGGTTGGGGAAAACACGCCAGAGAAGGTAACATCTAAGTGGAGTCTAAGGAATGGGTCATGTGGAGATGAGGGAAGGTGTGGCTCTCCCTGGAAGCCAGCATGGCTCCAGGGTGAAAAGGGTCACTTGTAGTTTTGACCCTATCCTTTTGATCTTGCCAGATCCTAGGCTTCTCTCCCCACTTGATGTTGTTCTCCGGACTAGACCTCAGTCTCTGACCTAAGGAAAGTGAAGCCACCCTCCAAAAAACCAGATTAGCCCACCTCTCCCACTCTGCACCAACCTGGTTTGAAGACCATCAGTCCTATTCCCGACCTAATCAACAGAAACTTCTCACCCCAGATCCTGCCTCAAGCCCACTTCTTTGTACCCATTTATTTATGCCATTCTAGTTTAGTGGAGTAGAGGGTTCTTGGTGGAAAGTTACTTCCCCAACCACCTGGAAGATGTCGTTCTCTACTTTGCTGGCATCCCATTGCTGTGGATGAGAAGTCCATTGTCAGTCTAAATGTCCTTCCTTTGGCACAATCCCTCATTTCTTCCCCATTCACAAGCATACCTCATTTTATTATGCTTCACTCTCCCGCACTGTGGAGATACCATTTTTTAAAAAAAATAAATTGAAGGGTTGTGGCAACCCCGTGTTGAGCAAGCCTGTCTGTGCCACTTTTCCAATAACATTTGCTCACTTTTTATCTTTGAGTCACACTTGGGTGATTTTTACAATGTGCCAAACTTTTTCGTTACTATTATATTTGTTATGGTGATCCATGATTATGACTTGCTGAAAGCTCAGATGATAGTACACATTTTTTAGCAAAAAAGTATTTTCTTGGGGTGCCTGTGTGGCTCAGTGGGTGCCTCTGCCTTCGGCCCGGGTTATCATCCCAGGGGCCTAGGATTGAGCCCCACGTCGGGCTCTCTGCTCGGCAGGGAGCCTGCTTCCACCTCTCTCTCTCTGCCTGCCTCTCTGCCTACTTTGATCTCTCTCTGTCAAATAAATAAATAAAATCTTAAAATAAAAAGTATTTTCTTAATTAAGATAGATACATTTTGGGGGCACCTGCGGGGTTCAGTTGTTAAACATCTGCCTTCAGCTCAGATCATGATCCCAGGGTCCTGGGATGCAACCTTGCAATTGGGATCCCTGCTCCACGGGAAGCCTGGTTCTCTCTCTCCCACTCTCCCAGCTTGTGGCCCTCCTGGGTTGGGGGACGATAAATCTCTGGTGCCATCTTTCCTGTTCTGATAAGTAACTCTCTCTCTCTCTGTCAAATAAATAAATAAAATTAAAAAAATAAGATATGTGCATTTTGAAAGGCATAATACTATTGCATGCTTAACAGGCTGCAGCATAGTGTAAACATACCTCTCGATGCATTGGGAAACCAAAAAAATGTCATTTGACTTGCTTTATTGCAATATACTGCAATATATCTGCAGTATGGCCCGTGCTTTTAAGATCGTCTCTTTGTTTTTAGTGTTCTGTAGTTTTACTCTGGTATGAGTTTATTTTTACTTCTCCTTCTTAAGGTCCTGTGTGAAGACTCACTCCTTCGTTCTGGAAATTTCTCAGTCATCACATCTTGAATTTTTCCTGTTTTCACCTTTGGAATTCTTATTATATGGATTGAACTTCTTTGGACCACTTGACTTTTTCCTCAAAGATCCTTCAGTCTCATTTTCCTTTGTTTTTATGTCTCTGTGCTGCATTTCACAACATTTCCTCAAACGTGTTGTCCAGTTTTCCAGTCCCCTTTGCCCACCATTAGTTTGTGATGAATTTGTCCCCTGAAGTTTTACTGTACGCTTTCATGACTATTTCACTTCCTTAGTAATCTGTCTTTTATTTTTAAATAATATTTTCATTATGTTTCCTACTCCCTCTTCTATCTCCTGGATAATTTAAAATTTATGTATTATGTCGTCTTTTTCAAATTGCACTAATATCTTTAGATCTAAGATCTCCTGCTGACATAGTGATTTGCTTTTTGGGGTCATTCATGACTTCTTTTTTTTTTTTTTTAAGATTTTATTTATTTATTTATTTGTCAGAGAGAGAGAGAGAGAGAGAGTGCGGGAGAACACAAGCAGGCAGAGCGGCAGGCAGAGGCAGAGAGAGAAGCAGGCTCCCCACTGAGCAAGGAGCCCGATGTGGGACTTGATCCCAGGACACTGGGATCATGATCTGAGCCGAAGGCAGTGGCTTAACCAACTGAACCACCCAGGTGTCCCTCATGATTTCTTTTTATTGTGAGCTCATCTTTATCAGGATTCTCCCTTCCCCCTCATGGTCATTGTCCTGGGCTGTGTAAGTACCCATACAAAGTCGGTGGAAGCAAGTTTCTTTCATGGTCTTATATCTATTTTTATGTTATTTTCTAGATTTGGGGTTCTAGAAGACTTGGATTGCATCATTTGAATCCCACATTTCTTCATGGTTCTGGCTAGGGTTTTGATTTCTCAAAGGTGATGACTTTTTCAGATGGAAGGCTTCATTGCACTTTCTTGGGTCAGCTTTGCAAGTCCCCTTTGCATGGGACAGTCTTTTCAGCCCCGGGATTTCTGGAAGGGGGTCCACTCCAGCTCGCCACCTTGGGGAATCCAGGACACCTACCCTGATTCTAAAGTCTTTCCCACTCTTTCTGTCCTATATAAAAATGATGGCCTCCACGGGGCTAAGGCGACTCAGTTCGTACCCTCCGGGAGCACATCTTCCCTCCCCTTCAAGGAAACCTCTCAGCTTCACCATCTCCCTTCCAGTCCCAGGGGCTCCCCTCTCCGGCCCCCTTTTCTGTGATGCAGTTATGGCCAGAACCTCAGAGGGAGTCCCCGAAACACAGATTCCTCAGACACACCCTCCTGCTTCCAAGATCCCCAGACTCTGACCAGTTACCATCCCTTCAGACCATGACCTTCGAGCACAAAACTCTAAGAGGCCCTGATACTTTCTAGCCTGGGCAGCCGGGGCCTTCCGTTGTACCTAGATCAGTGGCTTTTGATGTGGGACAATGTTGTCTTCCCAGGGAATATTTGGCAATGTCTGAAGACAGTTTTGGTCATTGTAACTGGTGATGGTGGTGGTGGAAGGGGAACGTTCCTGCCACTTCGTGAACAGAGCCCACGGTCGCTGCTTAAGATTCTCTAAAGCTGAGAACAGCCCTAACCATACCGAAGCATGACCCAGCCTAGAACCAGAGAGTAGGACTGCTACTGAAACTCGAAACCTTCTTCTGCCCTTTCTCACAAGTGGGTCCTGCATCCTCAGGGGATGGGCCTTATGTTTGCTATGGGCAGAAGAGCAGCCTGACACCCGGGACCCAAGGTGTTCCCCGCTGGGGGAGGACAGAGGAGCCCTAGAACTTGCCATGGGCCAAGAGCATGTCTGTGGAGGGGTGAGTTTTATGGGACCTGGAAGGACACCACAGGCCCACACTGCTCCCAGCTCACACTCAGAGCCTCCTTGGGCCTGGGGCTAGGGTCAGTCACACACTCTGCCCCACCTGCCCAGGAGCCCTCCTGCTCGGCTCCCTCCCCGGGGCGGCCTGCACGCGCTGGGCACACTTCCTCGTGTGATGTGGGGAGCAGGCCCCGTGTGATGTGGGGAGCAGGCCCTGTGTGATGTGGGGAGCAGGCATGCGGTCGTTGGAGCAGGCCGGGCCCTCCTGGGTTGGGGGACGATATATCTCTGGTGCCATCTTTCCTGTTCTGATAAATAACTGATCTGTGGTTGAGGCAAGAAGGTCACCTCTGCCCAGGGAAACTCAGGAACAAACCACTTGTGACTGGTGGGAAGAGCCCAGGGGTGGGGGCAGCGGGAAGTCTGCCTTCCCTGGCCACCAGGCTGCTGGGGACAGATTTCAGAAAAGGGAAGTGCTGCGCTGGGGCAGCACTTCCTGTGGTCGCTGGCAGTCAGGGCATCAGGGCGGGCACGGCAAATCAGAGGGGTGGCTGGCTTACCCCAGGGAGGAGGCGAGGCGAGCCCTCCCTGGTCCGCAGGCCAGGAGGACCCGGGCGGGGCACTTCTCCTGCTGTCCTTCACCAGCCTGGGCTGGGGGCCCTGGGGATTGAGGGACTCCCTGAAACCCAATGGGACCACGGGTGCCCCTGTCGGGGAGGCTCCTGGAGCTCCTTTCTGCCCACCAGAACTTAGTAATTTGCTCCCTGCCTCTCATGATCTCTAGACGCTGTCTGTCCTGTTCACACACCTCTTTCTGCCTGCCCCTAGACGCCAAGGGGAGGCCCATGGCCCCTTCTGCTCTGGGGAGGCTTCTGCCCCTGATCTGGCTGCTCTGGGGGACCTCATCCTTCCCAGAAGGAAGGCCTGAGCCCCGTAGCCTGCTCTGTGCCCCTTGTGCCCCTGAGAGCGGGGCACAAGTACCTTCAGTCCCTTCAGTCCCCTGTTAGGGAGAGGACTAGAGCAGAGCCTGAGCTGCGAGGGAGGTGGCCGGGACGCCACAGTGCCCGCTGCTCACCTTCCTTCCTCTGAGCACCGAAGAGCATGAGCCCAGGTGCTGAGCCCAGAGGAGTGCCTGGTCCAGGAGGGTAACAGAGGGGCCACTGGCTTCCCGCCAGGCTCAGTCAGGAGGGCTGCTGGCCCCCTGCTTGCTAGTCCCTGCTGTGTTCCTCTGGGTTGAGTTCGGTCCACTCCACCTTGACTTTGCAGACTCACCCTGGCCCCACCAGACCCCATCGGGAGAAACCCCGGGTGTGGAAGCTACCCTGTCCCTTTAGCTCTGGTTGAACCCTGTGTGTGGGAGCCTGGCTCTATCAAGTCCCCAGGATGCTTCTCTTCTCTTCCTGAGGGTCTCAGGGGACTGGGCTCCCTGGAAGGTGAGGGTGGGTGTGGGGTGGGGTGTAGGGGATGGAGCTGCTGCTCCTGCCTCCCAGGTCCCACTGGGGGCTTGTGCCTGGCAGGGTCAAGTCAGCACGACCAGTACCCTGCCCTCCCCGCTATGCTCAGACCTGGGCTGTGCTCAGGGAGGGCCAGCTCAGCCAGGCTCCCCACACCCCCACCCCCACGTTCTATCTCTGCCCCTCCTTTAACTCTTCTCATCTCTCTTGACCTTGGGTCACCTCTTCTCTCTTTCTCTGTCTCTCTGTTTTTCTTTCTCTTCACTAAGTTCCTCCAACCCTGGGACCCCCATCTCCTTTCTGTCTATATTTATACATCTGTCTGGCTGGCTGTTGCTGTCCGTGTTTCTCTCCCTCCTTATCTCTCTTCCTCATCACCCTACCCTGACCCCGGCTCTTCTGTGTCTGTGTCTGTCTCCCTGTCCCCCTGCCTTGTCTCCCCCCCCATGCTCACCCTGTCCCTGATCTTCCTGTCTCTGTTGTCCAGAGCCCCCCCGGGGCCCCCCGGGCAGCTGGGCTCCACGCTTGGCTCCATGCTTGGTGGGACCCCACTGGGGCATTTGTTAGCTGCCCACGGGCCCTCATCCTGTTATCAGTTGGAAATGAATCAGAGATTAGGAAACGGGGGAGTGGGGGTGTTATCGCCTGGTGCACACGGGGCTCTCAGCTAATCTCGGGCGGCCCTGGGTTCGAGAGGAAATGCAGTTGCAACACCGGGCCCTTCTTACCGTCACTGTCATGTCCGCTGCAAGGCTGTGGGGACACGGGCATGAGGCTGGAGAGGGCCTGCCCCTCAGCCCTCTGCAGGTGTGTGCACACTCACCCTTGTGCACATATGCTTACAGGCGTGCACACACAGGGGAGCCTCTGGGATGCTCCCATATCTCACCCATCATCGAGCCTCACACCTCATCCTTGTCTTGCCTTTGCAAGCCCATCCCTGGGCCCTGGCTGCTGTCACTCCTCCCTGGGTGGCTGCTCTGCTCAGGCCTCGTCCCGGGCACCCTGCGGCCCTGCTCTCTGAGCAGACCGAGGGGCCCCGTCAAACAGCCACGGGACTGGCTACTTTCCTTATCCCTCACCGTTGTCGCTGCAGCGTCCAGGCCTGCGTGTCTAGTTCCGGCTCCCACTCTGTCCCACCCCTGCCACCGCCCTTCTGCCCCTCAACTGTCATGGTCCCACAGCTGAGGTCTCCTTACTACCCCTTAGTGCTCCAGCTTCAACACATGCTCTTCCCTCTGCCTGGAAAACTTTCTTCTGCCTCCCACCTGGCTGACACGCACACACCTCTGCTCATCCAGCTTTCATGTCACCCCCTCAGAGCATCAGGAGTCCCCAACAGGGGTGCCTGGGTGGCTCAGTGGGTTAAAGCCTCTGCTTTCGGCCTGGGTCATGGTCCCAGGGTCCTGGGATCGAGCCCCACATTGGACTCTCTGCTCAGCAGGGAGCCTGCCTCCTCCGCTCTCTCTGCCTGCCTCTCTGCCTATTTGTGATCTCTGTCTGTCAAATAAATAAATAAAAATCTTAAAAAAAAAAAAAAAAAAGAGTCTCCATCAGGTCCCTTGTCTCCGGGCCCTGGCCCCTCACACTCTGCCCTCACAGCACGGGGGTTCCTGTCCCCGTAGAGACTACCCTTTTCTGGGAGGGACTCCTTACTGGCCATCTCCCTCCAGACCATGGATAATGAGGCCGAGATCACGGCCTCCCCCGCCTGTCCAGTATCTGGGCTGGACCTGGCCACGCTGGACAGACGTACAAACACACCCAGAGATATGGACGGCAGGTGTGTACACGGAGACACACAAAGCCATCCGCAGACCATGCTCAGAAACTCCCACATAGACGCTCAGGTGGACGCACAGACAGGAGGACACACACACACACACACGTACATGCACACACACACATGCACGCACGCACGCATACTGTCTTCCAGGCGCTCCACACACCTCACCAGCTGGTGGGCCCCCAGCCCTGCCCCTCAGGTAGGATCTCTGTCAGTGCCGGCCTCCTGGATTCGGCTGCCGTGGCCTTGGCCTCGGAGAACTAGTCCCAGGTCCCAGGTCCGCCACGTGCAACGGCATCAAGCATCTCTTGGATAGCATCTGAAAGAAACACAACAGCTCGGGGAAGGTTCAGGCAAGCGCACATGGTGCCGACGCTGGCCGTTTTCCCAGCAGCCTCAGCGCTGACATGAACGTGAGTCAGGGTTTCTGTCCCAGCCCCATGAGGTTCCAGCTGGACACAGGCAGCCGACGAGGGTGAAGAGCCGGGCCTGGGAGAGGACAGGCCCTCAGGCAGAGTGGCTGGTGAGGACAGGAGGCAGGAGGGCGGTGGGGCAGGGCCCCCAGGTGGAACGTGGAGGGGCCTCCCCTGGCTCTAGCTGGTCTGGTCAGAAAAGCCAGACGAGGTGGCCTGCACTTCTGGCAGCGGGAATGGGGCTCGGAAGCTTCAAGACAGCTTTTCATCCCCAGCACCTACCAACAGCTTTTCATTTTCTAAGATGGTTTTTACTGTCATTACCCCCCAGCTGAGAAAAGTGGTGAGTCCCTCCTCGCGTTTCTGTTCATCTCTGGGGGTCCCCTGATTCATGCTTGCTTGGTGAGAGGTTGCTTATCTGCTCTCACCGGCCCCTGAACAAAGAGAACTGGGGCCTAGTGTGCCCGCTGGGCCCCAGTGTGCCCACTGTCCACCAGGCACGGGGGACGGCTCTGTGACCCTTCTGGAAACGGAAGAGTATCTGCCCAGTTCCCTGGCTTCTGACCGTCCACCAGCCCTGTACCATCTTCCCCCGCAGAAGGTGCTCTCAAATATTCCTTCCAAGACAGTCCTAGTGTCTTCTAGGGTCCCTCAGTCTTGAGTTCCAGCTTTCATGATCAGGCCCAGGCCTCACCCTTTTCCCGGACCCCACGTTTCCAGACACATTGGTGAGCACCGTGGGCGTCCCGTGAACGCGGGAGGGGTTTCCACGGGGCTCACGTCTCCTCACACCATTTTCTCACCCCCCACAGGGACTAGCGGCTGGCCGGGCGTCTCTTGGATGGAGACGCTGAAGACTCCTCGGCTGATCTGAGAAACGTGAGAACAGGGCTGGGAAAATCGGCCGTTTTTGTGGTTTGGGGGTTTGAAGCAAGTTTCACAACTGATCTCCCAAGAACATGGTCCAGTCAGATGCGCTCCCCGCCCGGGGGCCCGGTTCCCCGCTGGCTCCGGTGCTGACCGCCCGCCTTTGCCGGGTCCAGAGGGGAGGGCTGAGGCAGAGGTGAGGGCCTTCACCTGCCCACCCCACCTGCTCCTCGCTTTCCTTCTCTGGGGGATGAACTCAAGGAGCTCGAAGATGAGACTTTGCGGGGGGGTTCTTGGGGTTTCTGCCTCAGGCTGTGGCATCCAATGAGGTGTCCACTTGGCCCCTCTCACTCCCGTTCTGGAAATGTTTCTCAGATGCCCCTGGGGCAGCTGTCCCCTTAAAGCTTTCCTTTGTGGGGACAAAAAGGCCCAAAACTACTTCTACTGCCATACTCTTGGGCTGGAACTGCCTAGCAGTGGTACCTAGAGGGACTTACTGTGGGGGTTCAGGGAGAGAGGAGGGACCCAAGGGGGACACACCCGCCCACCACGGATCCCTAGAACTTCCGATGCCTCTCCCGCAGATAACACCCAGCTGGGCTGGGGAAGGGGTCCTCCAAGCCCAGCCCTGCCTCCGCGTGGCCTGGCCCCCCAGCTCGTCCTTCCACCCTGGGAAGTCCCAAGCACCCTCAGACCAGCTGGGGCAGAACTGAAATTGGTGACATCTGTCTCTTTGGCCCCTTGGCTCCGGCCCCCGCCCACTCACCCCAGAGTCATCCTGCAGGAGCCTCCAGACCTGGGAGGAACAGCATGCTATGTCCTCCCGGGGTGAGCCCCGCTTTCTTGCCTTCCATACCCCCACCCGCTCTGGCCCGGCTGGTGAGATCCTCACCCGCCATCTCTCTGGTCAGGGGTTTGGTGGGCGGGGGGCCTGCGTGTTCCTCAGACCCTCCGTTTCCCACCCCACATAGCAGAGGGGGGACATTCCCGCTCCAGGGGGCAGGGTGAGGCAAGGGGACAGAGCCCCAGCTTCCTTCCTCTGCTGAGGGCCCTGGGACAGTCCTGTGTGCAGTTACCTAGCAAGGGTGGAACTGGGGACGGAGCCGCTGGGAAAACAGAGCCGGGGCTCGGAGTCACCCGACTCACCACCAGGGAGACAGACAGTCGCGTGCTCAGTCAGGGGAGTGGTCCGGTGATCACACGGACGTGGTGGGTGGAGGAGAGTCGGGCCGGCTCTGCAGGGAGGGAGTCCTCCAGGCAACACTCAGGGGCCAGGGAGAGGTGTGGGGCCAGAGACACACGCGTGGGTGTTCGGGAAGTTTCCAGCGGTGGCACGGAGCCCCCTCAGCAGAACCAGATGCGCGTGGACAGTCGAACACAGGGCGGTGGACAATTAGCCAGCATCTGACAAAGCCTACATGAGTCTGCCCTTCAGGGGGATGAAACTACGCGTGGACGAGGATGACCGTGCGGGGGTCAGGCAGGGATGCCCAGACACGGCTGGGCAGGTCGGGCCCAGGCAGGCTAGGGTGTTCTGGGTACATCTGCTGGGTGCTCGTGTCCCCCTTCCCGTTCCCTATCCATATACCCCCTCCCAGCTTCCTGTTTCTGTTTTGGGGCCACAGGAACTTCCTCTTCTCATCATGGTTCAAAATGGCTTGCTGGTCTCAGTTGGAGGCCCAGTGGGGGGGGGGGGCTGGTCACCCCAGCCCAACAGCCAGCTGGAGAGGGAGGGAGAGAGGGGCTCTGTGTCCCCGGATGTGGTGGGCCCACGGAGGTGTGAGCTGACCCCTCCCACAGGTCTCCCTGAACAAACTCTGCTGGTTCGTTGGATGCAGCTTCCGGCGTGAGTGCTCTCAGGGCCAAGGTGGGCTGGGTCCTGCTGGACTGAACTTGAGCAGCCCCCGTGTCCCCTTCCTGCCTCAGACGGAGGGCCAGGAGGATCTCTCGCTCTCCCTGTCTTCCTGCTTCCTCTCAGGCGTACTAGAACTTGACAGAGTTGCTCGTGGGCTGCAAGGCATTGGCCCGGGTGTGGACACAGCATGGCCCCACGGGGAGCAGAGCTGCAGGGCCGGCCTGGCCCAGGGAGTGCCTGGGTGCGTGCGTGCCCCAGTGAGCGTGTGGGATCCTGTGGAACGTGCATGTGTGTGTAAGTGTGCAGGTCTCCCTGGGTGAGCGTGCTTTCCTGTGTGTCTAGAGGGCACCGCCTCTCTCCTCTTAACCAGCACCCTGCGCGGAGTTTGCCCCTTAAATGAAGGTAAGCTGTGTCTCAAGAGCCCCTGAGCCCGCCCTCAAGGGAGGGGGCTACCCTGACCCTGCTGACTCCTTAGGGGTGCCTCAGGTGGGTGTGGGGCCCAGCCTTGCACAGGGCCCAGGGTGTGGGAGGCAGGATATGCTGGCGTGTGCCAGGGAGGGTACACAGGGCAGTCCTCCAACGTGCCGCCTTGGAACCACCATGATCCCCGAGGGACGTAAGGCCAGTAAAAAGGGCCGCTGCATGCAGGCCTGGACACCTCCTAGACACCCCTGGGTGGTGTGGGGATAGGGCATGGGGGCACACGTGGGCAGGGCTGCTGAGAACCTCAATTCACGCCACCTCACCGCTCACCCAGCGGGACCAGGATGAACCCGAGGATCCAGATGCTTCTTCCCAGGGGCTGTGGCCATGGTCAAGGTCAGGAGAGTGCCACCTCCCCAGCACTGCTATCTGGCATTTCCTGAGCACTTTCTGTGGGCCTGACGTCTCCTTTAACGTCTGATGACCATCCTTGTCCCTTACAGGTGGGCAGCAAGTTGTCAGGGATCTGTGGTGCCTGGATGCCAAGCTGGGCAGCCATACTCTGGGCCCGGCTCCCTTCCTCCCACTGGGGAGACAGCTCAGGGAAGCCCAGAATCCGGGGTCACCAAGTCCCACTACTCGGCACCTGGTGTGTGCTCCCCATTAGCAGGGAGGGGAGGAGTCGAATAAACACTCACCGATTGTTTACAGCGAGGGCTCGGGGCCATAATTAAGTCTTCACAAATCAGCCCCTTATCGGTGAGGGTATCTCTAGCAGCCTCCAAAGGGGAATCATCCTGGAGCATCTAACAAAAGAAAGTTGGACTGGTCTTAAGACGTTTTTAAACTCCGAAGAATAGGCCTTTGTTGTCAGCTCCCCTCCTGTGGTAGCCTGCCTGGTTCCTGGACTCCCCTGGGCGGGGAGGGGGTGGGCAGGACCAGGCGGCCCCTGCCCCAGCAGCCCCCACGCTCCTGGGCTGAGCCCCCAGACCTCACCCACCAGCTGTCTGCTCTCATTGCCGTGGTCCCCCCCATCCCCCCCACACCCTGGCAGTGGGCAGGGCGCCCCCGCTCACACACACACCCTGGCAGTGGGCAGGGCGCCAGGAGTGAGGTCCTAAGGATGTCCTCAGTGCCCCACCTCACCTGCCAGATCCTGGCATCCTTCCCTTAGCAGGCACCATTGCCAACCTGGAGCCAAACCCAGGCTGGGGTGAGGTAGGGACTGGTGATGAGGGGTGACCTCTGATCGTCTAAAACCCCCCATTATCTGGCTCCCCTCTACGCTCACTGGGTCTAGGCCTGTCGCTCTCATCTCTGCGAAAGCTGTTCCCTCCACCCACAATGCTTTTCCCTGCTCTTTTCTTCCTAGCACATTTCTACTGAAATGTTAAGATGTCGCTGGCTTCACCCCTCCCGGGGAGGCGTCTATACACTCCAGGCCGGGTTTCCTGTCCTTCCACCCCCAAACAGTCCCCATGACCGCCCCCCCCTCCCGCCCCATGTGTGTGTGTGTGTGTGTGTGTGTGTGTGTATTCCTTGAGAGCAGGTCCGGGGATCTGGATAGCCCCCTGCCTGGCACGGAGAAAGGGCTCAGTTCCTACTTATGGCTGTGAAGGACGAGTGAGCTAGAAGAGGACAGCTGCCTCACCCAGCGACAGCTCGCAACCCCCGGAATCCTCACCCCCATTCTCCGAAGGCTCTTCGCCCCACTCTCTGTGACTCAGGCACTGTTGTGACCATCACCTGCCATCTCGGGGCACAAGCATCCAGACAGTCTATAAACAACCAGGCGTGGCAGCCTTCCAATAAAACTTTATTTATAAATTTCACGTCATGTTCACGGGTCATGGAATACGATTCTTCTTCTGACTTGTTCTCACCGTTAAAATCAACGTTATCGCCTTGGTTGCCCCACGCCCGGCAGCCAGCCTGCCGCGGATGCTTCCTCCACCCTGTCTGAGCCGGGCCCGGTCAGTCCTCCCTGCGGCCCCCACTTCGGACGTGCTGTGCGTTCAACAGATGAAGGATGCAAACCCACGAGGGGGCTGACTAACCTGCCAGCTAACCAAGTCATCAGCTAACCAAGCCTTTAGCTCTTGGGTCTGGAGTTACCCCTTCCCATCTCTGGGCTTCTTCTTCTTTTTTTTTTTCCCCAAAGATTTTTTTTATTTGACAGAGATCACAAGTAGGCAGAAAGGCAGGCAGAGAGAGAGGAGGAAGCAGGCTCCCTGCTGAGCAGAGAGCCCCACATGGGGCTCGATCCCAGGACCCCAGGATAACGACCCAAGCCAAAGGCAGAGACTTTAACCCACTAAGCCATCCAGGTGCCCCATCTCTGGACTCCTTGACCTCTGAGCGGTCTCATTGACCTCTTGCCTAGCCATCGCCTTCCTGACCTCTGACCAGGCTCTCATCCGCCCCCACAAGCAGCCCAAGGTGATAAGAACTTCAAGAGAAACCCATGGCGTGCCTAGAAGGCACTCACAGGCACTTATCACTACCAGGCTAAGAGTGCGGCCGGGAGGAAGAGCAGGGAGCTGCCTCAGGTTTGTGTGTGCTGTGGTGGCTTTGAGGCCGAGAAGGGGAAGACCTGGCTGTACCTTAGGGCAGTGGAAAGATTGTAGGGATGCCAGGGGACACATTCCAGGCATCAGAATGTACTAGACAAAGGTGGAGAGGTAGGATGCCCGAGTATGGGACCACAGCCCAGGAGACTAGATACAACGGGCCCCTCTCTGTCCCGGCTGACAGAAGTCAGGGCCAAGCCTAATCCTATGGGGAGCAAAGGGGGTGAGTCCAAGTCCTAACCCCAGCGCTAATCCACTCAGGTGAAGGTTAAACCCAAACCCACTCCTGGATGGCGGGAGTGAACCCATGGGCCCCAGAAGGCCCCAGCGTGCCTCATAGAGGCCTGCTCCCATCTCTACCAGGTGGCGTTCCCTCTCAGTCCGTCCTTCACTCTCCAAACACTGGTGGACCCCCAGCGACCTGCCCATCAGGCCCCGTGGAGGTTATGGACGACACAGACATGGCTCCCGCCTCCTGGGACTAACAGGGAAGCAGAACGATGGGTACACCCGTGAGGCCACAAGTGGGGCCATTTTGAAGAATGTGAGGGCCTGGGCGGTGACTGGGGCCACTTCCTAAGAGCCTCCCTAGCGGCAGAGCCCAGCCCCACACAGATCCACGGGGTGCCGCGGCGCCAAGTCCTGGAGCAGGAGCAAGCCGCTTCAGCGGCAGCCGGAGAGAGGGGCAGAGTGATGAGTGTGGAGGTGGGGAGGGGCAGAGCCAGCCTGGGAATGGGTCCTGCTCATGTCTGCCCAGATTCTTGGACGCTGCCACCGTCCCTGTGAGGACCCGAGGACGGGACTGCAGGGCATGACTCCTAACCCCAGACGTGCCAGGAGGCCAGCCCACGGATGGGAGTCTGCCGGGCAGTCGAGGGCCGGGTTTCCTGCCGGAGCAGGCGCAGAAGGCCAGGCAGGCTGTGGGCGGTGGGCAGGCCCGGAGACTGCTGCTCTTGGCCTGACTCTGGCGTTGGCTTGGCGTGTGGCCGCGGGGGAGCCATGTGTGGGCACGTCCCGGAGCTGCCTGCCCGCCGCCTGGAGATAGGAGCCACAGGCAGGCTGGCTCACCTGGGCCCGGCTCTCAGCAATGAGAAGGCGCGGCGGGTGCTGGGTGGCAGGGACCTTGTTGGGCCCAGCCGGCCTAGGGGACAGAGCACCTCTCACCCTTACCCGGCTTTTGTTCTGTCACCCACCCACTCCCTACTGAGGGCCTACTGTGCGCCCGCCCAGCCCCAGGGTCCATCTAGCCTTGCAGACCTATAGGGAACAGCATCTGCCTCGGGTCCAGCCCCCCACACCCCTGCACCTCCAGCCCCAGCCCAGGCTTGGCCAGGCTGAGGGACATCAGCCGCTGCCTCTCCTCCTCCCAGCCCCCCATTTTCCAGAGGCCCCAGGACATCCTGGGCAGCATGTGGCCCCGAAGACAGAAACTTGGGTGAGATTTGAGGACCCAGTCCTGGTGTCGGGCTTCTGGGGGCAGGAAGGGCTGGGCGTGCATGGGTTCTTGTGGACGTGTGTGACTGAATGAGCACTGGGACAAGGTGTGGGCTGGTGTGTGTGTGTGTGTGTGTGTGCGCGCGTGTGTGCGCACGCGTATGCATGCGCACCTTTGGGCCTGAACGTGTGTGCGTCTGTGACTGTGAGCGGCATGGGGGGCCGTGAGCATGTGTGCGTGCGTACGTCAGTGTGTGTGCGTGTGTGCATAGCTGGGTGCATAGCTGTGCCGGCGAGTGTGTGTGTGCATGTGCGGCCCGCACTCCTGGAGCAGAGTCCCGGGGCCTGTTTTCCTGCGCGCCCCCTCCCCCGCCCTCTTCGCAGCAAGTGTTGACTCAGGGAGGGAAGGGCAGCCTTCTTTCAGGATTTCCTGGTTGGGGAGAAGTGGTGCCTTGGAAAGGGAACAATTGTGTCCTAAGTGGATGCTGAAGGGCCTGGGTTGTGCAGGGCCCTGTGCTGTCCAAGGGCACCAGGCCATGTGTCCGCCTACGCTGGGCTTCCAGAGGCCACACAGAAAGGCTTTCCTCATGAGCGATCCCACAGGCCGTGCCCTGAAGTCCTTTCCTAACACCCCTCTACCACAGCCATGTAGCTGGGGGTGGCGGGGATGAGGGGGCCTGGCCTGGAGCCCCCTTTCTAGGTGTGAAGAGGAGGCCAGCATACCCCACAGACAGCGAGGCATGAGCGAAGGCAGTCCTCCAACCTCCCCACTGGCTGCCCCTTGTCCCCCCATGGGGCCAGCCCAGGTTATCTGGTCCCTCCTGCCCTTTACCCCACAGGGCCTCAACAGATCAGGCGACAATCTTCCAGGCTGTCAGTCTAAGAGGGAGGGAAAGATGGAGGAGAGCTCCATGCTGCGGAGGCCATCTGAAGCCCTGGCTCTTCCAAGAAGACCCGGAACCTTGGCTCCAGCAGGAGCTCTGGAGAAATGCAGAGTCCTGGGCCATGCGGACTCATGGGGTCAGCCCCGGGCCCTCAACACTGTCCCCTTGAGGAACCGCTGAACCCAACACCCCAGGCTTCCCCCATCCTGCAGGCTCCCCATCTCGGGTCAGGCTGAGGGCAAGGCTGCCAGGAGGGGGGCGTGGCCTTCCCCCTGCTCCCCGGAGGCTGAAGAGGTGGGGTTCAGGAGGCTGGAGAAGGTGGGCAGCAAGCCTGCCTGCGGTGAGGCCCTAATCTGCAGGACAAAGTGGGGATTTGCAGCCCAAAGGCCTCTAATGCGCCTGGGCTCCTGGGCTCCGCTCGGTCAGCACCAGCTCCCAGCTCCAGGAAGAAACTCTCCCCAGGGCGCGGGGAGCCAGAGGTCCTGCTCTCCTGGGAGGTGGTGCGAACCAGGCAAAAGGCGTGGATCTCAGCTGTTCCTGAGCAGGGTACCCATGGGGCTCCCCAAAGAACCTCTAGTCCTGACCCCATGAGCTCAGGCCTAGGGTGCCTCTCCCCAACAGCACTGCCACTAAGTCTGCCCCCTGCCAGAAAAACAGGCTTTCCCGACCCCTCTTACCCATTTTGATCCTCCTTGTGAAAGAGGTTTCCTCTGCCCATTCCCACCCCTGTGGTGCGTGGTAGCCCAGGATCTGGGCTGTGGGAGGTAACAGGAACCTTGGGGGGGTCCCCTTTTGCCCACCTCATGGGCCCCCAGGATTTGGGCCCAGGTCTGCCCTGAGTTGGGGAGGAGGGTACAAGAGTCCCAGGGGGCTGCAGAGCATCGGTACCTTGGGAAGCCGGGGCCCAGGGAGGGTTCCGGGGCAGAGGCCGGCGTGGTTGGGGGGTGCCGGGGCTCCGGGCTCTGGCCACACCATGCTGGGCAGCCATGAGTCCAGAGGCTGTTCATTAATAATTAACCCTGGGCCTGGGCCTTGACCTCGTGGGCCTCTGAGCAAACAGGCCTTTCTGGCCAAGCGTCCTGAGCCTCTTGGAGCCTGCTGGGCCCCTCATGGCCTCTCTGCCCCTTGACCTTTTCTGACCTTGTGGTCCAGGCCTCCTTCCCCCTCTTAAGCTGTGGCGCTGGGGTAATGTGGTCTGGATGCTCCGGCCTCTCGGAGGCCTGTGCCGGGTCTACCTCCCTCCTATGCCCACCCCAGACCCTATTGTCTCTGCACTGCCTTGGGGGCCAGCGCCTCTTCTAGATGGGGGCTTACCAATGGGTGTGTCATCTGGGGGCTCAGCACAGCCCCTGGATGCTGAACCCCTATGGCCGGAGTGGGGCTCGCCATCTCTCTCATGGACTCTGATGTCCAGGATATGCATGATGGGTCAGACTCTCGGGGGCAGGCCAGGTAAGTGGTTCCAGTGTGCAGCCCCAGGGACAGTCAGGATCACCTGTCAACAGTCCATGTTCTAGCTCTACCTCTCCTCTAACTGGCAGTGTGAGCCTTGGCCCTGACTCTCTGGGCCTCAGTTTCCCCATCTGTACAATTAAAAAAAATGGCAGTTATCCAGGGTTTTCCAGCTCCAGGATTCTGGACCCCATTTGGGGTGACTGAGGACGGGAACGGCACACGTCCCACCCTACCCCTAAGGGCTCATGGACAGTCATCTGTGTCCCTGGCTGCCATGCGTCCACTTCCTTCCTCTAGGGCCATCCTGGTATTCCTTTGGCACGCCAGACCTCTCCCTCTCTCAGGTCACCTCGTTTGCACAGGCAAGGCTGCTGTAGCCCGGGCTTCCGGAAGTGGGTCACGTGCCCCGGGCATGGCCAATGGATGTCTGCCCCGAGACTTTTGCTGGAACTACCGGGAGAAACGGGTTTCTTTTTCCTAGGTGGCAAAGCAGGGGAATGGGAGCCTTGTGGTTACTTGGCTGGGGGCCAAAGGGACGGAAGGGAGAGCAGAGCTGATATGGAGCACGGATTTCCACAACTGGGATGGAACAGTGCTTGAAGCTGGTACCAACCCGCACCCCCTCCCTTGGCTTTTCCATTACAAGAGCTGTCATGTGCCTTTCCTGCTCAAGGGGCACTCGGTAGGTTTTTTTTCCTTCATTCACACTTTCTCACACTATACTCAGCCAGCAGGGAGAAGATGCCACACACACACACACACACACACACACACACGGTAACGGCAGGTACACACACTGCTCACGTGGGCACAGAAAACAGGAATGAAGAACAGGGCTGGTGGGGAAAGCTGGCTGCAGTGACGGGCTTGAAGTGGGGATTAAGTGAGCCCAGGGAAGGGCCAGGCCAGGCCAGGTCAGTGTCAAGCAGAGAGCTTGGGCCCTTGGGAGCCACTGAGGGTTTTTTGAATGAGGAGATGGTGGGTAAATGGTAGAGGCTGACAACAAAGGGGCGAATGTGAATGCTTGTGTTTGCGCGCGCACACACACACACACACACACACACACAGACACTTGAGTTTTGCATGCAACAAACATTCTGTGGTCTACTGTGGGAGCCCTTGGGCTGTCCGTCGCCTGCAGAGGCCTGAAGCTTCTTCTGCAAATGTGTGAGTCGGGAGTCTCTGGTCCGTAGAGCCCTCTGTCTACCTGGGACTGCGTGGTTCCTGGAAGCCCAAGAACCACACCAGGCAGGGAAGACCCGAGGAGAAGGGGTCAACTCCTCTACTCCACTGTAGGGTAGACAGGACATCTGGGCCTCTGGAGGAGCCGAGACTCACCCCCACTGAAGATCCCCACGGCGCCCAAGGAGGGCTGGCCTTGTGGGGTTCATGGGGTGGGACTCATGGGGCCGGGCTCAGGGAAGGCCCCTGTCCTGGGGTCCAGGCTGCCTCTATGCCTGCGCAGTCGTGAGTCCCAGAGGCAGAAGGCTTCAGACACAGGTATATACCATGCTTACATGAGGACACACACGGGTGTGCTGACACACGGCACCAGCATGACGCGCTCTCGGATCACTATCAGCTGTGAGCCCTGGGGTGGGGAAGGTAGGAGCCCTCTGCATGGGTGGGGAGCAGGGGGAATCCGTAGGGAAGCCCACCTCCAAGGTCCTGACTGACCCCTGGGGCTCTGCCTTCTTCGCAGCTGGTTAGGAGTTTTTGCCAAGTGGCTCTTCTGCTGGTGTCTTTCTCTGTTCCTCTTCCTTTCCCTGTCTTGGCTGTGGCCTCTCCTCTCTCCGATGCTTTCATTTTGTCTCCGGGAAGGGGCACCCGAGAGAGGAGTCAGGCCTAGACCTCAAGTCTCACGGTCATCCACCCGGCCCCTTGCCTGAAGCTGCTCCCTGCCCTGCTTCCCCAGTCTGGCCACAGCCCTCTCGCCCTTTGCCCTGGAACTGCCAGCAACCCAGGGGGGCTGCAGGCCTTGCCTCCGCCCCCCAGCTGCTGCAGCCCCTGCTGCTTGGCTGGAGGCTGGCCAGATGGCTGGGCTGCAGGGAGGCCACGGAGCCAGGACACGTGTCCTGGCCCCAGGCAGAACCCTTGCCCCGGCTGCAGAGCCACACCTCTCAGGACCAGCTCTGTTCCCTGAAATCCCTGGAGCCCAGAGCCAGGCTCCTCCCCCAGCCCTGGGCCGCTGTGGACTCCTACCTCCCTCCAGGCTGGGAAACTGAGCCCTGCTCAGAGCAGGAGTCAGGGCGAAGCAGGGGGTGGAGGAGCCCCCAGGAGAAGCCAGGTCCAGCCAGCAGTGTGGTGAGAAGAGGAACCCTGCATCCTGTCATCCCCTCAGTGAGGCCTCTGGGAAGATCCTGTGCAGTAAGGAGGAGCACGAAACAGGGAATTTGTCATAGCTGTGGATCTTGCCAGAGTGGAAGCAGACACAAGGGCCTCCATCTGGTGGGATGCGAGAAGCACCTTCCAGCCTGGGTAGTCACTGTGCTGGGGGCCCTCACGGTGCTCACTGCTGCCATCCTGGCCAAAGCCTGCTGGCACCTGCCTCCAGGAAGCTCTCCTGGGCTGGACCAGAAGTGAGGGGAGCCCAAAGCAGCTGGCCTTCATCCTCCCTAGGGTGGAAGTTGCAGGGACAGAGCTGGGCCCCACTCTTGGAAGGTCCCATCGGCCACCCAGCTTGCCTTGGCTGAGGGGCTGGGTTGCATGGTGGGAATCGGGGCTGCAGTGGAGATGCCCTGAAAGGGGCCAGGCCCAGCTTCCGATCACTGTGGGCTGGGGTTTGAGTCAGGTCCCTAGAAAGAAGCCTTTGGCCCTCACTGCATCCAGGGCTGCTAGCTGCTACAGCAGGTGACTCTGGGCAGTCAGGAGATACCAGGAAGTAAAGAAAGGGCGGTGGGCGGGGGGAGGGGGCAGTGTCGGGCGGCCTGAGTTCACATCTGGCCGGGGGTCTGATGGAGGCTTTTCCCTCTTGAAGTCTCCCCTAATATTTGGAGAGGGTCTCACCTCCCAGAGGTGTGGGGTAATGGGGGGTCAGTGCCCAGTATGCTGCCTGGCACACACTTAGCCCTCAATCAGGGTAGTCCATAGCCCTTTTCTGGTCAACCAGCTCAGAGGGCTGGAGAATCCAGGTCATTCCTACAGAGGTGGACCAGGCCTGCCAGCAGGCAAGGAGAAAAGCTTTGGTAAATCTCCCTCTTCCTGGGCACCCCCATCCTCAAGGCACAAATATGCACTTGCTTGCAAACACACACACACACACACACACACACACACACAAACTGGCTTTGCTCCCCAGGACCCAACCACCTGCTGGAAAACCAAAAGCTGTCTTTTCAAAATAATGATTAAGAATCAGCATTGACTATTCAAATCGAAACTCCCCAAACCCTTCTCTGGGGTACCCAGCCCCTCTGGAGCTTGTGGGTAAAAGCTCTTACCATAGTGGAAAAAGTAGTCTGCCGAAACGGAAATCTTCTTCAATTTAGCTGAGTCATTTTTCTTGTGGCTAAAGAAGTCCAGATCACCTCTGGCCCTTCCCCTGATACCCGTGGCCCAGCCAGCCTGGAGGACCCCGATCCACACCAACCCCCATGTCTGTCCCCAGCTCCTCCCAGGGTCCTATTGGCAGAGCCCTTGACAGTAAGATGCCCACGCCACCCACCCCCCGCCTCCTGTAGCTTTCTACAGCCACTTCCTGCTTCTAGGTGGAGGTCGGGTGCCCTGGGGAACCAGGAACCGGGGTTGCACCCCAGAGCGGACCATGGGCAGACCTATGGCCTAGGCAGCTCTCTGGGCGCCTTGTTCTGGGGGCCCACAGGCAAATTGTCTTGGACCAAAGTGGGGATCACTACAGTCAGGGATGGGGACTTTATCTCATCCCGGATCTGAGGAGCCTGAGTCCATGGGCTGAGGTGACTGGCTGGGGAGTAGCAGGTTCCTGCCTGGCTGGGATTCCCAGTTCAATGGATGCTGGTGTTGGTCAGTGTCCCTGCCTGGTTGCAGGCTGTATCCCCTCCCTTGGTGACTCTTAGGAAGCTTCCGGAGGCTTCTGGAGGCTTCTGGAAGCTGTCCTCTGGGAAAAGGGGGGGTGAGGCACGGGGGCTACCTAGGTGCAGCACGGAGGGCCTCAAGTGCACCAGGTTGTAGCAGCTGTGTAGCAGGGAGAGGAGGCCGGCTCCATGGGGGCTGTGTGCTCCAGGTGTGTCTATGCCGTGCGCCAGAAGCCCGGGAGCTCCTGGGAAGGCTCTCCATCTAAGCCCCGCGCTTCTGACCTGGGTGCTCTTTCTGGGTGGTTGGGGAGTCAGCAGGAAGCATGAGGCTTCCCTCAGCTGACATGGGTCATGTGCCGTCTACTGCTGTTTCCTGCCTGAGAAATGGGGATGCGGATACCCATGGTCCAGGATTGCTGGGAAAGTAAAGGAATGGCAGAGTTGGGGGCAGCTAGGAGGACAAGCCCCAGGATGGAGCAGGCAATCGACAATCCTGATGTATATGTGGGACTGGAGGACACTTATGTTTCCCTTGTGGGGTTCCAGGGGGAGTGAGACTCAGCGCTACCCTTCACCAACCCGGGGGAGGGGGGCAGTGCAGCAGCGTGGCCTGGGGGTATGTCCCAGCTGGGTGTCTGAGGTCACTCGGTGGAACTCCCCCCCAGCCTAGAGTGTCAGGATAGAGAGCCATGAGCGGACATTACCTGCATCTTGGAAGTTATGGAAAGGTACCCAGGCCTGGAGAGACTACAAGGCTGAGAGTGGGTGGCGGTACTATTGGGGCCCACCTGGGACCCCAAAACTGAGAATCAGGGGCATAGCAGCAGATACCAGGGAGGCCCACTTCCCTGGAGGGCCCCTCAGCCCATCTCAGTGCCCGGCGGACATCTGCTGGCCCAGCCCCAGAGGCTGTGTTGCCCAGAGTCATCTCACACCCACTTGGACTGGGTCTCCCTCAAGGTTCTGGCAGCCAGCGTTTGGGAAATTAGGTGAGGGGGGCCTGGGACTAGGGTGAGGAAGGGAACTATTTATGGCTAAAAGTCATTTTGAAATTTTCAACATATTTTTTATTTTTCAAAACAAAAGCTCTATACGTGGGGCTTGGGGGGGGCACTGAACCTAGCTTTGTGGGAAATGAGTCAGACAGCCATAAAATTCTGTTTTTCTGAGCCGAGGGGATTATTTTACATCTTGTGGCACAAAGACACTGAGAGAGCCCTCCTCCTGGTCCCTGGCGGGGCTCCCTGCTCACCAGCCTGGGCTGCCGCCGCTCCCTCCTTTCCCAGAGCTGGGGGCTGTCCGCCTCCCAGAAGAGGTGAGGGCTGTGGCTGCTTCGGAGGCCTTGCTGCTCACCCCCTAGACCTCTCCCTTCTTCCCCACTAACCTCGCCACCCATTCTTTTAGGCGGGCTGGAGTGCGGCTGGGAAGGGTGGTGGCGTCATGGTGGGTCCTGCCCTTGCCAGCCTCCATTCACTGTCTGAGAATCTGGGAAAGGTCCAGAAGTGCTCAGGGAGCCTCCCATCCCACATCCATAGGACTGTCGGGTGTGAGACCAGCCCTGGAGCAGCCGATGGAGTAGAAGGAGGGATTTAAGAGAGCATGAGTATGCCACTGGGGCTCAGTGGGAGGCTTTCCCTCCCCACCATCAAGCAGCAGCCCTGAGTACAGGTGATGAGGGGCACGAGGGGCAACCTGTTCCTTTGAAGCCTTCCCTGAGGCCAGAAGGGCAGGGGTCCTCTCCTAACCTCCCTTGTGGCCAGCAAGCCCCGCCCCCCCCAGGAGCCTCCCCGCCAGCTCTGGTTCCAGGGGAGGCAGAATCCCCAGCCCAAGTGTTGGAGGACTCAGAGGGCTAGGATCGTGGAGCTCCAGAGCCCCACGAGGGGCTTCCGAGGCCTCAGTTTACAGCTCTCCACCCCTTATCTCCTCCCAGGCAGGTGTTGGGCGGGAACAGCAAGGAGCGGTTCTGCCTAGAGTCCCTCTGAAGTCTCTTCCGTGTCCCCTGCAGCACCGTGTGCCCTGCAGCCCCGCCTCCTCGGGCTGGACTTACAGATCCCGTGGACAACCTGGGTCCCAGGGGAGTGGTGTTGCCCTCGGGAAGAGACTGCCGGCAGCCTGAGGCAGGGCACAAGTCAGGAACGAATGTGGGATCTGAATCACTTGGGCTTGCCGATTGCCGAAACCTACCACCTTCTTCCACGAGGATCGTGAACTTGCTTTTTTCCTTTGGAAGCAATGGTAAAGAAGGTTCACTCTGCACCAGTTCCATTTCTTCCCAGGGCCACCGGCTGGCACAGCAGACACAAGCTGCTCTCCCGCCTCATCCCCTCTCTTTCTAGCCACAGCACCCAGATTTTCCTTGGAGAACTTCCCCTCCCCTGCTCTCATTCCAGGCACTGTGGGTGGGGCTGACCATCTGCCAAATTATTTGTTGGGGGAAGGGGAGTGGTAAGGATGTGACTCAGGATTGGCCAGTTCCTCCTTCATCCTCCAGGGTACGGTGGCTGGTTCCATGGTGAGCCTATGGTCCCAACAGAACGCAAGTATAGGACTTCAGATGGAACCGTTCAGAGACTGGAGCTCGTTCTGGGTTGCTGGGTGTCAATCTGGAGGCCTTGAGCTACTGGGAACCTCCAGCAGGAGACTGAGCTGGCATGAAGGATGGCAGGGGTGACAGAGGACTCTTCTTCTTCTTCTTCTTTTTTTTTTTTTTTTAATTTTATTGATTTAACAGAGAGAGAGAGAGATCACAAGTAGGCAGAGAGGCAGGCAGAGAGAGAGGGGGAAGCAGACTCTCTGCTGAGCAGAGACCCCGATGCGGGGCTCTATCCCCTGAGACCATGACCTGAGCCGAAGGCAGAGGCTTAAGCCACTGAGCCACTCAGGTGCCCCAGGATTCTTGATGACATAGTCTGGCTGATGGATCCAGCCATGCCTGAAGCCATACCCTTTCATGGTTTGCCTTCCCGACTGCACTCAGTTTTATGCCTGAGTTCTATGTACAGAGGCAGGAGTTCCAGCGAGAAGTGCCAGCATCAGGGGCTCCTGTCTGCTCAGGCCATTCGAGCGGGGGTTCTATAAGTGTGGGTGACCAGTTACCTAGAGCTGAGGCCTAGCCTGGCAGAAGGACCCCGTCAGAGCAGCCAGCACACAGTTGGGTTCACTGACCACCGAAGCCTGGATGTGTGGATGAGACGGGGTCAGGGGAGACCTAGGCTGTATGTGGCTCCCTATGGACACTACCCTTGAGGATGATTTTGGGAGCAGACTTCCTGGGGAATAGTCTATGATGTTCTGACGATTAAATTTAGAAAAGGAACCAGCAAGACATTTTTTGCCTTTGTCTTTCTCTCTGTCTCATGGGCACCCTGACCTGCCGGGGGCCACTGAGAATGGCAGAGAATCAGTTAATTTTGTTGGGTGTTTGTTGGCATTTCGCACTGGAATGTAAGCAGAGGTTGTCTCAGTGTGGCTCACCGCTGTGTCCTGGAGTGAAGGAGACACCAGCACTCAGTCGGTATTTGCTGAATGAAGGAAAAGTCTGGTATTCTCACTCCCCAGGTTGGAATCCTCCAATGGCTTCGATTGCAGTTAAAATGAAACCTAGACGTCTTCATGTGCCCTTGAAGTAGGGTAACTGTGTCATTTATTAAGCCATCAGGGACTCTTTTTGAGGGTTAAAAGGGATGCTATCAATGGTAACCCTAAAACAGTGGGAGTAAACCAGGACCTCCTCAAGCAAACCAGGAGCTGGTCCCTGCCCCTCCCCCTCCCCAGCCCCTCCATCCTTCCCTTGGGACTTGGCTCTGTTTCCCTACCTGGAGAAGCTCTGAGAGTGCCAGGATCTTTCTCCACACCCCGGTCTCCACTGAACACTGCTTCCTTGGTGGGGGGGGGGCTTCCCTGACCACCAGGGTGACCTCAGCCATTGGGTCACGCTTCATTTTCCTCCCCCAGCTCGGCGCTGTGCCTGAGGCCTCAGCCTGGAGGCAGGCGTGGGGAGAGAGAGGGAATGAACCCACGGGCTTTGGGAACACGAATCTCTGGCATCTGTCAACCCCGGAGGAGATGCCTGTGTTCGCAGCTCCCATCTCCAAAGTGAAAGTGAAGGGAAGCGAACTTCCTCTCAGGAGGCGGGAAGCGAAAGGCAGAGGAGAGCAAGGGAATGGAGCTTGGCAGCCAAGTCTAGCTGGGGTCCTTCCCAGAACCACGTGCGGCACCGGTCACCCCAGAAACCAGACCCCCTTGACCTTAGTCCCTCGGATACTTCTCAGAATGCCTGGACCCCGACTCTGAAGGCGGATGCCGAGCAACACCCCAGCAGACACACACCCGGATTGTGTGGCCAGACAGAAGACACCGGCTATGTTTATAATTTTCCTAATCACCTCTGTCCTCTCTGATACTGGGGCTCTATAAAATCGTCACAGCCGTGTTTGTCATTTGGCTCCGGCTCGCTGTGCACACACGCGGGTGTTTGTTTACAGAACACAGACGGCAGCGGGCCTTCATGTGGGCTCTGACGCCACCCCCTTGGCTGCCACGAGGGACTGGCCCCCCTCCAGGGTTCTCCGACAGATTTGCCTCCTGGATTTTTTAAAACAACAAACAAACAAACAAACAAAAAAACAACAAAAAATCCCACCCACCCCCCCACAGCCTCCGAGTTTGGTGATCACTCAGGACCCTGACAGAAAACCAAACTCACCCCTGATGGTTCCAGTGAAGGGTGGTTAACAAAGGAACAGTTTGTGGGAGTGTGATGAGGGTTGAGGGAATCAAGAAGGGATGTTGAAGTCGCCAGAGACTAGCCACAGGAGCAACCGTCCCCACTATCGAGCTCGAGGGGCAAAGCAAGGCACGAGGGGTTTCAGAGCCTCGTGAGAATGTGTCCCATGGAGGGCAGAGGCCAGACTGCCCGATGGAGACTGTAGCCTTGGGGGTGTGCAGTTGGGGCACTAAAGCAAGCAGAGAGTAGAGAAGGAACACCCAACCTCTTTCTTCTCCTCCCTCTGGTCTGCTGGTACCTAACATTGGCCTAACCCAACAGGGCCCTAGAGACACAGGAGGCCCTCAATGTGGCCCACCCGAGTCAGACTCCCAGACTAGGGAGAGGGAGAGGGCAGAGACTAGATATGGTGTGAATCCGGGGACAAATGGAGACTAGTCAGCATGGTTGGGGGAGCCCTTCTGGAACAATTCTGTGGTCAGTCTTGGTAGTGAATCTTCTTATCCTGTAAACATCGCTTGAATCCATTCACCTCTGTGCCACTAAGCCCCCTCAATGGCCTCACAAATGTCCTGCTGCCCACTGGAGTCTGCCCACCACCCTTTCGCACACTGATCCTCATTAGCAGGCCCAACCCCAGTGTCCTCTCTGACTACTGTTGCTCCCGGGATGTTGACTGAAGTCTGAAACCCTGCTCGTGAGAGTCTGATAGTCTGACGCAGTTGACCTCCAGCTTCACCTCTTGGCCTCCACCCCCTGCCCTGCTCCATGCACTGTGACCACACTGGACATCCTTCCATACCTAGAATGTCCTGTCCCTTCCCACTTCTGAGATTCGTGTTTGCCGCTCCCTCTGCCTGGATTCTCTGGATTCGACACCCAGTGACTTTCAAATCCCTACAGGTCCTTCAGATCTCAGCTTAAAAGTCACGTTCCCAAGAACAACTTCCCTGAGTCCACAAAGTAGGCGAAGTCTCTTTCTCATCACCCGTGAACTTCCTTACTTCACAGTATGCGTCACAACTGGAATGAAATAATCAATTGAGTAACTGTCTGTTTATTGTCTGTCTCCCCAGAGAGTTTTGTGAGTGCCCCAAGAGCCCGCTTTGTCTGTCTGGTTTCCTTCTCTGCTTCAGCACAGTGCCTGGCACATAGTAGGTGCTCCAAAATACTGAATGACCGAAGGGAGAGCTTCCAGCTTCCAGTGATGGCAGGCCAGATTATTTGGGCCTACCTTGCACTGAAATCAGATAAAAAATGCTGCATACATTAAAAAAAAAAAAAATATATATATATATATATATATATATATATATATATATATATATATATTCATTCTAAGCACTGAAGGCTTGGCCATGTCAAAGGGAATAAGGGAATCTCCGGGTTAAAACAGAGTGGGAAAAGGAATTCAGACAGGTAGGCAAGAAGAAAAGCCACTTTTTTTCTTGAGGTGTTTTCTGATTTCAGTGAAACTGAGTTCTATTTTGACAGCCTCATGGAATAAAAGAGATAGATATCAAACCCCAGGGCACACACAGGTGGGGCATATAATAAGATACCATCCCACATAGATGTGGAACTCCAAAGGGCTACACCCTCAGGATAAGGGTGAACCAGAAGTAGACCAGCCCTCATATGATCTTGCAATCTGAATTCTCATCTGGATGGGCCAGGGAAACTCAAGCCTTAAGGTTGATTAAGGTGGTCCTGGACTAGAGTATTCCTCAGTGTTTGGCAGGAGCAAGTAAAAATTGCTCTCTGGTGGAAGGTGCTTTTGTCCTAAATCTCAAATTTTTCTTTCAAACATCTCCCCCAGCCAAAAAACAATGACCAGCACACAGTCAAAGATAATCAGACACACAAGAAAAATAAGACAGTATGCGTTGAAACTAGAAGAATCAACAGAAAACAGAAATAGACCCTTAAGACTTCAAATTATTGAATATAAAAGAACAATTCAAATAATGTTTAAAGAAATAAGACATGCTTAAAAATAACTGCAGAGGGATATCTGGGTGGCTCAGTGGGTTAAACCTCTGCCTTCAGCTCGGGTCATGATCTCAGGGTCCTGGGATCGAGCCCCACATTGGGCTCTCTGCTCAGTGGGGAGCCTGCTCCCCGCCCCCCGCCTGCCTGTCTGCCTACTTGTGATCTCTCTCTATATCAAATCAATAAAATCTTTAAAAAAAAGAAAAAGAAATAACTGCAGAGGATAGGAAACTATAAAAAGTGACGTTGCAGATCTGAAAAAAGAATCAAGTTGAATTTCTAGAAATAAAAGCTGCAATGACCAAAGTAAAAACCTCAATGGAAGGATTTAGTAGCACAGTTAGCATAGCTGAGAAGAGAATTAGGGAATTAGAGGAGTCAAAAGAAATGATCAAAAATGTGGAGACAAAAGGAGAGTAAGGAAGAGACGACATGGGATGAGGCGAGAGGGAGGGTCTAACATATGCTTAATGTTATTCCCAAAGGAGAAGAGAGAGAGGAAATGGAGTAGAGGCAGTGTTTTAAGCATTAATGGCAAGAATTTTCTGGAACCAATGAGTGAATACTTGAAGGGATGCATTGAACCATTTAATGGTCAGTTATGGTTTGGTGGTAGAACTCTATGTTTCAGACAACCCAGAGCTCAAAAGATACTCACGGGAGATTGTAGACCCAGTCTGTTCTTGGACACAAGACACAAGACACAAGACACAAGACACAAGACACAAGACACAAGACACAGGACACAAGAAAAGGGTGAGAAATCAGCTCCTGCCTCTCTGCCTCTGCAGCTTACCCCCAGCTGCATCTTCCTCTTCCTTCTTCCTCCCACAGGTCTTACTGCCCAGTCACTGAGACAAAGCAGAATGCCATTCCCCAGGGTTCCTCTACAGTCGAATGGGGGGGGGGTGCAGTGGCATGGCTGGGTGGGATGAAGGAGGCCTCTGTCCCTCCCTGATTCAGTACAAATGGAGAAATCCTCCTCCTAGATACTGTGCGTCTCTCTTCTCTAACCCCTGTCTCCCTGCTCTCCAGTCTGGGCTCTCAGGGATACTTGGGGGAGACTTACTGACCAGCTGGCAGATACTGTCCAGTCCTGGCTAGGGCAGGAGGATTTAAAGAGGAGGATGCTAGAATGTCTCTTTGCCACAGCTGAAGAAGGCTTGATGATGATGCCAGCCCCACCGGAAGGTCCTCTAACTTGGGCCAAGGAGCACTAATGTCCCTCATTGTCCAGCCCACTAGCACCACCTATGATCTGGATGGCAAACATCTAGAAGCTGGGCTCCAGAGTTAGGAGAGGAATCACCCAAGCCTGGGTCCTACAGGCTTCTGGCTCCCACCCCTGAGCTCTCTCGAGCAGAAGAGTGACCGGGCTGGCAGGCGGGTAGTTTGTTTCTGACTCATGCTCCCCTCTTGGCTTCCAGGAGGTCTGGTGCCCGTCCTCCTCAGTGTGACTCGTCCCGGGATCAGGTTCTTGTGGTTGCTCTGGAGGGACACCCATTCATCATCTTGCCTCTGGGAATCCCGGCACTCCTCCAAGACATGCTCAAACAGAGAGGCTGCTGAACCTACGCCTGGTCACCCAGCAGGTGTGTGGCGAGGACAGGACACACATGGTCTCACGCCCCCAGTGGGCGGGAATGCAGGCCAAGCCCTTGTGTAACTAGCATCGGGACCAGAGTTCTGTGAGCAGCCAGAGTGCAGGCTCACTGAGGCCACGGTCCCACCCTGGTCCTCTGGGATGCCCCAGATTCCCGCACCCCTGGCAGCAGGTGCCTCCAAACCGCTGTGCTTTAGGGGTACCAGCCACAAAGGCTTGTCTCGCGGGGAAAGCAGAGACCACCAACAGCAGCCATCTCCTAGCCCGTGATGCATGAAGATGGGGGGGTCATGTGGGCCCCCCCACCCCCAGATCCGGCTCTGCAAGGTCTCCGACATGCCATTCCAATTTCTGAACATCTCCAAGATATTCCAAATAATATGCAGTTGATTTTAATTCTTTTAAATTAAAAAAAACAAAACAAAACTGAAGTAAATTAAGTCGAGGAATGCTGGGTGGAGGCGGGGGAGGGGGAGGGTGTCGTGGACTAAAGCCAAAGAAGAGAGTCTTAGGAAAACATGAGCATTTCCCTCCCCTGGGTGGATTTGTGGGTGGAGAGGGTCAAACTCTTCCCACCGGTCCACATGGGTAGGAGCCCAGGTGCCGATTCCGCCCCTGCCCTGTCTCGTTGCCGGTCCTGAGAGATGGCTTCTCTCTGAGCCTGGGGCGCTGCCGGGGTGGTAGGGGACCCGGGCGCGATGCTACTCTCCTTTCTCGTTTGTCTCTGACACGCCCCACCGAAGAGCACTGCCCCACTCAATTACATAAACTGCGTATCACTCAAGATGCTCATCGCACTCCTGACACATTTCGGGCCGGGAGCCATTGTCCCCTCCTCCCTGGGGCTCAGGGGCCTGGCCCATGACTCATGGGCCTCCACCTCTCCCAGGTGAGACCACTCTGCAAATAGAGGTCCAGCGTTGGTGAACCTGGGCCTTGCTCTTGGGAGGACCCTTCTGCTCTCCTGGGCACCAATGTTCCTGTAGCCCAAGGCTCGGTATCAGCTCCGGGCTTGAAAGTACCCCGCACACCCCTGCACCTGTGCCTGGACGGTACCCCTCTCCCCTGGGAGTTGCCGGCAGCCCGTGCTGCCTTTTCTCCAGCAGCTGCCCTGCTCCCAGCCCGGCTAACCAGTGATTTCAGGGCTCCTGGCCTCTCTCCATACCTGCTGCCCTCCTTTGGTTCAGCAAGTGCCATCCAGCTGCTGACTGCGCCTGAGCAGGGGTGAGGGGGGCGGGGGCCTGAGAGCCACCTGCCTTCCTTGCCTGAGGAGTTTGCTCTTTAACTTGAGCTACTCTCATGTTGGCATTCCTGGCAGCGAGGGGAAAAGCAAGGCCACTTTCCAGAGCTCTGTGCTGCCGGTGGCCCCACCTCCCAGGAAGCTTGGCGGCCCACCTGCTTCTGCGGCCTCTCCTCACCTCTCCCGGATCCCAGTCAGGCCTCTCCCCACAGGGCAGAGGGCAGCCTCCCTCCTCACTTCCTGGGCTCGAGCTGGCTCCGCAAATGGGAACCAGCTGTTTGGCTAAGGGCTGAGAGGACCCAGTGGGGAACAGAGGGTGACAAAGGGCCAGAAGGTGTCTCCCCAAGACGCATGGCGTGTCCTTCTTCTCTCCTGCCACCGTCGAGAGGGAGTCAGGGCCACTGCACTCACTGAGGTCCCAGCTTTCCAAATAGAAAGGAGTTAATGGGAGGTCTGTAGGGTTGGCAGGGAGAGGGGGGCGGTGGTCTTTCAAGATTTGGGGAGACTGACGCCCCAGGGAGAATATTCTCATTGACCAGAAGTCATCACTGAGGAGTCTGCCCTTGGATCAAGAACCTTCTCCTGGGACACCCTTGCTGGCCCCAGGGCTCTCAGTGAAGGAGAGTCTGACCACCGTGCTCAGCCTTCAAGGTCATGGGCAGGAGGGCTCTGGACCTGGGAGAATCACATTAAGTGGCTTCTAAGCAAATAAAAGGCACCCCTGGAAAACAAAACAAAACAAAACAAAACAAATTGAGGCAACATTAAAATGACTTCAGGAGCTTGGTTACTCCGGGTACGAGGATTTTGTCCTAATTATTCTGACTGTCTCCTTCCATGGGACTTTTCAGGCACCGAGGTGTGTCTTCCCCGACCCAACCTGCCTCCTGCCAAGTGTCTTGCAAGTTTTGCCTGTTTACCTTTCACAACAATTGGATGACTGACGGGGTGCTAGTTTTGCATACATTTTGCCTAAAAGCAGACGGAAGCTTGGAGAAATCAACAGACGTGGTGAGGGCCACAGGGTCAGTCAGTAGCAGGCAAAGCCAGGACGGAGTTGTTGCCGGAGCTGCGCGGCCCTTCTCCCAGGACCCAACCTGACCATGGGATGGGAGAAAGAGGAAACTTCTGGTTATCACCTGGGAACAAGGGCTTTCCCCCAGACCCCAACTCTGTGTATCTGCCAGGCATGTACGATGGCAGGACATCTGGGCTCCATGCATCTCCCTGGAGAAGACTGTTGGCCTACTACATGCCAGGGTCCTGCAAGAGAGCGGCAGAGGTCTTCAGCCCACACTCAATTGCTAGTGGCCCCAGGCCAGTGGCACTTGCCACATGCTGAATTAGACAGACATTTAAGGATCACCGACACTGGTGTTTTCAAATTGTTCAGGGCTAAAGCCTTTGTCCTGTGGACTTCTGGATTAAGGCCAGTTAAACTGCTGCCAGGTAGGGCTTATTCCCTATAAATCAGTGGGAATGTGGTCACACGAATTTTAAATATCAGATTAAAATCAAATTAGTGGGAAAATTTGGAACAAATTGCCTTCAAGTACAGTGAATGAGTCTATTTTTAAAATGTTGCCGCACCAGGCAAAATAGTGAAGCAAACACATTTCCTAACAGCAAGTAGACACCGTGATGGGACTGATTTGTCATGCTTAGTCACTGTAATTGCTCTAGCAAAACGGAGGAATCAAATAAAACGTGTTTGCAAATTGTAAATCACTCCAGGAGGCTACTTCAGACGGGTCCGAACCTGACGTGGAAGGTCGCAGCACCTCTCTGGGGGCAGGTAGACACCTCTGACACCAGCTTGCTCTCTGGGCAGGGGTTATGCCCCACGTCCAGCCGACACCATTGCCCAGCGGACTGGAGGGCAGGGCCGTCATGTTTCAGGGCTGCCATGTTTCAGCCATGTTTCCTCACTGGCCGGGGTTCCTGGGGGGCAGCGAGAGAGTGCTCAGGTTGGCTTGGGAGGGAGGTAGGAAGGGGAGGACTCTGAGGCCTCCATGGCTGGGCAGGGTAAGGGACAAAGGCTGCTCGGGAGGAGAGGCTTTCTTTCTGGTGAGAGGTTGGTGGCTACTTGCCAAGGAGCAGAAGTATCATCAGATCTAGAAGGCCTGGGACAGGTTGTGATGGCTCCCTTGAGGCCCTGTCTGGGTCACTGGGTGACATGCCCTGGCCCTAGGCCACCATGTTAGGCCACTGGTGATCCTGTCCTCAGGCCGTGGTCCCTCAATATTGACTTTGCCAGTCATCCTGGAGTGGGGACAAGAGGAAGGACACAAAGAAACTTTTGAGAGTTTAATAGCAGAAAAGCGGTAATCCCAGGTGCCCGTATGTCTGAGGAGCTCTGCAAGCTTGGGGAATACTGCACCGCCCGTCCCCAGTCCTCTCCCCCTTCTGGAAAGCCCGCCTCCTCCTGTCCACCCTCCCTGTGGAGCTGACCATCTCTTGGGGCCTCGCTAGCTGCTGCTTCTGGTGCTAAGCTAATCACACAGAGATGCTGAGGCTTATCTAGAATCAGATAGTTACCTTTCTTAGACCTATCCTTGCTCCCATAATGGTGAACCCAGGTCCCCTGAGCCCCTCAAGTGGACCACAGGCCAAGCCAGTGGACCCTCGCGTGGAAAGGAGGGCATGAGGATGTTTCTTAAGCAAGGAGAGAGAGAGGAGCTGCAGAGAGATCCGTGCATTCAGACACATGTGTTGAAGGCCTGCCGTGGGCCAGACGCGGGCCAAATTTAGCAGGAAGCCAAGAAAGGCAGGATCCCAGGCAAGTTCATGTCAGGAATTCATGGTGACCTTGCAGAGAAGTTTCCAGGGAGGGTGAGGGAGAAGGTAGAGGGTGGGGACAGGGACGATGAAGGTCAGAAAGTGGCTCTCTGGGTACTTAAAAACCGCAAAGGATATATATTTTTTTATTTTTAAAGATTTTATTTATTCATTTGACAGGGAACACAAGTAGGCAGAGAGGCAGGCAGAGAGAGAGAGAAGCAGGCTCTGCACTGAGCAGAGAGCCCGATGCGGGGCTCGATCCCAGGACCCTGGGATCATGACCTGGGCCGAAGGCAGAGCCCTTAACCTGCTGAGCCACCCAGGTGCCCCCACAAAGGATATTTTATTTTATTTTTTTTTGTTAAAGATTTTATCTATTTATTTGTCAGAGAGCGAGTGAGAGCGAGCACAGGCAGACAGAGTGGAAGGCAGAGTCAGAGGGAGAAGCAGGCTCCCCGTGGAGCAAGGATCCCGATGTGGGACTCGATCCCAGGACGCTGGGATCATGACCTGAGCTGAAGGCAGCTGCTTAACCAACTGAGCCACCCAGGCGTCCCCCCCCCCCCCCACAGGATATTTTAAAACAACAACAATCACCACCACAACCACCATTTTCTATCCCAGCTTGATTGCTAGAAGAAAACGATATATCTTTCAGCTGGGCTCAGGTGGGCCCTCAGCCATGGTCTGGAGTATGGGGATAAGGAAGGGACTTAAGTAAAATAAAATTAAACAAAATAAAATAAAATAAAATAATAAATAAATGAAATGAAATGAAATGAAGTAAAATAAACAGGACTACTTCTATTCCCCAAAGGGGAAAAAGAAAAAAAAGGGTCCTACTTCTTGGCTCTGCCTAGAAAGGGCTTCTGAACAGCAGAAGATCCTTTTTCTGTGGTCTTTGTCCAGTCCCTAGGGCCCCCCAGGGCAGTCAGGCAGTGTGAACCCCGGTGCCCTGCTCCCCTAGCAATCGCGCCTCCTTCTGGGAACGCGGCTGGTCTTCTTGCCATAAGTGCCCACCCACTCTGCAATCAAAGAGGAATCTCTAGGGTTCAGGCCCCACGGGGTGCCCGACATCACCTTCTGCTGTTGTCCAGCATGGGGTGGACTTGGGCACAGCAAATGAAGAAAAAGGGGGAATCTTTGGAAGCTATTGTGTGAGAGTCCTGTTCCCAGTGGGTGGGGCCAGAAGGCTAGAAAAACAATAAATAAAAACAAAAGTGAAGGGAAGCAAAGCTCTTGGGTGCCAGAATGGGGCTGGCGGAGGCTGTGGCTGGCTGAGTAATGGGTTCCACATTTGTCTGGCTCTGTCTGCAGCCACCAGGATTCTGGACGCAGAGCGGGCCTTGCAGGGGGCTGGAGGGGAGAGCCCAGCTGCGGCCAGATCTAGGCATACCCCTGAGATGGCCCCATCCCCGGCCAGCCACAATGTGGCTGACGCGTCGCTGCGAACTCACGCTCCTGCATCTCAGCCTCCACGGGCCCAACCCCCCCCAGCCCCCGCCCGCAGCTCCTGGGTCCCTGCTGGCCTGCACAGATTGTTCGCGTTATTAATGCCGTTTTCCCAGAGATTCCATCTGGCTTTTTAATTGTTCTGGGATGGGGCTAGGATGCTTTGATAGTGAATTGGTATCTTTCCTATGTCCCTGCTTACGTCAAATGCTCCACGTACAGAGAGGGGCTGGGGGAGGGGAGATGTTTGGTGGGGGTGGGCGTCAAGAGAAGAGGGATTGTATAATCTTGCACGGAGACAAGAAAGATCTTTCAAAGGTGCTGGTGGTGTAGTTCTATTTAAGGAAGAGAAAGGCCTTCCCCCACCCGCCAGTCTAGGAACTAAACAGATGGGGCAGAGCCGCTGTCCAGGCAAGGACCCTACCCTGTGTCTGCAGAAAGGCTGTGGGTGCCTGGAAGGACAGGCCTCATGGATGGGCAAGGTCAGGGTTTCTGCTCTTCCTCCACCGGCTTCCCTTTCCTCCCACTGCCCCCTGTCCTCCCATGAAATCAACAGCTTCTGGAGGAGGCCTGGCAGGTTCCTGCCTGGGAAGGAGGGGGCGGGCGAGCTGGGAGGGGCAGACACTCCTCACCAGTCCCAGTGGCTCATCACAGGTGTCAGGGCCAAACCCCATGTTCACAAATTCCCAGGAGATCCAGGAGATAAGGCTGACATCCGTGACAGAGCTAAACCATCAGGAGGCATCTGGCAGCAAAGGAGCACCTCCCTCTCTCCCTTTTACCTTTGACTCTTCCCTGGAGCCTGGCTCCTCTGAACAGTGCTCTCAGGGGCCACCAGGCTCAGATGGCCCACCGAGGGGGTGAGGTCCCTGCTACCTCTCCCGAGAGAGTATGAGGCAGAGGCATCCGGGTATGCTGGACTGGGTCCATCACGACGTCTTGGATCAGACCGCTGCCTCCAGGAAGCCTTCCCTGATGGCATCTAGTCACACTTCGAGCTTCCCTTTATGGCACTTGTCACCCTTAAAACACATCTTGGGAGCACAAGACTGTGAGCTCCGGGGAGTAGGAATCAAGTGTCTGCTTATCTCCAGCTGAGTGACCCATCCTTAGCACAGGCTCTGGCACACAGTAGGCATCCAATAAATACTTGGGGTGTGCTCAGTGCCAGGCTCTTGGAGGGGTTCTTCACAAAGGCTGCAATCGGGAGGGGAACCATGGGGGCCCTGCAGGAAGCAGTGGGTGGCTAGGAGCAGCTCTTCCCCGGAGGGCCCCTCTGGCCAGGCACAGAGGCTGGCAGGTTCACCCCACACTGCCCCCTCCCCTCCGCCTGCTGCTCTGTCCCCGGGGGGTGCCCTGCTGGCCTCATTCCTTCCCTGGGGTTGGCTTTAGTGAGATCTGTCTTGTCCCCAACAAAGTTTGCCCTGGATCTCAGGGTCTGCAGTAGGAGGGCTGCCTCTTAATAGGCTGACAGCTTTGAAAGAGGAAACCCCAGGAGAAGAGGCAGTCGGGGGGGAGGCGGAGGGCAGGCCGAAGGGGTGGCCCTCCCCTGCTCATCCTGGATCCATTCTGGAGGCCAAGGGGGAGGCTGAGGTTTGGCCCCCTCAAACAAGAAAAACTGGAATTAGCACTGAACTCGGAGAGGGTTTGCTGGGGCCTAGCAAGCCGGGGCCTGCCCTAGGCCTTAGGCAGGCGGTGGGGCTCTGCCTCCTTGGTTCCCAGGGCGGTGGGGCAGGCAGCCGCCTCCACACTGGGCTCGTGGCCTTTCCTCTGCCAAGAGCAGCCATAGGCGAGGAGGCGGCAAGACACAAGACAGAGAGGGCGGGGGCCGGGGCGGGAAGGGGGCAAGGCACCCCTGTTAACCACACGGGGCAGGTAAACTTAAAGCTGTCGGAATTGAAAAGGAGTGTGTAATTTCTTGAAACTGTCCCAGCCCACGGTGGCATACACCGTAAGCTGCTCCAGTGAGTCCTCTGGGGGTGAAAATAGAAGGTGAAGAGTGTCCGCCTTTTACCCTCAGTGACAGTAAACTCTGAAAGGCCAGCCGGCCCCCTGTGCTACTTCTTGCCAGGCCTTGTTCTATCAGGCGTGAGCATGGGCCCCTCTGGTTGGCTATCACTGCTGCCAAGGGGGCACCGGGGGCGCTTGTCCTCACAGGGCAGTCGTCTGAGTGGGGGACTTGGTCCAGGGTGGGCACAGTGGGGAGGTTGGTGCTGGAGGTGGCTCCTTGCCGGGTGGTCTGGGTGAAGGACTTCCTGGGGTTGGCTGGAGAAGGAATGGAAAGTGGGGCAGAGGGGTGCTTGGCTGTCAGGCTGCCCTTCAGGGCCCTGCTGGGGTAGGCTACAGCCACACAGCCCAGAGCAAGTGGGGAGGGCTCGGGGGAGGGGGGCGCCCGCTTGAAGCCTCTCCCTGCCCTCCCAGGGTCCTGCCGGTGGGCATGGCAGGGAAGGTATGAGCAAGGCTGCTACAGAGGCTGGAGCTGTGAATGATCTAGAAGCAAACGTGGCCGAAGGGCCCCTGGAGCCTGGAGCCACTGGACCAGGCCTGTTCAAGTCCCAGAGAGCCTGTGGCCACGTCAGGCAGGAGGATCCTTCTCTGAGCCCCCCTGCTCCTCCCAGGGGCCCAGGGGAGGCCACACGAAGGCCCTGTGAAACCCCCTCAAACGTGCCCCCCCACCCCCTGGGAGACTCTCTCTTCCGGCTTTGGGCTTTCTCAGCTTGGAGCCTGCCCTCCTTCTGCCATTTAGTTGCCTTGGTTGGGCAAAGTCACCCCCGTAATGTACAGAGGGGCTCAGGATGGGAGAGTCAATGAAAGTCAGGAGCTCAGCCAGGGGATATGCTGTGATTACTTACAAATGTGACCTGGCCCACAGAAAACCTTGGAAGTAGCTTTTCTGGTTTTAAAAAGACACCAAAATTTACTTTGATATATTTATATTATAGATATAATACATAAAACATCTAGCATGAAACTCTACGTTCTCCCCCAAAGAAGAGAACCAAGCTGTCCTTCCCTGCTCCCGGCCCCGGCGATCTGGCTGCAGGCCGCCTCCCTTCCAGACCAGGAGCCAGGGCCTCTGGGGGGACGGGCCTGTGGGCGGCCCAGGCCAGAGGGCACAGAGGCCCACAGGTCCCCTCCCCCCAGGGAAAGAGGAAGCCCACCTCACCTCTTTGGTTCTCCTGGGGGGGCAAAAGCAATCCCCAAAAACCAAAAGGAAAGAGAGCCGAAGACCTCCCCTTGCAGCAGCTGTTGACAAAGAGTCTCATTTTGGCAAGTATCTGAGCAAAACCAAAACAAAACAAAAACCAAATAAAATGGTGGTTTAGCATAGACGTGCGCATTGACATTGCACAAGGCACCGCTGGGACCCAGAGAGGCCAGATACAAGTGTTGATATCGGCTGATAAAGCAAAATATTTGGAAAGCTTCTCATAACTTCGGTCCCTCTGGGATGGACAGACTGTGCTCTGCGTTTGTATGGTAATGCTGGCAACACACAGGACAAGGCGGTGTGTCCCAGGGTCCCTTCACCCCAGCCCCCACCCCCACCCCGGACCAGAGCCCTAGGTTTCCCTGCGCCACCAGGACGCCACTCCCATGAACACATGTCCGGAGAGGTAACCCATGTCCTAGCTTTCTGGTCTGACTGGGGGCAGGGGGCTCCCACGGGTCACCCAGTGACCCCCATCTAAGTGAGTTCTGCCCAGGGAAGCCCAGCCTGTTGCAGGCTGGGAGATTAGAGGCAAGGAACTAGGCACCCTCCACCTTCGTGCAGAACTAGGGAAACAGCCTTCCCAAGTCCCTGTATCTCCTCCCTTCCAAGGACAGGCGCTGGAGGAGCGGCTAGGGCCGGCTTGTCAGGATCTCTGCTCCCTGGACTTTCCCTCCTGCCCTGGGCCTGCACTCTGCCTTCTCTCCTGGGGCCCTGCAGCCTCACGATTGAGGCAGGAACCCTCCAAATAAAATGACAAGGCACATATTTGCTCCCCCTACTCGGTAGGAATCGGAGCGGTGAGTTTGCGTTTCAAAGGCACAAGGTTATTCCTTAATACTAGAGTTGCCGGGGCTTCCGGCTCAGCTCCACGGCACTTCTCCCCTCCTGCAGGGAGAAACCACCGCCTGACCCCTCGTCTTAGACGCACCGAATCTGGCGCAGAGGAAGGCAAGGGGCGCGCGCTGCAAGCCAGGCTTTCTGGCGGCACCGGAATCTCCTAGTCCCGGCTCGCGCCGCGGGGGCAGTCTTGAGATCCGGAGACCCGAAACCACTCCCTGGGTCACAGCCAGCGGCCGGCCCAGGGCGGTCCCGCCGCCCCGCGCCTCACGCGCAGTTGCCCATGGCCTTGACCAGGGAGCTCTCGGGCAGCTGGCGGAAGATACCCCGCAGCGTGTCCAGTTCGCGGCTCAGTTGTTCCACCCGCTTGCGCAGGCGGTCATTGTCACTGGTCAGCTCCAGCACCTTCTGCTGTGTCTCCACGTTGCGCTGCTTGGCCTTGTCCCGGCTCTTGCGCACGGCGATGTTGTTGCGCTCGCGCCGCACCCGGTATTCGTTGCTGTTCTTGTCCACCGACTTCTTGACTTTGCCCGCGCTGCCGCCGCCACCCGCGCGGAGGTCGGGGTGCGTCGCGGCCAGCCCCTTGAGCGCGCCGCCCGGGCCTGGCAAGCCAGCGGGGCCGAGAGCCGGCGCCGGGTGAGGGCTGGGCACGGGCGTGGGCGGCGGCGTGGGGTGGCCGGGCTGCAGGTGCATGGTGGTCTGGCCGCAGTGCGCGATTTGGAACTGCAGGTGCGGGGCGGCCAGGTGCGCGGACGGCGGGTGCGGGTGCGGAGGTGGCGGCGGCGGCGGCGGCTGGTAGGGGAAGAGGCCGGCCAGCGCCAGCTGCTTCGCCTCGTCCTCCTCGCGCGGCTCCTGCTTGATCACCAGTGGCCGCAGCGCCGGCGCCCCGACGCGCTCGTACAGGGGCTCCAGCCTGCCGTCCAGGTAGCCGGCCGCCGCGCAGCCGTAGCCAGGAGGGGGGCCGTGCGCCCCTCCGGGCATCACGGAGCCGCCGGGGCCCCCGGGGGCGCCCGTGTAATCAAAGTCGCCGCCGGCGGCTCCTGCGGGGGCCGCGGCCGCCTTGGCCTTCTCCTGCTGCCGGCTGTGCTGGAACAGGTCGGCCAGGAACTCGTCGTTGAAAGCGGCCGGGTCGATGTAGGCGCTGATGTCGATGGACGTCTCGTGTTCGCAGATGCCGCCCAGCGGCTCCGGGGCGGCAGGTGGGGCGGGGGGTTGCGCGGAGCCCGCGCCCCGGGGAAAGCCAAAGGCGGCGCTGCTGGGCGCGTGCGGGGGACTCTGGAGGTGGCTGCTCATCGGGGGCCGCGGCTCCGCCTCGTAGAAGTCGGCCGACTCCATGGGGGAGCTACAGTCCTCCCGGCATGGCGAGCCTCGGCGGCCTCCAGCCTGCGCGGGGCGCCAATGCTGCCACCGCCCACCCGGAGCCCCGACTCCCTCGCGCCCGCGCAGCTCCCGGTCGCGAATGGCCAGGCCCGCGCGGGCCCCGCATTTATACCGGGGGCGTTGCCCTTTAGAGTCCGACGGCGGAGCGGCGCCTTCTGGGTCTTAGCGCCTGCCTCTCGAGGGGGTGGTGAGTGGGGCCCGAGCGCAGCTTGGGCCCAGAGAGGCCCCGCCGCAACGCCCACTAACCCCTTGCCCAGCTAGCCGGACCCGGACGCGCGTGCGATGCCCCACCCTGGGCCGAGCCGTCGCCCCCGCACACACGTGGTCGGTGACTGGGCCCCCTCCTCTAGCTTCCCCGAGGCACCCACTTCCAGCCAACGGTCGGGGAGTCCAGGAGCACCCAGACGCTGCGCGGGGCGGGGCGGGGCTGGGGGGGGGCGTGATGGGGGGGTAGGTGGAGGGCCAGTCTTGGTCTCTGAGCTACGGAGGCGCTTGAACTAGTCGGGTTCGGAACCTGCATCTCTGCTAGGCGGCGGCGTGGAGAAGGGGCCGGAGCCGGGGGTGGGAGGCAGGGAACAGTTTGGGACGTGTGGCCCAGCGCAAACAGCGGCACGGGGAGGCCGAGGGAAGCGTCCCGGAGCGCGGGTGATTTTGCTTCTTTATCTCTGATCTCCAGGGGACCCCACGGATTCCTCGCAGAAGTACCTCTCTCCCGCTCCGCCTCTCCCAGCCTTCTGGGGTCCCACGGGCTGTGCACTGCTGGGCGCTAGGACCCCGCGGGGAGCGGAGGGAATTGGGAGGCGGCTGCGGCCGAGGAGACTGGAGAACCCGGCCGGTTCATCCGCTTGGGCTGGAAAACTTTTTCTTTTTAATTACTTCTCCTAGCCGGGGCGCTAGGGTTGCTAGGCGCGCGGGACTGGCGCTGCCACCCGCCCCTGGGCCGCCAGTTTCTTCCTGGCGGGACGGGCCGAGCTGGATTCCAGGGCTGGAGTACCGGGGTGAGGTGGGGCGCCTAGAGGGAGGGGGAGAAATTGACTTGGGACATTGATCCCAAAGCCGGGGTTGGCGGTCAACGGGATCGGGATCCACTGTCCACCCCCCTTCTGGTGGGAGCGGGGTGCGGAGGGAACCGGGGCCTCGGGAATCTCGGCCTCCCAGAATCCGAGCACCTACTGGGAGACCCTGCCGTTGCTTCGCGGGGTGCTTGGTTCCTGCGATCTTGAGGAACAAGGTGGCCAGGCCCGGGTGCCCCTTGGCCGCCGCCTCCGCATTCACTGCTGCTGGGGGAATGGGTTTAAGGCAGAGTGTCTCCCCAGCCACGTGGCGCCTCGCGGTTCTATCCTGGGATCGCGGGCGGGGGCGGGGGGCGCCGCCGGGCTCCCTTGGGGCCTCCGGGGCCGGCAGGTCGCCCCGCCTCTACCCCTCCCACCGCCCCTTAGGACTTTGTGAACTGGAGCCCGACACCGCCTGGGTGCTGGTTGGAGGTGTGCCTGTTTGAGAAAAGCCGGGCTGAGCAGGTCAAGACCCCCTCCCTGCCCGCGGCCTTCCTAAGCCTGGCAAGACGCCGGAGCCCGCCCAGGAGCCCTCGAGGAGGGGCCCCGCAAAAGCACAGCCGGCCCCGGGACGCCAGGCTTCCACTGTGGTCACTGTAAAGAAGTAGCCTCGTCTGGGGAACACATACTGTGCTTTAATCAAGTTCCTATTCAACATATTCCCAATGATTAATGGCCCAACTGCTTCATTTTTTTTTTTATTTTTTATTTTTTGGTCCAGAGCTCATACGCAGCGTATTTTAAGCTTTTGGCCTGGGAGTAAAAGTAAATATATTAAATAAATAACCTCTGTGCGCCCGGATCTGATCTCTGGGCCAGAGGCAGGACCCACTTCTACAACCATGCCCTTGTGGGGACCTGGAGAGAAACCCAAAAACGCTCAGTGGAATTTTCTTTTTTTTTTTCCTGCAATCAAAAACATGACCCGTCACAAGGTAGTAGGAAAGCACAGACTCTGGAAGGTGTCCTGTGCCTCAAATGCACACCTGGTCTGCCTCCTAGGGCTGCTGTCGCCAGGATCAGCAGCAGGAATGTCCCCTTTTAGGACAGGAGGACACTGCAGACGCTCTCTGCACTGGGGAGGAATAAGGGCTCTATAATAAGGGAATGTGGTGTGTGTGGGGGGCAGGGGTACCAAGTGGGGCCCACTCCCAGCACCCCCGGTCCTCCCACAGTGGAACCAGAATTCTCCCCATGCCAGCTTAGTGCCCAGAGAAGACTGAGAGGCGGCCTTGCCCTCTCAGAGTTCTAGGCGCAGCTGGGGAGATAGGTCAGCACACAAAGTCTGCTATGAGACAGTGGCCTTCCCACAAAGAAGGTGACCCCAAAAGAGCAGGGGATGGGACGGGGCAGGAGACTTGGTCCTTTGGTTTGGGAGACATAAATGGGGATGAGGGGCTGGGGGTGCTCTAAGAAAGGGACACCCTCCCCTGATGAATATGGGTCTCTGCAGGGAGGCAGCAACTACCTTTGTCTGGGGAGTTACCCTGGGCTAAACTGTGCCCCGCCCCCCACAAATTCGTAGGATAAAACCCTAACCCCCAGTATGACTGTATTCTGTGATGCGGTTTTTAGGATATCAAAAGGTTGGGGTCCTAATCTGATAGGAGTCATGGCCCTATAAGAAGAGGAAAAGAAGGAGATATTTTTCTCTCTCTTTTCCCCTCACCCCCCCCCCCCCCCCGCCTCTCTTCCTCCCTCTGCCATGTGAGCGCAGAGAAAAGGCAGAATGTGCAAGCCAGGAACAGAGCTCCCACCAGAACCTGACCATGCCAGCACCCTGATCTCAGACTTCCAGCTTCCAGAACTGTGAGAAAAATCAATGTCTGTTGTTAACCCCCCCCCCCCCCCCGTCTGTGGTATTTGGGGATGGCAGCCCGAGCTAAGACAGGTGGTTGGAGAGGGCTTCATGCAGAAGTAGACCTTTGAGCTGCACCTTGAAGGATGAGCAGGGATTTGCTGGAAGGATGGGCAGACAGAATGGCAGGTGCAAAGGTGGAGAGGCTGCGAGTGCATGGCATGCTCTGGTGACAAAGGACAAGATGTGTGCCAGGCTGGAGTGCAGGGATTGCTGGGGAGGGGCCTAGATAAGGCTGGATCCACAGACAGCGCTGGGTTCACGGCCAAGGCCACTTCTGGTAAGGACAGAGCCTATCTCAAAAGCATTTGCTGTTCAGCTCTTAGCAGGTGAGCACTGTGATCCAGTTTGGACTCCTGAAAGGAGACTGTGGTAGGAGCTAGAGACCAGAGGGTGGACCACAGGAAAGAACAATGGAGATCTGAGGTCCCGAGGCCCTGGGGGGTGGTGGTGGAGGAAAGGATGGATTTGAATGTCAGGACTTAGAGTCTGGGTAGGAGCTGAAAGCCTGGTTTATGTGGCGGGGGGGTGGGGGGGGTGATGGGGGTGGATAGAGTCGCTGCTCCAAAAACCCCTCAGGGACACCTACCTGTCTGCTTTGTGGCTCTGGAGAAGAGGACAGTCGCCCAGGAATGGCCTTCAGGATCTACCGGGCCGTATTCTAGTTTTCCCTGTTGCAAGAGAACATGTGGGGACAGGAGAAAGCCAGTCGTGGTCTCTGGGTGGATCTGTGGGGCTGAGCTGTGGGAGCGTCCAGGAGCCTGGAGCAGGAGTCTTGGAGCTCTCCGAGCCCTGACAAGACCTGGCTACAGCTCCTGGGTGAGACCCTGGGGTGGGTGGAGTCGCTTTCCACAGGAGGTGCCCATGGCAGGCGGGGATTTGGGGCCTCATAGGACATGTGTGCAGTCAGAGCTTGGCTGGAATCACTCAGGCGGGAGACGGTGGCATGGCTCGTGCGGAATGGAGACAGAACCAGTAATAAGAGCTGCATGGAAATCTCCGACCACCTTTACTACTCTTTTTTGTCGTAATTGATGACACTGGGCAGTTCCTAAGGAGAGACCCGAAGGAGAACTCTCCAGTGTGCTTTGGCCTGGATGCGATCAGCGGGGAGGCCGGGTGGGGGGGGTTGCGGGGACAGGGACCCAGCCCCAATCAGAATGTCACGGGCTCACACCGTCTGGCTTCTGCCCCCACAGGGGCCAGAGGAGAGAAGAGGCTCTGTCCCTGGCTGTGCTTTGTACAAGAGAGAAAATCAGCAACAGAGGTGAAAATGCATTTCATAGGTGTGAACTGTGCTCCAGTGAGCGCAGAAGAGGAGCTGGGGGGACAGAAGGTCGGGTGTGGTGAGGACAGCCCTCCCCTCCACATATTGTGGTGCTGAGTGATGGGTGCTCTGGGATGGAGCCCGAGTCCAGGGTCATTCACAATGCTGACCATTCCGAGAAGACAAATAGAGCCCTGGGAAGTTTTGGGTTGACTCTGAGCCAAGGTTCCTAATGTAACGCACACAAAAGAATTCATATGTAAGTGTGAAATTTAATCACATTCTGAAGAGTGAGACTGGAACCCAACCCTTCTGATTCTTTTATCAACAGCTTAATGGATATAAGATCGGTCACTGGAAGCAGGACTAATTAAGATAATTATGAGGCCTAACGAAGATAAGACAGAAGACAAGAACTACACTTTCCAGGACAATTTGTGCTCTGACTAGAGGCCATGAGTATCTCATACAATATGTCTAACAGCGATTCAGTAAAATATCCCCAAAGATCCTCCTAAAACGTAGACACGCAAAACACAGCGCAATTTACTCTATGGATACTTTATGGACAAGTGCACTGGTGAATGAGTTTTACACTTACTCGTTTTATGTTTTAGATATTGGCAGGTATAGTGTATGACCTCAAGGGACAGTCAAGCAAGAGTCTAGTGTTTCTTACCAACAGTCTCTGGGCACTTGGAGAAACCATTTTTATCCCTTATTAAATTATATATACCCCATCCCAGCAGGAGGCCTGGTGATATGCGGGATCCTTCAGACCTGTTACAATCCCTCCCACACCACTTCCTTGCTGGGTGACCTTGGGCAAGTTGAATATCTCTGAGCCTCTCTCTTACTTTTGTGCACGCATGCATTTCTGGCTTGTTCTAGGGCAAAGCACACAGAAGTCACACGAGGCATAACTGACTGCATCAGCAGGAGCTAGAAATTATGGAGCTGTTAGAAAATGTAACTAGATTATACATATACCATGTGAAATTGTAACCAAGAGGATTCTGATCTGTAGAAGACCTATGCTGTCAGGTTCATGAGAACCAGCTGGCTTCCAGTTTTCTCTTAATTTTCTTTGACTGTGATGTGTGTATGTTTTTTCCCCTCCTTGTTTGTTTATCGCATCTGCTTGCAACTGCTAGCAGATAAACAGTAGCAGGCACCAAAAATTTCAGAAAGAGAAAACTGAGCTGAAATTTAAAATTCAGGGACGCCTGGGTGGCTCAGTGGGTTAAGTGGCTGCCTTCAGCTCAGATCATGATCCCAGGGTCCTGGGATGGAGTCCCACATCGGACGCCCTGCTCAGCAAGGACCCTGCTTCTCCCTCTGCCTGCAGTTTGCTTGTGCCCTCCCTCTGCTTGTGCCCTCTCTCTCTCTGACAAATAATAAGTAAAATCTTAAAAAAAGATTTAAAATTCAAAGAATTCTATCCATTGCCTTAATGTTGTTTATTTAGCAAATTAGGGGGAAAGTCTTGTATTCTATTTTGTTAGAAAACGCCCTTGGTAGATGATGGACCCCAGAGCTCCCCACCCACATTCAGAGAACACTCCAGAAAGCAAACAGTGGGTGAGGTGGGCAGGCCCACTCCACATTTTTGTGGGATCCGGGACAAGAAATCGAATGGTAGCCCACATACCATCTGTTTAAACACTAAAACTTATCAGTCAGATGAACAAATTCTTAGATCCAATATGTTCTACCTTTCTGCCTTCACAAATACATCTCTGTCATGTCCCAGAAGGCCGGGTTTACATTTAGAATTTGAATCTCCGGGGGGGCGCCTGGGTGGCTCAGTGGGTTAAAGTCTCTGCCTTCAGCCCAGATCATGATCCCAGGGTTCTGGGATCTGAGCAGCAGGCTCTCTGCTCAGCAGGGAGCCTGCTTCCTCCTCTCTCTCTGCCTGCCTCTCTGCCTACTTGTGATCTCTGTCTGTCAAATAAATTAAAAAAGAAAAAAAAAGTATATTACAGAATTTGAATCTCCGGGACATGGTGGTGCCAGGAGAGCCAACAATCCCCCTCTCTTCCCACCCCTTGTGCTATCCCCCACTGGAAGGGTCCTTTGTTGGGCGGAAGTAGATTCCCAGCACAAGGCTTCAACCCGCATCCCCAGTTGGCCCCTTGTCTCTGCCTCCCTCCATTATCCCAGCTCCCACCTCTACACTGGTCCCTCAGTGGTAGCCCGTAACTGGTCTCTCTGCTGCCCTGCCTGCCTCCTTGACCTCCGGCTCTCCCACCTCCCCCAGAGCAGCCCAAGTGCCCCATTAGACAGGCACTTGGTTTGTGGCACTCACCTCGGCCAACCCCTGTGCCCTCCCACCACATGCGGGAGAAGACAGCACTGAATGTCTCAACCTAGCCCCGAGCTCCTGCAGAAATTGGCTCTCTCCTCCTCTCCTTATGCTCCAGACTCCTCCTGGCTCCCCACTACCCTGTTTGCCAAGCTGAGCATCTCCCAGCCTCTGGGCAGTGCACTTTGCTCCCTGACGTTGGAGCCACTCCTTTCCCGTCATCCGTGTCTCACCTTCTCCAAGAGATTCCTCTGAGGTACAAGTGGCACATGAGCCAACCCTCCCCCGTCCCTCCCGTCCCTCCTGAGGCCACTGTGTGTTCTCGTTTCCTCCTCTGACTCTCTGGAAAATGGTCTTGTTTACTTATTTTACTTGTGCCCCGTCGGCTCCCCTCCCCCCTCACTAGAATGCCTGCTCCACAAAGACAGGACCTTGTCTGTCCTGTTCTGCCTATTTCCAGAGCTAGAACAGGCCTTGGCATATGGGAGAGCCTCAAATATTTGTCCAATGAACACAGAATGGATTCTATTCAAGAAAACTGCTACCCGGCCACCCCTCCCAGAACTCTGTTCCTTCCCAAGACTAGGAGGGCAGCAGGGGTCCCCGAAAGATGCTTGGAAAGACCTGACCACCTAAGTCAGGGCTCCCCTCAGGGCAGACCCATATAGAACATCTTGAAGGCTTGCCAGGCAAGACTGTCAGGGCCTGGAGAGTCTGCACAGGGCGTCTGCGCTAACTCGAAAGAAGCCCCTCAGGCAGATGTGGCCCCCAGGGGCTTGGCCAAGCAGAAAGTACCTTTGCCAGGAGGGAAAAGGGCCCCTTTCTCTGGAGAGATGCAGCCCAACCAGGACACAAGGCTCGGTGCGTGGGGGCCTCCTGGACTGGGCTCCTTTGTGCAGTACAAATGCTCAGCCCTCCATCACCCCTGCGCCTTGGCTCCTGAGCACCCTCTGTCTGCAGGTCACTGTGGGGAGGGCGCCCCAGGAGAGCAAGGCATCATCCTTGGGGCATGAGCAGACATCAGGTCTACCTGGGAGATCGGACCTTCATCCCTGCGGGCTCACATGGAAGGCAGCGGCGACTTCAGATCCGACAGAACCCCACAGCCCAGGAGATGGGGTACCCTTCCCCCCGCTCTCCCACGCACCTACATCTTTGACTCCATTTCTTCTGCCTGCTGATTCCAAGAATCAGCCTCAAGGTGCATCTTTTTTTTTTTTTTTGAAAAATTTATTTATTTATTTGACAGAGAGAGAGATCACAAGTAGTCAGAGAGGCAGGCAGAGAGAGAGGGGGAAGCAGGCTCCCCACTGAGCAGAGAGCCCCAGGCGGGGCTCCATCCCATGGGACCATGACCTGAGCAGAAGGCAGAGGCTTTAACCCACTGAGCCACCCAGGCACCCCTAGGCGCATCTTTAAACACAAACAAACAGGCAAACCCTTAAACAAGGTGAGAAATGAAATCTTTTGAAAATCAAAGAAAAAGATTTTAGGGGCCGGCTCATGAAGGCTTCAACTTTAGTCCTCTTTCCTCTGTTTCCCCCCAAGTCTGAGCCTCTCTGCACTGTGGGTAAAACAGACACTGAATTAACAGGAGAAGCGAGCTGCACACGGTGGGGCTACCCAGGCTCTCCAAAAAACCCCTCCGGTGTAGCCCACTAGATGATTTCCCCAAGAAAGCCGAGATCAGCTCCGGGCTGCGGTAAGGTACTGTCAGCTTCTGGAGTTAAAAAAAGGAGTTGCAGAGGTTACATTTCTTGGCACCCAGGATTAATCCTTACCTGAAAAAAAAAAAAAAAAAAAAAGCAAGGTTGGGAATAGTATGCCGCCTCTACTTCTCTGGGGAAAAAAATTATTTAAATATCTATCTACAGTCCGTGTACAGAAAGAAGTCAGGAGAGAGACACACGGAGCTGTTAACAGTGGTTCCTCCTTTGTAGGACGGGAGAGAACTTGTTCTTTTTGTTTATACACTTGTGTATATGGGACTTTTTAAACAGAGGAGTATGTATTTATTACTTTTATAGTTTTATAAACTATAAAAATATTTTAAGTCGCCCTAATTTTACAGTTTTATAATTTTTATAGTTTTATAAACTATAAAAGGTTTTAAAGTCACCTTAATTTACTCTACAAATATATAATGCCATAATGGATTGCAGAGTTTTGTAAATAACTTCAAAATGCTTTTTAATGGCCCTATTTTCCAAATTGAGAAATCCAGACATGTGCTCTAAGCATAAATTGTGGTGTGATCTGTGAATTTATTCATACGGAGAACCATACCTAGTCGCAGACCCTGAATCACGTTTAGTTCTGTGTTTCACAAGTCAGCCTTATCTTAAATGAGAAAAGCGCATGTATTTGTATATAAACTTCTATAAATCCATGTGACAAAGAATCGCAGTCCAAAAGAAAATGGGCATATACGGAGAGTTTATCATAAAAAAAAAACAAACAAACCAGTAAGTGCAAATGCATCTTAAAACGTGTTTAAAAATACAAATTCTCTGAATAAAAGATACACACATTAAAGCTACACCAGTCAGTTGGGGAAAACACTGGATAATATGAAAAGAGAGAAAAACATTGGATAGTATGCTGTTCAGCTACATGGAGCAAACAGGTAGAATTATTGATCCAAACTCTTTGGAGGACAACTTAAAAACGCCTGTCTAATTTGAAAGTGACATTTCCTTTCACTTAACAATTCCACTTACAGAAATTTAATCCCATAAACTCTCATATGTACATGTATGTTACATACACAGATACTGACCAAAACACTGTTTATAATTGCAAAAGGTTGGAAACGATAGAATGTCTGTCCATTAGCAGGAGACTGGTTGGGGTGCCTGCGTGGCTCAGTCCGTTAAGCGTCTGACTCTTGATTTCAGCCTGGGTCATGATCTCAGTGTCCTGGGATCCAGGCCCACCACGGGCCCCGAGCTCAGTGGGTTGTCTGCTTGAGGATTTCTCTTTCTCTCCCCTTGTCCCTCCCCCTGCTCGTGCTGCTCTCTCTCTAAAATAAATAAATAAATAAATCTAAAAAAAAAATAATAGGAGACTGGTGAAGTGACGGCAGACGGGTGGTTAATTAACCTCTATGTCTCAGGGGCGCCTGGGTGGCTCAGTGGGTTAAAGCCTCTGCCTTTGGCTCAGGTCATGTTCCCAGGGTCCTGGGATTGAACCCTTTGCTCAGCGGGGATCCTGCTTCCCCCCACCTCTCTGTCTGCCTCTCTGCCTACTTGTGATCTCTGTCTGTCAAATAAATAAATAAAATCTTTAAAAAAGAAAAAAAAAAAAAACAAAACCTCTGTCTCAGTTGAAAAGGATGAAAATCTGTAGGAACACATATGGGAAAGCGCTGATACATTCATTTATACATACATATAATACATATACACGTACACATAAAATACATACACGCATACATAATGATCCATGTAAAATACGCATATAACACGGACATGAATATATACATTTACATATACAGTGCGGAGAATGTGTATAGTATGTCCCCATTTGTGTAAAAAGAAGGGGGAAAGTCTCCATACAGGCTCATCTCGGCCTAGAACATCTCAGGAAGGACTCGTAAACAGGGAGACTAGAGAAGGACTTGCGAGTGGGTGAGAAATTTTTATTATACATTAAGATATATAAAAGAATTAAACAACAATTACATAATGAGGAATTGGGATTGCTCCAAAAATTGCAAAACACGATTGCTGGATATTCCCTCAAAACAGTAGTTTGGGGATAATAAGAAGGGAGTTTAATTTAGCTTTTACAAAATTGAACAGAACTAAATGACTGCAACAGCTCAAACCGTACTTTATTTTCATTGCTGTCCCCCAGAAAATCTATAAACCAATCAGTTACAGTAAAATTCTTTCATGCAACATGAGCTCATTTACCCCAAATATGGAGCTGCACTTCCTGTCTATATTGATTTAAGCAGTTCAGGGCCTGTGGGCGGGGCAGGGTTATCCCTTCCCATCGCTCCAATTGGTTCCGTCTTTGCCATTTTCAGTCAAAATTCCAAAGGTCACTTGGAAAGCACATAAGCCACTAAGCTGTCCAGACACTCCCTTTTGGCTAGATAACCCCCCCGGCCCAGATCCCAGCACAGAATCTTGGGAACCAGGGGAATTCTATTACAAAGCCTCATCCACTTGGTCAATAATTGGAAGTGACCCTGAGCAAAAGGAGCCTTTCAACAAGTGTATCTTTAGAATCTGATTTTTATTATAATTGATTAGAAAATCCAGCTTACATTCCAAATGCAGGCATTTTATCATAGTCAAGGTACAATAACAGTTAAACAAAAACCAGCATGAGTCATGCTCCTATAAAACTGTCTGCTTACAGAGTTTGTTTTTTCTCCAAATGAGGGAAACTCAAAGTCAGGCAGCATAGAAAAGGGTTGTTCTGGCCTCTTACTGGGAGAAATTATTATAAGAAAAGCAGGTCACACGGGATCTGCCCAATGGCTCACTGACATGGAATGTGCACATTGATTGAATTCTTTGGTTCCCCAGCACCATTAGAACACCCTTCCAACATCTGGGGATGTCCCACCTCCCCACGCAGAAGCCAGAACCACCCTCTCACAGCTGGGATGAGGCCCGTGAAGAAGAGTTGACAACGTACACACTGGTGAGAGTCATGGGCATGGACTGAGAGGTGTGAAGGAACAGGTGCCGTTGGACTTCACTCTGGGAGAACGACCAAGAGTGTCCAAGGCGCTATGGATGTGGAAGGTGGCCACACAGCCTCTATTCTGGATCCTCTGGTCCTTCTAGAGATATTGCCAACTTCCTAATATTTTCTTGAACTCTTCTTTAATTTCATTCTCTCTAGCTAGTTAGTGAGGATTCTGTTGGTTATGCCCAGCTGGGATAAGTCTCTGCCTTGGATGACTAAGGAGAACTGGGCCAAGATCAAAGTCGCAAATGGCTCTTTCCACCTTCTCTCTCCAGCTATGGCTTGGTCCTGGTACCTTGCCCTCTTTCCGAGCCATGTCTCATAACCAGATGGAGAAGGACAACAATGGAATAAGTTACTGGTTTGAATGCCATTCATGCACAGTGACTTCGACAAGCAGCTTAAGCTTTCTTGCTCAGTTTTTTCATCTCTAAAATGGGGTAATAAAGCCATCTTGCCCAACAGAGGAGTTGTGAGGACTAAATACAATAAGCCATTAAGAGCACTTAAATGTTGAGGATCAACTTTCCCAGTAAAGGTACAAAATAAGACTAATGTGGGGTGTTAGAAAATTCCTTATTTTAAGTACTAAACGTCAAAATCCCTTTTGCAATGAGATCAGGGATTCCTTACACTTTTTTTTCTCTTCCTGGCCATAGACTTCTTTATAATCAGTCAACAAAAATAAAATAATATATTCAACTACAAGCTCTGAAAAAAAATATAAAAATCAACTACTGGAGATATGAAATCACGTACTAGAGATACTGGAGAATGAAAAAAGCAGGCAGATGCTGGAGGAAGGTTGACACTTAGAAGAGAAGAACATTACAGAGAGAGTTTTTCTTTTAAAGAAGCAGTTAGCCTAAAAGCAGGCCCCAGGCTGTGCATGCAGGGTAGCTAAAATTCTGATAGGAAGCCTGTAATATTATTGGCTTGATGAACCTGAGGACACAATTTATGACAACAACAGTCACTGGAAAGTAGGAAAAGGGATCCAAGAATGGACGGGTGATACCCAAATTCTGTGCATAAACTTTACCCAAATCTCTGGTTGACTCCAAAGCTGCACAGGCATGGGACAAATACCAAGTAGCCAGCTAAGGCCACCCACCAAAGAGGAGACAAATTTTACAGTGTGAATTTAGTCAGATTTACCACAAAGCTAAAATCTAAATCAAATTTTTTTTTTTTTTGCCCCAAGGGAACATAACAGAATCCAGAAATTCTACAATGTATCATTTACAATGTCTAGGATATAATCAAAACTCTGTAACATACCAAGAAACAGGAAAACATCAGTCATTCAAAACAAAACAAAACAAAAACAACAACCATTGGAGACCAACTCCAGTATGATTTGGATACTGGAAGAGTAGACAAGGATTTTATTTTTATAGTAATTATTTACTTACTTGTTTTTATTTATTTTTCTAAGTAGGCTCCATTCCCAGCAAGGGCTTGAACTCACTACCCTGAGATCAAGACCTGAGCTGACATCAAGAGTTGGACATTTACCCAACTGAGACATTTAGTCACCCCTAGAATAGCAGACAAGGATTTTAATGTGGCGATTGTAACTATGCCCAAGGATATACAGGAAACATGTTTGTCCATACATAGAATGATAGAAAATCTCAACAGAATATAAATTATAAAGAAGAATCAAATAGAAATTCTAGAAATAAAAAGTCAATATTAGAAATGGAAGATTTCAGTATTAGAAATTTAAAAATCCACTTGAGGGTTTTAAGAGAGGAAAAGAAATGACAAAGGAAAGACTCAGTGAGATTGAAGAAAAAAAATCAATAGAAGTTATCCATCCTGAAGATTACATTTTTTTCAAAGACTGGGAAAAAAATGAGCAGTGCCTTAAAGACCTGTGGTTAAATACCAGAAGATTTAACATACATGTAATTGGAGTCCTAGAAGGAGAAGAGAGAAAAAGAAGGGGACAGAAAATGGTTGAAGAAATAGTTTAAAGAAATGGCTAGATTTGATAAAGGCATACATTTGCAGATTCAAAAAGCTCAGAAAACTCCAAAGTGGGATCTTGAAAACAACAACATACCTAGGACATTGCGGTCAAATGGCTGAAAACTGGATGAAAACAAAATCTTGAAAGTAGTCAGATAAAATGACACATTTCATACAGGGGAACAAACATTCAAACAGCCTTGGACTTCTATCAGAAACAAAGGAGGCTAGGGCGCCTGGGTGGCTCAGAGGGTTAAGCCTCTGCCTTCGGCTCAGGTCATGATCTCAGGGTCCTGGGATCGAGTTCCGCATCGGGCTCTCTGCTCAGCGGGGAGCCTGCTTCCTCCTCTCTCTCTCTCTCTCTGCCTGCCTCTCTGCCTACTTGTGATCTCTGTCTGTCAAATAAATAAATAAAATCTTTAACAAAAAAAAAAGAAAAGAAACAAAGGAGGCTAGAAGGCAGTGGAACATCTTTAAAATACTGGTAGGCAAAATAAGTCAACCCAGAAACCTATATCTAGTGAATATATCTTTCAAGAATAAAGGTGAAATAAAAACATTTTTAGATTAAAGAAAAGCTAAGAGAATTTCTCAGCAACAGACCTGTACTACAAGAAATGCCAAAGAAAGTCTATCACACTGAAGGAAACTGAAACCAGATGGAAACCCAGATCTGTAAGATGAAATGAACATCACTGGAGATGATAAATACGTGGAGAACTATAAAATATAGTTTTATCCTCAATTTCTTTAAAATATAAATAATTGTTTAAAGCAAAAAAGTATAACATGGTATTATGGGGTTTATAATGTATGTGGATGTAATAATTATAACAATTATAGCATAAAGTTTAGGGGCTATAAATGGACCTATATGATTGCGAGCTTTCTACATTTTATATGAAGTGCTGCAATATAAACTCTTAGCAGACAATGAAAAATTAAGGATGTATCTTGTAATCCTAGAGCAATAACTAAAAAAAAAACCTCGAAAAATATAGCTATGAAACAAGTTAAAATGAAATTTCTAAAACATACTCGGTACTCAAAAGGAAGGAACAGAAACAGAAAAAGAAACAGGAGGGGTAAACAGAAACAAAGAGTAAAATTATAGGCTTAAATTAACTATATAAATCATTATATTAAATAAAAAGGATTAGTATTTTAATTAAAAGGCAGAGGCTGTCAGAATGGATAAAAATGCAAGGCCCAATTATATGCTGTCTAGAAGCAGTGCACTTTAAATAGACTCAGGTTGAAAAATCAATGTGTGGGAAAAGATATATCATGTAAACCTTAAACATAAGAAGATTAGGGTGATAAACTTAAAAAAGTTAAAGTTTAAAAAAGTTATGGGTAGAGTTATAAAAACATTCATAAAATAGTATTAAAGGCAGAGAGTATTATCAGAAAATCTTTATATTGATATAAAGATCAATACATTATGAAGATATGATTGTTATCAATGTGTATGCACCTGAAAATAGAACCTCAAAATACATAAAGTAAAAGTTGGTAGAACAAAATGATGTGACTGAAGGTTGAGAGTAGGAGATCTTTTATTTTTAATTTCATATAATTCTTATGGTTTAAATTTTATTTTTTTTATTAATTTTTTTTAAAGATCTTATTTATTTATTTGTCAGAGAGAGCGAGAGAGCGAGAGTGAGCACAGGCAGAGTGGCAGGCAGAGTCAGGCAGAGTGGCAGGCAGAGTCGGAGCAAGGAGCCCGATGTGGGACTCGATCCCAGGACGCTAGGATCATGACCCGAGCCGAAGGCAGCTGCTTAACCAACTGAGCCACCCAGGCGTCCCTGTTTTTTTTTTTTTTTTTTTAATTTTTTTTTTTTTGGTTTAAATTTTAATACCAAATACATGCCTGTTTTATCATCATCATCACCATCATCATAGATTTCCAGAGAGATGAGAAGGAAAGGCATTCCAGACAAAGGTCATGTGTGTGCCCGTGAGGAAGGCAGAAGAGCACCTGGTGTGTTCTGGAACCATAGATTTTTGGCATGCCTGAAATATAGAGTTGGGTTGGAATTACTGAGGAGGGATTGAAGATAAGAAGCAGATGAGTAGAAGCCAGACTTAGAAGAGCCTTATACGTATGTTAAGGAATTTGAGCTTTATCTTTATGGCCATGGATAGTCATTGAGGTGTTTTTCAAAAGGAGAGAGCCGGGGCAGGGGAAGGAGGAAGGAGGGTCATTAGGATCATTTCTGAGATCCTGACTTCAAGTTGGAGGATGGGTTAGAGGAGACCAGAGTAAGGGCAGAGTGACTTCTAGAAGATGCTTCAGTAATGCAGACTAGAAATGCTAGAAGCTTAAACTGGGAGAGGAGAAGATAGATGAAAAGGAAGTATTGCTTTGAAAGGTTCCTTCAGAAGCACTATGGTGAGAATTCGGCAATTCTGGATCCAGATGATGACACACACCGACATCTACTAACTCTCGAAGTTGTGTTATGAAGCCACTTGGTGAATGCTACCCTACTCTCATTTTCCATAAAATAATAATAGCAACATAGTAATTAAGACACCATTTACAAGTTTGTTTTATTCGGTACAACTCCTATCAGAATCTCGGCTGGCTTCTTTGTAGAAGCTGATGCACTGATCCTTGAGGTATATGAAACTCAAGGAACCTAGAGTAGCCAAAACATTCTTGAAAAGCAAAATAACACTTGGAGGAGTTACACTGTCTGATTTTGAAACTTACTATAAAGCAAAAGTAATTGAGACAGTGTGGTCATGGCATGAGGACTGATAGATCAATAAAATAAAACTGAGAACTAGAAATAAGCCCAAGTGTCTATGGTAAATTGATTTTTGATAAGGGTGTGACAAGACTGTTCAGTGGGGGAAAGAACAGTCTCTTCAACAAATGTTGATAGGACAGTTGGATATCTATATGCAAAAGAATGAAGTCGTACCCCTACCTCATACCATATACAAATATTAACTCAGAACAGATCAAACACCTAAATGAAAGAGCAAAAACTCTGAAAGGAAAACAAAAAGCAGGGGTGAATCTTCATGACCTTGGATTAGGCAATGATTTCTCAGATATGACACTAAAAACACTAGCAACAACAACAAAAAATGATACATTTGACTTCATCAAAATTTTATTTATTTTATTTTTATTTTTAAAAGATTTTATTTATTTGACAGAGAGAGACACAGCAAGAGAAGGAACACAAGCAAGGGGAGCAGGAGAGTGAGGGCTTCTTGCTGAGCAGGGAGCCTAACGTGGGGCTCGAACCCAGGATCCTGGGATCATGACCTGAGACAAAAGCAGGCATTTAATGACTGAGCCACCAAGGTGCCCTGACATCATCAAAATTTTAAAAAATTGTGCTTTCGATGACTTATTAAGAAAGTGAAAAGACAACATACATGTTGGAAAAAATATGTGCAAATTGTATGTCTGATAAGGAACTTGTATCTAGAATACATAAAAAACTCTTAGAACTTAGAACTTAATACACTAAAAATGGGCTAATGATCTGAAATAAACATTTCTCTAAAGAAGTTATACATGAAAAGATATTCAATATTATTAATTACCAGAGAAATACAAATAAAAACCTCAATGAGAAAACAGATCACAAGAAGATTAGGATGGCTAAAATCTAAAAGGCAGATAATAAGTGTTGGTGAGAATATTTTTTTAAAGAGATTTTATTTCTTCTTAGAACATTGAAAAAATAAAATAAAATTTAAGAAAAGGAGATTTTTTTTTTAAAGATTTTATTTATTTATTTGACAGAGAGAGATCACAAGTAGGTAGAAAGGCAGGCAGAGAGAGAGAGGAGGAGGAAACAGGCTCCCTGCCGAGCAGAGAGCCCGATGTGGGACTCGATCCCAGGACCCTGAGATCATGACCTGAGCCGAAGGCAGCGGCTTAACCCACTGAGCCACCCAGGCGCCCAAGAAAAGGGGATTTTATTTATTTATTTGAGAGAAAGAGTGCCTGAGCAGGGGGAGAGGCAGAGGAAGAGGGAGAAGCAGACTCCTGCCCCAGCTAAGCAGGAAGCCCCGTGAGGGACTCAATCCCAGGACCCCAACACCATGACCTGAGCCGATGGCAGATGCTTAACCGACTGAGCCCACCCAGGAGCCCCTGTTAGTGTGAACGCTGAGAAGTTGGAACACTCATACACCGCTCAGGGGGAACGTAAAATGATGCAGCCAATGAGAAAACCTCGGCAGTTTTTCATAAAGTTAGACACAGGTCTACCCCTTGACCAGCAACTTCATACTTTTGTATATACTTAAGAGAATTAAAAACAGGGGTTCCTGGGTGGCTCAGTTGTTACGCATCTGCCTTCAGCTTGGGTCATGATCTCAGGGTCCTGGGATCCAGCCCCACATCGGGCTCTCTGTTCAGCGGGGAGTCTGATTGTCCCTCTACAACTCTCCACTGCTCGTGATCTTTCTCTCTAGCAAATAAATAAATAAAATCTTAAAAAGGAGAAAACATTATGCTAAAGGAAAGAAGCCAGTGACAAGAGACCGCATATTACAGGATTCCATTTATACGAAGTGTGCAGAATAGGCAAATGTATGGAGACACGAAATAGATTAGTGGTTACCTAGGACAGGGAAGACAGGAGGATGGGGTTGGAGGTAGTAGCTAAAGGGTATGTGGCCTTTTTTGAGTCTTAAAATGTTCTATAATTGTGAGGATGGTGGCACAACTCTGTGATTGTAAGAATCACCAAACTGCACATTTTAAATGGCTGAATTGTATGGCAGGGGAATTACATCTCAATAAAGCAGTTACCGATAACATTATAAAACGAGGGAAAAGTCCGTTTTATTTTTTAAATAATTTTTTACAATTTTAAAAATTATACAGCTAATATATGTATATGTCACACTTACGACACTCCAAATAGAGCAGGATGTAAAGGGACAAAACACCAAATTGCCATTGAACCGCAAATTCTAATCCTATTGCAGTCCTGAGAAGAAGTTGCTGTTATTAGCTTTTTTTAAAAAAAGATTTTATTTATTTATTTATTTATTTATGTATTTGACACAGAGAGAGAGAGATCACAAGTAGGCAGAGAGGCAGGCAGAGAGAGAGGGGAAAGCAGGCTCCCACCGAGCAGAGAGCCCTATGCGGGGCTCGACTCCATGACGCTGAGATCATGACCTGAGATGAAGGCAGAGGCTTAATCCACTGAGCCACCCAGGTGCCCCCACTGTTATCAGCTTAATGCAAATACTTGTTCACATGTTTCTTTGTCTTTGCACATGCATGAACATAAACAAGATGTAGATTCATAATTTACTTCTGGAATCTAAAAATAAGAGGATTCATGCTCTACGTATTGTTCTGATGCTTACTTTTTTTCATTTAACACTGTGTTTTGGAAATCCTTCCCTGTCATTGTGTGTAGATCCTCCTGCAAAGTATTGCATCAGTAAAGACATAGGTAGGCTGAACATGTAATATGGGAATTGTTGGGCTGAAAGGTCTGGGGTCTGAAATTTGGCAGATACTGCCATTTGTCCTCTAAAAAAGCTGAAAATTTTCACCTGCCCACCAGTAGTGAATATATATATTCCCTTCTCTACAGTCACGCAAACCACGGACATTGTTAGTACTTTAAAACTTTATTTGTTTGGGGCACCTGGGTGGCTCAGTGGGTTAAAGCCTCTGCCTTCAGCTCAGGTCCTGATCTCAGCGTCCTGGGATAGAGCCTCGCCACGGGCTCTCTGCTTGGTGGGAAGCCTGCTTCCCTTCCTCTCTCTCTGTCTGCCTCTCTGCCTGCTTGTGATCTCTCTCTCTGTCAAGTAAATAAATAAAAATTAGAGAGCTTTTAAAAAAATTATTTGTTTGCTCTCTCATTGTTGCTTTAACTTCTGTTTTCCTGATTACTTACTTGTAAGATTAATGAACTTGAATTCCCTAATGCTTTTTCACTCTGAGTTCTTTTTCTTAAAAGACATGGTATTTTTTTTTTTTTTACAACCCTTTAACATATTTTTTATCCTTGGATTTTATTTCGTCCATGTCTCTAGTAAATAACAAAGAGTTAGATTTTCTTGACGGCAGATGACATCGATTTGCCTGATCTGAGAGCTGGGGAAAGGAGACTTGCAAAACTTCACAGAGTTTGTTAATGACAAATCACTAGACTAATGTTTAAATGTCCATCTGTACAGCTAAATGTATGTTATCTCTGTTTTGCTACAAAATTAAAGTTTTTTTTTTAAAAAATATTTTATTTATTTATTTGACAGACAAAGATCACAAGTAGGCAGAGAGGCATGCAGAGAGAGAGGAGGAAACAGGCTTCCTGCTGAGCAGAGAGCCCGATGCGGGGCTCGATCCCAGGACCCTGGGATCATGACCTGAGCCGAAAGCAGAGGCTTTAACCCACTGAGCCACCCAGGCGCCCCCAAGATTAAAGTTGTAAAGTTTGTTTATATAGAGGGCACCTGGGTGGCTCAGTCGGTTAAGCGTCCGCTGCAGCTCATGTCATGATCCCAGGGTCCTGGGATTGAGTCCCTTATTGGGAATCCCTGCTCAGCCGAGAGTCTGCTCCCCGGTCTGCCCAACCCCCGCCCCCACTTGTGCACATTCTCTCTGTGTCGCAAAAATGAGTAAATAAAATCTTCAAAAAAACCAAAGTTGGTTTATATAGAACATTTAAAATTTTATCATAAACAACTCCACTGTGAAAAACACGTCCCCCAATTCTTTGACTCTTCTCTCACGAGAGGCGGAGTCTAATTTCCCCACCTTAGAACACGAGCCGGCCTCAGAGACTCCTCTCAAGCAGACGGAAGTGATGCTGTGTTCCTTCCCGCTTCCAGCTGGCTCTTTTCCTGTTGGGATGATTCCCTTGGAACTCAGCCCTCATGTGAGGAAGCCCAGGCCACGTGAGAGGCCCAGCCTCAGCCCACACGGAGAGGCCCACATGAGGGGCAAGGGGGCTCCCAGGCCACAGTCCGCACCGACTGCCAGCCCAGCTTTCGACTCTTCCCACTGAGGCTCAAACATTAGGAGCAAAGGCAGGCCATCTCCGCTGTGTCCTGTCCCCAGTGCCTGCTTCACACAACCTATGAGCAAAATAAAGGGTTGCTTCATGCCAACTGAGTTTTGGGATAATTTATTATGCATCCATAGTCATTGGTTTATCTATTTATTTATTTATTTATTATTTTTTAAAAAGATTTTGTTTATTTATTTGACAGTCAGAGATCACAAGTAGGCAGAGAGGGAGAGAGGAGGAAGCAGGCTCCTCGCGGAGCAGAGAGCCCGATGTGGGGCTCGATCCCAGGACCCTGAGATCATGACCTGAGCCGAAGGCAGAGGCTTTAACCCACTGAGCCACCCAGGCGCCCCCATTCGTTTATTTATTAATAAAAATAGGCTTAACAGTGTTCCTCGATACCATCGAATTGGGACAGTTTCTGGCTCAGAAACTGTCCTTTTTTTTTTTTTTTTTTTTTTAAAGATTTTATTTATTTATTTGACAGACAGAGATCACAAGTAGGCAGAGAGGCAGGCAGAGAGAGAGAGGAGGAAGCAGGCTCCCCACTGAGCAGAGAGACAGATGCGGGGCTTGATCCCTGGACCCTGAGACCATGACCTGAGCTGAAGGCAGAGGCTTAACCCACGGAGCCCCCCAGGCGCCCCTGTCTTCTATTTTTGTAATAAGTCACTCATCCATGTTCCTCAATGAGATATGTTTAGAACGGTTTATAACATCTTCTTTTGGGTTTTATCTTTATATTTCTGAATAGAAATATATATATTTTTCTTTTTTCTTTTTTAAATATTTTATTTATTTGTCAGAGAGAGATCACAAGTAGGCAGAGAAGCAGGCAGAGAGAGAGGAGGAAGCAGGTTCCCTGCCGAGCAGAGAGCCTGATATGGGGCTCGATCCCAGGACCCTGGGATCATGACCTGAGCTGAAGGCAGAAGCTTAACCCACTGAGCCACCCAGGTGCCCTCTGTTTTTTTTTTTTTTTTTTTCATTAAAAAATTTTCGTTGCTCTGAGTTAATAGAATTTCCTTAGTCTCATTCTTTTCCCTCTGGGAATTTGAAATATACAGAATTTATACATTTCTGTTCTTCTAGGATTACGATTACATTTTCTAACTCACATTTTCTATCAGTATCTATATCCTCCCTGAACAAGATGAAGAACTTAGTGAACTTTCACTTCCTCCCTCCCTCTCTTCCCCGCCATCTTTCATGTTAACGGATCTGACCTTGAGTTTCAGACGGTCTTAAAAAAAAAAAATAGCCAGCAATTATTTATATTTCATTACAGCGGCCTGGGTGCCTCAGTCGGTGAAGCGTCTACCTTTGGCTCTGGTCATGATCCCAGGGTCCTGGAATGGAGTCCCATATGGGGCTCTCTGCTCAGCGGGGCGTCTGCTTGTCCCTCTCCATCCCTTTCCCCGCTCATGTTCTCTATCTGTCTAAAATAAGCAGATAAATAAAATCTTTAAATTTTAAAAATTATTTATATTTCATTATAAGCACACCCTCTATCCCCCTGATTCTTTGCTTATCACTGGTTTTATTTTTTTATCTTTTTAAAGATTTTATTTATTTATCAGAGAGAGAGGGGGGAGAGAGCGAGCACAGGAAGACAGAATGGCAGGCAGAGGCAGAGGGAGAAGCAGGCTCCCTGCTGAGCAAGGAGCCCGATGCGGGACTCGATCCCAGGACGCCGGGATCATGACCTGAGTCGAAGGCAGCTGCTTAACCAACTGAGCCACCCAGGCATCCCCTTATCACTGGTTTTAGTATCACATATCTTTCTCATGGATTCATTTCCTGACTTGCTGGAAATCATCTTCCAGCAAATTTTCAGGACTGTCTGGGAGTGACTTGATGAATCTTTAGATGACCTGAAGATGTCTTTCGTTTATGTGTTCCCTTTGGGCGCTACTCATCCTTGGTATAGAGTTCTAGGTGTAAAAACCAGTTTCTTCAGAACGCTCTACGTGGTGTTCCATTGTCTCATAGTGACCGGTGTTGCCAGGGAGACACAAGGTTGATTGTGGCTCACTGATACGTGAGGCTGATATGGTGGTCACTCCTGTGTGGGGACTCCAGGAATCCCTCTCCTCCGTCTCTGTTTTGGGGGATTTTATCTTTGTTTTTGGTATTCTGAATTTCATGAGATGGGCTCTTTCTTCACTCTTCTTAGCGACCTAAGGGCCATGTCCTTTCCTCTGCTCTATAAATACTTCTCTCCGAACCCCCCCCATTCCCCTCTTGCTCCCCTTCCTGTGTCTTAACTGTACCAGCACCCCACTCTACTCTCACTGGGTAGGACCCCCTCACCTACCTGTCTCACCCTCCTCCCCTCCATGGTGACCAGGCAGGTGGCCTCCTCCTACCCGGGGTCCAGGCCTTTTCTCCTACTCTGGACCCACTGCTCCCCCCTCAGGGGCCCGTCCATGAACACTCAGCCATGTGCTCTTCTCCCCACTGAAGGAAACAGAGCGCCTCTCCCTCGACTCCACACCCTCTCCGCCCACCACCCTATTTCTCAACTCTTTATTCACAACTAGTTTCTTGACAAAGGTGTCTCCATGTCCCTACTCTCCTTCCTCGCCTATCTTCAGTTTGCCCACACAGCCCCGTGGACTCTCCGCAGAGCAGGTGTGTCCATGAAATGGCTCTGGGCAGGTGCCTTCCAGCTGCATTCTGCAGTCAGCCCTCGGCCCTCACCTGCTTTCCCTTCCCGAAGGCATCTCCGGCCTCTTGTGTCGGAGCACTTTCTTCTTTCAGCTTCCACCTGCTGCTTCTCCGTCTCCTTGACTGGCTCCTCATCTCTGAGGTTCAGGCAGTTTCTCGCTCTTTACCTGGGTGACCTCAGATTCTCCCCTGGTGTTCAACACCATGTTTGCTGTTTAATTGCAGATCTGAGCCTCCAGCCCGGTGCCAAGTCTGAGTTCCACCTTCTAGCATCTTGCCTGTCCATGGATCTCAGAGTTGTTGGGTCTGAGACTGGACCTTGTTTTCCCTCTGAGCACCCCTCCCCCCCATTCTGCTCCTTCTCTCCACTTATTTAAGCCCAAATCCCAGAGCTGATGCTTATGCTTCCTTATCTCTTCCTGCTCCATGTTCTGATCTCGTAGCATCATCTACGGACCATATCATTATGACTCAGCGTTAATGTATCAAGCTCTCCTTATGCTCAGGGCCACTACCTTAGTCCAAACCACGGACTCTCCCACGGACCACAACATCCCCCCAGCTGGGCTCCTTGCTTCCTGTCCTGCTTCCTTACGATGCATCTTCCATCCAGCGGCTACAGACATCCTCCCCCAAACACAATCCAGCTCATAGCTTCCCCTTACTCTTAAAATAAATCCTACAAGTTCCTGCCTGGTCTGGCTCCTCTCTATCCCTCTAATGACACATAGTGCCAATCTGGAGCTCCACCCCCCATCCCTTCATTCATTCAGGGACGCTAGCCTTTTTACCTCCCGCCTTTCACACCAGCAAGGACTTACTCATCTCCCCATTTTGTGGGAAATTTACCCATTGAGGAGGAGATGGACAATGGAACAAGGTGCCCAAGGATCCAGCAGATTGGACGCATTCTCCCGTGACATGATGAGGGGTATTTAGTTTCTTGACTTAGGACTAAAAGGGGCCCCAGAGATCTATGCCGGAAAAGTCCTTGGAATACACATGGTGGATGAAAAGTGAAGATCCCCAAGTGGGAAGATCCTCAACTTGGGAGGAAAACCACAAAAAAATCCAATAGAAAAATGAGCAAGGGATCTAACGGGCTTTCCACAGGATGAGAAAGAGAGCTAATAAACATGTGCAGAAACGGAGGTACCCTCCTTTCTCTAAGCTCATGAAGTTGGGACAAATAAAAGAGTGGCTGGCGAGAATATATGAAACCAGATACTCTCACACGTTGTTGGTAGAATCATGAATTGCAGCAATGCTCTGGGGGAAATAATCTGGCAACGTCTATTAAAATTAGCATGCATGTCCCTCTTGACCCAGAAACGACACTTTTAAGAATCTATCTTATAGGTATAAAATGACCAGCCTGGAAGTATATTCACCCCCGAGATGGTATTTTAGCAACTGTTTGTTATATCCGAAATCAAAGGGGAGATTAGAAAAAGCTTGTAACAAAATGGAGAATTGTTCCCAATGTCATGTTAAGTAAAATAGGAAGGGAGAAAATTCTAGGGACACGACTGCGAACCTGCCAACATGGACTGAGCCTATGGACAAGAATGTGTAGAAATAGTGGTTTAGAGAGCTGATGGCATTGTGGGAGATCTTTGCCTTGAATGTTTGTTGCTATTAGAATATCCTTTTACCTATTGTGTAACTTTAAAAAAAAAAGATTTATTTATTTATTTGACAGAGATCACAGGTAGGCAGAGAGGCAGGCAGAGAGAGAGGAGGAAGCAGGCTCCCCACCAAGCAGAGAGCCCAATGTGGGGCTCGATCCCAGGACCCTGGGGTCATGACCTGAGCTGAAGGCAGAGGCTTCAACCCACTGAGCCACCCAGGTGCCCCAATAGTGTAACTTTTTAAAAACACCTGGGGTGAGTCCTGGAAGTGGTGGTGGTTAATTCACCTTGAAGGCCATCTTAAGGTTTTTGAGTTATTCTTTGGGAAGCCATGAGTGGTGGATGGGTATGGGGCTTGGGAGTGCAGGAGGTGAGCATGGAGGTGGAGAGTGTGAGGGTGGAGACTCAGGGCAATCTTCATGGGCGGGGGAGGGGGGGAGTCACTGCCACTTTATATATAGATCTGGCTTGGCCAGGATCAGATCTGGGGCAGGGGAGAAGGAAGGCGGGAGGCAGATTCCGAAAGCCATTTGGAAGAAGCCACCCAACTGGGTAGGTGAGGAGGAGGACTGGAGGTGCCTCACGTGGGCAGGGAAAGCCTTGTGGCCAGTGGGAGTTCTTAAAGAGTTAGAGTGGGATGGGAGAAAATGCACCAGTTTGATTTCAGACACGCTGAGTTTGGAATTTGAGGGTTTGTTTTCTGAACTTAATTTGGAACAGGGAACTGTTTGCTTGGAATGACAAAGTTTCAAAAATATAGATTCAAGAAGTCAGAGATGGAACATTTCTTCAGTGATTTGACTGACCTGTAGAGAGACTGACTTTCCCTCCAATAAGACAGAACTACTTTCAGCAGAGGGATTTCCAAAAATAGCACTTCCTCACTTTCTGGGACAGCTCTATCTTAGTATTTTCGTCTAATATGGAACCCAGATTCTTCTTTTTAAGCCTTTGTGATCTTACATGAGGATATTTCCCCCCTCTCCTTAACGCCTTTCTTCTCTTCAAGAAAGAATTCCCCGCTGGTTTTGCTCATTGTGTATTTGTAAACAGGGGACACCAATGACCCAAACTCCCCCTTAGAGCTTTCGTCTTTGCTATGGGCCAATTCCTCCATTCTTTTAATAACTTTGGTTCCTCTTTACACCCCGTCAGCCTTTTCCCTACATACTTGTGGTAGAAAGCAGCCCTCCCTAAGCACGGTTTTTTGGGTGTGGCTCCACTAGCCTTCCCTCATCTGGGCAGCCATGGCTCTGGCTGTCTCTTTCGGGTTCTCTGACACTAGCTGCTCTGTGACCTTCTCCCGATCCCAACCACTCACGATGGCTACTTTCAGAACCCTCTGAAAAGATTCACAGGTTATAGTTTTACCCTTCCCAAATCAGATGTGAGTGTTAGAACATCCAGGTTCTTGCCTACTCGGGTGGCCGTGGCCATTTTTAAAAAAGGAAGACAGCAAGCGTCATCGAGGATGTAGTGAACTTGGAGCCCTGACACATGGCTGGTGGGAATGTCAAGTGGTGCAGCTGCTGCGAAAAGCAGAACGATGGTTCCTCAAAAAACTAAAAATAGAATTGTCACATGATGCATCAAGGCTACTTCCGGGCACAGCATCGAAAGACTTGAAAGCAGGGCCTCAAAGAGATATTTCTATACCCATATTCATAGCAACATGATTCACAGTAGCCAATAGGCGGAAGCAAGTCACATCTCCATTGATGGACAAATGGGTATTCAGGGTGTGTTTTTATCTATACAATGGAGTACTACTCAGCCTTAAAAAAGAAGGAAATGCTGACACGTGTTATAACCTGGATGAACCTTGAGGCCATCATGCTAAGTGAAATAAGCCAGTCAAACGATGTATGGTGTTGCCTGTATGAGGAACCTAGAGTAGTCAAATTTAGAGAGACCAAAAGTAGAAGGGTTGGTGGGCAGGGGGTGTGGGGAGACAGGGGTGGAAAGCAATTGTTTAATGGGTGTAGAGTTTCTGTGTTGCAAGACGAAAAGACTTCGGAGATCCGTTGCCCAACAATGTGAGTGTATCTACCACTACTGAATGATATACTTTAAAAGGGCAAACATGGGGCGCCTGGGTGGCTCAGTGGGTTAAGCTGCTGCCTTCGGCTCAGGTCATGATCTCAGGGTCCTGGGATCGAGTCCTGCATCGGGCTCTCTGCTCAGCAGGGAGCCTGCTTCCTCCCCTCTCTCTCTCTCTCTCTGCCTGCCTCTCTGCCTACTTGTGATCTCTCTCTGTCAAATAAATAAATAAAATCTTTAAAATAAAATAAAAGGGCAAACATGGTAAATTCTGTATGTGCATTTTACCACAATCAAAAATTTCTTTGAAAAATTTAAAAAAAGGCAACAAGGAGTGGAGCCAGGATCCAAATCCATGTTCTCCAATGACAGTGCCTGTTCTTAATACTAGGTTATGCTAGCCCTACAGGTGAGAGGTCCCATGCACCTCAGATGGCAGGTTATCTGTTACCCGCTCTTGCCTGAGCTAGTCCTTGGAGATGCCATTCCCCAACCCAAGCAGCTTACTGGGGGATGCCTTAAATGTACATTCCCAGTACATCCTCACCCCCTGCCCTGCCCCCAGAGCCATCTCTGCCCAGAGATGTTCTCGTAAGTGATTTCTGTAACTCCAATTACCCTCAGGAGCATAGCCCCTCCAGCCTGCTGGCGGGGCCACCTTCAATCCATTTAACATAAGTAGCACAGCCTCTATTATTAAAGTTGGAGTCTCGGGGCGCCTGGCTGGCTCAGTTGGTTCAGCGTTCGACTCTTGATTTCAGCTCAGGTCATGATCTCAGGGTCTTGAGATGGAGCCAGCATTGGGTTCTGTGCTCATAGAGGAGTCTGCTTGGGATTCTCTCTCTCCCTTTGACCCTCCCCTGCTTTTGAGTGCTCACTCCCTCAAAAAATAAAAATGAATAAAAATAAAGTCGGTGGGGCGCCTGGGTGGCTGGGGCACCTGGGTGGCTCAGTGGGTTAAGGTCGCTGCCTTCAGCTCAGGTCATGATCCCAGGGTCCTGGGATCGAGCCCCGCATTGGGCTCTTTGCTCAGCGGGGAGCCTGCTTCCTCCCTCTTTCTCTGCCTACTTGTGATCTCAAATAAATAAATAAAATCTTTAAAAAATAAAATAAAGATGGAGTGTTGTGAGTAGCTAACACACAGCCCCTATACCCACCTCACAAAATGCACTTATTTGTATTATCTGTGTGTTCATCTGGCTTCCTCATGCCAGTCTAATAACATCCAAGATTTTCATCTGCATCCACGGGAGCCTAAGTCTAAGATTGTGCTCATGTAAGCTTTTCTGCATAGGTCCAGAATATTCCATTCATTCTTTTACCTTCTGCATCCTTTGAAGGTAGGACCTTGTCTTCTGCTTCCCATGTGACCATCATGTTTATACACATAGTAAGCATTTAAACAAGAACAACCTGTAGAAATGTTCAAACTTGATGCAAGTGGAGAAAATAGTATAATGAACCCTCATGCACTCCTCATTCTGTCAATATTTTACCACTCTTGATCCCTGACATTTAATAAATATGCCATGACAAATAGCCTTGAATGAATTTAGTTCAAAAATTGAAAATTTAAATGGAAGAACTTCTTGGTGGGTACATTCAGCTGCTTCTTTCTTTCTTTCTTCTTCTTCTTCTTCTTCTTCTTCTTTTTTTTTTTTTTTAAGTAGGTTCCAATGCAGGGTCCGAACTCAGAACCCTCAGATCAAGACCTGAGCCGAGATCAAGATTTGGACACTTAACCTACTGAGCCTAACATTCAGCGTCTTCATAGCTGACGGTGTGGAGTATACTATTTCTGCACAGATGGGCCAGATTTCTGAGTTTGTTCATATCTAATGTTGCTGAATAATAATCCAGAGATGGGTTATCAAATTACCTCTTCGTGTATTTTGTTATCATGTAAGCCCAGAATGCTGCGGGCTCTCCGTTTATGAGCAGTAAAACCCGAGTCAGGTTGATGTAAAGCAAACAACCTACTGAAAAGATATGGAGGAGCTCCGGGAACCCAAGGAAAAACTGCACAGCCTTATAAAGGACAGCAAGCAGGGCAACTCCAGGACTCTGGAGAGCAGGAGCCCACTGACAGTCCATGCAGGGCGCTGCTGCTGTCCAGATGAATTAGTTCCCATCATTCTCTGCACGTCACTCCTGTCACCGCTTGAATTACCAGGAGATGTGATTCCCCCTTTGAATTCCCAGGAGAGAACATCGGTTGCTCACTCTAGCCTGGGTCATGTGTCCGTGTGCACGTGCGGTCAATCCCTATGACTCTAATTTGGCCAGGCCAGGCTGGTTCCCCAGAGAAGAATCCTGTACTCTTATCAAAAGAATAAATGAGGGATTACAAGGATGAGCAGAGTTCACCCAAACGCCCACTAACACCTCTTGACAGCACCGTCCAGCTTGGTGTCTTGCTAATTTAATTCGTCTTAAGTGGCTTTGGATATGGCTTTGATTTTGAAAATGTTAAGTAGTTTTTAACTAATCCCTATAATACTACCATCTTTGTTTTTTTCAGATTTTATTCATTTATTTGACAGACGGAGATCACAAGTAGGCAGAGAGGCAGGCAGAGAGAGAGGGGGAGGCAGGCTCCCCGCCTAGCAGAGAGCCTGATGAGGGACTTGATTCCGGGAGCCTGGGGTCATGACCTGAGCCGAGGGAAGAGGCTTAACCCACTGAGCCACCCAGGCACCCCAAGATACTACTATCTTCTGGGATATTGCCTCCCTGTCCTGTCTGACCTTTTGGAGAACGGATCGGGTCCAGAAGAGTAGAAAATCCACACCACCCATGTTTAATCCCAATTTCCCCAAGTTTATTTCACTCTATGTCATCAATAAATGCTTGGACTCTACATGCAAGTAACTTATACTTTCCTACTAATTTATTTATAAATTATATAATTATGTATTTATAAATTAAAATATAATATAATATATCTCGAAGTTGCCATCCTAACGTTCGGCTCTTCTTTTGTAAGCAGTGGTAGTGACAGTGAGATTCTCCTATGTGGTAAGTGATTTTTTTTTTTTTAAAGATTTTATTTATTTATCAGAGAGAGGGAGGGAGCGAGCACAGGCAGACAGAGAGGCAGGCAGAGGCAGAGGGAGAAGCAGGCTCCCTGCTGAGCAAGGAGCCCGATGTGGGACTCAATCCCAGGACGCTGGGATCATGACCTGAGCCGAAGGCAGCTGCTTAACCAACTGAGCCACCCAGGCGTCCCAGTGATGTTTTGTTCAGACACTACTTCGTGGACTAGATGAGTGGCCTGTAAACTTTTCCCATCATGGACCATCTTCGTGTGCCACAGACAGTCTCTGTTGCATATTCTTATTTATTTATTTTATTTCATTATTTATTTATTTATTTTAAAAACAGTATTTTTTTAAAAAGGTTTTATTTTATTATTTTTTATAAAGGTTTTATTTATTTGCTTGACAGACAGAGATCACAAGCAGGCAGAGAGGCAGGCAGAGGGAGAGAGGAGGAAGCAGGCTCCCTGCTGAGCAGAGAGCCAGATGTGGGACATAATCCCAAAACCCTGGGATCATGACCTGAGCTGAAGGCAGAGGCATTAACCCACTGAGCCACCCAGGTACCCCTATTTATTTATTTTAAAGAAAACTTAATATATAAAAATTATTCTTAGTCATGGGTCTTTAAAAACAGGGTGCAGGTCACATTTGACCCACAGGCCATAGTTTGCTAATCCTTGTCTAGACCAAAACTGATAAAAGAACAAAAGAATCTGCAGTCCTTTCTGGTGACCCAGTTACCTGGGTCTCATTATGACAAACAAAGGTAATTAAAAAGATAACGTGAATTTTATAGGCAAATTTGCCATTACCTATCCAAATATAATTATGTACCCTTTGACCCACACATACCACTTCTAGACGTCTATTCTACACAAAAAATACAATTACACACACACAAGCACACACATCATAGCAATTGTATATGTTCAAAGATACTCACTGCAGCATTGTTTGTAGGAGCAAAATATCAGAGATATTGTAAAATGTCTATCAGTAAATGTTCTAATCAGTTATGATAACTTCATTACCCGAAAACACTGTACAGCTGTTAAAAGATATGAAGTCGATTGGTCTACAAGGACAAGAAAGTATGTCCAGGACATATTGCTAATTGAAAATAAAGTTACAGAATGGTATAAATTGAGAACACTATGTGCAAACATGTACTCCCATAACCCAGGTTAAATCAGTAATTACCCCTGTGGAGGAAGAGCTTGGATAAAGGGGCAGAAAATTTTCACTTTTTGCATTATAAATTTCTACATTATATTCATATTTCAATAGGTGTGCATCATGTCTATAATAAATGTAATTTAATAGGTGATTTTGATTTGTGGGCATATGGTCACCATCTTACTTTATACTCTTTGCTGTTCTATTTGTAGTAAGCATACTGAGCATATACCTAAAAAATTAATTGCATCAGTCATTTTCCATTTCTGATAATGTGGGTCAGAGTCCTGGGGAGGAGGAAGAAGGCTGAGATGAACCCAACATTCTACAGTCCTTTGCTCTTTGAAGCATTTCTTGATTCAAGGTCATATGAAGGTGGGCTGCCCAACAGAAATCAGTGACTAGGAATCTGGGAAACCAAAAATTTAAACTGTCACTTAAAATCCAGGAGAGGCTACACTCAAAAAGGGTAAACTGGAAACAGACACCCCTCTCAAAAAACTGAACACAAATTTAAGACGTCTTTCAATCCCAATCTAGATTAAGGTAATTAGCTCTTAACTACTTGCCTGCCAGGAGGAAAAATTAAACCATTTTTGAAGGATGATAACATTCACCACAGTGCCAAATTATTTACATTATTTGTCATACATAGTAACTTGTATTCAGTCTAATATCACCAGGATGTCTATGCCAAATTAGATAGCATATAGAAAAATAGACAATAATAAATAAAATTTTTATTATAACCAAATTAGATAGCATATAGAAAAATAGACAATAATAAATAAAATTTTAAATGAAAGAAAAAGAAAATAGCACATAGGAAGTAGTATAAGCAGATCCTTAAGGGATCCATATATTGTGAATATCAGAAATGAACTTTAAAAAAACTGATTGAGGTCCTAGCTAAAATAATAAGGCAAGAAAAAGAAATTAAAGGTATAACTTTAGTGGTATTTGGGTGGCTCATTCGGTAAAGTACCTGCCTTTGACTCAGGTCCTGATACCAGGGTCCTGAGATGGAGCCCTGCATCCTATCTAAAGCTATAGTAATTAAGACAGTGTGGTATTGGCACAAGGACAAATGAACCAGTGGAGAAGTATGTAAGATCCAGAAACAGCCACACAAATGATTTATGATAAAGGTTATGGAGTAATGCAGTGAGGAAAGAAGGATTATCCTTTCTTTTTTTAAAAAGAGATTTTATTTATTTATTTATTTATTTGAGAGAGAGAGAACAAGCAAGAGCACAAGTGGCAGGAAGGGGCAGAGGGAGAGGGAGAGGGAGAAGCAGACTCCCTTCTGATGCTGGGCTCGATCCCAGGACCCTAGGACCATGACCTGAGCTGAAGGCAGATGCTTTACTGACTGAGCCACCCAGGCTCCCCAGGAAGAATGATCTTTTCAACAAATGATATTGGGCCAATCAAATACCTGTACAGAAAAAAAAATTTTTTTCCTTCTATCTTACCTACATGAAAATCAAATTCAAACCGATTGGTTATCTAAATGCAAATGTAAAACAATGGTGCTTTTTTAAAAAAAGATTTTATTTGTTTATTAGACAGAGATCACAAGTAGGCAGACAAGAAGGCAGAGAGAGAGAGTGGAGGAAGCAGGCTCCCCACTGAGCAGAGAGCCCGATGCGGGGTTCAATCCCAGGACCCTGATATCATGATCTGAGCCGAAGGCAGAGGCTTAACCCACTGAGCCACCTAGGCATCCCAACAATGATGCTTTTAAAGGAAACTGTAAGAGAGTATCTTTGTGACCTCAGAGTAGACATGGGTATAAAAAGTAGTAACCGTAAGAGAAAATAACTTGAAAAAGTTGACTATATTTAAATTTGAAACAAAGACTGTATCAGGAGAGTGGTAACACACAAAAGTGAGGAAAGATAGATGCCATCAGTACAGCTGACAGACTCATACACAGACGATGTGAAGATCTCCAAACCACTAAGAAAAAACACTTAGACAACTTAATAGAAAAGCGGGCAAAAGACAATCCTAAAAGGTGATATCCAAGTGTTCAATAAACGTATGAAAAGATGCCCAACCTCATTCAATATCCTTATGACAACCACTTTGGGAAAATAGCTTGACCATATCTGGTATAGCCAAACATGTGCATACCTGTGGCCCAGCAATTCTCCTCCTAGCTATATACCCCTCAGAAATACCCACAAATGTTCACCTAAAGGTACATACTAAAATATTTCCTAACAGCACTCTTTGCAACCAAGCTGAAAGCTACCAAATGCCCCCAACCACTGAGTGGGTAAACCAGTGAAAGACCATATACCGTGATAAGAATGAATTAGCCATAACCAGACAAATAATATGAACAAATTTCACAAAAATAATATTGCGCAAAAGAAGCCAGAGACAAAAGAAGACATATATAATAGGTAGGGACTAAGATGGCTCTCAGTCCTTTTTGCTTTCTGGTATTCATGCCCCTGGTTAGTTACCTCTCCTCTCCCAAGTATGGACTGAACCTCATGACTCACTTCTAATGAATAAAATGTGACCCAAGTGGTAAAAATGTCACTTCTGATATTAGGTTGCAAAAGATTGGCTTCCCTCCCAGATTCTCGCTCCCTCTTATTTTCTCCCTGCGAGGGAAGTTGGAGCCATGTGGTGAATTTCACAGTGGGTAGGCTTATACGGCAAGGAACTAAGGGGAGTCTTAGTCCAACAACTCAAGGATCTGAATCCCATGAACGATCTCCCTCTGGACTTTGATCTTCTCCCAGCTGAGCCTTCAGAGGAGGCCACCATCATAGCTGACTGTCTGAATTCAGGAGGTAACCTTGAGTCAGATCTACCTAGCTAAACCGCGTGTGGATTCCTCACCCGCAGAAATGGTGAGATAAGTGTTTCTTGTTTTAAGTTCCAAAATTGGGGGTTAATTTGTGATGCCTAGGCTCAGCAACGTGGGTTCCCACTCACCAAGGCCAAACTGGTGATGGCCGCCCCCGAGTGCCCAGTCTGCCAGCAGCGGGGATGGGCAGTACTACCCCCCCTCCCCTCCAGGGTGGTTGGCTGGCTGCCTGATGACGGGTTGATTTCACCCAACTACTTCCAACGCGGAAGAGGCCGTGTTTTGTTCTTACCGGTGTGGGGGTCCCTGGGTGGCACAGTCCGTTAAGTGTCAGACTCTTGGTTTCAGTTCAGGTCATGATCAAGGGATCAAACCTTGATCCCTTGATCCCATGATCCTCCACATGGGGTGGAGCCCCGAGTCTGCTTATCCCTTTTCCTCTGCTCCTCCCCCTGCTCTCTCTCTCTCTCTCTCCCCCTCAAATAAATAAATAAAATCTTACTGGAGTAGACATTTTCTCTGGGAATATGGCTTTTTTCTCCCTGCGCACCATGCTTCCCCCAAAGCGACCACCTGTGGACTAACAGAATGCCTTATTCCCCATCACGGCGTCCCACACAACACTGCTTCTGATCTAGGAACTCACTTCACAGCAACCTGAGTGCAGCGATGGGCCCATGCTGGGGGATTTCACTGGCCTTGCCATGCTTTCCCATCGTCTTGAAGTAGCTGGTTTGACAGAATGGTAGAATGGCCTTTGAAGACTCAGTCACAGCACCAGCTAGATGGCAAATCTCGCAGGGCTGGGGCAAGGTTCTCAAGAAGAGTGTGAGTATTTGGAATCAGCATCCCGTATATGGGGCCGTTTCCCCCACAGCCAGGAGTCACCGGTCCAGGAATCAGGGGGAGGAAATGGGAGTGGCACCACTTTGTATTACCCCTGGTGACCCACTAGTGAAATATTTGTTTCCTGCTCTGCACAGGCATGCTCGGCCGGCCCCGAGGTCTTCGTTCCAAAGGGGGGAAAGCTTCTACCAGGACACACAATGATTCCATTGACCTGGATGTTAGGACTGCCACCTGGCCACTTTGGACTCCTTGTTCTTCTGAATCAACAGGCAAAGAAAGGAGTTACTGTGTTGGCTGGGGTGACTGGTCCCGATCACCAAGGGGAAGTTGGGCTGTACTCCACCAGGGCGGTAAGGAAGGGTATGTCTGGAATAAAGGAGATCCCTTAGGGCATCTCTTAGCGTTACCATGCCCTGTGATTAAAAGGTCAATGGAAAACTACAGCCCAATCCACACAGGACTACTAATGGCGCAGAGCCTTCAGAAATGAGGGTTCAGATCACCCCACCAGGTAAAGAATCAGGACCAGTTGAGGTGCTTGTCGAAGGCAAAGGTAGAATAAAAACAGTAGCAGAAGAAGGTAGTTACAACCCCCCCCAAACCATGGAGCTGGTTACAGAAAGGAGGGCTGTCACCGTCACGAGTATTTCCTCCTGATTTTATTATGAATACATGTGTGCGTGACTGTGTGTACGTGTGTGTAGCAAATGCCTTTGTTTTCCTCTCTCTTATTCTCTTTAATGTAACGTAAAGTGTATTGACTTTCTATTATACTATTTAAGAAGTGTTCGTTTGAAATCATAGTATTTAAGTTACAGGATATCAAGAAGAGTCAACATCTCTCAAGGACTTTACCCCCTCTTCTGGGAAAGGGGTTAATGTGTTTTCAGTGGTATGGAGAGTGGTTGTATCATGTTAGGTGGAATTATGATTGTTTTTATTTGAAGATTCACTTGGTTTAAGGGGTGCCGTCGGTGCCACGTTGACAAGGGGCAGAAATAAGGAAGGAGGGAAAACAGAAAATGATGTCAAAGACATATTGAAAACGTTTAACATCATATAATTGGGGTCCCAGAGCAAGAGAAATGAGAGAATGGATTTCAAGTTGGCTATTTGCAAAGCAAGCCACACCTGGGCACATCATAGTGAAAATGCTCAAATTAAAGATGATGAGAAACCTGGAAAGTATCTAGAGAAAAGAAAGGACATATTATCTTCCAAATTGACAGATTAGTTTTTGTTTTGTTTTGTTTTAAGGAGGGGTTGGGGGCAGAGGGAGAGAGAGAGAGAGAGAGAGAATCTCAGGCAGGCTCCTTGCCCAACACAAAGCCCAACATGGGGCTTGATCTCACAACGCTGAGATCATAAACCTGAGCTGAAATCAGGAGTCAGACACTTAACCAACTGTGCCACCCAGGCGCCCCTGACAGCTGTTTTTTTTTTTTTTTTTTAATAAAGATTTTATTTATTTATTTGACAGACAGAGATCACAAGTAGGCAGAGAGGCAGGCAGGGGTGGGGAGGGGGGCAGGAAGCAGGCTCCCCGCTGAGCAGAGAGTCCAATGCGGGGGAGGGGGGGTGTCTTGATCCCAGGACTCTGGGATCATGACCTGAGCTGAAGGCAGAGGCTTTAAACCATTTTGACACCCAGCATCCCCCCCCACCCCGATAGCTCAGTTTTTGATAGAAAGAATAAAAGCTGGGGGTGGGAAAACCCCAAAATAATATCTTTAACACACTGAAAGAAAATAATTGCCAACATAGAATTCCACATCCCATGAAAATATGCTTCCAAAATGAAGGTGAAGTGAATAAATGTTTAGACAAAGAACCATAAGAAATGTTAGACAAATGTTTAGAGAGAATTAATCACACGTATACTCACTGTAGTACAAATGGTAAAAGGTGAAGAATTCAAGAAGCACGAGAAAAATAGTCCCAGAGCTAAGGGTGGAAATTCAGGAAGGATCAAAGAGCAGCAGAGAGAGAAGATGCGTGTTTACGTCTAAGTGAACACTGACTGCATAAGACAAAGTAATAATGACTGATGAGTTTTATATACACGTAGAATAAAAACATATGGCCACAAGAGCATGAAGTGGGGGGGGGGGGATTATCAGAGCAGACCTGAAACAAAGATCTGAGTTCAGATATTCAATTCGGGAAGTTTAGCCTGGTAATATCACTGTGGGACTGGGGAAGTGAGGTGGGGAAGGAAAAAAAAAACAATGAAATGTACATAACCCAGTCATTCATCACTGTGTGTAATTGGAGCTTAACCGTGCTTGGAAACTCTAGGACCAGAGGAGAATAGGCACCCCTGAGTTAATTCCACTTCAGGGGCAAAAGAGCTAGGATAGTTGCTCACTTTCTCCGGCTAGTAATTGGTTGAGGATTACTTCAGGGAATTTTAAATTTCCTGGCACTTTTAATCTCCTCTGCCCCCAGCACCCAAAAAAGCCCTCAGGCCAGGTTAAGTCATGGATGCTGGAAGTTATACATTGAGCCAACGGGCATGGAAATGGTAAATACCAAGGAGGTTTAGGTGGGACAAAGAAAGTACTACAGAAAGCAAGGGAGTTCACAACCTCAAAATTTTTTAATCATCCAGGAAAAAAATAAGTGAACGAATTTATATAAGACTCTAGTAACCAGAAGATGGGCACTGTTAACTTCAGAGGTCAGAGAGTCAAATTATCTGTATTTGACAAGTAAGTGGAAGGGAAAAAGGATTGATAAAAATGGCTGGATTCATCAAAAAGAAGATTGAAAAGTTGAAAAGATGAGCGTAGAGGAATGGAACGAATGGGGGACAAATACGAAGATGGTAAGTTTTAATCTTGATGTATCGTTAATTGCAAAATATGTAAAAGAATTAAATTTTCCAGTTGAAAGACGAAGCTGATCAGATTGAAAGACAGAGCGCCCAAAAATGCTGTTTACAAGAGACACACCTTCAATCCAGATCCAGAAAAACTAAAAATAAAAAGATGGGAAATATGGACACTGTGAACAACACCCAAAACAAATTTGGTGCAGTTCCATTAATATCAGACAAAATCTGTGTTAAGATAGAATGCATTACAAGAGAAAAAGAGGATTAATGAGAAAAGAGTCAGTCACCAAGGAGATATGACAATTTAAATTTGTATGCATCTAGTCACATAGCCTCACCATGTTTAAAGTGAATGAAACGGAACTAAAAGGTGATTCACATTTATAGTGGGAACATTTTAGCACATGTCTCTCATTAACTAAGACACACAGAACCAATAAGAATATGTAACATGCCAATGGGATTAACAAATTAATCTAATTAACGTCTATAAAATATTGTTCCTGACATCCGGAGAGGACACGTTCTTTTTAAGAAATTGGCCATATATCATGGGCCAAATTTTAGAGGACTGAAATCATACGGGATGTGTTTTCTTGCTATAATGGAATTAAGCTAGAAATCAAAAAGTAAAAAAACAATGCCCAAACCCCCACATGTTGGCAATGGTGGCTCCGTTACATCAGGTATCAGGGAAAGGCAATCTAACAAGTTAATGAGTTGTTTCTGTAAACCCCCGATCCTCACTGAACGGCTAAAATAACAATGACTGACCGATACGACATGGTAGGATGTACAATGGAGTATATCCATTTGGGAGGGCTGCTCTAACAAAACACCACAGGCTGAGCAGCTTAAACAACAGAAATTTATTTCCTCACAATTCTGGAGGCTTGAAGTCCAAGATCAAGGTGTCGGCTGGTTTCCTACGAAGGCCTCTCTCCTTGGCTTGCAGGGACCCATCTTCTCCCTGTGTCTTCACATGGTCTTCCTCTGTGTGTATCAGTGTCCTAATTTCCTCTTCTTGTTTTTTTTTTTTTTTTTTAAATTTTTAAAACATTTTATTTATGTATTGGAGAAAGAGAGAATGAGAGAGAGCACGAGGCGGGGAGGGTCAGAGGGAGAAGAAGCAGACTCCCTGATGAGCCCGGAGCCCGATGTGGGACTCAATCCTGGGACTCCAGGATCATGACCTGAGCTGAAGGTGGTCGCTTAATCAACGGAGCCACCCAGGGACCCTAATTTCCCATTCTTAAAAGGACAGTCACAGCGGATCCCAGGCCACTCTGAAGACTATTTAATTACCTCTTTAAAGACCCTGTCTTCAGGGGCAACTGGATGGCTCAGGTGTTTCGGGAGGGAGACGGAAAGTGACTGGGGATTGGGAAACACGAGGGGGGCTTCTGTCCCTTGATCTGGGCGCTCGCCTGGCGCAATTCCATTGAGTTGGCACTTAAGTCTGTGCAATTTTCCTCGGTATATTAGCCCAGTAATAAGGATTAAGCCCCTAACCCAACCTGAGCCCGCTCTGCAACAGATTTTATTTTTATTTTTTAAATTTTTTTAATTGTTGCTTTTAAAGATTTTATTTATTTATTTGACAGACAGAGATCACAAGTAGGCAGAGAGGCAGCCAGAGAGAGAGAGAGAGAGAGAGGAGGAAGCAGAGAGCCTGATGCAGGGCTCAATGCGGGGCTTGATCCCAGGATTCTGGGACCATGACCTGAGCTGAAGGCAGAGGCTCGAACCCACTGAGCCACCCAGGCGCCCCTGTGCAACAGATTTTAAAAAGCCACTTTTATCAGGACAAGGGCCACGTCCCTGTTTTCCGTCCATGTCAGGCAGGAGCCCGCAAGGACAAATTGGCATTATTCTCTCCTAGGTGCTGACCCCACTCTGAATTCAGTTCCTCGGCAGGTTTGGGAAATTTCTCCCCAGAGACTACCACTCCCATGCACAAAGAAACGTTAAGTTGACTATTCTTAGAAAGGGGAGCTTAGGGAAGGGGACTACTTTTTATGACAGCATTGAGAAAGGATTCAGGAGAGAAAAGAGCTTGGGTAAACAAGACAAGAATAGAGTCCAACAAATTTACCCTGGCGGTGCCTTCATCCCCAAAGGAACTAAAACTAATTTTCAGCATGGATCCCTCTTAAGGGCTTAGATGCCTTATTCCCAACTGATTATTCAGCTGAATTTAGGCATTAGTTTGCAGTCCCATTCCCAAAGCCCTCTCTTCCCCGCCTCTTCCGGACCCTGGAAGGCAGAGCTGAGCGCTGGGAGCAGTGGTCTCTAGTTTTGATAGAACAGAAAAAAAAAAAAAAAAAAATTGAGTTACCTTTGGAATGCTTAAAATTTGGCATCTGTGTTCCTCATGTGATTCTGGAAGTATCTGGCTCTTTCATTCAATTCTGTATCAAAACCAGAATTATTTTCAGGACAATCTCAGTTTCATGAAAAACCCAGGAATTGCTGGTGGGGATTTCCTCCTACACCCGTGCCTCATTGGCCCAAGGCCACAAGTCTTTTGCTTTTCCATGTTAAGGAGAACAAAATCCTGGCAGGGGTCAAGGGTATGGTGGGGGCGCCTGGGTGGCTCAGTGGGTTAAAGCCCCTGCCTTTGGCTCAGGTCATGGTCCCAGGGTCCTGGGATGGAGCCCCACATTGAGCCCTGCATCAGGCTCTCTGCTCAGCGGGGAGCCTGCTTCCCTTCCTCTCTCTGCCTGCCTCTCTGCCTACTTGTGATCTCTGTCTTTCAAATGAATAAATAAAACCTTAAAAAAGAAAGAAAGGAAGAAAGAAGTACGGTGCTTCCTAAGCCTATAGCAGAGAACACACTCTACTCCCAGATGTGTCCCTTTCACTCTTGCTCAGATACAAAATGGACCGATAGGTCCCTTTGAAAATACAATTCATTTAGTAGTATGTCATTTGGGTGGCTTTTACTTAAACTTCAAATTAAAAAAAAAAAAAAAATCTCCCTGAAGGGACACATTTCATGTCAAGAGACAGGAACTGAATTTTTCCTTAGTCTAAGTCAGACTGCCTCTCTGAGCACACATCCGCATATAATCCTTGCAAAGCAGGGCTGGGAGGAAGGGAGAAGGCATTTCCCCAAAGAATGACTGTGATTATATCTACAATAGTGCATCCTAAAGGGAAAAATGAACCTGGCAGCTCCCAGAGTAATGTGACACCTGTGGACAGCCATTCTGGATAATTGGGTTGTCTTGGCACATTGGGGTTGGGGGCATTGGTTATCTTAATTACTCTACAAATCTGCCCCCATACATCAAGGCCCACCTCGACTATCCTACTTAAAGGTACTCAGTACCTCAGCCTTTCCTTCTTATACTCTTCCCGCACCCCCAAGATTTACCACCTTTAGTACAGGGAGGAATGTGACCCCAGGAAGGCCAAGATCTCCTTCCAGTTTGTTCCCTGGTACATACTAAATGCCTAGGACCAAGCCTTGCACATAACAAGCACTCAATAAATGTTTGGGGACAATTTGAAAATTCAGTACCTTCATTAACCAAAGGCCAAGCCTCCTAATCTTGCCTCAGCTCGAACTGAAAACTTTGATTACAAAGTCTTTCCTGAAAATAGAACTAAACCCGTACATACAGAGAACAAACTGATGGTGGCCAGAGGGAAGGGGGGGGGGTTGGGCAAAATAGGTGAAGGAAGGGGGTGAGTACAGGTTTCCAGTTTTAGGGTGAATCAGTTACAGGGATGAAAAGTACAATGTAGGGAGGTGAACCAATGGTATTGTAATGGTGTTGTACGGTAAAGAAGGTAGCTACACCTGGGGCAAGAATAGTATAATGGAGGGACCCGTCCAATCACTACATCGTACCCCTGAAACTAACATGTGTTGGTCAATTTTACTTGGTGAAAAAAAAAAAAAAACCCAGTCCTTGCTGTTACCCAAAGGATATGCTAACATTTTCCAGAGATGGGATCAGGTTGCACTACCCTACCTTTTTATAACACCACTTAAAATACATCATTATTAACAAATATTAATCTAATATAAAGGTCATAAAAATTCTGGAAATTAAAAAAAGCTTACATATGTAAAAATACATCCTCTGTGATGTCAAGCAAAGTTGGGGTTAATTGAAGATTCTCTGAAGACAAACTCAAAGACACAACACATTTGTCTTTAATCACGGCATGAAGTGTCTGTGTGAGGAACAGCATATGAAAAGTACATGTCCCATTACGATTGGTAAAACCGTGTAGAAGATGCCCGGTGTGTGCCAGACCTCTAATTTCCCCCAATAATCCTTCAAGATAGTGTTACCACCCACAACCATAGATGAGGAGACCGAGGCCCCAAAAGGAGAACGACCTGACCCAAGGTCACACGGATTTCACATGATCTCAGCCCCAGGGTCTACCCCCAGACGCTGGCTAGCTCTCCAGAAAAGCACCCAATGCCATTCCACGTGATATCCACATATGTCATTGGTTTCGTATTCTTAGTCAAACATATGTTTTGAGTAATTGTTATGTTCTTAGTCCTGTTGGCTTCCTTGGAGATTGCTCTAAGAAGACTGCCATCTCACTGGGAGGCACTCATGAACCCCAGGGAGACCATGTGAACGGAGGAGTGAGACCCACATGGATGCTAGGGGAGTTCCGAAGAGGGAAGAACCCCCATGGGCTGGGCTCCTGGCCCTACTCATGGTGTGCCCCTTTGCCTTCTCGGCCAGGCAGGGCCACAGGTTGAGTTTGGATTTCAGCTTCTATCTCCCCCTCACAGTGGCACCTCAAGTCTTTGTGAGAAGTGACCTTTCCCCACCGTGTGGTCTTGGCACAGGGGTGACTGTAGGCTGCTGTATCCTACCCGCCCCTCTCCCCCAGCCTCTGTAGAAACCAGGGAGGCAAATCCTTCCTCTCTTAGATTCTGGTGGGGTGTGAGGAGGCATGGTACAACCAAGTGTGGAGTCAGTGGCCAGCACCTTGGGTCTTGCATGAGCGACACAAAGATGGCAGGCCACGGGTAGGCAGGTGGATAGAGGTCAAACCCAAGGACCTCATCTCAACTGGCTGCTCCTGGGATGAGTCAGTGATACAGGCCCTTGAGAACAGGTTCAACCCCTCCCAAGTCCAGAAGCCTACGAGATCTTCCCACAAACCCCTTTGCAGGTGACACTGTCCCAAATTTCTTATCCAGTTTTGACTGGAAAGGTGTGTTTTTCCCTTTACCCTTTATCTAGAACTTAACGTGGATGGGTATAGTTCATGAGAAAAACCATTCTAGGGACGCCCATCACTGAATCAGAGGGTGAAGTCTCCTTTCAGGAAATGGGTGTTCACTTACTCCATCAGTCGGAGTGTGCCTGAGTCTTACCTAAGAATTCTGTTCTCCTCTGAAGTTTCCTGAAGCCACCAGGAGTCATGGAGTCATGAGCGAGCTCAGGCCCCCAGGCTGAACAGGGCTCGGGCTCAGGTGGTAAGGAGGGCAACACCAGGGCGCTGGGGACCCTGCCCATCTTGTTCTGTGGGATGATGCAGGGAGAGGCTTTCCTATATTTTGGCCCAGAGCACAAGATCTTATCTGCAAAACCACATCACTCTGCCCGTTCCTGAAACCATCAAAGAATGAAGCCTGGGATGACCCATTTATTGGGTGAATGAAGGCTGCACGCCCCGGCACTCTTCATTACCTTGCACAGTGTCACGTGTTAATTCCCAGAGTGTATTTTCTGGACACATCTTCTCCTTTAACCTTCCTGCACTCATAACTACAGTGTGCAACTGTAATTTGAATTCATCAAACCAATTATTCCCAGTTCCTTTTTTTCAACTCAGGGTTTTTTTGTTTGTTTTTTTTTTTTTTTAAGTTGTCATGGGAAAATAATTCTTAATAAATCCCTTTAAGCACAGGGAACTAGGGCAATTACAGACATTTTAAGAATTATTGAAACATTTTTAAGTTTTTTTGATTTATGTTCCAAAGGACATAAGTAGTCCTTTCTTCTTCTTCTTCTCCTTTTTTCTTGCTGGAAGAGGTTCAGTTAATTTCAAGGACAGAAATGGGGCACACAGACTGTTCAAATCTAATTAATGATCTGGCTTTGCCCACAACAGTCACACCTTCAAAACATTGAGGTTGTAGCTAATCATCTGAAATTCTCCCACACTGAAATAATTGCACACACCCTTTTGGGTCATGACAGATATATGTGCTGGGTGAATTACAAGAAGGGAAGGCGCACCCCCAGAGGGAAATCAAGTTATGTTTGTTAGTGACTCATCAATTTAATCATGTATTAAATATTCAATATCTGATGTAAAATATTTAAAATCCTGGGGTAGTACCTTGAAGCAAAAATACACAAGTCGGGTTATCCAATCGTGTGAGTGGTTTTTTGTACCCCCAATTAGATTAGAAAATCCCACAGCTGGGGAAAACAAGCGGGAGAGGTCCCAAGGATGGTACAGCTCAGAGAACCATGGGTGACTGAACCTGATGAGGCTGGGAAGGGGTTCCTCCCAGTTTATGATACACGGGAAGCCGAAGGCCAGTGACTCTTGGCCATTGGAGAGATTCCCCCCATGCCCAGTGGCATTCACTTGGAGCTAACTGACTGCATTAGAGCGTGCATCGAAAAGGGAACGCAGCATTTATGACTCATATTTGCAGTTAACCTAAAAAATACTTGATTTTTCCAGGCATTGATAAACTTTAAAAATAGAATAAGAGGGGGGAAAAAACGACCTTAACACCTAAAAAGTTAGAATGTGGCAGCCGTATGTCTCTTCCAGTTGAGAGCCAAACCCTAACAGTTTACCCCCTAAAAAGACCTGGTCCACCAGGTTAAAAAATAACGCCATAAATTCCATCCGAGTCAAAGTTGAGTGGTGGTATGTAGATCTGGAGTACGACTACAAAAAGAAGTATTAGAACAGGCCACAGCCTGCCACGGGAACTATCAGACGCATCTTTTCTTTGGCACAGAAGTTTGGAATTTACGGCTCCCAGGAAAAGAACTGTGTGTTAGTCCGAACTTTGGATCCTGACTCTGGGAGTCAGCTCTGTGATAATTCTCATGTGTGAACCGAGTGGTTTCTAAAGGCAAGAGAGCTTTTCCCTGTGGGGTTCGGGTGCTGCTCTCAATGGGGCATCTTCCAGCCGTGTTTCCTACAATCAGCTGTGATCCTTGGTCTCGCCCGAGGAGGATGCCCGTGTAAGGTGAGAGAGAAATGAGCAGTAAGGCAATATTAATGCAGAAGATGGACAGGGTGGAAAGATGGACTGCCACGTGAAGATCATTGATGATTCAAGGGAAATTGGTGTTCGGACCTGTGTGTCCGACACCGGCCACGCTGTCAATGGTGCTGGGTGTGGTCTAGGGCTGATCTTCCATTTTCCAGTGTACTGTGGACCACGAAGGACCCCCTCACTCCTGCCCACTGGCCCGTGGCCCCAGCACCAAGCCCTTCTGATGGGGGGCGCTATTCCCAAAGTGCCCCAGGCTCTTGCCTTTACCTTGACAACAATCTGAAAAAGAAATTCACACTACACAACCAACTGCGGAGGAAAGGTTAATTTGTGGGAGGTCCTCATTATCATAGGATAAAGAGTATCACATGCCACCCAAGCCAACCCCTACAAAAGATTGGGGTGGATCTAAAATTCCTGAAAACAGGAACCAAAATTTAATAATAGAGTGAAAAAAAAAAAAAGCTATGATTGGGGGTTTGCCTGGAATATTAAACAAGCATTTCGTTTATATGTTCTTTTATAGCTCAGGAAAAGTCAATTTTGCTTTCTGTTTCAGAAAACCTGAGGTGAAGCCATAATCATGCACAGTTTTTAAAACGAACAATGAATGTGTCAGGTGTTGAAGGGCGAGGTTCTACTTATGGTGCTTGATGATACTCTGTGGATTGTCCCTTAGACTGTGGCAGTGCGATGACAGAGTCACTTGACTCATTTTCCCAAGAGTTTCCCTTTGCTTTAAACTCACTCTGTTGCATGTCCGTTTCCTCTATCCTGCAATTTCCCTTCCTCGGTTGGTCACCTGTCCGTATCTCGCCCTTTGCTTGTGATACAAGCAATCACTAGACTTTGACAGACTGTGAAATCTGCCCCCCTCCTTTTTTGCAATATCACACCAGGTTGGATTTATTGTACGTGGATGCTAGTCCCTTGTCCCAAAGGACTCACCCCTCGAGAGAGTCACACGAAAGGTGAAATCACTCCCCTGTTGGCTCAGGAGATGTATAAGGGAGAATTAATTTCGACCGTGGCAAATTCATCCTCCATGGCCATTCATATTCTCATGTTATGATTATCTTGGATCCTTTGAGCAACTTTGTAAATATCAGGCTTTGGATAAAGAAATCCCCTTTTACTTCCCAGAACTGAATGATGGCCCATTTATTCTTTTCCAATAATACAAGACTAATCTTGAACTGGAGCCTAAAACTATAAATTCTCTTGAGTAACTAAAGCTTTGGCTGTATCCTCAATTTTTATTATACGCTGTTCTCATAATTATTTTCTGAGCATAAATGAAATTGCCATTTTTATTATATCTGAAAGATTTATTATACCCCAAAGATTTTTTTAAAGACAATTTTTCTCTTGATTTGTAAGTTATTCAATTGTTTTGTTGATCCTCTTATTTAATATCTAGCTTTATTGCATGGCAGACAATAGACGTTCTACTTTTTTGGAATATATTCACACGTCCTTTATTGCTTAATGTAAATTTGTGTGTAGGTGAAGGCTTCATGCATGTTTGAAAAGAATGCGTGTTCTTCATGCAATACAGCACTAATAAATTTTATGCGTTAAATCACAGTTAGATATTCCTATGCAGAACTTTCTTGTCTTTTAAAAATAAAAGACACAATTTACATTTCATACAATTCACTGATTTTGAGGCATACAATTCAAAGTTTTCTGGTCTATTCCCAAGTCTGTACAGCCACCACTATATTCTAATTTTAATCTAATGTTGAAATCTACTTCAGACTTATGACTTAGTCCCAGTAAAGGGCACTTTAATCCTAAAAAACTCCATTCTGCCCCCTCTTTATGCTATTATTGTTATAAATATCACTCTTCTATATGTTAAAAACTCAATAATGCATTGTTACAATTAATGCATTATGTAGTCTCACTTATTTTCAAGGAGCAGAGAAGGAGGGAAAGCAAGTACACTTGACCCTTGAACAACATGGGTTTCAATTGCATGGGTCCACTTTTATGTGGATATTTTATACTGTACAGTCCTGCAAACGTATTTTCTCTTCCTTATGATTTTCTGAACAACACTTCCTTTCCTCTAGCTTCCTTTATTGTAAGAATATAGCAGATAACACATTGAACATACATAATGGGTGTTAGCCAATGGCGTATGTGATCAGTAAGGCTTCTGGCCAACAGTAGGGTAGTAGTAGCTAAGTTTGGGGGGAATCAATATTATATGCAGATTTTCAACTGTATGGACATGTCCATGCCCCCAAGCCCCGCATTGTTTAAGGGTCAACTGTGTATATTTTTAGAGTTGTTACAGTACCTTCTTGTTGACCCTTTCTGGTTCTCTTCATTTATTACTGCAGATTCAGATTACCACCTTTCCTTACCCCCGCATAGCTTTGCTCCTACTTTCCTTCTATGTAAAGTTATTGTCAAATATATTGTATATCTATTTATTATAGACCCAACAATACAATTATATACACATTGCTTTATAAATCAGTTTAGGGAAAACAGGAAAAGAAATATATAATTATGTGCTGTCTTTTGCAATTACTACATAATTAGCTTTACTGAAGCTCTGTGTGCGTGTGCGTGCGTGTGCGTGCGTGTGTGCATGTGCGTGACTGAGCATTCAAATTACTGTCTGAGGTCACCTACTTTCTGCCTGAATGATTTTTTTGTCAGGCAGGTGGCCTTTTCAACAAATTGTCTCAAGTTTTGTATATCTCGGAATGTGTTTATTTGGCCTTCGTTTTTTAAAGATAATTTTAGTGTATATGAGATTATTGGTCTGACAATACTTCACTTTCCACACTTTGACTGTGTCATCCTACTTATCTCTGGCTTCCATTCTTTCTGATTAAAAGTTAGCTGTAAATCTTCCGGCCGACTCCTTGTGTGCGATGAGTCGTTTTCTTTCGCTGCCTTAATGATTTTATCTTTGCCCTTGTCTTGCAACATTTTTACTATGATATGTCTGGGTGTGGATCTCTTTGGTCATCATACTTGGGAGTTTCTTGAGCTGATAGATTGATGTGCTTTTTTCAAATACATTTTTTTCTTAAATAAAGATGGTGAATTTTTTTTTTTTTAAGATTATTTACTTATTTATTTGACAGACAGAGATCACAAGCAGGCAGAGAGGCAGGCAGAGAGAGAGGGGGAAGCAGGTTCCCAGCTGAGCAGAGAACCTGATGAGGGGCCTGGGGTCATGACCTGAGCCAAAGGCAGAGGCTCAACCCACTGAGCCACCCGGGCGCCCCTTTCCAAATACTTTTAATGTTCCTTTCTTCTCTTCCAGCTAATTCCTTTATGTGTATTTTGGTGCATATAATAGAATCTTACTTTTTTCCCAAGGCTCTGTTATTTTTTGTTTGTTTGTTTTCTTCTCTATTATTACTTTTTTACTTTCTGTAGATGGATGTTGATCTGTCTTTATTTTTGACAAGTTGTTTCTGCCAACTCAATCTCCTGTTGAATCTGTCTCTCTAGTGAAGTTTTCATTTTCATTTTGATTATTGTACTTTTCAACTCCAGAATATCTGTTACTGTTTTTTTTAAAAGATTTTATTTATTTATTTGACAGAGAGATCACAGGTAGGCAGAGCGGCAGGCAGAGAGAGAGGAGGAAGCAGGCTCCCCATTAAGCAGAGAGCCCCATGCGGGGCTTGATTCCAGGACCCTGAGACCATGACTTGAGCCTAAGGCAGAGGCTTTAACCCACTGAGCCACCAAGGCGCTCCTGTGTTGCAGTTTAAGTAATTTTATTTCTTACTGCTGTTCTCTATTGGATGAGACATTGCTATCATCCTCTCTTTTAATTCGTTAAGTATGAATTCCTTTAGTTCTTAGAACATATTTGTAATGGCAGCTTTGAAGTTTTTGTCTATTTCACCATGTAGGCCCTTTCAATGCCATGCCTTTGAAATATTTATCTGCTTGACCTGTCAAAAAAAATAAGAGGTATATTAAAATATCCCACTAAAAATGAGGTTTTGTGCTTTCTTCACCTTATATTTCTAACTTTCAGCTTTCCAAATTTCAGTGCTGTCACTAGGCGCATAAAAACTTTTGATTTTGGTGTTTATTTTCTATTTTGGTGTTTTTAATTTTCAATTTTTCATTTTTTTTTATTTTTTAAAGATTTTATTTATTTGACAGAAAGAGAGAGAGAGAGAGAAAGGGAGAGAGGGAACACAAGCAAGGGGAGTGTGAGAGGGAGAAGCAGGCTTCCCACTGAGCAGGGAACTTGATGTGGAGGTTGATCCCAGGATCCTGGGATCATGACCTGAGCTAAAGGCAGACGCTTAATGGCTGAGCCACCCAGGCGCCCCTATTTTGGTGTTTTTTAAACGCTGAGCAGCTATAAATTAATATTTGGCATAATGAGTATCAGAATATGCACCCATCAAATTTAAGCAAAAGAACATATCACTAATTTTTTCACTTTTTATTTTGAAGAACAAATTTGGAGGATTCACAGTATCGGATATAAAGATATTACTATGTCAACATAATATGTCATTGTGGTATTAGCTCAAGGGTAGATAGGCAAACAGACCAAGTGCACAGAACAGGGAGTCTGGGAATAAATCCACACATATATAGACCCTTAATTTATAATAAAAGTGACAAATACAGAGTAGTGGATTTGGTTTGTAGAAGCTCCTATATTAACAGTCATCCTCTGTGAGTTATATATGTTACAAATATTTTGTCCCCATTTGCAGCTCATTCTTTAACTCTTTAGCTTAAATTTTTCTTTTCTCCGTTATACAATTTCTTTTTCTTTCTTTCTTTTTTTTTTTTTAATTTGTACATGGTCAAATCTGCTATTTTCTTTTTAAATTCTAGGTCCCATGAATTATTTAGGAGAAACTTCCCTGATCCATGTATATAGGAAAATGCTTTCCTGTAATGATCGAAAAAGTTTCTTCTAACACTTAGGTCCTTAACTCATCCAGAACTTCAGTAGTGCCCGGTAGGCATCTAACAGCCAGCCGTCAAGCTCACATCTGTTAACTGATCCTTTCTTTCACCCAGAAACTTAAAGGGCCATTTGCATCTTCTAAATTCCCACATGTAGGGCGCCTGGGTGGCTCAGTGGGTTAAGCCGCTGCCTTCAGCTCAGGTCATGATCTCGGGGTCCTGGGATCGAGTCCCGCATCGGGCTCTCTGCTCGGCAGGGAGCCTTCTTCCCTCTCTCTCTCTCTGCCTGCCTCTCCATCTACTTGTGATTTCTCTCTGTCAAATAAATAAATAAATAAATAAATAAATAAAAATCTTAAATAAATAAATAAATAAATGAATAAATAAATTCCCACATGTAACTGCTGCTTTGGGGTTTTCTATTCCATTCCCCTGGTCTGTTTGTCTAGTCTTGGACCAGTATCCCGCTGCTTTAATACCTATGACTTAAAGGTATATTTTGATTTTTTGGGTAGCACAAGTGCCTGTTCAGTATTTTTCCCTAGGCCTGTGGTGAGTTCAGAGGGTACCTTCTAAGGTCTTCTGAGTCTTAAAAAAAAACCCTGAGGCCAGGCAGAGCATATAGATTCTACAGAAATATCTTTGGTGCTAGCCTTCCTAGCAAGGACCACGAAAACACACTGGACAGAATTATTGCCTCCAGCTTCCTCTGGGCCCCATGAGGCTCTGACGTTTCACTTTTCCAGAGTCAGTTCTCTTTCCTAAATTCTTGTTAGCTCTAATTTCACATGTAAGCATCTCTATAAACCACCATCTCTCCATTGACTCCTTGGGGATGAACTTTCCTTCTAATTTGCAAAAACACACCGTAATATGAGAACTTCTCAACTTCCTAATGGCAAACTTACAAACTTGCACCTAAATCTATTCTTTCCTCTCCTCCTCTTGTTAAAATGGGAGGACAGTCCTTACCTCTCCCTATCAGGCTCTATTTTTTTTTTTTAAAGATTTTATTTATTTATTTGACAGAGAGAAATCACAAGTAGATGGAGAGGCAGGCAGAGAGAGAGAGAGGGAAGCAGGCTCCCTGCTGAGCAGAGAGCCCAATGCAGGCCTCGATCCCAGGACCCGGAGATTATGACCTGAGCCGAAGGCATCGGCTTAACCCACTGAGCCACCCAGGTGCCCTCTATCAGGCTCTATTAAGCAAGATGTGGTCCTATGCCCTCCATCCCCCTTAGGGAATTGCTCCTGTCCATCCTCTCTATCTGCCTGTCCCTCTCACCCTTACACACACACACACACACACACACACACACTTTCACTCCACACTTCCTGCAGCTATCCTGTTATCTCCTCTTGCTCAAAGCCACACGTGTAGAAAAAGTTGTCTCAACTCATCATTTCTTCTCCTCCCACTCGTTTCTCTGTCTGCTGCCAAGGTCGCCTGTCACCTGTTAAATCTTTACTAATATTCTTGCCTCTGATCGTGCTCTCCTTCAATCTGTTTCTCACTGTAGCAGCCGGAACAATCCTTTGAAGTTGCAAATTTGGACACATTCTTCCTCTCCTTGAAAAGCTTTCATGACTTCTTATTGATCTCAGATAAGATCCAAACTCCTTGGCAAGGCCTCCGCTGTCAGTTTCCTTAATCTCTTCAGCCCTCTCCAACCCCAGGCTCTGCTCACAACTTGCTTCTCAATGTCCGAGACTGGCTCTCTGTGCCTCCCCTGGTCTTTCGTTTTGTAGCTTTGTCTGGCTCGCTCATACTTACTGCCTGGACTCCAGCGAGAAGATGAGAAGCGTTTCCTGACCTGCACCACTCCAAGACCAGATGAGGCCCCCTTCTTTGTGTTTCTCTGGCACCTGGCGCTTTATCCCTACGATGCGGTACTTACCATATCACACTGTGTATTTCTCTGTCTCCAACTAGACTGAAAACTCTTTTTTTTAAAAAAAAATATTCTTTTTTTTTTTAAAGCTTTTATTTATTTGACAGAGAGATTACAAGTAGGCAGAGAGGCAGGCAGAGAGAGAGGGGGAAGCAGGCTCCCTGCTGAGCAGAGAGCCCAATGCAGGGCGCGATCCCAGGACCCCGAGATCATGACCGGAGCAGAAAGGCAGAGGCTTAACCCACTGAGCCACCCAGGCTCCCCTAGACTGAAAACTCTTGAGAGCAGGGATCATTTCCTAATCACCATCCAACACTGACATTGAGCAAAGTGCCTAGCACATGGCAGATGGTCTATAGATTTTAAAATAAGTGAATAGGGGTGCCTGGGTGGCTCAGTGGGTTGGGCCGCTGCCTTCGGCTCAGGTCATGATCTTGGGGTCCTGGGATCGAGCCCCACATCGGGCTCTCTGCTCAGTGGGAGCCTGCTTCCCTCTCTCTGCCTGCCTCTCTGCCTACTTGTGATCTCTACCTGTCAAATAAATAAATAAATAAAATCTTTTTAAAAAATTAAATAAGTGAATAAATAGCACCTGTAATAGCCTGGAAGGTCAGCATCATCTGTGATTTTTTCTTTTTGGTAACTAAAGAAGGCTGCTTATTTTTATCGTGGTGAAAAAAACACCTATTATAAAATGTACATCTTGACCATTTTTAAATGTACAGCTTAGTAGAGTTAACGTGCATTTACATTGTTTTGAAACAGATCTCCAGAATGTTTTCTCTTGCAGAGCTAGAACCCATACCCATCACACAACAATTACTCTTTCTTCTCCTCCCCCCACCTATGTCCTGCATCTGTGAACTGGAGTCCTTTAGGTACCTCACGGAATGGAATTGTTCAGATTCTGTCATTTGTGACTGGCATGTTTCACTTTGCGTCATATTTCCAAGTTTCATCCGCGTAGCGTGTTTATAGGATTTCCTTTCTTTTTATTTCTTTTTATTATTATTATTTTTATTTAAATTCAACTAATTAACAGGTAGTGTATTATTAGTTTCAGAGGTAGAGTTCAGTGATTCATCAGTCTTATATAACACCCACTGCTAATTATATCATGTGCCCTCCTTAATGCCCATTCCTCAGTTACCCCATGCCCTGAACCCCCGCCTGCCCAGAATTCCTCGGTTTGTTTCCTGTGATTAAGGGTCTCTTAATCACAGAAGGTGATTAAGGTGTTTCCTGTGACTAAGGGTCTTCCTCTCTGATTTTGTCTGGTTTTATTTTTCCTCTCCCTTCCCTATTTTCCTCTGTTTTGTTTCTTAAATTCCATATATGAGTGAAATCTTACCATAACTGTCTTTCTCTGGTTGACTCTGATGGATTTCTTTCTTTTTAAGGCTTCAGAGGACTCTACTGTGTAGCTATAACACATTTTGTTTTTCCATTTGCCCACTGATGGACTTTTGGGTTGCTTCCACCCATTGGTGACTTTTTATGGTTTTCTATAGTATTTATAATTCTGTTTTTTTAAATAAGTTTCCAACCCTACAATGTTTAAATACAGTACTTCAGATAATATAAGCAAACATATGCTTTCTAGAAATACAAGAGGCTTTATTAAATATAGTATTTTGTTGTTATAAAGTTATTTGACTCTTTCTAATAAAAATTTATCATTAGAATGCATATATAACTCATATGTATTTCACTGTATAAATCCTTGTTAAGAGTAAAAACACTTACATAAGACTAGGTATCAATCAGTTTAATTTATACAGAAGAACGAATCTAATAAGATTAATCTTTCTAAGGTCAAATTAACTTAGAAGTATAAGATTCTTACTTGAGAGTCTGCACCTATATATCAAAAAACTATATGTATAAACTATATATAACATATATGTATAAACTAATTCAATAAATGGGAACATAGTATCATATAGAATTTACAGCATATGTATCTCTTCCAAAGCAAAGTGTGTATCTCTCTTTGAAAGAAGAAACACAAGTAATTAATCTTAATTTTATTCAAACAACAGACAGCCCAGAGGAGAACATTTTTAATCAACACCTGAGATCAGGTGGGGATGGATAGAGTTCTGTGCACTAATGGTCAAATTATAGCACAATCCATACAAACAGGCATTCAGTTCCTCAAGGGAAAAAAGACAAAAGAAAGAAAGGTGATTGGAAAACAACAACAACAGACAAAACCCAGTAATAATTCAAATCATCATCCTGTTCCTTTAAGCAATTACCCACGTTAGGTATATCTTTTCTTCCAAGCATCACCTTCATTTCTTGCTGAGTTTTGAGAATTTGGTCACCACTGTTTGGGGTTAATTAAAATGGACATTTAGATCAGTTCTTTATCTGCTATTGTTAACAATGATATAATGTACTTCCTTGTATCTTTGCCTGCATGTGTGATGATCTTCTGAGAATAAATGATTGAATTGAAATGACTAGGTCAATGGATGTGCACTCTTCTAGGGTTTTTATTGCAAATGGCCAAATGGCCTTCCAGAAAGATTCTATGAAATTGCTCTTCCCCTGACCAATTTACCTTCTCGCTATTGTCATTTATTAACATTTTTTTTCATTATTTATAATCAAAATAGAAAATGGCATCTCATTGAATTGATTTGTGTTTGTTTAATAAAAGATATTTTTTCATGTCTCAGGCCATTAGTATTTCTTGTGAAACTCCTGTTGATATTCTTGTTAATATTGTGGCGTTCATCTTCAGATTATTGATTCTCTCTCTCTCTTTTTTTTTTAAGTAGGCTCCACGCAGAGCATGGACCCCAGTGTGGGACTTGAACTCAAGACCCTGAGATCAAGACCTTGGTTGAGATCAGCAGTCAGCTGCTTAACCGACTGAGCCAACCAGGCGCCCCTATTGATTTTTTTAGAGTTTCTTATATGATAAGGAAATTGATACCTCTTATATGTTGCAAATATTTCTCTAGTTTCTCATTTGTTACTAATTTTATTTATATGTTTGATGTGATCAATTTTGTCAGTCATTTCCTTTGTTTTTGACATGGAAGTCAAAGTTAAATAACCTCTACATAGCAGGTTCCTATCCCACAGGGAAGTAACTTGCTAACTTCTGTGAGAGCTGTGGGGGAGGCGTTCGGGGCTAATCAGGGAAATTTTTTTTTTTTTAAAGATTTTATTTATTTATTTTACAGACAGAGATCACAAGTAGGCAGAGGGCAGAGAGAGAGAGGAGGAAGCAGGCTCCCCGCCAAGCAGAGAGCCAGATGCGGGGCTTGATCCCAGGACCCCGGGATCATGACCTGAAGGCAGAGGCTTTAACCCACTGAGCCATCCAGGCGCCCCTAATCAGGAAAATTTTTATTGCTGTCTGTTATGTTTGGAAAGTCTTACCTCTTGTTAGCCATTGGCTCCTTCCTGCCAATGATAACCAATGGTATCTGCCTAAGCAATGCAGTGGGCGGTACAGGGGATGAGAGAGGGGTGCCAGTCTCTTGAGCACCCTGGGTGTATCTTACTCCCAAATCCCCAGCAAAAGCTGATCTGATCCCGGAACAGTGGTCAGAAATAGAAAATTAACCTTGATCTGGTACTAGCAATAAATCTATAGACCCAGTTCAGTTTTCTCCAGTGACCCCACTAACATCTTTTTTCTGGTCTAAAATTCAATCTAGCATTCCTTGTTGCCTTTAGCTGTCATGCTCCTTAGTTTCCTCTAATCTGGGACAATCTTTCAGCTTTTCTTTGTCTTTCATGACCTTAACTTTTTTTTTTTTTTTTTTTTTTTTTAAGTAGTCTCCTGGCACAGCACGGAGCACAAACGGGGCTTGAACTCATGACCCTGAAATCAAGACCTGAGCTGAGGGTACCTGGGTGGCTTAGTTGGTCAAGTGACTGCCTTGGGCTCAGGTCATGATCCCAGAGTCTCGGGGTGGAGTGGCGCATTGGGCTTCCAGCTCCACTGGGAGTCTGCTTCTCCCTCTGACCTTCTCCCCTCTCATGCTCTCTCTCAAATAAATAAGTAAAATCTAAAAAAAAAAAAAAAAAAAAAAGACGTGAGCTGAGATTGAAAGTCGGTTGCTTAACCAACTGAGCCACCCAGGCACCCCTGACCATTTTTTAAGAGTACCAGTCAGTTATGTTATTAGTAAGTAACTTGTGAGGAGATACTTTGAGAATATGCAAACATCCTGTTTCTCATTTTCACCCATTGATTTTAACCTTCATTGATGATTCATTCCCACCAGTTATTACGGTGGTGCTTGTCTAAAGGTGATTTGCTATTTCAATAATTCTTCCCCCATTTAGTAATTGGAATTTGTTCTGAGGAAGAGCTGTTTCTTTTCTGTGATTTATTTGGTTATTCAAATTATTTACTTATGTCAATATTAACTCATAGCTATTTATTTTATACTGCAACTTACAATTCATTACAATTATTTATTCAGTTACTCAGTTGTCCCAGATTTGGCCATTGGGAACTCCTTCAAATTAACTCCTAAGTTCTTGTGATGTGTCTCCGTCAGTTTTTGAGCCTTTCTTTACTTGCTGGCACCAGGAGATGTGCCAGATTCTTCTTGTGTTTTCCTGCCCAATTCTGGAATCAACCACTTAACCAACGAACCCTAGTTCCGCTCACTGAAGTAAGATATTTAGAAACCGTGATTTGGTCCCTAGGGGGCATCATTACTACTGGGCTGTTTTTGCTTTTGGGTCCTCTCAGTGGACAAGGCTAGAGAACACACGTAAGTACATTCTCACACACACCTACACACATTCTCTTTCTATCCATCTGTGTATATACTACGAATCATGAATTCATGCTACTAATCTCAGATCCCAACCCAACAGGATTGATTCTAGCCTTGCTTTCCTCTTATTTGTAACTTCTTTCTCCAACAGTGAGAAACTCGATCTCATTATCCAAATGTATTTACTTGTTTGCTTGGTCCTAGCATGTACATAAAATAGTTGCAAAATTGTTACCCTACCCCTTTTTTAAAAAATCAGTAACTAGTGCATATTAATTGTGTCAAGTTATTTTTGCCATTACCCTTATCCAATCCAAATACTATTTTCTAAAGTTATTGAGGTTAGAAATTCAGGTTAGCCACAGTGTGGTTATGTTGTTCATTTGTAGTGCAGTTAGGTTCATTGGTTGCTATTTGTATTTTACTTTGGGTCCCTCCCACATCCTGGTTGGCGTTAACTATCTATTTATTTCTGGGGTGTGTGAAACTTGACCATGGTCCTCAGAGTCAGAGCTATTCAAAAAGATACATTTACTCTCCCCCTCATCTACTCTACCTTCTTTCCAATTCCATCCACCCTTGTAGATAACCAATCTCACTAGTTTCTGGCTTATTGGTCCTGTTTCTTTTGCATTAATGATCCCCTGCCAAATCTTGATGGCAAATGGACAAACATGGTAGCCAGGGCTTAAAAGGACATGGTAATGAAGAGTATAGATTTCTTAAGGTGGAACGTGTGGGTCTGTTCAGCGGGTGAGCTACTTAGACCAGAAGAGGTATTAGCCAATGGTATGGAAACTCTAGTATGGGTGGTAGGGAAGGCCAGTGACGAATATGGATATAGCCTTGAGGTTGGTGGCAGCAAATCTTTCCAGGAAATGGGACCATTCAGAATCCTAGAGAAGCTCTTTACAAGTGGGACTAATTTATTGTAAGTAATAAGTGGACTCAAGCCATGGAGGAGGAGGACTGCAGTAGACGTCGTAGTGTTACCCCCCAGCCCCGGTTTCCAGGTCCCCATTCAGGACAGATACCCTCACTGCCTCCCAATGCATTTTCTAATCCCTCGTAAGTACCTGGCACAGGGTTATGTGCATAAAACAGAACTTTCTCTTCCTATAAAATCAGAACAGAGTATAGCAGATGGGAGAATAGCAAAAAACACCACAGTGTGCATTTTAATATTAAATCCTATGCCACGGAGAAGAAAGAAGAGGGCCGGCGGGAATTGGAAGAGTTAGCAAAACTGAGAGCGGCCTGGGGCTTGAGGGGTGGGGAGGATCTGGGTACGTGGAACAGGGAAGGAGTGGCCACTGTGGTGGCAGGCAGGAGTACTGGGCATTTCTAGCTTTTCTCCATCAAGTCCCACTTCCTTTCCTCTTTCCTCTCTGTCCTAGACATGCTCTGACCCCACAAGCTGTTCTGGCTGCTGTACCCTTGGTTTCACTGGTAGTTTAGCCAAGATAAAGCAAGAGAAAATGTTCTGTATGGCTCTCAAGTTTCCCCAAGTCTTGCCATCTGTAGATTTGTTTGGGTCTCTTTCACAGCAGGAGAACAAGTCTCCAACCGCCCTCACCAAGTATTTCTTGGCCAGCTCCTGGAGCCCCACCATGAGGCCCTGCACCACTAACATGGCCCCTTGACCACCATCAAGGTCTCTTGAAGACAGGCCCTTCGGCACAAGCGTTACTTCGGCTTTTTCTTTGCAGAGTTGATCCCTCCCCCCCCCCCCCCCCCCCCGCCAAGGGGGCAGATTCCTGAGGTTTACAAAAACACAAATCCTCCAGGCCTCAAAGCAGCTCCCCAGGGCTGAAGAAAAGGGGTCACTCACAGCGCTGGGGGGAAATTTTCCTGTCTTCATAAAGACTGCTAAAGAGTGCTTGTCTCTCCCAATCCCAGATGTTTCCCCAGAAATCTTTGCAAAGAAAAAGAAAACAACAGGGCACCTGGGTGGCTCACTCGGTTAAGTGTCTGACTCTTGATTTCGGCTTGGGTCACCGTCTCAGGATCATGAGGTCGGTCCTGCGTCGGGCTCAGAGCTGAGCGTGGAACCTGCTTGGGATTCTCTCTCTCCCTCTCCTTCTGCCCCTTCCCCTGCTCAGCATGAACATGTCACATGCTCTCTTTTAGAAAAGAAACCAAGAATTGGGTCCTAGGTAGCAAATGCTTTTTGGAAGGACAAATTATTTTTGTGCTTCCCATGTGCCAGACACCTTGCTAGCTTCTTTCCATGTCAGTTTACTTGTTATAGCAACTCTATGAGGTGTGTACTGCCCACCTTCTCTACAGATGAGGAACAGAGCTTTAGCTATGTCCGATACAGCCAACATCACTGTCATCTGTCTCCAAAGCCCATCCCACCGCCGTGATGGAGACCAGTGTCCTATAGATTTTATATAAGCCCACAACAAAAGACACAAACAAATACCCATTTAGCTTCAGTTTGGTGCTTCATAGGCACTGGAATAATTTGATTACAATTATTATGCACCATTACAAGTAATTGGTGTATATTCAGTGAAGGGAAGATACAAGACCCTTCTGGGCCCACAAAAGATACAGTTAAGCTCTCCTGATATTCATGACATCATAGCCTTCTCTTATGTATATAGATGGCACTTACCTACCTTTATATGCACAAATGGCAGGTACCTAGCCTCAGGCCCACAGATGCATACAGCTCTCAGGTGTATGGTCGGTCTGTACCTATCCTCATGTGCTCTCATGGTACACAGCCACCCTTGTGCACACAGATGATACGTACTTTTCTTTTCTTTCTTTCTTTTTTTTTTTTTAAAGATTTTATTTGACAGACAGAGACTACAAGTAGGCAGAGAGAGAGGAGGAAGCAGGCTCTCCAAGGAGCAGAGAGTCCGATGTGGGGCTCGATCCCATGACCCTGCGATCATGACCTGAGCCGAAGGCAGAGGCCTTAACCCACTGAGCCACCCAGGTGCCCCTGATACGTACTTTTCTTAAGGGCACAGGTGACACCTTACTCATGGGATAAGGAAGTCCGACAAGGGGTGAAGTGCTTTATAATGGACATTCACACTACTTAGTAACTGTTCAAGTTTATACCATGTGAGATTTTTCTCTTTCATGCATTGGACCCGCTTACTAAGGTTAGGTTGTTCTAAGACAACCGTTCAGCATCATAGCCCCCTCCCTGAACTGCCATGACAGTGCATGGTGACCTGTTCCTGGCTGTTTGATAATTCCAGGGATGAACACTTGATCCAGCTGGGCATTGCGATCCCAGAGTCCTCGCCTAAGACTTTCATAACAGGGACTTAAAAAGAGAGTTGGCTTTCTTTAGTGTCCAAAACTGTGGACATTGAGGCTGTCAGTGACTAGGTGAAGAAAGTTGATGTGCAAGCAAAAGATGAAACCAACACACACACACACACACACACACACACACACACACACACAGAGAGAGAAAGGCAGAGACAGACATGAAGACATTTGAGCATTTTAGTTTTTGGTTCTGATATGGCCTGGGTGTTTCATGAAGAGGGGCCTAAAATCTTTGACCAAGTCCGTCTCTCTGCTAAGGCTAGTCAGGGATGGTTTGCAGTTAGTTCCAAGAAGAGAGCCCTTACCAGTGCAGAATGTCTGATGATCCCTGTCCTTTTGTGCTGATACACTGAGTAAATACCTACTGAGAGGCAGAACTGTGACACTCTCTCAATGCTCAAAATAAAGATATGGCTCAGATCTCCTGTCAGAGATGGTTAATCTGGTATATTAATTTTTCAGAAACTTTCCAAATATAAATTTATGATTAAGTACTTAAGTATTATCATAAGTACTTAAGATACATTTAAGCTACATGCATAAGTTTGCCTAGTAAACTTCTATTGATCTGGCTTTCTAAACAAGAGATTTGAAATTACCAAATTTTTCCTAACCCTATGGAAGCCAATTATATAGTGACTAAGGAAACTATTCTGAAAAACACCTCTTGGGATACACTACAGGGTCGACATGAACACCTTCACTGTTCTGTGTATTTCAGGGCCTGAATCATCAAAGCAACATGAGGCACAGCTTGACCTTGAAGTGCATTTTAGTCTCCCATCATTCTATGATATATTCTTAATATATCATTCTATGATATATTCTTAATATATCATTCTATGATATATTCTTATATCATAATTCTATGATATAACTTGTTTAAAACTCATGTATCAGCATCATGGCAACAACAACTACTACTTCTGAGCTCTTGCCATGTAGTAGGCAGGTATCTTTCTGGGAGCCAAATACATATTAACTCCTTTAACCACCACAGCAATCCTTTTGGGTAGATATGGTCATTTAATCCCTATTCGCAGATGACCGAGAGGTAACATAATTTGCCCAAGGTCACACAACCATTAGGAGGTTAAGCTGTGGAGAGGACAGCCTGATACTAGAATCCACACCTCTTAGGTAACTAAGATAATCTTAGCAGGTCTCAGGTTAAGTAGCATAATCTAACAAGACATCCTACTTCTCAAGTCCTTAGAGGGGATTTTGATGTTGTATTTCTTTATAAGCTCTTTGGATTTGTGAATATGGATCAGGTATCAGGGAGGCAGACATCTATGCAGGAAATCTTTTATTATGAGGGCTAGAGGCCCTGTGACTCAAAACAGAGCAACATGGTGGATCTCCTCAACCCAAAGATGGCCTCTGCCATTCTCTCCTTGTTTCCTTATGGTGAGAGCAAAGTTTTCCAAGGTTTCCCATCTCTCTTGGGGTGAAAGTCAGAACCCTTCTTGGGCCACAGGCCTTGTCAATCTCACCAGTCTCCACTGGGACACTCTGCCCTGATTCTCTGGCCTTACATTTCTCCCATCATAAAACCTTTAGGTAAGACGTTTCCTCTGACTGGTACCTACCTCCACTTTATCTGTGGCACTCAGGCAAATCCTAACTCATCTGTTAGGCCTTCCCTGAACCACAGACCACATCTGGTTCCCTTCTTACAATCTCACAGCATCTTGTACTTCTTTCTTATATTTATGAAAGTGGTAACAGAAAAATTGTGTAATTACTGAGTATCTGTCTCCCTGGCCCTGGGGGCAAGCTTCAGGTAGGTAGGGGTTGTGTTTGTCTTGTTCATTGCTGGATCCCCAGCACTTAGCCCACAGCTTAGCAGGTAGTTAGCCCCTTATTAATATTTGTAAACTAAGTAGAAGAATTACCAGCTGCCAGCTGAAGAGGAAATACTCGAGTCTCCTTGGCATGGACCAGACCTGTCCAGACAAAGAGAATGCTAGAGCAGCTTGGCGAGTGGTCAGCAAGCCAGAGGATAAACAAGTATACCTATAATTTTTTTCTTCTATACAACTTTTAAGTGATTGGCAAGTGGCAAGGGCAAAATTATGATTTTGTGAGCAATAAAATACAATCCAGTTTTAACAGTGCTAAAATCTTGATCAAAGAAATTTCAAATCAGAACGCTGGGGGGCCAAAGTAAAAGAAACATAGTGGTTTTGATGGTATTATGTCTTGCTACCAAGTATGTTTCTATGGTTATAGGTGTTCGCCTTTAGTGGCAGCTCTGTCAATTTCATGTTTTATCTTTAGTTTTTGCAAAGTTTTTTTTTTTTTTTTTTTTTTTTTTTAAATCATCTCTTTACTGATTCCTCGAAACAATCTTAATGCGGAGAACCGGTGCCATGGCCTGGGCGATGAAGAAATGTTTCCTCTTTCAAAGACTATTTTTTGGACGATAAGAATTGCCAAAGAGGAAGCAATCAAACCTATCGCGCTGGCGCTGTCCTCCACCCAGCGCGCTTCCTGGTTTTAGACGCTTTCAGATCCTCGTGCTAAGTGTCATTGGACCCATAAAACTGGACTGCCATGCGTTTTTTGTTGTTTTTTGTTTTGTTTTGTTTTTTGCTTGAGATCCCATCTCTCAGTCTGTTCACCTGGAAGATACCACACGGAAATCCGTCGCGCAAATCCAATTCCTTTCCCGGTGGCAATACACCAGTTTGCAGCGTTCACCAATGGGACATCAGTCCTAAGCCGACGCTGGGAAAATGTGGCTCCACTTGTTTTCCGGCAAGCCTGCGGCCCCCTTCGCGGCCTGAGGTCCTTCACTTCCCTCCAGGCTCCGCCGGGTGCCCCGCAGTCCCGGGAGGCGCGTCTTGTGGGCCGCTCCCTGGGACGGTCGCTGCGAGGGACGCCCAGGGGGCCTCCCCGAGGACGCGGCAAAACACAGACGGACTTCGGGGATTCAAAAAACCACCGCAGGAAGTTGGGCCTCCCAAAGACAGGTGCTGCGTTCGCAAGGCCTCAGCTCCCCAACGCCTCCAGCTCTCACCCGGCCCTCCTCGCCGCCGGTCGCCCACAGCTTGGGTCCGCCGCCCCGCGCGAACCGCGGAGGATGCGGGCGGCGCCAGGAGCAGCCGCCAACTCCCGCCACACCCGTCCGCCCCGCCGCGCCTTGCCGCGCCGTGGCCAACGCCTCCGCCACGTGCCCGCCTCCCGCAGCCAGGCCGCTCGCGATTGGCTGGCGGCGCCGCCCGTCGCGAGGGGCGGGAGCGTCGCCCGCAGGCCGGCGCTCCAATTGGTCGTGGCGGCGGCGGCGGCGGCGGCGCGCGCGACCCCAGCGAGGAGGGGAAGCCGGTGGCAGCGGCGGCGGCGGAACGGGCGGAGGCTGCCGGTTTCGTAACCGTCGTTCCACCTCGGTGACTCGCGGGCTGCGAGGCCTGGGTTCGTCGGGCCGCGCCGCGCGGGGCCGCTCGGAGTGGAGGCCGCCTGGGGGCGGGCGGGCTGGAGGCGCAGGTAAGGAGGCCGCGGGCGGGCGGGCTGAGGGAAGAGGAGGAGGCCGCGGCGGAGCCGGCCGCTCGCTTAGGTGCCGGCCGGGCCTGAGGCGGCCGGCTGGCCGGGAAGGCCCCGCGCGGCCCGCGGCGCGGGCGGCGGCCCCGCGCGGCGTCTGATGCAACCTGCCGGCAACACCCGGCGGGGCCGCTGAGCTCATCCCTGGCCGCGGCCCAGCGCCGCGGCGCCACCCACCGACCCCCGCGCTCCCCCCCGGGAGCCCCTCGCCGCCGGCCCGCGACGGGACGGGACGGGGTGGGGTGGGGCGGGGCGGGGGACGAGGTGTGCCCCCTCTGGAACCCGGCGTCTGTTGGAGAAACGGGCCGTGGTGACAGGCCCGGCGCGTTATTGGCCCCCGGGGATACGGGGTGTTCCCCAGAGCAGCGGGAGGTGGACCGTCCCTCACTGTAGTGCCACATCGGGTCTTGCCCGCCCCTCCAAGACCGCTCGGGGCGGGCCGGCGACCCTTCGGTTCCGAAGTTCGTAGAGCGTCCAAGTGGGCAAGGAGAGCAGTTCATGGTGAAGTCCATGACTTTCCAGAACTAATCCCGCGCTCGCTTGAGGAGCTGTAATGCGAATGTCCTGCACTTCACTGCCCAACGAGGTTAGACGAACGTGCGGCCAGTGGACCGGGAAAAGAGACGGGCCAGAAGCGAGGCGCTTCGTGAGCCGGTCGCAGCGAACACAGGCTAGAAGACCGCTAGCAGAGGTGTCCAGGTGAAGAGGATGGAAGTGCATGTTTGAGGGGGAAGGGTCTTCGGTCCTCCCGCGGGAGCTTGTATGTTTTTAATCCTTCGTTCCGTTGGCCTTGTGTTTGAGACTTGTGTTGTGATCGGGCACCTTAGGACGTGTCGGTTTCAGAAGGGTTTTCAGGTGAGTGGGTTACACCAAAAATTGGTAGTTTTCTCCCCGAGCCTATACTCCGCGAATCCTTACGTGAAAGAGTTTGCCCTTAAATTCAGATAGGATAACGCGACTCCCAGATAAATTTTGGAAAGAAAATACTGTAAGGGCTCGCTCTACTAAGGAATTCTGCATCTTAAAAGTTCCTGATCCTGGAAAGTTTAAAAATCTGGTCAGCGATTACCACTTGATCAGTATTGGGGAAGAGCTGTTCTTAAAGCGGATTCTCTGTTTCTGAAAAAGCTTCCTATAAATAAGGCTGAGTAATTACACGATGCCAGTGAGCTGAAGGATTTTTCGATTTCTTGATTCCTGCTTCTGGTGGGTGCACTCGTCTGATTCAGTCGTTTTTAATACTTGCCTGAAAAACAGGAGGAAACACGATTTCATATTTTCAAAGTATCCGTTAAATTCTCCAGAGCACATCATGACCGTCAGCAGTTGTCTAATTTTGGAGAGGTGGTTTCACCTGTAGGGATTTAAACAGCACCTGGTGAGTCCCTGGTGAAGACAAATAGGACCTCAGGGGATTGAATTTGGTCTTTTGGTCTAGGATTGCCTCACCTGATCACAGTAATGGTAAACGTGGGTAGCTGCAGTTCCGGGTCTGTTGTATATTCTTGTGAGCGAGTGTTTCCACGGGGTTCTTGTAGGTTCATTGGTCTCCTACCTTTCTGGCTTTCCAACCCTATGGGTTAAAGAATTTTTTTATTTGAGTAAGATTTCCTGTTAGAGGTATATTTATAAACACTGTGTGTACTGTTTTTTTTTGTATGTTGTAAATCCTACCAAAAGTAGATTAAAAAATGATGTTAAAAAAGGCAAATGAACGTACATTTTCTCCATACTCTAGTGGATCATTCATGTACTTCCTGAAGGGATGTACCCTCCTTCATGGAGCCCGGAGTTGGGTCATAAAGCAAGCAGTGGCAGCTAAATAGAAATCCTGCTCATTTGGGTATGTATTGACTTTGCTTACCTTGACATCCCGTTAAGTACAGAGTTGTCAGACCTTGGCAACATGTACCTAAGAACTTGAGGTTATTCATTGGAACACATAACTGGCAAAATAGAAAATAAAGGTTCTTAGATGAAGCAAAGACCAGACAAGAAATGTTCATTGTGTAGACCGGGCACTCGAAGTAGCAAGTGGACTTGTATTCTTATTTTCCTGTCCACCTTTAAGAAAGACCGAGAACTGGGGCGCCTGGGTGGCTCAGTGGTTAAGCCGCTGCCTTCGGCTCAGGTCATGATCTCAGGGTCCTGGGATCGAGTCCCGCATCGGGCTCTCTGCTCAGCAGGGAGCCTGCTTCCTCCTCTCTCTCTCTCTGTCTGCCTCTCTGCCTACTTGTGATTTCTCTCTGTCAAATAAATAAAGAAAGACCGAGAACTTAGGGTAGGAAGACTACGATCTTACTAACACTCTTGATTTAATTGTGGTTGTTTTAAGAGATTTCAGTGCTGGAGAATCTCATTTTTATATAGGACATTTATAAAAATAAATGTTTTCTCTTCACCTCTGAGCCAGTATTGGACAGGTATTTCTCCAGTGCAGGACACTCCACCACTCTGTGGCTGGCCCTCCACTAGGTGCTGGCCATATAGATATGAAGACAGAGTCCTGCCTCTAGCTTGGTCTGCAGGGAGCCACACTATAGAGCTGGCACTGACAGAGAAACTAGGGGAACAGATTGGACAGCCACACAAAGAAAAAAGAAAGCGTGACCATTTAGGGATCGGTAGTTGTTCGGTATTACCACGGTGTGAAGAAGCATAAAGAGCAAGGGCTGGGCGGGGAGTGAATACCTTCAATTTGATGCTGGACCCCGGAGCAGGTCTGAGTGCTCAGTTGCTCTGGAGACCATGGTTGGAGGGTGCACTGCTAAACCAGAGGGGATGAGTGCCCCTGGGAGATGATGTCAGCCTGAGGTAATTCTGTGGTGTTAGGACAGAGAGGGATGGTGCTTGGAAGTTCTTTTGGAAGGTGGATGGGTAGAATTGTCAGATACCAATGATTGTACAGATTGGGAGTAAGGGAGAAACATCTGTGAATATTTTGGAGTATAGATGCTCATGAGGAAATTTTGAGTTGAGAATTTATTTTGGGGAGCATGGGGAGGAATATCTGGTTGTCTATAACATCAAAAAAGAAATGACAGGAGGATTAAGGAAAGTCTTGACAAGTTTGCTTTCCTAAATGAAACGTGAGAGAAATTTGTTTTACTCATTCTAACCTTTCTGAGTTTTCAGTGTGTTACTGATTTGAATAAACATTACTTGAATTAAGAAATCTGAATTTTAAAAAAATTTGCCCAGTGGACCGTCTTTCTAAAGATCCATTGTTAATCTGCAGCATTGGCTCTCAAACCTCAGTGTCAACGGAATTGTGTGGAGGGCCCTTTAAAACAAGATTGCTCAGCCCTATTCCTAGAGCTCTGGATTCTTATGTGGGGGTTAGGGGGGCAGCCTGAGAATCTGCATTTCTTTTTGTTGTTGTTGGTTTTTTTTTTTTTTTTTTTTTTTTGAGAATCTGCATTTCTGACAAATTCCCAAATGCTGCTGCTGCTGGTCCAGGGACCACACTTTGAGAACTACTGATCTTCAGTTTGTCTTCTGCTCCCTGCTTGAATGATTCACATGCTAGGAAACGAGGCACCACCCTACTTCCTGTAGAATGAACTTTGGAATAGTGTTTGTCCACAAAGGAGCCAGACTTTTGTTTATGATTGAATATCCAGATTTGAAATAAACTCATTTTTTTCCCCCATTGTAGTTGCTCAGTAAATGTTTGTGGAAGGAACAAAAGCATAAGTGATAGTGGAAACTGTGAAATGTGTAACTTTGAAGGTAGCTATTTGGCTTGTGTAAAAACAGAATTGATAATCTGGAGTTAACTTTCTTGGATCACTTGGCCCTTTGATCCCCTTTACTTGGTTTACTTTCCTTAATGGATATTTTTCACTTAAAACTTATTTTGTTGGCTTTGGTTGAGGAACTTAAAAAAAATCATTTTTGAGTTCTTTTTATTGTTTCCAAGTTTCCTTGCTTATATTATTACCAGTTTGATAGTTACTCTTTGTTTTTCAAGCAAAGGGCACATTTTCAAAGCCCCCCTCTCTCCCTCACACCTGCTATGTTCAGCCTAGTACCCTAGCAAGAGGAGTCAGGCTGAGGTAAAATAGCTCTTCCCCATTCCCGTATCTTTGGATACAAAAATGGGCATGAATATCACTGAATTTGGAGCCTGTATTAAAAGCTTTTAGTGACTTGGGAATAAAAAGCAGGGCATAAAGGCTCTTTTATAGTGACTGAAGTTCGTGGCATATTTTCAGAGGCAGAAGACATCTTAACATTCTCTGTTCCGCATTTGCAGTTGGGGCAATTGAGGCCCAAAGAGGGGAATGATAGGTCCAGAGCAAAACTGTGGGAGCCAGAGCCAAAACAAAAATTGACCTGGTTCCTGCTCTGTGTTTTTTGGATCATTGTTATCTTTGAGCTGTCTGTAGAGATTAGCTTTATTTTTATTTATTTATTTATTTTTAAAAAAGATTTTATTTATTTGACAGAGATCACAAGTAGGCAGAAAGGCAGGCAGAGAGAGAGAGAGAGGAGGAAGCAGGCTCCCTGCTGAGCAGAGAGCCCGATGCGGGACTCGATCCCAGGACCCTGAGATCATGACCTGAGCTGAAGGCAGAGGCTTTAACCCACTGAGCCACCCAGGCGCCCCTAGAGATTAGCTTTAAAGATTAAAAACATAATTGGTGTATGAAAAATAAAAAAGTTAAATAAGATGACCATGATCATGATAGTTGAGACAATCCCAGGAGAAGTATTAAAGAAGTTTTAAAACTCACCTAAAATTCTTATGTTCACTTTACACCAAATAAATAAGCAATAATGTAGATGGCCACTAACAGTGGTAAGGTGGCCCAGATTAATACTGAATTGCCACTGTTCAACTGGAAGGAAAAATAGGCAACATCATAAATTATCCAGGAAAATTGTGAAATGTTTATTTTTTATTTATTTATTTATTTGACAGACAGAGATCACAAGTAGGCAGAGAAGCAGGCAGAGAGAGAGGAGGAAGCAGGTTCCCTGCTGAGCAGAGAGCCCGATGCGGGGCTCGATCCCAGGACCCTGAGATCATGACCTGAGCCGAAGGCAGTGGCTTTAACCCACTGAGCTACCCAGGCGCCCCTGAAATGTCTATTATTGAAGATAGACTTGGAGTAGATATCCATCTGTGGTTTGGAAGGAAGCTATCTCTTTTGCCTTAGTTTGGAGTGAGAACAGGTGACCCACTAACTCAGGGCTGCATGCGTGGCTTTGAAAACAATTGAAAATAATGATAATATGGACTTTAAAAGGAAAGATTTTTAAAAGCAGACCAGTGAAGATTGTTTATACAAGAAGTGCCTGGCTAAAGGTTTGGGTGAAGCTACTGGTGTTTACTAACTGAGCTTTTCCTAAGAACTGTGAGATGTACTCATTTGAGGCATTTCAGAATTCCGGCTCCAGGTTTTTTCCACTGATGTAGGTTTCGCAGTTTTGTGAAAAGAGAGCAGGATAGTTCTATGGTTCGTAACACTGCTGTCTAAATTTCCAAGAGTCCTGATTTCTTGGTAGGCATGGCTCATCTGCTGAGTCAGTTTGTCTTGAAGTGGCCTCATGATCCTGTATGGGCTCGTGTAGGTCTGCTTTTGACACATCTTGAGGCTGTTGTAGTGACCTAGTTGGATTGATGGTGATCCAAGTATGACTAGTCTCTGAAACTGTGGCTTCATTCCTAGGAGCAGCAGCACAGGAACCTGGGAGAGTTGGTGTTCCCTCCGCTGTGTCTGCTGTGTTCAGTGTGTGCCGGCTCAGGCTCTCTGCTGAGCTTCAGCCCCATACTTGGTCTCCTTGGGGTGCATCATTAGGGCTTTTAGAAGCAGCATGGTGGGATGGGGCAGCACACTGGAGGTCCCAGAGCTTCTGGATCTCTGAACCAAGAAGCTAACTTGGGAAATCGGTGTAAACTACGATCTGTGAGGTCATTAAAAATGAAACAAAAACCCAAGACCCCTCCCACCCTCCCCAGCAAAAAAAAAGTCTTTTCGTAATACTCCATAAAGATGTACTCCGGGAGAAAAGTCAAGTTCTTGGTGACTCAGTCTCTGCATATTGGTGTCAGAGCATGCAGTCATCCTGGCAGGTTGTGGAGGTCGGGCACGGTGCCGTGGGATTCTGTTTTGATGTGAGCCAATAATTGAAACTTTGTCCCCCTTTCTTTGCAGGTGTCTCTTCTATCCTAATTGAACTCAGGTTTTCTGTGTTTTACCTAAATATCTCAAATTTCTCTCTGGCAGATTGCCAAGTGCTATTAGTTCATCTGTGCTACCTAATTAGTGGTATTCTTTTGTTTTTCCTTCCATTTTTTATAATAATCACAGATGGGCAGTACCCTCGGGGATTCAGGTGGGCTGAATTTGGCCTTCTGGTGCTCCTGTACTAACTTACCTTTCTAAATTAAATGATTTAGATTTCTGAAACATTGGAACAGTTGGCAGTTTCTGTATACTTTTCTCAGCATAATCAATTAATGTTGGCCTACTGTTAGGTACATGCAAGTTTAATCTCATTTGATCTTGTCATTTCAAACATTTTAATGCAATTTATTTTTTAACTAGGTACATGTGAAGATTTCTTGGCAGCTTAGTGTGGAAACCATTGATCACTTTGCTCTCATTTCTGCCTGTTCTGTGTCCACAAGAGAGCGAGCCCAAATGAGCAAGATAGCCCAGCAGAACAGCTCTCCGGGGATAAGTGTTATTCACACTCAGGCTCATGCCAGCGGCTTACAGCAGGTTCCTCAGCTGGTGCCTGCTGGCCCGGGGGGAGGAGGCAAAGCCGTGCCTCCAAGCAAGCAAAGCAAAAAGAGTTCGCCCATGGATCGCAACAGCGATGAGTATCGTCAGCGCAGAGAGAGGAACAACATGGCTGTGAAAAAGAGCCGGTTGAAAAGCAAGCAGAAAGCACAGGATACACTGCAGAGAGTGAATCAGCTCAAAGAAGAGAATGAACGGTTGGAAGCAAAAATTAAATTGCTGACTAAGGAATTAAGCGTACTGAAAGATTTGTTTCTTGAGCACGCACACAACCTTGCAGATAACGTGCAACCCACTAGCACTGAAAATACAACAGCTTCCGATAATGCAGGCCAGTAGACCTCACCTCTTCGAAACTTCACGACTCGTGGCTTGAACGTTAAAGGTGTGACTGCCTACACCATTCATATCAATGGCCGAACACTGTCTCGTTCCATTATTCAAAGATCCACTGAAGGTTGTTTCCAGGATCAGCACTGAAGGGTTGATTAGCTTAAAAATGTTAGCCATGTAATTTGAATTATCTAGTTTTAAATGATAGGGATTTTTTTGTGTGGAGAACACACATTTTTAAGGTATATGGTAAAAAAACAAACAAAAAACGCACCCCTGGACCTTGATGTTCTTAATAAATGCTCACTTCCCAAGAAATGCTTCTTTTGTAGGTTGATAAAAGGAAGGGGGAACTGGCAGGTCCTGCAGAAGGGTCTTGGTTTTATTGGAGATGATTAATTAGACTAAGGAAAGTTGAATGCCATCTATGTTGATTGTTTTGTGATTTGTTTTTCTAAATTATGTATTAAAAATCCTTAGGGCTATAGAAATCAATCACTTTGTAATTTGGAGTGATTTTATGTATAACATAAACCTTGTTTTAGCCTAATTAGTACTCTTTTCCCCCAACAAGTGTAAGTTTTTGAGTATTGGTGCCAGGTTAAGTAAATTCCGTTGCGTTTTAAAGGCAGCATTCAGCCAGTTGGCTTAAAAATACAAATAATTAGGCAAATAGGTTTCTTAAAAATAACAGTAAAGCATATTAGAATTATCCTTTTGGGATACCTTTGGGTTATTGGATTGGCATTATTTTATTTTCTAACAAGAAAAAACCCCCAAGAGTTGTATATCGTAATTTTTATTTCGTAGATGGTGGTCAAATAAGTAAATATTTTTAAAATACCATTTTGAGAGTCAAGTTAGTAAACAAATGCCTTAACAGTTTACAGATTGAGATTTAGGTAGTTTCTCCTGTGTCTAAATATCTGAAATGGGGCCATGATTTTTAAAGGCATAAATTTCTTGTGAAGGATCATTTGGCATTTGATCCTAACCAAGTGATTATTAGAAAAATATGTCATCAACTCTATGCCGTCTCCCAAAATAGTAGTCTAAGAAAACTTGAAAGTGTAAGGTTTAACCTTTAATTTATTTCACTTAAATACATCTTTTTATATTGTTTTTGTGATGTTTCTTTTTCTAGTTAGTGGGCTCTTGTAGACTTTTTGTACCACTGCTTCTGTTTGTTCATTTGTATGCTTTTGTGTCCCATAAATTATTTTAGAAAGAAAATGCTGGTAAAACTCAGGATATTGACATTTTTGTTGAGACTAAAAAATGGCCGTCGCTGAAGTTGGGGATGCGCAGGTCTGGTTTATGTCAGTGTCGGTGGTTTTGATTGTCTTTGTTGATTTCTTTCTTTTCTTTTCTTTTCTTTTTCTTTCTTTTTTTTTTTTTTAAAGCACAATCCTAGCTCAGATTTGTTGACTTTTGTGTATTACTGTGTGTATGTGTCTGGGCTGGTGACAAGAGACAAGAGTCACATCTGATTAAAAAGTTTGTGTTACCAGGTATCTTATTTGGACATGGTCACTTCATTTTTGGCCATATTGTTTCTTACTAGGACCTAGAAGTTGTCCCCTTGGGTTGGTGCAAGACTGCTGTCTTTGCTCTTCTGGGCCAGTGGAAATACCATTGTGACCTGCAACTCAGTAAAGCCATTATTAAGGCCGTGAGCCTCTTCCACATGTGACTGGAACCCAGTGTTGTTCTTGAGAGCCACTGTCCCGGGAGGGTTAGCTCCCCGGAGGGCCAGAAGACAGGATTGAGGTTTCTGTTAGGGTCCAACACCAATTTACTCTGGCTGGAGTATCAGTCTGCTTCTCAGTCGATAGATGTTTTGACTAGGAGGTAACCCACAGAATCCTACTGAATCTTTAATAGCCGACTGATATTATATAATTAACCTAAGTAGAGGTGCAGTTAGGCCACTTGAATCTTTAAGTACCTGTAAAGGTATTAACAGACATTGTTACCTCTTGTTTATTTAAAAAAAAAAAAAAAAAGTCTTTCAGAAATTGATGTCCTTGTGGAATTTATGGTTACCAATTATACGAATTGACTTACCCATCTTGGAAAAGGAGCATTAGGGAAATCATCAGTGGTGTGCACTCGAAATTTCAAATCCGAACAGATTGAAACTTTAGGAAAAACTGATTCAGGCTTTCCTGTTACCTATGCAAACCAGAACTTTAGCACAAGCCATCATGTATGCATAGAACAAAAATGTTAACCATTGTCTTACTGAAGTGTTTGGGAATGAAAGTTTGCAGTTTGATAGATTTCTCAGTATCAAATTGAGGGAAACCAAGTATGGGGAATGGGTAGATTTAGAGCTTTGGGAATTAGAAGTTGACTTTTGTAACTTCTGTAGGTTACATGTGAACCTTTAGGATTTGATCTGCCTTTGCTGGCAGGTCCCTTGATTTAGGAATTAGGCTTTAGTGTAAATGTCTAACTGCATCTGCGTCATCCGAGATGGGTGCTTTCTGGGTGGTATTGGCAGCAGGAGGTGAGATCAGAGCAACTCTTCCACTGTCTGGCCCCTTGCAGTGACTGGAATGTGAGCTAGGATACTTTGGACATTCTTACCAAGACGTAGTAAGATAGCAATTTTTTATGACCAGGTGTTTGAAATTTAGGTCACGAGTGTGAAATCCTGAAATTTACATAAAAAAGTAGTATGTGCAGTTTAATATTTGGTATTAAATCAGCTTTTGATGTTTCTCAGTCCCCATTAGAGGGCTTGAAACTTTGTACCCGAACAGCCCAGTTAGCACTCAGAGTGCTTTTCGATGCCTTAGAATAGGAAGCAATTTTCTGTTTGACAGAAGGTAGGGAGGAGAAAGTCCATTCTATAGCTGTTAGAGTTGCCTCTCAGGTAAAAGTCCTTTACCTTGTTCTTTGTGTTCCTGGCCTTCCTCAGTTTGTGAGATTACTCTATTTTTTTAAATATAATTTTATTTCTTTTAATGAATTTGAAATAAAAAAACTTTGGAATAATGACTGTATTTTCTTGTGGGTTTCTTTCTGTTCATATACACCGAGGAAGTAGTCCAGATGTCCAGGAGCTCTGAAGAGCAGGCAGGCTCAGCCGTCTTTCCTGCTCCCAGCCCAGGGCAGGGGTGAAGGTCACTGACGGGTGGAGGGGGGCGTGAGGGGGTGGGCAGGGAGCAAGAGGGGCTTTTGTCCAAGCCTAGATTTCCCTGATTGGATAGGAACATCATTTCCTCCGAATATAGAGTGCCTCTTCAGGGCTGTTCTTTGTCTGGTGGTCTCTAACTCGGAAGCCTGGACTAGGGTAGAGAAGGCAGTGGCTGGCACGCCGGCTTGGATGCGTCATGTCTCGGTGTGTGGTCTGCATTCACACAGTGGCAGGAGAAATGAGTGCTTGAGGCTTTGAAGCAGATGGCAATGTCGAAGTAAGGCCTTTCCCCTAGCAGCACAATTTATAGCGTGTACCTCATCTTCATTTACGTGGTGCTGTAGAGTGTCTCTACAAATGAACGAGTCAATACTGAATCCATGCTGATTTGAGTGTTTCAAGGGAAGATGTCATTTAGAGACTCTTCTGTGATCCTTCAGCCATTTTCATGTCTTGGGAAATAGGTTTCTACCTACTGCATCTAAATGGCAATTGTAGTGCAGTAATTATTTCTGTGAGTAGTACGTCCTATTTTGTTTTTACAAAGTAGGTGTAATTTGGAAGCCCATAAACAGTTTGTCTTGGGAAATTTTCTGTAGAGACGGTTTGTGAAGGTGACAACTCTTATTTCAGCAAAAGCACTTTCGGACCTTCTTGGTCACTGCCGGGGAGTATCTAGAGCCTATGGGCACCGTGCACATACGTACTCAGAGGAGACTGCTAGCCCCAGGTCATCTCCTACTGCCCCATACATTCCTCCCGCAGCTCTAGGCCTGGAAGCTCTGCAGCGGTGCCCGGAGGGCCCGGGGTGCAGAACTGGGCTTGGAAGCCAAGGGGCATCTGGCCAGGCCTTCCCGCTCTGCCACCTTTCCCTTCTACTCCTGAAATGTGTTCCCCTCCCTCCCCCACTGCACAGAACCATCATCTCTTCTTGCCCGGACTTGGTCTCCTTGGACCACTGCCTGCTCTCTGGAACCTTCTTTCGTTTCCCACTGTAACCAGAGGGAAACCCAGTCTCCTTGTAACGTGGTTCCCTTGATCTGTGGACTTGCTTTCCTTCTGTCCTCTGTCCCCTATTACTTTGCTTTGACCGCAGGGCTCTTCCAGGCTCTTTCCATGCCGCCTTCGAACAGCTCACGTCATGATGCCTCATCTAGTCTCGCTAGCCCCCTGACTTTCAAGACAAGGCCAGCCCTGTTAATTTCCTTCATGGCACTTTTTCGTGAAGAGATTTGTGCTTGTTCAAGGCGAAGCCTCTTGGGAACCCACAGGCTCAGAGAGCAGTTGGCAGTGACGGAGAAAGTGGCGGTGGGTTTAAACTACGCTGGCCCGGAGGAGATGCTTAGTTAGAGTGAATGTATATGCAGATCCAGGGTTTCAGAAAGGCTTTTTGAGTGCTCTTCAGCTTTCTAGAAGGGTCTCTGAGGTGTTTCTGAAGCTGTATGCATTTCTGCAGAGGTTTGGAGGTGTGAGGAGTTGGGTGCAGAACACGGGATAGAGTGGGCTCTGCCGGCCACCCGCACCCTGCACCACTGGAGGGGTTCCTGACTCCCTGACCCTGGCAAGACCAGTCAGACCTATGCTCCCAGCATCTCTCTGCAACAAAGAACATGTAGTTAACTGGGAACTGCCCCTTACTCATTTGACCTTCTTGCTTGGCAGTCACAGAAAACGTATGTGAAAGAGGCAGTTTTGGTATGAGGTGTCTGAAGGAAAGGAAGGGGAAAGATGTGACGCAGCTGGCTCTGTTTCTCCCCACAAACGAAACTGTCCCTTTAGCGTGCCGGCCTTGCTTTAACCGGGTTTCTCTGGAGGGGGGTGAGGGCAGGCGAAACCCCGGATGGCAGAACGTGTCCCCTGCAGGTGCAGCTGGGGCAGAGAAGCCTTGTTGAATGGAGACTCCTGACACTCAAGACCGTCACTGCCAATCGCTCAAGGTCACAGATAACTTAGGGACTGCCTGTGTACTGTAGGAAACCTAAAAACATGGCTGTGGTCAGTCTGAGGAGTCAACGAGATAAATGGTGATTTGGAACCGAGGTGGTCTCATTTTAATGAGGTCACTTTGCAAGCACTTTTGTGTTAGAGCCTCAGGAAGGAATTGGTTTGTACTCAACACTTCCGTGACATCTCAAAAGGCCTAGTTTGGGCTACAGAGTTGACCACCTGTCGGGGTTTCATCTCTGGTGTCCCTTCACCTTGGCTCGGAAACTCCTGGATGAGCGCGCTGTGGAGAGACAGGCCCGGAGCGGTTTGGCACAGAGCTTCCCAGCTTCCGGCCTGGGCAGGGCCATGGGATGAGGGACTGGGCCAGCAGAGGTGAGGATAGCATATGTCATCGGCCGGGACTGGGCTTAGCTGGCCCCAGAACGCTCCCTGCCTGAGTGGAGTTCGGTCCATGGGGTTACACTTAGGGAAGACAAAAGGTCTCAGCAAACATGGAAGACATGAGAAGGCTCACCTCTGCCATGGAGCTGCCCTAGGTGGCCGTATCGTTCGGGTGGATGCCAGCTTTGCTAGCATGTCCCCATGGAAAGGGCACCAAGGACAAGGCACCCCTGCAAGTCTCAGGTTTTACAGAACTGTGCCTTAAGTGCCACAAAAAATTCTGCCCCCTTCCGAAATCGAGCTTTCTGGCAGTAGCCACGTGGAAAAGGCTTCTTCCTCCACAGGTTCACCATGTAGGGTAGTGCCAGCCCTGGGTCCCAGCAGCTTCTAGGTCCGCGCATGCCAGGCTCTGCTGCCGGGCGAGAACAGAGAGGAAGTTGTGTACAAAGGACCATTTTTGGAAAGTTTTTATTGCAGATTCTACTCTGTGCATTTGATTTTTGAGAGAAAACACTGGAAATGAATCTTCCCTGAGCAGAAGAATACAAATGACAGTAAGACACATCTTAGTTGCTGCTAAAGAGCAGAATTCTTTTCCATTAGCACTTTAAAAGCCACCGTCATTCCAGCAAAGTGTGATCTTGCAGAGCATTAAGAAAGAGTCCCACTCCCCCAAGGAAACCGCACGCTCAAACACGGACGCAGCCATGGGATTTCTGAGCACCCCTCTCTCGCCACTCGAGGGCCAGTTGTGAAGACAGGTGGCAGGCTGGGTCCCTGGTCCCACTGGGCACTCCCAGCTGGCTCTACTTGGGGCCAGAGAAGGGAGTGAAGGCCTTGTCCCTGCCTGCCATGCACGCTTCAATCTCCTCCACCGTGCGGGGCACACAGGTCAGCAGTTCCATGCCGCTGGCGGTCACCACAACATCCTCCTCGATCCGGACCTGCGTCATAATGACAGACACTCACAGGGGCGCCTGGGGGGCTCAGTGGGTTGAGTGCCTGACTCTTGGATGTCGGCTCAGGTCATGATCTCATGGGCCCTGGGATTGAGCCCTATGTCAGGCTCTGCGCTCAACAGGAAGTCTACTTAAGATTCTCTCCCCTACTCTGACTCTGCCCCTACTCAGACACATCTAAAAACTCTGGGGAAAAAAAAAAAGAACAGACACTCTCATTCCTTCTGAGCTCTGGCCTCACACACTAGATTAGAGGGTCAGACTAGCCGCTGGTTAGAGGCGTCCCTTCTGAGGAGCAGCCTGTCCTGCCCAGGATGGAAGGGGCTGGCCTCTAGGCTGCTGCGGGAGGCCATCTGTTTGCCCGGTGGGCGGGGCGGGTTGTAGAATCTGCATCTGTCTTGTTGACAGACCAAGGGAAGGCACAGGCCGGATCCTTCTCAAGAGGGGAAGTGAAGTGTCCGCCCTCCCACCAGCGCTCTTGTCTCGAGACCATGGGGTGACGCACTGCAGCGTGCGGGTGTCCTGGGAGCCGGGATGCGGGGCCTGTGGGCACTCACCCCGCCGAATCCCCGGAAGCGCTGCAGGACCTCGCGGTTGAAGAAGCAGGCACGGGCCGGGTCGGCCAGGGCCTCATCCAGGAGGTGGTCGATGAAGTAAATGCCCGGCTCCACAGTGAGCACCATGCCGGGCTCCAGGTGCCGTGTGGTACGCAGGCTCCGCAGGCCAGGCTCATCGATGCGCTCCACACCCTGTGGGGAGAGGAAGGGCTCAGAGCACTGCAGCGTGGACGGAGGGCTGCGTGCCTCGGCCGCAGGCCGGCCAGGCGAGCCCTCCCTACATCCAGGAGCGCTGGCGCTGGCCCCGGCCCCAGGGGCTGCGGAGACCCTCCCCTCTCGCAGATACCTCTGGGCTTGGCCGGTTCCTGCCCCTTGTTACCCCCAGCATGACTGCGGAGCCCCACGGACCCCCACGTGCACAGACCCAGGGCAAGCTGCCCCAGTCGGCCGGCCTCCTCCAGGCCCCATCCCCCGCCAAGGCCCGTCCCCGCTAGATGGACGGCAGAACCAAAAAGCTCTTAAGGAAGCTTTGAACTTCCTATGCTGTATCGTTTCTTCCAGGCAGCTTGAGTGGAAACCAGCCCTAGGAGTGCTGGGTCCCACTCCTCCAGGCTGAGACCCAGGTTTTCCGTGGGGCCTTCCAGGAGGAGGGACAGGTGCTCTCCCCAGGGCGGGCCTGCCAGCGCCAGCGGTTGTGGACATGCACGGATGCATGTGGAGCCTGTGTGCGTGGCCCCGGGGCTGAGGCTCTGATGAGGCTCCGAACCGGCCCCCAGCCCAGGCCCCTGAGCTAGCGAGCAGCAAGTAGCCTTCCTGGTCGGGCTGGGAGCCTGCCCTGCCCCACTCGCAGCTCCCCCCTGGAAGCCCAGCTGCTGGAGACAGAGCTGTCATTTCTGACTGTTTGGGGGCCAAGAACATCAGACTTCAATTAGTGGTTCATGTAAGGTAACCAGAAACAGGCTGGCTCGGCCTCCGCAGCTGGGCACAGCAGGGAAGCCTGTGACCGGGATTCCGGGAGGGTGGGGATGGCGGGACACGCAGGGGAACTCGTGCACAACCACTGTGACCTGGCGTGAGCTGGGCTGGGGCGGAGGAGAGGAGGGGACACCAAGGCACCGTGACCCCTGATGCCTCCTGCTTTGGGCACAGATGCCTGTATGGAGTAGCACCCGATCCCATGACAATTTCTGCCCACAGGGGCGAGACCGGAGATGCATCCCTGGGCTCAGAGGGGAGATGCTGTGGGGCCGGCCAGCGGCCTTCGGCCATCTCAAGTCTGTGCCTGTCCCTTTCCCTCCGTCCCAAGGTCATCAGAGCTGGGGGCCCAGCAGAGTCGGCAAACCAGTAGGCTCAGGTCTCCCCGCTCCCCCTTAGGCACCATGGGCACCGGCTGGGCCACTCTGTGGGCGTGCCCAGGGGAGGGCGGTCTGCTCAGGCTTGGACAGAAACAAGTCCTCTGGAAATTTCAGGACCAGCCCTCCAATGGTGGGTGAGGGGAGAGAAGGAGAGGCCCCTGCCACAGCCCACCAACCCCTATCCCTTCAGAGCATTAGCTCCCAGGAGTTTCCTGCCAAGGAGGCCACCCGAGCAGGCCCTGGCAAAGTGTCGGGGTGTCGGGGGCTGCGCTGTGGAGAGCAGCTCCCCCCAAGGGGAGAGGCCGAGTTCCCTTCCCTCCAGCTCCAGGCCCTAAGCCCTGGCGGCAGTTGGGGGCGCCTGCCCGTGCCGCGTCCACACCAGCTTCCGCCAGGGCAGCGGGCCGGACGGGGCCTCTGCCTTTACAGAGCGGAGGAGACCCAGATGTGTCTGAAGGCCTGAAATAAAACAAATGACTTTTATAGGAAAAGCCATATTTTTTCTACAATGTTTATCTGTCAAAAGAATAGACTCTGCGAGCACAAAGGGCTGCTTACTGGAAAAGATAAAACAGTTTGCTGCCAATTTTCTCTGGTGGAAAAAAAGCGCTCTGGCGACTAATGAATAACGAATCTCAGTTAACAATGTCTGGAAGGCCCTGCTCTTGGCTCCCTGTACACAATGTGATGGATAGAAATTAGGAAATTAAAACTGATTTTGTTTCTCCAAATTTAACTGTTTACACTTGAGGAAAAAAATAATTGAATAATAATGCTTCTCTTGAGCAATTCCCCCCCCCCCCCCCAAAATCATCCTTCGTGCTTTCAAAATACCCTGCAGCCAACAGGCCCGGCCTAGTCTTGGCTAACCGGCTGGTGGGCCCCAGGGCGTGCACCGATTGCATAATCAGCCCCCTGCACCTTGGGCTCCGGGCCAGGAGGCAGGGCTGGGCTCACCCCCACCCACCCGGGGCCCGGAAAGGCTGCAGCCACCTGCCGGGCAGGGCCTCCCCAAGGCTGGCTGAAAGCACCCTCTGGGTGGTCCTTTCAAGAATCAGCGGGTAGGAAGGGGAGGGGAAAGCCTTGTCTGGAAATGCCCACAGAAGCCTCCCTCCCCTGCTAAGGGGGCCTGGAGGGCCTGCAGACCAGGAGGCCACGGGGCCGTGCTGGGCTGGGGCTGCTGCCAGGCCCGTGAGGGGCGCTGGGCTCTGCTTGTCCCAGGAGGGACCTGGGTCAGCTGCCTCATGGCAGTGCCTCACCGCCCTGGCCTGTGTGAAGCCAGAGGCAGGACACGATGGCTGCGGTATCACGAAGACTCAGCTCTGGGGTTCCCACTGCTCTGTGGGAACCAAAGATCTACCTCCCCGTAGGGGAGGGGCTCCCCACCCTGTGCATAGCCCGGGGCTCACCAGGCAGAGCACACATATCTGCCACCAGGCCCTGAGGCGGGGGCCACCAGAGGCAGCATGCTGGCACACTTTGGGGAACACCCCTCACCACCACCCCCGCTGGTGCCCACAGCAGCCCAGGGCCAGCACAAAGCAATGGGTGCAGGGAGAGGAGGGGCAGGGGGTGCTCTGGGACCCCATTTCTCTTTCTCTGACCTGTCTTACTCCACCCCAGCTGGCTCCCAGAGCCCTGGGGAGGGCCACTCACACTCACGTGTCCACACTTACCTCGGGGTAGCCTCCCACATCGTGCACATCAATGCCCAGGAAGTGGCCGAGCCCGTGAGGCATGAACACGGCTCCCAGGTGGGCCTGGACCATGGCGTCAATGCTGCCGCTCAGGAGGCCGATGCGCGCCAGCTCCTCCAGGTGGATGCGGTCGGCCAGGCGGTGCATGTCAGGCCACCAGACCCCTGTGGCTCCAAAGGAGGCTATGATGAGCTGTGGAGCCTGGCCGCCTGGCCGAGGCTCCCCGAGGGAAGGTTTGTGGGACCCACGAAGCCCCCGGGCAAGCTGAGGCGGGAGAGCTGGAAGTGGGTGGCGCAGGTGCCGTGCCCGGGCCAGCTCTAAGGCAGGGCTTTCCCTGCAGTAACTGGGGATCTCAAGACCTTCCTCTCTCTCCGTCGCACCTTCAGGGGTAGGCTCCTGTTGCCCACGGCCAGATGCCCAGCTTAGGTCTAATCCCCAGCCCATGTCACGTCTGCCCTTGGCCAGTGAGGGCTTCTGGGACCAGGGAGCCCAGGAAGATCCCTGAGCAGCCGCAGGACAAAAGCATCTGTCCCCAGCAAATGGGGTCAGCCTCAGAGAGCCCCACACCAAGCTCAGAGCGTCAGGCTATGGGGGGGTATCCCTGCACACCCCAAAGTGGGGCTGATTCACACCTGGAGCCACTGTGGGGAAAAAAGGTTTCCGGGGTGAAGGTGCAGCGGGCACGGCCTGGCTGGCAGGGGTCTGTGGCCCTGCCCGCTACGAGCAGGGGTGGACCATCTCCGTGGCAGCCGAGACACCCAGGCCCCAGACTCCTGATCAAACTCATCTTTGTCCCATGTTTCTGAGGCAAAGGTCACCGTGGAGAGCACATCCCTAGGCATCGAGTTTCGGGGTGAGCAAGCTCCAGGGGCTCTGCCCAGGGCTCTAAGACAGCCGCCGCAAAGAGCCTTAGCTGTTGCCAGGGCACGATGGCCCTGCCCATGGGGCTGCGGAGTCCCCACCTTCAGCCTCACTCTGAGGCACTGGGCACTCAGCCTAAGCACCCCACAAGGATGGAGGCCAGTGAAGCTCCCTGCCCCACCCCACCGGGCTGAGTTTGGGGCAGCCACATGCCGGCTGAGGCCAGTGTGCCAGGCAGACAAGGTGAGGGCACACACCCCTCTGCAGTGCTCCAGCCAGAAAGGCCAGGGCCGGCTCTCATGGCCCCCTCCACGTGGGGGGCGAGCCTGGCTCCCAGGAGGCATCCCCACGACGCCCTGCCATCCACACCCTCCACACGCCTATGACGGATGACGGCTGCTGCCGAGGAGCACCCTGGCATTCCACACCATCGGGGGCCTGGCTGGGCCCTGTGCTGGCAAGGGCTGGGCCGGCAGGGCTGGGCTCAGGACTCTGAAACTCTGTGGCTGGCAGGGGGAATTCCAAGGGCTCTATCCAGGGGGAGAGAGAGATGAGAGCCCACTTGGGGACATGGGGCATGGCCCCTCAGACATGCACTGGGTTCCAGGCCTCCAGGTGGGCCCCTTCCACACCAGGCCAGAGGCCCCACAGTCGGGGTCTTGGGCTGGACAGAGGCACAGAGCTGACCCAGCCTCCCCAGGATCTGAGCAGGAGGCCCACTCCTGGGGCAGTGGCCAGCTCCTGGCCACAGGCACAGGGAGGCCGAGAGGAGAAGACCCATCTCTAGAGAGAGCTTCCTTGGAGACCAGCTCCTGAGTCCTGTTCTGTTGTACCTGCCAAGGGCCACAGGGTGCAATGGAGGAGGTGGCATCCCGGGCTCTGGCTTTACCCGCACGCACAGTGGAGGTTCTAAGCCCTGGAGGCAGAGCCAGGTGCGAGGCTCTGGGACGGTTGGGCATCCTCAAATGGAAAGCTGGGCACTGGATCCCTGCTCAGCAGCTCGCCCACCTCCCTGAGCCTCAGATGCCTCTCTTTGTCAAAAAGAACTGCGATGCTGGCCCTAGAAAGCCACCTACAGAGGCTCTGGCCTGTACCAGGGGTCAGTAGCCTCCCGAGACTGTCACTGGCCCACCCAGATGCCGGTTCAACCCTTGATGTTGGCCGTGCTCCTGGGGCACCAGCCCGAGCCTCGTGTCCTCGCTCCTCCGAGGCCGACCGGGTCTACCTTGCCGTTCCCAGGCCAGGCCACCTGTCACAGAAGCACACGGAGGCCTCAGTCAGCCCCCTGCCTGCGACTCAGCCCCTGGGGCTCGGCCAGTACTCCCTCCCTGCACCCTGTCCCCCAGCCAGGCCTGCCAGCTTGCTTCTCTTGTCTCTGGACCAGAGGGCTGCTGCCTCCCCTGGGCACCCCAGGCCTGGCCTAGCAAACGCTGGTTCAAGGGAGAATACAGCAGGCTCGTCCCAAAGTTCTGCTCCTGTCTCGGGGGCTCTAGGCCGAAAAGCGCCCCGGGCAGTTCTGCAGACTCGCTCCTGGCTGGCCTGGCCCCTGGGGCGGAGGAAGGGCATCCCTGGCGGCTGACACCCCGGCTCCACAGCAACTCCGCTTCTCTTGGGCGGGGGCCTTTTTGGGTGGCTAGAGGGGAGCCCCAGGAAGTGGCCTGATGTTGAGCCCGGCCGACTTCCAAGTGGGCTGTGGCCTCGGCAGAGCGGGGAGTCAGGTATAAATCACACTCCGTGCCGGCAGCTCGGCTCCTCTCCTGTCCTCCTGGGGCCGGACGTGAGGGCCCCAGGCGGTCCCCACGGCGCCTCCCGTCCTCCTGGCCTGCGCTCTTCGGGGCCAGTCTTGCACACGCGCTCGTGGCTGGCAGGGGGCTGCTGCCTGTGTGTGGTTAGGGTTGTGACAGTGATTCAACCTCCAGCAACTTGGCCCCAGTGTCTGGCCCGGATGCTGGTTACGACACCCTGGGCCAGGGCAGGGGCCCTGAAGTGTGTGAAGGTTGCTGTCCTTGGGCTAGGCTGGAGGAGTGGATGCGCCGCCCCCCGCCCCCTGCCCCGAGCCCTCCGTCAGCAACCAGCAGGCACCTCGGGACCCACGTGACCAGCCAGCCGGAAGGCCCGGTAGGCCCCTCAGGCCGCTCGTACTGGGGATGGATGCCACACTGGGGAGCACACTGCAGACTGGGTGTCACCAGCCCTGCCCGCCCTCCTGCCTCCAGCAAGCACCGAAGCTTGTTGCCTTTGCCCTGGACATCTCCTGAATCTGACTCCTGACCCCTGTGGGCCTCCTGCTGCTTTCCTGCAATACCTCGTTCCCCCTGCATTCTGCACGAAGCTGGGCCCTGCCCTGTGCACAGAACCCCAAGCTCCTCAGCCTGGCCTCCCTCTCACCCGCCCCTGCGCCCCCGGCCCCGGTGGTGCTGGCACTGCCCTGTGCCTTCCACCTAATGACCCCTTAGCTGGGACCACCTTGCCAAAGCCCCTCCCTGCCCAAGCCCCTCCCTGCCCGTGCTCACTCCCATTCTTCTTGTGGGCCTCTGTTAAGGCTTTCTCTAGGAAGCCCTCCCTGACTGCCCCTTCCTGTGCTGTCAGAGCTCTTCCTGCCAGAGGACGGCATATAGGCCCCGCTGTGGCCTGGTCGAAGCCTGCGCGCTGAGAGGAGGGACCCTCTCCTTGAGGTGGAGGTACTGCTCTGTGCCTGACCAATGGAGGCCTGAGGAGGAACCCTGGCTGCAGCCGGTGCTGTCACCTCACCTGCCCAGGATCTGTGTGCCCCTGCCCCTCTGAGCACTCAGACCCCAGGGTGCCAGCCTAGCAGCTGGGTTTGTGCCTCCCACCCTCTATCTGGCTGTGGGCTCCGAGGGGCCAGAGCCCTGGTGCCCGGGCCCCAGTGTGTGCCCAGAACAGCCCCAGGTCATAGCTGGTCTTCTATGCCCCTGATGCCCCTCAGGCGACACCTTCACCCGACGGGTCCCAGGCCCAGGCCCAGGCTGGCTCCTTAAAGCCTTGGTGGCTGAGGCCTCCTGCCCAGAATGCGGCAGACTCGGGCTCAGGCCCGAGCTCGGCCAGGAAGGCCCGCAGAGCTGAAGCCTCACAATCTAGACAAAGAGCTCACTTCATCCAAAGACAACGGCCCTCAGGAGACCCTGTGTGCGCCAGGCTCTGGGGGTGCTGCAAGCAAGGCGCGGGGCTGGGTCCCAGGGCAGGCCCGTGGGCTGCAGGGAGCTGTCTGGTAGGCCAAGCTGGCGTGGGGCTGAGGGCTTCCAGCCACCAACCCCCCCAGACCCATCTGCTGCCAGGACCTCCAGGGACCCATTCACCCTGCAGGAAGGGACAGTGTGCACTCCGTACTGCAGGCGCCTCCGTGCTAAGCGGAGCATGGCCGCTCCTAAAGCCTGTGTGCCACCCCCCCACCCCTCCCGCCGCAAAGAGCCCCAAGGAGTAAAGGCCAGGGAGGGTTGGAACTTGCCCACCACCCTACAGCCAGCAGGGGGCTCTCAGGGCGGCAGGGCCACATGGAGGCCCTCACCAGTCAGCCCTCCCTGCCCTGACTCCTGCCACAGAGGAAGCCCACGTGGCGCTGTCCCCGCACCTCCGTCTACCGCACCCCTGCATGTGTCGCCACCTCTAAGGAGAGGCCCCAGGAGAGTGCGGCCACTCCAGCCCGTCGGGAGGCAAAGCTGGCAGAGGCACCCCCACCACAGGCCATGGCAGACATGTGCCGGGCCACAGGGGCACCTCCTTCTCTCCTCACATTGGCTGCACCTCCCCTCCATGCAGGTGACCGGGACCCTAACCGCTGCAGAGCAGGGAGAGGGGGGAGCTGTGCACACCTGCTCATTGGAGTGAGGGAGCGATGGGGGGCTTATTTGCATAGACAGAGACTCCCCCACCACTTTCACAGCCCAGGAGCAGTGGGGCCCTGAGCCCAGGGCCTCTGCAGGGCCCCGGTGGGGGGGGTTGGGGTCAGGTGTGGGGCTTGGGGGGGGCCTGTGGCCTAAGCGCAGGAGGCCAGGGTGGGCAGGTGAGCCCAGAGAGAGAGGAGCGTCTGGCAATTGGGAGACAAGGCTGTGGGGGGCCTGGGGACTTCAGTTGTCCTCACCGCTCCGTGGTGGCAGGAGGCACAGAGGCTACAGAATGGCCCCACAGTGGCCCACAGACACCCCTCTCTGAGGTGCTCCTGCTGGGATAACCCAGGCCTCCCTTGCAGGAAGGGGCTGAGTGGTCCCCGTGGCACACCCACTGGTCTGTCTCAGGTGGGCCACCAGGCCTGACACAGAACCCAGGGAGAGCTCGATTCCAGAAGGCAGCACGAGGCTCCTCCTGCGGGGCGGGCAGGCGTGGCGGTGGTGTTCTCCGGGTGCCGTGCCCTCAAACCCTGTGCAGCCCCTCTCCGTGAGCTCAGCCGCCCTTCCCTGGCTGTCTGGGGGACAGGGACGAGCGCCCTCCTGCCCCCCGATCCCAGGTTCCGTGTGTGCTGCAGTCATGCTGTGCGGCTCCTCTGGGCACTAGCTGCACCCTGGCTGTCCACTCACTGCTCCTTGCGAGGCCGCAGGAAGCAGTCGTGTAGTCTCTGTGTGTGTGTGTCTTGGCCCAGCAGCTGAACCCACAAACCAGGGGCATTTCCGCTAGCACAGGACATGGGGCTGACCTGACCACAGCCTCCTTGCAGCTCTGGGGAGGTGACCTGACCCCATTGGAGCAACCCTGCTTGCCCGGTGCCACATGGGACCCAACAAGGTCAGCCATGGGGAACTGCCAGTGGGGTGGTCAGCACGTCACAATCCCCAGCCCTGGTAGGAGAGGAAACTAGTACAGGCCCCAGTACAGGCCCGGCCTGTGCCCCACTGTGTGCTGGGGGAGCCCCCCCTCATGCGGTGTGTGGAGATGGGCTCAGCTGAGCCCAGCCTAGCCCGGTTTGAGGCCTTCTGCCTGCCCTGAGAGTGACCCGGCCAGGCAGTCTCATGGGACCAAGGTGCCCGGAGGAGTGTGGGGTCAGAGCCCAGGCCCTTCTCAGGCAACCGGGGCCCTGTGGACTAGCCTGTGAGCTGGCCACTCTCTGGGCAGGATTGGGGCAGCCCTGTCAGTTGGGCAGGACAGTGGCTGGGGAAGTGCTACCCATGTTCCAGCAGACTTTCCTGTGGGTGTGTGGGCAGGTGCGGGTAGGCCAGCCTGGGCCCTCACCCGAACCCCGGAGCTCGGAGCTGAACAAAGAGATCTCCTTTCCGAAGCTCCGCCTGCCATCCCTCCAACGCTTGCCCTCCCTCCCCAGCACCAGGCACCCGTTGGCCTGACTCTGCCTGCCTGGCTCTCGAGTGTGGACCTGGTCGCCCGCCAGCCCTCCCTCACTGAGCTGCAGCCCACCCCACCACCTCCTCGAGGGACCCAGCGTGGGGGGTCGGGCCACAGGGCCCCTCACGGGCTCACACACAGCAGATCCTGGCTCCGACCTCAGAGGGCGGGGGCGCCAGGCCTTCCAGCCCTTGGCCTGGACTCCAGAACATCTAAATTCACAACTGCTCCTGCTGCCGGCCACGGGGTGGAGGGAGACACTAGGGAGCGCCCCCGCGGCACTGGGCTAGTGGCATAGAGAGAGTGAGGAGAGCAGGGAGGGTCACGGCCCCCGGGTGACTGGAGACGGTGTCTCCGGGCAGGACTTCACTGGGAACAGGGGATGCCTCCCGGGTTTAAAGGTCAGGCCCCCTCTCCCCCTGCCCGTCGCGCGGGGGGGGGGGGGGCAGCCCATTCCTTCCAGCGCCCTTCCTGCACCTCCCCCACAGGGGAACCGGCCACCCCATCCCATGCTCTTCTGCCTCCATGCAGCAAGCGTCTGGAAGGTTCCCTGTGTTTGCGCTCCTGGGCTGACTAGGCTTCTTAAACAAGTGATGAACACAAGATCCCCTTTCCTTCTGCAGCCACCAAACCACACAAGTCCTGTCACCTTGTCACCCCAGCAGGGGCTTAACTTGCAGGTTTTCCATTCTTGTCTTCCCTTGGGGGCCGAGTTCCCCAGCCTGGGACTCCCCTGACTGCCAAGCTCTGCCTCGACCAGTGAGGGTGCCGGGAGGGCCTGGGTCCACCAGTATCGCTCCACGGCTCCCTGGCCTCTGCTGGGGGCCCAGTGGCCAGACGGGGGCCATCTGGAAAGGCTGCTCAGGGTGCCTCTCAAACTGACACCCTCTCAAACCCGGCCTCCTGACTGAGGCTGTGAGTCCTCCCAACACCTAGCCTGGGGGCCCCGGGGTTCTTTAGCCAACACACAACCCCCAGGCTCAAGAGGCCACAGTCTGGGGACCTTCCTTTCCTAAGGAAGGGCTCTATGAAGGGATGCCGGGCTAACTGCATGGTCCCTCTGATTTCAGAACAAGCTCGGATCCCAGCCTTTGAGGATGTCATAGCCAGGCCCCCGGAGGGCCCTGCGGCAGCCACCCACCATTCCCCGAGCGCCGCAAGACCATAGGCAGTCCGAAAAAACAGGCGCCCCAACACCCAGCCAAATGCCGGTGTTGGCATCTGCCGGTCAAGCTCTCCCTGGAGGGGACCCTGCTCTGGGACAGGAGAGGGGACACGCCGACACCCCATCGGCCCCTCCTTACAGGGGTTCTTGCTGGCGGAGGGTGTCCGATGGGGTGCAGGGTGACTTTGGGCCAAGCTCCCCAATTCCCTCCTTGGTGGTCAACCCCTTTCCCAGCGCTGCTCCTGGGGCTCCGACACCACGGGGCGTCTCAGCCGGTTTAGCCCGTGAAGGGGGACGGATTCAGGCTGTGGAGGGCCTGCCCCACGGCCACCAGCGTCCTCACCTGGCTTCATGGCGCTCATGACGGCTCGGCAGCTCCGCAGCACCGCCTCATAGATGGCCTTCTGGTCTGCGGTGAACTTGCCGTTGGCCGGGAAGGAGCAGGTGATGTCAGAGGAGAAACAGTAATACTCTCCACCCATGTCGAACAGGCTGTGGGGAGAGGAGGCTGTGAGGCTGGGAAGCCCCCTGCCCCAGACTCTTGCCCACAGGGCTCAGGGGCAGCCTACTGGGCCCCGGGGGTGTCAGGATGCTGAGCCCCAGCCACCTTACCACATCACTGGTGCACCAGCAGTACAGGGCCTCCCCCTGCTGCTGTGTCCTCATGATGCTCGCTCAGGAGACCTCTGACTGCAGAGCAGGGAAGCCCGAATGGACGCGCACACTCCCCTGTCCTCCCCAGCCTCTGCTGGCCAGCATCTGGATGCCCAGAGATGGGGCCTCACTTGGAGAATAGGGGAGGGGCTGAGATGTCCCAAGGCCCTGACTCAACACCTGGCCTCCACCTGAGCATTCCCACAGACCCTCCTGGGACTTCCCGGCCCCAGCACTGCTCACGGGAGCTGGGCAGGGGCCTTGGGATGGAGGCACCCAACCGGGGGCCAAGGTGGGCCAAGCCACACCACCCAGCTCTCCTGGACCCCAGGGTGTGAGTGAAAACTCCGCCAATGGCTCTGTTCCAGCACCAAGGGCCCCCTGAGCAGAGGGCGGTGTCCTTCTCCCTGCTGGGATGGGCCAGATGTGCTCTACCACGGCCAGAGGTCAGGCCCGTGGCAGTCCTCATGTCCCACAGGGCAACCCTGCATCCCCAGGGGTGGAGAGGAGGAAGGCTAGGAGGCCCTAAGCCGGGGTCTGAGAGCCAGCAGAGGTAGGCTGCCAAGTCACGAGGGTGGCACAGCGCACCTGGCTGCCAGACCCCCTGTGACAGCACCCAGTGTGGTGGCGCTAGAAGGGAGCGGGGTGGGTCTCTCTGCCGCCTTTGCTGCCTGCCCGTGTGCACAGGCCCAGGAGCCGGGGCCTCAGCATCCTCAGCGGCCAAGGGCAGGAAAGAATCCTCCCCCTGCACTCTGTGTGCTGGGATGCGACAGGATCCGTGAATGGCTGCTGGGTCACCACGCTGATGGGACCCCAAATGAGAGCAGGAGAGGTGTAGAGGCGGAGCAGTGCCCCACCCCCCGTCCCCCCGAGATCTCAGCAGGCCGCTCGCCAGCAGGCATACAGAGGGGGCCCTCCAGCACCCTCGGCCCCTTCATCAGCCAAGCATGACGCCGATGGAGAGAAAGCCAACTGAGGGACAGCGGTCTAGCCCCGGCCCGGGATTCTGCTGCGTCCCCAGCGCCAGATGACCAGAGTCAGGTGGAGCTGAGGGGTGGGGCTGCCCTCTGCCACCGTGCCCTGCTCTGTCCTCCGTCTGCAGCTGCATAGATCCTGGCAAACCTGAGCCCGGGGCAGGGCTGTGCTCTCCCCCAAAAGCAAATCCTTGCGGTGAGCCCAGCGGCTCCACCAACATCCCAGGGGCCGCCCGAGCGCCCGCCTTTGGGGCCCTGAACCCGGACGACAGAATAGGGGGTCCTGGCCCCCACCTATGGAGGAGTAGGGCCTGACGGGAAGCACCCGCTACTCCAAAGAGACAGAGTTTTAAAGGAAAAACTTGAATGCTCAGACACTCTGCTGGAATCCAAAGTCCCCTGCCGAATGAGCGCTTTTTAATCTCCTCTCTTTTTCCGGTTGCAAAACACCATAAACAGTGTCAACAGAGCAAAAAGCACTAGATAACACCTCAGGTGATTCTAAGGGGGTGGGGGGAGGGCCCCAACCAGAACTCCAGACCGGGTCAAAGTCACAGACTCTAGGGGACCCTGCCTGGGGCAGGCTTGTGGGGGGACTCAGACCTCACTGGGGGTGACCCGAAGACAAGACAGAGAGGCCTTGAACGGACAAGCCTGGGGGGCTCCAGACATAACAGGGGGTTTGGGCCAATAGCTGCCTGCAGACTGACTGCTGTGGGGGGGCACTCTCGCCCCCCCAGAGCTGGCCAGGAGGGCAGCACGCATCTCAGCCCTAACCTGCAGAGAGCGTGAGTCTCTGAACACGGCCCGGCAAAACCCCGTGTCAGGAGGGTCAGCAGCTCAGAGCCCAGCGACGGGCCCTCCTGTCCTGACTCCAGCACTGGGCCCCCTGGGCCTCAGCACTTCTCCCTTTAAGAACGGGACGCCACCACCACCGTGTCCTCTCGGGGCCGGCGTGTAGGCAGGTGTGGGGAGTGGATCTGTATGGGGCCACGGCCCACTTCCACACTGGGAGTAGAGCATTCCCATTTGCTCTCCCACCCCAAGGCAGCAAAGGAACCTGGTTTGTGGTTTGTTGATTCAGAACGTCTGAGAGTGGTCTGAGCAGACAGGACACAGCTAGGGGCTGGGGCGACACAGACTTGTGGGGGCCACCCCACCAGATGGCAACCTGCAGCGGCACCCCTAAGGCAGACGGCTGGACTGTGCTGATCTCAGAGAAAAACAGAACTGCAACTATTTAGGAAACAAGGAAGCCCAAGGCACGCTGAAGTCTGGAGTCACGGAGAGCAGTGGAGACAAGACGCTTCTCTGGGGCAGACGAGACTCGGGCCCCAGTGCTCCAGACACGCTTCTCAAAAACACGGCGAGAACGTGGGACGGGGTGCCGGGGGCCCCTTGGCCAGCCTGGGTTTACTCTTCAGACTCGAGAAGACCTCGCTGGGCTTTGTTGGGTGAGGCCCGCCCGCTCGTGGCAGAGGGAAGTGAGCGCCCAGGCGGCCAGTTCCATCCTGCCCAGCGCTGCTTGGGCACGGGGCTGGAGTCTATTTTCGTGATCTCAGTTCCCTATCTTTCTCTGCTTTAAAAAAAAAAAAAAAAAAAATCCCCTCAGAGTTCCTACACGCATAGGTTACTCAGATTCAAGGCCCTCCAGAATCCTGGGACGAAAGCCGTGTCTTCCATAAATCATCTCCCTCCAGCTCCCCTGTGCCCACTTCACTCGTCCTCCAGCACAAAGCGACAGTGGGGAATTGGGTCATCCTTTGACTCCCCTGAGCGCTCAGGATCCCCCTCCCCCGCTGCTTGGGGACACCCACCTGGCTGCTACCATCTTTGGCAGAGGGACACTATGTGATAATTTAAGACATCTGGGAGCCGTTACGCATCTCCAGGCAATACGCTGGCGTGCCTCTGCTCACATGTGTTTATCTGGTTCTATTTCTGGCCGGGAGGAGAGGTTCTGTCTTCCCTTGGCTCCTCCTGGGCAGCTTCATGCCCGGGCCGCCCGCCACACTTGGCTCAGCCCGGCCCTCTCCAAGCCCCACTCAGCTCCCCAGGCCCCACCGTGGGGACTGGCCGGCCCCGAAGCAGAAGACCTCTGAGATGGTCGGGCCAGTGATGCAGGCTTGGGCAGCATCCTGGGGAAACGCTGCTGTGCACGTACAAGGCTCTCAGTGTCTAGTCTGACTCTTCACTGTTCCGAGCTGCAGCCTCACCCCCGTCCGCCTGTCACCCAAGCCTGGAGCTGGGCCTGTCTGCCGTGGCAGGAGCATTTCAGACCTCCACTCGCCGCCGCCCCAGCCTGCGTTCCAGGGGATTTCTGAGAAGCAGGAAACTCCTGCTTCCCTCCAGACCTCAGCATGAGAGAGGAAGACGTGCTGCTCGCTTTCCTGTTCATGTCCTACAGCGGACAGCCCCTCCAGACGAGGCATGTGGCCCACCTACGCCACCAGCCTGCCCTTCCGCGGGATGCCCAGGCCCCGTGGTGACTGGTGGGGCTGAGGCCATCTCTTGGAGGCCATGGGCTGACTCATCAAGCAGAGCTCTCCCCAGTACCTTCTACAGGCATCCCTGTTCCCCACCCCAGCCCTGGGGACAGCTATTCCTCTGGGGCTCAGGCGAACAGGAAAGTTGCCCAAGTGACCAGCCCCCAGAGCCCCAGAGCCCGTGAGGCCTGGGGGGTACAGGCTCGGGCTGGGGGCATCCTGTGTGTCTGGGGAGAACTGTGTTTCCCGTTCTACAGATGGCGCGGGGAGTAGTGGAGCGCCTGTGTGGGGTCATGTCCCCAGGAAGGCCGTATATGACACAGTGACTGTCCACTCACTGCGGCACAGCAGACAAGGGCTGGGCATCAGGGCGGTGGCCTCTGCCGGGGAGGGCCGGAGTCGTGTCACGAGCCCGGCACATGCTTTGTTTCACTTTTTTGGTCAGCAGCGTCCCGTGATGTCTGTGAGCCCCCAGGCTAGACCAGCGCTTTTTGACCCGGGGGCGGTGAAGTCACTGAGTGGGGACAGGTTCTGGTCTGGTAGGTCATCCCTTGCACACGTGGGATGGAGCCCGAATGTGAGGGTGCTTTTCACTGGGATGGAAAGTGAGGGCTATAGCCACGGGTCTGGCTGTCCAGGCTAGCAGGGTCTGTGCGCCCCCGAGAATATTCTCTTACCCTAAGGCCTGGGCATGTGTTTAAGATCACTGAATCCTTGATATGGGGCTGCTGAGTGAAAGTCAAGTGTTCCTCTGAGAACAAGGGGACAGGGGTCTGGGCTAGGCCTGGCACCAGGGATCAGGCTCTGAAAAGGACACTTGTTCTCTGAAGTCAACCAGGACATCAGGCTCCAGGACAAGGGAGGCCTGGAGGCTCCCTCACCTTGGTCCCGCCACCAGCTGGGGGGAGCCCTCCTCAGTCCAGCCCTGCCACCAGCTTGGGGGAGTGGGGTGGGTCCTAGACACAGACTCGCCCCTCCCTGGGGCTGCAGGGGACAGAAAGACAGAGCAAGTGGCTCCTGGGAACAGGCAGGACCGCCCCATCACAGCCTGCGGGATACCAAGGGAACTGCTGGGGCCCTGGGGTGAGCGGTGCCCACCCCTCACAGCCTGCAGGCCTGGTGCATGGTGGCCTGGGACCGAATGGGTGAGGTAGGGTGGCACCCCCCAGGCTGTTAAACATCTAGTCCATGTCAAACCTACGGAACTAACTGAGAATGAGACAAGAGCAGGAAGGAGCCGGGGGTAATGGCACTGGTGGCAGGAAGGGTGGCCAGCTAGGGAAAGAGCCTGCATTGGCCACGACCCCTCACAGGCCTGTCCCCTCCTCTAAGGATGGGTCAGCTTTGGGGGTGTGATGTGGCCGGCGTCAGGGGCCACTGACGCCAGCAACAAGTCAGATGTCTCCAGGGGCTTCCCTGGGAGGAAAGCCCATATTTCTCCGGGCAGAGAGAAGCAGGGCTGCGGTCCCTGTGCGCTGTGTCCACTCTTCTGCCAGTCAGCGGGGCAAGGCAAGCGAGACAGGGCATCAGGCTGTTAACAGGGCAAGGAGAAATAGAGGCCCCTGAGCTCTGACGGGAGAGGAGAGGAGATGGGGAGAGGACATAGCATGGGGCTGGGACAGGCGTCTCCTGCTAACTGGGCAGGCTGCCCCCCACCATGCCCCAGGGGCAGCAGGACATAGCCTCCAGCAGGGAGGAGGCCTGCCCACACATCCTGGGACAACGCTGCCCTCTTCTGGCCAGCGCTGGGACGGCCGGCTCCGCATCCTGCCTGCAGCTGGGTAACCCAGGCCTGGGCATCCTTAGGCGCTCCAGAAGGTTCTGAGGATGACCACAGGGCATTCTACCTCAGGAACCACTCCCCCACTCCCTGATCAGATGGTGGGAGTGGGAGGCAGCAGTGGCGCAGGAGGGGTGTCCCAGCTGTCCTCCCAATCAGAACCCACTGGAGGCACACCCTGGACCCCTCCTGACTCTGCCCCTGGGGTGATGCTGCTGAGGGTCCCCGGGGACACGGGAGCACTGCAAAGGCCAGCCTCAGACCCAGTGGAACACAAGGGAGGATCCGACTCTGGGTCCCTGGCTTCCCAGTGGATTTGAACGTGGACAGTGGCGCTCCCTGGTGGCCATGGGTGGCCTACCAGCCCCCTGGCACTTCCATCTGCCTCGGGGACTCTGGTTTTCAAAGCCCGGGCTGTCTGTGCGAAGCCAGGGCAGCCCATGGGCGCCACATCTGTCTTCACAACATCCGTGCTCACAGCCACCTGGCTGGAGCTGATATGGTGGGGAGGGGTCTTCCCGGGCACCCACCCAGAAAGGGAGTCCAGGGCCAGAAGCCACCATCCTCTGGGTGAGCACGTGAAGAGCACACGTTAGCAGGAGTTCCAGGCTCCTGCTGCCCTCTCTGACGAGGTCTACCACTGCCTCAAAAGCCAGAACAAAAAGCAACTAATGGCTTCTCTAGGACTGTGGTTGGGAGACGGTTCTTGGAGAACCCGTGAAAGGGCTCTGAGAGCCAGGGGAAAAGGTCCAAGGGGCCCCCTAAGAGGCCTCATGGCTCTGAGGGAACTGAGTGTGAGACCCCCAGGGATCTGAAGCTACTTCAAAGTCTAGGTCCCTCTCTGTCCTTCATGCGGAGCAAGTGGGGCTGATCCAGCAGAGAGACATGGGAAGGAGTCCCTGGAGCAGGCATGGTGGGCCAAGCAGTCCTCGCTGCCCAGCCCCGGGCAACAAGGCAGACATGGAGGGAGAACCAGCCTGCCTAACCCAGAAGGCCTGTTCCCAGGCCATGACTGAGGCTGACAGCAGCCTCGGCCCGGCTCCCGGGAAGGAGCTGGTCCCGGAGGAACAGGGGCATGGCAGGGTGGGCTGGCCTCACGCCCCACCACGCACTCACCCAGAGGACAGTGGCACTGGAAACACAGTACAGCTCAAGAGCTACCTGCCTCAGGCTCTGCGGAGACTCTCCCCACCAGTCTGTCATGGAACCCGCTGCTGGAAGGTGGGCCTCATAGTCCCAGAGCACAGGCAGAAGGCCAGCCTGCTGGCTCTGAGGACGGTCACCACTGCCACTCCCACCCGCCAAGGCCACGCTGCACCAGGCTCCCCACTCAATACCACTTATTCTCGCAGACTCCTCCTAGGGCTGGGTGTGGATGGAGAAGCTGAGCCTCAGGGCACCGGCCACTCAGCCAGGGAGGGGGAGGGCAGGGGCAGGAACTAGGGACCCTCTGCGGTCATCATCACAGGTCACACGGCCCGGGTTCTCTGAGGCTCCCTGTCGGGGGCTGGGGGCATGTCTGGGATTGGAGACAGAGGAACAAGAAGGCTGGCTGCCTCTCAGCCCCCACCCCCACCTTCTCCAGCAGCGCCTGACTGTCTCGGACCCTCTCTGGCCCCAAGCAGCCCCTTCCTCAACAAATGTCTCTGGGGCATTTTCACCTGACTTCAAGAGACTGTGACCCAAGGCCTACCAGCAGGCAGGCGCCTGGAACAGTGGTGCTCTGGGAGACACTCAGCTCCAGGAAAAACTCCACACTACGCTTCTGTTTTGGTTTCATACCTGATGATGAAGTATCGTGGCTTTTATGTTGGGATAACAGAGTGATCTATTATTTACCGAACACAGTAGGCGCGGCAGATCAATTTCAATAAAACAATGGATTATAAATGCTGCCAGCAATCTGGCAATGGCAGTAATCAACAAAACATGTTGTTCTAAATGCTGCATAATAAATCGACTATAATAAACTCATAATTATTCTACTGGCTACATTTCAAAGTTAGCACTAGAAAAACAGAATCACCCATTCGGACTTGGCATTCACACCTACGGGATTCCTGGGTCACTCCTACCTTCGCTGCAAGCAGGAGACGTAGGTGCTGTGCCCCCAGGAAGGCCAGGGCCACATCTGGGCCCTGTGGAAAGCTGAGGTACGCTGCGCCCTGGTCAGCCCAGCCCCAGCCCAGCAGTGGGCAGCCTCGGGACACAGCTGTGACCAGCCTCTCAGGGGGTGAGGACCGTAGTGGGGGCAGATAAAGAGGAGCGTGGAGAAGTAGCTACTTCCTCTGGGGTGTGCCAAGTTCACAGAGGAGAAAAATCATGGCCACATTGCACTGCCACAGGGCCCTCTAGGAGGCCAGAGCTGGCCCTAGGACAGCTGAACCTCTCTGGTATGGCTAGGTTGCTGTTTCTGCCCGGGGACTAGAGATCCACATCCTGGACTCCTGGCCCAGCCAGAATGAGAGGCATAAAGGGCACTAGGAAAAGCTCCAGGATGCAAAAGTCTGTGGAGACGCCAGGTGGTCTCTCTTTGGGGCCACCTGTGGCTCAGCCATGGTCCAGAGGGTACAGCCCTCCCCTCTCTGGCCTTGGCCTTAAACTGGCTGAGCCAAGTTTAAGATAGCCACCTCCCTCCCTAAATTCCTCTGGATCTGTACCTGGGCCCTCCCTGTGTCTCAGTGACCTCACCTACATGTGGGCAGGGTGCGGGAGGGGGTGTCCATGGGTGGGGACAGGGTAGATGTCCCTGGGGCCAGGCACTGGGGAAGTCCCGTCAGGGTTTCCACACACCCCTTGGCCCCTGTACCAAGAAGGACCTGAGCCACCCTGGGAGGGGTTCAGTCGCTTCAGGTGTCCACCTGTGTATGCTCCCACCCCTGCTCTGCTGGCCCAGGGCCCCGGGAAAGGGCATATGAGCTCGTCCCTGCCTTTCTGACATATTACTTCAGCCCCTTCCTGCTGTTCTGAGAGCCATGTGCTGGCTCCACTGACAGAAAAGTAAACTGAGGCTCCGAGAGGGAACTCGGTGGCTTTGTTTCCTCCCAGGAAGCTGAGCTGGGCTCTGGCCGACAGCAGTCCCAGAACAGCCCATCCCGCTACTGACCCTGAGCCTGCAGCCAGCCATGGAGCCCGGTGTGCCCTGTGGCAGGGACAGAATCCCCGGGATTGGGTAGATGTCTGAAAATAGTTAGCAGGGACAGCTGAGAACACGGCTCACACCCCTGAGTGGATGTGAGCCAGGGCCTCCTGTGTGCAGGCTCCCCCAAACCACTGCAAGGCTGGGCTCCACGTGCGGGAGAAGGCCAGGCTCTGGCCGCCGTAGCTCTGGCCAGGGACGGAGCCTAGCGGGGCGACACCCACAACGCAATGCGAGGCCTGATGCTGCCAGGGAGCCGGCCGGTGGGACTCCTGCTCAGGTGTCCCTGCAACCAGGAGTTTCAAGTCCCAAAGAACCGAGTGGGACCGGCCGTGAGTGCCTCCCTCCTCATGTGTTGATGACCACGGCAAGATGTCTGACAGCAAAGACAGGGGGGCTTGTGGGTGGCTCTCAGTGGTCCTGTGGCCACCTGGGCTGGCCCTGCCCGACATCTGGGAGGTGGAGAGGAGAAATGGGGAGTGCCCAGTGCCTGTGAATCCAAGAGAGCTAGTCCAGGTCAGCAAGGCACCCACAGACCCCTGCCAAGGCCCGGGGAAGCTGCCCAGAGAGGTGCGGCACATGGGTGGGACTGAAATCCTGCCAACGGGAGAGCCCGTCCTGGTACCGAAATGGAGATGTGAGTGTGGTGAGTGTGGGGCAAGTGCTGGTGGCTGGCTCAGTCCCCCTCTGAGGCTGCGTCTCAACCCCTCTATGCTCCCCATGCCATGCACAGAGTCCCTCGCACTCGCTCTCAGGGCTTCTCTGGCCTTGCAGAGAAGGCGCCGTGCAGGCAGGCAGCCCTGGCAAAGAAGTCTGGGCCAGAACAGACAGGGCCTCCCAGTGCTCAGCCCTCTCAGGCTGGGACCAAGAGGAACCCTCGTGGAGGCGGAGACCCCCCCCCCACTCCACCCCACCAGAGCCCCGCGGGTCATAGGCAGAGCCAGGGCAGAGGTGGCTCGGGGCTGGCCTCACTCACCACATGTCTCCATCCTGGATGGTCCGGTCGTTGGGGGCCCCAGCATGTCCGTAGTGCAGCACTGCCGAATTCTCACCACTGCAGAGAACAGGGGGAGGTCAACACCCGTCCTCTCCTGCAGGTCCTGGCCCATGAGCAGGACCAACCCTGCTCCAGGAGAGACCGGGGGCGGGGGGTGCAGGTGGTGCCCTGCAGCCGGCGGCCAGCCTCATGGCTTGTGGCTCCCGTGCTGACACGTGCAGGGCTCCCCCAGCCGAGCACCGTGCGGGCAGGTGCCCTTGGGGCTGGGGATGTTGGAATGGCAGGGGGGTCAAGGGTCTGAAGCCCAGGGAAGGGACCCCAGGGAACCCTCCCTTCCTGCTGGAGGCGGGGGGGGAGGCCCAGGGGGAAGGGCCCAGACCATGTCAGGGGCCGCCGTGCTGCCTGCCTCACTCCTCTCCTCGAGCTTGCTTCCCTAATGAGCGATGCCTTTAAGAAAAAAAGGACTTCTAAGTCTGTCCAAAGGAAAAAAAAAAACCCACCTGGGTGTAATATTTATGGCCCTGTTCAGGAGTCTCAGGAATCATAAAAGTAGAAATAATGATTTTTCTCTCTATCCACCAGAGAAGAACATTTCCAAAGACTGCGATGCTCATATGTATTATTCATGCGCCGAGGACGTGCGCATCAGCAGAGCTGCGGCCCCATCCTGGCTGGACAGAGGCCAGACCCTCTGACCTGGGGCCCGGGCCCGGGCCAGGAGAGCCCGGTGTGCCCAGGAGTGGAGGGGGCCACCCCCAGCCAGGATGTGCCCCTTGAAGACACACCCACAGTGACACCCGTGACACGCACACAGCCGTGCACACACACAGCCACGGGCTGCCCTGTTCTCCGGGTCGTTTGAACCCCGTGGCCTCCAAGCACACTCAGCCTCATGCAGCTGACACACACAGACACACATGGAGCCTCCTGCCTCAGCCACAAAGGGCCACATGTGGGGGGACATGCTGGCTGTGTGCCCCCGCGGGGTGGCGAGGGAGAGCACGGCAGCAAGCACCCCGCATGGGCCGGGAGCCTTAGGAGGGGAGAAGGACTTTGCTTCCGTGGCGCTGCAGTGGGCATGGGAGGGAGCAGGTGTGTCTAAGCCCGGGAGGTGGGTGGGGGGGTCACCTTCCCACAGCCCTCTCCCTCTGTCACCCCCACTTACCTGCCGCAGATGCAGGTGTAGGAGCTGTGGCGCATGCCGCCCCGGGAGTAGCAGTAGTGCTCGAAGAGGCTGCGAGGGAAGGAGGGATGTCAGGACGGAGCTGCCAGAGCACACGCGCCCCCCACCCCCTGCAAGCCCTTGGCCCAGGCCTTGCTCGGCCAGGGGTTCTCCTGGCTCCAAGCTAGCCTCAGATGGCCCTGGGCCTGACCCTGGGGAGGGGCTCCGGGGAAAGGAGAGCAGAGCCGCTGGGCACTGGTCTGGAGAACAGGGTCAAGGCGCAGGCCCTCACGGAGACAAAGCAGGGCAGAGGGGTCCAGACAGGGAGAGAGAGGCAGAGTCTGAGGACAGGCCCTTCTTCTCCTTCCTCACGTGAAGCAGCAAATGGCCCCCTGGACAAGCTCCCCCTCTCTGGGCAGGGGAGGCAAAGATGAGATCCTAGAGGGGGGTCGCCAGCTCCCAGGCTGAGCCCAGAGCCAGAGCCTGGGAAGGCCTCCAGCTGCATAGGATATCAGCAGACCCAGGACAGAGCCAAGGTCAGAGGGTGAGCCACCCTGGGCAAAGGCCTAGGTCCTGCCCCATGCCTTCCTGGGGCAGATCCTGCAGATGACTACAGGGGCTGATGGACCAGACCAGCCTCACGAACACCACCTCAGCAGTGCTGAACCCTTGGGGGGCCATGCTACCAAGAGCTCTGGGGAGGCTGTGGCCCTGCCCATCCTCCTGACCCCCCATAAGCTCCAGGACCTGGGGGCTCTGTACTCAAAGAGCTCAGCCTCTCCAGGCCTCACCCCCTCCCTGATGCCTAGGCATCTCAGGCCCAGCACCCCAGGATCCCTGGCTGAGAAGCAGGTCCAGTGGACCCCAGTCCACCCACAGAACACCAGGGCAGGGGCCCAAGCACAGGGCTGTACCGCTGCTCCCGTCCTCAGAACACCAAGGCCGCCTGTGGGCATGCTGTGCGGCCATCCTCCCCTGCACGCTCGAGGCTGGTTTCGGGAACGTCTATATAGAGGAGTCTAATCTTCCAGACACTGTAAACACCAATTACGTGTAATTGTTATGATTGGGTATTAAGTAGTTGTCATGCAGGAACGGTTCTGCTACGTTCAGTCGGCTTCCAGACTTGCTTCCCAAGCCTCCCAGGATAATTGTGTATCTGTGAGTGAACGATTTCCTCAACAGAAAGGATTTCAGGAACTGCCACGGGGGCAAGGAAGGGCACACACTGGCCCCTTATCAGTGCCCTGTATTCACAGCAAGGGCACACCGGGGGTGGCCACCAACTTCCACCTCTGGCCCGGAGACCGTGGACCAAGCCACAGCCCTGTGTGTGGCTACAGCCCAGTCCGTACCTTCCCGGGGCCAGCATTCCCAGGGCCCTGCCCCATAGGCAGCCTCTGCTCCCAGACTAGACACCGGGGCCTCAGACATGGGGACCCTCGCACAGCGAGCCCACAGTGAGGGGAGGACGCCTGACGTGCCACGGAGCCGAAGTGCTCCCTTATAAGGAAGACCCAACCCTGTGGGGATAGAAGCAGATCTCAGGGACTGCATGGATCTCCAGGGACTGGGGACAGTGGGCCTCTCCTGGGGTGGGGACAGGCAGACAACGGCAGGCTGTGGGAACAGCCAGGAAGGCCAGGCCAAGGGACAGCTGGGCTGCCTGCGCGCGCAGATGAATAAGCGGGAACATTCTGCAGCGGCCTGACGACGTGGGGAGCGTGGGCGGCTTCACTCCCCCCAAGCCAGTCTCAGTGGCCTGCGTTTCCCTGCCGTGTCCTCTGCTCAGGAGAAACAGCCTTCACGACACGCTCTGGCTTCCACTTAAGAAAAAAGCACTTTAGGGTAAACGGCATAGCTTACAGAAGCGCTCAGCTGAGCAGAGGCTGACCCCGTTTTCACCTGCGGATTGCAGCCCGGCCCTGGGGCAGCTTCTAGCCACAGGAAGACGAGAAACACCAGAAGCTGAAAAGTCACTCGAGCTGAAAATGACTTGAGGTTCTTCAAAATTGGACTTGGGCACCTAATTTTGGTTTAAATGAACTTTTCTGATGCGATGTGAGGACCAGCTGGGGCCTTGATGGCAGTGACAGGTGAATGCAACAGGCCCCCTGTTTTCTGCTCACACGCCTTCGAGGGCCTTCTCTCTGGGCTCTCGAGCCTGGGCTGCAGACACAGGCAATGGTCAAGGGGGCCGTGGAAAGATGCTAGTCCCACCAGCGGCAAGGGTGCTTCCACGCTGCACACTGGGGGCACAGGGGTGACGTGGAGCTCCTGTGGGGCCTGGCTGGGACTCGGTCAGAGCTGCACCTGTTCTCGCTACACGGCTCACAGACCAAGGCGGCGACAGGAGGGCGGTTCATAAAGATCCCTCTGGAACTTTACGGAAAATACGACAAACTGTGGACCAGATGAGAATCAAGTGGCCCGTGATCAGAGGGGACTCACTCCTGACAGACACAAGTCTACAGCCCAATTTGGCTGGAAGCTACCCATCTATCCCTGGGGAGCCACAGGGAGACCATGGCAGAGTCAGCTGAAAACTGGAACCGAACTGCCCCACCTCCCACACTCAGAAGGGCTCCGTGAAAGATAGTACATGCAGGACCGTGCTCCTGGGACAGGAAGGAAGAGGGAGCAGCCAGGCTTGGGAAACTGGAGGCCTTGGCTTTTGCTGCCATGTGGGGACAGGGATGAGGCCTCAGGGGCATGAGAAGAAGTAACAGAAGAGAACAGAGACCCCATCCCCACATGTCTGGGCTGGGATGCATCCTCAGCAGAAGGGCAAGATGTGGAGAAATTTCACCAGCGTCGTAACAGGCCATGGGAAAGCCTGCCTGGGCTCTAGGGAAAAAATAAAATACTGGACCTCCCTCAGAGCTGCTAGTGTGGGTCTGCCCTCCGGGGGGGTTCAGGGTCCAGCGTGAACCACCTGCATGGTTTGGAAACTCGTACATCAAGAAATTAGCAGAAGTTATGTTGCTGAATGGCGTCCCCAGTAGGAGTGACACAAAGCCAACTGGGCAGCCACAGCCTCAGCCTGGGTCAGCCAGGGTCTATGTGCACGCTTAGGTACACAGACACACACACGGGTGTATATATACACCGCCACACCCTGAAGATGAACATTAGTCCACAGGAGTTGTCAGACACAGCCAGCACCAGGCTGAGCCCCCCAAGGACTTCTGAAAACAGAACTGTCGGGCACTATATGTACCTACGAACTAACTGACACCTAACCACAGAGCATGAAAACACAACACAGCAGAACTTCTGGAGGTGACCAGTGTATCCACGAGCAGAGGGGGGCAGGAAGCCAGGCAGCAGGGCCCGCAGCCCAGAGATCACTTCCGCCTGCTCTTTCCATCTGTGACTCCCTCCGGTGTGCGTGTGCCCGTGTCCTGCGGGGCCGACCCGCCCCACTCCCTCCTGCTCGCCTGCGTGGGGCATGGGGTGGGGAGCACATGGCTGGGCAGCAGGCACGTGGCCTGGCAGCAGGGGGGTGGCTTCCTGACGTGCAGAGGCGAGCAGGGGTCTCACGCACACCGGCCACAGTGTGGTCCCTGAAGGTCCCCCCGGGCACGGCCGTGCCTCTATCAATTTACTCTCCTTGCCCATAAATTTCTCCCAAGCAGGACACGAGTGGAAAATGCTTTGTCTCCCAGGCATCAACGAGAACCTTTCAGGAACCTGGGCGAGTCTGTGCTGTGAATAACGACGTGGATGGAGCGACCCCCGCGACAGAGGGGCAGGCCCATTTGTCAGTGCCTGGAGATGACGGATGGGGCAGGGAGAGCAGATGCCGCGGCCCCGATCTGCAGGAGCGGGGTCTCCGGGGACAGCACTGCGGGCCTCCCCCGGGGCCCGCACATCCAGTCCATGGAGCTTTCCTGGGCTCACAGCCCAGCTCCTGCCCTCTGAGGTTTATCGCCTTATGAGCAGATAACCGCGGTCCTATAAAAATGCATTAGCTGCCCAAGATGATGGCAGAAGGGCTGCCCGGGGCAGCCGGTGTCAGCGAGCCATCAGCATAAGCGTGAGGGCCGGCAGCCGGGCCAGCGGGGGAGGTGAGCCGGGGCTGCATCACCCCCCACCACCCAAACCCGGGCAGATCCCGGGAGGCCGAGCCGGGAACAGGAGCGTGGAAGGGCAGATGGGCAGGCTGCTCCCCACACATGGCTTCTCCACCTGGCGCGTGTCCCATCGTCCTTGCTCTGGGCCACATGCCGAGCCTCATGGGGCCCCACTCAGTACTGATACCGAAGCCAGATCCTAGCTCTGCCATGTACCAGCTGTATGGCCCGTCTATGCCTCAGTTTCCTCATCTGTAAGATGGAGTAACAGCACCTCCCACAGAGCTGCTGTATCGCTTACATGATGAGACACACGGAGGTTGTAACGGTGTCTTCCAGGACACATTGGCTGTCACCACTGTCCAAGTTCAGGGGCTTCAAAGGGACTGCACACAGCAAGGACCCCTTGAGGGAGGCCGGGCTTACACACAGAGTCTCTTGTCCTTTAAAGCCAAACAGAATCCCCCCATGGCCCAGACCCCTGTGCCCACACGATGCGTCCCCAGGACAGACACGCACACGGGCGTCCTCTGACACGGGGCATCCAGCTGCCTCTGTTCTGCTCATGCCTCCGGAAGTCTCGCCTCCTCAGGGAAGTGCCAGGGCCTCAAGGGGTGAGAAAGGAGGGCGTGGGCGTGTCTCGTGCTGTCCTGGGGCTATCACAGCACTGGTGTACTCTGGATTCACATTTACTCTGTTTAATCGACTACCCTTATGTTGGGGGTATAAACGACGACTACGGAATGAATGTGACGGGCCTTTTGGAGACCTGAGGACGTACTAAAAGAAAATTCTTGACAGTAAGAAAACCACAGTCCCAAAAACAAGAGCCCTGGGATTCACCTTGAGGCGAGCGGAGTGTGTTTCTGTTTTCCTGCTTTCCCCGACAGGTAGGCAGCAGCAAGAGAGGACTCGGATCTAGACCCCGAGGAGGGGTCTCTGTTGGGGAACAGCAGGAGAACAGCTTTTCCAGGGAACCAGAAGCATAGACCACAGTATTTTTTTGAATTTCCAGGGAAGGGTGGATACTGTTTCGCTCACTTCTTCTGGGCTCATCAAAAAGCACCCATGGGGGAGGACAGTCCCCATCCCGCTCTGGTCATCACAGGCCACCCACCGTGGCCGGGCTCTGCCCAAATTCCCGGGAGAGCCGCAGCTCCCGTAACGGAGTTCTCCATGGGCCTCTTGAACGGCAGGTTCAGGACTGGGTGGGGGTGAACTGGGAGGCTGCCTGTCCCTCCCCTTCCCTGGGCCCTCCCTTGAGGAAAGACACAGAGCACACTAGGGAGCCACGACTGAGGCTCCAGGGTGTTGGAACAGAGCAAGTAACATTCACAGAGTTTGTCACCAAGAAGGGACCGAGCTGGACTAAACCCAGACATGCAGTGCTAATAAAACCACAGCTCACGGCACAGCCTACAACACTTGGCACCCGCAGGGACACAGACCATATGCAGTGGCTCTGTGGCTGTCTCCACCAGCAGGAGCTCCTTCTGCCTGAGGCCCCGAACCCCAAGTTCCCTCCCACTGCCCCACCTGAGTCCCGGACTAGGGACAACAACACCTTCTCGCCCCTCCCACAAGGCCCCACCATTAAGAGAAACCGAATGGCCCCCAGCAGCCTCTGGTGTTACCAACAGTCCTTTAGGGGAAGGAGTGATTCTCCTCCTTTGTGGGAAAAAGGCCCGGCAAGAGCAGCCTCAGAGACAGGGTCACGGCAGGAAGGCGAGGAGCACTGGAGAGAAGCCACTCCCTCGCTCCCCACGACCAGCAGCTATCAAGGTATGAGCTAATTAGCATTTTAATTGGATAATTGGGAATTCTAAATCGCCTATCTTGTATTAAGCATAACTGAGGACACAACATGACATTCAATTAACAAATATTCCTCTTTATTCTAGACATGCTTGATTAGGCTGGATTTCCGAGTTCTTTGGTATCCGCGACGGGAGAAAGCCCTTGCCGCATCCGACTGCTAATAAATGCAAATCACAAATATATAGAGAAGATTTTAGAAACTCTCTGCACAAAGGGGGAAAAAAAACCCTCACCCATCATCTTATCCCCCAGAGAGAACCTCTAGTCAAGTATGTCATTGAACATCCTTCCAGGCATTTTTTTTTTTTAGAGGCATAAACACAGATTTCTAAAAATAATAATGAGCTGTATATTAAAATAACGAAACCTTCCTTGAAGCCACTTTTTGACTGAAGTCTGACGTGCACACGGAAGAGGGCTGCGATCGCAGGGGCCCAGCACAGGGACCCAGCACGCGGGGGCCCTGCCCAGCCCAGCCTCCCTCCCTCCCTCGGGCACCTGACTTCAACACTACTCTGGACTCCTGCCTCCCCAGGATCTTTATGTCAAGGCTTCTCTGTGCAGTTTCTCCTGCCGCTGCCCTTGACGCCTGCGAGACCCGCCCCAGTGGCAGGTGGCTGTCACTGCTCCTTCTTCTTGTCGGTAGTGTCCAACCTGCTCCGCTCATGCTGCTGCTGAACATCCTGGAGGTTTCCAGACTGCGGCTCTCATGAATGGGGTTGCCCCGGACGCTCATCCTGCTTCACACCAATGCGTGGGGCCCAACTGAGCTCAAAAGGTGCCCGCCCTGCCGCCAGCCCTGGGAGACATGTCAGGGAAGGGTCTTGCGAAAGCGACACCATGTTCCCTTGCTCATAGATACGTATCTGTACTGTACTTATTTTTCGGGGTCACTCTGTCCAGAATCTGACCACTGCTCGCCGCTGACGCTGGTGCAGGCCACCTTCTTCTCTCGCAGGGTGATGGTGACAGGGATGGAGCCGATCTCCCAGCTTCTGACCTCATCCCCTGTGGGGGGCTCCCTTGATGATAATCTAAGGAGGACCACAGAGTCCTGACTTGCTGGGAGCAGCCCGCTCCCTCTCATTTCCCCGTCTCCTCTCATCTTCTCCGTTCGCCTCCCCACTGTTGCTCTTGGGGCCGCCAGGCAAGCTCCCAGCGCAGGGCCATCAGAGGAGCCTCATTCTCTCTGCCTGGAATGTCTGTCCCAGAGATCCACGGCTTGCTCTCCCCTTGAGGACTGTCCCCATGTCCCCTTCTCAGGGACGCCTGTCCCCAGTTCCCTGGATGAAGGACTCCCTCGCCCGTTGCCCTCACCGTACGACTCCCATCCATCCATCCATCCAGGCATCCATCCATCCACCCAACCTTTCTCACTTCCATTAGGCTGGAGTCTTGTCTCTACTGCTCACTCAAGTGTCCCCAGAGCCCAGAATTGTGCCTGGCACACTGACGCCTCCCCATACATTTCTGTCGAGTGACTGCACAGTACACGGTTGTGTGGGCGGCACCACACCCTGTAATTTACTTCCCCAATTTCACGCTGCTGGGTATCTAGGTTGTCTCCATCTCCGTGTTACGATGGACACCCGTGGCCATATGCCTTTCCCTGCCTCTGGACTAAATTCCTAGAAGGAGAATTACTCGGGCACATTTTGAGTCTCAGGGCCCGTTCTGCCCGACAGACCCCGAACAAGTTCACGAGGATTTTCAGGGTCCTGGGCGGTGCACCACAGAAACACGCTGCCCACTGAGCTGCGAATCCGGCAGGCAAAACAAAAAAGTATTTTGTTGTTTCATTGATTAACTGGCCTGTTTACATGCTTATGTCCTCCTGTTTCTTCCTTTCTGAGTGGCCTGTATTTTTTTTTTTTTTAGAAAAATGAATGTTCTTATCTTTACCTTATTCATCCCTAAAGGATTTATACAGGAAGGACACTAGCCAGTGGTGTTGACCATCATCTGGGTAGCAAGGAGCTGGCCCGTTCTGACCCCTGTAGGACCATCTTTGCCGATTCCTTGAAAAAAGGGCAGGGCGGTGGGGGCAGGAGCTGCAGTCAAGAAAGGCAGGACTGACCGGCACCTGGATGACGATATACAGGAAGACAAAACCTGAAGCCTGCAGCACGCAGCTCTGGTGAACATTCTAGAAAAAATCTAGACCCCTTTGGGGCTGACGCTCTTGAACGAGTGGGAGGGCCGCAGGTTTGGGAGGCCCGGGGAGAGCTGCGCCCAATGTACCTTCAGCCAGGATCAACACCTGCTCGCATCTGACCCGACTGCACCAACCCTGGCCGACATCAGCAATCACAGCCTTCTTGGCTCCAAAGCAAAACCATCGTGCCCCCCTCCCCTTTAAAACAATGCTCTGGGCCACCCAAAGAATCACCCGTGGAGCAGCAATGTATAATGAGGAAGGGACGGAGGGAGCTAGTTCTTGCTTGACACAGTCCAGAAGCTACTTCCCTCCCGAGGATGACTGCACCCCTGCCTCCCCTCCCCAGGAAGGTGCACAGGGAGGATGCCCATACATGGGGAGCCTCCTGGAAGAGCAACAGCTAGAATCTCCCCAAGCACAACAGAAGTCCATGCGATGGCATCACGGGGTCCACCGGCACACACGTTCTACGCGTCAGGTGTTTATTTTAAAGTGTTCCACTCCACCTACGGCAGATCATACTGAGTTTCACTCATGACAGGGATATAAAGCTTTCTTTTAAAGGACACGTAAAGAAAAAAAATAATAAACCATTAAGCAAACAATACTGCAAGTGGGACAAGGACTTGGCAGATGGTGTGGGGGTGTCACGTGACTGATGCTGGGGGATCCTGCTTTAACAAGGCTTTTCTGCAGAAAAACCCGTTTTTAGCTCCGGGCGGGAGTTCCTTGGTCCAGAAGGTCCCTGCTCCCAGAGAGCACCTGCCTGTCCTCGGAACACAGCTGGTGGGAGGGACTCTTAACAGAACCCGGATTCTCTCCTGTACCCCCCTCCCTTGCTCCTGTCCCCAGCCTAGGGGCCTCAGATACCCAGCCCGTGTGGACCCTCAGGGCAAATGCCAAATGGGTCCCCTCTGTTCTTAGCACCTGGAATGCTGAGGGGTCTCGGGGGACGATGCCACCTCTGGCAAATCCGGCTGCTAAGGGCCTCGGACAAGCAGATGCCAAGTTCTTACCATGCCCCTCGGCTCTGCCACTGAGTGAAGACACGCAAGCCTTCCCTTCAGCCTGAATCCTGGCTGGAGCCTTACTTGGCAACGTTTCCGTCATCCTTTGTTTAATGGCCCGTCATAAAGCCAGGTCATTACACAGGGCCTGCTCAGGGCAAGGATCCTCACAAATGCCCACGTGGCTCCACGGTTAGACAGCACCACGGGTGTCTGGTGGCCACCACGCCCCGCATGCGGTGTCCTTGGAGCCACCAAATGGCCACGAGGCCCCACTCCACAAATTCCTGCCACCGCCCGTGGAAGAAGCAACCCCTGGAATCCTTCCCCATAAAGGTGCTTCCTATACACAAATCCCGCAGAGCCTAAGGTCCCAGCTTCCACTTGGCGCGGCCGGGACACCTCTCTACAGGAAGAGAGGGCTGTGCTTTCTGAACCCCTCCAGGGTGTCTGGCTTATTTCTACAGAGCCCACTACTACCTTATTCCCAAACATCAAATTTCTCTGTCAGCCTCATTATCTTAAAGTATGTCACAAATCTGCCCTCTCAGATAGAACGTTCTCTGGAAAGCACTGTTTTATGTCAATGCCTCTCTAAAGCAGCAGGTCCAAAGCATCAGCTGGCTCATCGCAGCCCAGCTCCAGCTCTAGTCAGGCCTCTGGGGCTCTCCTCTTTGGACTGAGTTGCCTCCTGGGTCCCATTTTTCCTTCCCACAGTACTCTGCTCAAGGTTCTCGACACCAGCCAGGTTCAGAAGCACACATGCAAAACATTCTAGGTGTTCTAGGCCCAGTACACGAAATACAGGGAACTCGTCCCCTGGGGTATCAGGGTACCTGGGGCCACCTCTAGGCTAGAGGACCCAGGAGAGCGGTGTCGCTGCAGCCCGGGATCCCGGCCACCTGCAAGAAGGGGGAACCATGGCTGCCTCACCAGGTGAGTGGTACCCCAGGAACCTAAGACACAGTGTGTCCTCTTTGAGAATATTCTCCTGAGCTCTGGGGAGACACAAAGCCCAGGTCGAAGGCAAACTGTCAATGGAAGGAGGCTCAGACACCGTCTGGCAGGCCTGGGTGGGCTCTTGGTGGCAACGGCCCTCTCTGCCCTGCACCCGCTCGCATTTCCCAGCAGCATCCTGGCTACTCAGTGCACGCCGCCTGGGACCCTCTCCTAACAAGCCTTTGCGTCCGGCTCACAACTCCAAACGTTAGTTGAGACACACTTGGCTGGACGAGCGACAGCAGTGCTATTTATCACTTTGAAAGTCTTTATCCACTTAAGATGATGAATGGGGAGAGCACCCAGGCTGCCCCTGTAGAAAGATCAGCCCTTAAGAGAGGAGGCACCACCAGTGGGGGACGCTCTCCAACGGGGCAGTGGGCTCCTCTCGCCAGGCCCCCAGGGCCTCAGCACCGGCTCATCCCACAGGGTTAGCTCCTCACCTGTCCCCAACATGCTACAGGATGACCATGCTGGGTCCGCAGGGAACAGGTGAGGTGATTTAAGAACTTGCTCTTGTACTCAGAACCTTTCTCCTGCTGGCTTCCTGCAGATAGAGGGCAGGTCCCTAAAAGTATCCTCCAACCTCCATGAATTAAAGAATTTTGGTAACTTAAACGTATTTATCAATAGCAAATTAATAAGGTCTAAGTCCTATGATGACAGGGTGATTAAACGGTTTTTTAAATAATCCATTTTTAATTAAAATGCTACCCTCTCTTGGTTTCTGGATAGATTCAAAAGAAAGTCTTAACAGATGTCTTGTTTTTAAATACACATTATATAAAGCCAATAATTAGAAGAATTCATGCTTTTAATTATACTTTAATTATTCTTTGCCTATTGATGCGAAGTTAAATATTCTCTCTTTCTGGTACTACCGCCAACCGAAGCCAGCAGACAGCCAGCAGGAACTGCTCCGTGTGTGAAGTCTTGTTTCAGAGAGCTGTATAGAGAAGGTTCTCTGGAACGCTCTGTCTTCCTCCTGGCAGATGGCATCTATTTCTAGTGAATTGCCTGGTCTGGAGGCACTCTCCCGGCTCCTGGCCAGGAAAAGTCATGCTCTAAGGCCAAAGCACCAGCTATGTGCTAAGGGTCTGCGTGTCCCCTCCTCTTGTCCGGCCATGAGGCCAGGAAGGTCCCGTGGCTGCTCCATCTCCTCCCTGCACACCCTGCGAACCGTCTTCACCAGTATGACCCACACAAACAACCAAATCGCCCACCCAACTTCAGCAAGCTTACAGAACGCCATGCGGACTTGGAGGAGGGAGCAGAGGGAGTCAGGCTGTGAAGTGGAGCTTTCTGCTTCCTCTCCAGGGAGCGTCCATACTGGCTGGTGGGCCTGGAGCACTGTTTCGCCCTCCGTCCCCAGCCCCAGCCCCGCCCCCGCTGCCAGCACATGACCCTCGCACCAGGACCGCTGCCGCCCCTCCGCCCCGCTCCCTCGAGCCCACCTCGCTGCCCGGCTAGCCAGGCCCCCTCATGGCCCACCTGCCGGCCCCAGAGGTGGTGGCTGGAGGAGGCCGTCAGGGGCCCCTCCCCTCTCTCACCATCTAAAGCCCTTCCCAGGTGAGCCCTCTCCTCTCTCCTCCCTCCCCCGACCCCACAGACACACCCGCCCTTCATGGCTTTCACCTCTTGCATGTGGCTGTGCCCCTTTTTCCTACCGGCCTCGAAGGGAAGTCATAGATACAGGCCCAAGGCACCCTACGGCCAAGGCTGGGTACAGGGACGAGCCCGCAGTAGGTCCTCAGTAAACATCTGAGGAAAGGGTAACGGATGGCACGGACGGTTGGCGGAACATGCCCGATGGTCCAAACAGAACACGTGCACATGTGCCCGTCCCAAAACAGGGGGCCTTAAACCCCAGCTGCTCCAGAGGCGCCTGGGCGGAGACCTGGCCATGTGCTCGCCTGTCTCCCTGTAGTCCGAGGGACCATGGGATCCGGTTCTCGCCAAAGGGAGCATGAGTGGGAGTGACGTGGGCCACTTCCAGGCAAGGCTTTTAGGAGCGGGTATAAGCTTGCCACGCTTTCTCTCTCCCCTCTCAATGGGAGGGCAGAAGAGTCAGGGAACAGAAGCAACTTTGACCCTGGGGGAGGACAGTCCCAGGGTCTGCCTCAGACTGCGACGAGAGCCAGGAATAAACACTCACTGTGCCCGGCCAGTGAGATCTGCGTTTTTGTTGTTAGTGCAGCAAAGGCTATGCTATGTCGACGAACACACATAGGTATTTAGAATATGGTAAAGGTGGAATTTTTAGGTCAGGGAGGTAAAGACATCATTCCAAGATGGTGGGCTGATGGGCCATTTCACAGGGGGTAAAAATGCCTGACATCCTTGCTTACTCATCACTCTTTTTTTTTTTTTTTTTAAAGATTCTATTTACTTATTTGACAGACAGAGATCACAAGTAGGCAGAGAGGCAGGCAGAGAGAGAGAAGGGGAAGCAGACTCCCTGATGAGCAGAGAGCCCAATGCGGGGCTCGATCCCAGGACCCTGAGATCATGACCTGAGCCGAAGGCAGAGGCTTAACCCACTGAGCCACCCAGGCGCCCCAATTACTCATCACTCTTAAATGCATTTTAGGAAGACCAAAGAGTTACATGTAAAATAAACATGGGGATGCACAGATTTGTCACACCGTCCATACCAGTGTGGAAATATGTTGTAACTGCACAGAAAGTTTTTTTAAAGAAAATCGTAAAACCATAAAGCTAGAAGACAGACGTGAGCAGCTGAATTGTATCGAGGCAGAAGAGGAGGCCGATGTGGGGATGTAAAAGGCATCAGCTGCACAGGAAAGGGGAAATTTGACAATCGATGTTTAAACGGTGCATCACACTGGGAAAAAATATTTTGACAAGTAGAAGGGTAACATGAAAGGCCCTAATGTGACATGCTCTCGGAGACCAGTAAGCAGTACCCCGAATGTCCCAACAGCAGCTTGTGCCAAGGACAGACAAGCCACAAAGACAAATGGGAGAGAAGCACCTGCAAGAGAAGCTTCACCTCCCAGTAACCAAAGAAGTGCAAACAAAGGTCAGTATTACTTTCCCCTTATTAGTTGGTAGAGATGAAAAGTGATAAAAGGAACACAGTTGACTCTGGGGACCGAGTGGGTACAGGTATTCATGGGTGTGTGTGTGTGTGTGTGTGTGTGTACACATATGTGTGTACGCTCAGCTCAGTGGCAGACAGTACGGGTTCTCGAGGCTGCCTGGCTCCACCAAGACCCATCTGTCTGCCGTAGGATCATGGACCAGATACTTAAAGCCTCTATGTGTCCTATAAAGTGCAAGACGGTGCTACTCGTCACACCTCATGGTATTAAATGAGAAAATTTCTAGGAAGCACATAGTATGTACTCACCGGACATTAATGTCCTGGCAGGTATAAGGGAGTGTAATTTCTGGAGGACAGGTTGGCTTTGTGCATCAAAATTTCCCCCAGCAATTCCAGTTGCAGGAATTTACCCCAAAGAGATGGAAAGTTAAACACTTGAGAGAGAGAGAGATGAGGTTGATCGCTGCAGTGTTGTTCAGGCTGGGAAGTCCAAAGCCACAGGGCCATTCCCAGGGGAAGACTGGTATGAGCGGATCGGGCGGGGCCCCACATGTGCCGTGTGCCTGGGCTCAGAGAAGGAAGAGATATCTCCTTGACACAGGAGGAGGAACAGTGTGGTCCCAGCAGATCAAAGTCTGTCCGTTTGTCCCCCTGGAGAGACCCAGAAGCACGTCTGCTAAAGCCACACCTCTATCACAGGTTTTTTTTCATACCTTACTTATAAGGTTCTGTACTGACTGAATTTCCTATTGGGATATGTGATACCTTTTTACCAGAAAAAAAGCTGTTTCATTTTGAAAATATTTTTTGGAAGAAATGAAATCTCCTTGTTGAAGACCAGCTGCCCTGTACCAGTCTTGCCCCACTCACTGCCCCTCTCCCTCCCCAGGCCTCTCAGGATGTGCTGGGCCCAAGGGACCCAACCCACACAGTCAGGATCCGGGACCACTCCCCGAAGCTGCCACAAGGGGTCGCAAGTGCACACCGCCTGCCACCTGCACACAGCAACTTGAGAAAACTTTGGCTTGGCTTTGGGGACTGCAGTTCAGAAACTCAGTAGGCAAAGCTCTCTGGTTTGGGGTATGGAGAATCCAAGCCACGAGAATATCTGCTCAGCCCTGCTTCCAAAGCCCACTTAACTTCCTTCTCTGGACTAAGATTTTGTGGCAAACCCCCTGTCTGCACAAAGAGATAGGTCTCCTGCAGCGGGAGTGGGGGTTGTCAGAGCCTGGTTGGAGAACAGCCCTTCCTGCTTCCTCTGTCTGCCCACAATGTGGTCAGTGCTGCCCTCAGTGGGCCGCCCGCCCCTCAGGGAAACACTGGAGCCCCCTCAGGGCTCCCACTGGAGTGGAGGGAGCAAGAGACAGGATGGGGCCAAACAGGCAGCTTGCAAGGACGGAATTAAGCAGATCCCCTTCTGGGGATCTTTCTGTCTCCCTTGGGAACAGAAGGAAGTGTCTCTGTCCAGGGCGACCATGCTGCTCCGCAGAAGTGAGCCTGCCACTGTAAACAGATTCAGCTCATCCATAAAGGGTAAGTCACCGGGAATGTATCTGATATGACATTCGCCAAATGCCGGGGAAAGAACTCGGATTCAGCAAACAGCTCCGATTGGAGGGGCCTACCAATCGCAGCTTCCAGATCCCCTAGGGAAAATTCCCCCCATGCATGACCTCCTGGAGACACTGGCCTGGGCACACATCTTCCAATGCCATCCCCCCACCCCCATACTGGCCTGCAGAGCTGTGCCCCGTGCGTGGTGTCAGCCCCCCAGCCCCTGCGGTGCGGTGTGCTGGGGGGCCAACATTTTAAGGGAGTTGTTTCTACCCACCTCGTTCTGGGACTACTGGGGGGGGGGGGTCCCTGGGAGCCACACAAACACTTCCAACCCGTGGGAACCGGCTACCTGCCCCAAAGAGCCAGGCAGCCCAGAAACTTCAGTAACTAGGGAACGAGAGGGCTTTGTGAGATTTTCGTAGTCTGGTTGCCAGTTCTTACCTCTTGCAGTGCGAGCAGGTGTTTTGTCCTTGAACTCAGAGCCAGAGCTCTCCGCTCCCTGCGTTGGGGGCATTCCCGCCGAACAAACACAGGGCACACCGAGGCCCCGAGACTGTCGCCCCTTTGGTACCTCCGGGGGACTTGACTCATTTATAAGGCAATTTTAATAACTACATATTAATCCGACATTCCCTTTTTACCTATTTCACTGACTCTGAACTGTTAAGGATTAGGTAATATATTACAATAGGCTTCTAGGGACTTTTTATTAACTAATGCCCCATATTTAAAAACCTTCCCGTCCAACGAGAAACATTAAGAAATGTGGTCCCTTTTATAATTGCTTCTAATCGACTCGATATGCAGGTCCCGGCCTTCACAGACAGCCAGGGCGGTGCTTCCCTAAATTGCATTTAACTTTTCATTTTCTTTCTGTCACTGGCCAATGGAAGAATTCTGAAGGCACACAAAATGGTCCTTTGACCATGTCAGCCTGTCGCTCTCCAGAGGCCTATATATTTGGGAAGCGCAAGGAGCACTCGCGGTAAGAAACAGACTTGCAGCCTTCCTGCCCAGACTGTCACTGTAAGAGCTCTGCTTTGCACGTCCGCTCTTTGCTTTTTGTTTTTTGGGTGAGCCCATTTACTGAACTATAACACATATGGTGAAGGACACACATCTTTGGTGTCCTGACTGATGACGTTTCACGACAAGATCCCTGGGATCCCGACATGGAACATTTCCCGTCGGGCAGATGCCATGCCCGTCTCTCCCCCGGCCCTCTGCTCCCCCATCAATAAGGTTTTGCCTGTTGTGGGGCTTCCAGGAAAACGGGATGAGACCGCACAGGCCTGAGTCTGACATCTTTCCCCTGAGGCTGCCTGCCTGGCAAGGAGTGGTCTGTCCGCGTTCTCGTGCACAGCAACAGCCCGTTCGCCCTCTCCCTCGACGGTACCCGTCCGATTATCCATCTCTACAGTGGGCTTTGGGTTCCCGCAGTTTCAGAGTACTCCCGGTCCACGCACAGAATGTTCTGGCACATGTCTCTGCAGTTGTCTGGAAGAACGGCCAGGGACGCTCAGCCAGTCGTCCTGCAGGGATCATTCAGTGTCTGCTTTTAATGTTTGCTATTTTTTTAGCCTAACAGGGAAGAGAGTTTCAAGCCCACGCCTTTAGGAAGCAGAGGCATGAACTGGGCGGGAGACATCAGAGCGCCTGGCCGGGCCTGGGAGCTGCCCGGGGCCACAACAGTCTTCTCGGCAAGTCCCTGTGGGACCAGGGCGTATGTGGCCCTGGCTCGGCCCCAGGGCAGGATTACACATCTCGAGGACACAGAGCGAAGACACAGAGAGCAGCAGATGGCTTCTGATGCCCCCTCAGAGGTAGCTGTCTTTCTGCAAGTAGACCCCTCAGCAGAAATGAAAAGGTCAGAAATGCGGAAGGAGTGAGAAACACAAACCGGCTCAACTAGGAAGAAAGCTACCGGCTGGGGGCGCCCCGAAGTAGCTGGGAAAGGTCCTGCCCTTCAGGGCCGCCTGAACTGGGCCTCGGGAATGGGGTCAGGAAGGAGCCAGGAAGTGCAGCCAGAGACAAGTGAGACCCAGGCCCCTCCCTGCTTCCAGCGATGCCCTGAGATGGGGCCGGGGTCGCTGGCTGCACCAACACGGGGCAGTTAAAACATCTGAGGACAGTGGAGAGAAGGAGCCAAGACAAACACCGGGTCCCACAGGGCAGGAGCCCCAGGGCACAGAGGCCTGGCACTCGGGGCAGCCAAGTGCGGGCATTTGAGGTGACAGCCCTCTTGTCCATCCGGCACTTCCAGGCACAGAGAAAAGGCCCAGCCTCCCAGGACTGTCCCAGTAAAGCCACTAAGCTGAGGATCCTTTGTTTTCATTTCCAAATTCAAAGGGCCCTTGGCTAAGCCAGCGTCTGATCCCCACTCAAAGCCATACGGCACCCCTGGGGAGCCCGACACAGAGGAGCCTCAGCTGTGACAGCCCAGGGGGCTTGGAAAATTGAGGGCCCAGAAGCCAGTTTTAGAAGTTTATGAATAATAAATGCAATTAATGTGATGGAAAACAGAATCTGGAAGCTAAGCTGAGGCCCCAGGGTGGGTGACTCACTGGGTCACCCTCCCTTGTCATTTCCTTCTGCTGGAGCCCCTCAGAACAGACAGGTGGTCCGGAGGCGGGGGTGCCGATCCCCCATCTGGCCACAGCCCGGAACAAAGAACAACCGGGGTCTGGGTTTGGCCGAAGGACAAAGGCCTCCAGAACCCACCCCCTTTTCTTTAGCTCTGGGCACAGCGCGCCCTGGTGGTAGGGTTCCTGGCCCCTGAGCCTGCCTCTCGGGCCCCCACGAAATGGGGATGCCAACCATACTTTGCCTGGATGGCGTCCTGTAAGTGCGGACCCCAGCATCCTGGGGATCAGCATCTCCAAGGGCTGTAGGCAGTGGACTGCCTTAGGCTCCTCATACCACACTGCCTTGGTGGCTCCCACTGGGGCTCTGACACCAGCCCCACATGAAGGTGCTCGTGGTCCCCTCCTGGCTCTGCCTAGCCCAGCGCCTAGCCCTAACTATCCCTTCAGCAAACGTGGGGCGGGTGTGGACGGAGGGGCTGGCCTCCCGGACACAGTGAGAAAGAAGAAAGGCAGATGGACCTGGGGGAGGAGAGGAAGAGCCTGAGCTTAAACCAGCCCAGAGCTCCCCCTGGCTTCCTGGCCCGGCTTGGTGTCCGGGTGCTGCTCTGACCTAAGGGAGGTGGGGGAGAAGGCGCAGGGCAGAATGAAGGGTCCCTGAGGGGGAGGGGCAGGGATGGGCTCCCGGCGCCTCGCTTGGAGGCTGGCACAAGCCTTCTTGTGTCTCCCGCTGGCCCAGGATGGGACACTCCTGCTCCACAATCAAGGGCTCCAGTGGGCCCAAGGCTGAGGAGACCCCCGCCCTTCCTGTGGGCCCAGGAGGCGCTGGGGGCTGCCGGAGACCCTCCTCATTCTCCGCCCCGCCACTGCGGGGCCATCCGTGAAGATGGCTGAGGTGTTACCAGGAAGGCTCTCACTTACTACAAATTGTGCCTTTATGGGAAAATCAATGACACTGCCTCCTCGGTCTCCCACACTTGTTGCTGCTTTGAAGTAATTACTCTGCAGGGCGACGGGCTGGAACTGGGCCAGTGCTCCCGGGAGTGCCTGCCTGCCCCCAGCCCAGCATCTCGGGGAGGCCCAGGAAGGCGAGCTGTCCGGAGAGACCAGTCCATCACACCTGGATCTCTGTGCTTGTCCCTTGGGTCTGCCTGGCAACGCCATCACATGCCTCCTATGCGCCAGACGTGACGTGCTATGATCGTGGGGTGAGCCAGGCAGACCAAGGCCCTCAATCCACAGAGACATTTCCTGAGTGAAGCTGGACACGGCAAAAGCCATGTGCTGGGAGAGCACAGCCACAGGGACAGGAATCACTGGAAGCCTCCCTGGAGGAAGGGGTCTGCAGCAGAGGACAGAGCAAGTGGGAAATCCCGAGGCAGAGAGAAGCAGGGCATGTGAGAAGAAAGGCAACCAGGCCTGAGGAGGCAGCCAGAGCGTGGGGAGCAGCAGGGCAAGCTAAGTGAGCCAAGTTGTGGGGGGGGAGCTGAATCCCAAGAATGTGACCCCAGGAGGCTGGGGAAGAAAACGCCCTCCCACCTCCGACCCTCAGGACGGCTGCATCGCCTGCTCCTGGCACAGCCACTCTGAACGTTAACTTCTCAATGCAGTCTAGTTCTTTCTTTTGAGATTCCTTTAAATGATAGCTTGTTTAAGTACCAACATCAATTGGCCAGCAATTCCACGAACAAATGCTTCTCTGCTTGTCTCCAAGTTCAGCCACTTTTATTTGTCCCCAAGTATTTGGCAGGAACCGGTTACATCAATAAAGAAACGTCAATTTTTAATAGCCACATGAGATGCAAAAGCTTCAGATGGATTTTTTTTTTTGTCAGCAAACAGGACGCCTGGAGGAGCGTCATTAAGAGCCATTGGAGACACATGGGCAGGCCGGGGAGACGGGGCTCCAGATTTAGCTTGGATTAAGAAGACACTGCAGGCGCCGGGCCTCTCGGCGTCATAAATAACACTGAAATTTTACACCGTGGTTGAACTCTTCGTTGTCACAACCGTTTAGGTCACAGAGTGTGTGAGGCTGTAGAGCAAAATGACAAATCTCTTTCCCCACCGCTAAGTGCATGGAGCCCATCAGAATAAATCCAACCACACCGGCTGCTACCGGGCAGCAGGTAGCGACACGAGGGGGAGACTGTGGAAGGGGCACTGGCATCGGAGACACCCTGGACAGTGATTTCTGGAGGTGCATGGACTATGAGGAGAGGAGCCTGTCTTCTGGGTCCCCCTTGTCACTTCCTGCCACGTCACTTCATAGTTGGAAGAGGGGGGGCTCCAAACCCTTGGTAACGCAAGGAGTCTGATACCAAGACTCTCCCCAAAATGGCCAAGTCACAGCTGAGCTGACAAAAGGGCCAGAGAAAAGTGAGGCAGGAAGGATGGTCTCTTGCCATGAAATACGGAGACGGAAGTGTATTAATGCCGTGGATGATTCTCCTAGAGAGCCAGAAGTAACCCTCCAAGGCCTGCTGGCTGGACCCCTGCCCAGGTATAAGCCCCAAGGACATCACCTGCCAACAAGACTTTAGGAAGCATCGGGGAACTGGGCCAGGATCGAAGAGGGCGGCCGCTGGGCACTAGGTTTCTGGCACAGACACTCAGCTGAGCGTGGGGAAGACAGACCCATCTGCTCCCTAGCCTTGGGGACACTGCACCCCAACAACCCCCAGGCCCACGCCGTGCATGTTCAGCAAGAGAAACAGTGCCAGTCTTACGATCCTGCCCCAGCCCAGAGTCCCAACCCACACAGGGGCTGCCTCCTCTCCTGGGCCAGACTGGCCTGACTGCAGTTGTCAGAAAATGGAACCTGTGGGGCCCTTCAGCCTCTAATGCGCAAGGGCAAGGCCACTCCGAGAGCCCAGACCCAGTGGTCTTCCTGCACTGGTTGCTCTCCTAGAAGCAGAACCGTGGAGCCTCAGGTAATGGTAACTCTTTGGGACAGAGGGGTGGTCTCTCTCCGTTCTTTAACAGGAACACAGCAAACCAGCAGAATGCTTCCTAGCGAAAAGGGACCTGCTCTTCAGGACAAGCCTGCGTCACGGTTCTCCTCCCCAAAGTGCAAAAATATCTGCCCTTGGAGGGGACCTGGAGGGGCGGTTTGAGGGGCTGCTCCCCCCAGCCCAAGAAGGAAAAAGCATGGATGGATTGGGCCTGCATAACCTGGCATGTCTCACGTGCATCCACGGCCCCTAGAGTATCTGGGCCGGGCCTGGGTCCTGTACTTCCTGGCCCGCCACCTCCCCTGGGCTGGGCTCCTAAGCTGCTGGGGGCCACGACCTCTGCCAGGATTGGGAGCAGCACTAGACCCTCGAAATCCTCTCCGGGAGGGGCCAAACCTCCGGCAAAACGGGGTCAGCACAAAGGCCCGGGGTTCAGGCATGGGCAGGCCGGTCCCTGTGTGGGCTGGCTGGGATGCCCACTGAACCCTCCCCCCACCTGAGCCACTGGGTCTGCTGGAGGTCCCAAGCCGTTGGCTTTAGCTTCCTGAGAGCTCTCTGCAAAGGAGAGGCCCAGGGTGAAAGGGACGTGGCCCAGACGTGACCCGAGAGCTGGTTCCTCAGCCGTCTGCAGTCGTGGAGCCCAGCGTCATCCTTGGGAAGGGTGGCTGGTACCCCCGACTGTTGGCCTGCCTGGGACTAAAGCAGATCCCATCCTCTGAGGTGCTGCCACCCTCGGGCCTTGATGAATGCCCTCCATGAACTCTCCGGAGCAGATGCCAAACTTTACAAGATGAGGTTCCAAGAAATGCCCTTAATGATTTTATCCCGGCCTTTAGTCAAGCAGAGCAATGGTCCATTTATAACCACTCTCAATGACATCCAGTGGTCCCTGTCACCGGATGGGTGACCCTCACTGGAAGTGGACCTTGCTCCACCCATTCCTCTGTTCTTCCCTCTGCTGCCTCATTTTCCCCAGGCGCAGGGGGTCTGGACTCTTCCCTCAGTCTTCCCCACCTGACCTAGCAGTAACTCCCCCTGCCGGGAGCGCAAGTCAAAAACCCTGGAGTCACCCTTGAGCTGTCAGTAAATGCTGCTGGCTCTATCCGGTCTAGAGCACATCTCCCGATAACTGCTGGGCCCCTGGGTTCACCAGGCCTGGTGTAAAATTATGCCCAGAACTTGCCTGCTTCTTACCTCCGACACTCTGACCCGGGGCCGGTGCCCTGTCACCTTTGCCCCCACCTTGGGGCCTCCTCGATGGCACCCCTGCAGCCAGCTCCCACTACCACGGGATCAGGTCCCTCTTCTGCTCGACCCCCAGCCCCAGCCTCTCTTCTCTCCCACTCAGGCCTCTCTGAGGTTCTTCTCCTGACAGCTGAGGGCCCCCCAGCACCCGGGTTTCATTTAACCTCTGTGCCAGGCCATCAAAACCACTGTGTTCAAAGAGCAAATCACTCCCAGGACTTTTTCTGTTATCTTTCCCTGGTTTTATTTTTTCCCTGGTATTTGCTACCACCAAAAATGCTGTACATTTTACTTATTTTTGTTTATCTCCCCTCGAGCTTCACAGACAGGTTTTCCTCTGTCCTGTCTATCCTAGGACAGTGCCTGGCACCTGTTGCCACCCCATAAATGTTTATAATCCAACAAACTGGGAGAAATGATCTGGGTGTAGGCCAATACTCGCCAGTACATGGGTGGCCTGCTTGCCAAGGCCAGGCCGTGCGTGGGTGGGGGGCAGGTTGGTCCGCTTGGCCAAGAGCTCCGAATAGTCAAATCAGAGCTCCCTAAAATAGACAATCCCAAGTGTAATTCCTAGCAAGTTCCGGCCCTACCTACTACAGCCAGAAATGATTTCAGAAACTCCTGGTCTTGGAGGGACAGTGAGCCTGGTTCATGCAGATTCCATCAAGCCCAGAGAGATCAGCTCTGGCTCTCTTGGGCATCCTGTGATGGCCTCAAAGTCTGCCTACAGGAACGCCCTGCCATTTAACAGCTTTCTGGTAAGGCTGGCTCTGGTCTGGCCCCGGGATGACCTGTGGATGATTGCCACACACATCACATTGCAACACCAAGCATGCTCCTTATCTGCCAGCGCAGGGGCTCGGATCTGACTCCTTGATAACCACTGGGCCATCGGGTTCCCAGGGCCAGTGACCACATCCACAGGAAGGGAGGCTGCCTGAAAGGGAGCACCACCCAAGGGGAGGTTGGGGGTGGGTCGTGACCTTGCTCTGACATGCACGACTTCGGCCCCAGTCAGGTGGATGCTCCTCATACCCTGAACCTCCGAGGGTTGAGTGAGGAGCCATCTTTCCCCACCACCTGAGGAAGCAGCCCTGTTCCTTCTCTTTCTCAGGAACATCTGCTCTGTGCCAGGCCGCCCTTGGCCCCAGGGCAGGGCTGGTTCTCCCTGGGTCCTGCCTATAGCCTCGAACCTGCTGGGACTGGGCCCTGGGGACACCTGGGACACCGTCCATCCCTGCTGGTGACCTCTGCCCACCCCTCCACGCTCTCTCCCATCTCTACCCCACCTCTGCCCTGTGCCCAGCCTGTCCCTTTGCTCCAGACCTGCTATCTCTGAAGGGCCACAGGTGAACAGTTCTAGATGCTGTAGGAACCTCTGAAGACCACAGCCTGCTTTCAGGTGCCGGCTGCTGGGCTCTCTGGCTGGAGCTGACCCTGACCAGGGGTGGGCAAGGTGTGGGCTGAGTCTCCTGCCCCTTCTTAGGCAGTCTCTTTCCACTTCAGGCGACTGAAGCTTCTTCTTTACCTAGAGTTGGCCAGATTCTGCCCTGATTCTGGCATTGGCTTATAAATCATCATAATTCATGACATCAACATATTTGTCCTTTTCAATCTTTATAGGGAGTTTAAAAACCAGAACTCCCCACAGGACCATCGGGCCTTTCTGGTACCCCGCACTGTACAATGGTAACTGCTAGGGTTCGAATGCCAGCTCCTCCACCTGCCAAAGGGATGACCTTGTCAAGTTACTCAGCCTCCTGGTTCCTTACTTTCCTGCTTACAGAGATCAGACAGTAGTCCCTACATTCAGAAGGTGGCCATGAGGATGAAGTGGGCTATACCCTCATTTGGTCACAGAAGGGAAAAGGGCCCACACTGGGCTGGCATGCGGTCAACCTTCAGGAAATGCCTACGGCGCTGCCGCCGCCACCATGGCTGCTCCCCCCTAGACCCCTGCTCCGTGGGAGCATGGCCATCCCGGCATGCTGCATCCCGGGGCTCAGGACAGTGTCTGGTAAAATGCTTGCTGCAGTGGTGCCTGGGTGGCTCAGTAGGTTAAGCCTCTGCCTTCGGCTCAGGTCATGATCTCAGGGTCCTGGGGTTCTCTGCTCGGCGGGGAGCCTGCTTCCCCCACTCTCTCTGACTGCTGCTCTGCCTACTTATGATCTCTCTGTGTCAAATAAATTAATAAAATCTTCAAACAAACAAACAAAAAAGTGCTTGCTGCGAGAGGAGTGGTCTGACTCAGGGAGCTTGCCCTGGCCTCATGGGCTTCATGTCTTACATCCTGGTCCAAGCACTTCTCACCCCCCATTTGATCCTCCTGGAAACCACCACCTTCCTGTCCCCACATGTCACTAATGTGTCATTTCTAAGACTCCAGAACTACTGCCTCTGGGTCCTCCCCACTCCTCCACCTACATGGTGACCCCAGGTTTGTAGCCTGTCCCTGGGAGACCTGTCCCAGTGTTGTCATAAGACCGACCCACCTCCTGCCCAGGGCATAAGGGGACCTATGAGGGCCAGGCCTGCGTGTACACGCACACACACACACACACATGCACGCACACCCAGGCACACACACACTGGAGGCTAGGGCAGGAAATACAGCCAGGCTCTGGCTCCAAGTGCAGCGCCAGGGCCCTGGGGATCTTTCTCCTATCCAAATCCATGGGCCTCATAAAAGCACAGTCCGAGGGCACAGCCTCTACCATTTTCGGCAGGAAATACACTGACTGGGAGGCAGGAGGCAGCAAAGAAATCAGACAATGGACGGACCTCAGCGGGAACAAAGCTCGGTCAATGCAGCATGGCCTGCCACTACCAAGGCGTCCAAGTGAGACGTGGGGGACTCACTGCCATCCTTCCCTTCCCCTCACCGCAATGTCTGATCCACCACTGGATCACTGGCAATGTCAATGACACAATCAATGTCAGCTCCAGCTCCAAACTCATCCCCCCCTCCACCCCTGCTGTCCAACCTGGGCCACAGCGGCCTCCCCACTGCCCTCCTGCAGCCACCTCAGTCTGCTCACCACCCAAAGCCACAGCTTCATCTCCCAGCTCCCTCCCCAACCACAGAAACCTCAAGGGGCTTCTCACTGAGACCCAGCCCTGCCACCAACTCGTCTCTTACCTGCTGGGCTCCAGTGACTGTGCCCTCTCACCACGTGGCAAGTGCCAGATGGCTCCTCGCTGCCCAAGCCTCAGCTCAAGGGCCACGACAGGGACCGTTCTTTCCTGGACTCCAATGTATCACCATGTGTCATTCTCCTGCTTGTCTGGCTTCCCCTCTAAAATTTCATCTGTGACTCTGGCCAGCTCCCTCAGGCCCAAAGCCCTTCCAAACGTGGGCACTGCAGAGTCACCTAGGGAGCCAGCAGAATGGAAACCAGGCCTGATCTCTCCTGGGAGCAAAGGCAGTTATCAGCTGAGTTGTGTCCCTGCCCCCGAATTCATATGTTCAAGCCTTTACCCCAGTATGGTGGAATGTGACTGTATTGGGGGATGGGGTCTTTGAAGAGGTGATTAAGTTAAACTGAGGTCTTTTGTGGGGACCTCATCCCATCTGACTGGCGTCCCTACAGGGAGAGAGAATTAAGACACACAGAGGCACTAGGACGGATGCCGGTAGGGGGGAAGGCCACGTGAAGACACAAGAAGGCAGCCAAGGAGAAAGGCCTCCAAAGAAATCAAACCTGCTGACGCCTTAATCGTGGACTTCCAGCCTCCGGGACTACGAGAAAATAAATCTGTGTTGTTTGAGCCCTTCTGCCTATGGGACTTGGTTAGGGCAGTCCCAGCAAACTAGACACCTCCGGGCCGGAGGGATGAGAGAGGTCCCTAGAGGGAGGGAGGCGGTGACCACAAACCACCGGGGTTTGAATCACCTACGACCTGAAAGTTGAACTAACAGTGCCACCAGGGTCAAAGCCAAGACCTCAGAAGAGGAGCCAGGCAGAGGACAGATGTCAGGAGCCGCTCCCTCGAGCCTGCTCCAGCCGCAGCATCACGGCAGGCCGGGAGGGGCCGGGATCTCTGCAGCAGAGAAGTGAAGCAGCCCACCCCTGGCTGGGGTTCTGGCTCCCCACCCCCACAAGGAAGAGCTGCCAGTCTGAACCATAACAGACGGCAGCCTCTTGGAGATTCATTTCTTGCCTCTTCAAAGCATTATGGATTGATTGCCAAGTCTCACCATAAATCAAAAGAAAGTCACTACTCATTACCTACTTAGAATTCCCTGAGTTCTTCCTGGGAAACCATTTCTCAGCTGTTTGATCTCTGAGCCACCAGCACTATCTCTAGGCATGCCACCCATCACGGCAGCCACCAGACACTTTTTTCTTCCAGGCTCCTTTCTCAGCACCTAGATGAATTTCTACCTTTCTCTAGTTTCGAGAAGAGCTGCCAAGATAAATGATTCAAAGACTCTGGCTCACACTGAAAATATATGGACTGTGTACAGCTGGTTCTGAATAACCCCGTGCTGGAGGGGCCATGCTGGCAGCCAAGCCCCAGACTCACCAGGACACCAGGACGCTCTCCTATGTCTTTTCACCCCTGGGATAGTGACACTTGTCCAGCTTCAGCCAGCACCAGCTGCCCATTCCTCAGTTAAGCCCCTCCCACCTGAGTAGAATGTCGCCAAGCACCCCAGGGCTTTGCCAGCTGGCTGTGGCTAGTAGAAGCAAGGAGGTGCCCCATTTTCAAACTGGACATCCAGGAGGAACCTCTTTCCCAGTCCCACTGCTAGCACCACTTGCCTAAGGAACCCCTGCCCCCAAAAGGGTTCCTTAACCCCCCCAAGGCAGCAGGGTCTGGCTGACATCTGCTTCCCCCACCCAGGGTGCCCATCTCTATCAACACCAGCCTGGCTCCAGGAAGAGCAGTGAAACCCTACTTCTGCTGGGGTGAACAGCAAGACAAAGTAAAACAGCAAAAACAAAATCCAGCCAGGCCCTGACCCTAACCACCAGCTATCTGCTGGGGGTGGCGCAGGGTGTGGAACGGGCAGGGTCAAGGAGCCCCAGTGACCCCTGGCTGGAGGGCTGGGTACCATGCACCTGGCCCCTGCCCTTGCCAAGACCCCTGGAAGACCCGGCTGGGCAGCCCACAGCACTGTTCCTGCAGGTCATGAAGTGGGAACAGCCCCAGCATAGGCCTAGACACAGAAGGTTGGCAACTGCCACTCGCAAACGAGGGCATCCAAAGTGCTGTCACAAGTGTACCTGTGCAGCTGGCGGTGCGTGTGGCTCCCTCACAGAGGGCAGCCCCGGGGAAGGCAGCAGCACACAAGAGCAGAGGGGGCGGGTAGGGGCCACTCCACCCCAGCGCTGGCTTTTCTAACAGCACAGCAGAATAAACTGAATGCAGCTGGCCAGGTAGGAGAGCAGTGGTGCCGGAGCTGGGGGAAGCCAGCCTGCGTGGCCAGGGTCTTACTCCAGGGCTGTGGCCGGCATCTCATTCCACTCAGAGAAGCAGGGCACAGGAGGAAACCTTGGAGCACGGCACCTCCAGAGGCCCGGGAACAACCGGGGATGCGCCACAGGGATGCCATGCTCGCCCAGACCCCCGGCCTGAGGACTGTCACCACCCCCGGCCCTGGGCAGCCTGGCTCGCAGACAGCCTCCCCGCTCTGCACCGCCAGCGCCAGGTGCGGAGGGTCCCGCATCGGTGAGAGCTGCAGGTGAGCAGCAGCGAAGCAGGGCAGAGCTGCCCCAGCCCATCTGCCCAGCCACCCTGACCCCGCGCTCGTCCTCGCTCTGTACTGGGGCAGCCACGGGAGCGGGTGCTCCGAAAGCTGCTGCAGGAAGCTCAAACGCTTGCACTAACCAGAGCTGCATGCCAGACAGCAGGGACGGCCAGGCGCAGGGCTGAGGGACCCCGGGGGGACTTGTGCGGGACATAGGCCTGGCTCCGCAGAGGCCCCAGCACCCAGAGCCTGTGGCTGCACCCTCTAAGCGGAAAACTCCTTCCAGTGGTTTCATCAAAAACTACCCCCAGGTTTCAAGAGCAGACATGCCTGCTGGCAGATCTGGAAACGGGCTTTCTGAGTTCCTGGATTAAACCCTTGATGACATCTACAGAATTCTGAGTTAGGATGGAAAACTCCCAGCCCAAAATAATTGCTCCCACAGGGAGCGTCTTTCTGCATCAGCAAGTAATAGGTCTGGATGAGAATTTTCTGAAGACCAGTACCAAACCTCGCCACAAAGTCACAACTGTCTGCCTGCTCCGGGCGCCAAACCTGGACCACGGCTCCAAAGGGATAGTCGTGCGCTGGGCGCTCCTGGGACTTGGAGCGGTGCTCTCGGACGGAACCCAGCCAGACTGCCTGCCCTCCCAGATGGACACTGGCCCCCAGGCCGCACCCCCAACCCTTCTGTTGGCCCCGCAGTTCCTTCACAGGGTGCAGGCAAAAGGGAAAGGCTCTTCCACAGTGGGGGTGCGTCCCCGGGGGCCCCTGGAAGGTAAACTGCAAACCAGTGAGGCCGACAGGAAATCTACACACGAAACCTAGCAGCTTTTCTCCTTCCCCTGTAGCTCTTCCATTTTTCTTACAATATGCGACCCTTTGACTATCTTATTTTTCTTTCATTTGATAGAGACGTTGGTATGAGAAATCCTTCTCGACTCGGAAAGCAGCTGCGGCCTGAGAACAAACAATGACTGCACAGGGCGACGGAGGAAAGGGGCTGCCTGGTGCTGGGGGTGGCGACAGGGAGTGGTGGGGTGCCTGTGGTGTGGGTCCGTAGCCGCTAAGAACCCCCTGGGTTGTTGCTCCCTGGGAATTACAGCCCAAGCTAACCAACGATTTCAATTTCTAGGAAAAGCCAGAGAGGTCTCCTGATTTTGCATTATTGACTCAAAACAGCCAAAACAAACCAAAATACCTGATTGTGTGAGCCAAAGGAAAGCTGCCTGTGTGCTAGGGATCCAGTCCAGAGGTTACCAGTCTACAAACTCTGGCCTTTGTCTTGCTAGAAAATTTCTCCTGGGGAGTGAGAAGTGGGGACACTTGGAGGTCCACTCGCTAAGACCCTAATCTGACAGAAGCTTCTGGAAGCCCACGGGAGAGTCAGGCAAGTCTCATAGGGGCCCCAGCAGGAAGGCAGGCCAGCTAACAAGGTGTGGCAAAAGCCAACGCAGGCCATGACCCACCACAAGGAAGATGTCTCTTATTGCCACCATGAGAAGGCTCAGCACTGCCACACCCCCTGATTTGGCTCACACCCTTGCTCAGCAAGTCTGGTGGCTCACCCTGCAACCCAAGCTTTCCTGCTCCTTTCGTCTGGGCCTGAGCAATTTCAACAGCACCCCACGTCCGGGGCCAGACAGCTCTCCGTCAGCTCTCCGTCAGCTGTGGAAGGAGCCAGAACAAGCCTCCCTGTGGGAAATGGGAGGATGGAGTTTGCAGCCCGTGTTTTTAAGGGATCCACAAGACAGCACATCTGACGAGCAAGAGCAGACAGTCACGGATGGAGAATGGGTCAGAACGGGCAGGGGCTCTCCAGACGAAATCATGGCAGCCAGGTCATAAAAGTGTAATGAGTGTGCCGCACAGCCGGTGTGCAGGAGTTACCGTAAGTGAGTGGGAAGAGAGACCCGAGAACTTTCCACTGGTGTAGAAGTGGGAATTATAACAGAAAAGAGAAAGGCCAGAGGAGGCGTCCAGGGGACCTGATACATGCAGAACAGGAATTTAAAAGCAAGATCCTAAAGGTTTCATTGTTCAGATTAAAGGACCGGATCCTAGTCCATCGTGGGAGCTCACAGGGACGCCTCCAGGCCTGTCTGCACAGCTTCTGGCCTCCTGTGGGTCACCCCATTAGCTTCTGTAACTGAGAAGGAAGCCACAGAGAGACTGGGGAGTGACATGATAAATAAGAATATCCCAGGCCTTGGAAAACATGACCCAGGAGGATACATGCTTGCCCCTGGGGAGCAACCAGTGAGGTAACAGCAGACACAGGGGTGTGGCACAAAAGCCACTGCTGCCAGCCTGTCCTCCACACACAGACAAGCCCCGCTGGGGGCCAAGCCACTCCTGACCCCACAAGACTGTTGCTGACAACACTAGACCTGTCCCTCGGATCTAAGTCGACAGGCTATATCCTCCTCCACCTCCTGTGGTCTGTGTGGGAAGTATGACAGCTTCTTTGCTCTACCCTTCATTGGCCGAAATCAGAAGACTCCCGATCAAAGTCTTGCCACTTGAACCGTGCGGTCCTCCGTACCCCTAACTCCGGCACTGACTACCAACTGAAGAACTATACATGGCCACGGAGAGCTCACACCTCTTCTCAAGGGGCCCCCTTCACCCAGTATGACAGTGCTCGTTTGGAAAAACTGTGACGAAAACAACTACTAAATAACACAAATATTGAAAATAACGGATGGAAGGAGAAGTGAGAGAGTAAGAAACTTGAAGGATGGGGGCAGGTGGAAGATAAAGAGTAAAACCGTGATGAACTTCTCATTTTTCCAAGAGAGGAATCAATATTATTTGACTTGTTCACAGAGGTAGAGACCATAGAGAAATGCAGATCCTTCCTCCTTAAAAGTAATTCTACATCAGAAATGGGATGCATAGAACAAAGGAAACTTCACCAACTTTCCAGAATGACAAAAAGCCATGTAAAAGCCAGCAAGATCGGGACGCCCGGGTGGCTTAGTTGGTTAAGCCGCTGCCTTCAGCTCAGGTCATGATCCTAGGGTCCTGGGATCGAGTCCCGCATCAGGCTGCTTGCTCAGCAGGGAGCCTGCTTCTCTCACTGCCTCTGCCTGCCTCCCTGCCTGCTTGTGTGTACTCTCTCTCTCTGGCAAATAAATAAAATCTTAAAAAAAAAAAAAAGAAAAGAAAAGCCAGCTAGATGGTACAGAAACCAGGAAACACCAAATGAGGCAGCACACCAGAGAGCATTCTGGTTATCGCGAAAGATGCAAATGCCTTTCCTAACATGCAGGGGCCGTGTTTGGAACACGTTAACTGCAGCCAATGAACGGAGTTAAAAGCAAGGAGTAAGCAGAGATACGCCAGGAAAATGCAAAGTAAGAAAACATTTAACAGCAAAACCAGGAGCAGATGAAGTCAGATTCAAGACAAAAAAGGATTAGTTAGGTCAAAAGGGGTTCCTGCAAGCTGTGAACAGGTAATTTAATTACAATTTTAAAAAGTAACAATCCTCAACCTGTAAGCCTCAAACAACGTGGTACGGAAATGAGTAAAACAAAAATCTACTAAGAACCACAAGGAGGAATTCATAAAACGACCTCTCTTCATCCTAGAGAAAATGTCCAAAAATGAGGGATGAGGCAGAAGATTGGAATAAGAAGAGAAACCTGATTTAAGGTATGTCCCAAGTATGTACTCCAAAAATAAAAAAATTAAAATTTTCTAATAAAAGTTTAATGTTTCACTTTATCCCATAAAATACTGACAAAAATATTTCTAAAGAGGCCACAAACAAAACTCTCAAAACTAAGAAAAATAAAATTTACACATTCTTTAACTACAGTAGAAACTAATAACCAAAAGTTAACCAAGACAATTAACCAACCACATCTGTCTGGAAATTAGAAGAACTTCCAGAAATTAGTTCAATTCTTAGGTCAAACATCAAATCAACCAAAACTTCTTAGGACATGGTAAAGGCAGCATTCAAGAATATATGAGCCGCTTGACGATTCACAGACCTATACCCCTGGGGCAAACAATACATTATATATTTATAAAAATAATGAATAAAAAATAAAAAAATATATGAGCCAAAATTCATTTATGACTCCACAAGGAAGGATGAAAAAAAAGCTAAGTTTCAACAGAACAAGTTAAAAGATGGCTGTTCAAAACAAGGCCAGGAAGGAAGGAGACAGGAATAAATAAAACTGGGGGACTGGGAGTTAGATCAGCAGTGAAGCAGGTGATTACATTTGGCAGCTGACCGTATGAAAAGACCAACAAAACGGCTATGATTCTGGCAAAGCTCCTCCATATAGAAAGAGCAGGAATGAGAAAGGAAGCACAACTACAGGCACAGAGGAGATGGTTTTCAAATGTAAAAGAAAATGACACAGTTCTATTAAGTTCAAAATTCTCGACGAAAAGAAAAGCCTTCCAAGAACCAAATTTATATTCTATGTCAACTATGCTTTAATTTTAAAAAATAAAGAAAAGAAAATGATTAAAGAGGAAAAAAAGAAAAAAAAACCCTTCAGGAAAACATTCTATACTCTAAGAGGGATAAAGGATCAAGTTAGGCTGAAACAATCCTTTAGGAAAACCTAAAAAGTTATCGGAGAAATTCTCCCCCCAAGAAACGGTGAGTTCTGACAGTATCATAGGACTTCTTTCAACATTCATGGAACAGACAAGGGCCTCTGCATTCCGTTTTTTTAATTGAGTTTTTTATTTTTGTTCCAGCATAGCTAACATCTGATGTTATATTAGTTTCAGTTTTCATTCAACAATCCTATGATGACAGTGGCTCATCACGAGCACCCTCCTTAATCCTCACCCCCTAGCTCTCCTGTCCCCTACCACACCATCTCCTCTGGTAACCATCCACTTGTTCTCCGTAGTTAAGAGTCTGTCTCTCTCTCTCTCTTTTTTCCCTTTGCTTGTTTGTTTTGTGTCTTAAATTCCACTTGGGAGTGAGATCATATGGTGTTTATCTTTCTCTGGCTGACTTATTTTGCTTAGCATTAGACTCTCTAGACCCACCATGTTGTTGCGAAGCCCCTCTGCTTTCTAAACTATTCTAGAAAACAGAGAAATGTGGAGAACTTCTCAAATTGCAATCTCAAAAACGCTGATCTCAAAATATGGCAGAGAGTTAAAAAAAAAAAAAAATGCATAGCTCAAGCCCCTGTTTTGAATCTTTATAAAATCCTAGTAAAAGAGTAACCACAAAACCATTGTGATGCTGTTGCCTGGTCCAGACACTGTCCTCCTAACCACCCTATGAAGGGCTCTTATCATCCTTCCCCCAGATGGGAAAACGGAGGCACAGGAAGAGGCAGGACTGGAACTCAGACACAGGACACGCCAGTCTCTAGAGCCAGCGCTCTAACCACCACTGTACACTGCCTCCCCATTCCAGGCCTGCGGCTCATCATGGCAGAGATCCGTCACGATGGAGTACCATATGTGCCAGGGATGCCACACCAGCTCCACAACAGGAAGTCTCTGCGTCAAATTCACCTAAGATGCTCCTAGGGCCCAATCTTGGTATCTGACATCACACTCTGATAAAAGGAACCAGGGCTCCCTGCAGGAACGGCTCATTCGGGGGCTGCAGTGGGGAACATACAAACTGAGCTGGGAACGGCTTGCTGTGCCGTAAAGCAGGACGGCGCTCAAGAAGCAAAATGGTGTGTGTGTGTGTGTGTGTGTGTGTGTGAGACCAAGGGACACACAAATGATGGCGCCTCCAATGCCCAAAGAGAGAATGACATGAGCAAGAAAATCAATTATACTGGACTATAACTCAAAGTATAAAGTAAGTACCTATGGGTCCGTGCAAGTGTAAGTAAATAAGTAACTGAAGAAATACGTGAATGGGGAAGAAGAGATAAATCCCCAAATCAGCAGAGTCATAGTGTATAAAAATACCCCGCCACCAAGGGGACAGGACATAACTCCCTGCTCCTTAGGCGTGGGCTGGCCCGAGACTTCCTTCAGAGAGTACAGCTCGGGAAGTTGGGAAAGAGCAACTTTCCAGTGGAGAAACTTGACAAACTGCCTCAGGGAGGTGGATCAAGGTCAACACCAGTGGTGAGGTTCACAGCATGTAGCCATGAGATGATGGGGTGCGAGCGACGTGCTACCTCTGTGGTCTTCCTCCCACTGACCCATGACCCCCATCTAAACTCTGAGAAAAAGATCGGAAAAACTAAAACAGAAGGACCTTGTACAAAATATCTGACCAGTCCGCCTCCAAACTGTTAAGGTCATCCAAAGTAAGGAAGTCTGAGAAACAGTCACAGCCCAGAGCAGCCTAAGGACACAGAACAGCTAAACACAGTGGGGCATCCTGGGTGGGATCCTGGAACAGAAGGAGATAATCAGGTAGAAAGTAAGGAAACTGGAATAAAGTGTGGACTTTGAATAATAATAATAATTGACCAATAATGTGTCAATATTGAGCCTGAACTGTGACAAATGTGTGACAGTCATGTTAATGATGGGAGTCGGGGCTGGGGTAGGTGTCAGTTAGCTCAGATTCCTGGAACTTTTCTGTGATCCAGAATGGTCACAAAATTAGAAGTTGATCAAATGCCTGAAATACATCCGCACAAAAGGCCAAGGGAGATGCCAAAAAAGTACCTGACAGTATTCAACATCCTTTCCTGATAAAATCTCCCGGTAAGCCAAGGAGAAAACACTACTTCCTGAAATTGGTGACACATATTTATCAGAAGTCAACAGTCAGAATCGGGTTCACTGGTCAAATACTGCAGGAAAATCCATAAAGATGCCTGCTGTCATCCCTGGTTCTTACTGGGATTCTCAGGGGGCAATTCCCCAGCATTTGAAAAGGAACTGCCTATATCCCTTGGCTTTGTCCCCAAATGCCCTGATTAGGACTGCATCGACCAGACTGCATATTTCCAGGAAGCCTTTGCCTCTGATTCTTTGTCCACCCTTCGGGCTGGATACCAGGCTGCTCTGTGCCCTAAATGCACCCATTTTCCAGTTATTCTTACAGGCAAAATGAGCCACCCTGGCTTTAAGCCTCAGAGCCCTACACCCCTTTCAGACACGGGCTCTACTGAACAGCACAGAGAGAGCTACTCCCTTCTGTCACATCAGGTCGTGTGCACAGAGCAGGCTCAGGGGGCGCACGGGATCTGCCCTGTCCAGTAAGGGGTGGTCCAGGAGGAGGTACTGCCGGCTCTGAATACCGAGAAATCATCTTTCCCAGGTGGCCCTGGCTCTCGGAAAGGGCTCAGCTCACTGAGGTGCGGCTGGCTGGATGTGGTGTTCGTGGGCTGCCTTCCTGAGGGGGAGCCAAAAGAAGGGGGTTTCCTGACCCCTCTCATGGTAGGCCATGGGTGGCCAGCCTCCGACAGCCGAGGAAGCGCTGGCAGGAAACCCTCATCAGCTTCACAACACAAGGCAAAGAGCAGGTTCCGCCACACCCGGACCTGGGGTCTCAGCGGGCCCTTTTTGATCAAGCCATGCTGTGGCTTCATCTCTCAAGGTGGCCAACAGACAGAGGATGTCTGCAGAGGGGAAAGGACACTGCCCATGGCAGTGACCAGGCCCAAGGAGAAGGCCCATCGTGTCCATTCTTACCCGTGGAGCTCAGAGTAAGAGGGTGTCTGGACCCACCCCTGCCCCAAAGGCCCCAAGCAAAACTCCAGCACCTTCATTGGGTAAGGTAAACTGAGGGTGGCTTCACTGATGCCCAGGCTCGCCTAGGCTGAGGGCACACTAGGTCAGACCACTCCCAGGTGACTGAAAGCCACACATCTTCAGAACCTCCTGGAAGGACGAAAATACGGGCCTTTTGGTGACATCCATCACCATCTTCTGCATGCCCCATGAGGGGCACGGCCAGAACCATACAGGGTCATGTCTCACCACCACGCCCAGCACGCCAGGCAGGGAGAGCCCTGGGCAAGACCCGGAGCCAGAGGGGAGCACGCCAGCCCAGGCTCCTGAGGGATGAGCCATTGGTGATTACAGTGCACCGGGGGGGGGATGGACAAAGGGAGCGAATCTGAGAAGGGTCGGTGGTCTCCCAAGACCTGGAAATGCAGCTCCCATAGATGTATGGGGAAGCCAGTCCCATCATCTGGGGGCCCGGGGACCTGGGGAACTGTGGGGGAATTGGGAGCAAGGGATGAGCTCAGGGGTCAACTGTGTCGGGTGAGGCCGAGAGCTTGGGTTGGGGGACGGGACAGGAAAAAGCAGCTCGTCTGTGTCAGCAGCCTGTGCTTTCTATAGCCATAATTTCCACAAGGTAGTAGGCTTGTGTTGTAGGGTTTCCTATAAACTCTCCCATATTCCAGTTATCCTCACTGGACTGAAATGTTTTAATCCTCAAAAAAGATTTTTAAAAAAGGCTTTAACAACACAGCAAGGGTTCCGCAACTTGTTCCCTGGGGTGGAGAGATCATCTACCTGACCCCACAGCCCACAGCTTAGATGGTGTGCGTGCGTGTGTGTGTGTGTGTGTGTGTATGGTATGTGATTGCTGTGTGTGTAGGTGTGGTGTGTGTGTGTGTGTGTGTGGCATATAGCTCTATGGTATGTGAGTATGGTACGTGGTGGGTGTGTCTCCAAGTGTGTGATGTGTGTGTACAGTACATGTGGGGTATATGGTGGTGCATACGGGCAGTGTATGATGCGTGTGGTGTGTGCATGGTATTGTGTGTCCATGTGGTGTGTGAGGGTCATGGGGTGTGCATTTAAATGGTATATGTGTATGCGTGGTATGTGTGTTATGTCAGTGAGCAGTGTCTGTGGGTGTGTGTGTGTGTGTGTGTGTGTAGCATCAGTGGAAGGTGTCTCTGTGGTGTGTGTGGGTATTTGTGTGTAATATGTGGTATGTCTATAGGGTGTGTGTGTGTGTGTGTGTGTGTGTGTTTGTGGTAAGTCTTCAGGGTATCTGTGTGCATATGTCTATGGTGTGTCTTTGGGAGCATATGTCTGTGGGGGTGGGGGGTGTGTATGTGGTATGTCTGTGGGGTTGTGTGTATGTGTGCAGTGTCTGTGGTATCTGTGTGTGTCTGTGGTGTGTGTGGGTGTGCGGTGTCTCTCTGTGTGTGTATGTGTGTGGTGTCAGTGCAGCCAAATGCTCTTCCACTGAGCTATAGCCCCATGTGTGATGTCAGTGGACAGTGTGTGCGTGTGCACAGAGTCATGGTATCTATGTGTGTCTGTGGTGTGTGTGGGTGTGTGGTGTCTCTCTGTGTGTATGTACCTATGTGGTGTCAGTGGACAGCATGTGTGTGTTTGTGTATGCAGTGTCAGCGGTATCTGTCTGTGTGTGTGGGTGTGTGGTATCTCTGTGCGTGTGTACGTGTGTGGTGTCAGTGGACAGTGTGTGTGCACAGGCATGTGTGGGCACTCAGGGTCAGGGGAGAAGACCCCATCCCCTGGGCCCTCGAGCTTCCCCCCCCACCTCCAGCTCTGACTCAGTGGGCACACCACACACCCAGAAGGTGCGTCGCTCTGTCCAGCCAGAGGGCAAGAAAGGCAACAGGCCCTGCACACAGCACAGCTGGGCGAGTGCTTTGCTCACGCAGGACTGGAAGAGAACAGGAGGCCACCAGTGTGGACCGCTGGCTTGGACAGAGCAGCACAGCAGAGAGAGGGGGGAAGCAGGCTCCCCACTGAGCAGAGAGCCCAATGCAGGGCTTGATCCCAGGACCCTGAGATCATGATCTGAGCCAAAGGCAGAGGCTTAACCCACTGAGCCACCGAGGCACCCCTCTTTTTTCTTTTAACATGCCCTCAAGAGTGTACAACAAGCCTTTGATAATAAAACAACAAAAAACCCCGAGGCTTAGGACTAGAGTCTGAGCACTGCTGCCTTGATGTTGTGCCCGTTTTTTGAGAAAAATCAGCCCCATCTCGGCCTCTTGTCCTCTGCTCCCATTCTGCCTCGTCCGGACACACAGGAGTACCTGCTCCCCTTGCCCTGTGTCCCCCAGGGGGGCTGGTGCCAGCCGTGCTCCTGGCAGAATGCCCAGCAGGTTCTAGAGATGCTCTTTTGACCCCCCTGGGTCAGCAGCCTGCAGAGGAGTCTGGCCGCCCTGGGCCTTCCGGGCATCGGTCCAGCCTGTGTGACAAGGGCCACAGCCCGCGGGAAACAACACCAGCTCTAGAGGAGACTTTATACTCCCCACCTAATCAAGAAAAGAATTCTAAAAGTTCACGGCAGCACTTCACTCGGGACACTTCCCTCTGTCTCCCATCCATCCAGCCAAGCCGCAGACATGTACTTCTTGACTCCAACCATGGGGCAGACACTGTACATAAAGGAGATGGGACTTCAAGAAGCCTCCAGCCCTCCCAAGGACGCAGACCACAGAACTGTGTCACAGAGCCACCTGGGCAGTGACAGAGAAACTCGCCTGTGGGGAAGAAAGCTCAGGACACAGAAGTCAGCCCCCTGCTCACCACTGCAGTTTCCCCACAGGCGTCAGCTGGCCCTGGCCATAGGGAGCGCCCTAGTCAAATCTGGCCAGGTACACCCCAAGATGTCCCAGAACAACCATCTTCCCACTGCCTTTGGAGGTGACACCGTCTGCTCCCCAGGTCACCCTGCCCACCTGTCCTTCAGGAACACACTCCGTCTTTGTTCTCATCTCTGCCTCAGCTTTTCCTCAGCGCCGTCCACAACCTCCAAGCCTGCACCCCAGGAAGGTTCCTGCTTTCCTTGCGTACCTCCTACAGCCAGCCATGCGGGGCAGGGCATACAGTAGGCGCACAACAGTGCACACACCCATCGAGCCAAAGTAACGCCCCTCAGCACCCTCAGGGTGGCCCTGGCATGAGATTCAGTCTCGATTCTCCTGATCCACAGAGAAGGCAGCCGTGGGACCAGGGGATGGAGGGCGGGAGGCGCCGAGCGGCTTGAGGACTGAGGGATGATGTCCCCACAGTTCAGCTAAACGAAGACCCCTTCGTGCAACAGCACAGCTTAATGGGTAGGCTCTGGATCCCACATAGACAGACTGGCGTGGACTGGGCATCGACAAGGTTAAGGAGTTACTGTTCATTTGGTTAGAAGTGAGGATGACGTGGTAGGTTTGTAAAGGGCGAGCCTCCTCGACTGAGACGCCTGCTGCCAGTCTAACAGCTGAACCAACACGACATCCGGGGTTTGGTTTTAAATAGGATGTGAAAACAAGACAAAATGAAAACCCTGGTGGGGACTTTGAGGTCATTATCCTGTCCTTTCTTCTTTTTGTAGGGGGTGGTAGATATTTGAAATTTCTCATTAAAAGAGAAAAAAGACCTCCATGCCCTGGTTGGCGGAGTAGGGAGCTGGCGGTGGGGCTCCGAGAGCCCCTGGTCAGAGCTCACACTCAGGCCCGGCTGGGCGACAGCGGTGGCGGGCTCAGGCTCTGAACCCCGGGGTGGGAGGGTAGCTCCTGCCCCTCCCAGGAGCTGGCTTTAGAGCTAGGCTGCTGGCAGCTGAGGACACAAGGCCACCAGTGTGCAGGGGACAGCAGGGCTCCACTCTGGGGCAAGTTAGCCCTGCTCTAATTTCTGGGTTATTTTTATTTGAGGCACCTGCTATGGGCCAGTTCAGCTGGGAAGAGATTTGTGGGGCAGTGCCTATCTGAGGGTCTGCTGCCTGGCCCACCTCTCAGGTAGCCCCCGCATAACTCACTCTGTCCCAGATCCTGGTGAGGGGAAAAGGACCCTGGGACTAGCAGAGCAGCAGACCATGTGAAGGCAGAGGCTGGGACAGCTGTGTGTGCCCGTCCCCATCCTCCTCCAGAGTGACAGAGCTGGGTCCCTGACAAAGCTCTTGTTCCATGCCCCCTCCTGGGACACCACAGCAACGAGGGCCCTTGAGGCCATGTTAACCTCTTTCTACACAGCGTAAGAGGACAGAAAGACAGAGGCCCTCTGTTCCGGACTCCTTTCAGGGTTAGACTTTGAAAGAGATGCTCTCCCCAAGCCACACGATGGTGAACATTACACCCGCTGTGCCCATGACCAACTCTGACCCTGCACCTTGCCCTCACCCCACACTGACACCGTGGGCAGGCCAGAAAGGCTGGGAGGGGCACATGGGGCAGAACGGTCCCTCAGGGCACCCAGGTGGGTTCTGCAAAGTGGGGGAGGGGGGGCAGCACCAAGCTCCTGCAAGGCCAGGTAGGAAGGGGCAGCCCAGAACGGGGGTGGCGGTGAAGGGAAAAAAGTCTTTTTTTCTGTACACACGACACTCTGACACCAAGCGTGTGGGTTTTCCACACCACGCAATGTTCCAATCCTCTGCGGTCACCCACCGGACGTCCTACAATTTAATTCTGACGCTAACTGCCCGAGTTAGCACAGACCTCAAGGTGAAGGGCTCCGTACTTACGACTGACTCGCTATAAATTGGGGATTTCCATGACCCCTTCCTTGGGTTTATAATCTGCTTGAGTGGCTCACAGAACTCAGGAAAGTGCTTTACTTACTATTACCACTTTATCAGAAAGGACACAACTTGAGAAAAGCCAACGGAAGAGAGATGAGATGCGCAGGGCAAGGTACAGGGGAAGGGAGAGTCTCTAGGCTCTGCCCCCAGGCCTACCACCCTCCCAGCACTCCCACTGCTTATGGTTTCTATGGAGGCTCCCTTCTGCAGGCACAGCTGAGCAAGTCACTGCTCAGAACTCCCCCTCTGTCTGCTCTCCCCTCCCCCTGGAGTTCGAGGGCAGGGCTGAGAGTCCCAGCCCCAAGTCTCGGGGTTGGTTCCTCTAGCAACCAGGCCCCACCTTCTAAGACTCACTCAGGTGTAAGTGAAAGGGGCTTATTGTGAATAAAGATACTTTCCCTGAAGGGTTCTAGAAGCTCTATGCCAGGAACTGGCGGCAGAGACCAAATGTGCTTTCTTAGTACTGGCAGCCCCTTCTGCGTGGTCTCCTCCGCAGAGCTTCCAGATGGTGTGGTCACTGTGGGGAGATGCTGGACTGGGGGTCTCCTGCCCCAGGACCCGGGTGGGAGGTGAGCCACTGGGGCAGTTTGGGTGTGACCCCAGGGCTTCCTCAGGCCACGGGCAGCATGTGCTAAGCCCTGGGCCCCGGAGTCGAGTGGGGCTGAGAAGCTCACTGGGCCCCACCTGTTGTGGCTGGACCACCCCGGGAAGTGCTGGAGGTGGCAGACGGGCAGTGGCTCGCTGCGAGCCTGATTGGAGCCGGAGGCCAATGGAGTTCTCCAGAACGCTTTATGAGCCACTTAACCATTCCTTGACCTGGCTGTCCAAGCACAGCCGACCTAACGGTGATGTCCACACATAAAAATGGCACACTGCGTCACCAGCGGCCATTCGGAGTCCCAACAGGAGCTATTTGGTCACGTTTCCCACAAATTGCAGAAACAAAGTCATAGCGTGGAATGATGGGGCACTAAACCATCCCGACAAGTCATCAGAGGCATTACCGTCAAACACTCTGCCCAGAGCTAGGGAAGTGGCCACAGTCTGGAGACAGACACCCCGCTCCCACCGCCAAGCCCTGCTCACGGTCCCCGCTCTGCCCCATGGCACTCATCCAGTCCCCGCTCTGGGGACGTCGATGACTATTTTTCACTTTTTAATCATTACCCAGAGAAACACAGCAGCTTACCTCTCCATTTCATATTCCTTCATTCCCACTTTTACGGCCTTCATTACCTGGAGGATGGATATTAAGCAAAGACATTTGTATTAAGGAGATAAGTAACACTGCCTTATAAATAATGTATAGCAGGTTTTCAAAAGAAACTCTTCTTTTAAAAAAAAAAAAAAAAGAATGTCTGGGTGTGCGGAGGTGCAGACACGGGACAAATTCGAACTGTTTTAAAGTTCCAGGAGCCACACGGTTCATTTAAACCATGCCAGAGCGTTTCCACTTGGGGGCTCGTAAGCACCTGGCACTAAGCCACTGGGTGGGCTCAGGCGGTGGCCAAGATTTCACCAAGATGTCTGGTGAATCCTTAATGCTTGGGAAACAATGCCTAGCCTAAAAGGTTTCCTTTGTTTGGCTGTCACAGAACACGCAGAAGATGAATTCATGCAAGAGACCATGGCCCACCCATGACCCTTGTCTGTCTCTCTCCGACTGTCACTTATGCTGGCACCAGGCTGTCCCAGTCACCCTAGGCGTCCTGCAGGAATACACTTCCTTGTCTGCTCTTCCCCTCAAGTGAAGTGGGGTGGTTTGGGGAAGAGCTGCCCGAGAGAGGCTATTTTTGAAAAACGGAGGGCAGCGACCACTGTGCTTGAATCATGGGTAAGGACGGGAGATCCTTCAGCTGGAACCACCTGAATGCCAGGAAGGAGAACCCCACACTCCGGGAAGTGGGGACTTCTTGCTGGGGAATGTCCTGAGGGTGGGTGCCTTTGGGGGAGGGGCTAGGGCAGAGCCTCTGCTGTCCCTGTCCTGTCCCCACTGGGGAAAAGAAAAGAGCCACCACCTGCTGCCTGTTCACATGGCACTCGGGACTGGAGCCGCCATGGGACCGTCCATCTCAACGAGGCCCTCCCGCCCCACTCAGAGCCCCGCTGCCTGCCCAGCCCAGCTACGACAGCGCCCAGCTTACCTCCCGGTGGGCCTCGCTGGATATTCTATTGGTGTAACGCAAAACTTCCAGCTCCATGTCCGTCTTAAAGACCCGGCTTTACAGAGAAGAACAAAGTGGCAAGTCAGTGATGGGGGCTGGCCGGACCCCTCCCACCCACGGTGACCTCAGGGTCCACCATACTCAGTGTGGGCTGGGAAGCAGCACGGGGCCAGCTTGAGCCCAGACAGGCCACTGAGGCATGGGGGTGTGCAGTGGGGTGCTGGAAGACACCCAGATTCTGCAGCCAGACATGTCTCGCCTCACCAAGACTCAGTTTCCCCATCCATAAAATGGGGATAAAATCTACCTGGCAGGACTGTTGGACCCGAATCTAGTGTGCCGACACTCAGGGCTCTGCCTGGTAGGCTGAAAGGTCTACTCCTCCCCACCCCACCCACCTGCTCTTGGGGCAGCCCAAGAATCCTCCCCCCACCCACTCTGGCCCCCTGCAGGATCCAGGGATGGAGGTGGCAACAGTGGGTGGTGCAGCCACTTCCAGCCGTGAGTGCAGGAAAGAATGTGGAAAACAGCCAGTCTGCAGAGAGGAGGAGACTAGGAACAGGCAAGAGGAGAGGGGGGCTGTGTGGGGGAGGCAGGCACAACCCAGACGCCCTGCTCTCCTTCGAGACTCCGCTGTGCCTCCTGTAGCTGGACTGTGATGGGTCCTGGGGGCCCCCATAATGAATTCATGCTAATTTGACCAAATGTGGTTAGGTCTCTGGTCTTGGCGATCAAACTCATTGCCAAGCACGAATCAGCTAGAGAAGCTACGTAAATATTCATTTTCAACCTCCACTTCAGATAAGCAACTCCAGGCCATGGGCATTTCAGGGGCAGCTGTGACCGGTCATTAAGGGTCCAGTGTCCTTGGTGCATGCCCTGTGGCCAGCTCTGCTTCCCTTACACAAGATGGCATGCCTTCGCCAACGCTCCCACACAGCCTCTCCGTCTCGCGAAGGGAACACACTCGCGCACCCTGCAGATCCGCAAAGCCAGAGTATCTGACAATGGCGGACCAGCATGCCCTCCCCCCACCCCCGTTCACTGTCTCCTCCAGCCGCCGTCTGCATCCTGAAGCCTGACCAAGGCCAAGGATGGCAGCGAACCTCTGGGGACTTCACAGAAGCAGCCTGAGCCAACCGCTGACTCACGCCGTCTCCATGGTACCATCCAGCTGGGACAGCCAGCCATCTGTCACAGGGAAGTGACGGAGGCATCTTACAGTACCGTGACGCCCTTCTAAGACTGTAAAACCTTCTGGGGAATGTGGAAAAGATAAACCCGTCAGCCTAGGGAGACTTTTTCCACATGAACAGCCTTTCTTTCCGGAGGAAGCAGACCCTGAAGCCTGACACTGGGCTCTCTGTCATCAGAAGGTGTCTCTGATTCCCCACCAGGGGGCTGGGAGCAGTCCCACCAGCAGAACAGGAAACTGCTTCCCGGGCCCTGGAGGGGAGGGTGCAAAGCCTGGGCAGGACTGGGATGAGGAGCTCAGCTCCTGAGGTCCAAATCCACTCACAGGATAACCAAGCAGCCCCCGGGGCTTCGCTCTCCACTGCCACCTGCTCAGCCCAGCCCGAGCCCCTGGTAAGCAGAGAGTGGGTCGCTGTTCTCAAGTGCAGTGATGACCAGAGTAACAACACGGGGGAGCCAGGCCCAGGCTGTGCCCACCCCCAGCCCTCTGCCCCCCCCCCCATTCCACTCAGATCCCTGGTTCGTCCTGCCAACATTTCAGACCCCTAGGCCCTATGCCACACAGCCACACAGGCTGGGCCAAACCCCCACGAGGGATGAGCCAGAACCTGTGCCTGCTACAAGCATGATCCAGGGCCACAAGGGCCGCAGGCAAATCTTTGACTAGGCGGATGGTACAGCAAGTTCCCAGTCACCAGCCCCACAGGCCTCGGCACCGTCCCAGTTCTGCCATGAGCTGCTAGGGGACACGCAGGGCCAGAGGGCTCCTCTCAGCTTTATCTCCCTAAGATCTCTCCCCTCCCTGAGCCTCCTCCCCTTCTCAGCAGACAAATGAGCTCATCTCTATCCGCTCCTCTCCCCAAGCCTTCCCCTCCATACTCATGTTACAAGGAAGGGGCGGACCAGGGTCAGCACCCCAGCATACACACCTGGGCTTCGACCCCACGTGGCCCCTATTACTGGAGCTCTGTGACCACCCACTTACCTCTTCCTCCTCCACCAGGCAAGCTCTACCTCCCACTACTCTGCCACGTTTCTGGAAGGCAAACCATTATCATCTCTGCTTTGCGAGGAGAGCAAAGAGCTGCTTTCGCGTTTTATCTCAAACCTCTCGTCCATCTCCTCCCCCGCCACCCCCCAGCCTGCCAGTCCCCCTCTCACCAACATGTGGGAGCAGGACCCCCGGCTGCCAAGTCCAGAGGCATTCTGGGACTGCCAAGAAGCAGCACGGGGAAGCCCTGCCTCGTCTGGCCCCGTCTCCCTTTCCTGCCCCTCTTCCCTGCTCCCGAACCCCAGTCACTGGCACAGGCCGCTCCACTGTACGTGCACCTGCATGCCCCCGGGCTCTCCAGCTCAGCGTGACCCCAACTCCTCCAGCTCAGTGTGACCCCAACTCCCCCATCTCACCCACAGCTCCGCCGCACCCGTGCTGCTTCAGAGAGACACCTGCACGCTCTCCCAGGCACCTCCCTGTCATCCATCCATCCATCCATCCATCTGTTGCTCCCACATCCAAGTGAGGACCAAGGGCTCCAATTCTACCTCCACAATCTCTCTCAGACCCTCAGTTTCTCTCCATCCGGCCCACACTGCCTCCAGCCTGGACAACGCTCTGGCCTCTTCTTGCCTGCAGGCCTCTGTGCTCACTGGCAGTGGCTGGGAATCTTTAGGAAACGCAAACACGACCGGGCTTTTCCTTGCTTAAAAGCTTTGAGGGCCTCTAAATGTCCTCCAGATGGAGTTAAAACTACTCACGAGCCTTTCCGTGCCTGTCTCCACCACCTACCTCTTCTGCTCACCCCCTTTCACCACCAGCTCCCACCTGGACCACACCTTTCTCAAGGTGGGGGAGGAGCTCCCCAAAACCCCTTCCCTAGGTTTCGAGAGCAATCTCCAGGAATCCTTGGAGAGCTACCACACGCGGGACTCTTACATTTAAGTCTCTTCCTAAAAAGGCTGTGGTCCTGGGGGGCAGTGTTGCTTCACCCTAAGGGCTTGGCCCAAAACGGACACACAGGAACCAGGGTTAGAAATAGTACCTGGTCATTGCACCAAAGCTGGAAAACGCCTACTTCCAGAAATGAGAGCTCGTGGCTCTTTTCAAAGAAGAAAAAGAGGCTTCCTCCACCCCACCCCAGGGGAGTTTGGCAGACAGCATGAGTGGTCGCTCAGCCAGGCCTGCCCTGCACAGGACAGGGGCACAGCCTGCCCAGGCTCCAGCAGCACAGACTGCCACAGCCACTGCCTCACCCTGAGCCACACGGCTAGGAAGAGGCAGCCCAAGGAGCTGAACCCCAGGAGCCCACGGCACAGGCTCTCCCCATGGCCCCTCCCCGCAGTGGGAGCACCCAGGTCTGCAGAGGGGCCCAGTAAATCATGCCATTGGCTTCTCCTCCAAGGAGACTTGGTGCCCAAACCACACTCTCTTCCCATCAGAGACACCAGCACTTCCAACCAATGATGCTGAGGCCTGCTTTCCTTCCCAATTTGAGTTTCTGGGAGATGATAAACCAGGCCTTTACCTGGTTTACTCAGAACTTATTTTTAAGTCATGTTAAAAAAAAAAAAAATCAACCCAAACCAGGACAAATTATGCCACAAAGGCAGTTCTCCAACAAAACCGGCCTGGCCCAACTGAATCCAAGCTTTAAAGGCCCTGAGAACAGGCTCACCTGATTATCCACAGGGCCCTTGGGGTCTAAGCCTTGCCCAGGTCCCAGGCGTTCAGCTTGGCCCAGTTCTCTCCAGGACACAAGCACCAGAAACGGTTTTTACGATAACTGTAAAAAATAACAAGACTTCCCAGCATTCTGCAGTTTCTCTATCTTCAGGAAGGATTGACTGCCCTGACTCTGATGCGGCTATTTCTATGACTCCCAGACATGAAAAGATAAAGAAAAAGAGGATTCCACCACGGTCCAGCCTGTGCTGTCCCGGGCCCTCCAGAGTGAGGGCCATCTAGAGTCCCACTCAGTCACAGCCTTTTTGACCCCAGAATGTGTGGGGTTGGGGTAAGAAATACTATCTGTAAGTCTTCTGTCACCAGGACCAGATCAAGGCCGCATCCTCCAAGAGGCACCAGAGGACCCAGGCTCGGGACAGGACAACACAGGTGCAGTTAACAGGTTGGGCTGAGAACAGCTCAGGCTCTTTGACGAGTAAGAGGAGGTGGCTGATATGTGCAGGCAATGCAGGCTGTCGTGCAGAGTCCCCAGGCCGGTGGCCCTGCCCATGAGCAGGACGGGGGAGAAGGCTCCTCCACCATGCCGGGACCAGAGTCCCCTGCAACAGGCCAGAAATGACAAAAACTGGACTCGGCTGGGATTTATTTCTGCAATCTGTTTTGTTCCCCTTCGATATGCATAGGTCACGAAGCTGCCTCTGGGCATTAAACCCAGGATTAAGACATTAATTAGCTGAGGTTTGAATGCTCCACTGATTAAAATAGTAGCAAGACAGGATGAAGTATATCCAATATCAGTATCTAAGCATCCAAGTGCCACCGTGGTGACCAAAATCCATTTGAAGGGAGAGGAGCTCCCTCTCTCCCAGAGATGAATGTGCAGAGGGGCTGGCTGTATGGGAGCCGACGGGCAGGAAGTCAAGGCCACAGGACCCCACGTCCATTCCTTCCACACCCCATGACCTGGTGCCACAAAGGATAAAATCCCGGCACAACAGGAGGGAGAGAAAGGAGAGCTACTTGGAATTACGTATCCTCGGGAGGCTCAATCAGTAAGTCCTCTCAAAGAAATCAGAGCCATGAACCAATGGTGGCTTCGCTCAGCAGTGAGCTAAGTGTGCTTGAGACTTGACGTGGGCCAGACGGACACCCGGCGGGGGGGTGGAGGGGCACCTCAGTGTGCTGGCCTGGGGGCCCAGCGTGCCTTCCTCTCTGCCTGATGCCCCAGAGCCCAACTCCCACCTTCCAGTGCGTGGTCCTTTGAGGCCTCGCTCTGCCCTAGGACCCCCACTGTCCTCTTGGCTTTCTTGTTAACGTAGGATTAAATGCCTATTCCTGAGGAGACAAAAAGCAACCCGACTGGAATACTTTTCACACACACCCCCCCGAGAATCTAGGTCATCATCTACGTTTCTTTTCTAATTTGGGACGTGTTACCCGGGACGCAGGATGCTGCCGTGTTTCTGCCCCGGAACCAGCCACACCTCACCATCTCCCGGGCACAGAAAAGGCAGGGAAGTAGAAACAGATATGCTACCGCGCTGCCTGGTTAATACACGCATGACACCTTCACTCTGTAATTAACAGCTCTAAAATCGGCGTGTGACTCAATTTAACACCGTCTCACTTAAAACCCCAGAAGGCGCGCGGCGACTAGGGATGTGCTTCTGGGGCGCTTCCCGACGTACTTCCCCGGGATCCGAGGCACAGAACTATGAAGACGGCACAGAAGTATCTGCCTTTATTTCCTAACCTAACTCCAGATCAATTTAATCACCTGCGGAACGGGAGAGAGGAACCACAGCCTAAATTATGGAAGTGAGACGCCCGCTCTCCAGTCTCAACTTTTGACCTCCACATTCAAACTGCGATACCCGGCATGAGGAGAGAAATGATCAGTTATGATCTCCTGTTTCTGGGGAGCAGTATGATTATAGAGGAATTTACAGGAAATCAAAAAGGCACTGCTCAAGCGAATGGGAAACAATAAAGCAGTCACAGAGAGGAAATGAATGACATCCAAAGAAACAACAAGGCAGGAAGCATCCTCTGTGCTGGGAGAGGCTGCTCCTTGCTTCTATCAGACAGGCCCCAGGAGGAATCGCATACCCCCAGCCCAGTGGCTAGCGGGGAGGTGGGGTACATGAGTGGGGGGGGACATTGAGGGGGATGAAGCTCAGTTGCACAGCCTCAGGCCCCCACCCCCACTACACCCTGGCCTCGCACAGAGCCAGACTGGGCCCTCTGAACACCACTGTGTATCCTGTGGTCAAGAGAGGACTGAGAACATGGCTGAAGATCAGGCAACCCCCCTACTCCCACCCCTCCAGGGCACCCCTCAGATACACAAGAGGCAGTTCAAGATCCTGGGATCACCCGCCTCGGCTCAGCTCAGCTCCTGGCTTTTTCTCAGGCAAATCTCTTCCTGTGCCTCAAGCTTCCTCATCTGTAGAATGGGGATAATCAGAGTACCTAGCTTAGAGCATAAGCAAAATACCTCTTTGAAAAAGGGGACAAGCTTCAAGTGCTTAGCACAGTGCCTTACACACAAGCAGTCTCAAAGGGTGACAGACAGGGGTGCCTGGGTGGCTCAGACATTGACCTCAGGTCATGATCTCTGGGTCCTGAGACTGAGCCCCGCATCGGCTCTGCACACAGTGGGAATCTGAGGGGATTCTCTCTCCCTCTCCCCCTCCCCACACTCACATGCACACCCTCTGTCTCTCTCTCTCCCTCAAATCAATAAATCTTTTTTTAAAACAAGCAACAGACATTGTATTAAGCTGAGTCAGCACTTGACTTCTGCTTTCATTCAAGCCTTGAGCCATCACCTATCAAGGGACAGCACTTCGGCTTCGCCCGTGAGAAAACCAAGGCTCAGCGCTATAGGCTAAAATGGGTCTCCCTCCAAAACGGAAACACTGAAGCTGAGCCTCTGATGTGCTGGTACTCAGAGCCTTGGGAGGCGAACAGGTCACACAGGCAGAGCTCTCGTGAATGGGACTGGCAAGACTTATAAAAGAGACCCCAGAGAGCGCCCACCTCTTCTGTCCTGTGAGGACAAAGTGGGAACACGGCCATCTAGGGACCAGCAAGTGGGCTGTCACCAGACACCGAGTCTGCCACCACCTCAGTCTTGGATTTCCCAGATTCTAGAACTATAGAAGCGCATTCCTGTTGTTCAGGAGCCTCCCGCCGTGGTAACTGTCATGGTGGCCTGAAGGGTCGAAGACACTTGGTGAAACTTCACAAACTAGGTATTACCTCATCACCACTGGCAGAAAAAGCAGGCTCAGGACACTGAAGTGACTTGCTGAGGGGTACAGGCTGGGGTTAGAGTTTGGATGTGCCTGAGTGGCTGGTTTTTCTGTCACCTCAGGCAACCCCTCTCCATGGGGCCTAGATGGGAGGGGGTAATGAAATCATACAGGACACAGGCACCCAAAGATGTGTCAGTCAATCATAACTTGACATCACAGAAACCCCCCTCTCCCGGAAACGAGGGCCCAGCCTGCCATTCCACCCAGAACCCTTCCTTCTCTTCTTCCAAGAGGGCAGAGGGCACCATGGATCTCACTTGAGAATGACTGCGGTCACTACAGAGGCCAGAACCCATGCTATTAAAACACACCCTTGAGGCAGTAAAGACAATGTGACATTTCTAAAATAGTTCTACTGCCATCAAATGTCAAATTTGTTCTGCTGCCGGCTTTGAAAAAGTTGGGAGGTATTCTTATGAATGCGGAATCCACCTCAGAGCCTTGGAAATGTCGCTGGAATGAAAGCAAAGTTCCAAAGTAACAAACTAATGACTTCCCCCTCAGGAGATGCTGGAGCGTACAACCCAGCACGGTCTCCAAAGCACCCGAACCATAAGTGGCCAGGAGGGAGTGTCACACGTGGGGCGTAAGCGGGTGTGGGCCCATTCCTGAGTATCCAGGATTTGTACTTCTGTCAGCTGGGAGTTGCAGAGGGCAAACAAGAAACAAGAAAAGGCAGCTGTGTACCGAAAGGACACAGGCCCCGTCCTCAGAGCATGTGTGGCTGCCAAGAAAGTTCCCACGGTCAGTACGATGCCTATGACGGCACTCTGATTTCCACCTCTGGCCCAGCCTCGCTCCCATTGGAACCTGCTGCAGACTGCTCTTCCCAGTCATCCCTGTCCTGGTGACATACTATCCAGCTGTTCAGGACAAAAAAACTGGAGTTAGCTTCAACTCTAGCCTTCACTCACGTCACAGCCAGCTCCTACCAGGGGCGTTCCCCTTGCCCACCACTCTGTTCTCAACTCGTCACAATACCCTTCCACAACCACCTGGATCCTGCAGCAGCCTCCTAATTAGCAACCCGTTACCTCTCTTGCCCTACAACTGAGTCTCCAGTCTGAGGCCAAAATGATTGCTTGGGTGGGAGGACCACTTCCAAGGCCCACAGAGGTGATGCCCACCCAACCTGAGAAAGTTTACCCTGCTGTGACCCAGCAGAAACCAGGTGGGCTGCAGGTACAGACGGGCTGCTAGTATCAGCAAGGAAGGAACGGAGGTAACAGAAGAATACATACAACAGGATGCCAACTTGTCAGGACATAGAAGCAACATGAGAAAACATGTTTACCTTTCTTCTAATAGGATTATGTGTGATGTTTATTTTCACTCTTTTCATTATCTATTCTAACTGACCATATGAGCATGGCTCACTCATGGCAAGGGTTTTTTGTTGTTGTTGTTTTTTGGGTTTTTTGTTTTGTTTTGTTTTTTAAAGATTTTATTTTAAAGATTTTTATTTATTTGACAGAGATCACAAGCAGGCAGAGAGGCAGGCAGAGAAGGAGGAAGGGAAGCAGGCTCCCTGCTGAGCAGAGAGCCTGATGCGGGGCTCCATCCCAGGACCCTGGGATCATGACCTGAGCCAAAGGCAGAGGCTTTAACCCACTGAGCCACCCAGGTACCCCAGGCAAGAGTTTTTAAAAGTCTCCTAAATAAAAGATGAGAGAAATTTAACTGACATTCAAGTGACCCAGGCCCTTTTGGAAAATCAGACCAACTCTCCTCTCTCTCTCTCTCTCTCACACACACACACACACACACACACACACACAACCACACAGAAGAGAGCTGTCCTGGGGACCATCTTGTCTGAGGTGGCAGCAGCAGGGTCTCTCAGCCTTCTGAGTGGAGCACAACAAACAGCCAAAGTAGTCACAGGCAATACTCACCACTCCACAATTTCCGGATGAAGAATGGTATTATTGACATTAAACCTGTAGAGGAAAAACAAATCAAGTCCATTAGTTCAATGGTCTATCAATCTTCCTGCAAGAAATACCAAGGCATACCAAGAAAGGGCATGACCCAGAGAGGGCCCCAAGCTTTAACTTCATGACCGTCTGTCCCACAGAAGGCCTGCCACTCACTTCCTGAAGCAGACTTGCAGCCAGGCCAAATGCTCTAAATGCAGTTAGAGAACAAGCTGCTTGGCTGCAGACCACCCTCCACTCTCGCTAGGTGGACCTAGCAGCCATAGCCGCCTCTGTCAAGTACACCAACATACACACAATAGGAGTCCCAGGAGAAAAGGAGAAAAATAAAGGAGAAGAATTTTGGCCAGTGGTGGAGGCGGGGGGGAGAAAGGCCCCAAACTTCACCAATTTAATGAAAAACATGAATCTATACATCCACAAAGCCCAGTAAGCTCCATATAAGATAAATCCCAAGAGATCCACACTCAGACGTATAATCTAACTATCAAAAGACAAAGATAAAATTCTGAAAGTAGTAAGAAAAAAGTGTGTGACATATGAGGAATTCTCAGTAAGATTAATGGCTGATTCCTCATCAGAAACTATAAAGGCCAAAAAGGCACAAAGATGAAAGGGAAAAAAAAATATGTCAACCAGGATTCTATATCCAGCAAAGCTATGATTCAAAAATGAAAGAAAAATTAAAACAGTCCCAGATAGACAAAAGTACAGAATTCATCGCTAGAAGACTTACCCTACCAGAAATGCTAAAGGGAATCTTTCATACTGTAGTGAAAAACACAAGAGTAACTTGAATCCACATAAGAAAAAAAAAGGCATCGATAAAAGTAATGACATAGGCAAGTAGAGAGACGGGGTAAATGTATTTTTTTGGAACTCCTTTCTCCACCTCTCTGACTTAAAAGACAACCATATAAAGTAATAATCATAAATCTGTGTTGACCAACGGAACAGGTGAAGACACAATCTGTACACGACAACAACACAAGGGAGGGGACAACATGGAGCTCTACAGAAGCAAAGCTGTTGTACGCTACCGAAATGAAGTTGACATTAATGCAAACTAGACTGTCGCAAGTTTAAGAGGTCATTTGTAATCCCCCGGGTAACAACTAAGAAAATAATTAAGACATACAGAAAAGGAGATGAGAAAGGAATGTACTGCAAAAAATCAATTAAGTACAAGAGAAAGTGGTAATGGAGAAGCTGAAGAACAAAAATGACATATGACAATACAGAAACTAATAACAAAATGGCAGAAGGAAGTCATTCCTTATCAGTAATTACTTTAGATGTAAACAGATTTGATTTTCCAATTAAAAGGCAAGGAATGGCAGAAGGAATCAGAAGACATATGATACAAGTAAATACTCTAAAAAGACACACTTCAGAGTCAAAGACACAAACAGGTTGAAAATGAAAGGATGAGAAAAGGTGTATATATGGGGCGCCTGGGTTGCTCAGTGGGTTAAGCCTCTGCTTTCGGCTCAGGTCATGATCTCAGGGTCCTGGGATCGAGCCCCGCATTGGGATCTCTGCTCATCAGGGAGCCTGCTTCCCCCTCTCTCTCTGCCTGCCTCTCTGCCTACCTGTAATCTTTTTCTCTGTCATATAAATAAATAAAATCTTTAAAAAAAAAAAAAAAAGATTAGTTGACTATATTAAAAAAAAAAAAAGGTGTATATATGCAAACAGAAACCAAAAGGGAGCTGGAACAGCTCTATTCACATCAGACAAAATAAGGCTTAAGACAAAAAAAATTTACTAAAGATAAGGTCGTTTTATACAAATTAAAAGATCAATTCATTAAGAAGTCATAATAATTATGAGCCTATACACACCTAACAACACAGTCCCAAGATCCAGGAATCAGAAACTGACAGAACTGAAGGGAAAATAATTAAACCCACAATATCTGGAGACTTTGGTACTCCGCTTGCAGTAAGGACAGAACAACTAGATGGAAGACTGACAAGGAAACAGGAGACGTGAGCAACACTGTAAACCAACTAGACCTAACACACATCTCTAGACTACACCACCCTACAGGGGAATACCCATTTTCTCAAGTGCACATGGAACATTCTCCAGAATAGATCGTACGCTAGGCCATAAAACAACTCCCAAGAAACTTAAAAGGACTGAAATCTTATTGAGTGTGTCCTCTAAGCACACTGGATGAGATTAGAAATCAATAACAGAAGAAAGATTCACTCATCTGTGGAAATTACATTTTACAACTCCGTTGGTCGAGCATCAGACTCCTGAGTTGAGCTCAGGTCATGATCTCAGGGTCATGAGATCAAGCCCTACATCAGGTTCTGCCCTGAGCGTGGAGCCTGCCTGGGATTCTCTCTGTATCTCACTCCCTCTGTCCCACTCCCCCAACGCATGTGTGCACTCACTTTCTCTCTCCCTCTCACAAATATAAATCAAAATCTTTTAAAAAGAAACTAGAAGAAAGAAGAAATTAAACCCAAAGCAAGCAGAAAGAATAGAATAATAAAGATTTGAGCAGAAATAAGTGAAATAGAAAATAGAAAAACAGTAGAGAAAAATCAATGAAATAAAAATTGGTTCTATGGGGGGCGCCTGGGTGGCTCAGTGGTTTGGGCTGCTGCCTTCAGCTGGGGTCATGATCTCAGGGTCCTGGGATCGAGCCCCGCATCGGGCTCCCTGCTCCGCAGGAAGCCTGCTTCCCTCTCTCTCTCTCTCTCTGCCTGCCTCTCTGCCTACTTGTGATCTCTGTCTGTCAAATAAATAAATAAAATCTTTAAAAAAAAAATTGGTTCTATGAAAAGATCAACAAAATTTACACTTTTAGACTGACCAAGAGACAAAGAGAAAACTCAAATTATGGACCAGAGATTTTAAAAAAGGAGGGGGGGGACATTATTACTGATTTAACAACATTAAAAGGATTAAAGGATTATAAGATGTCTTTTCTATATGGCAATAACTGGATAACTGAGATGAAGACGACAAATTCCAGGGTGCCGCAGTTAAATGTCTGCCTTCAGCTCAGGTCATGATCCCAGGGTCCTGGGATCGAGCCCCATGTCTGACTCCCTGATCAGCAGGGACTCCACTTCTCCTCCTTCCTCTGCCTCTCCCCCTGCTTGTGCTCTCTTTCTCTCTCTCTCAAAAAAATAAATAAATAAATAAATAAATAATAATAATAATAATAATAAATAAGTAAAATCTTTTAAAAAGAAAAAGAAGAAGAGAAATTCCTAAGGACACAAACTACCAAAACTGATACAAGAAAAAAAAAAATCCAAATAGACCCATGACAAGTAAAGAGACTGAATTAGAAATCAAAACCTTCTCACAAAGAAAAGCCCTGGATCCAATGCCTGCATCATGAATACCAAATACTTAAAAACAAATTGACAACAATCCTTTTAAACTCTCACTAAGACTAGAAGAGGAAGGAATACTTTTCGACTCATTCTACAAGTTTGGAATTATCCTGATACCAAAACCAAAATATCACAAGAAAACTACAGGTGAAAATCTCTCATGAACATTGGCACCAAAAAACCTTCAACAAAATACTAACAAACAAAATCCATCAAACAATCTGACCAGGTCAGATTTAACTCAGGAATGTGATTACTTCAACAGACAAAAAGAATCAAATATAATACACCATATTAACAAAATTTAGAACAAAACCACACAGATGTAGAAAAAGGATCTTATAAAATTCAACAACCTTTTGTGATAAAAACACTCAATGAACTAGGAAGACAAGGGTACTTCCTCAACCTGATAAAGGTATGTACAAAAAACACACAGCCTACATCAAAGTTCATGGTCAAAGATGAGAATCTTTCCCCTAAGATGAGGAACGAGGCCCTTCCTCTCCACTTCTGTTCAACACTGCCCACAAGAAACATTTATCATAGTCATCATACACTGGAAGATTCAACAATTTTCAAAGCACTGAGATACAGAAAATTCTTACTGATTACAGCAGAATTAAAGAAATCAGTAACATAAAGAAAACTATAAAATCCCAATTTGTTTAGAAATTAACCAATAGATTTCTAAAGACTCGCTGTTCAAAAAAAGAAAAAAGAAAGAAAGAAAGAAAAGAAAAGTGTGAAATGTCACAATGCCCAGAGGAAAACTGATAGCTCTAAATGCATTTGGTGGAAAACAACATTGAAAATAATGATCTATGTGGTACCTGGGTGGCTCAGATAGTTAAGCATCTGCTTTCAGCTTAGGTCATGATTTCAGGGTCCTAGAATCGAGCCCCATGTTGGGCTTTCCGTTCAGCAGGGAGTCTGCTTCTCCCTCTCCTTCTGCCTCTCCTGCTTGTGCTCTATCTCTCGCAAATGAACAAATAAAATCTTAAAAAAAAAAAAAAAGAAAGAAAGAAAGAAAAGAAGGAAGGAAGGAAAGAAAACAATGATCTAAGCTCCTATCGCCAAGCATGACCCCTTCTTTTCTCTCAAGAAGCTAGAGAAAAGGGGCACCTGGGTGGCTCACTGGGTTAAAGCCTCTGCTTTCAGCCCAGGTCATGATCCCAGGGTCCTGGGATTGAACCCCACATCACGCTCTCTGCTTGGTGGGAAGCCTGCTTCCTACTCTCTTTCTGCCTGCCTCTCTGTCTACTTGTGATCTCTGTCAAATAAATAAATTAAATCTTTGGGAAAAAAAAAAAGAAAAAGAAAAAGCTAGAGAGAAAACAAACCTAAAGAAATTAAAGGGAAATTAAAAAGCACAGAAATCAATGAAATAAAAGGCAAGCATAAAGAAACATCTATAAAGCCAAAAGTCGTTCTTTGATAAGATAGACATAATGGAAAGGGGACCCCAAGAGATAAAAAGATCAGGTCGGGGTACATCATGTGTGACCCAGAGCTCAAGCTGGCAGTGAGAGAGCTGGGGAAGCCTGGCACACAGCCCAGCACAAAATGCAGGCCTCGGCAGAGAAGCTGGGGCAAGCCTTCAACCCCCTTCAACCCCCTAAGCCTGTTCCATCTCCAGTCAGGATATCATACATAGGGCATGCTAGCTCATGACCAAGCAGGAATTCTCCTTGGCCCCCGTTACTGATGTTTGAAAATACCTATCTAATGCCATGGTTATGCAGCTGACACCCCCGCTGCTGGCTGAGCCCACTGAAGAAGGAAGGACAGAGGAGAGAAGTGGGAAGGGGGCATTAGCAGGCTGGGAGGATTCCAGATCTCCAAAGCTTTGGGGACTCCTCAGTACACAAATAAGACCAACTCAAAGTCACCTGAAGTGTTGTACAATCAAAGCCCTACTTGTGAAATATCAAAGAGACCACAGGCAGCCAACATGGTTCAGAGTCAAGAACAGAGCAGCAGATGACATAAATCAAGATGACAACACAGACTCTGCCTCCCATTTCCCCAAATGTCACTTTGACGTTAGGAAAAGCAATGGCCTGTCTACTCAGCAGGCAAACACAGCAGTAAAATTTCACTTTACAAAATGTACGTACACATACCAACATGCTCCTCTGGACACATGAGCAGCAAAGTGACCCAGCACACAAACACAGCTGCAAACACAACAGATACGATGAACATGCACCCAGGCAGGCACGTACTTCAGAAGAGGCACAGGCACACACACACACACACACACACACACACACACACACACACTCAGACAGGCATACGTTTAGACTAGTACACAAAGATCCCCCCTAACTATACACACATGCAGAAACACACAGACTCATGCAAAAGGGTACTCAGATACAAAAATAGAGAAATATTCAAGACACACACAGGAGAGTCCAAAAGGCGTTCCCCACAGTGTTGACAGGGTCTAACTTGGGGTGATGAAATTCGGATATTCCTTGCTTTTGCCTGTTTCCTAGTCAGCATTTTCTCTAACGAGTATGTATTCATTTGGGTAACAACAACAACAAACCCACGGATGCCTGTGAGGGTTGGTTCAGCCTGAGGGACGGGTGACCATGGGTGAGTGGGATGGGCCCAAACGCCCCTGCCCCTGGCCTTCCCCCTGCAGTTTCTAACCCCGGAAAGAAGATGAGGCCCGCTGGAGAACATGCCCCACAAGGCTGCCCCACTGCCCTCGCCAGCTAGGGGCTGGGCTGGGTTCCTGTGTCCTCCTGGGGACCCATGGGTCGTAATGAGAAGCTCAAGTTAACCAACACTACCTTGATACGCAAGTTAACAGAAACCACAAAGCCAAGTCCCCACCCACCGACCCAACACACACAGACCGGAATTCTGTTGTGATCATCAGGTTCTAACAAAGTCCCTCTCTTTCCTGGGTTTAAAAATTCCCATCTTTGGATATTTATATCCCTACATCAGCAACCCCCAAATTCAGCAATTTCATATTTAATTGCTTATTTAAATGGAATTAATTTGTAACCAATTGTCTTCAAATATGCAAGGCAATTTAAGTAAATGCCACAAGATAAGAAATATGCTTATCCTGAATAACCAGCTGATGTAAAATATTGACCATATTTCTCTCTTAGACAACGATGCAAAACTGAGCCCTCAGCAGCTCACTGCCCTGGCCCAGGGCTCCCAAGGAATCTTCGGGCTTCAGAGGGAACTGTCTCCTGCACCCCTGGGGGCCCCCTGGCCCTGCAGATTGTCTTCTTCTCCACGGTCAGCCTCTCTCTCTCTCTCTCTCAGGACAACCTGCTCCAAAGTCTACCTCCTCAGATGCTAGCAAAGATTTATCATGTCTGCCTTTGCTCCCAGGCTACAGGAACCAACTGCTCCAGGCAGCCATGGGAGGCAGCCCACAGAGAAAGGCCCCATGCCCTCCTTTACCACACCCCTACCCTCTTCACCTCAGCTCCGGCTAGCCCCAGCCACAGAGCAGCCCTGGCCACAGAGCAGCCCTGGCCATGCCCTCAGCAGGACCTGGAAGGAACACCTGACCCCAATCTCCAGCTAGAGCCCATGGGGTGTCTGATCCTTCCCCGCCTCCTGTGGGAGCTCTCCCTGCTCCAGTGTAACCACACATGGAACTGTGGCCTGGGCCAGAGCCCAAACTCAGCATGAAGCCCAGCTGACTATCCCCACCTGATTCTGTCACCCCAGGGAGAACAAAGACACCCTTCCTGGTGACCCCAGGGGCTGCACGTCATAGGGAAATCCCAGTGCATGTCAACCACCCCCACCCCACTCCTCTCCGCTGGTTCCGTCTGCTCCCGGTTCTCCAGCCTCCTCACCAGTGGGAGCCTGGGCACACTCCCTGCTATGGGCATCAACTGGCCTGTCCCTGATCTGAGGAGCCTGAGAGAGTTCTGAGGTCTCCCAGGACCAAAACCACAGCCCCACCAAGGTCACAGACCCAGAGGCAGCTAACACTGAGAAGCCAACTTGGAGAGAGGGTGACAGGCGACTGCACAACCGGACAAGCACCCAGGAGGTCTGGACTGGGTGGACAGGTGAGGCCACTGTTCTACGAGAAGCTCCCTTCTCCCCCAGGACCAAGGGACAAAGGTCGCCTGGGATGGCCCAACAGCATAAACCTAGAGCCCAAACTTCTGCCACAGCAAGTCAGTCAAAAATCCAAGACATGAGGTATTTCAGAGACGTTCAGAAGGGTCAAAACCCAAATTTCCAGGAATAAGACGCTTTACTAGGGCAGTAAGAAGCAACCAGTGATAGACACCGACGGAAAGTAGGACAATAGCAAGCCTCATCTTGCTTAGGAAACAGGCTATTATTACCCACAGCAAACAGCTGGAGACGTGGCAGGCAGGCAGTCGTGGCTGAGCAGACACAGTCCTCAAGGACAATGGCAGAAGCCATGAGGGAACCGAGTCGAGGTGCTGGCAGCCAGGTGAGTGGGAGGTGGGGGACTGAGCAGCACCCAAGAGCCCGCGAGTACAGACAGGACCTTCCAGCAGGCAGCTGGAGACAGAGACCGGGGTCCGAAGGCGTATCTGTGGCATGCAGGATAGAGCACCCACCACAGGTTCCTACCCCACAGGGAACCCGAGAGCCGAGCTACTAGAAGTGGGCCCCAGAGGGAAGGGAGGGAGGACCACAGGCAGGCCAGGTACTCTGAAGCAGGGACACATGGAATGGCTCTCACCAGCAGCGTGTCAGCCACGCTGGGGACCAAGCCCCTAACACGGGCCTGCGGGGGCAGGCTCTCGGCCCAGGGTTAGCCCCATCCGGACTGAACTACAGATCAGAGAGGGACCAGCCAGGGCCTGGGGAGCACAAGCAAGGTTAAGGCAGAGCCTGGCTTTCCAAAACAGCTTCCAAATGCTGGGTGGGGTGGGGGCTGGGCAGCACACAGGCTCCTCCAGGCTCTTGGTGGAAGCTGAGGGGTCCCACGGAGCAACAGGGGCCAGAGACTGAGGTCTGCATACATTCATGGCAGGACTCCTTCTAGGGAAGAGGCCTCAGCTTCCATGGCCCACTGACTGTGACATCCCTGGAATCTTCCCACACCTCCTCTCTGGGAAAACCTGGGGAACAGCCAGCAGTGCTCTGCTCTCGGGGGTCACATCCAGAGCTCCCTCCCATACGTGCCACACCACCTGCCAGACCTGTTCCTGGGGTGCTGGGGAAGCAATCTTGGCACCAGAAGCCTCTGGAGGGGGCAGGTGAAGAACCTGCAACTCACTGACACCAGGTATCTTCTGATCAGTGATCCCAAAGCCCACCCGGCCCACCGCACAGATGCAGAGACCAAGGTTCAGGGAGCAACGGGGCTGCATGGGGATGTGCTTATGAATGAGTGAACACCTGTTTCCTGAGCACCAGCTCCATGCCAGGCTCTGGGGGAGGGCAGGATTCCATTTCCCCCCCGCCATGGCAAGCCCCAGCAACACCATTACACATGGTGGGGGGCTGAGGCTCAGAGGGCAAGCTCTGTTAAGGTCCAAGCACTGGTCCGCGAGGTGACCATGAGGGCTCCCTCCTCCCACTCACAACCCTCCCCACGAGGCAGAGACCTAGGGAGGCTGGTGAGGCCAGCCCATGGGAACAGAGATGTTGGTGCTGGTTGAGGCAGGCCATGCTGGGGGACCAGGGGAGGCTGGGCCCAAGCCTTTTGCTTTGCTCTGGGGATGGGTGGGGTTGGGGGGCTGTTGGCGGAGGAGGGGGGTGGGCAGGAGATGCTTGGAATGGCAGCTCCAAGGCCAACATTTCAAGGAGCGAGCACGTGGCTACTCTGGGGAAATTCCCAAGAGGATGCAGGGATTTGAGCAATGATAAGCAAACAGGACACTCGCCCCCAACCCATCACTCTTATCATTGGGGGAGTGATACATATTTATGAGCTCATAATCCTTCCTAATCACCCCTACATCACACAGACGCACCAACTCCCCATGGCTCGGGCTCATACATAATTATAAGGCACTTCCTTTGTCACCGCCTCAGTCCACCAAAGGACGACAGGACGACAGGACGCAGTGGCGCAGATTGAGTGTGGTGGGGGAGGAGCTGGGGATGGAGGCCCAGAATCAAGGCTGGGGGGCAGTCCACACTCAGCAGCCTGCGGGAACAGGCGCCTCCCCGCCCCCCGCAAGGGCTCCTCTGCCACTGCCTGGGGCTCCACAGACACCCCAGGCCAGTCCCCAGCTGGCCTGGGGACACAGCCCAGCTGGCAGGAAGCACTCTCCAAGGGCCTTGGTGTAAGGGAGACAAGGAGGGCAAGGTGCCCTACTTCCGCCCCACATCTGCCTTCCTGCCTGGAGAGGCCCAGGCCGGGGAATGGGGTTTGGAGGACCAGCCTGGAGCTAAACGAGGGAGCGAGGGCAATTAAGGGGGTCCCTAGCTGAGACTGGGGCAACAGACGACTCAGGCTGGGAGAAGTCAGTGCCAGGACTGAGGGGAGGGGCTGAGAAGAGCAAAGACCACAGAGCTGAGAGGAGGCCTCCAGAGGGAGAGCAGGCCCCCTTGCCCCGCACACGCTCCCCAAGCCCGGGCCAGTCGGCACTCGCACTGCGGAGCTCAACAGAGAAGCAGAAGTTGAAGCGATATTAGGCAAATCATTTTTCTAAACATTTCCTCAAAATACATGATCCAACCCCTTTAGCATCCTCCTGTTTAGCTTGTGTTTAGCTTGTGCTTGTGTTTAGCTTGCAGACAGGGCAAGGCCTCCCAGTGAAGAGGTGAGCGGGGGAGGAGGGAGACCATTCCAGGGGCCCCGGGACTCACTTGCTGATGCCCTCGAAGGAGGCCTCCCGGCACACACTGCCGCTGTCCGTGTTGACGCCACGCTGCAGAGACACGGAGAGCAGGAAAGGCAGATTCAGCACATGGGGCCACCCCACAAGGTCCCCACCACCTGCAGGGGAGGGCCTGCCCCCCACCATCCAGCCTCAGGAGCCCCCACTCCAGCCCAGCAAACTCATCCCTTCCTGCCATTCAGGTAACCCCCAGCCAAGCCTGCCTTCCCACCCCTGCACAAAGGCAAGCTGTCCATTCTCTGCCGCAGCTTGAACATGAAGGAAAGGAAAGGGACCCACAAACAGCATCCCAGGGGAATGAAAGCCTCCTGCATCAGACCCCTTTGCTGAAACCGGCTCAGACTGTGCAGGCACAGATGGGGCTACGAGACTGCTCTCCCCGCCACCCCATCTGCTCTCCCAGGCTGGCCCCATCTCCCTCAATGCACACGAGTGTGCACACACTCCCCACTGACAGGACCCAAAAATCTCGGTCAAACCCAACCCTCCTGGAGACATAGGAAGGACCCAACTCTGACGTGATGGGCACTTCTCAGTGACACCACGGAGCTGTGGTACCTCCCTGTCCTTTCCCTGACTGGGAGGGGACCCCCAGTGGAACTCAGGAGAGGAGACAAAAGAGGACTCAGAGAAAAGCATGTCATCCCCGGCGAGGCAAGGCATTCTAAACTGCCCTTCCTCCTCAAGAACGACAGGCCAACACTGAATAATGTCCCCTAAAGAAAACACACCGGGCCATCTCCGACCACAATCATCTCATGTAATCTTCCTGCTCGGCCATCAAAACAGCAGAGCGGAAAAGAGACACCATGTGAAGTGCTTTAAAAAAAATTAATTAATTAAAAAATAAATAAATAAAAGAACCAAGAAGAACTATTTCTGAAAAAGAATCGATGAACGAGGGAGGGAAGGGTCACTCTGGGAGGGAAGAACGGTTGTACACGTTCCATATTTGAAACTCCCCAAGGTCGAGAAAGTGCAAGAAAGCAGGCTTCTTCTCTGAGCCATTTCACAGCCTGAGGAACCCCACAGCCCTATGTAAGTCACCAAGGGCCCCCCGTGAACCCCAACCCAACCCCAGGCCATGGCAGACCCTCGGTCTAAATTCTAAATCTGATGCCCGACAATAACCTCGTGAACGCACACCACGGTGTGTCTTTTAAAATCCTACTAACAGGGGCACCTGGGTGGCTCAGTGGGTTAAAGCCTCTGCCTTCAGCTCAGGTCATGATCCCAAGGTCCTGGGATTGAGCCCCACATCCCCGCATCAGGCTCTGTTTAGCAGGCAGCCTGCTTCCTTTCTCTCTCTCTCTCTCTCTCTCTCTCTTTCTCTGCCTGCCTCTCTGCCTACTTGTGATCTCTGTCAAATAAATAAATAAAATCTTAAAAAAAAAAAAATTCTATTAACAATGGAGAAGACAGGCGGTGGAAGCATACTGACATCCTTATCCACAAACTCCACAACTCAGCCTGACACAAATACACCCTCCAGCTGCGTCTTAACCCTCTGTAGTAGGCAAGGTGTCTTCTGGCAGGACCTGGCCCATCCCAAGGACACTGGAGGATGGAGGACGTGGTCCCGGTTGTATTAGCCACCCTGAATGACGTGTCACCACCTGTTACTGATGACCATTCCTCCTGTTTCCCAATCCTCTACAGGGGCAGGCAGCTCCCTAAAACCCTTCCCCATGGTGTCCGGTCCCTGGACACTGGCCACTTACCAAAGTGAGGAGGACAGAGGGGTTCTGTGACGTCAGGACGCTGGCAATCTGAAAGGTCAGAAAGAAAATTCCACTTTAGAACAACCGCAAAGACATCTGATAGAGGTGACAACGCCACCATGGCTTAATGATGGCAGCTCATGTTTACGGAGCTGGTTGTAAAAACAGGCAGTGATATTGTTGCAGATGAGAAGACGGAGGCTTGCAGATGCCGGAGGACTTCTGAACGCCACATGCCTTTCAAGTGGCAGGCAGGGAGAGACACCTGTATCAGGCACAGCTTCCCACATGCCTCTGGGCCCCACACACATCCCAGGCTTCATACCGCCGGGCCTGCCCAACTGACCCCCACCCCTGCCGGGAGGCCAGCACCTCTGTCCATCTGCTCCCTCTTTTTTTTTTTTTTTCATCTGCTCCCTCCTGAAAGACCTGTTCCTACGACATCTCAGGCACCGATCCCAACAGCCTTCTGTCCCCAGGGCAGATACCTTCCTCCCTGCACCCCCATGCAACTCCTAGACTGCATGGAGGAAGCTTCCCCTGATCCCACCCTCTGTCCCCAATCCCGCATCCCCACTCTCCAACCCTGCTCCACCTTGACCCACTCAGGCCTCGCATCCCTGCATTCTGGCTGCTTCCTATCCCAGCCCCATGAATGAGTGTGCCATGCAACCTCGTCTCTCCGTGCCTCTGCTCGGGCTCTGACCCCTGCCTGGAATGCCTCCTCCCTGCTCATCAACCAGTGAGGCCCTTTGTTTCCCAGACAGGTTCTTCACTCCCTCATCTCCTGCCCTATTCCCTTGGCAAAGTGCCAACCATGCTGCTTTAGCTGTGACATTTGTACCCGACAGCGCCAAGCACCCTGGTGGGAGCACTTTCTTCCTCTCCAGGCCCCCCACGCCGCAGTCTGCCCTACAGCTTGGTTACCGAGGCCCCTACTGTAGCTGAGCCCCCCGTTCCCACCCAAAACTCATTTGAGCCCTGACACAGGCGAGCGTGAGAAGGATTTGTTGTTTGTTGTTTTAACAGCTTTCCTGAGCTATCACTGACATGCTCTACAATGCACATATTGAAAGTGCACATTTTGATAAGTTTTGACATATGTATATACATGTTTTTTAATACTGAGAGGCTCCCAGAGAAAACCCGGAATATACTGAAAACTGAAAGATGGTAAAATACACCTACAATCTCCTCCCCAGAGACTTTTTATCTCTGCACATGAAAACAGAGATCTGTAATGACATCTGGATCCTATGAAGTTACACACTTCACTTGCTTCCTGAGATGAAGTATTCTCTAACCGCGTGATTTTTACCAGTCACTACCGGCCGGGGAGGGGAAATGCCCAGTGAGCCGCCGATCATGGCCGTGGTCACTCCAGGCCTCATCTCATCTAACCACCCGGGAAACTGGGGTTACTCAGGCCCAGATTTCACAAATGAGAAAACAGGTTCGATCATTTGCCCAGGTTCACAGTTACAAATGAGCAGAAGCCAGAGCTGAATGTATGGCTGTATGGCTCTCTTCGTGGACACGGCACAGTTCATTCATTCATGCCTCTGCTGGACACTTTAATAATTTCCAACAATTAACTAGCAAAAGTGATGCCTCGATGAACACTCTTCTGGACAAGTCTATTTCCTTAACACAAATCCCTTTAAAAATGTATTTCCTTTAAAAAAAAAAAAATAAGGAGACTCAGTGACACCTCTGGGTGGAAAGCCATATGCTTCCTTGAGGTTTTTGATGCTGGCGGCCAGACAATTCTCCAGATATGCACCAACTGCCCTCCCCCAATGGTGCACAGGCCCCGCCTCCCCAGACCCTCCTCTCTGACTCTGGAACTGCAGACCCCCAACCCCACCCCCCACCCCGGCCTCTGTGCTGCACACATCAACAGCTCAGCTGAATCCCTGCCACTTCTGAAGGCCCTCCTAGAGGAGGGGGATACTCATTAGAAGGAATAAGAGCCCTGCGTGTCGGGCCTCTGGGTGTGTTGTCACGTCGACATGAAGGGTCTCCATTCATGGGCACAGAACAGCTCTGTCAACGATGGCAGTGAGTAGGCAGCCAGGGACACAGAGAAGGGCCAGATCCCAAACGTGTGGTCTGATGGTCTTTCTCCCAGCGCTGGCTGGGGACACGCTAGTTAGGAATGACGGAGAAAGCAGGCCGCTGGATGCACGGCCGGCCAGAGAGCTGACACAGCGGGCAGGCTGGGCATCTGCAGGCTCCGGCAGCGCGGCATCTGATTGACCACAACTGCCTGCATGGGCCCTGGTTACCTCTGTGGTTGAAACACCTCTCCCCATCCAGCAGCTCGTTCTGACCTCCTGCATGGAGACCCACTAGCACTATGCTCTCAGCAGCCTCAGAGAAAAAGGAGATGGGGCTGTGCCTGTGCATCAGCCACTCAAAATGCAGCTCTAGCACACAGGACAGCCCAGCTCTGTCAACACTGGGCCAAGTGTCCTCAGAGCAGTGGCCACTGGGGACCCATCAGCTCTCACAGACCAGTGCTGTTTAATGTCCTGGATGTGCTGCGTCCCGCGGCCAGCATCAGTGTCCTGGGCAGCCATGCCTCTCTGGCAGGTTGAGGGAGATGACACAGGCAGAATTGATCAGAGGTTTGTGCACAGGGACCCTCCCCTAGGGATGATCAGAGGCTGCCCGCGGACCCCTCAGGCCTCTTCACGCTCGGGGCCCCAGCCAGGCCTGCAGGCTACCCTTCTGGGGTGATGCGCCAGAGAAGCGGGCAGGGCAGTCCGTAACCAGTGCTGCCAAGAAAGCCCGCGCTGCTCGAGGGAACCGGGCTTTACCCCACAGGCACCCAAGCTTGTGAACTGTGCTGGAAAGCCTGGCTGGGGCAGGCGGTTAAGCATCCAACTCCTGGTTTCAGCTCGGGTCATGATCTCAGGGTCATGAAACCCAATCCCACGTTAGGGTCCACACTCAGTATGGAGTCTGCTTAAGGCACTCTCTCCCTAGTGCACACACACACTCACTCTCTCCAAAGTGAATAAAACAATCTTTTTAAAAAATGAACTGTTTTTCATGGCCGTCTGAAACAAGGGTGCAACTTGGTGGCTGGCAATGCGTCTAGAAATCTGAACTTGCTTCTCAAATGTAAATCTCAGAAAAGCTCCCAAGTGCACAACGGGCCCCCATGCCGGCCAGCTCCCCTTGAGTCATGAATACCAGCCCTGGTGCTGTACCCGCATGAAATGCCTTGAAGCACCTCCTGAGGCTCTCCAGAGCTCCCCTTTCTTGGGGGGACCTTCGTTTGCTCTGCCTTCTCAATGATTAGAAGCAGGGTCATCTCCGGGGATGACAGCCGCTCTAGCAGACACCTGCATTTAGTACAGCGAGTGACCAGCTGTGGCCTGGGGTGTGGGCCTTCCTGCCTTCTTTCAGGAAAGACAGGTGTGAAGGGCTTCCCAGCTGTGATTTGCCACAGATGGCCGAGGCTGCCTGACATCAGTTGGGGGCCGGCACCATAGAACTGGCCTGGGGAGCCCTTCCCCGATGCAAGGGGCTTCCTGTCACCTTTCATGAAGGAGCAGGCCCCAGGCATCTCAAAGGCCTCCCAGCACAGGTGTCTCCAAACAGCAGGTTTAGTGTCAGGCTCCATTTCAAACCACAGAAAACCAAAGACTCTCGGGAGCCTTGGTCATCCCCTATGTCTGATGGGACAAATGCAGAAGTGGAGGCCCTCTGGGGTCCAAAGGTCCCGGGGTTGTCCTGTAACTCTGCTGTGCCCCAGCTAGGGGGCTGTAGGTGAAGCCCATCACCTTGGCCTTGGCCTCCTCCTCTGCAAGCTGTAGACCCACCAAGGGACGGGGCGCAAGGGATAAGATCTGTCTCGATGTTACTGGAAGCTGCAGGGGCCACCCCAGAGTAAAGCCGTCAACAGTGAGCCCCTGTCACCAGTAAGAACCAGAGCAGTAACAGGACAGAACTGATGAACCCTGACAGTGATGACAATGGGACACAGCAGATAGCTCCTGGACCCAAGAGCCTGTCCTCCTAACTCCTCTGAAACCTTTGTTTCAGATTCTGCTTCATAAATACAGACTCAGAGTAGCCACTCCCACTCTGTGGGGCTGTGATTCCGCACGATTGCCACAGGCTTTCCCGTCCCAATGCTCCAGACCCGTATCCCTGCATCTGAAGGCCAGCTCTCCCCACTTCTCCCCAGAAATCACAGGAAGAATGGAGCTGAGGCTCCACCAGACATGAAAGCAACGGTAGCTGGGGAGGCTGCAGCACAGAGACGCTCTGACTCGGTGGGCTGAGATCTGGGCTGCCCCATCCAAGTTTCTGGGAAGGTCAAGATCCCCAAGGACAATAATGTTAACACACAGTTTACAGAGGCAGGAGGGATACACCTGCCAAAGGAGAGGGTCAGGAACAAAATCAGAATGAAGGATGGAGCAGGTCACTTCTCCCTAGTACCTAGTACGCACTCCTAGTACTTCGAGATACAGGTAAGAGGCAAATGATCTCATCGGGGCATGCAAATAAATGTTCAGACTATTTGAGATCCTGTACCCAAAGAGATCAATACAACAGGTCACATGTGTATCAACGGATGCTTTAAATGCTGTGAGTCACCTCCAGTAACTCGGTACTGGAATTCCAGGACAGAAAAGAAAGATCCATCAAAAGCCCCCTCTCTAAAACCCAACCAGGCAGCATGTACTGTAGACACAGGTGCCCGAGGCCTTGTGGATGCGAACCACACTCCTTCCCCAAGGCCCTCCTCACCATGCACTGCCCTGCTAGTCACCTTTGCCACACACCGTGTCCTGGCTGCTGAGTTCAGCCCTGGGTCTCAACCAGCTCTGACGCCCACACACCCCTGGAACCCGGCAGGCAGGATGTGACAGTAACGTCTGGGGGAAGGGCCTTAGAGACAAATATAAAGCAGCAAAAGGCAGAGTACAGAGCAGAACACAGCCAGCATCCAGCATGTCCCCCGCAGGTCCTAAGAGCTGGGGTGGGAGGGGCGCCAGTGTGGACCAGAGTCAGCAGGGGGTGCAGCGGGCTGGCACAGGCCTCCGAGCACAGCGAGAGGGGTGGGCACAGCATTCTAGGGCAGCAGAACCGGAGCAGGACGGTGTCTCTGTGTGGGAAAGTACTAACGCAGGTCTGCCTGGGGCCAGGCGCCCCCGAGCAGACTGCACCAGACCCCTGCCCCAGGGCTTAGACACACTGCTTCCCATACTGCTCTGTGAGCCCAGTTAGGATCCCTGTGAACCTGCCTCCCACCAGTGTTGTCATTCCCCAACACAGCCTCATCCTACCCAGGGGAAGCGGCAGCTGCTTGGTCTCTAGCTGGTGGGCTCCTCAGCTGCTTTGACACAGACCCCCAGCTCTTAGGTATGTCCATGTGCGATCTGGACCTGGCTGGGAAAATGTGGCATGGGAGGGCCCCAACTCCCACCCAGCAGATCCTGCCAGGCTGGGGGTGGGGCTCGAGCGGCAGGCAGCAGTAGGCACTGACCTTTCGGAGCTTATGTTCTACCCAGCACTGACCTGCACGTGGCATGGCATGGGCGTTTTAACAACACCCAGGGATGGAGCAGCATTGGGGGCCTTGGTCCCCCAAGGAGACCATAGGGGCACATAGCTGTGCCCTCCCCTCTGCCCCTGCCCTGTCCCATCAGCCGTGGACGTCAAGGGCTGGGGCAGGGGCAAAGCCCTATAAGGACAGTCATTCAGCTACCCAGGTCACATGACACTGCTGGGCATCCATGCTGGGAAACAGATTAAAGCCAGGGGCCCTCCAACTGCACCCCACCCCACAGACCTCTCAAAGTCTGGGGCCTTTCCGGTGGTGGCATCTGTAGCCAGCAAGGGCTGGGGAGGGGAACTCCCCAATACACGAAGGCCCAGGCTGAGCGGAGGGGTGGGGGGTGGGGGGTTTGGGTGTTGGGGGAGGCACTGAGATGAAAGCTGTCCTCCCTCTGGGAAGCTAAGCAGTCACAACCCAGGTACCAGAGGCCTCCAGCCACTGAGTGAGGGACACTGGCCAGGCAAAGGGTTGGGGGGGGTGCTCTTCAGAGAAGTCTGAGGTTCACAGTCCTGCCCGCGCTATCCAAACGAGGGCACTGCTGAGGTGGCTGGCAGCCAGGTGGCGACTTCCCACGACGACGACAGGCAGCCAGGGGCTATGGCAGTGGGAGGAAGGGGGTGCCAGCGTGCTGAGGGGTGAGGGAGGCCTCAGTGGCTCAGAAAGGAGTTGGTTGCTACTGACCTCATCTGTATACTGGACGTCATCTACAGCATACTTCTCCTTGAAGTATTCCTTGGAGTGGATCCTCAAAGGAAAGCACAAGGAACGCCAGGGTCAGGGTTTGACACACTTGGCATAGGTTGCCATCCCACCCCCATGCCCAGACCCTAAAGCCCTGGGCCCATCCCTGTCCCGGCACAGAGCAGGTGGGCCCAACACAGACTCGGAAGCAAAGGGCACTGGGCCACAGAGTGAAAGCTGAACCACACCTGCCTCCCCTGACCTCCCCCAGCTGACCTTGGCCCATCCTCAGAGCCCGTGACCCTGGCCACTTGACCTCCTCCAGCTGACCTCTGCCTGTCCTCAGATCCTGTGACCCTGGCCACCCACAGCATCTGCAGACCACACCTCCCCCTCCACGGCTGATGAGAGCCCACCGGGCTGCCAGCCAGCTTACCCTTTGGGGCATGAAATAAGCTGCCGCCTGGGAGCTCTCCCATGGAGCCTCTTTAGAGGAAAGTTTTAAAATTAACATTTTAAAGAAGTCAATATCAGTATTACTCACTGTGATGAGAAACATTCAAGCTTACTCATCATCCCTGAAAAATCAGCCATGAGAAGACAGAGACAAAGGGAGGAGGAGGCTGGGCCCCCTCCCAAAGGGCTCCCGGTCACAGTCAGGGTCACAGTTGCAGGCCGGCAAGCACCGCCCCACCCCCTAGACTCCTGGTCAGTGGCTGAGTTGATGTCACTGCTGGTGACAGAGCTCACCCGAGGTGGAGCACTAGCCACACAAGGGGAGGGTGTCTCTAGCCAAGTCTAATGACGCACACACACCATCCTGCGCCATCCCACGCCTGGGCACCACATCAGCATGGGGGGATATGCCCCCAGCCTGCCTGTGATCACATGGTATTCTAGTCACCAAGTGTTAGATCCGAAAGAGGCCTCAGGGGAAAACAGCAGATGGTTTTCAGCCTGTGCTTCCTGGACTCTCAAGGGTGAGCAGATGACAGGGGGGTGAGGGTGCCAAGGACAGGGTGCCTGGGGTCGCCTAGAGGGGACAGGGGAGGGAGCACACTTCCAGACTTGGAGAGGACCACCTCCGATAGCGAGCTCCCTGTGTCTCTGAGACACCAGTGACCAGCATCACTGGCCAGGAAAGAGAAGCCCTCTGCCCTCTCTGAGCCCTGCACCACCCCCCTGTCCACTTAAGCATGCACCAGACAGACCATGGTGAAGAAGGCAGCGTGGACCAGGGCACAGATGCACAGGCCTTGGGGACCAGCAGGGAGATCACAGCCCCATGCAGCGAGCACCCCTTTGTCTTCTCTGAAACTGACACTGGGGGTCAAGCTCTTGCTGCTAATTACACTTGCACAAGGCAGTCACATTGGCTTCCACGTCTGAGATAGGACTCAAAAGTTAAACAGCCAAAGTCTGGCACGGCCATTAGCATGGCCTGGAGTAGCTATCACATCAGTGAGATGATAAGCCCCTCACCTGGATGCTGGAGGCCCTGGTTCTCCATCAAGCATGGACAGCTCACTAACCCTCGGTCACTAAATGGTGACACTCTCCGCCACGCACAAAGGCACGTGCCAGAGGGTGAGGTGGGACCATCAGCGTCCTCGCCATGTCCACCCTCGACTGCGACCCCAGCTCCAGGACAGGTGCCCTGCATCCCCAGCGGGTTCCCAACCTTCCTCTGGCCCCTCGTCCCGTCATAGCTCATAGCTGTGACAAGTGTCCATAGCAAACTCCCAGAAGATTTGAGATGTGCCAAGGACCTGCTTATGAGGGATGCTTCCTACAGGGGGTGGGGGAACAACATCTCAGCCACCACCTCAGGGCACGTATGCCTACCTGCCCTGCCTAGGAGTCTCGGTGAGCCTAGACTTGAGTCTCGCAGACCTAGACTTGAGACCCGGGAACATCTCCGTGTACTCAGCCTGAGGTCTTCACAATATGGCACCAGAGGAGATGGGAGGAGGAGGGGTAAAGGGGAGGCCAACGCGAGGTGGCTGTGACCTGCAGGTGGCCCTGGGGCTGCGCACTCACCTGTCCACCCCTGGCCTGCCAGCCACAAACCATCCACTTGCCACAGGAGCTAAGAAGCAGCCAGCGCCAGCCAAATCACAGGAGAGCCTGCTGCTGCCACCCGGATTATCTGGGAGGAAGCGAGGGCGGGTGCCAGCCCCACCACGTGCCCTGTGCCCTCCTCAAAGAGATCGATGGACACAGTCCAGAGCACCTGCTGAGCCACGAGGGCCAAAGCCACCCAACTACCACAGGCCTGGTTCTCAACAGAATGACTGCTTGACAGATACGATCTGAAGAGCTGCAAGCACCTTTTCTGGCACTCTGCGTGCCATTCTTTCCTTAAGGACACAGATAATTCAGTTTGAATACTGCTTATTTTTCATGTTTGGGGGCTAATTATAGTAAAAATAATTTAAACATCACCTGAAGGGCTAAGCCAGCCACCAGCGGCTCAGCAGCCATGATCTGGCAGGGTTGATCCAAGGAAGGGGCAACACGCCCACGAGAGCCTACAGAACCAGCAGGAGAGGTCACAGGGCACAGATAGACCCACCAAGAGCCAGGCTGGTGGCAACCACGTGGAGGGCTTGCACCCCGCCCTGCGTGGAGTCTGGGGTCCAGCAGGGGAGCTCATGCCAGATCCCACCATACGGGAGACCCAGACAAAGCCACTGGACCAGGGAAGAGCAGGTCAGAGGGGAAGCCGGCCCCAGCTCAAAAATCCTCCCTATGAAGGGAAGAGACAGCTCTGTCAGGAGAGAGGAGAGAGCGCCCCACTCAAAGGTGTCTGTGCCTTCGCCATGAGCAGCTGGGCCAAGCATGACTTAGAGGAGGTCTTTCCCGGAACTCAGGGTCAGGGTCGACACAGTGAGTAGCAGCCCCTGTGCAGGGCCTCCTGTGGGAAGGAGACATTAAAGGAATGCGTGTGGTACGCACACCACAGAGCCCTCGAGAATATGAAATTGCCAAGCACAGGTCCTGCCAGCCAACTGCCCACCTGTGTGCGGTTAATGAATAAATAAGAGGACCAAATTACAGCAGTCACCATCAATTTCCAGCAGCCAGAGTCTGCCTTCAGCTGCACACAGCACCACTGCCTCTCATTCCGCTCCCGGCACAACACCGCGCTCACTCTAGAACAGAGGTCGGCAACCACTTCGGGAACCAAGGCCCTGGTCAGAGCAACACAGATCTTTCAAAAGCAACGCAGGTGACTGACCCTGACGACCACGCCCATGAGGGAGGGGGCATGGGGGGGGAGCACCAGGGCTCAGGAGGCCAGAGGAAGGAGGCCTGTGGTCAGCAGAGCCAGAGCCCCGGGAGCAGGGCTGAGGATGCCGGCACCTGCCCCGCTAGGGAGGCCAGGATCCTCCAGAACCTCCAGCAGGAGGACCCAAAGGGACTCCCTCGGCCCTCCTCAGGAAGGCCTGCCCCTTCCTTGGCGCCCCACCAGCCCTCCCTGTAGACAGAGGGAGCCAGGGCGAGGCCACGGGCAGCTGAGGCAGCCTGGTCTGGGGTACCTGGACACATACATGCACACGTGCACACGGAGTGCCAGACCATACACAACACCGCATCCCACTCTGCACCCCACGTACCCACTCTACACACACACTCCACGCCACGTGCACACCCTACGCCCAACACACACACACCATACATGTACCCACACTACACCCGGCATGCATGCTGGTGCACACTCAGGTGCACACACACACATACACCAGCTCAGGGCCTCAGCCCCAGAGAAACTCACTCCTGGGCAGTGCCCTCATTAGGATAAGCACGCTCCTCCCAGCAAAGCCCACCACACCAGGCATCCCATCTCATATTTTGAGCCCACAGTCTCAGTCAGGGATAAGGGCAGAACATAGTCAAGATGCAAAGGTTCTAGGAGGTTCCCCCAACTTGGCGCAAATTCACTCACCCTCTATGGGCTCTGAAGCTGCCCCATACTGAGACTCAGAGACAATTCCCTGCCCACTCCCAGGAGCCCAGGCACCCCAGTAGCCAAAGCTGCCATCAGCTGAGCCGGATTCTAACAAAAAATGACGGGAAGCACTCACATCCAAAGGCACCAGACTTTTGCAAGCAGATTCCAAATGAAAACAAATTAGGAGCTACCACACTCCTGCCCCAAAAAAGGCCCCGGGTGAGGAACAGGCCCCCCAGCGTCCGCTGCCCTGACAACAGAGGCCTGCCCTTTACGCAGGAAGTGGCAGGTCTAGTGATGGGAGTGCTGTTTCCCCGGACGACTTTGGATTGCGGTATCTGCCAGATGGATTTTCAAAAGCCATCAGATAGAGACTCAAAAGGAAGCTGAGGAGCTGAAGGTCAAATGTTCAGTCTGGTGGGTTTTGATTGCAAAGGCCAGGTAATCCCACCAGCCTCGCTCCCTAGCCCTATTGATCACGAGAATGTCTGGGAACAGCCACACGCAATCAGATCTGGCAACTCCCCAACTCTAGCCCTAGACAACCAACCCCTTCGCCACTGCCCCTCTGTAACCGAGCCTTCTCTCCTAAAGGCTCGGGACACGGGGACCAGGAGAAGGACATACCGGAGCAGAGGAAGGAAAGGTCTGCCCAGGTGGCCACAGTGGGGAGCCAGGTCTGCAGGAGGCCAGGGTCCAGCTCTCTGCTGTGCAGCCGGAAGGGACCGACCTGCTCATTCTGGCCTGCCCAGCACGGAGCCTCTCCAAAGGGGAGACCCACACTGCAGACCCTTCTCTACACTCAGAGGTCACGCGAGCCTTTAGGTCCGCACTTACACAATCAGCTGGCTCAGCAAAAGCAGGGCCAGACTAAAGGAGAACTTTTTTTGGTGGAGATTTATTTATTTATTTGAGAGAGAGAGAGAGAGAGAGAGAGAGTGTGTGTGTGTGTGTGTGTGTGTGTGTGTGTGTGCACGAGCAGGGGAAGGGGGACAGAGAGAGAGAATCTCAAGCAGATTGCCCACTCAGCACAGAGCGTGACACAGGGTTCCGTCTTACCACCCTGAGATCATGACCTGAGCCGAAACCAGGAGTCAGACGCTCAACTGAGCCGCCCAGGTGCCCCTGGAGGAAAACTTGTAAGAGCGGCCCTGAAAACCAGCCACTGTCAAAGCACAGAATAATATTCCTGTATTACTGAGGATTGCGCTTCAGAAGAGCCAACTGCTAACAGCTGTTCCCTGACCAATCAGGTCCTGGGTTTTAAACACTCCAGTCAAGTGCCATTTGGCTCCCCAGATGGTGGCTGTGGGGAAACATGGTGAGATTTGCTCAGATTTTCCCACTGGATGGTGGAGTCCCCAAGGCAGGGAAAGGCCTCTCCGCCCACAGCCCTGGAGGAAGTCCACTCTCCAGGACAGGCACTCCCGACCTGACACAAGACAAAGCAGCAGACAGAGGGAAGATGCGCTTGGAGCCTCCCCACACCATCTGCAGGTAGAAAGTCCAGCAAGGCCCTGCTCAGACCCTCTCCTATCCCTCTACCCATGCCACATGGAGCCCCTCTTTGGCTGCTGTGGAGCCCCTCTGCCCGCAGGACTGGCACCCTCAGAGCCAGCAGACAGGGCCACGGGGCAGCTCAGAGGGCAGCCAGGTCAAAACCACGGGTGCTGCCCATGCTCTGGAGCCCCAGCTATTTCTGGAACATGCCACTAGCAAGCAGGGCAGAGACCACAGCTCTATGATCACCGAGCGTGCAGGAAGGGCTCTGGAAGAATTCTCTTATGGAGACCAGACCTATATACTCTCACCAGGAAACTCCTCATCACAGCTGTACCAGTTACCAGGGTTTTGGGGCAAACCATACTGACATTCTTCATGTTCGAGGACTCAAAAGGTCCGGACTTGGAACAGAGCCCAGAAAGGACAGCTTATTTCTGCTCTAAGAGGTCTGGGACCTCAGCAAGAGGAATCAAAGGCTGGGGCTTGGAGTCACCTACTCTGGTGGGTGGTCTGGCTGTCAGCTGGGCCCCTGCTCCCATCCACGAGGTCCCCCTACATGGGCAAGTGTGGGCTTCCTCACAGTATGGCAGCTGGGTTCAGGGACAGGTGTCCCATGAGCAAGAATCAGGGGTCTAGGGGCACCTGGGTGGCTCAGTAGGTTAAGCCTCTGCCTTCAGCTCAGGTCATGATCTCAGGGTCCTGGGATCGAGGCCCACCTAAGTCTGCTCAGCAGGGGGCCTATTTCCCCCTCCTCCTCTCTGCCTGCTTCTCTGCCTACTTATGATCTCTCTCTCCCTCTCTCTCGGTCAAATAAATAAATAAAAACTTAAAAAAATAAAAAAGAATCAGGGTTCTAGCCACAGGATGACCCTGCCACATTCATGCATCAAGTCACCAAGTCCCAACCCAGGGGGAGCGGTGGGGGTTGGGGGGAATCTACCTCTCCATCGGGAATGGCCACAAATGTTGCTGGGGCCATTTTTGGACATTACAAGCTGCCTGTCCCTGGCATCTTTACCACCACCTTTCAGTGTCACAGAGTGAGCCATCCCTGCAGTGCCCATCACTATGATGACAGCCCCGGTGGTGCCTCACAAGCAGCCTTGTCACTGTCCCACAGATAAGGAACCAGAGGTCCCAACAGTGACAAGAGCTTCTCTGGGAAGAGGCCATGCCCGCCAGCCAGCCAGCCTCCAGCAAGACTGACCCATGTGACCTGCACAGGCCATGCCACCATCCTGAACCTGTGCCTTTTTAAAGCAGAGAAGCCATAAGGATTCAACCAGGAAGATGATAAAGGCTGACCGTCAGGGCTACCACAGGACGGGGGGCAAGAGCTGGGGGGGATGAAACCACCCTATGAGCACCCATATCTTCAGGCCTGCAGGAGAAGGGTCCCAGAAAAATGCACTGAGGAGGGCCTGCCAGGGCCAAGCCTGAGGCCAGTGTCTCTGCAGGTAAAAGACTCCACGGTAAAGTGGGCAGAGAGGGCAGGAGGACAGAGCAGACACCTGCGGTGACCAGCCTCCCATTCTGCACCCCACTTCTTACCCTTACCCAGGGCTGGGTGGTGTGGAGCCTCTGGGGGCTCTCACTGGGCTCACCTTGTCCAACACACCGCCCCGTCCCTCGGGAAGAAGGCAGCACAACCTTCTAGTGTTCGCCCTCACGCAGGCATGAAGGCTGTGGAGACCTGCTCATTACAGCAGGGACCTGTTTCATCTACCTGCCCCAGGGCCTCTGAGAAGGCCAAAACCTAGGTGCCCAGCATGCCCTCCAATGGCCAGCTGGGTCAGGCATGCCCACTTCCCACCCTCCTTCCCCAGGGCCAAACAGGAAAACACACCCAGGGGAAGCACAGCCCACTTCTCTTCTGCTGTCAGTTCTGCTTCAAGCTGTCTTCACGGTGAAGCCGATGGCCCATGGCCGGAAGGCCTCAAAGCAGAACTGTTATCACCTTGTGAGCCTGAACCCCTTGCCCCAAGACAACAGAAGAGGTACCTCTCAGGCCAACAAAGGGGGCTCTGGAGTTTGCACTCAAGGGATCGGGGGGGGAGGCCCTAGTCTGGCCCTCTGCACGGAATAGGTCCCTAAAGTAGCCACAGGCCCTGGTAAGGGGGGCTGAGGGACTCCAGGCAGCAAGGGCTGCAATTTAGACATTAGCCCGGAAGAATCATTCTCCAGGCAGAAATGACACACCGAAGGTGAGGAACATTTACCAGGATCCCAAGGGCCTCGAGCAGCCGTGGTTAAATATGGCTTCTGCCTAGGCACGTCGCAGCAGGCAGGATGGCTCCCATGAGGGGCAGACACGGCCAAGAGCCCTGGAGCTGGCAGGTGCAGTGGACGATGGGGAGGATGCCTCCAAGCACATCCCAGGCCCCCCATGCCACACTCCTCCCACAGCACAATCCTAGAGCCACCGTCCTGTCTCACAGGTAAGCTGAATGAGGCAGGACATCCTGAGACAGAGCCAGAAACAGGCACACAGCACGCATCCAGCAATGCCCCATGAGAGATGGGCCTTGGAGGAGGGTCCCAGGCTGCCCTCTTTGACCCAAGCCAAACCCCATGACACCCAAGGTGGGGCCACCTGCCGCTGATGCCACGCAGGAGGGATGGCCCACTGGGACCAAAGCCTCTGGCATTTTGACAAAGCTGTGAATCCAAAATTTCAAGATTAACAAATCTTGAAATTTTTTTTGTGTGTGTGTACCCCCACACAAACATGACCATAATCTGTGGCTGCGGCTCTGACCCTCTGCCCCTGAGCAGGCGATCAATGGACGCCACCACAGACATGGCCCCACCTACCCCTTCTCCTTCCCTCCTTGCCCCCACAAGCCACGCCCCCCCCCCACTCTCAATGGTCAGCAGGCCCAGTTACAGGCCCGGATTGCTCCTTACTTTCCCATCCAGGTGGCATAGCTGGCAGGAAGCCTGGGCACAAACAGGGTCGACTTCCCAGTGCCGACATCAATCGTGCCGTAGCAGCCTGGATCAGTGACACCGAATGCCCAGTGAAAGAAAGACTCCTGTGATGGGAACAAGGACCTTGATTACCGGGTCAGCAGAACAAAAACATGAGGCACAAGGAGAGAGACTGGGTGTCAGACCAAGCACCCAAGTCAGCTCAAGCCCCCTAGCTCTCAAAGCCTGCCTCCCAGCCTCATCTAGTTCCCCACCTGTGCACTCTGCCTCCCCCACCCCATGCCAGCAGTGGGCTGTCCATCAACCCCTTCCAGGATTTGGCGTGGGGCAGCCTGGCTGGCTCCTCCCACCCTGCTCTGAGCCTCCTCTGAGGATGCCCGGTCCAGCGTGTGCCCAAGCCCCACCCACAACCCCCTCTCTGCCCACACCCCTTAGGCCCCTGGCTGGGCACCCCAGGGCACACTAGGACAGGGGTGCCCATGCAAACCACAGGCCCGGCACAGCCCTACCTGAGCCTCTCTGCTGCCCCCATACCCGAAGGTAGGCAAGACACCACCTTGACTTAGACACTCAGGCCAGACATCTGCACGGAAATGGATTCTTCCATTTAGAACTTCTTCCTTCCTTCTCCCACCCCTGGGGCAGCTGATGACTTCAGTGTTTAGCAATAAACACTGAGCTCAAATAATCTTATAAAGGTATGAAGCGGAGGAGGATCTCTTCTAAAATTAACCTTGCATAACAGCAGTAAGGCAGCCAAGGGCTGAATTTAGGAGATCGCTTTTTAAACCACAGAATACGTAAACTTCGGGAAGCATCAAGACTAGTCAGAAAAGACTTACTGAGACCTCCACGTCTCTAGAAACCAGGGGACTATAAGCTTGCAGCTGCAAGAATGTGGCATAGGGAAACTTTCCAGGGGGAGCCACTTTCGGCAAAATTCACTGCAATCACTCTCAGCAGCTGACAGCCCGTTTGTGCCCTATGGGGGATGACAACACAGCCCTCTGTGGAGGCCACATCTTGCTGCCCCTCCACAGTTGGGTCCCCTTCACATTTCCCTGCCTCCTCCTGGCCTGGATGCCAGACGGCCATGTCCCCGAGGCTCTGCTGCCCCCAAGGAGGATACAGAATTCCCAGGGTAGAACCCCACCAGCTCTGGGCATGGCAGGGAGCAGAGCCCTATCCTTAGAGTCCAGAGTTGGGATTCTAAATAATGCCAGCTCCCCCTCTGGCAATGCCGGCTCCTCTCTGAGGCTCGGTTTCACCATCTGTAAAGTGGGTGCAGAGCTGGGATCAATGAGAGTGGAGCCAGCTCAGGGCCTCTCTGGTTTTCTGGGTGAGTTCCTCTGTTGAGGGTCCTTGCTCCTGCTCCTGGAAACTGAATGATGCCTACGATTCTCAGCCAAGGCCACCACATCTGGGCTGGCTTCTAGCAGCTAAGCCACCCTCTACCACACAGGGTTCCAGAACCTCAAGGCATCCCTAGTCTACTTCCCGGGCAAGGACACTGAAGCCCAGGGAGGGTCACAGAGACAACAATGGCCAAGCTGGGATGAATGTGAGGGCCTCCCACTCCTGCCCAGCACCCCATTCCCATGTCTCCTCCCGGTCCGCTGTGGCCCGTGTCTTTCCTGCTGCAGGCAGAATCTGGCCCCAGGAAGTCAGGCCTTCCCATCTGCACCTCTGCCCAGCCCACCCCCTTACCACTCACTCCTGTGGACACCACCCCCCAAGCCTGCAACACCCACTCTCAAACACACTCGTGAGAATTCATCCTGGCCTTCAGAGCCCATTCCAAATACCGCCTCTTCCATGAAGACTTCCTGCCTGCTTGCTCCCCCAGGAATGTCATTTTTCTGTATTCTGACTAAGAGCTGAGACTGGCTGGCATCAGCTCCTCCCCCATCCACAGCTAGGAGGGCTCTACCCCTCCAGAGTCAGGGCTCCCCAGGTGCCAGGCCTTGGCCTGCCCTCTGAGAGCCTCTCCAGGGTCCCCTTGCGGGTAAAGCTTCCCAAGGCCCACCAAGTCCGATGCTGGGGGAGGGTGGACAGACCACCAGAGGCCTGGGGCGCAGCTGAAGGTGCAGGAAGGCAGGAAGGCAGGCTCACCTGGCGGAAGAGGATGCCGGTGTCAGTGCAGTAGCGCTGGGTGTCCTCCCCGCCCTGCAGCAGCACAACGGCGCCGGCCTGCACGGCCGGGTTCTTGCGCAGCCGCTCACACAGGCGTTGCCTGTTCAGGGCGAAGAGCGCCAGGGGCACCTTCAGGGTCTCATTCCCCAGCCAGAACGAGGGTCTGCAAAGACATAAGCAAAAGTCGCCACATGGGCTCCTGTTAGCGCCACCAAGCCCATCCACCGCCTGTAGCCTGAGGTGACCAGAGGGCCAAGCCTGCTGGGGGACCCCCCCTCACCCAAGCTCAACCTGCTTAGCCCAGAAATAGCCCCTCCCTGGGCTGCCAGGGCCTCGTAGACCCCATTCTCCTCAACTGTCCCCAAGCCCTGGACCCAGAGTGGGGATGACAGAAAGCTGCTTCTGCTTCACCAGTGGGCAAGTCAGGCCCCTGGAGGGAAAGCCTGCAATGGTCTCAAGGAACTTACCATCCATGCAAGAAGGATCTGTGATCTTTGATCTGGCCCAGACAACATGGGATCCCTGCCCTCAAGCCTACATGATGCTGTCTTCTCTCAGACCCGGCAGCCCAGGACAGGACACCTAGTATCAGGACCTGAAGCGAGTCTGTGCTAAGGGGACCATGGTGAGATGGACCAGGCAGTGGCAGCCATAGGAGTGCCGTCCTAGAGGACAGATGTTACCGGAGAGCAGGTGGGCATCTCTCCCCACCCCAGTCTCCTTTACACCAAGAAAACAGCTTACCGGGCACCCACCCCCCAAGGCCTGCCTGCTTCCGCACCCTGCATCCCATGTCTATTCCCAGGTCGCTCCAGCATCACGGTTCACTCCTCACCTCCAACGGACAGGAACCTCACCCTCATAATAAACAAAAATGCTTTCCTTGACTGCCACACACTTCCAGGAGTTGATTTCTCACTACCCTTTAAGAAAGTAATCTCTGCAGAGTCGCTCAAGCCTGATGTTCTGGTGCCCCAGCAGCCCATGCTCTCCTCAATCGCCACCTTGCGCTTCGGCCCACCCCTTCCCGCACTTGAGCCCCTGCCAGGCCCCAGTGACCCCCACACTCCCCATCCACACTGGCTTCCCACTCCTCACCCAGCCTCTGGGCACCGAGGACCCTAGGGACCACTCTTTCCACAGCCCCCAGCCATGCTCAGGCTCCCTCCCTCCTGAGCGCCTCCTCCAGCTGGGGGATCCCCATCTCCGGCCTGGACAATCACAGGGAACCCTCCAGGATCTCTTTGGTCCTAGCTTCCCCCCACAACCTCTTCTGTACCCACCTAGAAGGACCCAATACAATGCAGATCTGTGCAGACCCTCCCCTGCCTGCTGCCCTCAGCTGTCAAGTGCACTTGGAAGATAGCTACCGGGCACTGAGGGGATCTAACCTTTGCCTGCAGGGGCATCCCAGCTCTTTATCTACGTCTCTGCAGAAATGGCCGCTCTCCCCAGACGCTTACCAGTACTCTGTCCCAACCTTATCCCCTGTTCCCTTCACTCCGCTCTAGGGCACACAGTACTGCATAACGTCATTTATTACCTGCTCCTGGTTCCCCCAGGGAAAATGTAACCTTAGGAGGGCAGGGACCTCACCTCCTGTCAAGCAGGCCCCGGGCTCTCCGGTCAGGCCCCCCAGCACTTCAATAAGGCTCCAGGTGATTTAGCCACTGGGAGGCAGGGCAGGAGACCAGAGGGTGGAGGGACGACAGGGAATCCATTCCTTGCTCCCTCCCTGGTGGAACCTGGAACCTGACAGCTGGTGGACCCACCCCTCAGGGCCACAGCTCCCAGGCCTCCCTTCTCCCAGCACCGCCTTCACTGGCTCCTGGCCAGCTTGCTGCCTCTTCTCTCCGAGGTCCCCTGAACCTGCCCGCAGCACTGTAAACTGACCCTGCGGTAAACTCTCATCACCCCTTCAAGTGAGGCTCTGGCAGGTCCCTGGCCGAAGTGACACAAACACCTTCTAACATAGACACAACCTGTGTTCGCTGGTGCTCACTGCAGGGGCTGCCTCCGCACACAAGACTGTCAAGCCCACGGACACAGATCTGGTTCTGCTCTGGTCACTGCTGCCCCGGTGCCTAGCACTCTGCTCGGCACATGGCATGTACTGGATAAATACTTGCTGAGTGGACAACTGTCACAATGTGGGGTCACCCACACAGCTGTGCTGGCCAGAAATTGCCACATCAGCTCCAGTGCAGCAGGAAGCTGAACCCTGGGGCCCAGCCTGGCCAGAAAGGGTGGACGGCTCACACACACCCCATGTACATCTGTGGGACCAGAACGCCCGGGTCCCTGGACATGGGCTGCCACTCACCCTCCCAGAGAGGCTGGACAGGGGCCAGCACTCCTTTGGGGCTGGGCCCCTTTTCTGCTGCGCTCAGCTCCAAAGATCAAAGGGCAGAGGTGGCAGCTCATAAACATGCCTGCGTCCCTGCGTCCAGCTGGCCGTGTACGCAGGAACCGAAAGTGCAGCCCCCAGCATCCCCGCGGTTTTGCCCTCACTCAGCAAAGTCCATGGAGGGGGTGGCCCGGGGAGAACCTTGTCACCGCACACTCCCCAGGGGTGGAGGGGCCAAGGCACCACAGCAGGTGGCTCTGGCCAAACCTGCCAGATGCCTGCAGACTCCGTAGCCAACTGGCTGCAAGGGCCCGATTCCAACCCGCACCCACCCCTAGCCCTGCCCACCTCGCCCCCCACCACTCCTCACCCCTCTCCCTGACCCTCTCTCCTTAAACACACCAGACACCAGCTCCCCTGGCCTGCCACCATGCCCCCACTAGGAGGGCTCTCACAAGGGCTGGGCTTCCACTTGCCCAGAACCTTCTGAGAGGCCTCCATGTCTCAGGGCACCTGGACTGTGACCTTCTGGCCCACGGGCCAAGCAGCCCAGATCAAAACAGGAAACTTGCTAAGAATCCTCTCTGGGAGTGTCAGCCACTACCATGAAGAAAATCTGCCCTACTGCCCAGGCCCCTGTAGGCTCAGCCACAACACAGAAGAGCAGTGCAGGCAGGCCGATAAGCTGCGGTCACTCCTTATGGCAGGGCACCCCCAGAATCAAGGTTCATAGAGATGCACCCTTTGATTTCTCCTGGTGTAAGCCAATCCTGTGAGAAAAGATTGGGCCCAGAGCCAGTGAAAGTGACTTCCTGCAAGCTCAGCAGAAGCAGCACCAATAAAACATCTCCACCTGCTTTCCACTGGGCTCGCCGACATCCAGAATGTAGAAGGCAAAAGCCAGGTCATCCCCAAGTGCCGGCATAAATAAGGCAATGGCCGAGGAAGACAGCAGGGGCTGGCAGACCGGCTCTGGGCACCAGGGAGACCCAGAGCTCAAGCTCCAGCCCCCCGTCCCACCCCAAAGCCAGCCCAGCCCTACAAACCGCCAGGGCCCAGGCAGCAGCTGGTGACCGGGAGAGGGGCTGGCCTCAGGGAAAGTGTGATGTTGCTGCCCCTGCAATCCATTCCTGTCCCCCCCAAACCAGGGCTGAGCACCCCCTCCTCTCCTATGGTCACATGCAGGGCTCGCACCCAAGGCCCGTGGGAATTCACACATAGAACTGAGGGATTCCATCTACTTGGATGGGAAAAAATGATATTTTTATGGGCTCGAACCTTCATCCCAATATGCATTTTCCGATTCAGAGTATCAACAATGTATGAACCTGTCACCAAGAACAATCACAGGCATTTTCCTATCAGGTTACTGATGTCACAGTAGCTCAAAATGTCACTCTTGTTCACCACTGCTTCAAAACTAAGGTGGTTATTAAGCCTGCTGCTTTTATAACTTAATGGGTTAATAACATCTATCACAATACTGTAAATTTACTAACATTTTGATAACTGTATTTTAATACAATCGGTTTTCCTTGTAATCCTCCATGTTTTCTTTTATGCATTTAAAAGCATCATGTTGAGACAGGGCCCAGGCCTCCCCAATACACAAGGGGTCCATGGCACAGACAAGGACGAGGTCCCTGCACCAGAATGTGATGCCGCTTCTAGAGGGGGCCCCGCTGCTAAGCTCCCAGCAAGAAAGGCCAGCTGAGCACCTCCTGCTTCCTCACCCTCAGCCTCCGGGTTGGGCCAGGCATCAAACCCACTAGCTGACTATCAGCAAGGGCAACCCACTCACTCTGGCTGGAAGGGTCGGGGGCGCGGCGGCGCTAAGCACACACAGAGACAGAGAGAAAGACAGCCATATGGAGTCAGGACCAAGCCTGGAAAGGGGCTGGAGAGGGCAAAGGGGCACTCAGCGGCCAGCCTGACTCTAACAGACCCACCCTTACCCATCCACCAGGGTCGGCCTGACACCTCTTCCCCAGGAGCGCAAGGTTCACATCAGGGTGGGGACAGGCTCTGATCCTGAACTTGACTCCTCACTTTACTTTCTCTCCCGAAAAATGCTGACTTTATTATGACCTATGACCCAATGGGTTCACACCCAGGGCAGTTCACCTGCATTTCCTTGTTGGCAAAGACCCTTTGTGGAGCAGTTCCCTGGGAGCCTTTCAGTTAAAAAAAAAAAAAAAAAAAAATTAAAAGAGTTTCTTCATCCTATGCAGAATTCTGTCCCCCTCGCCACCCACATCTCCAATAGTGTAGTGTACCTCTCCAAGAATTCTGTCACTCTGTGTCTCCTCCTCTTGCCTCCCCCCTTGGCTCCAGAGGATCAACTTTGCTGGAAGAACCGTCCTTCCAGGATTTGAGCCAGGTCCAGGCTCACCCCAATCCAAACAAGGAGCCTGGCTCCTCTGTGCCTTCAGGAGAGCAGGAGGCCAGTATGGAGCCCTGAACCCAAATGAAGCCCCTGGAACTCTCTGTGACCACCTGGCTGGCCCAGATATAAAGACAACAGACCTTTATCTGGGCACTGGCCTATACCTCTTGCTCTCTCTGCCCCTTTCCAGGCTTGGTCCTGACTCCAAATGGCTGTCTTTCTCTCTGTCTCTGCCTGAGGGGCACCCAAGGACTGGCACACATGTCATCCAGGAATTGAAGTCTACCCACACTCTCCCCTGAGCTCAGGATCCATGCCCTTCCATGGAGCACACCAAGACCAGAGGCAGACAGGTGGACGGCATGCGCCGTGTGTGCTTCTGCCCCAGTGGCCTGTGAGCACCTAAGGGTAGGCCCAGTACTGATCCTGAAATACAGCAGGTGCCCGCTAAAGGTTTGATCTCTATGTCCTAAGCTCTCTCAACCCTGTTCTGTTTCCAATCTTCCCACCTCCCCAAAAGAGAAATGCAGTCAGCCCACTGCTTCCATCATTCTAATCCCAGTCCCCAGCCTGGCATCTGGAGCAGTGCCCCTCTCTACCACTTTCCCTCCTAGCCCCCAGCACCACCATGCCCATAAGTCATACCCATCACTGGGCCTCCCCTTGAACTCACACACAACCCAGGGAAGCAACTGTCCAAAGAGCACGTCTGATTAGATTAAAACCCGTGGATGGCTTCAGCCCCTCAGGACAAAGTCTGGACAAGTCAACTGGAACACCACACCCTCCAGCACAAGGATGCACCCCACTCTCCCCCATCCCCAGCACAGTCTTAACTCTCAACCTTTGTCACTCACTCTTTGCTCAGATGTTCCCTCCTCCAGGGCACTTTCCCCAACGCTTCGGTGAACCCATCTGTCCACACTTCCTGCCACCAAAACTATTCACCCATTCTTTCATGCAGCAGGACTCTGGAAGCGCCTACTCTGTGCAAGGCACTTACCAGTGAGGCCCAGGAGTGAACGAGAGAAAGACCCTGACCTTACATCCCAAATGAGAAGACAAGAAACAAGTAAAATAACAGCACTATATAGTTTATCAGATGGTGATAAGGACTACAAAACGTAGGACAGGTACAGAGGGAAGGCTTCTCTGAGGTGACGTTTGGGCCCTGAAGGAAGTGGGGAAGTGCCCCGCTGGGGAAGGGATTCCGAGCCCTTCTCAGAAACCGCCTCCTCCGGGGAGCGCTCCTTCCCCGGCAACCAGCAACGCGTCTGCCCATCTGAGAGGCGTGGCCGTGAACGCGCCTGCAGGTCCGAGCCCCCACCTCGGCCACGCGCGCTGGTGGGGCCTGAGCGCCAGGATGGCCCCGAGGACCACCGGGCAGCGGAGAGGGGAGCTCAGCTGCCCCTGACTCGGAGCGCGCTCGGATGCCCGCCCCACGCTACGAAGCGCGCTGCCCGCGGCCACACAGCACGACCAGCCGGGCCGCGGGCCGCCGGCAGGGGCTATCAGCCCGGAGACCCAGGCCCCCTCTCCGCGCCCCCGGCCAACGGCCAGGGACGCGAGCAGCACTCACCCGGTGGCCGCCGCCATGTTCGCCCAGAGCCCGCGTCACGTGAAGTGAGGCATCAGCTGAGCCCGGCCGGGTCCCCATTGCGGGAGGCGGGGGCGGGGCGGGGCCGGACGCCCATGCCCCGCCCCCTCTCGCGTCCAACTCGGCGAGGACCGGAGTCCTACTCTTGGGGCCCGAGTCAGGGACAGAGGCCTTCCACAGTAAAGGGATTTCCCCAGGCCTTGGAGACCTCCTCTCAACCCTGCTCCCTGGGGAGGAAACCCAGGGCGGGGGATGGGGAGAGCCTTTGACCCAATCTAGGGGCGGGGCAGCTGTAGCTGAGGAAGGGAAATGACTTGAGCAAAGGCCGGGGCTATCGGAGTAACCAAAAAGTTCAGTGTCCAGGAGAGAGGTGTGGGAGTGAGAGGTAAGACCTCAGAGGGAAGTAAGGGTCAGCTCCTGCAGGGCCTCCGGTATGTGACTGGGAAGTTAAGTCCTGTAGGATCTTTCCAAGGTTCCTCAACTGCAGGATGGAGGACGACCTGGAGGCAGGGGGGTGGAGGGGGTGGGGGGGGTGGCGTGAGGAGGCGTGGGGAGAAGGGCACACATGGAGGGCACAGTTCAGGAGGGAGAATCTGCCAGAAGCTGTCCCTCCTTTCCTTTCCTGAGCACTGCTGTTGGGTGCAGGTTCCTCCAAAGAGTTGGAGGAAGGAGTATCAGGGAGGGAGATTGGGAAGCAGGTGTTCCAAGGGAGCAACCTGGGCTGCGGTTGTTTTAGAATATGGGGCGCCTGGGTGGCTCAGTGGGTTAAGTCTCTGCTTTTGGCTCAGGTCATGATCCCAGAGTCCTGGGATCCAGCCCCACATCAGGCTCTCTGCTCAGCAGGGAGCCTGCTTCCCTCCTATCTCTCTCTGCCTGCCTCTCTGTCTACTTGTGAGTGCTCTCTGTCAAATAAATAAATAAAATCTTAAAAAAAAAATGATAGTAATACTAACAACTATTGGCAACAGGTATGGAGCACTCCCTGTGATCCCGTCCTTTGCAGATGTTAGCTCATTGAATCCTCACAACAGCTCTGTGTGGGAGGCTCTGTCCTTAAGGCCATTTTACAGATGGGGAAACTGAGGCCTAGAGAGGTGGGTAACTCACCTGAGTTCACACAAGGAGCCAAGTTTATGCAGTGGCACCCCTGACTAGTTACCTGTGCTGGCTTTGTGAAGGAAAGGGGCCCAGGACTAGGGGTGGGGGCGCCCCTGAGGTCCTGGGTCACATGGGGGTGTGCAGATGTGCAAGGACAGAAGGTAGGGCCCAGCCCATGCTCATGGGGATCCCGATCCCAGTCCCCAGCTGTTTCGAAGCTGGAGGTAACTTCTGGTTGAAGGGCATGGGTTTGGGGATACCTCTTGCTTCTTTGTCAAAGACAAGGATGTAGGTCACTGTGGCCAGGCTGGGAGGCACCAGAGGCTATGAGATGGAGAAACAGCTGTGATGTGTTCCCACAATACTGGGAAGATAGCCAACCCCTTACACAGGGGAAGGAACCAAGCCGGACCATAAGCAGAGTGAGGGACCCAGCATGGCCACTTTGAATCCCTGCACCATCCCTGGGTTCGTCATCTGTCGTGTGAGATCTAATGACACCACCCCGTGGGGCTGCTGTAGTGTGTCAGGAGCAAACATCCGGGCACCTTTAGCCCGTGGCATAGCCAAAAGAGGTGCCAAAGGCACGAGGAGGAAGGTGGCACCTCCTAATAGCCCTTCACCCCTCCCTGACCCAGTTAAGGTAGAGGAGAGGTGATGGAAGAAGGCGTCCCCATGCTTGCTCCCCCTTCCCACTACACATATAGCAGCTCTCAGCGGTCTCTTTCCAGGTAGGACTCCCCCAGAGAGGGTCTATCAGCCCCCTTGCCAGTTTCCAGGGGGGAGAGCAGAGGACAAGTCTCTATACTTTACCACCTGGCCCTAGGCCCCCAAGAACTTGCCCCCCCCCACTGAATAATTACGCTACCTTCAGCTAAAGAAACTGCATTCCATAAAAAAGAGACACTTTTTAAAAATAACAAAGGGTGAGCAGAATGAGCTTCTCATGTTCCTTTCCAGAAGAAAAACCTGGCCCTGAGCTCATTAGAGCCCCTCCACCATTTCTTTTGACATAAAATATGTCAAAATTAAGCCAACTGCCAGCTCAGAATGTTTATTAACATAAAAAAGAAGTCATTATCTTAAACATCCACAAAAATGAAAGAGGGAGGGCACCTACCAAGTCAGTGGAGCTCCCTGGTGTCCCTGCCCTTGACTCCTGTGCACCCAGGCCCATCTGGACGGAGGGCCAGCCCTGCTGCCTGCCACCGCTGACCCCTCCCCATCAGAGGCTCAGGCAGGGCAGGGCCTGGCCCCACCCCCACCCTTCCTCATCAGGAGCTGGGGCTCCCAGAGAAGCAGCCCTGGGAGTGAGAGAAGATTGCGTAGTTACTCATGCAGGGCAGATCCGGACGCTGCTGGGAGCCAGGAGGCAATTGGAGAAAGATTGATTTTAGAGAGTTGGAGCAGGAGTGTGTAAATCAGCGAGGGGGAGCACGAGGCAGCACACTCGGGCCTTAAGCGATGTCACCTCCGAGGTCACAGGCCTTTGGCTGAAACAGTCTGCCATCACTGTGACCTACAAGGGGGGCAGGGAGATGTTCTTGCTCAGCCAGCCCAGCAGCCAGAGCATCCAAACTCTCCCCAAGTGCCCTCCCCCAGCCAGACGCCCACAAGAAACTTGGTCCCAGGAAAGCTCCTCCTTGGAGCTTCTGTGACTCCTTTCCCTGAGACACTGTGTCCTGCCAGGTTCCCCCACTCTGCCCACCCCCCGCCACCTAGCCACGTGTCCTTGCAGCCCCATGGACATTGCTGACAGCTGACCACCTGGAGATGGCAGCCCCAGAAATGGCCCCCAGCTGGAATGACACAGAAGCCACCCTCGGGGCCTTATAGAGGTATCCCCTGGAAAAGGCGTGACATGGGCCTCACCCATCTTCAGCTGCATACTGGGGACACTGGTCTGCTGGAATTCTCTGCAGGACCACACTGGATGTGGCCTAGATGCTGGGTCTGTCCTTGGCTACCAAGCTGTCCCCGTTGGTGCCACTCTGAGACGGACCACGCTGTGAGGGGTTGAGGCCCAGAGCCTATGCTCCAGAGGCCCTGGGGCAGAGGAGGAAGAGGAGCCCACCGTCGGGGGAACAGGGGTACAGGCTGCCGTTTTCTCCCACCAACCCATGATTACTGATTCTGGGCAGGAAAGCAATGGGAGCCAAGCTCATATCTGGAGCTGGAGCTCCTGAGGGTTAGAGGACAGAACTGGAGAGAGCCAGCAAGGGACTCTGCGCCTGCCCCAGGGGAAGCCCAGCCTCAGTGTGTGAGGCGTGTGATGTGGGGTGTCATGTGGGGTTTTTGTGATTGCTTTGCTTTTGCTGAGGCAGAAGACTGGGCTCAGGGAACTTGTACTAAAGGCCCTGAACAGAAGGAACAGTGAGGGCAGGAGTGGCATGTTCCTACCCAACCTCTCCCGCAGTGGGGAAGGAAGGAGCGTGATGGAAAGGGAAAGCCCACAGGGCTCCTCTCCATCAAGGCTCTGGCAGGTCCCAGCCTTCAGCCTCTGCAATGTCGGCAGAGACAGCCGCAGCTCTCTCATTCCCGAGGCCAGCACGACCACGCCCCTTCATCACGCACCCCCAGCATCTCCCCCACCTCACTCCTCCTGCCCTTTCCTCCCTACCCACCCGCCTGAGGAGCCCTCTTTCCTGCAGAAAAGAGGCAGAGGCTGAGGGGCCCTCCCTGGGCCGCCCGTCAGCATCTCAGATGAAGTGGTCCCCGCTGAGTGCTCTGCCAGGGTCTACGAGGCAATTCAAGATGAGAAATGGCATGGTGGCTTCGGGAAGGCAAATCATTCCAACAGCACCTTAAAAACATCGACGGAAACAAGCTCTTTGTGTGTGTGTGAGAATGGGGAATATATTGTTTTTCACTGTTTGGAAGACTGTTTTCTCATCTTGAAATCACAAGCTGTTTTCTTCCAGAGAGACTTATAAATACATCCAATTATCGACATTCAATATAGGAAATAAAGTTCTGAAATGGTTTTCTTCCGCACATGCGGAGTGGGCCGGCCAGGTTGCGCAGGTGATAATGACTTTTATTTCTTGCGAGTCGTATCCGTGCGGAGTGGCTGGTCCCTCCACCTTTTATTGCTTTCACCTTTATTACATTCCCCATGTTGCGCTGGGCTATTCATTGGTGTAACTTTATTACCACTTTCAAGATCTTGATAAAAATGAATGAGAGACCTAATTCCAAGAGTGTGAGTGCTAAGTCCCAGAGCGGGAGAATTTGGTCATGCAGCTGGTGCCCTGGGGGCATCCGAAATCTCCCTTGGGACTGGGGGGGGGGGGGTGGCGGGAGCAGGGATGGCTCTTACTTGGCCCAGCCCCAAGTTCCTGAACATTGGCCCTTCCTGCTGACATTCACAAGCGCCCAGCTCCTGGGTTCCAGCCAGGGTAGCGTTTGAAGGGGGACATTTTTGGCCCTTTAAGGAGATCACCCACAGACCGTGTCCCCAGCGGCCACATAACCTATGCATGTCACTGGTAAGACTGGGGTCACTTGTGACTGTGCCTTCTCTCGTCCTTAAACCTGTCAACGCTTCCTCCTCAGTACCTTGTCGCTGTCCTGCCTTTCCCTTCCTGAGGGCCTTTGTTACCACTCCCCCATGTGACTGCCAAGGCTTCCCAGCTGCCTGCCTGCCTTTAGTCTCTCCCCATTCAAAGGCCCCGTGCTCATCAGGATTCTTTGCAGCAAACAACCCCTGAGTCTCTCTCAAGCAGAAGAGAGATGTGTTGGAAGGATGTCAGACAGCACATTTGAAGGAGAGACAGGCTCGGAAAACAGACAGGAGCTAGGTGAGTGGGTGGCCCAAAGCACAACCAAGCCACACCACACAATGCTGCCCAGAACCCTTGCCACCGCTGCTGCCCTGGGACATAACCTTGGATGGACACAGCATCCTGAGGTTTCACTCCCCCTGCGGCCAATACCCTTGGTGGGCAGTGCAACCTGTTGCAAAACCCAAGCCTCATGCCCACACTGGCTATCTCTGGCCTCTTTTGGCTTTGAGGCAAGGTTGGGAGGGTTGGGTTGGCCCATGACATCTCACCAAGTCCCATTCTCTAAACAGAGGGGCTTAAGATGCTGAAACGTAGACACAAAGCCCCACGGCACACAATGATGGGTCAACTTGGGGTACAAGCAACTCCCCCACAAATAAAACATGAAAAGTCCGGCTTGGACAAACTCGTCCTGAATATTGTGAGTAAAAAGCGTAGAATGCAATTCTTTCCATTTCAGCACAAATGTGAGTTTCTTGCTTCGTGACTCTTATTTTCAGTTTACATGGGAAGGTAAATAATTTTCATTTCCTTGGCTCTAAAAATCTTGCCTGGCCCTGCCTGTATGTCACTGACAAAGAAATATTCCCCAAGCACAAAGTGGCCCATTAGAAACCATGTCATGGGGAAAGAAGTACCTGGCCTTCAAAAGCCCGGTCTTCTGACTTCTCTGGTTTGCACTTTACCCATTTGGAGAGGGAGACAAGATGTCTTTGCCTCCCTATGGGGCAGTTCCGAGGGAGAAATGAGGTCTTGGGAGACAGTAGATACAAATGTGGCAGGAGTCCCTTTTGTTACTGTGATATTTTTTTTTAAAGATTTTATTTATTTATTTGACAGACAGAGATCACAAGTAGGCAGAGAAGCAGGCAGAGAGAGAGGAAGGAAAGCAGGCCCCCTGCAGAGCAGAGAGCCCGATGCGGGACTCAATCCCAGGACCCCGAGATCATGACCTGAGCCGAAGGCAGCGGCCTAACCCACTGAGCCACCCAGGCGTCCTGTTACTGTGATATTTATTAGAGAACATTTACACAATGGTTAGGAAGGTGGATATAGGAAACTAGATCCCATGCCTAGGTTTGCTATTTATTCACTGTGTGGCACTGGGAAAGTTACTCAACCTCTCTGAGCTTCAGCTTCCTTCTTGGTAAAGTGGGGGTGATGGGTCTGAGTTTGGAGGATTGTTGCGGATTGTTGTGAAGGTGAGATAGGCTGGTCCTATGAGACACAGCACAGCCCCTGGCTCATGATGACTACCAGCCTTATGTCAACGATCAGACGAGAAGTATTAGGGCATTAGGAAAGGACCAGACCCATTATCCCATGCCCTGTGAAGTCACTCTCAGCCCTGTCCTCCTAGAGAGCAATTCTGACACAAAGAAGCGAGTTCCATAACCCCAAGGCCAGGCGGCCAGGGCTCACTCCCTTCAAGAACGCTGGCTGGGTCTGGGGCTGCCTGACTACCTTGAACCTGCCCTGGGCGCCCTGCATGTGGGCTGGAACTTCAGTCTGCAGGGGCTCCGTGTGTGGGCATGGATTTGCCTGTGGAGAAGAGGGGCCGCCAGAGCTTTGTGAGAAGGCCTAAGGACATAATACAGATGGCAATATTGCCCTCAAAGTCTTCTCGCTGCGTCCACACTCTTGCTTAATGATATAGCAGCCCCTCCCGCAGAGAGACGGTGTCCATTTCTCCAGCCCTTGAATCCGGGGTGGCCACTCAACTTACCTCAGATAACAGGACATTAGCAAAGGCACAGGCCTTGGAAGGCGCTCACCTATGGGAGCTTGCCCTCTTGCCATTCTCAGAAGACTTACCACCTTGTGGAGATGCCCTGACTGGTCTGCTGGAAGGTAAGACACCTGTGGGACAGCCCGCCAACTAGCAGACATAGAATACAGGCTAGGCTGGCCCAGATCTTCAGCCTCCAGTCAACCTGAGAGCCGAATGCAGACTCATGAATGGGTCCAACAGAGACCGGCGAGACGGCCCCCAGAATCCTGAGCTGCATAAATGATTGCTTAGAACCATTACATTGAATGACTTGTTCCACCAGTTTATCAGAACCAATACAGGGCAGAGGGAGGAGAGCCCAGGGCTCCGCCCCAGAGCTGAGGCTGGGAGCCGACGCCATGGGGGCTGTTTGCGCTAGGAACTCCGGGAGCTGCGGGGTCAGGTGTGAGGACCACTGCTGTGGGGCCCTGGGGAAGAAGTGTCACCTTCACCTCACCCCTGCCTAGAGCACAGCCCAGCTTCAGCTTGGAGAAGGTCACAGGGACGTGGATCCTGTCCCCCCACCGCATGGTTGCGCTAACTTGGGGACCGCCCCCCAGAGGCAGCACTGCCCCACAGCTGCGTGGCTGTGCAAGGCTGGGTGGTGGTAGTGCAGGGACGGGGGTCCATCTGTGGGGCTTCCTGGGAAGCAGATTAGAAGAACAGGAAGTGGGATAAGAATCCTTCTGGGCACCCCCCACGATCCCTGGAAGAGATTTCCAAGGAGACTGGAGGACCCACGTCATAGAGATGGGGCTGGAGCCAATTAAATGGAAATGATTATATCCATGGAACAATGCTTGTCCCCAAAAGCCAGTGATCCTATAGCCTGGGGACTTGGCTACACTGTCACATCCCAGGGCATGGCTGGCATGGGGTCCACCCGCCATGGGATTACACCCAGAGGGGCCTGGATGGGTAACTGAGAAGTGACAGTCAGCAGGGCGTTTATCCCTGCTGTGGAGACACCTGCCCAAGTCCAAGATCGGGACCGTCCAAGAGGAGCGCCCTCCTCCACTTCCAAGCACTGGCCATTATATTCAGAGCATCTTTCGCAAAGATTAATAGATAGCCTGGAAGTTGCCACTGCCATGCTCCATCCAGACGGTAGCACTGGCGAGGCCTCAGACGTCAGGTTCACCAGCAGAGTGATAAGCCGGCAGGGGCCTCAGTCCCTCCTCATCTTTCCTGAACATTCCGTTCAAACAGTCTTTGGGAAAGTCACAGTTTTATTTCCTTATCTCGGAGATCAATATTGAGGGCTTGAGGGAGATTTTACTGAAGATCAGCTCACAGTGGAAACAGACCACGAATTCGCCTGCAGGACCAGCTGTCTTACCTCTGAGCACTGGGTGTCCCTGGGGCTCCCCCCACCCCCTTGCTCCCAGCCTCAGGTTGGGAGCGGGAGTGACAGCCAGGCCTTACTTCACAGGGCTCTGGGAGGAGAAGGGACTGATCATTTCCAGCGGGCACCACGTCTGCCTGAGGGGGAAGGTGGCCAACCCTGGGCTCAGGAGAGCTCCTGGAATTTCTGTGTTTGTTCCCTGAGCTCCAGTCTACAGAACCGGCAGGACAGAAAGCCAGTTTTAGCTTGGAACCTAGCACCAAGGGCAGGCTCTGTCACTTCTGTCACAAAGGGGCACTTGTTATGTGAAGACCAGGGCCCCTTTCTGCGGGGTCCAAGTCCTCTAGGGAAGGTGCACCCAGCTTGGATAAGTTCTAAGATCTGCCGGTGTGGTTTTGGGCAGGATGGTGGGGGGGGTTGGGGAGGAGAGAGGGGAGGTGACATGGGAGCCGCCCCTCAGAGGTCCTGATTTAGTGGGCTGAGGTTGGACCCTGCCAGCCTCTCCTCCAGGGATGAGGGGTAGGCACGGGTCATCAAGCCTGAGCTCATCAACCACCAGCGCTCACATGCTTATCCCCTTCCTCCCCCCAGTGAGGCACTTTCATCTTCCCTCCTGCCCATGAGGCCCCCTTCTGCCCTTCCCACAGCCTAATCAAGACAGCTCGCTGGCCTGGCCAAGTACTGGTACCCACGGGGCCCCCGCCTCCTGGCCAGAGAACCCGCGAGCCCCTCCGTTCCACTCTAAGACTGACACAGAGTAAAGCTTGCAGAGACAAACGCTATAAAGCCTTGGGGAAATAAATTGGAACGGCTCATTTGGAGAGCACTTTAGTGATCGCTATTAAAACCCAAAAAATTAAAACTCAGCCTCCTGACCTGTAATCGCAGCGCTCACCATCCACCCGGAGCCTCCCCCTCCTTGTGAGCACAAGGAGATATAAACCGGCGTTCTCACTGCAGGATTATTTGTGATAGTGAAAAATGGGAAGCAATCCCTGAGTTCATAACTCCCATCTGCTTGCGTGCTGGGAGAGCAGTTAGGAGGAATGTCCTAGATCTACAGGTATCCACACAGAGACGTCCCAACAGCACTTTGTTGAGTGAAAAGTCAGAAGCACAACGTACACCATGTTATGTCGTTAATGTTTACAAACCCATAAAACAATAGACTGTTCTATGAATTCTCTGCGGATGCATGTTTTCTGTTGTAAAAGCACTTACAAGGTCTGGAAGAAGATAAACCAAAGGTTGTCTTCAAGGAGTGGGGGATGGTTCTGCAGGAGAAATCAGAAAGGGATGGAACTTGATTTAGTGGTATAATTTCTTAGGAAGGAGGAGGTCACTCATCATTTGTGTCATCAGAAATAAATAAAACCACTTTAAAAAAGAAAATCTCTATCTCGGGAAGGGCTGTAGCCTGTGTGTGTTGGGGGGGGGGGTGTCTCTTGCAAACTGGGGAGCTTGTTTTAATCCAGAATCTGTTGGAGCCTCCCAGCGGTCCCCTGCGTGCCTCCGCTCTGGCCTGTCTCCACAATGGTGCCCTCCCTATGCCCAACTCCAGAGTCACAGTCAGACCCGGTCAGGGAAGGGAGGTTGGTTGGTTTGTTGTTTTGAAGGAAAAGGCCTGGTTCTTATTGACAAGGATCATGGGCAGATCATTCCGGGGCAGTGCCGAGAGAAGAGACGTGACGCAGGCAGCATGGGTCTGAGAACCCCAGAGGAGGGTCCCACAGGGCCAGCCGAGAGATTCACGCAGGATAGAAATCATCCGCAAGCCAGAGGAAGCAAAAACAGAGTTTATTGGATAGTGTGACAGGTAGAGAAGAGCAGACAGAGTGTCTGGGAGACTCAGAAAGGAAAGGAAAGAAGAGTGAGTCTCCTTGTTCGGGGCTGGGGGTTTATACTAGAAAAGGGTCGAGGGTGGGGTGCCTGGGTGACTCAGTCATTTGGTACTCTTGGTCTCAGCTCAGGTCCTGTCTCAGGGTCAAGAGCCCCGCCTCCTACTCCGTGCTCCATGGGAGTCTGCTTGAGGTTCTCTCTCCCTCTCCCTCTACTCCCCTGACTCACACACAGGTGTGTGTGTGCTCTCTCTCTCTGTCTCTAAATTAAGTAAATAAAATCTTTTAAGAATAGAATAAAATGGGGACACCTGGATGGCTCATTGGGTTAAAGCCTCTGTCTTCAGCTCAGGTCATGATCTCAGGGTCCTGGAATCGAGCCCTGTGTCGGGCTTTCTGCTCAGCAGGGAGCCTGCTTCCCCCCTCTCTCTCTGCCTGCCTCTCTGCCTACTTGTGATCTCTCTCTCTGTGTCAAATAAATAAATAAAATCTTAAAAAAAAAAAAGAATAGAATAAAATGAAATAAATAAAAGAGGGTCTAGGGTACCTGTTCCTAGGGTAGGATCTGATCGAAGGCAAGTGTCGTGTAAACAGCAGGAGTTATTCCAGAAAGTACCGAAAGTAGGGGTGTGGGTGCCAGGGTCAGCTGAGGCGTATTTGAAGCTAACGTCCCAGACCATGTTGAGGATCTGGCTCTTCTTCGGTGTTCGCAGGTGTCTGGGGCCGAGGATGAAACTGAGATTGATGAACTTCCTTGCTCCCCCACCCCCCGCCACCCCCGGAAGCGGGATTGGACTTTCTTTGGCTTATTCAGAGGCAAAACACGGAACATGAGTAAATGGGGCCGAACAGAGAATCAGCAGAGACGGAGCCTCCCTAAAATGGAAAGCCTCGGCTTCCCCACTTCCCTGGGTAGTTGGGGCTGCTGGGTGGGGGGACTACGCTGGCTCCTGGGAGCCTGGACTCCACGTGGCCAACCCTACCATGCCACTCCTGCCCCCCACCAGGACTCCCCACCCCACTTGCCAAACTCTGCCGCTTCCCTATTGACCGCCATCCCAGCCTCCTCCTCCACCAGGAGCCCCTCTCAAAGCCTCACCCCCACAGCCCCTTGACCCTTGACCCTGTGACCCTTGACCCCACTCCACCGCACCAACCACTACCTGATCCTCAGTCCCCCAACTCCTGTTCCCCATCTCCTCTCCCCCTACCCTGACCCTTGCCCCTCAACCCAGAGCCTGCTAGCTCCTCCCAAAGAAAGAGTCCTCCTGCCCTTGTCCCCACAGCCCTTGAGGGACACGGGGAGCCAATGCATTAGTGGACAGGCAGTCAGGGAAACAGACATGGGGTTTCAGGCATTTACTCCTTAAGGAGCAGACCCCTCCTCCGCCCTCTCCCCAGGATTTGCGAGAGGAGCTCAGCCCCCTCCTCCCTTCTGATTTCCAGCTTCCTCTGTGGTTTCCATGGATTCCGAGAATCCTCCCAGCACCTGAGCCCAGAGAGAGGGGGAGGGGAGTGAGGGAGCAGCCCAGTGGGCTGGGGGAGGGCAGAGGAAGCTGCTTTTCTGACTCAGGCTCACCTGCCTGACCACTCCTCCCCGAGACCCCAGAGGGGCACCTGGGCTCCCAGGGGAACTGATGTGTCTTGTGCTCTTTCTGGAAAGCCCAGGGGACTCCAGGAAACCTCATCTACCCTGAATGACTTCAAAGCCAGCTCATCGAGGGGCTGTCACCCCCAACCAGAAAATGCCAACTGTGGCCACAGCAAGATGGGACAGCGCCCAAACTGGCTGGTGAGGGTCACACTCTCGGTGAGAAGAGCAGGACAATTTAGGGAAGTGGCCATGGACATCATTGGGTCAGTCTCTGTTCTGTGGGACCCAGGGGCGCCCAGCTAAGAGCTCACTTGGGCTCTATGTTACTGGGGCTCTAAATGCAGAATCTAAACCACCGGAGAGAAGTAAGAAGGATCTGCGATGGGTGGTCACTGACCATTGTCCGCTTGGGGGTATCCATCATGCCCTGCTTAGCCCCTTCCGTTCTGCCAGGGCCCATGAAGGCACTGTCACTGTAGCTGCCCAGCAGCCCAACACCTTTTCTCTCTTGAGGCCTGCTAGGTGTGTAGACCCCAAGCACGGCCAGGCCAGAGCCCTGCCCAGGATCCAGCTTAGCCAGAAAAGTTTCCGTGGGCTGTGAGAGCACCAGTGAGAACCAGGACGGGCTGCTGAGCAGGATTTGACCAGAGCCAGTGTCGACGGGGCCATTGGGCAGGGACTGTCCCCCCGGGGTCCTTCAGCCAGCCTGGTCTCAGCAAGTCCGGAGAGCCGCCTCCCACTCTTCCAGTGAGGTCCTTTCCACGTTCCTTGGCTCCAGTGCACTTTTGAGAGTCTGCCTGACAGGTTCGCCAAAGGGTGGGTGGGCTTCACTGGGCAGTTAGATTCTTGGGAATCCATCATGATCTCAGGGACCACCCACGACACGAGGCCTCCTGGTTGCTCTGTCTCGGCTTCTGGTAGAATCCTCTAGAATCTTTACAAGCTAGTGCCTAGCTTCCCCCCAGACCAACTGAGTCAGATTTCCCAGGAATGGAGACCGGACCCAGGGATTTTTGAAACCTCCCTGGTTGACGCCACTGAAAGTCAGGACTGAGAGAGCTTTGAGACAGAGTCCTCCCCAAATCCGTTGGTGGGGACTGCGGGGGAAGGGTCCCCCATGAGGATGTGGTAAGCGGGCAGGGTGCCCTCTTTTCTGATCAACTTCACAACCAGCTCCCCCCAGGGTCCACATCCGTCTACTCTGCTACTGCTTCCTGAAGGCCACCCGCACGGGCCCTGCCTCCTCAACCTCCTTGTCCCTTTCCTCCCTTTACCCCCCAAATCCTGGCTCCATCTTCACATTAAGCCTGGATGAGCCATGAAACCTGAAAAAGAAGTCATCTCTCTGCAACCTTAAAACACACGACTCACCTCTGACGCGGCCCACCCCACTCCCAGGGAGACGTCTACCGGCAGACACGGGCCAGACTTCTCATGACGGTACTGCTCAGGAAACCCACAGACCGGAGCCATCCAGTCAACAACAGATTGGGTAAATCAAGTCACGTTCTCATATGGTGGAATCCGGGCCAGGGAGAGGCGGAGCCTCAGAAGCCTGGTGAGGAGTGGGACGGGCGGGGAGTGTGCTCGAAGATTCCATGCCTGCCTTGGACTCCGCAGAGCTGAGCAGCTGCAACAGACACAGTAGGGCCCGCAAGCCCCAAAAAGCGCTTGGCCCCTTCCAGGAAAATTTGTCAATGCCTCACCTATAAGGTGGGGGGAATTGAAAGCGACAGGAAGGAAAGCAAGATTTTTTAGTGAGCACCCTCTTTTCTATCACTTTGCTTTTGGGAACTTATAAATGAATGAATGGTCTGGTTTTGTTTTGTTTTGTTTTAAAGATTTTATTTATTTATTTATTTGACAGAGAGAGATCACAAGTAGGCAGAGAGACAGGCAGAGAGAGAGAGAGGAGGAAGCAGGCTCCCTGCTGAGCAGAGAGCCCGATGTGGGGCTCGATCCCAGGACCCTGGGATCATGACCTGAGCTGAAGGCAGAGGCTTTAATTCACTGAGCCTCCCAGGCGCCCCCTGGTCTGTTTATTTAAAAAAAAAAAGAATAAAAACAAAATCCATGGGGTACCTGTGGCTCAGTCGTTAAGTGTCTGCCTCCAGCTCAGGTCATGATCCTGGGGTCCTGGGATCGAGCCCCGCATCAGGCTCCCTGCTTGGCGGGAAGCCTGTTTTCTCTCTCCCACTCCCCCTTGCTTGTGTTCCCTCTCTCACTGTCTCTCTCTCTCTCTCTCTGTCAAATAAATTAATATATAAATAATCTTTTTTTTTTTTTAATCCATGAAAAAGTGCACTAAAAACCTCATTTAAACTGTGGGAAGTCAGAACAATGGCCAGCCGTGGCTGATAGGGCCTGGAGGGGGACACACAGAAGGAACGCTGGGCCCAGCGATGTTGAGTTTGACTCATCTGGGTGGTCCCGTGGGAGTCTTCAGTTTGTGAACACACGGAGAGCTGCACACTTAGGATGGATGCACTTTCCGGGATGTGTGCTGAACTTGAGGGAGCGGTGCTGGTCATTGAGGGGGCTGCCTCCAGGACGAGGACGAGGAAGGTGAGGGAAGCGTTTGCCGTTCTTACTAAAGGAGGGAAGGAGAAGAGGTCTGAATTGCCAGGTTCATTTTCAAGTCAGCTGAATATGTGCATCCTGCCGGCAATGTGTGCCTCTGCGTCTCCAAGGCCACCTTGGATCCTGACATCTGGGTGCTGAGAGGTGCAGACAGGAGGCCAGCCCAGGTCAGCCCAGGCTCCTCATCCCCTCCTTCCAACATTCCCCTTGCCCCAGACCTGCCCGGATCCTTTCCACCTTGTCCCACTTGGCCTCCTGGTGCCATAGGGTCCTGGGGACCCCCTACTCCCTTCTTAAAACTGGGAAGAGATCGGCCCACCCCTCATGTCATGGGCCACCCCTCCCCCCACCTCCGTAACACAGCAGCTTTATCTCGGAGCTAAATTCTTCCCTTGGCTCCTTTTCTTTTGCCCAAAGGAATCATCGGGCCTCTCAGGAATCTTTGGGCAAGACCACTAACTTCAAGCAGCCACTCCTTGACCTCCACTGATATGCCCCATCTCGGGGACCCTGCGGCCAGCCGTCCACCCAGAAATCTGATGTCATCTCACTTTCATGGGTACATCGCATCTGGTGCCAGCTCTCCACCTAGATAGTTCTGGCACTCCTGTCCCTCTCCCACACACTGCCCTGGACCAAGCTCTCGCTCGCGCTCTCTCTCACCAGGGTTATCGCTCGAACCTTCCACGAAGCTCTCCCAGCTTCTGCCCAGTGATCCTTTACATAAAAGAGATCTCACCTTGTCCCTCCCAGCCGCTCACAGCATTCCGGGGATGCCATGTTACCCTTAGGCGAAACTAATGCAGGCAGGACTGCCTTTAAGAATTGCCTGGAAAGCTTTTAACAAAGTTGCATCCCACCTGACGCCAAACCCCCACTGAGTCCTCCGGGCGTGGGGCCTCCAACACGGGTACAGCTCCTCGTGCCTCCTGTGCTCAGCTCCGGAGCCATCATTCTCTGTGCCCCGCCCCCACCCCCTTCCCCACCCACACATCCCCAGCGCTGGCTCTTCTGCTTCCAGACCTCATGCACCAAGCAGGAAGTACCTGTCCCTGCAACCTCGGGCCCTCGTGCTCCCTGACACTCCCTGCCTCTAGCACCTTCAGGGACACCCTGGACTCTTTCCCTCGCCCCCTCCTTCCCCTGCCTCTCCTCTGCTGAGGTGTCCTTCTCCCCGTGCCTCCTGCCCCTTCCTTTTCGTCCCGCGCTCCCCATGAGCCCTGCTGTCTGTTTCCCTGACTAGAACCGCCCACCAGGAGGGCACGGAGCCTATCGACCTTGTCTCCTTGACCCCAGCCTCTCTCTTTGTCTGAACGTGGGCTTCTTGGAGCTCCCTTCTCAGCTGGGCCCCAACCCTGGTCTGTAACGATGAAGTTCTAGAACCTAGGTGAGGTTCGGTGGGCTGAGGTCCGGAGCCGATGACCAAGAAAGAATTCTTGAGACCTCTTTGGTGCAAAATGGTGGTTTATTAAAGCACGGGGACAGGACCCGTGGGCAGGAAGAGCTGCTGCCCAGGGTTGTGAGGGGTGGCAGGTTATGTACCCTGCGGTTGGGGGAAGGTGAGGGGAAGGGAGGCTTCAGTGGAGTTTTCATATGCTAAAGAGGGCCTACAAGGTGCCAAGATGTCAGAGGCCTATCGGAGGCCTTGCCCTTGCGGCTTGATCAATGTTGTCTTTAGACCAGCCATTAACATTAAGATAGTTGGGAGACATTTTGGTGGGATGTCACAATCCTGCTATCAATCGTCTTTGCTAGTGAGATTTAGGACATTTGTAAGCCAAGGGAAACTCCTGTCTAGCAGGATTGTGAGCTCTGCAAGTTAACTATTTGCTTATTGTTCATGGCAGTCAGGGTTGCCTGAGAGATGCTCTACATAGGACTGAGGGGGAGCAGATGGAGGGGGGTGCAAGGCACCAGCTTTTGCTTTGTCTTCAGCCAGCCTCGTGCTCCCTCATCATGTAAGGCCTGTAGCCTCAGCACAAAGTCAGGACACCCAGCCTAACAGACGTGAGCCCCGCCTCTCATGGTTTCTAACAGCTCTAGGCCCTGTCCCTGGGGCCTCCTTTCTCTTCCTGCCTGGGAAAGCTGAAGGCTGTCCTAGAAATGTGCCCTTCGTTCCTGCCAATACGGGAGGATAGGGGCCCCCGGGGCCCGGTTTCTGGGGGAGGATGGGGCCTATTTCCAGAAGCTCCCAGTAGCCACCCCCACCTGCTTTTTGCTGATTTTCCCTTCTCCAACTGCCCAGCCCTGCTTGCTCGCTGGTCCGCCCCATGAGTCCCCCCCCCCCCCACCCCATCACCTCCACACAAGGAGTGGAGCATGGGTGTACCGCCCCTCTTTGTCCTATGGCTGTGGCTGCTAAGATCTGTCTTTTTGAGCCTCTGGGTCTGGTGTTCTGCATATCCTCTGCTCTTTATCCTTGAGGGAAAGGCAGGCAGGATGCTAGAAGACTCATTCAGGCTTTCTGATGAGGCCCCGGGCACGCTGCACTTGGCCAGCCACTAGGGAGGGAGTGCCCCTGCCCCTGAGTGGGTGCCCCTGGTGTACTGACTTCCTAGGGTTGTTATAACAAATCACCCCATGCTAGGGGGCTCAAAACAACAATTTATTCTCCTGTGGTTTTGGAGGCCAGAAGAACCAAAGGAAGCTGTCTGCTGGGCCGGTTCCTTCCAGAGACTGGGACAGAAAACAGGTCCAGGCCTCTTCCCTAGCTACTGGGGGCCCCCGGAAGCCCTATCCTCCTTGGTTTGAGACTCCAGTCTCTGCCTCCATCTTACCTGGCCTTCTACCCTGGGCTGTGTCCTCCCCCCTTCTGTCCCTTGCTGAGACACTTGTTATTGGTTTTAGGGCCTGAGTTCACACCGGGACATGAGGGGACACCCCTTCTGAGGAACCCATGAGGCAGGGAGGACCCAAGTGGAAACGAGAGATTTATTCCCAGGATGCTTGCATAGACCCCAGAGCCCTCTCTAGGGTGTGCAGAGAGAGCGTGCACACCTGTCCACCCTCTCCCCAACCTGGAGACATGTGACCTTTCCTATGTGGGGTGCCGCCCCCTCCCCATACTCAGGATGGGTCGCCCCGTTGGGTCACCCACAATCTCTCACTGGAAGATTCAAGTTGCAGTGCGTAGCCAGGATCAGGGCCAGCCCTGAATGGAATAATGAACACATCACATGGGCTTATCAACCAACACCAAAGACTCCACCACGATGGTCCCCAAATAATATTTTCAACAATGCTTGTATTAGGGTTGTGGGATTATAAGGGATAGTCTTCTCTGTTTTCCAAATGTTTGCTAAGGCACTGATATTATCTTCATCATTAAAAAGCTAAACATTGAAAAATTATCTCCCAAGTTCCTTTTGTCAAGAGTACAGCCGGGATAATTAGCATTCCAAAGAGGCTGCTCAGGGGACAAGCCACCAATTCACAGATGGGGACCCCGCAAGCCCTGTTCTCCCCGCCCCCGTTTCAGTTCTGATCACCAGAAGGTTACACAGCAGCGGAATATTTCTGCATTTTCACCCAGACCTGTTTTCGCCACTGAACTCCCTGCCCTCAGTTTCTGCCGAGGTTCAACAGACACAACTCAAACGTGTAGATTGCATTTTCCATAAAACGGCTCAGAGACACCGTCCGCGGTGTTGTTCACGTCTCTTGCAAAGATCCGAGTGACACGCTCCTGTTGGAGTCATGGCAGAGGGGGGAAACCCTCTCTTGATCAACCCCTAAGCTCCCGAAGAGCTCAACCATGTCTGTCTGGCTCACGTTGTTTCTCACTGTGTCCATGCAGTACGGGGCACTGACGAACTGTTTGAGTATCATTTGTAGCATGAAAGAAAAAAGGAACTTACTGACTTGCCCGACTTGGAAGTCCAAAGTACTTTTGCATCAAGTGCAGCCAGATGCCAGGGTCCAGAGCTTATCATCAGGAGTCTAACCTTCCCACCCAGGCTCTGTTGTCTTGTATTCTTTGTCTTCCTTCTCAGGCAGGCTGATTCCCTGGGACAGCCAAGAAGTCCACAGCATTGTCCAAAGTTACTTCCCCACAACAGCTTGTCATCCCATAGGAAGCCAGTACTTCATTCCCCAAAGTTCAGGGAGGGTACTGGTCAGCTGGTAGGGGCTGCACCCCATCCCGGAACCAGCTGGGGAGGCCAATGGAATGAGGTCCTCTCATTGGTGGATCTGGGTCATGTCCCACCCCTGGAGTGAGGGGGAGGAGCCAGCTGCTTTCCACTCCAGGTCATGGAGCCTCTTCTGCCCAGCGAGGACAAGGACTGGTACTAGAAGAGGATCTGGAGGGAAGCTTCTGGAACCAAGGCTGCCCAGTCTCTGTAATGGCCCAAACCGGACTCCAGGTTTTACCCCTCTACCCTGTACTTCCCTACCCTGATCAATGGTACAACCACCAGCTCTTCTGTTCCTAGAGCCGGAACCCTGCAGATTATTCTTTGTTCTTCCTTCCCCCCCCCTGTGGGCTCATGGCCTGTGAGCCACCTAGGCCCACGAGGGACATGTGGCCACAGAGGCCCAGCCACCCAGCAGTTTGGCCTTAGTCCAGCACAGCCCTCACCTACGTGTCTGAAAACCCAGGAGGGGAGAAGTCATTATGCCCATTCTATGGATAAACACACTGAGGTCAGGCTGGGCTAATGAGACCTCTCCTCAGGCTATCCAGGAAGCTGGTGGCAGAACCAGGACATACCCCAGGCCTCCTAAGACTTTTTTTTTTTTTTTAAAGATTTTATTTATTTATTTGACAGACAGAGATCACAAGTAGGCAGAGAGACAGGCAGAGAGAGAGAGGAGGAAGCAGGCTTCCAGCTGAGCAGAGAGCCCGATGCGGGGCTCCATCCCAGGACCCTGAGATCACAACCTGAGCTGAAGGCAGAGGCTTTAACCCACTGAGCCACCCAGGCGCCCCCCTCCTAAGACTTTTTTAAGAAGATTTTTTATTTTTATTTATTTGACCCAGAGAGACACAGGGAGAGAGGGAACACAAGCAGGGGGAGTGGAAGAGGGAGAAGCAGACTCCCCGCTGAGCAGGGAGCCCGATGCAGGGCTCTATCCCAGGACCCCAGGATCATGAGCTGAGCCAAAGGCAGACACTTAACGACTGACCCACCCAGGCACCTCCTGGCCTCCTGAAACTTAGTTGAGAAATATGCCCTCTGTTGCATCACACCTTGAGCTGTGGCCCTGTCTGCAAATGACCACCAGCACCAATGAGCCTGGTCCTTTCATCCAACAAGCCTCCCCAGCCAGCCGTGGCCCAAGGTCTCTAGCTTGGAAGCCCTGGGCTCCCTCAGTGCGGGGCAGGTGGGGGCAAGACTCCCCTATGGACCCACCCGTGGCCATGGATGGGATAGCACTGAGAACAGCTTTCCTTGGGAGCTCCTGGGCTTGGGTTCCAAAGCCAGCCTTCTCCGCGACCAGCTGCTGGACACGGGGGCGGCTGCCAGATGTGTCGGCACTGGAGCTGTGCTCTCAGTAAAGCAGGACCCCCTGGGGTTGGAGGCTCAGAAGGCCTCCAGATGGGGCCAGTTGCTACTGAGGAGAAACGTACCTTTGCTCATGGGCTCCTTGGCTTTGGAACATTTTGGTCTCTGATACAGAAGAAAGGATGTGCTCCCATTCAGAGAATCCAACGCAGCCCGCATTAGCTGCACTTACAAGTGTCTGGCAGGTGCAAGGTGCAACTCTGGGTGGTGCCATCCATTCCATTCCTGCGCACGGTGCCCCCAGGAGCCGGGAATCCCCGCCTGACATTCTCGTCACACAGTCCCCTTCCTCCCGCCTCGCAGCTCCGTGGTAGCCTCATCCTCTGGGCCACTTGGGTCCTCCAGGAAGTGGATGCTGTGAGGGATGCGACAGGTTTATGGAGGGGCAATGTCTGCGAGAGAAAATAGGGAAGGAAGTGATTGGCAGGGAGAGCTTCAGATCCCAGCGGAGATGAGCTGAGACCTCGGCCAACCGGGGTACAGGATGGCGGCCTGGGGGCCCATGAGGATCTGCATTCAGCCCGCAAGTATCCCCTCACCCAGGGGAGGGAGGCATTAAATAGCAAAACAATAAAAATAAAAATAACAGGGGTGCCTGGGTGGCTCAGTGGGTTAAGCCTCTGCCTTCCGCTCAGGTCATGATCTCAGGGTCCTGGGATCGAGCCCCGCATCGGGCTCTCTGCTTGGTGGGGAGCCTGCTTCCTCCTCTCTCTCTGCCTGCCTCTCTGCCTATTTGTGATCTCTCTGTCAAATAAGTAAATAAAATCTTTTTTAAAAAATAAATAAATAAAATAAAAATAACAAAAACTCCCACCAAGACAGGTAAAGACTGGAAGAAAGAAGGAAGTTTTCCCTGCTCTTTGACCCAGAGGCCCCGAGTTTTCTTTCTTCCTTCTTTCCTTCCTTCCTTCCTCTCTCTCTCTTTGCCTCATTCTTAACCCTGAGCCCTGCAATGATACAGCCCCGTCTTCAGGGCTGCTGATGGTGCTGGTTCTTACGCTCTGAACTCATGTCCTGGGCTCTCTCACTGTGGCCCCTTCCCAGGGAGCCCTTCTCTGGGAGGAGATGGGGCATTTGCACACACCTGCAGGAGAGTCGAATATGGGGCAGAGGGAGGACCGTCGCTTATCCCCCCACCCCCACTGCTCTGAGCTCCAGTCCTCTGCCTCCCCTGCACTTCTCACCCAACAGCCCCTGACCTTCATTCTGCCCTCCCACACCCTTCAGTGTCTCCTTTGCTTGGACTGCTCCTTCCAGCCCTTTCCGTGGCTGGGTCCTGGGTTTCTCACACCTACTGCCTATTTCAGAGGGCCCTGCCTGAGCCTGGTTGCATTTCCTCCACAGCTCGTGAGGATCTCTGAAATTCGATTTGGTTATGTGTCTGCTGGCTCTCTGCGCACCCACTCTCCCTCCCTCCTTCCTGAGGGCAGGACTCTTTCTGTTTCCCCCGAACAGGACTAGATGTGTCCCCCGAACAGGACTAGATGCACAGCCAGAGCCCAGCAAACATTTGGTGAAGCACCACGAGAACAGAGGGCTAGCTTAGCATTTGAGCCACAAGTCTTGGTCTAAGGCATGACTTCCAGGGTGCCAGGCCAAGAACCAGCTGGACAGACCACTTCGGGCTGGCCCACGCAGCGGTGGGGGGGGTGCTGTGCGGAGTGGCCCAGACTCCCTACAAAATGCTCCTCTCCTGCCGTCAGCCACTGCCGGCAAGGTGGCCGGGAACACCAGGTTCCCCAAGGGAATAAATGACGAGGGACGAGGTGAGGTGTTGGATACACTCAGTTACTACCCCAAACCCTATCATTGCTCATAATCTGCCTGAGATAAATCACAGGCAGGTAATTATTATGTCAGACCAGGTAGCAGAAAGAACTTTTAAAATAGCAATCAAAGAACTTCCTGGTTAATTCAAATCTACCCTGACTCCCTCCAGGGGATAAAAGTGCTTTGGCTGTAGAATTGGCCAGGCGTAGAGAAATGCAATTGCTCAGTGCAAAATGGGGGCTCCTGGACTTAATGTTGCTCTCTGTCGGGCTTCAGAATAGCACACCTGTCAGGAGTCCTAAATCAATGATCACCTACCCGGAGTAAATCATATCACGGTGACGTTCTATTTTTTGGGTGTCAAACCCAAACTCTCCAGCCTGCTTGCCAGTTGGCTCCCAACTCTGCTCCAGCCGGGCCTCAGGTCCCAGTCCTCTCTCTTTAGTCCTGCCCCCCCCCGACCCCCAGCCCTTGGCCCCTGGGTTTCCCCCACCAGCAGCCCCTCCCCCTTCAAAACATCTCCAAGGCCCAGCTCAAGCCACGTTGTCCCTGGGCATTCTGACCCCAAGCTTGCAGGAGCCCCGTTCTTGGGATCTGTCTCTGAAGCCCCCACCTGCTGTTTCCACCCCCAGAGGACAGTGCTGGTTACCTGTCCTTGTACTGGTCAGAACCAGGGGCTTTCCTGGACCTCAGTCTGCCCATTCTCATTCTCTTGAACAAAGCAGCCCTCCCAGACCAGCTCCACCTAGCTGCAAAGACCACTTGGGGCTGACTAAAGCCAGAAAAGTAGGTGGGTTTCCTGGAAGGATGCTGGGCATGGGGAAGTCTTTGGTGGAGGGGACAAGTGTAGAACACCCAATCCACTTTGGGCCAAGTGGACCCTGTCCAGGGCAGGCTGGTCGGGGCTGGAATCAACCACTATCTTTGGGATCTGGGCTCTGGTCGACTTTGTTGGTGACATTCCTGGGATCTTCGTGGTGACCTGGTAGTTCCTCACACCTGCCCAGGTGTGAATCCACCAGCTCATGGTGAACACTGCTCCCACTTACCTCAGATAAAAACCCTGGGGCGAGTTCTAGGGGGCCTGTGTGGCCAGCGTCACAAGCACATCCCAGAGCCAGCCTCCACCCCCAAGCTGGCCTCCTCCTAGAGGAGGAGAAGGAAGAGAGGTTCCCCCCCTCCCCAGGGAAAGAGAACGGAGACATTGGTGCCATTGGGGAGGCCCTGCAGCGAGCCTGGACAAGTGCACACTTCTGGGAGGCTCCTCGGGACCCATCTCTGGAGCCTCACTGAGCAGCTGGAAGTGACCTCTCTCTCCACAGCTTTTAAGCAAGGGTTCTTGGCCAATGCAATAAGACTACAAATAAAGATGAAGCAAAGCAGCACAAAGATTAGGAAGGAAGAGACAGTATTATCGTTCCTGGCAGATAATATGTTTATGTTTACCTAGAAAATCCAAGCGAGCTGATTGTGCAACAATTAGGGTCACTGAGAAAGCCGGGAGAAGCGGTCAGACGGAAGATACTCGGAGAAAAACCCACAGCTGCCCACACAACAGAGCATAGCTGACTGGAGAATGGAATGAAAAAGGGCCCCTTCACAACACCAGACAAAGGAACGAATGATATAAACTTACACATGGAGGGCCCGGATGAAGAAAACATTACAGCATTAACAAAGACAATAAGACATGGCTGGTTTGAGGGAAACAGTTCTTTTGGGGGAGGGTGAGGGGAGGCCCTGCAGGTGCGGGGAGGTTCTGGCTTTCTCCAAGTTTATCTATGTTTTTTATTGCGATCCCAGTTTTTAAAAAAAGAATTCCCAAAGTCACTGGAGTTTGGGAGGAAAATGCACAAGGTCCTCAGAAAGAAAACAAGAAGCCAGGTTGGGGGTGGGGGTCATTGCTGACCCCACACATTGGACGTGGTTCTGCCACATGCCAGCCCCTCGGGGACCCTGAGGACCTCTGTCCCTGCACAGCTGTGTGTCACCACAGGTACTGGGGATAGGCTGGCTCTGTGACCCCGAGCCTGGGTGCTGTCCGCTGGGTGGGTGGCCCCCAGTGGGTTCTGAATCTGCGATGGGATGGTGAGAGTCTCCCGAGGGAAAGGGTGGTGGGCCTAGGGGAGGGGGCCCTGGGCTGAGTCGGGACCAGGGAGGAGGGCTGTGTGGTGATGTCTCCCCGGGCTCTCAGGGGTCTCTGCCCCATGCAGACATGCAGGGAAGACGTAGGTGGGTCAGGGAATAGAGAGCTGTGAGGGCCTGGTCTCTGGCTGAGGAGTACCGGCTCTTCCTCTGTCCTGACCCTCTCCTGTGGCTTCCCGAGCTGGGAGGCAGAGCCTTGGATCCCCTTGACCTGCCATTCCTTTTGTTGTGTGATCCTGGACGTGGACCACTCTGTCCCCGATGTTCCTCCATTTCCCCTTCTGTAACACAGGGAAGCAGCTGGACGTCAGGGGCTGGTCTTTCCAACAGGGCTGCCTTTCTCGGCAGGTGGAAACTGCTCTCTGATAAAGGGAAATGGGATGTCCAGCTGGCTGGGGAGATTTGGGGGGGGGGCGGTGGCACAGAGCAGAGCCAAAAGCCCAGGACAGCCTGGAAGGGAAGTCCAGAGCGGGGTTCTTCCAGGTCCTGGAGATCTCAGGCCTCTCACCCCGCCACAGAGGGACGGCGGGCAAACGGGCTGTAGGGAAGGGGTGTGGACCAGTATGTGGATCTGTCTCCTCACCCTTACATCTGGCCTTCTTCCTGTGATCTTGGAGACTCCCTTTTCCCAACAGGCCTGGGACCCGCCCGCCGTTGGAGCCAATCCCTTGCCTGGGAGACCCACGGAGCGTCCCTTCTTGCTGTCCCACCGCCTGCTGCCTCTGTGCCAGAACTGGGGACACTTTGCCGCAGGATTCATGACGGGGTTGCGTGGGAGCTGTGACTTTTTCTGCCTTACAGCCGAGGTCGCTTTCAGATTCATGGGAGCCATAAACCCGCGCCCTATTTCTGCTCTAATTGAGGCTATTTGTATTGGGACTAAAATAATCAAGAGACAATTTTATTGGTATATGTTAAAAAATAACTACATCCTATCCATTTAAGTTATGTCACCGCAGTGAGAATCTGCTTGGGGACCCCAGGGCCCCAGCTTGGAGGGCCTATGCTGGAGGAGCCCTGTCCCAACCCCGGCACCCTGCACCTCCCCAGAGTCCAGAGCAGAGGTGACACTGATGGAAATGCATCCCCAGGGCCCAAGGCACAAGCCAGGGGTCCTCCAGAAGACAGGCAGGGAAGATTGGAGAGTGGGCGTGCCAGCCCAGGGACCCCAGAGCATGGCAAGAAAGCAGAAAGAGGGGTTCTCTGGGTCCTGCCCAGCCCTTGGCCCAAATCTGGCCTTCCTGGGGGCCCTCAGCATTTTGCCACTCAGCAAGGAGTCATCTGCCTATTGGTCACCCCATTCCTCTCTGGGGACCCCCCACTCTTTGCCCTCCAGTTGCTCAGGAGCAGACTGCCCCACCAGCTCTGGGACAGATCAGTCAAGCCTTCCCCAACTATGGTGGACGGGTTCAAGGTTGACTCAGCCTGTTACCCACTCGGGGACCTGAAGCCCGTGCTGGCCCCTGGATTTTTCTCCAGCACATGTCATTTGGAGTTAAGTCTGTTTGAGCTGGGCTTTGGTCCCTGGGATCAAAAGAGTTGTAATTGCTGTAACTTCCGCAAGGGAGAGAATAATAGCTCCTGCCTGGTGGGTTTGGACGAGGAAGACGCATGGAGGGGAGACACAGGCGGCACCAAGTCTGGCCCCCACCCCCAGCCCCATAAACAGGGACCGTGGCTGTTGTCAGGGGCGTCAGGAAGCACAGACACTTGTCACCAGTACAAGGAGACAGGGAGAGTCTTAGAGGACATACTGCAGCCCAGGCAGAGCCTGGGTCTTGTTGGGAGGCTCTGGCCCCCACGTTCGAGGGAGGCAGGAACCATTTTTCTGCTGACTTGGCTGTGCCACCCTTGCCTTCTCCATCAGGGCTCTCCTGCGTGGTCCTGACATGGCAGCTGGTGCTCACCCCGGGGCCCTGAGTCACAGGAGGCCCTCAGCTAGGCTCCTTCTTCCTTCTCCTCCTCAGCATCCCCGAGCTCTCAGCAGAGCTGACTGACGGGGACAGGAAGCTCCCCTGGGCCCTGCATTTGGAGCTAAGCTGGGGCTGGCATGTGTGCCCGCCAGCCTCACGGTGCTCCCACAAGCAATCGAAACTCCAGGCTGCTGGAAGCAGGTTCTCTCTCCCCTCCCCCGCAGGACGCCGCATTTGTCCAAGCCATTAACAGATGGTGGGAGCCTTGCCACCCCGCCCAAGAAAGACTTCTCTCTGCTGGACTCAAACCCTCTTGGTCTCTTGGTCTCAAATAGCGGGGAGAAAGCCCACTGTCTACCCGGGGTTGGGGTGACAATACCTTCTGCCCCAGGGCCTCTCTGGTAGGTATAGTGCTTGGGGAAGAGCCAAGAGAAGTATGGGGCCACAAAACTCCTTGGGACTCCCAGCCTCCCTGACTGCTGGTTCAGAGCAGACACTCACCCTTGCACACCCACGAACACCCACACGCCCCGAAGTTCTAAATTTCTCTGCCTCTGCCAGAGCGGACAAAGTCTGGCAGGTGGCTCTCTCTGGAGCTCCACAGCCCTACACACCCCAGGCTCTTTGTGAGTGAGCCGGGGAGACAGCCTGCTTCTGGGCATCCGAGTTCTCCCCAGCCCTCTGGGTCCCCACCGGGCCTGACAGGTAGGTCCTAGCTTGGATCCTCTGTCCTTGTGAGTGTCAGCACCCCCCACCCCGCCCCCCGCCGCCAGATCCTGGATCTCATTCTTTCCTGTTGTCAGCCCTTATGTGCCACAGGTGGTTTTGCAAGTCCTGCTGCCCTCATAGGCCCAAGTGTGAAGTGCAGAGGACATGAGGCCCACAGAATCCTCCCAGCCTCAGGGAGACATTCAGACGCTGGGCACCTTTGGTACACCTGGCCCCTGGGGTTCAGTGTGTGTGTGTGTGTGTGTGTGTGTGTGTGTGTGTGTGAGAGAGAGACAGAGAGAGAGAGACAGAGAGAGAGAGACAACCTCATCTCTGGATCTGGGTTACAGACCTCCCTGTCTTGAGGTCCTAGAGGGCACAGTCTGGCAGTGAGCACACCCCTGTTTCCCCCAGCAATGGCAGACTCTTTGCCCCAGTAGTGGTCTCAGGGATTCCCACCCACCATCTCTGCCCCCCAGGACCCTCCTACCAGTGCCCACAGAGCCCTCATCCAGACACATGGACTCCTGGACAACTTCCCACAACCATCTGCACACCCAGAACAGGAAATGTCCCCCTCAGGGCACAGTGTAGGGCACCTCCCCCCTAACCTGGCCCTATGTCATCACTCTACACATAGGACATGAGTCTACCTGATCTTAGGCTCCCACCATGGGCACCTGCCTGTCCATTCTCAGAGGCCCTTCCCTCGTATCAGCAAGCCAGGCCCCTCCAGCACAGCCCCATGGAGGGGTCCTCTGTGTCTCCCACCTATCGCCTAGCCAGCCCGGGCTGCTCAGCTCTTCCTGACTCAACTGTGGGGGAATCAAGAAAGTCAAGAGTGTGGGGTGCCTGGGTGGCTCAGTGGGTTAAAGCCTCTGCCTTCAGCTCAGGTCATGATCTCAGGGTCCTGGGATCGAGCCCCGCATCGGGCTCTCTGCTCAGCAGGGAGCCTGCTTCCTCCTCTCTCTCTCTGCCTGCCTCTCTGCCTACTTGTGATCTCTGCCTGTCAAATAAATAAATAAAATCTTAAAAAAAAAAATTAAAAAAAAAAAAAAGAAAGAAAGTCAAGAGTGCCCTGTGGACCCAGACAAGCCAAAAAGCCTTCATGGAGGAAGCCCTCCTCCTCCCTGGGCCCTCAGACCAGTAGGTGACCTGATGAGGAAGGTCAGCCAGAGCCCGAGAGTGTGAAGACTCCGGCAGGGGCAGGGGGCTGGGCCTGCTGGAATGGGGAGCCCTGAGGTCCTGCCTTCAGGACTCACTGTGGGACTCTGGGAGATACCATGCCTGTTCCCTGCTGGTAGAAGTATAGCAAAGATGCCCTGGAAAGAAGTAGAAGACAGAGGGAGAGAGGGATGAAGAGAGAGAGTGGGGGAGGCAGAGGGAGGGGAAGGCAGAGAGTCTGAGAGCCCCTCAGAAGTATCTGGAAAAGCCGCTGTGCAGACTGGGAGCAGGTGAGGAACAAGGGGGAATCCAGGAGAGGACAGAGAGACAGCTGGGCCCCACAGGAGATGAGTAGGTCTACCCTAAAAACAACCCTAGATCAGGAAAGAAAAAAATGAAACAAGATGGGATTGGGAGGGAGACAAAACATAAGAGACTCTAAATCTCGTGAAACAAACTGAGGGTTGCAGGGGGGAGGGAGGTAGGGATAGGGTGGCTGAGTTATGGACATTGGGGAGGGTATGTGCTATGGTAAGTGCTGTGAAGTGTGTAAGATTCACAGACCTGTACCCCTGGGGCAAATAATACATTAAATTGTTAATAAAAATAATTAAAAAAAAAAAACCCTCTAGATGGCTGTGCCAACATCTAAAGACCTCACTCCACCCCATCCCCACTCCTTGTTCAGAGAAGGGAAACTGAGGCAGACGAGCAGCTCCAGGTTTACTGCCAGCTGTGGGTGTCCAGAACCCAGGTCTGGGCTCCCAGTTTGGTGCTGGGCTCTCGCCAGCGACTGCCCCAAACCACGGCGCCTCTCTCCATCCCTCAACTCTCCATCTGCAAAATGGGAGCATCAAGCCAGAAAGTTGCAGCTGCCCCTTCTGGCTTGGACATCCAGAGACTTAGGAGCCCTCTCTCGGAGCCTCTGGGAGCCCAGTAGGAGCCCAGGCAGGTCCAGAGTCACCTCCATTCTCACCATTCGGCACCAGATCTTTTTTTTTTTTAATTAGCTATGTCAGTTACACAAGTAATACCTGCTGGCTGGCTAACCGATTTCTAATAGCACAGAACAATACAGGGTAGGAGCCGGGAAGCGCCTCCCACCCCAGTCTGTCTCAACTAGGTGCCAGGTGTTTGGAGCAAACCCGAGCAAACCGTTCTCCAGCTCTTTAAGTGGTTTTTCCTGTGGAATCCAGGAGGACAGTCTGGAGCAGGTAAGGGGGGGGGGGGTGGAGACAGCCCTGAGGCCAGGGGCAGCAATCCCACACCCGAGCCAGCCCTCTGCCCGCACCGGCCCCTCCCGGCACCAGCCCCCTGCGAGGCGCCCAGGGACAGGGGCTCATTATCCCATCCTGTCTGCCTTCCATGTTGCAGAGTGACAGCTGTTCCGTGTTTAATTACTGATGGGCTACGGCTATGCCAACCCATGAATAAAATTACAGTTGTTCTGCAATGCAAATACCACGGGCCTGGAGTCTGAGGGTCTGTGAGGCGCTCATTTTGATTGGCTGGCTTTTTTAATGAGAAAAGTTTCATTACACTTTAAAGCACATTAGTAATGATGAAACTCACACACCTCAAGATTTATATAGCGCCGCAAACAAGTAGCAAGGAGAAGGGAAGTTATTTATAACTTCAAATATGTTCCTGTTCATCTGATTGCATTGTTTTAGGGAGCAGAGTATTTTTAGCTGATAATTGCTTTAATGATAAATGGGGAAACTCAGGACCAAAATATCCGAAGTGTCTTTAAAAAACCAAACCCTCACCTACAATTGGGATGAATGAGCTGACTTAATTTAGGGGAGGGGACTGGAGAAGAGGGAGCATGACCTCAGCCAGGCACAGGTGGAAGGGGGGTAAGAATAAGTTCCAAAGAGTTGGCCGTGGCAAGGTCTAGCCATCTGCAGGTGCCCCCATGTACCGGTTCAGCCGATGGAACCAAACCTGGGATACGTGATCGTCCTGTTGAAGCCACTTCTGCTGGACCGTGGGACTCTTCCTGCTCTGTTGCTCTTGGGCGTTTCCCTTCTGAGTGATGTCCCCATGATCTTGTGACCAGATGTCTCATCTGAATGATAATACAAAGTTTGGATGCATGATCTAAAATCCACATAGAGGGACGCCTGGGTGGCTCAGTTGGTTAAGCGGCTGCCTTCGGCTCAGGTCATGATCCCAGCGTCCTGGGATCGAGTCCCACATCGGGCTCCTTGCTCGGCAGGGAGCCTGCTTCTCCCTCTGCCTCTGCCTGCCTCTCTGTCTGCCTGTGCTTGCTCACTTTCTCTCCCTCTATCACTGGCAAATAAATAAATAAATAAAATCCACATAGATTTGCGGGGTGCCTGGGGGGCTCGGTTGGTGAAGTGTGTGCCTTGGGCTCAGGTCATGATCTCGGGGTCCTGGGATGGAGCCCCATGCTGGGGTCCCTGCTCAATGGGGAGTCTGCTTCTCCCTCTCCCTTTGCCCCTAGCCCCGGCTTGTGCACACACACACGGTCTCTCTTTCTCTCTCAAATCAATAAAAACTTTAAAAATAAATAAAAATAAAATCAATATAGATTTGAATCCAGAACATCTGATTCGACTTCTGCTTTCCCTGAGAACATGGAGCTTCCCCAGGAAGGGAGGCATTTGCTGATTAATGGGCCTAGGAGTTGGCATTTCTCTCGCTAAGTTTTCCATGGAGATCCTTCCCTCGGGAGACACAGCTGAGCGCAAGAACAGGAGAGCTGAGAGGGAGGGTTCTCCAGCTGGCCTGGGTCCGAATCTCCAAACAGAACAGAGCTGACAAACTTAGCAGCTTTGGTGCATTTCATTTGTTCCCTCATTCTGCCAACATATATTTATGGCAGGTTTACCATGAGCCAGACTCCTGGCACACTCAGACGAGGAGGCTAGAGCCCAAGCCTCCAAAAGTGGCTGCCTGGGTGTGGCAGAGACAAGCGAGCCCCACAAAGTGACGATGTGACAAGGACAGTCATGGAGATATGGATCCCCAGCTCAGGGACAGCAGAAGACAAGGGCCCAGTGCTGCCTGGCAAGAGGAGGGGACATCGGGTTGGGGATCGTCCCCACCAGTATGAGCTTGCAGGAGGCAGCCACCACCTCTAGGTCTGTGGGAGGGAAGGGGACTGTGTGGGCTGGGAGCACAGAGGACTCCTGGGGGTGAGGTGGACATCAGGTGAAGGGGCTTATTCCCGAGAGTCCATTTGCAGCTCAGAGCTGGGGTTCAGAGCAACCTTGAGGCAGCTCTGATGGGGGCAGGGAGGGAGCCCTGACAGAGGGATGGGCCAGCAGGCAGACCTGTGAGAAATAGCGAGAAGATGGAGTTCGTGTTTTTTGCTTCCTTTCTCTTAGAGGTCAGCCAAGCAGGGTGTCTCCCATCCATTCTGCCAAGGACCCCACCCTGGATCAGGGGAGGCCAAAGAAAAAGGGGCAGGAATCGCAAACCAGCTTTGGCGTGTGTGCGCATGTGCACGTACAGTCTTGTTTCTCCGCATGTGTTTATCTGTGTGCGTGCCTCCGTGTGTGCTGTGTGTGGCTCCCACGTGTGTGCAGGACTGTACACGCATTTGTGTGCTTATGCCGCATGTAAATGTATATGGCGCGCTCACATCTGTGCAAGCACACATGCATGTGTCAGTGCGGGCATGTGTGAGCGTGCATGCTGTGAGATGGTACACTCGTGCGTGCACTTGAGGATGTGTGTGTGCACGTGTGTGTGAACACGCTGTGAGATGGTGCACTCGTGCGTGCATTTGAGGATGTGAGTGTGTATACGTGTGTGTGTACACGCTGTGAGATGGTGTGCTTGTGCGTGCATTTGAGGATGTGTGTGTTTGCGTGTGTGTGTGTATGTGCACGCTCACCAGAGGATCCATGTCTAGACCAGACATTGGGTTTATTTGTTTTTGTTTTTGTTTTTAATAAAACCTGACAGCTGGGAAGGGATACAGCCTGACGCCAGCGCTGGAACATCTCCAATGAATCGGTCCTGCTCTGCACACAGCTCATTCCCTGGGCGGCTCAGGTCACTGGAGTCTCCTTGGTGAGGGGAAGCAAATGGAAACCGAATCATCACTGAGAGTGCTGCCTCCTGGGAGAGCCCACACCAGGCTCGGGGGGAAGTGCGGGGTGGAGGGCAGCTGAGGATAGCTGGATGGGCCCCCCGACCTGGGACCAGCCTCAGACCCCTGGAGACAGGAAGGTGCCCCATCGCCTGGGCATCTGTGTTGGTGCACATGAGTGTGGGGGGTGTATATACACACATATGTAAGAGTGCACATGGACAGATCTGTGCAGGGCACGTGTGCATGTGTGTGTGTGTGTGCGTGTGCACCCGCTCGGACAGGCATGTTGGTGCTCATATGTGTGTGTACACATGACCTGTGTTTCCTGGAACAGGAACAGCTGTCTATGTGGAGCACAGAGCTACTCAGAGTCACCTCCAAGGACAGCATGGATGAGGAGTAGCTCCCTGATCTACGAGTGTCAGAGCCACCCCGGGAAGCCGACCTTGCAGGGGGCTAGAGGGCTGGAGGGGTGCCAGATGGGTGCAGGACAAACCAAAGGCACTCTGCACCAGGCCCATGCCACAGCGGGCTGGGAATTTGCTGCTTGTGCTAGAGGCCGGGTCTCTTCCTGTGGGTACGTTGAGGGTCAACCGACAGCATGGCCCACAGTGATGAGGTCTCTACTGGCTTTGAGGCACCTTTCTTGGGCAGCCAAGTCACTAGAGGTGTGTTTCCTCTTCCCCCCCAAGGCAGGCAGAGGGACCAGGGTGTGGCCTATGGTGGAGATGGAGTGAGCGGAACTTGCCCATTTTGGTGACAGTAGGAGGCTTGCAGGGGTGACTTGACAGCCAGAATAGCTAAGTGCTTGGGACGCAGTAGACAGAGACACCAGTGTAGACAGCTTGCCAAGGCACAGAGGGGAGGTAACCTGGTAGGCAGGACAGAGGACAGAGCTGATCCAGCTACAGAATACTTCTCATCTGGGAGCGGGGTCCTGAGTCCATTTCACAGGCAGGAAACCAAAGCTCCCAGAGGTTGTGGCCACTCAGCTGGTCAGGTCAGAGCCCTGGCTGCACTGAGGTCATCTGAGCCCATGGTGCCGCCTCTTCCATGCAGCCCTCCTCTCTTGTCTCTCCAGCCAGGCCATGGGGCCAGCAGGGTCTCAAGGTACCAAGACCTCTGAGCTAAGTCTAGACATGGGGGAGCTTCCTGGAGCGGACATTGGACTGGACAACTGTGATGCTTGGAAATATACAAGGATTTCCTTTTGCCTCAGCCCGAGGCCACAGAGCCTCATTTGCTGAATTCTCTCCATTTGCTCACTGTGCTCTGTGGGGCTGGGGGGGTGGGGGGAATCCCTTATTTTGAATTTTAAGGAAGGGCATTAGTGAGGTAGTGGGTAGATATCTAGACTGAGAGGCTGCATTTTGGAGGCCCTGCAGGAAGAAGAGGCTGACTCTGGGTCCCAAAGTGGAGCCCAGATGATATTAAACTATTAGGTATTAATTAGTCCACCTAAAGTCACTGCTCAGGGGCGCCTGGGTGGCTCAGTGGGTTAAAGCCTCTGCCTTTGGCTCAGGTCATGATCCCAGGGTTCTGGGATCAAGCCCTGCATCAGGCTCTCTGCTCAGCAGGGAGCCTGCTTCCCCCTCTCTCACTGCCTGCCTCTCTGCCTACTTGTAATCTCTGTCTGTCAAATAAATAAATAAATAAAATCTTTAAAAATAAAAATAAAAAAATAAAGTCACTGCTCAGTGTGTGTGCACACGCATGTGCATAGAAATATATGGATGTATATGTATACACATGTATATATACATAGATATATAAATTATGATTCCTAGATGAGTTTGGGGCAAGATTAGTGTTGTAGGATAAACCAAAGAACAGTGGTGTTCTTTTCCCTTGGGAGTACCATGTTCATCCACCAGCATTCTTTAGTAAAGTCCTGACTTGGAGGTGAGAAGATAATCCCAACCTCAGGCTTTCTATAGTTTAGACAGAAAGCACAGAATGCGATTTCAGTCTAACACAGGATTGAACCACGGATGTCACGTCGTAGCAGGAATAAGAGTGACAGCTTCTATTCTGATAAGGAAAGCCTGAGCCTCACCCAGCAATCTGCTCCCTGTACCGTGTTGGAAGGGCTTTGATGACATTCGGTGTCTCCATGAACTCAAACCATAGAACCAGAAGTAGGTGTTGCTCTTTCCCCCGTCTTCGGATGATTAAGGTGAGCTTTCTGTATCTCCAAATTTCCCAGAGATGTACCATCAACTTTATCACAAGGACACTGCATTTGCCCCCTGTTCAGGTTTCACAGGGGGAGTTTACTCCTCAAACTCTGGCCATGGGCATGTGTGGCAACAAAGTTGTCAGAGAGTCGCAATTTCACAAGCATGAGCTGTGTGCACAGAGCGGGTGGTGTGAGGAGAAGGTTTCGGATCCCTCCCTGAAATGAGAAAAATGCAAAAAAGGAAACCAGGACCGTCCCGCTGACATTCAAGGGAAGCCACAGCCCCTTGACAAATGTTCAGGAAGTTTCTGCTAGGTGCTGGGTAGTTGAGTCACAGCATAGAGGTCTTGAAGTGGCCCCACAGTCCTCTTTCCTGGGTGTGGAAAGAAATGGAAAAAAGTGTGGTGTCAGGGAAGGTAAGTCAAGGAGATGCTGGTGGACCTGACACGTGTCTTCTCTAAGGCTTGTGGTGAGCACAGTCATGGGGAAGTGGGGGCCAGTATCTACGACATATCCCAAGGGCCTTCAGAGGCTCCAGGCATGGGGCCACGAAGCAGGAAGCAGCCTTCCATGCTGGGAGTTTTCTCTCTTAACTGATATGGAAGAACTCCTTCTAGAACCTTCTAACTCAGAAAGGTGGACTAGAGAAGGTCAAGCGTGTGTACCTTTTTCCTACAGGGCCCACCAGCCACAAGGTTGGCTATGCTGGGCCTGGACAGACCGAGGGTCCACGCCATACAGAATTCTCTCCCCAGGTTCTTATCAAATGGTCCCTTCCCCCATTGCGGCGGGCTCAGTCTGCCCTCAGGAACTCCATCCCAGAACAAGAGGCCTGCACCTCGCTCATACCAGAGGACAGGGCATGCCTCACCCCCAACCGGGAGTGAGGATGAACTCAAGCACAGACAGTCGAAGAAAAGATGGATGGAGCAGAAAACCATATTGTGATAACATCAAGGAAGGAGGAAAAGCCAAATTTTGAAAATAAGTATTGTAGTGACAGTAGAGGCCTTGGACAATTGACTCCGTGACACGCAGAGTGCGTTCAAGGGGATTTTTCAGAATGCGGCAAAAAAAGGACCAGATAAGGTAAAGGCAATCTGAGAGGGGACAGCACCTTTGAAGCCAAAAATATTGGAAATCCAGTAAGGGCGAGGAGTGTTAATGAAGAATACAACACAATTAGCAGAAAAGAAAAACATTCAACAATACAAAAGAGGAAAACCCGCTGAATTGAGACAGATCTGACCTGTACCTTGAAAGGGTTCACTCTTTACCAGGCAAAACAGATAGATATTGAAGGAGAGCTGATCGGATGATCTGACCTGTTGAATGGATGAAAAATAAGGGCCTTCCGTGACAAACAGACCAGCTGGTCCTAGTCAGTCTCCCTGCACCCCTGCCGTCCGATTCTCCTCGGAGGGAGCCTTGCCCTGACTTTTTGTTTCTCTTTCTCTGCATTCTTGCTTACCCTTCCCTCCTCCCGCTCTCAACCCATCATCATTAATCCTGATGCAATATACTCGCACTTCTGGTCCTGCCTCTGGGCTGTCCAGATGGCCCAGGTGGCAGGAGAGTCTCCAGGGACCAGAAGCTGCCCGTGCCTACAGGCTGAGTCTCAGCCAGTCAGGCTTTCCCAGACCAGGGCCCCCATCTGCGAGTGGGATCTAGATAGGCAGAGAGAAGAGACCCATCCTTCCTTAAATCCAGATCGGTCAGTGGACAAGCCCTGAACAGCAGAAGACACATAACTACTGAGCCACATTGTAGATCAAATGAATGTTGTCCTGAGTCCGTGGGCCCGCTGGGAGTGTGCCCAGACCAAGCCAGATGCCACCTGGCAGGGCTGCTATGTCCCTGACCCCCCACCCACCCTATGACCCAGGGAGGGAAATGACCTGCCAGCCAGTCTCTTCCGAGGCAACTGTCGCCCAGAAGGATGAGAAACGTAATTAAAATCTCAGGTGCCTTTTCCCAAGGGTCATTCCAGCTGGAGAGCCTAAATACCATACAGGGTATGAATGTGCTACATTTATTATTTTCACCATGGAGACGTCCAAGGAAACTGACCTTTTCAGCTTCAATAAAAACGGATTTTCCTGTAGGTCCTTTGACAGCAGCTGTGATCATGAGCCAGGCTGAAACTCAATATTAAACACTGAAGAACAGAAAAAGGAGGCGTCTTCCCTGGGCCTGTGGGGTTATTGACAACTGTCTGCAGCTACCCATGGGAAAGCATGTGGGGACCTGGGACTTGCTCTGAAGGGATTCCTACTACTTTTCTCAGACCCTCATGGCTCGGACGGCCCTCGGCATCAAAAGTGTCTATTATTCACGCACCGAGTCCAAGGTGGATTGCACTTAGAACAAAGCCATAGTAGCGGGCTTCTTTGGGATTTCAGAAGGGCTGGGTCTGGCATGCTCAGGACTCATTGTCCCTCCTTGTATATGCCCAGGAGCCCCCAGCACCCCATTTTGACTCACATTCCCCTTAAATGCCCCCCAGGGCTGGCCATCTTGATGTTGCTTGACCACACTGGTGGGAGAAACCTTGCGGACCATCTACCCCACCATGATAGCCAATACTTAGAGGAGAAAAATAATGGTCAAAGGGTAACAGCAGTACCTTGCACTGAAATAAGAGGTTTAACCATGGTGAAACCTGGAATTCTCGTGAAAAACCAGTGGCTTGGCTGGGGGAATGGTTGCAAGTTCCAGATTTATACCGCAACATAATACTCAGAATGTCTAGATCTCCACAAAGGAGGTGAAGGGGGTTAAGAGGTACAATCTTCCAGTTCTGAAACAAGTAAGACGTGGAGATATTAAGTACAGCATAGGGAACCCAGGCAATAACATTGTAACAACTTTGCCAGCTCGTGGATGGTAACTGGGTTATCATGGGGACCCTAGGTTGTGCGCTGGAAACTAATACAATATTGTATTTTGATTATTCTTCAATAAGAAACAAAAACCGAACAGTGGCTTGACCTCAGGCATTTCCTCCTTCCCCTTCCAGCCCTGCCCCAGTGAAAGTGAAGCAGTTACAAAAGGTTAAAACGAACAAGGAGGAAGAAAGATGAGGAAGTAAGAGCAGTGAAGGATTTCCAAAGAATTCTGGAAGGCAGAAAGAAGAGGAAAAATGAAATCTGAGAGCGCAAAGCAGAGAAAGAAACATCAGAGGTGTCTTGGAGGGGACACTAGGGAGCGTGACTCCATGAACCACAGAATCCCCAAGTTCAGTAGAAGAGGGGCTGGGTTCCTGGAGCTGGGAATGGGCAGGGGCGTTGCTTAGGAGGGAGAGGGAGAAGCAGACTCTCCACTGAGTGTGAAGCCTGAGGTGGGGCTCGATCCCAGGACCCCGGGATCGTGACTTGAGCTGAAGTCAGCTGTTTAACTGACTGAACCACCCAGGCACTCCCCAAAATTATTTTTAATAGGCTTGTGGCAGAGATTTCAAAATATGTGGGAAAAAAAAATTCGTGGGCACCTGGGTGGTTCAGTCGGTTAAGTAGCTGCCTTCAGCTCGGGTCATGATCCCAGGGGCCTGGAATTGAGTCAGCAGGGAGCCTGCTTCTCCCTCTCCCGCTGCTTGCTTTCTCCGTCTCTCTCTGCCTGCCGCTCTGCCTATTTGTGTTCTCTATCTCTCCGTCATATAAATAAATAAATTATTTTTAAAAATCATGATGGGGGGGGCGCCTGGGTGGCTCAGTGGGTTAAGCCGCTGCCTTCGGCTCAGGTCATGATCTCAGGGTCCTGGGATCGAGTCCCGCATCGGGCTCTCTGCTTGGCAGGGAGCCTGCTTCCCTCTCTCTCTCTCTGCCTGCCTCTCTGTCTACTTGTGATTTCTCTCTGTCAAATAAATAAATAAAATCTTTAAAAAAAAATAAAAAAATAAAAATTAAAAATTAAAAAAAAATAAAAAATAAAAATCATGATGGGTGTATTAACACCCAGCTAATAAAAAAGTGAAGTAATCACTAACTCTGGAGGAAAAGCGAAGGTTAGACAAGAAGGAGATAGGACGATATTATACTTCCTGACTTGACAATAAACAATATTTATAAAATCATCATGACATAAACAATGACTCTAGTCTTAACCAGAAGTGTGACCAGGGATGGTGGAAGAGAAGTAGGGAGAGGGGCCCTAGGAATGCTAGAAACTCATTCACATAGTGGGATATTAATATGGAATGACAGACCCCCCCCCCCACACCCCGTATGAAGACACGGTTGGGGTTGAGACTGTGGATTGGAAACATGGAGAGAAACACGAGTGGATTGGGTATAAGAAGTAAAATCATTGTGTCTGGGGTCAAGATTGGGACCTAGAGAAGTAGAATGCCATTCGTTATTATAAATCTTCCAGTAATATTTGACTTTTGAACTACAGGCATGCATTGCTTTGATAACAACATTTAAAAATTAAACAAAACAATATTAAAACCGAACAATGTAACTCAGATGCCCCTTATGGTCTAGATAATATTTCACATGCAACAGAAAGACTAGGAACCCTCCTGAGATTTGTGCAAATCTGAGCCTGAGAGTGGGGGAGGGGTGAATTATGTTCTCACAGTGCTTCAGGCTCTGCTGTTCCCTCCACTCGGTGTCCTCTGCTCACCATCGCGTCTCTGTGATCTACTCATCACGGCCCACCCTCCCCAGCTTCCCTAGCCTCCCCAAGTCAACGAGGTCAAAGGCTGTGAGTGTTCCAACCTCTGAAGAGGGGGTGCTTCTCAGACTCCCCCTTTTTCCATGGCAGGGCTCCCCGCTCCAGCTGGTCCCCTGCCCCCACCCCTGTCCCAGCAACAGGAGCCCCCAAGAGCCCCAGCTCTTATTCCCATCACCCCAGGCCCACCGTGGTTGTGCACACGTATGCGCGTGCATGCACACACATACCTATGCGTGCAAGCACGCGCGTGCGTGCACACACACACACACGTGGGTTTGCACAAAGAGCAGACCTTCTGAGCAGAAGCTGGAATGATCATCTCTCCTTCACCAGGCTCCAATCTCCCAGAACAGAGTGGCGGTTTCAAGCAGCAAAATTTTCCTCCACTACACGTCACTCCCCCAACACTGCCAAGCGCAAGAAGCTGTGACTCACCATGGTCCGACGACGCGATGGTAAAACGGCTCATCCCTGGCAGCTGGCGATCCCCGTGCTCTGCGTGTGGGCACGCAGAGAGCCATGCCATGTGGCCTGGCCACCATCCACCTTCCCCGAGCACGAAGATTGATGCTTAATGCTCTGACGCTCCGACTTCCATCTCGGCAACCCAGAGATCAGAATGACTCACTTGGCGGTTTTAGGTGTAAGGAGCTTCACTCACCCAGAACCGCTGAGGAAGGACTTTGGATCCCCTCGCAGGCCTTGAAGAGTGTCTCTGCCCTGCAGGGGCTGAGGACTTGCAGGGGAGGAGAACAGATCTGCGCCTACAGCATGACCTCAAGCGCATGGAGAACAGCACTCCGCATTCCTCTCCCATCTCCCCGGCAGCATTATTGCAGGCTTAGGGGACATCTGGAGTCTTATCCCTCTTCTCTGGGTGGCCAGGGCCCACCTTTGGTCCTCCTGGCCTTCCTGAGGACACTATCCACACAGATGTTCAGGGAAGGGCTACCTCCCTCTGGCTGGTCCCAGGACGAAGCTGCCAGTGTCCCCATGGCAGGGCAGCCCACAGGAAAGGACTCGCTGGCCCTGGCCAACCCTCCCATCCTTGGGTTGCCCTTCCATGTGTCTACTCTGCCCTGTGGGGCCTCAAGGAGAGGGCAATGGAAGGTTCCAGGGCAACGTCCAGCCACCATGATAAAGCCACATGTCCAGCAATGGCAGAGAAGTGAACAACCTGGATACAGCGCTGCCCAGAGGCTATGACATTGACCATTGACATGGCCGCACCAGCCTCCAGTTCAACCCAAGTGTGGACACGTGGCCTTTCCTCAGGACTCCAGAGGACAAAGGCCAGCACACCCAGGCAGCTTGGACTTCTTGAGCCTGGGAGGCTGCTTTCCTCCCAGCTCGTGACACACCCCATGGGCATCCTCGTCTTGGAGCCTGTCCTCTGGAGGCCACATCTCAGGGCTTTTACCTCCTTTGGAATCTGCCTGCCCCTCCCTCCCCGCATGCCTCCTGCCTGGGCAGACACAACCTTCTACCCTAGTCCAAGTTTCCCCGAAGGAGGACACCAGATATAGTCTTCTCTTTGGGCTCAACGTCCATCCTCCTATCCCCTGCCCCCACCCCACCAGGACCCCCTCCAGAAAACTCAGGGGTCACTAGTCAGAAGAAGGAGAGCCAGGTGTCATTGAGGATAGAAGGAGGCCAGAGTCCCATCCATTCCGCATTTCAAATATTCTTCTTGGAGCAGGTCAGTCTCGCAGCTGTCATCGGAATCCCGGGGCACTTGGGCTGGTTGCCATAAGGCTGTTCCCTCCCACCTTCCAGAAACTCCCTGCCCCCACTCCCAAGTTCTCCATGGAACTCCCTTTGGCTGGGGGCCTGGCCTTGAACTCGAGCATGCCAGCTCAGACTGCCTAAGGAGCCACCCCAGGGTCCTCGCCGAAGAGCAGGGCGGTGGGGGAGCACACGCTGTCCTGAGATGCTCTGTGTCTATGGAAACGCTCATGTCTGTGCGGCAGGAAGTGTTTCCTCCTTCCACCAGCAAGTCTGGTCCTCACTGGTCTCCAAGTCACCAGGGCTGGGATCAATACCGGTGTGAGTAGAGCTGCCTCCCGAGTTGTTAGCTGTCCTCCTTGGTTTGGAGCATAATCCATAATGCTTCTGCGGGCTCCTGGCTCCCCACAGGCTCTGGGGTTTGCTGAAGAGTGGGGCATCCGGTCAGGGTGTGGGGGACACGGGGTCCTGGGGGCAGCTCTGGGAGAACCGTGAGGAGCAGGAGGCTGAGTTGGCTGTCAGCCACTCCAGCTAGGAGCCTGGCTGCCCCTGATCTGGGGGGCACACACACCCGTCTCCCCCCAGCACCAGGCGCCTGGACCCTCCCCAGACTTCCTCAAGCAGCTGAGCTGCCCACACGTTCTTGTCTGTCAAATTTGCCGGGGACAATTTGTTAAGAACCGTCCGTCTGCTCAGCCATAATGAGACTTGGCCCTTCCGCTCTGGCCCTGGTCGGGGGTGTTCCAGAGAAACAGGCTTTCCAGGGATGTTCGGCTTGGCCGTGCCGTATCCTGGCAACCAGACCCAAAGCCAAGTCCTCCTGAGACCCTGGCTCCAGCCCAGCGCAGGGCAGAGTGGGGACCGGCAGCCGTGGGGGCTGCCCTCCCCGCCCACCCCACCCCTCTCCTCCCTTTGGTGCCTGAGCCATGGAGAAGTCCGCACCCCTCCCAGGGAAACACACCCTTCTCCGTACTGGCCTGTTTTGCCATCACTGCCTCTTTGGGCTCCCAGGGCTGTCCCTGGGGTCACCTCCTCTGTGAAGGGGACGTGGGAGGGTGACACTATTCCTCTGGCACCCACTCCAGGGCCCATGACTCCCCAGCTGCCCACACCCTTCTGCCACTTCTCATTCTCTGCACAATTTGTTCAAAAGGCACAGCGGAGGAGGTGACTTTGGGATCAGGGTGAGGGGCCTGTGATCTCCAGACGCAGAACTCCCTGCCCTCAGGGAAGACCTCTCCAAGCCGGGCCAGGCTGTCTTCCCAGAGGACCTTTCTCTGCCCCTCTGATCCAGGAGCAGGAAAAGGGAGCAGCACACTCTGGGGCACAGCCCCACCTGCCGTCTTTGGGGATCCCCCTTGAGTGGGTGACGCCTCAATTTTCCTGGCTTCAATTTGGGGCCAACTCTGGAGGGCAGCTCTGGAGCTTTCTGGAGGGCTGGCTGGGGGCCTCAGCTGTGTCCCCACTTCTCTCTCTGCCCACTCCTGCACTCCTGCCTTCCTTACAGGGGTCCACCCTGAGAGCCCTTGCCCCCTGGGAAGCCTCCTGCCCCAAACTTTCCACCTCAGTTGGCTTCCAGGAAGGCAACTGGAAGGCCCTGGGCTCTGGGGCCAGCAGGTGGTGGGGACAGGGGTCTTGGGCTCCCATCCTCTTGGAATCTTCACCACAAGCTCAGAGTGGTAACCGTCCAGGTCCTGACCTCCAGCGGACCAAGGCATGGGTCTGACCTCCCGAACCCCAGGCCTCCCCTGGCTCACCACCGCTGTGAAAGTCTCCCTTAGTGGTAGACATTAATGCTCTATCCAGACCGTGTGCCAGCCCCTTCGTGCCATCTGGGCACCTTGGGCCCCGATTCTGGAAGCTGCCTTAACAATTTCCCAAACGCCTGCTCCAGGGGACGGGGAGCTGCTTTGCCCTCAAGCCCGGGGAGTTCCTGCCCCTTGGGAAGCCCTTATGGGTTTGTTGTTGTTGTTGTTTTACAAACACAAGAGCAAAGCTTTTAATATCTTTTTTTTAAAGATTTTATTTATTTATTTGGCAGGCAGAGATCACAAGTAGGCAGAGAGGCAGGCAGAGAGAGAGGGAGAAGAGGAAGCAGGCTCCCTGCTGAGCAGAGAGCCCAATGAGGGGCTCAATGCCAGGACCCTGGATTCATGACCTGAGCCAAAGGCAGAGGCTTTAACCCACTGAGCCACCCAGGCGCCCCTTAATATCTTGTAGCTAAAACATTCTGGAAGGGACATCAGCTCTCCCCGGGCACGGATACTGACTTGGAACCCTTAGAGCGGGCCTCATCCAACCCTGACAGATGGTTTCCAGGGGGCAACCCGGACCTCGGTCACCGGCTGGGAGCTCATGGAGGTGGTGAGAGGAAGGACCACCAGGCCCACCAGCCCTACAGTGACTGGGTCGGGCGTGTGAGAGCCCAGCTCCTCACTTCAAGGTGGGAATGGCTGGGACTTTGCCCAACCGTGTCCCGCTTCTTCTCTGCTCTGCACCCATCCCTTTCTGCTTATCCCTGGGAGCGCATGGGTGTTGCTCCGGGGCCTGGTCCCAAGAAGCCTGAGCCGAGATACTCTTATCAGAGAAACCACGGAGTTGAGAGAGGACCAAGGCACACACGCCCAAGCCCGTGGGCCTTGCATTTCCATGTTTATGTCAGGTCGGGAAGAAATTTCTCCCACTCAAGGATCCACCACTTAAAAACTGCTCACCCACGTTTTCTCCCATTAGTTTTGAGAGCTTCAGTTGTTATAATTAAATCTTTAATCCACTGGTTGGAATTTATTTTGGTGCACAGTATAGGGAAGGAAACCAATTTAATATTTTTCATAAACAGTTAACTAATTATCACAGTGCCGCTTATTTATTTATGTGGCTTTTAAATTAAAAGTGAATTAGTACATGAAATGATTGCCAAGATATTATTAAGTAAAAAAAAATATATAAGAAAACAAAAGGAAGAATGGTGCGTATAATAAGCTCTTATTTGTTTAGCAAACTGTAGACAAGCACTTCTCTATGTGCGGCCAGTTCCTAAAAGGGTTTCTAGAAATTGTTTCTATAAACCATTGATGGTGATCGCCTCCAGAGAGAGGGACAGGGTTCTGGAGTGGAGACCTACTTTTCATGGAATACCCTTTGACTTATTTGAAAAATTTTTTATCATGTTCAGTGATGCCCTTTTTAGTAAAAAATAAATTAATTTAAAAAATTCAAGACTTTGCAAGTTACAAGTAAGAAAACGCAGCTGAGCTAACTTGAGCATATGGGGGCACATATTTTAAAGAATGTAGGGATCACCCACCCTGAGCCCAAGGCCAGGAGGGCCACCAGTGTTGAACCAGGGATGCAAAGCTATCACGACAGCCCCTCCTCCCGGGCCAGCTAACCCCATCCTGGATCCGAGGACTTTGCTCCTAATGGAAAATGTCTGAAACCCTTCTGTCCTTGCCTTCCCTGCCTTCTGAGCTCAGGAAGTCATGGGGTTCCTCTTCTCCGAGCTCACTTTCTTTTCACTGGACCACTTCAAGTGATGATAACACAGCCCACTGACAGTAGAAAGTTTCATGTAGACAAGGTGACATGTTGGGGCCCTCTGGGTGTCTCTGTCGTTAAGCATCTGCCTTAGGCTCGGGTCATGATCCCAGGGTCCTGGGATCGAGCCCCGAAATGGGGTCCCTGCTTGTTGGGAAGCCTGCTTCTCCCTCTCCCATTCCCCCTGCTTGCTGACTCTTGTTCCCTCTCCTACTGACTCTTGTTCCTTCTCTTGCTGACTCTCTCTGTCAAATAAATAAATAAATAAAATCTTCAAAAGAAGAAGTAGTTACATGTTAAGAATCTTCCTGAAGGGGGCGCCTGGGTGGCTCAGTGGGTTAAAGCCTCTGCCTTCGGCTCAGGTCATGATCGGCAGGGAGCCTGCTTTCCTCCTCTCTCTCTCTCTCTCTCTCTCTCTGCCTGCCTACTTGTGATCTCTGTCTATCAAATAAATAAATAAAATCTTAAAAAAAAAAAAAAAAGAATCTTCCCAAAGACGTCTTCCTGCCCAGGAGGAATAGGGGTGTGATGGGACCAATGGATTCTTGCCTACCACAGTTCTCTAGTGGTTTGCCTCCCTGGCCAGCAGCTACCCCAGGTCCGTGGGTCAAGTGGGGATTTCTCGACCCAGTGTCCTTTGGGCTCATTCCAGAGATGAGCACTGGGGAAGATCCCCCTGAGGGGACGGACGGCCTTGGGAGTCCACTCTCAGCTAGAGCCCAAGCTCGGAACTGTGGATTTCCTGAGGGACTGAGAAGCAATCACAAACTCCTGTTGGCCAGGCTTTCTCTCCTCTAGCAACACATCTCTTGTGAAAATCTGAGCCATGCAAAGGCAGGGGTCCTCCGTGGCTTTTACTTTGTGCTGGCCCCTAGTCTAGACCCGAGAGCCAACAAGCACCATGATGCTTCTCTGATATGTAACCCAGTTGATGGCTTCTCAGAGTTGGGTGTGAAGTCCTTTGTGTTCTCAGTCAGCTCTTCATCTTTCAAGGACTGACTACTTGTAACTCCACTTTCTGTACCAAGGTGGATATCTTTTACTATTCTTCTGGTGACATCATCCAACTAAAACAGTCTTAAACAAAAATATGGGTTTTTTTTTAAGGCTGTAGAGCTGGCGGGCGGAAACCAGGCCTTGGGAAGGTCCACACTCACTCAGAGCCTGGATTCCTGTTGCCGGACAATTGAAAACATGGCTGCCAACCTTTCTTAGCCAGAGAGGGGACAGGTCTAGCCACACGAAGGACTGACTTTCTTTTTCTTTTTCTTTTAAAGATTTTTATTTATTTATTTGACAGAGATCACAAGTAGGCAGAGAGGCAGGCAGAGAGAGAGGAGGAAGCAGGCTCCCCGCTGAGCAGAGACCCCGATGTGGGGCTCGATCCCAGGACCCTGGAATCATGACCTGAGCCGAAGGCAGAGGCTTTAACCCACTGAGCCACCCAGGTGCCCAAGGACTGACTTTCTTAGTCTGATCCCAAATTCCTGGCCAGAAGATCTTGACTGGCCTGGCTTGGGTTGATGCCCACCCCAGGTTCAACCCCTCAGGCCAAGATGGAGGGCTGAGGAGAAGACAGGCACGTGGTACAAGATGGCTGCTAGTCACTCACCAACTTTGTCAAAATAAGGTGCTAGGATTAGAGATTGTTTTGAGTGGAGAGGACACCTCTTCAAGGTGAACAAAAATCTAATGGTATAGATGATCACTTTTCCATTTCAAGAGAAATACATGTAAATTACAGCAAAAGCTTTAAAGTCAGAAAACAGGAAACATCCTTGATCTCATATACTGAAACAATCACTATGAACACCTTGGTGTTCAACTCTCCTGCCCCCTTTCTCCACTTCATCCGTGGGTACGCATCCTTCCAGTCTTTTTTCTCTTTATTTATAATAAATTTTACACATACTTGGCAGTAGAATATGACTGCTCGGCCTGCTTTATTAGAGAATCTGAAGTCTTAGATCTTTTCTCTCTGCTCTGTTGTATTAGAGAGACAGAATGCAAATATTTCATCTCTCCTCCAGGAAGGTTTGCATATTAAGCCCTTCCTGCCCTTGAGAAAAGAAAGGGTAACCAGGTTTTTGGCTGCTAAATGACGGGCTTAATGGCTCATCAAATCAAGCCTATTGTGAAAGAATGAGAGAAGATGAGGGGTTTGTTGGCATTTGAGGTGAGCAATAAACAATACCCTTCTCTCCCCATCAAGTTTTGAACCAGCCGAACAATAAAATTCAGTAATCAGGCAGATGGAGATGAAATTGTCAGCTTTAGTTCTGATGAGGTCGACGTGAAGTCCCAAAGAGCTGCAGCCCCTGTTGGGTTTCCTAATATTCCCCCCCTCCCCTGCCACATATCCCCTCCCCTCCAGCTGGGACAATGGTTAGTGACATCCCCTTGCATATGTATCTACAAAAAAGGATCACACCATATTCACTTCTCTCTGAAACCTGCTGTGTCCTTTGTCAATACCCTTTGCTTTACAAACCTCCTTCAGTGGACATCTGAGTTGTTTTAACCTGGAGACTATGATGAACAACCATATTTTTATTGTTTTTAACCTGTTTGATGATTTCCTTGTGATAAATTCCAAGAAGTGGATCACATTAAAATTGTGTATGCATATAGCAGGACGGTGGCCATGGAAGTCAGAATCTGCTAAGGAGTATATAACAACTCACCTGCCGAATCAACTAGCCCTTTAAAAAATAAATAAATAATAAATAAATAAATAAATAATTGTGTATGCATATTGCTACATTGGTCTCAGAAAGATGGTAACAAAAAAAAGAAGAAGAAGAAGAAAGAAAGAAAGATGGTAACAATTCAGAATCTTCCTAACAGGGTATGGAAGTTCCTGTTTTCTTCCCACGGGCTCATCCACATTGGTAATTACCCTTTTTTGCTCTTTGCAAATATGGCAGACCAGAAATATATTGCTTTAATACATATTAATCATGATCACTAAAGTAGGATGTCTTTTAATGATTCTTGTGCATTTGCACTTCTTTTGGAAGATTGCATTTGTCTTTTCATTTTTTTCTTATTGACTTTTAAGAGCTCTTTATATGCTGAGGATAATAACCTTTTGCTCATTGTAATGTATTGCAAATCACTTTCTATATATGTTCCTTGTCAAGATTTTTTTTCTGATTTTTTGGGAATAATTTGGAGATTTTTCACTATACATATGCCAGGTATATTATAAAATACGTACTATATACCAGGCACTGTTCTAATTGCTTCACATGTATTAAATTATTTAATCCAGACAATAATAACCTTGTGAGAGTCATACTATTATTGTACCTATTTTGCAGATGCAGAGATAGGCACAGAGAAGTTAAGTAACTTGTCCAAGGACACATAAACAGGAAATAGGACTCGAGCCCATTGCCTAGCTAAGAAGTCCTTCCTCTAACTGTAACCTAACGCTGTGTGTATTTATGCTAAACCCTAGAGAATCTGAAATGTTTCCTCAGGTTGTGGCTGGCATATGCATGTTGAAATGCTCCCCAGACAGCTGGTTATACCCCAAGGATGAGCACCAGTGATCAGTGGTGTTTTATTTGTGTTTTGCGCTACAGACATTCTAAATTTTTATGTAGTCCAATGTGTCCTATTTCTGTTTTTCTTTAGTACTACCTAAAGGAAAGGCCTGCCTCAGTCCAAATCTGTCAGTTATCTATTGCTGTATACAACACTCTACTCCAAGGTATAGTGGCTTAAAATGATAAATATCTATTAGTTTTTATGATTCTCTGGGTGGCATTTGGGAAAACCTCCACTAGATGGTTTTTCCTATGGTCTCAGGTAGGATCACTCACGTGGTTAAAACCAGCCGTTGGTTCTGGATGTTTGCTAGGATGTCCTGGTTCTCTGGTAGAGAGCCTCTCCCTTCCTCCAAGCACCCACGCTGGCCTCCATTGTGGCACAGTGGTCTTTGGGCTGGGAGAAGGCCAAGTAGAAGCTGCAAACATCTCCTAAGGCAGAGGCTCCAGACCTGGCCCAAGGTCACCTCTCTGCATTATTTTGGCCCAAAGCAGGTTATGAGACCAGCTTAGATCCCAGGGGTAGAGAGACAGACTCCATTTCTTGATAGAAAGAACACCAAAGCCACATTGCAAAGGGCCACAGACACAGGATGATAGATTCGCTGGAGGACATTATTTTAACAACCTACCAGAAGATGTTGAAATCACTCTTCTGCAGTGTCTTCTAGTACTTTTTATTTTAGGTAAAATGCACATAACATAAAATGAACCATTAACCATTTTAAAGTATACAAGTCAGTGGCGTTTAGTACATTCACAGTGTTGGGAAACCAACATGTCTGTCTGGTTCCAAGACATCTTCATCACCCAAAAGGAAAACCCATACCCATTGACTGGGCAGTCATTCCTGAATCTTCTTCTCCTCATCCCCTGGAAAGCACGGCTTCCTAGCTCTATAGATTACCTGTTCTGGACGTTTCCTATAAATGGCATCATACAATGTGTGGCCTTTTGCATCTTGCTTCTTTCACTCAGGATCATGTTTTTAAGGTCCATCCCTGCTGTGGTACATCACCAGTGTGTCGTGCCCTTTTAGAGCTGAATAATTTTCCATGGTATGGACATGACACACTTTCTGTATTCATTCATCTGTTGGCGGCCATTTGGGGTATTTCCACCTTTTGGGTTTTATGACTCTGCTGCTATAAACATCTACTTCTCTTGATTCTTCTTACATTGAAATTTTGCCCACATCTGGGATTCAATTTTACACCGTTCAAGGTAGAAAATCGGACTCCGTGTTCTGCCTTTTATCCCAGTGATGTGTATTGATAGACCATCCTTCTTACACCAATGTTTTCAGCCACTCTTATCACAACACCGCGTGTGCCTTTGTGCAGGTGACACACCCCTCTTTGTGTTTTTGTACCCTAATCTGTAACTTGGGGTGGTAATAGTAACCCACCCCAGGGCTGTTGTTTGCATTAAATGAATTCATATATTTCAAGTGCTTAGAACAGGGCCTGGTACATGGGAAGTATCTGTTAATAAGTACCCATCATTGGGGCACCTGGGTGGCTCAGTCGGTTGAACATCTACCTTTGGCATAGGTCATGATCCCAGGGTCCTGGGATCAAGCCCCACATTGGGCTCCCTGCTCAGCGGGGAGCCTGCTTATTCCTCTCTCTCTCTCTCTCTCTCTCTCTCTCTCTCCCTGTCTCTCATGAATAAATAAATCAAATCTTTTTTAAAAGTACCCATCATTATTCTTAGTCATCCCAAAGTACTACATCTGTAAGAAGCCACTTGGACTCTTTCCTGTTCTGTCGTTCTTTTTGTTTACATTTGTAGTGAGTATCGTTTCATATTTGTTTTCATTTCCCGTAAGCCAAGTCTACCTTCATTGTTTTTAAAAAAAAAAATTTTTTTTAAAAAGTTCTTGGTTCATCTTGGCCATTTGGAATTCTTCCAGTTGAATTTTATCAGGTTTTTCCCCTCAATCCTGCTGGGATTTTTATTAGAGTTACATTTATAGATTAATTTAGGGAAAATTGAAATATTTTTATTACCAAGGTCTTCCTAAGCCATAACATGGATTTTCATTTATTAAACTCTTATTTTATATCTCACGGTACGGTTTTGTAGTTTTTCTTTTAGGTATTGTGGATTTCTTTTGGTTTATCCCTGGATATTTTATATTTTTGTTGCTATGGTAAATGAGATTTTTTTTTTTCAGTATATTTAAGTAGTTACTATTTGTGTTTAGGGAGACTATGGATCTCGGTTCTTGCTTTATTGTTGATGTTCTAAAGTTGTTTGTTTTTTTTTTAAGCATATCTTCCAATAATTACCTTCTTTTCTCTTTTATCCATCATTTTATCTATTTTTTTTTTCTTGACTTATTGCACAGACTAAGACTCTTAGAATGCTATGAGATAACAGGCATTACAGCTGTGAGAAGGCTCAGAGGAGTTGGCAGTGGGTGGCGGGGAAGGTGTTTCAGTGCAACAGAGTGAAGGAGGAAAGTGGTGATGTGTTTCCAGAATGGTGCAGAGAAAGGAGAAGTTGGTACTGAATACTACGGTGGGGACTGTGGGTTTGACTTGGTAATGGTGGGCGTCAGACTGGTGTGGTCGGGTTGTATTTTGGAAGCATGGCTCAGGCCATCGTGGAGGGTATACCACGGGGAGGTGAGACCCAGACAGAATGACCAGAGGAGTCTTCAACAATCATCAGATGAGTGGTGATAAGGACGGGAGCTGGTAGGAGTATCTGCTGGTGCCCTTGGTGATGAGGGACACAAGGTCTTCTGTTGGATTATGTCCTAAAACCCTGGGGCACTGCGTCACCTGGGGAGCACACCGAGAACGAAGGTTCATGCTTCTCCAAAAGAGGTTCAAAGGTGGCAGAACCAAGCTAATGGCCCCACCTCCCTCTAGTCTCACCTTCCAGAACACCTATACTCTCAGTTGTACCTCCAAGATGGGATGGGGTTTTGTGGGATTTGTTCCTGTTTCTGTTATTGATTGTCGGATGTAATGTAATTAGTACCCATAAAAACTCAAGATTCTGGGCCTCAGAGGGATAGGACTCCAGGCTTTAGGGTAAACCCATCTCACACATCAGGGGTGGTGACTTTCTTCTTCTGTGGTCAAGTCCCCTCAGGTCCCCTCCTCCTTTATCTGGTTTTGGTTGGCTCAGCCCCATAAAGGTCTAGGGTCACCATGGTCATCTCCAGGTTGGGGGGAATGTCTGGGGGGCAAGCCTGGGAGATAGTGACCGATGTGATAGTGGTACTTTCCCACTCCCATATCCTCCACCCAGTATCCCCAAGGGAGATACTGGACCTCCCTATCCAGCCATCATGGAGAAGAAGAACAAGAGGCATCTAGAGACTAGAGAAGAGAAGTCAGCTCAACACCCATTGCGGCAGGGCCAACAAGGAGCGGGTAGGCAGCTAACAGGTGAGAAGAGAAGGGACAGTCCTGGGGCAGAGAGGGGAGCAGTTGGATGGGGGGTGGCAGGGGCCCTATGAGGTGTTTGGGCATGGAGTGAAAGTCCTCAAGGTCCTCAAAGTCCTCCAGAGCAATCAATGTGGGGAGGGCCAGCCCTGGCAGAGATCCCTTTGTTCTACTGGCCCCAAACTCCACTAAGGAGCCCAAGCCCATTCCTAAGCCTCACCTGATTCTATGGGGCTTTCTGCTCGGTCTGGCTGCCTTTCGTCTTCTTGATTCCAGTCAGCATGAAAGCAAATCAAGTGTCCCTGGCTTCTGGTTCACCAAAGTCCAAGGATGATGGCGGACAAGAGATAAACCGTGATCTTCTACCCAAACCCAGCGCTGGGTTCCCAGTTGGGACTTTGATTTGGTAGTGACAAAATCATGTCTCCTAGCGATGCAGGGGATGTGCTGTTGGGTGGGCAGGACTGCTCCCCCCACACCTGCCGATGTTCGACAGCCCCACCTGGTGGTGCCTGGGCATCACCTGGGCATGGCAGAAACCCCCAGACTTAACCTCTGGCGATAGATAGAAGGTGCAGGGTTTTCCCCGTCATCCCAGACCCCAAACAAAGTGGGAGACCACTTGCCTGGCAAGCTGCTCGTCCTGATTATGGGGATCCTGGGCCCTCCCTCCAGGAAGTCGTCAAATTTGCATCTCCCTCTCTCCAAGACAGACCTTGGCTGGTGGGCAGGGCCCCACCCTACCTCTGCTTGGCGGGTTGCTCACCAGTGGACATGAAGGACCAATCCAAGTCTGGTGTTGGCTTGACTGTTGTGTGTTCCCGTCTCTGGGAGGAGAACCTATTGGAAATCGGCACGGATGGAGCATTTTAATTAACAGAGCTGGTCTGAAACATGAGGCCGATGCAAGTTTGCTCAGTGCTGAAGATGATCCCAGTTTAACATCGGGAGAGAAAAAGCAATGAAGGAAACAGATGAGATGAGGTAATACTGGGAGTTTATGAATCCTGGGCATTTTCTTGTGGCTTCACAGTGATCGCTTTTAAACTGGCTGTCACCCATGCGTGAATTATCACCTCAACCTGGGAGAATGGGGAGGCCGACAAGACATACACCCCCGCACAGGACACGGGCACTCGCCCAGCTCATAATTCTTTCTTATGCTGCAAAAGTGGAGAGCACTGTGATAGCAAAGAGAGATGTGACCCTTGTGATGCCTTTGGAAAAAAAAAAAAAAAAGAAGAAGAGGAAAGAAAGAAACCAACCTTGGGGGCAGGAGAGGAAAGAGGAGAGCTCAGAAATAAATAACAAAGCAGGATGCTATTTACATACCCAGGGAAGGCCTCAGAGACCACGCTCAGGGCCTTGGATGTCAGTAATAACTCGGTGATGGAAATAAAGAGACTGCAAACCCACATCGCCCGAGATGGTATCAGCACCGTCTTTTCCCTTTGTTTCCAGGCAAATTCCAGCACAGTAGAGGGCCAGACAGGCCAGTCTAAGGGAACAGTGAGGTGGGGGCAGGGGGTGAGTCCAGTGGTCCCCATGAAGACTCAATTATGTTGGCTGTGAAGAGATTAATTAGAATTGAATTTTCTATTGATGTAAACCTGCCTTTTGCACCTGCCGCTGGCATCCTCATTACTGGTTTTCTATTACAGGGGATTATATGATGCGGGGAAATAAACTTTATGCTTCCCGAGCGGTCCTCTTCAAATGGGTTTATTGTACTTAAGCTGGTGGGGAAGAGGGTTACCTGAGAAATATATGATTTAACCCATTCTCTTCTTCTTCTTCTTTTCTTTTTTATCTAACACAAGGGGAACCTCCATCCATTTGTGGAATTTGTAAGGCACAGAGGTTTTTGTTTTTGTTTTAAAGATTTTATTTCTTTGGCACAGAGAGAGACAATGAGAGAGGAAATCCAAGCAGGGGGAGTGGGAGAGGGAAAAGCAGGCTTCCCGCTGAGCAAGGAGCCTGACGCAGGGCTGGATCCCAGGACCCCTGGATCATGACCTGAGCTGAAGGCAGATGCCTAACGGACTGAGCCACCCAGACTCCCCAGGCACAGAGGTTTTAATGTTCGCTGGCTGGGTGATAAGCTGAGTGAAGAGAGGACTTGCCTTCCTCACTCTGTGCCTTGACACTTACTAGGAATCACCAACTCCCTTCACTGGGGTGAGTCACTTTGTGCAATTCTCTGGAGGACATGGCCCAGAGGTCTGAGGGTAGGAACTGGAGACCCTGGGATTTCTGTGACTTGCCCCTTGGAGAGGAGGGAGAGGTGAGGAGAGGGGCAGGCAGCACCTGTGGTCTGGAGGCAGCTGGTGACCAAACAGCACCTCCTGGCCCAGGAACCGCCTGCTCCTCCCTTCCAAAGTCAAGGGAGGCACAGGTTGGGAGCGGGACCCTCTGTGCCCAGGGAAGGCTCAGTAATTGTTCATTCAATGGAAAACAGGAGCATCACCCTCAAGAGCCCTTCATCCTCTCCTGCTGGGATAATGACTAACCTTTGGACCTCTGCTGTCCGAGCCATTTAATGGCTCGAAACCCGGGCGGAAGCAAATAATTCCCAGCAATTTTCTATAAATCTGAATTTCATCTAGATCACCTTAAATGATGCTACCTTCCAAACATGCCCTGAATTTGGGTGTCCAAGGATGAAGGTGGTCCCTTATGTTCTCATGTGTGATGAAGTTCTAGAACCTAGGTGAGGTTCAGTGGGCTGAGGTCCGGAGCCCATGACCAAGAAAGAATTCTTGAGACATCTTTGGTGCAAAACGGTGCTTTATTAAAGCACGGGGACAGGACCCGTGGGTAGAAAGAGCTATTGCCCTGGGTTTTGAGGGATGGCAGGTTATATACCTTGCGGTTGGGGGTTGGTGAAGGGATGGGAGGTTTCAACAGAGTTTTCTCATGTTAAAGAGGGCCTACAAGGTGCCAGGAGGAGGCCTTGCCCTTGTGGCTTTGATGAGGGAGCCAGACTCCCAATTGTCTTTACTTGATAGCAACTAAGCCTTCAATATCCTGATAGTATTCTTTGCCCCAATAGCCCTTCTGAACACCCCTTTGTCCTCACCTACCCAACTCCTGTGTATATAACCAACCACTCCTAACAACCCGGGGCAGCCGCATCTCCGCCTGCCCACGGGCCCTGTCCCCGTGCTCTAATAAATCACCTTTTGCACCAACGACGTCTTAAGAATTCTTTCTTTAGTCGTCGGCTCCGAACCTCCTCACCCCACCGAACCTGACTTAGGTTCTGGGACTTCATCAGCTTGATCAATGTCGTCTTTAGGTCAGCCATTAACATCAAGATAGTTGGGAGATTCTTGGTGGGGTGCTATGATCCTGCTATCATTTACATTCCCTTCTACCTCAGCCTCCTCCAGTTTCGTTTATGGTGGGGAGAGAGACATTAGGGCTTGAGGAACTGAGAGTTATTTGCCTCTGGAGATTTGTGCTATTGATAAGGTAACCTCCCTGTTTGTAGATCTCCAGGACATTTGTAGAGCAAGGGAGATTCCGGTCTTGCAGGATTGTGATCTCTGCAAGTTAACTATCTGTTTATCGTTCATGGCAGTCAGGGGTGCCTGAGGAATGCTACATATATTACGGAGGGGAGCGGGTGGAGAGGGGGGTGCAAGGCACCAGCTTTTGCTTTGTCTTCAGCCTGCCTCCTGCTCCCTCATCATGTGGGTACACCTGGCATCCGATTTTCTTGGGGAGCCCCAGGAGCTGCAGTTGGGGGCCTAGATGGGACACATCAGTACAGGTCTTTCCTGAAATGTCTTTCCCTAGTATTTTTGGAATGAACTCAGTGTGAGCCCCAGAGCCCACCGATGTCCTTGCTTCTTCTCAGCAGCCACCAAGGTGAATGCGTAGTCACAGTCCTGGCTTCTCCAAAGCATCACCAAACTGGTTCAAAATTAAGGAGAAAGGACTATATCCCATCCCTCCCTTGGCCCGGCCAGTCTCTCTCCGGTCTTCGTCTGGAAGGCGCCTTCACAAACGTGGTTCACCAAGAAGGTTCCTGGGACTCCACAGCCACTGCATCTAGCCAGGGGGAGGGCTGGCAACCAAAAGGGTCAGGAAGTGACCTCAGAGATACAGCTATGACTGACTCAGAAAGAGGGAGGAGCTTGGTGGGGGGTGGGGGAAGGGGTGAAAGAGGGAGGAGGGGTCGGAGGGTCTCGGTGTCTTCTATATGTTTTGCCCAGACAAAGTGAACCCCCTGCCTCATGCAATCATTTAACAAATATTTATTGAGCACCTACTACATGCCAGGTGCAGCTGGGAATACAGTCGTGAACATGGCAGCCGCGGTGTCTGACGTCCAGGAGCTTAAATCCTGCTGGGTCAGTGGGTCTTTCTAATTTGACACTCCGTCCTTACTCCGGAGCTAGAGCCCTAAGGGAAATCAGTCATGGCCACAACCACCGCCCCTGGGCGTGTGGAGAATGAAGAAGAAACAGTGGGATGAGGAAATGTTTTAAAGGAATCTCTTGATTGCAAAATAAAACAACAGAAAAAAAAATAAGCCAAAGAAATGGACAACTTAAGGAGTTATTATAAAGACCACCACTGGCTTGAGGAATAGAACTTCACCAACGTCCCCAGAAGTCCCTCATATGCCTCCTAGCAATCTCAGCTGCCTTCCTCCCTGCAGAAAAGACCTCTCCACTGACTCCCAAAGTAATCTATTCTCTGGCTTTCTTTAGTGTCTCGCTCAAGTGTGCCTTCCTAGACAGATGAGGTGTTCTTGCCCGTTGTAGAAAAGCAGATCCGTCTTAAGAGTCTCTTTTAATCTATAGGCCTCTCCCCCCCATCCCTTTCTTTCCTTTACAATTTATCTGTTGGAGAAGCTGAGCTTTTTGACCCAGAGCTTCCCGCTGTCAGGATTCTGCTGATGGATACCCTTGATGCAGTTCAAGAGTGTTCCTCTGCATTTCTTGCAAATTGGCAGCTGAACCCAGACTTTGGATCAGCCTCAGGTTCGGTCATTTTGGCCAGACCACGGGTGTTGTGTTCTTTCACTGGGAGGCGCGTGGTGTCTGTTTGTCTCTCTTTTTCCCAAAGTAGCAGCCGTTGGCCTCTCAATACCTGGGTCTGTTCGTTCACTGAGGGGTTCGAGATGGTGATATCCTAATTCTATGTTTCTTTTTTATGTATTAACTTGAGTACCTCTATAAAGAGAAGGTCCTGCTTATCTACCACATGGCCACCTAGTGGTACAGTTTACAGGATATGTGTCTGATTCTTTCCTTTGCCCGTTTTCAAGAGAATAAATTTGTTCCTTATCAGCTGAAGGCGGTGATGTGTTTTTGTTTTTTTTTTTTAAGATTTTTAAAATTTACTTGACACAGAAAGAGAGAGAGATCACAAGTAGGCAGAGAGGCAGGCAGAGAGAAAGAGGGGGAAGCAGGCTCTCCACTGAGCAGAGAGCCCGATGCAGGCTCGATCCCAGGACCTTGGGATCATGACCTGAGCCCAGGGCAGAGGCTTAACCCATTGAGCCACCTAGACACCCCAAGGCAATGATGTTTTAAGAAGTACTATGTATTAAAGGTTTAAATATATTTGATGGGTTTTAATCCATTACAATTATAATCTTTATTGAAACCCATACAGTTCCATATTTGGCCACGGGAATCCTCTCGCAGATGGCCCCCACGTCCGTTTGACACAATTGTTTAGTCTCTACCCCCCTCCTTGCTTCCTGGTGTGACAAGGTGTGCCCAGCTCATCTCACACACTTCTTCCTCCAGACCTTGAATGCAATCAGCCGTGGGGAAATCAGACCCGGAGAAATTAGCCGTCTCTTCAAGAAGTCCTGGTGTCTATTAATGGAGACCCTCTTTTAAAGCCAAACAAAAGAAAACAAACATAAAACGTCAAGAAAATGAGAAGACAAGCCACAGACTGGGAGAAAATATTGTAAAGACATATCTGATAAAGGTCCGTTATCCCAAATAAACAAAGGAATAAAAAGAAATGAGCCATCAAGCCACAAAATGGCATAAAGAAACTTAAATATATGTTGCTAAGTGAAGGAAGCCAGTTTGAAATGGCTACATCCCTGTGATTCCAACTATGTAACGTTCTGGAAAAGGCAAAATTGTAGAGGTAGAAAAAAAAAATCAGTGGTTGTCTGGGGTCATTGGGAAGAGGGGGAAGGAGGAGGGATGAATAGTTGGACCACAGGGGATTTTTAGGGCAGTAAAACTGATCTCTTTGATACTATAATGGTGAATACATGTTCTTACACATTTGTCAAAATCCACAGAATATACAACACAGAGTGAGTCCTAAAGTAAGCAATGGACTTGGGTTGATGTTGGTCAATGCTGGTGCGTTGATTGTTGCGCCAACAATGTACTCATGGCCACTGGATGTTGAGGATAGGGGAGAGTGAGGGTGTGGGGAGGGGAGTTAGGGGAAACTCTGTACTTTCCATTCCATTTTGTGGCAGTCCCAAAACAGCTCTAAAAAATAAATTATATGAATTGTTGCAAAAAAGATTAAAAACCTCATGAATGAATATCGATTCTTAAATTCAAATTCAGAGTTATTGGGTGTTCACCTAAAATCTTCTTTTTTATACCTGAATTCCTTTTTCTCACCCCAGACTCATAGCACAGGTGATGACAAATCAGCATACCCAGCAATGGCTCTTACCTTACTCTGTCACACCCACAACAGCTTCCATGCAAAACATTAATACTTCCTCAATCAACATCATCATTGAAAACAGGTAACATTTTTCCCTGTGCTACCTCCTTCCCTTATCCCTCCTCTTTATAGATAGCTGTCATGTAACTATATACCATCAGACATCTAGCCATCATACATTCTACTCTTTCCTCTTTAATCCTCATTTATTCTTTTTTTTTTAAGGTTTTATTCATTTATTTGACACAGAGAGAGTCAGCGAGAGAGGGAACACAAGTAGGGGGAGTGGGAGAGGGAGAAGCAGGCCCCCTGCTGAGCAGAGAGCCTGATGCAGGGATTGTGACCTGAGCCAAAGGCAGATAGATGCTTAATGACTGAGCCACCCAGGTGCCCCTAATCCTCATTTATTCTTAATTCTATAGACAATTTATATTTCATGTTCACCTCCTTATGGCGATATCCCTCTGGTCACCTTGGGTCTCTGAGGCTCATTTTCTAGTGGATTCCTCAGGAGGTTCTCATGGGGTCCATATTTCCCGAATTTGTGCACGTTGGTGTGAATTTGTACCCTCTACACTTGACAGTCAGTTTCCCAGGATGTAAGATCCCTGGTTCACATTCCATTTCCTTGAGTATCTTAAATAGAGTACTCTACTTGCCCCTGGCACGTGTTGCCATCAAGAAGTTGAAGATAATCCCATTTTCTGAATCTTGTGCTATTTTCGCTTAGGTACTCAAGGGTTTTTCTTTTTCTCTAAACCTTCATACTAAACTAAAATTATGCCTTGGTTTTGGTAACTCTGGGTCAATATTTTCAGGAATGTGGTGTGAACTTTTATTATGTAATCTCAGCCCTTCCTTATTGCTGAGAGATTCTCTTGAAATACAGCTTTTGGTATTTGCTCTGTTCCCAGATTTCATTTTTTTTTTCCCCCCTTTGGGAACTCCTATTCTCTGTGTGTTGGATGGTCTTTATCTAGCTTCAGGACAGGTCACTTTTTCTTAAATCCTTTGTATTGTGCTCATTTCTTTCTTTTTTTTTTTAAATTTTATTTATTTATTTGACACAGAGGAAGATCACAAGTAGGCAGAGAGGCAGGCAGAGAGAGAAGGGGAAGCAGGCTCCCTCCTGAGCAGAGAGCCCAATTCGGGGCTCGATCCCAGGACCCTGAGATCATGACCTGAGCTGAAGGCAGAGGCTTAACCCTCTGAGCCACCCAGGCACCCTGTGCTCATTTATTTTTGATCTCTAGAAATTTCCATGTTTTCCCACCCTCTCCTTCTTCTAAGGCATTCTCCATCATGTTTACCCATCTTTGTATTTTTTCCAATTTCCTGTCTCAAAATGATGTCTTTTAGAGGCAACTCTTTCTTCAGTTTGTCATTTCACTTCTGAGCTTTTCCATTTCTGATTTATGCTGTTTGTTCATATATCATTTTCTTAATTTATTTTCTCATTTTTTTTGGAATAGTACATTATAGGTCTTTACTCGTTTGGTAGGCCTGTCTCTCTGGTATGCTTTTCATTGTCTGTAGAGACAGCATTCTACTGCTTATTTTCTTTTTTCTTAGAACAACTTTGTGTGGGATCTGACCTTGATCCCTTTCTGCTGCTCATTTTTGTAAAGGTGAAATTAATTTTTCTGAGCTTTTAAAAGGAGGTTCGTTCAAGATAGCTTTTCCAACTTCCAGCATTCTGACTTCACAAAGCTCCCTGTTTCGTTTCATGCAGTTAAAAGGTATGTCTCCCTCTTTCATCTAGATCTTCTGTTTGCTTCCTCTCTATTCCTGCTCTGTTCAATGTTGATCCTTCTCTCAGTAGTTTCTGCTCGGTGTGGGGCCCCTGTCTGGGGAGGAAACCTGGCTGGTCAGTCTCAGGAGTTCCCAGGGGCTAGGCTCTCCATCCTAAATGTACTTACCTAATGACCTTCGCACTTACACACTGTAGCAGTGGGCAAAATGCCTCCCAGTTTTAGCTACCGTTCCAAAACTGCAGTCCGGTGTTTTCCGGTGAACATCTATTGGCTATTTTGGGGTGCTTCTGTTCCTGGGCATGACAGGCACCCTATTTCTTCCCTTTGCCACTATTTTGATGTTTGGGAAGGATACATTACCCACTCTTTTTATTGTGACCGTTCCCCACTGTTTGGTCTTCCTATCTAGTTGGGCTGTTCCATTTTAGGGGATTCAAGAATATTCAAAATTATACCACTAACACTGCCACCGTCTTCTGAAAAGTGCCCCAGGAAGAACTTTTAATAACTGAAGCATGGTATATCACAAGCAGACCAGAAGAGAAAAACTACATAAACATCTGCTTCCAAAGTCATCTGCTTCCAAAGCCTGGTGACCTTGGCGATTTGGGTGGAGTGTTATGGGCTGATCATGACATTGTAGCAGTCCCTGTTGATCTTCTCACTGCATCTGAGTTCAACCCGGGAGACCATTCCCACTTCTCCATCTCTTGAACTTCTCCATCTCTCCTTTTCTCTTTCTAGAGCTTTTCCTGGTACCACCCACGGGCTTGCTTTGTGCTGCCTGAGATCATTCTGAAATGAACTCCCTGTACCTGGATAAGCTTGTCTTGGGTCTGCTTTGGGGCGAACACAGCCCAAGATGGATGCAAAGCTATGTTCCAGGAGCCTTGCCTGTTTCAAACACCTCTCTTGTAGTATAACCTGCTGATGATTTTAAAAAATGGAGGGGTGCCTGGGTAGCTCCGTGGGTTAAAGCCTCTGCCTTCAGCTCAGGTCATGATCCCAGGGTCTGGGATCAAACCAGCATCAGGCTCTCTGCTCAGCAGGGAGCCTGCTTCCCTTCTTCTGCCTCTCTGCCTACTTGTGATCTCTGTCTGTCAAATAAATAAATAAAATCTTTAATAACAAAACAAAAATGGAATGATGTTGGCTTCATATTTTTCGTAGTCTTTGGTGAGACACGATTTTATTCTACACAAATGAAATGTTTGTCTTTTCTGTCTACACACCCCTCTATTCCCTCACAGGGCCCCGGTTGATTAGCTGTTTCCCCTAGACACTGTCTTTCTTGAATGCTAGGTTTGTTTTCCCAAATTCAGCAACCCCGTTTTCTACGTGTTGAGTCTATCCTTTTTCTGGGCATGAATATGAGAGTCCTTTATCTGTAGGTACCAGAATATCCTTTGTGTTTAACCGAGTATATACGGAATTACCATCCGTGGTCCTTCGTGGCTGGAAGTCTTATGAATGAGGACAGGACAAGTGAGATAGGTCAGGTCATACGCCACCTCTTCTGTGAAGCCCTCCCTGATGCCCCAGGAAAGACCACTTGGACCCCTCTCTCACAGCTCCACCATAATCTGCCTTGCATTCTAGTCTGTCTGTCCGTCTGCCTTATTCCTTCAGTGTGAGCTGTTCTCTCCATTGCCTCCCTTCATCCTGGCCTGAGCAGTCCCTCAGCAAAGCCTTTGCTGGGCCGTCTCTGCCTAAAGGTGGGTCATTCCAGACACCTGAAAGAGGCTGGGGCTTCACCCTGGAGCCTGCCTCCACCTCTAACCAGGACAGAGCAGGGGGCCCCTGCCCGCTCCCCGCCGAATCCTGGGACAAGGCACAGAGCCTGGAACAGGCACAGAGGGAGGACTCATTTGAGCCCCAGCCCTCACTTTGGAGAGCAAGCAGACAGGAAGCTCTGTCTGAGGACAGGGACGGGGAACAGAGTGTGACAGGCTCCTTGCTGGGACCTGCAGGGCTGCCTTCATGCCACAAGCCCCTTCGGGCGGTGTCAAAAGAGGAGATTTGGGTTGTCTTGTGTTCTTTTTTTTTTTTTTTTTTAGAACCTAACTTTAAACACCATTGACAGCAAGATGTCTCCAGCACGAAAGCCAACAGGGAGGCAGTGGCTCAGTGTTTCCATAGCTACCGACAGGACGCCACCGGGCAGTGTTCTGAACCCCAGAGCATCTCAGGCTCTGCCTACAGGATGAAGTTTCCCAGGCTCTTGGAGAACTCAGTGATGAAGTGGCAGGGGTTTATCTCGGTGTCTGCTGCACTGCCTGCTATTTTCACAGACAGGGTTCCATTCCTCCAGGTGTCCAACTCTGTCCCCTCAGATCACTCCTGTGTCTGGGAATCCTGAGGAAGCTGGACATGTCCCTTGCCCCCACAAACCTGCCACGGCTCAGGACAACTGTTTCCAAAGCCTGGTGACCTTGGCGCCTTCTTGGCACTGAGGGGATGGCTCAGCAGGGTTTGGGAGGATGGTTTCCTGGGTGGCTGGCTGGCTTTCAGTGATCCCTTGACCGTGTAATAGGAGACACCGACAGGACGTTTTGGCAATATCAGTGTGCAGTTTGGAGAACCCCTGGAGTGTCTGTGGAACCAAACCCTCTCTGGCTTTTCCACTTTCTCCCTCTGAGGGTACCTGCAGGACAAGGGTCTGGGCGCTCTCCTCTAAGGATGACCCCACGGCGATGTCTCCCCACAGAGGAGCGGGCAGCTCAGGTGCTGGAGGGGGAGAGGCATTCCTGAGCTGGTGCCCTTGTGTGTCCCACAGAGGGACAGGCTGCCTGATTGATGGGCTCCTCCTGGTCTCGTCTCCTTGGATGCATCCTCCAACAGGCTTTTGTTTTCAGTCCCGGTGGAGAGATTCCTGCTGCCAGGCGTTGTGTGGGCTCCCGGCACAGTGTGAAAATACCACTTGCTCAGGACCGCCTGGAGACGCAGGGTAGTACCTGTCGCTGCATTTCCATCTCTGCTCAGGCCGCCCACATGGATTGGGGCGCAACTCGCCTGTCCTAAAAGGGTCTGAGCAACTCTTGAGAATAACCGAAGGCTTTGGGGAGATTTTTAGAGTGTCCGTCCTTGGGGCAAACAATGACTGGGACCCACCCGAGTGGCTCCTTGGCATTCCGACTCCGAGGACACCGACCTGTGGCTCCTCCAGCATGAGGCCCCCAACCTGGTTGTGAAATTGCCCCATGCATGACCTCCGTCTCCTTGTCACATCTTGGCACTCCTCTGACTGTAAACCTCCAGAATCGGGGGAAGTCCCAGGGTGCACATCCTCCCCCGCTGGCATGCTCCTGGGGGCATCAGATGAATGTTTCTAGAGTGTTCCTATTCAAAACAATCCCTTCTTTCCTTTCAAAATCATCAAACCCAATTCTTAATACCAAGCATTAGAGGTACAATAGCATTCACATTTGCATTTAAAAACATGCTTTTAGCTAGCTCAGGAACTCAAAAGACAACTTAAGCCCCACTTTCCCCTGCCAGGGGATGGCAAGTTAAGAGTGGATTTACAACCCTTGGTCAGGGTGGAGGAGTTCTAGAAATGTGCTCCGGGCTGAAGAAAATCTTGCCCTGAAAGGACCCCTCCCCCCACTTTTCAGACCCCACAGAGCACTGGTCAGGGCTCAGAGACCCAGATCCACTATGCTCTGGGGGGAGCGACCAACAGCCTCCTGACAGCTGGCCGAGTTGTGCCAATCCACCTAAGCAAGAGAAGTCAAACCCTTTACCACCTGAGGCAGAGAAGACTGCCCCCAGCTAGCCTATTCCCCCTTCTTTGACTGACAGTGAAAAAGTCAACTTCAGCCCCGTCCTGCGTGACGTGAATGCTGAGTTAGTTTCGACCAAAGGAAAGAGCATTTATTGAATTGATATAAAAATATTCCAGAATTTTAAATTCTTTCCCCCCAAATAAAAAAGAAAAATCTCCATTGCTTATGCCCAGGGCTTACCTGATCCTACAGAACCACCCCCCCCCCACCCCCGCAGTGAACCCCGCCACCTGAGTGTCCTCTCCCATCGCCTGGGCAGGCTGCCCAAGGAGGGGCGGGCTCGAGATCTTGTGGGGACTGAAGGAACAATCGGCAGCAGCCCAGCCCAGTGGTGTTTTGTTTGTGTTTGGTTTTGTGTTTGGTTTTGTTTTTTAATTAAGAAGCACCAAAATGAACTTGAGTTTGGCAAGACCTCAAGAACGAAGCCAGGCTGGCTCTGAGCCCAGTCTGCATGGATGGGCTGGACTTGGACTTGGGCCTGGCTCCTCTTGGGCTCTGGGGTCAACAGGGGCATGTCTGCAGATCGGCTCATCTTAGATCCAGGGAGGAGGGCAGCCTTTCCTGCAGACCCCAGAGGTCCTCGACCCCCACCCTCACCCCCAGGGAGCTGCTGTCTTCCCTCCTGGATTCTCTGCTCCCCATCCCCACTCTTTGAAACCCCTCCAGTGTCCTTTCCAGGAGTCCACCTTTTTTTCTCAAGTTAGCCACATTGTTATTCTGTGCTACTCAGGAACCCCTATCTGTTTATCAATTGTCGTTCGTGCTAAGGATGGACACTGGTGTCACCTTAGCCTGCCTCGGAAACCTACTCTTCACAGGAATTATTTTTATGATGGTGGAATTTCAGAATTTGTAACAGGCATGGAGGATGCGGGGTTGGGGAGCCCAGTGGCACTGCTGGTGTAAAGGTCTCTCCCTAGACACGCTGGCAACAGGAAATTTGCAGGTGACTCAACAAAGCAGGGAACAAAGAGACCCATTCCCTCCAGCTTCTTCAAAACCCAGGGGTGACAGAAAATGAAAAGGGTCACAGGGAATGAAGAAACAGGGGCAGGGAAGGGACATTCATCCAATATGGTCCCGAGTGGTCAAGGGAACCTCTCTGGGCCTCCTCTCCAGGGGAGGAATTTTTAGAAATTGTGGCTTTACACCACAAGCCTGGAGGGGTCTCGAGAGCCTGGTCTACACCCCCCCTTACTGTTCAATGGGGAGGAAAGTCTTGGCCCCGCTCCCACACCGAGGCCATGGCAGAGGCAGCTGGGGAAGGCAGCTATGTTCCTGGAGAAGGGGCTCCCATTCAGACGGTGTTCCTGGACCTGCCACTCCAGATGCTCCCCTCCCTTCCCCAGAAAGGTACTCTGGTTCTCACAGAATGGAAAGTTGAAGACTCAGGACACAGTCTTGCCATGGGCTTATGGGCCCTTCTTGAAATACAAGGTGCTTCCCCATTGTGTTGCTTTCAGCTCCCCACTCAAAGGGAGGGAGGGAGAACCTGCTCTCCAGCAGATACCCTGGGGGCCCAGAGTCCAGGGATCGTGGGGGTGGGGCGGGGTGGTTTGCCTGCCAGCCTAGGGAAGGGGGGATTTGCCTGCCACCGAAGGCCATACCTGGCCCAGGTCCCCTCTTCCCGCCTCTTTGGCAGCAAATAGAGTGGCTTCTGGACCTCTCCCTGACCTCTTTTGGGGCTTGGGTTGTAGACTCCTGGGGTGATCTAATGCAAATGTCTTTTTACCTTCGTTGGGATGCAAAGGGAGAAGTTTGCCACTCATCTTTCCGCGGAGACACACATAACAAAAACTGCAAGCGAGCACACGGGGCTTCATGCGGGGAATTTGCAGCGTTTCTCCGCCTCTCTTGCTGCAGAGGCCGAGCCTGACTTTCAAAAAAGGGCACGCAGCCCTTGGCAAATCCCGACAAGGAAAACACAGTGCAGGTTGGTGCCAGGGGCCTTGAGCCCGCTTTGGGGATTTCCCCGAGGGCCTCTCCAAACCAGAAGGAAGTCTGAGTGAAAGATTGGAAATCTCGTCTATGTCAAAGGAATGCAGCATTGTTGATGCCTAGCAATGTCTGCCTGAATATTAGATGCAAATAAGTGCTAATAAGTACAGTTGGAAACGCTAATGGAAAAACCGTCCTTCCCGGGAGGATCACTGCACACAGATGCGCTGGGTTCTGGGGAGGGCCTGACCGGGCCCACTTGCGGCTAGCTTGGTTTTCATAAAGCCTGTGTAGAGTCGTCCCGTGGAAGTAGGGCTGGTGTGGACTCATCCAGTGGACTTGTGATTCAGAGCCTCCTTCTGGCTGTAAGGCTGGGCTTAGGGGATGGAAACTCCTCTCCCCATTCCCTCCCAGCTGCCTGCTGAGTGTGTGTGTGTGTGTGTGTGTGTGTGTGTGTGTGTGTGTGTGTGTATTCTCCCGCAGGAGTGTGCCTGCTACTGAAAAGGTTCCCTGGACCCTCAGCTTTCTTTGGCAGGTGCCCACCCAGTTAGTGGCCAGGCCTCTGGGTGGTGAGAGCTGGCTGGAGGTATGGGGGCAAGAGGGGTTAGAGGGTCAGTGCTCTCTGGGCTCATCAGGCAAGGAGCTTTCTGCTCACCTAAACCCCCCAACATCGCCTTTGTTCACCATCTTTCTTTCTTTCTTTTTTAAAGATTTATTTATTTGACAGATCACAAGTAGGCAGAGAGGCAGGCAGAGAGAGGGGGAAGCAGGCTCCCTGCTGAGCAGAGAGCCCAATTCGGGGCTCGATCCCAGGACCTGAGTTGAAGGCAGAGGCTTAACTCACTGAGCCACCCACGTGCCCCTGTGTTTCATCTTTCTTCCTGTTCTGCTCTGATACCTTGTGGTCATGGGCTGGATAAAGATGTCTCTGCCCTGTCCCTCCTGACCCTTGCATCCTTGTCCCTGATATTCTGTCCCTCCAATCTGCACCTGAATGAGGAGGAGCAGTGCAGTTTCAGCCCATATATAACCCTCTTATGCAAACACAGGTAACACAGAGCCAGTGGAACACAGCTAGGCCTAGCACCCTGGGTCTGGAACAGTCTCTGAACTCGGAATCTTGGAGAGGGAAGCCCACTGAACCCACTCCACTTTGGAATCAGCAGCTCAGCCCTGGCTCTGCCACCCTCTGGATGTATGGCCTTCGGAAACCCAGTGGCATCCTTGTACCTTGGTTTCCTGAACTGGAAAGTGGATATGATGGTGTCTACTATGTTGTTGCAAGAATTAAGGAAGATTATGGTAGTGCTGGTCTGCTAAACTTTGTCTTCTCACCTTCGGTGTTCTCTCTCTGAATGTGCTGAGCTCACCTGGGGCCTCCTAGGCTGGTTGCCTCCTAGGCCTTCTGCAGCTCTACTGCTGGGGGCTCCCTGGCCTTCTCCAGGAGCAGCTCTGCACCCGGCTAGGGCTGCCCCAGGCCCTTCCCTCTTTGATCAATCAAAGGCCATGAGTCCACCTCACTCCCCAGCTCGATTGCACACTCAGCAGAGAGGAGTGATCAAGCCAAACCAAATGGTAGATAAAATGAGAGGTGGGTGAACATCCTTTATTTTCCTAAAGCTTTCTGGGCAGGTTTTTGAAAATACTGGGGTCCCAACAAGATTAAGAAGTGATTTATTTACAGCTTCTTCGGGTTCCTGGGAGAAGCCAGCCCGCCTTCCTTCCCGGCACCTGCTTGCCCCCTGCAGGTGGGGGCTGCCTCTTTTCAGGAAAAACAGGACTGGAGTCAGAGGTTCCTCTCTCCCCTTCCCATCCGGGCTCCGTCCTGGTGCTCCGTGACTGTGCCTCTGCCCCTTTCTCCCGTGTAGTAGAGGGTGTGTATAGGGAGGAGCTGGCTGACCCAGGGTCACCGGGTTCACGAACCCCGCCCCAGCCCCCAAATCTCAGCACCTGACTCAACAAGCACTTCAAGGAGGTAGCCCTCAAGGAAGAGCCTGGATCATGGGTCCTTTCAGCAGAATCCAAAGCCCCAGGAATTTGGGGATGGGTGCAGACACCTGGGACCAAGGCCGCCCAAGACCTTGACCAAATTTCACTGAGGCTGTAGCCCAGGGATCCCCTCAGAACGCTGCTAGGGGCCGATCCTCAGCGTTTCACCAGCCCCGCGCCCCCGCAGCGGCCGGTTCCGAGCGCGCGCCGCTGCCCAGCGGTGGTCACCGCCAGCTCTGGTGATGCCTAGTCATTTTCCCAGGTCGGCGCCGGCGTGCGACCCACCAAGGCAGTGGCAGCACTCTGGCCGCGCTCTGGAGCCAAGTGGCAGCCCCGAAGCCGGCTCTCAGGGATCCCGGGAGAAGGGCGCGGCCCCCCACACCACCGCCCCCACCCCCGCGGCGGTTGGACCGCGCCCAGCGGAGGCTCCCTCGAAGCGCGCGGCCAGTGGGGCCAGCCGCGGGAGCCGCAGAGCGCGCGTGGGCGCGGCGCCCGCGAGCTCCTGGGAGGGACCCGCGGATCGCAGGAGTGATCCCCTCCCGGCCCGGCCCCCGCCGCCATCGCCACCGCGGGGCGGGGCCCAGGCCGGGGGCGGGGCGCCGGGCGGGCGTGGCGTTATTTCCAGCTTGCCGGAGGCTCCGCTCGCACTTCGCTGGGAGCCTTCCCGGCGCGCTAGCGGGATCTGGCGGTTCTGTGCGGAGAGGAGAAGCCGGCGGTGGGGGCCGGGAGGTGGGAGGCAGGGGACGGACCCGCGCCGGGGGCCGAGGAAGAACACGCCACCGCACCCTCTCCCCCTCCCTCTCCTGCGCGCTCTGGCCGCCGGCCCGCGCCGCTCGCCTCACCCACCGCACCGGGCTCAGCTCGGAGCGGGAGGAGGCCCCGGGCCCAAGCTGGGGCGGAGGTCCTCCCTGCAGCCCGGAGCCCGGGAGCGGAGGATTCGCCGTGGAGGACCGAGCCTGGGCTGGAGGCGCCCGCGACCCCGCGAGCGCCGGCTGCGCCAGGTAAGTGCGCTGCGCCCCCGCCCCAGCCCTTTCCCACCCTGAGCAGCTCCCGGCCGGGAAGGGCGCCCCGAAGGGTCCCGGGAGGACCCGCGACTGCACTGCGTCCCGGCGCCGAGAAGCTGCACGGTTAAGCGTCCGAAGCTGCGGGCGGAGATAGGGCGCGCGGGGTTCCGGTCCGGCCGCGCTTCGGGGACCCGCTCCAGTAGCGGGAACTTTAATTAGACTTTTGCTCCATGGCTTTCACTTGCCGCCGCGCGTCTGTGTACTGCAGCCCTCGGGCTCCCTCGGTCCCCGCGGACGCTCTGTTCTTCTTCCCAGCTCTGGGTGCCTGGCGCGGGGAGAGGGCCGGGCTGGAGCGCCCGAGGCGCCTAGGGCTTTCCCGCTCGCTCCAGTCCGGGATTCGGGGGCGGGTGGCGCCCAGGGGCGGGGGAGGAGTTCGGAGCTGCCTGGGCTTCCCACCCAGCGGCGGAAGGTGCCCCCCGCGCTCCGTCGCGCGCGTCTCCACCCCGCGACTCTCCAGGGCACCGGCCTGTTTTGTACTTGAGGCGAGTGTGTGTGCGTCGGTGATCGTGCAAAGGTGTGCGCGTGCGAGTGTCCGGGAGTGCGGGAGTCCGAACCTGGGACGACTCCGGTGGGCGCGGGAAGGATCTGCTTCGCCGCGGGACCCAGCCGAGCTCTGGCGGCGGCTGCAACTCCAGCAGCTAGCTGCCAGTTTTGCCCGCCCGCCCTGACCTCTGTACAGGCCGACGCCGCCAGGCGAAGGTGCGTTGGAGGGTTTTGGTTGTGCCGGTGTTGGCGCTTGAGTCGGAGGGGAACCCTCTCCCTTCCCAGGCGCGGGACTCTTGCCGCCCTAACTTTGGCCCTACATGTGGTCCCCAGACCCCGGGACCCCGACCCGGGGCTGGCCTGGCAGCCGCACAACGCCCTCGGCTGGGAGCACTCGCTGCGGGGCTGCTCTAACTGAGAAGTAGGGGCAGATCCCGGGGTTCCCAGTGTTTATCCGCGGTATCGGGTGGCTCTCGGGTCCTTGGGCGCCTCCCTGTTGGACCCTGCTCAGCTGGGACTGACTACGCTAGGGAGAATGGGCGGCAGGGCGGTTTGTGTCTGGCCCGGCAGCAGAGCAGGGGCGGAAAGTGGTTGAGTGAAGGGACCAATAGCCTCTGTGGGGTGCATGGCGTGCATGTGGTGTATGGTGGAAGAGAAGGTGGCAGAGGAGGAAGGGACAGACTGACCCCTTCCCCACTTCTGGGATGCTTCCAAGCTTTACTACTAAGCCCACGTTTTAGGGGGGTAACCTCTCACACCCGAGTTCACCTTGACCCTTGCCTGTGGGTGGGGAACTTTTCTCAAGTCCTGCCCTAGAGCAGGGCGGCCTCTGGAACAGAGTGGCTGAACCCTCTTTAAACTTTGCCAACTGTTATGGCCTCTCCTGGACACCTTCTGTCCCTGTCCCAAAGGCAATGCAGACAGGCTGCAGGAAGAGGTGACCTTCTGCTCCCTGTAGGAGACCCTTTTAAAATCCAGGCTGCCCACCACGTAGGGCAGGACAGAGCCAAGGGGCCTTCCCAGGAAGAGTAAAAGCACATTTCAGAGCCCTCATCAGACTTGCCTCTGTGAAATGACCCACAGGAGGAATAAATTGCAGACTGTGAAGAGGTTGAGTTTAATAGGACGGTCAACTATGTAATAGCATCTGAACAGAGAGAACCTCAAAGTCAGGCCCCATCCCATTCACTGCCTAGCCCATTCACCCCAAGACATACCAGTAGGGCGGCTTATTTATTTATTTACTTGGAATCAAACTCCGCCGGAGTGAATTATGTTCCCCTGGTATTGATTTTTAAAAAGACCCCAAATTAAAAAGTCAAGGCTTTCCTTAAAACAAGGTCAAGGATTAATTATTTATAGAGAGACATCAATCAGGTGAGGTAGGGACTCATTTATAAAACGCCTGAGCGGGCCAAAGAATCATGGGCTGATTTTCACTGTCTCTGGCTGGGAGAGAGGAGCAGGCTTGTCTGACCTTCTGGGCTTGGCAGAGCTTTGCGAGATTGTGACCGGAGGAAGAGGCTTTGTAACTCAGCCTGCCGTTTGAGATGCCTTTTTAATCTTGTAGCCAGAATACCACTTGGGAAATTTCATGCATATTTGCTGTATTTCCATAATGAACATTTACTGATTACAGAGTATCAAGGGAATTTCATTTTTTAAACATTTATTCAAATGTCTGTTTATGTAAGCTAATAAGTCTGGGAAAAGTTCAGTAGTGACTCCCCCCCCCCCCCCCGTATGGTCGTACGGTCATTGGGAAAGCGAGCTGGTGAGCTCCTTGCAGAATTTGCTTGGGATTCACTTAAAAGGTGGGAAGTCAGAGTCTCCTGACTGGAAACACCCTGGCAGACTCCCTCTCTGCTCTTTGCTCAGAGTTTGTGCCAGCGTCAACCTGATAGGCTTTTTGTGGTTTTGCTGATCGAAGCCATGGGCGCTGAAAGCTTTTATCGTGATTTGCTGATGCATCCGGCTGGAGGCACCTGTTGTGGGTGCTGGAATCTTGTGCGGGCTGGTGGGAAGCACTGGGGCCCCCTTCTCTGGCCGGCAGCCTGACTTGGAGTGGGAGATGTCTGTCTCAGCTGTCCCTGCTGTGTCTCCCTGATTCTCCCCGGTGGGTGTGACAGCCTCCTTGGGGAAAATGTGGAGCAGGGAGGTAGCCGGTGGGCAGGACAGTGGACCAAGGGTATGGCAGCACCTTCATGAATGGCTGTGGCCATTAGAGCCAGTAAGCACTATGTGAAACAAGGGCCCTGGCCTTTCAGCTAGTCAGAAAGTAACGAGTTAGAAACAGGAGATTTATGGAGGGCTGGCCCAGTGAGATCATTGTGGCCCTGCTGTGGGACAGAGAGAAAAAAAAAAAAAAAAAATCAAAGGTAATTGTCTGGGTGTGAAATTGGGAGATGGTGTCCTGGAGCCTTAGGAAATTTGCTGGGAGCAGGGATCCTGTGCAGTGACAGCATGGGGACAGCAGACTCCCTGACACTGTCTTTGGAGTCAGAGCCAGGACTAGTCTGACTCCAGAGCGGCTGTGTTCCCTCCCTCCGGGGAAAAGGCGGCCCAAGGCAGAGGGAACCCCTGTGTTCAAACAAGCAGGGGACAGGGCATTTCAGTCAGGTGGCAGGGGACACGGGACATGCCATCTCATTTCTTCCCAGCTGGAAGGTGTGGGATCCCATGGTCGGCAAATCACCGTGGCCCAGGATGAGACTTACAAATCGGTGGTGGGAACAAGTGTTGACTTTTACCCTGCACAAAACTACTTGTCATTTGTGATCTGGGGGCACTAGCAGGCACCTGCTGGTTGAAATGTAGCCTCGGCCAGCAGCAGAGTGGGGGAGCCTGCGTCCAGGTGGGGAGACAGCAAAAGGTAACTCTGATTCCATCTGGAAAGCCAGGAAGTCACAGTGTGTGCAGGCAAGGGGCCGGGGCTCCGCAGCATCCCAGCTCCCCTCCTTGAAGGTGGGCCATGCCTTTCTGGGAAATCAGGGGGCGGGAGCGGGGGTAGGGGTGGGCGAGGCTCCCTGTCTCTGCCAAGCTGCTATCAGAGGTGGCCCTGGTGAGCAACAGTTATTTGAACTAAACGAGAGTTGTCAACGTTGAAACCCGGAGCTGGAGGACCCCATCCCACTTTCCCATCGTCCCACCTGTTGGGGCTGTCCTCCATTCTGCCATCAGGGAATGCTTGTGGAGCAGGTAGCAGGTGTCTGTCTCGGCCAGGCTCCGGGGACAGAAAGTAAACTAAACTAAGAGAGAGCCCTCCCCCTGGGAGACAGCCACTCCCCCATCACTGATTCTTCACTCACTGATTCACGCTCTGCCAGATGACGCCATAGCTAAACAAGTAACCGATACGTGTGTGTTTCTAGACTGTGACAAGCAGATAAAGGAAACATCTGGGTGATTCGGAGATGCATCGTAGAGTAGCCTGCCCGGGACTGAGGGTCAGGAGGACCTCCCGGAGGAGGTGAGGCTTCAGCTGAGGTCTGAAGGAACAAACCTGGAGCTAAGAAGCAAGGAGGGGCGCGGCCATGGGGAGGGAGAGAGCTTGCCTGGCAGAGTGTGTACATGCGTGAGAGGGAGGTGCAGGAAGGCCCACGTGGCCAGCAGAGTGGAGGGGTTGATGCAGGTGGAGACACAGCCAGAGCCCTGGCCATGCAGGGCCTTGAAGGCCAGGGAGAAGCTTAGACCTTGACCCCAGCAGCTGCTGCAGAAGAGGGAGCCCAGTGAGGAGAGAGCTGCAGTAATCCTGCTGGAATTACTGGGAATTACTGGGGGGTCCTAAAGAGGAGCAGGCCCATGGGAATCTGTTGGGATTCTGGCGTTGGATTTGGTGTCAATGGGGAGATTGGGAAGGCCGTCAGGACCCCGACTTCTGAATCGCCACTGGGAGCTATCGCTTCCCTGAGGCCACCTCCCCAGCTGCACCCCTAGATCAAGAATTCCAGCCTCCTGTCCCCTCTGGTCGGGTCCTGTCCTCCAGGGGTCAGGCAGCTGCGTCTGTGCCCCTGCCTACATGGCCCACCTTCTAGCTTTCTTCTAAGCCCTTGGGCCTTCGGCTGCCTTGCCCCCCAGCAGGGAGTGAGACTCAGTAAGTGACAGTCCAGTGCCCCATGCTCTCCAGTGAGGACAAGCTGCTCTGTGTCCACTCTCCTTTTGAACTGATTGCCCGCAAGGCTGCTGGCCAGAGGTGGCCCTAGCCCCACTTAGCTTTGTGGGGCCCTGGTAGGTCCTTTACTTGCTGCCACCCACTTGAACCTGCCCTGGCAGCTGGCCGGCACTGGAAAGGACTCGCCTCCGGTCACTCCAGCCCTCTTTCCTCCCCTCCTCCCTGTGGGAGCCCGTCTGGACCTGCTCCTGCCCTCTGCTGGGGGCTCTGCCCTGGACTTACAGCTCCCCAGCTCCCTTGGATGTTGGCGAGTTCCCTGTGGCTGTCTGCAGCTCCGCTCGTTATCCGCACAATCCACTTGGCCCCCTAGCTCTGTCTTGCAGAGCTGGGGTGGGGGGGAGCGGCTCTATGAGTCACCCCGCTTCCCGTGGTGCCCACGCTGCTGGCTGTGGGCCCCGAGCCGAGCGGCCGCTGAGCTGCAAGCAACAGCCCAGGTCGCTGTCACCTTGTCCTCACTCTGGCTGGGCCTGAGCCAGCTCCTTCCCAGCTGGGCCAGACTCGGGGACAGGAGGGATGAGAGCCAAGGAGAGGATGCTCGGAGGTAGAGATGAATCCTCTGGCCCCAGGTGTTTCGGGAGCTGATTCCTCCAGCACTGGGACCCTTTGCCTGGAGGGTGGCATCACCACACTGTCCCTCCCTGATACCTGGGGGCTGCCTCAACACCATAGACCACCGACCAGGTGCCCAGGTGCTCACCAGTGGGGAAGGTGACACAGGAGAGCCCTCTGCCAGCAGCCCCTAGTCTAGACTGACTCACACTTGGCAGACTAGTCATTCCCCCCACTCAAGGCTGCTGCTTCTTGGGGGCTGACTCATCTCCCTGGACAGGACCCATCTGCCCAAGTCTGTGAGCACAGAGACCCTCCAGCCCTGAGACTGAGGGGCTTTGCTTCCTGTGCTCCTGATGGGAGCGTGCCCGACATCCAGCAAAGACTGACAGCATTCCTTCTGTGTGTGGAGCCGCCTGCCGGGCCCAGAGGAGGCCGAGGGAGCTTACGAGCAGGTTTCCGCGCTGATAAAAAGCAGTGCTCGCTCTGGCTGTCGGGGCCGCAATGAGCTCGGAGAAGGGACTCGGTGATGGTTGCTGGCTGGCGGAGTGAGATCCACTTTGCACTCTGTCTACGCCAGCTGAGCCAGTGCCTGGTGGAGGGGGTCTGTCTACACTGGCTGCGTCTAGGGTGGGAGCACGGAGACTTTTCACTCAGTCCGGGCCAGCCCCACTCTCTGTGGGACTTTGTAGAGGGTTCAGAGCCCTCAAAAGTCTCTGTGGCTTTGGGCATGGTCCCCGTGCCTGGGCTCTCCAACCCTTCCCCCATGGACGTGGACCCTATCCATCAGGCCCTGGCTCCCAGAGCTGACGGGGGTGAGCCCGCTATGCAGAGCAATCCGTCTACATTGGTTGAGCCCAGTTTGTCATGCAGGCAGTTTGTTTATAGGGGTTGGACTCAGCACACAATTCAGTCTGTCTGTCTACACTGGTCAAGTCACAGCATTATGTAAACCCTCTGTCTACAATGTTTGAGCCAGTGCTCAGAGCAGGTACTCCGTCTCTACTGGTTGAGCTGGAGTGGGGGTGGGAAGCAGCCAACCTGGTTTGGCTCCCTCTGCTCCCCCACCGGGATTTTCTTCTTAACCCCTTCCCTTATGTGCGTCGGGGTCTGATTCGAATGCAATGTCCAAGGAGCTTTTCTTTTTTTTTTTTTTTTAAAGATTTTACTTATTTATTTGACAGAGAGAGATCACAAGTAGGCAGAGAGGCAGGCAGAGAGAGAGAGAGAGAGGAGGAAGCAGGCTCCCTGCTGAGTAGAGAGCCCGATGCAGGACTCGATCCCAGGACCCTGAGATAATGACCTGAGCCGAAGGCAGTGGCCCAACCCATTGAGCCACCCAGGCGCCCCAAGGAGCTTTTCTTGATGGCTCCCTCTGCTTTCCCACGTCTGATTCCAACCCCTTCAGGCCAAGGTCTGTCTGGGCCGGGAGTGGGGTGGCCGTGGGGCCTGGTGATGGGTGGTGAGCTCCGCGGGCTGTCCCCTGCCCTGTTGTGGCGCTCTGGACACCGATGCTTCCTGGGGTCAGTGGTCACTGGCTCCTTGTCGTCCTGCACTGCGGCCACACACGTGCCTTCCTCTCACAGACGTCCTGTAGGTGTGGGTGACTTGTTGGGTCTGTCTTGCCTTCTCCTGTTCAGATTTTGGGCGTCTTTGTCCCCTGATGTTATCTCCCTTCCCGAGGGTTGGTCTCGTCTGCACATGTAATGTCTGTTCATCTCTGGGAAGACGTGATCTAGGCCTCTTATTTACCTTTTTCTCAGTCCCTCTGCTTGAATTCAAGTGTCAAGGGGCAGCCATGAATGGCCACCAGCTCCACCTCTCTGCCTGCCCCCATGCAGCCAGCCCCGGGTTCTGAATGAAACCAGCACCCAGGGGTCACACCTCTGGGGTTCAAATCCCAACTTCTCCACTTAGTCACCCTGTGGGCTAGAGGCTCAGTTTCCTCATCTCTAAAATGGGGATGACAGGGACGCCTGGGTGGCTCAGTTGGTTAAGCAGCTGCCTTCGGCTCAGGTCATGATCCCAGCGTCCTGGGATCGAGTCCCACATCGGGCTCCTTGCTCCACGGGGAGTCTGCTTCTCCCTCTGACTCTGCCTTTTCCACTCTGTCTGCCTGTGCTCGCTCTCCCTCTGAAAAATAAATAAATAAAATCTTTAAAATGGGGATGACAGTAGAATCCGTGTCCTGGTGGCCATATTATTATCTTTCTTATCTCCTGGGTGTGGTCTGTCTGTGAATCTTTCTTTCTGTCTCAGGTGCAAGGATACATACTGATCAGGGTCTTGCCTGGTAACGTGACAGAGGCTTAGGGGACATGTGACCCCACTGGCTTGTGCCCCTTCAAGTCTCGCCCTTTCTAGACAGGCTCCCATCCATGCCTCTTCCCCATCCTGCATTCAGTCCATCAGAAAACTTTATTATTATTATTTTTTAAGATTGTATTTGTTTATTTGACAGAGATCACAAATAGGCAGAGAGACAGGCAGAGAGAGAGAGAGAAAGTAAGGTCCCTGCTGAGCAGAGAGCCTGATGCGGGGTTCGATCGATCCCAGGACCTTGGAATCAGGGCCTGAGCCCAAGGTAGAGGCTTTAACCCACTGAGCCACCCAGGCGCCCCAGAAAACTTTTTATTCTGAGCGCAGTATGCATACCGAGATTGTGTGCACCGCGACGTGAAATCCCACAAGCCAAACACACCTATGTGCCAGCCCCCAGAGCAGGACTGGGAATGTGACCGGTGTCCCGGTGGTCCCTCGGTCCCCTTCCAGGCCCTTCTGCTCTACCGCGGCTAACTGCTGTCCTCCCTGGGAATGGTACTGATTGGTTGTCCTTATCTTTGAACTTGATATCAGTGGAATCCAAAGTCTGTACACTCCGGGGTCTGGCTTACCGCCCTGGGTGTGAGACCCACCCACCTTGTTCATTTGTTCTCGCAACTATGTGAGATGCCGTTGTGCGAATGTACCCCGGTGTACGTCTTATTTCTCCGGCTGACCGACACTGGGATTGCTCAGAGTTTGGGGTTGTGGTGAACAGTGCTGCTGGGGACATTCCCGCTCGTGTCTCTTGGGCACAGGTGCTGCTCGCCTTAATGAACATCGACCGAGAAGAGAATTGCTGGGTCTCGGGGCGCGTGTAGGTTCTCCCGTGCGGGTGCTGTCGGTTGTCTGACGTGGTTGTGTTAATCCCCCGCACGGACACCAGTTAGCTCTGAGAGTTCCCGTTGCTCCACAACCTTGTTGACAATTCCTGGGGCCCATGTTTTTTTTTTTTCCCCATTTTAGCCATCCCATGAGTAGGTAGAGATATCTCACTGGAATATTTTTTTTTTAAAGGTTTTATTTAATTATTTGACAGACAGAGACCACAAGTAGACAGAGAGGCAGGCAGAGAGAGGAAGGGAAGCAGGCTCCCTGCCGAGCAGAGAGCCCGATGTGGGGCTTGATCCCAGGAATCTGGGATCATGACCAGAGCTGAAGGCAGAGGCTTTAACCCACTGAGCCACCCAGGTGCCCCATCTCACTGGAGTTTTAATTTTATTTTCCAGATGACTAATACAGCTTATTTATTTATTTATTTATTTGGCTCAGGATTTGTTGAACTTGACACCGTTATTGAACAAATTTGAAGATTCACTTCCGTCTCGCATATTGTGGGTATCTTAAATGTCAGGGGGTGCTTGTGATTCCCTCTGTGGGACAGGCTTGAATCTGCCTGTTGGAGGATAATGGGTGCTGATGACCGGTGTTTCTCTGGATGAGACTGGGGACCCGGCCACTGGCCTCAGGATCACTCCGGGAGCTGTGAAAGATGCAGGCACTGGGCCCCGGCCCCAGCCCCCAGTCACCAAATAAACCCTTGTGTTCTCTCCATCTCTCTGTGGCTCATCTTTCTTTCCCTTCACACATTCCATGAGCATGAGCCGTCTGTCCATCCTGTTCACTGCCATGTCCCAGAACCTAAAATAGTCCTGGTGTCCAGTGGGTCCCCACTGACCTGCCCACTGACCTCTGCACTCTTCCACCTTAACTGTCTTGATGGGGTTTTGTCCATAGCCTGGGCTGCTTGGGGAGGGTTCCGGGAATCGGGCTCTGGTGCCTCAGAAGGTATCCCGTCCTGGTGCTCTGCCCTTCTAAATGACCCCCTTGTCTCCAGAGCCAGCTTCTGACCAAGGCCTTTGGGTCCTAGGCCCAATACTCTGTGTTGGTGTCCCCAAATCCCTGTATACCCCCAGAGCTCCGGGCATTGGCCATTTAGGAACAACTCTTGGGTGACCTTATGTCTGTTGGGCTTCTCCGTCATTGGGTCCCTCTGGAAAAGCCTGAACCCCCCCCCCCCCAAATGTAGCATTCCGTCCCTCTGCCACTCTGTGTCCTCTGTTTCACAGACGACACACCCCTGGGTCAAGGGGAGGCAGGAGGGCCAAGTCTATGACCACCTGATCCACTCCTGCCCAAAACAGGAGTGGTTCCCATCAAAAGGGGATAAAGCCTCCTTTCTTTTGGTGTTTCTTGTTCCCTTTATTCTCAACTCTGACATACTTACTTGGAAGGCAGTATGACCTGGGGCATGAGAGCTCTGGGTCAGACCTGTTGGGTTCAAATCAAGGTTCTGTTCTTGTTTGGTTTTCAGACCCACCCCTTGCCCCCAGGGAAGAAAGGGCAATTCACATACACAAGCCTGATGCCACCTGCGGGGGATGGCTAGGGTGGCCAAGATCTCTGAAGTTGAAGAGTGAGAGCAAGGGATTCTGGCTGGGGCATCTGCAGGCAGGAGGCTTGGGCTGGTCCTCAAATGTGCAGAGGGGAAGATGACACCTGAGGGCCTTCCCTGAGAACTTGCACTGAGCTGACAAGAGAACACAGTCTCGTTTACCAAACACCCAAGGGCACAGAGTAATGATCAGAGTTCATTGGTGAGTTGTGGAAGTCTTCCTGGAGGAGGTGAGCTGGGGATTGCATGTTAAAGGCCAAGAGCGAGAACTTTCTCCCGGTGTCAGTAGAAATTCTCTCCAAACTTTAGAATCATGGGGCACGGACAGTGGGCGCCACATACCATTGGCTTTAAAATAGGGCAACAAAGAATCTATGACACACACAGTGTATTTATGCGGTGTGGAGGTGGTGTGCAAAATGGAAGAGCTAAAAGCAGTTTGGGAAAAACACCTTTTTTTGTTGTTGTTGTTTTTTCGGTGGAAAGACAGATTAGAAGGGTTTATGCTCTTCTGTGATAACTAATATGAAAGGTTTATCAAAGTTAAAAAAAAAAAAAAAAACCCTCGACGTTTTCTCCAAAATTGATTTGAAGACTTGGCAGATTTGAAGAATCGTTCAGTAGCGTTTTATGGGTCGATGCTAATTTGATGCAGCAGACCCGTGCATCACGCCAATTTACTGCCAAACCAACATTAAGCACAGACCTTTCGTGCAAGGTTTATAGGCGGACAGCTCATAAAGATGCATGCTTGACAAGTATTCTGCTTCTCTTAGGATGTGCGATATGAAGTGTTTATCAAAAACTAACTAAATCGCCTTCGCCTTTTCCTCGTAAACAATCTCCGGGGACTTCAGGCCTGGATGGCGGGCGATAATTCCCGTGCAATATTTCACTGCTCCGGCTTCTGGTACACGGGGAGCCTTTGTCTCCAAAAGCCACAGGTAGCCATCCTCTGGGGTGCAGAGTGCCCTTAGGGACCACTTTGGAAAGAAGGTGTAACCCAGGCCACAGGAAAACCAGTAATGTTCTTCCTACCAGGGTCTCCTAAAAGCAGTTGAAGTTTGCACCTGAATGAGATCTGTGGCCCCAAGGAAATATATTTCCTGCCTTCGTTTTTGTTTCCTGGGCTGATGTGTGATGGGTGATCACCGCATGTCTCTCTTGGTCCAAATACGTGTCAGAGCCTTGTCAATAAGGAGATCACCAAGCTCTGTTTTGCTTGTCGGAAAGTGCTTAACCATAAAAATGGCTGAAATTCCTCTCTTTCACCACCGAAAACCACAGCTTCCATTTTCCACAAAGGAAAAGTGGACTTCGGTGGTCCTTGGCTCCTCTGCACACCCCCAGACCCCCAGTGTCTCCCAGCCCCGTGTTAATTACCGGGACTCCCAAGAAGCAGGTTGCTGCGGGGAGGGGGCCCATGGTGCGCAGACCGCCGTGAGCAGGGAGCCTCGTGGGTTTTCACAGGGGGAAATTTGATCTTGGGCAAATGTCAAGACGTTTTTGAAATCTGTGTTATGATATCAGCTCATTGCCAGTGTAGGGCTTCATCTGGATTTCATAAATATTGAATGGACCTCGGCCAGCTGGAGAACACAACAGCTAACCCCTCCCCAACACACACACACACACACACACACACACACACACATATCCATGGCCATCGCAGTCTATTGCCGAGTTGTCATGAAAAGCCAATTGGTGATATTTCAATCACAGTGTTCTAACAAATTCCATTCAAATTCCTTCGGAATGGGAGCTAAGCCTTCCTCCTGCTGCTGAGAGAATGATATGCTAAATGTAGCTTCCTGGGGCCCTGGCAGCCATCCAGGCTTTGTAATTTATAGTTCTCCTTTGTGGTTCTCCAAGTGACCTTGGAACCTCCATGCTGGTGGATTTCTTAGGTTCACATGTTGCCCTCCGTCATCATCTCTTACAAGACGGGTCCCCAGGCGCCCTTCCAGCACCCACCAGCCTGGAGCTGGAGAGAAAGGATGTGAGCCAGGGTGCCCAGGGAGTCCATGGCAGGTGATTGGAAGATTGCTTGTTTGCTTGTGACCTTTCCTCTGAAATTGATGTTGGCCGCGAGTAACAGTCCAATATTGTGTTTCAAGTCGGCCTGCTGGTGACAGGAACCTCCCCCCAGCCCCCGCACACAGCAGGTAATCCTGGAAAAGAAGGGGAGGGACACTCCGTGCAATTACATTCATCAGCTATTTCTGGTTGGGGAATAAACAAAATGGCCCAAAGTGCTGCTGTTACAGATTCTAGCAGAGGAGTGGCGTGTAGGAAAGATTAATGTACAATTAAAACCCGTGTACGGGTAAATTACAGGGTGACAGCTATCTAATGCAAACACCGCAGACGTGTAATTAAGAGGAGTTACGGGCTCTTGAGGATGGATTTGCTGAGGAAAGTGCTAGGGAGCTGTCTGGGGAGCTGGCAGGACAGGGACCTTGGGCCAGAGGGGAGGAGGCGGGGTGGTTGGGGAGGTGGGGAGGGAGAGTTCCGCAGCCTATGGGTGGGGGCAGCCCAGAGGCAGTGGGTGGGTGGGTGGGCACCGCAGTTCCTTCTGGGTGAAGCAGTCTACCTCCCCAGCCTCGGCCAAGTCTTGTTCCAAGCTTCCAGCTCTTTCTGGGGCCACCCCGCTCTCCCCCTCCTCACCTTTGGCTCTGTGGTCATGAGCGCCCATGGATGTCTTTTTTTTTAAACGTTTTTAATTTCTCCTGCTTTGTCAGCTTTTTAAGGAATATGTTACATTATGTGGAAATTGGATGCTAACAAGATTTGTATGAATAAATTAGACTCTTAACTTTTTATGTTATTACAGAATTGAAATGGACTCTAATGACAGTCAGAATTAATGTTCTGTTTCAAATAAATGCCGGGGATGTGACTGAATTTTCAGTGCACTCTCCTGTTTTGAACGTCTGGCCCTTTCCTGAGAGGCCTTTCTGGAGAACAAGTGGGAGACACCTCCGGGCCTTTCTCGTGGGACAGTCTTCTCGCCCAGCCTGTCCACAGTGGGTGTGCTGGGAAACTGCCGCTGCTGCTCCCAGAAGTACCCCCCAAGAAGAACGGCCCTTGGCCTGGTGGGGGGGCTCCTTGCCCAAGGGTACATCCCTCACTGTGTCCTCCAGCCCCAGAGTGCCCTATGGGATCAGCTGAGGCCTCACTGCCTTTCTCTCTGCTGGCTCCTGCCCCCTCACATCCTCACAGGGGTCTCCCAGGAAGCCTCTCTAGGGAACTAGGTCTGCCACACTGGCTCTCAGGGATTTCAGATTTGCTACACCAAACCTCTGCCCAGGTGTCTCTTCTGCTGCAATCAGAGCCCCCAAGGACCAGAAATGGTCTTTCTGCTCTCTGTCCTCTTCTTGAACCCCGGGCTGGATGTCATGCTGATGGGCTCTTGGCCTAGGTCCTGCTCCACCTTGTAGGGTTTAAGCAGCAAGCAGTGGGACCAAAGGGATCCCCGAGATCTGACTCCCAAACCACCTGGCTCTGTGTAGGGGGCAGACTTGGAGGGGTTTTCTGTGATGAAAACTCCCATGTCCCAAAGGGCAAGGTTATTGGGGGGCTTAGGACACAGGGTTGGGGACCACAGGTGATGGTGGGAGGGAGAGTCCTGGTAAAGTATCAGAGAGCGGGAGGCAGTCCAGACCTGGAGCAGCCTTGGTGAGGGGCTCAGCCCCACTCAGGACGCATGGCAACAGACACGCATGGGTTCTGGGAGGCCAGGAGCCTTACCCCTTGGAAGGGAACAGCAGATCCCGGGCACCAGCTGTCCTAACAGGATAGGGGCGCAGGGTGGCCAGATATTTGAACATTCAAGAACAGACAGATTTTTGTACAAATTCTGTTCCTTTGGAGTATGGAGACTAATCCTGAATTTAAAAATCAGTCTTGCACTGACCACACAATGTGTCTGTGACCTGTGTCTCCCTTCTGGGCTGGAAGAATTTGCAACCCAGAGTTTTATTGGCAAGGTGGACAGTTTCCCTCCTAGAAGGCGAGGGCCAGAGCCCCTGGAAAGGGACAGTAACTGCAGAGACCACAGGCCATGGCTGTGCAGAGCTATTGGGCTGCAGGCAACAGTGGCCTGCCCACATGTGGCCTCTGTCCTGCCCCCCGCCCCCATCTGCTGGGAAGGGGGCCCTCACCGGTGGGTTTTGTGCATCCATGCTGCTGGGTGGGCCCCGAGTAAGGTTGGCTTCTGGCAAGTTTAGCCCTGGGCCGTTGGGGCACTCCACGTGGGGCTCTGTGGCTGAATGGGTAGCAAAGGAGCGTGTGGACTCCCACCCTTCATCTGACAGACCTCACCTTCAGCATTTCCTGTCTCCTCCTTCACAAGTCTTAGAAAACCCCTGCAAAAAGGCTTTAGCAAGAGTAGAAAAAAGATTAAAAAAAAAAAAGAGTAAAAATAAGAAAATAAAAGTCTTACCACCCACTCAGCACGTTTTCTGGAGCTGGGGTTCCCATACATTGTTACAGAGAGGGAATAGCTTATATTTATATCTCTTTATATGCATAAACTCGTAAGTCATATTCATTTTATAAAAATGTAATAATTTTTATCCCTACTGCACATACCCTGGTTAATCACTGTATATATCACGAACGCCTTTCCAGGGTAACGGATCGATTTCCATCCCACGTTTGACACCTGCACAACATTGCTTCATGTGAATTTATCATAATTTATATAAACAGTTCCCCGTTGGACATTTTGGTGGTTTTCATTTTTGTTTTTCAATTTTAAAGAACGTCAAAGCGAACGGTCTTGCGGTATTCCTTGGTGTCACTTCAGGATAAATTTCCAGAAGTGGAATTGTTGGCTCCGAGGGTCTGCATGGTTAAGACTTTTAATATTTCCTGACAAATCACCTTTCCAGAAAGACCCAGCAGTGCGTGAGTGTGCCTTTTTCGCACCGGCGAATCTTCATTTTTTTAAATCTTTGTCAATTTGATAGGTTAAAGAGGGGCGTGCTTAGTGCTTTTTAACAATAACTTGAATTTTCCTCAAAGTAATATATCTATATGTAGTTTAAAAAGCATAGAGGGTAGAAGGCTTATAATAAACCCAGCATTCCCCTGCTTCATCCCTCACCATGTCTCCTGGTCCCGTCCCCCAGAGGCAAGCCTCTAAGACTCTTCTAGCAACTTTGCCAGTGGGGATTACTACCTCTGTATTTCTGCATAGCCTGTATACTGCAGGCGTAGAATGGCCAACCAACTATCAGACCACTGTTTACGGAGCACCTACCCTTTGCTGACCGATTTCCAAATGCCATCATTATCATTTGCTTAAGTCTTGTATTTCCTGGGCCCACATGTGGTCTCTTCTGTTTTAGTCTGCCTATTTTAGGACCAGAACCCACTATTTTAATTAATGTATCACATGAACACGTTTTTGATATTATAGAGGGCAAGCGTTTTCCTGTTATTCTTGTGTGACTCCACATTTTTATTCTTTTAGAGGTGCCCTTTAGAAAGAACTGTTGGGTCAAGATTCCGATGATATCCTATAGAGATTTGTGTTGGGGTTGTGTTTCATTTCTAGATAAACTTGGGATAAATTGGGAGGTAAATTGACCTATTAATATCTTTATTATGTTTTGCCATATTGAGTCTTGTGATACCTTGAATCGACAAATTTTTATTGAGAACCAGCCATGGGCCAGACACCATTCTAGGCATTGGGTTTATCCCAGGAAACAAAGTAGAGGAAGATCCCAGCTCCCATGAAGCCAACATAACAGTTACTTTGGAGAGCCAAGCAGGGTAAGGGGGATTGGAAGTGTGGGGTGGAGGTGGGGCGAATGGAAGTACTGAGTGGGGTGGTCAGTGTGGGCACCATTGAGAAGGGGAGACATGAGTGGACATGAGATTTGGGGGGAATGTCGGCATGGACCGTAGAGATGATCCAGATCAGTGGTTCTCCACCTGGGGCAATTGTGCCCCCAGGGGCTCCAGAGGCTACTGGCATCTAGTGGGGACAGGCCAGGGATGCTTCTGAATGTCCTACCATGCACAAGACAGTCCCTGCAACAAAGAGTTGTCTGGCTCCAATTGTTGATAGTGCCAAGGTTGAGAAGTCTTGACCCAGGCGAATATCTGCCAGGCAAGGGGATACTCAATAAAAAGTCTTAAGGCAGGAATAAGGAACAGCAAAGAACTAGAGAGAGGGAGGGCCAGGGGAGCTGGGAATGAGGCCACAGAGGTGAGTTGGGAGGGAATGGGGAGGGAATGGGCCTTGTAGGGCAGGATAAGGAAATTGACTTTACTGCCAATGAGTTGGGGAGCCACTGCGGGTTATTGAACAGAGGAGTGTCATGATTGAAGTATGTTTTGAGAGGATCGCTCTTCTTGCTACTGTGCTGAGGGGCAAAGAGCTGGTAGGTTCTTACAGTGAGAGATGGTGGTCTGAGCCAAGATGGTGGCAGCAACGTGGAGTGAATAGGTCAGATTCCAGGTCAGTTTTGAAGGCAGAGCCAACAGGACTTCCTCATGGATTGAATGGGATGTGAGGAAAGGAAAGCTTTAGTCTGAGCACCTGGAAGGATGGAGTTACCCCCAACTGAGTTGAGAAAGACAGTGGGCACAGGAGGTGTTGAAGGGGTTTAGACCAGAAATTCAGTGAACACATACTGTATTTGAGATGTCTAGTACACATGCAACTGCATATGTTGGTTGTTTGGTTAGATATACAAGTGTGGAGTTATGGAGAGAGCTGGGCATATAAATTTAGGAGTCATCAGCACATGGTTTTTGAAGCCAGGAGACTGATTGAGGTCAGTTAACCAGTGAGTGTAGAAAGAGAAGAGAAGATGACCGATAGCTGACACCTAGAATATTCCAACAGGAAGAAGTCAGGTTGATGAGGAGGGACCAAGATCAAAGGGCCAAGAAGTGACCAGTGAGGTGGGAAGAAACCAGGAGAACATAGCATCTTAGAGGCCAAGGGAAGAGAGCGCCTCGTGGAGCGCATCGGTCACCTTTGTCAAAGCTGGTGGAGGACCCGGGATAGACCAGCGGATTCAGCAGTGCGCCTGAAGAGGAGTGGCTTTGGTGGAGTGGAGGGCACAACGTTCTGATTTAAGTGGGGCTATGAGACAATGGCATGAGTTGAGAATATGAGTAATAAGAGGCTTTCCTGCGAAGGAGAGCTAAGAAATGGGAAGGTTGCTGCTGAGGGAAGAGGGGCGGAGACAGTCTGTTTTTGCTTTTAGGTAAAGGTGGGAAATAGCCTGTTTTTATGTTGATGAGAATGACCGAATAGAAGGTGGGTGATTCTGTAGGTAGACCAGAGGATCGCTGGAGCAAAGTCTGGTAGAAGGAGCATTGAAGTTGGTGGAAGTTGAGGGATTGGCTCTAGGAGCACAGCCTTAAGCTCTGGTGAGGGCTAAGAAGGCAGAAGAGTGGGTACAGATCTGGTGACTGGAATATGGAAGTTCTCTCTCTCTCTCTCTCTCTCTCTCTCGCCATAGCTCCCTTCCCATTACTGAGATAGAATCACATGACATTCTCCCATTTAAAGTGAATAATTCAGTGGTTTTCTTTCTTTCTTTCAGATTTTATTTATTTGACACAGAGAGATCACAAGTGGGCAGAGAGAGAGAGAGAGCGCGAGAGCAGGAAGCAGGCTCCCTGCTGAGCAGAAGGCCTGATACAGGGCTCGATCCCTGAGCTAAAGGCAGAGGCTTAACCCACTGAGTCACCCAGGCACCCCAATTCAGTGGTTTTCACTATGTTCACAGAATTGTGCAACCATCACCAAAAAGAAACCCTATCTATGTTATCTCCCCAGTCTTAGGCAACCCCTCATCTACTTTGTGTCTCTCTAAATTTGTCTATTGTGGACATTTCAGGTAAATAAATTGCTTTTGCTTTTCCTTTTGCTTTGTTTTGTTTTCACTTGGCATAATGGTTTCCAGGTTCATCCCTGTTGTGGTACCTCATCATTCCTTTTTATAGCTGAATAATATTCCATTGTATGGATATGCCACACTTATTATTGTATCTTTTCACCCATTGATGGACATTTGGGTTGTTCTTGCTTTTTGGTTATTATTAATAAAACAGCCAGGTACACATTTGTGCACAAGGTTTTTGTGAATATATGTTTTCATTTCTTTGTGGTATATAAAGAGGTGTGGAAATCCTCGGTCTTTTGATAACTCTGTGCTTAACCTTTTGAAGAACTGCCAGATTGTTTTCCAAAATGGCGGCACCATTTGACATTCCCACCAGCAATATATGGGTGCTCTAATTTCTTCATCTCCTCAGCCATACTTGTTACTGTCTGTTCTTTGGTCCATAGCCATCATAGAGTGCAAAGTAATCTATGATTTGCATTTAGCATTTGATTTCATTATAGTTTTGATTTGCATTTCTGTAATGACTCATGATGTAGAGTGTCTTTTCACGTGCTTATTGGTCATTTGCACATCTTTGGGAAATGTCTATTCAAATCCTTTTCCTATAAATTTGTTTTGTGAATTATGGAATTGTAAGAGTTCTTTATGTATTCTGGGTATAAGTTCCTTATCAGCTATATGATTTGCATGTATTTTATCCTATTTTGTGTATTATCACTTTCTTGAGAGTATCACTTGCAGTGACAAAGTTTTTAATTCTGGTGAAGTCCGACTTATGTATTTTTTGTTGTTGTTGTTTGTTTCTTTGGTATTGTGTCCAAAAAAGCCTAACCCAAAGTCATGAAGATTTACCCTTTCTTTTTTTTAAAAGTTTATTTATTTTAGAGAGGGAGAGCGAGAGTGAGCATGCATGGAAACGAGAGAGAGAGAGAAAATGTGCACATCTACATGCCCACACAGGGAAGGGGAGGGGCTAAGGGAGAGGGAGAGAGAGAGAATCTAAAGCAGACTCTCCCCGCCCCCACTCCATCTCATGACCCCAAGATCCCAACCTGAGCTGAAATCAAGAGTCAGATGCTTAACCAATTGAGCCACCCACGTGCCCCAAGATTTACTCCTTTCTGCTTTTTTATTTATTCATGTTTTTAATTTAATTTTCCTTTCTATTTGAAGTAGCAAGTATTCCCAGGATATTAAACAGTAGTGGGCATTCCTTGTTCTATTCCTGACTCTAATGTTTCACCATTATCATTGATGCTGTCAATATGGTAAGATTTTTAGAACTTAAAAAAATAAAGTATCCCAGGGGCGCCTGGGTGTCTTGGTTGTTAAGTGTCTGCCTTTGACCTCGGGTCATGATCCCGGAGTCCTGGGATCAAGCCCCGCATCGGGTTCCCTGCTCGGTCGGGAGCTTGCTTCTCTATCTTTCACTGCTGCTCTGCCTGCTTGTGCTCTCTCACTTTCTCTGTCAAATAAATAAATAAAATCTTAAAAAAAATAATAAAGTATCCCATATACATTTGTGTTTATGAATAATCAAGGACTTCTTCCCAAATTTATTTGATCCATCTATGGAGATAAACATGGTTTTCTTCTTTGATCTATTGATGCAATAAGTTATATTAATAGATATCTAGTATCTGTTATGGCAATTCTGTAATGCATTTCTGGATTAATCTTAATTTGTTGGGGGTACATAATTATTTTATTATACTACTGCTTAATAGCCAGAAGTTTTATAATTTCCTTTGTAATTCTTTGGCTCATGAATTATTGAGACTCTTAAACATTTTAAGGGCATTTTTTTTTTCTTTTCTGCTTTTCAGTTATTGCACAGTAGTTGGAAATTTTGGTTTGCATGCTATTGATTCTTTAATTTTAATTGAGAACTGTTTTGTGTCCTGGTTGGTATATGGTCTTTTTTCCCCCCATTATATTTAAAATGACATTTAAAATGATATGTATCATTTAAAATAATACATACCCTCTAATTTTTGGGTGCAGAATTATATCTGTATCATCTATATCTATCTGTATACTATCTTCAGTTAGTCTTGTTACTTGTACTATTTGTATCTTTTATATCCTTAATTTTTTTTGATGCTTAATTTATCAACTTCAGAGGGAGATGTGTTAACATCTCCCAAAATGATTATGAATTTGTTCATTTTTCTTTACAATCTTATCATTGTTTATTCTATATTTTTCAAAAGCTTTATTATTAGGTGCAGATAGGTTCAAGATTATGATATTTTCTTAGTGAATTACCCCTTTTTTCTTTGTGTAATGACTCTTTTAATCCCTATTGATGCTTTTTTTTGCTTTACATACTGTTTTGCCTTATATTACTATTATGAAAACAACCTTGGCTTTTTATTTATGTATCTTTTGTTTGTTATGTTTCTTTGTTACCTTTTCAGTATCTCTTGACTTCCAGCATTTTTGCATCACGCTTTGGAAGGGTCTCATAACCAGTTAATCTTTTTTTGTGTGGTTACTGGTGTATTTGCATTGTTTTGTTTTATTTTGTGTTTTTTACTTTCCTTGGTTTTTCATTGTTTCTTCTTTTTTCAAATAAAATGTTTTTGAACACATCTTCTTTATCAATTTATCAGTCGATGGAAAATATTACTCAGCCATCAAAAAGAATGAAATCTTACCATTTGGAATGACATGGATGCAGCTAGAGTGTATTATGCTAAGCAAATACGTTAGTCAGAGAAAGACAAATACCATATGATTCACTCGTATGTGGAGGTTAAGACACAATGCAGAGAAGCATAGGGGAAAAAGAGAGGCAAACCAAGTAACAGTCAACTATAGAGAACGATCTGTTGGTTATCAGAAGGATGGTGGTTAAGGGGTAGGTTAAGTAAGAATAGGGATTAAGGAGGGCACTTGTGATGAGCACTGGGTGGTGTATGGAACTGTTGAATCACTAAATTGTACACCTGCAACTAGTATTACACAGTATGTTAACCGACTGGAATTTTTTTTTTTAAAGATTATTTATTTATTTATTTATTTGATAGATAGAGATCACAAGTAGGTAGAGAGGCAGGCAGAGAGAGAGGAGGAAGCAGGCTCCCCGCTGAGCAGAGAGCCCAATGCGGGGCTTGATCCCAGAACCCTGAGATCATGACCTGAGCCGAAGGCAGAGGCTTTAACCCACTGAGCCACCCAGGCGCCGCCACCCCCCACCCCCCCCCGCCACTGGAATTAAAATAAAAACTTAAAAAAATATTTTCTGCAAAGTTGATTTTACTCTTTTTCTTATTTCGCTCCCTCTACTGATTTAGAAGTTACGCATTCTATTATTTATTCTTTCAGTGATTACTTTCACCTTTTTAATGTGCATACTTGGCTTAATACAGTGTGAATGACTCCAAGATTTCTGCCTTCCTCCAAAACAACACAATGACAGAACACTTCAGTTCTGATCATATCCCATCTTATATCTTGTCTATTTTTAGCGCTATATTGTTAATAAGCTCCTAATTTTTTTAAATCAATGTTACTGTCATTAATATTAACAATTAATGGTTAATTAGATTGATTGCTGTTTTCCAAGTTCTTTGCTCACTCCTGCTTATTGTGTCCTACTCTCTGGGTTCCCTTTCCTACTGCTTCCTATAACTGCTTTCCTTAGTCCTTTCAGGGAAGGCTTGTGGAAATGCCCTTGGATTTTTGTTCATTTAAGTATGATTTTGCCCTTGAATAGTTGAGCTGGGTCTAGAACTCTGGGATGATAGGTGTTTTCCTTTAGCCTTTGAAGAGCTAGATTATTGTTTTTTGGTCTCTACCATTTGTCAAAGGAGCCCTGGCATTAGTCTGCCAGTCCTTTGTGGATAATATCTTTCTCTCTAGTTGTTTTGGTGATTTTCTCTTTGCTTTGATATTTCAGCTTCACTTGGGTATATCTAGATGTATAATTTTCTTTTCCCTGCTTGGAAGTTGAACAGTTATTTATTCAATTGTATGGTTGTCTCAAGTTCTGAAGTTTTCAGTCATTATCTCTTTAAATAGGTCCTTTCCTTACAGGTCCTTTCCTTACTAGCCCTTTAAAGGCCAGCCGCTCGTGTGAGGGATGTGACAGGTAAGAACATGGACTCTGGGGCGCCTGGGTGGCTCAGTGGGTTAAGCCGCTGCCTTTGGTTCAGGTCATGATCTCAGGGTCCTGGGATCGAGTCCTGCATCAGGCTCCCTGCTCAGCAGGGAGCCTGCTTCCTCCTCTCTCTCTCTCTCTAACTGCCTCTCTGCCCACTTGTGATGTCTCTCTGTCAAATAAATAAATAAATAAAGCTTTAAAAAAAAAAAAAGGAATATGGACTCTGGGGATAGCTCTGTGGATTCAACTTTCTTCAGTGCTTAATAGTTGAGGACAATGACTTAAACTCTCTGTTTCTCAGTTTTCTCATCTAGAAATTGGGCATAATAATAAACTCTTAGGTTGTTGTGATAATTAAATGAGTTAATATATGTAGAGTGATTAAAATGGCTCCTGGCATATGGTCGGCCCTATGTGAGCCTTAGTTTCTAGTGTTCCCTGAAGGGCTCCAGAGACCCTATACTGATGATAACGTGATTATACATTTTCTAGATGCATCTGACATTTTTTTAGTCCCTGGGGATGCATTTCTGCCAGTCTCCATGCTTATTAGTATCGTTTTGGACCTTCTTTTATTCTCTTCCTTGTAACCTCAGTCTCCTATTTTCCATGGATGCGCGCTGGCTGGTTATGTCAGATGGATCTCCTGGTCACAGTGTCTCCTGGCTTAACTAATCAATCCATTATTAAACTCTTTTATTGCGTTTTGAATTTCCATCACTCTGTTTTTTATTTCTAGGACTTCTATGGAGCTTTTAAAGATCAACATGCTATGTATTTTAGTAATTTCCTGTTCTTTCATTGTTTTTAGTTCCTTTACTCACTTAATAATTTAGAATACAATTATATTATCTTTTTCCAGTTTTCCCTTATTGTAGGTTCATAGAATGCTAGTCCTTCTGTTTGTTTGTCAAGCTGATTTTTCCCTCCTGGTGAATCATTTCCTTGAGCAGATTATAATGTCTTTTTTTAAAAGATTTTATTTATTTATTTTAAAGAGAGGGGAGGGGTGGAGGGAGAAGAGAACCTTCAGCAGAAACCACGCGGAGCACAGAGGTAGATGTGGGGCTCGATCTCACCACCTTGAGATCACTACCTGAGCTGAAACCAAGAGTTGGATGCTTAACCGACTGTGCCACCCAGGCGCCCCCAGATTATAATTTCTATATGATATTCTAGGGAAGCAAAAATTATCCAAAATAAGACTGTTTTTTTTTTTTAACTTTTTTATGGCAACCCTATGCTTCTTGGATTGTACCAGGATTGCTTCGGAACATTTCAAAAAATGTTACTGCTGGCAGTCCCAGGGATGCATCAGCTGGGACCCATTTTTCCCATTATTTCTATATGTGAGGATTCTACACCGTAGACGTAGTGTAACTTTCAGCCTTTATAGCCAGGGTGCAAGCTTGGGACTTCCTTTCTTCCTGGAAACTGCTCCCCCCACCAAGATTCTTTGTGTTTCCCCCAGACCAGGGTTGAGGTTTCCTGCCCCCCCCCCTTTCACTGAGTGGGAGGCTTTCTAGGGCCTAAGTTTTGTGCGGGTCCTCAGATCTCACTCCTTATCACAAAAGGGATGAGAACCCAGGCTGGATCCCTGGCCTTTGTGGACACCGGTCCCCCATCCTGGTCTCTGGGGTCTCTGTTGCTCCAAAGCCTCTGGGGCACCAGCTGACAGTTTATGACTCCGACTCTCAAATCTCTTCATTTTGTGCACCAGAGGATTTCCTTTTTTTTCCTTCAAACTCAATTATGTATTTAATTATTTTATATTGTGTTTTGTCCAGCATTTCCATGCATTGGGAGCTGGGGGGTGTTAGTGTGTGTGTCAAGGGAGAGATGCTGTGCGTATCGGCCATCATCTCTTATTTAGGATTTTTACATTTTTAGAGTGACAAGCAAGATTGTTCTGTGATTTTTTTTTTTTGTTTCATCTTTGGTAGGTTTTGGTACCCAGGTTATGCGTTATTCATAAAATTAATTAGGAAGTTTTCCTCCTTTCTTTATCCTCTGGAACATTTTAAACAGCATAGAAAATTTCAGTTCCTTGAAGGTTTGAAATTTTCCAGTGAAATGTGTCTGAGGACTACGCCTCTAGGGGCGGGGATGATTGTTTTCCATACTTATTTTCTAGTTGGCTTTTCTACTTCTTAAATAAGTTTGTATTAACTTCTGCTTCCCTAGACTATCATACATTTAATCAAGATTTGAAAATTTATTAGCATAAAGATTCCACGTGGTATTCCTATGTTTTAATTTTTTTTTTTCCATCTCTGGCTACATCTCTTTCTTATTAATGCTGTTTTTTCCTCTCTCTCTCTTTTTTTAAAAAATATTTTATTTATTTATTTGACAGAGATCACAACTAGAGAGGCAGGCAGGGGCAGGGGTGGGGGGCGGGAAGCAGGCTCCTAGGACCCTGAGATCATGACCTGAACTGAAAGCAGAGGCTTAACCCACTGAGCCAAGTAGGTGCCCCTTTTCCTCTCTTTCTTTTCTCAATTGGACTTGCCAGAGATTTATATATTTTATTGACCCCTTCTGAGAAACAGCTGTTGGGTTTATTTATTCATCCTATTATTGAATTCCTAAAAATCAGTACTTCCTCCTGTTATCTTTAATCTCTTTTTAAGGTTTCTTATCTTGCTCTCATTCTGATTTTTTTAAGTTGAATGTTGAAGCCATTTATTATTATTTTTTTCTTTAAGAATAAAACACTTAAGGCAATAAAATTTCCTCTGAGTACAGTTCTGGCCACGTTCCCTAAGTTTTGGTGTGCATAAGTTGTCACCATCATAATTTTTCATAGCCGAAAATTGCTATTTTTATCTCCTCTTTGAGTATTTCATAGCCTCTAAGTTTCCCTCTTGTTATTAATTTCTAGTTAGGCAGTATTGCATCCCGTACATTTTATCAAAACCATCATATTTTTTATGAAATTGGAATGATCTTGATTGTAACATATACCATTATTTTCCATACCATGAAGAAAGAAAAAAAAAATCCACCACTGCTTAAATTCTAACATCCTGTCAATTGTAAGATGTATCTTGGTTTCAGAGATGATGTGAAAAAAGTACATCTTAGAATGTCTGAAAGGTGGAATTTGTCGTTCATTTTTCTTTCTTTCTTTTTTAAAGTAGGCTTCACGCCCAGCGTGGGGCTCACCTCAGGGCTTGAACTTACAACCCTGAGATCAAGACCTGAGCTGAGATCAGGAGTCAGACGCTCAACCGACTGAGCCCCCAAAGCACCCTGGTTTGTTTTAAATTTAAGTGCATTGTGATTTGAGAATGTGACCTATATGGTACTAGTTCCTTGCAATAGAGTTTAACCCGGTATGTGGTCAGTTTTTTATAAATGTTTTACAGATATTTGAAAATAATGTATCTTCTCAGTCTGCCGGCTATAGGAATACATGCACACGTATATATTTCTGTACATTCCACATATATACACATTCACAGTCACACGTATATAAAATCAATCTTGAAACAGTGCTTTTCGAATTCTCTGTATCCTTGCTAGTTTTTTCTTGTCATTTGATCTTTTCCATTTCTTTTTTTTAAGATTTTATTTATTTATTTGACAGAGAGAGAGAGATCACAAATAGGCAGAGAGGCAGGCAGAGAGAGAGGGGGAAGCAGGCTCCCCGCAGGGCAGAGAGCCCGATGCAGGATTCTATCCCAGGACCCTGAGACCATGACCTGAGCCGAAGGCAGAGGCTTAACCCACTGAGCCACCCAGGTGCCCCTGATCTTTTCCTTTTTTAAGTGCGACCTGTTTTAAAATCTTCCACACGAACAAACAAAACATTTCCACACTGTGGTAGACTTGTTCATTTAATTCGTGATTACCACTTTTTGCTTTACAGTTGATCCTTGAACAAAGTGGGAGTTAGGAGCACCCATCCCTGAGCAGTCGAATATTACAGTCACACTTTGGACTCCCCTAAAATTTTACTAACAGCCTACCGTTGACCGGTGTGATGATAACATAAACAGTCGATGAGTATATCTTGTACATGTATTACGTACTGTATTCTGACAAGGGTCCCTCACTTTACCCCATTGTTTCTGCCGTTTCTGGGCTGTGTCGTTCATCTGTGAGTTTTCTCAAATGGTCACAAACCTCTAGAAATGCTCTAATATACTGTTTGCAAAATTTGCATAGTTCAAACCCACATTGTTCAGGAGTCAACTGCGTAGATTTTGAGGTGCTTTTGTGAGATGCCGACGAGCTCCTAATTGTTACGTCTTCTTTTTTAAACTGCCCCTTTCCACCTTCTGTTGTGCCACTCCTTGCTCCTCCCCTCACTGATTCCTTTTGGCCTTGAACGCAACTTCATCTGATAGTAACGTCACAATGTCAGCTCTCCTTGGGTTAGTATTTCCTGGCATCCCACTTAACATGAACTTATTTCTGTTGCCTTTGAAAGGCTTTTCCACCAAGATTGATGGCCTTCATCCGGCTGGCAGGAGGCTCGGTATGTGTTGGAGCACATGTTTCTGAAAGCAGCAGAGAGCACAGGGAAAGGCACAAGCTGGGGAACCTGCATGCCTGGGTCCAGATTTTGGCTTTGCTCAGCCAGGAGGAGGCAATTGCACACATTCCTTCAACTCCCAGGGCCTTAGTTACCCCATTTATAAAATGTGATCAAACAGAACCTCGCTCATGGGCTTGCTTTGAGCATTCAATATGAAAATACACGGAAAATGCGTAGACCATGGCTTGACACAGAGTGAGCATTGCTAAATGTTAGTTGGCTTAATCCCTAACCGGTTATTGTCATCACTGATATTTTGGATTTATTTCCTTTTTCTTTTCTTTTCAAGATTTTCTTTATTTATTTGAAAGAAAGAGAGAGTGCCTGAGCAGGGGGAGGGGAAGAGGGAGAGAGAGAGGGACTAGCAGACTCCCCGCTGAGCACGCAGTTGGTCCGGGGGGGGGGGGGGGGGGGGGCCTCAGGGGGGCTCGATCCCAGGATCCTGATCACCTGAGCTGAAGTCAGGTGCTCGACCAAATGAGCCACCCAGGCACCTCCTTGGATTTATTTCTATCACCTTATTTGTGGCTTCTGTTTACTATTCTCTTCTCTTGTGCACAGTCTAATTGATAACATTTTCTTTTTTTCCTCTGTTGATTTGAAAATGGTGGATTTTTTTTTCCCTATCCTTTGAGTACCCTAAGATGTTAACATACCTATATAACTATAAACTTTTAGCATGTCCAAAGTTATCATCTTGGTCATCCTTCAAAACGATCACGAATCTTCGCACACAGGGACTGCACAGTCTCCCCTACCATCTTCCATCTTGTTAGAGTTGAGTATTTTTTCTGACCTTAATACAGATCTGGTATTACCAATACGTAGAGTCAATGGTTAATTCAATTTGCTAACAAATTTTTATCAATGCTTGTGTTTTTTAAATCTTCTCATTTCTCTCTGGGTTCATTTCTCTTGCAAAAATGTATCCTTTTGTGGTTTTTCTTTTTTTTTTTCATTAAAAGACATGTGTTTTTATTTTTCTTGTTTTTCATTAAAAAAAAAAAAAATAGAGTGACCCCTATTTACCTATAGCACTTGGAAAAATGTATACTTCACTGTCGGCTGTTGTTCAAACCACCAGTGGGCGATCTGTCTTTTCTTTCTGGTAAACTTTAAGATTTTTCTTTTTGTTTTTTATTGTGACGTTTTATCAAGATAGGTGAATTTTTTTTAACTTTATCCTGCTTAGCACTGTCTATACACTTATACACTTTCTGTATAAGAACTCATGTGTTTCTTCAATTCTAGAACGTTCTTAGCCATACATATCACCTCAGTTTATTGATTTTCCTACCAGTACCCCATTCTTTTCTTTGGAAACTCTGTATTCAGTGAATGGGGTGATTTTTCCAACAATTGCATAAGATTACAGAGTTTGGATGGACCAAAAAAAAATTTTTTTAAGACTTTATTTAGTTGAGGGAGAGAGAGGAGAGCATAGAGGGAGAAAGAGACTCCCCCCTGAGAAGAGAGCCCAATGAGGGGCTTGATCCCAGGACCTGAGATCATGACCCCAGCTGAAGGCAGACCTTTAACCAACAGAGCCACCCAGGCGTCCTGAGATGGACCAAAACTTAATTAAACTTTCAGCCACTGATGGGAATTTATATTTTTCCACCTTTTTTTCCTATTAAAAACAAAGCTGTAGCCAACATTTTAATCTTTTTCTTTTCTCAGATTCTATTTTTATTGCGTTCTGTTAGATAATGATTTCTATTGAGGTTTTCTTTCCTGTAGTGTGATAGAAACCCATATTTCTAAATATTCTATGAGTGAGAAAACTGTATTCTGTTTGCTGAGTGCAAAGGTGTAAGAGGGAGTGCCAAAGTTTTATTAGTAAAACATTTAATATTCTCACTTAAATTTGCTTGCATAATTTGTTCACTTAAAAGGGGTTAAAAACCTTTGTGACTGGGGATTTGTTAAGTCTCTTTTTACCCTAACCGTTTGCTTTATACACTCTGAAGCTATGTTGGGAGATGTATCAGTGCCTCTCTGGAAAGGTCACTCCAGGGGATTGACCCTCCCAGTGTCCCCCTGAAGCCTTCTTTAAAAAAAATATATATATTATTTTAGAGAGGGAGAAGGGGCAGAGGAGAGAATCTGCAGCAGACTCCTGCTGAGTGGGGAGCCCGCCCCCGGGCTCCATCTCCTGACCTTGAGATCATGATCTGAGCTGAAACAAAGAGTCAGATCCTCAACCCGCTGAGCCACCCAGGGGCCCCTCTCCTGAAGCCTTCTTGAACCTCCTTCATGGGTGCTCAGGATCTGCCAGGCTCCCCTACCTTCCAGCAGCTGCCTGGTCCCCCATCCTGTGCCCCCGGCTCTAGGTTTGCGGGAATTCCTGGTGGCACCGGCTTCCCTGCTCCACTCTGCACAGCTTTCTTCCATGAACACAGGCTCCGTGCTGCCATCCCATGTTTATATGGATTGGATCCTTTCAAAGGAAAAAGGGTGGGAAAGGAATTAGGCTATTGGTGCCTGCTGCCACCCTTCACACAGAGGTCCCTTTCCTCCTGTCGGCTGCTTTCCAAGCGTGAAAGCTCTTTCCGTTGCTCGGCTCGACTTCCTTCTGGAGCTCCAGCCCACCTGCGTGTGCAGGTGAACTCTGTCCATGTATGCACGCGTTCATGGCAGGAAGGAAGGGTTCCAGGACCCCTGGCTGCAGCGTGGGGACCCAGAAGCTGTGTGGCACTGACAGCCTGGGCTTGATTCCAGGAGAGGGGTTTCTCCACTTCCCGGCTTGTTAACAAGGGCCAGGAATTCATTCTGCTGATGGGATGTTAGTGCACGGCAGCAGCCGCTGAGTACCTCCGGCGGGCCCAGCCCTTGGTTGGGTACAGTGCTGCGTGACCTCTCACCTTGTTCTTACAGAAAAGCCCCAAGAACCACTGATGTGGAGGAACCCAAGGTTAAAGCCTGAGAGTGTGGTCTTCTAGTCAGCCGGGGGTCCAGTGGGATTTTCAACCTGGTCCTCCATTCCTGGCCACCTCGTGAATTTCAGCTGGATCAGAGCTCAGTACCCCTCTGCCCTGCTTTCTTTCCCAAAGGGAGGATCCATGGAACCGTTCGCCATGGCCCGACCATCAGGGAAGAGGCAATGCCCCTGCCCAGCCATGCTGCCCCGCATCCCACACAGCCCCAACCCCAGGCACGAGTGGGACTCCCACTCCTTTGGCTGTTTATCCAGCTGCTTGTGGATGGGGAGAAAGAACAGGCCGACAGCTGCTCTTCCCTCCCCAGATCTCTTCTCCACCACCAGCCAGAGTGTGTCTTTTTTTTTTTTTTTTCCCCAGAGTGGGTCTTTTAAACAAGAAAATTGCATCCATCTGGTGGGAGAGGTTCATGCACCAGTTACCAGACCTTTGCTTGGGGGTGCCCTGATCCCTTACCTGCCCTCCCCCAGTCTCTACCTCCCCCATCCTAGGCACAGGAGCCTTCCTTTGCCCAGACCAGGGCTGCACACCATGGGGCCTTGCTTCAGGACCGTTTGCATCCCTGGGAACCCCGTGAGGTTGGGACGTAGGGGCCAACGTGTGGTGGGAGCACTGCTCAGTGAGGGAGGTGCAGCAAAGGGCTAAAGTGAAGGTGGGGGAGCCAGTGAAGGCAGGGGGAAGAGGAGGAGATAAAAAAGCGGGGGGGGGGGGGAGATGCTCTTGAGCCAAGCTCCAGGCTCTGCCTGTTCTGAAGCCTGCCTGCCTTTGCTGCACCGTTCCCAGAGGGTGCCGGCTCTGAATGCCTGTTTAAGTCACTCCACGAAGCTCAGCTTCTCAATCTGTTTTTTATTTGCAAGGGCCAGATTCATCTTCCTTTTTTTTTTTTATAATTTTTTTATTTTATATAAACATATATTTTTATCCCCAGGGGTACAGGTCTGTGAATCACCAGGTTTACACACTTCACAGCACTCACCAAATCACATGCCCTCCCCAATGTCCATAATCCCAACCCCTTCTCCCAAACCCCCTCCCCTCGGCAACCCTCAGTTTGTTTTGTGAGATTAAGAGTCACTTATGGTTTCTCTCCCTCCCAATCCCATCTTGTTTCATTTATTCTTCTTCTACCCACTTAAGCCTCCATGTTGCATCTTCCTTTTTTAAAAGTCAAGCTTCTGAGAAAGTCATTTAAATTCACAGCGATCCTCCTTTCAAATAGCTTCTTTGAATGGGGTATTTGGAATCATGGATCTTAGGGGTTCTGCCAGGAGAGGCTGAGGGTCATGCAAAAACTCATTGTGGGCAAGGGCCCAGGCGCCCTCAGGGTGTGGGGGGGTGGATCTTCCCATAAATGGGGTGGGCGCCAGGGGCCTGCAGGCCCTCCACTGAAGGTCACGTTCCAAGGTGACTGGTGGTTATTGATTGTCCCAGGAAGGAGAGCTGGTACTGTCACCTCCAAATGTTTGTGTGCCTTGAGATTAGAGTTTGTAACACCCCCACCTTTGGAATATTTTGGACAGTTAAAAGGCATGAGGTAGATCTGTAGGAACGGCCTGGGAAGCACGTCCAAAATGTATTGTTAAGTGAAAAGCCAAGTAAGAACAATGCATACATATAGAACATTGATGGCTATAAAGCCACTAGTATATATTCACTATTTACATATTTGTAAGTATATATCTAGAGACGAGCCTAGAAGCGATGACACCACATTTCCCCCGGAGTGGAATGGACTGGATTGGAGTGGTTTTCCAAGGGATCTTTCATTATACTGTTTGAGTTTTTTTTTTCCCCCCTTGTGAGAATGTATTCCTCTGTGTGTGTGTGATTTAAAGAGATAATGTGGATTTGGAGTTGGGGCTCTTCACGATTTGCCCTGAGCATCTGGGATTTTCATTATTTCTTCAAGTGATGGTGTTGAACGGCTTACCCATAGTTGATTGGTCATCCCCAAGGGTTATTTGATGATTGATAAAGAAATCATATTTATAGTTTAGGTCAGAGGTCAGCAGACTTTTTTTTTTTTTTTACCTAATGGGCCAGGTAGTAAACATGTTAAGCTTCATGGTTGAAAAGGTCTCTTGCTGAAACTGCTTGGTTTTGCCACCTTCATGTGAGGCAGCCATGATGATACCAGGAGGATGGACATGGCTGTGTCCCAATAAAACTTTATTTATAGAAACCTGTGGCCAGTCCTTTTGGCCTATGGACTGAAAGTGGCTGGCTCCCCACCGGTTTTATCGAATTTTAAGACACAGATAGGTACAAAAATAGAGAAAAATGGCTAATGGAAGTATTTTTTAGGAATTTAGTCAGAACTATTATGTTGAAAGCATTGTCTGAGGGGCCACAACGTTTTTTTTTAAAAAAAAAAAGTACTGCCTTTCTCAAGTACTGTCCTGCAGTCTCTTCCAGCCAGACCAGGGTGAGAGAGGGGCTTCTAGAACACAGGGGAAAGGCCTGGATAAGGGCATTTGCTGGGGCTCTGCGGGGAGCACGCCTTCTGGAAAATGCTCCAACAGTGGTCTGATCTTGTGCCAGTCTGTGAGGAGCCTGATCTTGCACGTGGCTGGCTCTCAGTAAGCTTTGGTTATGTGGACAGGGCTCCAAGTGGCCTAGACACCCCCTGCCCCCGGCCCTAAGGAGGTGGTGGGCAGGGTCAGACTTGGGGCAGAGGACCAGCATGGCCAGGTTTGGGGAGACGCTCTTGGCATCCCCAGGTTAGATGCCGAGATCCAGACAAGCCTCTGCCGTCCTGGATGGGGTGTTAGAACACTTCTGCTTTAGCTTTTCCCCCCGGGGCCAGAGGGCCGAGGTTAAGCACCGTGGGCTGCGGGACTGGAAGGACTCATTGGCACCCAGCTGCATAGACCACTCTCATTAGACAGGTCGCTAGAGAGATGCAACACTTGGTGTATCTGGCATTGAGCAATTCACACCCCACGTGACTTGGAAGGTCAGGAGCCGCCTGTGGAGTGTGGTTCCTCTTGTCCACGCCCCCTGCAGCCTTCTAGGTGGAAAGAGGTTGTGCGCGCATGCGCACGTAGATGGGCGTGACCATGAAATCATCACTGCTAGACCAGCACCTGCACGTCCTTCCTCCCAGCCTCACGGGGAGAATTCTGCCTGCCTGGCATTTCCCAGGCCTCCCTGCAGTCAGGGTAATAAGAAAAACAGGTCCTGCTGGTCCTGGAAGGAAGAGGGGATAGGGTTACTCAAGGAAGAGCAGAGTTCTTAACAGTGGCGGAAAGAAGGGAGTAGAAGGAGCAGGAAGCTATTGGCCAAGGAGGCTGAAATCTGGGTCTGGGGGCAGAAGGGATACACGGGAGATTGCGAGGCAAGATGGAGACAGGGCTTTGACAGGGAGCCGGGCATTACAGGTGGGATCCCTTTTGTTACCTTAGTGAGCTTTGCAGATAGATTTAATTAGAGGTTGGTTGTTAAATGGGTATTTTTATAATTCAGTTTGTTGAAGCTACAAAAACAAAACCAGTTCATTTCTTCCACACACGCCCTAACACCCCCACTTCTGGCCACCACCAATCTGTTCTCTCTATCTTTGAGCTTGTTTTGTTTTGTTTTGTTTTAAGAAGATGGATAGATAGATTCTACATATAGAAGAGATCATATGGTATTTGTCTTTCTCTGGTTTATTTCATTCAGCATTATGCCCTTGAGGTCCACCCCGGTTGCCACGAATAGCAAGATTTGTTCTTTATTATGGCTAAATAATATTCCACTTTGTGTGTGTGTGTGTGTGTGTGTGTGTGTGTGTGTGTCTTACATCTTCTTTATGCATTCACCTATTGATGGACACTTAGGTTATTTCTGTATCTTGAGTATTACAAAAATTGCTGCTCTGAACATGGGATGCAGATATCTTCCAAGTTAGTGTTTTCATTTTCTTTTGATCAATATCCAGAGTGGAATTGCTGGATCATAGGGTAGTTCTAGTTTTAATTTTTTGAGGAACCTTCGTACTGTGTTCCACAGTGGCTGCACCAGTTTGCATTCCCACAAGAGGATATGAGGGCTCCCGTTTCTCCACATCCTTGCCAATACTTGTTATTTCTTATCTTTTTGATAATATCCATTCTAATAGGTGTAAGGTGATAACTCATTCTGGTTTTGATTGGCATCTCCCTGATAATGAGTGATGTTGAGCATCTTTTCATGTACTTGTCTTTGGAAAAATGTCTATTGGGATCTCCTGCCCATTTTTTAATTGAATCGTTTGGGTTTTTTGCTGTTGAGTTGTAGGTGTTCTTTATATATCTTGGGCCTTAGCCCCTTATCAGATATATGACTTGAAAATATTTTCTCCTATTCAGTGGGTTGCCTTTTCATTTTGTTGATGATTTCCTTTGTTGGGCAGGAACTTTCTACTTGATATAATGCCACTTGTTTGTTTTTGCTTTTGGTGTCAGATTTAAAAAATCATTGCCAAGATCAAGGGCAAGAACCTTACCACCTATGTTTTTCCTAGGAGTTTCATGGTTTCATGTCTTTCATTCAAGACTTAAACCCATGTTGAGTTATTTTTTTGTGTATGGTGTAAGAAAATGGTCCAGTTTCATTCTTTTGCCTATGGCTGTCCAGTTCTCCCAAAACCATATATTGAAAAGACTGTCTTGTCCCCATTGTATGTTCTTGGGTCCTTTGTCATAAATTAATTGACCATATATGTGTGGGTTAAATTCTGGAATCTCCATTGATCTGTGTATCTGTTTTTATGCCACTACTATAATGTTTTAATTGCTTTAGTTTTGTAGTATAGCTTGAAATCAGGGAGCTTGATACCTCCAACTTTGTCCCTCTTTCTCAAAATTGCTTTGGCTATTTGGGGTATTTTTATAGTTGAATACAAGTTATAAGATTATTTGTTTTATTTCTGGGGAAAATGCCATTGGGATTTTTATAGGGATTGCATTAAATCTGTATATGACTGTGGCTGGTATGGACATTTTAACAATATTACTTCTTCCAATCTATGAGAATGGAATATCTTTCCATTTATTTGTGTCTTCAATTTATTTTCATATTTGTCTTATAGTTGTGAGTATAGATGTCTTTAACTTTTTGGTTCAGTTTATTCCTAGGTATTTCATTGTTTTTGATGCGGTTGTAAATGGGACTTTTCTCTGAATTTCTTTTTCTGGTAGCTCATTATTAGTGTATAGAAATGCATCAGATTTTTGTGATTGATTTCGTATCCTGCCACTTCACTGAATTTATTAGCTCTAACCATTTTTTGATGAAATCTTCAGGGCTTTCTGTATATGAAACATTATGCCACTTAAAACAAGTGACAGTTTTACTTCTTCCTTTCCAATATGGGTGACTTTCAATTCTTTTTCTTGCTTAATTACTCTGTCTAGGACTTCCAATACTATGTTGAATAAAAGTGGCAAGAGTGGGCATCCTTGTCTCATTCCAAATTTTAGAGGAAAGGCTTTTAGCATTTCACTGTTGAGTATGATGTTAGTTGTGGGTTTGTCGTATGCAGTCTTTATTATGCATACATACATTCCTTCTATACTTGCTTTGTTTAGAGTCTTTTTTTAATCATAAGTGTATGTTGAATTTTATTGATTTCTTTTTCTGTATCTGTTGAGATGATTATATCATTTTTCTCTTTTGTTTTGTTAATGTGATGTATAACATTAACTGATTTGTGAATGTTGAATCATCCTTGCGTCTCTGGAATTAATGCCTCTTCATCATGGTGTATGATCATTTTAATGTGTGTTGGATTCAGTTTGCTAATATTTTGTTGAGGATTTTTGCATCTGTGATCATCAAGGATATTGGTCTGTAATTTTCTTTTCTTGTGCCATTCTTGCCCATTTTGGTATCAAAGTATTGCTGGCCTTGTAAAAAGAGTTTGAATTACTCTTACTCTTCTAATTTTGGAAGAGTTCAACAAGGATTAGTATTAATTCTTCTTTGAATGTTTGGTACAATTCACCAGTGAAGACATCTGGTTCTGGACTTCTGTTTGTTGTGAAGCTTTCCATTACTGATTGAATCTCCTTACTAGTAATCAGTCTGCTCAGATTTTCTATTTCATCATGGTTCAGTCTGGGTAGCTTTATGTCTCTAGGAATTTATCCATTTTTTCTAGGTCATCAAATTTGTTAACACATAATTGTTCATAGTGGTTTCTTAAGATCCCTTGTTTCTATGGTATCAGTTGCAGTATCTCCTCTTTCATTTCTGATTTTATTTTATTTAAGTCCTCTTTAGTTTTTATTTTTTTCTTTATTTTTTCTTGGTGAGTCTGGCTGAAGGTTCATCAATTTATTTCTGTTTTATCCTCAAAGAATTGCCTCTTAGTTTTGTTGATCCTATCCATTGTCTTTTTAGTCTCTTACTTATTTCTGCTATAATCTTTGTTATTTCCTTTCTTCTACTATGGGTTTCACTTTTTTTCTTTTTCTTATACCTTGAGGTATAACAGTAGGTTATTTATTTGAGACTTTTCTTGTTTCTTGAGGTAGGCACTTATTGCTATTAACAGCTCTCTTATTTCTGCTTTTGCTGCTTCCCATTTATTTTGGTATGTTACATTTACATTTTTACTTATCTCAGAGTATTTTTAAAAATTTCTCCTTTTATTTCTTCTTTGACACACTGGTTGTTCAGTGGCATATTGATTAATCTCCACATATTTGTGAATTTTCCGGTTTTATTCATGTAATTTCTAGTTTCCTACAATTGTGGTCAGAAAAGATGTATGATACGATTTTAGTCCTCTAAAATGTATTAAGATTTGTTTTCTGACATAACGCATGATCTATCCTGGAAAATGTCCCATGTGCGTTTGGGAAGAATGTCTATTCAGTTGCTTTTGGGTGGAATGTTCTATAAATATCTAAGTCTATCTGGTTTAATGTGTCACTTAAGGCCGATATTTCCTTATTGATTTCCTGTCTGGCAAACCTAATCCATTTATGTAAGTAGGGTATTAAAGTTCCCTAGTATTATTGTATTACTGTTTATTTCTCCTTTAGGTCTGTTATTATTTGCTTTATATATTTAAGTATTTTGTGTTAGGTGCATAAATATTTACAAATGTTGTATCTTCTTACTGGATTGACCTCTTTGTCATTATGTAATGCCCTTCTTTCTTTTATTACTGCTTTTATTTTAAAGTATATTTTGTCAGATGTAAGTATAACTACTCCAGCTTTCTTTTGGTTTCCATTGAATATCTTTTTTCATCCCTTTATCTTCAGTCTATTTGTGTCCTTTCTTCTGAAGTGAGTCTCTTGTAGGCAGCATATAAATGTGTCTTTTTTGCTTTAAATCGATTCAGCTACTCTGTGTCTTTTGATTGAAAAATTTAGTCCATTTACACGTAAAGTAATTATTGGCAGGTACATGCTTATTGACATTTTGTTCACTGTTTTCTGATTTTTTTTTTCTGATTTTTTGGGAGTTCTTCTTTGTTCCTTTCTTCTTGCCCTCTCCCTTTGTGGTTTGACGACTTTCTTAAGTGGTATGTTTATATTCCTTTCTCATTATCTTTTGTGTATTTCCTATAGGTTTTTTCTTTTTAGTTACCATGAGGCTTACATATAGCAACTTATAATAGTCTACTTTAAATTGATAACATCTTAAGTTTGATCCCATTGTAAGCTCAACATTATTATTCTCCTTCCCCCAATGCTTTGTGTTTTACCTCTTTTTTAAATGTACCCCTTAACTAATTGCTGTAATCAATACTTATTTTTTACTGCTTTTGTTATTTAACCTTCATACTAGCTTTATGAGTGATTAAAGTGGTTTAAGTGGGTATTTTTCTGAAAGGGACCTCAAGGATATAGTCACAGGTGTGTGTGTGTGTGTGTGTGTGTGTGTGTGTATCTAGGTTTGGACATACAGACGTTAGCCCAAATAGGTATAAGCAGCATCATTTCACCTTGAAGAATGGTGTTCATAGAAGGAGGGTGAAGAGTACCTGCATTTTTCCTGTGTCCAGGCAGACAATGGCCAGCCTCATGTGGATATTGCCCAGACCCCCAGGTCTGGACTTGGCTGTGGGAATGGCAGTGGGAGAAATGACACAGGAGAAAGCCTTATGCAGCACCCAAACGGAATTTCCTCCCCTGCTAGAAGTTAGATCCAATTCACACCCTCGCGCAGCTTGAAGGCTGGCGTTGGCTGTGTTTGGTAACATCACAGCAAACGGCTGCTTCGTCTCTATTTTGGTTCTTGCCACTGCAGCTTCTCTCTGCACCTTTCAAGAAGTGTTCCTTCCTCCTGGAAGGCTGGGGCGCCAAGCTCCCCCAGCTCCTTCCCATTTTGGTAAATTAAGGAACAAATGGTGCCAAATTGTCCTCGTCTCTTTCACAAGATTATTCGTAACCAGCTTATTTTCTTTCCGTCTATTGAGCGAACGCATTAAAACTAAAATTAAATCATTACCCGAAGCACAGACTACGATCCCTTTCATAATTACATCCTCTTAATTGGCATCTGAGGGCCTAGCCCATCTGAATGCTTGCTGGAAAATGTCTCAGACACGTTTAAATTTTTTTTTTTTTTTGGGGGGGGGTTTAAAGGTCAACAAGAATATCTTACCTTAATTTGACAAGTGTATAAGAAAGCCGGTAAGACCGGTTTATGTTCAGGTAATGCACAAAGAAATCTATAAATCAAGCTGGGCGAATATTAGATGATGCCATATCGGAACCATCTGCCTTCCTTCTCAGAAGAATCGATACTGCAAAGAAAGCGCCGAAGATGTAGTGATTTATGCCCTTGTGTCAGGGGAGAAATATGGGCCATTTTTAGAGTCACTTCATATCATCCTAAGACAACAGGGCCTGAGGGAAAGAATGAGAGTGACCATAACCCCCCACATGTCAAGGAGCAAATCTGCTGCTTGGTATTTGATGATCTCTGCTTGACAAAGGGTGAGTCTGAGGTCCCTTCCTGCCCATGACTCTGCCCCCTCTGCTATTGTGTGTGGGAAGGCTGCCATGAACGCTGAGATGGTGCAGGAGGGAATTAACTGAATTGCATCTGAGTGATTGTTGCCAGGGGATGGAGGCTTAGAGCTCGGGGACCCCGGATTTTCCATGCTAGCACGCTGCTTAAAACCCTGCCTTCCTTTTGAGAGCCTTCCTTGGCCTCCTTCATCATTGGCCTGGGAGGACCAGGAACTCCACCCCTCTGTTTAATGTTGCATGTTGGGGCTTGGTCCCCACTACGACGTCTGCGAGGGGGCACAGGTGCTGTAGCCCTCGTGGTGGGGAGAAAAGTCTCTGAGCAATTAGGGCTCGGAAAAACAAGTGACGTTGCCTTAACCACCTTCCCCAGAGGTGGTGGTCGACAGCAGGACTCTCCTCCAGAGAGACAGGAAGAGGAACAGGTCAGGAGAGCCTCTGGCAGGTGTATCCATCTCTGGGGAAGAAAAGGAGGATTTATAAGGCTTGAAAAAGAACATCTCGTAATTGGAGACATCTTCTTGTGCCAGGGGCGGTTCAAAGCATAAAGTTATATTCTCATACTCCCCACTAACAGGATGCAAAGCTTTCTGCAATTTTCCTGGTGTGGGGTTCCTGCAGAATCTCCAGAGAAAGAGATCTGGCGGTTTCGCTCAGTGACACCTGTGGGAGGTACGTTGTAGACTGCCACTGTGTGTTTGTGTCACCATACGTCCTACGGTTCCCACTCCATGTCACGAACATCAGAAGTGGTTCATGTTTGACGGTGAGGATGGGCTCTGAGGGAGAGTTTGATTTTTCTGTTTACTACAGAGCAGCACAAAAAAAGGGACCGGGAGCCTCTTACACCTCTGGTTTTATCCTTTCCCAGAGGCGAAGTTGGTCCTAACACTGCAGGCTGGAAATCAAAGAAGGATCATTTCCATCGCCACAGGTGCCAGTGCACCGTGCTCATCACTTTGGTGCGAAACAAACCCACAGACACATCCTGCTTCTTGGAGCCTGGGCATAGCTGGATGCCTGGCCTGCCCCCCGCCCTCTGGCTGCGGGCCGTAGAGGTCACATTGCAGTATGCAGACCAAAATTGAGCATCAGGACTCCTGATTTTGCTTTTTTTCCCTCGAGGCTTGTATCTATTGCCAAGATGGGGCGCACCTTCCTTGAGGCGCTCTGGGCAGGGATGCCAGACCGTCTTCATCCCTTAAATAGTGTTGGACCAAGATCACATGAAATGTATTCTAAAACCTGTGGGTTTCATTTTTGCCTGCAAAACATCCTTCTCTGCTTCACAGGAAAGAAAGTCGAAGCGGAACACATCGTCAGGATCTGAAATGCTTGTCACCTGTGTGAGCAACCTCTTGGTAGCCTTAAGGACACAGACCCGCGCCTCATTGGAAACTCCCATGAAACATACACCGAGGGCCACCAGACCTTGTCTGGGAGAGAAAATGAGAAACCTTGGCGGAATTCATTGCAAAGGCCCAAACAATGACCTAGGGAGGGCAGAAGGTTGGAAGTTTTGCCAAAAGTCAAATGTATTTTTTGGCTATTAGTTGTCATGAATGGATGACAAAAGGCCATGTGTATGGGCACACTACCTGGGTAGAGGAGACCTGTGGCTAAAAGGTAGATCAGAGGAAATGCTGTTTTCCTGAGCCTTTGAGACCACTGGTAGAATTGGTTATTGTCTGAAGCGGAGTCAGATTTCTTTGAAGTAAATGAGTAAATTATTTTCATTGGAAAATAATATTAGACTTTCCATGATAGGTGTTCTTGCAATGCTAAACTCAAGACAAGGACTGTGTGTGTTTGTGTGAATCTAGAGGAAAACCTCACAAATATTTTCAGAATATGCTCCATCATTCCTTGGCAAGCTTCAGCTTCTAACAATTTTGCCAATTTTTAAAGAAGACTGTAACCTTACTTGCGAAATAATTAATTATGTACACAAAGAAAAGAAAAGGAAAAAAAAGAAACCAACCAAAAAAATGCCCACCAAAACCCAAGGCCTCAGATGCCAGGCTGTTTTCCCGGTTCTGCGATGATCTGACTGCCCGTGAGCTCACAGCACATACCGAGCTCTGGTCTGAACTGAAATTGTCAGAGTGGGTACATGGTGAGTACATGGGCCGAAGATAGAAGGTACCATATTTTTAATCATCAGGGGAAAGACCGGCTACATTCAACTTTCAAAGTTGGCCATCCTGACATGCTTGGCCTACTCTGCAGAGAAGACTGAAATAGTTTAGCAAACATGGAATGTCAAAATAAATACCAACCCCTTTGTTGGGTGTGACGCGCACCAGTGGAGGTAGCCCAAGGCCGGTGCCGGGGGCTGAGGCGCTTGTGCTGGGAGAGGCTACGTGTTTTTCCTTCTTGACCAAGTGCTCAAGGGCCAGTTTCATGGAAGCCCTTCCAAGAAGGTCACCATTCTCGGTGGGGCTGCTGTAGCCTGAGCTCCTGAGATATTCCCTGGAGAGCCCCATTAGGATCCACCATGGCTCCTGTTTCTCGGTGACCTTCAGGCTGTGCTAGGTAATGTCCAAGGGCAGGTCGTTGCTCCAGCTGCGGGTTGACAGACTTGCGTGGGAGAGAAGCACCTTGAGGAGCTCTGGTCGTTTTCCCAAAGTAGTCACTAACATGATGGAGCTGTCCCTGTGCACTAGGTACTGCCCCTTAATGCTCAGCTTGTCCTTAGGACAACTTGTGGGGCAGCCATTATTACCCCCATATTGCAGGCAGGGAAACTGAGGCACTGAGAGCTGAAGCAGCTTGCCCAGAGTGACACGGTCAGTGCCTGATGGAGCCAGGATTTGGACCCAGGCCACTTGGCTTCTTCCCAGTCCTCACCGAATGTCTGTATCCCACGTTCGCTCCACCAACAAGTACCAAGCCGCTGACTTTCCTGCACTTCTGGCTCTGGAAACGAGTGACTTATAGGGGCTCCTGGGTGGTTCAGATGGTTGAGCTTCTGCCTTCAGCTCAGATCATGATCCTGGGGTCCTGGGATTGAGCCCCATATTGGGCTCCCAGCTCAGCTGGGCATCTGCTTCTCCTTCTCCCTCTGCCTCTCCCCCTCCTTGTGCTCTCTGTGTCTCTGTCTCTCTCAGATGAATAAATAAAATCTTTAAAAAAAGAGAGAGAGAGAGAGAGAGAGAGAGAAAGACTTACAGATTTTTCAGGATCCAGAATCCTCATGTCAGAAAATCTCATGGCCGACAAGTAGACTGAAGATACATATTGCTATCAGAGCGTCAGAGTAAAAACATGTAATTTTCAAAGTCAAAATAAAGTCCTCTCGTTAAAGTGCCAATTCTCATAAGAATGACAGACCTGCATGTTCGCATTACAGCCGAAATCTCTCTCCCTGGCCTTCCTGCTTCTGCCCTTGCCTGCCTATGTGGCCAGTCGGGTTCTGTTCTAATCCAAACCAGATAATGCCCTTATGTTACTTACAGTAAAAGCCAACTTCTTTTCAATGGCTAACCCAACTGCCCCCCCCCCTTATTTCTCTGACTGTGTCTCCTTTCCCTCTTCTTTATGTTCACCGTTTTGTAGACAAACTCGGTGTCAGGAACACTCCCATCCCAGGGCCTTTGCACAGGCTGTTCCCTAGATATCCCCATGGTTCAAATACCACCTTCTTGGTGGAATAGCCTCCTTCCCCATGAGAACATATTGACCTATTTGGGGGTATTACCTTGTGTCAGTGGCTCAAAGTAGGGGTCCTTGGGCAGATGCGTCTGTAACTGGGGAGCTGCAGATGATGGAGGGGAATAAGAAGGGTGAGGCAGGGGTGCTGACCATCAGAGCAGCTTGGCTTAGAGGGTGAACAAAAGGAAGAGCACCCAAGCTGACTTGCAGAACTGACTGTTAAAGCTAACTGGGTTCAGACAAGAAACAAGACAGGTCAGCTAAGATCATGACTGCCTGGGATCAGCTTCCGAGAGCAGGGAGCCTGGGGGCAGGTGTCTGATGACCCTTGGTGGAAGGGCTTGCGTCCCCTCTGTTTGCTAGAGGAGAGCTGGAAAGAGGAATGCTGTTTCCTGAGCCACTGGGAAGGTCAAGACCAGAATGGGAAAGGGTCAGGTTTAGGAATCTGGCCAAAGACATCAGATGGAGGACTCCTCTCGGTCAGGATTGTCTTGAGCGGACAGAACTCAGAGGTTGGCTCACTGACATCCTGTGGCTCCATCAGATCCCCAAATCCTCAAAAGGAAAGCCAGTTTCTGGATTTATTTTTAATCATATTCAGCTTATGTCTGTGATACTGACAGAGTGAGCATCTCAGCTGCAGGGGGACTCTGGCTCAGGCCAGGGCCTGTGGTCTACGAGTGAGGTGAGCTTGTCCAGGCTCTCAGCGGGGCGGGCACATCTCATCCCCGCACACCCGGGCAGCTTCAGTGCCCCTGATGAGCACGACTTCTTGAGGGAAACACCATTGATCAGGCCAGACGGGAAAACAAGTGGCCAGGACTAGGATGAGTGAATATTCATTTGGAAATGTCAATGCGCAAGGGGAGATTATGCCTGCGGTGACTTGCCTGGCAGGATCGATTCAGGACCTGAGGTGAATCAGATGTCTCCAGGGGCTGAAGGCTTGGGCCGGGCATCCTGGGGATCATAGGGGTGGGGGGGAAGGGGCCTGAGAATGAGTAGTGAGTTCAGACGTTTCCTGGCTGTCTCGCCCCTCCTCATAGTTCTTGAAATGCTGATTGGAGCTGGGGCTGCCTGTGTTTATGGGGCGCGGTAAGTGACCTGTCTGGGCCTTGGTGTTCAGCCCCCTCTCCCCACCCCTGCCGCACAATGGCCACCAGGTCTGGGGACATCTGTATGCATGGCTAGGGGTTGAAAGCCTCAGGACACATAGTTGCTGGGGAAGAGGGGGTCTGCTGAGCCTGCCTCAGACCGAAGGTCCACCTCAACCTCCTGGGCACACTAAGGGCCTGGGGCCAGGGGAAGCTGTGAAGTTTGGGACCAGGGTCCTGTCTCCTCACCTTGCAGTGGGTGGATGCATGTTTGGATTCATCTGCTTCTCCCTGGCAGCCTGGTCCCCGGCTGGAAGCCTCCTAAGCAGAGGTGAGAGGTCATTGCTGCTAGCCCGGGAACCCAGGACCCCTGCCAGCTCTTTCCTTGCCAGGTGCACTGTCACCTGGGGGGGGGGGGAAGGGTCTGCCTCTCCCCCCACCCAGCCCCAATTAACCATCTGCGGGAGCTGCTCTCGGCATGGGGGAGTGCCGCGGTCCCACTTCTCTGTGCAGGCTGCTCAGCTAATGAGGGGGTTTGTGAAATTTTTAATTATGGCTTCCATGCCTGGCTTAATTATTTGCATATGGCTTTTACAAGTGAGAAGAGGACGCCTGCGTGCTGCGTTTCTCCTCAGCCCCACGTTTGACTTTAATTAAAGGCAGAACCTGAGGTCTTTCCATCACTAATGATCGTGGAAAATTAGCTTCCAATTCCCAGGGGTCACCAGAGTGATGCACCCTGAGGCGGAGAGGGGACAGAGGGGGAAGTGGAGCGGGAGGCACAGATGGCAGATGGCCCTGCTGGGCTGCCACTTCGGAGCCCCGCTCTAGCCCACCCGCCCTACAGGCCCCCGCGGGAAAGGGGGCCTTGCTCGCCTCTGCCAGGAAGGAGGGCTGACCCCAGGCAGCAGCTGGTGGGGGAAGCGCCTCTGAGCTGGGGGTGATGGTCATTGGTCATCGTCCCGGTGGCCGCAGGGCAAAGGGATGAAATGCCCACGTGTGTGCGCACGTGTGTGGACACATGTCCCCCCACACCCATGCTTGCCCAGACACAGCCACAAGCCCTCACCTTCTCCATTCACAGGACGGAGTCACAGACACGCATGTGCTCACACACACGTGTGCTCACACACACAGTCCCAGGTGAGCCGAGCGCCCTCATGGAGGCCATCGTCTTTGTGGGAGCCAGCAGGCTAGTGCTGTGCTGGGAGGGGCAGGCCAACAGACTGGTCTCAAGGAGGGCTTCCGAGAGGGACGGAGTGGCCCTGCGCCCCTGCCCACTGACAGACCAGGTGTGTGCCAGCTTGGGTCCACAGTGTGGCTCCCTCTGTCACGGGCGGAGTGGTTAATCCTGGGACGTGACGTGGGGAGTGGCAGACAGCGCTTCTTGGACCTCAACCTGCAATAGGCCTCTATCACTTCACCACAGCGTGGCCTTGAACAAGTTACTCAGCCTCTCTGAGCCTTTTTCCTCATCCTAGTCCTAGTTTTTCACGCAGCTTTTGTACCTAGGGGACTCAGTAGCCCACTCTATGTCACGCCTTCCCCTTGTCTCCTGGTGTTTGAGTTTGGAGGCACTGATCTCACTCCCAGTGCCAAGAAAGGCAGTTTCATCCCACTGGTCCCAGACCTGTGCCCACCAGCACGAGGCATACCCCCTAACCCTAGGCACTGGGTCGGGGCGGTGGCCTTCTGCTCAGGGTCCAGGAGGTTGGCTCCATGGTTAGGGACCAGGGCTCCCCCTCTCCTGCCAGATCCATCTAGGATCCCCTAGGCATCCTGTGGCCATAGCCATCAAACAACCATGTAGAAGCCACCTGAGGATAAAACGTGCCCGAGGACAGAGGAGTGGAGCCTCAGGAAGGATCCGGGTCCTGATGACTCTGTGGAGCTACGGGATTCCCAGTGGGATAGGGTTTCTGTTACTTAACCTCTCAGCACATCCTGCTTGTCACAAGCCTTGTGTCAAATGCTGGCCCGACACTGTCTGCACACAGTTGATGACAACCACTGAGGCAGGCAGGAGCTGGGCTGCTGTGACAGCATACCACAGACAAGAGGGTTTCAACAGCTGAAATGTGTTGCCTCTGAGTCCCAGAGGCTGGAAATCTGAGCTCAAGGTGTCAGCAAGGTTGGCCCCTTCTGAGGGTGGTGAAGGCAGATCTATGCCAGGCCTCTCCGCTAGATTCTGGGGAGGGGTTGCTGGTAATCTTTGGCATTCTTTGGCTTGTAGATCTCTGCCTTTATCCTCACGTGGTATTCTCGCTGCATGCGTGTCGGTCCAGATTTCCCCTTTTTATTACAACCCTGGTCATATTAGGTTAGAGGCTCAGCCCTACTCCAACGTGACCTCCTCTTAGCTCATTACCTCTGTGATGACCCTTTTCCCAAATGAGGTCATAGTCTGAGGTATGGGGGGTTAGGACTCCAACATGGGAATTTGGGGCAACACAGGAGCGACACAGTTCAACCCATGACTGGTGCATAGGAGCGTGACTGTGTGTGCGTGTGTGCAGGCGCGCATGTGTGTATCACTGCTGGGTGGACTGTGCCATCGCAGTGACTGTCCTCCATGCCGGAAGCCCTTGTTTCTGCGTGCGCACCATCCAGATACAGAGCTGTAGGGCGCAGCTCCACACCTGCGAGGCAGGGGCCTCTCTCCACACCAGCTGACTCACAGGCTTTTTCTCCTCTCAGCTGCTTTTGCATAAAATTCCTTGAATCCTTTATATCCAGAGGTCAGGTGCCTTTCCGCAGCCTGGACGATGATTTTCATGGCCGCAGTGGCAGTGGGTGGACCCCCCCCCCCCAGCCAAATCCAGCTTCGACATGAGTTTTGATCGGCTTGGGTAGGTTTGAAAAATGTGTGTTGTTTGCCAATTTGAGAATCAGGAAATTTCACATTAAAAATCCAGGTTTCCAGGGTGCCTAGGTAGCTCAGTCTGTTAAATGTCAGACTCTTGATTTTGGCTCAGGTCACCATCTCAGGGTCACGGGATCAAGCCTTGTGTTGGGTTCTCACTGCTCAGCAGGGAGTCTGCTTGAGATTCTCTCCGTCTCCCTTGGCCCCTCCCCTCCCTTAAATAAATAATTAAAAAATCTTTTTTAAAAATCCATGTTTCCAATTTGGAAGCTCTGAAGGTCTGGATCTGCCACCAAGGGTCATTGGCTATGTCATTTTGATAATAATTTCCATTATGAAAATGCCATATAGTTAGTATAGGAAATGGACTGCTTCTGACATGTGTGTTCACTGTAGACCGATGATTGGCCGCTCTGGATCTCATCATGAAAATGTGTATTTCTACCCGTGTCTTTCTCCTTGCAACAATCGTGCTGGAAATTAGGGCTTAAGTGCCCTTTCATATGACATTGTGATACAAGGACATGTGTGGGACCTGCATGGGTGCTGTTCTGCTGTGGGGTGCTCCCAGTCTGCTGAGTGCTGCCTACATCCTTGGCCCAGCAAACATGCCATAGAATAGCATGTCCAGAGATTGTAAATACTTAGCACCTTTTCTGCCTGTGTCCTTGAGGCCAAGAACTCAGGGACATGGGGCAGCAGAAAATAGGCTGAAAATTCAGGGGGAGATAAACCAGACCCGTGTGTTGTTCAAGGTAAGCAATGAAGTCAGCAAAGCTGTTTCGAGACCAGAACAAGACCACCCATGAAAGAGCATGTGCCCTGCAGGGAGAGGACTGGGACCCAGTGGCCCATCCCACCCATCCTGAGCCTCTTCTCACTAGCCAGGCACAGTCAGGGCAGAGCCCAGAGCTCTTTCCTCTACATTAGTCTCTCACCTGTGTTAGAACAAAGCCCAGGGGCTCTAGGAACACACAGGAGGATGCCTCACTTGGCCTGGGACCTTCAGGGAATGGTGAGAAATGAGACTAAAGGCAGGAGAGCTGCAGACCCTGGATACTCAGTGAACCTTGCGGGATATGCTAAGACATTCAAACTTGAACCACTGGGCAACTGGGGGCCCTCAGACTCTTTTGCAAAAGGGAGGGATACCAAAGTGGAGTATCCTTTGCAAAGGGAGGGGACCAAAGTGGAGGTAGGGAGCTGTCCAGGTGCTGAATCAGCCTCACTGAGGGGCTGGAAAAAAGAGATGGAAAGGAAACACACAGGAGGCTGAGTCCACAGTTGGAATGTGGGGAGAGGTGGAGGGAGGGTTAGGGTGGCCCCAAATTTCTGGCTTCCCAACACCTTGTGGTGAAAGAGGGGGCAGAATTGGAGGGTCAGTGAGGTACTTGAAGCACAGGGTGTCTGCTGGAGGGAGACATGAGGCAGAGCCTCATGGAGAAGACAGGCTCCTGTCTTATGTCTAGCCACTCATTAGAACTTCCAGGTTACTCACATTCTGGTCCCCTCCTGGTAGCCTGAGGGGAGACCCAATTCTCCATAACCAGGGTAGGGCCAACAGAGTTGATTGCTCAGCTTGGAAGACACCAGCTGTTCTGAAGAGGGCTCCAGGGAAAATCATGCTGGACTAGAGAAGATCAAGGATGTGATGGTTAACCATGGAGCCACCTTAAAGGGGCCAGCCCGTTCCCAAAGGGGATGTCCGTGCATGCGCACTGTGCAGACACACAGGGCATACCTGCTAGACTCCGCATGACCTCAACCCAAAGGACTGAGCTGGTCCTGCTATGCAAGGATCCCTTCCCCTTCTCCCTCCTCTTCCTAGCTCTCTCTTTGCTTGCCACATATTGCCCGAGCACCTACTCTGTGCCAGGCATTCTTGGCAGCTGGAAACACAAAGGCAAGTCCTCTGGGGGCTCCCTGTGCCAGCCACAAGGAGAGGGATTCCCTGGAAGAAAGCCAAACCTCCTTGCCATTCTCTCTTCTTCTGGAGTCTATGCATTGCTGTTTGCAGCTTGAAGGCAGCTGCACCCTGCCAGGGGCCAGGGCATTCTAGGTTTACTCATACACTCCTTTCTGTCCATATTATACCCCAACTTTCAATTTTGAGAAGTAAATATGCAATTTTTTCCTCCCTGTAATTTTCCCTGCTGTGGCTGTGGATGTCAGAGCAGCTGGAAAATGTGAAAAGCTCAGTGCTTTCTAAAAGTAAAAGGAGGCTGTGCAGCATCATACATCGTCTGCTGCTCTTGGCAAGACCCAATGGATTTGCTAGGGGGGTGATGCTCTCTAGGCTGTACTGTCAGGGGAACTTTTAACCCAGAAAATCCATGCCCCTGCCTTCCATTAGCAATGAGATAATCGCCAAGAACTAAGCATGTGTGTGTGCACACGCGTGCATGTTGCAGAGATGTCAGCCGAGGTGAGGTAAGGGTATCTGCTTACGCAGTCAGACTTTCTGTGTGTTCCTCTGGAGACTTTAAGCCCTTCATGTCTCAGTAGCTGAAGGTCAGGACAGTCTGATCTATGCTTTTGTTTGGAAGAAGCAGTGAATGGGGTGCGGAGAGGCAAGATTTGAGTCAGGCAGATCTGATATCACTTATGTAGACGTAACCTTGGCCATGTTTATTCTCTCTGGGTCCTAATTTCACCATCGTAAAATGATGTGCTATCCAGATCCCCCTGCAGGAAGGACTCACTGACTGCCCACAGGACGTGTGGCCAGCAGCCACCTCCCAGCTGTCAGCTCCTTCAGGATCTACTGTGGTTGCAGCAAACTGTCCTCTCTGGGGTCGTGCCTTTCCCTGGGCATGCCACATCCAGTTACTGAGCAGAGTGATGCATGAAGGCACAGTCATTTCTGCCTGCTGTGGGACACTCCCATGGGCCACACCTAATTCAGCCCTCTCTACTCAGGCTGGGTTGGACCTGCATCCCTGTCTAACCTCTTCTGCTTGCTTTGGCTTCCTCCCTTTTCCCTTCACAGGTTATGATCCTTAATAAAAGTTTTGTACCCTAAATTCCATCTCCACATCTCCTTACAAAGAACCAATCCCGTATCCAATAGGGATAATGATTTTATTTCACGAGGTTATTGCTCAAAAGCTAAATGGGATGTTTATATAGTATCCCGCATGCTACTTGGAAGGTTAACAAAGCATGATATACATCTATGCCTTCTCCTTGCCCTAAAAACTATGACACTAAATCCCATCCAGGCCTTGAGCCTGTGCTGTGTAATATTGGCTTGGAGAATGTGGCCCTGAAAGTCTGTGCTGCCTGCTAAGTTCGAGGGCCGAGCAGAGGACTCTGGAGCCAGTCTTGTCCCTGTGAAGTTCATTATCCATGGATCACATCAGCCCTCTTCAAGGTTCCTCCCTGAAAAAGAAATTGAGCATGCAAATGCTCTTTTATCATAATCACCACGTATCCACAGGGTAATTCATAAAAGAGCTGGAAATATATTGAAATTCAATATTGTTTGAGTCCAAATCAATATTAATAATTGTTTGCATTTTTAAAGTGCAATTTGCAATTGAAAAATGCACAAAGATCAACCAGTAGTTGCTAACACATCAAATTTTCCTATTAAAGGCATAGTCCCTTAACTTTAAAATGTTTCTTATACAACAAAGGATGGCGCTGATCCATGAAAATGGTTATCTATTATTTACGTGCACAACATTAGAATTTGCTTCCATTATGCACGAACAGAAAGGCCAGTTACTTTTAAGTTCTTGATTTTTAAGAAATTAAACCGTTCATTTTGAGATAATTTTAGATTCACATAACAGTTATACGAAATAATACAGAGTAATCTCAATGTGCCCTTTTTCCTGTTTCCTGTTCCTATACTCACCCCATACATCTTGTAATAGTATAGTATAATATCACAGTGAGTGTATTGACATTGATACAGTCAAGATGAAGGACATCTCCGTCACCACAAGGATCCCTCCTGTTGCCCTTTTAAATTCTTTAAAAATTGAAGATATTTATTTATTCATTTGAGAGAAATAGAGCACATGAGTGGGAAGGAGGGGCAGAGAGAGAATCTCAAGCAGACTCCCCGCTGAGCAGGGAGCCTGACATGGGGCTCAGTCCCACGAACCATGAGATCAAGACCTGAGGTGAAACCAGGAGTTGGAGGCTTAACTGGCTGAGCCACCCAGGTGCCTCCTCCCCCTAATTAAAGATTTTTAGATGACAAAGGTGACTGTGGATACAGTGGAATCCCCGTCATTAGCCTTGTTTGGATTTCTGCCTTGAAATGAATTCCATCCCTAAATTGAGGCATGACTAAGTGTGGCTCAGTGTAGATGTTGAGACAGAGAGAGCAGTGGTCATGTAGGGAGGGAGTGACCTCAAGTGGGACTCGTCTCACCCAGACAGGCCTCAGAGAAACAAGGCTTTGTGGCTCAGAAAGAACCTGAGAGGGGTGCCTGTGTGGCTCAGTGGGTCAGGATCCCGGTGTCCTGGGATCGAGCCCCGCATCGGGCTGTCTGCTCCGCAGGGAGCCTGCTTCCTCCTCTCTCTCTCTCTGCCTGCCTCTCTGCCTACTTGTGATCTCTGTCAAATAAATAAGTAAAATCTTTAAAAAAAAAAAAAGAAAGAACCTGAGAACACAATTTCAAGTTTAACACTTGGATTAGAGTCCTTTGCTCCCTCCACAAGGACAGAGTTGTCTTGAAGGGAAAGAGCTTGGCAGCTTTGGTCCATGGAGGCCAGCAGTGATCCAGATTTGTGGCCAGGGATGGGTGGCAGGTGTGCATAAGGGATGTCTTGGCTGAAAGTCCTCCTGCTCTGCCTGATTGTGGCTTTGTGCAAATGAAATTCACAAAAACACCTTTCTCTCTGGACATTTGTCTCATACCAGAGCTGCAAGGAACTTGGGAATATCTTCAATGTTCTGGGGGCACCTGGGTGGCTCAGTGGGTTAAGCCGCTGCCTTCAGCTTGGGTTGTGATCTCAGGGTCCTGGGATCGAGTCCCGTATCAGGCTCTCTGCTCAGCGGGGAGCCTGCTTCCCTCTCACTCTCTCTGCCTGCCTCTCTGCCTACTTGTGATCTCTGTCAAATAAATAAATAAAATCTTAAAAAAAAAAAAAAAGCCATCTGGGTCTGGACTTTTGCTTTTTGGGAGTTTTTTGATTACTCAGTTAATTTCACTACTAGTAGTTCGTTCAAATTTCATATTTCTTCCTGATTCAGTTGTGAAAGATTGTATGTGTTTAACAGTCTATCCATCTGTTCTAAGTTGTCCAATTTGTTGACTTTTTTTTTTTTTAGTAGTCCCTTATAATCATTTGTATTTCTGTGCTCTTGGTTGTAACTTCTCTTTTGTTTTTTATTTTATGTATGTTAGTCCTCTCTTTTTCTTGATGAAAAAGTTAAATGTTTATTAATTCTATCTTTTCAAAGAACCAGCTAATCGTTTCATTGATCTTCTATATGGTTTGTTTGTTTGTTTGTTCGTTGGTCCCTATTTCACTTATTACTGCTCTGTCTTTATTATTTCCTTCCTTCTACCAACGTTGTGCCTTTTTTGTTCTTTTTCGAGTTACTTTAGGTGTAAGGTTAGATTATTTGAGATTCTTCTTGCTTTTGGAGGTAGGCCCATATCATTATAAGCTTCCCTCTTTTTTTTTTTTTTTCTTTTTAAAAGATTTTATTTATTTGACAGACAGAGACCACAAGTAGGCAGAGAGGCAGGCAGAGAGAGAGGAAGGGAAGCAGGCTCCCTGCTGAGCAGAGAGCCCAATACAGGGCTCCATCCCAGGATGCTGATATCATGACCTGAGTTGAAAGCAAAGGCTTTAACCCACTAAGCCACCCAGGCACCCCATAAACTTCCCTCTTAGAACTGCTTTTGGTGTTGTCCCAGAGATTTTGAACCATTCTGTTTTCATTTTCCTTTGTCTCCATGTATTTTTTTTGTTTCCTCTTTGATTTCCTCTTTGATCTACCAGTTACTTAGTAATGTGTTGCTTGGCTTCTACACATCTGTGTTTTTTCCAGTTTTTTCTTATAATTGATTTTTAGTTTTACACCACTGTAGTTGGAAAAGATGCTTGATATGATTTCAATCATAAATTTATTGAGACTTGTTTTGTGGCCTAACATATGATCTATCCTGAAAAATGTTTTATGTGCACTTGAAAAGAATGTATATTCTGCTGTTTTTAGATGAAATGTTCTGTATATATCTGTTAAGCCCATCTGGTGTAATGTGTCATTCAAAACTGCTGTTTCCTTATTGATTTTCTGTCTAGATGATCTATCCATTGATGTAAATGGGGTGTTAAAATCCGCTACTATTATTGGAGTACTCTCAATTTCTCTCTTTATGTCTGTTAATATTTGCTTTATATATTTAGATGCTCCTATGTTACGTGCACAGATATTTACAATTATATCCTCTTGTGGGAGTAATCCTTTTATCATTATACAATGTCCTTCTTTTTCCTCTTGCTACAGTCTTTGATTGCTTGCTATCCTCACTTTTTTTTCTTCCATTTGCATGGATTATTTTTTTATCATCCCCTCAGTTTTAGTCTTTATGTGTTAGGTCTGAATGAGTCTCTTGAAGCATATAGTTGGGTTAGTTTTTCTGTATATTTAGTCACCCTGTGTCTTTTGATTGCAGCATTTACCCCAGTTACATTTAAAGTAATTATTGAAAAGCATGTATTTGTTGTCATTTGATAATTATGTTTGTGATTGTTTTTGTAATTCTCTGTTCATTTCTTCTTCTCTTCCTCTCTTCTCTTGTGTTTAATGTCTTTTAGAGTTATACTTGGGATCGTTTCTCTTTATTTTTTGTGTATCTATGATAGGTTTTTGGTTTCTGGTTACTATGAGGTTCATATGTAACATCCTATGTATATAGCAGTTTATATTAAGTTAATGGTCATTTAGGTTTGAACAAAATTTTAAAGCACTAAATTTTTTTTTTTTTATTTGACAGACAGATCACAAGTAGGCAGAGAGGCAGGCAGAGAGGGAGAGGAGGAGGAGACAGGCTCCCTGCTGAGCAGAGAGCCTGATGCAGGACTCGATCCCAGGACCCTGAGATCATGACCTGAGCCGAAGGCAGAGGCTTTAACCACTGAGCCACCCAGTTGCCCCTAAAAGCACTAAATTTTTACTCCCCCTCCACATTTTATGTATAAGATGTCATATTTTACATATTTTTACTTTATGTAAAGTAATTTACATTACTTTTTAACTACTTTTTGTAGATATAATTGATTTTACTGCTTTTATGTTTTAACCTTCATACTAGCTTTCTAAGGGATTGATCTACTACTTTTACTATATGTTTGCTTTATCAGTTAAAGTTTTTTCTGTCATAATTTTCTTACTTCTAGTTATGGGTCTTTTCTTTTACCGGAAGAATTCTCTTTAACATTTCTTATAGTCTAGTTTAGTGGTGATGCACTCCTTTATCTTTTGTCTGGGAAACACTTTTATCTTTCTTTCAATTCTGAACATTGCTGGGTAGAGTATTCTTGGTTATAGGTTTCTTCCTTTCAGTACTTTGAATTCCTCAGGCTGTTTTCTCCTGGCCTGCAAAGTTTCTGCTGAGAAATCAGCTGATAGCTCTATGGGGTTTCCCTTGTATGTAACTGTTTTTCTCCTGTTGCTTTTAAAATTCTCTCTTTATCTTTAGTTTTTCCTATACTTTATAATAATTACAATAATTATAATTATTGTAATTATTGTGTGTCTTGATGTGGACCCTCTTGGGTTCATCTTGTTTGGAGCTCTCTGGGTTCCTGGATCTGGATATCTCTTTCCTTCCCCAGGTTAGGGAAGTTTTCAGTTATTATTTCTTCAAATAAGATTTCTATCTCTTTTCTCTCTCTTTTCTCCATTTGAGACTCCTGTAATGTGAATGTTATTTTGCTTGATGTTGTCACAGAAGTCCCTTAACTTATTTTCATTTTTAAAAAACCTTTTTTCTTATTTCAGTCTAGTTGTTTTTTACTACCCTGACTTCCAGATCATTGATCTGTTCTTTGCATCCTCTAATCTGTTGATTCTTCTGGTGTATTTTTCATTTCACTTATTGTGTTCTTCAGCTCTGACTGGTTCTTTTTAAATATTTTTATTTATTTTTATTTATTTATTTGATAGACAGAGAGAGATCACAAGTAGGCAGAGAGGCAGGCAGAGAGAGGGGGGAGCAGGCTCCCCGCTGAGCAGAGAGCCTAATGTGGGGCTCCATCCCAGGACCCTGAGATCATGACCTGAGCTGAAGGCAGAGGCTTAAACCACTGAGCCACCCAGGCGCCCCTCTGACTGGTTCTTTTTAAATACTTTCTATCTCTTTGTTGAAGTTCTTATTGAGTTCTTCCAGTCTCCTCTCAAGTCTGGTGAGTATCTATAACCATTAATTTGAATTCTTTATCAGATAGATTCCTTATCTGTGTTTTGTTTAGCTTGTGTTCTAGGGTTTTGTCTTGTTCTTGTGTTTGAATTCTATACCTCTGCCTCCTTACTTTGTCTGACTCTGCGTTTGTTCTATATGTATATATGTGGTGCTCCTCTATGTGGGCTGGAAGCACCCTCTAGTTAGGACTGAGCTGAGTGCTGAGGGTGCACTGGTGGATGGGGCCAGTTTTCAGCCTAACTTGTCTGGTGGGTGGGGCTTGGCTCACATGCTATTGGATAAAAGGGTCATGTGCTAGTTGGTAGGGCTCATTCCCTCACTCCCTGGGTCAGGATTTGTTCTGGAGATGTGCCATTTCTGAACAGAGCTACCTGTTGGGTGTGGGAACTGATAGTCACTCTGGCAGGGCATCAATCCCGGCTGGGGCTGCTCATTGTGGGAGCCACTTTGGAGAGGTGCCTGCTGGTAGGTTGGTTTGGTGGGGGGGGGGGGCTAGTCTTCAGAAGAATTCTGGGGCAGGGCAAGTTAGATGGAGAGTGTCAGAACTGGCTACCTCAAGCATCTGGCCAAGACAAAAGGCAGGCAAGAGAAATAGCACCTGCCAGGACTTCCCATTCCTGGAGAAAACTCTCACAGATCCCTAACCCTCCAACACATACCCTAGAATTAGTCCATAAATCCCCTTCATGTATACCCCTGATGCTTTTTAAACTGCTGCTTCTGTTGCTGGCTCTCGGGCCCAGTGATAGAGTGCACTGGCCCTTTAAGACTGGAGAATCGGTTCCCTATAAACCTCCAACTCTTCCAAAGGTAAATCGGGCTGATTTTCAAAGCCAGACATCATGGGGGCTCATCTTCTCTGTGCAGGTCCTCAGGGCCAGGGATGCCTGATGTGGGCTATTCCTCTTCACTCCTCCACACCTGTGATGTCCCTCCTGCTTGTGGATTGCCACGCCGGGGGTTTGGTTCCCGACTTTGTCTCTGACCCTCGTACACTTCTCAATATGGCCTTCTCTTGATGTCTTTAGCTCAGGAAGATCTGTTTGGCTAGGCTTCAGGTTGTTTTCAGAGTGAGCTGTCACACGTGTAGTTGATGCTTCAGTATGTCCCCAGGTGGAGGTGAACTTAGGATTGTCCCTCTCCACTATCTTCCCCCACTTTCCTCATTGACTTTGGATCAACACATTAAAACTTTAGTTTCGCGTAGGAGTTTCCTAGCATAATCCATTTTATGGCATCTAAATGACTTGTATATTTGTACTTATGTATATTAAGACATATATATATATATACATATATATATATATACATATGAATAGATTCCACTTTTACCTCCATGAGTGTATTGGTCTTTAAGCCCCATGATTTGAACTCTGCCTTACCAAAATGAAGATACAAAAGAGGCATCCTTGTGGTGAGTGTGCATTGGGTATGTGGGAGCTGCCAGGTTCCATCAGGATCTCTAATGGACCCCACTTCCTCGCCTCCTCTTTTCTCACAGGACTGAGCTCCTCTTTGGACCTAATTCTAACCTAGACCTGATCAAAACAAACCCACAGCTCCCTGAGAAAGCATAACCTTTTAGAAATACCAGGTCCATGGAGTACCTCTCTGCAGATGGCCCAGATATGCTCACACCACATACAACACAGGTTAAGTTGATCACCTGCCTTGTGCCAGACACTGTGTAAGTGCTGGGAATACGAAGGTGTGGAGAGGGTGTGACACTGCTCTCGGGGCTCCACGTGTTTGAGACAGGTGTGTGAACACTCTCCGCATGGTGAGAGAAGGGCTGTTATCGAGGTAACACATGCTTATGGGATTGGGGGTACTAAATCTGCATCCCAGATTCTGCCAGGGTGGGACTCGGTTTCTCTACCTGCAGAATAACTGTCCTCTAGCCTGCCTCATAAAATGCCCTAAAAGTGAAGTCTTGGGCAGAGATGGTATCCACGGTGTAGTCCTTCCCCTGAAAGCAATCAGGGCATCATAGCTTGTGACTCCTTGGCCAGGCTCTCAGAGATCCCTCGCTGCAGCTGTGTGTTTGCAGGCTTCCCCTCTGCCTCTCTGTGTAAGCAGTGGTGGAAAGCTGGGCTGTAGCCTAGTAGATTCGTGGGGACAAGGCTTTGGGGCTGTTTGAGCCTGATTTATGCCTTTACCTCTGCCTTAGGGCTCCCTTTCTCCCACCCAGCAGAAAGTATGGGGAATTGGAGGGAATCCCTGCCTTATAATGGAGAGGAGTAGGGCAGGTGAACTGCCTTCCCCAGGAGAGGGGAGCACCCACGCGGGCTGGGTGTGCTGAGGCTAGGCTCTGTTCATTTCAGGACCCAGGTCAGCGCCCTCTTGCATCTGGCAGGGCAGGAGTCCACAACCCCGCCTCTGTCTGTCTTGTAGCCTTTCGTCACCCTTGCAACTTTATGCCTACGCATAAAAACTAGAGGGACTCATCCCAGAGTTTGCTGCTGCCGCTGCTGCTGTTAGGTTTTAATTAGCTGCAGGATTTTAATGAGCTGAAATCAAGAAGAACCCCATCTCAGAAGCAAGCAGGAGCCACACACACGGAAGAACTTGTCTGACAAAACAGATGGAGGTGGCGTTCTCGGGGGACTGGGCTGTGTGCTCCGTTTCAGTGAGGAGCAAATGAGTTCCTGAGGCCAGGAGGCTGAGCAGGGAAGGCGGGAGGTCAGCCCCATCGCAGGAGGCTTGTCAGGGGCGGAGCGGAGGTTCAGCCTCCTCTGCCCGCGGTGGAATGCTTGGTGCCGGATTCAAGGTGACGGCAGTGCCTGGCTCCATTCTCCTCAAGTTGCCATAGCAGCCTCTCTCCCGATGAGCAGCTCCTCCTGGAGCCCTCAGCTGGGAGGGACGTCATTGTTCGCTCCTGCCCGTGCACGGAGGAGACTGACTGGACAGAGAACTTTCTGGGGCCCAGGGTCCACACACCAAGTGGGTGCTCCCAGGAGCACAGGGCCGGACGCCTCCGGCTGCCTCCAGTGGGGCACTGGAGTGGGTCCTCACAGCCCGAGGGGTTCCTCTGGGTGACTGGGGGAAAGCATCCAGGCCTTGGAGCAGCCGCAGCCAAGCGTGTCCTTGGAGCCATCCGTCCATCGCCTGCCGGCCTGTCGCCACTGGAGGTGCGTGCGTTTTGGCTGAATTCCCAAGTCCTTGCTTGTGCCCTAAAGTGAATTTTCCCGAGACAAATTTTTAAATTGGATAAATAAGGAAATGGGAGGAATCCTTGGCCCTGACCTGTGTCCCAGGAGGTGTTTGCAAAATTAATTGCATTTTTTTTTCCTTACAGTAAAAATTGGTGATGCCATTCAGGCCTCAGGGAGAGCACGCCACTGGGAAAACTAGGGATTGTGAGGACAGGACAAGTGGGCTGTTTATTTTTCTTGCCTTACTCCTCCTCACTCTGCCCTCAGTTACTTGAATTTTCTTATTGTCTGTTGGTCCTGGAAGAGAGGCAGGGAGGTGGGGGGTGGGGGGGACTTGTCAGGGGAGCCGAGTGGGATGCTGCACACTGTAAGGCTGTAACAGTCCCAGGTGGGAGTGGAGGACTGTGAGTATGTCTTCGGGGCCCTGGGCAGCCTGGCCCCGGCCTGTGACAGATCACGGAGGCCACTCCCCCTACAGCAGCCCAACTCCCAGGAGACAGGCAGCCTTGGACCAGCATCTCCCCGTTGCCTTGAAAATAACATGTGACTTTGAAGACAAGGACCCTCGTGGGAACAATAGAGGATCAGATACACACACTCCCTGGAGTGTCGGGTGATCGCCTATCCACCCTCCACCTTTAAAGGAAGGAGGTTCCTATGGGTTCTATGATGTTGGCCCCCTCCTGGGGCGGTGAAGACCCAGCCAGCCTGCAAACCAGTTACCTAGGAGGGGAGGCATGTTAACCTTTTGATTCCATTTGCACATAGCAGGGAGTTGGCTGATTAGATGGTCTGCAGTGAGGACTAAACACTGAGAGGAAGGCGTCTGAGGGGAATGCTGGAGTCTGATGCTTAGGGAGGGTTCAGGGAGAGCCACGCCTGCCTCTAATGCCAGCTTCCCTGGGCATGGAGAACAGAGAGGGTGCTGTATTCTCCTGGACGTCAACAAAAGGTTGGGTCTCTGAGACCAGACACTTGAATGGTTGATGCTTCCGCTGTGGTGAAGGTGCAGGTCCTAGGGCTGATTTTCTCCCCCTAACCCTTGCCCCCCTGATTGGGGGCCAGGGATGTGGTCCTCATCCTGGTTCCCAGGCACGTGGGCTGCTGGAGACTGGCTCTGTGTTGGGGGTTGGGGGTCGGTTCAGAAACAAGTGAGGACAGGTCGCAGCTGCAGAATGGGGGAAGTCTGTATTGGCTTGGACTGTGACAGTGGGGCAGTGACTGGGAGTGGGAGGGGACTGGCCAGTCCTTCCAGAGCCACTTTGGCTGTTCCAGTTCCTGCAAACAATGCAGTGATGATAGCATGTTCTTCTGAGCCACCCCCGACAACCTGCTTTTTTCCCATCCACTAGAGCCTTTGCATCAAGATCGGGTGGCACTTTATTAGCTGTTTTACTGGGCAGCAGTGGGCCCCAGCCATAAACTGGCCACTCTCTTTCCCTTCCTTTCTACCTTCCTCTCTCTTTCCCTCACCCTAGGTCAGATGGACCTCCTGGCCTCGTGTCTGACCCAGGAGGCCCGTGAGGCTGCAGGCAGCATGCGACCACCCCAGCCCCACACATCAGGGCTTTGTGGTACTTTCTTTACAGCTTGTGGCCTTGCTGGGGACTGTCGATGGTGTGTGCGTGCGTGCTGTGTGTGCATACGTGTGTGTATGTCTGTTAGAGCCCTTGCATCTGATCTGGAAGGGCCTTGAGCCGCCTCCCCTGCTCCCTATTTGAGGGTCTTGTCCCTGCCGAATCCATGTGTGTGACACTTTCCCACTCTTCTGACTCCTTTCCGTGGGGGTTAACCAGAGGGGAGTTAAGCCCACTGCTTTGGGACAGGAGGCCCTCTGCCCCCCCCCCTTCCCCCAGACCTCGAGGCTGGCCCTGCACCAAAGGGCCTGTCACTGGGAGACTGAAGGACACAGTGTTGAGAGTGACCTTGTCCTTCAGAGGGGCCTGGGATCTGCACCACTGTGTTTGTGTCTTTGCAGGACGTTGAGCCAAGCACTGCCCCCCTACCCCCCACCGCCAGGACAGTCCCATCCTGGGCAGCCACAGAGGGAGACGCCACAGAGCCCCACAAGGGACTTCAGGGTTTGAGCCTTTGGGGACATGCGGCTGCCTATTTTTACCCACTGCAAGCCCCCTGCAGCAGTGTCCCTGGTGATGGCGGGCGCAGCTATCTTTCTTTGGGGTGGGGGCCATTGCCAGGAGGTCGGGGCCAATGGAAAATTGAGCCGGCTCCAGAGACAAAACAGCCCTCCTCGGTGCTGCCTCCTGAACATAAAAGCTGGGAGGTCGTGGGAACCACCTGCTCAGCACGGCCCAGAGAGCCCTGCGCTCAGACGTGTTCCCGTGCATAGAGGCCTGGGGCAGGTTAATTAAAGTTAACTGAGTGAAAACATAATTACAGAGACTGCAGAGGGGAGAAACCCAAACCTGCAATTTAACAGTCAGCCCCAGAGCTTTGCTGAGAACAGTCTAGACCTTGGGAATTTTTGTCTGGGCTGGGGAGGGAAGGACTCCTCTGACTTCCTGCCTCGTGCTCCCCCAGGAGCATGAGTTCACAGAGGGACAGGAGCTGGGGCTTCCTCCGCCAATGCCTGGGTGCTTGGTCAGGAATGGGTTCCTTGACCACAGTACAGTGCCCAAGGAGACTCCAGGCAGGGAAGAGTCCTTGTGCCAAGCAGCACATCTGGTCTGGGGATCTAACCACCTACCTGTGATCTCAGAAACTGCCCACCTCGTCTTAGCCTCCTTTAGAGCTGTCCTGTGTCAGGGCGGAGGAAGCTCCCGCAAGGCCTTTGGGTGGAGAGAGGATGGTGTCTCTGCCCAGACTAGTAGGAATGGGTGAAAGCAAGGGGACAGAGCGGCCTTTCTCTAAAAGGGGGGGGGGGTCTCAAATCCCTGCCCATCCAGCATGACCTCCTGTGCAGATCCCTTTTTAGTACCTGTCCCACTCCACCCATGTCATACCCCACTGCAGGATCTTACCTCCTACCTATGAGCAAATGGCCTTGGGCTGCCCCATCTCGACCCACAGCCTGGCCCAGTTGGAGTCACTCGTTGGTATGTGGGGTGTTTGGCATTTCTGGCTCTGCCCTTCAGGAGGAACTGGGGTGAGGGGCAAGTCACCTGGGTACGCTCTGGGTCGGCGGTGACGGGTGCCCATTGGCAGGAACACAAGGGAAGTTGTCACCTGCCTCTGAGCCTGGGATCTGTCAAATGTGGGTCTGGCTGCCTCAGCTCCAGGCCCGAGGGCCTCAAGAACGGGAGTAGCTTGGTCTGGCCAGAGCTTCAGTTCCCTGTGACGCAGCTGACTAACCGGTGGAGTCTCTATTCTGCTAGCCCACCCATCTGTCAGGGAGACACAGCCCTGGCTGGTGAGAGCAGCCACCAGGTGGGGGATTCTCTGTCCCTGACAGCCTCTGGGCCTGGGAGGCTCCTTCCCAAAGCATCTGGCTCTGGAGGGATACTTGTCCCCAACACCCTGCAGAGAGGAGCCAGGGCAGAGAGATCCAAGAGCTTCTCTGTCTACCAGGCCACTTGTAAGGGACAAGGACCCAAATTGCTGGGCCTGTACCTAGACCCCCTATAGGGACCTATAAGGACACCAGTTCTTCTGGAAGCTCAGAGTGCCTGGACAGTGCAGGGGCTGATACTGGCTGTGGGTCTCTGGGGCCCCACCCTGGGCTCCCCCAGGCAGAGTCCAGAGAGTATCCTCTTTGGTTTTTCTGGGGGTGCAAATACAGGAGCCCCTGCTGGGAAGCTGGTGTCCCAGCGACAGGTGGTGACTAGACCTCCCTCAGCCTCCTTGGGCTTGGAGAAGTGGAAGGGACATGCTTGAGTAAGTTCTAAAGGACGGAGGAGTCGGGGGTCATACTTGGTCGCAGGCAGTGACTGGGGCCTCAGCCCACACGAGTTGTCTTGTGTCTCAGTGATGGACCCTCTTTCTCCCCGTCTGCCGTAGACCGTGCCCTGATGGATGCATGGTGTGGACGATGAAGGAAGAACGCACCTCCCACACCCGAGAGGTGACCCCGGAGCAAGCCCCGGATGACCGCACGAGCCGGAACCATGCGGCTGGCCTGCATGTTCTCATCCATCCTGCTGTTCGGAGCCGCAGGCCTCCTCCTCTTCATCAGCCTGCAGGACCCCACGGAGCTCGCCCCTCAGCAGCTGCCAGGTGAGCCCCTGCGCTGGGCCCTGCTGCCCGCGCGCCCCAGCTTTCCTGTCTGAAGGGCAGGCCTCCATGGCTGCCCCGGTCCCTAGTTTGTGCCCAGAGCCCCGGCAGGCAGAGAAGGGGGCCTGACCTTCTCCTGGCGGGCATCAGCCTCTGGCCTCTAGTCTGTGGTCTCTGGCCTGTGCCCTCCTCTTAAAATGATAGCCAGGCTCTCATCCGCTTGTTGCCTTTGGTGAAGTTGAGGCTTAAGGAGGATTCTGCCATCTCTGGGGGGCCTCTCCCATGTGGTCTGGGATATTAGAGGGTGAATGACTTCTCCTTGAGGTCATGCCCCTCCATGGGACTCTGCTTCTCTGCCAACCCTGGGACTCCTCAAATCCAGGCCCTTTGGCCTGGGCAGAGGGGGTCAAGCTACCTCCTGCCTTTGTGAGGCTGAGATTGTTCCTCCTGGCATCTGCCTGCTGCCTGCATCCCACGTGTCCCTCATGAGCCATGGAGGGGAGCGCCCTTCCTGACTTGCAGAGATCTACTGAGGACAGGTGGAAGAGAAAGTGGAAGGGATGGTTCTGGAGCCTCAGGCAGGCAGAATATGGAGAGGGGGAGCTCAGGCAAGGAGCCTCATGTTGAGACCCAGCCCCCACTCATCTCTCAGTGGTGGGCCTGGGACCTTTAGTGGGGAAGTCTGTGAAGATACCCATGTGCTCCAGGACACGGACAATATGGAAGATGAGTAGAGGCTGTGGGCTTTGGCAGAGAAATTCCTGCACCAGTCTGCAGAAGAGCAGGGCCCTGCATAGGGCACCTGGCCCTCAGGGAGGGGGGCCCAGGTACTCGGGCCTACAGCCCCCTCCCCAGCTCTGCCCTCACCTCTGGCTGGCTCAGCCATCCTTTGCATAGACTGAAGGCCTGTAGGCATCAGATGGAAAGTCAGAAGGAGCACCAGGAGGCTAGAATCAGGCCTGGCAGCTGCCCCAGGCGGGGAGGCGGATGAGTTCACTCTTTCATCAAGAATCAGTAAGAGTCAGCCAGGGTGGTGGGACCCCAGGAGACAGCAGGTGAGTCACTGGGACTGACTCATGCCTGGGCCAGGCCCTGAGGGATAGTGGCTGTCAGAAGCGGGTCTAGGTTCTCCCCAGCTTCCCCAGCTTCTGAGCTGGCTCCTCTCTGGACTTTATAGCCCCATGTGAGCTTTAGAGTTGCTGGTGGCCCTGTGGCAGCAGAACCTGGCCCTGTAGGGTAAGGCTGTCAGGCGGGCTGAGATCAGATCCCCTAGGCGTAGGGTTATCTGTGCTGAACAAGGGCCCTTAAACGTCGTTTGGGGTGAATACTGTATCCTCAGGGTGACCCCTGTAACTGTGGTGCCCGTGTTGCTGTGTGTTGTGTGGTTGCGGAGCACACATGGGCAGTGGGTCCTTGTGTTCAGGGTCTGCGTTCTGTGGGATGAGCCTAGGAGAGAAGGCCCAAGTCTGTGAATGGCGTCTGTGTGGGCAGGGGTCATGCACTCAGCTGTGGTACACTGTAGGGAGATGCTATATCCCTGGGTAAAGCTGGAGCCTGGTGGCCGGGACGCGCACCCCGCCATGCAAGTCACGGCAAAGCAGAGCGCTTGCGCTTTGTGACTTTCGGCCCCTCATACCAGCCGGCTGCCCCTGCGCATGCGCCCCCGGCCAGCTGTGCCTGCGCATGCGCCTATGGATTTTCTCCATTACCCGTGGGGCCAGACCCTGGAGGACCTCTGGGATTTCCAGGGTGGAGTGGCGAGCTGGGGAAGGAGCTCCGAGCCTCCGCAGGGCATGGGGAGTGCCACGAAGCTTCGGCGCGTATTTCTCCTTGCAGTGGGGCAGCGTGGCTGACTGGTGCAAGGAGCACACCTGGGGCTTGAGCCAGGTGGGTGTAATGGTGTAAATGGAGCCGGACCACCTGCGCCACGTGGCCGGGGATGGGCAACCTTGACGGTCTACGTAAATCACATCAAACACAGTCATAAAACTTTAAGTAATGCTTATGTTACTTTCCCTGAGCAAAGTGTTCCTGACACAGGCTGTTTGTGTTGATTTGTTACTATTCATTTATTCTTTCCCTGTACTTCTCACAGCAGCCTAATTGTGATTCGGTACCAAGAAAGCAATATCAAAGTAATTTTCCACAACATTAGTTACAATTTTCTTCTGATCTTTCAAGTGAAACAATCCCATCCTGTTGGCTTCTCTGAGCATATAAACCTTGATTACATTTATCTGTTGGAAACCAGTGCTTACAAAGTGTATGTATCCAGTTGCATGCGTGGGTGGCCCCAGGGGCCTGGACAAGCCTTCTCCCTGTGGATTTCTGCTGGTGGGAGGTACAAAGTCAGGAGGCTGCCCTGTCATCCAGATTGGGGAAGGCCATCGGGGATGCCGCCTGGAGAGGGAAATTCCGCACGGGCTACTCGGGCTTTTATAGCATCAGCAACTTCCCTGGGAACTCGAGGTCTGGGAGCCACCCTTGGTGGCGTTGACCAGGCTGGGCAGGGGAGGGTGGGCAGGTGAAGATCCAGAAACAAGCCCGAGAGTGGGAGAAGGAGCCTTCCCTTGCTTGTGCTGCTCAGTTTTCTCTCGGGCAGTCATTAGGTGTTAATAGCATGTGAACTTCTCAGGGACCAGTTAGCAAACCTCACCTGACTCATGCATCAGATGCAATCTTACGGGCTTGCCAACTTTTGTAAATTAAGCCATTTTTTAAAAAAAGTTTGCTCTATTTTAAATCAGTCAAACCTTCTGGAATGTGAATAGCTGCTGGTTAACTTGTCTCTCACCTAAAATGAGATTTTGGTATGTCGTCTGTAACAGAGAATTCAGGTATCCAATTATTTTCCAGTCTCCAATATTGCCAGGCCTTGAGGCCTCAGGAAACTCACTTCTTGACCCAGGAGACTAGGCTTGCTCCTTCCTTATGTACAAGATGCAGAGAACAGGCCAGAACCAGGAGTAACACATCCTGGCCTGCTAGCCCTGGGGATATAGAAGACAGATTCCAGACGTGTGGCTGGGCAGACTGAAATTTTACGAGTGGCCTTTCTTTATGAACTTTTTATTATGGAGGGTTTGGAACACACACCAAGTAGATGAGACGAGCTCCGGGCTCCAGGTACCAGCGGGCTCTGTCATGGGGCTGCCCACGTTCACAGCCACTGGCACCTTCCTCCTCCTGACTTTTAAAGCATATACCAGATAGCATGTCAGTTCAGCCATAAATACTACAATGTATTGCTTTGTTTAAGAGATAAGAATTCTTGAAAAAAAAAAAGATAAGAATTCTTTTTTTTAAACATCCAACGATTCTTTAATATCGCCCAATATCCAGTGCTCAAATTTCTAGTTGCATAACAAATATTATCAGTACCCTTATTTCCACTTCGTTTTATCCAGAATCCAGATTAAGCTTACACATTGCAGTTGGTGGTCGAGTCCTCTATCTCTTTCAATGTATAGGATTCTCTCCTCACCTTTGTTTTTCTCTTGCTCTTTTATTAAGGAGACTTGGTCCCAGGTCTTGCCGAGTTTATCCCCGTTGGGGTTTTTGCCGATCGTATGTGTTTGGTGTATTTTTTTTTAAGATTTTATTTATTTATTTGACAGTCAGAGATCAGAAGCAGGCAGAGAGGCAGGCAGAGAGATTGGAGGAAGCAGGCTCCCCGCTGAGCAGGGAGCCTGATTTGGGGCTTGATCCCAGGACCCTGAGATCATGACCTGAGCCGAAGGCAGAGGCTTTAACCCCCTGAGCCACCCAGGCGCCCTGTTTGGTGTATTTTAACATTGTTTTGTTCTCTTTGTACTTCCTGTAAGTTAAGCAAATCTAGCAGCTTGATCAGATACGGGTTTGGGAGATTTTCTTTTCTTTTTTTGGAGATTTTACTTATTAGAGAGAAAACGTGCCTGCAGGCATGCATGAGTGGAGTGGAGGGGAAGGCAGAGAGAGATGGAGAAGCAGACTCCCCACTGAGCAGGGAGCCCGATGTGGGGCTCTATCCAAGGACCCCAGGCTCATGACCCAAGCCAAAGGCAGACACTTAACCAACTTAGCCACCCAGGTGCTCCTCTTTTCTTTTTGGGGGATGCACGTGTGATTCTATGTTCTTCCATGAGGAGGTGCACATCTGCCTGGCTCTCTCTTGTGACGCCTGTTAGCCACTGCTGAAGCCCCTGGATCCATCCGTTCATTCAGGGCTGCAACTGCACAATGCGGTGTTGAGAGTTTATCATTCTTTCTTCATTCTTTTTTTTTTTTTAAAGAATTTATTTATTTATTTGACAGTGAGAGAAAGTGAGAGAGGGAACACAAGCAGTGGGAGCAGCGGGCAGAGGGAGAAACAGACTCCCCACTGAGCAGAGAGCCCAATGCTGATGCAGGGCTTGATCCCAGGACTCTGGGATCATGACCTGAGCCCAATGCAGGTGGTTAACTTCGAGCCACCCAGGTGCCCCTCCTCCTTCATTCTTTTAGGTGGGATGGATTTTGTTTTAATGGGGCAAGGTGAGTCGTTGTTAGTGACCCATGCAGCCAAAGTGATGGTGGATTGATTGGTTTATTCATTGGCAAATAAAAAACCATGATCTTATGATACAGAGTCTGTTGCTAACGCACTATAAATAGGTCTTTTTTCTTTCCTTCTTTCCTTTTTTTTTTTTTTTTTTCCTAGAGTGAGTTTTCTTAAAGCGGGGACACCCCATGTTTCAGAGATGTAAGCTCTTGGCTTTCCTGAAGCCGTGGAATTGCAAACGGTGGAGCTGGGTTTGGGGATGATGCTGGGGTGTCGAGGACAGAGGCAACCACAGTGACAGCAGCGGTTCAGGGGCCCCTAGTGCAGACAAAGGGACTGGACAGCCCCCGGTGACCTCGTCAGCAACAGTCTGCCCAGGACATTCCTTCCACAGCACAATGGCATTCAAGGCTGAGGGTAATAATCTGCTTTTTACCATGTGCCAGACCCTAGGACAAGCACTTTGTATGTTTTAATACATATAATTCTTGTTTGTGTTTTTGTTTTGTTTTGTTTTTTTAAAGATTTATTTATTTATTTGAGAGCCGGAGAGAGAGAGAGAAAGAAGCAGACTCCTTACTGAGCATGGAGCCCTATATGGGCCTCGATCTCACAACCCTGAGATCGTGACCTGAGCCAAAATCAAGACTCAGACACTTAACCAGCTGCACCACTGAGGTGCCCCAGTACATACAATTCTGTGAACAACTGATTATTCCTGTTTACAAAGTGCTGGACAGCCGCCCGGTGGGCACACAGCAGCACTGTTCTTAATGTGTTATTCGCTGCATGCTGGGCACTGTACCCGGCACTTTACAGGTATTTAGTACTCACTGAATGCCTTTAAACCCATGAGTTAAGCACTCTTACGCCACCTGACAGATGAGACTATTGAGATCAGAGAGGTTAAGAGCCATGCCCGAGACCACACAGTGTTGGGTTTCGGAACTGGGATTTGTCCTTGGGCAGCAGGCTGTCCACATGCACCTGCTTCCCTCCTAACAACGGTCGTGCTCCATGTTGCCTCCCCGGACCTCAGAGCAGGGCCCGGGCAGAGAGAGCCTGGATCAAGATTTGGAGGTGTGTTGCAGTTTGGAGTGGGAGGAACGCCCAGTGGATCAGGGGCCGCAGTGTGACCTGGGGGTCTAGACTCCTGCTGCAGACACAGCCAGTCCTGGGGCCCACAAGCCCTCCCTTGGAGCCTCTCAGAGGAGCGAGACTTCACTACAGGGCGAGGGGAGCTCCTGAGGTGGGGATGGCTGTTAGAAGGCTCACATCTGGAGCTGTGATCAGGAGCACAGGAGGTAACAAGAGCACAAGGAACCCAGTGGGGAGGTTAGAGCAATGCAGGAGAGAAGGCAGGACCTGGGGAGGTTGAGCCCGGAGAGTGTGGATTCAGGGGATCAGGGCAGAGTCAGCAACACAGAGTGGGACGGTGATGAGGGTGAGTAGGGCTGCTGGCTCTGACAGATTGGGACGGGTCTACCACTCACTGAGGCAGACACGCCAGATGGGGAGCGATTTGGGGGAGGGGGCTGGAGACCACGTGTTCTATTTTAGGCAGGTGGCATCTGAGTTGCTGGGCAGAGCTGCTCTGTCAGTCTTCCACCCTGAACTCCAGACTCACAGACTCACAGACTCACAGGAACAAGCAGGAGACACAGAAAGCCCCTTCCCCTCCCCATCCGGCCTCTCTGCTCTCAGGCCTCACATTCACTTCTTCCATGTCCTATGCCTGAGGTCAAAGTCGTTTGTAGCTGGAGGAGCCCGGAGGGCTGCCTGGAGAAGGGGAGCTGTGGGTGGCATGTTTGTCTTCTGTAGCGCCCAAGAGGCCACCGGGTATAGACCTACCATGGAAGCAGTGAAGTAGGTTTGGGTGAGAACCGCTTGGAGCTTGGGGTCTCTCTGCAGTGTGCTTGCCCTAGTCTCTCCCAGCTGCAAATCTGCAGAGCCAGAATTCCACTGCCCAGGGGCTGAGAACTGCTGTTGAGGGCTCCTGCTTCGGTCCCCTGGAGGCAGGGATGTGCTGGCCGGAGAAAGTGTGGCCCTCACTCCTGGTCCCATGGTTACCGGGGACACATAGCCCTGCCTGAGCCAGTACTGAGCCCACACTTGGCTCGTGTGTCTTGTTTCTTCAGCAACTCTTGGCCCAAGGATGTCCCCTTGGAGCCCTAAGGGCACGGCCAGGCCAGAGTGGGCCGGGTGGGCCGAGGCAGCAGGCATGACTGCCAAGCAGCGATTCATAGCTCACTTATGTGAAGTTGATGGCGTGAGCAGAAGCGTGGTGGCCGACCCTCCTCTTCCCCCTGCTGGCCCCAGGGCAGGGACAACCAACCGGCACCGGGGCATGCGTGCTCACACTCTTTCTGGGCCAGGGGAACCAGACTCCCCGCTCCCCCAGCCCCCATTTCTGTGGAGCCATCTGCTTTCCCCGGGCAGGTGGGTTTTATTGGAGTTCTCCTGAGTCTTTCCCGAGACCAGTTCCCACCAGCATTGCAGAGCGCCATATATATTTTCTACAAACCTTGCGAGGCTGACACATCCTTGTTGTGACTGTGAATATCAGAAGTGACATGTAATTGCAGTGATCCATCCTGTTAAGTAGCTGGCAATATATCATTGCGGAATCAGCAGGGCTGGGACTCCCAGAACCCGGTGTTTCTGAACAACACACCTGCAAGCGTGTTCAGACTGTCTCGCCAAACAGTGCTGAGGGCTCGTGAGGGCCGCCTCACTCTCCCGCACCTTGCTTTTCTGTGACCACAGCAAAGGAAAAAGCACCTGCTGAGTTTCCTCCTAGTCTTTGGAGAGCACTTTCCTCATCACAGAAGGCACCGGGCTCAAAGTCAGGGCCATGGGGCAGGATCCTCGTAATGGTCTCCTTACAAGTGTGGCCCTTGGGGGCTTCTTGGCACCCCCCCTTCATCCTTGTAAACTCCAGAGCGGCTCTGAGGGGTTCCTTCTGGGGCCACAGGGTGGTAGTGAGCTGCGGCCTCCCAGTCATCACTGTGCCGGCAGAAAGAAGGAAACCCGTGGGCTCAGCCATTGCAAGATTAGAAACCCACGTGGCCAGAAGAAGCCCAGGGGTGTGATGGCCAAGCCCTCCTTGATGGGGTGGGCGCATGGAGGCAGAGTCTGCGTATTTCAGGGGGCACCACTCACACTGCGTTCTGTGCTCATTCTGGAGTAGTGCTGACTTAGACTCTGGGGTGAAGGCTGCCCCCTGGAAGTGTTGAGGGCAGTAGGGATGAAGACAGATCCCCCACATGGTAGTTAGGCAAAAGGTGCCGGAAAGGGCAGGGCAGTGTCCGAACACATAGCCCTCAAGTGTGGGCACCTGGAGCCCACTGGTTTGGTGGACTCTGGGGTGCTGGCTGGAGTCTTCTTTTGGGGGGTGGGGTTCCTGAAGGACCCTCCTTCTGCCCTCCCTGGGAGGCTCTATGGGCCCTGTCTCTACAGCAGGAGTTTCCCTGTCCCCACCGTCTCTCACTGCAACAGGGCCATTCTCAGTGGCACACCTGGCCCGCAGTTCGCCAGCATCTGTTTCTCTGATTCAGGCCTCAAACACTCCCCTCACCCCTGCAGAAGACACCCCAGGGGTCTCCAGCCAGAATCTCACTTTCCTATGGTGCGTTAAAATAGGCTAAATGAAAAATAATGAACATGGAGGAACTAATAACAGGAATCACCTAATTAAATTAAGAAACAGACATCATATCACTGTAATCTGGAAATTGATATTAATAGAAAACGGTCCCAGAATTGTTAAGCTAAAGGTTCCTAGGGGTAGGGGAGATTAAAAAAGGAGAGCAGAACGGAACATCGGGGCACCGGTTCCATTCCAGTACGAGCAAGACTTCGGTTTTAAAGGAACTAAAGGGAAACTGTCAAATAAATAAATAAAATCTTTAAAAAAAAAAAAAAAAAAAAAAAAGAATAGGAGACGGGGTCACTGCGTGGGTCTAACCGGGTCCCGGATGAACGTGGCTTAGAAAGCCACAGTCCCCCACACGTGTTTGTTAATTTTTTAATGAGACCGTGTAATTAAGCTTCCATGTGTGTGAAACGTCGTGAGAGTCCCATTCCTTGGCGCTTGGCACTGACCCTGGCACCTTCCCTTTTTTCTCCACCCTGGGAGTCCAACACGATTGTCCTCAGCTGGGACTCAAAGAGGCTAAGTGAGTGGCCCAAAGTCCCACAGCCAGAGTGGCCCCAGCCAGGATTTGAACCCGGATGGGCCTGACCGCAAAGCCCCTCCTCGGCTCACCCTGCCCTCCTTGCCTCTTGCTACTGGTTGATGTCACAGTCTACTTTTCTTGTACATTCTGATGTTTTTCTGCCATTTCCTCAAAGTGCATTTCTTGCCAACACCCAGCAGCAGCCGGACACCCTGACTCCAGCCCCAAGGCTTTTCCGGTGGCTTAGCTAATAAAGCCCACACAAAGCCTCCTTCTGAAATTACAGTCGTGCTGGAAAACTGGGTCTCCTATTGTGTCTGGGCCTGAGCCGGGGCTAAGTGGGGCCGTTGGTTCCGATGCCCGTGCTGGCTCACAGAAACCCTGGTTTCAGGTTGTGTGGCCACAGGGACCTACTGTTCCCCTGGGCCTCTCACTTGGGAGGTGAATCGGGCTCTGTTCACTTGTGATGTGAGTCATGGCTTGGTGGGCCCAGAGCGGGGCTCAGGTGTGGTGTGACCCCTACCCCACTCTGCCCGTCCCGGAATGAACTGAAGGGAGACCAGGGTTGGGGGCGCGGCTCAAGATCTGTGTGTGAGATGCCCCAGAATCACATCCGGTCTGGTATGCTGTGACTGCCCCTGGGCCATCATTGAGCCCCAGGAGCACTTAGGCTCAGGGGTTACTCCCAGGACTGAGCTTCCTCTCCCTCCATGTGGGCCCCCCCCCCAACCCCTGACCCCCTTCACCAACCAGGCATCTTTAGTTGGGGGGGGGGGTCATTGACATCAGAGTCAAGGCCTCCACTCAACTCAGGAGATCTGCCAGCAGGAGCGGAAGGGCAGAGAGAGCTCTGGTCCCAAAGTGGCATGGGGCTCTGAAGGGCAGCCCCTCTGCCTGGCTTGCCTTCCCCTCAGCCACATCTGTGCTGCGGCGGGAGAGGAGCTCAGCGCACACCATGAATCAGAATGCCATGTTCATTGCCAGTGTGGGGTAGAGTCCAGTGGGCTCCTACCGTGTGCTTATGGAAGGCCCTCTAACCTTTCTGAAAGCCTAAGTAGCTAATGTGGGCAGCAGAGAAATGGTTCTGTGCCAGAAGGGTCCGAGGACGGGCCTGTTGCTATGGTTGCTGTCCTTCTCCATGGCCACTGGGTGGTTCTTGGTTTTTTAAACCTTGAAAAGGTCATGGTGGTAGTTATGACAACAGCAGCCCTGGAAAGTTGGTTCTGAAGACCGATGCAGGCCTGCAGCATGGTGAGCCCATCAGGGGCGCCCTGGGGGTGGGCTGAGGCCCGCATGCCTTGGGTCAGCCCTCGATGGGGCTCTCACTGCACCCCACCTGCTAGCCTCTCCTGTTTATGGTGACCCTTTCTTGTGGCTTAAGGGTCAGTGTGTGTCTTCTCTCTCCTGAAATAATTTGCAGGAAGTTAGGAGCTCAGGTAAATGCCATCTAGGCCAGAAGCTTCCCATTACCTATCTGTTGGTGTTCTCATTATAAAGCTTATCTGGGATGGGGGGGCTCTGCAGTTTTAACTTTCATGGGGAAACTCCGTGGACCGTTCTCTCATTGAAAATGTTTTCTTTATATGGGAAAAGTAGCCCAGCTACAATGGGTTCCATTGCCCACCCCACGTAGCTGCTGCTTGGGAGCCCCGCACAGACATTGGCCCCTAATGGATGGGGTAAGAAGCCTTTGGGGGGTTCTTCCTATTCTCACAGCTTAGAGTCCAGACAGGAAGTTGAGGCTGCTTCTCACCCAGCCTTGAGGCCTGGCCGTGGCATGCCCAGCCCTCCTCAGAGGTTCCAGACACCACCTGTGGAGCAGTCTAGCCCCCGTTCAAGTTCCCCTTCCCCTCCCCTGAGCTTGGTTGTGCCCAAAGCAGGTCAAGGGTCCAGTCCCTGGCCAAGTGGTTCTCAGCCCAGATGGTTCCCGACCTAGGCTGGACTGAGGGGGATGGTTTGTGAACCTTTCTCCCCGATTTGGTTGTGTATCCAGATGTGTTTCCTCCTGGGAAGTTGAAGGCCACAGTCATTTGTGAATGCATTCGACCTTTGCCCTCAGGGTCTGGCCTGTCTCCGAAGGAGGGAAATGGGGAGGGACAGGGACAGGACAGACAGGGATGAGGTACGATGTCAGTGAAAAGTGTGTGGGGTCACCAGGTCCATCAGAAATTGCATCCAGGGCAGGGAGACCATAGAAGACTGGGTGGGGGAGGGAGGTGGGGAGCAGACAGGCCTGGGCCACTGCTCAGCTCCAGTCAAGAGTTCGGTGCCATGTGGGCCCAGAGTGCCCAGGCCCTCCCTTTGATTTATTTTTTTCCAAAGAAGCTAGGGATCTGTAACATATTTCTGTGATTACTCCTGATTTTTAAGTGGCAGTCAAATTTTGGAAGTTGAGAAGACAGTTTTAGAGTTGGACTACACTTCACACGGGTACCTCCTACTGGTTGGATGGACAGGAAGGAGGGGGTCTGTCCCAGATCCCAAAGCTCCCTCAGGCTGAGAACTGTCCCCTCCTGCCTTCTCTGTGCAGCCCCCTTCCCCAGGACAGAGAGGTAGTGGGTCTGCCTGATGGGGAGGAGACTCATGAATTCTTCCCAGCCCTGGTAGGACTTGCCTCAAGCCAGACCCAAAGTGAGTCAAAGCAGAGCCTCTGGAGGTGCTGACAGACCAACAGTGGCCTCCTGGAGTCCCGAGGGGGCACTTGCCTGGTTCGGGAGGCCCGAAGCCCCACCAGAGAACTGTCATGGTTTCAGCATGGGGCCTGGGGGGAGGGGCAGAACGTGACTAGTCAGCGGAGGCCTGGGGGAGGCAAGGCAAAGTCAGGGTCTGGGGAGGCGCACACGAAAACCTTCCTTCATTCACACACATGATTACTCATATGCAAGTATTTGCACCACTAACAGCAGCAAGCTTTGGTGCTGTGAATAAAGGATCATTTCTGGACAAACCTTCCTACAAGGGTGGGCCCCTCACCAAAGGGCTGGGAGTGGACTGTGGGCTCCCTGTGGAGCAGGCTTGGGTGGAAATGGAGATCCTGCTTCCCATAGTGATGGCAAGGTTGGCTACACTGGCCTTCTTTCTTCCCTACCTGGGATACTGTCTGTGGTAGTCACATCTGTCTGGGGTCTTCTGGGTGAGGGACCAAGTGTGGCCCAGCAAGGGACACTGTGTACTCTTTCTTTCCTGCTGTCTCCTTGTCAGGGACAGTGCCACCAGGGCTGTGAGTGGGACCAGAGAGTTCTAGAGAATCCAGACAGCATCCGGGGAGCTGGCACCAGGGATTGTGGTCTGAGCAATGATGACAGTATGAGTGCTGAATGCCTGCTGTTTACCAGAATCTTCTCCCTGAAACCTCCTAGCACTAGGTCTCTTTTTTAACAGATGGGGAAATTGAGTACAGAGAGGCAGAGTCATTGGTCCAAGGTTACACAGTCGACAAGTGGCAGTGCCTAAACGAGATTCCCAAAGACACAGGGTCTCATTAGTGATTCTGACCGCCACTCGGAGCTGAGACACCATGTTGGAGGGCCAGCCTGGGGGCCTGTGCCACACGGTCATGCTGGTGTTGGGACATGCTTCATTCCTGTGTGTTGCAGACACATTCTGGTCCGTGCATACATCTGCTGGTGCAGGGGTGGGACCTCTGTGAATGTGTGCACGTCTGGCTCCCGCCCACAGTGTGTGCCCAAGTGTGTTTGTGCACAATTCTGAGGTCCAAGCATGTGTGCTTGGGGCTCACTGCTCACGTGGGAAACACTTTCATGTGGGACAGTTTGGGGCAGGCTGCTTTGAGGGCACACTGATGCTCCCCCCTGCCCTAGGCAGATGGGGGATGTACACAGGCAGGGCTCCGGGCTGGGCAGACCAGTCACAGAGGAATGAGGCATGGCCATTCTAGCAGGAACTCGGCAAAACCAGTTATTGTAACCCTTTTGCCCGACATGACCGGAGTAGACCAAATAATGAAATTACGTTCATAATATTTCAAGTCGAGTGATCGCTGCTCGAATTAGTTCCTTCCCAGAACCAAGCCAGAAAGAGCAGCACTAATTAAAGGATTTGTGGGCTTAAACCGAGTCTGTTCATCAGGCGTGAACAATATATGGGGCTGTCAAGAAGGGGCTAGGCCTTGCCCCTTCCCAGAGAGCATGAGCAAGCATTAGAAGCCCACGGGCCAGCGGGAGGGGGGTTCTTAATGGCTGCAAGCACTTTTCCACTATCACTCAATTATTTCAGAAATATTTACTGAGCCCGAGCCTGGCTGGGCACTGGGATTATGCAGGGAGCAGGACCACGAGGTCCCTGGGCAGACAGAACTCACCATGAGTAGAGTGATGGGGAGCTCCTGGTGTCCACCCCGATTCCTTTCCAAGCTGGCCCTTCTGCAGTGTCCCAGGAGTGCTGGGATGTCTGATCCTAGTTCCACATCAGGGCCTGTAAATTAAAGGACTGAGCTAGGATTCCTGCTGGTGGGAGAAAGAACAGGAAAGGCATTGGTGTGGCTCCACGCCCCCCCCCCCCCCCGCCACCTCACTCAATCCATTCTGTGTCCTAAAGAGAGGGCCAGAGAGCCAACAGCAGAATCACACCCAGGGCCAGAACACCCCTCCATCCGGCCAGTTTTTGTTTGGATTTCTTCCATTTGCTTCACTGAGAGGGGAGCAAATGCATGAAGCCCTCCCCGGGGAGCAGAAAATACCAGAATCCCGTGAAAGCGAATACCGACCGTGTGGTCAGCCTCGGCAGTGTGCCCACCTGCCCTGGAAAAAACAGGACCTAAAACTTCTTTAAAAGGAAAGAGAAATCCCAGGAGGCAGAAAATGAGAGGGATTCAGGAGAAGCCGTGAGCTCCAAGGGATGCCTATCATGGCGCCTGGAGCCAGGGCTTTAAAAAAAAAAAAAAAAAATTAGCTTTATTCACATATAATTCATGTGCCCTAACACTCAGTCTGTTCAAGTGTACACTTCAGCAATTTTTAATAAATTTACAGAGTGTGCAACTATCCCCACAATCCAGTTTTAGGGTCTTTCCATTGCCCCCATCCCCCAAATCTCTTTTGCCCATTTACGGTCAGCCACCTCCCCGCCTCCCCCGCCGTTTCCCCCGCTGCAACCACAGATCTGCTTTCTGTCTTTCTAGATTTGCCTTTTCTGAACTTTTTACATAAATGTAATCCTCCAAGACATAGTCTTTTGCATCTGCCTTCTTTCACTGAGCGTCACGTTTTCGGGATTCACCCATGTTGCGGCATCTATCAGGAGTGCGATCCTATTTACCTCTGACTAATGTTTCCAAGTCACACAGCACCGTGGTTTAGCTGTTCAGCAGTGGCTGGGCATTTGGACTGTTTATACTTTTTTTTGGCGATTATGAATAATGCTGCTATGAAACTCCCGTGTCTCTCTGTGAGCACGTCTTCATTTCTCGGGTGGATGGATAGGAGTTGAATTGCGAGGCTGTATCGTAAATTGGTGTTGAATTTTTGAAGAAACTGCCAGCCTGTTTCCAAAATGGTGCCATGGCCATTCCCGCCAGCCATGCACGAGGGCTCCAATTACTTCACATCCTCATCAACACCGGGTATGATCTGTCTTTTTAATTATAGCCATTCTAGTGGGTGTGAAGTGATACCTCATTGTGGCTTTAATTTGCACTCACTGAAGACTAATGATATGGAGCATATTTTCATGTGCTTATTAGCCATTCAAATATCGTCTTTAGAGAAATGTCTATTCAAATCTTTGCCCATCTTTTAAATTGAGTTATTTGTTTTTTTGCTAAGTTGTTGTTCTTTATTTTGTAGCTCCAAGGACTTACTAAATTTGCAAGGGATTTCTCCTATCTGTGGTTTGCCTTTTTGTTTTCTTGATGGTGTCTTTTGAAGTGCAAAAGTTTTTAAATTGGGAGAGGTTCATTCCATCAATTTGTTTTCTTTTGGGGATTATGCTGTTGGTGTTGTGTCTAAGAAATCTTTGCTTAACCCCAAGGTCATAAAGACTTTCTTCTGTGATTTCCTTTAAAAGTTTATAGTTTTAGCTCTTACATCTATGTCTGTGATTCGTTTTAAGTTAATTTTCATGTTTTATGTGAGATAATGTTCTAAGTTCATCTTTTAGCTGTGGCGTATGGTTTGTCCAATTGTCCCAGCACCACTTACTGAAGACCATCTTTTCACCATTGTACTACCTTGGTGCTTTGGCCAAAAATAAATTGCCCAAATGTAAGGGTTTGTCTCTAGGGTCTCAATTCTATTCAGTAGAGTCTTATGTCCACCCTGTGCCAATAGTACAATGTCTCGATTGCTATAACTTGATAAGTTTTGAAATCAGGAACTATAAGTCTTCTTGCTTTCTACTTCTTTTTCAGGATCATTTTGGTTATCCTGGGTCTTTGCAAAGTTTGCATAAATTTTACAATTCATTCATCTCCACCAACAAAAAGCCTAGAGGGATTTTGATGGCTGTTGCATTGAATCCAACTATCAAGAATATTGAGTCTTCCAATCCATGAACATGGAATGCCTCTGTATTTATTTAGGTTTCCTTAGTTCCGATTAGCAATATTTTGTAGTTTTTGGTAGACAGGTCTCATCCTTCTTTTTTAAAAATTTATTCCTAAGTTATTTTATTCTTTTCATCACCATAGTGAGTGGAATTGTTTTCTTAATTACATTTCTAATATGTTAGATATTATTGCTAATATATAGAAATGTTCATTGCTAATATATAGAAATAGATTAGATTTCACTATATTAATCTTATACCCTGCAACATATTAATTCTAGTAGTTTAATTGTGTGTGAATTCCCCAGGATTCTTAAGACACAGGGTCACGTTGTCTGCAAATTTTACTTCATCTTCCCATCTGGGTGCCTTTTTTTTCTTGCCTATTTGCACTGGCTACAACCTCTAGTACAATAAGAAACAGGAGTGGTAAGAGTGGACTTGCTTGCCTTGTTTCCAATCTTGGGAGAAAAGCTTGCAGTTTTTCACCATTAAGTATAATGGGAGCTGTAGGATTTTTTTTTTTTTTTTTTTTTGGTCAGAGAGAGTGAGCACAGGCAGACAGACAGGCAGGCAGAGGCAGAGGGAGAAGCAGGCTTCCTGCTGAGCAAGGAGTCCGATGTGGGACTCGATCCCAGAACGCTGGGATCATGACCTGAGCCAAAGGCAGCCGTTTAAACAACTGAGCCACCCAGGCATCCCGAGCTGTAGGATTTTTGTGGGCCTTTGCCACTTGGAGAAAGTCTTTTTCTACTGCCAGTTTGTTGGGGGAAAAAAAAATGTTTTTACCATGAATGTCAAGTTTTGTCAAATGCTTGTTCTATATCTGTTGAGACGGTTATGTGGTTTTATCCTTTATTCTGTAAATATGATGTATTACAGTGATACATCAACCTCGTGTTCTTGAGATAAATCCCACAGGCTCATGGTGTATAATCCGTTTTATATGTTGCCAGATTCAGTTTACTAGGGTTGTGTTGTGGGGTGTTTGAGAAATAGTTGTAGTTTTCTTGCAATGGCTTTGTCTGGCTTTGGTATCAGATTAATGTAGGTCTCAGCATGAGTTAGGAAGTATTTCCTCCCCTTCTTCTGTTTTTCTGGAAGAGTTTGTGAAGGATTGGCATTCTTTCTTCTTTAAATGTTGGGTAGAATTTGCCATTGAAGCCATCTGGAACTAGACTTTTCTTTGTGGGAAGATTTTTAAACCACTAATTCAGTTCCTTTACTATAGGTCTATTCAGATTTTCTGCTTTTAAAGTCGGCTTCGTAATTTATGTCTTTTTAAGGCTTTACTCATTTCTTTTTTTTTTTTCCTAAAGATTTTATTTATTTGACAGACAGAGATCACAAGTAGGCAGAGAGAGAGAGGAGGAAGCAGGCTCTCTGCTGAACAGAGAGCCCGATGAGGGGCTCTATCCCAAGATCCTGGGATCATGACCTGAGCCGAAGGCAGAGGCTTTAGCCCACTGAGCCACCCAGGTGCCCTGGCTTTACTCATTTCTTTCAAGTTGTTTCATTCATTGGCAAAAAGATGCTGATAGTATTCTCCTGTATTCGTTCATGGTGTTTCTTCTTTTCTTCACTCCTGATTTTAGTGATTTGCGTGTTCTCTTTTTCGTTTGCAAGTCAAGTTTATCCATTTTGTTACTCTTTTCAAAGAACCAACTCTTCATTTCATTGCTTTTGTCTTTTCTGTTTCTCTGATCTCTATTCTAATATTCACGATTTCCTTCTTTTGGCGTGCTTTGGGTTTTTTCTTTTTCTAGTTTCTTAAGTTTCTAGTTTCTCAAGTGACTGATTTGAGATGCTTCTTTTTGAAGACATTGCCGCTCTAAATTTCCCTCAAATGCCACTTTATCCATAATCTACTTTAAGGATCTCTTGTCCCAGAGCTGTCTTTAAATATCTGTCTGGTCTGCTGGTCTGTTGCTGCCCCCAAACTCTATCACAACCTCAGAGAGCTGAGATTTTGGAATTATTATTTTCAACATTCCTGGACATGGGATTTTTTTTTTTTTAAAGATTATTTATTTATTTATTTGACAGACAGAGATTACAAGTAGGCAGAGAGGCAGGCAGAGAGAGAGAGAGGAGGAAGCAGGCTCCCTGCTGAGCGGAGAGCCCGATGCAGGACTCGATCCCAGGACCCTGAGATCATGACCTGAGCCGAAGGCAGTGGCTTAACCCACTGAGCCACCCAGGCGCCCGACATGGGATTTTTTTGATCTTCCTGGACTGCCCTACATTGGTAGAACTTCAGTCAATGGGGAAGCTGGGGTGGGGGGCGGTGATGGAAGCCGACCCAGGCTTACTCTCCTCTTCCTGAGGTTCAGTAGAACTTCTTGACTAAATGCTTCTTCTTAAATTCTGTATCTCTGGTCAATTTCCAGAATTCTTAAATGGTGGGAGTTTTAAACAATTTTTATTTTTATTGTTTACTTCTCTGTTATTTCTTTTTTGGGGAAAGAATTTGCCAACCTTCCCTCAGTCATTCCAGAAGCTCTACGTCCAGGACTGGAGTCATGATGTCTACCCAGACAGGAGATGAGATCTCTTGTCCAACCAAGGTGCTGAGCTGGACTGCAGCCACTTGTAAATAGCACACACTGGGGAGGCATCAGAATCCATGCCCATTGGCCCAGTTTGCTTGAGAGGGTCCCAGTTTCCACCGGTGGTCAGGGGTAATTGTTACCAGGGCTCCTCCCACTCTTAGAGGTAGCTTAGTTTCGATGACAAACCATAGCGTAGATGTAATTCCGTAAGAGGAAAATTCAACCAGAGAGAGTGGGAGGCAAGAAATAATGGTAAGATAATACGTTGGCAGTAGGTAGATAAAAATAATCAGAAACCCTTGTTTTTGTGGGGGTTTCAGAACCGAGATGATGTGGAAGTTCAGACAGGGGACGGTAACTGGGATTAGGAAGTCTAAGGGAGTCAAAGTCTGTCAGGCGGGGCCTGGGCCAGGGGCTTGGGGTTACCTGTGACAGGGAGGGGTGTCAGTGCTGGAAACACCAGAATGCCGGGATTGTAACAAACTTTGGACTTTATTTTAAAATATGGCTGATCCCTGGAAGTATACTGTGTATCCCCTGAACCTCTGCCCTGACCCCTCTCATGGTAGGTAGCCCCACTCCCGGGGCTGGGTGTTTGTTTAATCACCTTCTGTTTGCCTCACTGGTGACAGAGGGATTCCCAGCCCGAGGTTATGGGATGGCCAACAATTCAGCATGGGACAGACATGTGTCACATGAGGAGGAGGATGGCTCATGGCACGCAGGGTCCCAGGGGGAGTAATCAGCAGGGGCTGTCAGAGGCTAGGCTAGTAGTTTGGGGTGGGGGAGAGGGGCTACCCAGTTCTCACGGGAAGATGTCATTGGCTTTAATTGAGTAATTTTGTGGGCTGGCAGGGCATTTGCCCCCTGTGCTCAGGTAAGCGGGAACCATGCTTGGTCCCCTTGATGAGGGCGCTTGTTTGGCTGTGGGACCTCACGTGCAACAGCGGAGAGAGAACTTACACTGGAACTCTCTGAGGGCCTCCCAACTCTACCAGATATCAAGGCGGCATGTGACATTGGGCCTCACTTTCCGACCTTACAGGCATGGCGGCAGTCTGTCCTGCAGCAGTCTGAGTGGAAACACGTCATCTTCAGCGGGAACCACCTTGAGGGCAAAGGAAGGTGGAGAGGGGAGGCTCCTTTCCCCAGTCTCAGGACTCCCCCAGCCACAGCAAGGGTGCTGGGACCCTGCCCGGCTCTTGCCCTGGTCACCCTCAGCCCCTTCCCTCTGCCTGTGTATCCGTCCCTCTCTCCCCCAGCTGTCTGTCTATCTTAGTTTAGAGGGACGTGCTATAAGCTCAGGGCCTAGTTTGTGCCCCCTTCAGAAACAGCATCAGTGGAGACTGGCCAGCCATGTGACCTGAGCCCAACATTGGTTACCTGTCACAGGTTAGGTTACCTGTCACCATCCCTGCCTCATGCTGGGGGTCTGGAGCCTGGCAGTGCTCCCTGCCATTTCCAGAACCGCAGTGGAGTTCAGCAGATGGGTGAAATAACGTTTCACTGGCTGCTTGCGGCTTCTTCCAGCCCATGGGGCTCTGCAGATGTGCCCCATCTAGTATCTGCTTGCCATCAGGTAGGAATGACAATTGGGCCCCTCTCCTGGCAGGCCCTGGTGTCAGCAGTCAGGCCCCCACCCTGGCCGTCTCTGAGGCACTGTCTCAAATGCCACAACACGTGGAGGGGCAGACATTTGGGCAAAGCAGTTGCTCCCCTCCCTCCCTGGGGTCTCCATTCCTTGGGGCATGCAATGACCCGGCAAAACCCAGACAGTTCAGGTCATTACTGCTGGAGAGTCTGGGACTGGGGTTTTGAACCTGCCAGTTATTTTGAGCTGCAGAATCCCCACGGAGCCTACCTGGGGAGCGCAGAGCCTGACGAGGGCATTCAGCTTCCATCTACCTGGAACCGGGAGAGGCAGCTGCTGCTACGTAAGTACGGAAGTACGTAGTGCTTGTTAATCAGGCCATCAGAGCCCGATGTCTGAGCTGCTCCCTGAACCAAGCAGATTTGAATCTCTGGGAGAGCCCCTCAGGCCACAAGCAAGCATGAAAGCCATTGGATTTGGAAGAGTGTTTCTCTGGCTTCAGAGTGTAACTACAGATCACTTGGATCCCCTGTGAAGATCCAGATTCTGATTCTGTAGATGGGGGGGCGGGGTGGGGGCAAGATCCCTGCATTCCCTGCATTCATTCATTCATTATTTCTCTTTCCTTTCCTTCTTTTTTCTTTTCTTTTCCCTTCTCTTCTTTCTTTCTTAAGATTTATTTATTTGAGAGAGAGAAAGAGAAAGAGAGCACTAAGGAGAGGGAGCGAGCAGACTCCCCGCTGAGCATGGACCTTGTTGTGGGGCTCGATCTCACAACGCCAAAATCATGTCCTGAGCTGAAATCAACAGTCGGATGCTGGTGCCATCCAGGTGCCCCAGGATCCTGCCTTTCTAACAGCAAGGGTTTATATTTCGGATCATGCTACTTAATGTCTCTGTAGGCCAGTAGACTCAGTAGTAACATTTGGGAGCTTCCTAAGAAACTTCCTGACCCCAGATCTACTCAATTAGAATCTGCATTTTAACAAGATTCCTGGTGGTTTGAATGCACTTGAAGGCTGAGAAATGCTGGTTGAGGAGAATTTAATGGCCCAACAAGCCTGAGAGCGAGAGAAGATGCTTTCTGCTTCTTTGGGGATCACAAGCAAACATGTCTACATCACTAGGTGACAAAGCCTGGACTCGGGTCCTGGCAGCTCTTTTTTTCTTAAGGAGTAGTACACCGCTGAGTGTGGCTCTCCCTTTGCCTTCCCCAAACCCCTGCTCCTGTCCCCTCCTTCCCTACCCCTACCCTGGTGTGGGATCCTGACACTGGGCTTCCCATGCCTCTGAAATTGGCCTCTGAACTTGACTCAGCTTCCCAAAGCAGTCCCGCCCATAGGGAGGTCTCTGCAGCCTCCTGACCACACAGCACTCTCTCCAACACAGCTTACCTCCACCCCTGCCTGCCCTGGCAGACACCTGACCCCAACATCAAGGCCACTGTCACCTTTTCCCATACTCACTTTTTTTCCCACCCAGTTCTCTCTAGATGACTCATCCAGGATGCTTCTCTGTTCTTGTATTTCCCCACCTGCCATCTGAGCTGCAACCCCCTTAACCAGCCACTAAAGAGCCCCAGCCTTGCCCACTCACCCTGGGGCTGCTCTTTGTTCAGGCCACAGGTGTGTTGTCATTGGCCTGAAGCTCCTAATCCACCATCTGGCTGTCATCCCCTGCCTTGTCCCCTGTCAGGTCTGAGCCCCTACAAAAGCTCAGACCCAGGCCCCCGTTCCCAGGGTTGGATAACATGGGGATCTTGGCTGTGGCTTCTTCTGGAACTGGGGTCAGGAAAGGGAAACATTCCCAGAGGGTCAGTTTCTGAACTGATAGGGACAGACCTTGAGGGAGCACTGGTAGGTCTGCAGTTTAGGAAACAGAATACGGTACTTCCTGGGACAATGAGCCCCGCACCCCAGCACGCTAATGCTTGCCTTGGCAATTCAACAGGTTTAGTGTCAGCATCGGTGCCTGCTCAGGCAGGAGGTGACAGGATCCCTGGAGGTGTGTTGATCTTCACAGGGCAGACAACTTGGCACTCAGGATGACCTTTACCTTCTTGCTCTGTTAACTGGCCTCAGTTGTCCCCAGCTGCCTGCACGATCACAGGATCACGTCCAGACAGCCACCCGTGCATCCAGCCATCCACCCATCTATCCAGCAAGCAAGTGTTGAGTGCTTGCTGTGTGGCTGACCCCACACTGGCTTCCCAGCCCTCCAGGTCCAACAGGAATGCCTCTGTGGGTCCAGAGGTAGCTGGGTAAGCATGGAGGTCCAGAGAACCACAGGATTTTTTTTTTTGCCAGCACCTATGTGAGCCCATTTAGAAGACACTCTCAACCCATGTACCCCGCAGGCCTGCCTACCACCTTCTGCCAGACCCTTCTTATGTACACGCAGTCTGCACAAACACAGTCGCACCCCGCGTACTGTGATCCATTTCCCAGCACCTTCTGCGACATGGTCGACCGCTTTCCACACTGATCCGTGTCCGTGGTTTTTACCCCTGCTCAGAGGCAGTGCCATGGAACTAAACCATTGTGAAGATGTAGCATAGATTTGCTCAACCCGCTCTCTACTGGTCTGTGCTTTACGCTGTGCTATTCGCATTGTGGGGCTGGTTCCCCAATCATTTCTATTTCCTCCAGAGTCGTCTTTTTCTGCTTGCTTCTCTTTGTCTCTCTGGTGATGGAGGCTGTCCTCACATGATGGTGGCTCACATGCCTGGTGGCCCTCCGTCCACAGTTGGGAGTGGGGCACGCAGCACCTGACTGGTGTGGAGTGGAGGACAGGGCTTTCCTTCGCAGGGTGGGGTGAAGAGTCATCCTTCTCGGTGGAGAATTTCAGCGGAGACTGTGTTAGTTCACTAGGGCTGCTGAAAACTACCCTAGACTTGGGGGTGGGGCTCTCAAACAAGGAAACATTTATTCTATCAGTCCTGGAAGCCAGAAATCCAAGATGAAGCTATCGGCGGGACTACTTTCTTCCAAGGCCTCTCTCCTTTGCTCATAGATGGCGTCTTCTCTCCGTGTCTCCACCTGGCCTGTCCCTCCCTATGTCTGAACTTCTCTTTCTAGGAGGACACCAGTCCTCTTGGATTAGGACGCACCCCAGCAACCTCCTCTTGGCCTTCAGCTCTGTGTCCCCTTCCCCGTGTGGAATCTGTCACCACCCTCCATCCACTTTCTAATTTCCAAAAATGGGTTGGAATCTGTGCCACCCCCTTTCGAGCTCCTGTTGTTCCCGTGGCCTTCTGTTTTATTCCTTCGCTGTCGTTACACTGGGATCTTAGGAGGAAGATGAGACAAATGTACATGTTCTGTCCACTGTGTCTCCCCAAAGCGTCCTGGCTTCTCCCCCAAGAAAAGGGATGAGCCCCAGCCTGCCAGGGAGGGCTCTGAAGCAGGATCTGGTCGGGGATGCTGCAGCAGCCTGGGGCTTGCCCTTTGAATCCTGAATCACTGTTGCTGCTCAGAGAGGGAAGAAGCTTCCCTGGGAGGCTCGGGTTGCCAGGGCCTGGCCCCTGCCTTGCCCGCGAGCCTCCTCTCTCCCCCTGTGATGTCATAGGTGTGCCACTCTCGATCCAGAGACAAGGTGGGTGTCTGACACCTCCAAAATAATGCATGTTTTCCAAACTTGTTGCTGAAGCTGCTAAAATGTTTTTTTAAAAAAACCATTTACACTTCCCTTGATATAAGGCAAATACCTTCTGTCAGCCGGGCGTGGGTCGGGTGGGGGCGCCTGAGACTGGAGAAGCCAGATCAGAGCAGCCCTGGGCCTCGGGGCCCCCCAGTACATAAGAGGGTCTCCGGGGGGAGACCCAAGCCTTAGGGGTGGGGTGGGCCCTGTGTCTGGGGGGGAGGGGGAACTCCAGGATGGGCAGAAGGGCTGAGCAGCTGTCACAAGGTAATTTGCGTTGACAATGATGATCTGTGTTTGGCTTAGCAAAATTGTTCTTTCCAAGGCCTCTCTGTGTCCTTGAAGGGAGTGGCTTTGTATCTGAGGAGACGCCATCCCCCACCCCCCCACCCCACCCCCCGCTTCTGGCTTCTGTTTTGGAAGGTCTGAGCTCATTGAGGAGTTGTTCAAGGGAAAAGGGACGGAGGGGATATCTTTGAAAGATACAAGATCGATCCAGTGACCAACGCTGAGAGCAACAGAATTCACCGGAGGCTAGGAAGAGATGGGCGTTTGGGGGTCCCCTGGGTCTTGAGCAATAGGCCCAGGGAGGTGGCAGGATTCGGATTACAGGGCACACCTGGGGAAACCGGATAAGAGTGGAGGGTTAAACCATCCTCTTGCTTGCAGTGGCCAAGAACAAGCAAAGCAGAAGGCCCTTGCTGGAGGCTCCAGACCCTCTAGGCCTGAGAGGGGAGTTTCTGGGGTCCCCAGAGAGGGGGAAGGGCTGTACATGGCTGAGCCTGACCCTCCCCTTAGCCAGGTGGGGCCTGCAGCGATTTCTTTTAAGCTACAAGAAATAAAAGAATTTGTGCAGTGGGATCCAGACTGTTCACAACAGGCCTGGGCTTTCCGTGGTGCGTGCCCTTCTCTTCCCAGCCAGGGAGGCCCGCGTACACTGTGCCCAGGTCCCCGGTGCGGCTGTGTGCTTGCGTGTGGCAGCTGCCAGGTGACTGTTGGGAGACGTAGGGCCACAAGGGCCACTTCCCATCGTGAGAGCTTCAGCACTGTCTGCGTTCTCCTGGGGCAGCATCTGGGAGCAGGGCAATCCTACTGTCTGCCTCAGTGGCTCACTCCTGCAGAGGTGGGGAACTTAGCCCCCTGAGCCAGGCCTTCCTGACTCAAGAAAGCAGTCAGAGGAGCAAGAAGAGCCAGAGGTTCCCGGTTCGCTAGGGAGTGGAAGGGAGAGACTGTCTGAGCCTTGTGGTGTGCTCACATATCACACACACACACACACACACACACACACACACACACAAAACCATCCCACTGGCACCTGTTCACCAGCCCGAATCACACCCAGCTAAAGCTCCTCTGTTGAGCTTGGCATGTGCTCCCTGAAGAGGGGGTTCCCTTTCCCCACCTTTACCCTCTGCGGCCCACACTCCGTTTGAAGCACTCAGGCTGGTGAGAGCTTGGCACCTTCTCCAGCCCAAAGCTGTGAGGAGGCAGGAAGCAGGGAGCAGCAAAGGAGTGCAAGGTAGGAACTTCCCAGGGCAGGACCCTTCTCCTGAATCCCCTGCAGGGTCTAGCCTCGCCTGGGAGCTGGGGCCACCGGTGGGGGAGCCCCCATCAAGGATGACCATGCCCATCCCTGCTGAAAGCAGAGGCGGCCAGCCCTGGGCTCTGGCCCAGCCTGGACACAGGGAGGAATGGTGCACGGAGGCAGCCGAAGCGTGGTCTGACCGGATGCTCTCTGCCCATCCTGGGCCTGCACCTGTGGCCATCCCCAGTCTCAAGGCCATTTGTCCCAGAGATGCCTGGTCTGTGGCAGCAGGGAGCCTAGAGCCCTCATCTCCACAAGTGAAACCCCTGTGGGAAACGACGGGGCCTGGCAAGAAGGCTGGCGGTCCTTCCTTGGGGTCCCCATGGCCACTCCTTGGAAACCCAGTTCTAAAATGCCTGGAGCCAGTGTTGGTGTTAGAGGTGTGCACTTGCCTCGCCACCAGCAGAGGGTGCCCTGAGCCAGCTCACGATGTTCTAGTCTGCCCTCAGACCTCGGAGACAGGGCATCCCCAGGACAGGACTGAGGTCTAGTCCTGTCTGTCCACCTACAACCAACTTCCCACCTCCCATCACCATAACGGATGCAGGACCCGCACATGCTCAGTGCTTAATAAATGTCTGTTGGGTGGCTGTAGGGTTCAACAGATGGGCAGACAGATAGATGAAAAAGAAAGGAGGAGAGGGAGGAAAGGAATGGATGGACGGATGGATGGATGGATGGATAAACAGATGGGCAGGTGAGTAGATGGTTGGGGTAGGTAGCTGGATAGATGGTTGCCTGGGTGGTTGGACAGATGGACAGAGTATGGATGGATGGGTGAGTAGATGGACAGGTGGACAGATGGTTGGGTGGATGGACGAATAGGAAGGTGGTGGATGGACAGACAGTTGGATAGGTAAATACACCATCAGAAGGCACTAAAAGGTCAGTTCAGGCTTACTGATGGACTGAAGCCATAGCCCCAGCTACAGATGAAGGTCCTTTAAGGAACAGAAGAAGTTTAACAACATCTCTAGGACAAGGGCCCAGGTGTTGATTTGTTCTTGCAGGTTCCGTGCCCAGTGGTCCTGTGGTCTTGGCATCCGTTTTCCCTCCATCCCTCCCGTGCCCCAGTTACTCCCCTTCCCCTCTCCAGCCCAGACTGGGCAGTCACGGCTGGAGACGCAAACGTGGGATGAGGGAGCACCCTGCCTGAGTGTAACCGCGGGCCCAGCAGGGGCTGTGGGCATGGACCAGCCTGGCAGGGCCCCCCGCCCCCTGCACAGACTCGGCCCTTCCCTCCCCTGCTTCCTGTGGTCTTTAGCCAGGGTGCTGGTACGAGTACACTAAGTGGATCAATAGCGTGTCAGCCCTTTGCCAAGAGCAGGCTGCATCTATCAAGGGCTGAGTGACAGCTAATCATTTTCCACCTGGTGTTCACCCTTGCAGAGACCTGCGGGCTCTGCCGCCGGGCCTGCTGGAGACCAGGAGGCTGACAGACCCTGCCCTGCTTCCCCTGCAGGCTGCAGGCAGCCTCCCGGGCCACATTCCCACTCCCCGCATTGCCCCCCACCCGCCTCCCTCCCAACCCCACCTGCACGAGGGTATGGCTTAGTGGGAATGTGTGCGCACATGGGGCTTGGGAGCACACGTGTGCCTGGGAGTGTGAGCATACCTGGAGGGTGCATGGCTGGCCTCTGGGGTATGCCTCAGGGCTCATCTAGCAGTGCGTGCATATGCCTGTATGGGTTTGACTGTGTGCACATCCATGCTGATCCCTGAGGGTCCGTGTGAGCACGTGCATGCACAGGCATGTAGGAACTCACGTCTCCGTGAGTGTGTGACCTTGTCTGCATGAAGGAGTGTGCTCGGTGCCCATGTTTGCCATCAGGGTGCTGCTGGACATGCCAGAGACCACAAACCCCCCAGTACTCCCGAGTCCTCTCTCCGGGAGGGGAGTTGCTAGCATGATGCCCCACGCTGAGCCATCTCGCTGTCACCCCCACCCTAGCTGGTGCCTGGAAGGGAGGAACGGTGGCTGGAGCCCCGTGCTCCCTCTCTGTCCCTTTCCTGCTAGAGAAAGCAGGTGCCGGAGGGAGGAGGGGAGTCCTGGGTTGACAGGAACATTTCTTTCTTTCTTTTTAATTTCTAAAGTATCTTTATTCTTTTTCTAAATGACTTAAATTAATTAGCTAATTAGCATATAGGGTATTATTCGTTTCAGAAGTAGAGTGCAGTGAGTCACCAGTTGTGTATAACACCAGGGCTCATGACATCACGTGCCCTCCTTACTGTCCATCCCCCAGTTACCCCATCCCCCCACCCACCTCCCCTCCAGCAACCCTCAGTTTGTTCCCTATGATTAAGAGTCTCTTATGGTTTGTCTCCCTCTCTGGTTTTGTTTTGCTTTATTTTTCCTTCCCTTCCCCTATGCTTCTCTGTTTTGTTTCTTAAATTCCATGTACGAGTGAAATCATAAGATAATCCTCTTTCTCTGGCTGAGTTATTTTGTTTAGCATAAAACCCTCTAGTTCCATCAGTGTCATTGCAAATGGCAAGATTTCTGGCTTTTGATGGCTGAATAATATTCCATTGTGCATATATACATACATAGAGAGAGAGAGAGAGAGAAAGAGAGAGACACCACATTTTCTTTATCCATTCATCTGACAGGAGCATTTGAATTGAAAGTGATAGCATCAGGTAGGGCTGTACTCAGCTGTCGTCTTGGTGTCGGAAGAACTCAGTGTCTCCACTCCTCCCCTCTGCTTTGCCCTATGTGCTTCACTGCCGGGCATCCTCGCCCCTGGGGGTGGCCATCGCATCTCCACACTTCCACGGCCCCCTCAGTTTCATTTCCTGATGCTCCTTGAGCCAATTCCTATGGCTGAGGGATGAACTCGATTGCGGGATCACACGCCCCTCCTGGTGTGTACTACAGAGTCTGAGAGCAGGGGAGGGGAAGGTGGGTGCAGTGGGAGGGGAATGGGAGATGGGTGGGTGGAAGCTGTGTAGGGGTTCTTTTCTCTCTGCCTGAGGTCTCACATCTGAGGCGTGAACTGTTGCATCCGAAAGGGCCCTGGCGCTGTCAGCACCCCCTGGAGGCTCACAGCGGCTACTACACATGCCCCTGGCTGGGGCCAGCTGTTTCCGCTTCAGGCTTTCAAAGAACACCTCACCCATCCCCCCCACCCCTACCGCCCCCCAGCTTCAGACTACGTGCCCCTGACCAGGCTCCACCCTTGGTTTCCAGCCACGCAGGCCTTGAGCGGGCTCTTGCCCTTAAAACCCCACAACCTGGCTAGGCCCCACATGTCTGATCTACCATTGCCTCACCTTCCCGAAAGACCCCAACCAGCAGGCAGCATCTGCCCTGGGTGTGGGGCCTCAAGCCCCGGAGGGGAGGGTGCTGGGCCAGGCCCCCAGCCCTGGGGTCTTACAACGGGGGAGGGACTCGCCTTCCCTGGCAGTAGCTGAGGACACCCATGGCTCCTCTGGGTCACTGCCACAGGAGCCACGAGCAGCCGTTCTGCAAAGTGTGGCTGCAGGCTTGCTCTCAGCAGGCAGGCAGCTCTTTCAAGTCTCCATGAATAATTGAAAACACCTTAAGTGTGCACCCGCAGCCTGGAGGACGCCCCCCTCCCCCGTTGTGTTTAGGAGCAAGCTCAGACAATAGCAATAGCACTGGACTGGGGGTGGGGGGGGAACACCAGGCCCAGGCCTGCCCCTCCTGGGCCTGCCCCCGCCCTGGCCCTCTCTCCTTCCCCACCTCCCTACCCTCAGAGCCCCCAGGGCAGGAGAGGGTCAGCTGGGAGGGCTTGCTGCAGATGACAGGCATGGCAAGCCCCCACCCCCACCGCCAAGGGCTGAGGAGACAGGTGCACCGAGATGGTGGGGGCCGGGTAGGACCAAGGAGGAAGGGCTCCAAGAGGACTGACTTGGGGCCACCCCCGGGCGGCCACCTCTCTGGACAGCTGCTCCAGGGAGCCCAGAGGGATGTGCCACACCTGGGCAGACCCCAGGTAGGGGCCAGGCTAGAGCATAGCCAGCCTGCCACTGTCCCAAAGCATATCCCTGGAGGAGGGACTTGCAGGGGATGGGTAGAGGGGGCAGGTAGGTAGTGATTGCCCTGAGCTCCAGGGAGCTGTGTGTGTGTGTGTGTGCACACGCTGAGCAGAGCAGATATCCTGAGGGCAATGCGTGTGCGTGTGCAAGCATATGGCATTGCGTGGGTGCGGCAGGGGCTGTGTGGCTGGGTGTGAGGTTGAAGAAACACACCTGGGCCTCTGTGTCTGTGGCTTTGCACATCAGATGTCTGCTCAGGACTGAGAGGTCCCAGAAGGGCCTCTGCCTTGAGCTCCAGGCTGGACACCTCCCCCGCCCAGCTCCAGGGCATCCTGTCCCAGAGCCCTCTCTCCACTGCTGCTGTCAGGGACTCCTCTCAGACCCTCCCTCTGAGAGCTGAGCCTGACGTCCTAATCCCTCCAACCTAGAGTTCCCGGTAATGACATTTCTGAAACGTGAAAATTAGAAACTTGCTGCCACATTGCTCTGGGCCCTGGGCCAGCCCGGCTTCCTGCTGGGCCCCGCGTGGGGTCTCTGAGGCCACACACGGCCCTTCTTGTGGCTATTCTGCTCACACGGAGGAACCTCCTTTCTCATCAACACAAAGGGGTGACTCTACTTCCTATGTTCCCCATGCCATGTGAGCAGGAGACAGGATTTCCTTGCAGCTCTGCCCGTCTTCACCTGGGACTCGGGGTTTGCGTAGAGGCCGTGCAGAGGGAAGGGGTGGCAGTGCGAGGGAAGCCAGGAGAACCAGACTCGGCAGTCAGGTGCAGCTCACTCCCCGCCTCGGGCTCTGCCATTCCCTGTGTCCCTTGTGTCCCTTTCTGTCCCATCTTCCAGGAATGGTAGAGTCCCTTTGGAGGGACTCAGGCTAGAGTGGCCGGGGCTCTGGCCTGCTTCTGTCCCCATGAGCCCACAGAGATGCTGCCACAGTGGGTAGGAGTATCATTGCTTACTGTGGTGGCAGATGTCCTGCACTTTCTCTTCCCCTTCGGACCTGGAGAGGGTGGTCAGCTGGGTATGAGGCCAGCTCTGCCATGAGGCCTTTGTGGACTGGGCAGAGGGCTTCTGGTACCACTGATCTCTTGAGATGACCATGATGCCCATGGGGAGTGGAAGACAGGGCATTGGGGAGGGCAAGCATGAAGCCAGTTGCCCTCTAGATTGCGCAGAACCCGCCACGTTGGGTTGGGACTTCGAGCCACTTGAATGTGAAGCTTGGGCCTGGAGGTCGGGGTGGAGCACAGACCGGAAGCAGGACATAGCTGGGTCCAATTCCCTGGAGCAGAGAGGGCCACCAGCTAGGTGCCTCTCGATGATAGTGCTGAGCACCTGATCGGGCAGGGGAAGGTCTGACTTTGCTTCTTGATCCCGATGGCTATGAAGGAGGGAGATCCCCTGGTAAGGGAAACGTGGCTGAGGGCTGTAAGCAGAGGTCAGGGGAGGAAAGTGTCACAGTGGGCCTGGCCTTCAGGCTCCCCCAACTGCCCAGCTTTGGGGCCGCTGCTCCCACCCTACTCCGGCCCTCCAGCCTGTCCGTGATCTCTGATCGCTCCTGACCTGACGTCCCCCTTCCAGCCCAAGCCCAGATGGTGAACATTGTCCAGAATCACCTGGGGACCATGTGTCCAGCTCCCCAGAGGTATCCTGAGATCCCCCACCACCACCTCCCCACGGGGGGAAAACCTGGTATCTGGAGCATTGCTGCCCCCAGGAAGCCCTCCATCTGTAGAGCTTGCAGTGGACAACTTTGTGCTAACCAAGGAGGCAGAACCAGTTCTCCTAGTGGCTCTCAGCACCATTCAAGGGGTCCCCGCCCTGTGGGAGCTGGGGACTGGTTGGAGGGCACTGCGTTTGTGTATGCATTATGTGTGTGTGGGTTTCTACAAGCCTAGGGGCATATGCATCCATGCCCATGTGTATCTGTGCATGTGTGTGTGCCCCTGAGTCTTGGGGTGGGCCACCGGGTGCCCTAGAGTCTGTGGCCAGGCAGGCTCTGGCTCCCAGCCGGAGGAGCAGTACCAGGAGGGCTGGGGTCTGTGCACTTGTTGAGGCTGGCTTCTTCATTAATCCCTTTTATGAGCAGACCCGAGAGTTCGTGGTGTGAATCTGGCCATTTGCTCCCGTCCCCTCTCCCCCTGCCCCGCACACCCCGGGAGGAGGATCACATGTTAAATATTTGCGGTTTTGCTGCGTTAGGTTTTCAAGTTCAGCAGTAATTACCGTGACCAGGTGCCAAGTGAACCTGCTCCCTCGGGAAGCCTCCCGCCGTAGCAGGGCTGGTGGCTGGGTTCCAGGCCAACCGCGTGCCGTTCGAACAAACCTGCGCGCCTTCCCTTCTGGACCTCACTGCTTCACTGAGCCCCGAACCCAGCCAGGCGATACCACCTGTGAGTGTGGTGCAGACGGATGCTCATGGTGGGTGCCTCGCCCGAGCGCTGATGCTGTGAGCAGAGCCTGGGGGCTGAGTGAACACCTTTACCCGCCCCCCCCCCCCCACGCCCCAGCACGGTTCCCAGCCACACTCATCTTGGCACAGTGGGCAGAACTGCTTTTATTTTCAGGAGAGATTTTAATTGTTCAGCTCCGGAACCCCACCCCCCCACCCCACCCCAGCCTGCCTCTCGCAGGACTTCTTAGCCTTTCTTTTAGGGGTAGATTCAGTCCAACCCACGACTTCTTGGACACCTTCAGGGTAATTAAGACAGTGCCTGGCGCAAACCTGGGTGAGCGGTGGTGGCCACGTCCCCCGCCTGGTTGTCTGTAGGCACGGCTCCTGGGGTGGTTCCGGGGGCAGAGGTGGTGCCCTCAGGTTTTCTGGGTAACAGCGCTTGGCCCTTGGCTTTTCCTAGGACGACACATCACACCCCTCAACAGTGGATGTTCTTTAAGGTACTCAGACCCAGAAAGTTGTGGGGCGAGGGGTGCCAGGTGAAGGAGAGAGGCAAGTTCAGGCCAAAGCTCCCATCTGCGTGCCTCCAGGACCCCATGCAGTCCTGGATGGGAGGGAGCTCCTAGCCCAGCCCTGATACAGCCATTTGAGCAGTCTCCCAGATGCTCTTCTGGCCATCCCTGGGCGGGCTCCAGAGGTACACCTGCCCTCAGTGGGCTCACAGCCTGCTAGGGGAGAGGTGTGGGAGAGCCCAGAGCAGGGAATGGAAGGAGGAAAGGAGGGAGGCAGACCCCCACCCCAACAGCTCCCTGAATGGCTGTGAGCTGGGGGTGAGAGGTGTTGGGACCCCCTGGGAGAGAATGCACCAAGAGGCAGGCTTGCCCCTTTAAGGGAGCCTTGGATCTCTGGGCAGAAGCCCACACACCACAGGGTATTGGGTGCACCAGTTCAGCTTCTGGGCTCACCCGCACTGGACCACATCTGTGTCCTTTGGGAGGGGTTGGGAACAGACAAGAAGGCATCTCACCAGATGCCAACAAAGCATTCTGGCACAGGGTGGCGGGGGTGCTGCAGGGGTGGGAGGGAAGGGAGGTGGGCCCACTGCTGTGCTGTTCCAGGATGCCCTGCCTTTTGGCCATCCCTGGAGTTATAGGGTCCAGGGGCGCTTAGAGGGAAAACCAGTGGAAGCTCAAGGAGAAGCGGGCTTCCACTGAGGCATCTGGGGCAGCAGTCCCATCTGAAGGTTCAGCCAAGGGCGGACCGATTTTTAAGCTCAGCCCCATGGCTGCTGGCAGGTTCTGTTCTACCTGCTTTGGCCTGAGAACTCCCTCAGTTCCTTGCTATGTGAGCCTCTCCCAGGAACAGCTCACAGCATGGGAGCTGGCTTCTTTCGGAGTGAGTAAGCAGGAGAGGGCAAACCAAAGAGAAGACTGGGCATCTTTGTAACTCGCCCTCCAAAGTGACATGCTGTCCCGTGAGTTGTGGCTGTCCTGCTCTTACAGAGGGTAGGTAACAAGGGCAGCTCACCCGGCAGGGAGCTGGGAGGCTGCCCCCCGAGGTGGGCTGTGACTGAGGGGCTTTTGTGGGGGAAATTGCCTGTTCTGGTTTACGGTTGCAAAAGGACCTCTCCGGCTGCTCTGTGGAGAAAGTTGAAGCCGGGGGACCATTCGGGGGAAAGCCTACTTCACTGGGAGCTTTGCTATGGGCAAGCTGGCATAGGGCTCACAGTAGAGCCTTCCTCCGAGAGATAAATAAGATAAAACAGGACCATGCTTGGCATGGGCCTAGTGGCCATGTAGGCTTTTCTCTTTGGAAATAGCCATTCCCTCCTCTAGGGTCTGGCATTGGCCGTGGCCCCCTTCAGTTCACTGGGGGTGTCTTTCTGTGTCTACGTGAGTGGGAATAGTGATTGCAGACCAGGTTCGGGTTCCTTCTGGGGAGCTGCAGGCTCCGTGAATGAGGGTACAGCCAGGTTCCCCAGTTTGCCACATTTCCACCGAAGCAGCTCACCCCTCAGGGAAACAGGAGGGCCAGCCCAGCACCTCCACTCGATGGGCAGAGACTGGGACACAGGCATAGGGTGTCCCTTATCCACCTGCAGGGACAGCCTCCCCTTCAGCCCGGTCTAGTCTGTCGTCACACTGAGCACGTTAGCGTGAATTCAGCTGAGAGCTGAGTGCGTCCTGTTGTGATGCTGCCTCTTTGCTGACCAGGTCTGAAACACAGCCCCTCAGACTCCCGATTGCCCTTTAGGGATGAGGTCAAGCACACTTGGGAAGCTCCCGCCTGAAGTGTGCACCCACGATCTGTTTCTCCCCGAGATGGGCTGCTACTGACTGCACGGCGGTTCTGATATTGATGCCTGACACAGTCTCAGAAGTATCACAGGGGGCCCCTGGGTGGCTCAGTGGGTTAAGCCTCTGCCTTCGGCTCAGGTCATGATCCCAGAGTCCTGGGATCGAGCCCCACATTGGGCTCTCTGCTCAGTAGGAAGCCTGCTTCCCCCTCTCTCTCTGCCTACTTGTGATCTCTGTCTGTCAAATAAAATCTTAAAAAAAAAAAAAAAAAAAAGAGAGAGAAGTATTAGAGTATCTGCCTCGTCACACCCCACGGGTGCACACTGCAGACCCCAGCCACCAGTGGGGTCTCTAGGCCACCCGCTCTGCTCACCAGCAGGCCGCAGATTGGGGGGTTCTCATGACCCCTTCTGTTTGGAAAATTCACTGGAAGGACTCACAGACCCAGGGCGCGCTCTATTCACAAGAACAGCCTTAAAGGATACACAGGGCCAGGTCCTGGAGGGTCCTCAACGCAGTTTCCAGGCCCTTGCCTCATGAAGCCGGAGCACATCGCTCTCCTAGCACCGCAGCGTGCCTGCATCAGGGGAACCTTGCTGTCTGGAGTTTCTCTGGAGGTTTCGGTGGGTAGGCATGATTGACGAATTATTGGCCACATAATGGAACTCAGTCTCCAGCCCCTCACCCCTCCTCAGTCAGGCGCTGAAAGTTCAAATCCTCTAATCAAGCGGTTGACCTTTCTGGTAACCATCCCCCATCCCGAAACTGTCTGCCCTCCCCAGTCACCTCATTAGCATAACGAAGACACCTGTCACTCAAGAAATGCCAAGGGTTTGGAAGCTCCAGAGCTGGGAGTCTGGAGACCAGGACGGGTTCTACTCCTTGTTAGACTCCAGCCCAGTCCCCGGTGAATGGGTTGCGGTGAAATGCAACTTTCAGGCTGGCTTCGGATCCATTTCTCTCCCCGCCGGGTTTTTCCTTCTTCCGTCAGACCGACTTTTAATACATGCTCTTCTCATTTCTTGTATGCCAAGGTGGAGTAGAGTAGATAATTATCAGTGGTTCCAGCTTCAGCTTCAAAAGTGCGTGTGACCTAAGAGCAGAGACATCCGGTGCCTGTCACCTAACGGCGGGGAGCACTGTGCAGCGGGGGGCCCCGCTCCACCGCCACAGCCCGAACCAGACCCTTCAGCCGCTGAGCTAGTGCTTCTTCCAGGTCAAGGTTCCTTTCTCTGCGAGCATATATGGCGGCGGGACCCGCTTTGCATGACGCAGGCGTAGAGATGAAGGGCCTGGGTGGTGGCTAGCTAGGCCAGACCCCGGGCTCCTAACTACCGAGAGAATGCCTTTCCGTTGTCACCCCAAATGCAGGAACTCCGTGAAGGGACAGGAAGCAGGAGGAAGAGCACCAGCCTGGCTCAGAGCCCAGGCGAGGGAGGCACCAGCAGTGCAGTCGGTTGGCAGTGGGGACTCACCTTCCTGCTCCCAGAGCTGCCCCTGGCTGGGCCTCGCCTGCCTCTTATGCAGCACACAGAGCACCACCCTGGGAACTGGGACACCCCAGCAGACCCTGCTGGGTGAGTTGGAGCTGAGGTCCCCTTCAGGGTCATGAAGATTCTGAATATTCCAAAGCGGGTTCCTGAAACATCTCCTGCGGCACCCCAACCCCCAGCTTCAAGCCCAGCAGGGGGGCGAGCGGGGTCCCTGGGCCGGAGTCCTCCATGCCATGTGCCAAGCAAGGCCAGAGACAATACCAAATGTCAGGCCCGGAAGTCCCCGGCCCCGGGGAGAAGGCAGCATCCTTTAGAGGCATGAGCTTGCTGGCAGGGAGCGGCGCTAGGCCTGGCTTTGGATCAGAAAATGCCAGCTGTTGGCAGAAACCGAGACAATCCCTGGAAACAGCCTGGCTGAGGAAAGATGGAAGAGAGGGGTGGAGATAGCTCCAGACCCCCTCCCCTGCTGGCACACAGCCTCCCACCGCAGAGGCTGCCTTGCTTCTCAGCGGGGAGCGTGGGGCACGTCCAGACGAGGCTTAAAACGCCTCAGACACAGGGGAAGTAATTGAGCTGGAGAAGAGAACTCACAGATTGATGGGGAAAGGCATCAGATGTGCCCCTGGCAGCAGCAGAGCTGGAATGTGAAGAGGGGACCGTGCCTGCCTCCAACCAAGCCCTTCCCCTTCTGACTCCGCAGCCCATGGGCAGCTAGAGGGCTGGTTCTAGTGCATTCTCTCCCTCCCCACCCGCCCTGCGCGGGAGCATGGGGTGTACACATACACACACACGCAGACACTTGACTTTCCGCAGCAGCCATAGAACATCCGCCAGAAGGATCACTCACACCTATAAATGGAATAGAGGGTCCTCTGCACCTGTTTCTATGAGGGTAGTGTTTTCTCAGGTCACATCCCTCCACCTACAAAGAGGACGGCTCCCTACCGAGGGGCCACAGGTGGTCTCCGCCCAACAAAGCCAAGAACGTGTGACCCCGGAAGACACCGGGGGTGTGCTCGGATGGCGGGCCTGGCTCTCTGTGGGCTGGGCGGTTCTCTGGCCTCACTCCCCGATCTGGACCCTTAGCTGGGGACAGCCTCAGAGGCTGTTTCTGGAATCCTTGTGTGAGCTCATTCTCCCTTGAGTTGGGGGAGTCTGGCAGCACCCCAGGCTCTGCCCTCGGGCTGCGTGATTTACTTGCTTTGTTCTTGTCCCCATCATTGAGGGACAGAGAAGGAGGCTGGAGGACCCCCTAGAGAGAGCTTCAAAGTCGAGGTGTGTTTTGGAAGTTGGCAGTGAAGAATTAGCCGGGAACTAGGTACCAACTGGGGTCCTGTGTGCCTTCCCCAGTGTCCTCTGGGTCACCCCTCCCGGTCTTTCCCATCCTGCCCACCTTTCTTCACAATGTGCTCACGGATGGAGTGGGGGGAGGCTGTGTTAGGATCACACGGGGCTCTCCCAGACCCTGCCAATCAGAATGGAAGGCTGGGGTGGGGTGGCGCACCCTGCCTGTGATTGGCGCCTGGCTGCTTCTATGAGCTGGTACCGCCGTCTTCAGAGAGGGAGACCTCCCTTTTAGAGAGAAGGCCCCTCTGAGGGTCCTTCTGGGGTGCTGTCGGGTGTCTTCTTGAGCTCAGACTGGATGCATAGGCCAGCGCCTCTCAGACCAACTGGGATGACCACTATCCTGGCAGACGAATGTATGGGGGCAACTGTGGGGACATCAGGCACTGCAGGGAGACCCATGTCCTTGGGGCTGTGAGAATGTCCTGTTCAGACTCCCTTCCGATGCTTTTTTTTTTTTTTTTAAAGATTCAGTTTATTCATTAGGGAGAGACAGAGCACAAGCAGGGAGAAAGGGAGAGGGAGAAGCAGACTCCCCGCTGAGCTGGGAGCCCACTGATGCAGAGCTCAATCCCAGGACCTGGAGATCATGACCTGAGCCGAAGGCCAACACTCCACCAATTGGGCCACCCAGGCGCCCCTCCCTTCCTGTGCTTTAAGAGATGGGCTAGCTCCAGCAGACACACCAGTCACCACCCCGGGCCCCCAACCCCACTCCATAGAAGGTATGGGTCTGTGGCCGTGCAGGATACAGCCCACAGCCCAGTCCCCAACACTACACAGAAGAAAGGATATGTGCTGTGTCATTATCATTCCATGCCCACAAGCAGGACCAGTGGGTCATGCATTCAGAGCTGTCCCTAGCAGTGGGGATTGGCAGGGATAGGATTCACTGTGGGCATGATTAGAGCCAAGACGAATGGAGGAGACAGTTCACCTCCCCGTGCTGTCGGGCATCACAGTCAGCTTTCCAGAACCCAGGAAGAAGCCTTAGGACAGAGCTCTGGGGAGCAAATTGTCCCCAGGCAGTACCTGAGCTGGTCACACTCTCTGAAGTATGGCTGCCCTCCCAGGATGGATGCCTCAGTTGACTCTTCCTTTGGGCTCCCCCTGGGCCTTCTCCGGTTTGTTCTCTGCCGACTGTCCCCTCGCCTGATCCTGGGCTTCCCTCTCTCCCTGGGACTGCCTGTTAATGTGGCCCTTCTGCCTTTGAGAGCCATGCACCTGGCCCTGGATTGTGACTCTGTGCTTATTTCCAAGTCCTGGGGAATTTTCTCATGTCATCTTCAGCAACCAGTGGTTGCAGTTTTCATTATCATAAGACCAAAAAAAAAAAAAAAAAAGCTGAGAAAATAGATATGTGCCTTCTACCCTACGCTGGGAACATCTTGACATTTAAATCCAATTACCCTTTTCTCATTCTTGATGAGGATATGACATGCAGCTAGAGAACATTCTGCTAGATAAATATATCATATTCTCTGACTGCTCAAAACTTCCAGGGCTGATCTGGGGACCCTGTTCTCCCCACCCTTGCCAGTCACCATCAGCCTGGGGGAGAGGTTAAGGTCACGGACCTGCCAAGTAAAGGGCCCGGGCCCTAGTAATGTTTGAAAAATTTGGACAGCGTTTGACCTCTACCCTTCCCCGAGCCATTAACTGGGAAAATGGGACAACTACAGAACAGGAGGACTCTGACCAGCCTTTGCAAAGAGCCTGTGGTCATCCTGAGCTCCCCATGGCTGGGCTTTCAGCAAAATGCCACAAACCAGTTAGATGGTGAGATTAATGAAACACATTCCCATATTCCTTCAGAAAACCTTCAGTTGCCTCGGAAGCAAAGAGTAATTGACTGCAGATGAATTAGGAAGCCAGCAAGGAGGCCTTGTACTACTATTCTGAGTAAATACTAGTTCTCTTTGACATCCAGAGAGATGGAAGGCAAGTTCCTTACCAAGTGCACAGAGCTGTCCTTGGCTGGAGAGACAGCAGGAAGAGAGGAAATTGGCAGGATTAATTAAGGCCACAAGAATCCTGCCTCCTATGCCTTCCAGAATGGCTCCCTGATAGGGGCTCTGTCCGAGGAGATCAGGCAAAGCTCTCCACCCCAACCCTGTCCAGCTTCAGAAATCCATTTACCACTTAAAGTTACAGGGTTTGCCTTGATGCTTCTCGCTCTATTTTCATCTCTGTGTGTGTGAGACAGAGAATGGAGAGAGAGAGGGAGCACTAGAGCCGAAGGCAAATGTAAGTTCATGGAGATTTAAAGTCTCATTTCAGCTTAGTTCCAAACACCCAATCTCTTCCCCAGGCTCGACCTTTAGCTGCCCGAGCTAACTCTTCCTCCTCACCCAGAAGGTGGAGGACCATCAAGCAGAGAAAAGTGACCGCACCTGACTTCAGCCATCCCCCAGAAGTCACAGAAGCAGAAAATCTTCCCTCCCTCCCTCCCCTTCTATCAGGGCTGGGGGACCAGCTCTTTCTTCCGCAAAGGATCATATCGCCCTCAGAAACTGCACACAGTGTCTGTAACTGTTCATCCCTAATTAACACTGTTGTTTTAGCCCATGTGCTTAGCACTGGTTATTCAATGGAAATTAAGTCATTCATTTACTTTTTGCTGCAGATCACAGTGTGAGACTCGAGTGGTACTTCTGTTTGTGAGTGCACGGGTGTGACACTGTGCACCTGCTTGTGTGCTAAATGGAACTCAAGACTCACTCCATTAGCCCTAAAGCACCATTCCCAGGAGTTTGCGTGTGTTTATGGATTTTTACAAAAGCCTATTTTTGTCTCTTTTCATATTCCCTGAATGGTTAGGGAAGAGTCGAAAATGAGATCGCTCTTCTCTGACATCCACACTCTGGGCATCTCTCAGAAAGAGAAGGTCAAAGGATCTGATAAGGTCTTGGCTGATGGACAAGGTGCCATAGAGAGCCAGACATGTCCTCATCCTGGCAAGTGGCGTCTCATGCTCAAGGCTTTGGTCTGGTGCAGTCTGGTTAGAGGAGGGCAACTCTCAGAAGCAGGGGTGCATATGTGGACCCTGTCATTTTCTTAATAAGTCCTTACGTATTGCCTTTAAAGAGCAAGTATGTGTTCTGTGTTTTCTAAATCAATTTGCAATAGATGCTTGTAACTTGTCCCAGATTAGATGCCAATAGGAGGCTGTGCTAGAAACTTTCAGCAAATGGAGAAACTCAGATTGACTCATAGGAGCAAATCCCACACAGCTCCCTCCAAGAGTGCCTCACAGTGGGTGGTAGAGTTCCTTGGTGGATATCCCCAATCCCTGAGGGCAAGGGGACCCCCTCCAATGGCCCCCAGGACCATTATCAATTCTGTCAGTATATTTGCAGAACTGTCTCACAGAAACCATGTGCCATACCAAATTCAAAGTCCGGGTACCTGCCAGGCTGAGAAGACTCGGGGTTTCCGTGGGCTTTCAGCCTGTGTGGCCATGTGCCTTGGGACATTAGGTCTGGGACCAACATAAGCTGCTAGACCGGGTCAGCTCAGAGAATTAGTGGAAAAGCCTTCTCAGGAAGCAGAGAATCACACTGAAACTGATCAAAACTTGTTTAAAACACACTTTTTAACTCCTACCCCAGCCAAAGGTCCAGACAAGTGGATCTTGACATTTTGGGGCCTCCCTCTTTCTTCTCCCCACCCTCTCTCTTAACACACACACACACACACACACACACACACACACACACACACACACACACGATGTTCACCATTTGAAAAGATTCAAAGACCCTAAAAGGCCATTACATGTTCACCATCTTGGATAGTGGACTTCTCTAGAGATAAATTATTTACTTTGGTATCAGCTCCCAGATCGATATCTTGTACATATACAGATCTTGGCTTTTGAGCTTAGATTTGGACCTTTAGGAACTGTCTGTGGTGTTAAAACTTGCTGGTGGCCATGCTGATGGCCAGGACCTCACGTAGGTTATCCAGGAGAGCAGAGCCTAGGGCTAAATCCATGCCAAGGATCATTAGGTGCTGTCCGTGGTCCTGAAAGTGACCTCCCTTCTTCCAGTTGGCTGAACTGCCACCACAGGGTCCCATTTTCAGAGATGTCTCTGGTGCCAGGTCTCAGTTTGGTTTTCATCACTTCCTTGATAATTGCTCTGTTTCTTAGTCCACCTTAGATCCCAGCCCAAATCTGGCCTTTTGCTTCCATCATGCTTCTCAGTCTGACATGATCCTGACAGATCCAAATCCATTCTGCCTGTCACCTCAGGGCTGCCAGCCCCTGAACAAGGGTTGGCCTCTGACCACAAAACTATATCTCCATTTCAGCCTGTTGCCTGTTGGGTTCATTGGGAAAGCAGACTCTGAGACAGGGATTTGTGTGCAGGAAGTTTATTGGGATGATATAATAGAGGAGAGTTAAATTAGCTTTGGAGTAAACTATGGACGTCTACTGTTGTCCATCCAAGTCAACATGAACTGTTTCTGCCACTCCTTCTTGACAGGGATGGAAAAGAACCTATTTATCGGACCATTGGTTGCCTACCTGAGATCATGTAAATCTTCTCTAGTTAAAATACCATACCTGACACAGTGGTTACAATTAAGACTATAGCTTGATAGAGTTCATGGCCATCTCCTGTCATCCTCCAGAACCCATTCTTCTTTTGTAGGGACAAGACTGTTGAATTTCATGGACATTTGTTGGTATGACTAGTCCTAAGCTTAGGTCTTTAAAGGTAACACTAATCTCTGCTATTTTTCCAGTATTACTACCCTTGTTCAATATGTTGGTTCAGGTGATAAGGTAACTTTCAAATGTCTCCACTAGGCATTCCTTATTATGGTAGTTCTTGTCCCAGGGGTCAAGGACATGGCATTTTTGCCAACTATATACCCAGAGACTGAGGAAAATGGATCCCCTGAGGTGGGGGAGTCTTTGAACGTAACTTGAGCCAGATTTGGGCAACTTATTACCTGGCCTTTGTTTGTCCTCTCCAGGAGGTTACAGTGACTCTATAGATTGCCAAGTATCAAACCCCTGTGTGTAAATGTCAACTCAGACAAAAATCTGACATATTTGGTGTTTCCTTCCGCCACAATGTACATTTAACCAAATAAATGACTCCAGGTCACTTGGGGAAGGACCAGGGAAACTTTACTATACACTTGCCATGATGTGATAGAGTTCTGCCTCTTGGGGAACTAACCTGTCCATCAGTCATTGACTTCTGCATCTGAAAACTAACCAAGGGATTATGCCCTGTTATTAGGACAGCTGACCTTAGCCTCCTGATTTTCCATCCCTGATTTCTTTTAGTTTTATGTATTGGTGCATACCTTGTTGGCCGCCCATCTTTCCTGCCCGTAGGGATGTCACATTCTAATAACCATCCTCATAGCTCGCTCCTGGTCAGCTTCTCTGGGCTGCCACACTGACAGTGCTGCTCACTGAGATTCATTTGTGATGGCTGAGTACTGCCATGTGGCTTCTGTTGTTTCCAGATCCTATGGTTCCCCACTGGTATCTGGAAATCCAGGTCTCTAATGGCATCTCCCATACTCAGCCCTGTCCTACAGAGGAGAGCCATGTCTGAGCTTCTCACTGATGCTGGTGCCCCTTCTACCAATAAATTCCCTATTGCTTTAGACAAGGGAGGTACCCTCCAGGCCCTCCCACAAAACATAGTCATGTGGTCGGTCCTCCAGCCTTTCATTGATCAGTCTGGCACGATCACCTCTGAGAGCCCTTTGATCTCTTCCTCCAGTGTCTGCCACAACAACTCTGTCATTTCTACTTCATTTGATGTGGGCCATGGCCTTCTTGGTGTTCCTGAGAGCATCCTAGCAGCATGTTAGCATCATCATCTGGGGTCCTTGTCATACTGTTCAATCCTGTATCCCAGGAGAATGCTTCCATATAAATTATTCCTCATTACCCAGCTTTATATTCTGGTGTCTTATGTAAGATCCTCAGAATCAAGTTGGGTGTGTACTTCTGGCTCCCACGAGGACCTGGTTCCTGGTTCCTTCACCTCTTTCTGAGTAGGGTCACATTCCTCTTCAAGCGCATCAATCCAGATGTCCCCATCCCATTTCTCAGGGTCCCATTCCTTCTTCATCAGGTGCCTGACACTGCCAGAAATTTACCTTCTTGCGGCTCTGCTACTTTTTTTTTTTTAAAAGAATTTATTTATTTATTTGACAGAGAGAGATCAGAAGTAGGCAGAGAGGCAGGCAGAGAGAGAGAGGAGGAAGCAGGCTCCCCGCTGAGCAGAGAGCCCGATGCGGGACTCGATTCCAGGACCCTGGGATCATGACCCGTGCGGCTCTGCTACTTTTACCACAAGGACCTGGAACTGTCCCCCTGGAGCAGAAGACTCACGTCTTCTGTCCCTTGATAGGCTGCCAAAGAGCGATAGCCCTTTGTCCCTAAATTGCTTTTTGCCTCATATTTCTCAACCTTTTGATACATTTCGGTACACCCCAGGGCACTTCCTTCCATATGCCATCCTAGTTGATCCCCAGTACAAAATTTAACAGTTGCATTACTGCATCTTGCCAAGGGCTTTCTGAACTCCACCTACAGCCAGTTCTGGGGTCCTCATTGGTGGCTGGTTGCCAGGCAATTCGAGTCTAACGTTTCATCTTAGCATCTGCTTTCTTGGACCACTGGCACCAACTGTCACATTCCTGGGGATTAGACTCAGAGGAGGTGCAGGGAGTGTGTGGTGGGGTGGGAAAAGGTCCTAGAGGATTGACACCCATGGGGAAGGGAAGGAAGCGTAATCAGGCAGCCGGGAGAAGTCAGACTGTGACTGAGCCGGCCACTCCTGCCCAGAGGTCTGGAGCTGGGTTGTCCTGAATCGATGTAAGAGGTCTGAGACGGTTTACTTCACATCAGCCCACTGCAGGTTACGGGCAGCCTCCAGGAAGAAGATGTAGCCTTCGATGAGGGGACCTTCCAGAGCCCAGAGTTGATCTCTGCACGGAAACTGGGCTGTGAGCCGTGTCACTGTGCTTCCATGGCAGTCACAACACCCCATCATCCCCCAAATTTCATCTGATTGCAGCCAGTCACCTCTGGCTCCCAGCCCCCACTCACCCCATCTCCTCAGCCCCATACGACAAGGATTGCCCGAGGCTTAGTTTGGGGGGCAGGGGACAGTTTTTCCAAATTGCTTTGCTTACTCCAGGATCATTGAAAGTTAACCATAGCTGATGCTATTGAATTCAGTCCTTTTTTCAGTTTGATAAAAGCTTTTTCCTTCCAGGTATTGCCATTTGGTTTTTGAGATATAAGCGTGATCTCTGCAAAACTGAAATAGCATATTTTTTTTCCCCACATAGCACTTTAGAGTTCTAAAATATGTTCACACAATTTTTTAGCGATTTAATTGAGGTATAATGTATATACAGGAGAACACATTCATGGTGAGCTTTGACAAATGTATACCATCACCCCAGTCGAGATCTACAACATTTCCCTCACCCCAGAACATTCCCTCATGCCCCTGCTCACTCATCCCCCACCCCTTTGTCCCCGTCCCCCAGGCAACCGTGATCTTATTCTGTCGCTAGAGATTAGTTTCGCCTATTGTGGAATTTGATAAGTGAGACCCTACAGTATGTACACTGTGGTTTCTTTTTGTTCAGAGTGTTTGTCAGCCTCAACCCCATTGTCATGTGTATTGGTGACTTGTTTCTTTTTTGTGGACAGGAGCATTCCATTGTATGGAAATGCCATCCTTGGTTTATCTATTCTTCGTGGGTGGGCACATTCTTAGAGTTTCTTGTCCCAGCACACCTGGACTCGGGCAGTGCTGTCCTTAGTGAAGTGCAGGCAGAAAGGGGGACCCGTGAACAGCCATGCAGCCAGGCGAGGCTGGGGCCAACAGCTACCCCTTCCTCCAGCATCACTTAACAAAAGAACCCTGGGAAACAAGGATCCGGCCAGATCACTGGTGCATTTCATAATTTCTTCCAAGGCATGTATTATTTTCTAGAAGATTCTTGAGGCATTTTCTTTGGATGCTACTCGAGGTAGCATCCTGCAAAACAGTATTAATTCTCCTTTTTTAATTCAGGGTAATCGCAATTGAGGGGCAGAACGGCAGAACGATCGTTTTTGGCACATGCATGTCAAACGGACAATATATCATGACATCAGACATTGTGAGAAAATTGCTTTTCCCCCCTGAATGCCAAATCATAAATAATTTCAGGTTGGGAAGAGCTCTGGTAAGTATGTGCTTGACTCCAGGGAGTGGCCTGTAAATTGTGTGAGTCCCAGAATAAAAAATGAGTGGACAGATTTGTGGGGTCACTTGGAGTGTGGACCTTGATACGAGTCCTTTGAAGGAGCTGCTGCGCTGCGGTTGCCCCGCCCAGACCTGTTTCAAGGTGGGTGTGCCCCCCATCCGCCCCGCCCCCTCTGCCCCGCCCCTCTCCGCCCCCCTCCCCCAGCCCCGCAGCCGTGCTGGGCAGCTGCTGGCTCACAGCCCAGTCCTTCATCAGAAGCTTGACTTCCAGTGACAGGGAGGCCCCCCTGGAAGGCAATGCCTTCCTCCTGGAGGTGTTCTACCACCAAACACAAGGTGGCAAACGTGCTTTGGACGCAAGGGACAAAGTCCTGATGGGTCGCATTCACTCCTTTCTCTGGTGTAAATACTCCCATGGTGGCCAATTGTAAACTATGTTGCAAAGTTAGTTGATAAGTTGCTTAGGGGTATAGGCACGTGCAGATAATAGTATTTCAAAAGACAAAAGAACGATTGGGGGCGCTTGGGTGGCTCAGTTGGTTAAGCGTCTGACCTCAGCTCAGGTCGTAACCCTGGGGTCCTGGGATGGAATCTCGCATCCGGCTCCCTGCTCAGCGGGAAGCCTTCTTCTCCCTCTCTCTGCCCCTCCACCTGCTTGTGCTCGCTCGCACATGTTCTCTCTCTCTCCCTCAAATAAATGAAATCTTTAAAAAAAGGCAAGAGAACGATTAACAGAGAATTCTGTCTTCTTTTGCATGAATGAAATGTTTCATGACAAAAACAATTCTACGGAAAGCTTTGAGCTCGATGTCCCCTGCGCATACGGGGTACGGGTTTTTGGTGGAAGCAGAGTGAAGACTGTTCGCAGTCCTAGACCAAGTTCACAGTCCTAAGGAGTGTTGTCGGGGAGAGGGGGGGACTGTGGTCGCTGGATGGAGGTTGGTCTGCTCAGATGGGCAGCAGGAGGAAGTGAATGCGGGGCCGTGGGGAGACTGTCCTGTGCGGTATCCCCTCCCACCAAGAGCACAGGGGAGAGCTGCCCTTCGGCCTGACGCCAAGCCTCCCCTCTACTCCCCGCAAAGCAATTCTTTGCCCCTTCAGCAAAACCTTCCTTCCTGAGGTTCGGCTTCTGCTTGCAGTCTGGGCGGGGCTCCCAGCTGGGGAGGTGGAGCTAGAGCGTGGGCCGCCCCCTCCCGCCCGGTCACCCAGAGGCTCTTACTGCGTGAATACCAAGGTGGGGGTGGGGAGGGGTTCTGCTTACACCTTCTCCATGCCTGTGGGCCCTGTGGTTCGCACTGTCCTGCTGTCTGGGAGACTCAGTGGTCTTTGGGTACAAAATCCCTGGTTGCTCATTGTAGAGATGGTAAAACCAGGGCTGCAGACAGATCTTCTTGTGGGGGGGGGGGCTGGTGCCAGGAAGGAGGGACCCCAGCTCAGGCGACAGCACCTCGGACTAAAGGTGGAGAACAAGGAGAGTCTGAAGAAAGAAGTCAGGTGGGAAAGCTCACGTCCCAGAGGTACGCACAGACGCTTGAGGGCATCAGAGAAGTTCCAGAAGCCGTTTCTGATAAGTCCTGGGCTGAGGCTGGAGGGAGAGCCGCAGGGAGAGTCCCACCCTGAGGGAAGCACACCTGAGCCCTGAGGAGAGGAGGCAAAGGCATGCCCTGTCCCATGCTCGGCAGGCCCCTGTGGGATCCCCACCTTGCCGACACCAGCGAAGAAAGCACCATGAGAAAGCAGCAGGTGGAGGAGAGAACAGACCCTGGGGCCAAGGACAGCTGGGTTCAAATCCTGGTTTATCCATGGACCAGCTCTGTACCCTTGGGTGGCTTAACCTGTGTGTATCTCCGTTTCTTCATGTGCCCAGTTGGGTCAACATGGCCCTGACCCCATGGGCCTCTGTAAGGGCCCAGTGCGGCAGGCTCTTTGCAGCTAGTGGGGACCTGGAATCCATGCCCTCGCTGAGGAAGACAGCTGAGGGGAGAGCCAGGCGGGGCTCTGCTCACCCCGTCCCTGGGCGGCCCCTCCGTCGACAAGCCAGCCCACCCACATCTTGCCTTGGAGGCACTGGGGAGGGGGGGCACTGTGGTTGGGTGCATTGCCCCGAGGCCCCAGGCTGCGGGGGCACCCAGCCTTCTAGTCCAGGTTCAGACTTCCGGGAAGGGGAGTGTGGCCCTTTGTAGAGGGTATGGGCCGGTGGCTCACAAAAGGGTCAAGGGCATCGCAGCCGTCAGGCAAGGGGCTGTGGCAGGCCCTCTGGGTCTCTGAGTGGTTCTTGACCTCCATCTGTTCACCAGCTGCCTCGCGGCAGTCCTGTGGGGCCTGAGGGCCTCTGTGGAGCCTGGAGCAGGAGCAAGCGGTGGCCCCAGGCCCCAGGTTCCCTGATGGGACTGAGGGACCACAGGGCTGAGAGGCCATGGGGTGAGGCCGGAAAGGACCCAGACTCCATGTCAGGGTGCACTGCATCAGGCCTGCCTGAGACGTGGGACTGCTCCCTGAGGAGAGGCAGAGAGGTCTGGAACCTGAGAGAGAAAGACCCAAGAAGGGAGTGTCTGAGGGGGATGGTGGCACTTAGGAGACCGTCTTGGAGTTCGTGAGTGAGGTTCCAGGGGTCAGGGAAGATTGGGAGAATGCATTCTTGAACAGGGGCCTGTCAAGTGTGCGGGGAGGGTTATAGCTAAACTCAGTTTTCCTAGCCGTCTGCAAAATTAGACGCTCTAACCAGGCGCGCTGGTCCCTAGCAAAGGCACGAAAGGGGACAGACCCTTTCTCCTCAGGGTCTCTTGGTCATTCCCCTCTGGGGTTATCCGGGCCTGAGTTAGCATCTCCCTGTGTCCTGGGCCACTCCTCTCTCCATGCCCCCTGCCCCCAGCCCCCAGGCCTCCAGCTGGGCCAGCCAGGCCCCAGAGGCTCCCCGAAGAGATCGCCACACCCCCACTGCACCAGCAGCCAGGCTCCTGAAGGCCCACCTTCTCAGTCTCCCTGTCAGGAGTTCAGAACTATTGATTCTCTTAATTGGTTGCTCATAGGAGACCAAAGGGGAAAGAAAAAAAAAAAAAAAAGGCAAAGCAAAACCAAACATGCTTTGTAGTTTTCCACAAGTCTGGGCACCAAAGCCTCACAGTTCTCCCATGAGACCCTGGACGCCGGGCGCCCACCCACCCAGGGAGAGGAGAGGTGACGGTGGGTGCCAGCCCAAGCCCCTCAAACCAAAGCCTCCTTTCCAGGACAGCACTGGTCCCTGCAGCCTTCTAGCCATGACACGGAGAGCCTGAGGATTTCATTATGAGCTCAGATTATTATCAAGTACAAGGGGGAGTGAAGGGGACGTTATAAGCTCTCCTTTTAATAATGAATCCCATTTCCTCTTGCATTTGGTTTTCTTGCAACAGATGCTGTTGCAGAAAATGGAACAAAATGGAAAAGATAAAAAGGCGAGTAATTAACTGGGCCCAAAAGCCTTCCCAGCAGATGTCAGGGACGGCAGGGCAGGGTGCCCAAGGCCCACCCACCGCACCCTCGCCTGGCACGGCTGCCCGGCGGCTGCTTCGGGGACCCATATGTTCAGATGATTCTCGGCTTGGCTTGGTGTTGGGGAAGCATGGAGCCGCCCCCCTGCTGTTCGGTAACTGATGACCATTTTTCTCCAATTATACTGAAATTGAAGGATCTTCAGACTTAGACACCCAAGTAAAATAATTAGTGCTTAAAATGTTAATTGTGCTCAGATGTGCCTTTGCCGGTGGAGGCTGTCTGCAAGGAAGCGTGCAGAACGGAACCCTGTGCGGAGAGAGCTCTGCCTCTACACCCCTGCTTGCCTCCCACCCCCACCCAACCGGCTGGCCTCCGAGGAAACCCCAGGGTGGGCTGCCCAAGACCAAGAACCCGGTGCCTGTTCTCACAGGGGATGGCTGTGTGAGGCGTGCCGTGACCGCCTCCCAGGCCACCCCAGGGGTCCCCAGGAACTGATGGTTAGAACAAGGGCACATGGGGTCGCGTCTGGCCCGGGCCCCTGCTCTGCCACCCTCCCAGCCAGCAGTGTGGACGAAGGCAAGACAGCCAACCTCTCTGAGACTCAGTGCTTCCATGTGAATGGAGTAGGCACACCAGCCCCCGCCTCTAGGGCCCGGTGGGTTGGGGGTCAGGACAGAGTCATCCTGTTGTGGGAAGTCGGGGCTCCGTTCTGGGCAGCCTGCTGTATCCCAAGTGGAAAAGATAATCGGGGTCGCCCATGTCCACCACCAGCCCACCGTCTTGCTCACTGACTGGGGGAGAAACCTCTCCCTGCCCCGCGGAGAGGAATTCACTCTCCCTGCTTGTGACTTGGCCCACGCGTGCGCCCAGGTCCGTTCTCTGCGGAGATGACACGCCTAAGAGGCTTAGGCTCCTTTGTGCCTCGTGTCCCAAGGAAATACACTCAGATACTCCGCGTTCCGGATCCGCCACATAATAAGATTCCTTTATCTCTTGTTGTCATGGGAAGTATATATTAACTGATTAATATTAATGTGTTGGCCGATTAATATTAATATCAGAACCGATTCCTACTTCACAAGGCAGTGATGTTGATGAGCCCGGCAGAGCCCGACAGCTGTCGGGTGTTGGCAGTTTCCCCGGGGAGACGGTGGAAGTCAATGCTGACCCTCTCCGCCGTGCCTCGTTATGGACACCGTCATTAGCAGTGTCTGTCAGCACTGGCGTGAAAGTGTGTTTGGACTCCGATTGTGGCAATTAAAATCCTTGCCATCGAAGACAGCATATTTTATCATTTAAATAGCATTTTACATTCTCCTACCATATTTTCCCAGTAACATTGTTAAATTAGGTGATAAAAGGTTATTTCTTGCTTCTGAAGTTGAAATACGTTACCATTATTCCTTATCTGCCTGGAATTAGAAAGGTTTCCGTATTATACATTCTAAAGATTTCATTATCAAAATTTGCCAGACTTTAGAAGATAAACAACATTTTTTTTTTTTTTGCCCTTGTTTTAATCAAAGACAGACAGAGCTCTCTTTGTCTTCTGACACTGGAGATTGCTTCCAGTACTGGGTAGAAAGGGAAAGGGTACTCCCAGGGCTCAAGCGGGGTCACTAGGGACCCTGGCTTACCTTCAGTTTGGAGCTGTCACCTGGGCCAGATCCAGGAAAACCAAAGATGGTCAGGAAAGCCTGAGTGTCTTGTCCCTCTTGCCTACAGGGAGGGAAGAGCCAGATGCACCTTTAGCTGGTGGGGCTGGACTGGAGCCTGTCTGTGGCACACGGCTTCCCCATCCATCTCTCCTCCAGTCACCCACCTCTCCAGCCCTAGAGCTTGCCTGGCCTGCATCTCAAGTCCTTTCCTCTGGACCTCAAACTATCCATCCACCATCCACCTGTCACCCACTCACCATCCATCCATCCATCGATCCGCCCACACCCCAGCCCAGCTGCCATCAGTGTGGCCCCCCCCCAGGTCCTCTCCCCATCACATCTGACATGGAAGCCCACCCCCCACACACATACACCCTGATTTCCCCACCCACAACTCCCAGTTAAATGTGCCATGAACAGGGGCTGGGGCCATATGCCTGGTAATGGCTCACTTTCCCCACGATGCCCAGCATCCCCAAGTCACCCTATATCATGACTTCTTAGAGGCCAAGTGTCTCTGATGTGGTATTTTCAGCCATGGGCTCTTGTGCAAACATATCTCTGCCTGAAGGGGAGAAGACCTGGGGGAGTAGCTGTGTTGCCCTGGGATGAATTGACCTTCCCTGAAACTTGACCCCAGGCCCACCTCTTCCCATCATCTTTCCCAGAGCTTGGATGCCAGGGGCAAGATTAATTTCACCAAAGAGAAAGCTCACACTTTTTTTTTTTTTTTTTAAGCTCACACTTCTTAACAGACTTCTGGCCAGAACAGAGCTGTAGTTGGGTTGGTGGAAATGGTCCTCTTGTGCTGTGACAGTCCCCCAAATGTGTCCCCTCCCCCCCACCACGCCGTCTCCAGCCTCTGCCCTTGCCTCACGGGGTCAGCCGGTCCCAGATGCTGGGGGCATGGATGACAGCATCTCTGACAGAGTACTTCAGCCAAGTGTGGGCACTGGGGAAACAGAGCTGCCTGTTTCTTCCTGAACCTTGACGTTGATGGCAGTGTTCCTCTGAGCTCCTCTCGGAGGAGGAGGGCGAGGTCTCGGTGGAAATCTGATCCTCAGAGTGAGAAATGCCAGCCCAGGGGCATCTGTCTGGAGCCGGGTGGGTCCTCCTGCACCTGCGGAGCTCAACCCCGCAGACCTGGTCCATCCAGGTCTCTCCCCACCCTGGACAGGGCTGCAGACTGAAAAATGGCCTCAGCGTATTCCAGAAGCTGTCCTGAGCCCAGAGGAAAGGTGTAATCCTCGGGAGAATTCCTTGCCCTGACTTCCCGCCCCTAGTTAGGGGTACAGCCGGGCAGACAGTGGTTGAGAGCTGGAAATAACGTTCCCAGAAAGTCCGCCCCCCATGCGTGGTCCCCAGCACCCAGGACTTCCCAAATCCCTGCCATCTCCAACCACAAATTCTCACAAAAGCCTCAGGCATTCAAGCCTGCTGCACCGTGTCCATGCCACCCACCGCCCACACCTCCATGGGTCCTGTGCCCTCCCTGCCCCACGCGGACCATTACACAGCACCCCTCGCTCTACAGCCACCTCCCCAACAAACAGAAAACAAGCTCGTTGCCGTTGTAAGCGTCCCTGGCGTGATTTATGGCCGTCATCACAATATTTTGTTTGGAGCTCCAAACCTCTAGACATAAATCAAGTCATTAGAAGGAATGACGTTTAATCCTGCAGAAGATGCCTCAGTGGGCTGAGCAGCCCTTGCCTGGGAAGCAAATCATTCATTCTAGAGAGGACGGGCTCATACACACCTCCACGGCAGCTCCTTGTCGGCACCGCACACGGGCATGGCGAGCCGGAGGCACACGCCGGGCTGCTTTTGTTTCTTGGAACAGCGTGTTCACAACCGCAAAGAGATACCCCAAACACATGCCAGGGAATCCAGACGGGAGTCTTAATTCTGCAGGAGAATCACGCATCCGGGTGGGGCCGTCTTTGTGCCTGTGACGGCTCGCGTCGTCGTCCTGAGAGCTGCCGCTGGTGGGACTTCAAAGGAAGCAGGCAAACAGCTCAGAACTGTCTTCAGCTCTCCTTGCACAGAGACCCCCGCCACCTTGGAGCATCCATTACGGAGGACCATATTTTATATGCAAGACCGGAGGGTCTAATTTCCAGAAGACACCTGCTGAGCTTGAAGGGGGAGGTTCATGGACCTCAGACAGTGCCTTCCGGGAACTGTGCACCCCCACCCCGCCCCGGCAAACAGCATCGGGCTCCCAGCAGGAAGATGGTGCCTCTCACACTTAAGGAGGCACCCCCAAAATGCTGGGGAGGGGAGGAGACTGAGGGTCTCGGCTGAGGGATCGCCTCAAAGACTTGGGCAAATTCTCAGCGCACATGGTAATTGTGAAAATTCTGGGTGACATTTCTCGGGTTTAGTTCTACTTAATATTCCTGTGCTCAGAGCTAACGAGGGTGTTGTTACCCGGCGTTATGTCGGCTGCGTGTGTTTCAAGGATGCTGGTCGTCACAGGGCTGGGATGCGCGGCTTGTGTTGGCCCACGCTATTCTGTCTCCAGCTGAGAGCTCCTCACTGCAAGCCTTACCCAAGTCTTGTGCCTCTGGGTCCACGTGGCCCAATTCAGGGCTGGGTCTTGTCCTCTGTCGGCCTCTCTGTCCCCCCGGACCACCCTCTGACAGCATGTGGGGCACAGACATTTTCTTGCCCTCCCCTTCCGCCCTGACTCACCCAGCTCCGCAGCCCTGCCTCCCTTTCTTCTCTTGGGCTGCCTGAACTCAGGCTCCCTATCCTTCACCTGCAATACGTTGTAAGAACCCTCTCCAGGTTTGCCCTTTCTTTGGGACCTCCCCTTTTCTTGGCCATTCCCCACTTGCCCCCAGAGGGAGCTCTGTGTACACAAGGCCCCTCTACCCCGGGGGCCTGGATGCACAGATCTGAGAGTCTTTGCAAGCATGTGTGATGGGGGTGTGGAGCCCAGCCCAGCCCGCTGTGGTGCGACAGTCAGTGGAGAGGGTGTCTGCTCCCCAGGATGGCCTGGGTGTGCTGTGGTCAGTGTGGCCATCTGCTGTCCAGAACCCAGGGCACCAGGCTGGGCAGAGCCAATGGCTGGCCAGCCAGAAGGGAGAGAAGGTGGGTGTTGGCTAGATGTCCAGGGACGGTGGTGTCCCCACAGTCAGCAGCCACCAAGGCCAAGACGAATGCTGTTCTCCAGGCCTTACCCCCAGGGAAGCTGGCCAGAAGCTTCCTGAGGTGCTGCTGACCCAGTCCTTGGCAGGACCTAACTTGATGTTCAGGGGGACAGGGAGTCCCCTCTCTTCTCCGATGTGGATTGCAGCTACCTGGACCCGTGGCAGGGCCCCCCTCCCATTGCACGGTGCTCCAAGCACCTCCGGGCTTCCCCTTGCAAACAGAGGCTCCATTCTGCTCAGAGCACGCGGGATGCTCCCTGAAATGCCGTTGCTGTTCAGAGGTCTGTATGGCACAGGAGGAGAGCCTGGGGCTGCGGCTCTGGTGTAGGGAGCTCGCATTGGGCTGGGGGTGGGGAGGGCCCCAGTCTTGGGGCCCGTCTGGGTACAATCCGCGGACAGCGGTGACTACCCGTATGCAGCCTCTGGGGACTCTTCCGAGAATTGGTGTCTCTATACCTGAGCCCCGGGGCAGCTCCTTTGCAGCCCTACCTCTAGGAGCCTGACTCCCCCATGGGGGCTGGAGAGCTCCCTGCGGACGGAGTGGCTCTGGCTGCAGGAACAGAGCTGCTAGGGAGCGGGGTGCTTCAAGGAAGCATCGGCTAGAACAGATTCACTTTTGTGGCTCTCAGAGTATCGAAAGCAGCAGCTGTGACAGGTCTGGCCGCCATAGAGCAGCTCGGTAATTGACGCTGCGGCCGGAAAGACACATCCTGAAGCCAGCTAGAGCTCAACCGATCATTATCTTGGGCCTGGGCCGCAGCAGTCAGGAGGCTGCCCCTATGGGCAGGGAGGGGCTCCCTGTGGGCTCTGCACAAAGGCAGACTCAGGCAGACTCTGCTGGGCCTGCAGCCAAGGCTACTGGGGATGGGCTGCCGCAGGTCTGCTTCCCTTCACTGAGAAGGGCTGGTCCTTCCCCCTCAGCAGGCTCTGGACAACCATGGGCTGTGGACTGTGCTTTCGCACACACATACATCTGCCCTAGCTCCTCCCCATCCTCCATCTGACCTCTGGACATCTACACTCAGAGACCCAACGGCGTCTCAGACTCAATGAGGATCAGCTCCCCTTCCTAGGAAATGGCACCAGCGTCCTGATGCTCTCGCTGGAAACCCAAATCTCCCTTGTTCTGTTCCCAATCAGTCCCCAAGTGGTGCGGACTCAGTGGCGTGCAGGAACTGGCTGTTACCAGCCCATGAGGACCCAACCCCGTTTCCCATCAGTAGCTTGGAATCTGCCCGGGAGGAAGCGTTTACACTGCAGGAAGCCGCCAACACTGCAAATGAGCCCCTCCCGACCAGCCCGAGAACCAGTGTTAACATCCAGCAGTGCACTACCCCCTTTATTCTTCCTGAAATTGTCTTCCATCTTCCTCCGAATTCCCCCATCAGCCTCTGGGTCCGGGCCTCAGACGTCTCCTCCCCAGATGGTGGCAGCCACCGCTGACCGACCAGCCTTTCTGTTTCCGTCTTCAGCTCTTCATCTCAGAATGGTCCTTAAATTCAAAATAGCTCCCAGCTCCAAAAAGCCTTTGTAGACTTTCTTCGGGCCTTAGGAGATCAGATCGGGTGTCTTTGCCAGGCCCAGAGGACCCCTCGTTTGCTGTCCCCGCCACCCTCAGTGGTCCCATCATTTCTGGACACCTTCAGCCTCTATGTCCCTTCATCCCCTAAGACCACCAAGTTCTGCCAGGAATGCCCTCATTACCCTTAGGTGCCAACTAACGGCCCCTACTTTGAGGAGACCTCCCCTGGCGCCCTGGGCTTGTTGACATCTCTACCCTACGTGGACTGTCGCTCACCCCATTGCTGCCATTTCCCTGCTAGACCATAAGCTCCTTGAGAGCAGAGGCCCCGACGGTCCCATTCATTGCCAAGACCCTGTCACCAGTGTGTAAGCCACTGCCGGCCACACACACAGGTGTGTTTTGCTCCATCTGTGGAACGAAAGGACAAATGGCGTTGGCCAGCGCCACTGAGTTCTTCCTCCTGGTCTTGCTGCCCACACATTGCAGGGGCGGCAGGGATGGCCGCCAGGGGGCACTGTGCCTTCACTGACCAGCGTCGCAGACTTGGTTCTTTGTCTTCTGCAGGGGCATTCCTGGGCTCCTGATAATCCTTCCAGGTTCATGGGTGTTGAAAGAACACATGAAGGGAGGAGAGGCATGACTTGCTCTAAGCCAGATACCATGAGCTCTCAGAACGTGAGAGTACACCTCCCCACCCCGAGCCCACCATGTCCCGTGGCAGGACACAGGCACACTTGGAGGTACGGTGCAGTGCAGTGCAGGACCCCCCCTCCTCCGCCCCCGGCCCAGAACATGATAGGAATCACCGCCGCCCCCCACCCCCAGGCTCTGATAGGAGAGCTTTGGAGCAGGAGCTAGGGACCCCTCCCATGTGTCTAGGCAGGCATGTTGCGGGGGTGGGGGGAAGCACAGGGACAGCGCACCCCCCACGTGATGGACAGATGCGGGGTGTGGAGCAGCAGGACAGCTGCTGGGTTTGCAGACTGGCTCACCGGCTGGCTGGCTGACTGACAGGCAGCTCCAGTGCTCCACTCTGACAGCTGCAAGGGAATTCACAGCCAAGGCTGAGCTGACAGGGAACGACCCAGCTGAATCGTGGATCCTAATCACGGAGGCGAGGGAATGGAATCGCTAAACAAAACAAGTGGTGGTCAGAGCAGTCAGGAGCCCATCAGGCTGAGACGGGAAGATTCCCTCTTCCCTCCTCCGCAGACAGACCCCAGAGTCCCCACGCTGGTGCTGGGGCTGGACTTGGAAGAATGGGCTCGGGAAAACTCAGCTGCTACAAAGGTGACCTGGTGATGGGAACACCAGGAGCCGACAGCTTCCCTCCCATGAGCTCTTCTTTGCCAAGCACTGTGCACATTTATGGACCTGCAAGATGGGCATTTTTATCCCATTTTACGGATGAGGGAACTAAAGTTCACTGAAGTCAAGGGATTTGTCCAAGGTCACACAGCTGTGCTTTTGCTCTCGTTTCTTTTAAAATATGCTATTACTCAGAGTCTCTAGGTGAAGGGAGGGCAAGCCCTTGCTCTGGTCTGGCCCAAAGGTCAGGGGTTACAGTGTCATCCCACCATGAGTTTGGTTGTGTTCGAGCCTACCCACAGAGGCTGATGCAGGAGGAGAGGAGCCTGTGGCTTGCCCAGCTACCTCCTGCCTCTGCCCGAGGCCCACACTCTGGCCACAGACCTGCTGGGAACCCTGTCTCCCTGCCCTGGGCCTGGGACAGCAGAGGTGGGCACCGCTGGGACTGAGGCTGGTCTCCAGGCCATGCACGAGCCCGAGCAGAGAATTTAATGAGTTGGATTTTCCTGTGATCACAAGTGAGAATTTAAGACCCTTCGGTGAGGCTCCTTCCGTCTGAATTCTGTGCCTGGAGTCCAGGCTGCCCGCTAATTGCTGAGTGTGTTTAAACTTCAGTTTTGCATCTCATTTGCATAAATTAACCTGCCCAGAGGAAGGGAGCAGCTCACAACGAGGCATCAGAGGCCGATGTGGGGGTAGTGGGTCTCAAAAGGGCAGAGCCTGAGCTGCTGGTGGGGGTAGAGCCAGAGCTGGTGTGGCCACATGGAGGCCACAGGCCCCGTTCTAGTGCCCCACAGATGGCAATAGGAGGCAGCCAGTTGGGTTTGTTGTAGATCTGACCTCACCTCCTGGGTGGGAGTAGACAGACCCCTCAGCCCGGGCAGCTCCTTCCACAACTTGCATGAGCGAATTCCTTAAAAGAGATTCCCCCCTCCCTGTACATGGATCCTAGTCGTGGAGGGCTAATTGAGCCCTTCCTTCAGAACCCTTCATGCTTCCTGTGGAGTGGGGCCTGGCTGTTCCTTCAGGGCTTCCTCCCCTGACCGCAGCAAGCCACTCAACCTCCTGGCTGCCTTTCTCCTGCCCGCATCCAAGATTCCCACCTTGCAGCCCCCCAGCGTTGTGCAAGGACCCGTACACCACCCCACCATGCGGGCTGCCCCCTGGCACACACCTGAGGTTCAGGAGCTACTGCTTTCTAAGGAGGAAGGGACACAGCAGAGTAGGGCAAGGCTGCTCACCAGACACACCTGCCAGGGAATCTGGGCCAGGACCAAAGTTGGACTCTGTATCTCACACATGCTGGACACCAAGATGCAGTGGGGGCTCTGTTTCCAGTGTCTTCCCTGGCTCAGGCCAGCCTGAAAGCCCTGGAAGTTTCCTGGCCTGATGGACAGCATAAGAGGACATGTGGTGAGACAGCCCAGATGGTTGTGGACACATGGGCTCAGCCACCAGGAGATCCAAGACATAGAAAAGGAGCCAAGGAGAGGCTGTTGGGGGTAGTTCTGGAGATCAGGGACCATGGGTTGAAACTCTGCACAGAGCAGGGACTGTGGACTCACACCCATGCCCCGTGGCCCATGCTGGCCCCTTCTGTTCTCCCCCACCTCTTTTTCTTTGCAGTTCCGACTCCTTCAGGACAGCCCTGCCTGCTCCCCAGCCTGCAGTGTTCAGAGCAGCAGGACCCTCTCACCACGATCAGGGCCTGGGGCTGGGATTGGGGCAGTTGGAGTAACAGTCACACTCCTCAAACATCGTCAACCAAGGGCTCACATGGCACCTTCCCACCCTTTCTGGGAACGTGGGTCCTGTTTCGGCCCATGCCAGTGTTGTTGGTCTACACAGCCTGACCTTCAGTGGGTCCTGGACAGTAGAGATGGGGGCTTTTGGATTAAACCCAGCAGGTGTCTCTCCTGTTCCTTGGGAGAGGAGTAGGCAGCATCCTCTCCCCAACAGCCCATGTGCCTGCAAAGCCCGCTTGGTAACTCTGCCCCAGACCCAGACTGCACAGCCTAATTATAAGAAACTGGCCACACAGGGGCGCCTGGGAGGCTGTCTTTTGAACATCCAACCCTTTATTTTGGCTCAGGTCATGGTTTCAGGGTCATGGGATGGAGCCCCAAGTAAGGCTCCATGCTTAGTGGGGAGTCTGCTTCCTCTTCTCCCTCTGCCCCTCCCCCATGCTTGTACTCACTCTCTCTCTCTCTCAAATGAATAGATAAAAATCTCAAAAAGAAAAAAAGAAAGGTGATATGTCAGTTTTCTGTCTTTATAAGGAAGGGAGGGAGGGAAAAAAAAAGAGAAACTGGCCATATACACCATCATCAGCCTTTGCCTCCCCTTGGCAGGTAACCAGTAAGCTTTTCAGCCCAACAGTCTGAAGAAAGCCCCGAGCCAGAGAAGAGTTCACAGTGTGGAGCCCATTTGGCAGTCCCAAGGAGTCACGCTTTGTTTATTCTCACCAGCGCTCACTCCTATCATACAGCATGTGTTTCAACCACTCTGCAAATATCATCTGTCCAGAACGAGAAAGCGGTTGTCTTTTTCTTACCGTGCAGGGGAAGGAGCTCTCTCACAGATTGTTAACGTGATGTTGAAAGGAGAAGACAGGTAGCTCAGCCCCTGAACGTGGAGCATGGACACGACTGACCTTGGGATTCCCCTGTCGCAGGGTGGGGGTGAGGGAGACAGCAGAGGCGTGTGGTGGCATGGGTGCCATCAGATGGAAAAGGAGGCTGGGGTTTGTGGTTTATGTTGTTGAGCAAGCCCGCTGTTTCTGTCTAGATTGCATGTTTATTCGAGGGCTTAGGAGGGGCTGGTGGTGGTTATATTGAAGCCAAGTTCTCCCTAGCCCCATGGTACTTTCGTGGGTGCAGCTGCAGCAGCCCTTAACTGCCCTCCACCCCCACATGCCATGGAGCTGTCCAGAGTGCTGAAGCGAAGTCCATTGTGGGATACCCAGACCCCATCCTCAAGACACCCAAGGCTGCTCACCTTCACTTACTCAGAACTAGGCGTGGTCTTTGCTTTGGCTTTTATCCAAGCTATGCATGGAAGATTACCTTCCTCCACAGAAAAAGTAGGGACAGTGGGCCCCTGGCAAGGAGGGGAGCCTGTTACATTTCCTTCATTAACTTCCTGTCTTTATTCCAAAATGCCATACGGGATAGGATCCGTCTTTGCCAAATGAATGATAATAAGTTTAAAGGTCAAGAACGTACAGCTTGTGGCAAATTTGGCCTCTGCCTAAGGCCTGTTGAGTTTTCCACAAGACAATTTTTTCTTTTCAAAGGGGGCAATTGCAGCTTGGCTTTATTGGTTAAAAGTGGCCATGAGGTCAGAGATGCCCCCAAGCCCGGGTTCGGTCGAGGAGGGATATTTTCTCCAGCCTTCAAGTGGGCCAACCTGGAAAACCCCTTGGGGTTCAGCATCCTTCTGCACAGGCTGCACAGGTAAAATGGGACAGGCCGCACGGCCCACCACCCTCCAGGCTGTGAGGACAGTGTTAGTGGGAGGTCACAGCTGTAGGGCCTGACATCTCCATAAACACGTCCTCCTCCAGCTCCACCGGCTGGCAGGGTGCCTTCTGTGAGTGGCTCCTGAGTCCCACTCTTGGCCAAATCTGGCATGACTCATTTGCTCCCGAAAAGGAATGTAAATAAGCGCCACCGTACCTTGACAAGTTGACAGGATTGACAAGCAGAGTAAATTCCTGTACCTGAGACTCTGAGGAGAGGTGGTTTAGCAGAGGCAGCTGCCGTCACCAGAAGAAAATAATTAAGGAAACCCAGCAGCGTGGAGGAGACCTGAGTGCGCAGCCCGTCCCTTCTGCTGAAGGGACCTGTGATCACTGGCTGCAGGAGGAAACCCTCACATGCCAGAAAGAAATGGACTCAAGAGGCCCATGCAGGGGTGAGGCAGAGCAGGGGAGGGGTGGTCAGCAGGAGAGAAGTAGGCTCTGGGCTCAGAGGGGGACCCTGATCAGGTGCTCAATTCTAAGAGACTCTTGTCTTGGAACCAAGGACCCCCTGCTTGCGCTCAGTATCCGGGTTGCAGCTGGTTCTACATGGAGCTTCCCTTCAGCCTCTGCAGAAGAGTCTGGAAGCCTTGTTTCAGAGTTGCTCCATAGGTACACACATATTGGGAATGCCCAGGAAGATATGTACACTCTGTCCTCTGCCACACCCCTGTTTCCAATCCAAAGGGATCCAAGAACACTATTGCAACAGACGAAAGAGGCAACGGGCCCAAGTTCCACCTTTGTTTCACTTTTGGAGCTTGGAGAAGTTCCCAGGAGGCTCAGGAAATGTAGGCTTTCCATCCCAGCGGTGACCTTGCATCTCCCCTCGTAGCTGGTGAGTGAAGGAGATGTAGAGGCACATCCTCAGACTGACCAGCTTGAGGCCAGGGTCACAGCAATGGCAGAACCAACCTGTAAAACAACCTTGTGGAGAACTTGGTGGAGCCCCCTGAGTCAGGGACTGGATGTTCTTTCACCAGCTGGGTTCTGGCCACTGGACCTATGCCAAGTACACAGAGACAACAGGAGACCTGCTGGGCTGCCAGAACATCTCACACACATAGCCCGGGAACAGCCAGAACTCGGTCAGGTGTGCTGTGTCATGCCAGCTGGAAGTTCAAGCCTTTTCTTCCTTAAAGGGTAGCGGGTGCTAATTGTGACTGTGGCTTTCGCCAAAGCCTCAGGGTCGAAGCAGCCATATATATGGCACAAGAGCAGGGGGAGAGCCCCCTGGTGCCTCAGTGGCCAGTCAGGGATGGGGGAGGGAGGCCAAGACTCCTAAACAGGTCTCCCCAAAGGAAATCATCTTGTTTTCCTAGGACGTCCCCCAAAACAAAGTATGAAGCAGAATCCTTCCCTCCCAGTGGGGGTTCCCTTCCCCAGAGCTTGTTATCCTGGGTCACTTCAGCCCCAACCCAGCTAAAGGGCCTCCTTGGGGAAAGAAGGAACGTTGTGGAGTGTGGCCAGCAATGCATCCATCTGTCTCCTCTCCCATCCAGTGACAAGTGCTTGCCAGACAGTCACTTTGTGTCTGGGCTCTGCTCAGCCCTTTGTAGGAGACCAGGGCGAACAGGAGATGGCTAGCTCACTCCAGAGTCCCATGGCCAGCTGAGCTGGCCAAAATCTCAAAGTAGGTGCTTAGGTTAGGGGAATTCCCAGAGCAAGTGGGGAGGCCCCAGTCCAAGGGAAGGCGTGTGTTCCACACCCAGGCCTGTGTGTGCAAAGGTATGGGTGTTATTGTGTCATATTCGGGGTACAGAAAGCTCACATTGACTAGAGCAAGGGCTGAGCCAGTGGAGCAGAGAGAGAGGAGGGACAGAGCTTTCAGAGGGTCCTTTCCCTGTGACTTAATGACAGTGAGGTTGCATGGGGATGAGGAGCAGTGCTGTGGGTTTCCTGGCTATTCCATTGAGCAGGTGGCCAACTTTTGAGACCTTCCAGGTCACATCGGGAGGTAAGACACTAAGAAGGCATCATCAGCTGGGAGCCAGTGGGGCTACATCTTACTGCACCCCCATTTTCCATATGGGTAGGGGGGTGGAGGGGCACTCACACTGAGCCGTGCCCCCCTGATCTGCTTTGTCATGGAGCCCACGCCAAGTGCCCTCTAGCCTGGGGGCCCAACTGTTAAGGGCCCGTGAACAGGTCCTTGGGAGCCACATGTTACTTCTGCTAATACTGTCCTCTCTGCTTTTCAGGAATAAAGTTCAGCATCAGGCCACAGCAGCCCTACAACGTGAGTTCTGAGAGTCCGATAAATCTGAGCACCGACAGCCTGGGGCGAGTTGGAGGGGGTAGGGTGGGCAGGGAAGAAAATCCAGAGCTCAGATCAAATCCATTCTTGGAAAGAAAAACGTGACCGGTCATTCCCAGGAGCCTAGGGAACAAAGCCCAGGGCTTTGGACCAATGAATTTCCCCTTCCTGTTAGCTGGCGGCTTTGGACTTGTGCTAATAGAGGCAGTAAATCTGAGCCAGCCTCCTCCGGCCACCAGCTCCCTGCCCCGTTCCCCTCGCCCGGCTCTGAGAGGTTCCTGGGAGGCCTGCGCCATCTCGTGGCTGAAAAGACAATTGCAACTCTGGCCTCAAGACCGTGGCCAGCCAGGGGTGGGGCCTTCAGGGACTGGATGTGGGCTCTGCCAGAGGGGTCCCATCTGGCAGACTCAGCTGGTCTCCTCCCTCGCCCTGAAAAAAAAAAAAAAGACTGAGGCCACAGAGTGGACAGGGACCCCAGCCATAGTGAGGGTCTGACCTGTGTGATGCTCAGTGTCCTGCTGATAAGTGGCCCGTCCACGCTGATAACCATTTCTCTTCTTGCTCCAGGACGTCCCACCAGGCAGCTCCCAGGATGGTGATTCAAAGGCACCGACGGAGAAGGTCCCCGGAGACTTGTCCAGCCGGGCCCCAAGGGACTTCCACCTGCCAGTGCCAGACCAGCCTCAAGCCCACCTAAACACGGGGGCCCGGCCCCGGCCCCGGCAGCGCCGCCGGCGGCTACTTATCAAGAAAATGCCCCCTGCGGCAGCTGTCCCGGCCAACGGCTCAGTGGGCGTGTTTGCGCGGCCGGCACCCTGGGCCCCCGACGGCCACTGGGTCACCCTGCATCGCAGCCAGCAGGAGCGCAAGCGGGTGATGCGGGAGGCATGTGCCAAGTATCGGGCCAGCAGCAGCCGCCGGGCGGTCACCCCCCGCCACGTGTCCCGCATCTTCGTTGAGGACCGCCACCGCGTGCTGTACTGCGAGGTGCCCAAGGCGGGCTGCTCCAACTGGAAGAGGGTGCTCATGGTGCTGGCGGGGCTGGCCTCGTCCACCGCCGACATCCCGCACAATACTGTCCACTACGGCGGCGCCCTCAAGCGGCTGGACACCTTTGATCGCCAGGGCATCCTTCACCGCCTCAGCACCTACACCAAGATGCTCTTCGTCCGCGAGCCCTTCGAGAGGCTGGTCTCCGCCTTCCGCGACAAGTTCGAGCACCCCAATAGCTACTACCACCCCGTGTTCGGCAAGGCCATCATGGCCCGTTACCGGGCCAACGCATCCCGGGAGGCACTGCGGACGGGCTCTGGCGTGCGCTTCCCCGAGTTCGTCCAGTACCTGCTGGACGTGCACCGGCCCGTGGGCATGGACATCCACTGGGACCACGTCAGCCGGCTGTGCAGCCCCTGTCTCATCGACTATGACTTCGTGGGCAAGTTCGAGAGCATGGAGGACGACGCCAACTTCTTCCTGAGCCTCATCCGGGCGCCGCGGAACCTGACCTTCCCGCGGTTCAAAGACCGGCACTCGCAGGAGGCCCGGACCACGGCGCAGATCGCCCGCCAGTACTTCACCCAGCTTTCAGCCCTGCAGCGGCAGCGCACCTACGACTTCTACTACATGGACTACCTGGTTTTCAACTACTCCAAGCCCTTTGCGGACCTGTACTGACGCGCAGGGCCGGCTGGCCGCTGGCAGCCCCACCCCACGTGCCCGTGCACGCTCCCGCACCTGTCCGCGCTCCGGACACGGGAGCAGCCGCGACTGCTCGGTGCCGCTGGCCCTACGTGGGGGACAGAGGCCCGGGCCTTGGAGGGGAGCCTCTGGCCCCTGTCCCATCCCCACTTCCTCATGCCTCCGCTGAGGAAGACGCCCGGGGGTTGAGCAGGACCCCAGGAGTCCCAGCTGCATACACCCAGCTCAGCGAAGAGTCAGGATGGCCGGGGAAGTCTGAGGCCCGGAAGACGAGGGCCCCAGCGGTGAGGGACTTCCTGCGGTCCCTTAGCCATTGCCTTGTACCAAACCACATGGTTTGCAGCTTTTCTATGAGCCAGGGGGGAGATTCCCTCGGAAAGAGATTCCAAATAAAGCACATGGTTTCCAGAGTAGAGGTGTCCACACTTGGTGTTGGTATGGGAACACATGGCCCCTTCCCCGGGCTCTGGGGGCTCTTTCTCTCTCCCCAGGGGCCTGAGCCAGGCGTCTGCAGGTCCTGCTGCAGGAAAGGAGGCAGGGAGAGTAGAGGATCTGAGGCTCCCATTCAGGGTACCTGGGGCCTCTGGTCTCAGTTCCAGCCCATTTATCCTGAAAGGAGACACTTGACCTGTCCCCGTGGAGGCACACTGGGGTCTCTTCTTGTGCGTCACTTTGTGGAGACCCTCTGGGGACCTGCCCGGGTTCCCTGGGTAAGCTGCCATGTGGGGATCTGTGGGGTCCAGCATGGGGGTTCTCCGTGGGTATGGCACTTACAGGCTGTTGTCTGGAGACCCCTTGACCTGGCCTTGACCCCTGGCTCTCTTCACTTGACCAGAAACCCTTAAAGCTTTCAGGGCTGCCCACCCTTGGGGGAGGAGTAAGAGATGCCCACAGGGGGAACTTCTCCAACAGTGTACTTTCCACACACAGTAATGGCTCTGAAATTGTCCAAAGCCAGAGTGATTCTCAAAAGGTCCCAGAAAAAGTGTGTTGGAGCTTTAAGGGTGGCTGTGGCCATGATTATGTCCGGTCCCGTTTGTAATAAAAAATGCTGCTTGTTTCTAAAGGTCGGTCTGTCTGTTTGCTATCAGGCCTCATCTCTCTGTCAGCCTGTCTGCTGCACGGCCTTCTGTATCTTTCCAAGGTTGTCTCCGTGGATCTCGCCAAGAGATGGCTGTCAGTCTGTTCCCACATGTTGGGGAGATGCTGCTGGGGCCTGGGAGGAGACCCTGCTGGTCCCACGGTGGCCGTGCTGCTGGCTCCCAGCCAGCCTCATGCTGGCCTGTGTGGCTCCACCCCCTTTCTGCCTCCACCATGGGCTCTGGAAACTTAACAAAGGTGGGACATGGAACTGAGGCTGCATCCCCCTGCTTGGGGTCACGTATGTCCAGGAATCCCCCTTCCCCAGGTTCCAATTGGAGTGGCCCTGCCATCTGACAGGAGGAGCTCGGAGGGGCAGGAAGGAGGCTGTGGTCAGGGCCCCAGGGGCTCCGGGGTGTGGAGGTAGTGAGACAGGGGCGGGGGGTGTACCGGGAAGAAACATCTTAACTCGTGTCATCCCTCAGAGACAGCTCAGCCTGAGCTGGGCACATGGACACACATAACACATCCATCAAAGAGGGGCTTCCCTGGGGCACCCAAGTGGTTCAGAGAGTTAAGCCTCGACCCCTTGGTTTCAGCTCAGGTCATGATCTCGGGATCATGGGATGGAGTCCTGTCTAGGTCCAGCAGTCAGCAAGGGAAGGCTGCTGGAGGAGTCTTTCCCTCTGCCCCTCCCCCAAATTGCATCCCTCTCTCTCCCTTTCTCTCTCTCTCTCTCAAATAAATAAATCTTTAAAAAAATAAATAAACAAATAAAAAAGGGGGCTTTCCTTCTGGAAATGGAGAGCGGAGACACAGAATCCAGGCAATGATCATGATGGCCGCTTGGTGGCGTCCAGCATGCCATCCACCTGCCCACAGGAGGCCCAGCCCTGAGTCCTCACCCTGAATCCACCGAGGGGATGCTGAACCCAGCTCCAGCCCCCAAACCCCAGACTCCATCCTCATAGAGCCCCAGGGCTTGGGGACTGTGGACTCAACTGCCGACACAGGAACATGTGTGGGTGTGAGTGTGTCTGTGTGGGTGGGTGGGGCAGGGGTCAGTGTGAGCGTGTGTGTGTGTGTGTGTGTGTGGTTAGTGTCTGTCTGTGTTCTGGGGGTCGGCATCCCGGGTGATGGTGGTATGAGCCTGGGTTTATGTCGGGTGGGGGAGGGTACCGTGGACGGTCCTCCCTCTTCTCTGGGATCGTCTTGTTCTGCTCCCTGCCTGGTCCATCCCTGCCCCCTTTTCATCTGCTCACCATTTTGTGGCTATAGTCTGGAGCGGGCCCCAGGCTCCTCCCAGGGTTCAAGCAGGCCCAGGAAGTTGGGGAAATAACTCCCCTACCCCCAGTGCCCTTCTCCAGCTGCATCACTTTCCCAGATGTCAGCCTTGCTCTCTGAGCGGTAAAGAGCATAGACTTCCCCCAAACCTGGAGTTCCCACTGGGACCTGTGAGCCCCAGAAGCTCTGGAGTGCCCGGCGGAGGTGAGATGTCAAGTCGAGCCAGGTGGTCTCTGGCCTCGGACACGTGACCAACCCTCCTTCTGCCCTCATTCCACTGGCTGCTCACAAAGGGGCCCAGGACAGACGTGGTCAGGCCTCAGGCAGAGAGACAGGCTTCCAGCACCCACCTCCCCTCCAAGGCAAAGCCCATTGGCCAACTTCAGCCTCCAGGTCCAGCCCATTGGTGGGGTTGGGAGCCCCGGAAGAACCCCCCAGACCAGGAGGTGAACTGCCCTCACTCCCTTCCCCTGCCTTTCCTCTCTGGGGAGCAGCCATGGCTGATGAAGGGGATTGCCTCCTGGTGTCTCCCCACCACCCCACCCAGAGCTGGGCACCAGGGGCCCGGGAAGACCATGGGCCCCAGAGAGGACCAGGTGAACAGGGCAGAAATCATGCTGTCCCCATCTCTGGGGACCCATGCTGATGGCCCAGTCATGCTGGATGAAGAATAAACAGACACCCTGGGGTGGCCTCGGCGGCCAGTGGGGGAGGGGATAGCCTGTGTTCCCCTCGCTGCTTCTGCTATGGGGCTGGGGGCTTGCAGGGAGAGGCAGGGGGAGGGGAGGAGAGCACAGGGGAGCCCTGAGCTCCCGTCCATCCTGTCGGCTTGGACTGCCCTGGAGATGAGGCTGGTGCTGTGCCCTGACTTCCTGCTGCCCAGAAGGGCTTTTCGCCACCAGAGTCTCGGCTATGAGGTGGCAGCAAGACGGTATCCAGGAGTCTGGCTGGGCCGGGACCATTCTGGAACAGATGCACCTACCTCCTGAAGGGGATGGGGAGAGAATATGCGGTGGCTGGAGCAAAGGGAGCAGGGCTGCTCCCCACAGCACATGAAACCCAGGGCAGGTGGCAAGGGTCAGGAGTCAGAGGTCAGAAGCGAGTCGTTCCAAACTGTGGGGCCTGGGGTCTACCACGCCGCGCTGGCCTCCCAAGCGACTCCCTGATAGACCCCTCCCAGCAGCCCTGACCGTGTGCGTCTAGCCCTACTTTATAAGTGGGGAAACTGAAGCACAGAGAGGTTGTCTGAGCTGCACAGCGACAGCACCGGGAGCTGGGATCCCGCCCCAGCAGTGGGGCTGGGACACCTCCCTCTGGTGCCGCCCCCGCCCTCCCCCTCCACGTCTGCGTGGGGCTGTGTGGGCGCTGGGCGGGCGCCGGACTCCTTCGGCAAGGGCAGCCCTCGGCCACCAGGGAGCGCCAAGTCCTCGCTCTTGAGCAGCCGGGGCCGCAAGGTTGCAGCGAGATTCCGACCCTGCAGCTCCAAGAGAGGTGAGGGAATCCCCCAGCCCCACCGGAGACTGGGTCCCCAGCCTGCCACCCCCGCCCCCACAGTCAGCCAGTTTTCTGCCCTTTCTCCCTCCATGGAGTCCTGGGGCTCCTACCTTTTCAGATACCTATGGGCAGACGCAGAATTCACTCCCAGTATACCAGCTCCATGGGCCCCACCAGCCATAACCCCAAGCGGGAAAACAGGCCCCGTCCCCACTCCTCCGCTTCCTCACATGGGCCTAATGGGACAGTACCGTCCCAGGATTCTCTCCAAAGTGCAGACACAGGGAGGACACAGAGCCAGGAAGGGCCACGTGTCCACCACTCCTGCTGGCTCCAGTCCTGGTTTGGGTGGCAGGCTTAGACCTGGGGGTGGATCCTGACCTGCTTGACCTTGAACACTGTTCAGTCTCCTTGTCCTGGCAAACCCCAAGCCAGCCAAGCCCCCATCCCCCACCCCCTCCATGGCAGGAGGAAATGATCACGAACCCGCAGGGCCATTAACGACCTGCTGTGTCTGTCCTTCCCTCCCCATGAGGGTGAGCTCAGACCTTCTATGACCTCAACATGCGTATACATGACACACTCACGCAGACATGCTCCCCTACACAGACCCACACAGACCCATCCTCACGAACACACACGCAGACGCGGAGACACAGAAGCAAACACACATGTGGATACACACGCGTGCTTGTGCATGCATGTCTACAGGCAACTACAGACCCAGCCGCACACGGACACAGACACATATCCACACGCTTCGGCAGACACACACAGAAAGGCACACAGCTAATGGTGGGCCTCTCGCTGGAACGAGAGCCACAGGAAGGACCAGAAAGGTCTTGGCTGTCTTCCGACGTATTTATTTCTGATCCTTTTTTAAGATTTTATTTATCTATTTGAGAGAGGGTGTGTGCATGCACAAGCAGGGGGAGCAGTGAGGGAGAGGGAAAAGCAGACTCCTCACTGAGCAGGGAGCCTGAGGACTCCCAGTTTAGGACTTGAGCTGAAGACAAGACACTTAAACGACTGAGCTACCCAGGTGCCCCTCTGCCTCTTCTGTCCATCTCTCCTTCCTGCCCTTTCAGAGCCTGGGAACCCTAAGCTCTGGGAACCCTAAGCTCTTTGTCTCCCCCACAGAGACATCACTCACACGCCCACCCCTCCTTCCCTGGGTCACTGGGCTTCCCTGTCAACACCTCATCTTTGAAAACAAAAAGCCATAGCCTTGTATCCCCTCCAGCACTTGACCTGTTCCTCTCTCTTCTTGTCCCTCACCTCCACTGGCCTTTGCCTTTGACGCTTGAACCTGCTGCCTTGCAGTCCCATCCCCCACGGAAACAGCTTGCTTCCGTGTCTTCAACTACCCCAGCTTCTGAATTCCACAGACACTGTCCGCACACTCCCTAGATGAGCTCAACGGACTCACACCCTCATGATCCTTGCCCCGCAGACCCCTGGGGTCAGCAGCCTAGCAGCCTGACCTCTGTTAGCAGGGGTGAGGGCACATCCATGGGAGCCTTGAGTTTCTCCCCTACAGGCCTCCCCTGCCCCAGGCTTCCCATCTCAGCCCTCCATCCCTGGAGTGGCCTGGACTTTCCCTTTCACACTCATTGTCTCTGCCACCACCACCCGTCCCCACTCCCCAGTGCTGAGACTGCATGTTCCCCTCCCTCTCCAGCACCTTTTTCTTAACCACAGCCACTAACATCTCCCACCTGGGCCTTCTGAAGCAAAAAGTAACAGTCCTGGTATTCACTGGCTTACCAGGGACTGGTATTTAATCCTCAGCACAAACCTGGAAGAGAGATACTGTCATTGTCTCTTCATTTTCCCAGCTGAGGAAACAGACACAGAGAGGGTAAGTAATTTTCCCAAGCTCACACAGCTATTAAGAGGATGTCACGGGACTCAAACCCTGGCAGTTTGGCTCTGGGGTCCACCAGTGTGTCATCCTGCTTTTTGTATGGCATAGAGTTCAGAGCTAGGCTCCCCTAGACGTATGCGGTGACTGGAGGAAAGGGAACAGGGAGATGGTGGCCCAAGGGACCTAGAGCAGGCTGGGAAGGGCTACTGGGCAGAGGGAGGGTAGGGGTGGGGAATCTGTAAGCTTGGAGACAATGCATCTTCCTGTGGCAGTGAGAGCAGACTATGCCAAGGTTGGGGGTCAGTGACTGGCCAGGATGGGCAGAGGGAAAGGTCGCCACACAGAGATGACCTCAGTTCCCAAGCTTGTAGACAAGTCACATCCCACAGACTTACCCACTTCACCCTCCACAGGTGAAGACACCATCATCCTCCACCCATGTTGGCTCCCAACCCGGTCAGGTCATGTCTAACTCCTGGGACAGCCCGTGGGGGCCTGAGGGTGGGAGTCAGCCTGTCTGCCTGGGTCGGTAGCAGTTGCCAGGGCCACAAGTCAGGCCTCTCCATGGGGTGCAGAGGCTGGGAGCCAGGGGTGATGGGAGGAACCCTGAGTGGCTGACGACTGGAACATGCTTGCAGGGAGACCCCCGTGCACCAAGGGCGACTCCAACAGACCTAGGAAAGGGGACGCGGTGTGTTGGCATGGGGGAGCAGAGCGGGCAAATACAGACCAGGAGGGGAAAACACATTCTTACTCTGCAAGACCATGTGCTGAATTTTACTTTTCCTTTTATTTATTTCTTCTTCTTAAACCCTGTTTCTCTCCCTGAGGCACCTAATCTATTATTTAACATTGGATTGTACGATTGAAACTCCCAGGCAAATTGAAAATTATTTGTGTTTGAGGTTTCAGGCATGAGGCTGAGGCAACCATATCTGGGAGATCCTGGGAACTGGGGTGAGAAGAACCCGCAGCCCTGGGTTCTAGGGCTGGGGAGTGGGGGTGAGGAGCAGGGGGTCCGCAGGCCCGCAGGCCCAGCCCGGCGTCGCTCAGCCCCTGCGAGCCCACAGCTCAGGGGTCATTAATCTCCACGCCGCATTTCACTTGGGAAACGCTGTCGACACCTCCCACTGGCCAAAGTGCTCGAAGGCCAAGCAGGTGCAATCAGTCACCCCAGCCCCGTGCCCACCCCGGGGGAAAAGCCTCGGTCACAAGAGAATTAATGACACGAGGACAAGGGCTCGCCATCATTTCTCAGGGGTTGGGCTCTCCCAGAATTGGCGGCCAGGGCTGCAGGTCTAATGGGGTCCCCAGGGGTGAACCGAGGTGGGAGCTAACTGGTGGGCGGGGCTCAGGGTGGGGCTGAAAGCTGGTGGGCTTTGGAAGGGGAGAAAGGTGATCGCGTTTGCAGAGCAGGGAAGACGAATCGTGAGGCCGGGAGGCCATCAGCAGGCGTCCATGCCACCTGCTCTGGGCGGTCACGTGTCAGGTCTGCGCTAGGCACTTTGGGAGCGCGGTGATGCGGCGCATGCGCTCCCAGCCCGAACCGGGGCCCAGCGTCAGGGACCACAGTGAGGCTCAGGGATTCCCCAGCATGGCCCTTGGCCACTCCGACAGGATTACTGGGAGGGAAAGGGGTCACAAAGGACTCTCCTAGCCCAGCCCGCTCCCAGCCCTTCCCACAAGCCCTAGATGCGTCCAGGACTCAGCCAAAACGCAGACCCCTTTGTGCAGCAGTGCCCACCTCCCACGCCACCCCGTGCTGTCCACAAACACCTGTTCAGCACCAGGACTGAGCGCGAGATGCACTTATCCGTTTCACCTGCTGTCCTCCCACCTGTGACCCAGAGCCAGGCCTGTGTACCCAGCCTGGCCCCCCGTGAGGGTCAACAAGGGGCTTGTGCTATTATGCTTATATTTAGAATGAGTATCATTTTGCAACCCAGAGAGGATGCAGCGCCTTTTCAGAGGCGTCTGGAATATATACAGAAGCTTATCACAGACCTCTCTCTCTCTCACACACACACACACACACACACCCACAAGCACACACATCTCCGTTTTCAAGGAAGGAATATAAAAGCCGCACGTTTAGATAACAATGACAAGAACTGGAACTTGTAACAACTGGACCCTTTTGGTAGCAAGTATAACAAATCAGGAGGACCCACTTCAGATAAAGAAGGCCCTTAGGAGGGCTCCAGTAACTTGGGGACACACACAGCTGGACTACAGGGCCTCGGAACCTGGGACGTTGAGTGCCACAAAGGCTTTTGCTCTCGGGCTCATTGCCACTCCCTGTATGGGATGTTTTGTGCTTCTCTGTCCCATTGGGAATCCACTTCCTTTGCTCTTTCTGTGCCCATGGCAAAAACCCAGGCAGAGAGCTCGCTCTGGGCCCTGCTGCCCAGGGGTGACCTGACCCCTTCATTCCCAACCCCAGGAGACTGTTGGGCCCAGCAGAAATCTGTCCTGCAGAAACTTCCAGCAAGAGCACAAGCCTGTGCGTGGAAAATGTTCCCTGAAGAAGACATGAAATATCAAAGGACTGTAGACAGCCTCAATATCCATGAACAGGGAAATGGTGGACAAAGTGTGATCCACTCATGCTGCCCAATACATTGTCCCCCCATTTGATTAAGAAAGCAGTCATCCCGTACATTCATTTATTCCACAGATACCTTCTGAGTACCTCAGGCCCACTGTGCTTAGTAGAGCAGTAATAAACCCCAGCTGTGTCTACCTGGGGTGGGGGACGGATAGGGGTCTGACTCTAATGAAGTAGTAGTACCTACGGCTGTAGCATCATGACCTTCAAAGAGCTATGAAGACAACCCAGACAGAGAAGTCAGGGAAGCCTTCCCGGAGGAAGTGGTAATGGAGCCAAGATCAGGACAAGTGGGAGAGGATGGGAAGAATATGTGCAAATGTCCTGCGGCAAAAGATTCCATGGCCTAGTGAGGGACAAAAGGGGGTTGCTGGGACTGGAACAGAGGGGCTGTGGTAGATGCCATGATGTGCACCCCAGGTCTCCTTCAGGAAAGAGAGACTTCCAGTAGCCAGAGTGCTGCTAGCAGACAGGCCACCCGCGCCAAGCCTCTTAAGGGCCAGCCCTGGCTAAAGACAACTGTCTGCCGAAGGTCACATCATACCCAATGACAAATCAGCATGGAAGGAGAAAGGCCCAGTATCCCCACCCAACAATTCTGAAGGGTCATCCAATTTCAAAGCTCTACATGCACAGATAGAACAATGACCTCCCAAAGATGTCCGGGTATTAATCCGCAGAATGCATGAATGTGTTGGCTTACATATCTAAAGAAATTTTCTCTTTATAATAAAGGATCAGAGCATGTGGAGATGATCCGTGATTACCCAAGCGGGCACAGTATAATCTCAAGGGTTCTTATGAAAGGGAGGCAGAAGGGTCAGAGTTAGGGAGGATACTGGACAACAGAAACTGAGATGGGAGTGGTTAAAAGCCATCACTCCAAGAGCCATGAGCAAAGAATTCAAGAGGCCTTTAGAAACCAGGAAGGGCAAAGAAACACGTTCTTCCCACAGCCTCCAGAAGGAAGACAGCCCTGCTGACCCATTTTAGACTTCTCAACTCCAGAAGTGTAAGAGAATAATTATGTAATAAATATGTACTGTTTTAAGCCACTAAGTTTGCGGCGAAGTGTTAAGAGCAGTCCTGGGGGACTAACACAGCATCAGAGCCCAATTTCTCCCTCTGCCTTAGCCTGCTTTCCTCCTCTCCACTCCATGCATATTGATCCCAGGAACCCTCCCTAATAAGCCTCTTGCATGCTAATGAGATCTGCTTCTCCAGGGAACCCCCACCCCCACCCCACCGCCCCCAGCAGTGAGTGCCCTGTGGTCTGAGAAAGCAGATGCTAGGTGAGATTTCAGAGCCAATTCAACCATCTTGCCTGTATGGCAACAGGACCCAGTAGGGCTTGGTAAGAGCATACAATGACCAGGCAATTGTCAACACTTTCACCATTGGCCAAGTGGGACTGTTTACCCATGGGAGGGAATGCATTGGTACTTGAGCAATTTCAGGGTAAAGTGAAATCAGTGGCATTAGATGGCTGTAGTTAAATTTGACCGACACTTTGAGAAAAGGTAGGGCTCAGAGCAGTTAAGAGCTGAGTGAGAGAGCCAGAAGTCTCCTGGAGAACATGAGGGGAATCCTCAGTCTTCTATAGAAAGAGGGTAGAGAAAGCTGAGGACCTGAGAGCAGCCAAGTTCCATGACCTTGTCCTACGCCAATGTCATGCTCTGGTTGGGACAGACATTTCAGATGGGGCATCTGAGCGGAGGCACCCCCAATATCTTAAATCCCAAGATTGCCTTGAATTCTCTGAGCCTGCAGAAGGTGGTCCAGTCTTCCCTACTAAGGGCTAAAGCTCCCCTATTCTTTGAAGAAATGCAGAGGTCTCTACTCTGCAAGACAGGGTGCCGCCCCTCCAGGATCTCCCCTACCTCCCCTTCCGGCCACTAGACTTGTAGTCAGGGGTCAAGTCACAACATAACTGGGCCAGAGAAGTGTTGTACATTTGATAAGGAAGGAAAGGAACTCTAGCCCAAAGGATGTCCAGAACCTGTGGCCTGCAGGCACTGGCAGGTGCCAGCGAGCCCAGGTGGGACAGGATTCTGAAGGGGCTCCGTCCAAGATCACATGGCAGGGAGGGGTGAGGGGCAGAGGGAAGCATGTAGATTAGGATAGGGTTGATTAACTTATAAATATAGAATTCAGTATCCTAGCAAGAGCTACAAAAGATGGGGCAGAATGCTCCTGAGATGGGTTCTAGAAGTGTGAACAAAGGAATGCCCTGTTGTACTCTTAGAAATGCCCAGACTGGGGCGCCTGGGTGGCTCAGTGGGTTAAAGCCTCTGCCTTCGGCTCAGGTCATGGTCCCAGGGTTCTGGGATCGAGCCCTGCACTGGGCTCTCTGCTCAGCAGGGAGCCTGCTTCCTCCCCTCTCTCTGCCTACTTGTGATCTCTGTGTGTCAAATAAATAAATAAAATCTTAAAAAAAAAAAGAAAGAAAGAAAGAAAGAAAGAAATGCCCAGACTTCCGCGTTAGATGGTAGAAAAGGGTATGAACAGGCTCTGCACCATGGGTATGCTGGAGTGAGTGTAAGGGCCAAAGGACAGTACAGGACTATGCTCAGGGGGAGGCCCCAGCAGAGACAGAGCTTGGGAATGTGCTGGTTAGAGGAGTACTGGGTGTCACTGAGAGCAGATGACAGCTGGCCTCCATAGGCCAGGGCTGCTGGCAGGAGAGGCACTCAGCAGCGATGGGGCCCGGGCACCCAACCACAGAGGTCAAGTGTGATCTTTCCCCATCAGAAGCAAGGCGGCGAGTGGTGTCAGGTCAGCATGACAGCTCGCATGTCCTGGCTCACAGAGAGGCAACGAGCTGGTCCACAGGACAAGGTGTTCCCCGGGGGCAAAATGGATGGGTAGCCAGCAGCAGAGCTACTCGATCGGTACAATCAAAGAAATCAAGAATGGATAATCAGGAGCCTGAGGGTAATCCTCCCAATTAAAAAAAAAAAAAAAAAAAAAAAAAAAAGTCATGATTCTTTGCCCAGTTTCTGGATGTAAGCCAGCTTTCAGGCCAGGAACCCAGTGACTAAAGGAGGATCCAGCCCCCAGGATGAGCCTATGACCTCGAAGCAAGAATATCTAGTAATTATCATCCTAGTTCTTCCCCCAAAAGGTACACTGGAGAAATAGGGTACCCAAGCAAACCGAGGACCATTGGACAGGGTCTGACTTGATATTGATATGCTGAGATCTCACGTATCATGGTGGCCTTCCATTAGAGCGGGGGCATGTAGGGCTGTCTGATCAGTGGAACGCTGGCCCCCATCTGGCTCACGGTGGACCCAGCCAGTTCATAGACTCAGCCAGGGGTCATGTCCCTACTCCCCCAGTGTGTTAGAGGAATAGACTTAGTAGTTGTCACAACTCCCTCATTGACACTTTGGCCTGTCAGGTCAGGGCTTTTAGTAGTGGGGCAGGCCAAGAGGAAGTCTCTGAAAGTGCCCTCTGCCCCCTTCCAAGGCAGTAAACGTAAAACTGTATTGCATCCGGGGGCAGGGCAGAGAGGCAGCAGATACCGGAGTTGTCCTTTAAAACCTTAAGGAAGGCTCCAAGGGTAGTGGTCTTCAGTATAGCTCCATTGAACTGACCAGTTCGGACCCTGCAAAAACAAGACAGATCCTAGAGCATAGACCATGAACTATTGCAAGCCCAAACAGGTGGTGGTCAAAATTACAGCTGCCGTGCCAAACGTGGTATCCTTGTTAGTGCAAACTGTCATGACCTCAGCGCATGGTCTTTGGCCAGCGATCTAGTACATGCATTATTTTCCATCATCATCAGAAGAGAGAATCAAAACTAGCTTGCCTTCAGTTGGAATGGTTAAGAGTATTCATTGACAGTCTTGCCCCAGCAATAGAACTCTCCAGCCCTCGGCCCCCAAACAGGCCCAAAAGATCTGGATTGGCTGGACATCCTACAGAATAGCACACTGGTCTGCTGTATCAATAACCTCCTGCCAATCAGAATGAATGGGCAAGAAGTGGCAAGTACATTGTGGTCTTAGGAAGACCTATGAGCTCCGGCATGTTGGAGGATAGCCCCATTAAGTTTCAGGGCCTCTCCTATCGGTAAAAATTGGGGGATCTGCTGTGCTCTAGGGCATTCCAGGACCACTGAAGTAAAGGACACATAGTGGTATCTTGGGCCTCCAACCTCAAAGAAGGAAGCACGGTGCTTGGTAGGTCTCTTTGGGTTCTGAAAGCAGAGTTCCCATGTAGGAAAACCCCAAACCACATATCAGAAGAAATGAAATACTGTCAGCTTTAAGAGAATCCAGACCAGGGAAGGGCTTTGCAGCAGGTCCAAGCTGTGGTAGGAGAGGGGCTAGCTTGGGCTCTATGACCCACAAGACCCTATGATATCGGAGTATCGGTATTAGAAAAAGATGTCATGGGGCGCCTGGGTGGCTCAGTGGGATAAAGCCTCTGCCTTTGGCTTGGCTCATGATCCCGGAGTCCTGGGATTGAGCCCATGTCAGGCTCTCTGCTCAGTGGGGAGCCTGCTTCCTTCTCTCTCTCTCTGCCTGCCTCTCTGCCTACTTGTAATCTCTGTCAAATAAATAAATAAAATCTTAAAAAATAAAAAAAGAAAAGAAAAGCAAAAAAGAAAAAGACATCATGTAGAGCTTTGGGCAAACCCCAAAGAGGGATTAGAATGCAGAGCCTTAAGGTTTTGTCACAGGCCATGCCATGTGGAAAATTGCAAATCTTTTGAAAAGTACTTCCTGGCATGCTAGGTATGGGCTTTGGTAGAGACGGATGGCCTGAATGGCCATGGGACACTGTGAAAATGCAGCTGTGACCACCTAGCTCAGTCCATACAGGCTGCTATAATCAAATATTGTAAATTGGATAGTTTATAAACAGAAAAATATGTATTTCTCACAGTTCTGGAGGCTGGGAAGTCTAGATCTTGAACTAGACTTCCTAGATCAAGATCTTGGCACCAGCAAGGTTGATGAGGACCCTCTTTGTGGTTCAGAGCTGACACCCTCTCCCTGTGTCCCCGCATGATGGAAGGGGCTAGTTGCCTCCTGAGCATCTTTTATAAAGCACTGGTCTCTTTCATGGGGCTTCATCCTTGCGACTTGCAGGTCTCCTCAGGGTCTCAACTCCAGATATGGCTGATCTCAGGGGTTGGGACTTCAATATATGAAGTTTGGGGGTTGGGGGACCAAACATCAGAACAGAGCATTGCCCATCATAAACTGAGTTCTGTCAGACCCACCAAGTCCCAAGGTCACATGGACCCAGCAGCAGCCATCGTAAGACAGAAGTAATGCGTCTAGGATCAAATGAGGACAGGACAAGAGACCACACACAAGACACGTGTAGCATATAACCCAGACTCTGTGGTTATTCGTTCCTGTTGCACCAGCACCTCTCTTTGTCTCACACCTATAGCCACATTGTGGGGAATGTGATCGGCTCATGAAAGAAGGAATAGCCAGAGCCACAGGGGTATTGGTTTGGTGTGTGGAAGCAAGTAAAAAAAAGGGTGCCTGGGTGGCTCAGTGTGTTAAAGCCTCTGCCTTCAGCTCAGGTCATGATCTCAAGGTTCTGGGATCGGGCCCCGCATCTGGTTCTCTGCTTGGTGGGGAGCCTGCTTCCCCTTCTCTCTCTCTCTGCCTGCCTCTCTGCCTACTTGTGATCTCTCTGAAAAACAAAACAAACAAACCAAAAAAACATGTAAGGTCTACATGGCAGCCCCACTCAGGGTTGGCCTTGAGACATGGTGGGTGAAGTGAAATCCCCCCAGTGGGTAGAGCTCTGAGCAATGCACTTGGTTGTCCACTTTGGTAGAAAAAAAAGGACTCATGCGCCCAGAAGGAAACCAATTAGAAGGAAGGACTGGCCTGGGAGGCAGTCACGGGAATGAGACTTGGATCAAAGCGTGAGCCTTGCTCTCTCACGTGTGGACATTCATTGGAGAGCATCCATCATGGAAAGGGCACCAAACAACTAAGTCAACAGAATGACTTAACCAAGGGACATTGACCAGCTTTGGTCATTAGCCTCTTCTCTGCTGGCACAAAGAGTACAGAAAAGAACTAGTCTTTGGGGCAGGGATGGAGGCTACGGAAGGTCTAACACACTGACAGTCACTCACAAAGCTGATCGAGCTGTAGCTGCCAAGTGCAGCCTTTCAGAGCCCAACACTAAGTCCCAAACCCGCCACCATTCCTTGAGGACACCAACCGGTCACTTCATGGCAAGTTGCCCACAGTGGATCCCTTTCATTCCTGGAAGGAGCAGCAATTCATTTTGTTAGGAATGAACACATATTCTGGGTACAGGCTTGTTTTTCCTACCCACAGGGCCCGAGCCAGGCTACTCTCCAAGGACTTACGGATGCACCAGCACAGGACCCCACAAAACATGTCAGCAAAGGAGGTGAGAAGGTGGGCCCACAACTATGGGATAGGTCATATCACTCAAGACAGCACCCTGAATGTGTCAATCAGATAGAGGAATATGCCAAATCAGATGGGCCATTTTACTAAGATGTGGTCCCCCTCTTGAGAGCAAAGCATATACAATAAATTAACAATAGTTTGACATGGGTCTACCCGTCCACATCCTAATTCCAAGAGCCTGTATGTATATTCCCTTATATGGCAAAAGGGATTTTGCAGACATGATTAAGTTGACCTTGCGATGAGGTGAGTATCCTGCATTATCTAGGTGGGTCCAACGTCCTTATAAGTGAAAGAGGGAGGCAGAAGAGTGTCAGAGTGGTCCAGGGTGAGAAAGACTTGACCAGCCATTGCCAGCTTAGAAGATAGAAGGGAGGGGCGCCTGGGTGGCTCAGGGGTTTAAGCCTCTGCTTTCAGCTCAGCTCATGATCTCAGGGACCTGGGATCGAGTCCTGAATCGGGCTCTCTGCTCAGCGGGGAGCCTGCTTCTCTCTCTCTCTCTCTCTGCCTGCCTCTCTGTCTACTCGTGATCTCTCTCTGTCAAATAACTAAATAAAATATTTTAAAAAATAAATTAAATTAAAAAAAAAAAAAAGATAGAAGGGAGCCATGAGACAAGGAAAGCAACCAGACTCCAGGATATGGAAAACGCAAGGAAATGGATTCTCTCCTAGAGCTTCCAGAAGAAATGCAGACCAGCCTAGACCTTGATTTTTAGCTCAGTGGGACCTATTTCCGACATCTGACATCCTAAACTACACATAAGACGACAAATTTATGTTGTTCTAAACTCACCAAGTTCCTCGTAATTTGCTGCAATAGCAATCTGAAACTAGTAAACTAAATTGAAGGCAGGATGGGCTTGGAAGCCAAGGAGCGGAAGTAAGGGGGTCCCGTTTGCTCCTGGTCATCTACGTGGGGAATCTGGGCCACTCATTCCCACAACCCTGGGTTCTAAGGGTTTAGAGATCCTGGTTTCAATGAGGAATGCTTCTGCCAATGAACACGGGAAGAGTTTCATGAGCTCTTGAAGCTGTGGACGCTGTCTGGGCACTTTAAGATCCCTTGGGCCAAGGGACCAGTAAGCAATAAGAGTCCCCATCTTGGCAGGGGTTAAAGACCCTGGTCATCAGAAAGAGGTAGTTGTGAGATACACACACACACACACACACACACACACACACACACAGGGGGTAGGAAGAAACATATTTGGTGTCTGGTTAATTAATCTGTTTGGGTGCCTCTTGGTACCTTTCCCAATTTTTACTGTAAGTGGAGAAGTCCAGCAACTCTGGCCTGAGCTCATGTGGGCCAGGGTCTCAGACCCCTCAGGGATGAAGTTCTGGTTAATCCACCAGATAAACCCCTGAGGCCAGGATGATCATGAGCTGAGGGTGAAATTCAGAATAGATAGCCAAAATGAGAGAGAATGGGTATCAGCTGTTGCCTCAGACCCACTGCAGCAATGGGGGTTGTCGTTAATCCCACTAAACTTCCTCTTCTCTCCCTGAGAGAGAGGTATGCCAGCATCCTGGGGTGTATACCTCCTGAACATCCATGAAGAAGTAGAGGCTGATCATACAAGTGATGGACTGTGTTGGACGCTGTGGTCCACCACCCGGGGCCCTCGTCAGTTATGAAGGGCTTCTCTCCCCACCTTTGGGGCTGTCATCTGCAGAGAGCATCCAGCCATCAGCTCCCTTCAGAGATGGCCTGGGTAGAGAGTGCCGCCTTGCTCAAGGTAACACCCCCATCCAATATGGCGACACAGACGTTCACTCCAAATGAGAGACCATTCTGTGCTCCTTGTGAGGTCAAACACGGCCACTGTTGAGACTGTGCGAGAGCTCAGCTTCTCCCTCTGCCCACTCCTCCCTTGCTCTCTCTTTCACAAACATCGGTGTGAAGCCAGGAGGACCGCCGCTATGGGCATCCAGATGAGAGGCAATGGTAGCTGGACAGAGGCTGCAACAGAGGAACGTGCGTGGGTCTGGGGAGTGACTGGACAGACCGGGGTGAAGGGCTGGAGGTGATCAATGAACAAGAGGGTAAGGAAGGCGGCAGATCCAGGAAGGAAGGGGGCAAGATCAGGAGCTGGAGTCAGGACATGCTGAGTCTGAGGAGCCCGTGAGACATCTCAGGGGAGACATCAGGTAGGCGGCAGGACCTGGCAGGTGTAGATCTGAGGGTCTTTGACGCTGGGGAGCTGAACGAGATTATGCAGGGAGGAAGCGTGAGAAGAGAAGGAGGCCTGGGAAGGGCCAGGTAGAGGAGAATGAGCCAGCAAACCAAACTGAGAAGCAGTGAGCTGAGTTGGAGGACAGGGAACGGGTGTGAGTGCTGCTCTGTAGATGTCAAGTGCCCCGGGGGGGCGGGCAAGGTCATGCGGCAGACACTACTGTCCCTAGAGTCCCCACGACCTAGAAAGACCACAGTCTATTTCTCCCTCACCGTAAAGGTCCTGCATGGGTCAGCAGGACTCAGCTCATCATGGTCAGTTGGGCACTAGGTTGGAGGAGGCTCCGTCTCTAAACCAGCCTCCATGATTTCCCAGGCAGGGAAGGGGTGGGGGAAAGGCATGCTGCCTCCTTAGGTCTGTGTCACTCATAAAAGCTGGCAAAGTGAGTTGCATGGCTCCGCCTAACTTTAGAGGAGGCAGGGAAGGACAGAGCCACCCTGGGGTCCAGAGGGAGAGAGCAGGGAGCTGTTGGTCCCACTACTGTCCAACACAGTGAGTGGTGGTTGAACCAGATGCTGCAGAGGCAGGGAAACTGAATGAGGGGGATGCAGGTGCTGGGTGACCTGAGAAAAAGGGGACTTTGGAGACTTGAAGGGATTAAAGGGTGGAAGGTGACTGGGATTGGTCGAGGCAGGACTGAAGGTGTGGAGGGGACAAGAAGTGCCGACCATCCTTTCCATCGTGTCCGCTGGGATGAGTGGAGGGAGACAGGGAAGGGGCTGGAAGGGGATGCTTCGAACAGTTAGAGTTCTGTTCGCTTGTTTCATGGGACTTAACTTGAACGTGTGTTAAGGCCAATGGAAAGGATCCCTTGCAAGGGGGAGGTTAGCTATGCAAGAGGAAGACAGGATGTGCTGGCGCAGGGGTAAGAGGGCATGGGAGAACGACGGGCTGGATGAACATGAAACACCAAGTCATTGGTCTCTATGTGCCGATGCATCTGAGACCCTTGGATTTTCTGCCCAAACAGCCCTGAGCTTCCTGCCAGGGCCTGCCTGGGGGTCTTCCTCAGGTCCGTTGTCCTGAAGGTGGACAGCACCCACCGGTGTGTGTACTCCCAGATACACGGGGTAGCCAAGGGGAGGCCGTTTGTGGGGTGTAAGCATACAGTATGGATGAAGCCTGCCGATTGTCTGGGGCAGAGCCAAGCAAGGTGAGGGGAGCAGTGGACCTGGGCCAGCTCTTCCCAGCTGCCATATTCCAGCACAGGACTCCAGAGAATCCAAGAACTCCAGACTGAACCCATTATGCAGGTCATTATGCAAGTGTATCTGTATACATATACCATTGGCCTTTGAACAATATAGGGGGGAGGAGTGCTGACAACCGACCCCCCCCCCAACTCACAGTTAAAAACCCATGTATCACTCTGCCCTGCAAATAACCTACTGTTCACCAGGGGTCTTACCAATGACGTAAACAATTAATAGATATTGTGCATGTTATCTGTATTAATATACTGTATTTTTACAATAAAGTCAGCTGATAAAAAAGGAAAATACTAAGACTATCGTAAGGAAGAGAAAACACATTTACTATACTGTAAAAAAAATCCGCTGTCGGGGTGTCTGAGTGGCTCAATGTGTTAAGCCTCTGCCTTCAACTCGGGTCATGATCTCAGGGTCCTGGGATCTAGCCCTGCACTGGGCTCTCTGCTCAGAGGGGAGCCTGCTTCCCCCTTTCTCTCTGCCTGCCTCTGTGCCTACTTGTGATCCCTCTCTCTCTCTCTCTCTCTCTCTCTCTGTGTCAAATAAATAAATAAATAAATAACCTTTAAAAAAAATCCACTGTCAGTGGACATATGCAGTTCAAACCCACGTTGTTCAAGTCATTCAAGGTCAACTCTATAGGCATTCCCACACAAATTAGATTGGGAGCATATGCACACACAGACACATACAAGGATACAGTTTGTATCAGTCAGCTTCTGCTGTGTGACAAAGAAACACAGAAGTCTCAGTGGTGTACAACAAAAGGAATTTATTTCTCATGCAACTGTGGTGACTCGGGCAGCCCCATCCCACACAGCTCATTCTGGGGCTCAGTCTGGAGGATTAGCATGTCTTCCTACTGCAATGGCAGGAGCGTAAGAGGCAAGCTCAGCCACGGGAGTCTATTTCAAGTCTCTGCTCATGCCACATCAACTAACTTCCCTTTGGTGAAGCCCAGTATCAGAGAGTGGAAAAGTCCGTTCTGCCAAGCCTGACGCCGTAGCAAGTGTATAGATGTCTGAAACTACTACAGAGCAGGGAAAAATTGGAATCAATAATTTAACCTATCACATACCAAAATGAGGTTCCCTAGAGGAGAATGAAGTTGCTGGAGGGGGGTGGATAATTTGTAATTAATTCTAAATACTGAAAGAATAGATGTTTCATTTTGTTTGTTTGTTTACAACTTACATGTGTTCCCATATTCCTGGTATAATAAAGCAAAAACAAGAAGACCTCAATTCTCTCCAATTCTAAGCAAAATCCCAATAGGAAATTTTTACTAGCTGATTCACTTGGAAGACTGGCTAGCCGTCTTTAAAACAGCAAATTCTGTTTTAGATCCAGACCTCAAACTATAAGCAAAAGTTAATTATAAAAGGTTAAGGGACCCAAATGTAAAAAAAAAAAAAAAAAAAAAGACGTGGAAAACATCATAGGGAGATCATATTTTGAAAGATATCAAGACGGCTTTTCTTTTTGCAGCTCCTTGGGTGACCTTCCAGCTTTTCAGCCAGAGGCTTGCATCGCCTCTAGGCTCTAAGCAGGAGGATGGAAGAAGGGAGAGGGGAAGGGGGGCGGGGAGGGGAAAGGGAGGAAAGGAGGGAGGGTTGAGGGGGAGGGAAAGGAAGAAGGAGCTGGGAAGAGGGAGGAGGGGGGGAAGGGGGAAGAGGGAAGACAGGAAAGGAGAAAGGACAGCAGGAAGGAGGGAAAAGGTGGGAGGGAGGAGGGAAAGAGTGGACATCATCCACACAAACACCTGCCAGGCAATGCCCTTGTCCAAAAGCAGGCTGGTGGGAGGTAGGAGGTGGGAGGTGGGAGGTGGAGTATTTCCTTCCCTCCGACATCCATCGACATTGACATTGAGGTGGTCAGAAACTACTGTTTGCAGCAAATGCATCAAAGACCCAATTCCAGCAGGAGAGGCCCCTTGGGGCCCTTGGCTTATAAGCTGCAGAAGAGCGGGCTGAGGGAGGGGGTGGGGAAGGAGGCGGAGGCCCAGTGTGGATCAAAGGAGTGACAAGGGAGGGGCACCCACCACACCCAGTAATGTGACAAAAGTGAGTGGCAAAAACAAAATGCAAGAAGACACACATGTTGGATATCATTTGTCTAAAAGTTTAAAACCAACGCCAACGGTATCATTGTTTATAAATACATTCATATGTTGCAAAAAGTATAAAAATGTGTTCAGGAATGTTGCAACTCCTGGGTGGCAATTTTAGAAGAGGAGAGAAGGGAGGGATTTCAACTGGTCTGTATCATTTCCTTTGATTTTTAAAAGGGGAATCTGAAGCGAATATTCAAAATGTTAACATATATTGTGTCTGGGTAGTGGCTATAGGGGTGTCTGTTAAATTTTCTCTATTTTGAAATAAATACACAGCATGGAAAAGAGAGGCTATGGATTAGCATGAATGGTTTGATGCCCTAGTTTGAAAACTATGTACACATGGGTACATTTGCATGCGTGCGCACGCGTCCCTGTGCCTGTGCTTCTACGGGACTCTGTATCTGTGCACATTAGGTGTGTGTGTGTGTGTGGCCCTTTGTGTGCACCACTGTGTGTGAGTGCGTGTGGGTCTATGTATCTATGCGCCTGTGTTTCTGTGATCTCATGTGTCTGTGCAGTCATGTCTGCGGTTGTGTTTGTGTGTGTCTATGAGTGTGCATATCTGTGTGAGTCTGTGTGACTGTGTGTGCCTGTGTGTGTTTGTGCCATCTTTGTGTGTACACATGGGAGAAAGGCTGGCTGGATGAACATGAATCACCAAGTCATTGACACATTCCTCTCTGGGAAAAGGAAATAGGATTTTCGTTTCCCCTTCATACATTTTTCCTGTGTGTGTGTGTGTGTGTGTGTGTGGTACGCATGCACACACATGCAGGTTTTTTTAATGATAATGTATTTTTTTATTAAAATTTCAAAATACTTTGAAAAAAGCAGTGAAGACTTTCACAGTTTGAAAAATGAAAAGAATTTACCAGTGGATCGCTGATGCCCTCCAGGGTTCCTCTTTGCTCCCTGGGCCCCAACCTGGTGGGGTGGATTCCATCTCTCCCTGAGGGCCCCTGAGGACAGAAGAGCCTGAAGACACTTCCTAGCTCCACCCCAGGGGTATGGCCCAAAGCGAGATGAAATTTCTCTGAAGTCTTGTGTCTTATCTTTGCATGTTGGGTAACGTCTACATTCTCCACTTCAATGTATATACATGTTTATCTTAATTATACAATCACGAGGTTTTAACCCCTGAATCTTGGGGTCCAGGAGCCATTCAAGGGGACTCCCTCTGGCTCACCTTCCCCAGGTCGTGTGCACCCCCCCTGTGTGTGCGTGCCTAGCCAGCTACAACTGGAGTCAAGGTGAAGGGTGTAACCCCAGTCTGCGGTGCAGACCGGAGGCTCTTAGGAGGAAAGTCAGGAGGAAGAAGCAGCGAACCAAGAGCACTGGCAATGGGCTGGGCCAAGTTCTTGCTCTCTTGAGGATACTGAGACTCAGAGAGGTTAAGCCCAAGGTCACTCAGTTGGACTCAGACTTCCAAGTTCATGCGGTACACAGACTGTCTCCCTAGAGGACAGGCCCGAGGAGAAGGAACCAACTGTGACAAGGAAGAGGGTGGGTGTACCGAGCTTTGGCTGGAGGGAGGGGCCCCAGGGCAGGGTCTCTGCTCTCCTCACAGTCTCAGCTCCGTTTTACCCTTGGACCTGTGCAAGTGCTGCTGTAAGGCCCTTTGTGTTGTGAGCCCAAGGCCACTCCAGCCAGACTGGGAGCCACACAAAGTCATTCAGGGGCAACACTTGGCATTTAAGGCTGTTCTCTCAGGGTTACAGACTACACTTACGTGGATTGAGAGACCCGAAGAAGCCTGGAGAAGCTCTCGCTGGCCCCCAGGATGGTAGCAGCTTTCTAGAAACCTTTTCCCTCTGTGGCGCAGGTGGAGCTGCTTTTGTGCTTCTTCCCAACATTGGTGCCGGGCCTGTGTGGAGATCCATTGCCCTACTGAGCCGCCGGCGCAGCTCAGGGAGTGGGGACAGCCTCACCCCCATGTCCTAATGGCCTACTGGGAGTAGGGACTTTACTAATGAAGCTGGCCTCAGTCCACCTGCTCTGCCAGGACACCTCCCTGTTTGGGCCTGGTGTCTCCTGGAACCCAAGGAGAACCGGAGTGGCATGGCTGTTTCCAGATCCCCTGAAAGTGCAATCGGTGTTTGGGGCCTCTCTTCACTCTTCAGCTTCTATCTTCCTTCCAGCTCAGTGTTCGGTGGGCATCAGCCCCCAGAACCAAGTCCATTCTCTCCCCCTTGCCCCTGGACTGTGCCCAGGGTCCACCTTCCTCCCCAGGACTCGGGGCAGCATTGCTGGCCCCACCCGACAAGGGCTAGACCTGATTGGTCCAAGCTAATCCCCTTCCCAGGGACTGGCTTGTAAGTCAGCCAATGGGATCATTTCCCTGCCCTCCATGCGTGCCCAAGCAGGTGCCAAACCTGGAGCTACAGGGACCTTGAGACCGGAGAGGAACGGGTGTGCAGACAGTGTGGAGGACCACAGAGGAGAGTGGAGGGAGCCTGGGTCCTTGAATTCACTGCTAAGCCACTCAGAGTCCAGTTGCCATTATGTGAAAGAACCCGTTTTCCCCAGCTCAAAGGTTCCGTTATTTGCACTCATGTTCACCTAGACAAATCTCGTAAAAACACGGAAACTCCCCCTTGGAAAAAAGGCTCAGAGTGTTGAGCAACTTGGAGGGGGGGAGGGAGGGTCTCCTGGTCCCCCAAGAATGCCTAGTCAGGAGATCTCAGTCTTGCCTGGTTACCGCCCCCATTCCCGACCTTCCCCCACCTCCCCGCTGCCCCTGCACCCATGCTAGCTCTGAGGGAAAGCAGGCTGGTTCCGGGGTGAGCAGACCACTAGGACTACTGCAGGAAGCAGGAAGGATGAGGTGGTCTGTAGTACCCGGAGGCGATCCCTGCTCTCTGTCCCACCAGAAACTGTAAGTGCCCCTGAGCATAGTGCTGGGGACTAGCCAGAGTCCCCTGAGAGCTGGGTGGTCCCATTTTATTCACTTCAAGGACAGGCACGGGGGGGGGGCAATCCCCCCACCCCCACCCTGCCACACACCCCCCTCAACCACCACCCTAGGACAGGTTTGGACCACTGCTCTCCAGAGAGTGGGTCCCCAGATGACAGTCATACATTTCATCTGTCCAGGGTCTCTGAGGTCCTAACCTGTAGGGATTTCTGGGGTGGGGGCCACGTGGATGTGAGACTGATCTGTGAGCCAGGTGGGCTCCATCCTATCCTGGTCAGGGGCCGGCCATCTCTGAGCCTCCACGTGGGCACAGACCTAGGAGGGCCTGGCTTTCAACCTAGGAGGCCAAGGGCTGTGGGAGGTGACAGCCCTGTCACCCTCCTCCCCGGGTTGGGGGAGGGAGCGGGCAGCTGCTGTATCTCAGCCTTTTCATTTGCTGTCTGTCAGATCACAGCTTTCCTGAGCAGGCTGAGATAGTCTAGCCAACTCTGGGATCTCATTTTGAGCTCATTTTACTTTCCTTACTGAGGTCCTCATTGCTAACCATTGTCGGCAAACGGCAGCGACAGGAACATCTGGAGACTGAGGTCTTGTCTGTAGCACCTGGATGCAGGGCCCGGCGCCCACACCATGAGCACCTGCAGAGGGGCCCCAGAGCAAACAGGTTCGCGCCTGTTTTTTAAGATATGAACCGTAATAGCTTAAGCTTTAGTCCAATCTACTGATAAAGCCAGTTACATTTCTGGTTAGACTCACAACCAGTTTTGTTCCTCGGACCAAAGCAACAAAACAAGATGTGTTTCACAAGATGTTTCAATATGTTTTCAGTCCTAATTACACATCTTCAATTTAAAAAAAAAGCCTCACCATTTTACGTTATAGCACAGATCATTAAATGCCTATCACAGCCATGCCCAAGTCTTTCAATGCAAAAGATGGTTGACATTTAACCAGGAACTTTTAAAACACTTGAGAATAAATTATGACCCAAACTTACTCTTCTTAATGACACGTATAAAGTTCAGCTCTTTCATAAAAGGATTCAGGAATACGAAAACAAAGTTCCCAGCAATATTAAGGAAATAAAGGTCCTGCAAAATGGTCAGTTCTTGTTTCGATTAAGTTGTGCCTTTTTAATATAGTTGGTATAAAGTGAAACCCTTAAAAAAACACGTAGGAATTTAAAATAAAGTGGAACATCCTATTTTCAGGGTCACCAGCACCACAGTGAGATTTTGTCTCTTAAACAATGACACTTAGTATCTCTGTAGTTCCATGAATACTTTTGAAGTGTCATATTAAAACCCATCTCATGGCCTTGAGGCAAAGAGAAGCAATTAGTCTTGGAGTTGTGAATAAATAAAAATCCATTTATACACCCGTCCTTGACATGTACCTTGCAAATCTTAGAAACTTCATCTAGTGGGAAAAGAAATGTTAAATCATGAATACCAATACTAATCACATCACCATGTGGCTTCCTAAAACAGTTTGGTTTATACCAATCTTTTAAGTATGAATTTATATGTATATATTCATCCATGTTGAACACAAAACAAAGCCATCCTCGCTGGCACCTAGGGGAGGGTGGGGGAGGAGTGAGGGATGCTAGGGGCCCCAACGGCCATGACAAGTAGGTTTCCAGTGGGTCTTCTCTTCAAACAGGAGCCTGATGCATTTTTCCTCCTGCTCCCCTTTCCCTCAAGCACTCAAAGGCCTCGAAATGGGTTAGGCTCAGTCCCCGAAGAACTTTGGGGTCGGTATCCACACCCTACTCCGTTTGGGGTCCCAGCCCTGTTTTTAAGGGAGGAATCAGGAGGTCAAAGTATTTGGAAACTTGCTTCACTTCTAAATTGGGTGCATTCCTTCTGTGCTACCTGGGGTGAGTGTGGATGGGGGCTTTGCTTTTTCCTAGCCCCTCACAGCGCCCGGAGTGACTGGGGCAGTCGGTCACCTAGCAGAGCAGACCTCCTGGACCTGGACTGGCCTAGCCACAGTGTAGAGAGCGGAGAGCCGTGCTGTCAAGTCAGAGCTCGGAGCCAGAAGCCCGGAGGCGCCAGGGCGTTGGGGAGCCGAGTGGGCAGCCTGTGGGCCGCGCTGGAGCTGCTGCACAGATCCCTGACCTACTTCCAGGCCCCCTTTCTGTTCTAGGAGCAGCTAAAAATCCATAAATTAAGGAAATTAACTGATGGGGCCTGCGGCATCTTTGTAAGCTATTTAAATCTATAAATTTACAACATCTTCTGCATATATCAAGTAATTGAACTAACTGCAGGGATGTAACTTTAATGAGAAAATTTCCCCCTTCTCCTGTAGTTCGAGCTCTAAAATAAATAAATAAATAAATAAAGTCTTCCCTTAGGAGGAAAGTTTCTGCTTATTCCCGCGTGGAGAAGTTACAGAAGCGCTGTCCAGGCGCTCTTTCCATGCGCGAGGTGCCCTAATGAAGGCAAGCAGGCCCTGACTTGGTCCTTCTGCCACCAGCGCCCCTCATCACCAAATCCTCCACCCCCTCCACCCCCTCCCAGCCCCGGGCCTGCCCGGAGCGCCCCCAACCCCGCGTGATCGAAGCCGCTAGAGGGCGTCTAGGTCCGGCTGGAGCTCGGGGTGGGGGCTCCCGCGCAGCTCCGGGCGGGAGCGCACCCGCCCTCCAGCCCGGGTCGGCCTCTGGCCCGGGCGTCCCCGGAGCCGGATGGGGGCGCAGTGCGGGCCTGGCGCACGGGAGACTCCGCGCTCCGTTTCCTAGGAGTCGGGAAATGGAGTTGGGGAGGGGGTGGAGCGGGCGGGGCGCACGGGAAAGAGGAGAAAGAAGAAGCGGGGCGGGGGTGGGGGGGAGGTAGGAGAGGAGGAGGAAGGGGCAGCCGACCCGGAGACCTGGAAGGGACGCCCGGGGCCCTGGTCTCGGCGCGCCCGGGGGAGTCTGAGCCGCAGACGTCTCTACCGCGCCGCGCGCGGAAAGGAAATGGCGCGTCTGGCCGCGGGCGGGTGCCGGCCCGGTGCCCCCCGCGCGCCCCTCCCCCGCGGTGGCCGACCGCGTGTCCGCAGACGTCACGGGCGGCGCTGTTACCCGGCAGAGGGGCAGTCGGGGCCGAGACCCGGGGAGGAGGCCGTGGAGGGGGAGGGGCGCCCTGGCCCCCGGCTCCGCTCCAGCCCGGGCCGACTCGCAGCCCAGTTTCTTCCCAAGTCCCGCCCCTACCCCCGGGCGCCGCGGCGGCGGCTGCTCTCCTCTTTGTAACCGAAGAGTCAAGAAATGTGAGAAACGTGCCCTGTGTTACTTATTTGGGAGCCGAAAATTTATGCCCAGCTGAAAGCGCCTGGGGAAATATTACATCAGATGAAATGACAATGATTAAAATCAGCTTCTCCCCCGCCCCCTCCCGAGCCCGGAGGAGGCCCGGGCGCCGCGTGGCCGGCCGGCGGGGGGCGGGGGGCTGGGCGGCGGAGGGCGCGGGGGCCCGGGCGCACCGCTCCCGGGAGGGTCCTGGCGGAGGCCCCGGCGGGAAGGCGCGGGCTCCGGGAGAGGCGGGTGGGGATCGCCCGGCGAAAGGAGGGGAAACAGCGCATTTTTGTCGCCGAGCGCGGCAGGCGCGGGCGCGCGGAGCTAATTGCGACTCTAATCCTCTGCCCCGCGGCGCAGCCGAGCCCCGAGCCAGGAGTCGCCGCGCGCTCCCGCTCGCCGCGCTGGGTAATTTGGAGCCGGATCGCTGCCCTTTGCGTCCGGGCTCGGCCGCGACGGGGCGCGGGCTACAGACTGGGGTGGGGGGCTGATTTTCTCGCCAGCAGTCAGGGAAGGCCGCTGGAGAGAGAGGAGGGAGGAGAGGAGGTGGGAGCGGCGGGAGGGCAGCCGGAGAGCGGCACGAAGAGGAGGTGGCGGCGGCGGCGGCGGCCGCGAGGAGGGGAGGAGGCGAGGGGAGGGCGGGGAGGGGAGGCCCCGGCGCGCCGCGCCGCGAGGGGCCGCGCGAAGCGGGGGCCGGGGCGGGAGGGGTGGGTGGGGGGAGGGTTGGGGGCGAGAGAGAAAGTAACTCCAGGACGAGACCGGAGCGACCCGCGCAGCGAGCATAGGCGGCGAGGCTGTGCCCGGCGCCCGAGACCGGCGGCTGCGGGGGGCGGGGGCTGCGCCCGAGCCGGATCCGCCGCTCCGGCTCCGAGGTAAGCCCCGCGCGGCCGGCCGCCGCTCAGCGCCGCGCACCCCTGTCCCCAAAGTGGCGGCGATACGAGAAAGTCGCTCGCCTGGGGGTCGGACCTGGGTGGGGGCGGCTGCTTTGTCCCGGTGCCGGGCGGCGGGGGCTGGCGGCGCGGGGGCACCCAGCACAAAGGCCTGGCGCGGGAGGGGGGGATTGCCCACGTGGGCTGGCCCTGGCCCCGGGTGGACCCTCCCCACGCGGGCGGGCGCCGAGCTTCCGGCCGCGCGGGGCGGGAGGATGTTGCAGGTCCTGGCCCTCGGGCCTCAGTGCAGGGCCGAGCGCCCTGAGGGGCCAGCGAGTTTCCGGGGTCAGAAACGAGCTCATGCAGCTGGGGCTTCGGGGCGCACAGGGCCCGGCTTGGCGCCCAAATCAGAAAAAGTCTCTAACGGGACAGATGTGCGTCCTCTAACACCCACCCCGCGAGTGCGAGACGGGGCAGGAGGGGCAGGCGAGCCGGTGGTGGTCCCAGGTGCGCGGGGGTCGGAGGCCGAACGCGGGCCGCACAGAGACGCGGTGGCCGCCTTCGGCTCTGGCTGCCCGCGGGTACTCCCTGACCTGGACGCGCGCACGGGGCACACACTCGCAAACGCCCCTCTCCCGTAGCCGAAACGCCTTCCCGTCCTCCCGCGCCCCCCACCTCGAGTGCATAAAGATAAGCTTCAAGTTTTCACTCCGTGTCTCAAATGTGCATGAAGGAATTTAACTGCACGAGTGAATAACAGCATTAGTTTCAATTAATTTTTTTTAAATCCCGGCAACAATAAACTTTGAGAACAAAAGCGCTTTTACGTCCTTAATTAGGCGAGCTTCCCATCTGTGGTCTCTAAGTGTCTGCCTCTTGATTTAACTTTGTCCTCCGCCCCGCCCCCGCCGCAGAGCCCCTCCCCGCCCTGCCGGGCACTTCGGGTTCCAAGGCCACCCCCGCCCCGCGGCGCCGGCGGCCTTGGCCCAGCCGGCTCTGGACGCCCCGAAGTTAACTCCAGCCGGCGGGCTCTGCGGCGGGGCTAGCGCGCACCAGGTGGCACGCCCGCCCCCCTCCGGACACCCCCACCCCCACCCCCACCCCCACCCCCGACAATTCTGCAGGCCCCTGGCACTCTTGCCCGCGGCTGGCGCCCAGGGCTCAGAGCTGAAGGGAGCTCGCGAGGCGCCTTCTGTTTACCTTTTATGGTTAAAATAACAGCTTAGCAAAGAAGCGACTTCACGAAGAAGCGATTTAGTGAAATCGTCTCAAGCTGCCGCAGCTCAGCCAGTTTAATCACCCCCAGAGAGCTGAACAACTGCGAGCACAATGGGACACAAAATCATTTTGTGTGTAAATGAGCGTGGCATTCTGCTCGCTTCCCTCTGCTCGGGCGGGCGGGGCTCGGCGGCGGCGGCGGCGGGCGGGCGCGGGACCCGGGGCTCCCACCGCAGCTCCGAGAAGCGGGTCAATACCTAGCCAGTTTGGCATCCCGCAGGCCCCGGAGCATACACCACACCGCGGAGGCCCCTGCAACAGGCGGTCTGGGCGAGCCTCTGGAGGGCCCCCGGCGCGCTGGGGCTGGGTCGTGGGGTTGTGGGTTAGCTGGTGGTGTTGAGGGACTGAACTTGTGTCTCTTACTGCACCCACTTTTGTGCTTCTGACCGCAGCAGTGGTGTCGGGGAAAGGTCGTTGTCCAGCACAGATGCGTTTGCCCGAGGCAGCACGAGAGATTCTGGTGGAGGCGTAAAGCCTGGGGCTTCCAATGGTGAGTTTCTGGTTTGCCGTGAACATCAGGTTGTGCTTGTGATGGAGAAGAGGCTTGGGTGAGAACAGGACTGAAGAGCTTTTGTAAGGGGTAGTTGGTGTTAAATGTCACTTTGAGTCGTGTTCCTGGTAGTTGGGAAAACATTGCGCAGTCCGCTTTGATAGAATTTCCATCGGAATTCCTTCCAGCAGTTTATCCCCAGTGTGGCTTTCCTTCTGACTCCTCCCCCAGCAGAGCCTCCCAGGGCAGGATAACCCATCCTGAGGTCTGTTTTGGTCTCTCAGAACTTCCTTGAGATAAGCGACCTGCTTTTCTTTTCGGAGCTGGCCAGAAGTCAGGAATGCCACAACAGCAGACCCTGAGTAGCCCCCAGTGAGAGTCTAAATTAGACCTTGCTGTCTATTACCAACCCCCACCCCCACCCCAGTTTCGTGTCAGGGAACGTGCCAGAACACCGAGGGCAGAACAAATCCTGGGAGAGGAACCTTACTTAAATTGACAGGATTGATAATGCTCATTGGACCTTGGTCCAGGTTTTAAAATTGGAAGTTGGATTTCAAGACACAAGTCAAGGTTAGGATTTCAAGACAGATAAGTCCAGGTTAGGCTTGTGGGGGCACCAGCGTGTGAGAGGTCAGTGGGTGGGTGTGGGTGTTCACTGTGCACCCTCCCCCAGGAGACAGCCTCAAGTCCACGCAAAGGACTGCGTAGACCCGTACCCCTCCTATAGTGTCCGAGAGTGGCTTCCAGCGACTGAGCGACAGTCTTATTTCAGGTGGTCGTAGCACAGAGGAAGATCGCTAAGTGACTGGGGAGGAGCAGGAGACAGGGTCCATTTGCTGAGCTGCTGTCTGTTTCCTTTTGGCCAGCTCTCTAATGCCTTGGGGGGGGTGGTGTGTGATCCTGAGGGGGTCTGGAATACATTAGACTGTTCTGTGGGTCTGGGGAGCAATGGCAGAGGTTCGGGCTAGGCAAACAAAGGCAAGTTTCCTCTCTCAGGCGCCCTAGGGAAGAGGTGGCTTCCTCCGTGACTTTCGCTCTCCCCCTGGCTTCTGCCAAGGGAGGCTGCCCTGGGTCCGGCCATTCACAAACTGCATCTTAACCACGGTGGAGACTGTGTTCGGAGAGGTCCCGGGCTCCCCAGCTCCTAGAGGGTGGGGGATCCTCCCTGAGCTGTGGTCCACGGGGCTCTCTGCTGATGCAAGAGGAGACACGCTTGGTAATGTGGCTCTGAACCAAAATACCAGGAAAATCAGATTTGTTCTGAGACATTGTGGGGCAATAATGGTGAGCATATGCTTCAGCGCTGTCATTAACTGAATTAGCAGACGTGGAGCTGCCCAGAAAACACGTGTGTGAGTGTGTGTATGTGTGTGTGCACATGTGCATGTGCGTGTGTGTGTGTGTGTGTGTGTGCGTGTGTGTGTGTAAGCTGCTCTGGCTTTGGAGCGTGGGGACAGGGTAGTGGCGGGTGGAATCTGGAGAGGGCTGTGTGGTGCGGGGCTCCCCGGGAGCACAGGCAGAAAGGATGAGTCGGAGCATCTCTGACTCTGGGAACCCGGGCAGCCACGACTACTGAGGAGTAAAAGCCCTGTGGTTTTGTCGGTGCTCCCCACAGATACTCTGGGCAGCGATGGAAGCCTAGATGCCTCACCGCAAGGAGCGGCCGAGCGGGTCCTCGCTTCACACCCACAGCAGCGCCGGCACTGCGGTGAGAGCCAGCAGGGTGGGCTGGGGCAGCGGCCGGTGGCTCCCTCCCTACCGTTTTCCCCAGCGTCTGCCTGCTCACCGGCCACCGGTCCACTCAGCCGCCACCTTCCAGAGATGGCTGTTGACTGGCTGTACGATTATGTATTTTTTGAAGCCAAAATGCTCTTAATTTGATGTGAAATTTACTACATGTATAAAAACCCAACGCCTTAGGTGCTGAGGAAGTCACTAATTTAGAGGTGTCTCGTTACTGAGACAAACTTGCAAAAACCCCTGAATCCCAATTCACAAATTGGTGATTCGTTTGTCAGGGGATATTTCACATCTAACACATAAGCCCGCGACCTTTAATTAGAATTTTGCAGTTTGTTTTATGCCCCTGGAGGCTGACACCTTGAAAAATTTTTTTTCTTGATTTCTTATTGCTAATAAGCATCTTTCCTTTTTTCCCTCTGGTACTTTGAAGAAAATGATGCAAATACACTTAATTACAGTGGTGGCCGTAATTTGTCAGCTGAATATGTGATCAGGCACAGGCAGAAGTGATCTGATTAGATCTGTGATCACATTGGCAGAAAAGGGAGTGCACGGCTCTGTGGTGGAGACACTCTTGTTCTCGCCTTGTCCCCATCTCCAGGAGGGAGGAAGCATGTCCCGGTTATCTCTTACCCGGTCGCCCGTGTCTCCCCTGGCCGCCCAGGGCATCCCACTGCCCGCCCAGCTCACCAAGTCCAACGCACCTGTGCACATCGACGTGGGCGGCCACATGTACACCAGCAGCCTGGCCACGCTCACCAAGTACCCCGACTCCAGGTAAGCTCCAAGCGCGCCGTGGCTCCTGGCAGTATCGGCCGCCTGCTGCCAGTGGAGTCCATCCCCTCCACCGGCCAACAGGTGGGCTCCCCAGAACCCACCTGCTCTCCCAGACCCAGAGCGCTAGCGTTTGGGAGGCCTAGGCTGCCTCTCGAAAGATGCTTTATAACAGGGACTTGGGACTCTGTGTGTGTGGCATCGAAAGTGCCAGGTAGAGCTCCTGACCCACTGGCAGAAGCTCCTGTGAGACCCTGAGAGGTAGCAGCTGGCTCCCCTGGGCCAGGCAGAGGGGTGGGGAGCATCTAGGAGCTCCAGGATGTTCAGGCGCCTCCAGGGCTGTGGGCCAGCAGGAGCCTCATACCCCCATCAGCACACCAAGTATCTCTGACCTGGAGCCTCCCAACAGGGCCCCTTGTGCGCTCTGCCCAGCATCCTGGGGCTCCTGGCTCCTGGGCCTGCTGGTGGGAGGCGCTAGGCGCTGCAGGCTCCCCAGCTCCTGCCGCTGGGGCATGACCCTCCCAGGGGCAGCCCTGGTTTCCTGTCGGCATGGCAGCAGGGCTGACTGGAGCTGGGATGGGTCTCCGTGCATCTCCTGGGGGTGACGCAGTGTGCTGTTCACAGAGCCCACGCCGGCTTGCTCCTGGCACAGGGAGGCCGCCGCCATGGAGGGCAGAGCAGCAGGAGGGCTGAGGCTGTAGGGTATCGCCCTTGTTTTATACATTTAAAAAAAAAAAAAAAAGAGTTAATTAATCCCCCAGACACCGAGGGATCATTTCTGGGAAGGATTCTCATCGGTCTGCCTTGTCGCTAGTGCTGTGGCTCAGCGCAGAGACCTGGACACCTGGCCTCTGGAGCAGGTAGGGCTGGAACTCTCCATGGGGGCAGGAAGGCTCCCTCGAGGGGCCTGAGCTGGAGGTGGAGATAGCGTCCAGTTGGGAATCTGGGGAGTCCAGGGTACAGGTGGCGGTTGGGCTCATACCCTCGGCCCAACGGCGGCCAGGCCTGGGGTGCCTGTGAACTTGGGGCCTGGCAGGGGCAGCAGCCACGAGGCCACACTGGCAGTGCCGGCCGGCGCGCTCTCTTGCGGAGCTCTGTCTAGGATGGGAGATGGATTCTGCTTATTTAATTTCAATTTTGCCTTCTGCGGCATTCCGGAGTTGTTCGAGATAGATCATCCCTTAATCGGTTGACGACGTTTGTGAGTGAAATTCATAAAACCCTTGCCCACAACCTCTCTGAAGAGTGTTTCTTGAAATCAGGCACTTGCCTTTCTAGAGTAATCACAGCTCAGGCCTTCAGGGAAGGGCTACCTCGTTCTTGTCTTCAGGCTGCTGCCTGGGATCAGCAGGGGTAGGGGGCAGCCCTCCCCATACCCATACCCACAGCGGAGCTCCTCCTCGCCCAGCATCCTTCTCTGCAGAGGGGGCAGGCCCTCTCACTGAGGGGGGCTGAGGCCCGCTGTGATCCCATGATCTGGCGTGTGGGACCCTCAGCCTGCAGGACGTGCCCAGAGGGGGTGGTGATCTGCATTCTTTCCCCGGGGCTGGGGCTCAGAGATGAATCTGTCATTCTTGCCTGGATGGCTTCTGGCTCAGGGAAGAGCTGCTCCCTGGGCCTGAAGCTTTGGCCTAGAGGCCAAGGAGTAGCATGACCCGTAGGACAGTCAGGGGACAGTGGGTCAGGCCACCGCGGGTCAGGCCAGGCCTGGGAAGCGGGTTGGACAGCTGTGCTGGCAAGAACCCCTTGTCCTTCTTTAAGTGAATCATTAAAATTAAAAAAGGTTTTTTCACCCAATCTGGAAACGAAGATCAGCCCCTCACCCAGTGGCACTGATGTGTGAGTCAGCAAGAGAGGGAGCAGTGAGAGATAAGGTCACCTCAGGGAGCTTGTGGATGTCAGGCAAGTCCCACCCGTGCAGTGCTGTGAGACTGGGGGCCTGGTGCCCCACAGCCATGGGTCCCTGAGCCCACAGGACGATGCCTGGGCTTCTCAGGGGGGCTCCCTGAGCAGGGATCCGGCACGGCCACTGGCCGGCCCAGGCGTTGCCATTATCCTGCAGCCAGAAAAAGCAAAGCACGGCTGCCCAGGGCTGCTACCTTCACAGTCCCAAGCTGGGTCCATGCTGGCTCTGGGAAGCAGCCAATTAAGCCAGGAGCTCCAGAACTTCCACTTAAAACCTTCCACTGAAACATGTAGGGAATTGGAGCCAAAGCTTTAAAAAAAAAAAAAAAAAAAAAAGACTTCTGTCAGGTGGGGTCAGAACTGGCCAGATTATTCCATGAAAGACCTCTGATGTTGGCAGCCCCAAACCCTGCAGCCTCCTCACAGAGAGACCCAGAGAAGGAGCTGGTTCTTAAGACCCTGACAGTAGTTTGGGGGTGGGGTGGGGCTGGAGAAGGGGGCTTCTTTTGTGGCAATTGTCCTAACCTGCCATCAACCTACTCACATCCTTGGTAGCCTCAGATCCCGAGGGCCTGAAAGGCCTTTGTTCTTTGAAGAGACGCTGACAGTAAGATCTAGAACCAGTCTTAAAGTGAGGCAGACTGAGAACCTTCTAGTCTTGGACCAATAAGTTAATCTAGAACCAAGCCAGACCTGGAATGTGGGGTGGCCAGGGTCTCCCGAGAGATCTGCGGCTTAGGTAGGCCTAGAACAGCGCTTGCCACACAGAGGGTTCGAACTCAGTGAGGAAAAGTGGCAAAGGTTCCACAAGAAGGCTGAGGCTTTGGACTAGCTGACTTGCTTATGGCTGTGGTTCATGCTTCTTCCTGATAGTGCCACATGTGGGCTCTCTCCTGTCTGGCAATGACTGCCCATGGGACTGGGGCACTGGATGGTCCCCATTCTGACATCTCCGTGCCCATGCTCTGCTGAGGCCAGGTCCTGGGGGCTTCAGCAGCTGGAACAGGCCTTGGAGCCTACGACACTTTCCAGCAGGGTCTGGGTGACTGCAGCTCTGGTTGCACAGGCCCGGGCTTCTCTATACCTCATCCAAGGCTCTGAGCTGCTCACGTCTATCCGTGAGGCAGCCTTGCCCTCTACACGCCCCGCACTGGGACTGGGGCTCGGCCATGTTCCCAGAGGAAGACTAGGTGAGTGCGTGGCCACTGCACACAGGGGCCAGCCCTCAAATGTGGACAGGCTTTGGGACAGCCCGGCTTTGGGAATTCTCACGCCTCAGCTTCTGCCCAGCCCATATGCCCTGGTGCACAATAGGGCAGGGTAGAGCCTTAGGAGCCCTTGGAGCTTGGAGCGCACAGAGGACCAGGCTATTGGTGGAGAGGCGGGCCTCCCCGGAGGGTCCTCACCAGGGCAGGCCATGAGTCAGGAGGCTCTGGCACTGGCTGTGCATCCCGGGCCGCTATGCTCCCGGGCTGTGCACGCCATACTTTTGCTGCACCGGGGTTTTGCCAGTGGGTGGCCATACCTATTGAAGGGAGTTTGGAGGGGCTGCCCCTGAGGGGACCCTGCCAACCCCACCCCCCAAGGAGGGGCTCCTAACTGTCCACAGCCAGGCCTAAGTCAGATGGGCCCAGCTGCCCTGGGCATTAGAGAGGCCCCAGCCCTCCTCTGTGGAGCAGACAGGGGCCAGCAGGGTCTCCCTCGAGCTTCCCGCAGGTCCTGGGTTTCCATCAGAACCCCTGCCCTCCAGAGGACAGGCTGCTGGCATGGGACGTGTCTCTTATGCCAGGGTTCGTGCCTGTTTCCGCACCTGCGCACACAGGTGCGTGGGTACACACTGAGCGCATGTGTGCGTATAGATCGTGGTGCGTGTGTACATGTTAACACTGCATCTTGTGGGCAGGCACTCTGGTGAGCGTGTGCTGTGGCACGCATGCTGACCCCCCCCCCCCCCGCCATCCACGCCTGTTTCTCTTCCTCCCCTAGGGGCCCCCTGAGTGAGTGTGTGTGCATGGTTTGTCTGTGAGTCCGCCAGGCGTACAGACCGGTGTCTCAGGGTGGTGGGTGTTGGGCTGGTGTGGCCTCTGCCTGGGTGTGTCTGGGGCTGCCTGGGACTCGCGTGTTGCAAGGGAGGGGACCATGTGATCCCGGGCCCTGTGCCCAAGTGCGTTCCATCTGAGGCTCATTCACGTGAGCCGGGTGCAGTGGGTATGCGGGACCCAAGACCGCCTTGCCCAGCCTACGTGTGCTCACTGGGCGTAGGGCCGTGGGCCGGGGTGTCTGATGGCCAGTATGAGTTTTCTGGGTGGGTCTGCCTGGCAAGGGTCTGTGTGCGTGAGGCAAGGAGGCTGCTGTGTCTGGGTCTCATGCTATTTTTCCAGGCCTGGAACGTGTTGGTGGGCAGGTGCGAGTGGCCAGGTTTGTCTATCTCTGGCTGGGGGCTTGTAGGGCTGGGCCAGGTATGGAACATGTGCTGGGGTCCTGTCCATCTGTGGCCCCAGTGGACGTCTGCATGCCTGGCATGGCCCTGGAGTTCCACATGGCGACCCCCTCACCCCTGCAGGTGGCCTGGCCTGGTGACCTGACCCCGGCCTCAGACGCCCCACTCTCCCTCTCTCCTAGAATAAGCCGCCTCTTCAATGGCACCGAGCCCATCGTCCTGGACAGTCTGAAGCAACACTATTTCATCGACAGGGATGGGGAGATTTTCCGCTACGTCCTGAGCTTCCTGCGGACGTCCAAACTGCTGCTCCCGGATGACTTCAAGGTGAGTCTGCCACTGCCTGCTCCCTGCGTCGCCTCTACGGGGCCATTGCACAGGGGACGCTGGGACTTCATGAATGGGCCCATGGTCGTCATGGTAACGATAAAAAGTTAACAGATGAAGCCGAGGGCTACATCAGTTTTTCTAAACTAATTTTGTTTTCTCACATTTTTAGCTTATTTATCAGGGTGTAACAATGATTAAGCAGCGGCACTTACCCCGTTTTGTTTGTCGCCTTGAAGGACGGTCGTGGGCCCAAGTCGGAGCTTCCCACAACTGTTCCTTGTTGGCAGCGAGCAGAGGAAACCCTGCTCCAAACCAAAGACCTCTTAAACAACAGGTTACCCCCAGGTCCCGGGGCGAGCCTGTCTAGGGCAGCGGACCTGTTTCCGAGAGGCCTGACTCCACACTGGGCCACTCCACGGTGTTGGGGATCCCAGAGGAAGGGAGTTCAGGCTGACTCGAGCCAGCAGATGTCCTTCCTTCCTTCCTGCACCCAAAGGCCCAGTGGCCCTGGGGCTGTTTTGTTCTCCATCCAACTGATACTGGGTGCCAACCACCAAAATCAGGCCAGAGATCCCGGGAAAGAGGGGCAGACCTGGGTCCTGTCCCCATAGCACTTACAACCTAGTGGGAAGACAGGTGTTAACAAAAATGCATGAATTCCCTTGGGGGGCAAATGTTCCATAGAAGTAGAGAGTGTAGTGTAGGAGAACCATGGAGAACCCGGCCCCAGGGGGTTTGGAGGGAAGGATGCTTCTCTGAGTGCAGGAGGAATGGGGCCAAACAAATGTGAGGGCCTTGATGAGGGGGCAGGGTGGCAAGAAGCTTGGTACCTTCCAGAACCAGAAAGAAGGGGTCAGCCTGGGGCTCTCTATGAACCGGGGCAGGGAAAGGAGGCTGCCCTTTGAGACGGGACCTAGGTGACCAGCTCTGGCATTTGGCATTTTACCCGGAATGCAATGGGTAAAGGGTTGTGAGCAGGGAATGACCATCAGGTTTGCAAGTGAGAAGGACAGCCCTGGCTGCTGTGTGGGGAAGGATGCCGTGAGGGCCAGGCATGGGAGCAGGAGGCCGAGGGAGGTTTCCTGAAGGCCTTGGTCCAGGTGGGAGGCAGCAAAGATAGAACAAAGCGGCAGATTAGATTTCTGTTTGGGAATTGGCCACAGAAGGCCGTGGCGTGGATCAGTCGGGGGTAAGGGGACTCTCGAGGCTGCCTCCTGGCCTTTGGCTTGGGTCCCGAGGGGATGCGTGGAGGCCCCAGGGTGGGACAAGCTGGCGGGGCATCAGGCGGAGAGGTTCTGGGCTGTGAGGGAAAATGTGTGCAGGTATCATTTAAAAACTTCGGGAGTGGATGAGAGCAGACAACAGGGAGGGAGCCTTGAGGAACCCCAGCAGAGGGAAAGGACGGGTCCCTGGCAGACAAGACAGACCTGGGTCGGGGGCTAATACTTGACCTTCCCTCCAAGTAGCTGCAGAGGCTGGGGCCAGCAGGGGGAAAGGACTGAGGGCCTGTGGGGTGGCCCTGCTCTGGGGGTTGGGCCTCCTTCCCTCTCCCCCAGGGGTCCTCAGGCTCATCCACCAGCCTTGAGCTCAGCCCCAGTGAGTGGCCCAAGTCCTGGGTCCTAAAGCTGCTCAGGGCCAGGGCAGACATGGGTGTGCCTGTGTTTGAGGGGCAGGTGGTGTGAGCCTGCCAGACTGGGAGTGAGCTTCGTGGAGGGGGCCTTCCCGCTCCCAGACACCTCCTCCTCGGCCTGCCTGTTAGGGTAGGATGGGCCCGGCGCTGGGCAAATTCCGTCTTCCCTCAGACTTCACCTCCTTCTCTGAGCTGGGTGTTTATGTCCACTTTATAGACAGGGAAACTGAGGCTCTGAGAAGGTCAGTAACTGGGATCAGAGGTCTCAGGTCTAGTAAATAGTGTGCCAGAAATCCGCCCTAGGCAGCTCTGCTTTGCCTCCCTGGGGGCTGTGACCACGCCCCCTTTCTCCTCCGCGCTCCCCGCCCCCAGCAGGTGAGGCTGCTGCTGCGCTGTGCCAGGCCCAGCCTCTCCTCTCTGGGATTCTAAGAAGGCAGCAGGTCCCCAGGCATAGGCACGGCCTCAGGCTCCACTAGTCCAGCCCCCCTGGTCTTTGCAGAGGCGGCTCTCTGCTCCAGGGACTTGAGGCCAGATGGAGGAGTGTTACCCGGCAAAGGCCCACACCAGCTGCTGCCTTTTGGGTTAAGGCTAGACTCCTGAGGCTTGTCCGGTTCACCTGAGCCTTATTCTCCCCATCCATACAATGAGCACAACCATCCCAGTGCGCACTGAGCCAAGGGGTAGCAGATCCACAGAAGTGCATATGGGGCAGGGCACGTGGGGGGGGGGGCGGGGCTGGAGCCGGAAAGAGCAACCCCCACCCGCTGCCCTCCGACCTGCCTGCACCCACAGGACTTCAGCCTGCTGTACGAGGAGGCCCGGTATTACCAGCTGCAGCCCATGGTGCGGGAGCTGGAGCGCTGGCAGCAGGAGCAGGAGCAGCGGCGCCGCAGCCGCGCCTGTGACTGCCTGGTGGTGCGGGTCACGCCGGACTTGGGGGAGCGCATCGCGCTCAGCGGTGAGAAGGCCCTCATCGAGGAGGTCTTCCCTGAGACGGGGGACGTCATGTGCAACTCTGTCAACGCCGGCTGGAACCAGGACCCCACGCACGTCATCCGCTTCCCGCTCAACGGCTACTGCCGGCTCAACTCTGTGCAGGTGAGGGCTCCGCCCGCCTCGCCCCTCCTTCACCCCCTTGGCCCTCTGGCAGGCGGGCGATGGGGATAGGTGGAGGGAGGCGCCGTCCCTGAATCGGTGAAGCCCTCCGTGCCATCTTACAGAAAAGGCAACAATGTGTCGATGCATAATTTATGTCCCGCTCATAATTAAATGATGGCGCCTGGGGGATGGACTTAAAAAAAATGATCTGGGCTTTTTTTTTTTTTTTTCCAAAAGGATGTTCTATAAAAATGGCCCAGAGTATTTTCAACAAAGTGTGCTTCATTTGACACCCAGAGTCTGCCTTTCGATTCAAATTAAACCTGGGCCATGGGTGGGGGGCAGGTCAGAGGCTGTGCAAAATGGCCTGGAAATGCTGACCCACAGCCGCCCCCCACCCCGCAACCAGCCCAAGGCCAGCAGAGCTGGCTTTCCTCAGATGGGTCTTGGGTTTGGGGAACCCCAGATAGATGGGGCCTATTCCACACCGGCTCTTCCAGACCCAAGAGCATGCTCCTAATTTAGGCTTAGGGTGGAGTGGACACTGGTGGGGGAAAGTCTGCCCCCCTTTCCCCGCACACATTCCACAGGCTGTCAGTCAGATCTTGCTACTCGTGGGACACCTCCACCCCTCACAGAGGCACAAACCCACGTGGACACGGAGGCCTATAGAGACTCAGACACCAAGACTGCTCCTCCCCCTCTCCACTCTGAGTTCCCTTGAGCTGATGAGCCCTTGGGCCCCAAACCATCTGGGACTCACAGCTCAGGGAAGCAGGTGGCTGCCCAGAGGCCCGGGGCAGGGTCTCTGTTATTGAGTCAGGCCTCAGTGAGGTGGGGGAGGGGGGAGGAACCACATGTACGTAGAGAGAGGGTTAGGTTCTGGACAAGAGAAAAGGGGCTCCAAGTCTCTTTCTGCCTCTGGATGGAGGCTGTGGACCCCCTAAGAGGGGCAGGTTGGGGTAGCCTTTCCCAGGTTTGGTCACGCAGGGGGACCCTGGGTCTGGCTGCTCCCATCCCTCCTGTGGTTGCTCAGCGAGTGGTTCTAGAAGCAGGGTGGTCTCCGACCCGAGATCGCAACAGGAGCGCTAGCTTGCCCTGGCTAATGCCCACCAGGCCTGCTCTCTTACCGCGGGGCCCAGCTGACCCTTCTTTCTTCCCGGGCAGGTGCTGGAGAGGCTGTTCCAGAGGGGTTTCAGTGTGGCTGCGTCCTGCGGGGGTGGTGTGGACTCCTCCCAGTTCAGCGAGTACGTGCTCTGCCGGGAGGAGCGGCGGCCGCAGCCCACCCCCACCGCGGTCCGGATAAAGCAGGAGCCCCTGGACTAGGCCCTGCCTCGGTGCCCGCCTGAGGCCGTCTGGCCCTGGGGACACCCCCAGGGACCTGGAAACAATGCTGGGGAGCGCTGCCTCTGCCTGCGCAGCTGCGGGCCATGAGACTGGGGGCGGGGCTGGAGGGTCCAGAACCAGCCCAGGGAGCCCCAGATATCATGGCTACAGAATGTGGGCTGCCGGAGGCCCGCCCACTGAAGGACGGTTGATGGGACCCAGAGATGCTGCCCTGGGAACAGTACTCCGGGTGCTCGGGTTCCCCAGCCCCTTGCGGCCTTCCCCGAGATGGGGTCAGCAGAGGCTTCCGGGCCCACGCCAGAGGAGCCACTCATCCTTCTCCACGCTTGGCAACTCCTTTGGGTCTCCTTGCGTCACAGATGGCTTATTTTTCTACAGTATTTAAGATGGAAGGAACTAACTGCACAAGCCAGAGAGGCCGACAAGGACCAACGCTTCTTCATCTGGTGCTCAGTTCGTAGCTGGACGGGCAGCGCCCCGGACCCCCGGCAGAGGAGCTCCTGGGTGCTGGGGCCAGGGTGCCTGCAGAGTGGGGCTTGGAGACTTCTGGTCCCTGCTCCAAAGACAGACTCAGGAACGGCAATGCCTTCGGAACTGAGGCAGGGTCTCCAGGGGGCAGGGCTGCTGGGAGGAGGGCTGTGTGGGGGTTGGAGGGGGTGGAAGGCTCCAAAACCATCTGAGACCCTCCCCCTTTGCTGCCACCCAGGGTGCAGGCCACACTTGGTGAGTCACCTGACCTACTAATGCCCCGAGGGCTTCTAGTCCTGTCTGTCCTCCCACCTGGGCTTCTGCAGAAGTCTCTCTCCATCCAGACCAGCCACAGGGCCACACCGCATCCTTACCTCAGGAATGGGCCCCATGGTGAAGGGGCCCGTGTGTCAGCAGCATCCTCTGGGTCCCCAGCTCAGGAAGAGCCGTCCCCAGCTCCGATTGTCCCACACTAATATGCACACTGAATTGGAAGCAAGCTGTTACCCTAGCCTGCCGATGAGACTGGGACACAAGGCATACCTGGGGCTCTGGGTTCCAGATTGCAACAAGGACCAGCCCCTAGGGGTCCTCCCAGACAACAGGTGCAAAGATGGATACCCCCCATCCCCTAGCCTGGTCCTCCTTCCCCACGTGCTGGCTCCACCCGGGGTGGGGAAGTCTTGGAGGGGCCCCCAGCCGGCCTCCTGCCGTGTACGATGCCTGTAGACTTGTATATGACTCCTTTAATATTGTAAAGATGCCGATGTACAATTGTGTGTGTGTGTGTGTAAACACATTACGTTCCCAGTTCATGCCATAAATGATGCTCTAAAGTGAATGACTCACACTCAAGCGTTGTCTCCTCCCCCCCCCCCCCCGCACCAATGGGAAGAACCTGCAGACCCCCCCCACTCCAGTGCAGCCCTAGCTGGGTGGGGGGAGGGGCAAGGTCCTGAGCTGCCGTTATTTATTGCATTTGGGTGTTTCCTCCCCGCTGTGCCTGTCCCCTCTGGGCAGCACAGATTCAGAATTCTGATTCATAGCCCCGAACCAGATGCGATGGGGTGGGGGGTGGGGGGCAAGGCAGACAGAAAATGTCCCGGGGGGCTTTTGAACCCAGTCTTAAATGTTTGAGATTTTTCCCTCCCTGGCTCTGCGTTGAGGTCGGGGTCCTCAGCGCCCCGCAAAGCAGTAGAAGGTGGTCACGCGTGGCTCAGGCCGGCCCGGAGGCCCTCACAGCCCCCAGCATGAGAACCGCAGGCCGCTGGGGCGGGAACTAGGCCTCAGCATGCGTCTTTCCAGGGGTAGGCCTCCCATTTTAATGAGTCTTTGTGTGTTTTTCCTCAAAGCCTTTATGCTTTAACCCACGAAGACCCTTTCCACATGCCTGGTGAGGGGCACCAGCTTCCACCCGCCCGAAGGAGCAGGGGACACAGGACATGGGAGCACAGGACAGCCTCATCCCAGTGGAGGCCACAAAGCAGATGCCCTCCACTGTACGATCTCATTTGCCGGACAGACTTGCTAGCCTTTTCTGCTTAGCAACGCGTCTACCATCCACACATCCGCATTTTGGCATCTGAGGCTCACGTCTGAGAGCAGGAGAAAGTGTTGCGTTTACTAGAAAGGAAGTCTTGTGAGTACAGCTCAGTGCTGCTGCGTGCGTTTTTAGATTTTTCTGGTCGGACACCGAGGATGGTTACTGGTGGCTGGAGACTCCCTCACATTTTCATGCCAACTCTTTTTTAATAGACCACTGTGCTGGAAAAACAACAAAGGAAAGAGTTAATTACCTTCACTGACTGTCACCCCTATGTCTTTACTAATTAATTAAAATCAGGAAGTCCATTTCACGTAAATTGGGAGATGTCTCTGTAGAGATACCATATGCTCCCACAGTAATGCTCAAATTCTTATAGAGGCCCCAGAAACAGCACAAATCAGTGATTCCTTTAACATGTTTTTCTGCTTCTGGAATGACTCCATTGCACGTAAGCTTTTGATCCAATCCCAGCCGCATAAATGTTTCTTTGGTTCTTCATGAGCCTCAAAACTGATTATTTATGATAAGCAAAACTGGAGAGGGAGCTCTGCCAACCTTGCCCAACCTCTCCCAGGTCAGGGGAGAACTGGACAAGCCACAGCACATGGCTTCTGGGGCTCACACAGCACATGGGGCTCGAAGCCAGGTTCCAACACTAAGCACCTTTGAAAAAAGTTGTTTTTTTTTTTTTTAAGCTACCAGTTGACTGTGTTCCTTAGAATAAATAAAGGCTATTTTATAAATTACGCACGCAGCTCTAATGTTTTGTTTCTAATCCACGCATGGAGGCAGCCACAAGAAGGTACTCTGGTCTAGATAATTCTGGAATCACCGCTCCTCACACCTGGGACTTGGCTTGGCCAGTGAATCAGATTCTGAGCTGCCCAAATCCCAAATCCTAGACCTGATCCGAGGAGCTCCCTCACGACCTGGCATGCACCATGCTGGTAGTCCTGAGAACAGGGGCAGTTCCCCAGACCCCAACCCCCCAGCCCTGATCCCTGTGTTCAGGGTGCAGTGGCCCTTTTGCACTATCTTGATTGTGTATGTGTGTGTGTGTACCAAACCAGTGCATTTGGGAAATGGGCAGAGAAGCACAGATATGAGCAGTGAGGGACAGGCTCTCCATTGGGCCCCTGACCAGAGGAAGACTAACTGGGCTGAGCCCAGGAGAGCCTAATGACCATAAGGTTGGGGAACTTCCCTTTTCTCCATTCAGGAGGCAGATCTGTGTTTGCTGGAAGGATGGACTATCCACTAGGATGGCCCCAGTCCACTGGGCCTGTCCTCCCTCTTGACTCCAGAGACAGGAAAATAGCTAGAGTGACCCTGGAGGACACTGAGACATACGAGATTGGAGCTTCTCCTAAGTAAGTGACAAGGCGGGGGGGGGGGGCGGACATACAAAAATGGGAGAAGCCAGAGGATCTGCCGCTCAACCCAATGCGCAAGCTGGACAGTGAGAGGGACAACTGTTGGCCAGACAGGGCAGCTGCTGGCCTCGAGCCTGACACCTTAGCCAACGTGGGCTGTTGTAGAAATTAATGTTTCAACAGTGTGATGGCCATCACTTCCACTGGCTTTAAGGCGGGTGGGCCACGAACTCAAGACAGCTACATAATGCTGGTCTTGGCTCAGATGTGATGAGGACATGGCGGACATGGTGCACCCATGTCCTCATTGCTTAACCATCCCCATCTAAAGGAGGTAGCTCCATGTGGAGAGAAGGTCTGCCCTGCCTGGAGACTGGGACCCATGACGTAGGCCTTTCTGGACCAAGAGAAACGAAAAGGTATTAGTGGCAACAAGGGGCCAGGAGCAAGACTGGTGTCCACAAGGTTGTAAAATGATCCCAGGGAAAACCCAACCCCAGTGAGGTTGGTCAGAAAAGGAAGGTTAACAAGGGACTCTCTCTGGACCTCATAGCCCCTGCTTCAGTCCCTGCCCTCAAGGCCCTGTAAGTCCAAGGGCATTTCTGGAGAGCTGTCAGTGCAAGGGAGACTCCAGCCCCTGGGCAGCCTCTCCAACCCCACTCCCACCCACCCCCGCTGACGGTACTGGGAACACTGAATGATAGCTCTCATCCCCCAAGCCCCAGAGCCAGACAACCCAAGTACTACCGGAGCCTCGGTGTTTCCTCAAACCTCATGGCTGCGGCAGAGTGGGGAGCACAGCTGGGGATGGGCAGGGAGGCATGGCTGCCTGTCAGGAGCTGTTTATTCACAAGGGACAGAGGCCACCTGTGTTTCTAGTCTGACCGTCCTACCCACAGCGGAAGGATGTCTTGGACAGTATTTGTGCTATTTTAGGGTCACATAACTTCAACTTGAAGAGTAGGCTGATGAGGTTGCTGGGGCTTCGCACATCAGCTAGCAAAAGGGTCCCTGTTAACTGCAAAGATCCTTACCTTCCCAGTCACCTGAGGGGCGCCATTGGCGGAGGGCCAGCATGCGCTGGCCACCGGGGGTGCTTGGGGACAAGACAACCCATGAGACTGAGGGAGGACATTTGTTTTTCCACAAGGATTGTTTGCCTGAGGCTCCGTGAAGTTATCTGGAAGAGAAATTTCCATATTATAGTTTTCCAGGTTATCACGGCATCAAACACAGATGACCCCCAAATTCCTTGATTTGCACATAGAGCGAACAACTCCTATGCCAGCCCCTCTGCGGCCAGCAAGCCTTCTCTGAAATTCTAATGAGAGACCCAGAAACAGAGGCAGGCACACTCCCAGAGAAAACACAAAGAGAGGGCGCCTGGGTGGCTCAGTGGGTTAAGCCACTGCCTTCGGCTCAGGTCATGATCTCAGAGTCCTGGGATCGAGTCCCGCATCGGGCTCTCTGCTCAGCGGAGAGCCTGCTTCCCTCTCTCTCTCTCTGCCTGCCTCTCCATCTACTTGTGATTTCTCTCTGTCAAATAAATAAATAAAATCTTTAAAAAAAAAAAAAAAAAAACACAAAGAGAGAGGGCTGGAGGTCAGCCGCACTTGGATTTTTGTCTTTTATTTCTACTACATGGAACAGCCGGTCCTGACAGCCGTCTCTGGGCCTGGTGGTCACACTGGACAATGCTCTTCCTCGCCCCGGAGCCATGGCTCGGGGACGATAACAGCTGGGTCATTTCGGGGCCTGACTCCCAGGACCTCCTCACACAGACATCACAGACCCAGACGGTCTTAAAGGGCAGGGGCGGGGCCAGGGAGGGGCCGGGAAGCCCAAGCCAAGCGCCTGGGAGGATGCTGCCCTGCTCCTCGTCCCCCACCACTCCCCCCTACCCCCGGGGAACAGAGGTCCCCCGCGTCCTGGCTGGACAGCCGGAGGTGCGCCACCTGCCAACTCCTCGAGCCGCTCCCGGCCAAGCTTGCTGCTCCCAGCCTGTGTCTACAATGTCACCAGAGCTTCCTCCTCTGTGTTCTGGACCAGATCCAGGGCTCCCGCGGAAGCTGCGGTTCAGGCGAGGAGTCGCCCGACAAGGCGGGGCGGGGCGGCTGCTCCCACTCCGGACGCGGGCCACGCCCTCTTGGACGCGAACACACCCCCATTTCCCGGGGCCCACGGAGACACGCCTTGCCCTGCAGCCAAACAGCAGGAAGGCAGATTTGTACGAGTATATACAAGGTCCTGGAATTCTCGCCCGGTTGCCACACAGTCAACGGAGCATAATTGGGGGAGGTTGTGCAACTGCCCGAGAAGCCGGGGCGCTCCAGGTTCTCATCACAGGTGTCCATGAGTCTTGGGACAGGGCCAGATGCCAACGTAGCCACCTTTGGGGGGCACTGATGGCCTTGCTTCGGCAGGTTCTGCTTGAAGTTGGGAAGCCTAGGTCTCTAGGAGCGAGGCCAATGGGAGCGTGAGTTGGAGACCTGGGACCATGACTGCAGCAGCCCCCCCCCCCCTCCCGAAGCTGCAGCAGTAGTGGTAGCAGCAGCCCGGTCTGGCAGGCCAACGAGCACAGCGTTGCCCGTGAGGCCCCCAGGTAGGACCCACACCTGCCCCCTGGTAGGGGAGGGTGGACCCCAGGGGAGGCTCCACCCAACTCAGGCTGAGACTGACAACCCCTTCCCCACCCAATGGGGCCTGTGCCCAGCAGCTGGCCTGCATTCTCTGTCTCTCTCGAAACCCCATGGGTGGGTCCTTGCCCCGGGGCTCAGTGAGTCACTTCCCCAAGCCCCCGAGGCCTTCATTGAAGGTGCCTCCCTCTGCAGCAAAGCCTTCTTTGTTCTCTGGCTGGCTTCACTTCACAACCCTCTCCTCCCCTCTCCCTTGCAGACTCAGGTCCTGCCTGCTCTAGGCCCACGGGCTGTAAGCAGCACAGGGGTAGGCCAATGGATGCCACCTGGAAAGTGGGGTGGCTGTGCAGAGATTAGGAGCTTGCTTTCTCGCTTCCTGTGTCCCTGCCCCCTCCAAGCTCCGGGTCTCTCTCTCACTGCCCCAGAGGCTGGAGCAGCCCCTACCTCCCTGCCTAGGTGGTGCAGCCTGGATGTGTGCCAAGAGGGAGGGTGGGTGGGAGGTGCTCACTCTGGTTGGCACCAAGGGGAGCTGCTGAACTGGCCTCTGACACTTCCCTTGCGTCAGAAAGAGGCTTCCTTGGCTCAGACCATTGCAGTATCATCGCTCCCTCTTTTGGTTCTCCCTTTCCTTGGCCTACCCCGGGTCCCTTGCCCTGGTGGAGGAGTCCAGGAAGGGAATTCAGCAAAATGCCTTGGGACACGGCTTCTAGTCAGCCTCCTCTCCCTTCTCCACCTTCCAGCCCCAGCCAGGCAGACCACATCTGGGCTCACTGGTTGGTTTTAGCCTGGCGAGACCCATTTCAGACTTTTGATCTCTGGACTGTATGAGGATACGTGTGTGTTGTTTGAAGCCACTATGCTCGTGGCTTCAATTCGGCCCGGTTTGGTGTCCAGCTCCTGGGAGAGCTGAGCCACCCTGCACTGAAGGCGGCTGTCCACGGCACATCTTGTCTGTGTGGGAGCACCAGCCTTGCAGCCGACTGGAGCTCTGGTTTGGGAGAAGTAGAAGACCAATTCCGGGGAAAAAAAAAAACAAAAAGCTGTATGCACCAAGATTCTCAAATTTTGTTTACAATAGTAAAAGAAAAAAAAAGAGCATTGGAGAGAAACCCCAGTGTCAGAGGAACAATGAAGTCCCTTATGGAACATCATTTGATGAAACAGATTTATCCTTCCACAAATACATAGTGTCTATAGTCTGCCAGACACTCGTAGGACCTCTGATCAAGAAGAGGGGTTACAGGAGACCACACTCCTTGCCACCCACAGCAAATTTACCAAATCTGTAAACCACACCCATGAGGAAGGAGCAATCGATAGTGTTATTTGCACAGAAAAAGAAAGGGGTGGGTTCCCTCACCTTCAAGGACCAGAAAAGGAGCCCCAGTCTGTGCTCTTGCCAGTAAAAACAATGGCTAGTGCGTTTGCTTCGTATTGCCACTGTGATATCAAAGCCACTATCAAAGCCACGAGCATAGTGGCTTCAAACAACACACACGTATCCTCATACAGTCCTAGAGATCAAAAGTCTGAAATGGGCCAGGCTAAAACCAAGGTGTCAGCAGAGCTGCATTCCTTTCTGGCGACTCTAGGAGAGAATGTGTCTCCTTGCCTTTTCCACCCTCTAGAGGCTGCCACATTCTTTGACTCACGGCCCCTTCCTCCATCTTCAAAGTCAGATCAAATCTTTTTGATCCTGACTCTTCTGGACTCATGATTACATTGGGCCCACCCAGATAATCTGGGATAATCTCCCTATTTTAAGGTCAGCCTATTAACCTGAATTCCATTTGCAACTGTAATTCCCTCTTGCCATGGAAACTGACATACCCACAGATTCCCAGGTTCAGGATGCAGACATATCTGGGGCCTTAGCCTGTCCACCACAGCTAGGTAGCAACTTTAGCCAGTCCAAACCTATTTATTGAACACAAGTATGTGCCAGGTTCTGCTGGGGAGACAGCAGTGAATGAGGAAGACAAAAAATCCCTGACCTTCTGGAGTTTATACTCCAGGGGAGGGAGATAGACAATAAGCAAAATAAATAAGCCAATGTTTCATAAGTTAGATGGTGCTAACTGCTAAGAGGAAAGAAAAAGCGGGGAAGGGGATAGGCAGGGTCTGTATATTGCTATTTTGATCAGTGTGCTGGACATCTATAATTTGCTCTTTCCCTGCCCTACACCTAGCAGCCGGTATCTGTAAACAACATGAACCACCCGCTTCCTGTTGGGCATGGCTAGTGGGAAACTCCTTCAGGAGCCCAAAAGGATGCAAGTGAGGTCAGATCCCTCAGCCCTCCTCCAAAAGCCTCAGTCCCTATTAGGAAGTTTTTCCCACAGAGCCCACCCAGTTCCAAGAATACCTTCCTTTCCTTGTTCCTTCTGACCTAGCAATGCTAACTATGGCTACCTTTGCTAGCCCCTGGCAGGAGGGGTTCACTAACGCTTCTAGTTCCCCTATACCCTGTCAAAACCTTTGTAAATAGTACTTTACTAAACTCTCCTCAGATCGTGCTAACTGGAGGCTGCCATCTGTTTTCCTAGGAGCTGGTAACATTTAGATAAAGCCCCAAAGGAGATGAGGTGGAAGACAGGCAGATACCTGATGGGAGAGCATTTGGGGCAAGGTAGCTGTAAGTGCAAAGGCCCTGTGGTAAAAGCATGCGTGATGTGTTTGGGAAAAAGCAAGGAGGCGTGTATGGTTGGAGTGGGTGAGAGAACGCAGAATGGCAGGTGAGGTCACTGGGATACCTGGGATAGGACAGAAGTCAGATCATGTCGGGTCTTTGAAGAAGGTGCTGGGAGTGCTTTACCTATATCCCCTCAGCGTTCCCCATGGATGCACATGGACCCTATGGCTTCCTACTGCCCCTGCAGCTCTCTGACTGAGGGCCTTTGCTAGCCACAGGTCTACAGTAGACCCTAGTGCAGGGAGAAGGCCAGGGAGTTAATGATCCTGGGAGTGGTCCCCAACCTATGTGGTTTGGTGAATAAACAACCAGGTACCTTGCCTCTTGGGTTTGACAGTGGTGAGGCATGCTTTAGACAGACTCTCAGAAATCGCCAGGACGTTGAGCTCCTGTCCCCACAGCAGTAATTCGCTTATTAACACACCCTCTATTGGCTTCCTTCCTTTTCCTTGTCTCGCTTCTCTGTTTATCTCCCCATGCTCGCAGAAATCACCTCTCAAGTGAACTACTTAGACTCAAGCCCTTGCCTCAGCATCGGCTTCTAGAACATTCCAATGTGAGATATGCTGTGAGCCATCATCTGGACTTGGACCTCTAAAGAATGAGGTGAGCAGCCCCTGCAGATTAGGGGGCAGAGGGTGACATGGGGGCAAGAGAGAAGCAGGGAGACCAGCTAGATGCTTCTGCGATAGTTCAGAGGAGTGATGAGGGTGGCTTGGAGCAGGGAAGAAGCCATGCAGGTGGTCAGGAGTGGATACATTCTAGATATTCTTGGAAGAGCCAATGGCATTGGCTGCCTGGTGACCTGTGGGATACGAGGAACAGTAAGATGTCTAGGGTGATCTCAAGGTTTTTGGCCTGAGCACAGGAAGGATGGAGTTGTCTTTTATTGGGGATGAGGAAGATTGTTTGGTAGAGAGCAAAACAAGGAAGGCAGGGAGCTCGGTTTTGGATATGCTGAGCTGAGATGCCTGTCAGACATGTGAGCCCAAGCAGGCTGCTGGGCAGGGACACACGTGGGGAGCAGAGGAAGGAGCCCAGGTTGTAGGTTGAAGTTCAGAGTCATCTAGATATACAACCAGATGAGGTCTCCAAGGGAAGGCATGTGGAAAGGAAAGGGCTGAGACTCCAGGACTGAGTCCCAGACCCTGAACATCCAGAAGTCAGAAGAGAGAAGAGGGGACCAGCAGAGGAGTCCAGAAAGAGCAGCCAGCCGTGGGGGAGATGGGCCAGGAGGCTGAGTGTGGAAGAAGGGGTCAGCCTGCCAGATGCTGCTGATGAGGCAGGCGAGGGGAGGCCTGGGGCAGTTGGACCCAGCAGCATGGAGCTCACAATGACTTTAATCCCTGCTCTAGCAGGTGGAACCAGGAGGCAAGAACCTAAAGGGAGATTATGCAAGAGAGAACAGGAGAAAAAGGAGAAAAGTCAAAACAAACATGGATGACTCTCGAGGGAAAAGTCATCAAGTATTTTAAATTAATTTTGTTTCATTTTGAAATCAGCCCCAATCTGCAAATACCATCCCAATAATGCATCCCAAATAATCATTCCAAATAATGCAAACTATTTTTCTGATGAAGCATTTCATAGTAGCCTTGCTGGCACGATGCTCTGTCTCCCCCAAATACTTCATCCTGTGTTTTCCACAAACAAGGACCTTCTTCTAGGTGGCCACCTACAGTCACCAACACCAGGAAAGTACATCAATATTCCTCTGACACATTCAAGTTTTACCCATTGTTCCGGTAGCACCCTTATTAGCAAGGCATCCCGTTCATTGCATTCGTGTCTCTTTCTTTCCTTTGTCTGGAAAAGTTCTGCCTTTCCTGACTTTTCACATCCATAACATTTTTGATGATTATAAGGCAGTTATTTTGTAGAATGTCCCTCAGTTTGAGCTTGTCTGTTTTTTGTTTTTTTTTTTCAGGGTGAAAGCAGGTTATATGACCTAGCAATCCGTCTCTTAGAACACACGTCCAGCGAATCAGAAAACAGATGACGACGCAAATACTTTTCTGTACTATTCACAATAGCCAATAGGTGGAAAGAACCCAAATATCTATCAATGGGCGAGAAGACAAACAGTGGTACAACTACACGATGGAATGTTATTCAGCCCCAAAGAGGAAATGGTACCGATACAGGCTACAGCATTGTTGAACTTCACAAGCAATATGTAGAGGAAAAGATGGCAGACACAGAAGACCACACGCTGTATGATCCCATTTGTAGGAAATGTCTGGAATCAGTGAATCCATAGAGATAGACAGCAGGTTCGTGGTTATGGGGGAGGGAGGGTGGGTAATGGGGAATAATAATGAGTATGGGGGCTTTATTCTGGAGTAAGGAAAATATTTTGGAACTACACAGAGGTGGTGGTTGTACAACATTGTGAATATACTGAGTGCTTGCTTTAAAATGGTTATACTTATGCTATATAAAGTTCATCTTAATTAAAAAAAAATTCAGGTCATGCATCTTTGGCAGGAATACGCAAGGAGGGTATTTCTGTTCTTCTCATGATGTCCATACAGGTGACATATGCTTTCTATTTGTCCCATTACCAACGGTGCTTACTTTGGCCACTAGATTAAGGGGGTGTCTACTAGGCTTCTCCATAAGAGTCACTCCTTTTCTCTTTGCCATTAATAGCACTTGTCAGGTAGCTACTTTGAAACTGGATATTGCCTGTCACTTCTAGAATTTTCCATCTGCTCATATATCTGTGTAGGTCAGTGACTTCCTAGCCATTCATTTCTATTCTATTCAAGGGGTTATAATCTGTTACATTCATTACTTATTTTGGTGTTCTAGCTCCAGATCTCACCAGTGGGAGCTCCTTTATGTTGGTTTCGGGCATTCTTTGGACATATCCCATCATTTTTTTAGTACTTTTGCTTACTAGCACAACAGGCCTGTATTTTCCCTGCTTCAGTCCCACAGTCAATCCTTCTGGCAAAGAAAATTAGTTCATTTTAATGGAGAATGGTATTTAGAAACCAAGATACACCGCTAGGATACTCACTGCTATCAGGGTGGTGGTTTTCCCAGACCTTCTCAGTAGCCAAAGCTAGGGAATATATGTGTGCATGTACACATGTATACTCATACTTTTGTGCACATTACTTCTCTTTATATAGAAAATTGTGAGTTCTTACCAATACTTCCAACTCCATGTCTCGGTCTTCCAACACATGTCTCGGTCTAGTGTTCTGTTCATATCTGAAACTCTCTATTCTAGCAGTGAGAAACATCAGTCCCATAGCCTTAGAGTCTCCAGTCCCTGCCCTCCCCACAAATCCTCAGAAGCCTTCCTCATCCAGTTTGGGCTGTGACACATATGCGAGGTCACACCCCTGCACACCCATCCAGCATGGGTTCACACCCAACCCCTCCCTGCACTGAGCTACTCTCCTGTGCAGACGTCCTTCTCACCTCTCAGGGTGCAAGCTCTTCTTTGGACCACTGCTGCTTCCTCCCTTGCTCAGCTCCACCTACTAAATTTTAGCCTGAAGTGTTCAGGAACGAAAGAGAGAACTCCGATAAAACATCAAGCATAAAAAGCAGATGAACAGACCTTATCCATTCTATATTTACAGCTTTACATTTTGCATGGAAAAAAGATTGTAGAAATTATACAAAAATTATAATTGGCACGGTTGTGGCTTGAAATTATGAAGGCTCTTTTTTCCCCCCTTTTCCAGACTTCCCAAATTATCTGTAATATGGTTATGTTACTTTTCAATTAAAGCATTTCAAGGAAAACATCATTTAAATTGCACTTTCTAAATCATCACAAGCTGCATATAGCATGCATGCTAATGGTCCAAGAAGATGCCCACGATTTTAATAGAAGATCTGGAGAAGAGCTGTTTTATGTTAAAACAAACTGAGATCAGAATATAAAGTTCTCCTGAATTTTAAAAAGAAGACCCGAGTTCCAATTTGGGAGGAGGGGAATGATACTGTTCCCTTCTTCTCCCTGTGTCGTTAGTTTCAAGATCTTGTACTGCCTTGACATCAGGAGGACCTCAAATGGTCTTACTGTAAGTTTCCTCCTTGCCCTGCTTCTGTAAATTTCCTTAGCCAGATAACCCTCCTTATCCAAGTGATCCCACACAGTTCCTGTTCATCTCTGATGTCAGTGCTCTACCAGCTCATGGAATTCTTCAAACAAGCTGATCACAACCTCCTGTAGGAACCAGGGGGTACCCTGCTCTGTTGATACTCCGGAGCCCACCTCCCACAGCCCCTGCTTGTTCATTCTGTTCCCTAGTGCAGCTCCCATGTATCCCTGTATGGCATGTGGTGTCCTCCAGGCTACGAGTATATGTGACTATTAAAATGCTATTGATCTCACTTGCCCAGTCTCAGCGGTTGTGTATTCAACCATCCCCACAACCCTAGGGCGGGAAGCCCTCCCTCACCAAAGGGGTAAAGAAGAGGTGATCCAAACACTGCCCTCTAATTACAACTAAATATCCTCTGGAAGTTACTGGAACAGACAATGATTAGAAGACTCTTAAAGCTGGAAAGCAGAAGGTGGACTAGCCAGGGACCTCAGGACTTGAGGAACAAGGATGTAGTCAGTTCCCCAACGACTGGGCACTACAGATTCTTACAATCCAGAACCACCAAGAGGCATAAAAAACCAAAAACAATCAGGAAAGCTGCTTTCACGGGACAAAGGACAAGAAAAGGAAAAGCCCAAGAGAGACCTAATGGGGAGCCCCAGTGGCTAATCTGGGACAGAGGCGCCGGCGGGAGGTCCAACCCACCTGCAGCAATCAAAAATCGGTGTAGAAGTTGGTCCACCTGAAGAAGCAGCCTCATCTGAGCCCTGCATCCACTTACCCTCCACCCAGTGGCAGAAAAAGACCCAGGCCCAGCAGCTTCTGTCCCCATCTCCAAGTCTCCAGCTGAAGAGAGTGGCCCTACGCCACCAGGTAGCCCTGGAAATGACCCCAACAGATGACACCAACTGTGTCATCAGAGACTGAGCAGTGGCCCTAGAAGTTCTAGAAGAATTAATCTAGAAGACAAGAATCACAATGGAAGATTTCTGATAACCAAACTGTCAAAAATATATATATGAGAACCTGCATACTTAATCTAAACAGAGTGACTGCCCCCTAAAATAGATTTAAATAGGTCAAGAGTGCCATAACATAATAACCAAAATGTCCAGGATACAATTAAAAATCACTTATCTTATAAATTTAAAAAAAGAAAAAAAAAAAAAGAAAATCACTCATCTTTCCAAAGAATCACAATTTGAGTAAGAAAAGACAACTGACTCCAATACCTAGATCAATAAATGTTGGAAATACCTAACAGGAATTTTATTTTATTTTTAAGATTTTATTTATTTATTTGACAGAGAGACACAGTGAGAGAGGGAGAAGCAGGCTTCCTGCTGAGCAGGGATCCTGATTCAGGGCTCGATCCCAGGACGTTGGGATCATGACCTGAGCCAAAGGCAGATGCCCAACAACCGAGCCACCCAGGCACCCCTTTCATTTCATTTCATTTCATTTTAAAAATTTTATTTACCCAACAAGAATTTTAAAGCATTATCATAAAAATGCTTCAAGAAACATTTGCAAATTCTCTTGAAACAAAGGGGGAAAAATCTTAGCAAAAAATAGCAGTAATTGAAGAGAACCAAATGGAAATTACAAAACTGGAATATACAACTGAAAAGAAAAACCCGCTAGATGGACTCCATAGTAGAATGGAGATGACAGAGGACACAAACAATAAGCTTGAAGACAGATCAATAGAATTTACTCAGTCAAAACAACAGAAAGAAAACAGACTGAAAAAGATAACAACAGAGCCTCAGAGTTCTGTGGGACAATAACTAAAGATATAACATTCATACAATTAGAATCCCAGAAAAGAAGAGAAAGGGTGTGGTACTGAAAAAATATTTGAAGAAATACTATAAAAATAAAAAAATAAAATAAAATAAAAAAAAATAGGGGCACCTGGATGGCTTGGGCTGTTGAGTGTCTGCCTTCAGTTCGGGTCCTGATCCTGGGGTCCTAGGATGGAACCCTTCCTCTGGTACCCTGCTCAGCAGGGAGTCTGCTTCTCTCTCTGACCCTCCCCCTTGCTTGTGGTCTCTCATGTGTGCTCTCTCTCTCTCTCTTAAGTGAATCAATAGAAAACCCTTAATAAATAATAAGCCAACCCTGTACAAACACAGAACATAATCAAACTTCTAAAACTAAAAACAAAGAAAAAAACGCTGGAAAGATATGACACATTACCTGCCAAGGAACATCAACTAGAACGAGAATTTTTTTTTTTTTCATGTGAAACCATGGGGCCAAAAGTAAGTGGCATAATATTTTTCAAGTACTGAAAGGAAAGAACCGTCAACTTCAAATCCCTACGTCCAGTAAAGCTATCCTTCAGAAATGAAGAAAAAGAAAGTTATCCTTAGATAAGGAAGCTTAGAGAACTTGTTGCTTGCAGATGTATCCTTGAAAGAAGCTCTCCAACCAGAAAGAAGATGATAATAGAAGAAGGCTGAGACATTCAGAAAAGAAAGAAAAAGAGTGGAATGGGTAAAAATTAAAGGTAAATACAATAAACTCTCCATTGCCTCATGAGTTTCTTTAATCATATTTTGTGGTTAAAGAACAAGTTATAATACTATCTGATGTGGTGATGTTCAATATAGAGAGGAAATGCTTAACATCACTATGTTTAAAAAGCCAGGACAGTAAAACAGATGGTTTTTACACTTCACTTGAAGTGGTCAAACATCGACACCAGTAGACTGATACGTTATGTATATACATAGTAATACCTACAGCAACCACAAAGGAAACTATACAAAGCAATATACTCAAAAAAATCATAAAGAAATCAAAATGAAACTAAAAATGTTCAAATAGCTCACAGGAAGGTAAGAACAAAGAAACAGAAGGATGAGAATCAGAGGCAACAAACAGAAAACAAATTATAAAATGACAGACTTAAGCTCTAACATATCAATAAATACTTTAAAAATAAATGTTCTAAATTCACAAATTAAAAGACAGAGATTGACAGAGTATGTGAAAACACAGACACACACACAACCACAATCCAAGGATATGCTGTCTATAAGAAACTGACTTCAAACATAAGGACAGGGAGGTTAAAAATAAAAGGGTGAGGGGTGCCTAGGTGGCTCAGTGGTTTAAGCCGCTGCCGTCGGCTCGGGTCATGGTCTCGGGTTCCTGGGATCGAGTCCCGCATTGGGTTCTCTGCTCAGCGGGGAGCCTGTTTCCCTTCCTCTCTCTCTCTGCCTGCCTCTCTGCCTACTTGTGATATCTTTCTCTCTCTCTGTCAAATAAATAAATCTTTAAAAATAATAAATAAAAGGGTGAAAAAATAGATATCATGCAAACGCTAATTTTTTTTTTTTTACATTGGCGATGGTTTTTGGATTTAACACCAAAAGCAAGGCAACAAAACCAAAAATAAGCAAGTGGGAATGCATCAAACTAAGAACTTCTGCACACCAAAAGAAACCACCCAACAAAAATGAAAATGTAACCTATGCGATTGGAAGAAAATATTTGCAAATTATATATCCGATAAGGAATTAATGTCCACAATATATAAAGAGCTCATATAACTCAAAAACGAACAAACAAAAAAAAAACAACCCACAAATAATCCAATTAAAAACTGGACCAAGGATCTGAATACACATTTTCTAAAGAAGACATATGACATACAAATGGCCAACATGTATGTGAAAAGGTCCTCAGCATGACTAATTGTCAGGGAAATGCAAATCAAAATAAAAAATGAGATTATCACCTCACACCTGTTAGAATGGCTATCATCAAAAAGATAAAACAAATGCTGGCGAGGGTACGAAGAAAAGAGAATCCCGTACAATTATTCCCCTGTTGGTAGGATTGTAAACTGGTACAGCCATTATGGAAAGCAGTATGGAGGATCCTCAAACAATTAAAAATAGAGCTACCAGGGCACCTGGGTGGCTCAGTGAGTTAAGCGTCTGCCTTTGGCTCAGGTCACGGTCTCAGGGTCCTGGGATCGAGCCCCGCATCAGGCTCTCTACTCAGTGGGAAGCCTGTTTCCCCCTCTCTCTGTCTGCCTCTCTGCCTACTTGTGGCCTCTCTCTCTGTTAAATAAATAAATAAAATCTTTAAAAAAAAAATAAAACTACCATATGATCCAGAAATTCTGCTTCTGAGTCTTTATCTGCAGAAAATGAAAACACAAACTCAAAAAGATACAGGCACCCCTATGTTCATTGCAGCATTGTTTACACTAGCCAGGACATGGAAGAAATCTAAGCGTACACTGATGGATAGATGGATAAAGAAAATATGGTGTGGCTATCCGATGGAATATTATTCTGCCATAAAAAAGAATAAAATCTTGTCATTTGTGACAACATGGATGGCACCCCTGAGGGCATTATGCTAAACAAAATAAGTCAGAGAAACATAAATACAATATGATCTCACTTACATATGGAATCTAAACAAGCAAGCAAAGAAAACACACCAAACTCCTAGATACAAAGAACAGATCCATGACTGTCAGAGGCACGAGGTGGGGGTGGAGACAATGGGTGAAGGTGGTCCTTCTAGGTATAAACGTCTACTTATAAAATAAATTAGTCCTGAGGATGTAATGTGCAGCATGGTGATTATAGTTAGTAATACTGTACAGTATGTTTGAAAGTTGTTAAAAGAGTAGATATTAAAAATTCTCATCATAAAAAATAATTTGTGACTATGTGTGGTGACGGATGTTCATTAGACTTTCTGGGAGAACATTTTGCACTATGCATGAATATCAAGTTATTATGTTATACATCTGAAACTAATATAAGATTAAATGTTAATTATATCTCAATAAAAATAAAGTGATGGGGGGCACCTGGGTAGCTCAGTGGTTAACCCTCTGCCTTCGGCTCAGGTCATGGTCTCAGGGTCCTGGGATCGAGCTCCGCATCGGGCTCTCTGCTCAAGAGGGAGCCCACTTCCCCCATCCCTCTACCTGTCTCTCTGCCTACTTGTGATCTCTCTCTCTCTGTCAAATAAATACATAAAAGTTCAAAAAAAAAAACTAAATAAAGCGATGGAAGAGATATATCATGCAAACATTAACTTAAAAAAAAAAAACCATGAGTAGCTATATTAATACTTGATAAAGTAGACTTCAGAGCAAATAAGTTACTAAGCACAAAGAGGGACATTACTTAATCCACCAGGAAGATCTAGCTATCCTTAATGTATACGCATCAAACAACAGAGCCTGAAAATATATGAAGCAAAAACTGACAGATCTAAAGAAGAAACAGACAAATTCACAATTATAGCTGGGGACTTTAACACCCAACTCTTTGCACATAATTGACAGCCTAGACAGAAAATCAGCAAGGATAACTATGAACCAGCAGGATTTAAATGCTGTGTATAGAACATTCCACCCAACAACAGCAGAACAGTTATTTGTAAGTACCCATGAAGCATTCACCAAGATAGATATCTTGGGTTATAAAACAAACCTTAACAAATTTAAAAGAATTGAAATCATACGGAGTATGTTCTCTGACCATAATGGAACCAACCCAGCAACCAATAACAGAAAGTCCAATAAGAAAATCTCCAAACACTTTGAAATTAAACAACATACTTCTGAATAATCCATGGGCCAAAAGGGAACTCCCCCAAAGAAATTTAAAATATACATATAACTGCGTGAAAATGAAAACACAACATTTCAAAATTTGTGAGAGCCAGCCAAAGAAATGATAAGAAGAAAAATTATAGCACTAAATGCTTACATTTAAAAATAGAAGATGTCTCTTCTTGGTTTGAGACATCTTAAACCAACCAGCTAAGCTTCCATCTTAGGAACCTAGGAAAAAAAATTAAAATTAGGGGCGCCTGGGTGGCTCAGTGGGTTAGGCCTCTGCCTTCAGCTCAGGTCATGATCTCAGGGTTCTGGGATCGAGTCCCGCATCGGGCTCTCTGCTCAGCAGGGAGCCTGCTTCCTCCTCTCTCTCTCTCTGCCTGCCTCTCTGCCTGCTTGTGATCTCTCTGTCAAATAAATAAATAAAATCTTAAAAAAAAAAAAATTAAAATTAAAATTAGACAAGTTGGAATGGCAGAAATAAGACATTCTCTATTTGCAGATGACATGTTGCTGGTGAGTAAAATCCCAGAGAATCTACCAAAAAACAAAACAAAACAAAACAAAACCAAAAAACCATAAACTTTTAGAACTAATAAAAGAGTTCAGTAAGTTTGCAGGTGATAAGATCAACACATAAAAATCAATTGCATTTCTGTATACTAACAGTGAACAAGTGGAAACCAAAATTTAAAAATGAAATGCCACTTAAAATTGCTCCAAAAAATAAATACTCAGATATCAATCTAGCAAAACATGGCCTGTATAATGAAAATTTTAAAATGCTCACAAAAGAAATCAAAAGATATAAATATGTGGAGAGATGTGCTATGTTCATTGATTGGAAGACTCATCCCAGTAAAATGTTGAATGTAAAAAATATAATGATGTATAAGTTTAATGCAACTCCTATTAAATTCTCAGCAAGGTTTTTTTTGAGAAATACACAAAATTATTTGAAAATAGGGGAAGGCACAGGCCCTAGCTTGGCCAAAACTATTGGAAAAAGATTACAGTGGGAGGAAATGTTCTCCTTGAGGTTAAGGTTCGCTACATAACTATAGTAATTAAGATAGTGTAACTATTGGCAGAGGGATAGACAAATAGCAGAACAGAGTAGAAAACACAAAATTAGACCCACACAAATATGCCCAACTCATATTTGACACAGGAGAAAAAGCAAATCATTGGAGGGTTTGCCTTTTCAATAAATAGTGTTGGAGCAATTGGACGTTCATAGACAAAAATGGAGAGAGAGAAAAAAATAAATAAACCTTGACTTAAACAGCATTCCTTATACAAACATTAACTCAAAATGGATCATGGACTTAAATGTAAAATGTAAACTTACGAAACATTTAGAAAAAACACAGGAAGAAATGTTTAGGACCCCAGACAAAGCAAAAAGTTCTTAGAATGAAATTAAAAGCATGATCCATAAAATTTGATAAAACGGACTTCATCAAAATTAAAATGAAAAACCTTTGCTCTACATAACACTCAGGATGGAAAAGGCAAACTACAGACTGAAAGAAAATATTTGCAAATTACTAACCTGAACAAAGGACTACTACCTAGAATATATAAAGAACTCCCCAAACTCGACAGTTTTAAAAAAACTCAAAACAATACAATTAAAACTGGAGGAAACGCTTATGCAGACATTTCACTGAAAAGGACATACAGATGGCAAATAAGCACTTGAAAGAAAAATCAGGGGGCGCCTGGGTGGCTCAATGGGTTAAAGCCTCTGTCTTCAGCTCAGGTCATGATATCAGGGTCCTGTGTTGGGCTCTCTGCTCAGTGGGGAGCCTGCTTCCCCCACCCACCCCCTGCCTCTCTGCCTACTTGTGATATCTCTCTCTCTCTGTCAAATAAATACATAAATAAAAATCTTTTAAAAAAAATCAGCACTGGATGATCTATGGAATTATTGAATCACTCTAACTACTATAACACTATGTTAACTGTACTGGAATTAAAATGAAAACTTTAAAAAATGCTCAACACAATGCACTGTTAGAGAAATGCCAATTTAAAACACACTGAGATATTACTACACACCTATATCGTATGAATTACTAAAATAAAAATACTGGGGAGTATGTCGCAAATCTGAATGACTCCTACAATGGCTGGTGGGAAAATATGAAATGGTCAGCTACTCTTAAAAGTAGCTTGACGATTCCTTTTTGAAACTAGCAGTGAGGGGTGCCTGGGTGGCTCAGCGGGTTAAAGCCTTTGCCTTTGGCTCAGGTCATGATCCCGGGGTCCTGGGATCGAGCCCCGCATCGGGCTCTCTGCTCGGCAGGGAGTCTGCTTCTCCCTCTCTGTCTGCCTGCTTCTCTGCCTACTTGTGATTTCTATCAAATAAATAAATAAAATCTTAAAAACAAATAAAAAAATAAAACTAGCAGTGGACTTGCCATACAACCCAGCAATTGCCCTCCTGGGCATTTATCCCAGAGAAATGAAAACTTATTTTTATGAATAAATTCATACCTAAGTGTTCATAAAACCTTTGTTCATAAGAGCTCCCCCGCCCCGGGTACCTGCCCACATGTCCTTCAGTGGGTAAATAGTTAAACAAACTTAGATACATCCATCTCATGAAATACTACTCAGCAATGAAAAAGAATGCTCTGTTGAAACACGCAACAACTTGGATGAAACTGAGGAAATTACCTTGGAGGGGGGGGAAGAAAAGTTAATCTCCAAAGGATGGTCCCGCATGATCCCACTTATATAACATTTTTATACAATAATATAATTATAGAGACCAAAAATAGATTAGTGGCTGCCAGAAGGGATGGGAATGGGGAAGAAGGGTGGGCATGTCTATCAAGGGATAGTTCCAGTGATGATGATAGATGATGTTCACACAGAGCCATTCATGCGATAAAATGGCCTATACACACACACACACACACACACACACACACACGTGCATTTATAACTGGTGAGGTCTGAACAACTCTGTGCATGGTACCAGCATCATTTCCCAGGGTTCCATTAAATAAAGTCATGGAAGATCCCACCTCTGGGGGAACTCAAGGAAGCATAGGAAGGCCTGCCCTATGCACTTCCTTGCAACTTCCTGTGACTCTGTAATTATTTCAAAATAAACTCATTATAATGGGGTGCCTGGGTGGCTCAGTGGGTTAAAGCCTCTGCCTTCGGTTCGGGTTGTGGTCCCAGAGTCCTGGGATCGAGCCCCGCATCGGGCTCTCTGCTCAGCAGGGAGCCTGCTTCTCCCTCTCTCTCTGCCTGCCTCTCTGCCTACTTGTGATCTCTGCCTGTCAAATAAATAAATAAAATCTTAATAAATAAATAAATAAATAAATAAATAAATAAATAAATAAATAAAAATAAAAAATAAAATAGAAACGAAAACTTGAGGCTTTGGGCCCATTCTGCATAGCCTGGGCCTTCTCCTCAGACTTCGGGAGGCTTGTCTCCCTGCTCTGTCTCCTGATCCGGGAGGAGATCTCTGTTTCATCCATGCCCCTGGCATAGCCCCTGGGAGGGGCTCCGTAAACGTCTCCTGAATAAACTCACGTGACTCCAATGATGCAAACATGGAAAGAACATCAAACGGAGTCTGTCTCTTTGGCATTTCCAGTAAAGGCCCGCAAGGGCCAGGAGCACAGAGCTGAGGGGCTGGGGGTGCAGCGGGTTCATCATCCATTTTCCTAGAAGGCGGGTGAAGGAGGGGTTGCGTCAGACACCAGGTGAGGCCAAAGACCCAGAAAAGTCAGGGTGGGCAATGAGCGTGTCTGGAGAGGCAAGAAGGGGTGGTGGGGTTTGCCACCACGGAGCCTGGAGAGAAGCTGGAGGCTCCCCATAGACACCCATTTTCGGGTTCTAGCTGTGGGCAACGTCCCCAAAGGGGCGTCCTTCTGGCTTCCGGTCCCCATCCGGTGAACCCAGGGGCTCATGCCCAGGCTGTGGGGGGCCAGGGGCAGCCTTTTTGGCATTCTCTCCATCTTCTCTCTTCCCCATCATGGCACACACCACCTTCTTTCTCTTCTTCCAGTTACAAAACAAGATCTCCAGCACACACGTAGCAGTAAATGCAAGCAGGCATGGAGGAAATGAGAGTAGGGGATCTGAGCGGACCTTTCACAGGGGCTCAGCGCACGGCACCTCCTGAATTGTAAACAGACCTGCTCTGGGGGACCTTCCACATGCATCTCAGTCCTTGGCACCCATGGAGGGCCTGTCTCTGGCCCCCCCGGCAGGGACAGGGAGCATATCCTCACCTTCTCTGCTCACAGTGACTGTTTTAGAGATGGAAATGCTACCCAGGCGCCTGCAGAAGGAATTCTACTATATGCATGGGAGATCTGCTTCTGCTGGAACTGCTGGCAACTTCCTCGCCTCTGGAAAAGCCTACAAAGGAAACAGATGCCCAGGAGAGAGAGCTGAGGGCTGGGGGAGGAGTCTGAGACCTGACGAGGGTCTCCCCTCCTGCCTCTAGCCGTGTCTGAAGCAGCCCGCCCCACTGCCCCTGGGCTTTTCAGTTATTTGAGCAAACATATTTCCTGTTCTGTCTTAAGGCAGTTTGAACTGGGGAACTGGGTTTATTTTTTTGCCTTGCAACATAGAGTCCTGACTGATAAAAGGATTATCTGCACTAGTATTGTCATGGGCCCCGTTTAGCCAGCCAAACATGATGTAAATGTGGATTTCCAGGAACACATCCACTGCCTAACATGATAGGGGAAACTCCCCATCAGTATGAGATGGTGTGAGACCAGCCCTCAGGTTCCTGCAAAGGGAAATCTCATCTGAGGAGTGGAGAGGGAGCAGAACTGAGTGGGACAATGTTAATGATACCTTCTCAGAATTTCAGAGACGAAAGATGAGGGTGAGTTTGAGGCAGTCATTAAAACTTCTAAGAAATATATTCAGACTTTGGAATCTCCAGTTCAGGATTTAGGATTCCCCCCTGCCCCCCAGTGGTCCAAGGAAGATAGGTAAGAAACAGAAAAAAATGGTAAAGATCTAACTAATATTCATAATTTTGAGGGGTGATTTCACCTAAAAAGGAAGCAAGACGTCGTGGAAATAGAATACTCTGGAGACAGAAGGATTCTTGGAAATGAAAAATAGATTCTTTTTTTCTATGAATCAATGAGAAGAGAACAGGCAAGTTTGAAAAAGAACATAATTATAAGCCAATCCTATTCATGAACATATACATAAAAATACTGATAAAATGTTATAAACTGAGTGAAGCAGTGTAAAATCCATCATAACCAAGTGAGATTTAACCCAATAACATATGGGAGGTTTATCATTAGAAAAATATTGATGCGGGATGCCTGGCTGTCTCAGTCAGTTAAGCATCTGCCTTCAGCTCAGGTCATGATCTCAGGGTCCTGGGATCAAGTCCTGCCAGCATCCGTCTCCTTACTCAGCAGGGAACCTGTTTCTCTGTCTGCCTGCCACTCTCCCTGCTTGTGCTCTTCTCTCTCTGACAAATAAATGAATAAAAATTTAATAAATAAAAATATTGGGGCACCTGGGTGACTCAGTTGGTTAAGTGACTGCCTTCTGCTCAGGTCGTGATTCCGTAGTCCCAGGATCGAGTCCCACATCAGGCTCACTGCTCGGCAGGGAGTCTGCTTCTCCCTCTGACCTCTCTCCTCTCATGCTCTCTCTCTCTCTCTCCCACATAAATAAATAAAATCTTTTAAAAGATTGATGCAATTAACTAAAAATAGATTAAAGAAAAAAAGAAACACATGATCACTTCAACAGATGCAGAAAAAGCATTGGATAAAACTCTATATGCACTTATTATAAAAATCAGGGTAAAAGAAACTACAGCAGAGGCACCTGGGTGGCTCAGTGGGTTAAAGCCTCTGTCTTCAGCTCAGGTCATGATCCCAGGATCCTGGGATCGGGACCTGCATTGGGCTCTCTTCTCAGCAGGGAGCCTGCTTCCTCCTCTCTTTCTGCCTGCCTCTCTGCCTACTTGTGATCTCTGTCTGTCAAATAAATAAATAAAATATTTTAAAAAAAGAAACTATAGCAAAAACCTACAGCAAACATTATACCTAACAGTAAAATCCCAGAAATTTTTCCTTTAATGTCAGAAATGTGGGCACCTGGGTGGCTCAGTCGGTTGAGCATCTACCTTTGGCTCAGGTCATGATCCCAGGGTTCTGGGATGGAGACCCACGTCCAGCTCTCTGCTCAGTGGGGAGTCTGCATCTCTCTCTCCTTCCCCCTGCTCATTTTCTCTCTCTCTCTCTCTCATAAATAAATAAATAAAATATTAAAAAATAAAATCTGAAACATGATGAGGATGCTTATTATCTCTGATCCTGTTTAACCCTGCACTATCAGTTTTAGCCACCTCAGTAAGAAAAGAGAAAAGAAGTAAAAGGACTGGAGATATTATAATTATCTACATGGGGATAAAAGCTGGAAACAAGCAGAACTAATGAGAGAGTTTACCAAACTTGCTGTAAACCTATTTGATATACAAAGATGGCAAAACTTGATGCCAGCAACACACCATTAGGAAAAGCAACTTTTAAAAATCCCTTTTAAAACCAGAACAAAGGGGCGCCTGGGTGGCTCAGTGGGTTAAGCCGCTGCCTTCGGCTCAGGTCATGATCTCAGGGTCCTGGGATCGGGCCCCGCATCGGGCTCTCTTCTCAGCAGGGAGCCTGCTTCCCTCTCTCTCTCTGCCTGCTTCTCCATCTACTTGTGATTTCTCTCTGTCAAATAAATACATAAAATCTTAAAAAAAAATAAATTAAAAAAAAATAAAACCACAACAAAAACCTCAAAATACATAGGGATAAAATCAACCAAACACATGCAGGATATTTATGGAGAAAAATTTTACAGAAGGACATAATAAAATACTTTTAAAAATGGAAAGATATATGCAGTGTTCATTGAGGAAAAGACGGTATCGTGAAAACACTGAATTTTCCCATATAACCATATAAACACAATGTATTTCAATTAAAATGCCAACATTTTTAGTGTGCAATTTGAAACATTGATCTTAGAAGTTACGTGGAAAAGCAAAAGGTAACCAATAGACAAAAAAATTATCAACAACAAAAACAACAGAGAACTAGGGCTTGCCCTACCAGAAATCAAGGCTTATTACAAAGTTACGGTAATTAAATCAATAAGTACTAGCACAAGGTGGTAAAGAAGAACCAAAGGAGAAAAACTGAATGAACTGATGAATGTAAATATAAAAACTTGGCGTATGACGGAAGTGACTTTAAAATGAGTGGGGAAAAGGAATTATTCAGTAAGTGTTATTGGGACTACTGGCTACGTGTACAGAAAAAAATAAAATCACCTCCCCCTACCATTTCATGCTATATATAAAAATAAATTCCAGAAGGACTGAAGTCCTAAGTGTAAAAAGCAAAATGTAAAATCTTTTCAAAAGACGATATAGGTGAATGTCTGCTTCTGGTCATTATACATCATAAATAATGAGAAAACTGGACAAAATATATGAATCAACTGTTTTCTGACATTGAACAACAAGCAGTGAAGGTCTGTAGTGTCTGAAAGAAAGGAAACAAATGAAGTGGGGTCTTATGATCACTTTGGCTTCCTGCTTGGAGGCTCCCTCTGGACTCTGCCACAGGGGAAAGAATTCAAACAGAGCATGGCACTCCTATTCAATCGAGAAGACAGAGACAGAGTTCAGAGAGGCTAAGGGGTACTGGAGTTTGAAGTGCACAACACAGAAGAGGAAAGAGATTTGCACAGAAAAACTCTAGAAATATGCATAGGCATCCTCTTCAGTTTTTAGTTGCAACTAACTGATGCATAGAGTGAGACTCAAAGAGGCTGGGTAAGGAAAAACTAATAGGAAAAGAACAACTACCAGGAAGCATTAAGTGGAATAATTCCATACAGAGAGCAATAAGTGGAACACTTCTCTCCCAGAGAGCTTGGAGATGTTGGCATTCTAACAGGCAGAATGAAGAGAATTTACTGAACACTGAGGCCATTCTGTAGATACCCCAGAAGGAAAACGGTGTGATATTAAAGCTGAACTAGCCTGAGCATAAAGACTCCTACAGACCCACCCTAATAAATTGTAAACACATGCTTCAAATGATTACTTACTTAGTTGGATGGCAAAACAAAACTTAACTCTCTTTAAAAGAAGACAACAAAATCCAGTCACTAAGTGATGTCTAGCATAAAAAAAAAAAAAAAAATTACTAGGCATGTGAAAATGTGATCTACAACCATGAGAGGAATGAGTCAATACAACAGAAACAACAAAGATGATAAATCTATTAGATAGAACAATTTAAACAGTTATTTTTTAAAAGTCAAGAGTTTGATGAGAATATAATGAGACTATGGAATATATAAAAAGAAGAACCAAATACAACTTCTGAAAATGAACAATAGACATTTTAAATGATTTCGTTAGATGAGATTAAAATCAGAATAGACACCAAAGAAGATAAAAATAGGCAAACATGAAGACATAGGATTTGAATGCATAGAATAGCAGAAAAGAAAAGCAGAAAGAAAAAACATTAAAAAAAAAAACAAAAACAGACTCCTAGAGACCTGTGGAACAATATCAAGCAGTCTAACACATCTATACACGCAAACAAATAAGGAAGAGGAGGAGGAACTTTTTTGGGGGAAATAATGATCTCTTGAATCCCAGATTTGATGAAAAGTGTCCACCTCTACATAGAAGAATCTCAAAAAGCCCAAACAGAATAAGCATAAATAAATCATAATTCAATAGTTGAAACAAGTGATGCAGTAACTCTTTATTTGTTTATTTATTTATTTATTTAAAGGCACACTATAACTTTATATATAGAGATTACAAAGATAGTAGTTAATGCTGGCTTCTGGTCAGAAACAATGTGATCAAGAAGAAAATGCATTAACATCCTTGAATGCTGAAATAAAGAAATGTCAGTTTCTAATTCTACATCCAACAAGGTAATCTTCAAAACTGTTCATCTGAATCTGTCTTTATTTTACTTTAATTTTGAAGGTTACCTTGCTGGATATAGAATTACACATTGATCTTTTTTTCTCTCCGCATTTCAGAGAATATGTCACTAGCAGACCTTCATCTCAAGAAATGGTAAAAGAAGTTCAACAGCTGGAGGAATATGACACTAATTGGAAATCTGACTAACACAAAGGAGGGAAGAGAGGCAGAAAAGATAAACAGGTTGATAAATATATGCCCTCCTTTTTCTTGTTTTTTTAAAAAACTTCTTTAAAAGATATTTGACTTTTTAAAAAAGATTTTATTTCTTTCACAGACAGAGATCACAAGAAGGCAGAGAGGCAGGCAGAAAGAGGAGGAAGCAGGCTCCCCGCTGAGCAGAGAGCCCCATGTGGGGCTCAATCCCAGGACCCTGAGATCATGACCTGAGTCGAAGGCAGATGCTTTTACCCACTGAGCCACCCAGGTGCCCCCCACCTTTTTTTTTTAATATTTTATTTATTTGACAGACAGAGATCACAAGTAGGCAGAGAGGCAGGCAGAGAGGAGGAAGCAAAAAGATATTTGACATTTTTTAAAGATTTTATTTATTTATTTGAGAGAGAGTGAGAGAGAGCATGAGAGCGGAGAAGGTCAGAGGGAGAAGCAGACTCTCCGCAAGGCTGGGTGCCCAATGTGGGACTAGACCCTGGGACTCAAGGACCATGACCTGAACCAGAGGCAGTGGCTTAGCCAACTGAGCCATCGAGATGCCCAAGAAATTTGACATTTAAAGCAGAATTTGAGGTATATAACATATGCAGAAGTAAATTATATGAAAACAATTGTACAAAGCATAGGAAGTGGTAAAAAGAAAGTATGGTATTGTACTTTGTATTATGCATACACAATGCATAGTTCTTACATTGTACACAAAATAGTTTAATATCACTTGAAGCCAGACTGTATAAGATGCACAAAATAAACCCTAGAACAGGACAAAAAAATAAAATGAATAAGTGTAGTTAACCAGCCAATATAGAGTAGAGTAATAAAGATACTTAATCGAAAAGAAGACAGGAGAGATGAATAAGAGAACAATGAATATAGAGTAAAAAGAAAACAAATAGTAGATGGTAGACTTAAACCCAATCATATCAATAATTACTTTAAATATAAATGGTCTAAACATTAAAAGGCAGAGATTGTCATACTGGATAAAAAAGCAAGATAGAATTATATGCTGGTTAAGAAACACTTCAAATATAAAAACACATACAGGTTAAAAGTGAAAAAAGAGAAAAGAAAAATACGTATATCATTCAAATACACGTAAGAAACCCGAAGTATCTACATTAATATCATGTAATGTAGAGAATATTATTGCAGAGTAACAGGAACATTACATAATGTTGAAAAGAGCATTCCATCAAGAAAACCTAAAAACTATATGCACTTTATACCACAGATTCAAAATGCATGCAACAAAAATGAACTAAAAGGAGGAATAGGTAAATTACAGTCAGTTGGAGATTTCTATATTCTTCTCTCAATAATCAATAATATAAGAAAACAGAATATCAGTAAGGATACAGAGGACTTGAACAGTATTATCAGCCATCTTGACATAATTGCATAGAACATTACATTTAATAATAGAAAAATATACATTCTTTTCTTTAAAAAAAAAAAAGCATTTATTTATTTGAGACAGAGTATGCATGTGCATATATTAGCAGGAAGAGGAGGAGATGGGGGTAAGGGGAAGGGAGAGAATCCCAAGCAGACTCCCTGCTGAGTGGGGAGCCAGCATGACCCTGAGACCATGACCTGAGCCAAAACAAGGAGTCCAATGCTTAACCAACTGAGCCACCCAAATGCTCCAGAATATACAGTCTTTTTAAGTGTATATGGAACATTTACCAAAATAGACTATTTTCTATTATAGAACACAAATCTCAGTAAATTTTAAAGGACTGAAATCATAGATGTTTTCTAATTACAAAATATTAAATTAAAAATAAATAACATGGTGCCTGGGTGGCTTAGCTGGTTAAGCATCTGCCTTCAGCTCAGGTCATGATGCCAGGATTCTGAGATCAAGCCTCACATCTGGCTCCCTGCTCAGAGGGGAGCCTGCTTCTCCCTCTCCCTCTGCCTGTTGTTCCCCCTGCTTGTGTGCACTCTCTCTCTCTAATAAATAAATAAAATCTTTTAAAAAATTAAAAATAAAAATCAATATGATATCTATTTATAAATATTTGGAAATTAAATAATACAGTTTTAAATAATCCATGAGTCAAGAAGAAATTACAAAAAGTTCGATAATATGTTGAACTGAATAATAATGGAAATGTATCACTAAATTATTGGTAGACAGCTAATAAGGAGTTGAGAGCACCTAAACAGCACTTAGAAGAAAGTTAAAAGCTTTCAATGCATATATTTGGAAAAGAAGAAAAGTCTAAAGCCAGTGATCTAGGCTACCACTTTAAGAAGCTGGAAAAAGAAGAGCAAATTAAACCTAGAAGAAGGAAGGAAATAATATAATTAGAGTGGAAATCAATAAAATTAAAAATGGACAAATAGGTTCATCTGGCTGGCTCAGTCAGGAGAGCATGCAACTCTTGATAGCAGAGTCATAATTTCAAACCCCATGCTGGGTGTAGAGATTAACAAATAATAATAATAATAAGTAAACCTATGAAAATGGACAAATAATAGAGAAGGTCAATGAAATCAAAACCAGATTCTTTGAAAACCTCAATAAAACCTATAAACTCATAGTTAAACCTATCACAAAAAAAAGAATGACAAAATTACCACGTTAGGTATAAAAGAGGAGCCATCATTTAAGATCCTATAGATATTAAAAGAATAATAAGGAAATGTAAAAACTTTGATGTCAATAAATTTGTAAATGTAGATGAACTGGACAAACTCATTGAAAAATACAAAGCATCAAAACTGACCCAGGAAAAAATAGAAATTCTGAATAGTCCTCCATCTGCTTTTGAAATTTTTATTAATTAATAACTTTTTTAACTTCTTTTTTTTTTTAAGATTTTTTATTTATTAACTTGACAGAGAGAAATCACAAGTAGACGGAGAGGCAGCCAGAGAGAGATAGGGAAGCAGGCTCCCCGCTGAGCAGAGAGCCCGACGCGGGACTCGATCCCAGGACCCCGAGATCATGACCTGAGCCGAAGGCAGCGGCTCAACCCACTGAGCCACCCAGGCGCCCACTTTTAAAACTTCTAATAGAGAAAATTCCATACCACAGTGGCCTTACTGGAAACCTCCTATTAAACACTTAAGGAAGAAATCATTCATAAGTATACATAAATTCTTTCAGAAAATAGAGAAGGAATGAATACTTCCCAACTCATTTTATGAGGCCAATATATTAACTTGTTAATGAAACCAGATAAAGATATTACAAGAAAACTCTATACTGCTATAACTCATTAACATAGATGTATAAGTCTTCAACAAAATATTAGCGAAGTAACTCCAACAATAGATGAACAAGTGAGGTTTACCCCAGAAATGTTATGTTGGTTTATCATTTCAAAATTAAAGAATGTAATTCATTTTATTAGCAGAATAGAAGCGAAAAATCCATCTGGCCACCTTAATAGATCCAAAAAGAAGCTTTGACAAAATTCATTGTTCTTTCATGAAAAAAAATTCTCAGCAAACTGGGACTGTAAAGAAACTTCTTCAACCCAGTGAAGAACATCTGAAGAAACTGTAGCCAACATCACTTAATCATGAAAGATAGGAAGCTTTCATCCTAAGATCAGGAATAACAAGATGTCCATTTTTACCACTTCTTTTCAACATTGCATTGGATATCTTAGCCAATACAATAGGGCAAGAAAATGAAATACATTCTTTTTAAAAATTTAAGTATCATTGACACATGGTGTTACATTAGTTTCAGGTATAAAACATAGTGATTCCAAACCGCTGTATGTTATGCTATGCTCATCACAAGTGTAGCTACTGTCTGTTAGCATGCAATGCTATTATGATACCACCCACTATATTCCCTATGCCACACCTTTCTTTCCATAACTGGAAGTCTGTGTCTTCCACTTCCCTTCATTCATTTTGCCTATTTCCCCTTCTCTTCTGGGGAAAAAGAAATTTAAAAAATAGACAGCTTTTATAGGAAGAAGAAAATATTTCTTTCTTCAAAGATGACACAATAGTGTACATTTAAAAAATCCCAAATAATGTTCAAAAGCCTTCTAGAAATAATAAGGAAATTTAACAAAGCCTCAGATTTCAACCTCAATATAAAAACAAAACAAAACAAAACAACAACAACAAAAAAACAGGTTTTCTGTGTATACATAAATTCTAGCAATAAAGAATTGAAATACTAGCAGTAAAGAATTGAAAAGAAAATACTAGCAGTAAAGAATTGAAAAGAAAAAAAATTTTTAATTGGTAATAGCACCTAAACCCATGAAATTACATAGGCCTAACTTTAACAAAAGATTTGCAAGACCTTATACTTAAAACTGCAAAATGTTGTTGAGAACAATTAAAGAAGACCTAAGTAAGTGGGGAGGTGGAGATGTATTTCATCTTCATAAATTGAAAACAATATTGCTAAAATGTCAATTCTCTTCAGGTGGATGTACAGAGTTAAAACAATCCCAAAAGAAATATTGATAAGCTTTTTTGCTTCGGTTGATGTTGACAAGCTGATTCTAAAATTTATATGGAAGTATGAAAGCCTAGAATACCCAAAACGACTTTGAAAAAGAAGATGAGAAAGATTGTAGGACTTTCCTAAGTGATATCTACACTTTCTGTAAAACTATAGTAATCAAGACCATGGGGTGCTGGTGTAAAGACAGATCAGTAGATAGAGATTCTGAAATGTACATCACAACAGAGGTCCAGAAATAGACCCTCACTTATATGATTACTTGATTTCTGACACAATGGTTAAGGTTATTTGATTGGGAAAATGACAGTCTTTGTAAGACATGGTGCCAGAATAATTGGACATCCCTATGAAAAATATGAGCTTTAACCCCTACCTCACAACCTACATAAAAATTTACTTGAAACAGATTAACAGACCTAAATGTAAACTACAAAGTTATAAAACTTCTAGAAGTAACTATAGGAGAAAATGTTTGTGAACTTGGGGTAGGCAAAGATGTGTTAGACAAGATATGACACATTTTTTGTAGAAAAAGAGAAATTTGGGTAAATTAGACTTTATCAAAATGAAAAAAACTTCTGCTCTCTAAAAGACACTGTTTAGAAAACAAAAATCCAAGACATAAACTGAGAGAAAATATCTTATTTATTATTATTATTTTTTAAATAGGCTCCATGCCTAGCATGGAGCCCAGCGTGGGGCTTGAACTCACAACCCTCATTTCAAGACATGAGCTGAGATCAAGAGTTGGACGGGCACCTGACTGAGCCACCCGGGTGCTCCAAGAAAATATTCTTTTTTTTTTTTTTTTTAAGATTTTATGTATTTATTTGACAGAGAGAAAGATCACAAGTAGGCAGAGAGGCAGGCAGAGAAACAGGGGGAAGCAGGCTCCCCGCTGAGCAGAGAGCCTGATGCGAGGCTTGATCCCAGGACCCCAAGATCATGACCTGAGTTGAAGGCAGCGGCTTAACCCACTGAGCCACCCAGGCACCCCAAGAAAATATTCTTAATACACACTTCATACAAAGGACTTGTATAATTTCTTACAAAGGATTCAATAATAAGAAGAATAAGAAGGAAGAGAAAGAAAAACATATATACGTGACCAAGATTTGTACACAAATGTTCATAGCAGCTTTATTCATAATAGCCCCCAAACTGGAAATAACCTAAGTGTCTAACCACAGATAAGTGAAACACACACACACACACACACACACACACACACACACACACACACACGGTCTATCTATACAATTGAATACTACTCAGCCGTAAAAAAGATGAACTCCAGTACATAGGATAGCGTGGGTGAATCTCAAAAGCATTCTACTGGGCAAAAGAAGCCAGAGGAATATGCCATATTATTCCATTTAAATAAAATTTAGAAGAGGCAAATCTCATCTATGGTGACAAAAAGCAGATCAGTCATTGCCTGGGGCCAAAGGGTGGGAAAGCAGAACATCTGGGCTGGGGTGAGAGAACATTCTATATATTCTGAGAGGCATGGTTACAAGGTTGCATACATATGTCAAAAGGCATCAGATTCTACATTTAGAATGGGTGCATTCTGGGGCGCCTGTGTAGCTCAGTCAGTTAAGCGTCCAACTCTCGGTTTTCAGCTCAGGTCATGATCTCAGGGTCGCGAGAGCAAGCCCCACATTTGGCTCTGTGCTCAACGCAGAGTCTGCTTCAAATTCCCTCTCCTTCTCCCTCCTGCTCACCCCACATCTCAAATAAATAAATAAACAAAATCTTAAAAAATAGAATAGTGCGTTTTATTGTGTGTACATTATCCCTCAATCAATTTGAATTAAGAAGAAAAAAATAGGAAAATATTTTTATGTCATTGAGAGTAGAGAAAGATTTTTTGAATAAAATGTAAAAATTATAAACCACAAAGGAAAAGAAGTCTATTACATTAAAATTCAAAACCTCTGCACATCAAAAGATACCACCAGCAATGTTTAAAAAGAAAAAAAAAAAAGACAGTCCACAGACTAGGAGAAGAAATTTATAACCCATATAATTGCAAAAAGATTAGTACCCAGAGTATCTCACAAACTGTTACAAATCAATAAGAAAATTACAAATAATCTAATGGAAAAACGGTCAGGATATCATGCGAATCATAGGTGAGAAACACTGGATAGTCCATAAACCTGTGAAGAGATATTAGAGCTCTCTATTAAACAGGAAAATATAAGTAAGAATGGCAGAATATGATCATCTCGATAGCACCAACTGTGGGCAAGGACATGGGGAAACAGGAACACCTTTGTGTTCCCAGGGGGAGTGTGTCTTCCTAGAGCAATTTGGAAATGAATCCAGCAAGAGTAGGAAAGCTTAAGGTGTGCTTCCCATCACGGCCAGTTTACCATTTCACGGAATACCCCAGAGCCTTCAAGTCTAGGGGCTAAAGGAGACATTAAAATCTGTAGTGGGGCGCCTGGGTGGCTCAGTGGGTTAAAACCTCTGCCTTCGGCCCAGGTCATGATCCCAGGGTCCTGGAATCGAGCCCTGCAACGGGCTCTCTTCTCGGCAAGGAGCCTGCTTTCTCCCTTTCTCTCTGCCTGCCTCTCTGCCTACTTGTGATTTCTGTCTGTCAAATAAATAAATAAAATCTTAAAAAAAAAAAAAAAAATCTGTTGAGCCCAGCATTGTTTCTTAGTCCCAAAATGGGAATGTCATAGATTTCCTTAATTGAGCAATGGATAGATAACATGTAGTATCATCCTCTAATGGAATAAAGTCAGTCATTATAACGAACCCAGAACTATATACATCAACAGGGCAAGATCTAGAAAGTAGACATATCTTTAGAGTAAATATCCATATTTAGAGAGAGACAGAAAGTAAGAAAGCAAGCTACAAAAAGATACCTACTGCCCAGAAAGGGAGGTGCTTAGCAGGACCCTGAGGGAGGGGGTCCCCACTTTATGGAAATGGAAGGGGGCAGGGCTGGGGTAAAGAGCTGCAAACTGCTTATAGGTAAGGCATCTCACAGACTCTAGAACTCTCCAAACAGAGACCCAATACATGCTTTCTATTAGCAGTACAGGTCTTTTGAATGTGTGGGATGCTGCTGGCTGTCCCCGTCACCCTTGGCGATAGGATACAAACAATCACTGGAAAATATTGTGATCCCATAACCGGAGCCTGTAGAATTCAAGATGAACGCCCCTCCCCCTCCCCCCCCCTCGTTCCGCCCCCAGCACCAGCCCACATCACAACTTGCCTTGTTTTTCTTCTCCACTACCATTCCACTCACTTTGGCTCCACGGACTCGCTTTGAGGTCTGGCAATTTCACATTTTTAATATAAACTCAGATGCTTAAGACAGCAGCATCAAATCCTTAACGGGGGGAAAAAAAAAGACACTCCCAAAATCTACTTCCTAATTTTCCACCTACCCTTTGCCTCCAAAAAAAAACGACACCTGTGTAAGAGCAGCTTGTGGGTTGCTGGTTGTAACCTCTTTCCCGAATGAAGAAAGTGAACCCTGCTTCCTCTTTCTCATGCACGCCAAGCTCCTTAATCCCAAACCCCTGTGCTTCTAAAGCCCTCCTGTGATTTTCACCTTGGGACTCCTGGGTCCCCTGCCTGAGAGGGGCTGGGGTGTGGGAAGGTGGGAGGTGGATGTGTGTGAGGTTTGTCTCTGACCACGACCCTACCTGAGTCTGTCTTTATCTGTCTTCCGTGGGGGATTTAAAAAACATTAGTATCTGAGCTGGACAGGATCAGCAGAACGGAGGAAGGCTCTTGTTGTATGAATTAGAGAACACTGCGAGAGACACCCCTTCCCTGCCCTCACGGAAGAGCCAAAGATGTTCCTTTCGTCCTTCCGGCCCCCCTCCACCCGGCTCCCTGCCCTGGGGGCTGCCCTGTGGGGGGGGGGGAGGGTGGGGGGGGCGCCACAGGAATGGGCTCCTTTGCCTCTGGTTTCCTGTTGGGGCCGGCCCCTGGGATCCTCCTGCTCAAGACTGGAATGAGAGAGGAGAATGCGGAGGGCATTTCTTCCCTCCGGGGCCACCCTCGTTGAAGGTCACTGCCCAGACAGGCTCCCACACAGCCCTTGTTTTCCTGCACGCTCACACCAGACTCTTGTGACAACATCCTAAAAGTGAAATAAACATGCATGGCAATGTTTTTAACAATCTCTCCCCTTCTCTTTCTCTGTATTGTGGGGAAAAAACCTTAGTCCTTCTCCCTCTGGTGTCTCTCTCCTGGGCGTCTCTCTCCTGGGCACAGAATACTTCACTGCTGACACTACACAAATGTGTTGTGGGACTACTACACCTAGTAGTCCCACAACACCTGCTGGGTGTCCTACAGTTCAACCCCATTCTGGCACTTTCTACCTGGAGAGAGCACCCGATCCCAGAGGGGAAGGGCTCAGTTCCACAAGGCTGCCCCCCACTTCGGGGGTTAATCACAAGTCCAGCGAGCTACCTCTGCATGGACCGATCTGCTGTAAATCAGAATTAATTGACAAGAACGGTTCACAGAACGCAGAAGAACGGTTCCTTACAATCACGTTTATGAAAGGTTGATATGACAAAGGACACCAATGAACAGCCAGATGAAGTTACATGAGCTGCGGTCTGTGAGGGCCCCCAGCGCAGGACCTTCTGTACCCCTGGAGTTGGGGTACACCACCCTCCCAATACACAGATATGTTCCCCAACCTTGAAGCTCTCCAAACGCTGTCCTTTTGGGGATTTTTCTGGAAGCTTCATCACATAGGCATAATGGGTCAGTAACTGACACCATCTTCAAGGGGCAGAGGGGAGGGGGGCTGTGGGGCCACCCAGGGGCCTTGGTGCAGGGGAGCTTTCCAGGAGCAGAGTTGAGGGAGGGGCTGTGGCCAGGCGTTAGCCTCTGACTTTTCGGCCCATTGTGGTGCCGAAGGTTGGGGATGGCCTCCGTGGGGGCATGAAGGCTTCCTCGCTCTGAGGGTTTTCCGCAGCTCCAAAAGGCACCGTTTCTGCTTGGGTGGCAGGTGGACTCATGGCGTGGGACTCAGGGTTCCCCAATTGGAGGGCTCGAGGGACAGGACCCTGGAAAAGGAAGACTGAAAAACCAGGAAGACCATGCTTGGTCTTCCTGATGACCAGCCCTCATCTGGGAGATCACCCGGCGTTGCCTTGTGAGAACAGGAGACAGCCCATCACCCAGGAAGAGTCCCAGGGTTTCCAGAGCCCTGGACCAGGAACCGAGAGGCCAAAGACCCGTGTGTATCTTGTATTATCTGACTTTTTCTGTCGGCCTCTGCTCGTTCATTCACAGAGTCTGTCTACGCAGCCCCTATGATGCACCAGGCAGGGTGGGGGTGTGGGGAGTGGGGGGCCTTGACAGCGTGATGTGCAGCCTGTAGAGTCATGTGCACCAGGAGAGGAGGGTTTCCGACCACTGGAGCATCTGAACGCTGGCCTCTGCGTCCTTCTCTATCGCAGAGTAAGGAATAAATGACAAACGCCACCTACGATCCCTGGGCATTCTTGAGTGATACCAGTCACTCGGGATTTCCTGAGCACTGGCCTCCCACGAAACCTGTGACAAGGACCTCGGGGTGGCAACATGTGTACAACTTGGGGGACAACCCCTTCCCTGGCTTCGTGAAGGTTGCCATCTACTGGGGGGACGTCAGAGGAGTGGGGCTATTTGGTGGGGAAGGATTTCTGAGAGATTTCCAGGGAGAGAGTAGGGTTGGCCACAGAGAAGAGATTTCACCAACGCTCTTTGCATGCAGTAAGTGGCTCCTTTAGGGAAAGGCCACGAAAGTGGCTTTAAAAAACACAATACCCTACTGCTGGACCTGAGTCATCCGGTGATGAACCAGTTCCTGACAAGGCGTCCTGCTGCTGGGAAATCACCACCTGTTTCCCCAGGAGGCTTGAGAGCAGCTCCATCCCAAGGACCTGTGAGCAGACCCAGGAATGAAGGATGCAGGCTGCCTGGTGCCTTTGTGGGCGAGCTCCTCCGTGTGGCCTTCGCCCCTGCTGCTAGCCCGACAAGGACCTGCCTGAGGGCTCCCTGCCTGCCTCCAGCCTGAAACCAGCCTGAAAAGTGCAGAAAAAAAGCCCCATAGGGAGGGGATGGTCCCATCCAGAGGAGCTGCTCAGGCCCTGAGGCTAAGCGGAGTTTGGAGAGGGGCCGTGATGATGAGGGTGGGGATACCCCGCGAGTGTTAAGGGTGTCCCAGGTGCTGTGCTAAGGGCCCCACTTGAATCCTGTCACTCAGTCCTCCCAGAGCCCTGTGGGATAGACACCGCCATCCCCACTTGCAGGGGAGGAAACCAAAGGTAAAAGGGAGTCACCTACCCTCGGGGCCCCAGGGAATGGGTGTTTGCACCATGCTGCTACACGGACTGGATAGCACGAGGGCACCGCGTGGGGACAGCGCTGGGTGTCAAGGGGTGGGGCAGCACAGAGCAGGTTTGGGAAGAGGCAGGAAGTCAGCTGGGCTGGAACAGAGGCCTGGTGAGGGGTGTTGAGGGACAGGGAAAGCCCCATGGTGAGAGCTTCCTGGGGCAGGCTGAGAGGTCAGGGCTGGTGGGGGAGGCGGGGTGGGGGTGGGGTGAGGAAGGGCCCCTCTGCCCTCTGGCTAGAGTGCTCCAGGCAGAAGCACCACCCCCAACATCCCCTTTTCATTCACATAAAGCTGGGTTTGTTTCCATTTATCTGCTTGACTTTTCAGCCAAGATGCTGTTAGAAAAACATATTGCTCTAATTTAACCCACATGTGCATCCCCAGGCCGGAGTCTAAGAGGAAATGTCAGGTCCTGAGTCCTCAGCCTTGTGGATGTGGCAGGGAAGGGCCTTGGCCTCAGGAAGGGCCCTGACCCTCCTTTCAGGGACCCTCCTAAAGCGAGTCCCCACCCCAGCTGTGTGCCGGGGGGGCAGGCAGGAGGGGGTGTCCTGAGAAAGGGGGCTGGCAAGGTACCCTCCGCCAAGGCCTGCTTCCTGCAGCTGCCCAGAGCCGGCGGGGTGGAGAGCGGGGGAGGCCCGCAGGCACGGGGCAGGGATGGGGCCAGAGCAGGAGGCACCATCAACCGCCTTTTCCCAGGTCTCCTAACTCTGAAGTAAGCAGAGGTGACAGGAGGGGGCTTATCCGCTGACTTGGCGGAGATGCTCCCTGTAGGACCCATACCAGGGAGAAGCCACGTCCAGGGCTCAGCAATGTGGCACGAGACCCCAAGAGATCCCGCCTGAGCGTCTGGTGCGCGTGATCGGCTCGGTTTTGGAAACCTGTCTGGCAGCCCTCCCCTCGCTGGCCGAGAGCCAGCAGGGAACAAAGCCAGCGTGCTCATTTCAATACTCTCCACCAATTCTGCTCCTGTCCCATAACCTATTTTGAACGTAATTATATTATTTGGAGGAACGGATGGCCAAAACTTAGAAAATAAAACCAGTCTCACACAGATGCTTTTTCAGGATGGGCCTGGAGACACGGCATCCAAGGGCAGGGCTGAAATGCCTCGCTTTTGATTCAAGGCCTTGTGCCTTCTCGGTGGCTTACAAGTCTAGTTCTTGGTGAATCAATTCAGAAGGACACACTGAGCCACCTTCCCCAAGCTTGCTGCTTCCCGGATACCTCGGTCTACCACAAAACTCCCTGTCTGCTTGCTCTGGCCTTGATTTCCAAGCGAAGGCACATTTATTTTATTTTTTTATTTTTATTTATTTGACAGAGAGAGATACAGTGAGAGTAGGAACATGAGAAGAGTAACTGGAGAGGGAAAGCAGGCTTCCCACCAAGCAGTGAGCCCGATGTGGGGCTCGATCCCAGGACCCCGGAATCATGATCTGAGCCGAAGGCAGACGCTTAATGACTGAGCCACCCAGGCGTCCCGCGAAAGCACTTTTAAATGAAGAGCCGGGTGTCTGAGGCAGTGCCAGAGTGAGGGTTCACGCGAGCTGCTTACAGCTGTGACCCTCGGGGTCCCCTCTCACCCTTGTGGCTTCCAAGAGTTGAGCCCCCAGATGCTTTGGTGGCAAGGAAGGGCCAGGAGCAGCCATCAGAGCACACCTGGATGGCCTTTCAAAGGGAACTGCTGGATAGAAGGGATTGGGGCTGATTATAGGGTTTCCAAAACAGACGATCGTGTATTTCTGGCGGAAACAGCAAAAGAAATGGACGTGATCTCTCAGAATGTCAGCATGGACTGGGTTTGCGTTTACTGCCCAGAGACTGGAGAACAGGTCTTACTCATGACCATGACCACCCCTGTTCATGTCTGTGGCCAGGCAGTCTTCGCGGGATCCCCTTTGACAAAGAAGAGCAGGGCTCCCTGGGGTCTTGCTTTGATAGCTTTGAATTCTCCCAGGCTACCAGCAACCCATCTCAATCTCCAGACAGGGGCTCAGCTGACAGCCAGAATGCAGCTCTCAGGAGCTTCCCGAAGGCTGGGAGGCCCTGGGGGAGCCACCCGGGGGCATGGCAGCCTTCCCTTAGCGCCCTTCCCAGAGGAGCAGACGGAGGAAGAGCATTCTGGAGTTGGCAAGGACAGGTGTCCAGGCCAGGCTTGAGCTGCTCTAGTTCTGTCGGGGGTGGGGTGGGGGGATGGCTCAGCCCATTCCCTGGCCAATCCTTTGATGGACCTCCACGCCAAGAGACTGCTGAACTGTCACAGCAGAGACACTTTGCAAGAACCCAGGGCCATGAGCAGGCAGAGAACCCAGAGATCCAGAACGCTAAAACCACACACATTCAGCCCGGTCCCAACACATGGATCCCGAAGTGAGGGCTGAGGACCCTGCTCCTTTGTGCTCATTTCCTGGGAGGCGAAGGCAAGGAAGCCCCAGGTTCAAGACCAGGTTCAGTGCTGAAGACCAGTCACTGCACATGAGCTCTAAGGAGGAAATCCAGCACACAAAACCTCAGGTGGCGGGGCTTAGAGGCTACCTTCTTAAGTTGGGGCTGGGCCTAAATTTTGGTTTATCCCATTGGCCTTTCCAAGTTCTGGTGACCAGTTAAGATGACACTGTCTCCCACCATTAACACAGTTGATAACTGCTGTGCAGACGAGTGCCAGGCCCCCCACTCATGGTCACCAAGGCCGCCCATGTGCCTCTGATGGAAACTTTTTTATGGTTTGACAAGAATTTGATGTGATTCTTTTTTTCCACGATGGGCTGGGCCTCTGGACACAAGGCTATACAGTAACCCTGTAATCTTGGGATTTAATCAAAACATATTCCAACAACTCATGCTGGTGCTACAAATGAATGTTTATTTTAAAACAATTTGCTATGGCTTTTTTTTTTTTCTTTTTTAATTAAAAAAAAAAGAATTTTTTTTTTCTTGGAGCTAGATTTCTCCCAGCCCTAAACTGTTCTCTCCCCCTCGAAAGACTGTGTCATATGCTCAGGTCGTAATTAACCACAGAGCGCTTCAGAGAAGGAGACAAGAGGACATTTGAGAAAGAGTTAACAGATGTCATCTTAGAGGCTGCCGGCCCACTGCTGCTGGGTCATTTGTGGGATGGAAGCTGATTTTGCTGCTGTTGTCAACAGAGAGTAGTAATAATTATATGCAGGCTGCATTAGGCATAACAGATTGAATGTAGAACATTCTGTTAAAAAGCAGCTCCTAGCCTGTTTCTCTCAAGATACAATGGAGACGACCCCTAGTTCCCAGTTCTGAAAGTCGTCCCCGAGGATTCTTTCAGACTTTCCAATCGAGAAATAGGTCAAGTTCTTCCATGGCAAAAACCGCTGAGGTCCAGGGGATGGCAAAAAAGACCGGCTCGGGAGCGAGGATACGCACACTTCAGTGAGCTAGCCTCACCGCACCCCAGAGCTGCCTTTTTCCATTTGAAAAATGAAAGAATTAAATTCAAAACAAACAACTTCAATTTAACACCAAACTACAGGATAACCAATCTTAAAAATGTCACCGCGTAATGGATCTTAATACCCATAGAAAACACAAAAACAGCACCATTGTTCCCCGGCAAGGCAGAGCAACCTCGCAGAATTTCAGTGAAGGAGAAAGAAGGGAAAAACACCTTATTACTTCCAACCCCTGCGAGCCATTTTGGTCTCCAAAGGTTTTAGGCTGCCCGAGGCCGTGTGTCTGCAGTGTTTCGGGAAATGACTTGCCTTTGCACGAACGCTGCTCTGTTCTGCAGCGAGGCTGCCTGCCCCGGAGCAGCGCCGCTCCATTTCTGGTTAACTCTTCCTTTCCGGGGCCGCCGCGCGCGCAGGAGCAGTGCGGATAGGGGGCTGGCGGCAGGCAGGGTCCAGGGACGCCAAGGCCACCGCACACGGCAGCGGCAGCGGGGCCTCCTGCAGGGACAAGCCGGGCCTGGGGTGTTGTCTCTGGCAGGAAGCAGGAAGGCCGGCGACCCCCTCTGCTTTTTAAAGAATCTATTCTCAAACCGAGCTATAAAGCAACTGTCCTCAGACACACAACACAGCCAAAGCCAGGGGACAGAAGTGGGACCTGGTGAGCCAACACCCGCCAAGCCAGCCTCTTGGGATCCCCGGGAGGGACAGCGTGCGGCCTCTTGCCCCAGGTGCAGGCAGGACAGTCTTCTTCTGGTTCATGCCATGCGAGCAGGGTCTGGCCTGCTGAGGACACTTAGGTCCCCCTGTGACCCTGACCGAGGGAAGCGAAGTGACAGGAACACGTCCGCCCGCACATCTGAGCCTGGAGACGACAGAAAACCGCTTAGCACTTAAGAGGTTAATACAATTCCTAAGTGTTCGGCAATCACTGCAATTTAGTGCCATTTCGATTATTACACAATAAACAGACCCTGTTGTCTGGAAGCAAATTTTTATGAGTATAGCTGAAGGGTCTGCAACTTATTTAGCTGCTGAAACTCGCAGGGAAGGAGCATTTCCGAATGCTGAGACCACGGATCAGAAATGCAGGTAGCACACAGAGGTTACTCCAGGGTCACAGCTCTGGCAGCTCAACACCGTGACCTTTAAAATGAGGATATCGTTAGGAGGAGATAAAGTTCACCAAAGCGTTCTTTAAACGGAACCGTGTTAGGAACGATATTATTGAGTTTCCGAGGGAAGGATTTGGGGATTTTCAGAAACATGTTAAGTTCGGGAAAGAACATCATGTTAACATGGGCTGGGGATATGTAAACCATTTGGCCACCTTGGTTATACGTTACACACACCACATACACGCACGTGTGCGCGCACACACACAGATACACACACACCCCCAAAAGAGTCAGTTCATCTGTAGCGGCCCCTGCCGTCTTTCACAGGTGCTTGGGAACAAGGACCATAAAACCAGATCACATTCCTAATATAACAAGAGACCCAAACATGGGAACTAGAGAACAGGGGGTTGGGAGATACGGGAGCCTGCAAAGCCTGTGCCACATTTCACTACACACTCATCTCCAAGAGGCACTTCTTACCCCCGAGGCATACAGGGGTTCAATTCTGGGGAGGAAGAACACCTTGCCCCAGCTCCACTCATGGAAGAAGGAAATCACCCCAAATACACTTCACGATTCGAGGTTAAAATGTGCACAGAGCCTTAATGTGGGCACATTTTAAGGCATGCAAAGGGCTCTTGCATTGACGAGGTGTGAAGCAGCCTCTGAGTGAGGCAAGGAGGTTATTTTTACTCCCATTTCACAGATGATATAACTGAGGCTCTGCCTGAGACGAAAGAGCTTGGTTAGCCCACCCCAACAGCTGCTGTATTCCAGCAACCCTTTCCACAGGGGATGAAATCCCAGAAGGAAGGTCTGGGCTCCTTCCTCTGAGGGAATTGGACACACTTATAGTTAGCCCATAGGAACTGGGCCTCTCACCCCACAGGGTGTCTGTGACCCAAGGAGCTTAACGGGGGCCGTATGGGAGGCAGGGCAAAGCTGCAAAGTCCACTCTGAACCCAGGGTACGTATGCCCGCTCCTGAGGGAGGTGAGTCCTGGGGGCAGGGAGGGTACCTCGCACCCAGGAGGCTGGGCTAGAGACAGTGACTGCGTTAGCCCGGCTAACAGGAGGTGGTGGAGACAGCAGAAAGAAGGTCTCAGCTGCAGAATTAGGTAATAGTTTACACACACACACACACACACACACCTCCAGCAGATCAGCCCCAAGTGGTCTGACGAGCACACCCTGAGACACCCCAGTTTGGGTCACGTTTCTTTGTGTGTGGCATCCTTCTTTGGTCTCAAAAATGCTGATGCTCCTTGAAGGGGTAACGTTCAGTTCCTGATGTGAGTTCACGAGATACTCTCAACCATCCTCTAGTCTGTCTGTCCTCACGTCCATCCATCCATCCTTCCTTCCATCCATCCCTCCATCCATCAATTCGTCCTTCGGTTCAACAGATCTTTCCCAGACACCTATTCCACATCTGGCCAGGTTCTAGGTGCTGGAGAGATAAGAGGTCCCAGCATGCATAGAAGGAAGACCTTTGGGGCTGGGGGGAGTGTTGCTGGAGACTCAGAGAAGGGAATGTTGCTCTGGGAGACCCAGGGGTGGGTAAGCCACCCTTTTGGGACGCCCTGCTGGCCCCTATGTTGCTTGGACCGCTATGACAGACGGCTCACAGCGTGGTTTGGGTCCCTCGAGCATTAATCATCTCCTCAAGGGGTCAAGTCTCCTCTCCTTTCAGAGAGGAAAATGCAATTCATGATCATAGCATGGGGAGAGAGAAAACAGGAATCAAAGGACAGTGACAAGCCACAAAGAGACTCCCATACATTCTGCATCCGAGGCCTTTTAGAGACCCAGGCAAGGCCTATTAGGAGCACAGATGCCACCAGGCCCAGAGCTGTCTTGTCCCCCTGCTCCATCCCTTTCCAAATTCTCTTTTGAAACAGTGTTAGTAACTGGCTGTTCAAAACAACTGTGTGCTTATAAAGTCCAGGCTCAGGGCAGCATCTCAGACAAAGAAACACAATCTACCAACTGAAATGTAGAGTTGACCTTGAAGGACATGGGAGTAACAAGGGTGCTGACCCCTGGACACAGTCAAAATTCAGGTATATCTTTGACTCCCCCAAACCTTAACTCCTCATGGTCTACTATCGACCCGAATCTTACAATAACATAAATATCCCGTAAACCATATTTTGTGTGCTTTTTGTATTGTATGCTATATTCTTACAATCCCGGGAACTAGAGGAAAGAACGTGCTATGAAGAAAATCATAAGGCAGAGAAAATACATTTACAGCACAGTACTGTATTTACTAAAAAAAAAAATCCATATAAAACTGAATATTTGTGGGTCGAGCCTGGGCTGTTCAAGGGTCAGCTGTCATTTCGAACTTAGCCAACTTCAGTCCTGACATTTCTATGGTCAGAAGGAGGGACGCAGACCACAGCACTGCTTCTGAAATTCGTCCCTTCTCTCCTGATTCTTCCCTGGAGTACTTTCCCACAGTCCCTAATACTGTCCCCCAGGCCTCTTCCTCTTGACCCTGACTTTCTCTCTCTTTCCCTTTCTTTGCTGTTCAAAACCCCCAACGGACTGGCCTGGCTGGCCAGAGAAGAAAGTTATTGGATGCTCCCGGGCCCCTTGGACCCCTAATCCAACCTTCTATGGGTTAGTGGTAAGCCTTAAATGAAATAATATAAACAAAACATTTACTAAAAGAATTGGTACACGGTGGACTATTAAGGAATAACTTTTCATACACAAAAATCATTACAGATTTTACTATTTCAAAAGTGTTCATGATTTCACATAAAACGATTCTACATATTATAAAAATTAACTTAGGAATTGGGGAGAATGTTCTCCTGGTTGATGGCAAGGCGAACTGGAAAGCAAAATTACTATTATGCAATGTTTTCCCCCCAATAATTCCCGTGTTAATATTCAAATGAAAATGGGCTCCCAAATTTCTGCATTTTTATCATGTGTGTCTGTGCTAGCATTTATGTTATATTCTGAATTAACAAACATCAAACACTAAAAAATTACATATGCATAAAAATGGGGAAAGGGATATGCATCTTTTGTAAATCTCAGTGGAACACACGCAAACCTCTAGCCCTACCATTACACTCCCAGCTCAAACCACATGGTAATTTTGGAATAAGGAGCATTAATGAGTACAAAACAATAAGAAGGCGGTTTGGGCATGTGCTAAAAAAAAATAAAATAAATCTTTTTTTTTTTTTTTTTTGACACAGTGATAAAGAGCACAAGTAGGCAGAGCAGCAGGCAGAGGGAAAGAGAGAAGCAGGTTCTCCACTGAGCAGAGAGCCTGATGTGGAGCTCGATCCCAGGACCCCGAGATTATGACCTGAGCCGAAGGCAGCCGCTTAACCAACTGAGCCACCCAGGCGCCCCTAAAATAAGTCTTTAAATCAGGCTGTTCTTATCATTGGGTGCCTCCTATGGAATATCATTCTCAGTAAAGAACCTTCTGGCTTGCCGACGTTCTTTCTGCTGGTTAACATCCCATTCAAGTCATCTCGTGTCACACAAAGTTAACGAGAATCCAAAACAAAATAAAAAGGAGAGAATGTCAAAAGAACAAACTTTTAAACTCTGCACTTTTTATTATTAGATGCTATTCCTAACTTGTTAAAATTGATCAAATAGAAAGCTGTGAAAAGAGAAAAAAAATTAAGCCAACTAGAAAAGTGTGACTTGGGTTTAATATTTTATAATTGCCAAGGGACATACTGAGATCAATGAATTTTTGCCTGAGATGAACGTCAGAAAGAGATGTACTTCAGTCTTTTAGGGAACATTGGTCTATTTAATTCTTGTGTCTGATGCATGGGAAATAGGCCCTACCTCGCCTTCTCTCTTTGCCGGGGGCCTCGCCGGCAGCAGACATTACCACTTTTAATAGGGCCACTGTCTGAGGAGTGGGAAGGCATCCCATAACCCATCGACTCTAATGGATCTGCCTGTTTATTCACTTACACCTTTTTTTCCAGCTAATTTTAGTTTTGCATGCTGAGTTGTTTCACTTTGAATTAAATGAAAAGAAACAAAGGAAAAAGCCAGTGCCACTAATAAACCATGATTATTTTCACGGCCCCTCTCAACAGGCTTTTCCACGTACCAGGTATACTGTCTGAGAACGGACTCACTGCAGCATTTTCTCCACTTGTTGACGGAATTGACATTTTATTCATGCTCGCATTTGGAGGAAAAATTAGATTATTCAAATCACTTTACATATAATGTGCTGTTTTTTTTTTCAGTCAATCTGAAGGCCCAGCCTCCGGCCCCAGACGGCCTCAGATTTCAGACACTGGTCAGCGACCGTTCCTACCTCGGGAGTTGCCCCAGAGCTCTCGGCGGGGTCATACAAACAGGACAAATGCTGAGATGTGTTGCTTTGGCTAATGAAAAACCAGAGAGACACAAGGAGACCCAGGCTGAGTGTCCTCTAACAGAAATAGCAAAAGTCGCTGCTTTAAAAACATCCTCCCTCCCAAATTCTCTCCTTAGGCAGACAGAGCTTGAAGAGAATTCCAGAAAGTTTTAGGCTAATACCTGCCAAGGAACACGAGAGGGACAGGGTGTCCAGTACAGAAGAGAAGGAAACAAAGGGCCAGCTTCTCCCCATTTTCTGAGCAAGAGCCATTTTCCACTGTCAGATTTTGCCACAAATCTTGCATGCAGAAAGGGTGAGTAGTGCCCATCCGTGCCCCAGGGGGACTCCCGCCAATTCCTCTGGGACCAGGCAGGTTGCAGTGGCTGCCTCCTTTCTGCCACAGGTAAGGTCAGCCTCCGTTGGAGGATGGTGGCCTGAGCTCTTGAAGAGGCATCCTCTACTTGGGGGGGAGGGCTACTATTCCCCAGAGACCAGAAGATCCCCTGGAAACAGCCCGTGCCTGGAGCTCACTTCCTCCAGGATGGCATCATACTGTGATGCTGAGTCCTCTCCTGGCAGAGAATTACTATGATTGTCGCCTAATCGGGAGCTAAGATAATTTACAAAATAATCTGGAAAATTTGGAGAGAGAATTTAAACTAGCCAGGAGGAACAGAACGTGATCTGTCATGGAATCTAATAAAAATAGGGCCCTCCGAGTGTTCACCAGAATGTCAACAGTTCTCTGAACGAAATCCCTTTCAGACGAAACAATCGCCCGATGCCTCCTTTTGCCCTCACGCAATTAAAACGGGGTAATTTTTTAGCTTGTTTCTCTGAGCTGTAATCTGTCACTTGAAGAAGAAAGGCCCTTAGCATCCCAGCTGTATCCAGTTTCCCACAACGGCTTTCCTTCTACCGAGTCTTCCCGAGCAGCCCGAAGTCAGGCAGCTCACAGACTCCGCAGCCCTGGCTTTCTTGGACTCCGGTGCCTTGTCCACTGTTTTTTCCCCTCAAGCCCCCCAACCAGTTTTTCCTTCCTGCAGCAGGAGCTCTACAGGAGCATTGACTTCTACTGGACTGGGGCGCTCAGATGCTGGTGCGGAGCTGAGACAAACGAGGAGCGTCTATTGGCTAAAGAAACGAAGGAGCGCGGCGCGGAGGATCTCTAGCTCACTTCCCTGCACAGGGCCATTCAGCCCTGCTGTTAACCCAGAGTGTCAGGGGCCCTGTCTCTTCTCCATACCCAGCTTCCAGGAAAACAAGGCACAGGTCTACAATACGTGCCTTGCAGCCCAACCCCAGCACAGCCTCACCACGCAAGGAACTATCAGCCGCCGAATAATTATAGTTCCCCTCCACGCGTGCGAGCGGACCCGGATCCTCACTCTCAGACCCACTGTGCAAAGCAGCCGGGGAACAACAGACTCAAGTTGGAAGTGATTTACTTCATTAGCTGGGATTACAAGTTTAACTTACAAACCAGAGGTCAAAATTTCTCATTAACAAGGGGGCCGTGAATCGCTGCAGGCTTTGGTTCAAGAGGAGACCACTCTTATTACTAACTACACATTTCAATCTGTCTTTGATGTTCTCCTTCTTCCCTCCTCCCTTTTATTTTTTGGCAGAGGAGCTGATTTTAATTGTGGCGCTACAACAAGGCTCCCTCCATCCCGGGGAGCAGCCTCCTGTCTGCTGCCGCCGAGCACCAGGCTACAAGATTGGGTGCAGCCCATCGCTCAGGGCACATTTTAATGGCTCCTCTTTCCTACAAGGCTTGGATTGTTTTCCACGTGATTCTGGTTAATTTCACTGCGGGGGGGGGGGGGGGGGGAAAGGGCATCGGTTTTCCTTGTGAGCTTCTGATCCGCCTGCCTCAGAGAGGTGAAATATATTAAAACGGAGAGGGAGGCGTCGTTCTAACTGTCCCAACGCAAAGACCAGACCGGACACATTCTCCCACGCCCAGAAAAGAGAAAGGAGTTTGACAGAGACCACGGTGCTGTGAAAAAAAAAAAAAAAAGTGTTCCCTCGAAAAACAGCAGCTCTTCTTGTTTACAAAATTCTCAGACTGTTCTTCACATGCCTCTTCCCTTGAAAACCACAGCCAAGGGTTAAAAGGAGCAAACTGAAATGAGATAAAAACCTTTGCAGAGGACGCTCTACTTGGAATCTCAAAATCCAACCCCACAGATAAGAACAGGAAGAAAATAGAGCAGCCTCTCCCAGTGTATAGCACAAATCAGAGAATGCTTAATGGGCACTTTCTGTTTCTAAAGACCGTGACCCCCATGCAGGCCATGGTGGCACAGGGACCATCTTAACAGAAACAGGGCTTCGAACGGAGTCACTGGTGGAAGTGATTACGATATCTAATTACTTAGTAGCATGGCAGTTATAGAGAATAACTAAATTGTTATTCCGGTCTAGTCTGGGAAGAAGGTCACATTCAAACCACATAAGCTCTAAATTCTCCTCGGTTACTATTAATGTGCGAGGACATTGCCGTTAATGTTTGTTCCCCCCAAGAAATGTTTTCTTAGTCCCCGTGTGAACAGCCAGCCCACAGGTACCACAGAGACTGCGGCTGAGTGCCCAGTGCCCAGACAAGAGGGGGCCACGCAGCCCCCCGAGTGAGCGTCGGCAGCTGGAATCCCGGCTGGCCCGTTTGGCCACACCCAACCGCAGCCACGTTCCAGGCAAGGCAGTGTGCCGTGGGGAAGAAAACTCAGCATGCAAAATGAGCGTGACAAGGCGGGTGGTGCGGTTCGGTGGGGGTTCTGCACAGGACCACCCGGTTCCCCTTCTGTGCCCCTTGGGGGGCTTCACATCCTTGGAGAGATGACTACTTTCTTTGCTTTTCTGCTTAAGGTTCAGTATTAGTCCCTTGACGTCTCTAGTTCCCTTTAACAAAGATACTGGTTAGAACTCAAGGAATCTGTTTGGCTGGGATGTGAAGAGTGGGTCTCAGGTTGGGGGGGGAGAGAGAGGGGTCAGTCAGCGGCTCAGATCTAGGAAGCCAAGGTGGCTCCAGGTCACAGGGGCCCGAGGCAGCCTGACCATCTGGGCTAGCGGCCACTTCCTGCTGCCCGCAGCAGCCCAGGCCAGGCCAGGCGGGTCACCTTGACCGGGCTGCCGGGGCATCTCTCACCCACGCTGGGGGGCTTTTCAGCTTCACCAGGGGGCTATCTTAACAACAAGACATCTTAGAAAGGTCATTATTGCTGGTCTGATTTCAAATAGGCACCACAGTGAAGGACTGTCTTTGTGTGGGATTAATTTTAAAACCTCAGGATTTGATGTCAGTGGGAAAGAACCAGCGTGGGACTCACACTGCTGCCTTCTCCCGCTTCTGGCCAGTGCCGGGGGCTCGTTTCTTAGGAGATGAAAACTCTGACAAGCCCTTCAGTCAAGCTGAAAGCAGGCAGCGGTCCAACAACACCCACAGGCCTCCCGGGCATCCTGTGACCCCTCCGAAAAGTCACATTCACTTTGCTCTTGAGAAAGGAAAAATAATGCTGGAGGCGCTTTATTTTAAACCATGTGAAATAAGGAAATGTGAAGATGCGAAAATGAAGTGGAAAAAAAAAAAAAGTTAGAATTCATTTCTGTCCTTTGCAATGGTTTAGAAGCCAAACTGGTTCATTTTGAAAGAGTGTAAAAATCTGATCCATTCACCAGTAGGCTGAGACTACAAAATGCTTAAGGTAAAATATGTAAATATGGAAAATTATCTGTTGAAAACCATCTCCTTTTGTGCTTGAAAGAATTTTTTAAAGCATCTTTATTTCTATTCTGCATTAATATACTGTGGAACAGAAAAGTTACTTTCTGGCAAAACAACAAAACCAAGGTGCTGAAAATAGAGGGAGGGAGTCTACAGTGAAGTCCACAGATAAAGGGAAGGACAAAACTGATTCTACCTTACCGGTCGCCTGTATGGCATCGTTAGGTAATAATTTAAAGAATATCATTAATATAACAAATTGCAGAATCCGTGTTTCAAAAGCAGCATCTGCCTGATAGCTTGAAACAAAACCAACCTCCCAGCCTGCAACTACCTTTTCTTTTGGAAGTGAGGTCCTTTCCCCTAGACCCCTCTACCTCCCCCTGACCCAGCTGCCTCCCCTTGATGAAAGAACTAGAGGCCTCTTGGCCCTGCGTTGAGATACATACTACAAATACACAAGTAATTGGCCACAAACAGTTTACCTGATTTCTAAATATTCTCAAGTTCGGTTTAAAAAAAATATGTAAGGGGCGCCTGGGTGGCTCAGTGGGTTAAAGCCTATACCTTCCGCTCAGGTCATGATCCCAGGGTCCTGGGATCAAGCCCCGCATTGGGCTCTCTGCTCAGCGGGGATCCTACTTCCCCCTCTCTCTTTGCTTGCCTCTCTGCCTATTGGTGATTTCTGTCTGTCAAATAAATAAATAAAATCTTTAAAAATATATATATGTAAGAACAGCAGGAGAAATGCATGCGGTATAGTATCATCATTCATTTAGTTTGGTTTAAATATATTTTATTGCAATGGAAATGCTTTCTGTTACATGATGTCGTCTAACTTGCAGAAATAGTTTTGTCGGGTTTTCCCCCCAGTTCCATCCTTTTGGGGAGGGGTTTAATAATGAGTGGAGTGTCTCATCAAATGAACATCTAGATTGTGGTGTTTCCTGTCTCTTCCTGGATGGAAATAGACATCGTCGCCAGCTGGACACCTGGCCCTGTCAGCCAGGGATGGAGGGTTGTGCCTACGATTGATAATGGTGTGTGTCTGAGAGCTAATCACCAGGGCTTTCAACCCAGGTGTACAGAATGCTCAGCTCCTACAGGGGCAGACATGATATACACTTGAACTTGTCTTTATTTATTGCAGCAGTATTGTTGGGGGGATGGGAAGGCACTTAAAACTGAAAAATTGCTCTCGGTTTTGCAAACCCTTGGGTATTTTCTGAAAGATCAGAGAGTAGAAAGTAGAAGGCTTTCTCAGTACAGTTTGCAAATCTGCTTTTTCTACTGTAAACGCTCATGGTCCTATCCCTTGTTTCCATGCTTCGCTTTGTTTAAATCTCTCATTTCCTCAATAGGGTCACCAAAAAAATAATTTTTGTAAACATCATACACACACACACACACACACACACACTCAAAAGATACTTGTCCAAGAAGGGTTCCCAGCTCGGGGCACCTGGGTGGCTCAATGGGTTAGAACATTGCCTTCAGCTCAGGTCATGATCCCAGGGTCCTGGGATCGGCCCCCCACATTGGGCTCTCTGCTCGGTGGGGGGCCTGCTTCCTCCTCTCTCTCTCTCTGCCTGCCTCTCTGCCTACTTGTGGTCTGTCAAATAAATAAATAAAATCTTAAAAAAAAAAGGGGGGGGGGGTTCCCAGCTCCTGCCTATGCTGACGGAGGGTGAGTTCAAATTGCCCAGCTCCCAGCTCCTAGCTCCTTTCCCAGACCTGGAGCTGCCCCAGAGAGCCCAGAAAGGAAGGATGCTAGGAGCCCAAGAGTTGCTGATGGGTCAGTAAGATGGGGCTAGAAGCCAGTGTATAAAGTGTTGACATTTTGCTCATAGTAGATTTTTTTCATTAATTCTAATTTTTTAAAATTTGCATTAAAATATATATCTTGATTATGGAGTATTTTGGCATTTTCTTAAAATTTTTCCAAAGACAAGTGACTTGCTCCACCTCTCTCTGATCCTAGCCCCACCAGCCCAGCGGACTCCTGCCTGGAGGATTCATGGTGGCCAACATGGCGGAAGAGCGGTCATTTCTCCCAATGCCCCACCCGAGAGGGCTGGAAGCAATTTCTCGACCCGTCTTTCTCCATCCAGGCTCACTGCACTCTCTCATCTTAGCCCTCATCCCTTCCTAAAGATTTCCTAAACAACACAACTTTCAACTTTAAGAAATCCAGGATGGGGAAGAATTACTGAATTAAAATAGATCTTTTCTTGTCCGTGACACTAGAATCCATTATCAGAAACCACATAGCGTGTGAAGGTTTGTGTTCCGATGAAGGCCTTAAAAAGACAAGAGGAGATGGGTTATTAGCGTGATTCTCATCCACCACCTCCATCACTTCCTGGGTGCCATCCATGGAGCTGAGGACTCTACACATTTATTTTGCTTAGTTCCCAGCAAATCTGAGGTCGCGTACAGTTAAACACACTACTCGTGGGGCACAGCAAGGACGTGAAGTCAGACCGGATTCCAAAGCCCACGAACGTGCCTTGCAAGGAGTCTTGGAGACAAGTTTGATTTGACTATTTCTTGTACATTTCGCTGGCCTGACTCTGGGCATGGATGCTGAGCCCAGGGCGGCTGCTGAACCATCTCTCTCTCTACCACCATCACCTGTAAGCCTGAGGTTCTGCAGCTGAGGACCCTGCAGCATCACCCAGCAGAGGCCGTTTCCCCACCCACGTGGCCTGGGGCAGAGGTGGGCCCTTCTGCCCTGCCAGGAAGCGCTGGACATCAAATGCGTGCCCAGGACCAGAATCCACTTCCTCTGACTGATGTCTTCACAGCGGCCAGCAGCAGGAGCACTGATTTTTAATTCTGGGTCCTTACACAATAGTAATCAAGACAAAGCAGTAAGATAAACAGATCTTCAGCTTTAAAGGAGGACAGGATGGGTGTAGGGAGGAACCTTGGTTGTCGCAACCAGAAACTTGAGCATCAAGAAAAGCATGTCTGTTTGTCATGCTCCCAGCCTGCCAAAAAGTCAGCCAGGCCACAATCAGAACAGTCACCTACCTGGGCTCTTCCCCTTCCCTCCTCCCTGGGGGTCCCATCTGTGTGGCCAGCTCCCTGCGCTTTCCTCCCCGAGGGGAGCCCCGGAGGGTAATATGCTCCCAGCCTGCTCTATTCCATTCCTTCTAGGCCACTCCCTCAGCTTTTCACATCATCGTATTTTGCCAAGAGCTCCCACCTGCACTGTTGGTTCCAACCCCCCACCCCACCCTGACCAAGCCTCTTTTAAAAATTAACTTCTATCCTACTTAAGCTATGTTAATCTATGCACCTCCAAAAACCTATTGCATATACAGAGTGCTCAAGTCCCCTAGGACTCCTGTCATTCACGACTACTTCTCAGTCTTCACAAATGTAACCTCCCAGTCTCTATATGGTGGGCCCTTGAACAACACAGGTTTGAACCGCCCGGGGCCCACTGATAAGTGGATTTGTTTCTTGAAAAGTGCAGCACAGTGCTGTAAATGTACTTTCTCTTCCTTATGATTTTCGTAATGTTTTCTTTTCTCTAGCTTACTTTATTGTACACAATACAGTATATAAGACAGATCACATAAAAAAATCTATGTTTAAGTGACTGTGAATGTCCTCAGTAAGGCTCCTAGTCACCAGCAGGCTACTAATAGTCAAAAGTTACTGGGAGATTTTGGGGAGTCAGAAGCGATACATGAACATCCTACTGCATGAGGGTGTTGGTGTCTCTTCCCTCCCCCCATGTTGTTCAAGGGTCAACTGTATGTTCATTCTGAATATTTCTAGGCTTTTACAACATGCATGGAACTCCATTAAAACTACATAGCATTATTTGTTATCAACGAACTTTACATATGTTGTGCAGATTGTTGTAGGTTTTTGGTTTTTTTTTTTTTTTTGTCTTTTGCTTTTTACTCAATGGTACATCTTAGAAATCTATTTGCATGCATGTAGGTCCAACTCAAAGATGGCTATATAGGGGCACCTAGGTGGCTCAGTGGGTCAAGCATCTGCCTTCAGCTCAGGTCATGATCTCAGGGTCATGGGATCGAGCCCTGCATTGGGTTCTCTGCTCAGTGGGAAGCATGCTTCTCCCTCTTCCTCTGCCTGCTTCTCCCCTTGTTTGTTCTCTCTCTCTCAAATAAATAAATCTTTAAAAACAACGCTGTATAAAACTCCACACTGAGAAGAGGCCTCAGTCAACTCAGGCATTCCAGTAAGGATGGGCATTTAGGTTTCAGCTGTTTTTTTTTTTTTTTTTAAGATTTTATTTATTTATTTGACAGATCACAAGTAGGCAGAGAGGCAGGCAGAGAGAGAGGAGGAAGCAGGCTCCCTGCGGAGCAGACAGCCCGATGCGGGGCTCGATCCCAGGACCCTGAGACCATGACCTGAGCCGAAGGCAGAGGCTTTAACCTACTGAGCCACCCAGGCGCCCCGGTTTCAGCTGTTTTTACAAAGGCTGCCACAGTGATCCTCTATGCACATAAATATTTCCTGAGGAGAGATATGGCAGAAGCGAAACTGCTAGGCTACAGGGTAGGCACCTGGCTGAAGGACACCACTAGGCTTTCCAGGACAGGAGCACAAATGCATGGTCCAGTAGCATCTGAGGTCAGGATCCCAGCATCCTCACTAGTGCCTGATAACATCAGACTTGTAAATTTCCCCTCATTTGATGGAGTGACAATGCGTTCAACTTGCATTTTCCTTATGATTTGGCAGGGTTAAGTATCTTTCTGTAATAAATTTTTATAAGACATGTTCCATGCCTCATCTGTGAACTGCCTGTTCATGTTCTTTGCCCATTTAAAAAAAAAAAAACCGAGGGAAGCCTGGGTGGCTCAGTGGTTAGGGCCTCTGCCTTCGGCTCAGGTCATGATCTCAGAGTCCTGGGATCGAGCCCCGCATTGGGCTCTCTGCTCCGCAGGGAGCCTGCTTCCTCCTCTCTCTCTACCTGCCTCTCTGCCTACTTGTGATTCCTCTGTCAAATAAATAAAATATTTTTAAAAAATGAGTTGGGACACCTGGGTGGCTCAGTCGGTTAAGCGTGTCTGCCTTTGGCTCAGGTCATGATCGCAGGGTCCTGGGATGGAGCCCTGCATTGGGCTCCCTGCTCAGCAGGGAGTCTGCTTCTCCCTCTCCCTCTGCCCCTCCCCCATTTGTGCTCACACTCTTTCTCTCAAATAAATAAATACAATATTTAAAAAAATAAAAATTAAAAAATGATTCACACTCACTTCCCTGGTTGAGCACACAGCAGGTACTCAGGACATGCGGGATCTCAAGCCACTCTGTTTGCTTCGTACATGGTCACAGCAGCTCTGGGCCATCCTGTGACTCTGACATAGTCCACTGAGGGGAATCAAACACAACCTCTTCTGAGAGGTCTTCTCCTATTTCCATGGCATTTAAAGATCATTGATCCTGAAGCCAGAGGTGGCCACAGCTGGCACTGACAAGGAGCCCCTTAAAGGCAGGGGGACTGTAGAACATGCCATACCTCAGGCCCCACTGCCCTGCCCCTGTGGGTTTTTCAAAACCAGCTGGGGCTTCCATGGGGATCTGTGCAGCTACTAGTGGGCTAGCCCCAGCCCTGGCCTCAGACCAGGGTGCAGGGCTCTAGGGGGCCTGCAGGGGCCTTCCCCAGCTGAGTGCCTACTGTGTGCAAGCCCTAAGCAAGGCAGCCCACAATCGCCTCTATTTGACCCCAGGACCTTGACAGATACCAATACTGAGTTCCTCCAGTTGCTCCCAACTTCCCAGCAGGGGCCTGGGAAGAATGGGACCCGAACTCAGATCAGCCCGCCTGCCATCTCCATGCTTTGCTGGCGGCCCTGTCTGCAGTCCTGGGCAGGTCGCTCCTGGAAGCTGAGGTGCACCCACTGTGACTGGGGCCCAGCCACAGCGCCGGGCACTCTCACTCAGCACCTGTGCACTTTCCACGGCACCAGCACTCCTGGGCCACTGCCTGAGCTGCTGTAGGCAGAGCACTGGGGAGTCTGAGTTCCCCATTAGGGAATCCCTCGTCTTGCCCCTCCCTAAGGCCCCACCCCCGCATTCCCCCTCCCCAGCAGCCCCAGCATCTCAGAGGACTCTGAGTAACAGGTACACGTGGGGAAAGTCATCTCTGAGCTGAGAAAACCTTCAGTGGAGCCCACAGTCAGCCAGAGACCCAGCCACCCTGCATACCCCTGCCATGAGAGCCCAAGACAGAGAGAGGGAGATAGAGAGAAAGAGAAAGGAGCACGGGTTCCTGAAGGCCAACAGACCCAATTTTGGTCAACGTCTAATAAATCCTTCACTCAATATTAACATTTAATACTGAATAGTACTAATGGTGACCTGATTCCCTCTTTTGAATTCCAGCCCTCGCAGATAGGCTCTCTCTCGAGGTGACAAGCCGGTGGTACCTGAATTCATTACTGCCTGATTAATTATGCTGCCTTTGTACAAGGGAAACAGGGACTTCAATCAGCCACAGCCACCATCCCCAGGCCGCTGCCTCGTCAGGCCGGCCACTGTCAGAGAGCCTGGCCCCACGCCCGAGACGGGGGTGGCCAGGAAGCTGGGAGAGGTGGCTGGTTCCGTGGGGCCTGACCGCAGTCAGAGGGCCTGGGATTTGGGGCCCTTTCTGAAGAAAGAAAGAGACGGGGAGACAGAGAGAGGAAGGAGGGCGGGGGAAGAGGAAGAAAAGGAAAAGGAAAAGGAAGAGGAAAAGCAAGGGCATTTGAGCAGTTAAGAGATGGAGGGCTGAGTCAGGTTCAGAGGCTACAAGAGCAGACAGAGGCTGACCAGGAATCCTGCCCTGGATTCTCTGAAACTCAGTATCATCCCTTTCAGGATGGGGCACAGGGACTCACTCAGAAAGTGCTGTTTAGAGCGAAAGCGTCCCTTGGGATACATAGCTCGATAAAGACGGAGGTCAACTTGCCAGCTCTCCAGACTGGAAGGTGGGCGCAGATCCGGTGGGCATCAAAGCAGAGCCTCGACATCTGATTTGGGGGTTGGGCAGCTCCAGGCACCAAGGCCAGGGGAGAACCACCACCTCCCACCTTCACTGGGCTTGTTTACCTGCCAGGGGGTTCTCGCTGTGGCCCTCTGTCCTATGCATTCGGCATTTGTCAAGGACTACAAAGTCCTGAAACACAGTCCTATCGGGGGAATTGCAGAGTGATACATTTTTCCATGGAAGAAAAGACTAGATAGCTTTGTAAATGTCAGTTTACACCCCTACCCTGGGCCATCGAGTGTGGAGAATGGAAGGGGCAGAAGCCAGCCTGAGCGTGCCCTGTGAGCCTTGTCCTCAGCAGGTCTGGTGTTGAATCCTACCCTATCATGGATACGCTGTGTGACTGTGGCCAAGTTACCCACCCTCTCTGAGCCTTGGCTTCAGAGAGACAGCACTATGTGCCCCACAGGGTGGTTGCAAGCATTATATAAGGAGCATACATGAAACCCTTGTTTTTGCCCCAGACCACTTGGGACATAGGGCAGCTGTTTTAGGTACCACTTTGTCAAGGCCGAGCAGTGAAAACACAAAGGGCTGCTTTTCCTTGCTAAGCTGTGTGTGAAGCCACCACCCCACTGGGAAGCTTTGGGTCCTGGGAAGACAAGCAGTACAGGGCAGCTTTAGAAAACCTTGTTTCGAGGCCACACCAGAGCCGTCCCATGGCCTCCTCCCTAAAGAGGCTTCAGTTGGGTCTCTGCACAGAGCCCCAAGCAAGGTGTGGTCACCTTCGGAGGGTTGGGGGAAGGGAGGGCTGTTGTGCATGTCCTGGGGAGAGGTGGGAACCATGCCGTGGTGCAGGGGCTGGAGGAGACGGGGAGGGGCATCACCCATCAGAAGCCAGGCCTGGTGTTCCGTCAAGGGAGCAGGTCAGATCCAGCCTGGTCAGAGGCAGTCACAAGCCAAGCACCAGAAATCCTCAGGTGGCCAGAGGTGCTGGGGCGTATACACCCCCACTCAGAACATGTCGGAGCACACAGCGTGAAGTCACACCAGAGACCCAGAAAGAAAGATCTAGTAGCTGGACTGAATGGTATTCCCCAAAATTCACAGGTTGAAGCCCTAATCCCCAGTGGGGTGGGATTTGGAGGTGGGGCCTTTGGGAGTAATTAGGGTTAGCGGGAGCGGGGGGCTGGGGGGGTTCAGAGAGCTCACTCTCTCCCTCTCTACCAGGTGATGGCACTGAGAAACCTGCCATCTACAAGCCAGAGAGAGCCCTCACCAGAACCCAACCATACCAGAACCTTGATCTCAGACTTCCAGCCTCCAGAACTTTGAGAAAGGAAATGTCTGTTGTTCAAGCCACCCAGTCTATGGTATTTTGTCATGACAGCATGAGCTGACAAAGGTACTCAAGAATGGTTTTCTCTTCTCTTTGCTCCTGTGTGGTTCTAAAGCTGCACTGTAAGCCAAAAGGACAAGGGGAGCACCTGGCACAGAGTTTTTAGCAGCTACAGAATCTCCTGGAAACTGTCAAGGAAATGCAAGGACCCTGAGGACAAGAGGATCACCCATGGTCCCATGCTCTGTCTCATCACTTGTCAGCAGAGAGCAGGCTGCTATAAAGTCCCAAATAAGGAGGCTGAGGGGATAGCAAAGTATAGAGGAAGCACTAGGCTCTGACCCACCCGGGACATCTGGGCATTTCGGCCCATCAGTACGACAGGTGCAGAGTCTGAAGCATATATTCCTGGTCTCCTCATGTTGCTTCACAAATGCTACCCCTAAGCCCAGGGGCTCTGTAAAAAGGGAGGAGGGTCTCTGGGACACCTACATGTCATCTGCCTGGAATGCCAGAAAGAACACTGGACCAAGAGTGAAAAGATTTGATGTGTATAGATCAGCTCCTCAATTTATAAGCTGGGGTCTTAGGGCAAGTTCCTTAACCTCTCTGTGCCTTAATTTCCTTTCTATAAAGTGTACCCACATCCCCTCCCATTAGGGATTGATGAGATCATAAGTAATGGGGGCTCTGTTAAGGTTGGTCTCCTTTTCTCCCTTCTCTGTATTTGCCCATTTCACAAAGTTCACTGAGCAAGGAGAAAAGAACCTCCCCTACTTTTTTTCTTTTTTAAGATATCATAGTATTTAGAAAGACTATAGGTCCTAGAAAAAAAAAATGTTGACTAGGCCGGCACATAGTAGGTATTCAATAAACATCTGATGAAAGGAGAAAGAAAGGGACAAAGGAACTTTCCAGGGAGAGTGGGTGACCTCTTGTCCAGCTCCTATAGCTTTATTATGGTAAATACTCGATTTGGGGACCCTCTTTCTGCATGTCTGTCTCTCTCAGGGGTTGTGAGCTCTGCTAAGAAAGGCATGGCCAAACACTGAGCCTGAGCTCTGGCAAAGCTCCACAAACATGGGGGAAACAGAAAGGAGGCTGTTCTAGTCCTAGTGTTTCCTCCACACACAGAGATGGCCAGACTCAATAGCAGGGTTTTCCAGGCTCTGTGCACCTGACCATGGTGAATATGGATGATATAATGGGGGGTAACACAGTGGGTAAGTAGGACTCTGCTTTAAGAAAATGACTGGCTTCAAAGGCATTCTGGAACAGCCAATTTGATTCAGAAAAGTCAAAAAGGTACATTATTCATTAACTGCTATTGATAGTGGCAAATCTGTATGGTCACATCAGAAATATTTACCTTTCTGCCTCCTACTAAGTCTTTAGTCATTGTTTTCATGGCATATCTTTTTTCTTCCTTTCTTATCCTTATGCCTAGGTTATATATCAACATGTAATTGGGTGTTGGTTATTTATCCTGTCTAACAGGTTTTGTAGTTTGATGGCAGTGTTTAGTTCATTTATATTTAATTTAATTTCTCATATATTTGGGTTTCAATCTACAATGTTTCTATTTCTTTTTCTATTTGCCTCACCTTCTTTGCCTTCTTTTGGAGTCATTATTTTCATTTCATTTCACTTTCTATTATTAGCTTGTTAGTTATATATTTTCACCATTCCTTTAGAAAGTATGTTATAGATTGAATTATGTCCCTCCAATAAATTCATATGTTGAAGCCCTAATGCCCAAATGTGATTATATTTGAAAATAACACTCAGGCGCCTGGGTGGCTCAGATGGTTATGCACCTGACTTTTGATCTCAATGCAGGTCTTAATCTCAGGGTTGTGAGTTCAAGTCCTTTGTTGGGCTCCATTTGGGGCATGGAGCCTACTTTTAAAAAGTACAGATATTTTCTTTTGCTGTATATTCCAATTCACTAATCCTCTCTTTATCTGTGTCTGATCTGCTTTGAATTCCTCTAATATGTTTTTAATTTTAATCATTTTTTTCAGTCATAAATTTTCCATTGATTTTCAAGATAAGTTTCTCTTCTTTGCTGGAATTTTCCGTTTTGTTTTTTATTTCCTTGAATGTATCAATCAGGAGTTATCCTGAACTCTATCTGATAATTCTAATAATTAGATCTCCTGTGGGTCAGTTTCTATTATCTATTTTTTTCTCTCAGTTTTCAGTCATTTGGTCTTGTCTCCTGGTGTGCCTAGTAAATTCTGATCAAATGCTACATGTTATATATGAAAATTACAGAACCAGTGTGATACTGTGGATGATGCTATCTTTCTCCAGAGATTTTCTTTTGCTTCTGTAAAGCAGTTGGTATGGAGGCAGATCATCTTAATCTGGTTTGAGCTAAAGTTGTATCTTTGTGAGACTTGGTCCTTTTCAGCTATGCCCTTCCTATTGGTATAATCTTGAGGTCCTAACCAAAAACCTAGGATATTACCAGGCTCTCTCTGAGATTGCCAAAAGTCTGTTCAACTTCTTAACCTTTAAGTCCCTGCTCTTAGATGTAAATGCCTTGAGGGGAATAATAGTGCTGTTACAGACTAAATGTTTGTGCCTCTCCCACCCCAATTCATATGTTGAAGCCCTAACCCCCAAAATGATAGTATAAGGAAGTGAAGCCTTTGGAAGATAATTAGGTTAAGATGAGATCATGAGAGTGAAGACTCCATGATAGGATTGGTGCTCTTATAAGAAAAGGAAGAAGTATCAGAGCTTCCTCTCTGGGCCACTTGTAAAGATGTATCTTCTAGCCAGCAAGAGAGCCCTCACCAAATCTTCCAACACCTTGATCTTGAACTTCCAGTCTTCATTACTGTGAGAAGTGAGTGTCTATTGTTTAAGCCACCCAATCTATGGTATTTTGTTATAGCAGCCCAAAGTGACTGAGACAAGTGTCAAATGTCAGGCTCACCTGTCTACACTTTCCTTCTCTCTAGGGTCTTGTCCTCTAAAGTTCTTACAGCCTAGGTAGATCTCTGATGTTTTAAGACAGATTTTAAAAATTACCCAACTGCTCTAGTTGTTTGAGGTCGGAGGCTTGGTTTGAACCAGGCTGGTGTTCCAGAGCTAAAAGCAGAAGTCTCAACTATTCCTTTACCATAATGCCCCAGCTATAATGATGGTTAGCACAAAAATTAAGGTTTAGGGTATTGGCTTTGGAGTAATATATTCCATGTGGATGGGGTATTTTAAAAGTACAAATTAATTCAACTGATTGGAAAAAGGAGAAAATTATAGTTTTCAATTAAGGTAAATTATTTTAATTAAATTAGTACCAGAAGCTTTTGAGCTGGAAACATGCAATATATCACAGCTAACTTCTCAATATTTTTCCTCTGGTAAAGCATACCTTTGGGTTATAGTGACAAAAAGGAAAGTCACTCCTAACACTCCCAGCCTTCCACCAGACTCTGAATCACACCGAAAGATGCCTATTAGGTCCCTAAGAAGATAATGACTGGCTCCACATCATAACTCAGGAAAACTCAACAAATATATAGCAACCAAATTTAAAGATTCTTTTGTTCTCTGTAAGTTTCAGAAATTTTTCTTTTAAAGTGCAAATATCCATAAAAACAGATGAGGAAAAGAATAAATAGAACAAACAAACAAACAGGGACACCTGGGTGGCTCAGTTGGTTAAGCGTCTGCCTTTGGCTCAGGTCATGGTCTCAGGGTTCTGGGATAGAGTCCCACATCAGGCTCCCTGCTCAGCAGGGAGTATGCTTCTCCTCTCCCTCTGTCGCTCCCCCTGCTTGTGTGCTCACTCTCTCTCTCTGACAAATAAATAAATAAAATCTTAAAAAAAGAAAAAAGCCCATAATTTTCCATAATAGAGGCATGATACAGTGAATGACTTGTCAAACGACCATTGCTGTTTCAAGCATTGCCCCTAGCAGATGGTTCATGTCACATGGACAAAGGGGCCATCAAAGCACAAAGTTCAACCTGATGTGGCAGAGTATCAGGATGAACTAGTTGACCTGAAGGCCAGGCTGCATGCTGTATGTTGAACTCCATGTCCTACAGGGAGAGAGGGAAGACAAGAGCAGTTGGGAAAACTAAGGGCGTCAACCACAAGCACTCACATTCTGATGAGCAAATGGTCTTTATTACCAGTGCCGGGCATAACTACCAGCAAATGTACAGCTAAGGTTGCTCAAGTGACACACCTTGGGAACTAGAAGGATGGAAATAAATCTGTGAGCCGAAGAGACCACTCCCTCAGAAGGCTATAGATCAGCTAATGTGATAACGCTTTGGCCTCCAAACACCATTGAGAGATTCAAAAACAAAAGCTCAAATTGTATTGCTTCAGCTAACAAAATAAAGGATGATGACAGGAAGTCCATGGGGGTCTCCTGAGTCCCTACAGAGACACACACACAATAGGGAAAAAATGGTTGCAGACAGGTTATAATTGCAATATCTATTAGGACTTATTGGGTCCTCCTTGCAGATCAAGTCTCACCACGTTCTCTTCCAGAAGATGAACTGACACCATCCAGGGAAATCCTTTTCATCTACCAGGATTCATATCAAACATAATTCTTCTGCAAAGCCTTCCACACCTCCCTCTGGTGGCTTCCTTCCTTGTCATCATCTAACCTAGAGCGTGAGCTCCATAATTTTAGAAGCTCGAGCAGATAGAAGGTCCTCAGTGTTTCTTAAATGGACAAGAGGGAATCAGTGTGCGCCAAGTCACAGAGAAAGACATGGGCCGATCGTCTTGAGCTCCAGCCCAGGTAATCTGGCCAGGTTTCAAGGCCAGTTCCCAAGTCTGAGGATACTGTACAAAAAGTAAAAGATTAAAAAATTCATACATAATAAAAATAAAATAGAATAACATAATGAGCCACCATATACCCATGATTAATGTCCTTCCTGTTTCCAACCTTCACCCACTTTCCGCATCGCTACATAAAACTATTTAGGAATAAATTACAGATACCATATCATTTCATCTGTAAATATTTTAGCATGTATTTCCAAAACACATGAAAAATACATTAAAATACTTTTTAAATAACTAAAAATGTAAGAATATCACTCTGAAGTAATGTAATAATACCTTTTAAATATCAACTATCCCATTGATGTTCAGACTTACAAGTGTTCTATGGACGTCAGTTGTTTTTCTTTTTGCCATTTGTTTGATTTGGAATCTAAGTGTGATTCTTTTCCTTATAATTAATTACTGAGGAATTGGGTCACTTGTCCTGCAGTGTCACAAGATCTGTATAGCTTTGATAATGTTCCCATAATGTCGTTTAACACGATCCCTACCTACACTTCGTATTTCCTGTAAGGTGATAGCTGATCTTGATGAGGCTGGATCAGGTTCAGGTTTGATTTGTGTTTGGGCAAGGTGGGAGTGGGGGTGGCGGGAGCTTGAGGAATGTTAAGACTGCTTCACAGTTGGCGCTGAGATTTTCCACTAGAAGGCACATCATGTCAGGTTCTCACTCTCTCTTTCTCTTTTTAAGATTTTTATTTATTTATTTGAAAGAGAGAGAGAGAGTATCAGTGGTAGTGAGTGGTAGGGGAGGAGCAGAGGCAGAGGGAGAAGCAGACTCCCCACTAAGCAGGGAGCATGATGTGGGGCTCGATTCCAGCACCCCAGGATCATGACCTGAGCTGAAGGCAGATGCTTAACTGACTGAGCCACCCAGGCGCCCCATCAAGTCCTCCCTTTTCATGATGTTAGTAGTCATAGCTTATCTGCCTAGATCCATTAATTTATTAGGGATGCACAATGATGATGTCTTTCATTCTTTCTCTTCATTTATGAGCTAGAAATACTTTGATTTTTAAGATTTTATTTCTTTAATTTGAGAGAGAGAGAGAGAGAGGGTGCGACAGTGTGCGGGAGCAGGGGGGAGGGGCAGAGGGAGAGAAAGAACCTCAAGCAGACTCCACAAAGAGCCTAGTGCAGAGCTCCTGTGGGGCTCGATCTCACAACCCTGAAATCAGGACCTGAGTCAAAAGCAAGACTCGATGTCTAACCGAATGAGCTGCCCAGATGTCCCTGAGCAGGAAATATTTTTATAAAGAGAAATTTCCCCTTATCTATCGTTTCATCACCCAAGCCCCATTTTAAAACCACTTAACCAAGCCCAAGCTTTCTGTCAAGTTAGAATCCTAAGGAGGAGCCTGAACAACTTTAAGGAAACCTTCATTTATTCCTTAGTTTCTAGCTGAGAATTAACTGGATGACCGTGGGCCTGACAGCTACAGAAAAGACAGTCTGGCTTGGTTCTTCCCTTACCAGTTCAGCTGAGGACCTGCCTGCCCTGAGATTTTCTTTAAAAGTATTGCTCCAGGGCTTGCTCTAAAGATCTACCCTTTCTCTTTGAAAGTGTTTTCTCCTATAATTAAGAGAGTTTCTAATTTGGGGAACAGATACAAATTCATCAAAATTATATTTTTAAAAAGTCATAATCCCGAAGCTGCCAAGATCTGGCTCCAGGGAAATCCTGAATTGAGGAAGGATGCTAACTAATCAGGACAGAATTTAAGACAATAGTTGATAATCTTTCATTCCCAGAATAGGGAATATCCCAAGGAAACGCCAAGTAAAAAAGTAAAATCGGGGATTGATTTTGTATTTTGAGAAACTGACCAAGTTTCTTGATCAAATGCTCATTGCAAGTCTGACTCAAGGTTGAACAGATAAAAGAATCCTCCAGGGTTCCCCCACCTCCTGGGTCTCAGCATGCTGTGATTTTGAAAAGCCAGACCCTGGCAATCAGAGACCTCACCGCGGAGGAAATGAAGGATGCTTCGCCTCCAATTCCTGGCTCCTGTTAACATGCCCTCGGGTCCGTGCTGGCGCCAGGCTGGGAGGGAGAGTGGTCCCTGTCTTGCTCTCTGCAGAGGCTAAACGGCATGTCTGCTCCTCGGTTGAGGGAAGAACGGCCTCATTCTCATTAATTTAGTGAGGCCGGACCTTCGCTGAGGTCTGGCTCTGTCCTCCAGTGGAGCTGTCCCGGTAGCGCCACCCAGACCTCCAGGATTTAGACCCTGAGAAAATTCCGGCCTCTGGTCACTCCTCTTAAGCTTTCACTAGGCTCTCCTGTGGTTTGCCAACTCATGATGTGGCCTTGGTACAATCTCTTTGTGCCTCAGTTTCCCCAGGTAAAGTAATAAGGTTGGGCCGAAGTTTTGATTTGCAAACTCATCATTCAGGAAGCTTTTCCAAACCCTCTATTAGGGTGCCCCTATGGACTCACGGCATTGGGTGGTTTGGGGGCGGGGGATGGAGGTGAAAAGGCCCAGAAGTTCGCTGCCCCGCATCCGAGCTCTCCCGCTCGGCTACCAGCGGCTCCACCTCTCGCCCGGGTCTCGCCCTCGGCCTGGGCGGGGTCACGCGCCACTCCGGGCGGGTTCCGGGAGGCTGGGCGCGCCAGCCCGGGTTGGGCAGCCCCACCGGAAAGACTCGTTTCAGGCCGAGCGGGCGGAGGCCGGGCGGAAACAGACTTGTCGTCCCGCCTCGGGCCCTCCCGGTCCCCGCCCTCCCGCGCAGCCCCGCCGGGGTTGTGGAAACGGCGGTGGGCAGCTGCAGCCGCCCAGGGTCACCCCCTCCCACGCCGGCCGCGCCCCCAGGCCACACCTGGGCTCTCTGCCTCGGGTCCTCGGCCCCGGACTCCGCGGAGCCTGGCGGGGGAGGGGAGAGAGGCCGGCCCCGCGGGGAGGGCCTGACCCGAACTGGGGACCCGTTGCCAAGAAACCGGACCCCCGCCTCGGGCTCAGACAGCAGCCTGGCGCAGCTGCCTCTCCCATACCCCCTCCATCTCCCACCCCCTCATCATCCAGAAAGGCTTCTGGCGCCGCGGCGCTCAGGCGACCCCAGGCGGAGACAAGAACCTTGGACGGCGGCTCTGTGGGTGAAAGCCCGGCGGGCGAGCTTGACGGCAGCTCTCCAGCTCCGCCACGCCTCCGGGACCGGGGTGGGGCCCCGCCACCGCCAGCTGGACGGCCTTGCCCGGGCCACCCCTCCTCTGGGGGCGGCAGCCTCCAAACGGGGTGCTGGAGCAGAGCTGTAGGGTGGCGGGAGCCAGGCGTCGCCCGAAGGGCATGCCAGCTCGGATGGGGGCCTGCGTACAGGCGTGTGTGGGGACGGCACGAGCCATCTGTCAGCCGGCGGCGTGTGCAGGGTCCCCAGCTCTGCCCCGGTGAGTGTCAAGGCAGGGGGGACACCAGCCCCTGCCCAGGCTGAAGCCCCGTAGACCGCGCAGACGAGGCACTGACCCCTCTCCGCAGAAATAGGAACCCTTTCCTGACGGGGAAGATGGGCACGGCCTCCCTAAGGGCCACTGTGCCACAGGATGGGACACCCAGGCATTTCACGGGCCCTCCCTGAAAACGGAAACCTGGACGCGATACAGTCCTCTCTACCATGGGGCGCAGGTGGCTCAGATCTCTGCTCACCTGCTCAAAAGCTCTTCGGCATTGTGGCAGGAGAGGAACGCTGATGGGGAAGTACCACTGTGCGGAAAATACCCACAGAGACCACCGGCCTCTGAGAGCACGTGCAGCTTTATTGCCAGGCTTGGTTTCGTCGGAAACCAAGAGAAACCTGAGCCCAAAGCACTGGACTCTCTGCATCAGGAGAGGCAAGGGCAAGTCTGTCCCTCCTGTAATCCTTTGTGACCTTCATCCACTTATCTAAAATCTCTGAGCCTCACAGTGTTCTCATTCATAAAAAAGAGTCAGAACGAGAGGGGACAATAAACACAACAACTCATTGCCACCTTTAGAGCCCCAAATGTGGGACAAGTTTTCTCGGCACGCGGAGAAGACCGTGCAGCTGCTGAGATTACCGGCAGGGAGACAATCCCACGCCGGAAGGAAGAAAACTGAAATGAGCACTTTATTTCCCTTCTATAAAAATACAATCCAATACTGGAGATGTGTGAAAATTAAGGAGTCATTAGAAGCCATTTGCTGGGTTTTAACTTTCTCTTTCTATCGAAGAAATGGAGGGGACAGGAATGTGGGGTGCCCTGGGTCTGAGGGGATGAGCCTCAATTATGAAATCACAGGTACCCAAACTGAAGTCTTGCTTCTATCATTTACGAGCACTGTTACCATATGAGTGACTTCACCTCTCTGCGACTCAGTTTTCTCATCTGCATAATGGAAAAAATTACAGTACCAGGCTCTGGGGGCTGGTGAGAGTAAATGAGAAAACGAATATAAACGTCCTTGGCCCAGAGCCTGGCACATGGCAATATAAGATAAATGCTAACTAGTGCTTTTGCTGTCATTTGGTGCTTTCTAGTCTTTCCTCTTCCCTTACCAACATTGTACTGTAAAGTTTTCAAATATACAAAAAAAAAGAAAAAGAAAAAAAAAAAGAAAAAGAATGGAATGGAAATAATTGTAGAGGGAACACCCACGTATGTTTCACCTAGATTCTCCGATTAATATTTGATTCAGTTTGCTTTATCTCATGTCTGTCAATCCAGCCCTCTGTCCATTTAGCAATCCATCTTTTCTGGTTACTGTTGTGGAACAAACTCCCCAAAACTTAGTAACTTAGAGCAACAGCAATTTTGCTGTGCTCATGGATTCTGTGAGTTAGGAATTCAGATGGGATGTTTTTGCTCTATAATGGCCACTCCCACTTTCCGTGGCCCCCTGGACACAATCCTGGAGTCTGAGAGCCACCCTGCTCCATGATCTCAAGTCAGCCCACTGTAAAGGTGGAAAGATTGCCAGCACATTGGGGCTGTATGCCCCTAGCCCTAACCTAGGGCCTCTTCTGAGAGGTTCATCCCCAAGAGTCTGGCTCCAAAGCCCCTCAGATTGGGGACACCTGAACAATACCAGAGGACTCAGCCTGCCGCCCAGATAGAAATTAGGCCATTTGGAATGAAGGAAAGGATTCAAAATAGTAGAAATCTGCATGCCCAACTCTGGCCACCCCCACATACAGCTATCCCTGGGATACAAACTCAGAGCCCAACACTCACCCTGAACAACATCCTTAACTCAACCCCAGATAAAGAATGAAAAAGCGACTGTAGACCTGGCCTGCTATGCCCCTAGGCCCTAACCCTTACCTTAGTTTCAGTTCTGAGGGTTCTATCCCCGGAGCGCCCTACACTTTTGGGATACCGGGGCCATAGCAGAGGACTCACCTGCCACCAGAAAGAAAAAGTGTCATTTGGAACAATGGAAAGGATTCAGAGTAGGAAAAATCTGTATGCCCACCTGAGGCCACCCCCACATTGAGCGGTCCCCTGGATGGAAAGGAGAAAATGGGAGGCACACAGCAACACTGGACCAAAACAATACTGAAATCTGGCTGGTTACCAGTTGTCAATTGCTTGGGAGTTGCTTTCCATGGTTCTTGGCTCCGCCCTCTGAGTCATGCTTCCACTTCCCTAAGAAATTAGCTGCATTGGTATGGAAGCCTACTGAAACTGCTTCCTGCCCATAAGAGCATGAGAGCTCAAAGGCCTCCTTCATTTTGAATTGCCTCTTTCCCTTTCATTCCAATCTACTTCACTTCCTTTAAAACCTTTGTGGATTTCCTGTGTATCAATCTGTAAATCCAGTCCATTAAACAAAAGCCATAGTTACAAAGCTCTTCAAACTAAACCCTTCTCTACTTTGGGCTCTCCATGAGATTGCTGTGGGACAATTTCCTCAGGACCACTAGGCACACAGAGCGTTTGCAAGGTGTGCTATTAATATGCTTAAGAGAACTGTCTGGTTGGAACGGGCCTCAAGGCACCACCGAAAAACTTCCTGGTGTCTTCATGAAGAGTTTTACAGGTGGGCGCTTACCCTCATTTTTACCCTGAGATGTCTTCTTGGTGCCTTCTTCTCTCTGAAGCTCTTTCTTCCTTTTGAGAATCTTCCACTGGGACACACTTGGAATAAGAAGTTGTTTTTGAACCCAGCTACTCCTGACTTCTACACTCTTCTAAAGTTAATTCTTCAAACACGTTATTTCCTTCTCTAGTTCCCCTCTCTCTAGCCATACCCTAAGACACACTGTTGAAAGAAACAAGGGGATACTTTCATTGTCCTGCTTGGAAATCTCCTGAGATGGGTCAGAGCTGGAAATACCGGGAGGGTCTTTCACTCCCATGTCTGGCACCGGGGCTAGAATGATCTGCAGATGAGACAACAGAGTGGAGTGCCTACGGCCCAGGTGAGTTGGCTTCATGGCTGCACAGTGGCCTCACTGAAGTTGAACTTCTCACTGATGGCTCGGGGCTCCAAGCAAAGGTGTTCCTGTAGACAAAGTGGAAGTGTCTTGAACGTTCCTGACCTGGCCTGGCCTTGGAACTTGTACAGCATCATCCTCCTTGGACTCAGCTGTTCCACAGTCATCCACGCACCAGATTCCAGACTCCCTTTCCACCAAGGAGCATTGCCCAGTTTCCCTTGTTTGCCGCAGTTGTACAAGAGCAGGTGGGAAGGAAGATGTTGCTGTGGTCACTTTGGGAAAATAAATTCTGCCCCATTATCCTTATTTTGATGCATTTCAAAGTAAGTTACTGATATCCTTAACACTTCTGCACAGAAAACGTGTGAGATTGCCACACAGCTTCTCCACCAATTGCAATTGTCCATCCTACATTTTCATTGTTGGGGTCCGCGTATAGGGGGATCTCAGTGTGGTGTTCATTTGCATTTCTAATTAATGATATCGAATACTTTTTCATGTGCTTATTGACCATAGTTTTCTTCGGGAAGTTTCTTTTCAAATCATTTCACATTTTTTGGACATTTTAATTATTGATTTAGTAAGGATGATATGTTTTATGAATATTTTCTCTGTTTACGCTTATTTTTTCATTTTTGTGAAGGCATTTTAAAAAGATTTATTTATTTATTTATTTATTGTTTATTTATTTATTTTGAGAGAGAGAGAGTGTGTTTATGAGTGGGAAAAGCAGAGCGAGAGGGAGAGAGAAGCTCAAGCAGACTCTGCACTGAGCACAGACCCTGACATGGGGCTTGATCTTACAACCCTGAGATCATGAGCTGAGACAAAATCAAGAATCGGATGCTTAACCAACTGAGCCCCCCAGGCATCCCTAAGATGGCATTTTTTTCATGAGCAGAGATTTTAATCATTTTTAAAGGTTTATTTATGGGGGGAGAGAGAGAGAGGTGGGGGAAGGGCAGAGGGAGAGAGACAACCTCAAGCAGTCTGCCCACTGAGCGTGGACCCCCAACATAGGGCTCGATTTCTCGACCTTGAGATCGTGATCTGAGCTGAAATCAAGAGTCAACGCTTAACTGACTGAGCTCTCCAGGTGCCCCCCCACCAGAGGATTTTAATCATTTAATTAATTAATTAATTATTTTAAAAAAGATTTTATTTATTTATTTGACAGAGAGAAATCACAAGTAGATGGAGAGGCAGGCAGAGAGAGAGAGAGAGGGAAGCGGGCTCCCTGCTGAGCAGAGAGCCTGATGCGGGACTCGATCCCAGGACCCTGAGATTATGACCGGAGCCGAAGGCAGCGGCCTAACCCACTGAGCCACCCAGGCGCCCCTTAATTTTTTTTATTTTTAAGATTTTATTTATTTATTTGACAGACAGAAATCACAAGTAGGCAGAGAGGCAGGCACAGAGAGAGGGGGAGGCAGTCTCTCTGCCGAGCAGAGAGCCCAATGCAGGGCTCAATCCCAGGACCCTGGGATCATGACCTGAGCAGAAGGCAGAGGCTTTAACCCACTGAGCCACCCAGGTGCCCCAGAAGATTTTAATTTTGAGGAGATCTGCTTTGTCTGTCTTTTCTTCTACGGTTTGCTTCTTTAGTGATACAGTAAGGATCTGTCTCCTCAATATTGCGAAGCTATTCTCCCGTGTTTCCCTTTGGAAGCTTTACGTTTTAGCATTGACACTTAGGTCAGTGAGCCACATGGAATTAATCTTTAATGTGGTGTGAGGTAAGGGTCCTGGAAGCTTTTCCTAGTGCCAAGGGAGCTCAGCTGGAACTACATTTGCCTTCCCCATGTGGTTCTGGGTTCGGGATGAGCACAAGAGAAATGTGTGCCATATCTGGAAAGTGGAGGAGAAGGAAATGCCACTTCTAAGCACCAATGACCCACACAGAGCCACACACATGGTCGCTTATCTGTCGGGTCACTCCGTGTGCTGCAGCCGGGCAGAGTGCCTGCACTTCATGGGAAGTGAAGTGTCTCCACGTGTCTCCAGCTTCACGGGAAGTGAAGTGTCTCCACGTGTCTCCAGCTTCACGGGATTGCTTCTTCCTGCTCCTCTGGGTCCTGGGCCAGGGAGTGCTGCTGCTCCGTGGTCAAGGGCACCAGCTTCTTCTATAGGGCATCCTCATCACCCAGGTTAGCATTGTCAACAAACAGAAGCAGGTTTCAGTTTGTCCTCACGGGGTCCAGCTTGTCCTCTCCTCTGCTCACACCCGTCTTTCTTTCCTATCTACCAGTCCTGTTGATTTCAGGCCCAACATTGACATGAAAGCAACAGCTTTACAAAGACGGTCCAACCAGCTCTCACAGCTGGTAAGGCCAAATTCCTATAGGAAAGCCCTCATTCTGTATCACTCACTCTGCTTCTCTCATCAAACCCTAACTGCTACCAGAGTTGAGGTTTTTTGTTTTTTGTTTTTGTTGTTGTTGTTGTTGTTGTTTCTATATGGATATATAGAAATCCCAGCACCAGCACTTGGGAGAGATTCTCCTTTCCCTGTGGGATGGCTTTGGTGTTTCTGTCAGAATCATTGGACTGTCTGCATGAGTATCTGCTTCCAGGATTCTCTATCCTCTTCCTTCGTCTGTTTTTCAATCTTGTCACCAGTACCACACTGTTGATTACTACAATTTCATAGTGAATCTTAAAGTCCCCATTCTTTTTTGAGTCAGAAGATCCCTTTCCTAATAGACAACACTGCGGACCTGCAAGACCGCTGCTGTCAGGCTAGCATATGCCGATTTAGCAAAGACGAAATATTTGAAGGATTTGTGAACACCTTAAAGTTACCTGGGGTCTTATTCATCAGAACGCCAACCGCAGATATCTGAAAATCAGTCACTGGGCACTGATGGTCATGCGTCCTCCCGCAGGAGAATGAGTTGTCAGCCCCTGATGTATTTTTTCTGCTACTGGGATGACTTGTAGCTGTGAGTTCAGGTGAAATTCCCATAAGAGTGGGTTTCTTTTTACCAGGAAGATAATCAGTTTGAGTTTTCTAATTTGTCCAGGTTGAGGCTTCCTTCCAGGACAGAGCAAGCAAGAAACACCAGGGAAGGAAAAGGTACTATTGGGAACATAGTCAGATTGGATGTCCCAAAAGGACTGTTATGGGTTGAATTGTGTCCCTTCCTAACTCTCAGCACCTCAGAATGGGACCTTATTCGAAAACGGGGCCACTGCAGATGCAATTAGCTAAGAGGAGGTAATTTACTAGAGCACGGTGGGCCCTACTCCAGTATGACTGTGTCTTTATAAAAAGGAGAAATTTGGATGCAGAGACAGACATGCATAAGGGAAAGACCATATGAAGACCTCTGGAGAACACCATCCACGGCCAAGGAACGCCCCAGGCTACAAGCTGCTAGCAGAGGACCTGAAACACATCCTTCCCTCCCAGCTGTCAGAAGGAGGTAACTCTTTGATCTCAGGCTTCTACCTCCAGAACTCTGAGAAAATACATTTCTGTTGTTTAAGTCACTCTAAACCTTTCGTTCTCGGGTGCCCCTAGCCTGCATTGCAATGGGTCGCAAGTCCCCATTTTTTCTCTGGGAACCTGCCTTTCCAATTTCACATGCCTCTGGTGGGAGGTCAGCTCCACCCAGAACCTGCTCCCTGGCCCAAGATTTGGTCTGACACACACCCCTGGCCAGGAATCTGAGTTGTAAATGGAGGAAAATGTTTGTGCTGATCCATTCTGATGGCAGTAACCCCAAATCCTTCCTACGCCCCCACATCCTCCGACCACCTGGCTTCCTAACCTACCTGCAGCTGCCTAGCTGTTGTCTGATTCTTCGTGTTGTCTCACGTCTTCTTCATAATCCTCATTCCTTTTGCTTACATTAGCCAGAGTTGGTTTCTGTCATTTGCAATAAAGAGCCCCAGTTGATCCAGCCATGCCCTTTGCCTGGGATCTGGGAGGACCCAAAGCCCCTCAGGAATCAGTCTTCCTTCCCTCCATCTAAGAGCTACTGGCGGGGGTGGCGGGGGGGTGGTGGTGGGGAACAGGCAAAAATCAGCATCCGCTGTAGCATGGGGGTGGGGAGCAGCCTGGCTCAGAGCATGAGAGTCCAGAGGGGCAAAGGGGCAAAGCCTGGTGGGGGGTTGTGGAGCCGCAGTGCGATGAGAAGGATGCGTGTGGCTGGCGGGTGGGGGTGGGGGGTGGGGGGTGGGGGGGTGGAGCAGTGGCAATGGTCTTGTCATGGGAAACTGGAACAAAAGCAGGACAAGGAGGGTGCCCAGAGCAGGGAACTGGAGTCTTCATGGGAGGAGGCGGGTGACCACAAGGAGGGGGGGTGCACAGTGTGGGCAGAAGCAGCGGCACCAAGAGATGGGTATGTACAGAGGACACTGATCTAATATGGAAATATATGGATAAAATGAGAGCCAGATTTCTCACTGTTAGAAAAGGGAGTTTTAAATATGGAAGGGAAGAAAAAACTAGAATCAACTTGTTATGGGCTGACTCAGTGTCCTTCCCCCAAATTTATTTGTGAAAGCCCCAAGCCGCCAGTACCTAAGAATGACTGTATTTGAAGAGAGGGTCTTTATTTATTTTTTTTAAGATTTTATTTATTTATTTGACAGACAGAGATCACAAGTAGGCAGAGAGGCAGGCAGAGAGAGAGAGAGAGAAGCAGGCTTCCTGCGGAGCAGAGAGCCCGATGCAGGGCTCGATCCCAGGACCCTGAGATCATGACCCGAGCCGAAGGCAGCAACCCAAACCACTGAGCCACCCAGGCGCCCCGAAGAGAGGGTCTTTAAAGAGGTAATTAAATTGAAATGAGGCCAGTAGGGTGGGCCCTAATCCTATTTGACAAGTGTCCTTACACAGCGGAGATTAGGACGAGCAGAGGGGTGGCAGGGGCACAGGTGCACAGAGGGATGCTCACGTGATGGGGGGCGAGGGAGAGAAGGGGAAATAGACGGGAGGAAGGGTGGGGTGGACGGGAGGAGATGGGGGGAGTAGGGAGAAGATCAGGGAGGGCGGGGGAACAAGGAGAGAGATGGGAAGGGGCGGGGAAGATGGGGAAGGGGAGGGGTGGGGCGGGGCACGGTGGGGTGGGGTAGGGGTAGTGGAGGGGCCATCAGCAAGCCAAGGAGAGAGGCCTCAGAGGAAACCACCCCAGTGCTACTTGATCTCGGACTCCGAGCCTCCAGAATGCTGAGAAATTAAATTGTCCAGTCGGTATTTGTTATGACAGCCCTAGCAAACTAATACAGAATGCCTTAGGATGAGATGAAAATGTGAGTTATCAGCACCAATTCTTGGTCTTCGAGATAAGTAAAGATAGGTATAAAACTAAACACAAAAGTAAATGTAGGTATATGTATATAAATGTGTGTGTGTGTGTGTGTGTTTGCCTGTGTGTGTATACGCCTTCACGTGTTTCCTGTGTTCACTGAGAGTCCCCGGGAGCAGAGACCCCCTAAAGGCATGAGCTCTCCTAGCGTCTTACTTTTTAAAAATCACTCTCCACAAAGTGAACAGGGCGGAGGAGGCCCAAGATGAGCCTGGAACATCTTGTCGCACCAGAAAATAAGGACGAGTTCCAAGAATGACGGGGATATGCCCAAGGACACGGAAGGAGCTCCCACTGGCCAAAGGTGGGGCAATTCGAATCCACTGACACCAACAGAAATCCCTAAAGCCCATGCTGATACAAATCAGTAAATGAGAACCACAGAATGCTTCCCTACGGTAGGATAGGGGAACCAAGCGTATAAGGAGCGACAGAGGGAGAAAGTCCTCTTGTAGCCACCATGGGTCACAAATTCATCCAAGAGTCGCCAGTGGATACTACAGTGGATAGAGGCGTGACAAGGAGCAAGATACTTACTTAGTCTCAAAGCACCTTCCCACAAAATATTCATTAATGACAAAAGTAAAAAAGAGTAATTTTGTAGTAAAAAAATAAATAAATAAAAAAGCTTGGCAGATACAGACACACCTTAAGCAAGTTACCATCATCAGTAATGGAACAAATTGAGATCATACGTCCCCTGATAAGATGCAATTAGGAGAGCACAGTGTCACCTCAATGACATTCTGGCCCAAACTGTAAAACCTAAATCTGAATGTGAGGAAACATCAGTCAAATGAACTTGAGGGAGAGTCTATCAAATGAGTGGCCTGTGACCTTCAGAAGTACCAAGATCACGAAAGGGAAAGAGAGGCTAAGGAACAGCTCCAGATGGAGGGAGACGGAGAGACTTGACAATTCAGCGCACCGCGCATTTCTGGACCCAAGTCTTCTGCTGTGAAGGATGCTATCGAATCAACTGGTAGAACCTGATGAGGTCCGGGGAGTGAATGTTAGTAATAGATCCCTGCTAATGTCCTAATCTCAGCTACATACTATGGTTCTGTAGGAGAAAGTCCTCATTTGTAGGAAATATACATTTAAGTTTTAGGGAATGACAGGACATCAAGCCAGCAATTTATTCTCATTTTGTTAAAGAATAATGAAACTCTTTACACCGTTCTTGCCACTTTTCTGTTGGTTTGAAATTATTAAAAAAATAAAAAAATACATATCCCTAGAAGACATTCAGAAGGCAAAGGAGTCTCTGAAAAGAAAATCATTAGTCATTAGGGAAATGCAAATTAAAATAGCAAAGTGATACCACCACCCACATAATAGAATAGCTAAAATCCAAAAAAACTGGTAATACCAATTGCTGGCGAGAAGATACAGAGCAACAGGAACTCACTCTGTAGGTAGGGACGCAAAATGGGGCCGCCGCTCAGGAAGACAGTTTGGCAGTTTCTTACGAGGCTAAACATAGTCTTCCCATACACCCAGCAGTCATGCTCCTGGGTGTTTATCCAGTTAAACTGAAAACTTAAGTCCACACAAAAAAAGTCTGTACATGAATATTTATAGTAGATTTATTCATAGTCACTCCAAACTGGAAGCAACCAAGATGTTCTCCAATAAGTGAAAGGACAAACAGTAGTAGATCTAGTCCATGTCATTTTTCATGATAAAAAGAAACCAGATATGTAACAATGGGAATGTATATGGCCAAATGAAAGAAGCCAATCAAAAAAGGCAACATATTGTATGAATCCATTTCACAGAACATGTTGGAAAAGGTGCAGACCCAGAAGCAGGAAAGAGATCCGTGATCACCTGGGCTTTGGGGAGGACAGAGACTCAAAGAGGTGAAACACAGGTGATTTTGTTTAAGGAAGTGAAACTCTTCTGTATGTTGTGGTGGTGGATAGAGGACACAATGCACAAATCAAATCCATAGAACGTCATGACAGGCAGAATGCACCTTAATTTGTTTACATTGTTTTAAAAATCCCTTAGGAGTTCAGAGGATTTCAGGATGGAATGCAAATGATGCCAAAAGCCAAAAGAATTTTACTGCATTGCAGATATATGAAATAACCCAAGAGGGTACTGACCTATAGAACTCTGGAAATGAGCGGAGCCTGAAGACAGAAGGCAAAAGGAACCATGCGTAAGTACTGAACTCCAGCTGATAAAACATTTCCCATGGGTGAAGGTTGAGCAGTTGTAAAACCACCATATATGAACTGGACGATTAAGTAAATGGATAGTAGCAGGTTGGAGCCCGGTGTCTCACTATTGGAATGGGAGTTTGCAGATAAGTGAGGGGAGAAAGCTAGAATGAGCCATGTGTAATACATTCAAGTTGAAGACATCAGTATGACCATGTTTAGCTTGATATACATTCATCAGGCTACCACTGAAGTATTTACAGATGTGTGTGTATACACACAAGTTGTATACACAGATTGTCTTGCTCTGCCATTTGAGAGGGCTTAGAAATGACAGAACCAGTAGCAAGGAAGGCACCTGTTGTCCAGATCTTAGTCTGTAAGATCATTCTCCCGTAAAAAGGAACTAGGACCCTTTGGAAAGACGGCTGATCTGAGGACTCAGACATAGAAAATGAGCCTAGAGCATCCTACAGTTCTAGAGAGGAAGGAAATGCTCCATGAGGGCCCAGCTGTGAAGGTGTGTCAGAGAGACACAGGAGCCATATGCAAAAGCTCCCAGTGGCAAAGCTGGAACAATCTGATCAACGAAATAAGTAACATAGTATTGGATTATAACTCAAAGTATAATAAATATATTCATAAGTCCATATAATATAAAGAAATAGTTGATTCAATAAATGGGGTAGACTCAACAAATCTCCATGCAGAGGAATTCCAAATAATTTATGTCCCCTGCCCTAAAGAGGTGGGGCAGAGCCACCCACTCGGTAAGCATCAGAACTTCCTGCCAAGAAGTACAGTATATTGGGAACCTGAGTGGCTCACTGGGTTAAGCCTCTGCCTTCAGTTCAGGTCATGATCCCAGGGTCCTGGGATCGAGTCCCACACTGGGCTCCCTGCTCAGCAGGGAGTCTGCATCTCCCTCTGCCTGCCACTCCCCGTGCTTGTGCTCTCTCTCTTTCTGTTGAATAAATATATAAAACCTTAAAAAAAAAAAGTACAGTATGGACAGGGCAGGGGAGTAACTTCATGTGGGGAAACCTGACAAACACTACCTCTGTCGGGTGGTCAAGGTCGGGGAGTTCAGTTACACCTGCTACAATGTGATGAGAAAGTACTTGACCTCAGTGGTCTCCTTCTCTAAAACCCACAAGTCTAACCATGAGGAAAACATCAGACAAATTCCAATTAAGAGACATTCTACAGAATACCTGACCTTGAATCTGTTACAGTCATCAAAAACAAGGAAAGTCCGAGAACGTGTAAAAGGCAGGGGGAGCCTAGTGAGACATGACAATGAGACATAATGTGGTATCCTGAAGGGGATCCTGGGATAGGGAAAAAAAAAAAAAAAAAAGATGGAGAAAAAAAATAAGGAAATGTGAATCAAGTGTGGACTTTACTGAATATTGGCTCGTTAATTGTGACCAACGTCCCACGGCGACGCAAGATGTCAGAAACAGGGGAAACTGGGTGTCAGGTATGGGAACTTCCTGTCCTACCTTCCCAACTTCTCTTGAAGTCTAAACCTCACCGAAAATAAAATCTTCATTACAAATTATTTTTAGGGGCACCTGAGTGGCTCAGTGAGTTGAGCATCTGACTCCTCTTGGTTTTGGTTCTCCAGCTCATGGTCCCAGGGTCACGGGAATGAGCCCTGCATCAGGCTCCACACTCAGTGAGGAGTCTGCTCGAGATTCTCTCCCTCGCCATCTGCCCTTCCCCTGCCCTCTCAAATAAATAAATAAATAAAAACTATTTTTAGGATTTTTTGAAGTTTGACAGTATGCTAGAGAAACAATCATTAGTCAGGCCTGTTGGTTCCTACAGCCACTCTGTTTGCAACAGAGGAGAGTTTCCTCTCCTCTGTTGTCCGTTTGCAACACCAGGAGAGGTTCTTTCTAGACAGAGGTTGCATGAAAGTGTGGGATAGGTTTGAGAAGTTGTGCTGGCCAGGCCAGTGCTGCCCGGTCTGCGGCCCTCCCACCATTCAGATTTCCTTCTTCCCAGTAGTGCTTTGTTAATGCTCCGGTTTGATCCCTGGATGTGGAGATCAGTCATTTCTAAGGTGTGGCTCCTCTGAAGGCATCCTGCAGGCTTTCTCCAATACTGCAAACCATGCTTCTGATGCTTTGGAAGTAGACTTCCACACTGCATCCCATGCTTGCGTATTTCCTCCCAGACCTTTTGCCCATGCTTGCTGCTTTCCACAATCATCCCTGGAAATGCCCTTGAAACTTTAGATGTAGACATGGAGCAAAGGGTCAATGGCATTGCCTTTAAGAGTAAATAAATAATCTGTGGATTAAAAAAATTAACAGGGGCACCTGGGTAGCTCAGTCGGTTAAGCATCCAACTCTTGGTTTCTGCCTAGGCCATGATCTCAGGGTCGTAAGATCAAGCCTCATGTGGGGCTCTACGCTCAGCATGGCGTCTCCTTGAGATTCACTCCCTCTACCTCTCCTCAAAATGAATAAATAAATCTTAAACAAATAAATAGAATAAGTGGCCAGCCTGTGTTTGCCTTGAGGAAATGCAGAGCAAGACAGACCACAGCACCCATCCCTGTCTTGGACCTGAGCTCCTGTCTGGTCCCAGCCTGGCTTGGGTACTCTGGACCAGCACTTGGGAAAGCACGAGGTCAAAATCACAAGAGAAAAAGAAGTGGATCCTGTCCTTGGATCTTCTTCAAGAGGCTGGCCATCTGATGGAGACTAAGCAAACCAAATCTTCTGAGGTGCACCCAGCCGGAGGGGTAGAAGGTCACCTCTTAGTTCCAGTAGGAAGTTTTCAGTGGTTTCAATTCACTCAGAAGAGTCCCTTGACTCTCACCTTATGCACTTTCCTCTCAAAACCCTTGAGAGTTGGCCCTGGCTGATGTCACCCTCTCTTTACAGAGGAGCATGCTGAGTTCACAAGGGCAGGGAACTAGCCCACTGTCAGGCACCAGGAGCTCTCCATTGGCCGTCTCCAGGACAGGCCCAGGCCCATCGGCATGGGAGAGGGGAGGATGCCCAGCAAGGCTTCCAAGGACATGCATGCCTGAGGATCATGACCATCTAAGGTCAAGGACAGGGTGAGAGCTGCATCAGGTTAAACACCACAGACAGCAGTCAGGACAGGTGACACTGTCTTCTGTTTAGGACTTTAGACTGGTCAAGTGTAGTGCCAGACAGACGAATTGATAGAAAATCTATATTCTTCATCACTGGAGTTTAAAGTTAGTTTGGCAAGAATGCCAGAAAATCTACTACGCTCTTGTCTTTGGTTGATGCTAGCAGTCCATTTGAAATGTTCCAAAATTGCCTTGGACTTCAGCTACAAGGCAAACTCTGGGAGATCCTTGGTCCTTAAAAGTCTTTTTCTTTTTAGTTAATAAACCTCATTTTTAGAGCATTATACAGAAAAAAATAAGTAGAAAGTACTAAGCGTTCTCATTGATTGCCTTACTCCCACACAATTTGCCCTATTATTCACATCTTACATTACTGAGATACATTTGTACAACCGATGAGCCGTACTGATACTTTATTATTATTTTCTTTAAGATTTTTGTTTGACAGACAGAGATCACATGTAGGCAGAGAGGCAGGCAGAGAGAGAGCGAGGAGGAAGCAGGCTCCACGCTGAGCAGAGAGCCCAATATGGGGCTCGATCCCAGGACCCTGGGATCATGACCTGAGCCAAAGGCAGAGGCTTTCACCCACCAAGCCACCCAGGTGCCCCCTGATACTTTAATATTAATTAAAAGCTACATAGTAGGGACGCCTGGGTGGCTCAGTCAGTTGAGTGGCTGCCTTCGGCTCTGGTCATGATCCCAGTGTCCTGGGATCAAGTCCTACATCGGGCTCCTTGCTCGGCAGGGAGCCTGCTTCTCCCTCTGCCTCTGCCTGCCTTTCTGCCTGCCTATGCTCGCTCTCTCTTCCTCTCTCTCTCTCTGACAAATAAATAAACATAAAATCTTTAAAAAAAAACTACATAGTATGCATTAGGCTTCATTTTTTGTGCTGTACATTAGTCTATGGGTTTTCACACGTATCCACCACGACAATATCACCCAGAATAGTTTCAGGGCCCTAAAACCCTTGTGCTCTACTTACTCATCCCTCCCCTTCTTCCTGGTCCCCCCCCCGAACCCCTGAAAATCACAATCTTCTCACTTTCTCTGCACTTCTGCCCTTTCCCAAAAGTGCTCCAGTTGGAATCACACAGTATGTAACATTTTTACCTTGTCTTCTTTCACTTGGAAATATGTATTTAAGGTTCCTCCCTGTCTTTTCATGACTCCTTCCATCTGGAATGTACTGAGAACTAGAAGGGGAAGAACTAGCGGCAAGAGTGGCTGGGGAGGGATGCTCAGGGGAGGACCACAGGGCCCCGGGCTCTGGCGGGCCTCCCTCTCCAATGAAGAGGAGAACCCAGAAGCCTCTGTTTAAATGTCTGAAGTACCTTCGGGATGTCTGGAAAGCAATGTGGGCCTTATAAGGACACAGTAAGGGACAGGAAGGGCTTCCCACCTCCTGGGAGCACCCAGAGTTCATGCTGGTAAGGAGCAGACATGCAGGGAAGTGGCCCAGCAAAGACCCTTTTCCTTTACCAACCTTAATATTAAAGTGTCTTTGATGGGCCAGTGGGCCTTGGACTGAAGGAAGGAAAGAGTTCATGAAAAACCATTCAAAAAACTAAAAATAACTCACTTATTTTCTCAGCAAGACTGGCTTTGCTCAAGTCTTGGAAAAGACAACACCAAAAAAAAAAAAAAAAAACACCCCACACAACTTGAGAGCAGAAATCCATGGCAACAAGCAACTTCTGTTTATGGATAGCATTCCAGGGAAATTAAGTGTCTGGCTGCCACAGAGTAGAAGAAATGGATATGAAATCATACATATCCATTTCCTTTCCTCTAGATGAGCAAATGGAAATTCATACTTGTTCTATCTATCCCTGAGAAATAAGTTCTCATATTGTTGTCTGATGAGACAGATGCCATGTTGTTTCTGGAATTTTGAGTAAAGATGATTGTGGAGCGCTCCGATTACCAGCTCCTTACTAACCGGCTTTCTGCAACATGGATTACTAAGAACGGGAGACAGAATGAAAGGGGTGGCTGTCAGCAGGTGTAGGCTCCCATGTCTCATTAAAATTCTTGTCACTTTTTCACGTACTCTGTGGACGGCCTTCCTTCTTCGAGTCTCCTTTTTAAATGTCCTAATTGGGGGGTGCCTGGGTGGCTCAGGTGGTTAAGCGTCTGCCTTCAGCTCAGGTCATGATCTCAGGGTCCTGGGATCAAGGTTCCCTGCTCAGCAGGGAGTCCACTTCTCCCTCTGTCCCTCCCATCCCCCGCTCGCTCGCTCGCTCACTTGCTCCCCCTGTCTCTCTCACTCAAATAAATATATATTTTTTTAAATAATAAATGTCCTAATTGGTTTCAAACATACAAAAAAAGGAGTGATCTGGACTCAACCGTCTCTAAATATTTTAAACACGCTCAAGAATCTCTTTCCTGTTGTCCTAGGATTTCCGCTTCTCGGAAGGCCAACTCCCCCGTCTGTTGCACAGGCTCTCCCTCATGGTGGTTTGTGGTTAATTATTGTGAATTCAGTTTGGGGGGGGGCACTCCTCTGTCAGGGAGTCTCCTGTGCCTGGCGGGAGCCTCCTAGTGGTGTGACACTCCCTACCCCTGTCCCCCCCAAGACTCTGCAGCCCACCTCTCATTGCTAACCAGAGCCCTCTGTCAAAGCCGCCGTTTACGGACATCTGTGTCTAAGCCCAATGTGTGAGAGCTCCCTGTGCCTGTACAGAGAGAGAGCAAACACCACAGGTGAGCACAAGTGTTTCTGAAGTCCTTCCCCCTTCGCTGGGCCCTGGGACCATCCTGAAAGATGCTTCCATCCGTGAATAAGGATGTTCACATTTCACATCTCCTGCTTCCTCCTGCCGTGGCTTTCGGCTGACCGACACTGGCATCACGGACACTCTTCCCAAGGTAAAGAAGAGTCTCTCATGCCATAGAGACACACTGGGTCTCCCTCATGGATTTGTGGGCACTCCTCCATTCCTGTTTTATAGCCTGGTCCTTGTAAACATTAAAAAAAAAAAAATGCATTCACAGAGTGAGACTAGAAAGTTCCCTTCGGTAGATGAGCACTACAGTCTGACATACAGTCAGCCATAAGACAACACACCTTCTCTGGCTGCCTCGTGGGGCCCAGCGGAGCAAGACACGTGACAGAGAGATGGATGAGGGCATGGTCCCCAGAAGCTGGGGAAGTCGGCATGGGAGGTGAGAAACGAGCAGAAAGAATAAGACCAGCCAATCCTGACCAGTGAACGATGACTCTGGAAGTCTAGAAGAGGAAGGAACCAGCAGGCAAAAGGGACAGCACAGAGGATGAGAGGGGGGGACAATGGGCAGAGGTTCTGGGCAGATGTGTGGGAGTTGGGATGGGAACCTGAGAGGCCGGCTAGCAACCCCTGAATGAGGAGGGAGGCCAACCCACTGAGGCCCCATTATCTGACAGGGCTGGGGTCCTTGCTTTGGCCAAGAGGTTGCCATCCTTGGACGCGCCCTCCGTGGTGAAGATTCCCAGGACTCCCACCCCACTGGGGCTGTCCCCATCACCCCCACTGACACAGCACCTTGGCCACAGGGAAGGCCTTGGACTGTAAGAATTTCCAGTCCTGGTGATACAGTAGTTTGGGAAAACTGGTGACTCATGGTTGGGCAGGGACTCCACAATACTCCCTCTCAAGGACACACATTCCCAAACTGCTTGGGCCACGTAGATGAGACAAGAGCTCCTGCTGACAGGCCTGGGAGCAGCAAAGGGAGGGGGGGACCAATGGCCTAGAGACAGGAACCACACAAACCCTGTCCCCCCGAAAGGACTTGGCCTGCAGTGCAAACAGCAGGACGGGACATCTGCAACCAGGACCAGGTGACTAAAGGGGCATGGGACACGCATACCACCCCCAAGACCCCAGATTTAGGGTTAAGGCTTTCAGAACAGCTGTGGCTCTGAACCCTCAGATTCTAATCCAGTCTCCAAACACTGTGACGTGGTTTTCACCTGGGCCAGTGGCTGCACGTGGTTTTGGTACATAGCACATCATCATGAGTGCCCATGGCCAGTGCCTCGTGGTGCTAACAAACTTGTGCCCACCGTTCATGCTGAGACTCAAGTATTTCTAGAGTCTTCCAAGTCACAGACATGGTTCTAAACATAAGGGGTCAGTGTGAATGAGACAGACCAGGCCACAGATCTGTGCTCGTGAGATTCACGTCCAGGCAGGGAAAGAGAATCAAGCAACGAATGGTTATAAAGAAAATAATAAATGTTAATGGTCATTACATTTATATTTACATTATAAATACAAAGTGACAGGGGCTGGGGGCCAGGACAGAGCTGGTACTTGGGAAAAGCACTCCTCCGCACAAGGTGGTTTTAGGCTGTGATCTGAATGACAAGGAGAAGCAGCCATGAAGTGAGAGGGAAGAAGTTTTCAGGCAGAAGAACAGCAAGTGCAAAGGCCCTGAGGCATCAAAGGGCTTCAGGAGTCCCAAGGACTGGAAGAAGCCAGGGCAGCTGAAACCTTTAGAAAGGAGGGGAATGGAACAAGAGAGGCAGGGCAAAGGCAGGTAGGCGGAAGTCTACTCTGAATGCAATATGGAAGGGATTGGAGGATTTTAAGTTGGGGCATGACATGCCAAATCATCTAAAAAGCTCCCCTCCGGCCATGTATGAAGAATGGGTTCTGGGGGACAAAGAGGACAGGGTATCAGCTATAGTCTGTTGTACTTGTCCAGGGGATAGGAGATGGAGGTATGATCCAGGAGGACAGGAGCCGAACGCATCCCTTTCTTATAGACACACAATGCCAGTTTGGAAAGAACCCTGATTTACATGGTTCGGCCCAGTGCTTCTCAAACTTCCTTGATGAAATCCTTCTATCCTGACGCTCCCTTTCACGTACTCCTGTGTTTCACAGAACACTCAGCGGGAAATCAGGATGTCTGCTTCTCCCGTTGTGGCTAAATTCTCATTTACGAAAGCCATCTGCTTTGCTGGGTTTGCCCATGCCAGGTGGTCTGGACACAAAATTAGATTTACTTGACTACAAAAAGCAATCGTTCCAGAATCTTGGGGCTCTTAGGCACTGCTTTTCCCTTTCTTAACCATAAGGAGTTGAGAAAAGAATTTAGAAAACGAACCCATTCCCAATCAAGTATTCATCATTTACAGTCACAGATTCCTGACTGTCCCAGAAGATGCCAGAAGCGGGATAACACTTTCTGCCCACGAGCAGAGATGCCTGTTTCTTCACTTGGGTTTTTTGGGTGTCTGTAAGATCAGCAGAATGCTGAAAAAAATGACATTACCACGGAGGCTGAACAGTGACTTTAAAAAGTGCAAATTACACACTTTAAAAATGCAGGCCATTATTCTAATCAGAATAATTACTAATACTCTCTACGCCAAGACAAGGTGAAATGCAAGAGATTCAACTTGCCGGTGGTGGCATCAATTACCATACCTCCGCGTGCCGACCAGGCACTTCCTTCGTTACCGGGAGCAAGAGATTTTGCACTAAAGATTCTCACCTACAACCTGCTGTTATATACCATCCGCAAAACATGACACTCATGTAAGCATCTTCGAAAACACTTACATGTACACATGTTAACAGTGGGAAAATAAACTGAACCGAAATCAGCAAAGTTGCTGCTCTTTAGGAAGGAAACAAAACGTACCTAAGAGATCAAGACGCAGAGCTATCCTCATGGTTGAGATGGTTCACACTGTGTGCAGAATCATGCCGGATGGGGTCAAGGGCTACTGGATTCTGGCTCTGGGTTCGGATCTGTGCCCAGCACCCGCCCCGGGGGGGGCGGGGCGAAACCCATGTTGAGCCCACCCAGACAGCACGCAAAACGCCATGTCACGCTTCCAGACGGGGGGGGGGGGGGGGGGGACATGGTGTTTGAGAATTAAATCAGTTGCTTCGAACTGTAATCCTGGAAGGTACTGTAACAGAAACAGCTTGTAGTATATGCCGTGCTGGCTTTCCCAGGGCCCTGCTAGGATTTATACCTGAAACGCAATTAGGGGAAACTGGAAAGGCCTAACCTCTGAGGTCACACTCTCTGGGTCCATAAATAAAGGGAGAGGACAGAAGAAACACGTGGCGTTTGGTTTTTCACTCTATTTCCAAGGCCAGACAGAATGCTTGGGCGTGGGATGTGGAAGAAATCGTGTGTTCACCACGATTCATCATGCCCATACCTCTCTACCTGGAGAGAGAGCTCAGGTGAGTTCATTCTCAGCTTTTCAAGGGCTGGAGGCTGACCATGTGGTTCGGTTCTCTGTCCTGGCTTCAATGGTGGCCGCTCCTCGCTCTGCATCTGGGGCAAAGAGAGGAAGGGGTCCTCCAGATTCCCTTTCTAAGTTACCATATGACTTCCAACACACGTGTACTCACGACCCTTGGTGGGGACATCGCCTCCGCACGCACCTTCCGGAGACTTCCACGGCAGGCCAACCCCATGGTTTGCTTCAGACTCTTCCTGTGATTTAAATCTTAAACCTTGATGAGGACTCTCATTTCTGGGAATTCTGTTAACAGCGGATGCCACAGAGAGACGCTAGTAGGCCCTCCATGGGGTCACACCTGACATATTGACTTATCCCCTCCCCAGGTTTCCACCACTCTTCCTGGGACCTCAGGGGTCTAGGAGCCAAGGAGAACTCCCGTGGGTTGGAAGGGGAGCGGATGAGGAGGAGCCGAGGTGTCTATAAAGAAACACTCGGGTGCTCAGGATCAGGGACAGGCCAAGTTTGAGTCCTGAGCGGGGGCCATCCCCGCTGTCCAGAGGGCTCAGGGAGGCGGGCCCAGAGGCGGGGCTGGACAGAGGAGCACAAAGGAGGAGAGCAGGTGGTGATGGAGTGTTCTAGGGCACTGCATGGGTAGCAGCTGATGCCCTGGTGCCCAAGAGGGGCGGCCCCAGTGAGACCTGCCGTGGCTGGGGAGGGGAAGGTGGGTGCAAGAGAAAACCAGTGGGCACCCAGCCTGGGTGACGGGACTCTCAAAGTTACCCAAGACAGTGATATCAGCAGACAGCCGGGAGGAAACATGCTGCTATTGCCTAGAAGACGACTCTGGAAAGGCCGACAAGAGTAATTTCAGTGACGCAGTCCACACCGTAACCACACACAAAGGTCATTTCCTAACAGCAGAGGTTCAAGAAACTGAGTTGGGGTGGCACCCAAACAGGACCCTTTCTCATCATCCCTGTGGCCCTTTACTATCATCAGGGGTGAGTTGGAACAGCCTTCCTGACCACTCACCCCCTGGAAATGTGGGGGGTCTGGGCTTCTGGGGGTGCTCAGGGGCTGGGCTTGAGCCATCTGCCTTCAAGCAGCACAGTGCAGCTGCCTTCTGATCCAACAACCCAGGCTCTGAGGCTCGGAGGCTCATCTGGGCCTTATATGGGAGCCCCAGGCAAGGCCTGGCCCAGCCCGCTCTGGAAGAACATTTCACCCTGCGGTTTTCTTGGGCTTCACCATCAAAAGCTTAGCATTTGAGACCAAACTCAGTGACAAAGAAAGAAAGAAAGAAAGAGAGAAAGAAAGAAAGAGAGAAAGAGAGAAAAAAAACTTTTTTCTGACAAATAACAATTTTTATCTGCAGGTCCCAAACTTCTGGGGCTGTGCTGAATCCAGCCCCGGGGATTGCTGAGAGCAGTTGGTTCCAGAGCAAAGAGCCAGCTGCAGAAGCCAGGACTCAGACAAAGGAGAGGGGTGTGGGGGACACACAGGAGGTATCCCGGGGCAGGGGGTGTGGGGTGTGGTGGGGGATGCAGAGAGAAAGTCCACATGACCTTTTTCTACAGGCAGCTCATGGCCGGTTTTCACCTGGAGTATCTTTGGCTCACATCCAGATTAAATGCCAGTTAGAAAGCTCTGCCCACACGCTCTTTCTGGGCAGACAGCAACAGTGGTGAGCTCTAATCATTTACAAAGGTCACGATCGGGGAGCGAGCCCCGGAGCAGTCATTTAAAATTCGATTGATCCCTATTTGTAGTCAAGGAAAGAAAATGGGCACTTGGACTGTATTGTAATTATGAGGCTTCCAGGCAACCGTAAATAGATGTGCAGTCTCGATACTGGCAAATACCTGGGAGAAAAAATTATTACTCCGGTATTGCACGTTGCTAGGAAAGGTTGGAGATAAAATTGCGCATAAAAAAAAATCAATCATCTTTTAGCTAATTTGCCCTGCTCACCGCCCATCAGGGTTATCACAATTATCAGATATCTGCTGAATATATTACGGTGAGGGTCCCACTTGCTAAAAATGCTCACCAAGAAAGCAAAGGCCTCCAGTGCAGTGGGGAACTCTGCAGAGCTGCCTCGTGGGGGCAGAGTGGGCTCCAAGGGCCACAAGCACGTAGGGAGAGCCTGTCCCTGAGGGACAGGGAAGAGGGTAGAGGCAGAGCTCCCCAGAGTATCAGCTCTCATTCCCAAGAGGTCCTCCCCACTGTGGGCACTGCAAACACCATCCCTAAGCCCACAGTGCTGAGGACTGGGGAGAAGGGGCCTCCCCTCCCCACCCCCCACCCCCATCCGGCTGGAGGAGAAGGGTCTTGCCTGTCCTGTGAGGGGCAGAGGGAGAGCCTGTGCCGGCCCATGATTCTGTGCTGCTCAGTCACCCTGGGCTAGGCCTGGAGCCTTGACATCTGCAAGCTTAACCCTCACCACAACCCGTGGAAATTAGCATGATTATAGCCCCCATAACTGATGGGGAAACACGGACAGTGGGGTTCAGAAACGTAGTTGAGGGACGCCTGGGTGGCTCAGCCGGTGAAGCATCTGCCTTTGGCTCAGGTCATGATCCCAGGGGTCCTGGGATCAGGCTCCTGCATCAGGCTCCCTGCATCAGGCTCCCTGCTTGGTGGGAAGTCTGCTTCTCCCTCTCCCTCAGCACCCGTTCGTTGGTGCTCTCTCAATCTCTCTCACTTTCAAATAAATCATAATTTTTTTTTAAAAGATTTTGTTTATTTATTTATTTGACAGACAGAGATCACAAGTAGGCAGGCAGAGAGAGAGGAGGAAGCAGGCTCTCTGCCGAGCAGAGAGCCCGATATGGGGCTCGATCCCAGGACTCTGAGACCATGACCTGAGCCAAAGGCAGAGGCTTTAACCCACTGAGCCACCCAGGTGCCCCAAATAAATAATAATTTGAAACAAACAAACAGAAAAAGAAATGTGGCTGAGGTGACCTGGAGGGAGGTGGCAGAGTGGGGCCCAGAGCCAGCTGGAGTTAGAGATGGGGTGGTCAGCTGCCCCATTCCACCTCAGGGGGTGCTCTGACCACCAGAGCCAAGGGCAGTGGTGGCCATGGCCCCTCTCCAAATCTTCCTCTGCCCCTGTTCCACACCCTGGAAGAATCTGCCCCCCCCCTCCCCGCCTCTTTGGGAAGCACAATGCACTTGGCAGAAATGACACTTGCTGCCGGGTAGATGAGGACGGAGGGCTAGCTGCCATTCTGCTGGGGGCTGGGCTCTCACATTGGTCCCTGCTCGCAAATCCCACCTGTGTGGTCCCTACACACCATGCTGGGCATCCCCGGAGCTCCGGGACCACAGGTGGAACCGGCAGCCCCTATCTCCGGAGTGACATGTAGGGAGTCAACATACCCCTTTCCCATGTGCAGTCAGCGATGCTGGGACATAAGAGGGGGGCTGGGCGCTGAGGGAAGGGCCCAAGGCCCAGCCTTCTCTGGGAACCAACCTGCTGAGACGGGTCACCTCTAAGAGGGCTTCGTATTATACCCGAGGACACTTACTTCTCACAATCTCCCCCAGGAAAATAATCAGGGTGGAGACAGATTTGGGCATAAAGATATTGACCACAGTGTTGTTTATGATACAAAGAATGCTGAAGACCTGAAACATCCCGCATTTGGAATCGGTCAAGCGAATGATGGCATTGGATAGAATGTTAACCGGGACTGCAGCGTTATTTCATAGATAGAATTTCTAGAGATAGAAGAACATGCTTATGAAACAATGCTGAACAAACCACAAACACAACACCCAGGTTCAAAATTATATGAAACCTTATAAAGAAAAAAATGCTTAGATCATTTAGGATTACGGGGAATATGGTTCTGCTTTCATCTCCGTGGGTTTGTTTCAAAACCGTCTGCCCTGAGTTTACCTCCTCCTCGTGTCCACAGCAGCCCCAGGGACCCCACTCAGTTTCATCAGAAGGTGCTAGTCTGTCTTTTTATTTTTATTTTAAAAGAATTATTTATGTATTAGAGAGCCTGCATGCCTGCAAGGGGGAAGGAGGGGCAGAGGGAGAGAGAATCTTGAAGCAGACTCCCCACCTCCCCCGGAGCCCTGAGCCTGCGGTGGTCTCAGTGTCTCGATCCCAGGACCCTGAGTTCATGACCTGAGCAGAGATCAAGAGTCAGCCCCTTAACCAACGGAGCCACCCAAGCTCCCTTATTCTGTCTTTTTAATGTTGCCGTATACAAAACGTAAAATGTACCCTTTTAACCATCTCGAAGTATACAGTTCAATGGCATGAAGTATGTTCTCACTGTTGTGCAAACATTACTACCCATCTCTAGAATTCTTTTTATCATCCGGAGCAGAAACTCAGTGCCCACCAAACAAAAAGACCTGTCCACCCGCCCCCTGGCCCCATGGAACCTCTATTTTCCTTTCTGTGTCTATGGATTTGCCTCTGTTAGGAACCTCCTATAAGTGCAATCGTACAACATCCATCCTTCTGGGCCTGGCTTCTTTCACCCAGCAGGGCACGTTTTCAAGCTTCATCGGAATTGGCACACCCACCCTGCCCCTCCCTCCACAGAAGCCTCTTTGCACTGAACAGCAGCGGGCGTTCCCATTTAGCAGCCGAAGAAACTGAGGCTCGTGAAGGTAGAGTGGGGACTTGTCTTGGATTTGACAGAGTCCCTCACTCGTCACAGGCAGCAGGAGACCTGCCTTAAGGGGTCCAGAGTCAGGCGAGGAACCCCTATCTGGGCTCTTCATACAGAGTTGCCAACGGCTGACCCTCCCACCACCACTGCGGGCATGCACACCCCCCCACCAAATCCAGAGAATAAATGGCACATTCCAAAAGCTTGTCTCAGGTGGCCAGGGCCTTGAACAAAACTCCCACACTGCAGGGATGCTGGTCTGCAGCCAGCTCTTTCCCCAAGCTCCCCTCTCTGGCACCCAGGCCTTGCCATTTTCTTCCCCCACCCCCACCGGCGGGCATAAGGTGAGTGGACAGCCTTGTCCTCCAGGCCACACACAGAGCCGGTTTATAGTCCCCTTCAGATCGGTCTTCCCGGGGGCACTCGGTGAAGGTCAGGACAGCCTGAACTCACTGTCCTGGGAGCTGGTCGTACCCCGCCCCCCCAGCCCGAGCTTTTGACTCCTAACCAGGGAAGCACTCCACTGCCTTCCCCGTGCATCTATGGAAAGTCAACCTCTGTTAAAGGCACGTTTTCCACGGCCCAATCACAACCGCTCATTAATTAATGGAGTCCTCTTAAACAGGTATAATACCCGCTAACAACACACATCTGATAGAACACATTACCTGTGAACGGATGCTAGGCAATTAGCAATTTCCTACTCTATTTAATACAACACATTACATCACTGCCGTGGCGCAGTCATCTTACAAGTGGCAGTTTCGTCCTTCCACGCATCGCTTTAATCCTAAATGATGATAACAGAAAATCCAGACAGGCCTGTCCCCTCCAACCAGACTTTGCTCAAATCTCTTCCACTACCCCCAGCTTGAACAACCATGGGGTTTCTTCACTATCTTCCCTGCCCTCATTCTTGCTCGCCCTCTTTGAGTCCATTCTCCCGCCCCACAAAAGCCAGAGTGACTTTTTAAACATGTAAGTCAGATCAGGTCATTCCCTGCTTTAAAAGCTCCATGCTTCAAATGGGGACTAGACTCACCTCGAAGCTTCCATGGCTTCCCATGCCCTGCAGGATGTGCCTCAGCAGTGTCCCAGTTTCATCCCTCCCACTGGCCCTCTGTCTCACAGCTAGAGGTACCTGGCTTCTTCCCTCGCCCTTGAGCACTGCCCCAGGGCCTTTGCACGGACACAGCCTCTGCCAGTGCTCTGCCCAGCTGGGTCCTTCTCCTCACCCACCGTCAGCGCTGCTGTCACCTCCTTAGAGAGGCTCTCCCGGACTGGTCCAGCTAAAGTAGCCCTATCACTCTCTATCACATCGTCCTGATGTGTTTCCTCATGTGTCTTATCCATATCTAAAATTATTTTTTGTTACATGTTTACTCTCTGAGGTCAGAAGCTGAGTTTGTGTTGATCACTGCTATATCCTCAGGGACTGTCACACATTAGGCACTCAAAAATGTTTGTTGTCTGATGGAATGATGATCTTGTTTTAAAAACATTTCTTTACTGAGTGTTGCTGAGACACAATGTAACATTAGTCTCAGGGGTACAACATAGTGTCCACATTGCTATGGTTATGCTATGCTTACTACGAGTGTAGCTACCTTCTGTCACCATACGACGCTGTTACGAGGTCACAGACTATGTTCCCTGTGCCGTCCCTTTCATCTCTGTGACTTATTTGTCCCATAACTGGAGGTCTGTACCTCCCCCTCCCCTTTCCCCTAACCCCCACTCCTCTTCCCTCTGGCAGCCACTGGTTTGTTCTCCATATTTGTAAGTCTGATCCTGCTTTGTTTATTCATTTGCTTTGGTTTTTACATTCCACACGTGAGTGAGATCGCAGGTACTTGTCTTTCTCTGTCTGGCTTATCTCACTTAGCATAATGCTCTTGAGGTCCATCCCCACTGTCACAGATGGCACAATCTCATCCTTTTTTATGGCTGCAAGATACTCTATCCACATCTTCCTTATCCATTCATCTATGCTCCTTCACCCCCTTTACGCCCTGCCCCCCAGTAAGACTTCCCCCCTCTTCTCCACAGCAGCTGCTCCCACCAAGACCATGAGTGCCAGTCACTCTGGCAGCTTCCAGAGCCTCAACCACACCCCAGGTCGATCTGCCTGGATACGCAAACCCCGCCGAGTGCCAACTGGACTCAGGATTGCCCCCCCACCCCCTGCTTTTCTTACTGGGCTCCCCACTCCAGCACAGGCCCCAGCCGGAAACTCAGGAGGCCTGAGCCAGGCACTTGCTGTGTCTTAGCTGCCTCCCCTGGGCACCCCTGATTCAGCACAGCCATTGGGAACAGTCCCAAGCACACAGCCTGGGTCCCACCTCAAGTGCCTCAGCACCCACAGGAAGCCATTAGCAGGGAGTGGAGGGCTAATGTCCTTGGGCCAATGTGACGGTTAATTCTATGTGCCAACTTGACTGGGTCACGGGTGACCCAGATGTTTGGTCAAAGAACTTCTGAACATGTAAGGGTGTTTCTCAGACGACGTTAACACAGGCATTGGTAGACTGAATAAAGATTGCCCTCCATCACCAAGCCCACTTGGGTGGGCTTCATCTAATCAGTTGAAGTTCTGAATAGAACAAAAACCTGATCTCTCATGAGTAAGAAGGAGCTCGGAATTCCTCCTGCTGGACTATTTGAGCTGGAACCTCAGTTTTTTTTGGTTTTTCATGATCTCTCATGAGTAAGAAGGAATTCGGAATTCCTCCTGCTGGACTATTTGAGCTGGAACCTCGGTTTTTTCCTGTCTTCAGAATTGAGCTGAACATCGGCTTTTTCTGGATGCCCAGCTTGCTGGCCACAGATTTTTGGAACTTCACATAGTCAATCTTCATAATTGTGTGAGTTAATTCATTATATGTGTGTTAATATATATGTGAGTTAATTCATTATATATATATTCAATACATATATTTAAATATATATAATATATATTATGTGAGTTAATTCATTTTATATATGTATAAAATATATATGTATAAAATATGTATATATGTATATATATGTATATGTACATATATATGTATATATGTATATATATACATATATACATATGTATATATATACATATTACATATTATTCATTTTATATATGTATAAAATATATATATGTATATATACGTATATATACATATATACGTATATATACATATATACATATACATATATATACATGTATACATATATACATATATATACATGTATACATATATACATATATACATATTACATATATAAAATGAATTAACTCACATAATTTAATAATATATTAGCATAATAATAAATTAACTCACATAATTTAAGTATATATAATATATATTATGTGATATAATGTGATAATATATTAACATAATAATATATTAACTCACAAATTAAATATATATAATATATATTTAAATATATATATTAAATGTGAGTTAATTCATTTTATATTTAAATATATATATATATAAAACGAATTAACTCACGTAATATATATATGTACATCTCCATCCTATTGGTTATGTTTCTTGGGAGAACCTGCCTAACACAGGCAACCATCAACCAGTGGGATATGGGAGCCAGTGGATAAAGGACTCTGCTTCCTTCCAAGTAACAATATGAGGAGTACCCCACATGGTTTCTGAGCCCACCAAAGCCACCGGCTCAGTCAGGCACCTGTATGGGAGTCTCTCCCTTCCCTGCTTCACCGCCTCTGGGCTCAGCCTCGCTTCCTGGACTCACTCCTGCACCCGCAGCTGAGTCTCAGGCTTGCTGACGGCAAGACCCAACCTGGAGACCTCCCAGGTGCTCCAGTTCCCCCAACAGATGCATCACTCAGCCCCTAGTCTGGCGGATTCCATCTCTCCATCTGTCAGACGCTGTCCCTTCTGGTCTCCCGTGGCTGCTGTAACAAATTACCCTAAACTCGCTGGGTCGAAACAACAGAAAGGTATTTTCTCACGGTCCTGGAGGTCAGAGTTTGGGAATCAGGGTCCCTGGGCTGAAATCAAGGTTTAAGCGGGCCTACGTTCCTTCTAGAGGCTCCCGGGAAGCATCTGGCCCGTGCCTTGTCCAGTTTCTGAGGTTGCTGGCGTTCCTTGGCTTGTGACCACATCCCTCCTCTCTTTGCTTCCTTGGTCACATTGCCAGGGAATCTCTAATCACCCCCTGCCCTCCCCCTTATAAGGACAGATGCCATGGTATTGCGGATCCATCTGGATAATCCCGGATTATTCCCCATCTCTGAATAATCACAGCCATAAAGCTTTTTCTTTTGCCATGTAAGGTCACATTCACTCACAGATTCCAGGGATTAGAATCTGATGTCTTGGGGGGGGCATTAATTAAGCGTCGCAATCTTACATGACCCCTCCCACGACTATTGGGAATGGCCTCCTTTCTGGCCCCATCAAATCCATTCTCCAGGCTACAAAGCAGAGCTGCCCTTCTGGAAGGCAAACCTGCTCAACTATCCGCATGCTCACAGACCGTAGATGGCTTTCTGCTACTCGTGGACACGGTGCTGATGGCCTAGCCAAGGGCAAGGCCCCCTGCATAGCCCCTTGCTCCCCACCTCCAGCCCCAGAAGCCTTGGGGGCCAGGGAGGCTCAGTAGCCCAGTGTGTGCACAGAAGGGTACTGTTGCCAGGCTCAAATGCAGATGCCAGAAAATCCCCAAAATCTAGGTTTTGGTTTTTGGTGGCCTGGGTTTTTTGTTGTTGTTTTGTTCTTGTTTGGGTTTTGTTTTGAATGTAAAACCCCGCAATATTTAAATGTTGGCAGCTAATTTTAAAAGAACATATAACATAGTACAGGCTGTACAAAGCAGTCTGTGAGCTGCCCCTTTGCAACCTCTGCCCCAAAGCTGGCTCCTGGGGCTCCTTTCTGGCCCCAGGCCTTTGTCTTCACTCATCCCTTTGCTGGAAACACTCCCCTGATGATCCGCCCCAGCCCCAGGATACTCCTTGTCTGACCAATCCCAGCTCTCTTTTGTTCTTAGTTTTTGCTTCTGGTGGACCACCTCTGGGCCCCAGCTCACGTCCCCTGAGAGGGAGGATATCGGTCTTCCTCCAGACCATGAGCCCCTCAAAGCGGAGGATGAATCCCCCAGTAGCAGAGAATCTGGCCCGATGGGAGTGCTCGACGGGTGGTATCTGGAATATTAGGACTATGTCTTGGCCTTTAAAAACATTCAGTGTTTTATTTTCAGAACTTAGCCACAGAGTCACCAAATTTGGAAGGATAAATATGGGTTCAAGTCGTTCCAAAATGAGCTCTTAAATTTAGATGTAAGGATTGTTTGGTCTACTCCAGCGAAGGACAGACAGGGAAAAAGAAAAATAAGATAAAAGCTACCTGCATTTTTCTGGGCAGATTCACTATTCACTGATTTGTACGTGGTTTGCTCTGGGCACTCAGCAGGTCATCCTGACTACAGCAGGCGGGACACCTGGATGGTCTGCACATAGGTACGCATGCCCCTTTATCCAAGTGCACCAACTCTTATGAGTGTGAATGGGAATCACTTTGCTGCCTTGTGAATGCCAGCGTGACCTTCCTTGGCACTGCAGCATCCCAGATCCCCTGTGAGGAAGGAGGTAGAAGCCACCACTTTAGGAAAATCAGTCGGCTGGGAGTTGATTCTCTTGTACTAATTATGACTGTAAAGGAATGCCACAAAGCAGAGAACGTTCCCCTCATTCCCCCCCTCCCGGAAAAAAGCCCATTAAAAGAGTTCATTTTACAATAACCAGTACAAAGTAACGAAGCCGAAGTCCAGAAATTCAGTTGTGACATTAATCAGAGCCCTGTTCTAGGTGGGTTTCGGCTTGGGCTGGGCGGCATATGTGTGGCCGAAACAAGCCGGAGCAGTCGCTCCTGAAACAAAATTGAGCAGCTTTGCACGTTCCAAATTGTCTGCCATCAGCACACATTACCCTTAGGATCCAGCAAAAAGGATGAAATTTTTAAGTGTGGGGAGAGACTGTTAACTCTATGAGCAGAGGCTTCTCAAGAGCCCAGAATGCCCTGGGACTCAGGTTGGGGGCAGGGCGAAGTGGTGCGAACCATGGGGGGGGGCGGTTGGCAAGGCTTTGCCCTCCAGTGTTTTGTCACACACTTGAGAAACAGGAGCATCACGTGAGGGGCTCAGGCCCTGGTTAACAGGGCGAGGTCAGTGGGGGTGGAGCAGGCTGAAAGGGTCTCCTATCCCAGGAGAGTGCTCGCTTCGGCAGCACATATACTATCCCAGGAGAAAACCGTATGGCACATTCAGGTGCCATTTTATTTTATTAATGATTTATTTACTTATTTCATTTCATTTTATTTTTTTAAAGATTTTATTTATTTATTTGACAGAGATCACAAGTAGGCAGAGAGTCAGGCAGAGAGAGAGAGAGGAGGAAGCAGGCTCCCTGCTGAGCAGAGAGCCGGATGATGTGGGACTCCATCCCAGGACACTGGGATCATGACCTGCGCCGAAGGCAGAGGCTTTAACCCACTGAGCCACCCAGGCGCCCCTATTTACTTATTTTAAAGAGAGCGAGCACGCAGGCCAGCAGGCGAGGGGCAGAGGGAAAGAATCCTCTGCACAGAATGTGCAGCCTGACATGGGGCTTGATCTCACAACCCTGAGATCACAACCTGAGCCGAAACCCAGAGTAGAGGCTTAACCAACTGAGCCACCTAGGTGCCCAAAGCTGGTTTTTTAACACTGTTTTCATTTCACTCTGTGTGTGTGTGTGTGTGTTTCACATCTTCATTTTATTGTCACTCATGTTACTGAAGCAAATGGATTGGTAGAGGAACAAAATCTGGCAAGGAGACCCAGGATTTCATGGAAGCACTGGAGGCTTGTGAGAGACCCCGACCGCAGGGCCCCTCCGGAGAAGCCCTATCTTCCTGGTTCTGTGCGGGACAGTTTCAGTGCCTGGCGTATATAAGTGACATTGATTAAATCTTGATGGCTCACAGATTCATCCAAGCATCGGCTCTAACCTTGAAAACAGAAAAGCCTAGGCGCCTGGGTGGCTCAGTGGGTAAAGCTGCTGCCTTCGGCTCAGGTCATGATCTCAGGGTCCTGGGATCGAGTCCCGCATCGGGCTCTCTGCTCAGCAGGGAGCCTGCTTCCTCCTCTCTCTGCCTGCCTCTCTGCTTACTTGTAATTTCTCTCTGTCAAATAAATAAATAAAATCTTTTAAAAAAAGAAAGAAAGAAAACAGCAAAGCCTAACGGCGACTGTGTTCCTCCTGAAGACAGAGCCAAGTCATGTTTCTAGAAAATCTAGAAAGTCATGTTGCTAGAAAATCTGGGGGCAATATTTAGTCAATATTTAGACATCCCCGTAAACCTCAGCCTCGTGCAGCGATCTGAAAAGCTCGCTTCAGAGACGGGACTTACAGGAGAAGATGGGGCTTTCATCCATGGAGATGAGGTGGTGTGCAGGGATTCCGAAGTTAGAAAGGGGTCCAGCTCCGGGTCCCCTGGTTCTGCCTCCTGCCTGGCGCAAGCCTGACCACCCACTATACGGAAGAGGGATTTTTACCTAAAAAATAGAGAGGCGCACCGTATGAAGTTGGGAGGGATGGGACAGCTTGCAACTGTCATTTTACAACCCGTTTAGAAGCGGCAGTGTGTTCTGGTGGTGATGAATTCATTGTATCCAACACCACCTGGACAGCAGGTGCACACATGGCTGGAATTTCCCATCCCATGGCTGGAACCCTGGAACCGGGAAGCGGGAAGTCTCCCGTAGTTACGCGCTGTAACTGCTGGATCTCTGAATAGGAGGCATCAGCCCACTCTGACGCTGCGTCCCCCTGACTTTTCAACCTCAGAACCACCTCTTGATCTCTGCCAGTTCAGGCCCTGACTGGCCGTTGCCTCGACGGTAAAGGATACCCGGGCCATCACATGGCATGAAACCTTGGAAAGCTTTCTGAGAAGCGCCCCTGGTATACAACTGGGTGACAAAAACCTCTTTTGTACATCCGAGACTGCCCGAAATCCTTCCGTTCTCTTCACCCCAGGCCCTGCAGCAACCCCCCAAGACTCATGGCCTGAGTTGGAACCCTAATGAATCCTCGCAGGCCCCCCCACCCCCCCCCCCCCCCCCGCCAACACGGTGCAGGTTCACATCTCCAGGATTTGCACTTGCTGCTCCTTTTCTTGAAAACCCTGTCCCACCACGTCAGTCCCTTCATCCCAGAAAGCTGCGAGGCCAGTGTCCCCTCCCCTGTGATGCCACCCTCTGCTGGCTGGCTGCTGTGATAAAACTTAGTCTCTGCAAACGGACAGTTGCTTTGCCTGTTTCTTGTAAGTTTCTTTAAGGCAGGAGACGGTGTCTTTTTCCTCTGTGTATCCCTGGCCCTTTGCGTTCCCCCTAGCAAAAGGTAAAAGGCTTGGATCACATCGGAGGAACCGAACTAAGAGTTTGCTGTGGCAACCTAAAATTCCCAAGATCAAGTAGGTCGAGGCTCTTGACAGAGGTGATTGGTTTCACCTGCGAAGTTCCTGGCAGACTCGTATCCACCATTGCCTCCCTCCCGACTCCCTGCATCTGCTGGTTCCTGCACCCAGGGCTGGAGCTATGCGGAGGGCAAATGTGCCCCAGAAGCCCACCCCTGTTCTTCCCCCTCCTCTGGAACCACACAGACCTGCCCGGGCTCCCGCAGAGCCAGAACACCAGTGTGGGGCAGCCCCACGTTGGGTGGAGAGCGTGAACAGTACTACTGCACCCCCAGTAACAGGGTGGGATCTTAGCCTTCCGGACCTGACTGGTGCCCCGCCCACCCCCACGCCCCTGCAGCCATCTCACCTTTCACTCTCGTTCTCCAGCCTTGGGAGCGACTCACACCCCTGCAATGGGCTGTGTTTCCATGCCTTTATGTGTGCTGTGCTTCCTGCCTGCAAGGACTTCTCCACCTGGCATGCTCTGCCCGTTCCCTAGCAGCCCTCACCACCTTGCTCCCCACGTGTCCCTCCCTCTGTGACCTCAGTCCCCACTCCCCTCCCTCTGTGCAGGCTCCGGATCACCCACTGCTCTGGGTGGTTAACAATTGGCTGCTTCTCCGATTCTTTCCTCCATCTGCACACAGTATCCTGAGGACTGGGATGGTCTCTGTGCGCTGGGGTTTTCCTCAGGGCTTGGGCAGTGTCTTGCATGCAGCAAGTGCTCAATGTGTGTTCATGGGCACAAAACTAGATATTCATCATGGTAGGAAGAATATTCTAGAAAACAGCCCACCGTGGTCTGGGCCCTTCCCAGGAGGAATGGGTATACAAGTCCTTTCTTTTCCTAAGAAATATTTGAAAATCTTTTGCTTAAATCTCTGCAATGGAGTGTATACAGTTCCCGCAAATGCTGTGGTTGAATAAAAAGGTTGACTGTGTTTAAGATATTAATTAACCACAAAGACTGATAATGGTGTTATTTAATCAGGCTTCTCAGCAGAAACGCCCAGGTTTGGGCGGGGCTGAGCCCCATCCCTTTCTTTGCTTAGGGGAAAGCTATACCTTTACCTGCTGCCTTTTAACCAATGAGAGTTCTTGCCTCCCCCTGTTCTCATTTAACTAGAACACTTCATTTTCACCAAGTAGTTGGAAAGGAAGCCACTGAAACCACTTTACAATGTCCCCTATGCAGATAGGACAAGGAGCCCACACGCCATTTAAAGACACTACTGCTTCTGTGATTGGGTCCGTGGTCTGAGCCAGCCCAAATACTATGTACATTTTTAAAAAACCTCTTTTAAAGACATATGCTACATATAAAAGCCCCCATCCTAACAAGTGGGCTCTCTCTTATCAGAATTAACCAGCTGTACCCTGCTGCTCCCCCTGCCCCCGCCCCAGCAGGCAGGGCCTGGGGGAGGCTGGGGAGAAGTTTCTGGTCAAACACCTTCCTTGGAGGCCTGGATTTCAGAGGCCTCCCTCCCGCTGTGTGAGCCAACAACAAACCCTCAGACCCGACTCAGACAGCTCAGGTGAAGCAGCTGCTTTCCTCACTCGATACCCTCTTTCGCCAGATGAAGGACACTGATTCACGGAGAGGAGACACACACATTCCAGGCCATTTTTCATACACTGACAAGAAGTAAATTAGGAAATCGTGTACGTACAATACACGAGTCATGCCTTCCTCTTGATCACATGTAATTTACATCTTACAAAGATGTGAGTTCTTGTATTCTCACTCCACAAGGAAAAATCTCAATGATTTATTCATTTCAAATGAAAAATAGAAGGTAGATGAGAAGAATGACTTCACAGACGCATCGTTCTCGGGGCACTGGTGCGAGGCTCTCGCGCGCACTGCCCGAAGGGCTCCGTGTGCAAGTCCCTCTAATTAACAAGGTGAATCAGGCGGCAGCTCTCTAATTAGTGAGCATGACAAGCCGGCGGAAACAGGCAGGCAGACTGGTACACATCGCTGGCCAACAAAGGCACAGCACATTCCAAGGGAAAAAAAAAAATGCAGATTTCTGCTAAATAACTATTAAAAGTAAGATGGGGGGGGGTGGGGAGAACACCTCATGCTCATTCTCACATTTCATGTGTACATCTTGCGCATTTTCAGGGATTTCTAGCTCCTTGGTAAGACAGGGTTCCCCTCAGCTCTTTGTGCCACCTTTCCAGGCCAAACAGGCGTTCTTTGCTTGAAATAAGAATCAACATATTCCTTTGGGATTTAGGATCAATTTGCGTGTGTTTTAGCCCAGTAGGTAGGACCTGCCACTTCTCATTCCTAAGCCTTCCCCAGATTGGGGATGGCTGATGGGAAACTGGCTCCTGAGATGTACTCAGAGCGGCTGGGTCCCACCGGACCTGAAATATGTGGAAACTCCCGCTCTCCGCAGAGGGGCGGAGCCCAATCAGGGCCACACCTGGTGACCCGCTCAGCCTCAAGGGGACCCTCAGCGGCAGGTGGCACCCTAGCCCCTTGCCCTGGTTTTATCTGTCTTTACCTAATGCCCAACAATCGCTCGCTAGTCCTGAGCATGCCCAGTCCCTGGGGAGGGGTCTGGAGAGCAGCCGCCAGAGGAAGTCCCCTCTGCATTAGCCAAGCTTCGTGGGCACAGCCTACAGTCACCCACCGTGTGACTGTGTGTCAGTGAGGACACCACCATTCACTTTCACCTTCTAATCGATGGCACCTGGCAGCCTGGTGGGTTTGACCTCACTGAGGACGATGAATGACCCTGTGTTCTTTCTGTTCTAGCAGCTTCCACAGTGTGGCTTGAAAGGTCCTTTCTTTTGCTTCGGGGATAAGTTGTTAGCCAGCCGCTAAAAACAGTCTTGCGGATGGAGGACTGACTGACCCTGATTTGAACACCATACCTGGCAGACCCCTGCTTTATGCCCAACACCATGCAGGGCGTTTCCTCTGGGGCAGGCGCAGATGTTACTATTGTTTTAAAGTAATAGAAACAGGGTATCAGGAGAGTGGAAAAGTGTGCCATGGGTCCTTCCAAAAATGCCTGTGGAAGCAGACAGGGAACTCACTTTTCTTCCTGCTCCTTCCTCAGAGTCATGTTCTGTGGCTCTCAACTAGCAGGCCCAAAGATGGCCCTCTGTAGAACTCCCTGCATTTCTCAAGCAAGGGCCAGTCCCAACAGCAAACTCTATGACAAATAAGCAAGCCACCAGGGCTTTGCAATAGATAGTCACTCTCCAGATAGAAATAAGAATGATGGGTTTGGAAGTGTGGGGACTCTCGTGAGGGCAGCCCTCCCTCCTCCACACCACCACTTGCCCTGAAAGACTGAGCCTTGTGAAAGATTCTTCCAGAGCAGATATAGGTAAAGATCGTGATAGCAGTCAGGAGAAGGGGGCCAGATGAAAGAAGAAGGCAAAGGGACACTGTGGCCAACTGGGAGGGTACACCTGCTTCACCCCACTGCGGTCTGGGGCTCCCCTCCTGCCATGCGTCATGGCGGCTCCTGGTCTAACTTTTCTGCCAGCTTCTCTCCACATCCAAGCAAACATGCCCGCTCTTCCTGCTTCAACTCTTCATTCACCTTCAGGTTTATCTGGTTAGTCTCTCATCCTAAGCACAGAGCCAGCGCTGAAGAGCTTCTGGCACAGACTGGCCCACAAGGACAGCAGTGGCCAAGGGGACAGTAAGGCAAGTCTTTCTCCCCTGCCTTCCTGTACTCTCCCACCAGCTCTGCCCATAGAAGCCATTAAAACCCCCCTCCCTGGACCCACTCTTTCACAAAGCTTTCCTGATCACCCTCATCACCAACTCTGAGTCCCCTGCGGATATGATGGCATTTTTTTTTTTAAGATATTACTTATTTATTTGTCAGGAGAGAGAGAGAGAGAGAGAGAGAGTACAAGCAGGAGAAAAGCAGGCTGCCCACTGAACAGGGAGCCCAATGTAGGACTCGATCCCAGGACCCTGGGATCATGACCTGAGCTGAATGTAGATGCTTAACTGACTGAGCCACCCAGGCACCCCTGATGGAACCTTCTAGGGCTTTGTCATATTTGGCTTCATACTACACTGCCATCCGTGCAACAGTACAAAAATGATCCTTTCAGCCAAGTCAGACTCAAATTCTACCTCTACCAACTTCTAGGCAAAGCACTTTATTTATATTTGCATCCTTCAATGTTTGTTTTCTCAGCTGAAAAATGTAGAAATAACCTTCCTACCCTGCAGAGGGGAAAATGAGATAAAGCTATAAACTGGCTCTATGTGATATACGGCCTATAGAGGGCGCTAGGGAGTAAGTAAACAAAAATTCTTTTGGGGCCTGTCTGGTATCATTTTTTAAAATGCTGTATTTGAACTGTGCTTATGTATGGTCCCAACCCCAAGTAGTCACAAACCAGCTAAGTGACCTTGTGCAAGACACTAAGCCCCTCTGAGCCTCGGGTTCCACCATAATAGGGGGTTAACCATACCCGTCACAGGTGTGGTTTAATGAAGTAGCGGGTGTCGGGGCTCCCAGCATAGAGATCACCCGATAAACATCAGTCAGCAGCAGGAGCTTCGTCTCTTTCATCTGCAGGAGCCCAAACTTGACATAAAATTTGAACATGAATGCTATACTCAATCAATGAACATTTGTGGAAGGAATGAGAAACCAAAGTGTGAAAGATTCGTGTTCCTTTCCCAGTTTGTATTCTTTTCTTTTTTTTTTTTTTTTAAGATTTTATTTATTTGACAGACAGAGAACACAAGTTCTCTGAGAAAGAGAGAGAGACGCAGAGAGAGAGAGGGAGACGCAGGCTCCCACTGAGCAGAGAGCCCACGTGGGTCTGGATCCCAGGACAAGGGGATCATGACATGAGCCAAAGGCAGAGCCTTTAACTCACTGAGCCACCCAGGCGCCCCAACCGGTTTGTATTCTTTATGGCCTTGGACATGAGGCCTTTCCCGGGTCCCAGCATGTTCAATCTACAAAATGGGAGAAAATCTGTCAACCTCACTGGATTGCTTCCAGAATTAATCCTTAAAAAAGAAAACAAAAGTCCAGCCAAATGTAAGCACAGATGTAAGCATGCCAAATCATGAAACAAGGACCATTTCATAAATTCAGGTAATTATTTCAACTGGAGTGACCATTATAGATTATATATATATATATATGACATTCATTATAAGCCATGTTTTTACTTGGTTACTTTTTTGCTTGATACCAAATGTATTTGCCTTTTTAACTTGTGGAAGCAAGCAAGCCACCCGTGGGAACCCATGACAGCTGTTTTTATATTAAATGTGCAAATTCTACCATTTCATTGGAAAAGTTGCAATTTTTGTACAAAGTTAGTGTGCTATTAAAAAGTAGAACTAACAAAGTTAGTGTGCTATTAAAAAGTAGAACTCCAAAGTAAATTTTTAGGGATTGCAACGCATGGAAATAAACAGTGAATTTACCTATGTTTGGGACAAACGGTAAAGATGCATTAAGTAAATTGTAACTTGTAACTTGTCTTCAGGAATATCTTTTGGTGCTCATGCCTTCTAGATGCATAACCTGAAATGCTTATTCAATCTGAAAAGAACTTAGAAATTAAAAAAGCACAAATGATACCCGTCCAGCCTTGTAGAACACCCATCCCTGCTGGTAGAAACTCCTTGTGGCTGGAGATTCTCCTGGGGCCACATCAACCATGCCCATGGGTAGTTCATATTCTTAGGGCATTGCTTTACCAGCAACAGGTGACGTCAGGGATCAGGGCTAAATGGGGAGTCCTGATGAACAGCCTTAATTCTGATTTCCTCGGTGAAAAGGCTAGCATGGGGTACACTAGTTTCCTAGGGCTGCCTAAAGTTCCACCACTAGTACTTCAAACAACAGAAGTTTATTGTCTCCCAGTTCTGAGGCTAGAAGTTCTAAATCAAGGTGTCAACAGGACTGGCTGCCTGGGAGGGCTGGGAGGCTTATCGATGGTGTTGTCTCTGTATCTTCACAACTGTGAAGTCCAAATTCCCCCTATTTATGAAGACACCATCTAGCTTGATGACTTCATCTTAACTATATCATCCGCAAAGGCCTGATTTCCAAATAGGGTTCAACACTCGCAGGTACTGGGGGTTAAGACTTAAATATCTCTTGGGGACACAGAGAAAACTGTCAAGGGTCACTGGTTTTGAAGGAAAGTCTCCAAGGGCAAGGCTGGGCAGGGAGCTGAAAAGTGGGGCTGGCCTCCCGGGTGGCAGCTGGGGGAACCACCACAGCCACCGTCCACCTGTTGGCCCTGCAGACTTGGAAACTGGGAGTAGCTGGCATGTGGAGAGCACATCCGTCTCTCAGAAGCTCGATTTTGTGAGGCAAGCTCTCAGGACTGCTGTCAACAGTCAGCATGTCCATTGATTGACAGAGAATGCTCGCAGGGAGAATGAAACAATGATGCTTGGGGTCTGCATGACCTTCCCATTGCCCTCCCCCAGGCAGACATGCAGCAGTGGAGAGAGTGTGAATTCATGTGTTTCAGCACAACCCGCTTTGGTCCCCATCTCCACAGCAGGGCCAGCCCTGTTCAGAGGAGGAGGGGTCTTTGGGGTCTCTCACAGTCGCTCCCTGCCAACCTTGAGGGGATCAGATATGCTTCTAAGACACATCTCTTTTTTGACTATTTCCAGGAACCCTCCCGATTGACAAGCTGACGCTGAAGAACTCCGCTTTAATCCGACTCCTGTAGATTTCACCACTTAGCCCTGAGGTCACTCTCTCCATCATTTCCGGGTTCTTGGGGGGTACCTCACTATGGTCCCAATGACACATCCACGGCCTTTCCAAGAGCATGTTTGCCTTAATTAATCTCTGTTAAAATAAATAAATAAATAAAATCCACGGCACCTGACTGATGAGTCTTGATTTCAGGGTTCTGAGTTTGAGCCCTATGTTGGGCACAGAGATTACCTTTATTTCTTTTTTAAGGTTTTATTTATTTATTTGAGAGAGAGAGCCAGGGAGAGGGAGAGAAAACCTGAAGCATACCCTGCACTGAGCACAGAGCCCGATGTGGGGCTCAATTCCACAACTACGAGATCGTGACCTGAGCCAAAACCAAGAGTCAGACGCTAAACCAACTGAGCCACCCAGGCGGTATCCTACTCAGTTCTCTCTGAACAAGATCTGTTCTTTTACCCCACAAATAGAGGCAATCCAGACAAGCTCAACTGGACCCATGCAGTCGGCCCTGGGAAGAGCTGGCAGCACTCATGAACGGCCAGGAGAAACGGGTCTTCAGTGCAATGTACATCAGAGTTGGGGAAAAATAGAATGAAGACATAAGGAAGTGCTCTAAGATTTCTCTTTTTTGGACTGGGACATTGACAGCTCCTGAAAAAAGGCCTACAACAAGATCATTCCTCTTATGCTATGTGAATGTTTCAAATACATTACCGACGCCAATTATACTTCAATAAAGCTGAAAAAAAATAAAGAGAAACTTGAGATATTAAAAAAATCACTGATTTTTCCAAATGACGTGACACAAATTTTTTTTAAAAAGTCTTATTCCAAGATCAGTAACACATGTCTATTAAAATATAATTATCGGAGGTCAAACAAACATTAACATTATGGATTATGCTCTGACTTAGAAACCAATTAAAATCAACATCTGAAATGAGGAGTTGAGATCATAGAAATAAATAGCTAAATTATTTCTTACTTATAGGAGGCATTCCTTTGGCCCCCCTTTCATCCACATCTAAGAGTGAACATCTCGATCTTTCCTGTCTTGTTGAATACAATTAGCACCCGATCCCTGCTTTTTAAGCTCAGACTCCTTTCCCATTTATATCCCTGACACCTCCCTACAGCCTACTTGACTTGTCTGACACATTTGCCAGATATTAGGGATTTGTGCAAGAAGAGAGATTTCTAACCCTTACAATTTGAGGACATTCATAGGCTTTTGGGAGGCTTGACATGTACATAGAATCTCTGGCAAAATGTTTTAAAAAAGAGTGGAAAAAGTCATTAAAATAGAATTATCGCTAGTTTTTAAAGACTACCTCAAAGAAGATTCCCCCAGATACTGGCATATTCAAAGATTTTTTTTTTTTAAGATTTTGTTTTTTATTATTTATTTGACAGACAGAGATCACAAGTAGGCAGAGAGGCAGGCAGAGAGAGAGAGAGGAGGAAGCAGGCTCCCTGCTGAGAAGAGAACCTGATGCGGGGCTGGATCCCAGGACCCTGGGATCATGACCTGAGACGAAAGCAGAGGCTTTAACCCACTGAGCCACCCAGGTGCCCCTCAAAGATTTTTTTTTTTAACTGTGCCTGTGATTCTGTGATATTTGTATGTAATAGCAGAAACTGCACAGCAGACAGATCCCCTTTAACCTGCCCCATAGAAATGGTAAATTCTCTGACAGAGAAAAAGGACACAAAGCTAAGGAGAAGCCATCAGAACTAAGAATCTATATGTTCTCCCCTGGGAAGAGACCAACAGAGGTCTCTGAAATAACAAACAGAAAGGCATAGAGGTTATGAACATGGAGCTTTGGAATCATGTAGCCCTGGATTTGAATCCCAGCTTCCCTCCTTTCCCCCTCATTCCTGCTCCCTAATAACTATCAACTTCAGTTTTCTCATCTGCAGAATGGGACTAATTACGGTGTTGTTAAAACAATTCAATAAGGTAATGCCTCCAGATTGCTTAGTACAGTGCCTGGCACACAATAAAATGCTTGAAATTCTTAGCCCAGCCAATAGCTCTACCCATCAGCAAAGCCAAGTCGGTGACCCAGTCTCCCCAGGGAGCTCAGTGGGCTAAGCTCTGACTGATTGAGTCCCCATTCTATAAGTTTTCCCAGCTGTTGAGCTTGTTCTGCAGCCCTGTCCAGGCAGAGAAGCAGATATCTACTGTTGAATATAGTTCCCCCACCCCCATCTAGCCCAGCCAGGTGGTGGCTACTCAGCCCATCCTACAGTCCACTTAGAGAAGCAGCTCAGCAGAGAGCCCTCTGTCCACCCACAGAGCCAAGCCAGTGGCCTTCTCCCATGAGAAACCCGCTGGGCAGTTCTGCCTGATTCAGGCCCCCAGCCAAAGAGCCATGTCAGTCTGCGAGCTTGTTCTACCACTTATCCAGGCAGGGAAGCAGATTCTGGCCCTACCTGCTGCAAAGTAGAGCCTTCAGTCCCACCTGCCCAGGAAGCCTAACCAGAACACCCAGGGGGTTGTGTGGTCCACCTTACAGCGCAGCTTGCAGTGGCACCAAAGCAGAGAGCCCAGCCTATGACTCTGCCCATCTACAGAGCTGAGCCAGTGGCCCTGTCTGGCCAGGGAGCCCAGCAGACATTTTTTTCTGATTTGGGTCCCAAGCCAGTGATCCATACCAGCCATGAAGCCTGCTCCCTAACCCTGCCTGGCCTGGGAAGCAAATGTGAAACCCCTTCTATGCCTAAATATGGCCTCCAGCCCTATCCAACTAGGGAAACTAACCGTAACACCTGGGAAGATGTGTGGCCCATCCTATAGCCCCACTTACAAAGACACCCGAGCTGAGAGCCTAGCCAATGGCCTTGCCCAACTGCAGAGCCAAGCCAGTGGCTCCATCTGGCTCGGGAGCTTGGTGGGCAGTTCTTACCAAGTTGAGTCCCTAGCCACCAAGCTGCAATGGCTATGGAGCCCATTCTATGGTCCCATCTGGACCAGAAGACAAATCTGCAACCCTGCCCAACTGCTGAGTATAGCATTCAGTCCCACCTGACCAGGAAGCTTGCCCAGAGAATCTAGGCATCCTGTAGATGCACCTGGACAGGGAACAAAGCCAGTGGTCCTATCTGAATGCTCCCAACCAGCAGCAACCCCCTAACTTCAGAGCATGAGCAGTGGCCTCACCCAAATAGAGACCTGTGATAGCAAACCCCACCTGACTGAGGATGCTACAACTTGACCCCTCCAAAACCCCAAAATGAGCTAACTGGGGAAAAACTATCTCTGCCAAAGCAAATTTATAAAGTCTGGAAGAGTAGACAGCTTACTCAAATGTGCTGATGCCAACTCAAGGAATCAAGAATCATGAAGAATAGGAAAAATATGAAATGAACAAAGGGAACTAATAATGCTCTAGTAATTGACCCTAAAGAAATGGATATCTATAAACTGCCTGATGAAGAATCCAGAATGATCCGCTTAAAGAATTTAGTAAACTACAAGAACATACAAACAACAAAAAATTAAGAAAACAATGAACAAATGAGAAAACATAAACAAAATGAGAATTTCAACAAAGAAACAGAAACCCTCCAAAATACCAAACAAAAAATCCTGAGCTGAAGAATATAATGACCGAACTAAAGATTCAATAAAGAGTTCAATATCAGACTTGACCAAGCAGAAAAAAGAAGCAGTAAACAAGAAGATAGATTCATTTGAAAACATCTAGTGAGAGAAGAAAAAAGAAAAAGAATGAAAGAGTGAGGAAAGCCTACATCCCACGGGACTAAAGGAATACCACCATTAAAAGGAACAATATAGGGTGCCTGGGTGGCTCAGTGGGTTGGGCCTCTGCCTTCAGCTCGGGTCATGATCTCAGGGTCCTGGGATCGAGCCTCACATCGGGCTCTCTGCTTGGCAGGGAGCCTGCTCCCCACCCCCACCCCCCTGCTGCCTGCCTCTCTGCCTACTCGTGATCTCTCTGTCAAATAAATAAATAAATAATCTTTAAAAAAATAAAAAAGGAACAATATAGATAATATGGGAAAGAGAGAAGAAAGAAAGGGACAGAAAGTATACTTAAAGTAATAATGGCTGAAAACTCCCAAACTTGGAGAAATAAACAGATGTCTGGATTCATGAGGCCCAAAGGACTCCAAATAGGTTGAACTTGAAAAGAACACCACCAAAATAAATTACAATTAAATTGTCAACAAAGACAAAGAGAGATTCTTGAAAGCAGCAAGAGAAAAGCAGCTCATCGCATACAAGGGAACCTCCGTGAGATGGTGGGCAGATTTATTAGTAGGAACCTCGCAGGCCAGGAGAGAGTGGGATGATATGTTCAAAATACTGAAAGGAAAAAAAAACTGTCAACCAAGAATATTATCCTAGCAAAACTGGCCTTTGGAAATGAAGGACAGAAAGACTTTCTTGAACAAACAAAAGCTGAAGGACTTCATCACCACAACCCTTCCCTATAAGAAATGGTAAGTGATGTTCAAGTGGTAATAAAAGGATGTTGATTAATGTCATAAGCATATGAATGGATATATAAAATTCAATGGCAATGGTAAATATGCAGCCAAGGCAGATTCTCTAAAATTGTAATGGTAGTGCATAATTCACTTACAACTCCCATTTAAAAGTTAAAAAGCAGATTCTTAAACATTAAGAATAAACCAGTGGTTTCCAGGGGGAGATAAGTAGATGGAAGGGGGTTAAGGGGGTTGAAGGGGGTTAAGAATACACTTATCAAGATGAGCACTGAGTAATATATTGAATTGTTGAATCATTATATTTTATACCTGAGACTAATATAACACTGTATGTTAATTACATTTCAATTTTTTACAAGTCAAAAAACAAATATATTAAAAATAACCATAACTACAATAATTTGTTACAGGATACATAATATCAAAAAATATGTGAATTGTAACATGAATAACCTAAATACAAGAGGGGAAGTAAATGTATGAAATTTATGTATGATATTGAAGTCATTACCAGTTTAAAATAGGATTTATATATTTAATATAAGTCTCATGGTAATCAAAGAGGAAAAACCTGTAGTAGATACACAAAAGATTATGATAAGGAAGCCAAAGTACACAGCTACAAAAAGCCATCAAATCATAAAACAAGACAGCAACATAAGCAAAAACAGTAAATCTACAACACAGAAAACAGTTTTTAAAAATGGCAAGAGTTAAGTCCTTACTTATCAATAATAACTATAAATATAAATGGATTAAATTCTCCAATCAAAAAAACAGAAAGGCTGAAGGTATTAAAAAACAAGATCTAACTATATGTGGCCTATAAGGGATTCTAGCTTTAATGGCATGCAAAAACAGAATGAAGGGATAAAAAAAGATACTTCAAGCAAACAGTAACCAAAAGAAAGCAGGGGTAGCTTGCTTATACCAGACAAAATAGATTTCAAGCTAAAAATGGTCAAAAGAGACAAAGAAAATTATTATATGATAGGTCAAGTCATCAAGACAATATAACAACTATAAATATTTATGCACCCAACATCAGAACATCTAAATATATAAAGCAAATATTAAGAGAATTAAAAGGAAAAATAAATAGCAATATAATTATAGTTGGGAACTTTAATAAACCACTCTCAAAAAAAATGAATAGGTTATCCATACAGAAAATTAATAAGGAAACAGAAGATTTCAACAACACTAGAGACCAAACAAACATATACAAAACATACCATCTAGCAATAGCAGAATACACGTAATTCTCAAGTGCACATGGAACATTTTCTAGGATAGATAGTATGTTGGGTCACAGATGAGTCTTAGCAAATTTAAGAACACTAAAATCCTCCCAACTATCCTTTCCAAACACAATGGTATGAAACTAGAAATCAATAACTGGAGGAAATCTGGAAAATTCACATAAGCATGGAAATTAAACACCAGACCCCTGAATAACCAATGGATCAAAGAAGAAACCAAAAGAAAAATTAAAGAAATACCTTGAGATGAATGAAAATAGAAACACAACAAAACCAAACCAAACTGTGAGATACAGCAAAAGCAGTTCTTATAGTGCAGTTTATAGTGAAAAAAATGCATACACCAAGAAAAAAAAAATCTCAAATAAACAACCTAACTTTATACTTCAAGGAACTAGAGAAAGAACAAACTAAGCTTAAAATTAGCAGAAGGAAAGAAATAATAAAGATTAGAACAGAAATAAATGAAGTAGAGAACAGGAAAACAATAGAAAAAATTGATAAAACCAAGAGTGGGTTCTTGAAAAAAAAATAAACAAAATTGACAATCCTTTAGCTAGACTAACCAAGAAAAAAAAGAGAGAAGACTTAATAAATAAGTATTTAATAAATAACAAATAAATAAGATTTTCAGTGAGAGAGGAGACATTACACCTGATACCACAGAAATAAAAAGAGACTACTGTGAACAGTTATATACCAACATATTGGACAACCCAGAGGAAATGGATAAATTCCTAGAAACCTACAATCTACCAACACTGAACCATGAAGAAATAGAAAATCTGAACAAACCAACAATGATAAAGGATTGAATTAGTAATCAAAAACCTCCCAACAAAGAAAAGCCCAGGACCAGATGGTTTCACTGCTGAATTTTACTAAATATTTAAAGAAGAATTAAAACCAGTCCTTCTCAAACTCTTCCCAAAAAATCAGAGAGGAGGGAACACTCCCAAACACAGTTTAAGAGGCCATAATTGCCTTAATACCAAAGCCAGATACGGATACTACAGGAAAGGAAAACTATAGGCCAACATCCCTGACAAATATAGTACAAAAACTCTCAACAAAATCCCAGCAAACTGGAACTCAACACTGCATTAAAAGGATCATACACTGTGATTAAGTGAGATTTATCCTTGCTCTGCAATAATGGTTCAACATATGCAAATTGATAATGTGATATACCACATACATAGAATGAAAGATAAAAATCATATGATCACCTCAATAGATGTAGAAAAGGCATACAACAAAAGACATTGTTTTGTGATGAACACTCTCAACAAGTTGAGTATAGGAGGAATGCACCTCAACATAAAAAAGGCCATATATGACAAGTCCACAATCACCAACATACTCATGGTGAGAGACTGAAAACTCTTGCTCTAAGAATCAGGAGCAAGACCATGTGCCCACTCTCATCACTCTATTCAGCTCAATACTGCAATTCATAGCCATAGCAATCACGCAAGAAAACAAAAAAGAAGAAAGAAAGAAAGAAAGAAAGAAACTGAAGAAGAGACAAATAAGGGGAAATATATGCTGTGTTTATAGACTGAAAGATTATTGTTAAAATGTCCATACTACCCATCTACAGATTCAGTGCAATCCCTGTTAAGATTCCAGTGGCATTTTTTACAGAAGTAAAAAAATGTATTAAACTTATTTGGAACTCTAAAAAGTCCCAAAGAGGGGTACCTGGGTGACTCAGTCCCAGTTGGGCATCTGACAGCTCAGGTCCTGATCTCAGGGTGGTGAGATCAAGCCCCACATCAGGCTCCATGCTCAGTGCGGAGTTTGCCTGAGATTCTTTCCCCCTCCCTCTCCCTCATCCTCTGCCCCTCCCCTAGCTCAAATGCTCTCTCTCTCTCTTTAAAATAGAAAAATAAAATCTTAAAAAAAAAAAAAAAAGATCCCAAAGAGTCAAAGAGAAAGAACAACCATGGTGGGATCACGTTTCAAACTATATTACACAGTTCTAATAATCAAAACAATGGGGTGCTGGCAAAAGACCACAGACCAATGGAGCAGAATTGAGAGCCTATAAATAAACCCATGTGTATTCAGTCAACTAATGTCAGAAAAGAAGCCAAAAACACTCAATGGGAAGAAGATAGGCTATTTATTAAGGACACTAGAAGAACTAGATATTCACAAGCAGAAGAAGGAAACTGGACCCTTATCTTGCACCATTCACAAAAATAAACCCCAAAATGGATTAAAGACTTACATGTAATATTTGAAACCATAAAATTCCTAGAAGAAAGCACAGGGAGGAAACTCCTTGACAGTGGTCTTGGCCATGATCTTTGGGTTATGACACCAAAAGCACAAGTACCAAAACCAAAAATAAACAAGTCGGGCCAGGTTGAAATAAAAAAAAAAAAAACTCCTGCACAGCAAACTAAATGATCAACAAAATGAGAAAGTGATCTACAGAATGAAAGAAAATGCTTTGCAACCCATATATCTGCTGAGGGGTTTGTATCCAAATATATAAGGAACTCATTCTACCTGTCAAACTGGCTGATAAAAATAAGAGAGAGAACAAGTGTTGGCAAGGATGTGGAGAAACAGCAACCCCTGTGCCCTGCTGGTAGAAATGGGAATTAGTGCAGCCTGTATGGAAAACAATACGGAGGTTCCTCAAAAAATTAAAAATTGTTCTACTGTATTATCTAGCAATTACCCCACTAGGCATATATCCAAGGGAAATGAAATCACTATCTGGAAGAGATAGTTAACCCCCCATGTACATAGTGACACTATTTCTAACAGCCCAAGATATGGAAACAGCCTATGTGTCCATCAATAGATGAATGGATAAATATGGTATGTACCATAAAATATTATTCAACCCTAAAAAGGAAGGGAATCCTGTCATTTGCAGCAACATAAATGGGCCTTGCAGCATTGCACTAAGTCATATAAATCAGACAAAGAAAGACAAATACTATACGATCTCACTTATATGTGTAATCTTAAAAAAAAAAAAAAAATCGAACCCATCAGGGGCGCCTGGGTGGCTTAGTGGGTTAAAGCCTCTGCCTTCGGCTCCGGTCATGGTCCCAGGGTCCTGGGATCGAGTCCCGCATTGGGTTCTCTCCTCTGCGGGAAGCCTTCTTCCTCCTCTCTCTCTGCCTGCTTCTCTGCCTCTATGCCTCTCTGCCTACTTGCGATCCCTGTCTGTCCAATAAATAAATAAATAAATAAATAAATAAATAAATTGAACCCATCAAAAGAGAGAATAGATTGGTGGTAACCAGAGGCAGGGGGAAGAGGGTGGGAAAATGAATGAAGGTAGTCAAAAGGTACAGACTTCCAGTCATAAGATAAATAAATTCTGGGGATGTAATAGACAGCATGGCTATCACAATTAGGAAGACTTTATTGTATATTGGAAAGTTGCTAAGAAAGCAGATCTTAAACATTCTTATCATAAGAAAAAATTGTAGCCATGTGAGATGATAGATGTTAACTAAATTTATTGTGGGACTCCTTTTGCAATATATATAAATATGAAATCATGTTGTATACCTTAAGCTTATATAATGGTATATGCCAATTATATCTTTAGAAAAAAACTAGAAAAAAATGTAGAAAATTCTTCAGCCATGATTAACTGCAGCATGAAAGGTATGTTCCACTGGGCTGTGATGGTGAAAATCAACTACAGTGGCTGAAATCCAGGGCCACTGACCTCTGCTCTACACTATGGCTAGGGGACTCAAGATGCAAGTCAGCAGGGTCTTACTCTGTGTGAATATTTTTTGGGGGAGGTGAGGGGCAGAGGAAGAGGGAGAGAAAGAATCTTTTTTTTTTTTTTTAAGATTTTATTTATTTATTTGATAGACAGAGATCACAAGTAGGCAGAGAGGCAGGCAGAGAGAGAGAGAGAGGAGGAAGCAGGCTCCCTGCTGAGCAGAGAGTCCGATGTGGGCCTGGATCCCAGGACCCTGGGATCATGTCCTGAGCCGAAGGCAGAGGCTTAACCTACTGAGCCACCCAGGTGCCCGGGAGAGAAAGAATCTTAAGCAGTCTCCACACCCAGCCACACAGTCCATGGTGGGGCTCAATCCTGCAACCCTGAGCTCAAGGCTAAGCCATCCAGGCACCACTCTGTGTGAACATTTAAAGCTTCACTGTCTTTATCGCTTCTCTGACTTTGCCCATATTCCTTCTTCCTGTTATATTAACACTCTATGCCCATTCAACATCTCCACTTGCATGTTTAATAATCAAGTCAAAATTAACACACCTGAAGCCAAGCTCCTGAAATTCTCCCCCATAACCTGCCCTGCCCACAACATTCCCCATCTCAGTTAAAGGTAGCTCTTAATTCCAGAGCTCAAGGGAAAAAACTTGGGATCACTCTTAACCATATCTCAAACTCCACATCAAATTCATCAATGCATTTAGTCCGTTCAGTCTTCAAAATACATTCAGAGTCCAAGCCCCTCTCTCTTAACAACACTAACGCTGCCCTCTCCCAGAATGACTGCAATGGCCCCAATCAAACTTCTGCCCAGACTCCTCATGGTTATTCTCAACAAAGTTTGATTGGACTTGTGATCGATTAAGTCAGATTGTAACCCTTCCGTGAATCAAACTCTCCAGTGGCTCCTCATATCCACTGGAATAAAATCTGTTTATGTTGAGGGCTTAGATTTATCTGTTTGTTATACTGTTGTTGTGTTTAGTACCCTGCTATGGTTGGGGAGGGGGGCAAGGGGGTTGACTGTGGCCTGCGGTAAATGATATTGGTAGAAATAGAGAGGACCAGGTACACAAGAATGATAAACAGGGAAGCCGTGTGGAGGGGGTACACAGTCAAATCTGACAAAAGTGTTCATTATAATAATTCTACCACTTCTTCCCTTAGAAGGCCTCCTTCCTCCAGAGATTTATGAATATTTGGTTGAAATTTTCAGTTGTTTGTCTTATAAGGGGACCATTTTTTGGTCTGCTGCTGCCATCTCTAAAATGCAAAGGTCTCATGAACCCTTTGCTTCCACTGAGCCAAAAAGGCTTTAGAGAAAAGGGGTAGAGCAGGAATGAGGGAACGTCATTTCCCCTTTTGATGCCAGCCAACCTTTATGTGCTAAAATAAATCTACATTATACTGACTGCCAACATTTTTTTCTTTACATGTATACAGAATCAGGAAAACACAATTAACGGACATTTGTTAATCAATAATTATTTTTAAGCCAGAGTTAAACTTTTAGAATAGTATTCAATAAAAATTTAAATTTATGAGTTCAGGGGCACCTGGGTGGCCACAGTGGGTTAAGCCTCTGCCTTTGGCTCAGGGCATGATCCCAGGAGGCTGGGATCAAGCCCCACATCAGGCTTTCTGCTCAGTGGGGTGCCTGCTTCTCCCTCTCTGTCGCCTACCTCTCTGCCTACTTGTGATCTCTTTCTCACTCTCTCTCTCTCTGTCAAGTAAATAAATAAATAAATAAATAAAATCTTTAAAAAAAATTTATGAGTTCAGTAACTGGTCAATAGGAAGGTTAATATTTTTACCAATTTTATAAGTCTCACAGACAGACTCTTTTATTTTAGGAGCTCCCCAAAATACATTAAAATTTTTTCCCTTTTCAACTCTTTTAAATTACAAACTCATCACTATAAGAGAGACAGATTTAGGAGAAAACTGACCATGCTGTTTACATTAAGAATGGAAATAATTGCACTTATTTACTTTTCAAAAATGTAACTGGAGGGGGGAAACATTTTTTAACAATATGCTAAGCAGCATCTCATTATTCAATTATGATGATATTCTTCTAAATCAGAAAGCTCGTTATCAGGCTGACAAATAAGGTATTTCCCATGCATAGTACTATTTTCCTTACTTTAAACTTTACATTTTGTTCTATTGTACCAATTGCCATTCAATGTGTTCTTCCATTCATCAATTCATACTCAAAATTTATCCATGTTGATACACATAGATCTAGTTCAGTAACTTTAACTATCTTATATTAATCTAATATATAAAATACCTGCTTTAAACCCATTTTCTTATTGAAGAACACAGGCTATTTCCCATTTTTTATCACTGCTAATGGCGTACCATAAAGACCCTGACTCTTTATGCACTGTTCAAAACCTCAAGGGTTTATAGTTAGTTTTGGGATGGCTGAGTCAAAAGGAGTATTATTTGTGTGCAAGGGTGGCTCAGTTGATTAAGCATCTGCCTTCGGCTCAGGTCATCATCCTGGAGTCCTGGGATCGAGTCCCACGTCGGGCTCCCTGCTCAGCAAGGAGCCTGCTTCTCCCTCTCCCTCTGCCCTATCTCCGCCTTCCCTTCCTACCCCCACCCTGGTTCTGCTCTCTCACTCTCTCAAATAAATAGATAAAATCTAAAATAAAAATAAAAATAAATTAAAAGCCTGTAGCTCCCTGTAGGGAGTATTATCCAATGTTCTTTTTTTTTTTTTTTTAGATTTTATTTATTATTTATTTCATAGGGAGAGAGAGAGAGCGCACAAGCAGGGGGAGCAGCAGAGGGAGAGGGAGAAAAGCCCAGTGAGCCTTAACTGACTGAGGCTTAACCGGCTGATGACTGATGCTTAACTTACGGAGCCACCCAGGGGCCCCAAGGAGTATTCTTCAATTTTCAATAGATATTGCTATCTGAAGTACAATGAGCTGGTCTCATTTGTACTCTGGCTTTCAGGGTGACTTCCTGTCTCTCCAATAAGTTTCAAATACTAATCAGATTTTTTTTTTGATACTATGATGGACATAAAACATTTCTTTGCTTTAATTTTGAGTTCCCTAATTACTGGCCTGTTAAGCATCTTTTCATATGCTTATTGATCACTAAAGCATCCTCTCCTGGACCATTGTGTCTTTTGCCATCTTTTTCCAATTGGGTTTTTAAAAATTTATTCTGGATACAAATCTTTGGGCTATTATGAAGGTTTAAAAATAGTTTCTGAAATGGACTTGAATTTTAACCTTGGTTTTGGTGGCTTTTGTTCTTATAAACTTCATATTTTCTTTTGGTCTAATTTATTAGTTATTTCCTTTAGATACACTTTCTGGACACTCCTGTCTTAAGAATATTAAGATAGGGCCCACTATTTTCTACTAAAAATATTCAAGTTTTACTATTCTTATTTTGACTTTTTGTCCATGTAGAATATTGTATATCAAGTAAAGCAGAGGTTCACTTTTCTTTCTTTCAAGACAAGCCAATTTTAAAGGAAAAGAACTAAGCAAAATGCTTCCATTTCAAGTAATGGAATTCCCACTAAGCCTACCACAAAAGATAATTAGAGAATCTAGAAAAATAAAATAAATAAAATAAAATATGCTTGAAAGCACCAAAGAGCTCCACCATGATCATAAAGAATTGCCGGAATAGGATTTGGAAAAGAATGAAGACCCTGGGAGTAGAGCACAGCAGTTGAGGTCACTTTCCTCCAGGAGATATTTGCTAATTCTGAGGTGGGAAAACTAAGAGGCCAAGAGGTCAACCTATAAATTTGCTAGACTTGAGAATAAGAGGGATTGATATTCCAACCTGGCAAGTAAATAAAGGACTAGTAAGGCCCCATCAATCTGGCTTGAGACCACAAAAATCCATATCCTGGGCATAAGTATGAACCATAGGTAGACCCTGGCAAGGACTTCTATTCAGCTATAAAATCCTCTCAAGAAGTGATATTTTAGTAAAGTAATCCTAAAGGGCTAATGTCCCCATGACAGAGGAGTAAACTAACATGATCTTATGCCTCAAAACTTTCTATAAATACAATGTCCAAAATGCAATAAAAAATAACCAGACCATAAGAAAACAAGACAATGTGAAAATTAACCGAAATAAAAGTCAATAGAAACAGACACAGAAGCTCCAGACACTGAAGCTATCAAACACAAATGTTAAAATAACTATACTTCCTATGCTCAAGCCGGTGAAAGATTTGAGAATTCCAGCAGTGATCTAAAAACAAAAAGAAAAAGGAAATTCGAGAGCTGAAAAATAAAATAACTTGAATTAAGAGCTCAGTAGATGGATTATTCAGCAGTCTGTGTACAGATAATAAAAGAATTAATGAACTGGAAGATAAAGCAGAAAAAAGTATCCAGACTTAAGGATGGAGACAGAACTGTTTGAAAAAATTTGAAGAGAAGTTAAGAAATATAGAAGACACAAAAAGGAGAGCTAACATATCAGTAACTGAAGTCCAAGAAGAAAACAGAGTAGCAATGACTACGACTTCTTCAAAAAGTTTTAGAACATCAACCCATCAACTCAAGAAGATTTAAGAACACCAATGAGGCTAAGTATGAAGAAATCCATACCTAAATCTATCATAATAAAACTACTAAACCAAAGACAAAGAAAAAATGTTAAACTAGACAAGAAAAAAAGATTGCTTTATTTTTGCAGAGATTTTTTTCTTAATTTTTTATTTTTTATTAACATATAATGTATTATTAGCCCCAGGAGTACAGGTCTGTGAATCACCAGGTTTACACACTTCCCAGCACTCACCTTAGCACATACCTTCCCCAATGTCCATAACCCAATCACCCTCTCCCTACCCCCTTCCCCCTGGCAACCCTTGGTTTGTTTTGTGAGATTAAGAGTCTCTTATGGTTTGTCTCCCTCCTGATCCCATCTTGTTTCATTTATTCCTTTCCTACCACCCTACCCCCCACTTTGCCTCTCAACTTCCTCATATCAGGGAGATCATATGATAATTGCCTTTCCCTGACTGACTTACTTCACTCAGCATAATACCCTCTAGTTCTATCCACATTGTCACAAATGGCAAGATTTTATTTCTTTTGATGGCTGCATAGTATTCCATTGTGTATATATACCACATCTTCTTTATCCATTCATCTGTTGATGGACATCTAGATTCTTTCCATAGTTTGGCTATTGTGGACATTGCCTCTATAAGCATTTGGGTGCACACGCTCCTTCGGATCACTACATCTTTAGGGTAAATACCCAGTAGTGCGATTGCTGGGACATAGGGTAGCTCTTTTTCAACTTTTTGAGGAAACTCCATGCTGTTTTCCAGAGTGGTTGCACCTGCTTGCATTCCCACCAACAGTGTAGGAAGGTTCCCCTTTCTCCACATCTTTGCCAGAATCAAGACAGATTGCTTTTAATGAAGCAACAGACTGATAGATGACTTCTCAACAACAACAACAAAAATGAATCCAAAAGATAGTAAATATCTTTAAAAAGCTAAAAGAAAATGACTATCAGGCTAGAAGTCTGCAAATTTGTCTTCAAAAAATAAAGGTGAACTAGAACATTTTCATACAAACAAAAAGAATTTAACATCAGTAGAGTTACATTAAAGGAATTATTAAAGAATATTTTTCAGACAATAGGAAAACAGCCCAAATGGAGGTTTGAATGTACAGAAAAGAAGAAAAAAACAATAAATATGTGGTTAAGTCAAAATGAACATTGGCTGTATTAAACATAATAATAATAATATATTGTGGGGATTGCATTTTATAAAAATTATTAAAATATTAGACAACAGTGCCATGTAAGCCAGTACAAAGGTAAAAAGAGTTCAAGAATTCTGATTCTTGCATTTTTCTGGGAGGAGATAAAGGTACTAATTAAATTAGAATTATTTAAGATAAGTATACATGTTGTAAGTAAATACGTATACAGATGCTATAAACAGTAAGGGATAAGCACCTTTAAATTGTTTAAAAGAGTGTATAATTTTTAGACTAACTGATGAGGAAATGGAATCATAGAAAACACGTGATTAACCCAAAAGAAAGGCCGAAATGAGAAAGGAAGAATAGACCATGCGGGACAAATAGAAAGTATTGTGTAAGGTGGCAGACTTAAGCCCTGATATATCAATAACGGAAATTATATAAATAGATTAAATGCTCCAAAATTTAAAAGACAACTAAAAGACAAAGACTAACTAAAAGACAAAGAAAGTATTTAATATTTTTTTATCAACTGTATATTATTTACAAGAGTTATACCCAAAATGTAAGGATACAAGAAAGTTGAAAATAAAATGATGGAAAAAGTTATATCCAGCAAACATTAACAAAAAGAAAGCTATATGGCTATGTTAATATTAGTAGATCAACAAAGTATACATTAAGACAAAAAGCATTGCCATAGATAAGTATGAAAAATTCATGATGATACATAGTTCAATTAATGGGGCAGAGGAAACCATTCTAAATTTGCATGAAACTAATAATAGACTCAGAATATGTAACAGAATTTGAAGGGGAATTTCTAAGGGGAAATAGAAAAATTGACAATCATGGTAGGTTTTAACATATTTCTCAGTGTCAGGTAGAATAGGTGGACAAAAAAAATAGTCAGTGAATATAGACTTGAACTACACAATAACAAACTTGGCTTAATGAAAGGGTATAGAAAACTGCATTCAACTGAAGAACGTATTTAGAGCAAGTTTCAACTGATATAATTTGATTTCTGAAATCACAGATGTTTTCTAATTATAATGTAATCAGACTAAAATGCAATAAGAATAAAACAACTAGGAAGTTCTTATATGTTTGAAAATTAATAACCTATGAGTCATAGAAGGAATTATAATGTAAATTAGGAATATTTTGATTAATTCATGAAAATACTACACGCCAATCTAATTAATTAGGTAGACCTAAAACCAAATTTAAAGGAAAATCTTGTATATATTAAAGAAAAAGAAAGCCTAAAAAACCCATGAACTAAGCATCCACCTCAAAACTTTAGAAAAAAATTAAACCAAAGAAAGTAGAAAAAAGGAAAGAAAGAATTCAAGGGTAGAAATTAATGAAATATAGAACCAGAATGCAGTAAAGAATATCAACAAAGGCAAAAGTCATTCTTTGAAAAGACTATTAAAACAAACTCCTAAGAAGATAAAAAGGAAAAAAGTTACAAATAAGTGCTTTCAAGAACAAACAAGGGGATGTTACCATAGATCTTAATAGATATGTATAGAGAAAATATTAGAATGAGATGAATAATAAGTTTCAAAAAATGTAGGGATTGCTCCTGTGATCCTCTCATAAACTCATATCTAGCTTTGTCGTAATGTTGACAGAAAACAGACTCTATGTGAAATCAATGCTTTGAAATTTATGACTGAGTATATGGTCAATTTTTAAAAGTATTGTAAGTATGCTTCAGAAGAATATACTCGGCTGTTGACTGCAGGATTTCTATAAGACAATTAGGTCAATTATATCAACGATCTTATTGTTATATCATTCTTGTTTCTGTCTGTTTGTTCTTATTAGATGCTTAGAGATATCCTAAAATCTCCTACTGTGAATTAGGATTTAATATTTCTATTTGTACTTTTGTTAATTTTCACTTTATAGAATTTGAGGCCCAATTCCATTTTTGTCTATTGACAAATCAATCTTCAGTCCAACTGTCACCCCTTTGAAAGTAGTCTTTATCTTTTTCTATAGCTGGTTTTAAGATTTTCTCTTTGTCTTTAGTTTTCAACAGTTTTTAACATATATATTATCATAACTTATAGCATATTCATATATTAACATATTGTGTTTTCTATATATACATTTGAGGGTGTAGTTTTCTTTGTATTTACCCTACTTGAAGTTATTGGTCTTCATGAATCTATCGTTTGATGTCTTCTTTTAAATTCTATTTTTTCATTTAAAATTTTAAAAAAATATTTATTTGAGAGAGAGCAAGCATGCATGCGTGCACACACACGTAGGGGAGGGGCATGGAGAGAGGGAGAGTGAGAAACTAAAGCAGGCATCACACTGAGTGTGCAGCCTGACACAGGGCTCTATCTCACCACCCTGAGATCAGGACCTGAGCTGAAACCAGGAGTCAGATGCTTAACCTACTATGCCACCCAGGACCCTCTGGCTTGATGTCTTTTAAACAAATTCTTAGCTATTATTATCTCTTCAAGTATTATTTCTGTCACAGTCTCTCCCTCCTCTTCTTGGAAGCTAATTACATATATGTTGGACTTTCTCAGTAGATCTCATTTACCTCTGGCCCTTTCTTCTGCATTTTCCCTTCTTCCTACAGTTCACTGTAGACATTTTCTTCTGATTTACCTTCTAGCATCTTGCTAGTGTTGCAGGATGTCACACTAGCATCATCTGGGAACCAGTTTGAAATGCAGAATCTCAGCCCCTACCGAGGTCTACTGCGGTCCCCTTCAGGTCTATTGAACCATTGATAAAGAAGTATTGAAATCTCCACCTATAATTGTAGGTCCATCTGTTTCTTCTTGCAGTTCTTCTTTAAAGATTTTATTTATTTGACAGACAGAGATCACAAGTAGGCAGAGAGTCAGGCAGAGAGAGAGAGAGGGGAAGAAGCAGTCTCCCCATGGAGCAGAGAGCCTGATGTGGGCCTTGAGATCATGACCTGAGCCAAAGGCAGAAGCTTAAACCACTGAGCCACCCAGGCGCCCCTCTTCTTACAGTTCTATCAGTTTTCAGTTCATATATTTCGAATCTTTGTTATTGAGTGAATTAACATTTAGGACAGTTATTTCTTCTTGTTTAAATGACAATTTTGTCATTATGAAATTATAATCCCTGTTATTATTTTTTTATTTGAAATCTATTTTGCCTGGTATTAATATAGCCACTCCAACTTTCTTTCAATTAAGTAGGGCATATCTTTTTTTATTCTTTTACTTTTAACCCATTTATGTCTTTATGTTTGAAGTGTGTTTCTAGTAAACAACATATAGTTGAGGCTTGCATTTTTATCCATTCTGACTCTTTCTGCCTTTTCATTGAGGTGTTTAGACCATTTACATTTACTGTGATTATTGACATGGTTAGATTTAAGTCTATATTCTTGCTATTTGTTTTCTACTTTTTCCTTCTGTTCTTTGTTTCCCTTTTCTTCTTTTTCAGTCTTCCTTTGATTTAATTGAAGACCTTTTATGATTCCATTTAATCTCTTTTGTGAGCTTATTAAATATAACTTTTTTAAGTTAGTGTTTGCTCTAGAGTTTATAATACATATTTAACTTATCACAATCTGCCTTCAAATTATATCATATCATTTCATATGCAGTATAAGATTCTGACAATAGCACACTTTCATTTCTCCTGTCAAGCTCTGTAATCTTTGTTAATCTTATCTTGCTGTGTATTGCTTCTGCTGGCTCTCTCTTATGATGCCTTCTTCTTTGTTGTTATTGTTTATTTTGTGTATGTTTTTCTTTGTTCAATTTTACTGTGTGCCATTATTTTTTAAGAACTTCATCCAGGTTGGGATATCTGGATAGCCTAGTTGATTAAGCATCCGACTCTTGATCTTAGCTCAGGACTTGAGTGAGTTCATAGCTCCTGACCTCCATGACGGGTGTGGAGTCTACTTTAAAAAAAAAAAAAAGAACTTCACCAAGGTAAATTCTTTGAGGTCACAAGAAAGGTGGACTCCTCCAGAGAGGATTTTCACTTCTTTCAGACTGTTGTCCTAAGGCACTACCAGAATGGAGACATTTTTCTCTTTCTTTTTTTAAAGGTTTTGCTTATGTATTTTGAGAGATAGAGCACACATATGGTGGGGAAGGGACAGAGAAAGAGGAAGAGGGAGAGAAGCAGGCCCCCAGCAGAGCACAGAGACCCACACCAGGTTCGAACTCAGAACCTTGAGATCATGACCTGAGCTGAAATCAAGAGTCAGATGCTCAGGGTGCCTTCGTGGCTCAGTTGGTTAAGCACTGAAGTGTTAATAATAAGAGTTAATAATAACTCTTGATTTCAGCTCAGGTCATGATCTCAGGATCCTGGGATTGAGCCCCATGTCTGGCTCCCCACTCCATGGGGAATCTGCTTATCTTTCTCTGTCTCTACCCATCCCCCGACACTGCCCCTTCCTCTCAGAGTCAGGTAGATGCTCAATCATCTGAGTCACCCAGGGCTCCCCAAAAAGGGAAACATTTTATACAAAAATTTCAGATTGAGATCTCCTCAGAATGTCTAGGTAGTATGAATTTTGGGTACAAACTTATATGAGAACTTGTTATTACATTCAGGAAGGACTGCTTCTTGTCCTATCTTAGCACTATATTTCCAGATTGGTAAATTTCCATGAAATTCCCTGGAGGTAGTTGAGGGGAAGGGCTTCTTTCTAGTTTGTCCTTGCTTTAAGGGCATAATCGCTGGCATCTCAGTTATATGATTGAAGTCTCCTATTACACTCCCTATTTTGGATAGGCCCCAAGCTGTGTCCTGCACTCCATAGCCAAAAAGGAAATAAAAATCAAACTTCATGTTCATCTTCTTTAGCAAATGCCCTGAAGGCAAAGAGAAAACACCTATGCTCCTCTTTCTGAGCTTCCCTCTTTACCTGGTTTTTGGTTTGAGTGCTTCTTACTTTCTTGCCAGCTCATTGATTCATTTAATAATTTATTTAAAAGTTGCTTTCATTTGGCATTTTTAGTTGTTTTCAATGGGAAGGTTGGCCCACGTGCCTCACCAAGGCACTGTCAATAACGGACATCCTCTAGAGCGATGTTTCTAAAACACTACTTGATCGTTTTGCTTTACTCCTTAAACGTCTTCAATGGTTTCAATGGTTGTACAATAACACGGAAACTCCTTAACTTGAAACCCAAAGATTTTCTAATCTGGCCTCGGCTCACCTCCCTAGCCTCATTACCTGCACAGCATTCTTGCATCTCTCTGTCTTTTGGTGTAATCTCTTCTCTCAGCTTGGGCATTGCTTTTCCAGGAAGCCACCCACAACTCAGTCTAGCTACACAGTCTCTGTTCACAAACACTACACGGCTCACCCTCACTGCAGTGTAAATCATCTGTTGCTAGATCGATCCCTACAGAAGCCACAGGAATTTCCAGCATAGGCTGTAACCCCTACTAGGTATTCAGAAAGTATTTCTTATGTGAATGAATGAACAAGACTTTATTGTTATGGTTCAGGGTTTACTGAGTGTCAGAATGGACTAAGATTTCATAAAGGATACGGGATATGAGTCAGAATACTTCACAAAATTGACACTTAATCTGATACTAATTTTCCAAAAAGTTCAAAGTCTTCCAACTTCTCACAAGTCATATGTTCTGAACCTTTTCTGCAGAAAAACCCCAGGCAGTTAAATTACAGAAGTAATGTCTTCACAGGCTTGCATCTTCCTAACAAAATTCTGCGTGGCACAGGATGTCCATTTCTTGCTTAGAAAAACAACACAAAGCAGGTCAGGTCTCAATGAGCAGAGCAAAATGAAAGATTGCTGTTGCAGGGTGGGGTAGAATGGGGAAGCAGAAGGAGATTTGGCCCTTTTTTTATAAACATGATGATTGATTTGTACTAGAGCTGACCTAAATATAATCTAGTCAGTAGCATCAATTTTTACTAACTATAGAGAACTGTCCTTACTTTCTCTCCTCCCTTCCAGAACTTTCTACCAGCTGTACTTTCATCCTCCATGATAACAACAAGAACAACAAAGTCCAATTTGAAATATAACCCCAAGAAATGCAAAAATTCCAACTGGAATAAGAAATCATACGTGAAGACTAATTTTCACTGATATTGTTCCAGCTGTTATATTGTTAATTGATACAACTTATTTATTCATAAATAAATATTTTCATAGCAAAAATATGGATAATCAAACCTGATGTGACTGTCTGTCTGAGGATTTAGATTTCTTCAATCTTAGGAAATTCTCAAATGCAATTATTAGTCAGTGGCTGGAAGAGAATTCACTTAACTTACTGTGCTTCCCACAGTTTGGTGAAGGTACTATTTCTTAATTTGGTAATTTGGTGTGGATTAGTACCTTTTCATGTTCTACAGCTGGATGTTCAAAATTAAGTAGGAAGACATGAGATCATGCAATTATAGTGCCAATACATTTATTTGGTGACCACAAAAATGCCCCAAAAGAGCTCTATACATTCCATGGCATTTAAAAGTTTGTATATATTAAAATTTATGGTTTGGGGGCATCTAGGTGGCCCAGTCGGCTAAGTATCTGACTCTTAGTTTCAACTCAGGTCGTGACCTCAGGGTCGTGAGATTGAGCCCTGCGTCAGGTTCCACACTCAGCACAGAGTCTGCCTGAGGTTCTCTTTCCCTCTCCCTCTGCCCCTCCCACTAATTCTCTCTCTCTCTCTCCCTCAGTAAATCTTTTTTGAAAAAATAAAATTTATGGTTTCTATACTGCTATTCACTAAAAACAAAGAACAAATAAACCATCCTCAATATTTAAGAGACGAGCATGATAAAATGATATGTTCAAAGCTAAATGATGCCAAATCACAGCTCCCCACTCTGTAGGCCAATCCCCTGGAGACATCTGGCAGTTCGACCCTGGCCAGTTGCCAAGGCTTTCTTCAACTAGAGGCTGCAAAAGTGGCATCAAAAGTGGCTGCCTACATCCCAACCAACACATCATATGCTATCCTAGGCTTTTCAAGGAACACATGACCCATGAAGACAAGGATAAGACCACTGCTCCCCAGGGGACATCCTAGAACACTGAAAGAGGCTGGGCTCTCTGCTTCTGGCAAGGCCCAGGTTGTCCCTCTACAGCCTGTAGCAGCAAAATTTTACTCTACCTATGATCCCAATGAGATATCAGCATAAGTCTTGTTTTTTCTCTTATATATCTAGAAATGAAGGAGACCCACAACACAATACAGGCAATTAAACGTAACTTCTATTTTAGTATAACTGATCAATTGATACCTTAAGCATGATAGTTAATCTTTTTCTTTTTTACTTTATTTATTTATTTATTTATTTATTAAAGAGAGAGCAGAGCAAGAGAGAGAGAGCATGAACAGGGGTGGGGGCAGAGGGTGAGGGACAAGCAGACTCTGTGCTGAGCAGGGAGACTGATGTGGAGCTCAATCCCAGGACCCTGAGATCATGACCGGAGCTGAAGGCAGATGCTTAACTAACTGAGCCACCCAGGCACCCCTGATGTTTAATCCTACTGAATCATAATTTCCTCATCAGTAAAATTGAAATCAGCTCATTGGCCCCACAGAGTTATTTTAAGGAACATTAATGAAAGAGCTATATACCTTATAGTTGCCCTATCTATATGGCAGATCTTGGGGAAAGGGATGCTTGTCATGCTTGGCACATTTTGAAAACTGATAAATATATGAAATAAATGTTAGGTAGATGTTCTAGTTATCTTTCCTTACCTAACAAATTACCCAAAACCTTAGGAGCTTAAAAACAACAACAAAAAAAGTACTATATCACACGTGTTCTGAAAATCAGGAATCTAAGAGCAGATTAGCTGGGTGGTTTGAGCTCAGAGGCTTTTATGACGTTGCAGTCAACCTGTTACCTACGGTTTCCATCATCACAAGCTCAACTGAGGCTGGAGAATCCATTTTCAAACTCACATGCTGTTGCTCGACCTCAGTTTCTCACTGCTTTTTGGCGAGGGCTTCAGTTCCTCTCTACATAGGGCTAACCTTAGAGCTTCTCACAACGTGGCAACCGGCTTACTGGAAAAAAAACAAGAGGGTTCCCCAAGATGGAACCCACGTGTCTTTTATGATCTAATCTTAGAAGTCACACACTTCTATTTCTGCCGTATGTTAATGGTCACACAGACAAATCCTGATATAATATGGGAGGAGACTATACCAGGTTATGAAAACTCAGAAGTGGGGCCCACTGGACACCATCTTGGAGCTGGCCCCCACATCAAATGAATGCATAAAAATGCCCTTTAGGAAACTTCACAACCTGTTTATCCAGTTTCTATGAGGAGAGTTCCCCATAAATACATGTGACCTCTTACACCATCCTTTACTATTCACCTTATCTGAGAATGGGGTACAATGATAGGTAATAGCCACTGGTCCATATTTCTTGACTGGATGGAATTCATCTATTTGAACTTATGAGTAAAAAATCCCTCTTCCTTCTGAAATAGTTCACGGCAGAAATCCTCGTTGAGTGAGTCTACTCTGCAGACCCAAACATGCCTTCAGATGGACAGGTTCAAGGTTAGGTTGGTTACAGGGAGTCAGAGAAGCCACCTGGCTAGGGTGTCCAGCCATTCTCTTCAATATGTCATCACTGTAATGGAGATTATAGTTCAGTCCCCGTCCATGTGACTCTCATTTCTCTCCTTGGTTGGTTTTGAACTTAGGCAGGGAACAAGAACATTCTTTATTAGCAAACAGACCCCAGCAAGAAGGAATACCACACCAGAACAAGGCAATTTCATTTCATGCCACTGGGATATTTTATATAATTCCAACTGAATAGGATCAATCTTCATTTTAGGAATTGTATTGGTTGACTCTCCTCAGTGAGATGGAGGAAAATTTTAATATAGTAATTAGGCTACTTCTTTTTTGTTGGAAATTTAAATCCTCAATGTTCTTTATCTTTGTAGGGGTATTTATTCCTTACAGAATGCTAAACCAGAGATTTAGCCAAGGCATTGTAAATGCATAGGGTTTTAGTTACTTGCACTCAAATTGCAATGGAATAACCATGAGATGCTGAAGGACTGCAAGTTTATACGGTTCAGTCACTTCTGTTTTTACACGCCCTTGGACTCTGGCTAAACCTATTATGTGATGTGATTCTTGAGTTCCTGTGAGATAGTAATGTAATTCTTCAATTGTAAGATACATTTCCCCCACATTTTATTTTATTTTATTTTTTTTTATTTATTTATTTGTCAGAGAGACAGCGAGCGAGAGTGAGCATAGGCAGACAGAGTGGAAGGCAGAGTCAGAGGGAGAAGCAGGCTCCCTGCGGAGCAAGGAGCCCGATGTGGGACTCGATCCCAGGACGCTGGGATCATGACCTGAGCCGAAGGCAGCTGCTTAACCAACTGAGCCACCCAGGCGTCCCGTTCCCCCACATTTTAATGTTTCTGGGATCAAGATGTCAAAAGAAACTTGTCGGTGCTTTCTTTTTTTATTGTATGTGTGATGCAGTCTAAAATTAGTGGTGTTTTGGAATCAAAGAAATGTAAATTCATGGCACCTGGGCTTATGGAAGTCTTCGAGCTTGAACTGTGTAGGCAAAAGCTGTTCAACAGTAACATTTGGTATGCTTTTCCTGATGATTTTTGATGTGTGATTTGCCTGTGTCTCCTGGCAACCTTGCTTGGCTTTGGTTTCTTGGGTGATTTGGGGAATAGTAAGCCAGTGACATGTCTAGTTGGATAGGCCATTCCCACTGACATGAGCAGAGACCTCACCAGGGGGCACATGATATCCTTTGTTCCTAAGCTGTCCTAAATGCCTGCTGGAACTACTCTAAGGAGTGAACTCTTCTATTTGTGCCTCAGAGCCCAGGAAATTGAGCTTGATTGTAATTCTTCCAGGGTGAGGTAGGACTGAGACACCCAGATGGGTAATAGAGGAAAGAGGTTGATTAGAACATCTAAATGCTAGGGGCACCTGGGTGGCTCAGTCGGTTAAGCATCCGACTCGAGATCTCAGGGTCATGGGATTGAGTCCTGAGTGGGACTCTGTGCTGGGCATGGAGCCTGCTTGAGATTCTCTGTCTCCCTCTGCCTCTCTCCCTCCCCCTGCTTGCTCTCTCTCTCTCTCTCAAATAAATATACATATATATGAACATCTAAATGCTAAAAACACAGACTGGAGAAAGGGTCCTTGACTAGAATGGCCGAATATGCTATAATACTGGTCTAAGTAAAAGAGAAAGCAGAAGTGAGTGATTCTATTAAAAAAAAAAAAGAAAGAAAATAACAAACTGCAGCCCTTAGGAATTTAGTGTACGTTTGGATTTGAGAATTAACAATGATGTGGAAACAGGCTGCTAACGTCCTCCACCACACCAAATACTTCTTTATGACACCATTATAAGAAAAACAGTTTGTGAAGGAAAAAGATTTGGGGGGAAGATTAGATTCAAACCCTTGAGAATAGAATTCATGGTTTCATGTTGCTGGCTAGGAAATATGCTCCCCTCGTTTGAAAGTATTTATATTCAAAAGAATTTCTGTGTTGGCTTTATCTATAAGCCCAGGCAGAGGTGAAGGTGAATATAAATTAGAGACAAAGAGTCTGTTCTACACCATGGTATGACCCATAGCAAGGCAAAGGACCCATAAATGATAAAAAATGCACTACACGGATCAGGACAGGGCAAAACCTCAGGCCAAACATTCTCACAGCAATTTACAGAAGCCCTAACTTGGAGGCCCAAAGTAAGGGTATTCTGTGTAGTTACACTGTTGCATGTGTAAGAGGATTCCTTAGTCCCTGTAGCTTTGTGTTATTACTGCACAATCACAAAGTGTAAGGAGAATATCCAGTCCATCTTTCAAGGTGGCGCCGACCCCTAACACAAAGGTGAGCTCCTAGCAGCCATGTTTGGACCACCTGGCCAGGCTCTCTGGCCACAGATGGCTGGACAAGTGTCCAGCAGAGCCAATCTGAGGCTGAGAATGAGGCGTTCAGTTTGGACTATTTCTTTGCATGATGGGACGTGAACCTGAAACCTGGAGGGTGTCTATCACAGTCTTTGACGTGGGAAGAGAGGAATGAAGCTGATTCTGCGGGAGAAGTGGAGGCAAAGGACCCAGAAAGAGGGGGAACATGGGGACAGAGTCCCGGTGGGTCCAAATTCTAGCCCTTCCTGAGGCCTGAGGCTCAGCTCCATTAAAAGGGGCTCCATGGGCCACCTGGGGGGCTCAGATGGTTAAGCATCTGCCTTCAGCTCAGGGCATGATCTCCAGTTCCTGAGATGGAGCCCTACATCAGGCTCCCAGCTTGGCAGGGAGTCTGCTTCTCCCTCTCCCCCTGCTGGAGCTCTGTCTGTCTCTCTCTCAAATGAATAAATAAAATCTTAAAAAAAAAAAAAAAAAAAAAAAGCTGGCTCATTAAATGGCCTTCTGTGGTACAACGGTTGTAGTTCCTTGTTTACTTATGCTAGCCTGAACCTGTTTATAGTATTTGACACTAAAAGTCCTAAGATAGGACCATAGATTTAATATAACTTAATATACCTCATATTTCTCTTGTCTAACTGTGAACTACACTGTTCTCTGACCCCCCACCCCTGGTCCAGAGCAGGCCAGGGGGATGAAGGTATGGGAGACATAGTGTTTATGTAAACATGGGTCTTGTGGTAGAGAAAAAGATAACTTTTAATATAAAAGAAAAGAATTATGACCTCTTTATTCCCTGATGGCTATATTCCCAGCTTTAGAGCAGTGACTTACACATGGCAAGTACTACTAAATATTTGTTCAACTGAATTTAAGTATACTGACTGAATTTAAGGTCTCACACTAATGTCCAACACAAGGCATCACACTTCATGTGGCAACATCAGAGGCATTCCCTGTGAATGAGGAATGAGAAGAAGACAGACGCTATTTCTGTTGTTATGTAATGTCATCTCAGAAATACTAGCCAGGATGCTCAGCAGGAAAAGATATGAAACAAAATGCTATATAAAATTCTAGGATGATGGAATAGGTGTACTTTTCCCTATTCCTCTAGCCAAGTACAACTAAAAACACTGGAGAGAAATAAGCAGACTGGCTAGGGACCTTTGGGGTGGCCACCATATTGTCCTCAAGGAACAACATGGGAGTTGGTTCTCTGGATTTTCTTCTACCTTAAATATCTCAGACTTGTATCTAAAGAAGCTGCAAGCCAGGCACACCCAACCACACAAAGAAACAAAAATCCCCCTCAAAACTCTGCTTTTTCTAGACAAAGGACCAGGAAGGAGACTGGAAAATGAAGATTAGAAAATGACTGTTCTACTCCAGCTAAATGCCACAGGGAAAAAAACAAAAACAAAACCAAAAACCAGTGGCCCCACCCACCAGCCAAGGCTGAGTGTGGAGCCTTGACTTCCACCCTCACTAGGCTGTAATGAGGTGACTCAAACACCGAGTAAGGCGGTATTAGAGAAGGCTGAGTGGGGAGCTGGGATTTCCAGCCCCATCCTGCAGTAACAAGGCAGCCCTCACTCTCCCCACAGAGGTGGTGTTAGAGAGCCTCAAAGAAGAGGAAGCACTTTCACCGCTGTCCAGTGGGACGATGCTAGCATGCCCCTCCCCCTGTGAGGAGAGTAATAATAAGACACTCATATCTCCCAAACAGGGTGGTGTTGGTGGAGCCCTACTGGGAAACCAGAACTCCTACTCCCAGCCAGCAGTAACAAGAAGCTTCTCCCCTTCTCCCAGTAGAGGCCAAGGAGGAACCTGAATTCTACCACTACTTGATGTAGTGAAGCAGAATGATGTTTTCCCTGGGGAGCAGCATCAAAAGAAACCAGCTGAAACAAAAGGTTTCAATGAGCTCCAGATTCTCATAACATAAGAACCCAAGTGTCCAAGTTTCCATCAAAAATCACTTATCATACCAAGAACCAGGAAAATCTCAACTAGAATAAAGAAAGACAATCAATAATGTGGACACCAAGAAAACAGACATGTTACAATTCTCTAAGAAATATTTCAAAGTAGCCATCATAAAATGTTTCAACAAGCAGTTATGAATCAGCCTGAAATAATCGGAAAAATAGAAATGTCAACAAATGATAGAAGATGTAAAGGAGAAGCAGGGGTGCCTGGGTGGCTCAGTCATCAAGCGTCTGCCTTAGGCTGAGGTCTTGATCTCAGGGTCCTGGAACCTAGCCCCACGTCGGGCTCCCTGCTCAGCGCGGAGTCTGCTTCTCCCTCTTCCTCTGCCCTTCCCCTCTGCTTATGCACATGCTCTCTCTCTTTCTCTCTCTCTCAAATAAATAAATAATCTTCTAAAAGTGAAGCAGCAGCAGTAGCAAATGGATGGATAGAAGATATAAAGAAGAACCTCGATAATACCTGGAAATTTTTTTTTAACTCAATTTTTTACAGAAGTTCAACATGGAGGGGACAGAAGAAGAACAGAGGAAAGAATCAGTAAATTTGAAGTTAGAACAATAGAAATTACTGAATCTGAACAACACAGGGAAAGCAGACTTGGGGAAAAAAAAAAAAAGCAGAGCCTCAGATGCCTGTGGGACTACAACAAAAGATCTAACATCATGCCATCAGAATTCCAGAAGGAAAGGACAAACAGGGTGGGGTCAAAAACTATTCAAAGATATCATAGTTAAAAATTCCCCAAACTTGACAAAGACAGAAGCCTATAGATTGAGGAAGTTTTTCTGATCCCATACCTCAAACAGGATAAATCCAAAGAAATCCACACCAATCTACAAGGAGTCAAACTTCTTAAAGGTAAGGGCAAAGAATCTATCTTCAAAGCAGGGAGAGAGCAACAGTACCTTCCTTACAGAACAGCGGTTTGGATGACTGTAGACTTCTCATCAGAAACCACGGAAAGTGGAAGAAAGTGGCACGATCATTTTCAAGTGTGGAAAGAAAAGGACTTTTGACTCAGAATTCTATGTCCAGTGAACATATCCTTTAGGTATAAAGTAGAAATCAGGACATTTTCAGATGAAAGTAAATAAAGGTAATTTATTGACAGCAGACCACCTGCAAAGAATGGCTAAGGAAAGTTCTCTCAACAGAAGTGAAACTCTGAAAGAAGGAAATCTGGAACATCAGGAAAGAAGAAAGAACACTAGAAAGAATAAAATATGGGTAAATACATTTCCTTCATCTCCAGTGTTTTCTAAATTCTGTTTGACAAGTAAAGAAATTATAATACTATCGAACATAATTCTAAATGTATACACAAGCAATACAGTGGGGGCAGGTAAAGGAACATAAAGGGAGATAAGGTTTCTGTTCAAACTGTTAAAATGTCAATACCAGTAGACTGTGATAAGTTATGTCCAAAAAAGGACCATCTAGAGCAACCACTAAAAAAATTATACAAAAAAATACAGTGAAAAACACCACAGATAAATTAACATGGAATCTCAAAGAGAAAAAAATCCATAGGAAGGCAGAAAAAATAAAGAAATAAAAATAGAAGGAATACACAGGAAACAAAATATAAAATAGCAGACTTAAACCCTAATATATCAGTAATCACATTAAAGGTAAATAGACTAAATGCACCCATTAAAAGATTGATAGACTGGATTGAAAAACATGACCCAAGTATATACACCATCTATTAAAAACTCACTTCAAATATAATGAAGGCTTTGCTCCATGCAGGCTGCTATAACAAAATACCATAGAACAGGTGATTTATAAACAAGTATTTATTTCTTATAGTTCTGGGGACTGGGGAGTTGAAGATTAAGGCACCCCATATTTGGTATCTGGTGACAGCCCACTTCCTAGTTTACAGATGTTCATCTTTTCACTGTCTTCATATGGAAGAATGTGCTAAAGATCTCTCTGGGGTCTTTTTTATAAAATCCCATTCATGAGATAGATCCCTCATGACCTAATCACCTCCCAAAGGCCCCGCATGGCGGGGGACAGGGCAGAGTGGGGAAACACAAACATTTGGTCTTAACAATGATGTGGATAGATGGTTAAAAGTAAAAGAATGGGGGCGCCTGGGTGGCTCAGTCAGTTAAGCAGCTGCCTTTGGCTCAGGTCATGATCCCAGGGTCCTGGGATCGAGCCCAGCATCGAGCTCCCTGAAAGGATGGAAAAAGCTATGCCATGCAAACTTTACTCAAAAGAAAGCAGGAGTGGATATATTAATATCAGGTAAAGCAGACTTCAGAGCAAAGAAAACTACTAGGGGAAAAGAGGTTAATACATAACGTTAAATGGGTCAATCCACCTAGAAGACAGCAATCCTGATTGTGTATGCACAAAGCAAAAGAGCTGCAGAATACAGGCCTTCCTCAACTTATGATGGGGTTACGTCCCAATAACCCCATCCCAGCTGAAAATATTGTAAGTCGAAAATGTATTTGATACATCTAACCTATTGAACATCATTATTTAGCCTAGCTTACCATAAACCCGCTCAGGATACTTACATTATCCTACAGTAACAGGAAGCCTATTTTATAATAAAGAGTTAAGTATATCATGTAATTTATTGAATAGTGTACAGAAGGTGAAAAACAGAATGGGTGTATGGTACACAGAATGGTTGTAAATGTACCAGTGTTTACTCTCCTGATCACACGGCTGCCTGGGAGCTGCGGTTTGCTGCCACTTCCCAGAGTTGAGAGAGAAGATCATACCACATATTCTTATCCTAGGGGGAAAAAAATCAAATTTCAAAATTTGAAGTATGGTTTCTACTGAATGTTATTCCTTTTCACCATCATGAAGCTGAAAGATCAGAAGTGGAACCATCAGAAGTCAGGACCATCTCTATGTAAGACAAAAATGGATAGAAACTGAAGGACAAAAAGACAAATTTACAAATATACTATAAGACCTCAATGTGTCTCTCTCAACAATTAATAGAAACTACATGAAAATCAACAGGATATAAGCAAAAATTCCATCAACCAACAGTATCTAATCAAAATTTATGGAATATTGCATCTAATGACAGCAGAATACATAGTCTGTTATTTTCAAATGACCAAGGTACATAGACTAAACAGACCATACCCTGGGCCACGAAACAGATTTTAACAAATTTAAAAGAATATAAATCATGTAGGAGAGTTCTCTGACCACAGTGGGATCAAGCTGGAAATCAATAACAGAAGGATGATAGGAAAACTAAACGATGAATTTCAGAATATTCCATGGGTCAAAGCAGAAGTCTCAGGAGAAATCAGAATCAACTAAAAGAGAATTGTTAATACTGGTAACAAAGTTTTGCAGTGGCCAGTTTCAAAATATATATATAAAAAGCAATAACATTCAATTAAAATATGATGGCAAAATTATCCTGTTCACAGTAACAATAAACAGACTCAAAATCTAGGAATATACTTGACAGCAAATGTGCTAGAGTTATATGGGGAAAAAACATAACTTCACTGAGGACCAAAACTTGTAGATACAGACAAGCTTACTGTAAAATTTATATGGAAATGTAAAGGAACTAGAATAGCTAAAACAATTCAAAAAGGAAGAAGAACAATGGGAAGAATATGTCTACCCAAGTTCAAGACTTATATAGCTACCGCAGTTAAGGCTGTATATTATTTACCGTATTCTTGGATGACTTAATATTGGAAGAAATTCATTAATCATCAGATAAATCTATAAATATAAAACAATTCTAATAAAGTCCTTATGATATCCACCTGGGAAAAGAAATAACCTGATTCAGCCAAGAATATTTACAGAAGAAAAGGAAATGGGGTGAGACTTAAACATACCAGTTACTGACATGTATCATATAGTTTCAGTAATCAAAGAATTTTGCTTGTGGATTAGACAGGCCAGTGGAGGAGAAAGTTCATAATCAGATCTATGCATATGTACAAATTTAGTAAGAGTTTATGTATGGAAATGTATGTTTCATACATTGTGAAAGATTTTCTAGTTGTTTGTGGCAGGAGGAAAATTGAGCCCTGGATCTCCCATACGCCAGGGACAGACATTCCTGGCTGCTTTCAGAGAACAGACTGTAGGGGGTCCGGGCCATAAAGGGGACACAGCAATGAGGCTCTGTGGGAATCCAGACAAGAGCTGTGGTTTGGAACAGGAATGGCAGAGCTCTGTGAAACATGTTTGGATTTGGGTGGATTTTGAAGAAAGAACCAACAGACGTTGCTAATGGATTTAGATGTCTGGGTGAGAAGGAGTGGATTCCAGAAAGAACAAGCAACTGGAAAATAAAGGGTCCTAAGCTGGGCAAACCTGGAGAAGGCACAGAACCTACGGTGGTGCATATTTGACATCCAAGGGAAGATCCTGGGTAGGCAGAAAATACAGAGCATGCTTATAAATGTACACACCTGGGGTTTTCAAATTTTCCATAATGAATTACACTATTACACTATTACATTATTACTATTATTATTTAATTTATTACTATATTTAATTATGTATTTATTAAATAGAATAATATTTCCTTATTGCTATTTAATAATTATTTTACCCAAAACAGTGATTGAAAAAACTATTGGCTATATTTCCTTGAATCCAGAACCTCTGAGAACCTCAGAATCCTCTGCATTTCTAAGTTAGCAGATCTGCCCTCTCAGTAGTTCAGAGGCGATTAAGAAATGCAGGTGAGTCTCCTTGACGAGACTGAGTCATTTAGGGAGATGACTCCTGGGAGCTGTGGAAAAATCTTCTGCAGAAGGAAGAGTGGGCCCAGCCTTCACATCACCCAGCACAGTGACAGGGGCAAACCACCAAGATCCAGCACCCTAAGATGGCGGGAGAGCTTTGGTCACTCTGCCCAAGAGGACAAAATGGCAGCTTAAAATGGCAGTAGAGGTGGTGAAGATTTCCACCAGACCTCCAGGGAAGGAAATGGGTTGAATCCCACATTGATGGAACACTTGCTCCTTGCCAGGTGTAGGAGACACAAACAGGAACCTAAAGGAGAGTCTGCAGTGCAGCAGGAAGAAAAATTAACATCATGAGAAGGAAAGGAAAGAACATTTATTAGCAACCACTCGCTTGCACTTATTTCCTTCCGACAAGGCTGTGAGACAGATGCCCAAGCTTGCAGAGGGGGATGTGGCAAACACTCCAGCACGAATGCTTAGATTCAGGGATAAGTCCAAAACTTTTAACAACAGACTTGGGAGAGCATCCCAGCCAATCACCAGTCCAGGCAGAGGGTGGGCAAACCCAGTAAGAAATGGACTTAGACTTTGTTCTAAAGAATAACCAGGAGTTTCTTATAGAATAGAGAAGTCACCTTCCTGGCTTTTGTTTTCCAGAAGTCTGAGCTCCTTGAGGGGCAAGAGTGCAAAGGCTAACTTTGTGGGGACATAGCAAGGCACAGAAAGAACACAAGCTGCCCATCCAGGGAGGGACTGAGTCAGCAGGTGCCATGAGCAGTAGGAAGACTATCACTCATTGGGAGGTACTAGCTCAGTGTACCTCAAGAGGCTGGAAGCTGGACTCCAGGCTCCCAGCACTGGCTGTGATCCCAGGGCCAAGTTCATGGTTCAAGCAGCATAGCTACCTGCCTCCAAGGGAGCTTGGCAATGAGGCCATGAGGGTAACTGAGAGACTAAAGATGGCTCTCTTCCCACATTGTCCGGGCACCAATGAAGCCTCCCAGATTTTTGTGAGACCCTGGGAAGGAGGACACTTTATTCCCACTCCCCAGGACGAAGAGGATCAAATTTCCCTCCAACCCAGTCATGTGGGAATTCAGAATTCAATTTATTTTGATTTAAAGGAAATAAAGGGAAGCGTCATTTCTTTTACATGGGGGTCTATGGACTAAGATGAATACCCTTCATAGAGATTTCAAAGCCCCCTAGTCATTTATTTATGGAGCAAAACTGGACAGGGTGAGTAGGAAAGATGTTCAACTGGGGCTGTGGTTTTATAGCTCTCTAAGGACAGCTTCCTTCATTATACAAATAATATTTTCACTCCTGCTACGGGCAGCCTCTGGACCGGCTGTCGGCAACACAAAACTTAACAAGGACACAGGCCCTGCCATTAGGGACATCAGTCTGGAGGAAGAGGCAGAAGTGCCCACAAACTATTCCCGAGGTCCTTGTAGCTTACAATTCAAGAGTCGGGTTTGTCACTTATTCATCTGAGACCAGGCCTGTTTGGTCAGTGGTCAGGAACAAGGTACTGCCACTCAGAGGCAGGTGCCTACAATGTAAGCTAACAAGTTTCCAGGACCCACGCTCAAAGGTAAGCCAGGGATAATTCAATCCAATTCAGTGCTCGTTAGAGCAACTCATATGGGAAGCCTGCTCTCTAAAGGTCCCCATGACGAACAAATATCGTGAAATTACAAGGAAACCCCAGGATTCCCTAATAAACAGTCAACGAGAATGGGAATAGAGGATTAAGAGCCAAAAGTTTTAGTTAGGTTCAAAAAAAAAAAAAGCAAATAAAAATAGTCTACATGGAAAAGGTATGTGCTTTAAAGCTAAGATTCCCAGCCCAATATACGGGACTAGGCGTATATGATTGATGTTTGCTTTGCATAGCCAGGGAGTCCCACCTGGAAATAAAAGCACACTTAGACGGGATCAGTCCAGGAGAGTTTAATAAAGAGATTATTTACAAAGATGTGGGCAAGGTGTAGGTAAGCCACAAAGGATGGGCAGTGCCCTGGGGCCAAGAAGACTGGATCCTTAGCCACACCTGGTCTGAAGGGGGAAGGTTACTATAGGTCTGGAGCCATGGGTCTTTGTGAAGAAGGCCACCCACTGAAAGCATGGCCTTTAGTAAGGGACTCAGTCAGCCCAAGGCAAACCTTATATGGAGAAACCTGAAGGAATAAACACTGTGGTCTCACTCTCCATTGGAGAATGTGATTGGTCTCTATAATAACAGAATGTGATAAAATATAGAATGCAAGGCCAAAAAAAGGGGGGGTTGCCCCTGGGTGGCTCCGTTGATTAAGCCTCTGACTTTTGGGTTTCAGCTCAGGTCATGATCTTAGGGTTGGGAGACAGGGGGCTGCCTTGGGCTGGCGCTCAGCATGTGGAGTCTGTCTATCCCTCTCCCTCCCCCTCTGCTCCCACACCGACCCTTGTTCACACACCCACATGCACGCACGCACACACGCACACACGTGTGCAAACTCTCAAATAAATAAACAAAATCTCTTTTTAAAAAAAAAAATAGAAGATAACTGGAACTCAAGGAAAAACTAAACAGCATAACCAAGACTAACACCATAAACTCCAAGAAAAACTAACAGCGTAATGAAAACTAACACTATAAAGTCATAACAAAATATTGCAAAATCAAGGCAGATTTGAGTAGAAGTCAGCAGGCTCAGAAAAAATCAAAGAAATCCTGAGTAATGGAGAAAATAACCTAGAAGATACTAGTCATATAATGAATAAAATGGGTTTTCTCTTTCATGAAAAATAAAGAAAGGTAAGCAAAAAAGGGGGTGGGGATAAATACACCAGAAAGGTATGATCTAAATAGAATGTAGAAGAAAACATGATGGGACTGTGAGCAATTAGTAGAGCATAAAAACAAATCCTTCTGAGCATTCTTCTGTGAGTAGCATAAAAGTAAGTTCACCGGAATCACTGAGAAGGAATGTAATCATAGTCTCAGCTCCAAAGCAAATAATATTTACTGTTTTTTTAAACATATACTCTTTATAATATACATGACTTTCTACCTGGAACTTTCTTTCCCCAGATTATCCACATGGTTTAGCCCTTCCCTCCTTCAGAACTTACTCAAATAATCACCTGTTAGAGAGACCTTTCTATCCAAATTCCAAAACACACAGGTGTGTGTGTGTGTGTATATGTATGCACATCCACAACTCCATATAACTTAATTTTTCCCTTAAGCACAAGTAGCATACTAAATATTTTATTTCATCATCTTGTTTATTTTCTGTTCCTCCTATTAGAAAGTATGTTCCACTAGGGCAGGGATATATATATATGTGTGTGTGTGTGTGTATATGCGCGCACACACACACACACACACCCCATTGTATTTACTGTTGTTTCCCCAGCACCAAGGACAGGGATGGGCTCATGGTAGGTCCACAGGAGGTATTTGTTACATTAATAAATGCTGAATCAAGCCATAGGCAAAGCACAGAAGCTATGATTGTGTTTATGTGTTAGAAATTAAATGTCATTGTGCTGGTAATGCAAAAATAAAGGCACAATTCACAGAAGTTGGGGGGTTAGGTAGAAAGGCAAAAAATAAAAAAGGGGAAAAGAAGGTTAAGAGTGCTAATATTCATTTTTTTTTTGAGATTTTATTTATTTATTTGTCAGAGAGAGAGAGAGAGAGAGAGTACACACAAGCAGGCATAGTGGCAGGCAGAGGCAATGAGAGAAGCAGGCTCCCTACTTAGCAAGGAGCCCGATGCGGGACTCGATCCCAGGACTCTGAGATCATGACCTGAGCCGAAGGCAGTGGCTTAACCGACTGAGCCACCCAGGCATTCCAAGAGTGTTAATATTCTTATTTTACTACATGGATAGTCAAGGTGCTGGGCAGAAGTGATGAAATAAGAAATACAGGTTTAAGAAGGTTATTTTGGGGGCACCTGGGTGGCTCAGTGGGTTAAGCCGCTGCCTTCGGCTCAGGTCATGATCTCAGGGTCCCGGGATCGAGTCCCGCATCGGGCTCTCTGCTCAGCAGGGAGCCTGCTTCCCCCTCTCTCTCTGCCTGCCTCTCTGCCTACTTGTGATTTCTCTCTGTCAAATAAATAAATAAAATCTCAAAAAAAAAGAAGGTTATTTTGTTTGAAGATTATATTTATTTATTTGACAGACAGAGATCACAAGTAGGCAGAGAGGCAGGCAGAGAGAGAGGAGGAAACAAGCTCCCTGCTGAGCAGAGAGCCTGATGTGGGGCTTGATCCCAGGACCCTGAGATCACGACGTGAGCCAAAGGCAGTGGCTTAACCCACTGAGCTACCCAGGTGCCCCTTAAGAAGATTATTTAATGTTGCATAGGTATTAACATAATAAAAAATAGTAATATAGCCATATTGGCATGAGTGAACCAAAGGAGGCAAAAGACATATAAACTAAATTTCATCAAACATAAATCCACTAGATCATTCTGAAGTTGAGACATTCAGAAATAAAACTATAAGCATAGTATTTATAGTGTGGAAATAATCTCTGAAGACTTTATAGTAGAAATTGTTACACATGATTGCTGTAAAATTTTGGTTTCAATAATGAATGACTACATTGTATAAGACTACCATTTCTGTAGATAACAATTATAAACTCTGAACAAAATATTTTTTAAAACTATTTGAAGGCACTAGGAAGTGACCCAAAACAGGCATAAAAAGCAGAGAAGTCAAAGCTTGAAAGAAGGGAATTGGACTGGGTAAGATCTATGTTCTTACTAATTTTCCCAAAAGGTATTCTGCTATCTGCATAGGGGAGCAGCTAGAGCTGAAATAGGAAGCCCAAAGTGGCTTGAAGGGTTAGGGTATGAAGCAGCCAAAGAAGTGGAAAATTGAAGGCAGAAAAGCCAGGGGTTAAAAAAGAAGAAGAAGAAGAAGAAGATCTACAGAATGGGGAGTCACCACATTTGCATATAACTCCCCTCAAATCCTTAGCTGGTCCCAAACATGAATGTGCAGAGAAGCTCTACAAAGCCTGCTGGAAATCAGTAGCTGGAAGACTGGAAAAATTGAACAGAGATTTCTGCTGTGACCCACTTCGGGGGAGACAGTTTGGGTTTGGAATCCTCCCAAGTCAGGGGAACTTGCTAAACACTTGGGCTTTCCATTAAGCCCACAGAAGGGTCATGCTTTAGAAGATTATGTCCCAGGACAAAGAATTCACCATAAGGCTGACATAAAAACTGAAATACACTCACCCTGACTAAATGTATCCTAAGAAAATAAAACAACTTTAAGTTCAAGGTGACTGATCATTAATTAGACTACTTGATAGAACAAAAAGAAACTCGCTTTGGAGAACTACAACAGAATCCAGAGTTTCTACAACAGAGCGTGGAAAATGCCCAGTATATAATTTTTTTTAGAAATTAGACATACAAAGCAACTATAAAATGTGACAAATAGTCATGGAGGAAAAATTCCATTCAATAAAAATAGAACCTAAGATGATCCAAATGTTGAAATTAGTAGACAAGGACTTTAAAACAACTGTTATAAAATAGTCAAAAAATTCAAAAAAATTTGAGCAGAAAATGGAAATTATATAGAAATTTTGAAAACTGAAAAGTACATCCAAAATGAAAAATATACTAATAAGCTTAACAATAAATTAGATGTGGCAGAAGAGAAAGTAAGCATACTTTAAGATGGATCAATATAAAATCTCTGGCATAAAAAAAAAAAAACAGATAAAATTTGAAGGAAAAAGTAGTCTCTGTGAAAGACATAATATCGAGTACTCTAACAATGTGTACAGTTGAAGTCTTAGAAGGAGACAGTGAAGAGCCAAACAGAATTAATAAAACAATGCCCCCAAATTCCCATATTTGGTAAAACAACAATAACAAAAAAAAATCAGGGGTGCCTGGGTGGCTCAGTCAGTTGAACAGCTGACTCTTGGTGTCAGGTCATGATCTCAAGGTTGTGAGACAGAGCCCTGAATCAGGCTCCACACTCAGCGAGGAGTCTGCTTAAGATTCTCTCTCCCTCTCTTTCTACCCCTCCCCCACCACTCTCTCTTTCTCTCTAAAATAAATAAATAGCCCTTAAAAACAAAAACAAATTAAAAAAAAAAAAGGTTCGAGAAGCTCAGCATCTACCAAGAAGAATGAACACAATCACACTAAGTCACATCATAATTCAATTTCTAGAATCTAAAGAGAAAAAGAAAATGTTGAAAGCAGCCAGAGAAGGGAAAAGAGACATGGGGCACAAACATCAGATTTTTCACGAATGTCTCATGAGAAATAATGGAGGTGACTTAACAATGGAATGACATCTCTAAAGAGTCGAAGAAAAATGCTGTCAACACTGAATTCTATAGTGAGTGAAAGTATCCTCCAAAATGAGATGAAATAAAGATATTTTCAAATAAATGAAAGCCATAAGTATTTGTCATTAGACTTGTAACACAAGTAATGCTAAAGGGAGTTCTTCGGGCTAAAGAAAATGACACCAGGACGAAACTTGAATCTCAGTAAGGAATACGGAACACTAGATGGTAAATAGCTTTGTAAACATACAAGACTTTTTTCTACCCACATATACTTTCAAAACTGTTGAAAGCAAAATAATAGCACTGTCAGGTGGGGTTTATAAGTATGTAGAAATAAAAGATATAACAACGATGGCATAAAGGATGGGGTAGAAGAGCAGATAAACGAAATGATTCCATTTTAAGGCTGTTGCATTTGTGAAACGTCAAGTATGAACCGTGATATGGGAGGTATAAAGTGTGAAATGAGAATTTCACTAGATGTGAAGCAATAAGTGAACAGAGGTGTGACATAATTTTAAATAGGATTTGATAAGCCAAGAGTACACAATACTAACCTTAAAAAAAAACACTAATATATAATTAAAAAGAGGAATAACTAAGAAGCCAAGAGTGGGAAATAAAATGAAATCTGGAAAGCAGTCAATTAATCCAAAAGAGGGCAGGATCAAAGGATCAAAGGCATGATAGCCAAAAGAAAAAAACAAGATAAATAACAAGATGGTAGATCTAAACTCAACCACTCCAATAATTGCATTAAATGTAAATAAAGTATATATTTCAATTAAATGGCAAAGAATATAAGACATTAGACAAAAGCAATACTCAGCTATATGCTACCTATAAATGATAATGCTTTAAATATAAAATAAAGTGTACAAAAATATAAACCATGTTAACAGTAGGCATAAGAAGGCTATTGTGGCTATTTTAATAACAGAAAAGTAGACTTCAAGACAAAGAGCATTACTAGAGATAGAAATTTCATGGTGGTAAAGCAGCAACTCGTCAGGAAGATAAAATTATCTTAAATGTGTATGCACCTAATAACAGAGCTTTGAAATACATGAAGCAAAACTGACAGACATGAAGGGAGAAATTGACAACTACACAAAAATTAATTTGAAATGGACCATAGACCTAAATTTATAAGATAAACTACAAAACAAAAAACAAAATCTCCAGAAGCTTGAAGTAGACCACGAGATTGTAATAATAAAGATATATTTGGTTTTTATCCCCATCTCTGACACAGAGCTCCTAAAAGCCTTGGAATTTTCTGTGATGACAATGATAAGATGTCCTTTTTTTTTTTTTTTTTAAGATTTTATTGATTAATTTGACAGAGAGAGACACAGCAAGAGAGGGAACACAAGCAGAGGGGGTGGGAGAGGGAGAAGCAGGCTTCCCGCTGAGCAGGGAACCCAACTTGGGGCTCAATTCCAGGACACTGGGATCATGACCTGAGCTGAAGGCAGATGCTTAACCAACTGTGCCACCCAGGCACCCCTGGGTGAGGTGATTTGGGAAAACATGTAAGGGTAGGAGCTGATTGCCAGGAGAACTAAGCATGTGATTAGAAAGTTGAAAATTTCAGTCCCACCCCCTGACTTCAGGGAAAGGAAAGGGGCTAGAGATTAAATCAGTCACCAGTGGCCAATGATTTAATTAATTGTGCCTATGTAATGAACCTCCATAAAGACCCAAAAGGAAGGGGTTCAGAGAGCTTCCGGTTGGAGAACGAGAATGCTTCCACATACTCCCATGCCAGGCCCAAATTCCAGAAGGACAGAAACTCCTCTGTTTCTCTTCACCTCCTGTATCTCTTCATCTATCTGTTGATTCTTAACCTCTAATACCTTTTGTAATAAACCAGTAAGATAGAAGGTAAATGGGTTTCCTGAGTTCCTGAGTTCTGTGAACTGCTATAGCAAATTAATCACTCAAGGAGGGGTCATGGGAACCTCCAATCTATTGCTGCTGGGGCCCGTCAGACACATGGGTAACTGGGGCTAGACACTGGCATTTCCAGTGGAGGGCAGTCTTGTGGGACTGAGCCCTTAGCCTGTAGAATTGGGGGTTGTCTCTGGGGAGAGAGTGTCAAAATTGAGTTGAACTGTAGGGCACCCAGCTGGCATCAAAGCATTGCTCATTGGTGTGGGAAACTGCCTCCCACATTGGATTAAGGTGCAAAACAAAAATAGGCAAAGACTTCTTAGAACACAAACAGCATTAACTGTCAAGAAAAAGAAACAAAAAGCATCCAGGCTGAAAAGGCAGAAATACAACTACCTTCATTCTCAGACAACATCATCTGGTATATAGAAAATCCTCAAGAATCCACATTAAAATAAAAAAGAGTAAGGGACATATAAAAGTCAATTGCCTTTCCAAATGTGAGCAATGAACATCTGAAATGAAATCAAGCAAGCGAACACATTCATAATAATATAAAAAAGAAATAAATACTTAGGAATCAATTTCACAAAAGAAGTATAAAGCTCATACTCTAAAAACTACAAAACTTTACTGTAAGAAATTGAAGACGATCTAAACAAAGGGAGAGACATCCCATCTTCATGGATTAGAAGGACTTGATACTGTTAAAGCGCCAATTATTCTACCAATCGACCTAAGACTCCTTGAAATCCCTATCAAAATCCCAGTTGGCTGGCTTGCTTATCTATCTATCTATTTATTTATTTATTTACTTATTTAGTTATTTATTTTAGAATAAATTTGGATTTACACTTACTTCACGCCATACACAAAATTTAACTCAGAATGGCTCAAGACCTAAATGTAAGAACTAAAAATCATTACACTCTTAGAAGAAAGCATAGGAGTAAATCAGAGTAACCTTTGTTAGGCAGTGATTTCTTAATTATGACATTAAAAGCTGAAGAGATCAAAGAGAAAGCCTGATAAATGGACTTTATTCCTCCCTCTAGTGGATCTAAAATATAATCTTACCTATTTCATGGTAGGGTTTTTTTTTTTTTTTTTTTTTGGAACAATAGTTAAAGAAATTTCTATAGCAATCACTCTAACCAGTAGTGGTGTTAACAGTCACTATGTGAATTAGTTTTTTTTTTTTTTTTTAAGATTTTATTTATTTGACAGAGAGAGAGAGAAATCACAAGTAGGCAGAGAGGCAGGCAGAGAGAGAGAGGAGAAAGCAGGCTCCCTGCTGAGCAGAGAGCCCAATGCAGGACTAGATCCCAGGACCCTGAGATCATGACCTTAGCCAAAGGCAGCAGCTTAACCCACTGAGCCACCCAGGCACCCTGGTGAATTAGTTTTAACAAGAAAAGGTGTGAGGGGATTTTCCAGGGTTGATATGGATGGTCCGTATCTTGAGTACAGTAGAAGCTACACGACTCTGTCAATTAATCAACACTGATTTATTTGGAGATTTTTTTTTTTAAAGATTTTATTTATTTATTTGACAGAGAGAAATCACAAGTAGATGGAGAGGCAGGCAGAGAGAGAGAGAGAGAGAGAGAGAGAGAGGGAAGCAGGCTCCCTGCTGAGCAGAGAGCCCGATGCGGGACTCGATCCCAGGACCCTGAGATCATGACCTGAGCCGAAGGCAGCGGCTTAACGCACTGAGCCACCCAGGCGCCTGATATTTGGAGATTTTTAACTGTGCATTTCACCGTAGGTAAATTTTGCCTCAGTTAAACTTTCCTTTTGATGAGTGATGTGAGAGGAGGAAAGGATGAAACAGGTGGTGAGCTTTTCGTTTTGAGCCCTCCAGTACTTCTTAAAATTTGTAAAAGCAAGTATCTGGATTACTTTAAAATCTTGAAGTATGGCGAAAGAAAACATTCAGATGTGAAGCTTCTTATCATAGCTTCGTAGAAGACGGAAGGTGAGAAGAAATCTCTTGTTTGAGAAGGGATCATTTACACTCCCCCAACCCCCTCCTGCCAGCCAGACCACTGTTCAGGGAGACAGCCCCCCACCCCGGGGAGGTTCAGGGGCAGGGTCTCAAGACAAAAGATTTGCTCTTAAAAGCTGCTATGGAACCAGAGTTGTAATCATTTACTCCCTATTGTGAAGCTACTGTACCAAATACATAATCTACAAAAGAAAAAAAAAATGAAAGTCAAAATCTCAAAAGCTTCCTTTTTTAAAAAAAAATGCTAAAGCTTATTTGCATATCAAAATTGCCTCAGGATAGTAAGCAGAATTAGAAAATTAAGGAATTACATTAGAAGGGACAGAAAGAAGTAGGACAACTATGTAGAATTATATAGAACTAGCCCCTCCCTCTATCACCCAAAAGCTGGTTTCAAGTTTAAATCAACCACTCAGCAATGTTCATAAATAAAGAGCAAGACTAAATATCACAGCTGTTGAATTTTGATAATACTATTAGCACAACTGTATTTGCTAACTCAATGACAAACAAACCTTTTTCATTAAAAAATACACATCTGGGGCGCCTGGGTGGCTCAGTGGGGTAAAGCTTCTGCCTTCAGCTCAGGTCATGATCTCAGGGTCTTGGGATCGAGCCCCACATCAGGCTCTCTGCTCAGCAGCGAGCCTGCTTCCCCCTCACTCTCTGCCTGCCTCTCTGCCTACTTGTGATCTCTGTCAAATAAATAAATAAAATATATATTTTTTTTTAAAAATACACATCTGGGGTGCCTGGGTGGCTCAGTGGTTAAGTGATCCTAGATTCCTGGGACCAAGCCTCTCACTAGGCTCACTGCTTGGTGGGGAGCCTGCTTCTCCCTCTCCCATTCCCCCTGCTTGTATTCCCTCTCTCACTGTTTCTCTGTCAAATAAATAAAATCTTTTAAAAAAATTAAAATTAAAAATATAAATAAATAAACACACACACACATCTGTACAGCATTACTCCCTCTAGTGGACCTTAAAAAAAAATCTATAGAGCAATTTCATCTCTTGGAACAATAGCAAAAGAACTTTCCATAAGTCACTCTGATCAGTAGTTATTTCAGTAGTCACTACAATGAATTAATTTTGCTTTCTTATATAGCATGCTTCTTTTCCATTCTCTATTCTCTAAGAAAAAGGTACTTAACATTTATCTGTATAACTAACTGCTCATAAATCAGAAAAGGATAGGCATTTCAAATATTACTCACAAGGATAAAAATTTGAAAACTACTGAAGGTTGTATTATATTCAACATAAATAATTAATATTCAAAGAATTTTATAGTCACCTGCAAGTAAAGCCCAACTCCAAAAACCATTTCCACAACCCATTCGCCCAAGTGTCACTGCCAAGTGCTCAAAATTGGGTTACCCATCATTTTGTAATAAGAAATAATCCAAGTTCCATATCTCCTATTTTGATAAAGCCAAATTTCAGATATAATCTAATTAGTCATTAGACCCTAAAATCTCAAATGCTGTTTGGAACTTTCTTGCAAACACTTTGTCATGCCGTGACTCCATTTTGCATCTGGGGACTCATACATAACACAGAGGTGACAAAATGACATGATTTCGTTGGCATGACTTCTATTTCTAGACATCTGAGTTCTGCAACTCAATTAGTCACAGACGCCACTGCCGGGGACCAGGTCCCTTAAAGAGAGCAAAGATAATGACATTCAGTTGAGCTGATCTCTATAGCCTAACCCGAGTCAAATTTTAATAACCAGACAGCAAACCCTGTGCTTCAACGATCTGGGAGTAGTTTTACTATTGCAAATAACCGAACGGGGTTTCATATATCTTTTCAAAATGAAGAATTTGAAATGGCAACACATCTTAGAAGTGCGGGTTCTTCCAGACGTGAGTTTAGGTAAAATATTGATGACAAGGCTTCCTGTATGTAAGAAATAACATTTAATGGCAGGCGAAGAGATACATTTCCCACCAAAATCGAATGCCACTGCCATCAACAGTCCCACAGAGGCTCCGCTACCTAAAATGGAAATGAAAATCTAATGTATGGAAATATTCTCTTAGAAAAACTCCTTAAGGCTTCACATGTATTAATGTATTAGTTTGCAAACATTAAGATCAAAGCCAAAGCAACAAATACATCCTAAAAAGTTTTTCGTCAGATTTTTATTAACGATATACAAGTAACAGGGCATAAAAAATTAATAGGCCCAAGCCTTGAAACGTGAAACCCAATGATCTCTGGCCAAGCCCACCTCCTCTGCTTTTTGTTTCAATGCTGATAGCTTTGGGTCTTCTTGCCTGGAGCGACTCTACCCAGTTAAAAAAGGAGAAAGAAAAGGTTAACAGATGGTTTCAGAGCCCCTCATCTCTTGCAGTTAAGTCAAAAAATAGCAGAGGAAAGAGAACAGGAGCCAAGGTGTCAAAAACGTGAGGCCTAAATTCATAGATGTGTAATTTCAAGCCTTTAGGCTTACCCAATAAGCTGTTAAATATTCAGTTTTAAAGAAAATCTACTGTAGGTTTAAAAAATCCACCCACTTTACTTATAATATTGCTAACTCTTAAGTTTAAAAATAAGTATCTATTCTTTTTTAAGTTTTTAAAATGTTGTACACTGGGTTCCCCCCTCCCCATACCCCTTAGGCCTTCTGTGGGATTCCATGCCCCCAGATCTTTTCTTTCCAGGAGGCCAACTCATCTAACAGAGAAGCAGCCACTATAAAGTAGAGAAAGAAATGGGCATGAGGTACATTTCCCACTTCCTGGATCCCAAAATATCTTGGGTGCCAAGCGTTCAGCCCCAACTCTCTTGGACAATGAAATCGATCCTTAATTGTTCACAGATCTTTACCTGACTATCCTAGAAATATGCCAGCAGCAAGGGGCAGGAGGGCCTCCCTTCTGTGATGTTTAGTATATGCTGACAGACTTGGGGCCTGAAGAGTTATGTGAGGGAGAAAATAAAAATTAAAAATATTTGACTTGTAAACACAAGAAAAAACAAGTGCTGGCAAGGATGTGGAGAAAAGGGAATGTCTGTGCACTGGTGAGGGAGTTACCCTTGGAAAACAGTATGGAGGCTCTGCAAAAAGTTAAAAAAAAAATAGAACCATGGTCCAGTAATTCTACTTCTGGGGATTTATCCCAAGGAAATGGAAACACAAACTTGAAAAGATATCTGCACCCCCATGTTCAGTGCAGCACCAAGATATGGTAGCAGCATAAGTGTCTGTCAGGGGATGAATGAATAAAGAAGTCTTGGCAATTATGAATAGCAGAATATTATTCAGCCATGAAAAAGGATGAGCTCTTGCCATTTGTGACATGTGGGTGAACTTTGAAGTCATTATACTAAGTGAAATAAATCACACAGAAAAGCAAATATAGGATCTCTGACCTCATTTATATGTAGAATCTTTTAAAAAAAATGAAGCAAACAAACAAAAACATATAGATATAGACAGCGGGTTGATGGTTGCCAGAGAAGGAAGTTGGGGGTGAGGGACCTGGGTCAAGGGGGTCAAAAGTAACAAACTTCTAGTTGCAAAATAAATAAGTCATTATAAAATAAATACAGCATGACGACTATAGTTAATAACACTACACTGCATATTTGAAAGTTGTTGAAAGAGTAGGTCTTAAAAGTTCTCATCACAAGGGGCATCTGGGTAGCTCAGTGGGTTAAGCCTCTGACTTCGGCTCAGGTCACAGTCTCAGGGTCATGGGATCGAGACCCGCATCGGGCTCTCTGCTCAGGAGGGAGTCTGCTTCCCCCTCTCTTGCTCTGCTTGCCTCTCTGCCTGCTTGTGATCTCTCTCTGTCAAATAAATAAATAAAATCTTAAAAAAAAATTCTCATCACAAGAAAAAGAAATTCTGTAGCCGCGCATGGTGATGGATGTTAATTAGATTTATGGCAGTTGACCATTTCACAATATAGACAAATATCAAATCATTATGTTGCACACCTAAAACTAATATAAGGTTGATGTCAGTTATATCTTGGTTAAAAAAAAAATTTTTTTTAAACCACCAAAGATATATTTGACTTGATCTTTCAAAAGAAAAAATTTGCCTGGTTCTAATCTATATTTATTAGCAACACATTTTAAACAGACAGAATGAAGAATAACTACACTAAAGCCAAAGCACACCCACTTTGACAGAGAACAATGGCGGAGACCACCGTCAGAGGGACCTAAATGTGGACATGGACACCAGTGTGGAGCTCTGATGGGAGGGGAGAAAGAAGGGGCTCCTGGCACCATACTAACGAGGGCTCTCCTCTCCCCAAAGAAGAGTCCCCAGGGGCCCCATGACTGACTGCCACCAGTGCCAGCCCCCAGTCCTGCCTTCAGTGGCTGGACCCTCCCCACCAGACACACAGCTTCTGATGTAGCAAGGCCCACACTAGCTTCTCCTTCTTTAGACCATCTGCACCAGATTCTCTCCGTTACAACGAGATCTGCCCCCATGGGATCCGCTCCTTGTTTGATCACTCCCTCCTTCTTGCCATCCCCCAAGCCTCCTGGTTTTGCAGCATGAAATGGGTGGGAAGAAGAAGAAATTGAAAAGAGGGGAGTAAGGAGGAGAAATGAGAACCAAGGTCATCATCTGAACTTGAGGAAGGGAAAGAGTGTTAAGGAGAAAAGAAGCCATAAATCAGGGGTCTTAGAGAGTGGCAGAGAGACCCAGCTGGGGAAGTGGATTCGGCTGCTGAGCTCTGCTAAGGATCTGCTTAAAGTTTGTGGTCATATAATTAAAGTAGGGCCAAGTTAGTGTGGTATTGGGGGAGGAGGAGGGACAAGGGACTGGAGACTTCTAAGAAGAGTACAGTTATGGACCACACACAGAGCTCTATTTCTAGTTACCTAAAAGGGGATTTGAATTAAATGGGCAGAGAGATTTTCTCCAGGAAGCAGAATTACGGGTAGCCTTTGTTAACCTCTTTATACTTCTTAGGATTTTCTTAAGATTTTGCAAAGAGTAGGTATTTCCTTTTATAAACAGATAAAAACAATAAAGCCATCTCCAAAACATATTAAAAAATTAAAAATCCAGTGAAATGAGGTTTTGTTAGGAAAGAAAGCAACTAACCCAATTTCTTACAGGAAAAAAAAAAATGCTGCCCTAAATTTGGATGCTTCCTTGACTATTAATTTGGATATTTAATGATAACCCTCTCCAACAGGAAAAATACTAATGAATCACTTGGGGAAAATGAAGAAAAGCACAGTACTAGAAAAACACACCCACGAACACATCTGCAAAGCTATAGAAAACATATTGTCCACGGGACCTGTGTGGCCTCTTTGGAGATTTCCAGGTAAAAAGGCAGGAGATCATTTTCCAGTCATGCCTGGAAGGTGGTGTCAGGAGGAAGAATCCCCCACCAGGTCAGTCTGTGATGTAGTAGAGTAAAGAAGGAGGGTGACCTTGAAAGGTTGGTGACTCAGGAGGGCAACCTTGAAAGGTTGGTGACTCAGAACCCATGACAGGACTGTAGTCTGTTGCCTATTGTGAGCAGCCTAGTCTGCTCTATGAAGGCGAGGAGAGAGGGGCTCCAGAGCCCCTTCCCTATCATACGGCAGGCTGAGCACAGAGGTCCAATTTGGGAGGAAGTATGATGCCTCCAGTTTTCTGGGCCCTGAAGGTCAGCGGGCTGTGGGAGTCCTGCTTGCCCTGGGCAGCCATTCCAGCGGGTGGCTGGAGCTCCCTCTGTCAGCCATACTTGCTTCATCTGAAAATCAAATCTTCCTCAAAGCGTCTGTGTTCTTGAGACTCAAAGTCTAAGGACTTCATCAAGTATGTCAAGAAAGACCAACCTGTGGGCTTTGGGGGTTGGCGGGGAGAGGGAGATGCCCCATTAAGTGTACACAGATATATGATGCTTGGGTCTGTCTTCACCAATCCCAACTTTCCCAGAATTCCCAGAATTCCCCAGAATTCCCACCAATCCCAGGAAGGTAGTTGACTGAAAGACCCTTCCCCTCCTCCCACTTTAAATTTTAGGGATGATAAATTACCATGAAATTAATTTAGCTTTACCGTTACACTTTGACTGTGAGGCCTGAGCCAAGGACATTTTTCTGTTAAAGTCTTTGTAGATGTAACATTTCTGTATGCCTGAAATACATCTGTGTATAATACTGATATTGGGAAAATCTATTAATATTTTGTAAAGATGACATGTTTGGTATAGCATTTGGCTTTTTCTGGGGGAAAAGAACAGAATCTCACAAAATGGTAGAAATTCTACCTGGCAGACTGCCCAGGCATGACCCGTATACTTATCCCGATGGGTTGAGGTCTTCATGAATGGGAAGCTATTGTTTGAAAAGATCATTTCTGATATAATTGGAAATTGGGCGGGAGGGTCCTTTTTTTAAAGATTTTATTTATTTATTTGACAGAGAGAGATCACAAGTAGGCAGAGAGGCAGGCAGAGAGAGAGGAGGAAGCAGACTCCCTGCTGAGCAGAGAGCCCAATGGAGGGCTCGATCCCAAGACCCTAAGACTATGACCTGAGCTGAAGGCAGAGACTTAACCACTGAGCCACCCAGGCAACCCAGCCACCTAGAGGCAGGCAGAGAGATAGGAGGAAGCAGACTCCCTGCTGAGCAGAGAGCCAGATGCTGGGCTTGATCCCAGGACCCTGAGACTATGACCTGAGCTGAAGGCAGAGACTTAAACACTGAGACCGCCAGGTGAGGGTCTTAAGACCCTCCATAAAAAACACATTTCTGACTACTTTGCTTTTCACTCAGAAGAAATAAAAAAAGAACTCCTAAAGCCGCCCCAGCTGGGACAAAGACCAAAAGACCATAAACCAGGGTTTCTCACTGGGATTGTGTGATAATCAGGTCCAGCACATTCCAGAATGGTGTTTGTTTCTGATACTTGGCAGCTGTACAAGGTTGGTACAAGTGAGGAGGAATTCTGCTCTGCCTGACCTCGTTTAGGAACGGGAATACACATCCCTTTAGAGTTTGAAACCCTGAGTGTTCACGCTTTAATCTTTCAAACTCGCACCTTCCCAGGGCACCCTCGGCTTTCATCAGTGCTTTTCTCATAGTCATGCCTCTTTATAGTTTTATAATTTTTTAAAGGTAATACTAGAAGAGTTTAAGGCATTGGTATCCATTTTTCATTAAAGTGTCAAAACTCCCGATACTACAGAGTCACCACCATGCCAACAGTTTCAATTTTAAACCCATTCCCCAATTCTGATGACATTAGAACTTCACCTATGGCACTATTACCTTATAACTTTCATTTTTAATTAAAGAAGTTAAATTGGCAACAGAAAACACTTCGCTTTCACATTAGCTTTGTTAATAAAAAGTGAGAGTTAAAAGCAGAGTACCTGTGGATAAAAATCTAGTTCTAAGCTCCAGTTTCTCCTTCATCTCGTGAAGTCGGTAAGTTAAAATAAAAGAAACAAGAGAAGATAAAAATATTTTCAAACTAACCATTTTGGCTCATTATTAGCCTAGAAACTAGAATAGCTATTTCTATGTAGCAAAAATTTCACACTTCTGCAGATCCTCTGCAAAATGGTTAAGTAATTAGTAAAGAAAGGTGGCCAAAATCCCGAAGAAGATGAAAGAAAAAGAATTACTCTCAAAAAACAAACAAACAAACAAAAAACTGCAAACAAACATGGTAGATTTTGATGCAAAAGAAGGAAAACCTGCAATTATCAAATCTAACTAAAGAACTAATGTTAAGGTATGGAAGCAATATACAGCTGTAAAGTGTTTTTATCATGATATGAGCAAACCGCAATACTTTCATTTAGCTTACATAAAGAGAAGGGAAAATCTGGATGTCTTCTTTATCAGTTATCAGAGAGATACATGTGTACATCTTCTAAAATTGGAGAAAAGCTCTATTTCAAACTAACAAGTTGAAAAAACAAAATACCAGATTTCCAGTCAATTCTCTTAAAATTCATTCTTCTAGCCAAGAGTACTCCACTACCAACCAACCAACAAAAAACAAAACAACAACAACCACAAAAACCCACAAGTTTAAAATGGAACTAAGAAGGCAACAATCATACTAACCAAGAAAAGCAAGAAAAAACAGTCAAACTTTGCACAAGACACAATTTTATTAGCTTTCATGAGAGGAAGAAATAAAACTGACCAACTCCTCTCTCTCTCTCAAGATCATACTAAAATTGTATAAAAAAAAATGTAAAACAAAAGTGTAAGTTCATGAAAACAAAGAGCCCTGAAAAGAAGCACCTCTCAATGAATGTGTCAACTGTCAACAAATGTTCGAAAAGACAGAGCCGATGAAAGAATTCTGGTTCCAGTAAGACAGAACAGTACACTCCACCCTGTCTCTCCCACTGAATGCAGCTATAAAATGTCGGCAGAATGCACGAATCCTCTATGAGGATTCTGAGAAAGGAGTGATAGATTGGGGGTGGGGGAAGAACATAATCGGAGGTACCAGCAAACAACTTCTTTTCCTCCCAGGAGCCCCCAGTCTAGTCGCAGCGCAACTGGAAACTGGAATGGCCCCTGGTATAGAGAATGCTCCAGGACATGCCCCCTTGCTCTGGTTTGAGGAACAGGGAAAGGGCCCCCTAACACTCAGAGTTAGAGTGAGAAATAGCACCTTTGTTTTTTGTTCCCCATTTCCTTCTGCCTCAGCCCAGTGCATGGCAGAGCTGGATAAAGAAAGCTTCCGTGGGGTGCCTGGGTAGCTCAGTGGGTTAAGCCTCTGCCTTCAGCTCAGGTCATGATCCCAGGGTCCTGGCATCCAGTCCCACATCAGGGTCTCCACTCAGCGGGGAGCCTACTTCCCCTGCTCTCTCTGCCTGCCTCTCTGCCTACTTGTGATCTCTCTCAAGAAGAAGAAGAAGGAAAGAAAGAAAGAAAGAAAGCTTTCATTTTCTGACCCCAGAGGATTGAAAAAAAGATACCCAGGAAAAAGGAAGGTATCTGAGAGATTGGGAAGAGGCAGAATCTGGGAAAAAGCAGCCCCGTGAAGTTATTCATGAACTCCTGGACAAATCTCTGAGTGGTACCTGCCTGCACCTAACCCTAAACTCTCCAGGACAGACTGTGTGAAGGGAACAGCAGGATAAAACACAGCCCAAGTCCCAGACGGTTGGTGGTAGTGCATACCTGGGACAGATCTAGCAGCATTGCAAAGGCTTTGCAAATGGAATTGACTTTGGAAACATAACCCATAGATAGATCTGACTGGAACTTGTAGCCTGAATCTAAGTGGGTAGATGAAGGTTTAATACATAAGATAATTATAACATGAAAGGGGGAAGGATAGACCTATATGGTGGTAAGTTTCTATATTCTTCCTGAAGTATTAAAATATTGATTCTAAATATACTGAAAAAATAAGTCATTTTTATTGTAATCCCTAGAGCAATGGAACCTAGAGATATTACCAAAAACAAAAGAGATCAACTAAAATGAACTACTGAAAAACATCTAGGGACACCCGGGTGGCTCATTCAGTTAAGCGTCTGCCTTCAGCTCAGGTCATGATCCCAGGGTCCTGGGGTCAAGACCCACATCAGGCTCCCTGCTGAGAGGGGGGCCTACATCTCCCTCTGCCCGCCCCTCTCCCTGTTTGTCCTCACTCACTCTTTCTTTCTCTCTCTCTGACAAATAAACAAATAAAATATTTTTAAATTACAAATATTTAAATATTCATTAATGTATATAGCACCCTACTAATAATAGTTGAAATTTGAATCAGCCTAGATATTCTTCAACCGGTGAATGATTAAACAAACTGTAGTACCTACATACTATAAAATATTACTCAGCAATAACATGGAACATACTATTAATACAGGTAACAACTTGGATGAATCTCCAGAAAATTAAGCTGAGTGAAAAAAAGCCAACCCCAAAGGCTATATATTCTAGGATTCCATTTTTTTAAAAGATTGTATTTATTCATTTGACAGAGAGAGACAGCGAGAGAGGGAACACAAGCAGGGGGACTGGGAGAGGGAGAAGCAGGCTTCCCACTGAGCAGGGAGCCTGGTGTGGGGCTCGATCCCGGGACCCTGGGATCATGACCTGAGCCAAAGGCAGACACTTAACAAATGAGCCACCCAGGTGCCCCTCTATGATTCCATTTATATAACATTTTTTAAATAACAAAATTTTAAAGATTTTATTTATTTATTTGAGAGAGAATGAGTGAGAGAGAAGGTCAGAGGGAGAAGCAGACTCCCCAAGGAGCTGGGACTTGATCCTGGAAGTCCGGGATCGTGACCTGAGCCCAAGGCAGTCGCTCAACCAACTGAGCCACCCAGGTGCCCAAAATAACAAAATTTTAGAAGGGAGGAAAGATTAGTGCCTGATAAGGGTCAGGGCAGGGTAGCTGGAGGAAGGTAAATGTGCTGATAAAAGGGAAACCCAAGGGATCCTTGGACTCCGCGTGTTGTTGGAGCTGGGCAGTATGCTGACTGGAGTGGTAGATACACAAATATATGCAGGTGATTAAACTGTATAGAACTGGGTGCCTGGGTGGCTCAGTGGGTTAAACCTCTGCCTTCAGCTCAGGTCATGATCTCAGGGTCCTGGGATCGAGCCCCATATCGGGCTCTCTGCTCAGTGGAGAGCCTGCTTCCCTTCCCCTCTCTCTGCCTGTCTCTCTGCCTACTTGTGATCTCTCTCTCTGTCAAATAAATAGAATCTTAAAAAAATAAAAACTGTATAGAACTTAATACACACGTACACACAAATGAGTACAATAAAACCAGGGGTACCTGAATAAGTTAGTGGGCTGTATGAATGTCAATATCCTGGTTTTTTATACTGGTCTTGCAAATGTTATCACTGGGGGAAATCAAGCAAACTGTATAAAGGATCTCTTTGTATTATTTTTGACAACTGCATATAGGATTACAGTTAGAAAATTTTCACTTAAAACTTTTTAAATGAGAAAATAAATAAAAATTTTTTTAAAAAACTTTTTAAAATGTTTAACCCAAAAGAAAGCAGGAAAGCATAAGCAAAGGAAACCAAAACCAAGGAACAAAGAGAAAACAATAAAATGATAGCTCTATTAAAATGTATCAGTAATTATATTAAATGTAAACAATCTAGGGGCCCCTGGGTGGCAGAGGCTGTTAAGCGTCCAACTGTTCTCTTTGGCTCAGGTCATGATCTCAGGATCGTGGGATCAAGCCCCATGCAGCCTCCATACTCAGTGCAGGGTCTGCTTGAGATTCTCTCTCCCTCTCCTTCTGCCTCTCCTGCTCATGCTCTCTCTGTCTCAAATAAATAGGTAAATCCTTAAAAAAATAAATAAAGGTAAACAGTCTAAATGTACTGATTAAAAGATACTGCAGAATGGACAAAAATGATCAGACAAGATGATGTTCACAAGAAACTCACTTCAAATATAATACTATCAATAGATTAGAAGCAAAAGGATAGAAAAAGATATAGCAAGATAACAATAACCAAAAGACGGGGGTAGCTATATTAATGTTAGACAAAGTAGATTTTAGACCAAATAATTGTCTGAGATAAAAAGAGACATCGCGTAATGATTAAAGGATCAACTTACCAAGAAAACATAACAATTCCAAATGTGTATGCAGCTAACAACAGCACTCCAAAATATATGAAGTAAAAACTAATAAGATTAAAAGGGAAACAGACAAGTCTAGAGTTATAGTTAGAGATCATATAATACAAATTTTAAAAGAATTTAAATCATACAGACTATATTCTCCGACTGCAACTGAATTAAAATAGAAATCAATTATGGAAAGATATCAAGAAAATCCCTCCAAAAAAAACTTAGAAATTAAACAACAGGCTTATAAGTAATCTCTGGGTCAAAGGGAAAAATCACAAAGGAAATTGAAAATATTTTGAACTGGAAGAAAATGAAAATAAGTATTTCAAAATTTGTGGAGTACAACTAGAGCAGTGCTTAGAGGAAAGTTTATAGCATTAAATGCTTATGTTAGAAAAGAAGGTTTTAAACCAATAATCTAATCTTCTCTTTAAGAAATTGGGGTGGGGGTGCCTGGGTGACTCAGTCGGTTAATGCCTTCGGCTTCAGTCATGATCCCAGGGTCCTGGGATTGAGCCCCACACTGGGATCCCTGCTGAGCAAAGTGTCAGCTTCTTCCTCTCCCTCTATCAATTGCTGTGCCTGCTTGTGCTCTCTGTCAAACAAATAAATAAAATCTTTTAAAAATTTTTTCTTAAAAAAGAAATTAGAAGGGGTGCCTGGATGTCTCAGTTGGTTAAGTATCTGACTCTTGATCTTGGCTCAGATCTTGATCTCATGGTTGTGAGTTTGAGTCCCAAGTTGGACTCCACACTGTGAGTGGAGCCTACTTAAAAAAAAAAAAAGAAACAAGTAAACAAGTTAGAAAAAGGAGCGCAAAATAAATGTAAATCAAGCAGCAGGAAGCATGTAATAAAATTAGAGCAGAAATCAATGAAATTGAAAAGGAAAAAGAAGAGAGAAAAATCAATGAAATCAAAACTGATGCTTTGAAGCAAGTAATAAAACTAATAAGCCTCTAGCAAGACATGCCAAGAAATAAGAAAGAAGGTACAAATTACCAATATCAGGAATGAAACTACAGACCTCAAAGACATTAAAATGACAGTATAGGAATAATATGAACAACCCTACACACCAAAAAACAACAGTTTAGGTAAAATGGGCCAATTTTATTTGAAAACCACAAACTAAACTCACTCAACATGAAATAGATATTCTGAATGTCATATAACTATAAAAGAAACTGAATGCATAGTTTTAAAAATCTTCCAGGAAAATAAAATCTCCAGGCTCAGATGGTTTCACTGATGAATTCTAACAAAAATTCAAAGAGGAAATGATACTAATTCTACCTACTCTTTTCCAGAATATGAAAAAAGAAGGACTACTCATTTTAAGACCATCATTACCCTAATACCAAAATCTAACAAAAACAATATAAGAAAACTATAGTCCAATATCTCTTATGAACACACATATAAAAATACTCAATAAAATATTAGCAAAGGAAATACAAAATATATAATATTTAAAATATATTAAATGACTAATAACACCACAATCCAGTGGGGTTATCCTGGGCATCATGGATGGCTCAATATTGGAAAAATCAATGTAATCCACTATTTCAAGCACCTAACCAAAAAAACAAAAACAAAACCAAAAAAAAAACCCCACATAATCATAGAATAAGCATTTGACAAAATTTGCATTCATTTATTTTAAAAACTCAGCAAATTAGGATCAGAGGAGAACATCTTAAGCTTGATAAAAAGGCACTTAACAAAAAAATAATTTTTTAAGATTGAATGATTGATTGATTGATTTTAGAAAGAGAGAGTGGGTGGGGAGGGGCAATGGTGGGAGACAGAGAGAAAGAGAATTCCAAGCAGACTCCCAGCTGAGCACGGTGCCCAAGGCAGGGATCAATCTCACCACCCTGAGATCATGATCTGAGATGAAACCAAGAGTCAGACACTTAAGCAACTGAGCCACCCAGATGCACCCCCCCGCAAAAATTTTTTAAGCAGCCACCATACTTGTGAAAAAATGACTGTTTTCCTCAAACATTGGAAAAAAAGAAAGGATATCCACTCCCAACAATGGTAGTCAACGTTAAAAAGAAGGTTCTAGCCAGAGTCATTAGATAGAAAATGAAATCGAAGGCATTCAGTTTGGGAAAGAAATAAAACTATCTCTCTTTGTAAATGACATGATTATATGTACAGAAAATCCTAAGCAATCCATCAGAAAACTATAAGAACTAGAAATTGTTCAGCAAGGTCACAAGATACCAGATCAATATACAAATACAACTATACATCATACAGTATATATTCATACTCTAGCAATGGACAATCCCCTAATGAAATTAAGAAAGTAATTCTAATCATAATATCATCAAAAAAAAATACTTAGGAAGAAATTCAATACACAAAGTGTAAAACTTTTATGTTCTGAAAACTACAAAACATACTTGAAAGAAATTTTTGAAAACTGTATTTATGAAAAGACATCCCATGCTCAGGGACTGAAAGATCATATTTAAGTCCTACCTATTAATATGTTAATACACTTATATGTAATATGGTAAGATGGCGACACTTTCTACATTTTATTGCAAGCCCCATCAAAACTCCAGGTGAATTTGTTGCAGATATTGATGTTAATCCTAAAATTCATATGGAAATTCAAGGGACCCAGAATAGTGAAAACAATCTTGAAAAAAAAAAACAAAGTTGGAGGATTTACACTTTCTGACCTCAACACTCAACAGCAAAAGAATGGTAGTCAAAACAATGTAATCCTGACACAAGGACAGACATAACAAATGAATACAATAAAATTGAAAATCCATAAATAAACCCTCTATTTACAGCCCATTTATTTTCAACAAGGGTGCTGAGACAATTCAATATGGAAAGAATAGACTTTCAACAAACTGTACTGAGACAACTGGATGGCCACATTGAAAAAAATGAAGTTAGACCCCTACCTCACATCACACACAGAAATTAATTCAAAATAGATCAAAGATATAAATTTAAGAGCTAAAACTATAAAAACATAGGTGTAGATCTTCATGACCTCAGGTCAGGCAATATTTTCTTAAATATGACATCAAAAATATAAGCAACAAAAGAAAAAGTTAACTGACCATCAAAATTAAAAGCTCATGTGCTGCAAAAGACACTATGCTATGTTAAGAAAATGAAAAGACAACCCAAGAATGGGAGAAAATATTTACAAATCATATATCTCATACGGACCTCATATCTAGGAAATATAAAGAACACTTACAACAACAATAACAAATAACAAATAACCCAGTTTTAAAATGGGGAAAGGATCTGCGGTGCCTGGGAGGCTCAGTGGGTTAAAGCCTTTGCCTTCGGCTCAGGAAATGATCCCAGGGTCCTGGGATTGAGCCCTGCATCGGGCTCTCTGCTTCCCCCTTTCTCTCTGTGCCTGCCTCTCTGCCTACTTGTGATTTCTGTCGAATAAATAAATAAAATCTTTAAAAAAAATAAAAATAAAAACAGGCAAAGGATCTGAATTATTTAGGCACTCTGGAAAACAGTTTTTCAGTTTCTGATAGAGTTAAATATACCCTTAACAATGTGACCCAGCTACCCCACTCCTTTGTATTTAATTCTAGAGAAATAAAAGCATGTATTCAGATGAAATGCTGTATATAAATGTTTGGAGCAGTTCTATTCAAAATTGCCAAAAACAAGAAACAGCCCAAATGTTTTTCAATAGATGCACAAACTGGTACATCCATGTAATAGAACACTATTCAACAATAAAAAGAGAAACCATTGTAACATGCAACAACTTGATGAATTTCAAAGGAATTTTCTAGAGTGAAAGAAGCCAGTCTCAAAAGGTTATTCTGTATGATTCTATTTATATGACATCAAAAAGAGGAAAAGGATGGAGAGAGGTTCTGACTACACATGGATAGCATGATAGGAATCTACAGGTACATTAAAATTTACAGAACTTTACAACCCCCAAAAAAGTCTATTTTACTATATGTCCATTTAAAAAAAATTAAGCAGATATAGGAATTGAAACTGACCTAACAGCCAGAAGAGAAATACAACCCAAAGTTCCTGCAGAGGGTTACATAGGTAAAGTGAGCTAATCCCATAGAACCCCAAACTCAAGATATTATAGCAGTCACTAGCCAAGAGAGAGGCTAAAACTAGGATGAAAGTCTTTTGATATTCTAGATCCCCTACTCCTTTTCACCAGAATGTTTTATACGTCTTATATGTCAGGGGAATTTTTAAGGAACAATTAGAAAATTAAAGAGAGCTCTTGGACAATTCAAAGATGATTAAAATTAAAAATTCAGTCTATAGACTGGAAGTTTAAATCAAAGCTTTCCATAATATGAGAAGTAAAGAAGGAGAAAAAAATAGGAGAGGAATTTTTTAAAAATAGATCAATCTAGATTTAGAAACTATCATAGACAATGCAAGAAAAATTTCCAAAACCAAAGACAATGAGTTGGCAACTTAAAATGGCCCCTGGAGAGACCAGCACAATAAATGAAATGATACTTGCTCCAAGACAGAGCATTTCTGAAATTTCAGAAATCTAAGGATCCAATAAAAATTCTAAGAAAAATGGATCACATGCATAGAAAGAGGAGTCTAATGGCATCAGACTTCTTACAAGCATCACCAGCTTCCATTATCACTGGTGAGAAGTCTGCTGTCAGTCTAAGTACTACTGTTTCATTTTATCTGTCTTTTATCCTTGGGTACTTTTAAGATCTTAAAGATCTCTTTATATTTGATTACCTGCTTTTTCATCATGATGGATCTCAAGAATAGGGCTTTTTTTTTTTTTTTAATTTATCCCATTTGGTATTTATTACGATTCTTGAATGTGAACTTTCAAGTTTTTCATGAATTCTAGAAAATCTTCCTTCATTCTATTCTTTTTATCTACATATTATTCCATTGCATCTCATCTTAGACAGTCTTACCCCTATCCTTTATGTCTTTTCAATTTTCTTCATCTTGTTTACCCTTTTTCTCTGTTCACCAGTTCTCCGTTCAGATTTTTCTAACCTGCTCAACTCGGTTTTTTATTCTAGTGATTATATATTTTCTTTTTTTTAAAAAAAAAAAGATTTTATTTATAACGGGTACCTGGGTGGCTCAGTGGGTTAAATCCTCTGCCTTCGACTCAGGTTACGATCTCAGGGTCCTGGGATTGAGTCCCACTTTGGACTCTCTGCTCAGCAGGGAGCTTGCTTTCCCCTCTCTCTCTCTCTGCTTGCCTCTCTGCCTACTTGTGATCTCTCTCTGTCAAATAAATAAACAAAATCTAAAAAAATAAAAAATTAAAAAGATTTTATTTATTTATTTAACAGAGAGAGAGTGGTCACAAGTAGGCAGAGAGGCAGGCAGAGAGAGAAGAGGAAGCAGGCTCCCTGCTGAGCAGAGAGCCCAATGCGGGGCTTGACCCCAAGACCCTGGGTGTATGACCTGAGCCGAAGGCCAGGCTTTAACCCACTGAGCCACCTGGGTGCCCCTATATTTTCATTTTTAAAAGTCCTATTCGAATTTTATTCAAATCTGCCTGACCTTTTCCCATGCTTATAATTTTGTTGCCTTCTTTTAGTTCTTTAAACATGAAAGCATATTTATTTCATATTGTACTTCTTATAATTTATAGTATCTGAAGTCTTTGGGGACCTAATTTCTACTCTTTATTGTTTCTGTTAATCATTATACATGATGACATGGTTGCTTATAGTTTTCTTTTTTTCTATTTATTTATTTTATTTGTTTGTGTTTTTCTTGATTTTTCAATATCAGCTTGTGTTCATCGGGAATTTTCCATGGGAATTCCATGAAGCCTGTGTTGGGCGTATATTCCTGCAGAAAAGATCTGTTTTCTCCTTCAAGGCACCTGAAGATACTCCCAACCCAAAACCACTTTACATTAATTTCTTGGCTTTGGGGTTCTAAACCATGTAAGCGCTGTAAGTTAAACCTCATGAGGGCTGACCTGACATTTAGTTATCAAGTTATTTAGTTATTTAAGTTATCAAGGGAGGTTTCATTTTCTGGCTCCACCCAGAGCCCAGGCTGAGAAAAATATGTCTCGTTGTCAGATCATTTCTTTAATTGTGTAGATATTTATGTAGATCAGTGCCACCATGACCACATAGAAGTTTAACCCTGTGGAGTTTATCATCTTATGTGGGGTCCCCATTCAAACACTTCATCATCCATAGGCCAAGGCCTTTGCATGTGTATAACAGGTATATTCCAAGTCTCTAGGGGACTAGAAATTATCAAACAACCTTAGATGGCCAGTTCATAGTAAAAGGATTCCAGAATATCTAGTCTGTCATATTGCTGAAAATGAAAGTAATCAGCCCTTCTTTTTGTTCACTTTCTCCAGCTTTCAAGTGCGGGAGTGCCAAGTGAGTCTGAGTGGGACAAAATCATCTCCTTAGACAGGAAAGTACAATTTGGTATTTGGGTCAGGAAAGGTGATTTGAGCCCCAGTCTTTATCTAATTAAACTACCGTTTCTTGTAACCAAGAAGCATTTATCTGAAGTTCAACAATTCCTACCCTTTCATTTTGTGGTATTTTTCATACTACATCAAGCAAAATTAAATGCATGGGCTTTAATTTTTAAATAGCATGCACAAAATGACCCAAGTTAATGAACATATGTCTCTCTTTCTACTCTTATACTTGTGCATAGGCAGGCAGTGTGGAATTAAAGGATCTCTCAATAAAGAGTATGTATCTTTATTTAAAAACAAATGAGGTTATTTATCTTTTTAAAAAGTCTCCTGATATACAGATGGCAAACAGATACACACAAAAATGCTCAACATCACTAATCATCCAAGAAATGTAAATCAAAACCACAATGAGATATCACCTCACACCTATTAGAATGGTTATTATTAAAACAACAACAACAACAAAAAAAACAAGAAATAACAAGTGTTGGCAAAGATGTGGAGAAAAGGGAACCCTTATACACTGTTGATGGAGTATAAAATTGTTGGAGTGTAAAATGGTGCAGCCACTATGGAAAACAGTATGGAGGTTCCTCAAAAAATTAAAAAAACTATATGATCCAGCAATTTCATTGTCCAAAGAAAATTACTTGTCCAAAGAAAATTAAAAATTAAAACACTAATTCAGAAAGATATCTGTACCACCACCACCATCCCACCATCATTGCCGCACTATTTACAACATCCAAGATATGAAAACAACTTCAATGTCCATCAATAGATGAAAGAATAAAGATATTGTGTGTACACACACACACACATGCACATGCACACGCACACACACGCACACCCTATGCAATACTATGTAGTCATAAAAAGGAATGAAATCTTGCCATTTTAACTACATTGATGGACCCTGAAGGCATTATACTAAGTAAAAGAAGTCAGACAGTGAAAGGCAAAGATCAGATGATCTTACTTATAGGTGGAATCTAAAAAAACAAACTAACTAACTAACAAACCAAAACAAAAAAACAAGATACACAGAAAACAGACCAGTGGTTGGCAGAGGTAGGGGTGAAGGGTGGGTGACATGGGTGAATGGGGGTCAAAAGAAACAAACTCTACTTAGGAAATAAATAAATCACAGAGAAGTATTGTGCATCTTTGTAGCTGCTAAGGGAATAAGTCTTAAATTCCTCATCCCAAGAAAATACATTTTGTATCCATGTCTGCAGACAGATGCCGACTAGATTCCTATACAAATATTGAAACACAATGTTGCACATCTGACACTAATATTGTGTTATATGTCAATTACACCTGCGAAAAAGTAAAAAAAAAAATCAGAAGTCTCCAGTTCAAATGACCATTTGAACATATGCATCTACTTTTACTCTGAAAACCTTACTAAAATTACAGCCAGGTTATTTGCTCAAAAAAAAGAAAAAAAGGAGGAGAAGAAGCTATAAACCAGCAAGAAGAGGAAGAAGATGAGAACTAACAGTAACAACAACCTCTGGAGAGTTGGAAAGCAGGCGGATGAATGACTCATCAGACACAAGAATGCCAAAGCCTGAACTGAGAACCAACTTCATCTATACCACATCCTTCCAACATCCTCCAACATCCTTCCATCCGGGCAAAGCCCATCCACTCTCCAAGGGCCTCCTCCCTTTGGACATCATCAGTATTTCAGCCCATCCTCTGTTCACTCTAAAATCCTTCCTTTGTGATCCAGATAATAATAATAATAATAATAATAATAATAATAATAATAATAGCAGCAGCCACAACCACCAACAAAGTGGCATTTGGTGGTTCTCAAATTATTTCTTATTGTTCAGCATTTTTACACCCCGGTTTGGGTGTAAATTTCTTTTTTTTTTTTTAATATTTTATTTATTTATTTGACAGAGAGAGATCACAAGTAGACAGAGAGGCAGGCAGAGAGAGAGAGAGAGAGGGAAGCAGGCTCCCCGCTGAGCAGAGAGCTTGATGTGGGACTCGATCCCAGGACCCTGAGATCATGACCTGAGCCGAAGGCAGCGGCTTAACCCACTGAGCCACCCAGGTGTCCCGGGTGTAAATTTCTTTAGAGGCAAATTTCTATTTTATCCGGCTCTAAAATTTCTTTGCAACACCAGACTCCAGATAGGTAGTCAATGAGCATGTAAGTTGGATCGATTCACGGCTGACAACCCATGATGTTCGTTAGTGCTGGTGAGCCAATGTCCAGTTGGCCACCCAAAATAAAGGGAGCGTGCCTCATTGCCATTTTAGGTCTTGCCCTCCCCAAGCCTGTCAGCTGTCCTCCAGGGCAGCAGGCGGCATATCAGAGACTTACCTATCCATCCCCCGCAGGGTGACCTGCCTAGTTTAGCAATCTGACGTCTACATAGCAATAAACCCCATGCTGAGTAGGCAACAGATGAAAAAAAAATTAAAAAGATGCCTTTTATGGCACTTCATTATAATGGCTTTATTGCCAAAAGCCATATTAGCAGAAGATGGAAGTTTCAATTTATAGAATCTCCTGAAAGTCTGTCTGTTCCACAGCAGCCTGTTATGCCCGGGAAGAGATCGGTGCCTGTGGAAAATGTATGTGAAGGACAACCCCACCATGCTACTTGCTCTGCCAAGTGAAAGAATTCACATTCTTTTCTTTTTCAAGCCAAAAGGGGGCAAAACAAACCAAATGAATCAGTGCTTCTTGCTCTAAACTTCGGAGTCAGATTGGAACATTGAGAATTAGGGCCACCCCTAATCACTCCCTGTGGTGATCCAAAAGTCACTTAAGACAATTCAGAGAAATGCCAGAAAAACTTCTTTTTGCAACAACAAAAGCAGATGGAAAACTGCTAAAATGGCTCAAGTATGTGGCACTTTTATAACATTTATGTGGCTCTTGAAAAAAAATCAGCTTTAATTGACTTTTTGCTTCCCATGTCCTAGTTCTGTCAAAACTTCTTTTGGCTTTTTAGGGATTTAAATCAGCGAACACACCATTCTGAATACCCCTTTAATTACTACAATTCAGAAGCGATGTACTCCTCAGGTCCCTGCCAAAAAGGCAAGGGATGAAGGCAGAAGGAAAAATGATAAATAATATTTTTTTCTAGGACAGCATTGAAAGGCAAACAAGAATTACACTGGCAATAAATTTCATCAGGTGGCCTGGCAAAGCCTCTAGCTCCCCATGTGATCTGGAGAATTCCATTAAACCTCTTCGTTTCATATCATCTCCATACAAAGAACAAGGAAGCTAATATTCTTCCACCTCAAATACCAAATATCAGAGCCAAAGGAGGCCTCGATACAGATCTTATTTACCTGCCTTGGTTTATACATGAGGTCTCTTTGAAAGATGTGTTGTGAAAATAAATGCGATGGGGACAGTTCTCTCATTCGTATAGGTGTAAGTAATGGGTTTAAAATGGGAGTAAGTAATGGGTTTAAAAATTTAAAAAAGACACGAAAAATCTTTCATCTTCTTTATGGACAAATTTGACCTTGGTTTAACATTCTAGTTCTGTCCCCCTGGAAACCAGATCAAGATGGAACATCAGCTTGTCCCCAGACTGTCATTGGGGGGGGGGGGGGGGGCAAAGAGAAGAGGTCCCCAGAATGAGTAAATAGTGGGTCTGTCTAGACCTAAGAAAATCCCCAAGAGAGGGGCTTAATAGAACAAAGTCACCATACAATCTTTTTTTTTAAGATTTTATTTATTTATTTGACAAAGAGAGATCACAAGTAGGCAGAGAGGCAGGCTGAGAGAGAGAGGAGGAAGCAGGCTCCCTGCTGAGCAGAGAGCCCGATGCGGGACTCGATCCCAGGACCCTGAGATCATGACCTGAGCCGAAGGCAGCGGCTTAACCCACTGAGCCACCCAGGCGCCCAACCATACAATTTTTTCTAAAGTGTGGGTATATTTCATACGATTTCAGGCATATGTGGAATTTAACAAATGAGCAAAGGGGGAAAAAAGAGAGAGAGAGGCAAATCAGCAAACAAACTCTTAACTGTAGAGCACAAACTGATGGTCACCAGAGGGGGGCCGGGGTTGGGTGAAACAGATAATGGGGATTAAGGAGTGTGAGGTGATGTATGGAAGTGCTGAATCATTATATTACATATCTGGAACTTAGATAATGCTATATGTTAATTAAAAGAAATTAAGTTGAAAAAATAAAGGATGGTTATATTTTAGTCACTTTCTCATTATTTTTCCTCTTTTTTAATCTTGTTATTATAAGTACATTTAAAAAAAACAAAAACACCTTGTAACCTCTACCATGGTCAAAGCATAGAAATTTACCAGCAACCCCAGAAATCCTTCCCTGTGTCTTGTCCCAGTGTCAACCCCCTCCTACTTTCCTAGAGGATTCAACATCCTGGCTCTTTACTACTGCCATCATGTATTTGTTTTTTATTTTTTGGTGATGTTCTCAACCATACTAAGTATGCATCTTGTCTTGCCCTTGTAAAGAAAGCAGTATGTCTTTTAGGTCTCTCTTACTTTTCAGGTCCTTCTTCATTTTTTTCTTTCCAAGACAATGTATCTATAGAAAAACCAGGGGCATTTGACCTGTAGCAGCCTCATAGACTAGTTTTGCTGATACTCTTGGTGTAATGCAACATGTTCCTCTGTATTTCTTGCAAATTGGCAGCTGTGTCTAGACTTGGGCTCAATCCCTTTGGTAATACCTTTGATGGCATTGAGGTCCTTCACTAAGAGACACACAAAGTATAATGATCTGTCTTTTTGTGATGCGAGCAGCTGTCAATGCACAATGCTTAAGTCTGTTAGAATGGTGATATTCCAACCCTGTAATTTTTTAAAAATGTTTTTAAAGATTTATTTATGCGAGAGAGAGAGCACGTGCACACATGAGTTAGGGGAGGGGCGGAGGGAGAGAATGTTCAAGCAGACTCCCCACTGAACACAGAGCCTAATGCAGGCCTCCATCCCACAATCCGTGAGATCATGACCTGAGCCAAAACCAAGTCAGAGGCTCAACTGACTGAGCCACTCAGGCACCCCTGTCATTTCTTTTTTGGTTACTAGTTGGAATATTTCTAGAAACACATGCACTCCTTCTACACTTTGGTTGCCGCTGGCCCAGTCACCTAGAAAAGGCAGGATAAATGCTTGAATCTTTCCTTTTATCCATGTCAAGATAACATATTGATCAGCCTCTGAAGGTGACCAATTGGATTTTGATTTTAAAAATCATTATATACTCATGGATTCAGACGTATTTTGATACATTTTGGTCAGTGAAAAATATTTCCCTTATTATAGCTCAAATGATTTCCAATTTGACTGATAAGTCTTTGCAGGGTGCCTAGCTGGCTCAGTCAGTTAAGCGTCTGCCTCTGGCTCAGGTCATAATCCCAGAGTCCTGGGATCAAGTCCTACTACCAGGCTCCCTGCTCAGCGGGGAGTGTGCTTCTCCTTCTGTCTGTCCCTACCCCCACTCATTCTCTCTTGCTCTCTCTCTCAAATAAACAAAATTTTTCTTACATAAAATTTTCTTTTTAAAAAGTCTTTGCAAATTAGCCCAAGCCCCCACTGGGGACACCCACCACTAGGCCTTTTTTCATTAGTCTGAACTAGAAACAGACACACACCCTACACGTACGCACACATATACAGTATTTTTTAAAAAAACCAAACAGCTTATGAATTCACACTGGAACTTCTCATTTAAACTCAAGATTACTATTTTTTTAACATAAGTTCTTCTATTTCCATCTATGTCTCCTTTCTTCTATACTGGGAATGCTGGTTCTCTGAAACCCAAGAGAGGATAGAATTAGATTATCTCAAAACTATTCATTTACTTTATCCCATGTTATACACATACTAGTCTCAGATTAACAATAATACCAACAACAACAACCTAATTACTAAGAACAGTTTTTTTAAAAAGTTGCATAAAAAGTTCTAAGGAAACTGGTTTTAGGGTGGGGGATGGGCTAAATGGCTGATGGGGATGAAGGAGGGCACCTGTGATGAGCCCTTGGTGTTGCATGTCAGTGATGAATCCCTGAATTCTGAAACTGAGGTCACGCTATATGTTGGCTAACTAGAGTTTGAATAAAAAACTGAAACAAATAAAAAACTTTTTTTTTTTAAGATTTTTTATTTCTTCATGTAACAGAGAGAGAGATCACAAGTAGGCAGAGAGGCAGGCAGAGAGAGAAGGGGAAGCAGACTGCCCACTGTGCAGAGAGCCCAATGCGGGGCTTGATCCCAGGACCCTGAGATCATGACCCGAGCCGAAGGCAGAGGCTTAACCCACTGAGCCACCCAGGCGCCCCTAAAAAACTGGTTTTATTTAAAAACCAGTGTGTGGAAAAAAAAAAACAAAAAACCAGTGTGTGTATTTTCATGCACTTAATTTCTATATTTGCTTCAGTACCCCTATAAGAGGCTCACATTTATTTGTTCCTTGATGCCTTAATTCCCATTACCTGCATAAAAGGGGAATATTGTTAAAATATTTAAAAGATATGGTTTTTATGTCCTTGTGGTCATATTTCACCAAATAAACAAAGCCAAGATTCATTGGCTCAGGTAAGGAACCAGCAGCATAGTCGAAAACAGATGGGTCCCTGTTCTGCTTTCCATCTCAAAATTGGCTTTTTGGAGGCCACAGAAAGACCAACACCCTGAAGGCTGAGCTTGCTTTCTTGCTTTCTTTTCTTTTTTTTTTTTTTTAAAGATTTTATTTACTTATTTGAGAGGGGGTGGGAAGAAGAGCAGAGACAGAGGGACAAGCAGACTCCGTGCTGAGCGGGGAACCCAACACAGGGCTCTATCACAAGACCTCGAGATTATGACCTGAGTGTAAATCAAGAGTCAGATGCTCAAGTGACCGAGTCACCCAGGTGCTCCTGAAGGCTGAGTTTTCTTGAAAAAGAAAGGTCTTGTCCCATCTCTAACTCCAACATCCCTCTGTAAATAGGCACATTCCAAGCTGGGAGGCCTTGCCTTCCTGAAGCAGAGAACACTTGATCTGCAGCACAAGGGAGATGCCCCTGGATGGGAAAGCCTGGGCAGGAGAGACAATCAGAAGGACCCGTCTTGATCTGGGTTCCTGCAAAAGCAGATCCTGGGCTGGGTTCATTCGTGATCATGGGTGGCAGATGTGCAGATACAGGAGGAATGAAATGGAAGGTCAATTCAGGGGGGGGCCGATGTTTGGACACTAACTTCTCTCTCACACATGGGCAACTCAATCCCACGGGACCAACAGAGGTGCTTGAAGACACCCATTGGGAGCCACCACCCCTGCCCTCACCCCCACCCCAGGGAAGAAAGGAGCAGCCTTTAGCATCAGTGTCTGTCCCCCACCAGTTAAGGGCTTCTCTGGGGACACCGTCTCCCCCACACTCCCAAGATGCTCCTACAGGAGTGCAGTATGTGTTACCACCCCCACCCCCGGCATCCCGCATCCCAGGATCAGAGGCCTCAAGGCGGGAATGGCGAGCTGCAGACAGAGGCAGATAGCTTTCACTTGGACAGAACCAGTGGCTGCTCCAGCAGTGTCCCCAAGCGACAAATGCCCAGGCAGTCCCCAGTACAGGAGCCAATGAAACCCTCAGCACAGCACAAGGAAAACATCTCATCACAGGTCCTCCATTTCGTTCCCGTGTGATGGACCACATTCAGAATCTGTCCAATACCAGATTCCTAATACATTTCACGTACAATAAAGGATGTGGAAAGTGTGACACAGATGTAAAAGGACATCTTAAGAGTCACCTTTACAGAGAGCAAAGCTGGCCCCATTCTGATGGGAGATCCATTCCTCCCATGTCCTACGTGGTCTTCACATTTGCTCCGGAGTCCTCTCTAGCTCAGGCACCTGGTAACCTCTGACACAGACCAGGGGCAGCTGCTCCTGGACCTTGCCAAGCAGCTGAACAGTGAAACTTCTGGTTAGATGGCAGCTGTCTCATTGAGAACCAGGGAGACCCAAGAGGGGGTCCCCCAGGCTCCTGCATCACATAGAAACCAGCAGTGGAATGCCCTCTTCTGATAGGCAGCCTGCCTCCCCCTCCAGAGCCGTTCAGGAGACACTTTTTCTAGTATCCCTGAATCAACAACATCATAACTGAATCTCTATAGCTTAATGGAAGTTTTAATATCCTTTCATCCTTTAATATCCGTTTCAACCAGGATAATGTTCTTACAATACTGTCTATCTCACTACTTACCCGAGTATAATGAAAGTATGTCTCTCCCTAACTCTAAGTCCTGAAGGTCAGCAGCCATACCTGAGCCATCTTTGTACCTCAGGACATAGTTCACAGAATCCCTCAATACATTTTAGTTAAACTGGAAGGGGAGTTCAGTTTAATCCCTCTAGCCTTAGAACTATCTGGAGCATGGTTATCTTTTGGTAACTGTAATTTAAGGTGTTCATTACAGCCCGAGCTGATGGGGCCCTTGGCTTGTTTGATCATTGCACTAAAGCAGATATGAGGTTCGGGGCCAGGCAGGCTCATGCTAGGTTCCGCATGTAACTGACAAGAGTTGGCATCTACTGGGCACTTAGTGGGTGCTAGACTTCACTCTGGGTCTCTTACACGGGTGAGAAAATTGAGAAAGTTAAAGCACTTTCTTAGGGTCCGATAGCTAGGAAGCAGTGGTTTTCTTTCCAGCATGTAAAGGATCTTTGGCCATTTCTGCTCCAGGGACTTAGAGACATACTTGCCCAAGCACTCTGTGCTCCTCTATGATACCATCTTGGTTCTTCCCTAAACTTGCGATGGTTTCGCACAACTGGGTTGTGCATAGGTCCTATTATCCCCCACCCGCCCCGCCCCAAAGGATGGCTCTGCCTGGGTGAGTGTGAGTTTTCCTGGGCACTAACAGCTGCTCCTGAAGGCGCACCATGTGCAGACCACGTCCAAGATACTCTATGCTCCAGGAGCTTGGAAAGACGCCCTACGCCCATGAACACACAAATACCACAAGATCTGCATGTAAGACATGCCAACAGCACGCCAGCAGAGCTCAGCGAAGGGAGAGAGCACTGCGAGTTGAGTGGGAAGGCTTCCTAGATAACATTTAGACAGATGGCAAAGAGAGGAGACGGAATCTCAAGCAGGAAGTCCAATTTCACAAAAGGCACAGAAGTGGGAACACAACTGTTGTCCTTCTGATTCTAAGCTTGGTGACTCCTTCAGGGGTGGGGAGAGGAACTGCTGGCCAAGACCGCCACTAACACTTGTGAAGGGGGTGGGAGGGTGGAAACTTGACAGTAGCTTAGATCAGGGTTGGCAAACTCAGGCTGGTTTTGTGAATGCAGTTTTGTTGGACAGCCACGCGCCATCGTTTACAGTAGCTGGTGGATACTTTTCCCACCCCTGCAAGTGCTGAGCTGAGTGGTATGGGAGACCAGAAGGCTCACAAAGCCTAAGCTATTTACTGTAAGTCCCTTTAAAGAACAAGTTTGCTGAGCTCCCCCACCAACCATCCACAAGGAAAGCTAGCAAACCCAACAGAATGGCACTACAGGTGTACTATACTCAAAAACATTTCTCTAAAACTTTAAAGAAATCCAAGACACCCAAGTTCATTGTGTTCTCCAAAAAAGGCTATCAAAGGGGTGCTTTGGTGGCTCAGTCAAGTTAATCGTCTGCCTACAGCTCAGGTCATGATCCCTAGGTCCTGAGATTGGGTTCCCCTCGGATGGGTTCCCCTCTCAGTAGGGAGTCTGCTTCTCCCTCTCCCTCTGCTGCACCCCTGCTTGTGCTCTCTCCCTCTCTCTCTCTCTCTCTCTCTCAAATAAATAAATAAAATATTTATTTAAAGAAAGGTTATCGGGGTGCCTGGGTGGCTCAGTGGGTTAAGCCTCTGCTTTGGCTCAGGTCATGATCTCAGGGTCCTGGGATTGAGCCCTGCATTGGGCTCCCTGGTCAGCAGGGGGCCTGCTTCTCTCCCCCCCTCTGTCTGCTGCTCTGCCTCCTCATGCTCTCTATCTCTGTCAAATAAATAAGTAAATAAAATCTTTACCCCCCCAAAAAAAGGTTATCAAAGAAGATAATCCAAAAAACCTGATATTACAGGTTCGAATATAACTAATCCCCATAGGTTTAGAAATATCCCAGAGCACACTTTAATCCGAACAAACCTGTGGTTGTAGGACAGAGAATCTGGCATCTTAATAACCAAATTCTCTCATTCATTCATCCCAATAAATACAAAAATTCAGAGGTCACCTGTGTGCTCTACACTAAGCATATTTTAAATGAAAGAAAACAGGGGCGCCTGCCGGGTTTGGTTGGTTGGTAGAGCATGCGACTCTTGATCTCAGAGTTGTGAGTTCAAGCCCCACACTGGGTGTGGAGCCCACTTAAAATAAATAATTAATAAATACAGGAAACACACGCTTCACAGATGAGAAGTAACTTTGAATAAAAATTCAGTTTAAAAATATGTTTTATAAGGGTAACGATTACATTAAAAAGCCTCAAAACCCAGCTCATCTTACCAAAAGTGTCCCTGAATAAAACAATTCCCCATCTCCCTAAATGATGATTCTAGGAGAATATGGGTGTTTGGGCATGCTTAGGGATTTATAAGAATGGGGGAGACCATGGTGGGCATGGGTATGAAAGACACAGCAGAAAAAGCCATGCCCTAGAAGACACAGCCTCAGTCGGCCAGGAATGAGTCGTGTGTCCACATGCAGGGCACGGAAGCACCGTAGGCGCTCAGCTTCTCCAGGGAAGGAATCCCGCCAGGTGATCTCTAGGGCTTCCCCATTTTGAGACTCGCAAAAATGAACCATCTCCAAATATATTTCAGAGCAAGGGAAAATTGATTAATTGAATGAACATAAACAAAAGCAATCCTTCTACAGCCTTCTGGTATTTCCTGGTGACAGGATTTAAATAGACTCGCTACCCTTGAAAGAGTAACATGACTTCACGTCTGACCTAATATTATCGAGACTTCCAAGAACCTTAATGTGGTAGGATCTTCCCAGATCAGAACGAGAACTGGGGAGCGAGAGCAAGGAATAAATACAGAAGTCCCGGGAGAAGAGTAACATGGTTAAGAACAAGCCTGTGGCCTCACGCAGCTGTGTGCTCATCCACTAACGTGCTTGCTTTTAAGGGGATGGCACAGAAGTAAAGAAACTGCACGCCGACATTCCCTCCTCGGCGCTCATCAACAGCGGTCGTGAAGGCTGCCCTCCAGGGAAAATTAGAATGAGGTTTGGAAAATGGCACCAAGCACATAATAAAAGAATAGGAAACATGTTACAGAAAAGCTCGATGCTACCAAAGGAGCAAAGATAATAAAAGCAGGATGAGAGAAAAGACTGTTTCTTTCATAACGGTCTCCTAACCGAGGAAAACAGTCAGGGTGCACAGATTCCAAAGACTGATATAAACTAGCAAACCAGGGGGCCGGCGGTGGGGTGTGAGGAAGGCGAAGGACCCAGGGGACATTCAGAACTAGAAAGCTAGGGAGCAAGTATATCAGGGGTTACGAAGCAGGGCCAGGCGTCAGATTCAGGGACTGTCAGATAGAATAGTCTGGAGCTCAGAGACTTGGCTGGGGATGCTACTCAGTAAGGGGTTGGCATCTAAGTGGGAGTGTGAGGTCACCAGGAGGGGGGCCAGGCTCTGGGGCAGGGGGCATGCTGGGGAAGCCACAGGAAGGGACATACAACTGAGCTAAATGCTGCTGGAAAGCTGGTACGGAGCGGCCAGAATTAATGACTGGAATCATCTGTGGCCAAAGGAAGAGCTGTTTGGATGCCAGACAGGCCTGGGTTGGGGGAGAGGACAGGCAGCAAAGAGGACATGGAACAATGTATACAGACAAATTCTTTCTAGAAGGTGATTGTGAAAAAGAGCAGGGCAGCCTCCTTTATTATTATTATTATTTTTTAAAGATTTTACTTATTTGACAGAGAGCACAAGGGAGTACAAGCAGGGGGATTGGCAGGCAGAGGAAGAAGCAGGCTCCTCACAGAGCAAGGAGCTCAAGGTGGGACTTGACCCCAGGACCCTGGGATCATGACATGAGCTGAAGGCAGACGCTCAACCCACTGAGACACTCAGTGTCCCAGGGTAGCTGTCTTTAAAAATCCAGACAGACCCAAGCTGGTTAAACAATAAAGAAAGTATCCAGCTTAAAGGAAAAAGTAGAATCTACCAGAAGGAAGGAACGAAGGAAGGGAGGGAAGGAAAAGAGAAGATGATTTACGGCAATAATTTCCCAGTGGTGAGGATCCACCAGTGGGCTGAAACCTGAATTAATTGGCCAGGATCTTAAAAATTAAATAGACTGGATAGAATACAACAGAACAAAATAGAAAATATCAGGCACCAGGGTGGCTCAGTGGGTTAAGCTTCTGCCTTTGGCCCAGGTCATGATCCCAGGATCTTGGGATCGAGTCCCACATGGGGGGGGGGGGGGTCTCTGCTCAGTGGGGAGTCTGCTTCCTTCTCTCTCTCTGCCTGCCTCTCTGCCTACTTGGGATCTCTGTCTGTCAAATAAATAAATAAAATCTTTTTTTAAAAAATAGAAAATATCAGAGAATGTCCTAAGAAGGATTGCTTTCTGAAATCTGCCGGTAAGTGTGTGCTTAGGGTGGGGATGGGGGGCATGCTGGAAATCAACATCAGCTGTGTGTCTCAGTCAGAAAGTGTGGAAGCCAAGGCACCTGGGTGGCTCAGTGGGTTAAAGCCTCTGCCTTCGGCTCAGGTCAAGCCCCGCATCGGGCTCTCTGCTCAGTGGGGAGCCTGCTTCCTCCTCTCTCTCTCTGCCTGCCTCTCTGCCTACTTGTGATCTGTCAAATAAATAAATTAAAATCTTAAAAAAAAAAAAAAAGTTTGGAAGCCACTGACGTGAAAAGCCAAGGCTGGAGGGATGGAGGGGCCGGGTATATGGCATCCAGGAGGGAGAGTATCACAGACAGCACAGCAGCCCCTCTGTTGTGGCAGGAACTAAGGTTGGAGAGGATGGAGGATGCTTGTAAATTACAAATCAGAGATTAGGGGTTCTTCCTGATTCAGTCTCCCCCATCTCCCTGGCTCTCTCCCTCTAAAAGCTCCTCCACCATTTAGGCTTGGCCAGGAGGCCAGAAGTCAGGAGGGAGGTATATTACATAGAAAGTCAAATGCCAGCTCTTTCTATTTCCAATAAATTTTAGGGTGGGATGATGGGAAGTCAGGAAGGAAACTGGAAGACTAAGAAAAAGCAGAATAATGCCTGGCCCAGAGGTCCCAGTCAAGGTCCAAGGTGCTGAGACAGCTTAACAGGAAGGACGTGTGAAGCACCCAGAATGCAACGTCTGAGTAAGTCATCGGGTCCCAACCATGATGAGGTGCCATGATTGATGTGGGGAAGGGAGAAGGTCCGAGGAACCACGGGGTCAAGGTGCTGGACTGAAGACCTGGGGCCTGACTGCAAGGCTCAGAGCCAGAGGGACTGTGAGCCAGATGCTCAAGGCTTTGGTTGATAGGACCCTCAGCCTCCACCTCCCTGCATGACAGCATTGCTGCCCTCTGCCGGCACCCAAGGGGGACGGTACCCCAGGAGTACAGAGGATCGGGGGCTCTGACCCGTTCTTGGATAGCTTTTCATATAATCCCCTGTTTTTATTCTAATTTTATTTTATTTATTTATTTACTTGAGACAGAGCAAGTGAGAGCGAGCGAGAAAGAGATAGAGCGCATGCGCATGAGCAGGGGGGAGGAGCAGAGGGAGAAGCTGACTCCCAGCTGAGCAGGGCACCCGATGCAGGGCTCAATCCCAGAACCCTGGGATCATGTGCTGAGCTCAAGGCAGATGCTTAACTGACTGAGTCATCCAGGCGTCCTTTCCCAGTTTTTAGACTGTTAGATTTTGCCATATAAAATGGGATGCTACTTGGTTTCTCCCCTGTCGCCTTAGGACACTGCTTCCTGCTGTCTGCTAAGTAAGGTACCTCTCATCCTCTTGCTCTCCAACTTCCACAATGTTGCTGTCTTCTTCATTGTTTGGTCTGTTGTTATTGTGGTTGTTATTGTGTTATTGTGTTACTGTTATTGTGATTGTTGTTGTTTGTTGTTTTGTTTTGGACCTAGAGCATTTTCTCTTAAAAAATCATTTTACTTTTGCTTGGGTAGGATTTCAAGAGGGACCAAAGGTGAATACAAGTGTTGAACCCACTATCCCTAACTCATGACTTAATTTTTATAATTATAAAAAAGATAATAATACATTGATTTCCACACACACAAAAACCTGGGCTGTCCCATGTTGTGTGAACAGAATGGCCCAGCCTCTGCCCCAAGGCAGCTTGATGGAGTTGGCTCAGAGGATGTCTGGTCATGCAGGCAATTCGCCCAGAGCCAAGTACATCCTCCTGGCCAGACCCCTCCTCCTCCCTCCCAAGGCCCGTGTCTCTCAAAGACAGGATCACCCCACTGGGATGAAAATCACCAAACTTCTATGAACATCATGGCAGGTAGAATCCTCACCCATTTAAATAAAACATTTTTAAACATCCTTTCACTGTTAATGCACAGAAAAGGGACTGAAATAAATGATTTAAGAAAATGGTTTCAAAAGAAAATATAATTCCTTTGTGATTACATAACATACCATCTAGTTAATCCTTCCTAAAGCTTTGATTGCCATGAGACACAAATGCAGAGAGTAGTTTCAGATGTCTGACCATGCCATTCAGAAACCAGAAGTGTAATCACAGAGTTTAGGGACTACAGAGGTGGAAGGAATCACAGCTAGCACTATGAACTCAAAATTCGAATGTTGAAATCCTAATTCCTGAGGTGATGGTATTAGGAGATGGGGCTTTGGGGAGTGATTAGGCCAAAGAGACCCCAGAGAACTCCTTAAGTCTTTTACACCATGTGAGGACACAGCAAGAAGATGCCATGTATGAGCTGGGAAGCAGGTCCTCATGAGGCAATGTCAGCATTGATCTTGGACTTCACAGCCTCTAGAACTGAGGTGGGGGTTTAAGGAGAGGGTGGTTGGGTGATGGACACTGGGGAGGGTATTGCTATGGTGAGAGCTGTGAAATGTGTAAGCCTGATGATTCACAGATTCATGTACCCCTGGGGCAAATAATACATTATATGTTAATAAAAATAATTTTTTAAAAAAATAAAAGAACTGCTTCTTGCTTCAGCTGCCCATTCTCCGGTGTTTTTGTTACAGCAGCACAAATGGATAAACAGAGCTACAACCCAGTTGTGTGTTTCAGAAAGATATACCATCCAGGGCACTTAATAGAAATGTTCACCTTGGGGCCCATGCACAGACCTCAGGGGACAGAATCACCAAGGACCAGGTCCAGGCATGGACATCTGATCAAACTGCCCAGATGGCACTGCCAGATACCAGTGGTTCCCCAGGAAACTGCTGCCTGTCTGTCCTCATTCTGTTCCTTGTACCTAGGCTAAACACTGGCTCAGTGACTTATGCAATTCATTGGAGAGGTATTCAAGTAGGCCTGACAGAGATGTCTTGAAAAACAGACTGATACCTGTTCTGGTTCTTTCTAGATCATACTTCACTTGCTATTCTGTCATTTAGTCACTGATTCTTTCAATAAAAATGTATTGTGGATACACCACATCTTAATAAGGAGAGCAACATTTATTGAGCACTTACTATCTGCCTAACACCATTACTGCTTTATAGGCATTATTTCATTTAATTCTCACAACAGTATCATGAGATAAGTACTTTAAATATCCCCATTTTACAGATGCTCCACAGAAGCCCCTAGCTGAGGCCATGGTCCCCAGGCAAAGGTGGACCCAACCTCTGAAATGAAGGAGATTAATTGCTGATACCTAGAGAAAGAGGGATCCTAATAGATGTTAAGGTACCCAAGAAAAGAGGAAATGGCATGTCTCCCCCCACCCCACAGGCATATGTACTGAAATTTGAGTCCATTACACTTCTCACACATGGGAATGTGGATTCTGTTCCTACAACCCATCCAAACTGTTCTGCTATGATCATCAGTGGGCACCAGGTTGCTAAATCCAACAGATGCTCATCTATATTCAGCTTCTAGGACCCCACACTCTTCTCCTTTATTTTCCCTACTACTTTGAAAAGTCATCCTTGATTCTTCTCTCATCTCTTTGATTTTATCTCCCCACCAAACATGTAAGCTATCAACAACTTCTATCAATTCTATTGTCAAAAATTGTATGTCCATCAACTTCTCTATATCTCACCTGCATTAGTGAAACAACTTCTCTTGTCTCTCTGCTTCCATGCCTGCCTCTGACAATTCAGTCTCCACAAAGCAGTCACTTTGTGCACAAAGTCAAGATTACCCTGATCTTTAAAAACAACTCACAAATCTAATTATGGCATTCCCTTTAGTAAAACCTGTCAATGACTTCATGTTGTTGCAGGATGAAACTCCAAACCCTCAGCCTGGTAAGAGCTGATGTCTCTTCCTCTCACTGACTCCTTCCAGTCCCCCACAATGTCGCTGCCCCCGCCCAAGGCTCACTGGCTTCCTTGACTCCTTGCTCACACTCCTTCCCTCCCTGGGCCTTGGCACTCTGTTTGCTCTGCTACAAGCTCTTCTCCCAGCCTTGTGCACAGCTATGACCTTCTCATCCTTGATTTTATGATTCAACTAGCACTTCTTTAATGAGGGGATGAACCCTGAGTCCCCAGTTTAAATTCAAGTTTCCTCTTATATTCCATCTAAATCCCTGTGTCGTCTTTTCACACTTCTCACCAGTTTCGTGACTGTCTAATACCAGCTGCCACCACTAGACTCGAAGATAGATCTAAGAGGTCTGGGCACATAACTGTTTTATACCCAAACTATCTCCTTGCTTCACAGAGTCAAATTCAGCCAATGTTTGTTGGATGGATGACCCTAATGGTCTAAGATTCTAAAAAGGAAAATTTAAAGAGTGATAATAATTGACTTTAAGCATATTTAACAAATGTGGCAACAAGTATTCTCTCTGGTCACAGAGAAAAGAAGTTTTCAATCCCAGCAGTCCCAACCTATCTTAGGTAGAAAGTTCTTCTTGAAAGTAGGGTTGATTTTGGAAAGTATAAGTTCTTGGAAAGGTATGTGACATTGTTTTTTTGGGAATCACTGAAGTATAAACTGCAAACTTCCCTAGATGACTAATTTAACCTTCCATGCTTGCCCTATACCTCTATCCTATAAACCCTGTCTACTTCTTCTTTCTCCACTTTCTACTGTCCTATCTCCTTGTCTTTCTTTATAACAAACTCTTTTTTTTTAAAGATTTTATTTATTTATTTGACAGAGATCGCAAGTAGGCAGAGAGGCAGGCAGAGAGAGAGAGGAGGAAGCAGGCTCCCTGCAGAGCACAGAGCCCGATGTGGGGCTCGATCCCAGGACCCCGGGATCACGACCTGAGCTGAAGGAAGAGGCTTTAACCCACTGAGCCACTCAGGCACCCCTCTTTATAACAAACTCCTAAGAGTTATCTGTTCTCTTTGTCTTCTGGTTTTCTTCTCTCACTCTATTTTTTTTTTTTTTTTGTACACAATCTCAACTTAAGATGGGAAGAACTTATTTTCCCTGAACCATTCATTGTTAAGGAGCTACCAATACAATGTTTCATTGCAGTGGAATATGTTAGTGCACATTTCCTACAAATAAGCACATTCTCATATGAAACCACAATGAAAAAAACATCAAAGTAAAAAAAAAAAAAATCACACCTCCTACCTCCTGGAAATACTTAAGACAAGCCACTTATTCACGAAACTAAGACACTAAAATCCTGAAGTGTGTACTACACTCCTGAATGAAAGGCTACCCAAAATGTCACTGCCATGACATACCCACCACAGATGTAAACAAGAAATTAAAGCCACCTACTATGGGAGCAAAATTAATGTTATAGTTATTCATTATAAAACAATCACCTTCACCAGAGGCCAAAATTAAAATAATAATCTAAATACTAATCAGGTCCTTAGTTTTAATTAATTTTCTTTTAATGTAATTATCATCATTTAGAAATCTGCGCACATGGGTGCAAATTCATATCAATGAAATTAAAAAGAAAAGGGCTTTTTGTTTAAAGTGTTTTCCTAACTGTTTAACAAAATGAACACTCAAAATATTTCATGTTTAAAATCTCTGCCAAAAAAGTTAAATTAAATTAAATCAAATCAAATTAAATCTCTGCTAAGGCTCAAGTTGGGTTTCCCAACTGGAGAAGAACACAGCTCCTGAGAATTAGGGCAAAATGGCTTGTTAAATGAACTAAGACAGAGGCTGAAATATAAACATCCTTGTGAAGTATTCATATTCTATCAGCCAAACTGAACTATAGCAAATCATCACATGTCTAAAAAATGTAGAGAAAACTGTGAGCTGCTCATTTTATATCGATTCGACCTTCTGTTCCTCTAATGACCTGATCTAAAATGACCTGGCAGGCTCAGCATCACCGCAGGCTCAGTGTCAGCAAAGGGACCCACTCTGCCCATCACTGACATGACGCAAACCCTCAGCTGCCATTCACCAGCAGGGGGCACTGTACTGGGGTCTTTCTGTAGGCAAAACTGCTCAAAAAGCTGAAGATGGAAAACCATGTATTTCAGGAGACTGAAAAATGTGTGTTGCCATCCCAGACAAATAAATTGCCGCACAATTGATAAGCATCTCCATGAGTCCTTCAGTGACAATATCTACCAAAGGGTGGTCTGAGGCCCAAGAGTATATCTTAGAATGACAAATAAAATGGCACTGTGGGTAAGTCTTAAAGACCAAATCTTTCTGGAATCCTTCCAGTGAGCAGGGGTATGTAAAAGGCAGCGTACCAAACGCTTTCTCATTAAGATTGCCACAATTCATAGCTTATTGGGCTTAAATTATTTTTTAAGGAGATTCAGCTATAAGCTGGAAAAGGGCCTTAATATGTCAGAAAACAGTCCCACTATCAGTATTAAACATAAATTCAACCAAATTAACCTAAGTTATAGGTCACATTTATGGTTACTAAAATACAATGACAAGGTTTAGGGAAACTGGTAAGTACTGAAATATAAACATTACTATATGATTTGTATTAGCAAACGTGTTCTGCAAGAATAATTACTAAACCCTGAAAGTTATTAAAGGGAAAGTTTAAAAATCACATCAAATGACCTGTCATGATCCACCAATATCTTTTCATAAATGTGAGGGCTTGAGCAGAAAACGAGTTTTAAATAATCACTTCTGGGGCACCTGGGTGGCTCAGTGGGTTAAGCCTCTGCCTTCAGCTCAGGTCATGATCTCAGGGTCCTGGAATCGAGCCCCGAATCGAGCTCTCTGCTCAGTGGGGAGCCTGCTTCCCCCCCTCCCTGCCTGCCTCTCTGCCTACTTGTGATCTCTCTTCAAATAAAATCTTTTTAAAAAAATCACTTCTTCAAATCACTCTGTGAAGATATTAAATAGAATGAAATCTTTTCCCCAAACATGAACTTCTAAAATGGGAACTGCACTTCATAATCTTTTAATCTGGTACCTGATCAGTAAAACAATGTGTTTAAATGCTCTCTAAATGTAGGTATATTTTATAAATTATTCATAATATTGTACTGATATCTCATGTATATTATAAAACATAAAAATAAAAATAAAAATTGGTAGAAGGTAGCATAAAAAGAATAAAAATATAAGCACTAAGATTTTTCTCCCATATTCCAAATGATCACCATTTCTTGAACTTTCCCCAATACATATATTCCCTACTCTAACTTGGGGGAAATGGCCCTTAAGTTAGGGCCATTTGAAGTTTTGAAGACATAATAAGAATTTTATCACATTTCAGGGCGCCTGGGTGGCTCAGTGGGTTAAGCCGCTGCCTTCGGCTCAGGTCATGATCTCAGGGTCCTGAGATCGAGTCCCGCATTGGGCTCTCTGCTCAGCAGGGAGCCTGCTTCCTCCTCTCTCTCTGCCTGCCTCTCTGCCTACTTGTGATCTCTCTCTCTGTCAAATAAATAAATAAATCTTTTTTTAAAAAAAGAATATTATCACATTTAATATTAAAAAGAACAGAATGGCTAACCTGTAAAGCAGCATTAAATCAATTATTTCCTACCTACTGAATCACTCCCATCAGCACATTTTTTCCCCATCTCAAAAGCTTTTGACCTTATTTTATCCTCTGGTTAATTCCCTATTGTTGGGTCCGCTGCTCCCAGAATGCAGGAGGAACAATAAAAATGGCCGCCAGGCCTCATCTTCCAGGCCACCCTCTTCCTTCACCCATGATCTCCTGTGGGAAGGACATATGCTGAGGACACATCACATAAGTAAACCGATACCTATGCAGGAAAGAGGAACATCAGGTACAGGCCCCTGCCCTCCAATCACCAAATACTTTATCATATATAGTTGTGAACCCACACCCCAAATACCTTACCTTATATGGCTGTGAACGCATGCCCTTTCTTAACCCAAATAAAAGACCCACTCTAACCCCTCCAGGGTGCGATTTCCCTGACTCTCCTATCCAGAGTCTCGGAAACTCGCCCCGAGGGTGCTTTTAATAAACCTTGCCTTGAACCTATCTGGCCTATCTCATCTGTTGCCCTGTGTATCTCACCTGTAAAACCTTACACCTATTTTTCTTTCCCTTTACAGTGAAGCTTCTCATTAAGACTTGTGTTGGACACACTTTCAGGTGATCTCCCCAATAATCTCACCATCTTGAACAGTCCTTCCTGCGACTATGGGCAGACATGTGACTTGCTTCTAATCAACAATAAATGGTAAAAGGCAATGGGGTATCGCTGCATGATTACATCAGATGATGTAAGACTCCATCCTGCTAGCAAACTCACCCAACAGACTCTCTCTCCCTTGCTAACTGTGATGAAATAAGCAGCCATGATAGGAGACCCACAGGGCTCTCTTGCCCAGATGCTGAAGGCAGCCTCAAGGCCCTAAGGGCAGTCAACAGCCTACGTGAAGTTGGAACCTTTGGTCCTACAACCACAAGAAAATGAGTTCTGCCAACAACCTGAGTAAATGCAGAAGCAGACTCTTCCCTGGATGAGTAAGAACACAGGTAAGAACACAGTCCAGCCAATCCCCTGTGAGACCCAGCTAATCTGGGCCCAGATTCATTTGAGAGAACAAACGTGTTTTCCTTTTACTCACTAAATTTGTGGTAATTTGGTTCTCTCGGCTCAGCCCAGTTTGCGACAAATGGCTAAACGCACCAAGTATAGAAATATAAAGTGAACAGCCAGACAGAGAGGTACATAAGGTGAGATCTGTACGGGTCCCAAGAATAGGAACTTCAGTTCCTATAGGAACTATCAGTTCCTGATAGGAACCACAGACTTTGGGCTATGCCACCCTCCTGGCATGAGGATTCCCTCACCAACTCAGAAGATTTCTGAACCCCCTCTGTTTAAGGTTTTTATAGAGGTTCCACTAGGTAGGCATAATTAAGTCCTGGGCCATTGGCAATAAACTCAACCTCCAGCCCTTCCTCCCTCCCCAGAAGTCAGGGAATGGGAAAAAATTTCCAACCTTCTAATTATGCGTTGGTCTTTCCGGTTGCAAACCCCGACCCTGAAGCTCCCCCCAGCCCCTAGTCATCACATTAACATACAAAAGACACTCACCTTTCCAGAAATTCTAAAGCTCTTAGACGCTCTTGTGTCAAGAACCAGGATCCAAGACCAAATATTAGAACAAAAGATGTTCCTACACCCTTATCACTCAGGAAATTACAAGGTTTTAGGGGCTCTGTGCCAGAAACCAGGGAGCAGAGAAAGACATGTATTTCTTATGATATCACACCACAAACAATTATCCCCAGGCCTTGAAACCTAATCAAGGAGCTCCCAACATTTGCCTGGATGGGTTTCAGAACAGCTGTGAACCAGTGGTTCTTTTGTACCTTTCATTCCCCCCCCCCCCTTTTTGAGTGGGAATATCTATAGCTCTTATCCTATGCCTATTCTGCTGTTGTTACCTGGCGGGGGGGTGGGGGTAGTTGGACAGGTATAATAACTTGTCTTATTAGTTTTTCACATTGACAGACTGAGTGAAAAGCCAGGAGCCTCATTTACCCCTGGACCTGATTTAAATGAGGTTTACATTCTTGACTTTGAGTAGATACTCCATTGGAATGAATCTCTTAAAGGGTTTGGGAGAGGTGAATGTAGTTTGTATGCGGAAGGGATTAGACTGGAATGGACAGACTCTAAGATGATCTTCAAAAATCCCTTTCCCTTGGTATTAACACCCTGGTTTAATCCCCTTCCCTGGAGTATGGGCAAAACCTATGACTCGCTTTTAACCAACAGAATATGACAACGGTGACAGGATGTTACTCCCATTATCATGCTACATTATATAAAATATCATCTTGCTAGCAGACACACTCTTGAACTTCCTCCTTTGTTGAGTGTGCAGAAATAAATGGTCATGTTGGAAAATTCAAAGTGGCAAGAAATTGCAAGTATCCTCTATGAGCTGAGGATGCCTTGAATCAACACCCAGAAAAAAGAAACTAAATCTTTTAGTTCTGTATCCTCAAGAATGTAAGTGTTACCAACAACCACAAGTGGGAAGTGCATTTTTCCCCAGTGGAATCTCCAGATGACAACCCAGTCCTAGCCAACCTCTAAATGCAGCCTTGTGAGACCCTAAGCAGAGGGTCTCAGATAAGCCACGTCTGAACTCCTGACCCATAGAAAGTTGAGATAATAAACGGGTGTTGTTTTAGGCACTAAATTTGTGGTAATAGTTATGCAGGATTAGCAAACCAATACAATTTGTTTATAATCACAATTTACAATTTATCTCTTCTCATTTTCTTTTAAATTTTACTCTGCCTCAGAGAATACATGTCATTTGATTTTCATTGTTTTAACTTTGTTAAGATTGTTTCATGACACGAAGTGTGGTACTGTATTGGTAAATATCCTATGTGTGCTTAGAAAGCATGTGTATTTTGTTGTTGGTATATGAAGTGTTTTATATACATCAAATATATCCAGGTGGTTGATGTGTTGATCAATTCTTTTACATGCTTGTTGAGTTTCTGTCTATTCGTTGTATAAATTATTGAGAGAAATGTTGACGTCTCCAACTATAACTGTAGATTTCTCCTTTAAATTTAATCAGGTTTTTGCTTCATGCATTTCCAAGATCTGTTGTTAGGTGCATACGTTTAAAATAATTATGTCTTCACAGTGACTTGACCCTTTTATCATTATATAATGTCCCTGATTATCGCTGGTAATTTACCTTCCTCTGAAGACAATTTTGATATCAATAGAGCCACTCCAGTTTTCTGTGGTTAGTTTTTGCAAAGTATATCTTTTTCTAATATTTTATTTTTTAATTTACCTACACTCTTATATTTAGAATGAATTCTTATAGACAGCAGATAGTTGACTCCTGTTATTTAGTCCAATCTGACAATCTCATACTTTCAGTTAGTGTGTGCAGACGAATTACATTTAATATAATTATTGATATGTTTGCATTTAGGTCTATGTGACCGTCTTTTAAAACAGATAAGAGAGGGGCGCCTGGGTGGCTCAGCGGGTTAAAGCCTCTGCCTTTGGCCCAGGTCATGATCCCAGGGTCCTGGGATCGAGCCCTGCATTGGGCTCTCTGCTCAGTGCAGAGCCTGCTTCTCTCTCTCTCTCTCTCTCTCTGCCTGCCTCTCTGCCTACTTGTGTTCTCTGTCAAATAAATAAATAAAATCTTTAAAAAAAAAAAACAGATAAGAGAAAGAACTGTGTTACAAATAGAAATTACATTTATACTACCTTTTATTTTTACCTACTTATCTTTACTGGACCTTTGTTGCTAATCTCTATTTTATGAGATAATTTGATACTTTAGTTCTTAGACACGGTTCCATTTCATTCAACACTTTTTAAGATAATTGACTTAAAATCTTTGTATACTAAATGCAACATCTGAGGTTCCACAGAGACACTTTCTATTGACTACTATTTTTTTTCCTGTGTATGGGCCATACATTCTTATTTCTTTGAATGTTTCTTTTTGTTTCTTTTTTTGTTGTTGTTGGAAACTGGATATTTTGAGTAATATAGTGTGACGAAAACACTGGACATCAAATTCTCACCTCACTTCCCACGATTTGTTGGTGTTGCTGTTGTTTTTTGTCATTTTGTTGGTTAAATGACTTTTTTGAATTGTAAAATATATATTCATTGTTTTATGTGGGCACTGAAGTTTGCTCAATTAACTTTGTGGTCAACTAATGACAGACCACTTTCTTTAAATTCTTGAAACCAGTAAGTCTCCTAGTCTCTGCTGAGGGACTTTTTATGCATGTTGAGGCACACCTTCAACACTCAGTAAGGCAAATTATAACTGCCTCAGCCTTAACTTCCTGCTTGCAAAGACTCTCAGCGTTAACCAAAGACAAAAGCACAGGACCTTCTCAGGTTTTTCCTGAGCATGTGCACATCCCTGGGCATGCACATGGCCTTATAGTTTCCCAGGAATATGTTGGAGCTTTTCAAAGCCCCCATTAACATATCATTCCCTTGCTCTTCTTTGTATGCCTCTGGCTTTCCTATTATTTGCCCCGAATATTACCCACTGCCCCAGGCAGCTGAAATGTTAAGCAATTGCCATTGATTGTTTTCCACAAACATTCCCAGAGAAAAGTCTGTGGTGGGCTTCCAGTCAGGTCAAAGACAGTCATGTGAGTGAGGAACCACCAGATGAGTCAAATCTCAGGAATGGGGCTTTTGAAGAAGCTCCATCTACATTTGCCCTTTCCAGTTCCTTCCAGACTGGTGAGTCTCACCACAAAAGCAAAATGTTGGTTATCAAAGCTACCATGAAGTGAGGAAGGAAGAATGGAAATAGAGCAACTTAAGCCACCACACTCACTGTTTTTACTGAGATTCAGCCATTTTTCAAAAATAAATGCTCTGCAAGGCTTCAGAGTTCTCTGGAAGTTGATTCTGACAACTTTTGTCAATGTTCTCCTTGCTTTTATGGAGGAGACTTTTGGATGTCTTTACTCTGCCATTTTCACTGACTTCACCCTCTACCACTTCAGCATTAAAGACAGAGAAACCTTTTCCCCACATAGGACACTTTACCCTCCCTCATTTCTGTTGTGGCCATCATACATATCACATTTACATACAATGAAACCCCCCACCAGATAATGTTATAATTTTTTATTTCAGCCATCATACATATCTTAAATAAAGAGAGAGGAATTGTCTGGTATATTTATCCACATATTTTCCATTTATGTTGTTCTTCCTTATTCCTGAAGTTCCAAGTTCCCCTCTTCTGGTGACACATTCTCTTGGTTTTTCTTCATCTAAGAAAGTTTCTATTTCATCTTCATTTGTGAAGGGCATTTTCTCTGGATATGGAATTCTGATTTGACAGTTCTTCCCACTCAGCACTTTAAAAACGTTTCCACTGTCTCCTGCTCTCTACAGTAGCTAAGGAGAAATACACAGTCTCTCAAATCATGGTTCCCCTATAGACAATTATTTTTCTCTGGCTACTTTTAGGATTTTTCTCTTTCTCTTTTGTTTGCAGCAGTTTGAATATGATGTGTCTGGCTATAGATCTCTTTGTGTTTTTCTGTTTGGGGTTCAGTGGGTTTGAACCTGTAATTTTATGTCCTTTACCAAATTTGGGGAAATTTCAGCCATTACATCTTTTCCTTAAACCAGAAAGAAAGGGCTTCTCTTTCAGATATTTCTGAAACATCTGAATTGCCAGGATGCAGTTTTAGAGATCGAGTTGTCTTTGGGTCCCAGCCAGAAGACAAGGAGGAAAAAAGAAAGTCACCACTGGGTTAGTTGTATTTCATGTTCTGGTTTCCTTTCCCAATATGCCTTTATTCATTTATTTATTCATTTATTTATTTATTTATTTATTTATTTATTTTAGAGTCCTCTGATATCTCCTTTGTGCATTCTTTCCAGTGTATTTAGGTACATCATAGGGCAAGCAAGGTAGAATGTGTTTACCCCATCTTCATTCAAATAAGAACCTCCCATATTCTCTTAACATATCCTGAAGTCAGGCTTTGCCTCCACTGCTCTGCTGAAAGTACATATGTCAAAAATATAATTGAATTTTTTTAAGTTGACCTAGATCTTATAAACTTTCTAAGGTCATATATTGGTTCTAGTAATGTTTGGGGGGAGTTCTTAGGATTTTCTATATGAATGAGTATGTCATTTGCATATGAAAATAATTTTATTTTTTATTTTGATCTTCATACCATTTGTTTCTTTTTGCTGTCTTTTTTGCCTTTAACTCTACCTGGAGCCTCCAGCTCACTGATGAGTAGCAGTGAGAACACACAATGTCATCTTTTTCTCAGTCTTGGGAGAAAACTTTTCAATATTATCATTAAGTAAAATGTTGTCGCTCTTCATGTATAGTGGAAGTAGAAAATAAAGTAGAAAGTAAAGTTGCTTTCTAATCCTAATTTGTTGATGTTTTTTTGTTTGTTTCAGGAGTAGAGTTTAGTGATCCATCATTTACATATGACAACCCAGTGCTCATCATAACAAGTGTCCTCCTTAATACTCATCACACATCTAGCCTATCCCCAACCCACCTCCCTCCATCAACTCTAAATTTCTTCTCTATAGTTAAGAGTCTCTTGTGGTCCATCTCTCATTCTCCCTTTTTCCCCTTCTCACACACTCATCTGTTTTATTTCCTAAATTCCACATATAAATGAAACCACATGGTATTTGTCCTTCTCTGACTGACTTATTTTGCATAGCATAATACACTCTACCTCCATCCATGTGTCTGCAAGTGGCAAGATTTCACTTTTTAATGACTAATATTCCTCTGTGTGTGTACACACACACATACACACACACACACACACACACACACACACACACACACATACACGCTGGGATGCATGTGCTCCTTTGAATCTGTATTTTTTTTCTTTTGGGTAAATACCCAGTAGTGTAATTGCTGGATCATAGGGTAGCTCTATTTTCAACTTTCTGAGGAACCTCCATACTGTCTTCCAGAGTGGCTGCACCAGTTTGCATTTCCACCAATAGTGTGAGAGAGTTCCCCTTTTTCCACATCCTTGACAACAACACTTGCTTCCTGTGTTGTCAATTCAAGCCATTCTGACAGGTATGAGGTGGTATCTCATCATGGTTTTGATCTGTATTTGCCTGATGATGAGTGATGTGGAGCATCTTTTCATGTGTCTGTTGGCCATTTGGATGTCTTCTTTGCAGAAATGTCTATTCATGTCTTCTGCCCATTTCTTAACTGGATTACTTCATTTGGGGTGTTGAGTTTGATAAGTTCTTTATAGATTTTGGATATTAATCCTTTATCAGACAAATCATTTGCAAATCTCTTCTCCCATTCCATAAGCTTCCTTTTGGTTTCATTGATTGTTTCCTTTGCTGTGCACAAGCTTTTTATCTTAATGAAGTCCCAATAGTTCATTTTTGCTTTTGTTTCTCTTGCTTCTGGAGATGTGTCTTGTAAGAAGTTGCTAGGGCCACTGTCAAAGAGGCTATTGTCTGTGTTCTCCTCTAGGATTTTGAGGGTTTCCTGCCTCACATTTAGATCTTTCATCCATTTTTAGTCTATTTTTGTGTACGGTGTAAGAAAGTGGCCCAGTTTCATTCTTCTGCATGCTGCTGTCCAGTTTTTCCAACAAGGAGAAGAGACTGCCTTTTTTCTGTTGGACATTCTTTCATATGTTTAGGGACCATTTCTAGGTTTTCTATTCTGTTCTGTTGATCTGTGTGTCTATTTTTGTGCCACTATCATACTGTCTTGATGAGACAGCTTTGTAATAGAGCTTAAAGTTCAGAATAATGATGCCTCCCACTTTATTTGTTTATTTGTTTTTCAGGATGGCTTTGGCTACTCAGGGTCTTTTATGGTTCTACACAAAAATCTTGAATTAATTTAGAAATGTATCAAATGCCTTTGGTGTCTATTGTGAGGATCAATTTTTTTTCCTGTCAATCTAATGAAGTATATTGATTAGCTTTCAAATGGTAAATCAACCTTGTACTCCTGGTATAAATTCTACTTGATCTGATGCATTTGGCTAAATTTTCTTTTTTTCCTCTGGTTCTTCTACTCCATTTAGCCTCATTTCTTCTGATTACCTTTTCCACCAACATAACTGAGATCAAAATTTAGTGAGTTATGTAATGTATATTAACATGACAAAGTATTTTGAAATCAAAGCATAACTTACAAGGAGAAATCATGTTTATATTTAATAATACAAGGATTACGTCATCATACTTCACAAGATACTAGCTATCTCTTAAAGATATCTAAAAACAACACTCATTACTATTATAGCCAAGAAAGCAGCAATAAACTGAGGTTTTTGAAATAGATTCTGACAACAGTTACACCCAAAATAAAAAAAGTATGACAAATACTAACCCTAATACTAAGGCTAGAACTGAACTCAAGCCCAGACTAAAACATGTGTACCAGAGAATTCTAGATCATGATGCTACTTAAAGTATCACAGTCAATTAATAAAGCCAAACTAAAATAAAACAGACTGACTGTAAGAGGAGGGGAAAAAAAGAACAAAAATAAAGAAGCAAGATGCTTCCTTTACTTTAAATATGGGTATGTGGCCCTAAATCAGGCTTTTTGGTAGTAAAACACCGTGACACAATCACTTCCAAACAAAACAAAACATACTAAAAAATTAATGTGCAATTTTTAGCACATTCTCACTATCCTGTTGGCTTTCCCCTTTCCCTAATGAGAAACCTGAGAGCTTTACTGCTTGCTCATGTGACTTTGCACAGCCAATACCTCTAACAAGAATAAGAGCCAAAAATCTATCACTAGAGAATGAGATGAGTCATTCTATATAGAATGAGTCTTTAGAGAGTTCCTTTAAGCCCCAATCAAAAAAAGCGCACAGAGATGGATGGGGTCCAGACTGTAAAAACAGACAAAAGGAAGAAAGAAGTAAGATACAAGTGGTGACAGCATGGTTTTGTAATTTCCCCAAATCCCCTCTTTAAAAAGCGATTAAGTAGGAGAGCAAAAGACAAAACTCATGGATGATGTCATCAACAAAACTAAGTCACAAAGAATTCTCAACAACCTAATACAGGTGGGCGAGAAACCAGATCCTAAGAGCTGGGCAAATGAGAGACTGACACACAGTGGTCAGTTCCAAAAGGAGGGGCTCCCACTCAGGTGTGGATCTAGGCACAACAGGTGGAACTGGGAGGGGCTTCATTGTGAGAGTGAGGTCAGTACAGGGAGGCGGAAGGGTACTAGGCAGCTGACCATCCGGACTCAGGAACAGCCAGTGGGTCTTCCTTCCAGAAAGGGAGAGTCCAGATTCAGGAGAAACAGCCGGGAGTAGACCCCAAGTCGATCAGGGCAGGGCACCTGGGCATGAAAGTGAGAAAATGTTCAAATACTAGTGGGGGAGGGGACAAGAGGAAGAAAATTTCAAAAAGCACTGAAGAGAGGAATGCCCAAGAACCATTAAATACTTTCTGACAGAAACAGAAAGGAAAGAAAAACGTTCTGGCCAATTCCCAATGCTTTTTAAAAAAGTATAATTCAAAAAACTACGTAAAATGAAAGGAGCCTTGAACCTTCATATTTTCTTTAAGATTTTATCTTTAGGGCGCCTGGGTGGCTCAGTGGGTTAAGCCTCTGCCTTCGGCTTGGGCCATGATCTCAGGGTCCTGGGATCAAGTCCTGCATTGGGATCTCTGCTCAGCAGGGAGCCTGCTTCCTCCTCTTTTTCTGCCTGCCTCTCTGCCTACTTGTGATTTCTCTCTCTGTGTGTCAAACTTTTATTTATTTGAGAGAGAGAGAGTGAGAGAGAGCATGAGAAAGGAGAACGTCAGAGAGAGAGGCAGATTCCCCATGGAGCTGGGAGCCCAATGCAGGACTTGATCCTAGGACTCCAGGATCATGACTGGAGCCAAAGGCAGTCACTTAACCAACTGAGCCACCCAGGCACCCTTGAACCTTCATATTTATATGGCACACCATGCACCTGGGAAAATCCCCCCAGAATGGTCAACATTCAGACATACTCTAGTCAAACAATGGAACTATAAAGAAAAAAAAAAAAACAAAACCTTACAGCATTTAGGCAAAAAGACAAAGTGACTCTTAAGGAAAAGTAAATCAACTTGGCATCCAACTTTTCAACAGTAACCTTCAAAGCCAGAACACATAAGAGTAGCATATTTCAAATCCTCCAGGAAAGATAATGTTCACCAAAGAGTATATCCTGAATACCTTTCAAGTATAAAGCCACAGACCAATTTCTTACAAGCACATAAAGCAGCAAATACCAGGTCTTCCTTCCTCATCTTCCTCCTTCCCTTCCTGAACAGTTCAGTCCTAATTCGGCCACAAGCTACAGGAAAACACCTGCACAGGCGGTGGGGATGAGGGCAGGGAGCAGCCCTGATGGCTTAAAGTGGGATGTGAAAGTCCAAGTGGGTTGAGGAAGACATTCACAGAGGGGGGCACCTAGCAGAGCCTGAATGAGAAGAGAAAGACGTTGACACAAGGAAGCCATGCCATGGGATGTTGAGACGCAGCGGGGCAAAGTCCGACATAGAAAGTCATAGTCCAGATGGGATGAAAAAGACAATCTGACCTGGGGTGCCAAAGTCCAAGCAGGGGAAGGGGGCATCAACATGTGTGGAGAAGGGTGGGGAGGCACCCCACTGGAAGGAGTCAGAAGCCAAGTAGGATGGATGGGCCACAAGGTATACATGCCTAAGTGGGGTGAGAGGGCATCCACATGGGGACATCCTGAAATGGGGAGTGAGCTCCCAAGCAGAACAGGAAGAGCCAGGGGTGACAGTGGCACAGGCTGGGACATCTGTTCCTTGCAGGAGAGTCGAACGAGTAGGTTACGACATTAGGGATAATAGGAGCCAGATTCTCACTATTGAAGAAAAGGGATAGAAACATGGCAAAGGAGTAGAATAGGGATGGCTGGGTGGCTCAGTCGGTTAAGTGTCTGCCTTCAGCTCAGGTCATGGTCCCAGGGTCTTGGGATCGAGTCCGGCATCGGGCTCCCTGCTCAGCGGGGAGCCTGCTTTTCCCTCTGCCTGGGGCTCCCCCTGCTCACAGGCCGGGGCTCTCTCTCTCTCTGACAAATAAATAAATAAAATCTTTGAGGGGCGCCTGGGTGGCTCAGTGGGTTAAAGTCTCTGCCTTCGGCTCAGGTCATGATCCCAGGGTCCTCGGATTGAGCCTCACTTCAGGCTCTCTGCTCAGCAGGGAACCTGCTTCCTCCTCTCTCTCTGCCTGCCTCTCTGCCTACTTGTGATCTCTGCCTGTCAAATAAATAAATAAAATCTTTGAAAAAAAATGAATAAAATCTTTGAAAGAAAGAGAGAGAGAAAGAAAGGAGGAAAGGGAGGAAGGTAGGAGGAATGGAGGGAGGGAGTAAGATAGAATGAACTTTGTGGTACTGAATTGGAATTGGAGGTATTGATATGATTCCAATTAGATACATAGGTATGTGATTAATTGATTGATTGATCGATTGACTGATAAAGGATGGATGGATGGATGGATGGATGGATGACAGACAAAGATGCAAATGTGGGACAAATCTGGGAAAGTTTGAACTTCAAAATAAATAATGATAATGGAGTATAATTGACCAAGAAGCCTTGAGTTTGATATGAATAGATGAGTGAATTAATTAATTAAAAGTATGATGAGAAACAGACTATTAATACAGTTTCAACGTATATCCCCACAAAGGGCAAATGAACTACAAAGAGGGAAAGAGTAACTTGACAGTAGAGAAGCCTGCAAACATCACCTTAATTGAGTGATCACAGTGAACATGGCAGTAGTGGGACAAATCAAAATTGTGTGCCACATGAGAGGATGCATTGAGAACACAGCACCACTTTTTGAAATCTATTTATTTTTACTTAAATTCAATAAATATATAAAATATTGTTGGTTTCCGAGGTACGAATCAGTCTGACATATTCATCAGTCTTATATGATACCCAGTGATCATTGTATCACAAGCCCTCCTTAATGTCCATCACCCAGCCACCCTATCATCCCACCTCCCTCCCCTCCAGCAACCCTCAGGTTTTGTTTTTTTTTAAGATTTTATTTATTTATTTGACAGACAGAGATCACAAGTAGGCAGAGAGGCAGGCAGAGAGAGAGAGGAAGGGAAGCAGGCTCCCCGCCGAGCAGAGAGCCTGATGTGGGGCTCCATCCCAGGACCCTGAGATCATGACCTGAGCCGAAGGCAGAGGCTTTAACCCACCAAGCCACCCAGGCACCCCAGCAACTCTCAGTTTCTTAAGAGTCTCTTATGGTTTGTCTACCTCTTCGATTTCATCTTGTTTCTTTTTTTCCTCTCTTCCCCTGTGATCCTGTTTTATTTCTTAAAATCCACATATCAGCAAGATCATATGATAATTTTCTTTCTCTGATTAACTTATTTTGCTTAGCACAACATCCTCGAGTTCCATTCCACATTGTTGCAAATGGTGAGGTTTCATTTTTGATGGCTGCATAATATTCCTCTGTGTGTGTGTGTGTGTGTGTGTGTGTGTGTGTGACACTGCATCTTCTTTATCGCTGCTTGTCAATGGACATCTGGGCTCTTTCCATAGTTTGGCTATTATGGACACTGCTGCTATAAATATTGGGGTGCAGGTGCCCTTTTTGATCACTACATTTGTATCTTTGGGGTAAACACCCAGTAGTGCGATTGGACAGCATCACTTCTATAGTATTCTTCCCAAAGATAGAGAGCCCGAGTCTAATCATTGGATGGCATCAGACAAACCAAACTTGAGGGACATTATACAAATTAACTGGTTTGTTATCTAAAGATCATCCAAGTCAAGGAAAGTCTGAGCAACTGTTTCAGATAGAAGGAGGTAAAGAGAAGAAACCGCCTAATGTAATGCCTGATCCTAGCTGGGCCTTTTTGATTTAAAAGATGTTATCAGAACACTTGGTGAAACTTGGGAGTTTTGTCTGAGTATGAGATGTTAGCCATGTGTCAATGCGATTTTCCTAATATTGAGGTTACTGTAGGTGAATGTCTTTGTAGGGAAAAACACACTTGTTCTAAAATGATTTGTAGGGAAAAAATTTCTGTAAGTCTGTGATTGTTTGAAAATAAATGAATACCCAAACAAAGAAGATTCTGGGCATATTGTTCCCATGAGCCCTTCCTGAAGGCATCTCCCAGAGAACAAACTTCAGACAGCTAAGAAATGATTGCGAAGGGTTGGCGAAGGACCCATGGTGGGTCCTGAGCATATTTAACTATAGAACGAGGAACAGGTGATGGGGGTAAGGGTGCCAGGGCTGTATAATTGACATGCTTGACAACACAGATAAACTACAAACATGAAAAATGAGAGGAATGGGGAGGGGTCCTATATAGAAGGAGAAATTGCCTGTCGGTATTAACTATGAGTAAAATAATTTTATTTTAAATCAGAGGCAGGACTGGAGAGAAGAAATGGAGAAGATTTATACCTTTTCCAAACATTACTCATGGTAGGGAACCCAATACACATCCTAAATCAAAGAATGGGTGTTTAAGGTATTGTACAAAGGTATTACTATAAAGATAACCATTAAGGACAAAAATCCAAGTCTTTCTAAATATCTAAGGAAATGTCAAGAAAGAGAGAGCAAGAGAAAGAGGGAGACCAGAGAGGATCTGCATAAATGCAAAGAGAAGGGTCACTGTACTCAGGCCATATCTTTCTCAAGCAGGTTGTAACAACCACTCCTGACCGGCTCATGTTCCAGAACATGGCTCCAAATGTGCCCAAACACAGCAAAGATGAAGAGCCTGGGAAGTGGTCCCTGGGCCTACACAGTGAAGGGAGAAAAACAGAAGCCCACGTCTTTTTTTCAGAAAATAGAGCAAGACACATATTCGGGTTCACACTTTCAAAAAAGTTTGGCAAAAGCTTTCTGCAGAGTCGACATCTAGCTTAGAATACGCACCTTTTCAAGAGAACACCTTTCAGTGAAAGAGGCTAAAGGAAGGGAAGGATATGCCTGGGGTAAGGCTCACAGAAGCACAGACAAAGGTTTTCTCAAGAAAAATGACCCTACCTTTTCCCCACTGGAGGCAACACACTTCAAGGCATATGGCAATGGTCAGGTCACAGGGCTCGAGCTCGCAGCGGCCTCAGCAGAATGGGAAGTTGAAAAGCACCCACCTATGCAACGAGAAAGAATAAACCTTAAAATACTGATTAGACTGCTAATTACTTCGGTTTATTTAGTAAAGTTGCTGCTTTTATATTTTCTGTTCAGGGCTTTAATATAAATCATTGCATAGAGTTGAAATTCTCTTTGAAGTATTAATTAATGACCTAAAGGGAGAAGAAGGGAAAATCATTTCCTTCCACTTTTGAGCAACCAGTATGTTCTCTTTCCCCATGGTGACCTCAAGGGACAGGAGCTTCCCACGGTTTCTCCAAGGGATGGGCTCTGATGGGTCCTGATGGGCTCATGCGTCATGATCCAGTGTAATCTCACAGTAGGAAAAGGCCTGGACGTGCCTGTTCATGTCTACCCATGGTCCCAGCTGAACACAAACACACAACTGTTCAATGTACCCATCTAACCTACATCTTTTCAGTCTGATGATGCTGTGAGTCTGTCGCCAGTGGCCACTGCCCTCAACTCTTCTGGTCTAGTTCAACGATCATCATATGCCTCCTTAGGCTGGTCTTGAGTTTAGGTCGACACAATTAGCATTGATCTAACACATACCTAATGTCAAGCCCTGGGGCAGACGCAACACCAATGAAGACACCATTCCTGCCCATGGAGAGCTCAGCGTGGTCTTGGACAGACATGAGAAACAGATGACCAAACATACTGGAACACAGCACCTGAACAGACATGATTTCACAGTACAGACTGCACAGGAGAGGAAGGCGTCCTCTTGCTAGAGGGATTCAAAGGTGCTTTGAACAGAAAGAAATCGTCGCATTGGATATTCAAGAGTGAATACAGGGGCGCCTGGGTGGCTCAGTGGGTTAAGCCGCTGCCTTCAGCTCAGGTCATGATGTCAGGGTCCTGGGATCAAGCCCCACATCAGGCTCCTTGCTCAGTGGGGAGCCTGCTTCTCTCTCTGCCTCTGCCTGCCTCTCTGCCTGCTTGTGATCTCTGTCTCTCTCTCTCTGTCAAATAAATAAAATCTTTTAAAAAAAAAAAAAAGAATGAATACAAATTTGCTGGAGATATGAGGGTAGGGGGATGTCAGGGGAAGAGACAAGCACATGAAACCAAGAAGACAAGAAAGAGCATGGCATGTTCCAGATCTTCAAGCAGGTCAGGACGACCAAACTGTATGAGGTCCATGTAGGGAGGGGATGAGATTGGGGGCTGGCCGGGGGACCAGCAGCAACCAGAGCCTACATGGTCCTGGGTTCTGCACCAAGGAGTTGAGGATTTACTCAAAGGCAGTGGCCCAGACGAGGCAGGAGGGTGCTGCGGTCCGATTGCCACTGCAGAAAGACCAATCTGCTGGTTGAAGGGAGGGGAGCTGACTAGAGGAAGACTGATCAGGAGATTCCTACAGGACAGCCGGGCAGTGAGACAAGTCGCCCTTGGAGGCCACAGGCCTGGGTTTCATGCAAGCTCATCATCTCTTAATGAAGACTTTCACTTGATCTCTTTCTGTCTCATGTTCCTCACCTCGAGACCAGCTTCACTGGCCTGTGGCCTGCATCGTAGCAGAAGGCCCCCACACTTAGAAGGGCTCTGCACTTGCTTTAATGCTCTTCTATCCCTCTCTTGAAACTCTTAATAGGATTTGAACAAAAGGCCCCACCTTTTTATTTTGCACTGAGCCCTACAAATTACATAGCTGGTTTGCTCACCTCTGAGTGATTATAATAACAGCACCTATTATGACCAGAGGCTTATTGGGAAAATTAAATGAGCAAATACACATAGAAAACGTAGTGACTGGCACGAAGTCCTCCATAAAATGGAAACTATTGTTACTAACATGATGATGATGATGATGATGTTGATGGTGATTATATCCCCAAGAAGAAGAGGGGCCTATAGTAAGGGACCAGCAGAGAAGATGGAGGAGAAGGAAAGCAGAGGGTGGAATGGGTAGGACATCTCTCCAGAGGATGGAGAAGGTGCACAGGAAGGAGGCGGGAAGGCTGGCTGGCCAAGGCGCCCTTGCCTAGGTGGAGACTAGCGGCCGTCTTAATAAAATGGAAAAAACTTGCCAATATCCACAAGGCTCTAAACTAAAGCACACCTTCTATCCAACTCTTTCCTAACCAGATCCAACTCTTTCCTAACAACTGAAGTCTTATTGCTACTTCTATGCAGGTTTTAGCAATTTCAGAATGCACCGTAAGAGGGCTCAATTGCAGTGGGCTGCCTGTAGTCCCCAAGAGTTCAAGTTCGGGGTGAGGAAGCCAGGAATGCCATCCCATGAGAAAAGAGAGCACATGGGATCAGGAAACTACCCAAGCTTTCATCAAATTAATCTGTGGCAACCAAAAGCTAGGAATGTAATTAAAAGGTTGAGTGAGCGTTAAGAAATATTCCTAAAGTGAACAAAAGTATTGGGTTGTGCCATCCGAAATTGCCATATCTATAGTCCAATATCAGCAATTTCACAAAGTTCACCCCAACATTTCCCTCAAAATATAGGTAGCCATTCAAAAGGCAACACTAGGGCACCTGGGTGACTCAGTTGGTTAAGCAACAAGCTTCGGCTCAGGTCATCATCCCGGAGTCTTGGGATCAAGTCCTGCATCGGGCTCCCAGCTCCACAGGGAGTCAACTTCTCCCTCTGACCTTCTCCCCTCTAATGCTCTCTCTCACTGTCTCTCTCTCAAATAAAAAAAATTAAATATTTTTTTTTAAAAAAAGCAACTCTTGGGCGCTTGGGTGGCTCAGTGGGTTAAGCCTCTGCCTTCGGCTCGGGTCATGATCTCAGGGTCCGGGGATTGAGCCCCACATCGGGCTCTCTGCTCAGCAGGGAGGCTGCTTCCCCCTCTCTCTCTGCCTGCCTCTCTGCCTACCTGTGATTTTTCTGTGTGTCAAATAAATAAATAAAATCTTTGTAAAAAATAAATAAGTAAATAAAAAATAACAAACCAACACTAAACTGTCACAATAGCCAAGGAACATTATGTCTAAAAAGAAAAGAAAAAAAAAAAAAGAAAAATTAGGCAACTTTTAAAAAGGTATCATTAATCACTCTTAGGGTCTGAGAACAATAAATATTAATTCTCTTAATGTAATAATGCAGGAAGAAAGCAAGCATATTACTGGAATACCTCACCAGAATGGGACCAGGGAAAGATTATGTGAGCAAGCATCCTGGCCAAAGCTATAGCTGAGGAAAACATGGACGGGTGCAGAAACAAATAGTGTGATAAAAACAACTTCACATTGGAACTACAGCCATATCATAGCACATGTTCAATAATACCCCCCGAAAATGGCAATTTATTAAAACATGAGCTTGGCTTGATAAAAAAGCAAATTAGTGACTGGGTAATTCCTCTACTTATTATTTATTGAGCTAATAACAAATGCACAAAGAAATGAGACAGAAGGCTTTAAAACCTATTGGAACCCTCTTTGTGGAATTGGGCCAATCAGATCTTGCAGGCAGTTCTAACTCGTGATATAAAAGGCCCTCTAGAGCATTCGGATGGGCTTTTTAAAAATATACACAGCTGCTTGACACCAGGATGCCACTACGGGGTGGGTTAAATGGCTACCAACAGATACAAGGCCTCCAGCACTTTTTAACTCTTCCATTTTTTCCATCCTCGTTCTAATGATATCCTTAGAATGGATAGGGGGTTGCATGGTGCTGTGGGATCCCCCTCCTCCACGAATATCAACAAAAGACCGAGGACTATAATTAAGGTGTCAAAATATAGGAAAATCAGAAATTAAAAAGTAACCAAAGGGTTCAGATGATGGTGGTCTGTTCTCGGAGCTCCTCTCAATCCATCGGAAGCATTTGACCCAGTGATTTTCCTTTCTGCTTGATGTGCTGTCTTGGTGGGGCTCCTGGCTCACCAGTCTCCTGGTTTTTATTTCGGTTTTCACTGGCCTCCACCTCTGTTCCCCCTGCTAGATTCTCTTACCCTTCCCAGATTCTGTTAGAGTTCCACAGAGCTCAGTCTGAAAACCTCTTCTCATCTGTCTCTATACACCTAGAGAATCTTCCAAGCCTGGGGTTTTTAATAGGACCCCAAATGTAGCTCCGCAGCCCCGACCCCTCCCCTGAGCTCCCAGCATGTCTAGCAAGCTGCCCATTCCACGTTTCTACCAGTGCAGCTAATGGGTATTCCAAACTTAACATGGCCAAAGCAAGTCTGCGTCCCCCCTCCTCCCCCACAATCCCCTTGTCGTCCAGGCCTCCCCAGTTCAGCGGTGAGACTACAAATGAAGAGTCATTCTACCCTGGCCCACATCCAACCCATCAGCAAGTTTTGTGAAGTCTGTCTTCGGAGGATATCCTGAATCCCACCATTTGTCTCCATCTCCACCAGAACCCCCCACCCCCGCCCCATCCAACCTACTCTCGTCTCTCCCCCAGGTGATCCCAAGAGCCTTGTACCTGTCCCCCCATTTCCACTCCCACTCACCACCCCCATGTTCCTTTTTCATTATTCGGATCAGAGCATTCTCCCTGTCACACAGCCTCCCACCACCCTTGGAACAAACTGCAAACTCTACTGCTTCCAGACATGGAAGTGTCCGTTAATACAGTTCCCGTGGAGAACAATCTGGCAATGTCTAGTACACCTGAAGATCAGGACCCCCTCTGAGCCAGCAATTCCAAATGCTGGCTGCTCCCCCAGAAAAGCTCTTGCAAAGATTCTATACAGAGATTCACAGCAGAACTCTTTCTAATAGTAAAAAAGAATAAAATATATAATTGTCCCTCAGTAGAAACACTGAAAAATAAGTTGGGCTTTTTTTTTCCCCCACCCGATAGAATGCTGTATACTGGGGTGCCTGGGTGGCTCAGTCAGTTAAGGGTCAAACTGTTGATCAGGTCAGATCTCAGAGTGCTTCTGAGCCCAGCGTTGGGCTCCCAGCATGGAGTCTACTTAAAAAAAAAAAAAGAATGCTGTACACTCATTAAAATAAATAAAATAGATCCATGAGTGCAGTGATAGAATCCATTTTTGATGTCTGACCACTGATGACATTCCAGCCCCCAACACACATTTTTTTTTTCCCTTTTGCCCCACATCTAGTCCAGCCTAGATGGATTCCCTCTCTTGGTGCCAGCAAGAAAGTTCAAATAAGTGCAGGGCACTCCCTCTCTTAGTGCTGGCAAGAAAGTTCAAACAAGCATGCTCCTTCTGGAACCTTCTCTCTGCCTCCCCTCCTAATCACAACAAAACCCAGAGCCACTGCCTGTCCTGCCCCTCCCACCTTCACTCTTTCACTCCAAAACAAACTCGAGCTCTTCTCCTTCTGGGAATATCCTTTTCTTTTTTAATCATTTCAATGTTTTATTTATTTTTTCCAGCTTTATTGAGATATAAGTGACATACAACATTGTTTAATGTGTACAATGTGATTATTTAATACATTTATATATTGCAGAATTGTTACCACCATAACGTTAGCTAACAACCTCGATCCATCACATAGCTACCATTTCTTTTTTGTGAGAATATTTAAGATCTCCTCCCTTTGCAGCTATCAGATATATAATACAGTGTTACTCATTATAATCACCATGGGTTACCTTAGGTAACTGAGCTTGTTAACTTATAACTGGAAATTTGTACCCTTTGACCAATATGTTCGCATTTTCCCCAACCATCACCCAGCCCCTGGTCACCACCATTCTACTCTGTTTCTCTGAGTTTGGCTCTTTTAGATTCCACATATAAGAAAGTACATTCAGTATTTGTCTTTCTCCATCTGACTTATTTCACTAGCATAGCATAGTGCCCTCAAGGTTCCCACAAGTTGTCACAAATGGCAGGATTTCCTTTTTCCTCAGGCTGAATAATATTCCAATGTTCCAAGGTGTGTGTGTGTGTGTGTGTGTGTGTGAATATTGAATTATATGAAGAATATTCCATTGTATATATGGAATATATATGTACATATGTATATATACACCAATACATCAGATATTTATTATAAATAATATGCCACTTAAACATGGTTAAAATAATCAGTTTTATGTTATGTATATTTTATCACAATTTTTAAAAAATTCATGAAGAGCAACAGAAATGTTGATATTTTCTATCAACAATGTTTATATAATATTCTTAATACTAGTAAACATTCTAATTCAGGACACACCATTTAAGTGGCAAAAATATATTAAAATTTTGTCACAGAAATTAATGTCTGAATTCAAATTATTTTAAGAGAAATAAAAGTAATATAAACACCCCAAAGAACTTCTGGCTCATGATAATGAATTAGAATCCATATCAATATACCAAAAGAAATATGTATTCTTCTATCTAGAAATCTTATACTCTTCTGAATAACGCAGAAGAAAAAGCATACAAAAAATAAATGGAATGAAACACTAAAACAGAGAAGGTGATATTTGCAAATTTTGAAAATTTGCAAACTTTTTGGAGGATATAAAGCAAATGTGTAAAATTTAACTCGAACTGATCAATTAATTTAAAAAGCAAACCAACGTACTCTGAAAATAATACTACACTGTGTGTTAACTAAATTGAATTTAAATAAGAATTTTTTTAGAAAAGGAAATCGGGATAGGATAGTGTATGGCCTGAACTCCAACGGAAAGATGCAGTGGTAGATGTGGGGGTTCTTGTGTGGTTCCCAGTTCAGACAGGACATGAACTGAGGCCGCAGTCACACTGGCTCATTGGAAGACTATCTCCAGAATGAGAGACCAGTTATCCTGTTCCTTTCTCCCGTGGAAGTGGCACCTCTCTTATAGCATTTGCTCCTTGCTGGAGCCCAGCTCGTGGTTTTCTTAAAAGCTGTTAAGATTTTTGGGGTGCCTGGGTGTCTCTGTGGGTTGAGCCTTTGCCTTCGGCCCAGGTCATAATCTCAGGGTTCTGGGATTGAGCCCCACATCAGGCTCTCTGCTCAGCGGGGAGCCTGCTTCCCCCTCTCTTCTGCCTGCCTCTCTGCCTACTTGTGATCTCTCTCTCTGTCAAATAAATAAATAAAATATTTATTAAAAAAAGATTATAAGATCCTCTGTTTCATTGGAATGTTAGAAAAAAATATTTTTTATTCCAAAATGCTGATACATGCTACAACATGGATGCATCTTAAAGGCATATGCTAAGTGAAATAAACAGACAAATATTGTGTGGTTCCACTTATCTGCAGCACTTAAAGCACTCAAACTCAGAGACAGAAAGTAGAAGGGTGGTTCCCAAGGGCTGGGGTGAGGAGGCAAGGGGAATTGCTGTTTAATTGGCACAGAGTTTCTATTGGAAAGAGGAAGAAAATTCTGAAGATGAGTGGTGGTGATGGTTGAACACCGGTATGAATGTACATAACACCACTAATCTGGATACGTAGAATAGCTTAAAATGACAAAATTTTGGCTATGCATATTTTACCGCAATAATAAAAGTTAAAACCCAACTATATGGTGTTTTCCAGAGATACACCTTTTTTTTTTTTTTTTTCCAGAGATACACCTTAAAAAAAAAAAAAAAGGTGGAAAATAAAGAACAGGAAAAAAGAAAAGCTTAAGGAAATCTAGAACAGTATTATAAATAGACAAAACAGATATTAAGAGAAGCTTTATAAAGAAACATCAAATAATAATTTAAAAAAATTATGGGGCACTTGGGTGGCTCAGTGTGTTAAAGCCTCTGCCTTTAGCTCAGGTTATGATCTCAGGGTCCTGGGATCGAGCCCCGCATCAGGCTCTCTGCTCGGCAGGGAGCCTGCTTCCCCCTCTCTCTATCCCTGCCTCTCTGCCTACTTCTGATCTCTGTCTTTCAAATAAATAAAATCTTAAAAAAAAAAATTTAAAAATTAGCCAGGAAGGGATAATGATCCTTAACTGGTTTATATCTAACAGTACAACAATACACACAAAAACGTATAAAATAGGGGCACCTGTGTGGCTCAGTCGGTTAGGCATCCAACTCTTGGTGTCAGCTCAGGTCATGAAATCATGGTCCTGAGACTGGGCCTCATGTCAGGCTCTCCATTCGTCAGGCTCTGAACTGGGTGCAGAGCCTACTTGTCCCTCTCTCTCTGCTCCTCCCCCGACTCACTCTCTCTTTCTCATAAATAAATAAAATCTTTTCAAAAATATATAAGATATATAAAGCAAATACTATAAAGAGATTGAAATCACCACTTTCAGAAACTGACAGATCATGAAGGTAAAAATTTGTAATGACAGGTTTGAACATCATAAATAAAAGTCTGGGGGCACCTGGGTGGCTCAGTGGGTTAAGCCTCTGCCTTCAGCTCAGGTCATGATCTCAGGGTCCTGGGATCGAGCCCCACATTGGGCTCTCTGCTCGGCAGGGAGCCTGCTTCCCCCTCTCTCTGCCTGCCTCTCTGCCTACTTGTGATCTCTGTCAAATAAATAAATAAAATCTTTTAAACAAATAAATAAAAGTCTGAGAGAATGGAAAGGTACAGAACCCAGTACCTGACCACTACAGAAAACACATTATTTTCTATCAACATGAAGTAGATAACAAAAACAAAACAAAACAAAAAACACCATACCACAAAGAAAATCTGAAAAAAATCATATCCTATAAAGCATATTCTGAACCACAATGCAATAAAATTGAATGCTCACAACAAAAGAGAGTCCCCAGGACCAACCCATGAAGTCCTAGAAGGTTAGCTAATTCAAAACAATCCTTCAAGGGCAACTAATAAAGCTGAATTAAACATGATTTTTAAAAAATATCCTTGAAAGCAGAGGCCATCTAAAAAGAGAACAAAGAATTACTGAAACAAAAGCTAAGAGGTTAGAACCCAGAGAAGCAACCCAGCACTCACTATGCCTTTTATCTGGATGGCATTTAACAATTTAGGAGATAAGAATACAAAAACTAAGGTATAATTACAAAATGAAGGAGATAAAAGTGAAATCGCAAGATCCACACAAAGCACAAAGACTTGCAAGCAATCCTCCCCTTTAAGCTGAGATAAGACCTCAAGACTTTGCTTAGTCTGGGTGATTCCGGGAACCTCAAGGCTTGAGCTTGCTATAAGGTAGTCCTCAACGAACAGGGCACCCAAACTACTGATAGAGCAAACAAAAATTCTCTCTGGAAGAAGATTCAATTATCCTAGGTCTCAAGATTTTCCTACAAGAAAGTTTTCAAATACCATGACCAGAAGACAGCCAAAGCAAACTAAGAATGGGGGGAGGGGGAGGGACCTTGTAAGAAAGAACCAGCAGTAAAGACAAAGAGACGGGCAACACAAAGGCTTCAACACAACAGTCTTAGATTTAGGGTTTTCAGACCCAGACTTTAAAATTACTATTTTCACTATGACCAAAGAAATAATAGAAAAACTTGAAAACATCATTAGGGAGTTGCATCTTTTAAAAAGGGGCCACCATAGAAGTGAAAAGAAATCAAATGCCAGTTGCACAACTGAAAAGCAATAAACAACATTAAAAGTTCAATGGACAGATTTCACAGCAAATTAGACATATTTGAAGAGATCAGTGACAAACCAAAAGACAAGTCCACAAGATAAATAAATAAAATCTTTAAAAAAAAAAAAAAAAAAAAAAAGGGACGCCTGGGTGGCTCAGTTGGTTAAGCAGCTGCCTTCGGCTCAGGTCATGATCCCAGCGTCCTGGGATCGAGTCCCGCATCGGGCTCCTTGCTCGGCAGGGAGCCTGCTTCTCCCTCTGCCTCTGTCTGCCTGTGCTCACTCGCTCACTCTCCCTCTATGCCTGACAAATAAATAAATAAAATCTTTAAAAAAAAAAAAAAAAAAAAAAAAAGACAAGTCCACAAGAAACTGTCCAGAACAAAGCATATAATAAACATAAATTTCATCTATGTATAAATATAGAAGAAAAGGAACAAGACTCAGAGAACACAGGGAGAAAGTCTAATATGCATTTAATCAAAATTCCAGGTAAGAGTATAGAGAGAATAAACAGAGGCAATATTTGAAGACATCATGACTGAGAATTTCCCAGACCTTAAGAAACTCAGCAACTCAAAACTTCACAAAGCTTAACAAATCCCAAACAGAATACATATTTTTTAAAAATCCACATCTAGATGCATCATAGTGAAACTACAAAAAGTCAAAGAGGAAAAAAAAGTCTTAAAAGGAGCCAGAGAAAAGAAGATACAATCTTCAAAGGATCAACAGCTAACCTGACTGCTAATATCTCAAGAGAAACTGTGGATGCTAGGAAACAGCACAGTGTTATTAATGTGCTGAAAGGAATAACTAGCAACCTACCATAATGATAGAAAGCCATTATACTGAGGCACCTGGGTGGCTCAGTCGGTTAAGCATCTGCCTTCAGCTTGGGTCATGATCCCAGCACCTTGGGATCGAGCCCCGCATCCCTGCTCAACGAGGAGTCTGCTTCTCGCTCTCCCTCTGACTCTCCCTCCTGCTCGTGTTCTTGTTAACACGCTTTCTCTCTCTCTCTCTCAAATGAATAAATAAAAAATATTTTTTAAAAAAGTTATTATATCTTCACATATTACCTCTATTTATACCCAGAAAAAAAAAGTCTTCAAGAATAAAGATGAACAGAAGAGAAAACACTATTTACAGCAACAACAAAGATAATATAGGAATAGGTTTAACAAAAAACATACAAAGCCTATATAAGGAAATTTGTACAATACTCCTGAAAGACATAAAAGTAGCCTTGAAAATACAGAAAGACATCCTTTCTAAGAACATCCTTCATGCTTAGAAAAGATGGGAAAATATCATAAAGATGACACCTCCCTAAATTATTTTAAAATTTTAATGCAGTTCCAGTTAAAAATAAATTATAACCCAAAAACCTATCAAGCTTTTTTATTTTATGGAACTAGGCAAGAGGACACTAAACTTGATATGAAAAAAACAAAAAATGTAAAAAAAAAAAAAAGGAATATACTAAAAAATAAACTCTATAGGTCAAGCATAGAAAATTTTCAGGGCCATGAAAATACACTGTGTGATTCAATAATAATATATACATGTCATTAAACATTTGTTGAAACCCACAGAATGTACAACCCCAAGAGTGGACCCTATTGTAAACTATGAATTGTGGTTGAGTATAATGTGTCAACCACATTATGTGTCACCTAATGTGAGTATAATATGAGTATAATGTGTCAACACATAATGTGTCAATGTAGGTTCATCAGTTGTAAAAAAATGTACCATTCTTGTGGGAAATGTTAGTAATGGGGGTTGCTGGGCATGTGTAGAACCATAGATTATATGGAAAATCTGGGCACCTTCTCTCAATTTTGCTGTGAATCTAAAACTGCTCTAAAAAATAAAGTCTTTGAAAATAAATAGAAGAGGGAGGAAAGGAGAAGGAGGGAAGAGACAAAAGCTACTAGAAAGATTAGTCCTACCGGATATTAAAATATACTATATAGATTCTATACTTAGAAATAGAATGGTACATATGAATAGACAGACCAGTGGTATAGCACAGAAATCTGGAAATAGACTCAAGTACACATAAAACTTTAGTATATAATGAAAATGACATTTCAAATCACAGAGGGAGAGATGGAGTTTTTAAGGAATAGTACTAGGACAACTGATTAATCACTTAGAAAAAATTCAGTTAGATCCATGTCCCACACAATACACAAGAATAAACTCTAAAAGTATCAGACATCTAAATATAAAAATAAAACTATATAAGTACTGGAAGAAAACGTAATGAATTTTGCTTGAACTTGAATTTAGGAAAGGCCCCTTCTAACTATATCCCTAAATTCCAATTCCATAAAAGAAAAAAGTGATAAATTTGACCATATATATTTAAACTCCTGCATGGTTTTACTATAAACAAAACCAACAGAACAAACAGGGTGGAAACATTTGCAATATATCACAGATAAAGGAGCAGTATCCTAATATAAAAAGGACTCTTAAAAATTGAGGTAAATAACATCAATCCTTCCAAAATCTTCAAAATAGCTGAAAAAGAGAGAATACTTCTTAACTCCAGACAAAGACCTCTAAGAAAATTATAGACCATTATACCTTATGAATATTGATACAAAATCCTCAACAAAATATAGCAAGTGAATTCAGCAGTATATTTAAAGGATTATACATTATGACCAAGTGGGATATATTTCCAGTATCCAAAGATGATTCAATATATGAAAATCCATGTAACACATCACATTAATAGAATGAAGTGGGGGGACCATGATCATCTTAATTGACACAGAACCACATCTGACAAAATCCAACATTTTTCATGATAAAAATACTCAGTAAGCTAGAAATAAAAGAAAACTTCAGCATAATAAAAGGCTGGTATGAAAAACACACAGTTAATACTGTATCCAACAGTGGACAACAAAAAACTTTTCCTCCAAGGTCAGGAACAAGGCAAGGATGACCATTTTTGTCACTTCTCTTCAATATGTATTGGAAGTTCTAGCCAAAGCAATTAGGCAAGAAAATGAAATAAAAGGCATCCGAATAGAAAGGAAGAAGTAATATTATCTCTGTTCACAGAAGACATGATCTCATATATTAAAAAACCCTAATATTCCACAAACACGCATAAAAGAACCTGTTAGATCTAATAAATGAGTTCAGCGAAGTTGCAGGATACAAAATCAACACATAAAAATCAGTTGCACTGGGGCACCTGGGTGGGTCAGTATGTTAAGCGCCTGCTTTCAGCTCAGGTCATGATCCTGGAGTTTTGAGATCAAGTCCCACATCAGGCTCCCTACTCAGCAGGGAGTCTGCTTCTCCCTCTGCCCTTCACCCCTCTCGGGCAAGTGCTCTCTCTCACTCGCTCTCTCTCTCTCAAATTAATAAATAAAACCTTTTTAAAAAATCAGTTGTACTTCAGGGCACCTGGTGGCTCAGTTAGTTAAGCATCCAACTCCTGATCTCAGCTCAGGTCTTGATCTCAGGGTAATGAGTTCAAGCTCCACGTTGGGGCTTAAAAAAAAAAAAAAAAAAAAAAAAAAGTTGCATATCATATGCAAACTAGCAATGAACAATCTAAAAAGGAAATGAAGAAACTAATTCCATTTATAATATCAAAAACAATAAATACTTAAGAACAAATTTAACCAAAGAGGAAAAAGATTTGTACAATGAAAACTATTAAACAATGCTGAAAGAAACTAGAGAAGCCATAAATAAATGAAAGACATCCATGTTCATAATTGGAAGACTTACTATTGTTAAGATAACAATACTACCCAAAGTGATCTACAATGCAATGCAATTCCTATCAAAACTTCACTGGTCTCTTCTGCAGAATAGGTAAAGTCAATCCTCAAATTCATATAGAACTTCAAGGGACCCCAAATGGACAAAACAATCTTGAAAATGAAATTGTGGGGGCATTCACACTTCTCAACTTCAAAAACGTAGCTACAAAGGAAAGATAATCAAAAAAGTGTGATGCTGGCATAAGGACAAACATGGGGGCGAACAGAATAGAGAGCCCAGAAATAAACCCTCACATATGTGGTCAACTGATTTTTATAAGGTTGAGAAGAAAACTTTGGGGAAAAGAACAGTCTTTTCAACAAATGGCACTGTTAAAACTAGACAGCCACATGCAAAAGAAGAAAGTTGAACCTTGCCTTATACCATATACAAAAATTAACTCAGAATGGATCAGAGACCCAAATCAATAGCTACCGAATTCTCAGACAGAAACATAAGGTAGAAAGGGCCAAAGGGTAGAAACAACCCAGGTGTCTATCAGCAGGTGAGTGGGTAGACAAAATGTGGTGTATACATCTGATGGAATGTTCTTCACCATGAAAAGGAATTAAGTCTGGCATATGGTACAACATGGATGAACCCTTAAAACATACTGAGTAAAATAAGGTGAACACAAACGGACAAATACCATATGATCCTGTGGATATGAAATGTCTAGAGTAGGTAAATAATGGAGACAGAAAGTAGATGAGAGGTTAACGGAGGCTATGGGAGAGGAGAATGGGTGCAGAGATTCTGTCTAGGGTGATTAAAAAGTTTTGGAAATGGGGTGATGTTTGCACAGCACTGTGAATGCAATTAATGCCTATGAATTGTATACTTTTTTTTAAAGATGCGCTTATGTATTTTAGAGAGAGAGCATGCTGGGAGTAGAGGGATAGAGGGAGAGGGAAAGACAGAACCACAAGCAGACTCCCCACTGAAAGCAGAGCTCATTTCAGGGCTTGATCTCATGACCCAGAGAGTATGACCTGAGCTGAAATCAAGAGCTGGCACCCAACTGACTGAGACACCCGGGTGACCTTGAAGTATACATTTAAATAGTTAAACTAGCAAATTTTATCTTTTGTATATGTGTGTGTATTTCTTTTAGCACAATTTTTAAAAATCAAGAAAATCAAAAAAAAAAGCAAGAAAATCATCAATAATAGGAACATGTCAAAGGGACACAGGAGTTAGCTTTTTTGGGGGGGGGTCTTGGGGAGAGGAACGATAGGGATTCTCAATGGGCAAATTGAGACAATTTGGTCATCAAAATAAATAACATTTATAAAAAGCATTATACCTTATAAAAAATTCTCTGAAATAGATGATAGATCGGTGATAGATTGATCTACAACTAATAAGTATAGAAAGAATAATGAAATTAGAAAATCACCATGTGAGGTCCATAATTATTATTAATTGATTGAAGCAAGAATGATCAATGGACTAAAACTAGTAAGTAAAAGTTTAAGTAACAGGATATTTATATAGGTTCAATGTACACTCCAGGAGATATTAACTTAAAAGGGAAAATTACAGTAGGGGAAAAAATACACATACACATACAAACGGAGAGAAGGATAAAACAAAGGTATTAATATTACATTTGGGGAATCTGGGTGAAGGGTATTGGGAATTCTTTGTACTATTCTTGAAATTTTTATGCAAGTCTGAAACTATACCAAGACAAAAAAACAAAATAAAGAATAAAGTTGAAACAAAGACCTTTTAGGGAAACAGATATAAGGAGAATTCATGATTAGCAGACGGAGACCAAAGGCAATTTTTTTTAAGATTTTATTTATTTATTTGAGAGAGAGAGAGACAGTGAGAGGGAGCATGAGAGGGAAGAAAGTCTGAGGGAGAAGCAGACTCCCTGTGGAGCCAGGAGCCGGATACAGGACTCCATCCCAGGACTCCAGGATCACAACCCAAGCCGAAGGCAGTTGCCCAACCAACTGAGCCACCCAGGCACCCCCCAAAGGTAATTTTTAAATGTAAATTTTAGGCTGAAAAGAAATGATCCCACATGGAATGTCAGAGATGCAAGAAGGAGTGAAGAATAAATAAAGTGGTAAACACGATGGAAAGGGTAAGTGACCACTGGCTTCAAAAAATATTTATAAAAATGCCTTGTGGGATTTTAAAAATATAGAATTGAAATAAACAACAATGCATATAAGACAGAATGGAAAATAAATTGAATCAGTAGGCTTGAAAATAGCTATATTGTTTAAACCAACAGTAAAGGCTTTGATTTACATTGCACTTAGATAAATTGTAGAATAATTTTGAATTTTTCAGGTACCCACTGTAGAAATGGTATATAATTTCCAATCTGGGGATAGGGGAAGGGATGAGGAAACCATTTTTTAAAAACCAATCCAAGGGGCACCAGGGTGGCTCAATGGGCTGAGCCTCTGCCTTTGGCTCAGGTCATGATCTCAGGGTCCTGGGATCAAGCCCCAAATCGGGCTCTCTGCTCAGTGGGGTGCCTGCTTCCTCCTCTCTCTCTCTGCCTGCCTTTCTGCCTACTTGTGATCTCTCTCTGTCAAATAAATAAATAAAATCTTAAAAAAAAAAAAAAAAGAAAGAAAGAAAGAGTGTGTTTAAAAAAATTTTTAAATATAAATAAATAAATAAATAAAAATCAATCCAAGGGGTGCCTGGTAGCTCAGTCAGTTAAGTGTCTGCCTTTGGCTCGGGTCATGATCCCAGGGTCCTGGGATCAAGTCCCACATCGGGCTCCCTGCTCAGTGGGGAGCCTGCTTCTCCCTCTTTCTGCTTGTTGCTCCCTCTGCTCATTCTCTCTCTCTCCCTCTCTCAAATAAATAAATAATAAAATTTAAAAAGAAAACAAAAGAATAAAAAATTCATATGATACATAAATAATAACCAAGAGAAAGCTGGAGTAATTAATTTATTACCAGACAAAACAGAAAACAAAGCATAAAATGTTACCAGAAGTAAAAGAGGGCACCTCAGAGAAAGCTTTCATGTCCACCAGTAAGTCTGATGTTTGCTATTCCTTCATCTGGTAGAGATCATCATGACAAAGCTATAGGTCACCTCACACTCCATGATAAAATGACAAGTTTTCTTTTTAGGATCAAGAATAAGGCACTTATATGAAAGGACAAATGGTACATGGGAAGACGCTCAATGTCACTCATCATCAGGGAAAAATGCCAACCAAAACCACAGTGAGGAACCACTCACACCTGTCAGAATGGCCAGCGTCAAGAAGACAAGAATTAACAAATGCCAGCAAAGGATGTGGAGGAAAGCGACCCTCATGCACCCTTGGTGGGAATGGAAACTGGTGCAGCCTCTATGGAAAACAGTACGGAGGATCCTCAAAATTAAAAATAGGACTACCCTGTGGTCCAGCAATTCCACTTCCGGGAATAACGCCCAAAGGAAGTGAAAACACTTAGAAAGAGATCTGTACCCTCATGTTCACAGCAGCATTATTTACAATAGCCAAGACATGGGGGATGCCTGGGTGGCTCAGCCAGTTAAGCGCCTTCCTTTGGGATGGAGCCAGGCATCAGGCTCCCTGCTCAGTGGGGAGCCTGCTTCTCCCTCTGCCCCTCCCCCTTGCTTGTGCGCGCGCGCGCTCTCTCTCTCTCTCTCTCTCTATATATATATATATATATATATATCAAATAAAATCTTAAAAAAAAAAGACACGGGCCACAACCTAAGTGCCCATCGATGGGTGAATGGATAAAGATGTGACATATATACACAGTGGAAATATATCCACGCTCAGCCATTAAAAAGGAGAGCTTGCCATTTTTAACAAATGGGTGGGAACTTGAGGGCATTATGCTAAGTCAGACAGAGAAAGACAAATACCGTATGATCTCATTTATATGTGGAATCTTAAAAAAAAAAAAAAAAAAAGGCTCGTAGAAACAGAAATCAGATTTGTGGTTACCAGAGGTGAGACCAGGGGAGGGAGAAAGCAAAGAACTGGAGGAAGATGGTCAAAAGGTACAAACTTTCAGTTACAAGATAAATGAGTCCTATGGCCAGCACATCACATTAGCTATAGCAAACACTGCTGTAGGACATATGTAAAAGTTGTTAAGAGAACAAATAATCCAATCCAGAAATGGGCAGAGGACATGAACAGACATTCCTGCAAAGAAGACATCCAGATGGCCAACAGACACATGAAAAAGTGCTCCACATCACTCGGCATCAGAGAAATGCAAATCAAAACCACAATGAGATATGTGGCTAAATTTACAAGTCAGGCTAAAATTAATAAGTCAGGAAATGACAGATGCTGACAAGGATGTGGAGAAAGGGGAACCCTCGTAGACTGTTAGTGGGAATGCAAGCTGGTGCACTCAGGAAAACAGCATGGAGTTTCCTCAAAAAATTGAAAATAGAGCAACCCTACAACCCAGCAATTGCACTACTGGGTATTTACCCTAAAGATACAAACGTAGTGATCTGAAGGGGCACGTGCACCCGAATGTTTATAGCAGCAGTGTCCACAATAGTCAAACTATGGAAAGAGCCTAGATGTCCATCAACAGATGAATGGATAAAGAAGATGTGGTATATATACACAATGGAATACTATGCAGCCATCAAAAGAAATGAAATCTTGCCACTTGTGACATGGATGGAACTAGAGGGTATTATGCTTAGCTAAATAAGTCAATCAGAGGAAGACAACTATATGATCTCACTGATATGAGGAAGTGGAGATGCAACGTGGGGGGGGTTTGGGGGATAGGAAAAGAATAAATGAAACAAGATGGGATTGGGAGGGAGACAAAACATAAGTGACTCTTAATCTCACATAACAAACTGAGGGTTGCTGGGGGGAGGGGGGCCAGGTAAGGGGGGTGGGGTTGTGGACATTGGGGAGGGTATGTGCTATGGTGAGTGCTGTGAAGTGTATAAACCTGGCGATTCACAGACCTGTACTCCTGGGGATAAAAATACATTATATCTTTATAAAAAAAAAAATTTTTATTTAATTTAAAAAATACTAAAAAAAAAAAAGTTGTTAAGAGAGTTAAACCCTAAGAGTTCTCATCACAAGGAAAAAAAATCATTTTTCCCTTTTTTTGCTCTCTTTTTATCATATCCATATGCGATGATGTATTCTGCCTAAACTTACTGTGATCATCCTTTCAAAGTATAAGGACTTTTATTTAATTCAGACCTTTATGCTTTACACCTTAAGCTTACACAGTGATCTAGGACAATGACATCTCTCAATAAAACTGGAAGAAAAAAAAAAGAATAAATCACTGGTGTCCCCCATTACCAACTCCCCTCATTGCTGCACTCTTGTCAGCAGAGAAAAGCATGAAAAAGCTATTTAGAAAAAGACAAATATTAGAAAGGAGGAACTAAAACTGTCCTTAACCCTACATTATCTGTATTTAGAAAGCCCAGAAGCATTGAAGGATTGTGGCTTATTGCCCTAGGACAGGTCACACCATCATGTGACACAGCATACGGTTGTTAGCCTAAACTCGACACCTGTGCGTTGAGCAAGTTACTCAACGCTCCATGTGGGGTTTTTGTTAAAACACTAATGTTCCAGGGAAGCATTTCTCAATCACCCGGAACAGTGGTTAAAAATGCACTTTAATGGGTCCCATCCCAGGGTTATGAAGTCAAAGTGTCAAGTTTAGACCTGGGAAGCTTCTCTTTACATTTCCCATGGGGGTCATTTGTCTACTGAACCACCACGATGGCTTCTGGAGGTGTGCTACAGTTCCATCCTTAATAGCTTCTCAGGAAAACTACTAAATCATATTGGTCAATTACAAACCCATCAGGTCCTGCCTTCAGCTCCCAGTCGATTTTATTTATAAACAGACCATTTAAACCCACTTTTTTTTTAATGTTTTGAAGATTATTTGTTTATTTATTTATTTGAGAGACAGAGAGAGCATGAGGGAGGGACGGAGAGAGGGAGAAGCAGGCTTCCTGATGAGCAGGGAGCCCGATGCGGAACTCAATCCCAAGACCCTGGGATCATGACTTGAGCCAAAGGCAGACGCATAACCAACTGAGCCAACCAGGCACCCCCACGAGTTCCCTTTTCTCTATGCCCTTGCCAGTGCTGGTTATCTTTGTTCCTTGGTTTGCTGTTTTCTGTCCACAGAGCACCCTTCTCTGAAGGTGTCTACCTCCTTCTACTACTTGTTGAAGTCAAAATATCACTTTCTAAGAGACACTGTCCTGACCGTCCTGAGGTAGCCGCCTCACCCTCGTTCCTCTCTGCTACATCCTGTTGTATCGTCTTTATAGAACTTCATGCTCGGGAATGATCTGGGTCATTAATGTGTTTCATTATCTATTGTCTGCACATTCTGCTAGACCAGGTGCCTGGACACCTTTTCTGGTAAGGGCCAGATAAGTAATTATTTTTGGTTTTATTAACCCACTTGTTTTGGAATCGTTTCTCTCACTCAATTTCTTTCCCGGGCTCCTCATGCCAACAGAGTAGAAAGTTCACAAAGCATATGTTCAAAGTAATGCTAGTTTTCACACAAAAACATACCAAATAAATAAATAAATAAATAAGAGTACACAGTGTGATTTGTTGTGCTTTCCGATAATGTGACACAACAGGAAAAAAATCCCAATTAGCAGAATATTTTTAGCAGAAAGGCAATTTTGTCTTATCCATATCTTCCTCTGTGAGTGAAATGTTTTGGCTCATTCAAGCAGAGTATCAAAGCTGCATTTCAAAAGCCATGAGATGGTTAAAAACTACTTGCTGCTAATCCTAATGTCTGGCCTAGACTAGGGATCAATTCCCAGTTTAAACGCGCCAGCAAATAATTAATAAAGAGGTTTAGAAAGCACAGGCTGTGTGATGGAATATCACGGCACCATGACACTGACCTAGAGGGCAGCATTATTGTAACTATTTTTAAGAATTACAACATAGAACTCATTACGTGTCAGTCACATTACGATTTACAAAATAGCTAACAATGGATTTGGCATTAACTTTGTAATACATTTAACCATCATCCCTACAGACAAGGATCTAATTTTACTGCATATGAAAGGAACATAGACATTGCCATTCTCCTGAAGACCTAATAAATTATGAGACTTAAATTTAAATTATTTTTAGAAGATCATCTCCCATTGCTCCCCAAACTTGTACCAGCTCAAGTGAATAGCTAATTATTCCCCATAGAGACAAACAGACACACACAGACAGGATCTCCCTCTCTCCTCCCCAACCTTTTTTCCTCTCTTTTCTGCTGGCTTGGGCTCTCTCTCTCCCTTCCCCCTGTACTTTTAAATATTTTTTATTTTATTATTTATTTGGCAGACAGAGATCACAAGTAGGCAGAGAGGCAGGCAGCAGTGGAGGGGGGAAGCAGGCTCCCAGCTGAGCAGAGAACCTGATGTGGGGCTCAATCCCAGGACCCTGGGATCATGACCTGAGGGGAAGGCAGAGGCTTTAACCCACTGAGCCACCCAGGCGCCCCTCCCCTGTGCTTTCAGAACCAGGATAACTGTAAGGACATTGTTGAAATACCACCAATCCTTCAAGGTTCATCTCCAATGCTACCTCGACCATAGTCCCCTCCAAACGGGATTCTTTCCCCAATGAATAGAGTCTCAGGCGTTCTCTTCATTCTGTCATGAATCTCGAGCTCCTGAGGGCAGAGGCTGGGTTTGGCTTCACTTGGGATCCTGCCTCAACTTCCCTACTCAACTTCCCATGGCCTGGCCAAAAAAAAGGAGGTTCTCAATAAATTACTACGGGTGACCCTTTATGACAAAGTGCCAATGCTTCAAATTAGTTCGGTTTTACCACCCAAATAGAACTCACATTCACCACTACAGCTTCTTGGTTAAATGAATAAAGAGCCAGGTAAGAGAACACATTCAGTCTGTTTCTTTTTTCTTTCTTTCTTTTTTTATTTAACCTAAACATAAGTACAATAATAACTTAAACTGGGGGCACCCGGGTGGCTCAGGGGGTTAAGCCTCTGCCTTTGGCTCAGGTCATGATCCCAGGGTCCCGGGATGGAGCCCCATGTCTGTGTTGGGCTTTCTGCTCGGCGGGGAGCCTGCTTCCCTTTCTCTCTCTGCCTGCTTCTCTGCCTACTTGTGATCAGTCAAATAAATAAATAAAATATTTTTAAAAAATAATAATAACTTAAACTGTTAGAGAAATAAATCCACAGCCCAAAGCTATGCTGTTCTTATTATATGTGCTACAAATCTAAGTTCTTGCCTTCCAGGACCTGCCCAGCTTCCAACTGGGCCCTCATTTGTGTCCCAAGAAGGCCACACAGACATCTTGTGTGGAAAGCACCAGGCCTCCTCCACCACGGGGAAACTATCTGAACCACCCATCAGTGACTGGGTATTTAAATGACAAAGAAACAAAGAACATTTAAAAAATCAAGACCGCCTGCCTTGGACAACAAGTGACCAAAACTTTGGAAGAGAGACTATCAAACAAAATGAAGCTATTTTAAAAGCAGCCAGAAATAAGGAATAATGACACGGGCAAAAAATAAAACACTCACAGCAAAATAAATTTATACATAAGACAACTATTTTTCAAAATTCTTGCTCGGCTTTGGATGTTCTGTTTGCCTCCCAGCTACAAACACATTCTTCACACATGCTGGGAAAGCAACAGAAAACTAGTCAGCATTCAGAGGCTTAATCCACAGTCCCAGCACTGTGCCCGTGGGCTTAATAGTCAGACAGCCATTTGTCCTCAGGAGAGGTTAGGGGTTGCAATGCAAATATGCAAACAACGGAGTTCTTTCCCTAAAATAGCTGCGAAAAACCAGGATCCCTATTGCTTTTTTTTTTTTTCCTAAAAGGAAAAAGAAGGGGAAACGCTTGCAATCTTTGGAATTTGTTTCAACACTCTAGTATAATACAGTTTTGAGGGAGAAAACAATGGAAAGGAATAAACACACTTGTCCCTGGGTAAAATCTATACTCTGGAGAAAAGGTTGACATATGTGTGACAGTTGATTTACCAGACTCACTAAAGATTTATTGATTTATCAATCAGTGCCTTGGGCACCTGATTCTCCCCAAGGGAAAATTAACAATTCCAACTAAACTAATACATTCTATTATGAACTAAAATGAATGCAGGGATCAATCCTGTCACTTTGTACAACATCCAATTATGAAAAAAAAAAAAAAAAAGGATGTCTATCCTGTTGGGGATACCTAAAATTAAAAGTTATTTAATGAAAGAAATAATGTATTAAATAATCATTATTGAAGCCATTAGACATTTTCTTTTAACGGCTTTCATGTGCTTTAAAGGAGATAAGGGAATCTCAGAAATGTAATTACATAACTGGGTTAAAAACATGATTTTTTTTAAAGTTGGACACCCAGAACTGAAGGCTGTCTCTAGCACTTTGCATTTCCCTGGGCTTCTCCAAGCCTCAGTTTTCTCATCTGTAAAATGGGAAGACAGTGTTGTCCTTGAGAGATGCATAGTGGCACACCAGCCAGTGTCAACTGTGGCAGTAATATTTTTTTCAGTGTCCTTCTAAAATCACATGAAGTAGAATATATACTAATGGACTACAACACACACAGGTGCCAGAGCTAAAGTAGTTCACAGAATACAAAGTTCCTCTCAAGATTTTGCAAGGCCTTTCAATGTCAAGCAACTGACAGTTTGGAAAGGTTTACATATATATATATATATATATATATATATATATATATATATATATGAATGAATGAATATATGAATGAAACTTTCTTTAGTGCTACCCCCCCACGGGTCAGAAAAATCAACACCTTTGAGGGTGTTCTAAAGCAGAGGTCAGCAAATCATAGCCTAAGGGCCAAACATGGCCTACCACTTATTTTTATAAATAAAGTTTTATTGGAATTGGAACACGATCACATCCACTCTTTCATACATTGTCCTGGCTTTTTGGGCACTACACTGACAGAGCTAAGTAGCTCTTTGAACCATATTACCCTGGGTGAAGTATGGTGGGGCCAGAGGCAGATCAAAAGAGAAATTGGGAAGAGTTTTATAACAGTGATACTCACAGGTCCCCACAGTGGGAGGAAATGTGGTGCACCTTACAAGAGAAGCATTAGGGTCAATCACAGAGCAGAAGATTGAGGGAGATTACAGGCAAGCACCTTTATCATGGTTTCCACGGAAAGGAAAGGATGAAGCAGGGTAGGCAGGCTTAAGATCCACTAATGTGAATCTTTTCAGTGGCTCTGGGACGTTCTTGGCTGTGAAGGACCTGCCCTTGGGTGGGGATACAGTATGTGACAGCCCATGAGAGAGGTAGTCGGGGGCATAGACTTAATAGTTGCTCAAGCATTAGAATCAACCAGCCCCTACCCAGGGCCACCAACAGTGCGCTAGGGTTATTTTTTCCCCCGAATCCCTGCCAACACTTGTTACTTCTTGTGTCTTTGATTTTAGCCATTCTAACAAGTGCAAAGTGGTATCTCATTATGATTTTGACTTGCATTTCTCTGATGAATGATAATAAGCATCTTTTCATGAGTCTGTTGACATTACATGCACTCCTATGTTTACTGTGTTATTTACAATAGCCAAGATATGGAGGCAGTCCAAGCATCCATCCATAGATGAATAAAGAAGATGTGGTGTGTATATATACAAAGGAATATTACTCAATCATAAAAAAAGAATGAGATCTTGCCTTTGCAAACAGCATGAATGGTACAATGCTAGATGGTACAATGCTAACTGAAATAACTCAGTCAAAGAAAGACAAATACCTTACGATTTTACTCATATGTGGAATTAAAAGAGAGAGAGAGAGAGAGACAAAAAAAACAACAGACTCTTAAATACAGAGAACAAACTGATGGTTGCAGAGGAGAGGTGGATGGGGGGATGGGTGAAATAGATAAAGGGGATTAAAAGTACGTTTGTCTTGGGGCGCCTGGGTGGCTCAGTGGTTAAAGCCTCTGCCTTCAGCTCAGGTCATGATCCCAGGGTCCTGGGATCGAGCCTCACACCGGGCTTTCTGCTCAGCAGGGAGCCTGCCTCCTTCTCTCTCTCTCTCTGCCTGCCTCTCTGCCTACGTTGATCTGTCTGTCAAATAAATTTAAAAGAAAGAAAAAAAAAAGCACATTTGTCTTGATGAGTACTAAGTAATATATAGAATTGCTGAGTCATTATATTGCACACTTGAAGCTATTATAACACGGCATGTTAATTATATTTGAATAAAAATAAATATATATATAGTTAAAAAGTAATAGTAATTCAGCAAATTTAAAATAGGTAAAACCCGAATCCATACTGGGAATGAGGAAAAGATGGCCTTTGAAGTCATGGGCTCAGGGGGTGCCTGGGTGGTGCTGTTGGTTGAACAACTGACACTTGGTTTCAGCTCAGATCATGATCTCATGGTCTTGATCTCATAGTCGTGAGATCAAGCCCCACGACCGGCTCTGTGCTCAGCATGGAGTCTGCTTGAGATTCTCTCCTTCTCCCTCTGCCCCTCCCACTCGTGCTCACTCTCACTTTCTCTCTCTCAAGCACGTAAATAAATCTTTTTAAAAAAAGAAAGACGAAAGAAGAACATACCCCATACCCTCACTTTTGCTATATGTTTTTGGTCCCAAACTTCAGCCCCAGGGACTAATAAGGTGAAAGGGAACTACACAAGTATGTAACCACCAGGAGGCAGAGGGGGCCTTGGAGACCGTTGGAGGCTGGCTACTGCATTAGCTAATTTATCCAAGTCTCAGTTCTACCACCTGTATTCTTTTTTTTAAGATTTTATTTATTTATTTGAGTGAGAGAAAGTAAGTGAGAGAGCATGAGGGGCGGGGAGGGTCAGAGGGAGAAGCAGACCCCTAGCTGAGCAGACAGCCTGATGTGGGACTAGATCCTGGGACTCCAGGATCATGACCTGAGCTGAAGCAGACATTCAACCGACCAAGCCGCTCAGGTGCCCCATGATTCCACCTTTAAAGGCGGTAGAACAGGGCACCTGGGTAGCTAAGTCGGTTAAGCATCTGCCTTCAGCTCAGGTCACAGTCCCAGGGTCCTGGGATTGAGCCCCATGTCGGGCATCCTGCTGAGCAGGGAGTCTGCTTCTCCCTCTCTCTCTGCCCCTCCCCCTGCTCGTGCTCTCACTTACTCACTCTCTTGAATGAATAATTCATAAATAAATAAGTGGAATCATAATAGTTCTTGGCTCATAAGGTAATGATAAGGTGTAAGTGGGACAGTAGATATAAAGCCTTACCACTGTGCTTGGCACTCAGGGAGGCACTCAGTTAAGTACTAGCACCTTGTTTTTGTTCATTCCTGCCACTGCTACTTCCATAACAATAACAGAAGAAAATAAAACAAACAACAACAACAACAAACCAAGAAAACTTCAACACCACAGGGAACATCCCTGCCCTTGGCGGCCTCCAGGTGAGTTCTCTCTCTATTCCACCAGGGCAGTTGTAACTCCAGAAAAATAAACCCCCAGTAAGTTCAACTATTCTCTTCTCTTCTCACTCTGACATGAAATATTTGAAAGGGGCACCCATGATATAATAATTGACCGAACCTATTCTTATTTAAGTACTGGTGAAACATTGTTCCCTCTCTAGTGATGAACAGCAACAACAACAAAAATTATCAAATAAAAACATCAATAGCTTGAAATAAAAGGGATTATCCCTTTTGAAATAAAAGCTTTATTTGAAGTCTTCACTGTAAGAAATTAGAGAAACTTCAGAAAATGTCAATTTGAATATTTTGGCCATTCATCCACTCAACAAATATTTATTGAGCAATTGTTAGGCACATATTGTTCCAGGAGCTATATTAACAACCTTGAATAAACGGAAAACATATCTGTGCCCTATAGGACCCACAAGCTCGTGGGAAATAAGCAAATAAACAAGCAGATTAAAAAATTAAATAATGGGGTATGTTAGCTGGTAGTAAGTTACATGCAAAGAAGGACACAGATATACAATCTGGAACTCAGAGAAGTCTGACCTGGGGCCATACGTTTGGAGTTTCCATTATAGAGCTGATACTTGAAACCTTGAGACAAAATACAATTACCAAAGGAGTGAGGGCAGACAGGGGAAAAACACAGGTGCGAGGTCTAATTCCTGGGTTGCTCCAGCATCCAGAGATGGAGAAATAAAGCAAAAGCAGCCAAAGGACTCTGAGAAGTCCTTTGGGGCCAGTAAGACAGAAGGAAAACCAAGACAGTGGTGTCCCAGAGGCCAGCACAGGGGTATCAGGGAAGCAATCAGCCATGTCAGACACCACTGGTAGAGTGGTGACATGAACAACTGACCGGGGTTGTTTCAAGAGAGAATAGGAGAACCGGAGACAGTGAGAATTGATGATTCAAAGATCTGGGCTATAAAGGTAGGCAGAGAAACAGGTGGTAGTTGGAGGAGAACAGGAAACAAGGAAAGGATTTTCCTCACCACAATGGGACTAACCCAGTAGAGAAGGAAAGAAAGGAGAGAATCGCTGGCATGAGTCCTTGAGAAGGTGAGAGGGGAAAGGGTCCAGCGCCCAGTGGAGGGTCGGTCTCAGACAGGAACCAAAAGTACAACCACAATAACAGGAGGGAAGGCAGAGTGCCCAGGCACAAAGGCAGGAAGGGGGATAGGCATGTCCCATAGTTCTCTGCCTCTCCTCGTTGGACCACTGATCAGGCAGTGCTGTCATTACCCCTGTTGGCTTGTAGACTTCTCCAAGACAAGTGAGAGAGCCACCATATTGCTCAGCAACATATCATCGGAGCCTACAACGAAGCCAGGCACACAGCAAATACTCAACACACATGACGAATGGCTCAGTGAAAAAGAGTGAATGTGAATTTTGCTTTGCAGACACGAAAAAACTGTAAAGCTAGAAAATGTAGTACAATGCAGTCATGGCACAAGACAAAACAATCAGATCAATGGAAGAGAATTTTTTAAAACATAAAAGACAAACCATCTGATAAATGTCACATTGCCCAATAGGATATAAGAGACCTATGATAAAACTGGCATTGCCAATATGAAATAATAGCATAAAATATTTAATAAATGCTGTTAACACAACCAGGGAAAGACAATATTTGTTGTTATACTACATGCAAAAATGACTCGCAGGTAAATTAGAGGTTTAAATTTTTTTTAAAGATTATTTATTTGAGGAGAGAGGAAGCTCAGTGGGGGGGAAGGGCAGAGGGGATAGGGCAGAGGGGGAGACAGTCCTCAAGCAGACTCGCTATTGAGCACAGATCCAGCCACAGGGCTCAATCCCAGGACCCTGAGATCATGACCTGAGCCAAAATCAAGAGTCAGATACTTAACTGACTGAGCCTAGAGGTTTGCATTTTTTAAATGAAATGACCAAAATAAGTGAATATTTGTAGACTCTTAGATCAATACCAAATGCAAAAACCTAAATTTAAAAAAAAGAAATGATAGCAAAACTCAAAAAAGCATACAAAGTAACAAGAAAAATTGTAATGCAAATTATAAACCAGGAATGTGCTTTTAATATATATGAAATTCTAACATAGTCCCTAATATACATAAAGAAGTTTTACACATCAGAATAAAGTATATATATGTATGCATATGTGTATACACATCCACATACTTCCTAGCAACATCCACTGAAAGGGCCTGAAAGCAAAACCCCCAGGAGCAATGCAGATGTGTCTCTATTTAGGTCACTAACACTATTTCATGTTAAAAAGAATCATGGATTCTTGGATAAATGAATGCCTTCTATGGCTGGGGAGGTATATGATGATCCCAGAATATCTTGTTAGAGTAGATAGTAAGGAAAGTGGCCGGTTAGCTCAGTTGGTTAGAGCATGGTGCTGATAGAGTAGATAGTAAGGAAATGTTTCCCCAACATGATAGAGGCTCACAAAGGCCCAGGAACTATTGCATCCAAATCTGGAACAATCTGAGCACCAAAATAATAAAAAACAAATGAATTACAAACCATTGAAAACTAGAAATCCATGAGTGTATTGGATGATAGACGGTAGATGATTAGATAGATTAGATGATTAGATAGATTGATAGATCAATAGATGGATGGATAGATATGTAGATAGATAGATGGGTAGATAGATAGATAGATAGATAGTTGGGTGAGGCATGGAGAGACAGAAAGGAAGGGAGGATTCTTGCTTATGGTAGGTGCTGAGTACCACCTAGAAAATATGGTGGGAATGCTACAGTTGGAAAACCATTTTGCAACCATAAGAGAGATTGGTTAGGCAAGGATCATCAATGGACGTTAAATCTAGGAGGAAGTTTTGATGAGAAGCAGGACCCTCGCATAGACTTCATGGATGGCTTATTAGTTTTAAAGGGAAAAGCAGTTCCTTTCTAGTAGAGAACTAAGACAGAAGCTTGATTAGATGATCAGAATTAACATCTCTGTTTTCAGCCAAATATACATTGAGTGCTTCCAGATGCATATGTTCAGGACACATACGATGTCAATGGCTTGCCAGCCAAGGATTCATTCCCTGTTCCAATCATGAAGAAACACCAGAGATCCCCCAAAATGAGGAACATTCTAATTTAAAAAGTAAAGGATCCTGTTTGCTATGATCTCAATGTTTATGTCCCCTCCCCCAAATTCCTATGTTAGAAACTTTACCCCCTAAGGCGATGGTTTTAGAAGGTGGGACTTTGGGGGGTAATTAGATCAAGGGCCAAGCCCTGGTGAATGGGCTTAGTGCTCATATAAAAGAAGGCTGACAGAGACCCCTTCTACCACATGAGGACCCAGTGAGAAAATGTGCCATCCGCAATGCATAAGAGGGAAAATGTGCAGTCTACACCAGAACCCGACAGTGCTGGCACCCTGACCTTGGACTGCCAACCGCCAGAACTGTGAGAAATAAATTTCTGTTGTTTGTAAGCCACTGGTCTGTGGTATTTTGTTATAGCAACTTGAACGCATGAAGACAATATTCTTTTAAAATGTCAATGTCATAAAAGACAAAGGCTGTGGGAATGTTCCAGATTAAAAGAGCCTAAAGAGACAGCACAACTAAATGCAGTATCTAATCTAGACAGGATCTTGATGGAGGAAAAATGATATTAGAAAAGATATTATTGGGGACGCCTGGGTGGCTCAGTTGGTTAAGCGGCTGCCTTCGGCTCAGGTCATGATCCCAGCGTCCTGGGATTGAGTCCCACATCGGGCTCCTTGCTTGGCGGGGAGCCTGCTTCTCCCTCTGCCTCTGCCTGCCACTCTGTCTGCCTGTGCTTGCTCTCGCTTCTCTCTCTATAACAAATAAATAAATAAAATCTTAAAAAAAAAAAAAAAAAAGAAAAGATATTATTGGATCTGTTGGCAAAATCACAATGCCAACAGTAGATTAGAGCAAAATATTATGCAAATCTATTGAAGTTGATCGTGCACTGTGGTGATATACAAGAACATTCTTATTTTCAGGTAAAACACACAACAAAAATATTGAGAAGTAAAGGGCCATGACTATGCCAACTTTACTCTCAAATGGTTTGAAGGAAAAAATATACAGAATAGATAGTAAAGAAAAATGGGAAAGATGTTAATAATATGGGAAGCTGGGTACAGTGCATACAGGTGTCCAAAACTCGATCTAGACTTGCAACTTCTCTGGAAGTGTGAAATTATTTCCAAATGATAAGTTTTTTAAAATTCAAAACAAAAAACCTAGCATCCCAATTAGAAAAAAAAAAAAAGGGCATAGGAGAGGAACAGATAATGCATCTAAGAATAAGCATGTAAAAGAATGTTTAGCCTTAGTAGTAGTAGTACAAATTAAAATATCTGTCATTGCCAGGAAGTCCTGGACCTTCACCTTCTCAGCTAAGATGACCTTGACTACTGTAACTAAACCACACACCCTCCTCACTCCTGCCTTCTTAACCTGGTCTGGCTTTTTTCTAAAAATGAAAATGATTTAATATAATAAATAATAGCTTTTTAAGATTTCATTTATTTATTTGACAGAGAGAGACACAGCGAGAGAAGGAACATGAGCAGGGGGAGTGAGAGGGAGAAGTAGGCTCCCCACTGAGCAGAGAGTCCAATGGAGACCTTGATCCCAGGACCCCAGGATCATGACCCGAGCTGAAGGCAAATGCTAATGACTGAGCCACCCAGATGTCCCTAATAAATTATATTTTTAAAGAAATAAATTTTGAGGTTGCCTGGGTGGCTCATTCATTTGAGCATCTGCTTTCGGCTCAGGTCATGATCCCAGGGTCCTGGGATCGAGCCCCATGTTGAGCTCCCTGCTCAGTGGGGAGCCTGCTTCTCCCTCTTCCACTCCCCCTGCTTATATTTCCTCTCTTGCTGTCTCTCTCTTTGTCAAATAAATAAAATATTTAAATAAACAAATAAATAAATTTTAAATAAATAAATAATTTTTTTTCTAACTTCTGCCAAATTGGCTCTCATTTCCCCCCATAGAAATTCTATGCTGTCACTAATGACCTTCTCCAACCTAGCCATTGCCTGGATAATTGTTACCTTGATTCCCTTTCCGACATACTGTTTATGTCCATATTCAATAGTTCTGCGGCAGAAGGCACGGTTTCCAAATTTTTCCTCTGTTAGGTGTTCCTCCTAGTTATTTTGGTGAGAGGTGGTTGAGGGGATGTACAGCTGAATATATCAGCCACGATCCAGGCAAGGTGCACCCTATTTTATGCTGTTTTCTTTGGGAGGTTCCTTCAAATTGTGCTCTGGCAAATTCAAAAGTGAAGTCGAGTAGTTATAAGCAAACAATGGATCCAACCAATTTTGCCCCGAAGCTCAGAGTCCAGATGTAAAGACTTAAAGCCCCACGTTCAGGTGCAAAATGATCAAGTTTTAGAATATAAGTGAGAGTCGGTGGAGTGGAGTCCAGAGCCAACGACTAAGAAAGAATTCTTGAAACGTCTTTGGTGCAAATGGTGGTTTATTAAAGCACGGGGACAGGAGGGATGGGCAGAAAGAGCTGCTGCCCCGGGGCTATGATGGGCAGCTGATTATAGACTATTTAAATAAATAAATAATTTTTCTAAAATACTAAATGATTTACTCACTTATAACGTTTAGTACTTGTTTGTCTCCTTCAGTAGAATATAAGTCTCATCGTCATATCAGATAAAGAGCTAGTATCCAAAACCTATAAAAAGCTTAGCAAACTCAACACCCAAAGAACAAATAATCCAATTAAGAAATGGGCAGAGGACATGAACAGACATTTCTGCAAAGAAAACATCCAGATGGCCAACAGACACATGAAAAAATGCTCCACAGTTAAGTTTCCAACTCTTGATTTTGGGTCCAGGTCATGACCTCAGTGTCATGGCATCGAGTCCCGCATTGGGCTCCACACTCAGTGGCAAGACTGCTTCTCTCACTCTCTCTGTCCCTCCCCCAGATCACGCTCTTTCTCTGAATAAATAAAACCCTGGGGAGCCTGGGTGGCTCAGTGGGTTAAAGCCTCTGCCTTCGGCTCAGGTCATGATCCCAGGGTTCTGGGATTGAGCCCCGCATTGGGCTCTCTGCTCAGCAGGGAGCCTGCTTACCCCTCTCTCTCTGCCTGCCTCTCTGCCTACTTGTGATCTCTGTCAAATAAATAAATAAAATCTTTTAAATAAATAAATTGAATCGTTATGAATAAAGAAAAAGAAAAAATTTGAAAGTAAAAGCAGAGAGTATATATAACAAAATCTTATTTATGAAATGAGACTAGTGTTTTTTATTTTCTTCTTCTGTCATATTTATTTTCTATAATGAATATGTATTAGATGTGTAGCAAGCAGGGCAAACCTTTTTTTAAGGGGAGGAAACGGGAATTACCTAGTCAATATAAATAGGATTTTCTGCTTCAACAAGGATACCAAAAGGGGCGCGCCTGGGTGCTCAGTGGGTTAAAGCCTCTGTCTTTGGCTCAGGTTGTGGTCCCGGGGTCCTGGGATCAAGCCCACATCGGACTCTCTGCTCAACGGGGAGCCTGCTTCCCCCTCTTTCTCTCTGCCTGCCTCTCTGCCTACTTGTGATCTCTGTCAAGTAAATAAATAAAATCTTTTTAAAAATAAAAATAAAAACAAGGATACCAAAAGAGTAAGGAAGGAATTTAAAACAGGTTCAATGTAAACTTACTTGAGTGGAGGCTAGCAAACAAAGAGAGAGGGAACCAAATGCAGAATATGAAATGTCCTAACTATTGTTTGTTGTTTTGAAACTGCAAAGGGTATAAATGTGCATATCAAGGCACAAAAAATAAATTTGATAAAAGCGTCTAGACAAAAAGCCCATTTTCTTCTAAGACCAGGATACTCTCAGAACAAAACTCCCAAGACCTGATGGTCTCTGAAGCCAGACCAAGTCAATGGACTGCACACGCCTCTGACTTGTACTTGATTACAGGGCAGGGCCTCGTCTGGACCTTGGGGGGAACCCAGGGTAGAGGGGCCAGGGTGGGAGGCAGGCGTGCGGTGCTCTGAGAAAGCCACTCATCCCTGTCAGCCAGACTCAGGACTAGAACCAGCACCACTTCATGTGAAAATTCACTCAGGGAGGTTTCCCTCTACAAAACAAAATGATTTTTTTTTAAAGCCTGTTGTTTATGAAATTCTAGATTCATTATGGTTACCAGGACCAAATACATTACATGCAACATGGGGCGAGTCACCAAATACACATAAGACTTGTGTTTTAATCCGTCAGACTTAACACAGGCTAGGAAGACATTTTGGCAACTGCTATAAAATACTGCCCTCTGGTGTTGAGGTCATTCCACATTTGTTACTATAGCACAAAAAGAAAAAAGCCTTTCTTAAGCATAAGAATCACTACCTTCTGGGACTGGTTTCTGGCTTGCAAAAATCTGAACGCAAAATCCCACAGGGTTTCACCACAATATATTTTGGACACCCTCCCTGCCGTGCCTGAAAAACGCCAAGTAATGCTTATGATAAGCTATCTCAGACAATTCATAGAAGAGAATTTTCTTTTCCAAGAACTCTATTCAACTCTCTTTGAGAAGGGGGAAAAAAAAGCATTTTAAGAGTTTCTGCTGGGAAGGGGTTTCTGAGAAATAAAGCAAAGGTTTTGTTCACAGGAAAAGTTCTATTAATTTTGGTAGAAAAATTAAAATAGGAGTATTACATATATATGCCATGTATTATATATGCCATAAATTATAGAAGACTTTAAAAAAAATTTTAAGATTTATTTATTTACTTGACAGAGATCACAAGTAGGCAGAGAGGCAGGCAGAGAGAGAGAGGGGGAAGGAGGCTCCCTGCAGAGCAGAGAGCCTGATGCCGGGCTCGATCCCAGGACCCTGAGATCCTGACCTGAGCTGAAGGCAGAGGCTTAACCCACTGAGCCACCCAGGGGCCCCAAGACTTTTTTTTTATAGAAGACTTTTAAAACGTGAGACAGTCTTTGTGCATAACAAACAGCAACATTAACAAAAGAAATTGGCATTAACTATCTCTACATTGATCATTTTATCGTGCTTAGTAGCATTTAAACAAAATAATTTGGGAAGGAGTTTTAATGGCTATACATAAAAGGACTACATGTGCAAGCTCGGCAGAAAAATTCAACAGAGTAATACAAGTAACACTATGTTGCCATTGCGTTAAAAACAAACTCTGAGGGTGCCTGAGTGGCTCTGTGGGTTAAGCCTCTGCCTTCAGCTAGGGTCATGATCTCAGAGTCCTGGGATCCAGCCCCACATCTGGCTCTCTGCTCAGCAGGGAGCCTGCTTCCCCCCTCTCTCTGCCTGCCTCTCTGCCTACTTGTGATCTCCCTCTCTCTCTGTGTCAAATAAATTTTAAAAAAAAAATCTTAAAAAAAAAAAAATCTGGAAGAGGTTATCTTAAATAATGTTTAAGGGAAATAATGTTTACGTTTTCTCACATAAATTGAGTCTAGAATGTCTCCATCTCGGGCTGGAGACATGTATATTTTCTCAAATGGCTAACAATTTTAATTTGTCAGATCTGAGACTTAGAATTTATAGGTATTATAATTCTTATTAGAAAAAAAATTTACCTAAATTTCACTATTTTGAAACAACTACCTTGTAGGCAAATTCTGCTCATTTTATATTTAGAACTTCATAATAAATGCTTAACAAAATGCTTATTTGAAATTATTAAAAATAATGTCAAAGGAATTTTTGACATATATTTGCAAAAGAAATTACAATGATATTAATTATAGCTAATATTTATTGAATATTTAATATATACCAGACACTAACAACTACTTTACCAGAATTATCCCATTTAATATCCCAAACTCCATCACAAAGGTATATCCCTATTTTATAGAGGAGGAAAATGACATATATAGAAGTTAATCCTTTTTCCAAGGTCATACAGTTAGAAAATGGGAAGTGGCATTAGCACCCAAAAATTCTGACTTCAGAAGCCATGTTCTTAATTAACTCTCTCTCTCTGCTATCCCCATGACTAGGGATGAGTGTTTTTGTACAAACCGGTCACCCAAATTTGGACACAATATAAACCGTGCTATCCAGAATTTATAAAATGTTCCTACAAATAAATAAGAAATACAATCTAATAAAAGAAACATGACATCATCAATGTATATCACTTGTCCTGACCTGTCCCCTAAGTTCTCTGGGTCCATATCCCCTTGGGTACTTATTTTCTCTACTTGAATGTCTTTGGCGTAGCTGCTAAGAAGTTACACAAGTCGGCTAGGTTAATATCCTAGGGCTGCTGTAACAAAGTTTCACAAACTGGGTAGCTTAAACCAACAAAAGTTAACTCTCTTATAGTTCTGGGGATTAGAAACTCACACTCAAGGAGTCAGCCAGGCCATACTCCCACCTAAATCTCTAGAGAAGAGTCCTTTGACTCTTCCAGGTTCCAGTGGTGGCTGGTAATCTTTGGTGGTCCTTGGCTACTGACAGCATGACTTCAGTCCCTGTCCAGTCCCCTCATATAGCTGTCTTCCCTCTGTTTCTATCTCCCTGTCTCCAGATTCCCAGCTTATAAGAACACCAGCCATTAGATCAGGGCCCACCCTAAATCCAGTATGACCTCATCTCAATTTGATTACATCTTCAAAGACCTTATTTTTACATAAGTTCACATTCACATGTACTAGGGCTCAGGACAAACATGAATTCTGGGGGAACACAATTCAACCCAGTGCAGTGGCATTTCAGGTTCCTGAGAGTTTCTCCCACCAATAGCCTGTGTGTGTGTGTGTGTGTGTGTGTGTGTGTGTGTAAAACATATAAATTTAAATACATTTGCATGCATACAACACATACATTGTACAGCATATGTAAGGCATACATCTATGAATACATACACATATAAACAAATAGATACAAAAAGGATAATTTCTATAAGGGATAGGCTCTACGGGTGTCTGGGTGGCTCAGTGGGTTAAGCCTCTGCCTTCAGCTCAGGTCAGGATCTCAGGGTCCCGGGATCAAGCCCCGCATCGGGCTCTCTACTCAGTGGGGAGCCTGCTTCCCCCTCTCTCTCTGCCTGCCTCTCTGTCTACTTGTGATCTCTCTGTGTGTCAAATAAATAAATTAAATCTTTTTAAAAAGGGGGGGGGGAAGGCTCTAGATTATTCTGAAATTTTATACACATTTTAATATTTCTTCTATCCATGCATAAAAGGAAACCTTTCTAAGAAACTCATTTAACAATGAAAATTCCCCGTAAGAGTATTTAAATCACCGAATTCTTTGATTAAATGATTTAAATTTTTTTTTTTTTACAATAAGAAAAGCAAAATGGGAATTCCACACCCACGTATGATAGAGTAACTAGATTCTGCCCTACCAGTGGAAACAACTAAGAAATTGTACAAAATGTATAAACCAACTGTTTTCAGACACTGAACAATAGAGAGAAGTGAAACAAACAATGTGACACTTATACCCTGATTTCTGCCTGGATGCATTTATCAAGACCGTGGCACTAGTAGGGAGATCCCTAAAAGCTAAGAGCAAACTTACTGAGCTAAAAAGAAAGCTACCAGAATTTTGAAAGTATGAGGTAGCTGGAATTTGTGGGGCAGAGCACCAGAGACACAGGAGTTAAACAAAGAGAGAGAGCCATCCAGGTATCTGTATAGTGGTCCCCTTGAGGTTTGGGTGGAATCATAAGCCATGTAGGCATACAGTAAGACATCACAAAGTAAGGCAAAACCTATGTTCTTGGGAAAGAGCAGCTATAAGCTTAAAGACCACAAGATCTCACAGTGTTTTAATGTTTGATGACTGTATACCAAACAGCTAGAGGGAAGTGACCTTGTTGAAAATTTTGCACTTGGAGCAGAAATACCAAAAAGGCCACAGATAAGTAGCAGGTGAGTTAAACTGGCCCTAGTAACCTTACAAAGTTTAAAAACATTGTTTAAGAGACTCATCTTAACAAAGATTTTTTAAAAATATTTTGTATTTCTTTATTTGACAGAGCATAAGGAGTGGAAGCGGCAGACAGGGGGAGAGGGAAAAGCAGGCTCCCTGCTGAGTAGGGAGCCCAATGAGGGACTCAATCCCAGGACTCTGGGATCATGACCTTAGCTGAAGGCAAACGTCTAAGTTTAAAAACAAGGTTCAATAAGATAAAGTTAATCCATAGATAAGTCAATCAACTTCCAAAACACAATTTCAACATGAAATTTTTAAAAAAAAGAAAACAAAATCCAAACACTAAACAAAGGGATGTTTACATCATCTAGCATTAAATAAAAAAATCACTAATCATGCAAAGAAGCAGGAAACCATTATCTATAACCAGGAGAAAAACCAGTCAATACAAACAGATCCACAAATTACAGAGGGTGAAATAAGAATATAAAAACTTTAAAAGAAATATTATAAACATGTTCAAAGATTTAAGGAAACCTTCAACACAATAAAGATAAAAATTAAAATATTCCAAATGGAACATCCATAGATGAAAAATACAATATCTGAAAGGGGAAGTTCACTGAGTGGCTCAGGAGCAGGAAATACTGCAGGAGAGAGGATCAGCAAACTTAAAGATACAGCAGCAGGAACTAGCCAAACTGAAACAAAGAGAAATAAAGCAAACAAAAAATTTTTTAAAAAATAATTAACACAGCCTCTGACAGTATAACATGTTTCAACATATGTGGAGTTGGAAAGGAGACTATAACAGAAAAAATATAGAAGTAATAGTGGTGCAGCATTTGGTGGCTCAGTTGGTTGAGTGTCTGGCTCTTGATTTTGCCCAGGTCATGGTCTCAGGGTCATGAGATCAAGTCCCATGTTGGGCTCTGGGCTCAGTGTGGACCCTGCTTAAGACTCTCTCTCTAGGGGTGCCTGGGTGGCTCAGTGGGTTAAGCCTCTGCCTTCAGATCAGGTCATGATCCCAGGGTCCTGGGATCGAGTCCCGCATCGGGCTCTCTGCTCAGCAGGGAGCCTGCTTCCTCCTCTCTCTCTGCCTGCCTCTCTGCCTACTTGTGATCTCTGTCTGTCAAATAAATAAATAAAATCTTAAAAAAAAAAAAAAAGACTCTCTCTACCTCTCCTTCTGCCCCTCCCCCCAACTCATGCGCTCTTTCTCTTTCTCTCTCTCTCTAAAGAAGAAGAGGGGGGAGGAAGGAGAGGAGGATGAGGGGAAGGAGGAGAGAGAGGAGGGGGAGAAAGAGGAGAAATAGAAATATTGGTTTAAAAGTCTTAACTTATATGTGAAGTGGCATAGTATAGTAATATCATTAAGAAGACAAAACAAAGGGGGCACCTGGGTGGCTCAGTTGGTTAAGCAACTGCCTTTGGCTCAGGTCATGATCCCAGAGTCCCGGGATCGAGTCCCACACTGGGCTCCAGCTCTATGGGGAGTCTGCTAGTCCCTCTGACCTTCTCCCCTCTCATGCTCTCTCTCTCTGTCTCTCTCTCAAATAAATAAATAAAATATTTAAAAAGAAGAAGAAGAAGAAGAAGAAGAAGACAAAACAAGGGGTACCTGGGTGGCTCAGTGGGTTAGAGCCTCTGCCTTTGGCTCAGGTCATGATCCCAGGGTCCTGGGATCAGCCCTGAGTCGGGCTTTCTGCTCTGTGGGGAGCCTGCTTCTGCCTCTCTCTCTCTGCCTGCTTCTCAGCCTGCTTGTGATCTCTGTCTGTCAAATAAATAAATAAAATCTTTAAAAAAAATCCCCAACCAGGACGTCCTCTAAATGGTCTATGTCATCAGAAACAAGGAAAGAATCAGAAACCATGACAACCAAAAGTAGTCTAAGAAGACATGAAACCTGAGTATAATATATAGTCTCCTGAAGAGAATTCTGGGACAAAAAAAAAGAACATTAGGTAGAAACTAAGGATGGGTGAATCAAGTATGTACTTTAGTTAATAATAATGTATCAATATCAGTTTATTAATTATAACAAATATACTACACTAATATAATGTTAATAATAGGGGAAACATGGCAAAGTATATGGGAATTCTGTACTATCTTTGCAATTCTTCTGTAAAATATAAAGCTGTCCTAAAAAGAAAAAGCTTTTTTAAAAGGAGTGGAAGGGATGTCTGGGGTGGCGCAGTTAGTTAAGCATCCGACTCTTAGTTTCAGCTCAGGTTGTGATCTCAGGGTTGTGGGATCGAGCCCCACATCAGGCTCCTTGCTCAGTACAAAATCTACTTGAGTTTTTGTCTCCTTCTCCCCCTCAGGCTCATGTTCTCTCTCTCTCTCTCTCTAAAGTAAGTAAATCTTTTTTTAAAAAAGAGAGAGATCTAAGAATATAAAGAGAGAATGGAAATAAAAGGGACAAGACGCGTTAACCAAACATTCACCCACGCAGAGCTAGTATAACAGAAATGGAACTGCAGGCAAAAAGCAATTTTTTTTAAGATTTTATTTATTTGACAGCAAGAGAGGGAACACAAGCAAAGGGGAGGGGCAGAGGGAGAAGCAGATTCCCAATGAGCGGGGAGTCCAATGTGGGATTTGATCCCAGGATGCTGGGATCATGACCTGAGCCAAAAGACCCTTAACACCTGAACCACCCAAGTGCCCCCAAAAGGCATTATTAAAGTTAAATATAGTCATTATTTAACAAAAATTCAGAAAAATATCATGATCTCATAAACATCTATTAACATAGCTTCATAATATACTCTCTATACTTTTTTCCGCAAAAGCTTTAATTCTGAAGTAGTCTCCCAAAATAGAGCCCACCATGTGCTCATTTTTCCATTATTTCCCTACTTCCCATCTTAAAGTCTACTCTGACATTCTGAAAAATAGTCCAAGTTTCACCGTACGTAACTTTAAGTGAGATTATGAAATCATAATCATTCCTCCGGGCAAAAGAAAAATGTCTTTAAGGCAACTCGCATCGAGAATGATCAGGGATATTCCATGTTTAGATCCAAAGTTTTGAGTTTATAATTTAACATCAGCCTGAAGTAGAAACTCCCAGCTCGGTGGTTCACTTGCTTGCCATCTCCTCCCTCTCCAGACTCAAAGACACCACCAGAATTAGACTTCCATTTTTATCAAGAGGTGCATAGGATACAAGGCTCGGGGCTCTCACAAGCCTCCTGGTGACTTCAAGACCAGCAGGAGCCAACCCCCAGAGAGCGTCCTGACTTCTGCATCTGGAGAGGTCACCTACAGAAAGAAGGTCAGACATAAAGAAACAAAACAGAAGAGGATTTTTTGAAAGGCTACAGAAAGAAAAGAGGGACCCGGGTGGGTCAGTTAACAAGGAAGCAAATGTATTTACAGAGTTTATCAGGAATGTGTGACATAACAGTTACACGGATTTATAAAAAGAGAACAACTTTGGTAAATTACAAAGTATAAAATGGTGCCAAAAATAGGGAAAACTGCTAAATAGTCCTGGTTCCCCAGGCAGCAAACAAATGAAAAAAAACCTGAAGCCTGCCAATGTCAGCATTTTAAGATTTCCCCTGCATGGCCAATTGCAAATGACAGCGAGCTTCCTAGTTAGGTCTGCAAAAGTTTGCTAGAATGGTAAAGCCCGCAGGTGGTCTTTTTTTGTTCATTCTAAAGTCAAAAGAACACAGTTCTTTCTTTCACGTGCTAAGCGAATATTAATCTGGCTGGATTCATCTGCATTCTACAGTATACCCATATAATAATCACAAACAACATATGTTTGGAAAAATGGGCATTTGCAACCATGCTTTTTCATATCAAAGGGGTTTTCTAGCTCAGAATCAATTAGAAGAACTCAGCTGTTTAGGGCATGCACAGGTATGTTTCTAAAATTAAATTATTGAGCACAAAATTCATTTTCTGTAATTAATTTCTAAAATACTAGTAAATTGTCTCATTTTTAAATTTGTAAAAAAAAAAAGGGGGGGGGATAATTTTTAAAGTTTGCATCCTTCAGGAGAAGGCAAAATTAACCTTTACTAAGTGTTAGTTAAAAATCAAGCACTATTCTATACATAGTGTCTTATTTAACCCTTACGATGCCACATAAGCTACCCTTTAGGAAGCCTATTTTACATACCACAACTCAGAATGGTTAAGTGATTTGCCCAAAGGCACAGCAGCTGGGAAATGAAGAATCAGGACTTGAATTCGCATCTCCTTGACTCCAAAGCCTGTATATACTGCCCAGCATATAACACACAGCCAGCAGAGATCTGAAGAACTAACGTCTAAAAGTCTTCATTTTTAAAATTTTGTAAGCCACGGGGCACCTGGCTGGCTCAGCAGGCAGAGTATACGACCCTTGATCTCAGGGCTGTAAATTCAAGCACCACACTGGGTGTACAGATTGTTTAAAAATAAAATCTTTAAATAAAATAAAATTCTGTGAGCCAAGACTACCAAATAACTCCTAACAATCAAATTTGTTTCAGGTAAAGAGAAAAATATTTACTGATACTCTACCCATACACACATTCATCTTTGGATATTTTCCGAACGTATTCAGACTCCGTTCTTCTAGCATGGGATCCTGATTTATACTTGCAGGATAAACTTGAAAATTCTGTATCAGTGACTGAGAGACAATGCCTATGAATCTCTGAGAAAGGGAAAATGGCCACTGAAGGAACCAAGGAGGGCTTTGAAACAAAGAGTGCTCCTAAATCTGGCTCATCTTTTGTTGGGTCCCCCCAATAATGGGTCTGTGATTAAAGGAGCAAGACTGATACAAAGCGAAGGTCAAGCAAAGCTTTATTTCGCGCGAAGCATCGAGAATCAAACTGACCGGCCAGGGCCATCCCTTACAAAGAGGCAACTCTCTCTGCCTTACAGACTAGCTTTTAAGGGCAAAGGCCATGTGGTTGGGCCTGGCCACACGCAGGCGGCCAATGAGATTGTAACACACAGAGAAAGCTGCACAGTCATGCTAGGTCACACATAAGTGACCACTTGAATCAACTGAATTACAATTTACCCTATAGTAGATATTTGAACCAGCCTATCACCTTGGTCAGAATTGGCGCCCAAAAGGCACTCAAAGGGCGGGGCCCATACTCCTTGTAGCTTGGAGTTCTCAACTGATTGGATACCTCCACCTGGCCTGACCCACGCTTGTATTTGGGCTTTCCAAGACTTCTTTTTGAGTAAATTCCCTGAGGTGGGCTGGGCAGGGTCAGTTTAAGTTTTACTGCATAAACAACAAAATCACTGTTTAACTGGATGGAGCTGCTCTGACTAAATAGGCCCTTACACTTTGTTCCCTGAGAATATGAAAGGAACAACCTAATTTGTTTGGTTGGTTTTTTAAGATTTTATTTATTTGACAGACAGATTTTATTTATTTATTCGACATAATTTTATTTATTTATTTATTTCACAAGTAGGCAGAGAGGCAGGGGCAGGTGGGGGGTGGGGGGAGCAGGCTCCCCACCAAGCAGAGAGCCCGATGTGGAGCCCGATGTGGGGCTCGATCCCAGGAACCTGGGACCATGACCTGAGCCAAAGGCAGAGGCTTAACCCACTGAGCCACCCAGGAGCCCCAAGGAACAACCTTGTTTAAAAAGAGGAAATCGTGCAGTTCCTGGGTGGCTCAGTGGATTAAAGCCTCTGCCTTCTGCTCAGGTCATGATCTCAGGGTCCTGGAATTGAGCCCTACATCGGGCTCTCTGCTCAGTGCAGAGCCTGCTTCTTCCTCTCTCTCTGCCTGCCTCTCAGCCTACTTGTGATATCTCCCTCTTTGTCAAATAAATAAATAAAATCTTTAGAAAAAGGAAATCGCACAAAAGCCAAAACTGATCTGCTAAATGATAAAGGCCCCTTTCCAGAAGATTCAAACTTGGAACACCAGAAGGGCTGCACAAAGGCCATTTTCCATACTCCAGGTGTGTAGAGGTGGGGTCACACCCACACATGCCTCAGAGGGTCACCCATTTCAGTCACAGCATACATTCCTATCCCACCCTCATCTGTGTCAACAGATTCTACAGACAAAATTTCTTTCCCATTGAACAAAATGGAGAGCTAGAATGTTCTGATACTTATCTTTACTTAATACTAGAAACTACTGTATATTTTTAGAAGACTACAAAAAATCAACATACCACCGAATGATGCCTTTGAACATGTCCCTGTTGCATGGTCACCCTGGTATAGTAAAGCCTCAGAGTTGCTGTTTGTTGGCCCTCCCCTTTCCAAATTGCTTAAGTGTGTCCATCCAAATTGGTGTGGTGGGTGACTAAGAATTTTGGGTACTCAGATTACAAATAATGTAAGAGAAAGTATAACTCCTCTAAATAAGGAAAGTGGTCTTTTTAGGAACTCCAGATTATTCGAAGGACAGAACTAGCTGCTGTCACAAAGCTTCTAGAAACCATCCCTGGGGCCATAAAACGGGTGACATCAAAAATAGTGAATAAAAAAAACGAAGCATAAAGCAAATGTTAATGTAATAATATCCGAAGATGCTGACATAACTAGAGGCAACTCTCACACTTCATCAAAATCAAAGGCAGAGAAATTCCTGCAACCTGTAAACTCAAGGCTAGGTCCAAACTCATCACCCTGTAACTAGAAACCTCTACGTGGCCATATTCTCCGGTCCCAGTGAACCGGTGGACATAGACACAGTCTCTCTGTCAACGTTCACCCACCAAAAGAAGGCACAGAGGACTGCTGCTACTTCAACTAGATGAGTCAAGTGAGCTAATATTTTTTAATAGAATTTTTTTTCCTACTTGAATCACCAATTAAGAAAAAATGGAATTTTATTTATTTATTTATTTATTTATTTTAGAGACAGAGCGCAAGTTGCCGGAAGGGGGCAGAGGGAGAGGAAAAGAGAGAATCTCAAGCAGGCTCCCCGCCAAGCACAGAGCCTAACACGGGGCTCGATCCCACGACCCTGAGATCATGACCTGACCCAAAATCAAGAGTCAGACGCTTAACCGACTGAACCACTCCCCGGCACCCGCCCCAAATCAGAATTTTGTAAAATGTTGTTAAAACGTCAGGGTGCCTGGGTGGCTCAGTGGGTTAAAGCCTCTGCCTTCAGCTCAGGTCATGATCTCAGGGTCCTGGGATCAAGCCCCGCATCTGGCTCTCTGCTCAGCAGAGAGCACAAAAGACAACTTCTAAGGGCAGATCATTGGAGCCAATAACAAGCTGAACACTCCTACAGGCGTGTTGTTTTCAAGCCTTCTACGTGCTGCGGGCTTCCCCACACATGGTCCTTTTGCTCATATTAGGGTCAAACTTCAATCAGAGAAGAGTCCCAAAGAGGAACTTACCTAAGGGCCCATTCATCACCAAATGCTGGGGAGCACTTACCATGCACAGGGTGCTGGGCTGGGCCCTCATGGTTCTACCCCCTTTGCAGGAGCTGCTCTTCAACTTGACACACCAGGCTCTCCTCCTGGCCTTTGTATACCTTTCCATGTCGTCCACCCTGGCCCCTGGCTCCAGCTCCGTCGGATCTTGCCCCCTGGCATCACTGTCTTGCCAAGATAAAGGGGTGGGCAAGCATATTCCAGGCAAACGGAAACCATAAGAAAGGAGAACAGTAACAAGTCCTAATCTGCATTTTTAAAACCTGCTCAGGTTTCTGTGTGGAGACTGGATTGAGGGGCTGTTGTATGAATGAGCCAAAGACGGCCTTTGTGGAAGGCCCCTCTGTTTTTGCCCCCTGCCAGCTGAGGCCTGGGAGCTCAGGAACCCACTGGCACCAAGCTCAAACTTTTTACACGTTCAGTCATTTACAAACCGTCCAAACAAACAGATTTTTAGGCATTCAGGGCCTCCCTGCCTTGCACAGTACACAAAACTCACCTAGCATCTGAAGGCCCTTGATAAAACAGCATCATGGTTACAAGACTTCAAGGGCTACTGACTTTCAGAGCACTCTCACACGGGGGGGGGGGGGGGGGGACTCCCCACTGTGCTGCTGACGGCCACCCCCCTAGACACATAAATCTCCCTCCCCAGCAAGTCCCCTGCACCCTCCTCTCCTGAGTAGCAATTCCCCCCATATGCCCCACACTCACGTACCTACTAGAGGGACTTCATAGCAGGGAAATAGGAAAGCACCACCCCATCAAGCTGGTGTGCGCTACTGCCACCTTGTGGTGATATCATTTCCCTTGCTTGGTCCCCCAAAGCCCCCCACACCCTTGCAAGTCAGATGAGGGATGTGGGCAGATGTGGGCTTAGAGCTCCAGAGGCAGATCTCTTTGAAAAATGGTAATAGTAGCACACAGATCAAGAAATTAGGAAAAGAGGATCATGTCCCTCAAAAAGTGTAAGGTCAGTCAGGCCTGCAGAGCACAAGTGAAGAGTGGGGCTTTCGTGGGAAATATGGACACCCTAGCCAGCCGGGAGGGCTTGGCACACGGGAGAAGCTCTGCACCCTTTAACCCAACTTTCTCAGACTCCTTTCAAGGAGTCGGGCTCTGTGCTGGGCCCCTGGGCATGGAGCCTGCTTGAGATTCTCTCTCTCCCCCTGCTCCTTCCCACCCCTCAAAATGAAAATAGATAAAAATAAAATATTTTTTTAAAAAATAGAAATAAGGGGGGCACCTGGGTGGCTCAGTGGGTTAAGCTGCTGCCTTTGGCTCAGGTCATGATCTCAGGGTCCTGGGATCGAGTCCTGCATCAGGCTCTCTGCTCAGCAGGGAGCCTGCTTCCTCCTCTCTCTCTCTCTCTGCCTGCCTCTCTGTCTACTTGTGATTTCTCTCTGTCAAATAAATAAATAAAATCTTAAAAAAAAAAAATAGAAATAAGGGAAATTGCTTTAAAAAAAAAAAAGTTTGAGATGAATTCAATACTCTTTTGTATGTATCACTAGTACCCGAAAGGATACATAAGAACTTCGTCAAAGTTCTTTAGTTAGCAAAGATGAGAATCTCAATATTAACTTAATTAACATTCCTGAGACTGGAACGCTTCAGATGCCCCAAAATTTCTCTTTACTTTTGTTTAGAATGAAAACACTACACAGAAACAAAATATTCTGTAAATAAATACAACAGAACCACTGACCTACAGCTTGACTCTTCTGCAGCCCAGAGAATCCATTTTTTGAGCACAACGTATTTTATGAATAAACTTCTACACTTTTAAAATTGAGTTTTCTCTTTTTGAAGTACAGCTTCAAGCAACTACAAGTTTCCATCCTGCTAACCCGAGGCAGCCGTTGCTTTTAACTTCTATCTTTTATTTAAAAAACTTAATTGGAAGTTTTTGTAGCCAGAAGGAGTACTTCAAAGAAAAAGGAAAAAATGCCAAAAATTAATACTTTATGTCATAGGTTAGGAGGGAAAAAAACAAAGATTACAGGAACCAGGGGTTAATGGTTTATATATAGGAAAGCAGTGAAAGAAGGAAAGGCAGGAAACACATGACATTGGAAACAAGACATGGAGGGAGACTGTCCTTCCCCTGTGCAGACAACAAGAGGCTTAGAGCAGCTTTCACAATCCCCCCACTCCCTCCATCCTGCCCAAAGGCCCTATGAGTAAATCCCACCCCCACTCAAACCATTTACCACACATACCCCCATTACACATCAAGGGACCATAGCCCTTCCTAGTCTTTAATTTCTAGACATTCCTGTCGCTGCAGATTCGAAATCCACTCTGATGAAACAATGTGAGAAGGTGGGAAGAGATTCCTAAGATTCCTTCCAGCTCTGATAAGCTATCGCTCTGGGATTTACAGAGAGTGCAACTCCCCGACCACTCACCCAGGATAACTGATCAACAGGCCAAGGAGAGGAGTTATCTGAGATTGGATCCCGGAGCTTCCTAGAGTGGAAATAAATAACAGACCCTCCTATTTCAAATGGGGACACTTTCCCATACTCGGACGGGTCCTGAAGATCAGAATAGCTATAAAATTGGACCTCACTGCTCTCAGACAGGCAAGACCTCCCTTACATAAAAAGTCCTAAGAGGGGCACCTGGGTGGCTCCGTCAGTTAAGCATCTGACTCTTGATTTCCGCTCAGGCCAGGATCTCAGGGTCATGAGATGGAGCCCCACGTCTGACTCCACACTGGGCGTGGAGCCTGCCTAAGATTCTCCTTTCCCTCTCCCACTGCCCCTTCTTCCCCACCCCCTCATGCTCTCTAATTTAAAAAAAAAAAAAAAAAAAAAAAAAAAAAGTCCTAAGAGCCTGTTTGCCATGCTCTGCTTTCTAAGACTTTGCTCAGCAGCCCATTTCAGAAGCATTTCCCAACATTTCCCAACAGTCTCCATCTGTGATGAAGGGCCAGGTGACTGGAGAGATGGAGAAGAAGGTCTGACAATGAACACCAAACAAGGACAAGTTCACTAACAGCCCACACACAGAAGAAGCAAGTTGGCCAGTTGGCCTTTCTGCAGCACCCTGTACATGAAACCAGACCCAGCTGCTGTAGGGATGAGCCTGTGTCCCAAGGGCAGCTAACTCATACTCGGGCCAGGTCCCCCAGGATGGCATCAGAGCAAAATGACAAGCAAGGCCAATCTGTCCCTTGCTGGGGAATGCGGATGAGGACATGAAAACACAGCATTTAGTGATGGGAAAGAGTTAAAGGTCATGGTCAGAGAGGCCCTGATGGACCATAAGGGCCAGAGATGGAGCAGACTTCATGCTGCAAGCCTCAGCAGCACACGCGCACGTGCACACACATACACACACACACACCTGCATATACACTCACCCACATGCACACACTGACATGCTAGACAAAACGGAAAGGGGGAGTTTCATCTACAGTGGGAAAAATAGAAAAAAATGGGAAATTCCTACATCCCAACAGAAATACAGCGGAAACAAGAGCGGGGAACATAAACTAAAGTTACATAGCCTTGAAGGCGAATGACACCTACGCGAGAATAGTGGGTCATTACACCATAAGGAAAGAGGCAATCTTACACCTGTACTTGCATAATCCCATGACTTGCGCTATATAAAGCAAAAATTAAAGAATTACAAGGAACTGGCAAATCCATAATCATGGTAGGAGATTTTTAATATGCCTCTTCCAGCAAGTTGCAATCCAGGGGACAAAAATTAATAAAGACTTAGAATCATTTGATCAACAACTTTCCCTAATGAACCAATAACTAAGGAGTATGTGTTGTTTTATTCACATGCAGCATTCATAAAACCTGAATTCAGGGGCACCTAGCTGGCTGGCTCAGTCAGCAGAGCATGTGACTCTTGATCTCGGGGTCATGAGTTCAAGACCCGCGCAGGGTATAGAGATTACTTAAATAAGGCTTTAAAAAAAAAAAAAAAAGACCATTCAAAGATATAAGGCACATCATAGCGAATATTAAACACTCCAAACACCCCTGCCTCAATCTCATTGACATGTAATTCGATGTTGGGAATCAATAGTAAAAATAATAACTATTAAAGATGCCTGGGTGGCTCAGTTGTTAAGCATCTGACTTCAGATAGGGTCATGATCCCATGGTCCTCAGATGGAGTCCCACATCAGGCTCTCTGCTCAGTGGGGAGTCTGCTTCTACCTCTCCCACTTCCCCTGCTTGTGTTCCTTGGCTGGTGTTGCCTCTGTCTGTCAAATAAATAAATAAAATCTCTTAAAAATAATAATAATAATCTTCTAAAAATATGTATATTTGGATATTTTAAAATACCAGAAATACATAGAGGTGGGGGGGACATTGTCATGGAAATTAGAAAGTTTGTAGAATGGAAAAAAAAAATGTTCAACTAGAGCATGTCAAAACCAATAGGGATGTAGAAAGTTGTGAGAGAATATTGTTCCCACCCTAATGAGATGAAGGTGAAGGTGAAAACCACAAAATCACTGCTTTCTCAAGTATATCACAGAACCAAGGATGTGATTAAACCTAATGAAACAAAATCCAAAAACAGACAAGCATAACTGCCTTCATCCTTGGCATAGCAGAGGGAAGCAGAAAAGGCGGCCACAGAGGGATTTTAGAAAAGCATGGAACTTGGGACACCTGGGTGGCTCAGTTGTTAAGTGTCTGCCTTTGGCTCAGGTCATGATCCCAGTGTCCTGGGATCGAGCTCCCTGTCCGGCTCCAGCTCCCTGTCAGGCTCCCTGCTTCTGAGGCCTGCTTCAAGGAGCCTGCTTCTCTCTCTTCCATTCCCTCTGCTTGTGCTCCCTCTTTCTCTGTCAAATAAATAAATAATATCTTTAAAAAAGGGAGAAGGAAAAGGAAAAGCATGGAACTTTCAATGAATTTCTAAAGAGGAAACAAAGGTGAGAACCCCTAACGGTGCCGGTACACAGAATCTATACCCATGACCAACTCTATTCCATAGACCTTTATGAAATAGGCGTGAGAAAAGTTGGACACAGGACGGGAACACCACCAGACACTTATTCTGAAGCAAATATGTGGGGCCTTGGGGCTTGTGAAACAATTACAGTACCAGAGGCAAGGAAAGAGAAAAAGCCAAAATAAATCTTTGAAGAAATAATGGCTGGAACTTTCCCAATTTTGGTTTAAAAAAAAAAAAAAAAGATAAATTCACCTATTCAAGAAGTTCTGCAAAACACTAGTAGAGTAAGGACAAAAATCAAAACAAACAAAAACCCCTGCACATATCATGGTCAAACTGGTTAAACCAATACTAGAAGGAAAAAATCTTGAAAGCAGCTGGAGAAAACATAGATCAATATTTTGAATTACTCCTCCTTTCTCATCAGAAACTATAGAGTCAAAAGACAGGAAGACAACCTCTTTAAAGGGCTAAAAGAAGAAAAAAGGCTGCTACCCCAGAATTCAATATCCAGAAAGAATGTCCCAACAGAATGAAGTTCAAATAAAGACATTTTCAGATAAAATAGGCTGATTAGAGAACAAAATGAAAAAGTTCTAACCATAAAGCTTGGAGGAGCAGTAGGAGACTATCCTGGCTAATTTGGGGTACGCAAAGATGTCTTAAAAGGACACTGAAGACACTACACATAAAATAAAATTCTTGAGAAACTAGATATCATCAAAAGGAATAACTTCTGCTCTCCAAAAGTTTCATTAAAAGAAAGAAAAAGCAAGCCACAGACTAGAAGAAAAATTCTTAACACACGTAGCTGACAAAGGACTTGTATCCAGAAGATACATGAATGAACTCCAACATATTGATAATAAAAAGACAACCCAAGGGAAAAAAATAAATAGTGTTGCAGGGGCGTGGGTGGCTTGATCAGTTAAGCGCCTGCCTTTGTCTCAGGTCATGATCAGGTCATGATCCCCAGTCCTGGGATGGAGCCCTGCCCCTGGCTCCCTGCTCAGTGGGAAGTCGGCTTCTCCCTCTCCCCCTGCCCCTCCTTTCCCTTCCCCTCCACTCGTTCTCTGCTCCTGCGCTCCTTCTCTCTGTCGAATAAATAAAATCTTTTGAAAAATAAATAAATAAATAGCATTCGTTTGCAAACTAGACTCCATACACGGAGGGCAGGGAGAGACGGAGAGATGGAAGGGAAAGGAAGCTTCCCAGATGGGGAGGGTGGCGGGTTTAATAAGTGAGGGGATTCACTTACAAGGTTTGTGTTGAGCAGCTGCCAGAGGAGTAGATCCCACCCCGGCAGAATCTTAAAGGCTTCAGAAACAAACTGCCCAGCTGATCTCAACACTGTATCCTCTCAAGGTCACGCTCTTGAAAAGGCTTTGGCTGTGGAACAGTGGGCAGTGGATGTTGCAGGGACAGAGGAGGGGCTAAGGTGCCGAGGGGTCGACTGGAGGTCATGTCCCCTCCATAACCAACTCCAAAACAGAGACATTTTATATAAGAAGATACACAAAGAGCAGGTGAGCCGGTGAGAAGGTCTTACCGGTATTACCATGCAATGCCATTCAAAACCACCGTGAGATCCCACCCCTCTTCCACTAGGATGGATTTTAAAAAAAATTTTTTTAAGATTTTATTTATTCATTTGACAGACAGAGATCACAAGCAGGCAGAGAAGCAGGCAGAGAGAGAGGAGGAAGCAGGTTCCCAGCCAAGCAGAGAGCCGGATATGGGGCTTGATCCCAGGACCCTGAGATCGTGACCTGAGCTGAAGGCAGAGGCTTTAACCCACTGAGCCACCCAGGTGCCCTGGGAATGGATAAAATTTTTAAAAATCAGAGAGGATAATGGACAACCAGAACTCTGATAGATTTCTAAAAAGAGTATAAAATGCAAACATCACTTTGGAAAACCGTTTAGCGGTCTCTTAGAAAGTTTAACATGCACTACTCAATTGACCCAATAATTCTCCTCCCAGGTGTTTACCCAAGAGTAATGAGAAATAGAACCATGTCCGTGTGAAAACTAACATGAGACTGTTAATAACAGCGCGTTCATAATGGCCAAAACGTGGAAACAACCCAAGCAATCCTCAATAGAAGAATGATTGAATAAATTGTAATTTATTCATCCAAAGGAATACTATTATCAAATAGAAAGGAGTGAACTACTGATACACATAATGTGGATGAATTTCAAAAGTCTTATGCTGAATGAGAAGAAGCCAGAGATAAGAGGACAGGCTCTGAGGAACTTCAAAAGCAGGTTGAAGTTACCGATGGTGACAAAATCCAGGAGAGTGGCTGGTTCTGGGGAGGGAGGCTTGACCAAGAAGACATGAAATAACTGTCATGAAATAACTTTCTGGGTTGATTGAAACTTGATAAGTGTGCAGGTTACAAGAATATATGAATTTATTAGAACTGACCAAACTGTACATTTGGGATCTGTGCATATCATTGGTAAAAGATACCTTGCTTTAAAAACTTGCAAGATGCAGATAACTTATATATAAAGAAAACATGTCACCTTAAAACCTTGAAGTAGGAAAGGGAAAAAAAAAGTAAAAATTCATAAACTAAGTTTCTCACTTAAATTAGAAAAAGAATATCAGACTACATTTATAAAGGAAGAAATAAATGTGGTATATTTTAATTTTTTATTATGGAAATTTTCAAACACACAGGAAAATAGAACTGTATTGTGAGTTTTTATTATCTGACACTCAGGTTCAGTAATAATCAACAAATGGCCAATCTTGCTTCATCTAAATCCTCCTAGCCTAAAGCAATTCCATAATTTCTATCTTTTCATTCAAAAACACTCTCTGTGGAATCTTTTTAAAATATAAAACTTTAATGCCATTACCACACCTAAAAATGACAACAGTATAATAATACAATAGAAAAAACTACAATAAAGATAAACAAAACCGAAAGCTGATATAATGGATAAAACTCTGAAAACCAACCCAAAAAGCAAATAGACACAAATAATATCAGGAAAAAAGTAGAGATTCAAAAAAGCTGAAGAGGGTACTATCTACAATTTAACGCAATATAGCCGGGCATTACATGAAATAGATAATTTCACAAGGAAATATAACTTATCCAGAAAGAAAAGGAAAACTTATATAATCCTAAAACTATATAGGAAATATAATCCGTCATTAAAACTAAACCCACAAAGGAAAAAGAAAAAAAAATGTCAAAACCAATTTCAAAGGTAAATTCATCCAATCAAGTAATTGATTATTCTAACTTCATAAACCATGTTTTTCATTAAAAATTAAAAGAATTAAAAAAGAGGGGCTCATGAGTGTGGCTGAGTTGATTAAGCATCTGTCTTTGGCTCAGGTCCTGCTCCTGGGAACTTGGGAATGAGTCCTGCCTTGGGCTCCCTGCTCAGTGGGGAGCTTGCTTCTCCCTCTCCCTCTGCCTGCTGCTACCCATCCTTGTGTGCTCTCTGTCAAATAAATAAATCTTTTTTTTAAATAAAAATAAGAAAAACAAACAACAACAAAAAGAATAAGAATGCCACTTAGCCCATTTTATGAAACTAACATAAATTTGACACCAACCCATGAGAAAGCAATAACAAAAACTATGGGCCAAATTCAAAAAATACTAGCAAACCACATCTAGGAATATATATTTTTTAAAATAAAAACTAGGGGCGCCTGGGAAGCGCAGTCATTTATGCCTCCAAACCCTGGTGTTGGCTAGGGTCATGATCTCAGGATTGTGGGATCCAGGCCCACCTCCTATTCTGCACTCAAACTGGAGTCTTCCTGAGTTTCTCTTTCCCTCTCTCTCTACCCATCCCGTGCCCCGCACCGTCACTCTCTTCCTGTCTCTCTCAAATAAATAAATACATACATACATACATCTTTTAAAAAAAAAAAAACAAATAAGGGACGCCTGGGTGCCTCAGTGGTTTAAGGCCTCTGCCTTCGGTTCAGGTCATGATCTCAGGATCCTGGGATCGAGTCCCGCATCAGGCTCTCTGCTCAGCAGGGAGCCTGCTTCCTCCTCTCTCTCTGCCTGCTTCTCTGCCTACTTGTGATCTCTGTCTGTCGAATAAATAAATAAAAATCTTTAAAAAAAAAAAAAACCAAATAAAATAAAAGCTAACCAGAGTCATGTAATTCACCACATAACAAGCTGAAGGATAAAAAACACAATTTTTTGAAAGATTCTGCAGGTACATGCAGGCATATACACACATACACAAGCATTTGGTAAAATTCAAGATCCTTTTACAACAAAAACTTTTTTTTTTAAGATTTTATTTTAATGGAGACACAGAGAAAGAGAGAGAGAGAGAGAGCACAAGCAGGGAGGAGGGGCAGAGGGAGAGGGAGAAGCAAACTCCCTGCTGAGCAGGGAGTCCAACGTGGGACTCGGTCCCAGGACCCCAGGATTATGACCTCAGCCGAAGGCAGACGCTTAATTGACTGAGCCACCCAGGAGACCCTACAACAAAAAACTCTTCAGCAAGCTGGGAATAGAAAATAAATACCAAAATCCTACTGCAAAAGTAATATTAGAATTGAGACAGAATATCCCTTAATCATCAGCAACAAAGATAAATGCATCTTTATTTCTGTTCAATGATGTACTAGAGATATTAGCAGAGTAAAACATGTAAGATAAATAAGAGGACTAAAGGATGAAAGAGAAGGATCAAATTATTATTAATCATGTGATAAAATTATGTAGATAGAAAACCCAAAATATTATATTAAGAATTCAGCAAAGCTGTGCTTTATATAAATACACAAAAAGCAATTTCATCCCTATATGCCTATGACAGACATTTTCTCTGAAAAATATCACTTTATAATAACTGTAAAAACATAAATAAATGCATCTAACAAAATACATGCCAGGGTTCCACAGAGAAAAGTATAAAATGTCGCTGAGAGACATTAAAGAAAACTGGAAAATGTATGCCACATTCATGAAAGGGAATACCTAATACCATAACCAAAATCAGGCTAATTCTCCAATCTAATATATAAATGCAATGCAACTGTAAATCAAAATCCCAAAAGGGATTTTCATGGAACTTGATAAGATGATCTTAAAATTTATACAGAACAACAAAGGCTAGGAATAGCCAAGAAATTATTGAAGAACAAAAACATCCTAGATATCAAAGACATATAGTCAAACTATAATAATGAAGACATTGTTATTGAAGCAGTAGACCAATGGAATACACAAAAAAGAATATACATAAAGGCATAAAAAGAACACAAGACTTAGGAGCACCTGGTGGCTCAATTGTTTAAGCCTCTGCCTTTGTCCCGGGTCCTGATCTCAGGTTCCTGGGATCCAATCCAGCCATCAGCCTCCCTGCTCAGTGGGGAGTCTGCTTCTCCCTCTCCCTCCGTACCTCTCCCAATTGTGCGCTCTCTCACTCACTCTCTCGCTCTCAAATAAATAATTTTTTTTTAAAAAGAACACAAGGGGCGCCTGGGTGGCTCAGTGGGTTAAGCCTCTGCCTTCAGCTCGGGTCATGGTCTCCGGTCCTGGGATAGAGCCCTGCATCCCGCTCTCTGTTCCACAGGGAGCCTGCTTCACCCCTCCTCTATCTGCCTGCCTCTCTGCCTACTTGTGATCTGTCAAATAAATAAATAAAATCTTTAAAAAAAATTAAAAAGAACACAAGACTTAAACATATGTGTGAATTTGACAAATGATAGGAAGGACACTAAAAATACCAGTGAAGAACAGAAGCTTTTTTTTTTTTCTAAACTTCAAATCACATTTCATTATTAGAAAAGTCATTTGCATTTTTTGGATTGCTGTCAGATAATTTATTTTTTCTTAAATCTCCAAATATATTCTAGTATTAGTAGCAAAGATCTATCAGGGTTACACACATTAAGAAAATCATCAGTCATTATCAGGGAAATGCAAACCAAAACCATGATGAGCTTCCACTTCACACCTGTCAGAATGGCTAAAATTAACAACACAGGAAACAACAGATGTTGACAAGGATGCAGAGAAAGGGGAACCGGCTTATACTGCCATTGCGAATGCAAACTGGTACAGCCACTCTGGAAAACAGTATGAAGATTCTTCAAAAAGTTAAAAAGGATACAAAAACACTGATTTGAAAGTGCACATGCACCTCAATGCTTATAGCTACATTATCAACAATAGGCAAATTATGGAAAGAGATCAAATGTCCATCAGTTAATGAATGGATAAAGAAGACATGGTGTGTATATATACACACAATGGAATATTACACAGCCATCAAAAAGAACATCCTGCCATTTGCAACAATGTGGATGGAGCCAGAGAGTATAATGTTAAGCAAAATAAAGTCAGCCAAAAACAAATACCATATGATTCTACTTGTGTGTGGAATTTAAGAAGTAAAACAGACGATCATAGGGGAAGGCAGACAAAAAAAGAGAGAGGGACTCAAACCATAAAAGACTCCCAACTATAGACAACAAACAAGGTTTCTGGAGGGGACATGGGTAGAGGGTGGACTAGATGGGTATTAAGAAGGACACTAGTGATGAGCACTGGGTTAAATGTAAGTTAGGAATTACTAAATTCTACACTTGAAACCAACATTACACTGTATGTTAGCTAACTAGAATTTAAATAAAAATTTGAGGGGCACCTGGGTGGCTCAGGCATTAAGCACCTGCCTTCAGCTCAGGTCGTGATCCCAGAATCCTGAGATCAAGCCCCGGATCAAGCTCCCTGCTCGGCGGGAAGCCTGCATCTCCCTCTCCCACCCCCCTGTTTGCATTCCCTCTCTCCCGTATGGTCTCTTTCTCTGTCAAATAAATAAAATATTTAAATATATATATAGGGGTGTGTGTGTGTGTGTATTTGAAACAACAACAACAAAAAACCTACATTATGTTTCCAACTGGACTGATTAAAATTTACATGCCTATGAAGCAGAGTTGCACTTAATGGGGCTCTTATGAATCAAGTACAAAGTCATGTATAAAAAAGGAGTTTGAAAACTTCAAAGACTTTTAAGACAGAATTAATTTTTCACAAGTTTCCCAAAGCCATTCATGTTGTTTATTTAGCTTATGGTCTTCAGGATGCACCTGTTTCCACTCACTAATGCAAAAAAACTCAGTAAGAGTCATTGCCATAGTTGCCAGTCCCAGGAGGCTCAATGGGATACCTCCACTGCTTGGTCAGATGTTCAGCTGAGAACTTGACAGTGCTCAAAGATCAAAGAGCAGGGCACCTGGGTGGCTCAGTCGTTAAGCGTCTGCCTTCGGCCAGGGTCCTGGGATCAAGCCCCCGCATCTGGCTTCCTGCTCAGTGGGAAGCCTGCTTCTTCCCCTCCCACTCCCCCTGCTTGTTCCCTCTCTCGCTGTGTCTCTGTCAAATAAATAAATACAATCTTAAAAAAAAGAAGAAGAAGAAGAAGAAGAAGATCATAGAGACCAAGAGGTTTAAGAGGTTCTGACCCATCTCTCTAATCTGGGGCTCCTGCTACCTCAGCCAAAGGACACTTCTCCAGAAACTCTCAAAACAAAGACATTGTCCTTTTGCCTGACTGAGAATTACAGTAGCAATGAAGAACTTCCATGGCTCATGGAAAAGCGTCTCTTGGACAAAATTAAAAGGTGACCCAGGGGGTGTCCACTTCTTAAAGGCTTTGCATTGTGGTGGGTGGGGAGGGGCGGGGAATGGCTGAAGAGCTTTTCTGTTCTATTCGCTGGGAAAACATAGGCTTGTTTTCCTTTTATCTATTTGTGTCTGTGGAACGGTATCTTCTTGACATATTTTCAGAGAAATAGTCTTTCTCAGTTTATGAGTTGTCCATTTCAGAACCACATTTTCAACTGTCAGGATGCAAATGTTCCTTCCTTCCCCCGGTTTCTACTTTTGTTTATAGTTCCCCGGCTTCCGAAAAGGTTTCCTCACACTTTTCCTTGTGCTTCTTCGCTTGAACAGAATTTGTTTACGCTGCCAGAAGTTATTTGTTCAAAACAAAAATTTGATCCTGAACTCAATGAGGTTTTGGGGGCTTTTTGGTTTTCTTGGGGGTTTTTTGCTTTTTTTTTTTTTTTTTAACACTTTTCTCCATTGGTTATTCCAGGGGCTTATTGTTTGCTCCAGCGTCAGAAATGGAGCTAAAACTTTTTTTTTTTTTTTTAATCAAGCTGACTTTCTGTACAAGGTTCACTTTCAGCATCTGCCTTATTAAACTCAGATTCTCTTTTCCTATTGCTTTGAGCAGAATCTGGGAGACCCTTCCAGCAGGCTGTTTTTTAGTTTTCTTCCTTTGAATTCCTTTCAGAATGTCTCCCCTTTCCTTTGGACTTTCCAACCTTTCCTGAGTCAACATCATTAACACCCCTCATCTTCTTTAAAGTTAGCTAATCCCCTGCCAATTTGCCATTCCAAACTACCACTTTCAAGGGGAGAGGCATCTTTTTTCCACCAGCTTCGTGCCCCAAGGTTCCAGTCTGAATTGTTACTTTAATTTCGCATTTGGGATGTCAGAGGTGCCCCACTGAAGTCTTTGTATCTGAACCTGACGCCCCTTTTAGAAGGGACAGTAAAATCAAATCTTCCAGTGTAAAACAAGTCTCTCCATTTTTGTGGGGATAATAAGCAAGGGCGTTTTGAGATCTGAACTTCAGTCCTTGTGGGCTGATCAAATACTCATCCTATCTTCTCGCTGTCTTCCCCAATCACCTTTGCTTCACACCGCATGGGACAAACTCGTGGCTTTCTGTCATGGTACCACCACCAACCAGAGCAGAAGCAATGGATTCTTGCCGCCCGGGATTCCAATCACTGCTGCTTTTTGTCCCCATTTGTTTCTTGTCTCCTCCCACTCTTTCCAATCCCAGAGCAACACCTTCCTCACAGAGGTCACAGGGCTGGTCTGGGGCAAAGCACCCACTGGAGGTGACCAAGGGGGCAGCTCCACCATCCCCCGGGCTCAGACACTCCATCCAACCATGCCCTTCAAATGGACCCCGGGGGCAGCAATGGGGCCAAGAGGTGCAATGCCTTAGGAGCAGAGCAGAACAAGATGCAAAAATCTCAAGTTTTCAACTTGCAAGTCTGTTGGACTCCACAGCTGCTTTCTGGCCACCCTCTTGGCCACAGCTGCCATCAGCATGACCCAGTCAATCAGATCCCACAGTAGCTTTTCAATAAATGGCGTTGGGATCGCTGATAACCTACATGGAAAATCATGTAAAGTTTATCCCTATCTCAGATCATACAGAAAAATTTATTTTGCAGGTACATTGAAGTTCTGAATGTGAAAAGCAAGATTTTACATTTTTAGAAGGAAATACAGGAAAACAGTTTCATGACCTCTCGGTAATTTCCTTTAACAAGAGGGGGAAAACCACAAACCATCAAGAAAAGACTGCTATGTGTGATTACATTAGGATTTAAAGTTCTATATAACAATAGCACTATAAAGTTCTATATAAAGAAGTGAAAAGACAGACTCAGAATGAGGACTTTTTGCAACACATACAACTAACAGAGGAATAATAGCCTACCTATATAAAGAACTCCTACAAATCAGTAAGAAAAGGGGGAGGAGCACCTGGCTGGCTCAGTCAGGAGTCCTGCAACTCCTGGTCTCAGGGTTGTGAGTTCAAACACCACAGTGGGTGTAGAGATGAGTTAAGAATAACATCTTTTAAAAAAAGAGAAAAGAAAAGAAAAATAATTGCAACAGGCAGAGAATAATAGTGTTCCCATGCAGTAACTACCTAATAACATCAGAAGCATGGAGGGATGACAACAGAGCAGGCTTATGGCAGCACAGAGAGGAAGGAGGGATAAATTCTCACTTACCAATGAAAAGGATGGGGCCTGAAACTGAAAAGTCAAGAGGTAGCAATGCAAGCATGGTATTTAGAAATATCAGCAAAAAGAACAGAGAGTGTTTGACTGGGGGAAGGGAAGTAGCAAAATGAGATAAAGGAATAGGGGCAGATAATGCTGTTTTCTACAATGAACCTTGCAGAATTACTAGCTTTGAATAAAAATTGTAAAAACATGAAACCCTGGAAAGAAAGGAACCTGGGGTGTGGGGGAGGGGGGAATACCTCATGGGGCAGGAAAAAAAAAAAACTTTTATATTATAACTAATGTTTTCAGAGAGAAAAAAATATTTCATCCATGAAACAAGAGTAGGAATTCTAGAAAAAGGACACTCAAAAAATATATTAGAGGGGCACCTGGGTAGTGCAGTCAGTTAAGCATCTGACTCTTCGTTTCAGCTCAGGTCATGCTCTCAGGGTCATGAGGTAGAGCACCGTAGGGAGCCCCGCACTCAGCAGCAAGTTTGCTAGAGATTTTCTCTCTCTCTCTCTACCTCCCTCCTTCTCTCCCTCCCCCCACACACTTGCATGCTCGCTCTCTCTAATAAATAAATTTTTAAAAAATGGGAAAATCTCCTGGCAATCAACAATTTAAAGACTTCATAAAATAGACTTTAAAAAGGTAAGTCAAGAAAACTTTCCAGAAGGGAAGAGAATGAGAGAGAAATAACATCTCTCAAACCAATCTCTTGATCTTAGTCTCAGAAATGCTTATCCCATCATCTTCCCCATATCTGTACATGGCGGGTTCATTCTTCCAGTGGCTCAGGTCAGACTTCTTATAGTCAGACTTTTTTATTTCTCCAACACCCTCCCTCTGATCCATCAGGAAAAAAATCTGTTGGTGTCACCCCAAAATGTACCAAGATTCTGTCTCCACTGTCCATCCTGGTTATAAAGATTCATCATCCTCTTGGTTTAGTACAACTGTGTCCAGACCAACCTCTTTGCTTTAGCCTGTGCACTCCCACTACCTGTTTTCAATAAAGCATTCAGAATTTTAAAACAGAAGTCAGGGCACCTGGCCGGCTCAGTCAGTTACGGATCTGACTCTTGATCTCAGCTCAGGTCTCAGTCTCAAGGTGGTAAGTTCAAGCCCTACCTTGGGCTCCACACTGGGCATGGAACCTACTTTTTTTAAAAATGGTTTTAAATTAAAAAATAAAATAAAATAAAGCCAAATCAGGATACTCCTGTGTTCAAAACCTACTGGTGATTTCCTATCTTAGAGTCAAAGTCTTTATAGTGGTCTACAAGACCCTACAGAATCCGGCTCCCTCCTATCTTTCTGACTTATCTGTTATCCTTTTCTTACTTCAGAACGGAGTCTGGGCTTAACAAATAAAAGAGGTTGTACTGTGTACCGCCAAATCGGCTAAAAGATCACTAACCAAGTTGCTAAAGAGCTTCCTTCATCCCTATGAGCACTGGCATTGCATGGTATGCAGAGTTTAAAAAAAAAAAAAAAACACAATGATTTTTTTTCTGCCTCGAGCATAATTTCTAGGCAATATCTTTTTGGCAGTTGAGGGTCCCACAAACCCTCAGTCAAGAAACTGGATTTAGTCTTCCTGTTTAGCCTTCTTTGGATTCATCAATGTCTTAACTATTTTTCTCCTATATTATCTTTAAAAACATTCTTAGAGTAATCTTTCCATTAGTAATCTTTTCATGGACATTAGTATACGCATGCTTACTTAAAAACAGTTGCTGCAGGAATGCCTGGGTGGCTCAGTGGGTTAAGCTTCTGCCTTCACCTCACGTTATGATCCCAGGGTCCTGTGATCAAGCCCTGCATCCGGCTCGCTGCTCAGCAGGGAGCCTGCTTCTGCCTCTCTGCCTACTTGAGATCTCTCCATCTTTCAAATAAATTTTAAAAATGTTTAAAAAAATGTTTTTAATTGTTGCTGCAGATTCTTTAAATTAGTGCTTTTACTACTTTCTAAACAATACAGGAAACTTATCTCCATTTTTAATACCCTCTTGCTTCTTCTTTCCATTTTTAAAAAATTTTTTTATTTATTGTTTGGGAGAGAAAGCACAAGCAGGGGGGAGGGGCAGAGGGAAAAGCAGACTCCCCGCTGAGCAGGGAGCCCCATGGAGGACTGGATCCCAGGACCCTGGGATCATGACCTGAGTGGAAGGCAGAAGCTTAACCATCTGAGGCACCCAGTTGCCCCCACTCTTGCCTTTTTTTTCCCTATACATTGTCATATTTCTCCTTCTGCATATATTACAAATTGTATAAAACACTATCATTATTTGGTTTCTAAGTAAGGAACGTTCCTTTATATTTCTCGCATATTCTTTCTTTCTGACACTCTTCATTCCTTCCTACAGTGTGTGTTTCTATCTGAGGCTGTTTTCCTTTAGCCTGAGGAAATCCCCTTTATTTCACTTCTTTGAAGGATATTTTTACTGGATACATAATTATAGGTTGGTTTTTTCCAGCACTTTAAAGATGTTATCCATTCTGTTGGTCTTCCTTAGTTTTTGTTGAAAACCCTGCAATCTTTCCAGGGATGTCTGACTAATGGCTCACTGGCCTGACCCATGTGAAATGGTCACCACTGGCTTCAAGGCTGAGATTTCGAGCATTTCCATATTTCCAGCCTCTACTGTAGAGCAAAGTCAGGGGGGAAGGGAGTTGGACTTGTGTTAAATGAAGTAAATGAAAATATATGGGTGTTGTATTGGTGCTATCAGAGGGGACATCCTCAAAAGACATCGTGTGGGATTGATCTGTAATAGAAGGTTGCTGTTTGAATGTGGAGGAAAAATTAAAGGATAACCCTAAGGTGTGTAGACCGAGTAACTGAAAGTGTAATGATAAAATTCACAGAAATGTGAATATCCAAAATACCCTGTTGTGGGGAAAAAAGAAGTTTGGTTAAAACCTGAGGAGTTTGAGAGACTGATAGGCATAGAACTGCTACTGATTTTTCATGTATTATATCCAGCCATCTTACTAGTTCTGATGGTTGGATTTTTCAGTTAATGGTCATGGATTTTTTAGGTCAAACAATCATAGGATCTGCAAATGATGACAGTTTTTTATAATGTCAATATTTTTATACTAAAAAAAATTTTCAGGCATGGCCTCTTCAGAGAATTGTGGTAAGAAGTCATTCTGTTGCTTAATCTTTTTGAATGTTATTTTTTTCCTCTCTATAACCTGTTAACAATTTTCTCTTTATCCCTGGAAGTCTAAAATTTCGTGATTTCATATCTTTTTTTTTTCTTTTTTTAATTATCCATTGAGAGGAGTACTGAGATGGGTCATTTTAACTTAGAAATTTTGGTGCCCTGAATTAGCCAATTATATCCTTCCTCAGCTTTTTCTGATTTCACTTTCTGGAACTCTCTTATTTGAGTGTTAAGCCTCAGGAACTGATTTTCACACTGATTCTCTGTGTTCCCTTCTCTCTCTCCCTATCACCCCTCCCCTCACCCTTAGGGCTGCCTTGTTAATGGCAATGTAGGAAGACCTTAAACTCACCTCCTCCATGGATGCACGAAATCTATACCTATTTCTAGAGTAATTCCTCCTGAAAAAGAACCAAGGTCTGGCTGAAAGTGACATCCAAATGGAGACTTCCAGGAGGCAGGATACATTTAGGGGAAGGATCTGGGCTAAAGATACGTATTTAGAGATCAAAGTGCAGATGCTATTGAAAGTCTGGAACAGAGAACAGATCATCTAGTAAAGATTTGTAGCTGGCATTTCTCGGCCATAAAAGCATTACGGGGAGTATCTAGGTGGCTCAGTTGGTTAAGTTCCTGACTCCTGATTTCAGCTCAAGCCATGATCTCAGGGTCATGGGATGGAGCCCCATATCGGGCACCATGTTCAGCATGGAGTCCGCTTGACAGTCTCTCTCTCTCCGTCTCCCTCTGCCCCTCCTCCCCCTGCTCACGTGCTCTAAATAAATAAAATAAATAAATAAAATCTTAAAGAAAAAAGGTTACAGTGAGCCAAGATGTGGCAGCCCAGGGCAACCTTGATGATCCCAGGGTGACAAAACAAGGCGTTTTGTCCCATGTAGGCCCTGCTGTGAGAAAGTTTCAGAAGTGGAAATATAAGGAATGGGAATACAGAGAAGAGACCCAAAGACTGAGTCCCGGCGTACCCAAAATTTAAAGGTGGGGGCAATAAGGAAAAGCCAGCAAAGGAAAATGCAGAAGAGTGAACAGTGATGAAGGCAGTGAGCCAAGACAGTGAGTTCTCTGAAGCCAAGGGTTTATAAAGAGTTGGAGAAAGAAGGAGCATCAGATGCTGTGGGCAGGCTGGTCAAGCAAGATGAGGTCTGAGAAACGACCACCGGAGTTAAAGACACAGGGTCATTGGTGACCTTGGCAAGAGCCCCTTCAGCAGAGGGGAGTGAGGGGCTGAAAGCCTGTGCGCATTCAAGAAAGAATATAACAGCTCCTTCAAGGAGATTTGCTCTAAATGGAGGAGAGAAGTAAGTCATCACTAGGAAGGATACAGGGTAAAGAAGGTTTGTTTGTTTGTTTCATCTTACAATGGGTGATACTATAGCAAATGCATATGCTGCTGGGAATGATCCAGTGGAGAGGGAAAACTGGAAGATGCAGAACAGGGAAAAACTGCTGGAGCCAGATGCTTGAGAAGGCAAAGGAAGGTGGCAGCCCAAGTCACAGGAGGGAAGGCAAAGTACACAGAGAGGGACGCAGTCCCTGTGTAGACGAGGTAATGGGAAGTCTGCCAGTTCTCTTCCACTGTTGGAGGTGGAATGAGAGAGAAGGGGTGTGAGGTTTCAGGAAGAGAAGTTGTTAGATCATCATGGAGGTAAAATCCACTGCCTTCTTCCCTCCGTTTTGAATCTAGAGAAACTGAGCTATTTTAAGGACCTGCGGCTCTCAGTAAACTGTCTGATGAAAAGCGTTCTTATGTGTTTATATTTCGTACCTGATCTTTACCATGAGATAACAGAAGTGATGAACATTCCCTATGTCTCTGTTCTCAACTGCAGAGTTGAGAGCTACTTAGTTTAAGTATAGTTTAAGAGCTACTTACACTGAAATAAATCCTATACACATCAATCCCATTACTTCAAGAAGCTAGACTCTTCTAAGGAGATGAGCCTAATAATCTGTATGAGTGAAACCACACCCTACTTTCTCTATAAAGTATGTAAAGAGCAGAACTATGATTTAATGCCAAGTCTGTTTTCAATACCATATCTTAAAATGCCTCGTGTTTGCATAAACGACTAGATAGCATCCTAGAAATTCAGGGGCAGATGATATGGCGTTCAGCACCAATGGTAAATGTTCATTTCCTCCATGCCAGCCCTGTTTCTACAGCCCATTCATATAGGATGTATGAACAGCTTCCATAAATATGCTGCCTCTGAGTGCATTTTCTCCACCCTGGTTGGTGTTTGGGTTAGGGGACCGAGACAGTCTAAGAGCCAAGGAAAGGTAGGTGACTTGCTCCCCCTCCCCCACCATGGACACCACTAACATTGTAAGTAAATATACTGCAGACAGAAACAGCTCTAGACCAAGAAGCAAGATCCCAGAACTTGGATCCCATCCCTCACTACACACACACACCGGAGAACAAGGGCTTGATCAGCTCCAGTGAAGATCTGATCTGGACCAGACTGTGATGTGACCTTCAGTTCTGTCTCTAAACAGCTCACATGGGTCAGTCTGATGACCACTTTGGGCCTAACAATATTAATCTCTACTCCTCAGGGGTGCTGAGACACAACAGACTCGATGAATAATTATTATTATTATTATTATTATTATTATTATTATTATTATTTAACTTCTCTAAGCCTGTTTCTTAATCTTTACAAATGCAATAGCTCCTAACACCAGCATGCCTTTCCCTGAAGGGCTGCAGTAAGGATCCTGTGACGTCACATACACGGAGTCTAGGCAAATTACAAGATGTTCATCAGAGCAAAATAGGCTGCAGGAGACATGAAAGGATGGGAGTGATAGAATCACTTATTGAGGGCACCTGGGTGGCTCAGTGGGTTAAGCCTCTGCCTTCAACTCAGATCATGGCAGGGTCCCAGGATCAAGTCCCACATCAGGCCCCCTGCTCCGCAGGGAGTTTGTTTCTCCCTCTGCACCTCCTCCCATTCATTCTCTCAATCTCTCTCTCTTTCATAAATAAATTAGATCTTTAAAAAAAAAAACCCTCATTTATTGGGGCACCTGGGTGGCTCAGGCATTAAGCATCTGCCTTGGGTTCAGGTCATGATCCCAGGGTCCTGGGATCTAGTCCCATAGCAGGCTTTCTGCTCAGCGGGAAGCCTGATTTCTCCCTCTCCTGCTTCCCCTGCTTATGTTCCCTCTCTCACTGTGTCTCTCTCTGTCAAAGAAATAAACAAAAATCTTTTTTAAAAAATCATGCATTGATACAAAGAAGATGTTTCTAATTTGGAAAAGTATGCTTTCTCCAAAAAAGAGCAGGGGGCACTAAAAAGTAAAAAATTGAGAGAAGAAAGTTGGAGAAACCCCACCTTTGCACTTGGTGACAAGGCATAAATACCCCTGTCCACTTTATTTCTCATAGATTATTCCGAAGAATAATCTCTTAAAATGGCTCAAAACCAAAACTTTGCTCAAAGTATAGACCCAAGAACCACCTCCTTTTCGTACCCTTGACGAGATTGTTTAAAATACAAATGCCTGGGACAGTCCACCAAGGATTCTGATGTTTAGATCTGGATCTGAATCCAGAAATTTACATTTTAATACACTTCCCAGGTGATTCTGATACCACCAAGTACTAAGGACCACCACAGAAGCCTGTTCCATGGGGCAGCCCACTGATAGAGCCCACTGGTAGAGCTCATGCCTACCTACAGAGAAGACTCCTAGTACCAGCTTCATGCTGAGCTGGGCCTCCCGCTGGCCCCCAGCACGCCATAGGCTGGTATCTGCAGTGGTCTGTCTCTCCCCTCGTAGCCATTGGTTGTAAAAACAGAAAGCTGACTTTGCAAGAATATAATTCTTACTAAATGATTATACCACGAGCAAGAATGCTGAAAATCCTGATATAAAACGCTATTAGGCATAAGACGAATGGGAGAATCTGCCACGCATTTGCATTTTTGGTCAGAGAGAGGGAAGTTTACAAGGTGTATCAAATGTTTTAAAAGTGTGCAAATCTTCTGAGCCAGCAATTCAACTTCCAAGAAAACCATGCTTAGGAAATACAGAGATGTGTGCAAAGCTATATGTAAAAAGATATTCACTGTGCCCTATACATAATAAAAAATCATTTCAACAACTCATCTGAAAATTGTAAACTGGCTAGAAAAACAGAGTGCCTGGGTGGCTCAGTTGGTTAAGCAACTGCCTTCAGCTCAGGTCATGATCCTGGAGTTCCGGGATCGAGTTCCCATCGGGCCCCAGCTCCACGGGAAGTCTGCTTCTCCCTCTGGCCTTATCCCCTCTCCTCATGCTTGCTCTCACTGTCTCCCTCTCAAATAAATAAATACAATCTTTTAAAAAAAATATGGAACAATAACATAAAATGCTCTCTAACTACCCTTATAACCCATGTCCTAAAAAATTTTTATTGACAAGGAAAAATGTTCACGATACATTGTTAAGTAGATACCTGGTTACAAAATAACATTAGTATTATATGTAACAAATATACCCTATTTGCTTTAAGTATTCACATATTTTTATATTTATTACACACTTATTTACCATATACAGGAGGGAGTTGGAAGGATATTGGTTAAACTACTAAGAGTCCTTCAACCCACCCCAGGTTATAGATGACCAAATCTACTAATGGATGCTAAAACTAGTGGACAAAGGTTTAAAGACAAATAAGATTGGCATAGTCTTAGAGATATTGATTAATACAAAGGGAAGATATAGCTTTATGGCAGAGAAACCCAGCAGACACCACGATAACGAGAGTTCACGGTTAACAAAGCCAGTAGAAAGCTATCTCAAGATCACAAACCCTTGGCTGTGACATGCTAAGAAAAGCACATTTCTCTGGTATTCTTGCCAACAGTACATAATATGATTGCAATCATGTAGGAATACCTAACAAACTCAAATCAAGTTATATTCCACAAAATACCTAGACAGTACTCTTCAAAAGCATCCGAGGTCAAGAAAGACTAGGGAAACGTCATCACAGACTGAATGAGATTAAGGAGACACCATGATTAAAATAAGTCAATCAGAGAAAGGCAATTATCATATGATCTTTCTGATATGAGGAATTTGAAAGGCAGAGTGGGGGGATTAATGGGGGGGAAGGGAGGGGAAAAAAATGAAATAAGATGGGGCCAGGGAGGGAGACAAACCATAAGAGACTCTTAATCTCAGGAAACAAACTGAGGGTTGCTGCAGGGGAGGGGGAGAGGAGGGATAGAGTGGCTGGGTGATGGACATTGGGGAGGGTATGTGCTATGGTGAGTGCTGTGAATTGTGTAAGCCTGATGATCCACAGACCTATACCCCTGGGGCAAATAATACATTATACGTTAATAAAATTTTTTTTAAAAAGCACTATTTCATTCTAAATGGGATCCTGGAACAGAAAAAGGACATTAGTGGAAACATGGGTGAAATTCAGGTAAAGTCTGTAGTTCAGCTAGTAGTGCTGTGTCAGTTTCAATGCCCTGGTTTTACTCATTATCCTAAAGTATGTAAAATGTTAATATTAAGGGAAACTGGTGAAGGATAGAGGGGGAAATCTTTGTACTCTTGAATTCGTTTTCTATTGCTGCATAACAAATTGCCACAAAATTAGCAGCTTAAAACACCACCCATCTGTTATCTCACGGTTCCGCAGGTCAGAAGTCTGGAGTGGCACGGCTCGATTCTCTGCTCAGGGTCTTACCAAGCTAAAGTTCAGGTGTCCATGAAGGTCATGTTTCTCACCTGGGTCTCTGGGTCCACTCCCAAGCTCACTCAGGCTGTTGGCAGGATTCAATTCCTTGCAGTTACAGAAGGATGTTTCATTTCCTTGCTGCCTGTCTGCCAGGGGCCCCCCTTGTCTCCCAGAGGCCTCCCTCTGGTCCTTGCAGGAGCCCCCCCACCCCCCCTCCAGCCTCCATCTCACAGCTAGCCAAAGTGAGTTGAGTCCCCCTGCTTTGAGTCTGACTTCCGCCCGAGAACGTTCTCTGCTTTTAAAGGCTCTGATTACATTGGACCCACCTGGATAAACACGGCTAATCTCTGCTTACCTCCATCTGCAAAGCTTCCAGGGCCAACACTGTAACTCCTTTAGAGGATTCCCAGAGTAGGGCATGGATATTTTGGGAGGGACCGTCCTCCTACAACTATATTTGCAACTTATCTCCAAGGCGAAAAGTAGCTCAAAATTAAAAATTAAAAAGAATGATAATCTTTTGATGCTGATACTTGGGGAAATTTGTTTTTCCCTTTTTCTAAGTCTTCTGTGTGGAGTTTATATTTCTGTAGTCATAAAGGGGGATTTCTCTATTGTCTTGAGAATATGTATCTCGATATGCTTCAAAAATGCTGTGACGGGACGCCTGGGTGGCTCAGTTGGTTAAGCAGCTGCCTTCGGCTCAGGTCATGATCACAGTGTCCTGGGATCGAGTCCCACATCGGGCTCCTTGCTCAGCAGGGAGCCTGCTTCTCCCTCTGCCTGCCATTCTGTCTGTTTGTGCTCGCTCTCTCCCCCTCTCTCTCTGATAAATAAATAAAATCTTTAAAAAAAAAAAAATGCTGTGACAAGTGAGATTGCATAAGAAGATACTGCAACTTGTTGGGACTTCTGGGTGGCTCAGTTGGTGAAGTCTCTGCCTTCAGCTCAGGTCGTGACCCCAGGGTACTAGGATCGAATCCTACATCTGGTTCCCTGCTTGGTGGGAAGCCTGCTTCTCTCTCCCCCTTTCTCCCTGCTTGTGTTCCCTCTCTTGCTGTCTCTCTCTCTCTCTCTCTGTTAAATAAATTTTTAAAAAGGGGGGGGGGCACCTGAGTGGTTCTGTGGGTTAAGCCTCTGCCTTCAGCTCAGGTCATGATCTCAGGGTACTAGGATCGAACCCCACATCGGACTCTCTGCTCAGCAGGGAGCCTGCTTCCTCCTCTCTCTGTGCCTGTCTCTCTGCCTACTTGTGATCTCTGCCTGTCAAATAAATAAACAAAAATCTAAAAAAAAAAAAAAGAAGAAGAAGAAGAAGGAGAAAATCTTGTGGACTTCACAACCGGACTGGCCCAAGAACGGCAAACAAGTATGCCACCTGCCAACAACCTCCCTCCCTCTCAGGCAAACACTGCTTGGAATTCAAAGAGAATTCTCAAACTAGCTTTTCCTGTCAAGTCAGTCACTTTGTGACAACGTCTTACCTCTCACAGAGATTCCCCTCCGTATATTTTCTCAAGATACCTTGTCACTGGAGAAGTCGAAGGCGCTTGAATTGTGTTCATAATAAGTCAAAATGTTTGAATAGCTTGTTATAAGGAAGCCTAGAAATGTCATCTGCGGGGAGCTTCGTATCAGTCTGGATGTAGTTATTCATTGAATAATGACAGCATCATGCTGTCTTCCTAAAATTCCAACACAGAGCAATGAGACCAATTACTAGGTAAACTCAGCCCTGAGGAGGCCAAGAGGGTGTTGGGTAAGGACTGCTGATGACGCCGGGCTCAGTCAGGGGCCTCGAAGTGGTGGTGGGGGGGTCCTTAGAAAATGACAGGTGTTCATTTCCCCCCCAAAAAAAGTGGGGGGAGGTGTGCATTTAAAGTATTTTCCAGGGACACCTGGGTGGCTCAGTGGGTTGAGCCTCTGCCTTCGGCTCGGGTCATGATCTCAGCGTCCTGGGATCAGGCTCCTCAGCAGAGGAGCCTACCTCCCCCTCTCTCTCTGCCTGCCTCTCTGCCTGCTTGTGATCTCTGTCATTCAAATAAATAAATAAAATCTTTAAAAAAATAAAATAGAGTATTTTCCAGGGATGCATGACTGGCTCAGGTGGTAGGGCATGCAATTCTCAATCTCAGGGTCAAAGGTTCAAGCCCATTAGGTACAGAGATCGCCTAAAGAAAAAGAATAAAATAGAAAGTATTCTCCAAATACAAGGCAATGGCCAACACTTTGATAATTCGGCAAGGCATTAATTAGGATTCATTTAATAAATATTTATTGGTCATTGTTTCAGCATTGGAGTTACGGGGGCATAGAGCTTACAGCCTAGTGGGAAAGAAAGACATTAAACTAATAACCACTCAAATAATTACAAAACCATGACAAATGCTCCAAAGGAGAAGTTCAGGGTTCAACAAGAATGTTAGTCTGAAGAATCAGAAAAAGAGGATGCTCTGAAGATGTGAAGTTTGTTTTGTTTTGTTTTGTTTCTTTTTTAAAGATTTTTATTTACTTATTTGACAGAGAAAGATCACAAGTAGGCAGAGAGGCAGGCAGAGAGAGAGAGAGGAAGGAAGCAGGCTCCCTGCTGAGCAGAGAGTCGTCTGTTGCGGGACTCGATCCCAGGATCCTGAGATCATGACCTGAGCCTAAGGCAGAGGCTTTAACCCACTGAGCCACCCAGGCACCCCAATTTTTTTGTAATCAAGCTTATTATGTTAAGGGAATTATAGATTTACCTGCAGTTGTAAGAAATAATAGAGATTTTTTAAAACAGTTATAAGTATTCTTTATATATTATAAATACCGGTGCTATATTAGATGTGTGGGTTGCAGAGATTTTTTTCCCCCCAGTCTGTAGCTTGTCTTGTCATCCTCTTCACATGGGCTTTAGCAGAGCAAATGTTTTTAACTTTGTGAAGTCCAGTTTAGCAATTTTTCCTTCTATGGATCGTGCTTATGGTATCAAGTCAAGAACTTTCTGCCTAGCTCTAGACACTGAAGATTGTCTCCCATGGCTTTTTCCTGAAAGCCATATAATTTTGCATTTCCCATTTTGGGTTATGGGTCAAGATTCATTTTTTGACAATGGATGTCCAATTGCTCCAGCACTCTTTCTCGAAAAGCTCTATTTCCTCTATTGAATTGCCTTTGTGCTTTTGTCAAAAATAAGTTGAATATATTTGTTTGGATCTGCTTCTCAGTTGTCCATTCTGACCCATTGTCAGGAAGGAGAGATGGAAGGAAGGAAAGGAGGAAGAAAAGGAGGGAGGAAGGGAGGAAGAAAGAGAAAAAGAAAGAGGGTTAAAACATTACAGAAGAGGGGCGCCTGGGTGGCTCAGTGGGTTAAAGCCTCTGCCTTCGGCTCAGGTCATGATCTCGGGGTCCTGGGATCGAGCCCTGCATCAGGCTCTCTGCTCAGCGGGGAGCCTGCTTCCTCCTCTCTCTCTGCCTGCCTCTCTGCCTCCTTGTGATTTCTGTCTGTCAAATAAATAAATAAATCTTAAAAAAAAATTACAGAAGAGTTGATACAATAGAAATGGCAACAAACCAGACCACAGCCAATGATCAAATTTATGACAGTCGGGGGAAAAAAGTTTACAGGAAAGGCAGTGAACAAAGACTCAACAGTAAAAGAAATTAAAGCAATTAGAGTGCAATTTATGGCTATGGAGGTCAGGGGATAGGATGTTTGGTGTCCCCGCTGTGAGAACCCAGCAAATGGAAAAGCAGTTTTCAAGGAAAACACACAAGACAATTTCCCTGAATTTGGGAAGAAATGTCTGCATATTGAAAGGGCATACCACATAACAAGAAATTCGACACAAGAAGCTTAATATCCAAAAAAATAAAATAAAATAATAATAAGAAGAAGCTTAATATCCTACTACAGCCATTGAACTTTAATCCTAAAGACTTCTTTGGGTACCAGGAAGAAGATTCAGGATGGTTTCAGCCTTTCCCACAACAGCACACAAAGCCAGAAGACAATACAGAAATGCCCTCCAAGCGCTGAAGGAAAGAGTGTGTGCACATACATGTATGTCTGATCTGATGTTTCTGTAACATTAACGGTGGTTATTTCTGGACAACAGGATTTGGAAAGAGTTGTGTGTTTTAAAATTTTATCATTGCAGTTCTCTGCACTATTCGAACTCTCTAGAATGAAAAAATATTGTTATCAAACTAAAAAGATTCTAGGGCACCTGGGTGGCTCAGTCAGTTAAGAAACTAACTCTTGGTTTCCACTCAGGTCATGATCTCAGCCCCCTCGTCGGACTCCATGCTATGCATGGAACCTGCTTAAGATCCTCTCTCTCTCCTTCTCCCCCTCCCCCCACCACACACCTGCATATATGCTCGAGGGCTCTCTCTTCCTCCCTCTCTAAAAAAATAAAACAAAAAAAAACCAGAAACATGGGCTCCCTGCTGAGTGGAGAGCCTGTTTCTCCCTCTCCCTCTGCTGCTCTCCCGACTTGCGCTCACTTGCTCTCTCCCTCTCTCTGTCAAATAAATAAATAAAAATCTTAAAAACAATAACAAAAACAACATCAAAAACCCACCACCCTTCCACACTAAAAAGGGTCTGGGGCCCAATTTCCGTGTAGTGGGAATGGGGTTCCTTTACAGCACCAATTTTCAGAACATGAGCAGGGTGTCCCATGGTTCAACTCAATTCTGACACTCTACCTGGAGTTGACACCATATTCCATAGCCTAAGGGCTCAGTCCTACAAGACTGCCCCATGTACCCCACCCCCAATTTCAGACACCAGGTGTAAGCCCAGTTTATCTCCTGGGCTTCTGACCAAAAGGCTATAATTTAGAGGCTCCAGTGACCCCTGTCTTGGGTGGATTAGTATGTTAGGGCAGCTCAACCAACTGAGCCACCCAGGCATACTTGCTGTGCATTTTCAGTTTCCAAAAATTCACAAGTAAATACATAAGAGAAGAGGAAAGAATGTTCTTAGCCAAGGAAATGGCAGGAACGCAGAACCTAGGAGCAGAAGGACAGGCATCCCTCCGGAACTACAAGTGGACCATGTGGAAGAGGAAGTCTGACATGAGGCACAGGGGTAGAGAAGGACAATCAGAGCTTGCTGGCCACTCTGGAAGCCTGCAATGTCATATATGAGCTTCCCCCGGATCAAAATTTAATCCACTCCAACCACTTCACTTTCCATCCCCAGCCACATCTAAAAACATTTTTTCGAATACCTAAATATGGACAGTGTTCAGAGTCGTCAGCAGGCCAGCATGACCAAAGCCGTGCACCTTGCAGACAGCTCTACACTCAGTCAGTCCCCTACAGGACCCTCTGTCCTAAAAGAAACTTGCCCGTGTTTTAGGATAGTTGAGTGAAAGGGTTAAAACCAAAGATATTACATATGCCACATAGTTAAAATAATGATCTGTCAACTCCAACAAGCTACAGATGAAAACTTAGCCGTGCCCTGGATGTTAACCCCTGTTGCGCGTTTCAGAAAGTTTCTCCAGAAACGTCATTCCCAATGCCAGCAAAGGCAGGAGTCAAACGTATAAAACCAGGGGGCAGCACTTAGCTGCAGCAAGGGGAAGTCATGCTGCTGTCATCTTTCAATCATCGAACCTAATCAGGTCTCAAAAGTGAAAATTCTATGAGTTCATACAATTCTGCTTATAAATCTCAGCATTCATATTAGTTCATCCTTTCATTTTTACTATTCAGGGTGCATAAACTAAGTGCAAGTTCGTGAGTTTTTCATAGTAACACTTGTTTAGGGACGCCTGGGTGGTTCAGTCTGTTAAGCGCCTGCCTTCGGCTCAGCTCATAATCCCAGGGTACTGGGTCCATAATCCCTGATCCTGGAACATAATCCCACATCAGGCTCCCAGCTCAGTGGGGAGCCTCCTTCTCCCTCTCCTTCTACTCTTCTCCCAGCTGTGCTCTCACTCTTTCTGTCAAATAAATAAAATCTTCAAAAAAAAAAAAAAATTGGAAGAGATCACAGATAACCAGGTAGCAGGCCGACCTATTCAAGCTCTGCGTCTCAATGATCTTAAAGAAGACAAATCTTTACTCAGCCCACAGCCCCTGCGAAAGCTCCCCCACTCTGGTCACTCCTCCCTTACCTCCAGACAAAACAGCCGCATCACCAGCTCACCTCATTTTGTTCCCGTCAAGTCCATTTATTAATATTCTTATGGGATCTGTGAGTACAATGCAAAGATTTGAAGCTGTTCCTTACCCTCTCTAGTACCTGACATCAGTGTGCATGCTGTTAGGTCCTAAGAATTTGAGGCTCCAGATCTTTTTGTTTTGTCTTTCTTTGGCTGTGATGGCGATGGTCACACCTTTACCACTGAGACAAAGACCAATTTTTTGCATCTCGGGTCTCTACTTTTTCCTGTAGAGGGCTTTGTCCTCTGTGACAGATGCTGTTGTCATGGGAGGGCAGGGGGTTGTCTCTACTCTTCAAAGAACTGCAAATATAGGGGAAAGTCTGTGTGTTCTGCAAAATGGCGTCTTAAGGAAGAACCCTAAAATGTATACGCTCCCTTTCTGGCTCGGCATAAAACATACCCACCAATGTAAAACTAGGAGATTGAGTCTCTAATGGTTCCGTCTCAGTCTTACCTTTATCTTATTAAACACTTTAAAGGATATATAGTTAATTATATAGGTTCCCACTCAAATAATATCCATCTACTAATACCTCCAAATAAAATCCTTTGAAAGGAGGGGCGCCTGGGTGGCTCAGTGGGTTAAGCCTCTGCCTTTGGCTCAGGTCATGATCTTAGGGTCCTGGGATCAAGCCCCACATCAGGTTCTCTGCTTGGCGGGGAGCCTGCTTCCCCTCTCTGTCTCAGCCTGACTCTCTGCCTACTTGTGATCTCTGTCTGTCAAATAAATAAATAAAATTTTTTAAAAATCCTTTGAAAGGAAAGAAATGAGTATTTTGGGTACCAGGCCCTCCTCTAATGAGTTTCCCTAATGACTCATTTCATCTTCAAAACGACTCTTTTAGGTAAGTACTACCCCCATTTTACAGATGAAGAAACTAAAGTTGAAGAAGGTTCAGTCACTTGGCCAAGGTAACAGAGAATGTAAGCAGTGGACCCAGGATTCAACCTTGTCCATCTTCATTGTACTAGCCGGCCCACCTTCCCTTCTCATGCCTTTCAGGCTCCGAACACAGCCTCTATAGCCCCAAGAAGCTAGCATGTGCCAGCAAAAGCCAGAAAAGCGCTGGTGGGACTGGGTTCTAGAGTGTTTGATCAAGAGGACTGGAATGTAAATTGAAGGAGGGAGAGTTTAATCCACTTTAATCCACGGCCCCACATGGCCTCCCGAGCCTAGGACACATTTTCACAGCTCTAATTTTGTTACATAAACAAAGTTGTTTCTCTGGTCTAATTTAGTTATTTCAAAAAAATAACATCCTAGAAAACCAACAGGCAATAGTTGTTAAAGTTGAATAGACACATTTTTTACAACCTAGCCATGCTACTCCTGGGTGAATACTAACAGAAACATGCAGGTATCTTTAAATTTTTTTATTTGAGTATAGTTAACACCTGATGCTGCATTTAGTTTCAGGGGTACAACGGAGTTAGTCACCTTCTCTACACATGACAGTTGTACTCCCCACAAATGTAACTACCATCTGTCACAGAAGCAATAAATATTTACACAAGGAAAATATAAATAGCAATAAGAACGGGCGAGTTGCAATAACACACTCATAGGAATCTCACCAACATAACGCTGAGTGGGGGAAGCCAGGCCCAAAAAAGCACATACTCTGTGGTTTCGTTTCTATGAAGTTCAAAAGCAGCAAAACTTTATCTAGCCTAGGAGGAGTCAGGAGAGCAGTTATCTGTTCCCCAGGTGCAGGGGAACAGATGCAACAGAGAGGAGCCAATGCTTTAGCACAAATCAAGGCCCTGGCCCCAAACTGTCCGAGTCACTGTGTTCTTCAGAGCCTCGCCATGGAGGGTGGGGAAAGACAGTTTAACTCTTCAAGAATGTTCTCGATGGGGAAAAAAAAAAAAAAAGATAAAGAAAAAAATAATGTTGTTTGGTTTTTGGTTTTTTTTTTTTTTTTTCGAGAGAGAGAAAGAGAACAAGTAGGGGGAAGGGTAGACAGAGAGGGGAAAGCAGACTCCCCGTTGAGCAGGGACCAGGCCCAAGACTGAATGGTCACAACAGCCAAATTCCTCATTCCCAATGAGAGAAGGCCTGCTGCAGCAAGGTCAGGGCCCAGTGAGAAAAAAATGAAATGAGTTATCTGGATTGATACCCCTGAAAATCTTGAATATCCAGATTCCCCTGTGCCCTCTGAGCCTATGGAAGTAGCCCACTCCTTCCCATTAAGAGCTAACGTCTCATACCCCCTTGCTTGGAGATGATGCAGAGGCTGCCCCCTGATAAGACGGTGTTCACCCACCCACCCCCCATCTCTGTAGTGGGGAGGGGTTGTGCCTTCTCAGGACCTGCCCTTCCCGGCCACCAGGATTTTAATCTCCAAATGGTGATTTAATCTTAAAATTGGGATTGAGTCACAAGATAACCCATTGGGCCTGATAAGGAAGGAAGGGGGGGTGCTCAGCTAGCAGGAGCTGCTGACCACCCGCAGGCGCCCGCGATACAATAAGGAAGGAAGGGGACTACAGCCCCAAGAAGCTAGCATGTGCCAGCAAAAGCCAGGAAAGCACTGGTGGGACTGGGTTCTAGAGTGTTTGATCAAGAGGACTGGAACGTAAGTTGAAGGAGGGAGAGTTTAATCCACTTGCCAGCACCTTCACAAGATACAGGATTTAATACTCCATTAAGAAAATTAATTGGTGGGGCGCCTGGATGGCTCAGTCGGTTAAGCATCTGACCCTTGATTTCGGTTCAGGTCATGATCTCAGGGTCATGAGCTAGAGCTCAGCAGGGAATTTGCTTGAGATTCTCTTTCCCTCTCTCCCTGCCCCTTTCCCACCCATGCTCTGTCTAAAAAAGTTAGTAAAATCTTTTAAAAAAAGAGGTGAGGGAAGGGATAATTGGATGATGCGCCTTAAGAAGGACACTTGTTGTAATGAGCCCTGGGTGTTACAAGCAACTGATGAATGACTAAATTCTATCTCTGAGACTAATAAAAAAAAGAAAAATAGTCATCCTTAAAAAAAGAATATTAATGGGCAAACTATAGCTTGGGGTTAATATTCTCAGTACATACATGATCCGACAGAGTTATATCTCGAATACATAAAGAGCTTCTATAACTTAATAATAAGCACTACAACCTATTTTTTTTAAAGGGCTTGAGTAGACAATCAACAAAAGACATCCGAATGGCCAGTGAGCACCTGAAATGGTCTCAGCATCACAAATCATCAGCAGAATGCAAATTAACCACCAGGAGATACTCCTACGCACCCATTAGGATAGTTCATATGAAAAAGACTGACATGCTCCCTTCAGCAGTGCATATACTAAAACTGGAACAATACAGAGATTAGCCTGGCCTTGTGCGAGGATGACACACAAAAAGACTGACATTACCAAGTGTTGGTGAAGATGAGAAGCAACTGGAACTCTGATATTTTGCTGGTAGAGAGTACAAAGGCACAAACACTTGGAAGAACTCTTCTCAGCAATCCTACTCCTAGTTATTTATCCAAGGGAAATAAAAATGTACATCCCCAAAAAGTCTTGTACAAGAATGTTCATAGAAGGGATGCCCAGGTGGCTCCGTTGTTGGGCATCTGCACTGGGTTTGGGTCATGATCCCGGGGTCCTGGGATCAAGTCCTGTGTGGGGCTCCTTGCTCAGTGGGGAGCCTGCTTCTCCTTCTCCCACCCCCCCCTGCTTATGTTCCCTCTCTCGCTGTGTCTCCTCTCTCTGTCAAATAAATTAAATTAAATTAAATAATTTTCATTGGAGTTTTATTTATATTAGTGGCAACACTGAAAACAGCCCAGGTGTCCAAAATAGCTGTTGCAGAGTCCGATAAAAGAAATGTACACTTGAGATCTATGCATTTCACTGTATATAAAGTCTATGCATTTCACTGTATATAAAGTATACCCTCATTAGCATAATCAAACCCCATTCTTCTTTGCAAACCTTTTCCTACTTTTTTTTTTTTAAGATCTTATTTATTTATTTGACAGAGAGAAATTACAAGTACACTGAGAGGCAGGCAGAGAGAGAGAGAAGGAAGCAGGCTCCCTGCTGAGCAGAGAGCCCGATGCGGGACTCGATCCCAGGACCCTGAGATCATGACCTGAGCCGAAGGCAGCGGCTTAACCCACTGAGCCACCCAGGCACCCCCTTTTTCCTACTTTTTATTTTAGTTAGCACATCACCATTTATTTCATAGTCTTCAAGCTCAACTCATTCATTCCAGACTCCTCTATTCCTCTTCCTGCTACCTTCATCTAGTCTATTATCAAACCCTTTAGAGTTTAACTCCAACTCTCAGATCTGTCTCATTTCATTACTAATTACCCAGGCTTAGTTTATGCCCCTATTAATGAAACAGACTAATAACTGGACTTAGCCTTACCTAATTAATTCTCTACAATGCAAGGGTACCCAGGTGGCTCAGTCGGTTAAGCAGCTGCCTTCAGCTCAGGCCATGATCCCAGGGTCCTAGAATCAAGTCCCGCGTCAGGCTCCCTGCTCAGCCAGGACTCTGCTTCTCCCTCTCCCTCTGACCCTCCCACCACTCATGCTCTCTCTCTCAAATAAATAAATAAAATCTTTAAAAACTTTTTCCCTACGATGCCAACAGAATGATCTTTCTAAAATTCAGAATTTATCATGTCACTCCCTCCTTAAACACTCTTCTGTAGACTTAATGCTACCTATAAAAGGCTATCCAAACTCCTAGCAGAGTAACAAACCAAGTGCTACCTGGTGTCTAGTCTATGAACACATCCAAAGAACATAGTGTCCCGATTCAGCTCGCCCCCAAGTAGAGGTCTGACAATTCTCGTTTTTTATCTGGTGAACAATGCATTCATGTTTCCAGTCCAGGTGGGATATCTTGGATTTCATAATCATCTCCAACCCATAGCAAAAGCTCATCCTCCCTGCTCCGTGCCTCAGGGAGAGGAGTCTCCATCTCCAACCACCAAGACTCAAAGTGTGGAGGGACCAGCTGGTCCCTTCCCTACTTTTCCACATACAAAAGTCCTGCTGGCTCAGCCTCAACAGCACCCATTGCTGATAGCGAGCTGCTGGGTTTTGTTTGTTTGTTTGTTTTTGTGCTTTTTTTCTTTTTTCTTTTCTAGTTTTGTTGTTGTTGTTGTTTTGTTTGTGTTGTGTTGTTTTGTTTCTGTTTTTTTTGCGAAAGAGAGAGAGAGAGAATGAGAGCATGGAAAGGAGGGAACAGACCAAATCAAGAGTCAGATGCTCATTCGACTGAGCCATCCAGGTACCCTATAGCTGTCTTCTTCTTTTTATCTATCTATCTATCTGACAGAGAGAGAGAGAGAAGAGCATAAGCAGTGGGAGCAGCAGAAGGAAAGGAAGAAGCAGGCTCCCCACCAAGCAGGAATCCCAACATGGGGCTCAATCCCTGGACCCTGGGATCACGACCTGAGCTAAAGGCAGTCACTTAACCAATTGAGCCACCCAGGCACCCCTACCTGCCTTTTTCTAATGTCAGGGCCATCTCTCCTCTCCTCTCCTTAAGATCACAGCTGTTCTCTCTCTCTCTCTCTCTCTCTCTCTCTCTCTCTCTCCAGCTGTTGTCTCTTACTTAATCAGTTTACTCTACTTCAAATGCAACTTGGAGGATTTATATCCAATGCATTGACATCACGCATGGCTCAGATTTTCAATATCCCAGAACTTTCCACTTTCCCTGGGGAATCACTATAACTATGGCTCTAACTGGAGTTTTGTATCATAAACTTCAAAAAGATCAGCTATAAAATGAGGACTCTTACTAATCCAATCAACTTCCATTTTTATGATTCACTTGATCTCAAAGTTAAGATTAGAGGCCAGCCTAACATCAAAACAAAGGCTTTCTTTCACCTCATTGAGTATGTATGAGCAAAAATGGAACTGCTTTTGTTGGGGATGCTATCTTAAAAGAAATGTCTGGAGTGGGGCAGGTTATGAGATGCCTTATAACAAAGAGATTTTTCTAATAGCCAATGTGCTGGATTAAAGGTGGACATAAATTAACACTGCTCCCATTAGCGGTTTCACTGCCTCTCAAATTGGGCATGTTCTACAACTGTGTTCACCAGCAGAATACTGCAAGAGTGACGCCATCCCAGGGTCAGGCCCAGATCCTAAGAAACAAGGGCCTTCCACTTCTTGTGCCTTGAAAGAGGCTGTCTCGAAGCCCTCAGCCACCATGTGGGAATTCCAACTACCCTAAGGCCACCATATTAAAGACACATGTAGGGACATCCAGAGGCTGCATGAATAGACATGTCCAGCCAGGCCCCAGCTGAGGTCCCAGGCATCGTGGAGCATAAGCGATTCCTCTTCATTGTGTTCTGTCGGAACTCCTATCCCACAAAACTACGAGGAGATAACATAAGGACTGTTGTTTTAACTCACTTCGTTGTGGGGTATTGTTACCCAGAAATCGATAACTAGTGCGATACAAACCTGATAAAACAAGAAGCTTTAAACAGAATTCTCCATTCTACAGAAATAGATTGCTAACGAAAATGATCTGATTATTCTTTTCAGATAGCTTCATGAAATTATAAAGCAAATCTATTAGATATGAAACAAAGATAAGAGTGGAAAGTTTGTATGTGGTCTTAAAAAAAGAGACAATTAGGGGCACCTGGGTGGCTCAGTGGATTAAAGCCTCTGCCTTCAGCTCAGGTCATGATCTCGTGGTCTTGGGATCAAGCCCCGAGTCGGGCTCTCTGCTCAGCAGGGAACCTGCTTCCCCCTCTGTCTCTGCCTGCCTCTCTGCCTACTTGTGATCTCTGTCCGTCAAATAAATAAATAAAATCTTTTTTAAAATAAAGATAATTAGAGGTGAATATTGGAATACTGATTTATTTCGCTCTTCAGAATGCATATCCAGAAGAACACGTCAAATTCCACTCCTAGATGATTCCAAAGTTCACACTTGGACAGACTCTTTTCAAAACAAAGCATTCTGTTCATCTATTTATCCAATGAATATTTATTGGATACTTACCATGTGTCAGTTTCCACTCTGAATGCTAAAGATAGTGATGCACAAAACTGACAGTTTCTGTCTTCTGAGAGCTTACATCGAGTGGTAAAATATAAAACGAGAAAACCAGTAAGCCACAGTTAGGCTCAAGAGTAGGAAAATCATCTCTGAACAAGGTACAGAGATAAACACAGTGGTGGCAAGAGGGCAGGCTCAGGCTTACTGGGGCCTAGTGTCAGACCCCAGACCTGGCAACCAGGAATTCAATTCCTTATGGGATAAAGGACTCTTGCTTTCTGCAAGACTAATGTCTCAAGCCAAACTCAAGCTGGAAAACCCCTAAAACTAGATAGATAGATAGATAGATAGATAATACACTGCATGTTAACTGACTTGAATTTAAATATAATTAATTAATTAGTTAATTAATTAAAATAAAAGAAGCTGAAAAATATAGCAGCCAAGTGAGACTAGGTGCCCTGACTTCACAGAAGGCTATGGGTCTGGAGAGGTAAAGAACAGAGGATGTGAGCCAAGTTGGATCCAAGACTCCCAAAGGTGATCACAGAACAAGGGCAGCCAAGTATCACAAGAAGATCTTGTTCTGAGCTGGGGGCAGACGGAGAACATGTGATGGCAACTATTAAAACCATAAAATGGGGTGCCTGGGTGGCTCAGTGGGTTAAAGCCTCTGCCTTCAGCTCAGGTCATGATCCTGGGGTCCTGGGATCGGCCCCGCAATGAGCCCTGCATCAGGCTCTCTGCTCAGCAGGGAGCCTGCTTCCTCCTTTCTCTCTCTGCCTGCCTCTCTGCCTACTTGTGATCTCTGTCTGTCAAATAAATAAATAAAATCTAAAAAAAAAAAAAAAAGTTTTAAAACCATAAAATGGGGGCGCCTGGGTGGCTCAGTGGATTAAAGCCCCTGTCTTTGGCTGGGGTATGATCTCAGGGTCCTGGGATTGAGCCCCGCATCAGGCTCTCTGCTCAGCAGGGAGCCTGCCTCCCCCTCTCTCTCTGCCTGCCTCTCTGCCTACTTGTGATCTCTGTCTGTCAAATAAATACATAAAATCTTTAAAAATAAAAAATAAATAAAATGACCAGACAGGAAGGAAAGAGTAAATTCATCCACAAAACTGTATGTCTATTTATGAGAAACAGATACACTGAAATTAAACATAACTAAAACCTCTAAAATCTATTTAACATATTTTGTCTACATGGAAGAAAGCTGTACTAGTATTCTGTAAGGGAAATCTGTGCTCTTGCTTGTCATCTATTGAGAGTTTTTATTATTGTTCCTAAGTGTTTAACAATTGCTATAGTGGGAAAACAAAAATTAGCAGCCTGCCAAGCTCTTATGAGTCATGGCTGCTTATGAGTCCATTCTGCTAACTAGCAGCTGCTGTGCAGCCCAGGAAAGGACTGTGGGGCCGGCCCCAAGCAAGGATGGCTCTCTTCTCTAAGGGGAGCCCCTGTAACTCTCAAGAATGGACCAAAATTACCATAAAACAGCAGGTATTCTCAAACATAGATTCAACTACTTTAAGACAAAAATGAAACGAGTGTTTCTCATGAGTCATAAATAAGTTTTTATAACTTGATTGTGAGTAAATTAACAATTTCCTAACTGATGTCTTTTAAGTCAGGTATGAAAGGAACACATCAGATTACCCTTCTGCCTCAGGTAACTTCTGCCAGGGTAACTTCTGCCTCATTTATTAGTAAGGCAGATTAGTATCCAGAATCCAACCATTTTACTGTTTAAAGGGAAAAAAGAAAAGCAAATGAAATAAATATCTACCCACAATTTGACAAGAAAGTGACAGGGAGGCAACATCAAACAGTCAAGAAGAGCCCAGTGAGATTCCCATCTTCTTGACTCTCCCAGGTAATAGGTGTGAAATTTTTGGGAGGCAGCTTTGCTTCTCTGTGTCTCGCTTTCTTCAAGCACTCACATACTGTATTGGCACGCACATCGTACATTTTAAGGGGGTCTTCCCAAATGAAACTGAGTAGCAGAATAATATTTTGATAAGAATATACTGTATTTTGTTTTGCATCACAAAAAACTACGAACACGTACGTTTCTGGTGGCTTCTAGTGGAGCTGCCCCTAAGAACCCTTTCGTTTCTAGATGGGGCTGGGGACTTTGTTTTTATTTTTTTTAATAGGTTATCTTTCATACACTCGGGAAGGAAGAACTGTATTTAAACCGAAAACTCTCCCCACCCAGGAAGAAGCAAACCACTCAGGTGCAGCATCTGTTTTGCAGCATTGCCCCCTGAAGACCACGCGAGGATGCAAGGAGCGTCTCCTGGGTAGTTGTCCCACTCCCAAGAGGACTCGGGGACTCCGTTCTAAGTGAGCAGAAGAAACGGGGGTAGATCATCCCACTGGGAACCCGCAACTTCCCGCCTTCCCTTCCGGCGGACCAGCAGGCGCACAACGGTAGCACCTCACTCACCTGCCGGCGGGAACCAGCTCGGAGATGGGCAGCAGCACCACCCCAAGGTGTCTCGAGCCAGAAGGCGGGGCGAGGGGTGTGGCCGCGGCCGGGGCGGGGCTGGGGGGCCGAGTCACACCCACCGAACCTGGGGGCCGGGCCCCCTCCCCCGCCCACCTCACTGCGCCTGCGCCCGAGAACGCGGGGCAGCCTGGGAGGTAGTGGTGGCCTGAGGGTTGGTGCACTGGCGAGCCACCTGTTGCAATGCTGCAGCGTGAGCCCCGCCTCCGCTCCTGCGCCCGCGTTCTGAGCCTCCTGGCCTTCCCAGTGCCCAACCCCCAATCGAGAGAGTGAACATAACCCTAACCCCCAAAAGTTTCCTTCTGCCCATTTTAAGCCCTCCTCCCAGGCTCAGTCCACCATAACCACTCCTTACATAACCATAAATCTGCTTTCAGTCACCATAAATTAGTTTGCATTTTATGGAATTGTATATAAGTGGAGTCATAGACTATGGGCTTTGGAGGGGCTTAGAAGTCAGGCTTCATTATATAGAGATTCACCCATGTTGCTAAGTGTTATCTCTAGTCCATTCCTTTATATGGAGATAGCGCCATTTGTTTATCTAGTCACAAGTTGTTGGACTTTTGGGTTGTTTCCAGTTTCTGGCTATCACAAACAAAACTATCAACAGTGATGTGCACATCTTTGTATGGACCTAAACTTTTATTTGGATTAATACCTACTAGTGAAATTGCTGTCATTATGACGGGTATATGTTTAACTTTTTAAGAAACTGCCAAATTGTTTTTCAAAGTGGTGCTTCCATTTTACATTCCCACCAACAGTAAATGAGAGTTCCAGATTCTCCATATTCTGACCAAAACTGTTAGACATTCTAAAAGATGTGTATGTAGGTTTAATTCGCATTTATCTAAGAGACTAATGAAATTGAACGTTCTTTCATAAGCTTGCTTTCCATCCAAGTGGCAATTCAAATCTTTTGCCCATTTTTAAAAATTGGATTCTTCATTCTCTTACTAATCAGGGTTGCAAGTTCTTTACATAATTTGGGTACGCGTTTTCAGATATAGGATTGTGAATATTTTCTTCCAGTTATTGGTTGGTATTTTCATTCTTCTGGAAACATGTATCAAAGCAGACATTCTTAATTTTGATAAAGTTTAACACATTTTTTAAGTATTTTATTTATTTATTACAGACAGAGATCACAAGTAGACAGAGCAGCAGCCAGGGGCTGTGGGGGTGGGGTGGGAAGCAGGCTCCCCACTGAGCAGAGAGGATCTGGGGCTCCATCCCAGGACTCTGAGATCGTGACTTGATTGGAAGGCAGAGGCTTAACCCTCTGAGCCGCCTAGGCACCCCAGTTTAACACATTTTTACTTGTGTTTTGGTGTCATATCTAAAAAATCTTTGCCAGCCCAAGGTCCCAAAGATTTTGTCTATTTTTTCTCTACAAGTTTCATAGTTTTAATTTTAAACTTATGATCATGATCTGTGCTACATTAATTTTTACATATAGGGCAAGAGATGGGTTGAAGTTAATTTTTTGTCTATAGATTATCCAATTTTTTCAACCACTTGTTGAAAATTATCCTTTCTACACAGAATTGCCTTTGCTACTTAGTTAAAAATCAATTGCTCATATAAACGTGGTTTTATTTATGGAATCTAGTCTGTTTATTGATTTATCTATCATGACATTGATACCACATGGTCTTAATTACCATAACTCTATAATAAGTCTTGAGATCAGATCATTTAAATCTTCCCACTTTGTTCTTTTTTTCTCAAATTGGTCTTGGCTATATCCTTTGCATTTCTTTTATTTTATTTATTTATTTATTTATTTTTATCCTTTGCATTTCTAAATTAATATTAGAATCAGTTTGTAAATTTCAACAACAACAACAACAAAAAGCCTGCTGGGATTTTGGTTGGAATTGCAAAGTATCTATAGATCAATCTATACGAGACCTTAAAAATAGTGAGTCTTCCAATCTATGAATATGGTATCTCCATTTACACAAGTATTCTGTAACTTCTCTCAGAAATGTTTGTAGTTTTCAGTGTACAGGTCTTGCACATCTTTTGTCAGATTTATCTCTAAGTTTTCATACTTCTAAAGGAACTATAAATGTTATTATTTTTATATTTTAATAATTTACTGGTAATATGTAGAAATATAAATGATTTTTGTATGCTAATCTTGTATCCTGAAAACTTATGAAAACACACTTGCTTATTAGTTTGAGTAGCTTTTTATAAATGCCAGAAAATTTTCTATACAATCATACCATCAATGAGTAAAGACAATTTTCTTTTCCTTTCTAATCAAGATGACTTTTACTTCTTTTTCTTACCTTACTACACTAGCTAGAACCTTCAGTACCATGTAATGGGGGAATGGATTGTCTTTTCAATAAATATGGCTGGGTCAGTTGAATATTTATGTAAGAAAGCATGAACCTTGGGGTGCCCGGGTGGCTCAGTGGATTAAAGCCTCTGTCTTCGACTCAGGTCATGATCCCGGGGTTCTGGGATCGAACCCCATATTGGGCTCTCTGCTCAGCAGAGAGCCTGCTTCCCCCTCTTTCTCTCTGATCTGTGATATCTGTCTGTCAAATAAATAAATAAACTCTTTTAAAAAAGAAAAGAAAAGAAAGCATGAACCTTGACCCCTACCTCACACCATACACAAAATTTAATTTGAGAAGCATGTGAAAGGTAAGACAAAAATAGTATTAAAGAAAACATAAGATACCATGCTGATGAGTAAGGGACAGGCAAAGATTTCCTTAATGGGACACAAATAGCAGTAACTATAGAAGATTAATACATTAATTTTAACTTATACATTAATTAAGTTAATGAAACTTCTACTCATCAAAAACAACTTTAAGAAAGTGAAAAGGGGGTACCTGGGTTAAACATCTGACTCTTGGTTTCAGCTCAGGTCATCATTTCGTAGTCATGGGATCGAGCCCGGCCTCAGGTTCTGGACTCAGCAAGGAGTCTGCTTCAAGATTCTCTCTCCCTCACTCTCTAATAAATAAATAAGTAAACATATTCTTTAAAAAAAAGAAAGAAAGAAAGTAAAAAAGTAAGTGACAGACCAGCAGGAGATGTTGACAGAACATATATCTGACAAGGACTCCTATAAATTAGTAAGAAAATATCTGGATCAATTTTAGGAAAGGGGAGGTATAGAAGACTTGCACTAACCTTCACAAAAGAGAATGTCCCGATGGCCAATAAGCAGATGAAAAGGCATTCAACGCCTTTAGTCATCAAGGAAATGCAAATTAAAACCACAATTGATTTACTGCTATAAACCGACACTCTCAACCCCCACCATGGTGCAACCAGTTTGAAAAATTGGCAGCATTTACTAAAGATAAACATATATGGGGTGCCCCAGGCGGCTCAGTGGGTTAAGTGTCTGACTCTTGATCTCAGCTCACATCTCAGGGTCGTGAATTCAAGCCCTGCATTGGCATCCCCCCTGGTCATGGAGCCTACTTAAAAGAAAAAAAAAAAAAAAAAAGTAAACATACATATTTATCCTATGACCTAGCAATTCCATTTCTGGGGATATGTCTGATATAAATGAGTGCTTATGTCCAGTGAAAGACATGCAGAAGTATGTTCATAGAAGCTTTATTTGTAATGACCAAAAACTAGAAGCAAAACCAATTCCATCAACATTAGATTGGGTGAGCATATTTTGTTATATGAATATATAACATGTATGGAATGGGATACTGCAATAATGAAAAAGAAAAAAACATATCTGCACCCATGTGCTTACATGAATGAATATCACAAATGTAATGTTGACCAAAACTAGCTGGCCACAAAAGGTTACATCTGTATGATTCTAGTCACATAAAATTCATAAAGAGGAAAAACTGACCCATGGCTATTTTTGATGGGGGGATTGATAACAACTGGGACAGAGGACAAGCAAACATCTTGGGGTACCAGAAATCATCTATATCTTTTATTTTTTATTTTTTATAAACATATAATATAATTTTATTCCCAGGGGTACAGGTCTGTGAATCGCCAGGTTTACACACTTCACAGCACTCACCATAGCACATACCCTCCCCAATGTCCACAACCCCACCCCCCCTCCCAAACCCCCTCCCCCCCAGCAACCCTCAGTTTGTTTTGTGAGATTAAGAGTCACTTATGGGGCGCCTGGGTGGCTCAGTGGGTTGGGCCGCTGCCTTCGGCTCAGGTCATGATCTCAGGGTCCTGAGATCGAGTCCCGCATCGGGCTCTCTGCTCGGCAGGGAGCCTGCTTCCTCCTTTCTCTCTGCCTGCCTCTCTGCCTACTTGTGATCTCTCTCTGTCAAATAAATAGATAAAATCTTTAAAAAAAAGAGTCACTTATGGTTTGTCTCCCTCCCAATCCCATCTTGTTTCACTTATTCTTCTCCTACCCCTTTTACCCCCCATGTTGCATCTCTACTTCCTCATATCAGGGAGATCATATGATAGTTGTCTTTCTCCGATTGCCATCAAAAGAAATGAAATCTTGCCATTTGCGACAACGTGGATGGAAATAGAGGGTATCCTGCTTAGCAAAATAAATCTATATCTTTTTTTGAAGATTTTATTTATTTGATAGGGAGAGAGATCACAAGTAGGCAGAGAGGTAGGCAGAGAGAGAGAGGAAGCAGGCTCCCTGCTGAGCAGAGAGCCTGATGTGGGGCTCGATCCCAGGACCCTGAGATCATGACCTGAACTGAAGGCAGAGGCTTAACCCACTGAGCCACCCAGGTGCCCCTCATCTGTATCTTTATCTGTATGGTGGCAAAGCAGAAATATACACGTGTAAAACTATACTGTGCTCTACACATAAGATTTATGTGTTTAACATAAGTTCTATCAACATAAAAGAAAACTAAAGTATCTGTTTCTGAATGCAATTACTCAGTTCTGATATGGATGCCTATTTCTGGGTCAAAGTTGTACTCTTGATCCCTGTTAACTTTCTAGTAGGTTTGATGTCTATAAAATAAGTCCAACTCTTTTTCTTTAAACAAATTCTTCCAGGTGAATTTTAGATCAATTTTTCAAATTCCTTAGAAAAATTCTATTGGAATTTGGATTTTTATTGGAATTATGTCACATTCATATGGTTTATTTGGAGACCATTTATATCTCTACAATATTGAATCTTTTCATCCAATTAACATGGTTCCTTTATTCAGGAATTTCTGTCAATTTTTTAAAGTATTCTTCATGTAGGGCTTGATTATTTTTGATATATTATTATGTATATTATGTCTATTAAGTAAATATGGCTTCTGTTGCTATGATGGAAGAAATATGTGCCCTATTACATTATGTAATCATTGACTCATTGCTGGTATGTTAAAAGACTTTTTAAAAGATAATCTGGCTGCTTTGCTGAACTTCATTCATTTTCACTGAACAAAGGGCTATAGTTTTTCATTTCACTCTTTTAACTTCTAGGTGTAGGTAAAGTATTAAACCTTTTCTCTATCATATGAGAGGCTGACTTTTTTTTTTTTAAAGATTTATTTATTTATTTGACAGACAGAGATCACAAGTAGGCAGAGAGGCAGACAGAGAGAGAGGAGGAAGCAGGCTCCCTGCTGAGCAGAGAGCCCGATGCGGGGCTCGATCCCAGGACCCTGGGATCATGACCTGAGCCGAAAGCAGAGGCTTTAACCCACTGAGCCACCCAGGCGCCCCGAGAGGCTGACTTTTGGTTAATTTTCTATGTTTTCCTGGAAACAGATAAAGATGGTATGTGTCAACTATGCTACTAGGCAACATTGTTTATGATAAAAATGACCCCTGGTTTGTAAATTTTATCTGGACTGGGAGTCACCACTGCCTTGGGTTCCTTCTCTAACCTGTAAGTTCCTTGAGAGGACCCCGGAAGCCATGCCTTTGCATGAGAGATCTTGTTTGCCAGGGGGCATGAAATTCAGGCAACTTGTGCATCTGCCCTGAGTAGATCTTGTCTTCTTGCGCCTGGGCTATGTGCTGGATAAACTGCTCCAAAGATTCCCACTGTTGGAATCAGCTGACACTGCCTTGCTGCATGTGTGGCTCCTGTCCTACGCCTTCTGGCCGTGTCGTGTGTGGCCTCCAGTAGCCTTACGAGTCTGCATATTAGTCTGAATCAAAGAAGACCTTCCCATGGCATCAAAGAGTGAGGTTAGTAGGGTAGACCTTCAAACCCTCCATTTAGTCCAACCAATGGAATATATGGGCAGAGGAAATGCTAACAAGGTTCTGTATGTCTGGGTGGAAGAGTTCTTTTACTCATTTTCTGCTGTAGAAAATTTGGAGGCACGGGGCAGATGCAGGTTGGAGTAAAACTAAATTCATCCTGAAACTGCTCACATCCATGAAAGAGACGTGGCCGAAATTCCAGCTGGGTGGCATGGATGTCTAACTGAGTGGGTATTGGAGGGGGGGAGGTGCGCAGGCAAGAGAATGAACTCGAAGACCCCATACTTGTAGTGGGACTGCCACCTGATAAATGAGTTGGAACAGCCATCTCCATTCAAACTTTAATCTACGTGGAAGAATGTTCGAGAGCACCCAAGCGAGCCAAGGGCAAAGACAGACACATGGCCATGTGGTGGACAGCAGGTGCAAGCAGGGCTACGATGAAAAGAGGGCTTGGAGCCATCAGGAAAAAGTTAAAGAAAGTTTTCTATGTGTGGAAATGGGAAATCCCAGGCCAAACCCAGAGTCTGACAAAAGCGGTGTGCCTCAGTGGATTTAGTCCAGCACTGGAGCCAGACATGTGTCCTCTGCTGCCATCTAGTGAAAGTTAATGGGAATGCAAACAATTTCTAAGCCCCAGACGCGAGATTTTTAAAGCAGTAATTTAAAGGCCAAAGGTGTACTTTAAGCATAGTTAAAACCCTTTGATTTACACAGCATGTGGGGGTCGGGGGAGGAGGGCAAGATTTCTTTTCTAAAAAGTTTAAATTTCAGTGTACTATGTTATTTTTGTTTAAAATGACCATGAAATATTACTTGATGTAAAATTCCTAGAATTCCCTGAGCAAAAAGGGTATTATAGGCACTATAAAGAAAGATGGCCAAAGACCATTCCAGTTGCATAGGGTATGAAGTGGACATCCTTACCCCACTGGGTAAAATAAATTCTGGTGTTTGAAAGACGTGCTAACTTGTCCTTTTTTTTTTTTTTTTTAAAGATTTTATTTATTTATTTAACAGAGAGAGATCACAAGTAGGCAGAGAGGCAGGCAGAGAAGCAGGCTCCCTTCTAAGCAAAGAGTCTGATGGCGGGCTTGATCCTAGGACCTTGGGATCATGACCTGAGCCAAAGGCAGAGGCTTTAACCCCTGAACCATCCAGCCCCTGTCATTTTTTTAATTAAAAGTTTTCAACGGGCGCGCCTGAATGGCTCAGTGGGTTGAGCCTCTGACTTGTTCTCAGCTCAGGTCTTGCTCTCAGGGTTGTGAGTTTCAAGCCCCATGTTGGGCTCCATGCTGGGCATGAAGCCACTTTAAAAAAAAAAAAAAAAAAACTGGGGCGCCTGTGTGGCACAGTTGGTTAAGCAACTGTCTTCAGCTCCGGTCATGATTCTGGAATCCTGGGATCAAGTCCCGGGATCCAGTCCCACATCAGGCTCCCTGCTTGGCAGGAAGTCTACTTCTCCCCCTTCTCATGCTCTCTCTCTCACGCTCGCTCTCACTCGCTCTCATTCTCTCTCTCTCTCAAAGAAATTAATAAAAGCTTTTAAATAAATAAATAAAAATTTAAAGTGTTCAACAAGTCATGGGGGCAGACACTGGCAAAGGTTTAACAGAACGTTTCTGCATGAGAATTTAATCCTAGGTTTATTTCCCTGATGTGTTTGTCAACTACGTTGCTAGGCAACATTGCTTACAGTAAAAAGATCACTGGTAAATGATCTGGGCTGAAAGATAATGTCCTGATGGGAAAACAACTGTTTTGGGTTTCCCGAGTGTGAAACTCTTGTAACTGGGCAGGTCTCTTGCAGAGACCCTAGAAGCTATGCCTCTGGAATTGTGAGATTACCTCCCATGAGGCATGGGCATTTAAATCAGAGCAGCTCTCACAAAGGCCAGATGTGGATCTGGCCTCCTTGCACGCACTGATCAACTGTGGCAAGCACATTCGCTGCAGAGAGCCCCCAGAGCCATCCTCCTGACTGCTATGGTTCTCGCCCTGTGTCACCCTGTGAGCCCGAACAAGCCTAAGAACACCCCTGATGGGCCTTCCACGGGTCATCACATCATCCACCACAATGACTTTTTTCTTTTCCTTTCCATAACTATACTCATTTCCTTTTCGTTTGTAACTTGTTATACTGAATTATGCTGAATTATAATGAATATAATGGTGGGGGGAAGGGGTTCCACAAGTGAGGATGACAGATGGATTGCTTTTCTCTTCATTTTGTTTCACTTTTTATTATGAAATAATTTTGAACTTAGAGGAAAGCTGCCAAAAGAATATAAAGAACCCCCAGAGAGGTGCCTGACCGTCTCAGGCAGAAAAGCATGCAACTTTTAATCTCTAGGTCATGAATTCGAGCCCCACATTGGGCATAGAGATTACTTAAATAAATAAGACTTTAATGGGGGCGCCTAGGTGGCTCAGTAAGTCAAACATCTGTTCTTCAGGTCCAGTCGTGATCCCAGGGTCCTGGTTTGGAGTCCCACGTCAGGCTCCCTGCTCAGCGGGGAACCTGCTTCTCCCTCTGCCTGCTGCTTTCTCTGCTTGTCCCCTCTCTCTGACAGGTAAATAAATCAAACCTTTTTTTTTAAAAGTACATGCTTTTAAAAACAAAAGATTAACATGGAGCCATCGTATCCTTTCACCCTTAAATATTTTATTATGAATTTGCTAAAAACAAGACACTTGTTTTTATGCATTATACTTGCACAATCACAGTATAGTTCTCAAAGTGGGAATTAACATCAACATAAAGCTATTACCTAATTGACAGACTTATGAAAATTTCACCAATTATCCCAATATTGTGCTTTATAGCAGATTTTTTTTTCCTGGTCCCAAATCCAATCTTTTAATAGTCACGTTGCTTTTGGTTGTCTTGTCTCTTTATTCCTCTTTAATTGGGAATCGCTTCTTAGCCCTTTTTTGTGTACCATGGCATGGGAAGTTTGAAGAGTACAGGGTTTCCTTTGGCAGAATGTCCATTTGGGTTTGTCTGGTGTTCCCTTATAGTCAGATTCAGGTTTGGGGCCCCGCACTTTGGGGAACTCCACTCTGGCCCTCCCTGAGCTGTATCTCCCAAGTCTAGAGCCAAGAAGTCAAGCGCATGAAAGCCTGCCCACTCCCTCTTCTCGATCCAATATCAGCAAACCTTTTCTTTAAAAGAACAGAGAATAAATACTTTAAGCTTTGCAGGCCCTAAGATCTCTATTGTAACTACGCAATTGTGCCATTGTAGCAAAAAATCAGCCATAGATAATGTGCAAATGAATGGGACTCAAGTAACATTTTATTTACAAAAACAAGCTCAGTTGTTTAAGTGTCCAACTCTTGGTTTTGGTTCAGGTCATGATCTCAGGGTCGTGAGATTGAGCCCCACCAAGGGCTATGTGCTTAGTCGAGTCCAGTTTAGATTCTTTCACTCTCCCTCTGTCCTGACCCCTGCATTCATGTGCTCCTTTGCTCGCTCTCTCCCCCTCTCCTCTCTGTCTGAAATAAATAAATGAATCTTAAAAAAAAAAGCAGAGCAGGTGCTTGGATGGCTCAGGTGGTTAAACAACAAACTGTTTATCTCAGCTCAGGTCTTGAGCTCAGGGTTGTGAGTTCAAGTCCCACATAGGGCTTCATGCCCATGGCTATGTACCACCACTGCCACCACCATGACCACTACCATGACACCACCACCACCACCATAACCACCACTGCCACCACCATGACTACCACTGCCACCATGACGACCATGATTCCACCACTGCCACCACCATGATGACCACGACCACCACCACCACCTTGACTACCACCACCTCTGCCATCACCACACCACCAGCACTGCCTCTGCTCAACACAGAGCCTTTAAAGCTCATTTCCCTCTCCCAGAACACTCCAAAGCCAGAAGATACTGTAGGGGCTTGCTGACACTAGTGCATACTCATGTCCAAGATACTTTGGGATTCCAACTAACTATGTAAATAAACAATAATATGGTGCCCAGATCTTGTAAGTGGTGAAGTGTATCTGGAAAGATGACCAATTCTTTAAAACATTACCCCATGAAATACGTCTAACTTTTAATATTTTTTAGAGGTAATTGATGAGCATTGGTCTAAATAACATCATTTTCAACAAAGTAATATTTTCAGCAAGGCATCCAATAACATCTAAATTTAAGAATTACTGCTATGTAATTTACATAATGAATGGAATATAGTAACATATAATCCGTGTTATATAATTTACTGTTCTTTTCATTATTTTCTTAATTTTTTTTACTCTTGTTTTAAAATTGTTTTATAAACTCTGAAAGTTGTTCTATTGTAATTTGTTTCTTTTTATGATGCTTTGAATCTTTAGGAGAAGGCCATTTCTATGAAAGTGTTTTGCAATACTATATTGATGAGTTACTCTATCATTTTTATTTGCCAATAGTTACACCTATACTTTTCATAATTTACTTATTTATATCTTCAATAACTCAGGTCACTGTCAGAACACATAATTAGTCAAGATAGGAGGAAGAGCAAAACAAATTTTGCACATAAAGATATAGAACTGAATCAGTTACCAAGCGGATGACTTTCTCTTCTAGCCGCAGTGGACAGACCTGAGGTTTGGACTGAAAAGCTATGAGTGCTGGTCTTGGTTCAGCCATTAACCTCTGGAGGTCAAAGCCACAACCTTTCCTGGCCCTTGGTTTTCTTCCCACAGTAGCATATCACACGGGTTCCCTGCTCTGCGATGCAGGTCATAGGAAGATCAAATGATTAAATGCTTTATTACCAGTACATTCATGGGCTGGTTGTTACCATTTCATGGCAGGCAAAAGGCTGTTCATGGGACTGTGGTCCTTCACGTTGTAGTGGTATTGCTTTTCTTTGACAGATGTTCTTGGAAATGACGGCAGGGTGCTGGAGCCATCCTCTCTCTCTTTACTAGAATCCTACCTTGGGAATGAGCGCCTTCTTAAATTTTGTGTGTTAGGTGCCTGCCTTGCTTCACCCCAGCTGTGGCCCTGGTGCCCTGGGGGAGATGCTTGCAAAGCTTCCAGATACAGAATAAGCCCTTGGAATTGTTTCCTGGTCTATTGTACTCTGGTTACTGACCCTCTATCACAGAGGGGTTGATCTTCTGCATTTCTCCATCTGCATTCCTCTGTATTGAGCTAAACATGGGCCTGGAAGTCATTAGATTTTAACCTGTGGCTGTCCATGGACTAAATCTCCCTTCTCTGCAAACTTTACATCAATACATACACTTCAGAAAAAACCACAAGTACAGCTATGAAGCTGTATTGTAGATTCTCTTTTGTTGGTGGCTGCTTTTTTACTTTTGGGGTTTGTTTGGTTTTTTTTGTTGTTGTTGTTGGTTTTTTGTTATTTGTTTTTTTAGAGAGGGAGAGCACCTGCGAGCAAGCAGGGGTGGGAAGAAGGGGCAGAAGAGAAGGAACTCTTCTTTGCCCAGAGCGAAACCCATCAGGGGCTCAATCTCACAACCCTGAGATCATGGCCTGAGCCAAAATCCAGAGTCAGAGCCCTAACTGACTGAGCCACTCAGGAGCCCCCACTGATTCTCTTTTGAATCTTAGCCCTGGGATTGATGTATCTCACCAATTGCGGGGAATTGTGATCGCTGGTATTTGGAATAGATTTTCTACCCTCATTCTTTTTTTTTTTTTTTTGTCTCCTTTTAGGACTCCAAAGGCACATATAATAGACCATTTGATATTGTCTCAAAGGTCACTGAGACTCTATTCATTTTCTTCAATCATTTTCTTGCTATATTTCATTTGAATAATTTCTACTGACATGTCTTCAAGTTGACTTTCTGTTGTTCAGTTTCCATCTGCTATTAAGCCTTCCTAGGGATGTTTTTGATTTCTGATGACTCTCAACTCTGGGCTTACTTGTAAGTCATGATCCTTTTGGTTTTCAGTAGAAAGATGGTAGGACTTCACTGAGCCCCTCCTATCTGTCAGGACTTGAACTTCAAACTAGCATAGACATTTCTCCCTAAAATTCTAGCTAAACCTTTCAGCTGGATCCCCCGAGGTCTTCCCATGTGCGTGTTCACTTTAGGGGTCAGCCAGAGATGAGAGGGAATTTATATGCCCATTTTGTAGTTTCTCCCCATGACTCTCTCTTTCTGGGAAGTCCCCCTCAACTCCCAGCTGTTTTGGCAGCCCCAAAATCTAAACTCCATCTCTTCAGCTAATAAGACCACCCCCTGATATTTTAAGTCTACGGGTTCCTGAGAAATGGAAGAGTCCTCCAAGGAAAAGCCTAATAAATTGGAACGAACCCTGTTTCCCTCCCTTCTTGCAAGACTCATGTTCCCTTCCATTCCTGCCCACTTTAGGTTGTGTCAAAAAAAAAAAAAAAAAAGGCTGTTTAATCCCACATTTTTATCTCCATGCCCTCCCAATACCCTACTAAAATAATAGTGAAGGAGGTAAAATGTACAAATCCACAACAAGAGATGGGAATTTCAATAGAGATCAAGAAATAAAACATTTCAGCAGACTTTTTTTTTTAAGAATTTATCTATCTGTTTGTCAGAGAGAGAGAAAGAGAATGCTTAAGCAGGGGGAGCAGCAGGCAGAGGGAGAAGCAGTCTCCCCACTGAGCAGGGTCCCCGATGCGGGGTTGGATCCCAGGACCCTGGGATCACACCCTGAGCTGAAGGCAGACGCTTAACCGACTGAGCCACCCAGGCATCCCTCAGCAGACTTACTGAAAGCGTAAAATAGAGGATGGACACAAAGAACAAAAATTGTATGCTTTCCCTTATACTAAGGTACCTGGAGTGGTCAAGTCATAGACACAGAAGACAGAATGGTGGTTGCCAGGGGCTGTAGGGAGGGGAGAACAGGGAAGCATTGTTTAATAGGTACAGAGTTTCAGTCTGAGTAGATGGAAAAGTTCGAGGCAGATGGTGGCGAGGGTTGCACAACACTGAATGCAGTTAATGCCACTGAACCTTCTACTTAAAAATGGTGGAAACAGTGAATTTTATTTATGTTTATTTTACCCTACATACACACAAAAATAGAGAATGGAGATAACTGGTAAAGCCAAGTACAGGAGGCCAATGACCAAATGCACATGGTGGGGGAGAGAAACAGTAGCCAAGAGGGGAAGCAAATCATCCTGGGACCCCCGACTGGCTTGTGTCACATAAACTCCCAGTACAACAAAAGGTAGGACTAAGACAAGGGCTGAACCTTGCCCCCTCGCCACCACTCTGAACAAAGAGCCATGTGATGGTTTGACATGGCACTCCACATCCAGAAAAATGGTGGACATCCTTCTCTAGAAAAGAACTTCTCTAGAAAAGAACATCTTTTAGTCTTGCTTTTAGAGGTCTGCCAGTTAAAAATCTAAGAGAGTGGCCTCCCACCTGATCACCCTAAGTGAAGTCCTTCAGTCTGAGTCCACTACAAACACAGAGGCCCCATCACAGACAGGAAATCTATCAGGATCTATGATCTGGTTCTCCTATGTGCTCCAGTGGACACCAGAGCTCTACGAAAGCCTCTAAAAAACACACCAAAGCTTATGTGCCATTAGACTCACTCTAAGACTGGCAAACAAAACATATAACCAAGAGGCAACATCCTCATACAATAGAACTGTCAGGAAAGCAAAGGCTGTACATAGAACAAGGCATCACACGGGCAGAAGGGACCCACCTAACAACCCATGCAGCCTGGACCTCAGTCCCGCATGAGGGAAATAAAGGCAACTTAGGAATGGAAGAGAAGTTTAAAATATCTCTAAGTACAACCCCCATAAGAGAAACCTTCATTTAACATAGCTAGAAATTAAGATAATGTCTAAAACGAGTGAATTGAGACCTGGTGATGTAAGCGTATTATTTAGGGAAACCACCAAGAGAAACAGCCGAAGGAGTTAAAAGTGGTTGTCTCCATAGGACCATGGTGGGGGAGAAGTAGTCTGGGAATAATTGCTATGCAATAGAAGTTATACCACATGATTTGATGGTTTAACCTTATGCATGTATTAGCAGCACTTTGATTTTTTTTTTTTTAAGAAAATGACTGGAATGTTGTGTTTTGTTTTTTTTTTCCCCCTCATGTAGCATTGTTTCATTCTGGAATTTTCCAATTAAGCTTTTGGCTAAACACATACATATGATAATGATAATTATTCAGGAATCGGGAGGTTTGTAAAAACATTGTGTGCCATTAGAGTAATCAAGCTCAGCTCTAACACATCTTGGCTTTTCAGGATAATTAGACCACACTGGAGGCCCAGATGGGGTGAATGAGAAAGCCATGGGTGTCTGCCTTATAGTAACAGGAAAACATCACCCAGAACTACTCAACTGGCAATTGAAATTTGCATGTTAACTTAGTACACAACAAGAAATGAATAAAAATGCCTGGATTGGAGGCAAAACATTTCACTTTAAAATCCAAACATAGAACATAGGTGCAATAATGAAACTCGTACACAACCCATTTTAAGCCCTCACGTATTAAAATTGAATCCTGTAAAGCCAGAAGTGGTTCCCACCATATCTCCTGGTTTTTTGTTTTTTTTTTTTTTTAAAAAAGGTCACCTTCTACTGTGAGCATCTTTCTCGAAATTTCACAAAACACCGGAAGATCATTTGTCTCTTAAATCACCCACAGAGATGTTTTGCGTGTCTGCTCAGGGTCCTGAGTTGGTACCAAGAATACAGAGGTGACAAGGTACCTACCGTTTCCGCTCTCGGCACAATATAACGACTCGGGTAGAAAATGGATACAGAACTAGGCAATTCACCGCAACGTGATTCGCTCAACGGCAAAAGTTAGCACAGGTTGGATAGGAAGGCTGGATGGGCTTATGAGGACAAGGACTGAGAGTTATCTCAGACAGCCACTCTAGGGACAGCAGTGAGAAGGCCCTGGGACTGGATAGCTAGGCGAGGAGCTTCAGGGAGAAGGCTCCAGAGGGAGAAGAATCCCAGAGAAATCTAACGTGGCTTCCAGAACAGAGGACGAAGGCTGGAGAGTAGAGACGATGAAAGAGGACTTATTGCCTCCAACTGTGACCTTAAACTTTCTAGTTGGGTTCTTCTTTCCAGCCTGACTGTTAGCTCAGGTGGGAGACCCTGTGGGTTAAGCATCCAGTGCTGGGAACCAAAGCTACCCCCTCAAGCAGTAAGGACTGCCCTGCCCGTGACTGTCTTTAAGATAGTGACCCAACAGACCTTCACTGTCTACCTGCTCACACCCACCCACCTTTGTCCCGCATTTTTCTTACACACTGCAAGTATTTTCTGCACTTTGGAGATAATCTTTGAAACCCTAGACCGCTGTCTTCCCTGGGATTGGCCTCACCAAAGTAAATTCCTTTCTCATTTCCGCACCCTACCCCCACCATCTCGTGCCTTTCAATTCCGTCAGCGGTGAGTGGCTGAACCTGGTCTGTTTGGGACACCACCGCCCCTCACCCTCCTGCCAGGGACTGTGGACCACCCCAACAGACTAAAAGAAGGGGGGAGAGAAGAGGGATTAGATGTAAGACAGGAAAATCAACCAGGAGTCAGCTCACACAGGGTTTTGTAAACAACAGACCCCAGGTTATTCTAAGGTCATAGAGACGGAAGGTTTTTTGGGATAGGGCTTTGAGGGCCAGGTCTGGCACTATAAAATTTGCATTTTAGAAAGATTTTCTTTGGATAAATTTATTATGGACTAGTTTCTATTATTTTGCTTACTTTCTAGTCACACACACACACACACACACACACACACTTCTTACCCATTTCTGTTGTTTGTTGTTGAGATCATTGGACAGATATTTGAGCAATGATTAGGTTAATGGTGCAACTAGGGGCATCCAGGTGGCTCAGTCAGTTAAGAGTCCAACTGTTATCCTGGGTTCAGTTCATGATCTCAGGGTTGTGAGATGGAACCCCTGCCTCAGGCTCTTTGCTGGGCATGGTGTCTGCTTGAGATTGAGGATTATTAAATAAATAAAATACTCGGGCGCCTGGGTGGCTCAGTGGGTTAAGCCGCTGCCTTTGGCTAAGGTCATGATCTCAGGGTCCTGGGATCGAGTCTTGCATCAGGCTCTCTGCTCAGCAGGGAGCCTGCTTCCTCCTCTCTCTCTCTCTGCCTGCCTCTCTGCCTACTTGTGATCTCTCTCTGTCAAATAAATAAATAAAATCTTTTAAATAAATAAATAAATAAAATACTCTTTAAAAGATTAATATAACTATAGAGCACTATTAAGTTTACAAAACACTTTGCCACATGTACTTTCATAGCAGATACTAGGAGGTAAATGATATAGACAGAGATTTCCTAGCGTCAACACTCTTCCACCCTGTGTCCATGGAACATACTGATAACCAGTCATGGCACAAAGTCCTAATGATTTCAGAGACACCCTCAGAACTGTCAACACAATTCTCCTGGCCAGCAATGCCAGCTACTCGATTTGCCATCCTAGAATGTTGTAAAATACATCCATTATGGAATCATACAGATGAGGTTGAAATTCATGATTTCCTACCTTAGTATTGGATCTAGGTTACTTGACATCTCTGAGCCTCAGTTTTCTCATTTAAAAATTAGAAGGGCACCTGGGTGGCTCAGTCAGTTAAGCATCTGACTTCAGCTCAGATCATGATCTCAGGGTCTTGAGATCAATCCCCATGTTGGGCTCCATGCTCAGCAAGGAGTCCGCTTGTCCCTCCGCCTTTCCCCCTGCTCATGCTCTCTTGTGCTCTTTCTCTCTCAAACGAATAAATAAAATCTTTTTAAAAAGATAAAAGTCAGCAAACAATGAAATTGTATCATCTGTGCATTTACCTATAGAAATTCAATGATCATGCTCTAAAAAGGGAAAGAGAGAGAGAGACAGAAATCAGTCACAATGACACACAATGTGCCTGCACCGCCAAACAAACATAGGATGGGAGACATCCCCCATAGCACCAATTAAATCTCAGTTTGGGTATGTATCTCAAAATGAGCAGAGTGGTTCTTCAAAGGGACATATTTCCCAAAAACACAGGCCTTAAATGCAAGTCAACAATGTCATGTTACTTAACTGAAAGGCTAGCAGTCTATCCCAACTCTAGAGGAAAAACTGACCAGGAGGGCCTCCCTAAGGATAAAATGGACATATCCCTAATGGAGATATATGAACAACAACAAAAAAAAAACTTCCAAATTCCACTTCCAGTTAGATTGAAAAGGTCACAGCAGACGATCACTTCTCCTGTAGTAAGAGAGGGGGGAAATGGGTAGAGTAAAATATATTTATTTTTACAGATATCACAAAGTGCTTTAAAGGAACTATTCTGGAAAAGGGGGATAAGACTTCATAAATGAGATTAGCGGCTACAGGGGGCATTTACCACTTCTGGGCCTGGGCAGGCGAGTGATGCGGCCTGCCACAGTCAGAGGACTCTGCTTGGCTAAGAAGAAACGACTAATACTATAAACATCTCTCTGGAGTAAAGCAACAGATTTGAAAAGATGAAAATTCAAAACACAGAGCTAGTCTTCCTCTTTGGTTAAATGGGTGGCAATGCAGAAGGCTGGGGACTAAACTGAAAGACCTCATCATCTCCTGATACTTGGGTCCAGGTCCCACCAGAAGGGGACGTCTGTGAGACACGTAGATCATATCTTGCCCTCAAGGCATTGGAAGCCCAGAGGAACTTGTTATACTGTGAATTATAGTAAGAAAAATTCATATTTGGTCTTCATCCTGTTTCTGGAACAGAGCTCCTAAAACACTTGGAATTTCATAACTACTGATGGTGATGAAGGTGTCTTCTTGTACATTAATGAGGTTACTTGTAGAAAGCACCTAAGAATGGAGGCTGGTTGCCAGTGCAGCGGACCTGCTAATTACAGAGTTAGACCTCTCAGTCCCACTCCAACCCTCTGCCCCCCACTGCCAACCTCCAGGGAGGCAAGAGAGGCCGGAGATAGAATCAATGGCAAATGGCCAATGAGTTAACCAATCATGTCTGTGTAATGAAGCTTCCATTATAACTCCAAAGGATAGGGTTTTGAGAATTTCCAGTTTGGTGGAGACGTAGAGATGCAGGGAGGGCAGCATGCCTAGGGAGGGCATGGAAGCTCCATGCCCCTTTCTACATACCTTGTCCCATGCATCTCTTCTGTCTGGCTTTTCCTGGGTTATATCCTTTTATGATAAACCAGTGATCTAGAAAGTAAAATGTTTCTCTAGTTCCGTGAGTCACTATAGCAAATGAAGTGAACTCAAGGAAGAGGGTTGTGGGAACTTCTGATTAACAGCCAGTTGGTCAGAAGTATGGTAAAAACCTGAATTTGTGACCAAGTCTGAAGTCCAAAGGGGTTGGGGGGGGTTGTTGGAGCCCCCAGTCTTTAGCTGGTTCGTTGGTTGGTTGGTTGGAAGCACATTTGATAACCTAGGCTTATGATTGGCATCTGAAGGGGGAGTAGTCTTATAGGACTAAGACCTCAAACTGTGGGATCTGATGTTATCTCCAGGTAGATAGTGTCAGAATTGAGTTGAATTGTAGGACACCCCAGCTGGTGTCCAAGAATCACTTGTTGGTATGGAAATCCCTATGCATACATTGGAATTGGGATCTTGGGGCTCTTAAGCAGGGGAGCAACATGGGATCTGGGTTTTCAGAAGCCATGGTAATAAAACATGTCACAGTTTTCAACTGTTTTCTAGCTCACAAGGTGGAGATTCATATATATAATATGCTATGGGGTATCACACTGATCAGCAGCAATTATGCATGGTTCCTGGCACCACAGGGGGCGGGAAACCATGAGTTACAAGACATTAACAGAAGCAACAAGATTGGTGATCCAGAGTGTAGCTAGAGGAGTACTCTTGGTTTCAGTATTGAATATCTGATTGAGTCCTGGGGCCAGTGATGGCAATGAGGAGCAGGGATAAAGGGCAGGTTTATTTGGGTGAAGGAAGGTTACAGATACAGATAATTTTGAACATGTTGAGTTGGAAGCTTCACAGGAAGCACCTGTGAGACACACCCCAAAAACGGCATCTAGAAAGTACATAGTTTGTGTGACTGAGAGTCAGGATATCTGAAAGATGTAAATTTGGGAATCATCAGCTTTGCAATGGAAAAAGATGAGCTTGGGAAGGATGAGAAGCTAAGCTAGGTTGTAGGCCTGGAAGGGAAAGGAATGAACACGAGTAAGAGCTCAATTTCCCAGCAGGAAGCTGGTACTGAGGCAGATGATTTCATAGCCTTCCTTTGAAGCCATTGTGCACCAGGCTCAACACAACCTCCAGTCTTCTTTCTTGCCTCCCCCTCTCCACATTGCCACACTTCTCATCATTCCTTCACTCAGCTAACCAGACATCCTGTCTGTGCCCTGCCCTCATCCATACAGCAATTTACTGAGAAGCTGCCCTGTGCCAGGAGCTGTACTGGGTCCTGACCATACAGCAGTGACTAAAGCATCCTTGTCTCAAAATGTTTACATTCTAGCAAAGGAGACAGATACACACAAATAATTAAAAAGACATCTTGGGGAGAGATAAAGGCTGTGAAGAAAAAGCAAGCAAGTTAAGGGAATATAGTGATGCAGGTGTCCTATTTTAATAAAGACAATAGGGAAAGTCATCTCTGGAAATCACATCTGAGATCTGAATAAAGTGCTAAAGTTCTTGGTAAAGAAAGGGCGGCTAATGAGGCAACAAGGGGCTCAATCATATATATATTTTTATAAGCTTAAATAAGGGGTCTAGTTTCACTCTGGGTGACAAAGGATCACCGGGGAGAGGAGTATTGAGTAGAGAGGAAGGACGTGATCTGACTTAGATTTTGGCAAGATCCCGAGGGCTGTTGTGTGGAGAATTACCACTTGGGGCAAGAACAGAGGTAGAGGGTCCTTTTAGGAGGGAATTGTAGTAACCCCGGGCAGGGTAAGTAGGGTTTGTTGTACAGGGGTAGGAATAGAGATGGTGAGAAGTGATCAGATTCAGGTTATAGTTTATGGATGGAAAGGACAGGATTTGCAATCAGAACAGATTTCCGGGTGAGAGGTAAGTCAAGGATGACTCAAAAGATGAACAGTTGAATAAATGGTAGCAGTTACCCCAGTGGTGAATAGTGGGCAAAGGTTAATTTTAGAGGGAAAATCGCGAACATTGTTTTGGAGACACAAAGTTAATTACATGCTGATTAGACATCCAACCAGAGAGGTTGAGTAGACTATGGCTTATACAAATCCAGAGTTCACAGAATTGATCAAAGCAGCAGACAAATGCTTGGGATTGGTCTGTGTGGTGGCATTGAAAGCCACGAGCCTAGATGAGACCATCTGAAAGTGTTGGACAGAGTCCCAGCTCCAGCAGCTGCGAAGGGGAGTTGGGGGGGGGGGGTGTTGGTTGGGTAATGGGAGGCTGTCATGGTCCTTGAGAGCTTCAAGAGGGCACAGTAGCTTCAAAGGGGGAAAGGACGACGTCTTAAAGGGGATTGCCACGAGTCTGGAGGCGGATGGGCCATTTTGCAGGCTGCGAGACCCACATTAGCGGACACAGGACGACGGACAAGATACGACGGGTCTGGAAATGGAGGCGGCCGCAGGGGTGGTCAAGAGGGCCGCGCGCGCCTCCACTCCAGCCCACCGTGTCCTGGCGCCACGAGGTACTTCGCCTCTCCCTGAATCGTCTCTCAAGCCGCGCGAGCACCGCTGCCCCGGAGTAGGCCAAGCAGCGCCGCCGGGACTACCGAGACCGCGGGAGAAGGCTGAGCCGCCCGCACCCGGCGGAGTCTCGCGAGAGCGCGGCCTCACCGGCCCAGCATGCCTCGCGCCGCCGCCGCTGCCGCCGCCGCCGCCGCCGCGCCGCGGCTTGAGGGCGGGAGGCTGGGGGAGGGTAGCGGAGCCGGCGCCGCCGCCATGTTGGGTCTGAGGCGGCTGCTGTAGGCGCCGACGGAGCGAGCGGGCTTGTGGAGCGGCGACAGCGGCGTGGGATCTGCCTCTCTGCGAGCGGCCCGGAGCGGCGGCGGCGGCGGCGCCATGAGCGGGGGCACCCCTTACATCGGCAGCAAGATCAGCCTTATCTCCAAGGCGGAGATCCGCTACGAGGGCATCCTCTACACCATCGACACCGAGAACTCCACCGTAGCCCTCGCCAAAGGTACGCCGGGGCGGGCCTCGGGGTGGGGTGCTGCGCCCGGCTCTCGGCCCGCGGCTTCCTCGCTCCCTCTTTGCCTCCTCCGTGGTCCTCCCGGAGGCCGCTCCCTTCCCTCCCTCCGGGCCCGGGCGTCGCGGGCCGGGCCGCGGCCTCCCCGGGGCTTCCTGGCTTCCACCCCGAAGGTCCGCGCCTTCAATCCGGGAACTACAGGACCGAGAGCGGGGCGGGCGGGGCGGCCCTGAAGTCCGAGAACGGGCCGGAGAACACGGAGAGACGTGTCTTCCAACTCCGAAATTCGGGGGTTCTGTCGTCTTGCCACAAAACAGATTCTGAGTATTCAAAGAATTTCTCCGCCTCGCTTGAGTTTCGTGCGATTTGTTGATTCGAAGGGACCTATTTTCTCACGTTCTTAATTTCGGTTCGTCCCGGTATTCATCAGGTGAACTGTAAGTAGTGTGCCGAAACTTTGGGTTTGCTCGGCGACGCAGACCGTCTCCAGCTGCCACCGGTACCGTCGAGCAGATCGCGTCCCACTTGTCTCCTACGCGGTCTTGTTTACCTGTTAAACCGGAATCCTTCTTCTCTGGGGCTGTTGTGCAACCATCTCTTTACAAATGCTGGCGCTTCTCGCCTCGACCCTTGTTTCTGGAAAGCAGGTGGGGAGGAGGGTTGAAGCTTGACCCAGGACCCTTGTTCCGAAGGCGGATCTGAGTGGTCCGTGGGCTCTGACCGGTCCCTGTGAAGGCTCCCTGGGATGGCGAGGCCGGGGCACTGAGGAGGAAAGTGTCGTACCCGTAGTATTTCGGTTAAGCGTCGCCCAGTCTTGAGTGGGTTTTGTTTCCGTTCACACGTGCTGGGCCTTCGCTCCGCCAGAAAACCAGGAAGAAAATAAACTTGAGCTCCTGCTCTTAAAGCAAATCTCACAAGTTTGGAATCCTTAGAAGAGGGTAGCGAGATAATTAAGGTAGCTTTCCAGGACATCTCGTGGCGTTATGGGATGCACTCCGTGGGCGAGACAGAGGTCCAGGGCTAGGAAGAAATTTTCTAAATCTGTAAAAAGAAGAAAAACTTAATCTGTAACTAGTAGGAGAGTCATTTCACAGTATGTCACACTAAAATGTCACACTAGTGACACTTTTGGTGTCCTTTTTAATAACACTCGTGTTGGGACAAATTTTATACCTGAGGTAAGGAGTCTTAAGTCTTTTTTTTTTTTTTTTTTAATCTTCACTTCTTTTCCACTCCCAACCCATGGGTCTTTAGCTGGGTAGTGTCTTAGTTTTTAATGGCTTTATGAAATTATCAAAAAGGCTTTCTAAAGCTCTTGGTGAGAACCACATACAGTATTTTTCATTAAAGTTGTTTAATAACTTTTTAAAAAGCATTGTTTTCCGTAATCTGAATTTTTAGGTGTCTTGCCAGTTTAGAGTTTGAGTTGATTGTGCTTTTACTTCTCACAATGAAAAAAAACTACATACATTCTTAAGATTTCTGATGTATTAACTTCAGTTTTTTTAAAGCCTTTGGATATATTCTTTTATTCAAGAAAACAAAAAGTCTATATTGTTACTGACCCACATTTTTAAAAAATCCATTTCGGCTTCTAAAGTTAATATTAACTACAATTTTATTAGTCTGTAATAGTTCAGTTCATATGCCAATTTGTTCCTTGTATCCTGACTTGATAAATACGGGAACAGCAATGAAAAGATGTTTTTAAATCACTGAATTGTCTGTACTTACGGCTTTGATAATTAATCCCCCATATATAATACATGCTTTTTGTTAAGCAGGAGGAGTTATTTAATATGTAACAGAGATTTGGGAATTCAATTGTATTTGCAAAAACTGAAGTTACCAAATTTTGGTAGCTTACTCTACATAGAAGTATCTAATCTAAATCTCCAATAAAGCTATCCTGTCAACACTGGGCACTTCAAATTCCAGAATTAGAAGTGGGGTGTTTGGTCTTAAAAGTTTAGAATTTATGACTTGTGAAGTAATGTGATATCTGATATTCCACCTTTTTTAAAATTTGGATGATGAAGCAGTTGAACTGATTCAAGCCAAAAAGTTTGTTTGTGCGGTTTAGAACACAGTATGTATTTATATTTAGAGATCCCTGTTATCTTTGTGAATATCAGTTGAGTTAATCTCTTCAAATGACATTCTTAGAATTCTCTTTTGGATGTTAATTTTTTTCCCCTCTCTGGGAAGAGGGTTTTTTTCACCCCCTTTTATTGTGAAATTACCTCACACGTTGAAAAGATACATAGATAAAAATGGAATATTTTTTTTTTTTTTTTTCAAAGATTTTATTTATTTATTTGACAGAGAGAAATTACAAGTACACTGAGAGGCAGGCAGAGAGAGAGAGAAGGAAGCAGGCTCCCTGCTGAGCAGAGAGCCCGATGCGGGACTCGATCCCAGGACCCTGAGATCATGACCTGAGCCGAAGGCAGCGGCTTAACCCACTGAGCCACCCAGGCGCCCAAAATGGAATATTTTTAAACAAAGATCCTTGTAAGGACCACAGAGGGCAAGGCAGACTGTTGCCAGCTTCCCAGAATCCTCCCCCTGCATCTTCCCATCATCACAACTACCCACTTAAGCTGGATATGAACATTATTCTAACATTTATAGTCTTATCACTGAAGTTTACATCCCTGAATAATAGAGTTTATGTTTGTCCTTTTTGAACTTTATATAAATGGAATCATCTTGTATATATATTTGATTTTGTTTTGTTGTGGCGTGGGATTTCATCAGGAATATAACAAGCTTATTCTGCATTCATTTTTTATGTTCTACAGTTAATGTTTAAATTGTTTACAATTTTTGCTATTATGAACAATGCCTTTGTGAACATTTGTTTTTAAGCGCGCTGATGCCTGTTTGTGTACTTTTCTTAAGGGTGTGTACTTGAATTGCAGGGTCATGGGGAATGTGTGTCTTTATTAGGTAATGCTAAGCAGTTTTGTTGTTGTTTACTAGTTTTTATTTCAGTTATTAATATATGAGAATTCTAGTTCCACATCCCTTACCAACAATAATATTTAGTACCAGATATTTAAATTCTGTCCAGTCTGGTGAGTATGAGTGTACCTGGCTTTAATCTTCCTGATTACTAATGAGCTGAACACTTTTTCATATCCTAGTCATTTGGATTTCATCTCATGAAATGCCTTTGAAATCTTTTGCTCATTTTACTACTGAAATGCAGGTCTTTTTCTAGAGTTCAGTATTCTGAGTACAAATCCTTTGCTGGGTATATCTGTTGCAAATACCTTTTCCCATTTAATGGTTTTTTTGTTTGTTTTTTGTTTTTGTGTTTGTTGTTGTTGTTTTTAAGATTATTTATTTATTTATTTAACAGACAGAGATCACAAGTAAGCAGAGAGGCAGGCAGAGAGAGAGGAGGAGGCAGGTTCCCTCACCAGGCAGAGAGCCTGATGTGGGGCTGGATCCCAGGACCCTGGGATCATGACCTGAGCCAAAGGCAGAAGCTTTAATCCACTGAGCCACCCAGGGGCCCCCATTTAATGGTTTCTTTTGGTGAACATAAATTCGTTTTAAAGAAGACATGTTTATTACTTTTTTATTTATGGCTAGTGTTTCTTTCTTCTTTCTTTCTTCCTTCCTTCCTTCTTTTTTTTTTTAAAGATTTTTATTTATTTGACAGATCACAAGTGGGCAGAGAGGCAGGCAGAGAGAGAGGTGGAGGAAGCAAGCTCCCCACTGCGAAGAGAGCTCCATCCCAGGACTCTGGGATCATGGCCTGAGCTGAAGGCAGAGGCCTTAACCACTGAGCCACCCAGGCGCCCCCCTTTCTTCCTTTTTAAGGAATTTTTCCCTACCCCAAGGTCATAAAGATACTTAGATTACTTTTTCAGAACTTTCTGTTTTGCCCTTTCACTTAAATTTAGTAAGGGATTCACTTGGTTTACATGATCCAGGTTAAAACAGGTCCTTTACTTGGATATTACTTATAATTTAAATTCATGTGGAACTATACAATGCTCTTAAAATTTTGGATTAGTTCTATTAGATGTGTTCTGTAGTTAAGGTGACCAAATGGCCTGGTTTGCCCTGGTGGAAGGTCCTTGTTTGTGCCTGTTGTTCTGGCATAATTATTAAAACACTCCTTTTCAGGCGCCTGGGTGGCTCAGTTGGTTAAGCGCTTGCCTTTGACGCAGGTCAGGGGATCAAGTCCCATATGGGCTCTCTGCTCTGCAGGGAGCCTGCTCTCCCTCTTCTCTGTGCTTGTGCTCTCATACATGATCTCTCACTCTCTCTGTCTCACACATAAATAAATAAAATCTTTTAAAATAAATAAATAAAACCTTAAAAAAATAAAACTAAAACGTCCCTTCTCACTCTTGAAAGTGTTCCAGTTCGGGTAATAAAATGTATGATCACACTAAATATAATCAAAAGCCCAGGGGTAGTAACTAACTGGGTAATGTCCTTTATTTTCTGCTAGAGATTTCACAGACTATTTCACAGACTAGCTCTAGCTCTGTAAAGGTAATATTGAAGTTAAGTTTGATGAGCTTTGATACACAGAATCTTCTTATGAATGTCAAGGAGTCTTAAAGGCAACTTAGAAAGACTGATGTCAGTCTGTTAAGTATGTTAATAGATCATTTGGTCTGTAGTTTGTCTCTTGGAGTCTTTGTCACAGCTCTGAGTTTATTTTCTTCCTGATTGTGACCTGCACATCATCTTCTTTGCTTATTTGCATAAGTTTGTCACCTTCCTTCCCTCCATAAAGTCTCAGTTCCTGGGAGAATGAATGTTTATTTAGTGAATAAATGGAAATTATTTAGCATTTTAGGTTATTAATCTTGTAGAAATCTCTTGGGAGAATCTCCAAATAGTACTTTCCATGTTCACAATTATATACCTCTTTAAAATTGAAATGCCTAAGGTATTGCCCCTCACCTTGTCCCCACAGTGAGAGCTTTTGGAGACTAGAAATACAGGAGGATAAAATCTTATGACAAAATTGACATTGTTAGGGAGAAGGAGTTTTTACCTTGTGACTCAAGCTCAGTTATAATTTTCATTTAAAATTGAAGGGAAGAATTAGTTCCAGATGTTCAAGTGAATTGAAAAGTGGTGACACGCATGAATAGTTTGTAGAATATTTCCAATTACTGTATATTCAAACCTGTGTCTGTGAATATGATGCCCAAGCACATACTAGAGACTGGATATGAAGAGATTGCGAAGAATGGAAGTTTAACAAATGCGGAGTTTTGTCTCGTTCATTGCTCTACCCTTGGTGCCTAGAACAATGCAAGCCCCCGGTAAATATTTGAATAAATGAAAGGATAGTTGTAGTTATTGAAGATTTCTTATTATGGGAATTTCAAAGTTGGAGAAAGTACATATTTCCCATAAGTGTTATGTTTGTAGATTTTTATAATACTTAAATAAAATGGGCTAAAATGAATGAAATTCTTATTTCATCTACATTATGTTAGCTATATCTGGGTAATACACCACTCAAATGAAAACCAGGTTGCCACTGCATTAGGAAAGTATTTGTAAAGAAGAATGTTTAATAAGTCGGGTGCTTTTAAAATGATTTGTCCTTAAAATCAAGGCATTGGTAGGAGAATATCAAAGCTGGTAATAGATTAGTTACTTAAATTACATAAAGTAACTTAGTACTAAATTACTTATTACTTAGATCATCTGCTAAGTCCTGCCCATTTTTATACCTTAGCCACTTCTTGATTGTTAATTAGCCACATACTCATAAACTCCATTGAGTGAATAGGAGAGCTCTGTAGGATGGATGAAATGCCTGGAAAGTGCTGTATTGATTTCTTGCATTCTCACATGAGTTGGGGACCTAATCCAGCAGTTCACAAAATCACTACCTAGAATGTCCAAAGATCTAGTAACTTTTCAGGCTGCAGTTTCTTTTGGTTTAGTGAGGTTGCCAGAACTTGAGCCTTGGAAACAGTTTATTGTTGCTATGCAGTCCACAGAAATACTTAGTAATTTGGGAGTCTGAAGTCAATGTCAGAAACTAACTGCATCTTTGAGAGGAGTAAGATAAACTGTGGCTTTCTGAGTAAGAAGTAGAGAAAGCAGGGGCGCCTGGGTGGCTCAGTGGTTTAAAGCCTCTGCCTTCGGCTCAAGTCCTGTCCCAGGATCCTGGGATCGAGCCCACATCGGGCTCTCTGCTCAGCAGGGAGCTTGCTTCTCCCCACCCTTCTCTGCCTGCCTCTTTGCCTACTTGTGATCTCTCTCTGTCAAATAAATAAATAAAAATCTTAATTTAAAAAAAAAGTAGAGAAAACAGTAAAAAGCCTGAAGAAAATAATAATAGAAGGAAAGAAATAGAAGAGTAAAGAAATCTTACCTGTGCTTGACACATAGCAAGGGTTTCGTAGTGTTTAACTCAGTGCCACAGTAATACTACTAGTAACTGCAGATGACTTAACCTGAGTTTACTGCTCCATGGTAGAAGATGCCCTCTACAGAAACAGTTTACCTTCTTATTTCTCTGTGGTGCTTTACATTAATACAGTTTATTTTTTTAGACACACATATGTGCGTGCATGCGCACTTGGGGGGATGGGCAGAGGGCGAGGGAAAGAGAATCTTAAGCTGGTTCTACGCTCCTGGAGCCCAACCACAGGGCTTCCTCTCACAGTCCTGCGATAATGAGCAGAAATCGAGTCCAACAATTAACTGACTGAGCCACCCAGGCACCCCTGAAGTAATATTTTAATTAGCTGTATTAAAATCTAGATATCGTTGAAGTAAGTTTTTTTTTTTTAATTTTTTATTTTTTATAAACATATATTTTTATCCCCAGGGGTACAGGTCTGTGAATCATCAGGTTTACACACTTCACAGCACTCAACAAAGCACATACCCTCCCCAATGTCCATAATCCCACCCCCTTCTCCCAAACCCCCTCCCCCCCAACCCTCAGTTTGTTTTGTGAGATTAAGAGTCACTTATGGTTTGTCTCTCTCCCAATCCCATCTTGTTTCATTTATTCTTCTCCTACCCACTTAAGCCCCCATGTTGCATCACCACTTCCTCATATCAGGGAGATCAAAAAATATGGAACGCTTCACGAATTTGCGTGTCATCCTTGCACAGGGGCCATGCTAATCTTCTCTGTATCATTCCAGTTTTAGTATATGTGCTGCCGAAGCGAGCACCGTTGAAGTAAGTTTTAAGATTAATTTTAATTTAATTTTAATCTTAATTTTTAATGGATGATGTGTAAATTAGTTTGCAAAATATTTTATTCACAGGGATCTTATTCTAGTTTTGATTTTTTGGATTTTTTTTTTTTTTTAAGATTTATTTATTTATTTGGGGGGGGCAGCGGGAGAGGGAGGATGAGAGAGAGTGGAATCTCAAGCAGACTCCTTGTGGGGCTCAATTTCACAACCTGAGATCGTGACCTGAGCTGAAATCAAGAGTCCCAACACTTAACCAACTGAGCCACCTAGACACCCCTCTTATTCTAGTTTTGTGGGGTATTTATTTCTCAAAGAAAATGTGACCAAAAAGCCCAGTTGGAATGCTTAGTAGCTCTTTGGCCTTGGACAATTTATTTAATCCTAGCTTTAACTTGTTCTTTTAAATATACATAATAGTACCCATCATTTATTCTGAGAGTAAATGAGGTAGTATCAAAAGTGCCTGGTTTAGAGAAAGACAACTATCATATGATCTCCCTGATATGAGGAAGTGGTGATGCAACATGGAGGCTTAAGTGGGTAGAAGAAGAATAAATGAAACAAGATGGGATTGGGAGGGAGACAAACCATAAGTGACTCTTAATCTCACAAAACAAACTGAGGGTTGCCGGGGGGGAGGGGGTTTGGGAGAAGGGGGTGGGATTATGGACATTGGGGAGGGTATGTGATTTGGTGAGTGCTGTGAAGTGTGTAAACCTGGTGATTCACAGACCTGTACCCCTGGGGATAAAAATATATGTTTATATAATGGAAGTTGGGAGATGGAAGAAATAAAAAATGGGATGGTGTGGTAAAAAAAAAAAAAAAAAAGTGCCTGGTTTATTGGGGCGCCTGGGTGGCTCCACCCAGGGGTTAAGCCACCCTGGGTTAAGCCTCTGCCTTCAGCGTGGGTCATGATCTCAGGGTCCTGGGATCGAGCCCCGCATCAGGCTTTCTACTCCCCAGGGAGCCTGCTTTCCCCTCTCTCTGCCTGCCTCTCTGCCTACTTGTGATTTCTGTCTGTCAAATAAATAAAATCTTTAAAAAAAAAAAAGTTGGGACTCCTGGGTCAGTGGATTAAGCCACTGCTTTCAGCTCAGGTTGTTATCCCGGGGTCCTAGGATCGAGTCCCGCATCAGGCTCCTTGCTTGGCAGGGAGCCTGCTTCTCTCTCTGCCTCTGCCTGCCACCTTGCCTGCTTGTGCACTTACTCGCTCTCTCTCTCTCTCTGTCTCTGATAAATAAACAAATTTTAAAAATCTCTTTTTTTTTTTAAGTGACTCAAAATTTAAAAAAAAAAAAAAAAGTGCCTGGTTTATTGTAGGTGCTTAAGAGAGTATAACTATCTCATTTTATTTCCAGCCACCATCTCCATCTCTGTCTTCTCTAGCACCTGAACTCCGTAAGTCATTCAGACCTACTGTAAGTACAGTATGTCTGTTGAACTTACTACCCTTCACTGTCCCACATGCCCCTCAGGGCTTTACTTCCCTCTTTATCCTGTTTAAAATCCAAGAGCAGTTACCATCAATATTTAGCATAAACTCAGCCTCCTGCCTCCTCCCGCTTTCTTGTACAAGCTTAGAGAAACCACAGTCCTGATTATATCAACACAGACATGCTGACCAGTTTCACTCTAAATTCACATTCACTAACCTCATCACTCATGGTTACTTCCCTACAGTCATACTGTATTTCCATAGTCTCCTTGTTCCATTTTTTTTGCATGACTCTTTCATTCCTTCTGTTTTCCTCAGACCTCCAATACCTCCTACCCATCTTCACTTTCAGTCTGTGAACCTTGCTTCCTATTTGAGGAAAGAACAGCAAGCAGAAGAGAATTTTGATGAACTCATCCTCCAATCCCACATATATCCAGTTACTCACATCTGTGCTCTACACTTTCACTTTTCCAGTGGTCAATGTAGAGAAAGTGTTCTTCTCTGCCAGACCACCCTTCCCCTTATGTAAATTCCATCCCCTCTTGATTTGAGGTCATTGCTTTAGCAATTCTCTACTCTCTTCCTGTAAATTCAGTTTTCCTTCTCTCCTAGATCTTTCCTGTCTGCGAGGAGATCTGATGCTAACTCACCCATCTTAAAAAACAGCAACAAGAAAACACTACGACTCTTAACTGTTTCCTCTATTACCCCATTTCTTAAAGATATTGATTGATTGATTGATTGATTGATTTGACAGAGATCACAAGCAGGCAGAGAGAGAGAAAGGGAAGCAGGCTCCCCACTGAGCAGAGAACCCGGTGCAGGGCTCTATTCCAGGACCCTGAGATCATGACCTGAGCCGAAGGCAGAGGCTTTAACCCACTGAGCCACCCAGGCACCCCACTATCACCCCATTTCTGTCCTTCCCTTTACACCAAAATTCCTTGAAGGAATTATCCACACCACTTAACTTATATTATTTTTTGAACCTAGTTTATTTAGGTTTTTATTTGCACAGGTGACAGACTTCTTTTTTTTTTTTTTTTTTTTTAAGGTTTTATTTATTTATTTGACAGAGAGAAATCACAAGTAGATGGAGAGGCAGGTAGAGAGAGAAGCAGGCTCCTTGCTGAGCAGAGAGCCCGATGCGGGACTCGATCCTAGGACCCTGAGATCATGACCTGAGCCGAAGGCAGCGGCTTAACCCACTGAGCCACCCAGGCGTCCCAGGTGACAGACTTCTTGATATACTTTATTTTACCATTGCACTTTTCTCTTGATAATCTCTTACAGTTCCTGACTTTGAATACTCTCTGTACATTAGTGACTCCTGTCTCCAGCCTGGACCTCCTCACTTGTATGCCCAGTTGCCTCCTTAACACACCTGGAGAAATGTCCACATACCTATTTCTCACATACTGTTTCTCCATATGATTGAATTGACAGTTCATCCTTTTAGTTGGTAAGACCAGAAACCTTTGAGTCATCTTTAATTCTTCTGTTCTTCTCACACTTCATATGCGTTTCTGATCATATTACCTTCATTTTCAAAATATATCCAAAATCTGACCTCTTACTGCCTCTACTGCTCTACTTTGATTTATTATCTCTCACCAGACTTTTCAGAGACACTCAGGGCCTCGTATTTCAATGTTGACCTCTTATTTAATTCTCTTTTTACCCCCAGTTGTGTTTGAGGGCATCTTTAGCATTTAAAAACAAACAAACAAAAAACTACATGGAATGTGTGGGTGGCAAATTATTTTTAGTGAGCCTGTGTTTTTCTTAATTACTTGACTCTATCATCCTAAATTCAGATTTACTTTTATTTTTATTTTATTTATCTTTTTGCAAGGGTGGTGGGGAGGGCCAAGAGGTAAATTATCCTCAAGCAGACTGCTGAGGCAGGAGCCTGGCGCAGGGCTCAATCCCATAATCCATGAGATTGTGACCTGAGCTGAAACCAAGATTTGGATGTTTAATTAACTGAGGCACCCCAAGAGTCTTTTTCTATAAAACTTTGAAGGTATTGATTTGTTGTATTCTGACATTCTAGCGTTGCTGATGCCAATCTGGTTCTTAGTTCTCTTTCCAGAAGCTTTGTTCTTGGAGTTCAGAAATGTTACCACACTGATTCCTGAGTGGTTCTCTGTGAATCTTGTAAATCCAAAGACTCCCAAGTCTCTTCAACCTAATAAATTCTGTCTTAGATTAGTTTCTGTCTTGTTTCTCTTCCTCCATTCCTCACCCATGTTTTGAATTCCTATTGAATGCAATATTGTGTGTGTGTGTGTATTTTTTTTTTCTGTTATTTTCATCTCTGTATCTTGGTTTTATAGTTTGGGAGATTAAAATATAAAACCAACTACAAGAAAGAAAGCACAACTGAAAGCAGCTTAAAGAATAAAGATTAAATTTATACTGCATTGGACAAGGTTTTACTTTTATTTACTGTTGATAAATCCTACTAAAACTATATGCAAGGACTTTTTTGTTGTTTTAGGCATAAAACTATAGAGGACAAGGTAGATTTGGAAAGGAGACAAGAGCAACAAAATTTTGGAGTTTGAAAAGCAAGTGGGTGAATTTAAATGACTTAGAAGAGCTGAAAAAGCTACAACCTAAGTAGACAGTGGGTTACACCAAGAACTAACCTGATTCACACCCAGACTTCTGAAAGGCTCAGCAATTGGCATTACCAGTTGCAGTGGAAACTAGAATGAAATATGAAGTAATGAGTTGATGAGAAGAATGAAGGAATGCGAACTGAAGATGGGGTTAAAAACTGGAAGATTAACTCAAAAATTGTTTTAATGGTGGTCAGATTTCCAAATCCCTTTTTGCATTTCACACAGCTGGATAGCTGCTCTTCTCCAACACTGGTACTCTCTGGAGAGGGTGGGATAGAGTGTCTGGAAAAACGTGGACACCATTAAGAACAGAGGTACCTCTACACTAAAAACAGCTTGGAGCAAATGGGGCATTTAAGAAACTTACATCTGCCTGGTACTTATTATTTAGTAAGCTATTCATTCAGGAAAATTGCTAAGCACCTTCTATGACTACATGCTAGACAGTATGCTAGGTGCTAGGAAACAAAAGAGCAGTCGAGACAAGATTTTTAAGAACACAGCATTTAGGAGTGCCTGGGTGGCTCAGTGGGTTAAGCCTCTGCCTTTGGCTCAGGTCATGATCTCAAGGTCCTGGGATCCAGCCCCACATCAGGCTCTCTACTCAGCTGGGAGCCTGCTTCCCCCTCTGTCTCTCTGCCTTCCTCTCTGGCTACTTGTGATTTCTGTCAAATAAATAAATAAAATCTTTAAAAAAATAAAAAAGAACACAGCATTTAAGATGCAGCCTGACGGATAATTACAGTTAGCCACAGGAAGAGGATATCTAGTAGGAAGTATCTGGTCCCAGGTCACAGGGAGTTTGCAGTCTTATCAGGGAATAACTAGAGCCCCAAACTTTTATCCTGACCCAAAATACCTAGTGCTCACTTAAGGTGGGATCACAGTTGCTCTCATTCAGGTCCTTAGATCATCCAAGTTCCTTCAGATTTGAGGCCTTTTCATAAAATGCCTTTGGGGTTCTCTTCCCCTACTCCTTATATGGATGTGGTTGAAGAATGAGCAGTGCAACAGATTTAAGAAGTCACAGTGGAAAGAAAAAATTTAAGAACTCTGGAAGGCATAAGTGACAGTGAAAATGTGTCATATAGCGTGCTCAGGCACTCTCCCCTCCCCTTTTATTTTACTTCCACTGCTAAATTTATCTTAATATATTCAGTTTGTCACTTGAATGACAGGCTAAGAAGTCTGAATTTTCTTGGTAGATTTTGAGAGCCATTGGAAGTTTTTTAGCCGATAAGGTAACATGTCAGAGTCAATCTTTAGGAAGTTTATGCTACAGCATTGTGCAAAAAACATTGGAGGTGAGAGGAGAGGTTGACAATAGTGACGTCAGTTGAAGTATTTTAAGAGTTTGGGAAAGAGGAAATATAGGCCTAAACTTGTTAAAATAGAGAGGGAAGAACAGATACATGAGAAATCAGGAGAGTGGGTTAGCCTTTAAAAAGTTGATTGGGAACAGGGAAGAATTGAGTGATGGTACAACAGCGATTCCTATTAACTAAAATTGGGAATGGATCAGAAGGGACATTAGATTTATTTTTCCTGGTTCTGCTTGAGCATCATCACCCCCACAAAGCCTTCCCTGATACCCCACAATTCAGGAAATGCTAAGTGTACCTTCTGTGTTGTCTTTTTGTTTTCTGTTTTCTTCTTGTGCTTACCGTGCCTTACTACTATGTTTCACAACTAGACATCAGCATCTTTTCCCCCTTATGTCCCTTTTACATAGCAGAGTAACTATTTGTTGGTCTCATAAAGCGTTATTTTTTCTGAAAATTTACCTGGGTTGGAAAATGTGGTACTTGTACAACTTAATATTTAATAGAAAAATTGTGATAATTGAAGACGGTATTAAAGATATTTTACTCTCTCAAATTAATAATGATGAGTATAGTTCAGTTTTCTTTTGCAGTCCTGTGATTTACAGAAATGTTTCAGGATCTTATCTACAGTTTCAGAAGGGTCCTGATAAATATGTTTAGCATTATTACTGTTGTTTACTGCCTCAGTACTGCAGTTACTGCCTCACTGTCTAAATTTTTGAATCGCTTTTTGGTTATACAATTTCTCCTCATGCCACTCTCCCTAAATTCTTACTCTCACAAGTCATTACTCCCTTATGCTTAGTCTGACATTCTCATGCTTTAGGAAAAATATGTCAGAGTAAATCTGCAAATGTTAGTAATTCAAGGGGAAGAATCTTGCATGGGGAAAGCAAGTGAAGTTGCAAATGGGAGAAGCTAACTAACTGAGCAAGGTCTCAAATCTGTAATTGTGGGAGATTTAGACTTTAGATTAAAAGAAATATAAGGTCTCTACCCCCCCTGAGTGCAAGCAAGAGGGAAAAAAATGAGTGAAGATGATGAAATGTACTAACGAAAAGGACAAGATGGTTTTGGATCTTTTTAGGCAAACCAGAGGTTACTTCAACGTTTAGAGTCAAAGTAATGAGTTGGTTTTAAGAATATTTGAAAGGTGAGGGGCACCTGGGTGTCTCAGTCAGTTAAGTGTCTGTCTGCGGCTCAGGTCATGATCCCAGAGTCCCAAGATCAAGTCCCACATCGGACTTCCTGCTCAGCAAAGAGCCTGCTTCTTCTCCCTCTGTCCCTTACCCCACTCATCCTCTCTCTAGCTCTCTCTCAAACAAATAATTAAAATCTTTAGAAAAAAAGAAAATGCCTGAATGATGAGAGGAAAGTTACCTTCATTGGGAACTCTGGAGTGAGGGTGGTTTTTGTCTTTGGATTGCCAGTGGTTGGTGTGTGATCAGTGCTGAGGTGGTTGAGAATATTGCAGAGAGAAGGTTGGTAGAGATGTCTGCTGGGGTGACAGATACATAATTGGGTACAGGAAAAGATGATAGTGGCCAGAGACAGATGTTTTCACTCAGTGCAGTAATACTCCCTAACAGAAAGTAGTGTGAGTGAGGGGGAAGAAGGGACCAAAGAGGAGAATGCAGGTGTGTGGAGAAATAAAGCTTTGTGGAGGCAGTTTTTGATGTAATTCACAAGCAGTCCTGTTTCCCCCCCAGGGGTAGGGACTTACTACTGTCCTTCCATCAGGGTCTGTGCATGGGTCCTACGTCGTAGAAGAGATAGTTTTATAAAGCTAGTCTTAATATTTAAATGATTAAGCCATATATAACAGTTCATTCCAAATATGTAGTATCTCAGATGCTTTCAGCAGTAATTAGTGTAGGATACTAGTTGTGCAAAAGAACTGTACTTACGGATAAATATCAGAAAGAGAAGAAAAATGCCAAGTGCAACTTCTCACTTTTTTTTTCTGGTTCAGTGCTTTTGCATTTATTGTTTTTTAAGTAATGCTTTTTTTCTGTTTTCCCATCCTGTTGATATCCAAATCTGTCTTTCTTTTTGATGCAGTCATTCTCCCATTTTATTCTAGGTAGAAGTATTGTATGATTTAATTCAATTCCGTTGATATTGAACAGTATTCAGTAATTTTGGACGTTGCTTACTTAATAGCTTTTTCCGCTGTGGAATTTATTCAACAAATATGCACATGTGAGCAATATGTAGGATACAGTGTTAGGTACTGAGGGAGTTGCAAAATTATTTAGATACAGATTTTTCTCCTGAAGACTTTTTTTTTTTTTTTTTTTTTAAGATTTATTCATTGGAGAGAAAGCAGGTGGCTGGAGGGGCAGAGGGAAAGGGAGAGAATCCTCAAGTAGGCTCCCAGCTGAGCAGGGAGACTGATGTGGGGCTCAGTCCCACAACCCATGAAATCATGACCTGAACTGAAACCAGAGATCAGATGCTCAGGCGGCAGAGCCACCCAGGCACCCCTCTCCTGAAGATTTTTTAGTTCTAGGAAGGGGAGGGTATAGACAGTGTGACAGAATGCTGTGTCATTTTTAGAGGAATAATGTGTTACTTCCACCTGAAAGTATTACTAATAGAGATGTGTGATGGTTAATTTTATGTCTCCATGGCTGGGCCAATTGCCCAGATATTTGGTCAGATATTCTGGATGTTTCTGTGAAGGTGGTTTTTGAATGAGATTACTCTTTAAATCAGTAGACTTGAGATTATTCTCCATGATATAAGTGGGTCTTAGCCAATCAGGTGAAGGCCTTAATTGAGCAAAGAATGACTTCCTCTGAGCAAGAAGAAATGTTGCCAGCAGACCACCTGTGCACTCCAGCTTCAGCTTTTCCCTCAGTCTCTAGCCTGTCAGCCTACTCTGCCAATTGTGGATTTTCACATGAGCCAGTTCCTTAAAGTAAATCCCTGTGTGTGTGTGGGGGGTGTCTGTTGTTGGTTGTTTCTCTGGAGAAAACTGATGAATACAAGTAGCATATAAGCTGAAACATAGCATGTGTTGAGTGTGGGGAGAAGCTATGGTAGAGGACAGAAACCCTGCTTTGGTTATTGAGAATAATGAGCTTTGTTGGAAGTTTGTATAAGTGGGTTGGGACTAGATCTTACAAGTAATACTTGACAGAAGTTTTAACTTAAAGGGTACATCAAGAATCTTATTCTAGGCATTCCTGAGTGGCGTTGTCACTTAAGCGTCCAACTCTTGGGTTTCAGCCTCAAGTTGTGGTCTCGGAGTCATGAAATTGAGCCACCATTGGGCTCTGTGTTTGGCACAAAGTGAGCTTAGGTTTCTCTGCCCCTCCCCACACGTGCTCACTCACCGTCTCCCTCTCTCACTCTCGCTCTTGCTCTCGCTCTCTTTCAAGTAAATCTTTTTTTAAAAATTTTATTCTAGATTTACATTTGAGCTTATGCTTAGATTTCTAACTTACTTTGGGCATTTCTTGAGTAATTCAGCCTTTTTCATTTATTGCTCTCACATTTTGGTATTCAACAGACTTTTTTTTCTTATCCATCAGTATTAGATTTACAATTTTTAGTTTGTGTCCAAAAGTGAAATCTTTTGGAAAATACTAATGATGTCACTTTGTGCATACTGTTTGTACTTAACTATGTATATGTTTGTCATATTTAAACTTACAAAGGTTTGGTATTTTGTAATGGAGATACTGTGTTGGGTAATTGATCTTTACAGCTCTTCCCTCTATCCATGTAGTATGACTGTATATTTAGGTATTAATATACTGGTAAATAAGTTTGACATTAGTTGATATTTGAACTTGATCTATTAGAAATAGGTTTTTTTAGATAAATGATTTTTCCAGAACTTTTACCCTTTTTACGTATTTTTTAAAAAGACAACCATGGGGTTGCCTGGGTAGCTCAGTTGTTAAGCATCTGCCTTCGGCTGATGTCACGATGCCAGAGTTCTGGGATCGAACCCTGTATCAGGCTTCCTGCTATGCAAGGAGTCTGCTTCTCCCTCTCCCACTCCCCCTGCTTGTGTTCCCTCTCTCACTGTATTTCTCTGTGTCAAATAAATAAATAATAACCTTTAAAAATTATTTTAAAAAAGATAATCATGGGTTGCATATCTCAATAAATCATTTGTAGTCAGAAATAGGGAATTGATTATGTTCTTTCAGACTAACAGAGAAAATTTTTTCCCTATTTCTCATGCCCTTTTATTAAACATTGGCCCACAACTTGGGCTTTTCTGGTTGGGGGTTAAAAAAACTAGGAGGGCACCTGGGTGGCTCAGTGGTTAAGCGTCTGCCTTCAGCTCAGGTCATGATCCCAGGGTCCTGCTCAGCAGGGAGCCTACTTCCCCCTCTCTCTCTGCCTGCTGTTCTGCCTACGTGTGATCTCTCTCTCTCAGTGTCAAATAAGTAAACAAAATCTTTTTAGAAAAAAGATTTTTTTTTTTTTTTTTTTTTTTTTAGAAAAAAAGTCTTTTTTCTAAAAAGATTTTATTTAATTATTTGTCAGAGAGAGAGAGAGCACAAGCCAGGGAGTGGCAGGCAGAGGGAGAAGCAGGCTCCCTGCTGAGGAAGGAGCTTGATGGAACCCTGGGATCATGACCTGAGCCAAAGCCAGATGCTTAATCAACTGAGCCATCCTGGTATCCCTGTCGTTGAGTTGTTAAGAGTTCTTTATATATTCTAGATATAAAGCCCTTGTATGTGACTTGCAAATATTTCTCACATACCATAGCTTGTGTTTTACCATTCTCAGTATTGTTCTTTGATGCACAGAATGTTTTTATTTTTATGAAGTCCAGTTTATGTTTTTGTTGTTGTTCCTCATGTTTTCAGTGTTAAACCTAAGAATCCATTGTCAAATCGAGGTCATAAAGATTTACTTCTGTGTTCTATTAATAGTTACACAGTTTTGGCTTATATTTAGATTATTGTCCTGCTAAAAGAAAAATTGTGTGAGATGCCTGATGGCTTAGTCGGTTGAGTGTCAGACGTTTGTTTTCTGCTTGGACCGTGATCTCAGGATCGCAGAATCAAGCCCATATTGGGCTCTGCGCTTAAAGCACGGAGTCAGCTTGGGATTCTTTCCCTCTTCCTCTCCCTCCCCCTGGTGTACATGTGCATGCACTGTCTGTCTCTCTGTCTCTGTCTCTGTCTCTCTCTCAAACAAATAGATAAATAAATCTTTTTTGAAAGAGTGCTTTTTCCTCTACTCACCAGTTTACTCAGTAGTTCTGGCCCCCACATGTTCAGTCAATCATATCAACCAGTTCTCCCAGCTCCCTAGATACCACCTGGGTATCCTTCAATTTAATTCAGTTCTGACACTATCTACCTGAGTTTAGTGTCAGATCTCAGAGGTTAAAGGCTCAGTCCCAAGAGACAACCCACTCTAGCCTACTTCACACACCAGTCTCAAGTTGCAAGTTATCAACTGTACTTCTCACCAACTGGCTATAAATTGAGGCTTCCCAGAACCACCTCCTGGGTTTGATCATTTGCCAGAATGGCTCACAGAACTTGGGAAAACAGCTTATCTATTAGATAGATTACCAGTGTATTATAAGAGGATACAACTGAGAAACAATCCAGGTAGACGAGATACATAGGGCAAGATATGTGGGAAGGAGTGCAGTGATCCTGTCTTCTCCAGCCAAGTCATCCTCCCAGTACCTCTACCTGTTCACCAACCCAGCAGCTCTCTAAATCCCATAGTATAGGGATTTTTACAGAGGCTTCATCACATGAGTGGCACAATCAATTATCAGTTCCATCTCCAACCCCTCTGAGCGAAGAGACTGATGTGGGGCTCAATCCTATCCTCCGAGATGATGATCTAAATTGACATCAAGAGTCAGATGCTCAGGGCACCTGGGTGGTTCAGTGGGTTAAGCCTCTGCCTTGGGCTCAGGTCATGATCTCAGGGTCCTGGGATTGAGCCCCACATTGGGCTCTCTGCACAGCGGGGAGCCTGCTTCCCTCTCTCTCTCTGCCTGCCTGCCTGCCTACTTGTGACCTCTGTGTCAAATAAATAAATAAAATCTTTAAAAAAAAAAAAAAAAAAAAGATGCTCAGCCAACTGAGCCATCCAGCTCCCTGAGTTTTTGTTTGTTTGTTTGTTTGTTTTTAATGTGATTACAGCTATAAATTTCTCTCAAGTATGGCATTCTTTACATCTCATAATTTTGGCACATTATGTGTGGGGTGTTGTTTGTTTGTTTGTTTGTTTGTTTTTTGGTCTCAATTTTTCTTAATTTCCCTAGTGATTTCTTCTTGGACTCACCGGTTGCTTAAGAGTATGGTATTTAATTTCCAGGTCGAGTTTCCTTTTATTATTCATTTCTGGCTTTACTCCATTGTGGTCAAAGAAGATACTTCGTAAAATTTCTATTTTTTTCAATTTATTGAGAGTTGAGTTCGGCCTAACATGTGGTCTACCCTGATGAATGTTCCATGTGCAATTGAGAATAATGTATATTTTGCTGTTGTTGAGCAGGGAAAGGATAATCAGTTGCTTTTAAAAACTTTCAGGACACTACTGAGGAAATTCTTTGGCTCTTGAGCATTGAAACAGTGGTCCCTCTGTGAATTGCCAGATAGTTCAGATCACACAATTGTGATTTTTCTGAGATATGCTGCTTGTTGTCCACCTAGCACTAGCAAAGCTGCACCAGGATCATGAGCCACCATCCCTATGGCCGCCTTTTGTGGAGATGGGAGTTAATGAATGGTAACAGCTACCAGTATGCAAAATGCCAAAATTAACCACAAGTTAACAGCCTTACTTCATCAACTACTCCCATGGATGCTACAAGAGTGTCATTAGACTCCATAGTTCTAAAATGGTTTATTCAGACTTCATGTGCCAAGTCAGTAATGTTTCGGTATTGGGACTGATTCCTGGATTTTCTTACTTTGCCATCTTTCATGTCAGTCACCTTTGTGTTTTTATTTCAGGTAGTTGTAATCTTTTGAAAATTACAATTTTGTAATCTGCCTCATATAACATGTTTAGTGTTACTGTGTATATTCACCTAATGTTTTTTTAAAGATTTTAATGATTTATTTGAGAGAGCAAGCAAGCATGAGAAGAGCAGAGGGAAAAGCAGGCTCCCCGCTGAACAGGGAGCCTGGTGTGGGCTCAGTCAAGCCCTGAGATCATGACCTGAGCCAAAGGCAGATGCTTAACTGACTGAGCTACCCAGGTGCCCCTTAAATTTCTTTTTTTTTTTTTTTTTATCAGAGAGAGAGAGGGGGAGAGAGAGCGAACACAGGCAGACAGAATGGCAGGCAGAGGCAGAGGGAGAAGCAGGTTCCCTGCCGAGCAAGGAGCCCGATATGGGACTCGATCCTAGGACGCTGGGATCATGACCCGAGCCGAAGGCAGCCGCTTAACCAACTGAGCCACCCAGGCGTCCCTAAATTTCTTTTTTTTAAGTGGGGCTTAAACTCACAACTGTGACCCGGAGTTACATGCTCTACCAACTGAGCCAGCCAGGCACCCCTATATTTACTCAACTCTTTTTTTTTTTTTTTTTTTAAAGATTTTATTTATTTATTTGACAGAGAGAGATCACAAGCAGGCAGAGAGGCAGGCAGAAGAGGGCGGGGAAGCGGGCTCCCCGCTGAGCAGAGAGCCCGATGTGGGGCTCAATCCCAGGACCCTGAGATCATGATCTGAGCTGAAGGCAGAGGCCCAACCCACTGAGCCACCCAGGCACCCCTTTACTTAACTTTTTGATATGACAAATAATACATCTATTTTGAAGGAAGAAAAAAGACCAGAGTTGTAGAATTCTAAATTTTTTTTTTTTTAAATTGCATCCAATAAATCATATTCTTTTGGTGAATTTGAGTCTCTTTAAGACTGACCCCTTTCTTTAAGTTCCTCTACGCCGTTACTTGCCTGGTAACTTCCAAACTTCTGGTAACTTCCAGAAGGACAAATAATATAGAATGGTGGTTTCCAGAGCCTAGGGGTAGGGAAAATGAACAGTCATAGTTCTGCGTGTTTAAAGTCTCAGTTAAGCAAGATGATAAAGTTCTAGATTTCTACACATTTTGCTATACAAATACTGTACTATACTGCTTAAAAGAAATTCAGGAGGGTTAATCTTACATGTTCTTACCACAATATATTTTTTTAAAGATTTTATTTATTTATTTGACAGAGAGAGAACACAAGTAGGCAAAGAGGCAGGCAGAGAGAGAGAGAGAGGAGGAAGCAGGCTCCCTGCTGAGCAGAGAGCCTGATGCGGGACTCGATCCCAGGACCCTGAGATCATGACCCGAGCCAAAGGAAGCGGCCTAACCCACTGAGCCACTCAGGCACCCTCTTACCAAAATTTTTAATTAAAATGATAGCATTAACAAAAATCCTAGTAGTGAGTTATGCCTAATAAAGTCAGCTTCAAAGAAAAATTGAAGAAGATATAAGACTTGAGGCTTTTTGCTGGAAACAAGGAAAGAGTGCATCAAGATCAGGGAGAACCATGCAACAAGTACTTTTAAGACTAATTATGTAGCCAGTCGAGCCAAGGGAAAACTTGGTGTGAGTGGGAATCATATACTAGTTTTCCGTGGTTTGCTGTGTTTAGCTTTTGTTACCTCCAAGTGCAAAAATTAAATAACAAAAGAAATTGGGGATGAACCAGTGTGATTTCTCACTATATTGATAATTCCTTCACTTAACATTTGCATATAAACTAATTCATGTGTTGAAATGTGTTGTAGCTGAACAATAGTAGTGATTTTCTACCTTTTCTGTGCTTATCATGCCTTTCTTTGCACTCTCAAGCCCAGGTCATTTGTATTATCTTCAGCCATGTGTGCCTTTCTGATCTCTGTTAATTTTTTCTTTATAATGGTATAAGACTTATCTATTGGAAATATTAAATGTGATCAAACTAGTATTATTTTTAGAGTATGGTTCTCCTACTCTTGGTGTGTATAGTTCATTCTCCATGGTCTCTGTTTTCATACTTTTTCATTATCCTTTTATTGTATGATACAAGTTTTCTTCACACCACATTTTGGAAAATATGTCCTTAATTTTGTTTTGTTTTAAGATTTTATTTATTTATTTGACAGACAGAGATCACAAGTAGCAGAGAGGCAGGCAGAGAGCGGGGAAGCAGGCTCCCTGCTGAGCAGAGAGCCTGATGTGGGACTCGATCCCAGGACCCTGGAATCATGACCTGAGCTGAAGGCAAAGGCTTAACCCACTGAGCCACCCGGAGGCCTCTATGTCCTTAGTTTTAAACTCTAATGTTGGTTACCTTTAGGTCCTCAAATAACCAAATTTAAAGCCTATACATACTAATTTACCAACTTCCCAAAAAATTTTATCAAGTGATTCTCTGCTATAACAGATGAGATTTTCAATTTATGTATTTCCCTTAGTGTTTTCCTCTATTTCCACTCATCTTCATCTTCCAGTATTTGTTAGAATACTATGTGGTGGGGCACCTGGGTGGCTCAGTGGGTTAAAGCGTCTCCCGGGGTCCTGGGATCAAGCCCCACATCAGGCTCTGTTCTCAGTGGGGAGCCTGCTTCCCTTCCTTTCTCTCTGCCTGCTTCTCTGCCTAGTTGTGATCTCTGTCAAATAAATAAATAAAATCTTAAAAAATAATAATAAAATACTATGTGGTAAACCATCCTGACTTTTGTCAGTATGTAATTTAGTAGCTTTTTTCAGAACTATTAAGCTTACATTCTGTTCTAAGACCATAGTAAATTGTCATACATATTTGTGTGTTTAAATGAATTCTTTATCTCTTATTTATTTAAATTCAGCTAATTAACATATAGTTTATTATTAGTTTCATAGACAGAGTTTAGTGATTCATCAGTGCATATAACGCCAGTGTTCATTATGTTAAGTGCCCTTCTTAAATGCCCATCACCCAGTTACGCCATCCCTCCAGCCACCTCCCCTCCAGCAGCCCTGTTTGTTCCCTAGAGTTAAGAAGAGTCTTTTATGGTAAGAGTCTCTCTTATGGTTTGTCTCCCTTTCTGATGTCATCTTACTTTATTTTTCCCTCCCTTCCCCTATGTTTTTCTGTTTTGTTTCTTAAATTCCACATGAGTAAAATCATATAATTTTCTTTCTCTGATTGACTCACTTCACTTAGCATAATACCCTCTAGTTCCATCCACATTGTTGCGGATGTATTCATCTTTCTTTTTTTTGAATGAGTTAAAAGTTTAATTCTGAACCATTTTTATAACTGCATTTTCTCTTGAAGTGTTGTATCACAGCAGGTTATAACAACTTTGGGATAAAAGGCAAATGGTAAACTGTCCAAAACAGGTTCCAAATAACACCACTTACTGATTTACCCTACCCACATCATCTTTTATCTTTTATTTGATACCACATCTAAGTCCTTGCTGTACAAAAACCACCGACAAGCTCCATTAGGTTTTCCAAGGCCTAAAAAAACCATTCAGGGGCGCCTGGGTGGCTTAGTGGGTTAAGCCGCTGCCTTCGGCTCAGGTCATGATCTCGGGGTCCTGGGATCGAGTCCCACGTCGGGCTCTCTGCTCAGTGGGGAGCCTGCTTCCCCCTCTCTCTCTCTGCCTGCCTCTCCATCTACTTGTGATTTCTCTCTGTCAAATAAATAAATAAAATCTTTAAAAAAAATTTTTTTTAAACCATTCAAACTATACCCATGTATTCACTATACAGACGAAAAAACCATTCAAGATTAATATTTATCACAGGAAATGGAAGAAAATTTCAAAAAGAACTCTCTACCTTCTTGAGAAAAATAAAAATCTTATGATCAAAATGACATTGAAAAGAAAAGGTAGCATACAGAACTAAGGAAAGAACAGACAAGACAAATATAACAACAGAGTAACTATATCAGTACAACAGTTAAAGCAGAAAAACCAAGTCATTATAGGGAACAATTTTGAGGAAAAGCAAGTAAAATGTAAAGAAAAAGTACAGCAATAAAATGGCTGAAGACAATGTTATGCAGATTTAGACAAGAGAATAAGAGAAAATATATTAAAGATACAACAGAAATTTCCTGACATGAGGACCTAAATTTGATCAAAAGGTTTCACTGTATTTCCAGAAAAAAGATTTAGTGCACTATAAGCTATAGAGACTTATCCTTTGCTTTATCAGATTAAAGAACTCCCAGAACAGTGGCATCAAGCAAAAGATAAAGTATCATAAGTAATGGACTTTGTAGCATAAAGGAGGGAGGCATTATTTAAAATGAAATGATAACATATATTTAATCTAACCCCAAATCAAGTGTGGGAAAAAACGTACATTCAAAATATTACACATTCTTAAGGGGGTTACTCCCTCTGGGACACTCTTAAATGGATAATACATGATCTTTCAAACTTTCTTATTTGAAACTTCTGTATGGATGCAGACATTTTCAGAAATCTAAGACAGTGAGCCTGAAACTTTAATGTTCATAAGAAACTTGTGAAGAATTGGTTTAAAATCCAGGTATCTGGACCCTCTTCTCAGAAAGTCTGATTCAGTGAATTTGAATAGGATCCCAGAAACCTTTTTAGCCAGCTTATCCTGGTGTAGGTGGTCTGCGGTTTAACTTTAAGTAATGCTATCTTAAGTGTTGAAATAATCAGATTTAATTATGAGATAGATATTTTAGGTAACTAGGGCATTTCAAGCTGTCCCCTGGGTTGAATACCTGACAGCTGCATGGCTCAGCTTCTAGAGGACCTACTACTCACTGAGATAGATGTTCCCTTCATTGTCTTCTCTTAACCCAAAAGCTTAGTTTCCCAAACTTTGGTATTTTGTGGATGGGGAAATATTCATTTGGCCATTCCACCCCCCAACAAGAAATCTCACATAGGTTTGCCAATTTTTTATTTTGCTGAATTATACTAAAAATAAGGCACAATGAAAGAGGACATTTATAACACCTCCTCTCACCACAACCACCAAAGATATAAATAAATTAAAATATAGGAAGAACATGACCTCATAATACAGATTGTCTTTTAAATTGAGTGTATTTAGCTCTAGGCAGAAACCCTCTATTTTCCTCTTTTTTTAAAAAAAATTTCTTTAGCTACAGATTAATGAATATTTGAATATTTTCTTACAGATGACATTTAAGAACTGCTGTTTATTGGTATTTGGAAGAGTGCATTTCTAAGAATCACCACCTGAATATGATGAGTAAACATACATCTCTAATCCTCTGTTTTCTCAACAGTTCGGTCCTTTGGTACAGAAGACAGACCAACAGATCGTCCCATACCACCTCGAGATGAAGTCTTTGAATACATCATATTCCGTGGGAGTGATATTAAAGACCTCACTGTTTGTGAGCCACCAAAACCACAGTGTTCTTTGCCTCAGGACCCAGCTATCGTTCAGGTAACTGATAGTAAATTTGTTGTGGAGTGCAAGAAAACTTGAAGTATGTAGCTAGTCTTGGCTTTTCTCTCTCTTGGATTTTGGGTTTGGGGTAGGGTGTTTTTTTTTCTTTCTTTCTCTCCCTCAGTTGAATGTTCGTTTGCTTATCATTTCCTGGTTACCTAGATACCTGAAATACCCGGATAATGTCTTCATCTAGGTTTTTTTCTTTAGATCATAAGTTGGGACTCAGTAAAGTAAGAAATAGCAGAGGTTTGTTGTTTTATTTTACCATAAAATATTTTCTAATTTTAGCAAATTAAAATAGCTTACATTTATTGAGGTCTAACTGAATGACCAGCACTATTCTAACTACTGCAGATAGAATAAGTTGATCCTTACAATACTCTCTGAGCTTGATACTATAATTATAATATAGCTATATAATTCTCATTTTTACAAGCGAGTAAATTAAGGTAGAGCCATAATTTGGACACAGCCAGAAAGTCTGGCTATGGAATATAGGATCCATGTCACTTACACTATTATCCATATTTGGTTCATACTACAAACCAGGGTGGTAATGGCCATTGTTAGGTAAGATTATTAGGTTCAGTGAAAAAAAGGAATAAATCATATTGGTATCATATTCATACACACACAACATATAATATGCATGCAATGTTGTATAATAAGATAACACAAACATAAAAGGATTTTAACGTACACAGGTATGTTGCTCTGTTCTCTAAATAAGGTATAAAAAGGGACCCCTGGGTGGCTCAGTCTGTTAAGCATCTGCCTTTGGCTTAGGTCATGATCCCAGCGTCCTGGGATCCAGTCCCACTTCGGGCTCCTTGCTCAGCAGGAAGCCTGCTTCTCTCTCTGCCTGTTCTGCCTGCTGATCCCTTCCTGTGCTCTCTCTCTGACAAATAAATAAAATCTTTAAAAAATATATTTATAATAAGGTATGAAAAAAGAAGACCCAGGGGTGCCTGGGTAACTCCGTGGGTTAAAGCCTCTGCCTTCGGCTCAGGTCATGATCCCAGCGTCCTGGGATCGAGCCCTACATCGAGCTCTCTGCTAAGCAGGGAGCCTGCTTCCCCCTCTCTCTCTGCCTGCCTCTCTGCCTAATTGTATTCTCTATCAAATAAATAAAATCTTTAAAAAGAAATTAAAAAAAGAAAAAAGACCCTAAGTATTCTTAGTAAAAGAAATTAAAAATTTATATTTTATTAAAAACAAATACATGATTCCTAAAAGATTATAAATTATGAATCAAGGAGGGTATTCATTACAGTGCTTGTTTACATGATAATTGGAAATATATAGAAACTGCCTGAATTTTAGTTACAACAACACAGGAAGCAGATTGACATAGGAGTGTATGCATTTTAGGGCATGGCTGATTAAAAACATATGGCCCCCATGATTTTCTTCTTGGATCTGTTTTCTTCTCAACCCATTTTCTTGTCAGTCTTTGGTTATTTGCACCAAAATACGCTTACTGATTTTTTTTTTTCTTTAAAGTAATGTAATACTTTCAGATTTTTTAAAAGTAACTTTCCCTATTTTATGCTGTGATAAAATCTTAGTTTTCCACAAAACAGATTCTTAGAGTATATATTATCTTGCATAAGATTTGTCTTCCAGGGCGCCTGGGTGGCTCAGTGGGTTAAGCCGCTGCCTTCGGCTCAGGTCATGATCTCAGGGTCCTGGGATCGAGTCCCGCATTGGGCTCTCTGCTCAGTGGGGAGCCTGCTTCCTCCTCTCTCTCTCTGCCTGCCTCTCTGCCTACTTGTGATCTCTCTCTGTCAAATAAATAAATAAAATCTTTTTTTTTTTAATCATTTAAAAAAAAAAAAAGATTTGTCTTCCAATGTTAAAATACCTAATGAACTAAAAAAAAAAAATTAAATACCTAATGAACTCTTCTAAAGAAATAAATAGGGGTATATAAAATTAAAATGGAAAAAAAAAGAGGGGTGCCTGACTGGCTCAATTAGTGGGGTGTGCAACTATTGATCTCAAAGTTACAGGTTTGAGCCCATGTTGGGTATAGAAATTACTTTAAAATAATTTTTTTTTTAAGATTTTATTTATTTAAGAAAACATGAGCACAAGTGGGGAGTAGAGGCAGTGGGAGAGGGAGAAGCAGACTCCCTCCTGAGCAGGGAGCCCTCTACGGGACTCGATCGTAGGACTCTAGGATCATGACCTGAGCTGAAGACCAACGCTTAACCAGCTGAGCCACCCAAATGCCCTAAAAATAAAATCTTTTTTAAAAATGGGGAAAAAAGGAAAGTGCCTTTTAACATTTATTTAATAACTTTCTTGAATATAAGGTTTTTAGTAAGAAATAATTAAATTTATTCTTAGAACATAAACTGGAGAAATTCTCTCCTCTTCTTTCCCCTCATTCCATGTTAAGACTTAACTTTTAAGGAAGTAAGTCTGAATGAGTCCTGAGAAAATGTGAATTTTCTTAAAGGGAGGGAGAAGAAACACATTTTAATAGAGATAGCCAATACCAAGGAGTAGTGTTAGCTGAATGTCTTATATAAATCTTCTGATAATTCTCCTGGGAAATTGTTATTTAAGTTATCAGCTTTATGGAATCAGAAGAACCAAGAAAACATAAGTCAGACTGGTGTTGAATAACTTCTAGTCACCATAAATTTTGACTTTCGACCTTTTGATTCATACAACCAGTAGTATTTATTGAACACCTGCCATGTACACACAGGGTCCTACCATCAGTGAGCTTATATCCTTGGTCAGTAGTACACTTCATATTTGTATTATGAGATATTTTATATTAAGATAAATGAATATATAGTATGCATATTTATGTTCTATAATTTTAGGTTTAGTAAGTTAAAATTTTTGTAAAATGTTCTTTTTTTATTTTTTTAAAGATTTTTTATTTATTTGACAGACAGAGATCACAAGTAGGCAGAGAGGCAGGCAGAGAGACAGTGGGGTAAGCAGGCTCCCTGCTGAGCAGAGAGCCTGATGCAGGGTTCCATCCCAGGACCCTGAGATCATGACCTGAGCTGAAGGCAGAGGCTTAACCACTGAGCCACCCAGGTGCCCCTAAAGTGTTCTTTTTTTGAAGACTTCTTAAATTTTATTTATTTGACAGAGAGAGACACAGCAAGAGAGGGAACACAAGCAGAGGGAGTGGGAGAGGGAGAAGCAGGCTTCCCGCTGAGCAGGGAGCCTGATGCAAAGCTCAGTCCCAGGACCCTAGGATCAGGGCCTGAGCCAAAGGCAGACGCTTTACCACTGAGCCACCCAGGTGCCCCTATAAAATGTTCTTTAATTTAATGATACATATATTTAAAGATGTAAATGGTCTTGGGGCTCAGTTGGTTTAGCATCTGACTCTTGATCTTGGCTCAGGCCTTGATTTCAGGTTATGAGTTCATGCTGAACATGGAGCCTAGTTAAAAAAATAAATAGATGAAAAATAAAAATGTAAATGGTCTTATGTGGGGTAGTTTGTTTTTGCATCTCTTTCCTGTAAATTTAATAGCACACCTCAGATGATTGAAATCACAAGTGAGATACCTTGTTTTTGTCAGCACCAGACCTAAAACTCAGCATAACCAAATGTAATTTTTCCCCATATTTTTTCTTCAAACAAAGTTACTTTATTTATTCAAGTAACTTTTCTTTGTAAGTAATCTTTGCAAGTAATCTTTCCTAAGCCTGCTGTAAAGGTCTTCACTCTACTTAACTGTAGAAAAATGCATTTATAAGTCACATCAAGTATAATTGGCATGTATATACAAATATTGAAATCAGGAGGTTGTTAAACTGTTTTGATAGTAAATGTATGTTGTAGGTTATTATAATTGCTTTTGTATCTAGTAGTTATAATTTAAGGTTTTCTTTAAAAATGCAAATATTCTAATTTTTTCATTATATAAATGTTGTGTAGAGCCTGGAAAAATAACCCATGATCTTTCTTCAGTCTTCACTAGGCTCATCTACTTCTTCATTCCAGTCAGTGGGTTCCTATGGACCTTTTGGCAGGATGTCAACATACAGTCAGTTCAGTCCAAGTTCATTAGTCGGGCAGCAGTTTGGTGCTGTCGGTGTTGGTATGTTATGCTTTTTTCTTTTTCTTTTCTCTTCCTTTTTTAAAATTTACCTTCTTTACCATAAATTTACAGACATGTTTGGTGTTCCTTTTGTGTAACATTAATTTAAAGGCTTTATTCAATGTCTTCAGTAAAGGGTAGTTCTACAAAATCTTCTCTCAGAATAGTCACATTTTTCTTTAGTCACATTTTTTTAAAAATCTAGATCTCTTCAGTTGCCAAATATCATTGAGTTTTATTTTAAATTTACATAAGATTTATCCATTTAAAATAAGCATTTATTTTCTGGGGTACATGGCTGACTCAGTTGGGAGAGCATATAACTCTTAATCTCTGGGTCATGAGTTCAAACCCCACATTGGGTGTAGAGATTACTTAAAAAAATAAAATAATCTAAAAAAAATCCTAAAATAAGCGTTTTTCCCCAATAGGATGGGTTTTCAAAAAGAGCATTGGAGATAATGCTAATATTAAAGAATAATAATGCCATTAAGGGATATTTATATTAGGTAGAATGTGAAAAGATAATCACATATAACATGTTTGGGGGCATGATGCTTCATTTAACAGTGTTTTAGAAACATTAACACTATAAGGAGAAAGCTAGATATAATCAGATCAGCTCAGTGTTATGTTGTTTTCATAGCTATGCATTTTAACTCTGCAGTATACCTTTACTGAAATTTTCACACTGAAGAGTACGTTTTAAAATCTCAAATTCTAGCCCTTTATCTTTTTTAATTCAATTGAAATAACAATTTATCAGTTTACCTTGTTTCTCTGCATCACAAATCCGGTTTCAACAAATTTTGTTAAAATTAATTCTTTTTTTTTTTTTTTAAGATTTTATTTATTTATTTGAGAAAGAGAGAGAGTATGAGAGGGGAGAGGGTTAGAGGGAGAAGCAGACTCCCCACTGAGCCTGGAGCCCAGTGCAAGACTCGATCCTGGGACTCCAGGATCATGACCTGAGCTGAAGGCAGTTGTTTAACCAACTGAACCACCCAGGCACCCCAAATTAATTCCTTTTATAAATATACTTATTTTTATGTGGTTGTGACTTTTCAAGTATCTAAATGTTTTCCTTACTCATAAAATCAAAAAGGATGGGAAAAAAATAAATCCTAAAATTGAATGGATACAAACAGAAATAACTGGTGCTAAGTTTATATCAAATTGATAGTATAACCACACAGAAAAAAAGAGGAATTAAAATAACTTTTACACTCTTTTTTTTTTTTTTTTTTTTTAAGATTTTGTTTATTTATTTGACAGACAGATTACATGTAGGCAGAGGGGCAGGCAGAGAGAGAGGAGGAAGCAGGCTCCCTGCTGAGCAGAGAGCCCGATGCGGGGCTTGATCCCAGGACCCTGAGATCATGACCTGAGCCGAAGGCAGAGGCTTAACCCACTGAGCCACCCAGGCGCCCCAACTTTTACACTCTTAATAGGGGTATAAGAACAAATAGAACTGTAAAAAACCCTTGACTTAGGGCTTATAATTAGTAGTGGTATTGGTGTTAATTTTGAAACTGTTTTGTATGTATATAGAATAGGGCAAATAATATAGTGATGTTGCTGGGAAATGCTGTTTTTTCCATGGAGAAGAGAGAAAGAAACACAGGGGTAAGGAACAACCCTGTGATGTTGAATGTAAATTGGAAGCATGAATGTGAACTTGTTTTTTAAAAACTAGTTATTTCCTGACTCTGTTCATAGAAAGGACCTAGAAGCAATGATACCCTGTAGCAAAGAATATGTGTAGACCCAGTTCTTTGGTTTCTAAATACCATTCCCCACTAGAAGGAACATGGGCCCCTTGAAAAAAGAAGGGGAAACAGTGCTCTTTTTCTTTTTTTATATGTTTATTTATCTAAGTAATCTCTGCATCCAGCGTGAGATTCAAACTCAGGACCCCAATATCAAGAGCACATGTTTTTCTGACAGGTGCCCAAACAATGCTCTTTTTTAACAGAAAAATCCCAGCTAATAAAGAGAAGGAATGGTAGATATAGAAAATCACCATTTTTGTAACATCCAGAGTATTAATTAGTAAGGATTATCAGTGGTTGCTAAAATCATTGGGTGAACAGTGTTGGACAGAATATTAAAATGGCCTTAAAGTATCATCCCACAGTTAATTAATTACAGAGGGGACAACATTGTGCCTTTATAATGGAGACCTCTCATGGTCACCATTTTAATCATCAAGTCATAAAGTTTGGAATTGCCACAATTACCTAATTAAGTGTCTCCTAATGTGATGATATATGAAGGAGGTAAATCCAGATTTATCCTGCTAGCTATAACTGTTAGAATCCTATTCTGAGGATTCAAATAAGGGGCAGTTTTAAATTATCCTTTTGAGATTCCTTTCAGTAAATTGAGTAGTTGGCTAACATTGAGATTATTCCTGCACCTACCTCGTACATTACTGTGAAGTTTGCATGACTTAATATGTGTAAAGCATTTGAATAGGGTCTAGCACATAGTGTTACATAGTAAATAATGTTTCTACCATTCCTCAGAGCCTGCTTTTCTAATCAATATCTATTTCTTATAAATGCTTTATCTAATTTTAATATTATTGCGAGTTGCTAGTTTACTCTTCTTTGGGTATCACAAAGGTAGAGGGTTTTATTTGTATTTTCTATATCAGTTGAGTAATTTTTGCAGTAGATGATTATTTTTTGTTTGTTGATTTCCATATTGGTAGGATAATTTGTGGAATGACTGAAGAGCTATATATAATATTTAGAAGTTGCTAAAATGAGGAGAAGGAGGAAAATTCTTGCATTGATTAGGGTGGTAGGTGATTTTTAGAAAAGGAGTTAACTCAGATATGGTTTGCGTTAGCACAGATTAAGCCAGATTTTAGTCTAAGCCTCTTGTTTTCGATCGCTAGTGCAGTTGACCCTTGAACAAAAATGTATCCGAACTGCACAGGTCAACCTTCACATGGGTTTTTTCCAATAAATACATTAATAAATGTCTTTTTCTACCATGTGATTTTTTTTTTTTTTTAAGATATTTGAGAGAGAGAGAGAGCATGTGTGAGCAGGGGAAGGGAAAGGGCGGAAGAATCTTGAGCAGACACTGGCCTCAATCTCATGGCCCTGAGGTCATGACCTGAGCCAAAACCAAGACTTAGACGATTAACTCAGCCACACACCCCCAAATGATTTCCTTAATAACATTTCCTTTTCTCTAGCTTACTTTATTGTAAGAATACAGTACATCATTCTGACTTAAAAAGGAAGTTTAAGTCAGGGAAACACTTGCTATTTGGGAAAATTTTTTTCCACTTTAATTTTTATATGTTACAGTCTTTTTTATAAGTTTTTTGCAATTTATATAATGAAGGATTAATATCGTAACATCTGTAGGGACCTACAGCCCAACAGAAAAAGAGGCAGTTATTAGGAACTAACTAACTTTGCCTTTTTCAGAAATAAAGGAATACAGATGGTTCCCAAATGTGGAAAAGTGCTTAAGTTTTGCTTATAAGAGATATACAAAGTAAATCTGTACTGAGGCACCATTTCTGAGGAATTGTCAGTTTGGCAAAAGGCCAAAAGTCTGAGTGTGTGTGTGTGTATGTATGTATATATATATATATATATTATTTTTGCAAGATAGTGAAGAAATAGATACTCTCATACATTGAAAAGAATGATACACCAGACAGGATTAAAATATTATTTTTTTAAAGCTGATGCTAAAATAATTCTTAAGTGCAAAGATTAGGTCTTTATTGACTTTGATTTATGGAACCTTAGGAAAAACTAGTGACCTCACAATAAAGGAAACAGTAAAACAGCCATGGCATGCTACGTCTCATAATACCCTGTGGACAAGACAGAGTACTATTGGCTAAATAGACAGGCAAATGGGTACATTTCATCGGGCTCCCTGGATGAAATGTACCCATTTTTCTGTCTATTCAGGCCTCCCTAGTCAGCAGGAAGCCTCCTTCTCCCTCTCCCACTCCTGCTTGTGTTCCCTCTCCTGCTATATCTCTCTCTGTCAAAAATCAGTCTGGGGGCACCTGGGTGGATCAGTGGGTTAGGCCTCTGCCTTCGGCTAAGGTCATGATCCCAGGGTCCTGGGATCAAGCCCTGCATTGGGCTCTCTGCTCAGTGGGGAGCCTGCTTCCTCCTCTCTCTGCCTGCCTCTCCCTATTTGTGAACTTTCTCTCTGTCAAATAAATAAATAAAATCTTTTTTTAAAAAAATCTTTTTAAATAAAAATAAAAAAATAAAAATCTTTTAAAATAAAAATTAAAGATAGGGACGCCTGGGTGACTCAGTTCATTAAGCGACTGCCTTCAGCTCAGGTCATGATCCCAGCGTCCTGGAATCGAGTCCCACATGGGGCTCCTTGTTCTGTAGGGAGCCTGTTTCTCCCTCTGCCACTCTGTCTGCCTGTGCTCGCTCTCTGTCTCTCTCTCTCTCTCTCTGACAAATAAAATCTTAAAAATATTAAAGATAAAAATTTAAAAAAATATAAACTGTATCCCAGCAGCTAACTAAGATACCAAAATCTTAATGAGATCATTAGGAGAAAAGAAAATTACAGCCCATACTGTGGACATGTATTTAAAAACCCTTAACACAGTATTAGCAGTGAAAGCCAGCCAGCAATTCATAAAAAGAATAGTACATAATGACAAAGTTATCTCAGAAATGGAACAACGTTTTAACATTTGAAAATCATTAGTAATTGACCATATGAACAGAGTAAAGGAGAAAAACTATAATCCCAAGAGATAAAGAATAGGCATTTGATAAAATTCAGCACCTAATTTATCAACAACTGAGGAATGGGAGGGAATTTCCTAAATTTGGTCAATGAAATGAAAAGTTTACATACATACAGACAAGGTAAAAAGATACAGAGATTGAAAAGCAAGAACTAAAAATGTCTCTCTTTGAAGGTGACATGATTGTGTATGTAGAAAATGCAAAAGAATATTCAGACCATTAGAATGAATAAGTGAATTTAGCATGGTAAGAGAATACAAAATGAACTATATTTTTTATTCTAGAACAGATGGGTTGCCAAACTGGTCTGTATCCAGTCAGCCTCCTGTTTTTATAAAGTTTTATTGGACTACAGGCACACCCATTTATTATATGTTGTTTATGGCTGCTTTTATACTACACAGGCGGAGTATAAGTAGTTATAACGGAGGCCATATGGCCTGAAGACCCTAAATATTTATCGTCTGGTCACTTGTAGTTGAAGTTTATTGACATGTGATCTAGAACAGATTGTTGAGAAATGAAATGCAAAATGCATCACAGCTTGCAGTTAGCACAGTAAAATCAAATACCCAGGAAATAATACAACGGAAGATATTTGAAAACATCTACAACAGTGGTTCTTAGTGGAGGAGGGTTAATTTTACCTTCTTGCTGCAGGGGACATTTGGTAACATATGAAGACATTTTTGGTTGTCACCACTGGGGGAATACTACTAGTATGTAGAGGGTAGAGGCCAGGGATGCTTCCTAACATCTTACAATGCATAGGACAACTCCTCACAAAATGTGAGTAGTACTGAAGTTGAGAAAACTGCTCTGTAATGAAAACCACAGAATATTGATGAGAGAAATTAAAGTTCTAAGTAAATGGAGACTTAATCCACGCTCATGAGTTGGAAAATTCAGTATTATTTTTAAGGTAATATTTTTCCCAAAATTGATTTATATAGCGAACACAATCCAAGTAGACTTTCTAAAATAGAAATTGATAGGGGTGCCTGGGTGGCTCAGTCGGTTGGGCATCTGACTCCACAGATTTTCGGCTCGGGACATGATCTCAGGGTCATGAGATCAAGCCCCATGTTGGGCTCTGCACTAGACATGGAGCCTGCTTGGGATTCTCTCTCCCTCTGCAGCCCCCCCACTCGTGCTCTCTCTCAGAAAGAAAGAGAAAAAAGAAAGAAAATTGACATACTGATTCTAATATTTATATGGAAATACAAAACCTAAAATAGCCAAAACAGTCTTGAAGAAAGGGGGCATCAGGATGGCTCAGAGAGTTAATGGTCCACTATTTGATCTTAGCTTAGGTCTTACTTTCAGGGTCATGAGTTCAAGCCCTGTGCTGGGCTCCATGCAGGGTGTGGAACCTACTTTTAAAATAAAGTTTGAAGTTTGTATGTGGTTTCAAGGTTTACTGTAAAGTTAAGAGGAATCAGAACAGTGACTTAATGATACAAGGATAGACAGATACACCAGGAATAAAGAATAGAGAGTACAAAAATAGACCTACTTAAATAGTAATTTAAAATAGAGATGTTAGTGCAGTTCAATGGAGAGGGGAAAATCTCCTTAACCAGTATGTATTTGGAAAAAAATAACCTTGGCCCAAGCCTTACACCATATATAAAAAACAACTTGAGGGGTGCCTGAGTGACCCAGTCAGTTAATTGTCTGACTTTCTGGTTTTGGCTCAGGTCGTGATCTCAGGTTCATGAGATCAAGCCCAACCACGCTTAGCATGGAGTCTGCTTAAGATTCTCTTTCCCACTTCCTCTCCGTCTCCCCTCTCTGCTCATTCTCTGTCTCAAATAAATAATCTTTAAAAAACAAAACAAAAAAACAATGTGAGATAAACCAGGAGGCAAATTAGAGTAAAGAACATGGATATGATAACAACCAGGAACTCAGAGAAGAGATGGAGGAAATAAAGATACATAAAGATATATAGAAGAGTTTGTTAACCAGAGGGCAAGCAGTGGGAGGTTGGAGGAGGTGAGGAAACAAAGCAGCATGCAGATAAGACTACACATCTTCAGAGTGGCTTATGTCTTAATCATTGCCCAGAAATACTAGGGATAATGGGATGGATTTAACTTCCCACAATCATTTTAAGCATTAGTCCCCACATTCCTGGCGAGGTGGGAAGTTACATTAGGCCACTCCTGAGCTGGCCAGGGCTGTATCCTGACTGGATTCCACCTTCAGGGGAGTCCTAGTGATTCTCATTATCTGAAATTCTATGCTAGGTTCTGATGCCCTGTTTTAGAAGGGTATGAACAACTAGGATTTATAAATCGGAGGGGGCAGTGTTAAAGACAGTAGGAAGGTAAGTCGTGGTTTGAAGGAACTGGAGTTGCTTAACTGGGAAATCAGAAGATTGCTAGAATCTGATCATGATCTTCAAATGTTTAAGAGCAGATGGGTCAACTGCTGTGGAGTAGACTGATGAAAATAAGGAAAGTGGTGAGAAAAGAGGTAGACAGATAAGGGGAGGGTCTGATAAACTGAGGTAAGTAATCCAAACTTACATCTTAGGGCAGTGGAAAGCCATCCCAGGGTCCTAAACACAGTGGTAATGTGGTTATATCTGTATTTCACAAGAGATCTTCTATCATTTTTAGATTGGAGTTAGAGATGGGAGAGGAAGGGCTACTGAAATAGTTCCTACTACAGAAAACCTACATAGATTAAATATTAAGTCAGAAGAGAACACAGCGTAAGAAAAGTGAATAATCTGTAAGGACTGCAGAAATTTAGAGAAGATTGACAAAACCTCATATAGCAAAGAATTTGGGCCCTTTCTAGGGATTTGTTACTCATACTACCAGAACTTTTTGTGGTTGCTTTAGCAGAATGCAGCCCCACAGTACCATCCTGGAGGGAAGCATTAAAATGAACTAGAGTCCATTGGCTAGTGCCTTGGAAATGCTGGATAAGCTCTTCATAGACCTGTTGGCTAATTTGGCTGTTTGTGCAGATACTCATTATTAAAATAATTACACCTTAATACTGGTGTAGAACATACCGTTTATGCTACTTCAGTGTCTAACGTCGGTCCTTGCTGTCCTTCTAACTGCTTAGGACAGTATTGCTCTTAGAAAAATTGTTTGCATCCAGAGATGCTGGGGTATATATTGGTTTGCTTTTTTCATATAGTGTAAAAGATTTCTCATACTATTTTTGATACACTTTAGTTAATTTCCAGGGTTATTAATATGAATGTGTGTTGCAGGGGGTAGGAGTGACAACAGTTATCATCATTAAAATGGTATATTACTTTATATAATTGAAAGTTTTAAATTAAAATTTTTTTTTCTCATTAAAAAAAAAATCTCTTAAAGCTGGAAGTTCATTGACATCCTTTGGAACAGAAACATCAAACAGTGGTACCCTATCCCAAAGTAGTGCAGTTGGTTCTGCCTTTACACAGGATACAAGATCACTAAAAACACAGTTATCTCAAGGTAAGCTGTTTTTTCTTTTATATAAACCATTCCTAACATCTCTAGTGGTTTTTGTCTTTCACTTTGAATGTAAGAGCTTTTGCAGCCTGCAGATCACATGTATCCTTCTGTTTGGTCCTTTTAAGATTTTTCTCCTGGTTGCTATTATAATAAGTATATTATTGAAAGACATCCACTGTTTAGACTCTTTACAATTCTGAAATCATAAAACTGGGAACCAGTGAACTTTCTCTAAGTTTGACACTTTTTGCAAGGCAGTTATATAACTTGTATGTAATACTTAAATGTATCAAATTAGTCCCAGATTCACCACTGAAAATGAACTATTCTTGATTTACTTGAAGTAGTAGCTTAAAAAAACAAGCTATTCTTTGTACTGTTGAGTCTTTCCTAGCATCCGCATAGGATCTAGAGCAGCGGTTCTTAGTGTGGGCCACCCACAACCAAATCATCTGGAGTGCTGCTTAAAAATACAAGGCCTGGGTGTCTCCATTGGTTAAGCCACTGCCTTTGGCTCAGGCCATGATCTTGGAGCCCCATGATCGAGTCCCACATCGGGCTCCCAGCTCCAAAGGGAGTCTGCTTCTCCCTTTGACCTTCTCCCCTTTCATGCTCTCTCTCTCTCTCAAATAAATAAAATCTATTAAAAAAAAAAGTAGGTGCTAATGATTGCTATATCAGAATCCTTGGAATGTGGCAGTGTGCATCGTAATTAGCTTCTTACAGGATCCTGTTTAATATTTTAAAATCTATTTTTTCTACCAGCCAGTTTTATAATCTTTGGTGGTCCCAAGATTCTCTATCTTTTTATCTGTATCTGAAGCATTTGTTACTGACACATTGCTTTATATGGATGGTCACTTTTAAATTAAAACAATGTAAAGTCTTTTCAGAAGGATGCTATCTGTAGTCACAGGATGATATTGTTTAAAGCTGTTGAGGGTAAACTCAAGCTAATACTAAACATGATCCTATGTATCTCACTTTAGATATTTTGAAATAGTTACTGTCCTTATTACTGATTTAAATTGATTTTTAATTTTTTCAACAGTCCAAAGATTTGTTATAGATGAGTTAGAAATACAGTAGGTGTAAGAAAGAAAATAAAACACCCATAGTCCCACTGTCCAGAAATAACAAGTAATTACTTTTTGTTGTACACACTTCAGGCTTCTTTGTAGGTTAATAGAGGTATATATTTCTCCATAGCTCTTTTGGGGTTTTTTTTCTTTTAAGAATGCTTTCTTACCCTACAGGGAGCCTGCTTCTCCCTCTGCCTGCCACTCTCCCTGCTTGTACTCTCTCTGTCTCTCCCTGTTAAATAAGTAAATAAAATCTTTTTTTTAAAAAAAATTCTTTCTTAAATAAAATTCTTCATCTTTTTAAGCATTAGCTTTCTAAAATATAAAATGGGACTTGAGGGGCACCTGGCTGGCTCAGTGGGTGGAACACATGACTCTTGATTTTGGGGTTGTGGATTTGAGCCCCACGTTAGCTCAAACCACATTGTGTTGCAGAGATTACTTAAAAATAAAATCTTTAGGGGCGCCTGGGTGGCTCAGTGGGTAAAGCCGCTGCCTTCGGCTCAGGTCATGATCTCAGGGTCCTGGGATCGAGTCCCGCATCGGGCTCTCTGCTCAGCAGGGAGCCTGCTTCCTTCTCTCTCTCTCTGCCTGCCTCTCAGTGTACTTGTGATTTCTCTCTGTCAAATAAATGAATAAAATCTTTAAAAAAAAATAAAATAAAATAAAATAAAATCTTTAGGGGCACCTGGGTGGCTCAGAGGGGAGCCTGCTTCCTCCTCTCTGCCTGCATCTCTGCCTACTTGTGATCGCTGTCTGTCAAATAGGTAAAATCTTTAAAAATAATAATAAATAATAAAAAATAAAATCTTTATAAAAAATAAAGGGTCAGTTGAGTGGCCAACTCTCGGTTTTGGCTCAGGTCCTGATCTCATGGTCATGGGATCCAGCCCTACAATGGACTCCGTTCTGAGGGTGAAATCTGCTTTAGAATCTCTCACCCTCCCCCCCCACCCTACTCACGTTCATACTCTCTCTTAAGTAAATAAATAAAACCTTGAAAAAATAAATAAGAATAAAATAAAATGGGGCTTTATTGGTAAGTAACTTACTGTGAGAATTACATGTTAAAAAATGTATGCAGTGCTCCTGCTTAGTAGATGTTAACTATTTTAATCAGTGGTGAGCATTAACCTTAATATTGAAGCACTTTTTAAAATCATAAGTCAGAATGCCTGTTATCATTACTACTCAGCATCATTCTGAAACTTTTAGTTTAATCACATGAAAACAAAACAGGCATAAATATTGGAATTAGTATTATTTGGCAGTGCTATGACTTTCTACTTGGAGTTGAGAATTAACTAAAACTGAAATTAGAGGTAGACTATAAAGTTACACACATAAAAAGCAATAGTCGTTCTAAAACCTAACCCACTGATTATGTAATGGAAATAAAAATACATAACAGATACGGCAAACCTCTGTAGAAAATACAAAATGTAGTAGAGGGACATAAAAGAAGTCACAGGTAATCATAGAAACAGATCTTATTCCTAGATACAAAGATTTAGTATTAGGAAGACCTTGTGTCTCTTCATTAAATTTACTATACTTTTAATAAATCCAAATAGAATAGAAGGAGAACTTAATAAAAGAGATACACAGTCCTAAAAATGAACATGGACATATAGTTAGACATTTTTCAAATAAAAGTAATGACATAGGGCTTACCTACTTGATAATAAAGTACACATAAAGCAGGGCAGGAATAAAAGTCAGAAATAGTTCCAAATATAAATAAATGATTGATACATGATAAAGCTATTCTTAAATTAGTAGAGGAAAGCTGGCTATCCAGTAAGTAATGTTGGGATAGACAATTGTCTGATAATGTGGGAAAAATATTCGATCTAGATTTCTTCCCTCACATTTAGGACTAAAATAAAATAGATTCAAGTATTTAAAAATTTTTGAAGTACATATTATAAGAAAGAAGTATATTTATATAAACCTGTGACAGAGAAAGCCTGGAACTCTGCATTTAAGTTTCATCAATGAAAACTTACCAACTTTACAAAATTAAAATACATAGAGTTTTCTTTGAACTGGTAAGAATGTGCAGATGAGTGGGCTGTTTTTATTGTGCTGAAACCAGCTTCTGGGTTTATTCCCAAATGGTATGTCTAGCATTATCTGTATTTCCCTGTGGATAACACAGCTGACAGTATGACTAGAAGACTTCAGTCACAAAGGTTTTGAAAGTACACAGCAGGCAACACCTGGGTGACTCAGTGGGCCTTGGGCTCAGGTCATGATCCCAAGAGTCCCACATTGGGCTCCTTGCTCAGTGGAGATCTGTTTCTCCTGCTGCCTGCCACTACCCCTGCTTGTGTGCACACATGCTTTCTCTCTCTCCTCTAATAAATCAAATCTTTTTAAAAAAAAAAAAAAAAGTACAGAGCAGACCTTGCTTGCTGTGAACACCCCTTCATTTGTGGTTCTGCAACACTTGTGGGTCACAGGATTCTTTTCTCGAAAGCCTCAGTGAGACAAGTTTTAGAGTATAAGATAGGGATGCCTGGGTGGCTCATTCAGTTAAGTGTCTGTCTTTGGCTCAGGTCATGACCCCACGGTCCTGGGATCAAGCCCCACTTTGGGCTCTCTGCTAAGCAAGGGAGTCTGCTTATCTCTCTCCCTCTGCCCCTCCCTGCTGCTCATGCTCTCACTCTGATAAGTCTTTTTTTTTTTTTTTTAAGAAAAATGTATAAAATCATTTAATGTAATATTGTAAAATTGAACAGTAGGCTTTCCAAAAAACTTATCAGTTGTTTTATAAGTAAATTCCTGTATAAGGTGATAAATGATCACAAAATGTTTTCTCATAGGCCAGAACTTCTACAAACCACCATGATTCCTGTTGTAATCAATGGGAACATTGCACTGTTTGTCTTCGTGGTAGAGTCAGCTTTGGAATTAATGGCTGGAAATGGTGATACACATTTGTAATTTCATACTTTAGATAACCATAAACTTGGGGAAATTACTAATAAATGGTCCCTGAAGCATTTGGTGCACAATAACCAGTGTGTTATAAGCACTCACCAGTTCACCAGTGTTTGGAGCCTGTGAGATGCACTGGTGGGTAGTAACATTTGCCACATACTTGGAATTTTTTTTCCATGAAATGAACATAATCTTCTTAAGCAAAACATCCCATACAGTATCATGGGACAAGAGAGCACCTTGAGCAGAGATTTACAGCAAACAGAGAGACAAAAGGTGATGGGAGCCTCTGATACTACATTCTTCTGTCCATGCTGTGACCAGGCTCTGACCTCAAAAAAAAGGAAAATGGAATTTGTGAGTGCACAACTCAAATAACCAGAAGCTTCCAAAAGATCTTTCAAATGACCAGAAATGAATATGGCGACTTTGTTACTATCTGAAGGGTGTATTTGTTGCTGGCCTTTGAATACTGATGCATGATTTTCCCAAGCCCCCTAGGGTATTGAAGGACTTCACCTGTCTAACTTTCTGGTTCTTTACTTCCTTCATAATGGAAATGCAATGGAGATAGTACTTATAATAGTACCACTTCAGACATCTCTTCAGAAAGTACTAAAAATTGTAGGTTACAGCCTCTGGAAATAATGGCTTAAGTGTCAGTATAATCTTGGGGTTGTCATTATTGCGAAAAACCTGCATCCTACCTGCATACAACATGATCTTTGATAATATTCCTGGGACATCTTGCCCAGGCAACAGTTTTTGGAAAATTTACTTAAATCTTACTGCACCAGGTAGAAATACAGATAAAGTTCCATTGGTTGGTTGGTTGGTTGGTTGGTTGGTTGGTGGGGGTTTTAGGGTTGTTTTTTTTTGTTTTTTGGTTATTTTCCCAGGGTTTCTCTACTAGCCTAGTGACCCAGCCCACTTAAAATAACCAGTTTTAAACTCTGGTCTAATAAACAGATGAATTCAGATTTGTGCTAAGGATTTAAATTGATAGAAATAAAACTGGAGAATTTTTTTTTCTTTTTGTTTTTTTTGAGGGTCTAGATTATTTTGAAATCCCCAGAGGATAGGGTAGTTTCTTATCTTTTGGTTACGTTTTAGGTCGTTCAAGCCCTCAGTTAGACCCTTTGAGAAAAAGCCCAACCATGGAACAAGCAGTACAGACCGCCTCGGCCCACTTACCTGCTCCAGCACCTGTTGGGAGAAGGAGCCCTGTATCAACCAGGCCTTTACCATCTACCAGCCAAAAAGCAATAGAGAATCAAGAGCACAGGCGAGGTAGAACTTTAGCTATTTACTATTCATTGATTGACTGATCAACATTTTCCATTCACCTTATTTTTCATTAAAAAGATTTAATGTATGTGAATGATCCTAGAAGGTTTAAACTGAACTTGATAGAATGTTCAGTCTTTCCAACTTGACTCAAAGTAGTGATGGTGGTGGGGGTATAGATTTTTTGCTTTTATTTTGGGTTCCTTTGTTTTTCCCATTTTGAACTTAAAGTTTCTAATTTTGTGTCCTGAGCTCATTCCTGACTTTGTATGTCTTTTATAGCTGAAGTACACAAAGTTTCAAGACCAGAAAATGAGCAACTCAGAAATGATAGCAAGAGACAAATAGGTAAGTTACTTGAATCTGAAAGCCATATTCTGTGCTTCTCAATTAAAAAGAACATTTGATGCATAATTACTATTAAAAAATGAAAGCCTGGGGCACCTGGGTGCCTCAGTGGTTTTAGGCCTCTCTGCCTTCAGTTCATGTCGTGATCTCAGGGTCCTGGAATTGCAGCCCGCATCAAGCTCTCTGCTCAGCAGGAAGCCTATTTCCCCCTCTCTCTGCCTGCTGCTCTGCCTCCTTGTGATCTCTCTCTCTCTGTGTGTGTGTGTCAGATAAATAAACAAAATTTAAACAAAAAAGAAAGAAAGCCTGCGGGGTTATCTGGGTGATTCAGTGGGTTGAGCGTTCAGCTCTTGATTTCAGCTTAGTTCATGATCTTAGGGATTGTGGAGTCAAGCCCCATATCAGGCTCTGTGCTCAGCAGGGAGTCTACCTAAGATTTTCGCTCTCCCTCTCTCTCAAATAAATAAATTTTTAAAAAACAAAATGGGGACACTGGCTGGCTCAGTGGGTTAAGCCTCTGCCTTTGACTTGGGTCATGATCTCAGGGTTCTGGGATCGAGTCCCGCATCGGGCTCTCTGCTCAGCAGGGAGTCTGCTTCCCCTCTCTCTCTGCCTACTTGTGAGCTAGCTCGCTCTCTGTCAAATAAATAAATAAAATCTTTAAAAAAAAAAAAAATCAAAATGAAAGCTTGGAGTTTCACTGGGGAATTAGCACTGGGGAGTCATCCTGGGAGTAGCGCTGGGGAGTTTCATTGTTGTAGCAGAGCATTTCTTTATCTTAATTATGGTAGTAGTGGTACAGATGTATACATGTAGCAAAATGTTATAGAACTATATATAAAGATATACTAGAAAATTAATATCTCCCAAACTGTTGAAATCTGGGGCGCCTGGGTGACTAGTGGGTTAAAGCCTCTGCCTTTGGCTCCGGTCATGATCCTGGGGTCCTGAGATCAAGCCCTGCATTGGGCTCTCTGCAGAGCAGGAAGCGTGCTTCCTCCTCTCTCTCTGCCTGCCCCTCTGTTTACTTGTGATCGCTGTCAAATAAATAAATAAAATCTTTAAAAAACAAACAAACAAACAAACCTGAAATCTGAGTGAGGTTTATAGTATAGTTATATTGTGCTGGTGTCAGCTTCCTGATTTTAATAATGTATAGTAATTAAAATATTATTGTTAGAGGGGAAGCTAGATAATGGGCATATAGGACCACTCTGTACTATTTTTTCAATTTTTTTATCTAATTGTTTTAAAATAAAAGTTTTTTTAAAATCACCATTACATTTCTGGAATGAACTCTACTTGATGGGACACAGTTGTCTTTCAGTATATTGAATTTACCTGCCACCAAGATTTATACACTTACATTTGCATTGTTGAGTGATTTCCTCTTTAGTACTGTCTTTTGTGTTGTTTTATGTTTGTCAGTTTCAGGTTAACATTATAAAATTGTTTTCATTGTTTTCTGTGCTTTTAGGAGTGGATTTATCTGTACCTTGAAGGTTTGAGGTGTTCTCATTATAATTATTTAAGCCCTGAGCTTTTTGTCCTTTAAGTAATTGTTCAAGAACTTTTATTTTCTTTCATGATTATTGAGTTAATAAAACTGTACACTTTGTGTTTTGTAATCTATAACATTTATCCCCAGATGCATTTATCAAAACATCTTACCAAAGATAAACTTATGATTTAAAATGTCCAAATTAAAAAATAAAGGCAAGGTGTAATTACCTTGTTTAGGTAATTAGAAAGTGATCTTTCACTTAATTTCAGAAAATGAATACTGAATTTCTCCTGTACATTACTGTGTATGTTTTTATAGGTGCTACGTGCCATGGAATTTGGGGGTTTTGGTTTGATTTCCTATATTTCACTTTTTGTATTATGGAGAAGAGAAAACTTCTCTCTTAAAATAAGATAATTTGTCAAAAAATAATAATAATAATAAGATAATTGTCATACTACCATCATTTAACGTATAAAGTAATAAGTAAAGTACCTTTCAGTGCACTTCAAAATTCATCCCCCAGAGGTTCATTAACAGAACAGTGACTATTCTTTCAGACTTTTTTTTCCTGAACGATTTTACAAACATAATATACACTTAAACTTTTTTTTTTTTTTTTTTTTTTTTTTTAAGACGGAAAGATTGTGCTATATTTACTTCCTGGCTTGTGGCTAGGGTGTTTTTAATAGTGAAGTTGAATGTTTAAAACATCCTGCTTACCTAGTTTTAAGTGTCTGGATATGCTGCTATGAGTTTTTCAAACGTGGGCAGTTTGCAAAACTTCAGCAAACACTGAACATAACCTGTTACCGTGTAGTCACTTTCTGATCTTTGTCACTGTGTATTAAACATTTCACTTAAGTATAATCACTGAATTTATATTCCTTTGTGCTCTGTTTCTGTTAACAGAACATGTACGACTCTTCCATATTCCTCTTTTTTTTTTCTTAACACTTCCTCTTGTGTTGGATAATTGGGTTCTCAAGTTTTTATTGTAATTTATGCTATTTTGGTATTGCTTTATCATATTTCATAAATCTTGTTAGCACATTTGACAAGGAATAGATACAGGCAGACTTGAATAGTATGAAGTCATTTAGAGGGAGACAAGAAAGATGAAAGAGGAAGTGGTTGAGACCTAGTGATGCTTTTGTGTGTATATCTGTGATACTTGTGCTTATTAGTATTCATTTATTTTTTTATTCCAAATCTTGGTTCCTGTGATCCTTTCATAGAAAACTTCCTAAATTTTGAGAACCCACTGTATTTTCAGCACTTTGCAGGAATTAGAACTGTAAGCAGAGCAGAGCCCTTTCCTTAAGGAGTACGACAGTAATTTACTGTAGAAGTCTTCAAAACAGTTTGGTTATGCACTCTGAAAAACATGTATGCGTTTGGGCCCCGTAAGTATAAATTTCATGTGTGCTGTTCTCAGTTCACAGTGTATTAGGTTAGTGAAATTTCATTTCTTTTTCCTTTTTAGAAAAAAAATTTTTAAGGATTTGTTTATTTAGAGAGAAAGCTCATGTGTGAGTGTGGGGGAAGGACAGGGAGATGTTAAAGCAGACTCCCTGCAGAGCGTGGAGCCTGACATGGGGCTTGATCTCACAATCCATGAGATCATAACCTGCGCCAAAACCCAAGAGTCAGATACTTGACCAACTGAGCCTCCCAGGCACTCCATTTCATTTTTAGAAAAACTACTAATGTAGTAATGTGTATAGATACTTTTAAAAAGCATTTTTGTTATTGTCCATTTAATAAGACCATAGTAATAGCTTCTGTCTTAAACCAGTTTATTCTTTCTTTATTGACATAGTTCCAGGTGCTCCTTCAGCTCCAAGGAGAGGGCGTGGGGGTCATCGAGGTGGCAGGGGACGATTTGGTATTCGACGAGATGGTCCAATGAAATTTGAGAAAGACTTTGACTTTGAAAGTGCAAATGCACAATTTAACAAGGAGGAAATAGACAGAGAATTTCATAATAAACTTAAGTTGAAAGGTGAGTTTATTTTTCTACTCAGAAAATATTCTTATTTGGCTTATGAATTGTGGATGTTTAATATAAATCTTGACTTTCTGGTATGTGCTTGTTTTTCATTAGAAGATAAACTTGAGAAGCAGGAGAAGCCTGTAAATGGTGAAGATAAAGGAGACTCAGGAGTTGATACCCAAAACAGTGAAGGAAATGCAGATGAAGAAGATCCTCTTGGCCCTAATTGCTACTATGACAAAACCAAATCCTTCTTTGATAATATTTCTTGTGATGATAATAGGTACTGTCTTTTAAGCTTCTCTTATGCTCTTAGGAGGTTGAAGTATCAAATGATTTCCTATAAATTCACTAAGTTTAATGTGTACTTAAAAATATCTAAGGACTACAATTATTTAGTGTTTTGTTTTGCCAGAAGAAAATACTCTGTACTTAAATTTTCAATGATATTACTCCTCGTGAAGAAGAAATAACCATATACTTTTGTTTAGAAATGCATTCACATTTGAAAATTAGTGATTAAACCAAAAGCATTCATCTAGCATCTTAAGTAAGGCCTTTACTTACTCCTCTACACTGTAGTTCAAATGAAGCCATGGACAAAAATGCTAATGTTACTCTGAAGTTTGCTAGTATAGTAAAAGTTGGCCATATTGTAGCAAATGTGGTTCCAGAAAATTGTCTGCTTAATTAAAGCAGCCAGCATAGCAGGAGTTGTAGAGTTTTTGCTACCCATCCCAAATTTTCCTTCTCCGAATGGTAGTTTGGTGCCACCTGGTGGCAGTTGTCTACTTCAGTGTAAACATGGGGAGGGTGATGATCTGATCTTAGTCCTGGGATTGTACAGCCATAGGACAGCAGCAGTAGCTTCTGACATCAGGTCCAGGGACTGGGCTAGGAGGATACTAGAAACTTTAACTTTCCTAGCACACTGGGACCTACTTTCCTTCTCTTAGCTTCTTGAGACAGTTCCCTTTCCTGGTTTAGTCCTCCTCTCTCACACTGGGGCTGAGGGGAGGTGCAGTCATTTGCCAAGCCTACTGTATTTGAATTCCCATTATATTGGAGGCTGTTATGTTTGTTTCATCAGCTATATTTGAAAGAAACTAGTACTGGTCATATTTTCACGTGATGTTTAGCAATAGTATGGGAACATCCTGCCATGGACAGTTTGTGACGACTTAGATAAGGTGCTCATTTTTATTTGCTCTTGAGGATTTATTTATTCTTAATTTGGAAATTAGTGCGCCGCATAATTTTCTTGGAAAATGTTCTTAAACCCAATACACTAGAGACTATTTGTTCTTATAACAGAGAACGGAGACCAACCTGGGCTGAAGAAAGAAGATTAAATGCTGAGACATTTGGAATCCCACTTCGTCCAAACCGTGGCCGTGGCGGGTATAGAGGCAGAGGAGGTCTTGGTTTCCGTGGTGGCCGAGGGCGTGGTGGTGGCAGAGGTGGTACCTTCACCACCCCTCGAGGCTTTCGTGGTGGATTCAGAGGAGGTCGTGGGGGCAGGGAGTTTGCAGATTTTGAATACAGGGTAAGTATTACATGGTTTGGGGTTAGCATGTAGTTTTATGAAATTCAAAATGGTTTACTTTTATTTATTTTGCGTGAATATTTTTAAGCCATTTGTATAACTTCCAATTTGTTTAGTAGTCGGGATTAAGTTGTTTATATAATTTTAAGGAGCAGTAACTTCTTGGCTAGTGGGTCCAAAGTTTTTAACTGCTTTCTTTTCAATTGGAGGAAGTAAGAGATAGAACTACAAGATAGGGGTGGGAGGGGCCTTTTTTTTTTTTTATATAAAACCATGGTTTTAGATTTCATGGACTAGTAAAATTATCCCCCCCAAAATATTAGAAAGTGATTTAGGGTTTTTTCCCTTTTTGGGGGGGGGAGTCCATGGGGGATTATTAAAGAAATACCCAAAAAGACTATATCATATCACCTTTATTTTATACTACAAAGTGTGTAAAGAGTCAAGGAAGGACATTCTCCAAACTGGAAAGCATCCATAGCAGCCAACATTTATATGGTATTTTGCATGTGTTAGACATTGTTCTAAATGTTTTTCACATATTAACTCACTTAAATCTCACATGAACTCTTTAAAGATAGTTCTTACCACTATTTTACAAAAGAAGAAATAGGTATAGAGATATTAAATACCTTGTTCGAGATCAGCTAGTAAGTGATGCTGTACACTCATGAGCCTCGTAAGTTTGTTCCTGAGTCAGTGCTCTTAATTTAGTTTTATGGAAAATGCAACTGCATTTTCCCTGGTTTTCTTCTTTTACCTTTATTTTGAAAATATTGTGATATATTGGCATTTGAGAACTGCTGCTAGAAAACTATGTAGCTCTGTATAGTATGTTTATATGTATAGTTAATTTACTAAAAGGAGTCTGTAGATGAAGTCAGAGTCACTCTCCTAGTTTATTGATTTTTAGGTTCAGCAGAGAGGAAGGTTATGTAATCACAGAATAGATCAAAATCCCCTTGTAACGAGATCTACTAGGAATTACAAAGGGCAGCTGGAAACAAAAAGACCTTCTGGCAGGAATTTTATTGTCCATTATTTGAAACTGCCCATTGTTGAGATCCCCCTTGAAGAATCGATGTTAGTGGCTTTGGGTTCTGGTCTGTTAATTCTGACACCTCTGATATTATATCATCTGACACTGAAAATTAGCTTCAAGTCACTAGCTCAGGCTGTCCAGCCATGGTGGCCTGGTATAGCTACAGGACTTAAAACTTGCAAAATTTCCATTCTAGCTGGGAGACTATGTCTTAGGAGTTACAGAATGCCCACTGCTTGTCACTGTTATTCTTACTACTGCCCTTGCCAGTGGTCAGTAGCCTTTTCACAGATTTTTGCCCTTAACCCTCCTGAAGTATTTGACACAGATAACCACCCACTAGCCCTTCTAGTTTTTAAAAATACTGTTATTTTTAGGGCATTTTTGTCTTTTTCTTAAAAATAACACGTGTTCCAGGGCACCTGCTGGCTCACTTGGTAGAGCATGCAACTCTTGATCTTGGGGTTGTAACTTTGAGTTCCATGTTGGGTGTAGAGATTACTAAAAAATAAATTTTTTTAATATAAGGTCTTTAAGAATAATATAATAACATATGTTCCTCAACACAGCCTGTAAACACTTCATGATATGCTTCTCAATTCAGAAGTCTTGTACTGGCTCTTGTCCTTTTTGCCATTGGGACTCCCCTTTTCTTTACTCACTCTGCTGCAGATATGTGGATCACCTTCTTGCTCTTGTTCAGTGCCAAGCTTATTCTTATCTCAGGACCTTTTCACCCATTCCTTCTGCCTAGAATGTTCAGTTTGCTCCTTAAAAGCTTTCATGCTCCGGGTGCCTAAGTGGCTCAGTCGGTTAAGCATCTGCCTTTAGCACTGGTCATGATCCCAGAGTCCACGGGACCAACTCCTGCATTGGGCATCCCACTCCATGGGGGGTCTGCTTCTCCCTCTGACCCTTTCCCCTCTCGTGTTTTCTCTCTCTCTCTCTCTCTAACTAAATAAATAAAATCTTTAAAAAAATAAAAGCTTTTATGCTCATGTTTGTGATTGCTCTTCTGCCCCCTTCTTTCTTGACTTTACCTCTCTCCCCTCCCCTTTCTTTCCTCCTCCTCTTGTGAACTTGTTGATACATAGCTTTTAAGGTTCCAGTTTTTAGCTGGGACCTTATGTGCTTCTACCTGCATCTCTCCATCTTATCTGCTTTATGTCCTTTGACCTTCTTTAAAATGACCTTACCATCTTCTTGGCTTCCCCCCGCCCAGCACCCTCACTAGCTGACAGTGCAGTATAGCCCCTTTCCACACTACCGCATTTGTTCCTATTCGCTATCCCTGCCCGCTACCGTAATAACCCTCTGATTGGTCTGCAGACGTTTGGTCTCTTTCCCTCACTTTAGGCAGATCAGCTATCTGTTGAAGAACCTGTGACAGCTCCTTGTTGAAGACCACATGGAGTCAACTTGTCTTGAGGAAAAGAATGCTTACTTTAAACTCGGATCCTGATGAGAATTCTAGTGGTTGTTGCCACTGTGACTTCAGTTGCCTCGTTAAATCTTTCAGGCCCTCGGTTTTTACATTTTTGGAAGCAGAGTTACGCTTTTATCAAATACACATTTTTTTAAATGTTTTATTAACATATAATCTATTATATGTTAATCTATTATGAGTCCCAGGGGTACAGGTCTTTGTCAAATACACATTTTAAAGATCATTAAGGTCTCAGAGTTATAAAGCATCTGAGAAGTCAGAGCTCCTGGCCAAGCTGTGAGTCCTGAAGTATCCCTTTAGGGGCTGCCAGCTTACTTCTAAAAGCATCCATCCTACCCCAGGGGTAGTTCAATTAGTAGGATTCCACAGTGTGGGTGAAGATCTTTCCCCTTTTATCTTCATTCTTAGTTTCACTCTAGCCTTATAAACACACAGAATATACAGACTCCTCCATGATAATTCCTCAAATATTTGAAGCAGCAGCTGTCATCTCATCTCTGAGATTGGACAGTTATTTCTCATTATCTAAATGGTCTTCAGTAAATCTTTAAATAACTGCTGTGTGCATAGTACTCGCATTTATTAATTTAGACTTTTGTAGCTCTGTCTCTGTTCATCAAATTTGAGCCCCCAGTGAAATCCCGTCTCACACGTTGCAGAACTAGAATTCATCGTAGAAGTTGTCTGCATGCGTCTTTATCCACATTAGTGTATCCTTGACAAATAGTCCAGCCTCTGTTTGGGTGTTTCAAGGCATGATAGATCGACAGAGCCCTAGATGTTGCCCTGGTGGTAAGGTTCTAATGTGACATTGTACTGCCTGCTCTTCTTACTCTGTGCGGATCCCACTGCTATAATATCCAGCCCCGTTTCTCATTGTGCTTTAAGGTGTTTGGTTCAAGCAAGTTGACTCGTGGTCAGTGCTTATACACACTGTCCTTGATTCCAACTTTAACCTCATTTTGTTGACCAAATATAATGAAGTCTTCATGTATAGCATGCACTGTGCTGGATATTAATGGTAAGCAAGATGGGTGCAGTCCCAGCCTTGTTAGTGTTTTAGTCCAGTGGGGAGAGAGACACAGCTAAAGGTCAAGTTTCACATCTTTCACAGTCTTCTCCAAGGTTTGCTCTGTCCTTGGAAACTTCTCTTCCTGCACTGATTTCTTCCTTTTCTGACTCCTGTGGATCTGCTTTCATCGGTACACGTTTTAAATACACTCATGTTCCATATTTCATGTATTTTTGTTCCGCATTTCCAGCTGCATACAAGCCTCTTGACGTTAGTAAACGTGTATTCTACTTTTAATTTTCACCAGCAGACATGGAACCGTAGTGGGCTTAAAGTAAGTGCTCATCATGTTGATTAGTAATACACTACTTCAGCCTTGAGTAAGGTAGGAGGTCCATCAGTGTGATTAGTCCTTGTTTGTCCATTCCAAAGTTAAATGACCCTTACATCTGGCATGAGAGCCCTGACCTCACATTCTCCACCTTCTAAATCATACCACCTGGCACCTTTAGAGGCGGAAATAGTGATTGATCACTATTAAATGAAGAAAATTCACCTTTAAGGATTAAACTCCTTTCTAAAACTACATCTGAATCTTCTCAGAGAAACGGAGGTTATTGGCATTTACAGCAGCCTTCATGTAATGCGTTGACTTTATTCTTTGTGCTCTGTTGGCATGAATCGTTAGTTTTGAGGTGCGCATAAGCAAGTCTGGTTGTTGAATGAAAACATAGGCAAGGTAGGATTGTAGATTTTTAGAACTCCTTAAAAATACCAGCTGAACTCTAAACTCTCTCTCACCCTGCCCCCAGTATATAGTTAAGAAACCAGCAACCCAGAGAGGTTAACTCTCGTGATCTGGGTACAAACTAGTAAAGCCAAAACTTACTCTCTTTGACTTCTAGTCCAGTTTTCCTTGAGGATAATGTTAGAAGCATAAAATTGTGTTAATAAGGTTGGTCCTGTGGTGCTTTGTGGGGGTGGGGGATGAGGAGATTAGTTTGGGTTTGTAGTAAGAATATAGTTAGCTCCTATTTTATATGCTGCTGCTGCTGCTGCTGCTGCTGCTGCTGCTGCTGCTACAGAGGTTAAGTAAGCCACCATGGTAGGTGAGACAGATTACCTCCTGTTTGAGTCTGTTTCTTCAGATAGGGTCCAGAAACAAAGAGGTAACCCAAATGACTTAGCATGGTACTCTCTCTCCCTTTCCCCCTTTCATTTTCTCCTCTCTTTCCCTCTACTTCTCTGTATCCCTCTACCCCTCTCTCCTCTCTCCCTCTTTCTTTCTTTTTTTTACCTTTCAGAAAACCACAGCTTTTGGACCCTAAAATAGGTCTGGATTGATCGTACAACTTTCTGAAAGGTAAAAAAAATAAATAAATAAAGTTGGGGCATTTGAAGGTTCACTTTGGTGGGAGATTGTGGGGGTGGGATTATCTTCAGTTTATTCCTTTCTGCACCAATTTATACCATGCCATATGTATTCCAATTTAATGACATTGTGCAAGTGGTTTGGTGCTATATACACAGATAAAGTTAAGTCTTTAACATTGGAAATAATGTATTTCTAACAGTCAGGATGAGAATCAGCAGTAAAAATCAGGTATATGATAACAGTTAGTCCTGAGGAAAATAGTAGCCCCTGGCTCTGGTGTTATGTAAAGGCCTTTTGATTAGGTTTAGCCTCATTGGAAAGCTAAAGGCTCCTTGAGACTTTTGTTTTTTCCCGGTTACTTTTTAAAAATCACCCAGTCAACTCTGATTATCAGAACTTATTTTGAACTTAAAAGTTATCCTTTTAAAATGAATTTCTAAATCATTGCTTTCTCCTGGCATGAAACCTGGGAGAGAAATGTTATTTTACTGTCTGGATATTTTATTGCTCAGTAAAGACATCAGAGACTTCAGGATTTTATTAATCCTTTTCCAGAGTATGTTGTCAATTGTATTTGATAATTTTGACTGCTAAGTTGAAGGTTTAAGTTTGTCATTGTGTTTAAAAATTACTAAGATGCAAGCAAAGATAGTGAGGTATGCCTGTATCTTAGGGGCCTTCTCGCTAGAACCAGCCCACACCACACCACCACTGCTGTAACCTCTACTAACTAGAAAATGCAGTTAACAAGTAATGAGCTACTGCTGGGTGTAGAAGGTGTAAAATGTTTTCTGGAAATTAGTGAAATGGATTTATACATGAAAGGGAAAAGAGGGCATATTTGAAAGTAATGAGAAATACACTTAAGTAAATTAGAAGTACTATTTCTAAACCAATAGTTTGAAACATGAGCTAATTTTTTTTTCCTTTTTAGAAAGACAACAAAGTTGCTGCATAGTCTACAAAGAAGTCTTTGAAAATAGGTGAATTTCTAGCTCTTCATGGTCCTGAGAATTGGTTTCAGTCTTTGAGAAGAATGAAGAAGTGAATTTGCTGTATATTTGTCACCAGCACTGGGTTTTTGTTTGTTTGTTTGTTTTTCTGCTTAATTTCAAAGATATAATGCAGTTACTTTTGAGGGGGGAAGGCTCATCTTAAAAAATGAGCATTAAATATATTTGGAATAGCAGAAGGTTAAGTAATTTCTTATGTATAGTTAAACTACAGCAGTACTTCAATGGGACTTAATAAGTATTTTTTCATCACTGAAAGGATTTTTCTTATCACTAAATTGTATTTGGCAATTATTGTAAGTTGCCTGCAGATAGGGCCGTGATACTGTGTTTTGAGCCACAGAAGGTTTTGTGTATGTATGTGTGCGTGCGCGTGTGTATGTGTCTATATCTTGCTCTCTTTCTTTCTTTTTGGAAATCCTGTAATATCCCTTTTGAGGTAGCTTATTTCGTCAATTAATTAGGGTGCTGGATGGTAGAGAATTTTGTCAGTCAACTATGTACACACAGTAAATACTGTTTCTTAGGCAAAGGTAACTTTTTTATATAGTTGTAAAATTCCATTATATTCCATTGCCAAAGAAACATTAAGAACTTTGTATAGCTGTATAAAAAGCAACTAATTTTTTAAAGAATAAACATTTTAAAGTCAGCAAACATACTGTGTCCTTGCAGAAGTTGATGTGCTGAGGAGCAGAGCTATGGGTGGTGGGTCTTTTTTCATAGCTTTCCAGGCTTGAGAGTTTTGATTTTGATTTTTTTTTTTTAATGTTTGGAACATAAATGAAGATTTGATACATTCTTCCATTATCTGAAAAGGATAAATTACTCATACTCATTGTAAGAACTTCATTTTATAACAAATGGCATATCACAGGATTTGTCCAAATAATAAATATTTTCAGTATATGAATGTAAATAATCATAGATAAGAATGTACTTAGCTGTATTTTCAAATAAGCACCCTCCCCTTTTTTAAGACAATAAAACTGGGCATCGATTAACCTGTTCTTCCTGATATGCCTGGAATTTTGTTGTGATATCTTGATTCATTCCATTATATTTCAGGAGGATTCAGAGTGCTAGAAATTATTTTGGCAACCTATAAGATATCCTAACACTGGTCTTTGGGCCTGTGGCCCACAAATGACTCGGTAATAGAGTTCATTGCTAATTATAAATCACTAGTAAATCTTTTTGATATTTTAAGCTATAGTGGAAAAAAAATCTGGCCGCTTTTGTGTTTTTATGAAGGCCACGGAATAAAGGGATCCAAAGATTTAAATATTTTTATCTATTTTGATTTTTGTTAACTTTCTCTTAAGGTATTCAGTAGTGATAAAGATGTTGAAAACTGCACTGTAGGAGAATTGGAGTATTTAAAGATGGTTGATATTTTTAATTTTAATTTTATATCTTTTGTATAGCTCTACAAGGAAATGTTTTGTAATTTGGTTTCATTTAAAGTCCAGTACTTGGCAGGCATAGTTTAGATAATGTTGCTTAATACTGTTTGCTTGCATGTTAACAACCAACCCTTTTGGAGGACCCACAAATCATGATACTGAACACATTTCCGAAGCATTCTGAACATCAAAGCAAGTGCTATGATAATACCTATGTAGACTGTTTGAGATGTCCCAGGCCAGTTTCAAGAAAAGCTGTAAATACCAGTTCTACATGCTCTGAAAGTATGAATTCACATGTTTTCCAAGCCCTCTGGGTCACTGACTAAGGCATTTGGTACCCCAGTAATAACTGGCAGCATGGCAGTGCACCTTACAATATCAAAGCAAGGTTTTTATCCTAAGGCAGAATAAAACTGTTAAATAAAAAATGTTCGTCAAAGTTCTTTCTCTTTAAATAGTAATACCATCTTACCATAGAGAGAAACATAATGAAAGACCTCTTTTAAGTATAAGAATGGAATTATGGTTATGTTTATATTCCCTAAAATAACTAGTTCCTAACATTTTTCCTAAGATTTATTTATTGCTGTAGTGTTAGGAAGCTGGAAACCCCTTTGTTCCCCACTAGGATGCAGAGTGATCTTGAGTTACGATCCCCATCTTGAGGAGACTGAGCCAGCCAGGCACAGGCCAAACTAGAAGCCTCGGGCTAAAATGCTCCCTCCGTGGGCAGGCAGGTGTGAAAGAGGAGAGAGGGAAGGGCTGACTCCAAATCTCATTTGTTGGATCAGACCACATCACCCCCTGAAAAAGCAGGACTTAGAGGAGTAGGGAGCAGGGTCGGGAACATTAATCCAACCAGTGATTCTTAATCAGGGTTTGGACTGACATCCTGAGAGCATTTAGGAGTATGAGGGGATGTAGTTTGTCGCAATGACTAGAGACTGAGTAAGGGCCAGGGCACCAAAATCCTACACTATGCTCCATGGTGCCGCATAATGTGTTATTCAGCCCAAAGTACAATGGTGGCCCTTCCAGTTTGAGAAATACTGGACAAGAAAAGATGAAGAGCGGGGAATTAATTCTTTCAGTCCCTCGCCCCAGATCTTTAAAAACATTTACTGAAGAAAGTATCTTTACATGGAATGAAAGGACAAAGTATAAAGGGACCTTACTTTCCCGTGGCACAGTGTGTTGGAAAGATGTTGCCACAGGAATTACCACTTCATCCTGGTCTCTCTTAAGCGGTTCCCAGATCTCTTGTCCAGATGTGCTGGGAAGCATTTGTAAAGTACAAATTCCCGTGCCCCACACTTCGAGAGTGCGGGTCTGAAGTTCTGTGGAGGACTCTGGACATCAGTCCAACCCCCACAGGTCATTCTGAAAGGTCGTTAGGAAAACAGCTTTACAACAGCACAGCCAGCTCACCTCATCTAGCCCCTCCTTAAAGGGCCTTGGTAAAGTATTCACCAGATTCCTTTACCATTTCCCCGTCCTTCCAAATCCAGTACATCCAGGTTGTTACTGCAGCAGCAGGAAGATGGAGAGAGGAGTAAGAGGGATGCGGGGGCATCTCTGCAGGACCGAATCCAGGGGGAAACAGGGTTTGGCTGATTTGAGTACTGAGACTTAGTTCTTTATTCCTAGCGTACAGGAAAAGGGCGTGTGTTGTTTCTGTGTCTCCGTTTTACATGGCTGTTGTCCCTGTCTCTGTGGGCTATCTGTCTGAAAGAGAAGCTATGCCTTCCACATGGCTGTGTGCTAATCACTCGGGTCTGGTCATGCCCAGATGCAGTGCAATGGGATGCCCCAGCCCTGTCAGATTAGACAGAGCTGGTTTAAACTGTGACCGTCGGGAGAGGTCGTAGAATAAAGTCATCGAGGTGAGTGAGCTCACTAAGGAGCTCACATGTCACGTGTCGCTTTACCCATTTTGACTGTGTTTTTAAAAGATAATTTTTTAAAGATAATTATTAATACAGTTGGAAGCCAACTTAGGAAAATAAAGTGACACTGTCGGTCTCGGAATCTGAGGATGCTAAATTGGGGTTTGCTCAGAGCAGGCTGCCCTAGCTCCTCCCAAGAAGGAGACCCAAGGACAGCTTCTTGGAAGAGGTATTCCCTGACTAGGAGTGAGTGAGGGAAGCGACGGAGTGTAGCTTTGAGCAACAGGGTCTTGGAAGCCAGTGGCAGCCAGGCAGCCAGCTAGGGTGTGCACTGGGAAGCTAGAGGTTCAGGTCCCAAGCATTGGTTTTGGGATAATCCCAAACTTCTGGGGAGGAGTAATGCAAAGGTTCTTCTGGGTTTGTTTTTTTTTTTTTTTTCAGAGCCAGTGTTAGTAAAAGCAAGCTTGTGGTTTTGAGACATTTATAAATCTGGCTCCAAGAGCACGTGGTGAGACTGTGAATCTAATGTGGTTTCTGTTCTCAGTGATGGTGCAGAGCTGTGAGCCAGTGGTGTGGGTGTCCTTTAAATTCCAGCTTGGTTCATATTTAACGAACTTGGCTGACTGATAAAAATGTTTTCAAGTTTAGCTCATAAACATATCAAAATAGACCTGAATCTGATTCCAGTTCATAATGAATGTTGATTTTTAAGGAAATGCTTTAAAATGTGCTGATGTCCATATAGTGGTTCATAAAGAAAGTAGCACTGCGAGGCCAAACCATATTTCAGCTCAATAATAAGACTTTCTCAGAGTGACTCCATTTAGTAAGCCTTGCCTTTGCCTCCAGACTTGAAGAGTAGTCTGAGAGTGGAAGGAGAGAGGAGAGAATGCCAATGTTGAGGGGGTATGGAAGCTGGGATCTGGGCTACATTGTAATGAAATCCAGTGGGATTCATTCACCAGGATGGGAACATGTTTACTAGATGTCTGGAGTGTGCCTAATCCTGGTACTAACCTAATCCCAGTAGTCCTCCAGCATTAGCCCCACAACAGGATTGTTGATGAGAATGCAAATCCCAACCCTGCAATTCAGGAGTTTGCTTGTGCTGAAATGGTTTTTGTAATTTTTTGTCTTCATGGGTAGCTCCATTCCTTGGTGTTTAATAGCATTGCTCTGTCCCAAAGTGGGTATGTGGAACCTCGCAGGTTGCAGTTTATAAAATGGAAATAGGTATTACTGTTTTGTTTTTGTAAAAGTTAGACATTTAAAAAGAATATGGGCAGTATGGGGTTCCTGACTGTCTCAGTCAGTAGAGCGCATGACTTTTTTTTTTTTTTTTTTTTTAAGATTTTATCTATTTGACAGAGGTCACAAGTAGGCAGAGGCAGGCAGAGAGAGGGAGGAAGCAGGCACCCTGCTGAGCAGAGAGACCAATGTGGGGTCTCGATCCCAGGACCATGGTCCTAGTCAAGACCATGACCTGAGCCGAAGGCCAAGGCTTAACCCTCTGAGCCACCCAGGCACCCCAGAGCACATGACTTCATCTCAGGGTTGTGATTTCAAGCCCCACATTAGGCATAGAGTTTACTTCAAAAAAAAAAAAAAGGGGAAGGAAAGAATAAGAGCAGTATGGTAATGGTGTTTAAAAATAGATAAGAAATGGTTACCCACTAACCATTGTCAACACAGTTCGTTCTGTACAGCTATGTGTTCTTCAGCAAGAATGGATTCATAGTATATGTTCTGTGGTAAAACTTGCTCTTGCACTTAGTGTACTGGGTAGCACTGTTTTAGTTTTGAAGTATAATATATACAGAGGACATGTATCCTAATTGTAAATAGCACCCAGTTCGGGATTCAGGTTATTAACAGTACCCCAGAAACCCCTCTGTAACTCCCTTCCAGTAGCCCCTTGCCCCTGAGGGGTAAGTACTATCCTGACTTACAACAGGGTAGATGGCTTTTGCTCTTTGTTACTTATAGAAATGGAATTATACACTGTATACTCTTTGTGCTGAGCTTTGTTCAACATTGTTTGTGGGATTAGTCCACATTGTTGCATTTGGCTGTGAACTGTTCTCACAGCAATGGTAATGCTCCATTGTGTTAATAGCCCACAGTTTAGCCATCTTACTGTTGATGCCACATTTAGGTTAATTTCTGCCTTTTAGCTGTCAAAATAATGCTAGCACTGTTTTTTCCTCTGCCAGAGAAGCCAGAACTGGAGTAGATGAGAGGAACACTGATTTGCACCCGTTGAGGATGTAGAGCGTGGTGAGAAGTGGTAGTGCCCACCCTGCTGTGGTGTCACGCCACACCAGCATGCCACTGCAAGAAATTGTTACTGTAGACAGATGTAGATGTAGACAGAGCTGTACAGGTCAGAGCAGATGCAGGGTTAATCCTCCCCTGTGCACGCTCCCCCCACCACCCTCCCATTAGGGACACAAGAGTACTTCTTGCCCTGCAAACCTGTATTCAGAATGTGGGCCTGGTATCCTTGTTCCTCCCCCTCCTGGTGAAACCCCTGCTTACTCTGTTGAGGCTCATGTGATCCTCTCACTCTACTGGTTACGATCATCTAATCATACTGGTTACGATCATCTAATCATCTCCTTACTATTCGTTCTCTTAAAAAGTCTTGAGACCTGCCTTTCTCTTTCTCCACACTTCAGTCCTTCCAAGTGTCCAGCTCCAATGCGGTTGAGAGACCCCAGGATAATCCTAATCAAGGCTATGATTTCTTACAGCAGAAGGATACAGAGCAAAGTTAAGCAACAAGACAACGGGGGCAAAGTCTGGAGGAAACCACGCTCCAACTTTCTGAGGGGGCTTGGAAGTGGAATCACACAGGATGTACTTCATACCCCCTCGGCAATTAGTTGTTACAACACGTGTGGAATGTTGTCTACCAGGGAAGCTCATTAGAGACTTAGTGCCCAGGGTTTTGGTTGGAGGCTAGCTATGTAGGCACCGTCTGCTTGGCATATCCCCAAGTCCCAGACTTCCAGAAGTAAAGCACAATTAAACCATACTGATTATACACACAGTTCAGGCACAGTGAGCCACTCGTACCAGTTCTGGGAATGGTTGAAACCCTCCTGAAATCCGGGTTTCCAGATGTCAGCCAAGGACCAAACTTGAAGGCAGGAATTATAAAGGTTAGCAGTCAGGTCTAGTAACTGTCCTGGGCCCACCTGACAGCGTGGTTCCTGTTCCTTGTCCTATGACCTTTTCCTCTTACCCTCCATCTCTATCCAAAGCTGTGGACACCCCAGGACCCTGCACAGCGACATTAGCTGCATCACTTCTGAATCGTGAACTTAGAAACTCCATGCCGATCTTCCAACTGGCTTACTTAAGAAAGAACTCTAGGAGCACTTGGCTGACTCAGTTGGTAGAGCACGTGACTTGATCTCCAGGTTGTAGCTTCAAGCCCCATGTTGGGTGTAGAAATTACGTAAAGAAAAAATGGGGCACTTGGGTGGCTCAGTGGGTTAAAGCCTCTGCCTTCAGCTTGGGTCATGATCTTGGGGTCTTGGGATCGAGCCCTGCATCGGGCTTCCTGCTCACTGGGGAGCCTGCTTCCCTTCCTCTCTCTCTGCCTGCATCTCTGCCTACTTGTGATCTCTGCCAAATAAAATCTTTTTAGATAAAAAGTAAAATGGAGAGGGTCCTGGGTAGCTCAGCCTTTGGCTCAGGTCATGATCTCAGGGTCCTGGGATCGAGCCGCTACCTGATCAACGGAGAGTCTGCTTCTCCCTCTCCTATTACCCTGCTTGTGCATATTGTCTCTGTGTCAAATAAATAAAATCTTCAGAAATAAAAATAAAAAGGGGGCACCTGGGGGGCTCAGTCAGTTAAGCATCCAACTCTTGATTTCGGCTCAGGTCATGAACTCCTGGTCATGGGATCGAGCCCCACATCAGGCTCCAGGCTCAGCACAGAGTCTGCTTGTCCCTCTGCTCTTCCCCCTGCTCGCTCCCATGTTCACACTCACTCAGATAAAATCTTTAAAATAATAATAAAATCTTCATTAAAAAAATAACAGTGACCTAACCATTCCCTTGCTCAGTAACTCTTCTAGCCTGGTGCAAATCTCCAAGTCAAGGATCTTTCTGCTTTTGACTCATTTAGCTCCCTCCTTCCTTTTGCTTTCCCCACCACCATCTCCCACCAGCCTAGACTCCAGGATCCATCATTTATCTTGCCATTATCCTGAACCCCCTTATATCTCTTGAGCTGCTTCTGCTCCTGCCTAGAGAAACTTCAACTCTGAAAGCGTCCATCCTTCCACATTGTCAGTATTCACCCAGAGGGTTGAATCCTGCAGAAGAGAGTTACAATGGAGTAAATTAGTACCACTGTAAATATGATTACTGCTCTCTACTGGGCCCTCAACATTGCCAGCAAGACTGAGTGCTTTCCTTCAGCCACCTCTTTACAGTCAACAAAAGGCCCTGCCATCTCTTTCAAAGAGAACTAGAGGATATTGGATGGAAACTACTACAATACTTAACCACTCTCTGATACTTAACCCACCCCATCTGCATTCAATCTTTTCCTGGTGGCCCTATATGGCAAAAAACACCTCTCCAAAAATTGCTTGTACTCTGGCTTCCTAAACTCCCCTCGTTCCCAGACATAGAATGCTGATTTACCCCTCTCTGCCTGAATCTTAATTATCTTTCTTGATAGGGGATCCTTTCGCTTGGATTTAATTTTGCTGGCATACTATATCCTACTATGTTAATACATATTAATATATAATTGTAAGTATGTAGCATATTATGTTACAAACTTTTTTTTAAAGATGTCATTTATTTATTTGACAGAGCCCTTACTCTGGAAGAGGTATAGTTGAAATGGCAAGGTAAGCAGCAGTGAACAAAACGAACCCGGCCCTTTTGGGGGCTTGTTTTGAGGAGACAATAAATGAGAGGCAAAATAAGTAAAATATGTAATATGTTAAGAAAATCATTAAGTGCTATGAAGGAAAAGAGGGACATGAGAGGGCATATGGACTGGAGGAGGGATTTCTGCTTTTAATTTAAAATAGGTTAGGAGGGGGTTGCTGAGTGTTTCAGTTGGTTGAGTGGCTGCCTTCAGCTCAGGTCATGATCCCCGGGGTCCTGGGATTGAGCCCCAGGTCAGGCTCCTTGCTTAGCGGGGAGTCTGCTGCTTCCTCTCCCTCTGCCTGCAGCTCCCCCTGCTTGTGCTCCCTCTCTCTCTCTCTGTCAAGTAAATATATTATCTAAGTAATATAAAATAGGTTAGAGGGGTGCCTGGCTGGCTCAGTCATTAAGAGCATGCAACTCTTGATCTTGGGGTTATGAGTTCGAGCCCCACATTTGGTGTAGAGATTATAAATAAACTTAAAAAATAATAAAATGGGTTAGAGAAGCTGACATTTGATAAATGACTCAAGAAGGTGATTGGATATTCGAGTAGAAGAAACTAGCTGCAAAGACCCTGAAACAGGAGTGGACTGCCATGGCTGGAGTGAAGCAGAGGAGTAGAGTATGAGGTTAGAGGGACACCTGGTTTCTCAACTGGTTGAGCAACTGCCTTCGGCTCAGGTCATGTATGAAGTTAGAGAGTAAGCAGAGGCCAGGCAGAAAGGAGGAAGCAGAGCCTGGCGTGATTGTTGCTTATTCCGAGGTAGAAGTAAGTGTAGGGTTTTGGACAATAGAGAGTGACGACCTGACAGACAGTTACAGACAAACTTGGGCTAGTGTGTAGAGAATAAAGTAGCAGGACGAGAAGCAGGAAGACCAGTTAGGAGGCCAGGGCCCTAATCCGGAATGTTCTTCCTGCTCCCTGGTGGTTGGAACGTGCAGCCTAGACTTCCAATACTGAGTGTGCTGCCCGGCTTTCATGGCAGAGTCCTGTGGAGGCCAGCACGGTGTCCCCAGTGGACTGCTTCTCTGAAGTGTATGCATTTCAAAAATAGGATCCTAAAAGGATTCCCAGTCAAAAGTTTTCGTCTTCCTACTGTCCCTCAAACTTAAATTTTAAACCTCCTCTCCATGTGGAGCTAGGCTATTTCCAATTTTTGCTAAGTACAGACTGTGCTGCAATGAAGGACCTTGGTGAATTATTTTCACAAATCGGTGGTGAATTTATCTGCTAGATGATCCAGTCACAGAAATTCCGGATAACAGGAGATGTAATTCTTATAAATATTCCTGTGCCCCCATCCACATGAGATGATAGCAGTATGCCTCAGGCAGATTTTCAGGGTGCCCATTACCCATATAGTCTCCAGGACCGGGTTACCACACTGTTGAGGACCTTTGCCAGTCCGTCTGATAAATGAAAATTGTTATCTCAGAACCCCATGCATTTTACTCAGTGTGTGGCTGGCTGTGTTTTCCTAAGTAAGGTATTAGTACTTCCTTTTCTGTGAACTGTTTATAAATATTCTCTGATTATTTTTCTCTTCAGATATTAGACTTTTCCTTAGTCATTTACAGGAACTCTTTTTATTAGAGAAAAAAAAAACTTTTTAAAGTAATACCCATATATAGTTACTACAAATGAAACAAAATATCTTATAGTAAGTCTAATTTTCTTCCTCAGAGGCAAATACTGTTTCTCTGTATTTTTCTAAATAGTGTCCCTCTTCAAATTTGTGTGTGTGTGTGTGTGTGTGTGTGTGTGTGTGTGTGTACACACTATCTGTGTCTCCCCTTTTATTAATGTATCAGTTGGAACAGCCTGCATAAACTGTTTTTTTACTTTGGGGGTTTTTTCCCCCCTGTTTATCAGCTGTGGACCTCCTGATATGAAAACTTTAACCCTTCACACTGAGATTCACACATCTCTCCTGAGTACTTTCGACATACTTATCATAATACTTGAGTAAGATGAATACTTAGTAATACTATAACTAAGTAAATACCATTTATAAATGAGCCAAGTGTATAAATCTGTATTTCCTTTCTTACAAATGTTAGTCTTCCTGGCCGTAAAAATTACCTTAACTTTCACATGTTGGCTGCCTTTTTTTTTTTTTTTAAAGATTTATTTACTTGAAAGAAAGCACACATGCACACGAGTTGTGGGGGGAGGCAGAGAGGGAGAAGCAGACTCCCACTGATCAGGGAGCCCAGCACAGGGCTCGAACCCAGGACCCCAAGATCACGACTGACTAAGCCACCCCAGCGCCCCTGTTAGTTGACTTTAAAAGCTGAAAACAAGTAAGTGGTATCCTGCTTTGATTTTATAAGAATTCTTCAGCACAGAGCCAAGTGGTTTATGCCTTCCCTACAATTCTAGTTTTGCAAATACTATGCTGCTCCAAAAAAAATACATTACTATTATCAAGATGAAATGGGTTGTCTTACCTTAGATTCTACCAGTTTCTTAAAATCATGCACATTTTAGGGGTGCTTGGGTGGCTCAGTCGGTTAAGCATTTGCCTTCTTGGGGTCCTGGGATCTAGTCCTCTGTTGGGCTCCCTGCTCCTCTCTCTGACTCTCCTCCCATTCATTCTCTCAATATCTCTCTCTCTCAAATAATAAGTGACATCTTTAAAAAAGAATAATAATAATTTAAGAATTAAAAAAAAATCCACATTTTAATTTGCTTCATGATGGGACATTGCCTTTCTTCTTCAATTTTTAAAAAATATTTTATTTATTTGAGAGAGAGAGAGAATGAGAAAGTGAACATGAGAAGGGAGAGGTCAGAGGGAGAAGCAGACTCCCTGCCGAGCAGGAAGCCTGATGCAGGACTCAATCCCGGGACTCCAGGATCATGACCTGAGCTGAAGGCAGTTGCCTAACCAACTGAGCCACCCAGGTGCCCCTCTTCTTCAATTTTTTTTTTTTTTTAAGATTTTATTTATTTATCAGAGAGAGAGGGGGGGAGAGAGAGAGCACAGGCAGACAGAATGGCAGGCAGAGGCAGAGGGAGAAGCAGGCTCCCCGCTGAGCAAGGAGCCCGATGTGGGACTCGATCCCAGGACGCTGGGATCATGACCTGAGCCGAAGGCAGCTGCTTAACCAACTGAGCCACCCAGGCGTCCCTCTTCTTCAATTTTTAAGTTGTTTTTCCTTTATCTCTTTCCCTTTCCACATTTAATGTACACAAAAGAAAATGTAATTGTAATATGATGAGGAACTTAAATAAGTTAAATAAATAAGTCTGTTATATAACCCAAAAACTAGTGTTACCAACCACCTGCATCTGTGTGTTACAGCTCCCCTGTTCATTTGTGCTTCACGCAAAAGGAAGCTGCTATTCTGAATTTTATGTGTATTATTATCTGGGTTTGAGTCCTGTTTATAACCCAAATTTATATGATTTATATAATTTACATATAACCCAAATTTATATAATTATGTTTATAATGTTTAACCCTAAAATTTCTGGTTGGTTTTTCAAATATTCTCTCTTGACTCATTTTCTCTCTGACTGCCTCTTGTATTCTCTGTTGCTTAGAATCTTATTTCATTCTTCTTGAGCTCAACAATTTTCTAATATAATTCAGACAGTTTTTTCCTTGGACCATTATTTTCTCTACAGCTCCCTCCCCCACCCCACCGCCCCGGAATTGCTGAATGTTCTTCTTTGCCTGTATTTGTTGCTTTTATCATATAATAAAGTTTTTCTAAACCCTCAGCCCTGCAATCTTTCCAATTTAGCCTATGAAATTGTCTTTTTTCCTAGAGGCTGTTCTGTAACTTTCTGCCATCCTACTAAAATCCAAACATTGCTTCCAAGGTCTTCAACAAAGTGATGCTGCTGGGATTTCTCCTCATTGCACTCCGGGATGAGAGTCCCAGTTTCGTGGATGCCATGTTTTCTGTTCCGTTGTTTGCTAGAATTCTTCCTTAGGGAGCTTTCTAAAAAAGTATATGTAAAGGGCCAGATAGTATGGTCTCTGTTATATCATCATCTTTTTTGAATTTAACAACCCTTCAGAATATAGAGACCATTCTTAGCTCAACTGCTGACTCTTGATCTAATACGCAGTAGTGCTAAGTCCAATGCCAATCTGACTCTTTTTCATTATAGATGACAGGTTTTTTCCTCTCTGAAAACAGCATTGTCCTTTGTGTTAAGAGACTATAATGGAGCAGGGGGTAGGGGGCGCCTGGGTGGCTCAGTCATTAAGCATCTGCCTTCGGCTCAGGTCATGATCCCAGGGTCCTGGGATCAAGTCCCGGCATCAGTGCTCCCCGCTCAGTGGGGAGCCTGCTTCTCCCTCTGCCTGGCGCTCCCCCTGCTTGTTCTTATGCTCTCTCTCTCTATGTCAAATAAATAAAATCTTTAAAAAAAAAAAAAGAAGAAGAAGAAGAACTTTATAATGACTTCTCTAGGTATGGGTCGTTTTTGTTTTATTCCTGTATTACCCTGAACAGTTCGTAGACTCTGGATTTAAAGACTTGTGTCTTTCCTTTAACACTTTCTCTTACAACTTACCACTTTTGGGTAATTTCTTTAATGCCACCCACACTGTTCTTCCACTAAATCTCCCTCTTACTCAGAGATAAGAACTTCAAATGCAACCTCAGTGTCTGTTGTTGGTTTTTTTTCCCCCCTGTTTTCTTTCCTTAGTGACTGTCCGTCTTGGTTTCCTTCCTATAATGTACTTTATTCAAGTATCTGAGGGTTCTTGGTTCTGTCTTATTAGAAGGAGGCAGAATTGTTGCCAGGGGCTCTTTCTGGGGCCGGAATTGTCATCTGGCTGGGTTTGCTGTAAGGTAGTGAACACTCTTTGTCCCTGAGAGCTCTGAATTGCGGAAGGCTTTGTCCAGAGGTGCTGATATTCACAGACCCCACAGATAGAACTGCAGAGAAGAATCTTCCCTTTTGTTTGTTTTCCCAGCAATTTGTTCCCTGATTACAGGTCATTGGGATTGCTGCAGTGAGAAGATTATTCACTGCTTTTTGTACAGACAGACCAAAAATTAGCTTTTCTGTCTTCAAACCTCCTTCTCACTCTTGCCCTCTTGTCATACCTGCTGCCTCAGAGTCTGAAGCATTCAGCGTGCAGCCAGGTGGCTTGTGCAACCAGATGGCTCGTCCACCCACAGCAGCACCCTCAGGCCCATGGTCCCGGTGGCCGCACCCTCTGCTCAGCAGGGGTCACCATGCTTACTCTACATGCTCTAGCCAGTCTAGAAATTTGTTGAAAAATACCTCACAGATTCCTTTTTGCCCGATTCTATTTATATTATAAATAGTAGTTTACTCATTTAATGACCTTTTAATGTAGTCTTTTTTTTTTTTAAGATTGTATTTATTTATTTGCGAGAGCAAGCAAGCACAAGTAGGGATAACGACAGGCAGAGGGAGAGGAATAGGGAGAAGCAGGCTCCCTGCTCAGTGGGGAGCCTGCTTTTCCCTCTCCCTCTGCTGCTCCCCCTGCTTGTGCTTTCTCAGTCTCTCAAATAAATAGTCTCGGGGCGCCTGGGTGGCTCAGTCATTATGCATCTGCCTTCGGCTCCAGTCATGAACTCGGTCCTCGGATTGGGCCCTGCATTGGGCTCCCTGCTCGGCGGGAATCCTTCTCCCACTCCCCCTGCTTGTGTTCCCTCTCTTGCAGTCTTCCTCTGTCAGATAAATAAAATCTTTAAAAATATATGCATGCATATATACAATCTTTAAGAAGAGAAGGAGAGGGACGCCTGGGTGGCTCAGTTGGTTGGACGACTGCCTTCGGCTCAGGTCATGATCCTGGAGTCCTGGGATCGAGTCCCGCATCGGACTCCCAGCTCCATGGGGAGTCTGCTTCTCTCTCTGAACTTCTCCTCGCTCATGCTCTCTCTCACTGTCTCTCTCTCAAGTAAATAAATAAAATCTTTAAAAAAAAAAAAAAAAAAAAAAGAAGAGAAGGAGAAGAAAACACTTATCCTTGGTTTACCATCTTGAACTAGAAATCCATTGACCTCTACTCCAGCGTGAAGCACCTTCAAGTCCTGCATGTGTTACTGCAGTAACGTCCTCACTGGTCTCCCTCCATCCACACTGCACTCCCCAATTCATTTCTCTGCAGCAGCTAGAATGAATTTGGGGGATTATCAAATTATACCCCGCCTCTTAGAGAAGGGCCTCTGCTGCGAAGGCCTCAGGAGACTGTCCGACTGGAAATTCTATCACTGCAACTACATGTGGTCTGATAACAGACGTGGTCGTGGTATCAGGCAGCCAGACCCATGCTACTCACAAGAGCCAGCCCCTGAGCGAGGCCTCTGCTCTCCCCAAGGCCTCAGTCCTGGTTTAGGTGTCTGAGTCACAGATCTAAAAATAAGGCACAAGGCTGGGAGCTGGCGAGGCCACTGCACACCTCTGGTTCTCTGGCGAGCTGTGTTCCCCAGCGATGAGTCCCCATGTCCAGCACTGCCATAGCTCCAGACAGCTTGGAGATTCAGCTCAGCTCCCACGGGGACTAGGCCTCAGAGCCGCGCCTAACCTTGCACTGGACTTACCTTAAAGCTGTGAGTGACCAGACCCTCAGACCTGTTCTCTCCAAGTGTCTTGAGAAAACAAGAAATGCCAGGCCCACTCATAGTTTAACATACTTCAACATCTCCCTGGATGTGTCCCGAAGTCAGAGGGCTCTCTGTTCTTCGGTTTCCAGACTCTGTGGGTTGGTTCTGCAGCTTTCAACAACCCAGATGAGGACATGCTCAAAACACACCTAGTGTCTGGGCCGGCTTACTTTTCTCTTCCAGCTGCTCCTGGCTTTAAAACTGGAAATCCTGGAGACTTCAGACTTCTGGAACTGAGACGAGCCACTGTCCTGGTGTCTATCCCTACCAGTCAGAAGATGGCTGCTTTTTCTTTTCCCAGGAATGGAAAGGAGCTGTCAGACATGCTCATTTTTGCATTATCCCAACTCGAACGTACCTTGTTCTCCCCTAACTTAAGGAGGCAGGGAAGTATAGAACCAAATATTAGCACAAGTCATGTCTGTCACAGCCAACTACCAGCAAAAGACAGCCAGCTACAGATGACCTGGCAAGCCCACACAGATCGTTGGTGGAACAGCTGGCAATGCCCCCAGAAGTTGCTGGCGTTAAGCCCCAGGGTGCCTTCTGGAGCAGCCCGACATCTTTTCACATTGGATTCCCTGCCTCCTTCCACCATAAACCACTGGCGTGCACATAGTCAAGCCTTTCGAAATGGTAATGGTAAAACATGGAACTCTCATTTTGAGACTAGTGTCAGGTACCACCACTTACATTTTAGCAATATATTGGCCATCCTGGCTAGTGCAATAAGGTATGAAAAAGAAATAAAGGGGTGCCTGGGTGGCTCAGAGGGTTAAGCCTCTGCCTTCGGCTCAGGTCATAATCTCAGGGTCCTGGATCAAGCCCCACATTGAGCTCTCTGCTCAGCGGGGAGCCGGCTTCCCCCACCCCGCACCTCTGCCTGCCTCTGCCTACTTGTGATCTCTCTCTCTCTCTCTGTAAAATTAAAAAAAAAAAAAAAAAAAATCTTGGGACACCCGGGTGGCTCAGTCAGTTAAGCTGCTGCCTTTGTTTCAGGTCGGCTTAGGTCATGATCCCAGGGTCCCGGGATGGAGCCCCGCATCGGGCTCCTTGCTCAGTGGGGAGCCTGCTTCTCTCTCTGCCTCTGCCTGCCACTCTGCCTGCTTGTGCGCACTCTCTCTCTCTCTGACAAATAAATAAATAAAATCTTTTAAAAAAAGGTATAAAGATTGGGAAAAAGAGAAAACCATCATTTGTAACATAACATGAGGGGATATGTACAAAATCCAAAGCTAAATCCTTACTATTATAATTAGTAAGTGAATTATCAACATACAAAAATCATTCGTTTTTATAAACAAGCACCAAGCAATTAGAAAAATGGTAAGTTAAAATATTATGGTTTAGGGGCACCTGGGTGGCTCAGTGGGTTAAGCCGCTGCCTTCGGCTCAGGTCATGATCTCAGGGTCCTGGGATCGAGTCCCGCATCGGGCTCTCTGCTCAGCAGGGAGCCTGCTTCCCTCTCTTTCTCTCTCTGCCTGCCTCTCTCTCCGTCTACTTGTGATCTCTCTCTGTCAAATAAATAAATAAAATCTTTAAAAATATATATTATGGTTTATAATAGTACCCTACCCAAAAAAACAAATACCTAGCAATCTAACAAAAGGTGTGAAAGACCTTTACACTGCAAACTACAGAACAGTTCCAAGACAAAATTAGGGTCTTATTTTTAAGACCTTGGACTGGGCAAAGAAGACACTAACCAAGAAGTGATAACCATAAAAAAGAAAAAATGTTGATAAATAACTTCATTAAAAGTAAAAATTAACAGTGAAAATGAGAGCCACAGCCTGGGATAAGGTATTTACATCATGTAATGTTAGCCATCAAAGGGCTCATAACCCAGAATATATAAAGTACTACAAGTCTGTTTTATTTATTCTTTTAGTCCATTTTATTTTTTTAAAAAGACCAGCAATTCAATTTTTTAAAATCCTGAACAGACAATAAGAATATTCAGATATCTGGGGCGCCTGGGTGGCTCAGTGGGTTAAGCCGCTGCCTTCAGCTCAGGTCATGATCTCAGGGTCCTGAGATCGAGTCCCGCATCAGGCTCTCTGCTCAGCAGGGAGTCTGCTTCCTCCTCTCTCTCTCTGCCTCTCTGCCTACTTATGATCTCTTTCTGTCAAATAAATAAAATCTTTTAAAAAAAAAAAGAATATTCAGATTTCTAATAAACATATGAAAACGTTCTTGACATTTTGTCATCAAAGAAATGCAAAGGCAAACCCCAGGGAGATACCTTTTTACCCCCACAAAAATGACAGACTTTTCTGAAAACCAGAATGTCAAGTGTTGGTGAGGAAACGGAAGAGCTGGGATTGACACACTTTGATGGTGGCAGTGTAAATTGGTATAACCGCTTTGGAGAGCTAATGAGTAGTGCCTACTAAAGCTAAGTATATATATAGTTTTGGGGTGTTTTTGCTTTTGTTTTTTTAGATTTTATTTATTTACTTGTCAGAGAGAGACACCACACAAGCATGGGGGAGCGGCAGGCAGAGGGAGAGAAGCAGGCTCCCTGCTTCTGAGCAAGGAGCCAGATGTGGGACTCGATCCCAGGACCCCGGGATCATGACCTGGGCTGCAGGCAGCTGCTTCACCGCCTAAGCCATCCAGGTGCCACATATATGTAGTTTTCATCCAGCAGTTTCACTGTTGGGTATGTGCCCAGTAGCTGTGATTGGCTTACGTCCACCAAAAGACGGACAGGATTGTTCATGATCATCATAATAGCCAATACCTGGAAATAACTCAAATGTTATTTACATTTGTTATTTACATTTACATTACATTACATAAAACTCATTTACAATAGAATGAGTAGTGGTATGTTTATCAATGAAATAGAGTGGGAAAAAATTAAAATCAGAATTTGTTTTATGCTACATAAATGAATCACCAGGCATCACGATGAGTGAAAGAAGCCAGGCACAAAGGGTAACCCACTACCTGATCTCATGGACAGGAAACTCAAAACAGGCAAAACTAATCTATAATAGTAAAGATGAAGTAGCAGTTATCTTTGGGGGAGGCAGGGCCCACTAAAGTATATATACTTTTTTTAAAGATTTTATTTATTTATATGACAGACACAGCGAGAGAGGGAACACAAGCAGGAGGAGTGGGAGAGGGAGAAGCAGGCTTCCTGCCGATCAGGGAGCCCAATGTGGGGCTTGATCCCAGGACCCTGAGTTCATGACCTGAGCCAAAGGCAGACGCTTAGCAACTGAGCCACCCAGGCGCCCCTAAAGTATATATCTTTATTAGGATGGGGGATACCATATGTATACATGGGTGAAATTTTAAACTGTGCCCTTAAAATCTATGTACTTGGTATAAACTGAACATCAATATAAAAGATCCATGGAAGGGGACCTTGGAGATTCCCTCCATTGCTCTGGCCCTTTGATACCACACACAGGCCCCTGAGAGCCTTGCTGACTCCTGTCGCCTCTGCCTCTCCACCTGCCAACCATCCCCGCCCTCAGCCCAGTGCTATGGAAACAAATCTTTACATCAAACTCTCCAGTGACTTCCTGTTTCTCTTAAGAAAGAGCCATCCTGCCCAGCCTATCTTGTATGATCTAGTGCCTGGGGAATTCCTTTAGCCTTTCTTCAATTCCTAAAATGAGCCACATTCCTTGCTTGGCCTTTGTACAGGCAGTTCCTTTCACCTGGAGGTCTCCGCCAGCTGCCACTGACCCTTGAACACAGTGGAGGTTTTGGGTGCTGACACCCCCCCCACACACACACACACAGTAAGAAATCCACGTATAACTTTCGACTCCCCCAAAACTTAATAGCCTACTGCTGACCTTAAAAGCCCTACCAATAACATAGTCGATTAACACGTAGCTTATATGTTATTATATGTATTATATACTGTAATCTTACAATACAGCTAAAGAAAAGAATGTCATTAAGAAAATCCAGAACTGTTGTAAAAAACTTCACCTGTAAATGGACCCACACAGTTCAAACCTATGCTTTTCAAGGGTTGGCTATAATTGCTTCTCATTCTTCAAATGCCAGTTTAAACATTACATTTTCAAGGATGCCTTCCAGGACCTTCTAGAATGTGTTAAGCTCTCCTTGCAAGTCTTCCTGCATGTTTTTTTCTCCACTGCAACGTGTTCTCGCGCTTGCATGTTTGTGTTATGTCTCTCTTTATGGGTTTTGTTTGTTCAATTCCATCTTCCCCCTCAAATGAGTGGAAGGATCACTTTTGTCTTATTCACCACTCTATCCCCAGTACCTGGCACAGTGCCTGGCCCATAGTAGGTGCTCCGATATGTGTTGACTGAATGAGGTGCTCTATGCAGCACCCAGTGCTGGACAGATAGCTGAGTATGAGACGAACATTGTCTTAAGCTCGCAGTCCCGAAAGGGCAAAACTTAAGTTTCGTGGGATAAATACTATAACGGGGAACACATACAGCGGGGGACTTCAGAGCAGGCTTCCTGGAGGAGGAGGCCCATGAGGTCATGCTTTGAAGAGCCCCACCACCAGTGCCTGTTCTGGGAGGGAGCCAAACTTGTGACAGCTTCTGGACTCAGGATTCTCTTGGGTGTGCCTAGGCATCTGTCCACACCTGGGCAGATGTGGAATCAGCTTGAATTGCAAATTTTCTGAGATCACAGGTAATCTCATATCTTTTTACTGATCTGATAGGCTTAGTGCGAGGGGGTGTTTTACTTCCAGGGTTTCTTCATCTATGTTGCGGCGTACCTGGCTCCCTTTCACTCAACCCAGTCTCCTCAGTGATTCTGGAGCAAAAGTCAGAGAACGGCAAGTGAAAGGTGGTTTTCATTTTTTTTTTTTTTAACATTTTATTTATATTCTTGACAGAGAGAGACACAGTGAGAGAGGGAACACAAGCAGGGGAGTGGGAGAGGGAGAAGCAGGCCTCCCACAGAGCAGGGAGCTCTATGCAGGGCTCTATCCCAGGACCCTGGGATCATGACCTGAGCCAAAGGCAGATGCTTAACAACTGAGCCACCCAGGGGCCCCAAGGTGGCTTTCATTATTTTTGTCAGCTCCCTCTTCAGGCCTCACTGTTGGCTCAGAACTGGATGCTACTGGTTCTCATTTGCTGTGGGGTAGAGTGATTGTGCTTCATTGTTTTGCACTTTGCAGGCAATGTTTCCTGGTCATGAAATCATTGTAGGTCAAAGGCCACATCGTAGTGTATCCACTCAGCCTTTATCCTAATATTTCTAATAACTTGGCTTAAAAATGTGATTTGGTTCTGTCCGGCCTTGCCCCTAAATGGAAGGTAAGAGTACTTGGCAGCTGGGCAGGTTGGGGTCAAGGTTAGGCACGACATTGCCCAGCAGTGGAGAAGCCTGGAGTTCTGGGCCCTGAGCCCATCTCTCCCCGGTGGAGCGAGTGGGAGTGGTGATGGGGGAAGAAGCCCCCTCTCGCCTCTCATCACTCAAACACCCACTGCTCTCTGACCTGGCTAGAACACCTGCTTGTCCCAATGGCATGTGGGAAGCCACCAGCTGTCTGATGCTTAGGGGCTCCTGCTCTCCAGCACCCACATCATCCCACATCTCTCTGGAAGGGAGTCCGGGTTCTGCGGCCAGTTGCCAAGGTCTCACAAATCACCGTTGCCACCAGAAATTCAGCCAGTGGCCGTTCCCGGCCCCCGCTTGCTAGGATTGAAGACCCACTTGAAAAGCCCTAACTGGACTGTAACTAGGGGCAACCACGTGTCAGGTGTCTAAGGGGAGCCTGACAGGAACGTCAGAGTCATCAGGTTGGAGGACTCTGGAAACGAAGCCCCGGCTCCCGAGGCCCTCTTCTGCGCTGCGTCCGAGGGAGCAGGCCAGCCGCAGGCCAGCAGTCTGTGAGTTACTCCCGGGCATCAGGACGCCTGCCAAGGACCACCATTCTGTGACCACAGTGCCCTTTTTGTTAGGGCTAATAAATCCCCTCTTGTTTCTGTGACAAGGAGTTGGGGTTATTACGTTTTGATAACCAAAAGAAAGTCGCCCACCCTCAGGAAAGGGGACAGAGTTCTGCTTTCTTCAACCGGATGGACCTGAGAAGGTCTCTCAGGCCCCTCCATTTTGGCCTCTGGTGGGTGTACACATCTGAGAGGGATTTTCATAAATTTAATTGTTCAGAATTCCAACGAGTCTTCAAGTCCAAACTTTCCACAAGGCCATGGAATCAACCACGCAACTCTTCTCTCGAAGTTCTTGGGAGACACGTCTTGCCGAATCAGAACCACAGCAAAGACCTTCTGAGCGAGGGCAGTGCCCATGGCCGGGTTCACATATGGGAACCTGAGGAGAGTAGAGCCTTGGCTCTGTCAGCTGTGGAATGGACCGGAGCTGTCCCAAGCTTTCAGGATAACTTGACCTGAAGGCCCTAGTACCTGTGGCTTCACCAGTATCAGAATCTTGCCTGGTTCCCTCCCGAGCACACTGTCCTTTCCTGCCCATGAGCCCTCTGACCCCCTGGAAGTCTGTGGGGCCTGGACTATATCCCTCTCCACTGTGAGACCTTCACAGCTGATCGCTGGGATGGGCACATCCCTAGTCCGTCCAGCAGCAGCCCCTCCCACCCCTCCACATAACCCAGACACCTCTGTTTCACCCAGCCCCAAAGAGCCCCCAGAGAGCCCCCAGCCACTTGCCCTGCCTGTATATTGCATGTTCCCTAAGATGAAACCAGGTCTCCTGTCCTGGCAACAGGGGAAGGGGCCTGAACTCATGGGGTCCAGCCCCCCACCCCCATCAGGGATCTCCCAGGACCCTGGCTGGCCCCAGCCCTTCAGAACAATGAAAAGCAACCTGGGATCTTAGAGTTGTGGGCGGACAAAAGCAGATGGCTCTGCCCGGCCAGGGCCTCTTGGCCACAGCACCACCATTTCCAGCCAGTGAATGAGGGACAACAGGATACTCAGATGCTTACACACAGGGGAAAGGGAGGGGTGAGGAATGACTTCCTCAGGGAGGCAATCTGGAGACTGGGGGAGAAGTTTCCCCTTCAGCACATGACTCATGCTGCCCTCACCCCCTTTCCTGCTTGGGCCACGCCGCTCAAGCTAGACTAGACTGGCCTCGCCCCAACCTCGCTCCATGCCCAGCAGACAGCCGGTTGCTCTGTGTCCAGAACGTCTGGCCAGCCCTCTCCAGACTTGCTCCCCAATCCTGTGGATTCTGGAATGCAGCTACCCTTCCTGGGGCTCCCAGTCCATATGGCAGCTTTCATGCTCTGCCCAAGGGAGACCAGTAAGGTAGAGGAGAAAAGGTCCTGTTTCCAAACCAACCCCATTGCCCCCTGCCCCACCCCCCAAACTTGGCTGGGATAACCCCTTCCCTGAAGGCTCTTCTTTCAGGCATGCCCACTAAAACTAACACGGAAAAGCCCAACCTGGGAGCCCTGGCTTCTCCTGCCACAAAGAATGCACAAACCAACAGTAATAACTGTGGCTGCTTAAGAAAATTAGTTCTCTCATTTCTCCCGGGCCCCTTGGTGTGAATGTCTGTATTCGGCAACCTTCCACGATAGGAATCTGAATCTGCCTTTTTTTTTTTTTTTTCTTCCTCTGTGAAGAGAGGCATCCCATGCCAAGGTCAAGATGCATCTCAGGTCCATCTCCCTAAAGCAGAGCTCTTCTGTCACTGAGGAACTCCTGAAATTTTGATCTCACTTCCCACGGTGATGCCCTCCAACGCTCTCCTCCCAGCCACGGGATCTGGCTCCCACCAACGGCGCCTCTGACCAGATACACAGAGGGTGAGGTGGATTCAGAGAGAATCTGAATCCGTTCCCGGCCTGTGCCTTCTTGGCCTCCTATGTGGCAAATGGAGGTGCTGGTCTGGTGGTCTCTAGGCTGCCGTCCAATCCCTATGTGCATGTTTAGGCTCCAATCACAGACCTCTCTGCAAAGCTGGAGAATCACAGCTTCTGTCCCTGAAGATGTGGGGGCCCCAGGAGGGCCTGGCCTCCATCTCTAGACTCTGCGCACTCCAACCTCTTTTCTTGGCACTCCTGTGCAAGGGAGCTTGGAAGGGAGAGGTGACATGACATGGCAAATGTGTCAGACCTGTGCGGTGGGCACATGGATGTTTTTTCTCTCCTTGTCCACAGGCATGTGGATTTGATGAAGGAAAACAAATCGTTCGAACCTCTAGGAGGGGGGTATGACAGCAGTAGATGTACTCACAAAGCAGGCATGAATGGGCACGATACAAAACGTCCTCAGGGAAGCTTGAGAACTCCAAGACAGCCTGGTGCTCAGAGCACCACAGAAGCCACCAGAAGGGCCCCAAGGTTGACAAGGTTCACATCAAACCCAAATGAGAACTTCATGTATGACCCAAAACTAATATAACACTGTCCGTTAATTATACTTTAATGAAAAGAAAACAAAGGAAAGAAAAAAGGAGAACCACAGGCATGGAGGAATGGGTTTCTAGAACCTTCTGGTCCTGGCTGGAAGTCTATAGGAGGGGCCCGGATGGAGGAAGACTGAAGGAGTTTCCAGCACATCACTCTGGGACCACGAGGTTTGGAGTGAAGTGAGGCCGGTGGCTGAACACGTGGATCAGAACGTGCCACATGCAGAGGGAGCCTCTTTCAAGTCCCTCCCAATGTTTACCACGTGCCTCCCTACCTAGCCACTTGAGGCCACTAGGGCCTGTCCTAGGAGCTAGGAGGACCTAATGGTAGGCCAGCTTGTCTTGGGACTGCAGAAACCACACTCGGACCGCATAGAAGTCAGCCATCACCCCTGGTCCCTTCTCTGGAGCTTCCAAGGTCAGGTGAGCCCAGCACCCAGAGAAACTTCCTCCAACCCAGCTGTCTCCTCCCACCTCACATCCCTCCTCTTGTATCTTGGGTCCCATAGGCCAACACGCCAGGAACCCTCCTGCCCTACAACCCGTGTTCAGCTGCCTGGTGAATCCCCACTCCACCTTCTTCACTTTGACCTGAAGGCTGCTGGGGGAAGTCACTTCCTCGGAAGGAGGGCTCTACTCTGAATTAATGACTTTCCACCTGAAACTGATCATCCGTGCAAGTTGTAAATTCTACCATATTTCTCCTTCTACTCACTTTTTTGCCTTCAGACCTTCCTCACTCCTCACATCTTTGTCCCTGAGCTCCCCTCTCTCTTTGATGCAAAGCAATTTTTTAAAAAAGATTTTATTTATTTATTTGACAGACAGAGATCACAAGCAGGCAGAGAGTGGGGGGGGGAGCAGACTCCCTGCTGAGCAGAGAGCACGACTCGGGGCTCTATCCCAGGACCCTGATCATGACCTGAGCTAAGGCAGAGGCTTAACCCACTGAGCCACCCAGGCGCCCCCGCAAAGCAATTTTTTTTTGAGAGAGAGAGAGAGAGAGAGAGAAAGAGAAAGGACGGGAGGGGCAGAGGGAGAGAGAAAATCTCAAGCAGGCTCCATGGCCAGCAGCACGGAGCCTGATGGGGGCCTGAACCCACAACCCTGAGATCATGACCCCAGCCGAAACCAAGAGTCCAGATGCTCAACCAGCTGAGCCACCCAGATGCCCCTGCTGCAAAACATCTTACCCACTACCCTTTCAAGCCTCTTCAGAATCTCACAACCTGACCATAGGTCTCTACTGTATACTTAGCCTCTTTGTGTTAACTAGATCCTCCTCTCTGACACTGAAATATGTTTCAATTTCTTCCACTTAAAAAAAAACAAAAAATCTCCAAACAGGCACCTGCCTGGCTCAGCTGGTGGAGCATGAGACTCTTGATCTCAGGGTCGTGAGTTCAAGCCCCATGTTGGGCGTAGAGTTTCTTTGAAAGAAAATAAAACAAAATCACTAAAATGTCTACCCCACAGTCTAAACTCACCTTCGGCTCCTCCTCACAGCTTCAATGACCACCTAAGCCCCAGGGACATCTCCAGCATTCTTGTAAGCTCCAGAACCTCGTCCTGAGTTTCCTCCTTGCGGCATTGTCCTTGATGTCATGTTCACAGCAGAACTCATGGCCTTCTTTCTATCTTCCACCCTTCCACATTTGGTCTTCAGGAACTTCCCAGCACTCAGTACCACCACAACAATGGTTCATCCCAGAGACTCGAGAAATCGGATTCCCTTCTCTTCCTGACCCTCCAAATCCATTTCATCACCGACACTCATCTGCTTTACTCCCTACTGCCACTACCATAGTCTGTGAGTGTCTTTCCAAGTGAGGTTTACATACTCACTAGTATAAGAAAGCAATAGTAGAGTACAGGAAGAAACTAGTAGAACTTCTATATAGGCTGTTTTCTTTTTCGTCTTTTAAAATTCTTTATTTCTGTTTCATAATATAAATAGAATATGAATAGTCTAGTGGATCTATGGGCACACCTGGACATATTCCAGATTTGGTTCCAGACCACCATAATAAAGCTAATGTTGCATTAGAGTGAGTCAAGTGAATTTTTTGTTTTTTCCAGTGCATATAAAAGTTATGTTTACATAAGACTATAGTCTATAAGGTGTGCAATAGCATTATGTCTAAGAACAATGTATATACCTTAATTTAAAAATACTTCATTGCTGGGGCGCCTGGATGGCTCAGTCAGTTAAGCATCCAGTTCTTGATTTCGGCCCACGTTATGATCTCAGGTTGTGGGCATGGAGACTACCTGAGATGCTCCCTCTCTCCTTCTCCTTCTGCCCCTCTCCTCCTATTCTCTCTCTTTCTCTCTCTCTCAAAAACCACACACACACACACACACACACACAAAGCCCACACTTATTGCTAAAAAGTCCTAATCTGAGCTTTCTTTGAGTCATAATCACTGATCATTGATAACCATCACAAGTAAAATAATAATGAAAAAGTTTGAAATATTGGGAGAATGACCAAAATGTGAACAGAGACACAAAGTGAGCAAATGCTGTTGGAAAAATGGTACCAATAGACTTGCTCAAAGCAGGGTTGCCACAGACCTTGAATTTGTAAAAAAATATTCTTTCTGCAAATTGCAATAAAAGGAAGCATATTAAAATGAGGCATGCTTGTATGTAATTTACTAATAAAATCTAGGTGATATTCAAACTTGTTTTCTAATAGATGCTCAAGAACAACAACAACAAAATTTTGAAAGCCGTGGTCTAAATGAGAATCACTTTTTGTTTGCACAATCAAAATAGCCTCTTGCTGTCTATCCATCTATCTAAAGTATACATACAATTCACCACTTTAACCATCTTAACTGTTATAGTTTTGATGTGGTTGTGAATCATCACTACACTCATCTCCAGAACTTTTCATCTTTGCACACTGAAACACTATACCGATGAAATATAAACTCCCCATGCCCCCCTCTCCCCACTCTCTGGCAACTACCTTCTACTTGCTGTCTCTATGAACTTGCCTCCTCCAGGTATCTCATATAAGTGGAATTGTAGAATATTTGTCCTTTTGTGATTGACTTATTCATTACTTAGCAAAATGCTTCATAGTTCATACATTTGTAGCATGTGTCAGAATCCCCTTCCTCTTTAAGGCTAAATAATGTTCCGTTGCATGGATAGACCACATTTTGTTTATCCACTCATCCATCCTTGGACATCTGGGTTGCTTCCACCTTTTTGGCTATTAAGAATAATGATGCTATTAACATGGATAAAGAAATCTACATCCACTCTTGCCTGCCCCTCTCTAGTTCTTCCCTGAAGCTATATCCCTAGTAATCCCTTTAAGCCCACAAGTATGGTAAAATCACCCCTTGCTTAAAACTTAATAGTTCCCCATTGCTCTCTGGCAAGATCTTATTACCCTCGTTTCTTGAACACAAAGCCATTGAAGACACCTGCTGTTTCTTCTGTCCTAACCGTGCTTTCCTCTCTGCTTCTCCAAGTTGTTTTCTTCCTTCTTCCCTTTAGGACCTCATCTCCTGCTCTATTTTCTGGGCGAAGAATTCCCTGATCACCCTCCTACACTAGGTCAGGGGACTCTCTCTCCCTCCCTCTTCCACTTTCCCCTCCTACCGCTTGTCACAATTGGCACTGTCTCATCATGTGTATTTGTGACAATTTTATGGTGTTTCCACTAGAGAATAAACCTGTGAGGGTGAGAGCGTTCATTACCCGGTCCCTGTAGTGCCTGTCAGGACCCGGCATCCAGCAAGCACTCAGTATTTTAGTATTCTGTTTCAATAATAAATACGTGAGGACGCAGCTAACCCCTCCCGCCCAGGGGCCAAGCCACAGAGGAGGACCCGGGTGGCCCTGCGGGCTCGGGCTGCCTGTCCTCAAACCCCGCCCTAACGCAATCCCACAGGGCGGTCGCCGGCGCCTGGGGTAGGAAGCTCAGGGCCGCCCCCTCCCGGCTCGCGCCAGGGGGGTCGACTTCGAGCCCTTGGGTCAGCAGCCAGTCCGGCGTCCGCCTGGGGCGGGGGCGGGGCCGGGCTGGAGACGTCACTTCCGGTGTACACAGCCGGTCCGGGCGGTGCGCTGGGGGCCGGGGCGCGTCGCAGGTGAGGAGCGGGCGCGAGCGGGCGCTACCTGGTGCGGACAGGCGGGCGGGCGGGCTGGGGGGCGGCCGGTGGGCTGCGGCCGGGGCTGGCGTCTGGACGAGCTCGCGGGGCGCCGCTCCGCTCGGGGCCGCGGGGCGCGGGGCCGTGGGCTCCCGCCCCTTGCCCGTCCGCTGTGGAGGACGCCGGGCTCTGGGGGCGCTGGCCGGGCGGACGGAAGCCCGGAGGGGCCTCCCGGCTCGTGCCCGGGACCGGGGGCGCTGGGGGACCCCGCAGACGCGGGACTGGAGAGGAGCGGGGGTGGGGTCGCTCCCTCGGGCCGCCGGGGCCGAGGAGGTCGTGCTGGCGCGGGCACCCGCTCCCGGAAGCCGGCGGAGCAGTCCGCGGAGGCACGGCGGCCTGTGGGCGGCCGGGGTCCGCGGGGACTGGCTGGAGACGCGGCCCTCACGCCGCCCGGCGGCTGCCGGGCCGGCTGCGCGCACCTTCCCCGCCGTGCGGGGCAGCGGAGGAACACGATTTTCCGGCCCGGCGGAGCCTGCTGGCGCAGTCGGCCCGGGGGTGGCTGTGCGGGGACCCGCCGGGGCCCGGGCGGGGGATGAAGGACCCACGCCTGTGGGGCGACTGCAGGGTCAGGGGTGTGTCTTCCTGCTCCGCGCGGTGCGAGGAAAGAAGCATGCCTGCTTGGCACGATAAGAATTCTGTTTATACTCCTCGCAAAATTTGCCAGATGAACACTCAGGTTGGGGGACCCCAATTTGAAAGTAGCTTGTTCCCGCCCCTTCACACCCATTATAAAAGCAGTTCTTTCTCCTCACATTCGAGACAACACAGAAAGTATCGAGAGGATACTTTTTCAAATGACAGTCGTCCGCCCACCTACCACTCAGGGGCAGGCATTGCTAACATTTTGTTAATACCAATAAATGGTCTCTTTCACTTGTATTATCACTTACATAGATTTCATACTTACCGTTGTAGACCATAATGTAACCAAACCCTACGGATGAACACGCAGATTGTTTCCAGTTCGTCACAGGATAATTCTGATTGTTTTAGCATAAATTTACAAATGAGGTCAAAGGTAACATTCATTTAAAAAATAAGGTATATTTGTTTCCTTTGCTGACATGTTTGGAAAATTCTCCATCCCGATGTTATAAAAAGTTCCACTCATTTTTACTCCTCATTTCATGGCTTTTTTTTTTTTTTTTTTAACTTTCAGCTTAAAAATTTCTACTTAAAATTTCGTCTCGGTGTAAGATACGAAATATTTTCCAAATGGTTGGTTGACCCAGTTTTATTGACTAAGCTCTGACTGCTGTTTTGTCATTTTTAGATCTAAAGTTCTCAGTATGTGTTTATAAGGGACTACTCACAAAATTGATACTTGGATTTTGTGTATGCTTTTTAAATTTCATTCGCAGTATCTTTTATTTTTTCTTAATTTCCTTTACAAGTCTAGGAAATAGTTCATGTTTGAAGGTTTTTTCTTTTTTATCTTTTAAAGTGAAAAGTTTATTGTTTCATTTTCTTTCTTGCTGTCAAGATAACAAACTCCATATGAAGAGTTCAGGTTTGTTGTGGCAACTTTTCAGTCTGGCATTTGAGATTCTAATCTTCCTCTATTTTTGCACTCGAATACGTAGGTTAGCATTGGAGACCAAGATAGAAAAGCTCTCAGATTCCCTTGGCAAGCCTAGATTTTTTCAATCTAAAATTATCTCTGGATTTTTGGAAGACAGCATGTTTTAAGCATCCTTTAAAAAATTTTTTTTAAACAAGTTGCACATGATTCTGCTGAAATCTTACTAAATGTTTATTCTGTTTCAATCCTGGAGCCTAATACACCAGAAGCTTTATGTCAAGCGGGTCTTCCAAGTCTGTAGGAAAATAATTGTATCTAAGAGCTAGTAGGCTGGGGCATTACGTGGGCTGGGTGTCCACTCTCTTTCTTTCCCTCTTGAGATGTTGTCCTTTGTGGAAAATGATGACCTTCCTAGGTGAAGAAAGAATATTGGTTTGAAAAGGAATTACTCTACTTTGGAGTTACAGAGGAAAAAAAAAAAAAAGGAAAGGAAAGGGAAAAAAAAGAATGCCTTCTTCTCTTAGTACAAGTTAACATAGAGCCTGAACTTGTGAGGGTTTGTGCTTCAGATGTCTTTATCGCTCCTGAAACTGCTCTTGGGGCCCAATTGATAGATGCAGTGGCTGCTGCTTACTCATTTCCCTTGACCTTGACCATAAATATTTGGCATGGTGAGCCAGATTTTCTTGTTGTTGTCAATCTTCTTTTGGTTGGCCTTCTTGAGTTGGAGCTATTGTGGTCATTTTCTTAACTTGGAGACTGTGCTTTTTCACTTGAGTTTGTTGTTTCTCTTTCCACGTCTGCCTGTGAGCATTTTCTGAGGCCTAGCTTTGTGCCTCTACCTCTTAACCAAAAAACATGCTCCTTCCCACTCATCCAGTATGTGACTTCCAGGCGGAGAACCACTTCACCTCCTCACTCCTGTCTCCACGCAGTGACCTCAACTCAGACTGTGCTACAGGTCATTTCTTTATCTCCAGCTGACCCTGGTCATGTTCTCAAGGCCATATTCTGCCCAGCTTAGGGAGCCCTTCCTTGCTTGCCAAGGTGGCCTGTCCTTCATAACTCCAAGGACCTATCCCATCTCCTTTTCCTTCTTGATTTGGGCTGCATACGCCATTTGCTTTCTATGCCTGCAACTTGATTTAGACTTTGTATCTTTGCTCTTAGGGACTTTAGACATAATCTGGTCCCACCCTGGATGAGAAAGATGAGATCCAGTGATTTTATTTATTAATTTAGTTAACTCACATTTATGGAGTCTTTACAGTATGGGCGAGTTACTGTAGTGGAAAATTAAACTACAGAGCTGAAAGGCACAGTCTGAACAAAAAGTTAAAAAAAGCAATTGCCATAAAGTATCGTAAGTGCCTAGAAGTGGGGGACATGTAATGAGTTCCCCCAGGTTTCAGAGATCTTGTCTGTTCACTGCTCCAGGACCTAGAACACACTGTTCTGGGAACAATCAAGTATTTGTTGAATGAATCAGTGATCATCTGAGAATGACATGAGAATAAAAGTGCTGTCTATAGAGAAGATACAAACCAAGAGACATTTTTTATGTGTGGTTTGGAGAATTTCAGGAAAACTTTAAGTTCAACCAAAATGACCCAGCTGTAACCCCAAGAAGGCATGATTGGAATGTGTTCGTAGCCAGAATGCTTAAACTTAATTTTGTATCCTCAGAAGAAAAGACTGCATTTCTAGGAGAGGGTTGGGATGGTGTCTGTGGAAATTGGGGTGACAGGTCCAGGAGAGGAATTGGGTGATATGTCTGTAGCACTGCCTGGGGGCCCTGGCCAGGGGAGCTGTGTGCAGTCCTCCAGTGAGCCTCTGCACCGCCAGACAGTTGGGTACATCTCTGTTGATGCCTTTCTAGGCAGGAGAATCTTTCCCTTGCTTTGCTTCCACGCTCCCAGCCAAGGAGAGAACGTGAATGGTTGCGAGCTCCATATCCAAATCGCTCAGATTAGATCCTCGTCTTGGGGCGCTGGCTAATCTCTTTGCCCCTCAATAGAATGGGGAGAATGGTAGTACCTTCCTCTTTGTTGCCTGGCACCTGCTAAGTGTTCAGTAAATATTAGCCCTCATTAATATTTATAAACTTAGTAACTGGTCTTCTGGTTAGTACATAGCCATCTTTAAATTTAGGCGGCCTGACTCAGTTGCCCTGGACCTCCTTGCTCCTGAGTACATTGACAAAGCTGAGAATCAGAGGGGAAGTTGTGACAGATACTTTCTGCCCAGACTGCTCATCCGGAGAATCCACCTGTTGCCAGGAAGGACAGGCTTAAGCTGAGTACACTGGGAGAAGATTAGTACAGCACCACAGTAAGAGGAGAGGCCATGACAGGTACAAAGGAGTAGGGGAACAAGCGGGAGGTGTGTGAGCTGAAGGAGCTTTAGGGTAAAGGGTGGACAGGTATAAATATGGAAGTGGAGGGAAATGAGATTGGAGAGGAAGGCAGGGCCAGCTCTTGAAGAAATTATTAATGACAATATGTAACTTATTGGGCACTAACAATGTGTCAGGTGAGATGTTAATCCCTTCCACTCACTATGCTAGCCAGGTTTGGTGCCAAGTGCTTTGTGTATATTACCTTGTTCTGTCTTCACAACAACCTTGTGATGCAGGTGCTTACGTTACAGAAGTGATGTGTCCAGTGTCAGCTGGTAGGTCTCTCTGCCTGGTGATTCAGCCTGCACACTGTTGCAAGGTTAACACCTAGTATCTTTTGTACATTTTTTTAAATTTTGTTTTTTTCAAAGAGTTTATTTGTCAGAGAGAGTGCGCATGTGCACAAGCAAGGAGAGTAGCAGGCAGAAGGAGAAGCAGGCTCCTGGCAGGGCAAGAATCCCGATATGGGACTCGATCCCAGGACCCTGGGTTCTGACCTGAACCAAAGGCAGATGCTTAACTGACTGAGCCACTCAGGCGTCCCTCTTTTGTACATTTAAAAGCCTTTATGACTCCTATTTCCTGATGAACTCCACGCCACCAATATCCTCTGACTTTATAGAACCATCTTGGGTTAAAATGTGAAAATATGTGTATCTTAGAATTGAATAAACACAGTTCAGGCGCAAATATGCATCAAGCTCAGAGAAATGTAGTGAAACAGGTAAGATGCAGAACAATGTGTATATGGACCCATTTGTGTAAAAAAACAAAGAGGAGAGAGAGAGAGAAACATGAAATAGGTTTCTAAGTGTAGAAAATAAATTCTGGAATGATAGAAAAGAAACAGTGGCTGCCTTGGGATGAGGCCTCAGAAATCTAGGCTGTTAGGCTGACCTAGCTTTGTCTTATATACTCTTTTGTACAGGATGATTTTCTTTTCACTGTATATGTGTATTATATTTTCAATTCAGAGTTAATAAAAACAAGTTTTGAAGTGTTTTCCATGTACGTAGTAGTCACTGAGAGAGGGAGTAGCACAGGCAGTAAGAACAAGGACTTTATCCAGACTGCTTGGGTTTGGTTTCTGTCTCTGCCACCTATTGGTCATTCATCTCTAAGTCACTCAACCTCTCTTTACCTCCTTTTACACTCTCTGAAAATGGGGGTGGTAACACGCCTCCTGGACTTATAGTGGGATGTTAATGACTTAATATTTGTGAAGTTCTTAGACCATTTCCCGACTGGCAGCAATATGGGCAGGTGCTGGGCACCACAGTGTGAGCAAAGAGGAGATCAGCCTGTCGCCCTGCGCTGGCAGTTCTGTGGGAGGGGAAGCCATACGAAGATAGGCTAGTGTCGAGCAGTGGCAGCGGGGGCTGCAGGGGCTCGAGACAGACTCCGTGGGGACTGAAGGGGCCCAGGATGGTTTCATCCAAACACTGAATCTTAAATGTGGGTAACTTCTACAAAAAGAGAAAAGGGCACCCAGGGACTGGTTCCAAGGGTGATGTGTGCCCCAGACAGACTGAGAAATGAGACAGGAAAGAGCCTGAGGGGAGCCCGAAATTGGGATCTAGCTTGTGATGACAGGTCATCGTTATATGGCAGTTTTTCTTACCTATATAAAATAATGATGTGATTTATAATGACATCTTAGGCTTGATGAGATGTGGTAGCTGGACCTTGATCTTTGAAATGGCCAGGAGATGTCCCTGTGTAATTTACTTAATGAGTCCCTTAATGCAGCACCTGTGGGCCACTTCCAGGTGGTGCTTACAGACTGTGTTGCCCGTGAGTATCTCTGATCTCTGCCTCTACATTTACTGAGTCTGTTGCTAGGACTCATTTCTAGATGGTATCACTTTTTTTTTTTTTTTAACTGTTTTGTCTATGTTTCTTGTGTCTGGGTCACTGTCTGATCTGTGCTTTTTCAAATTGGTAACTGCAAAGAACCTTTTTTTTTTTTTTTTAAGATTTTTATTTATTTATTTATTTGACACATACAGAGAGAGAGAGATCATAAGTACACAGAGAGGCAGGCAGAGAGAAGAGGAAGCAGGCTCCCCGCTGAGCAGAGAGCCCGATGTGGGGCTCGATCCCAGGACCCTGAGACCATGACCCGAGCCGAAGGCAGAGGCTTAACCCACTGAGCCACCCAGGCGCCCCAACTGCAAAGAATCTTAATGGAAAGTTTTTCGGGTTTTTTAAAGATTTTTTTGTTTGTTTGTTTATTTGACAGAAAGAGAGAGGGGGAAGCAGACTCCCCACTGAGCAGAGAGCCCTATGTGGGACTTGATTCCAGGACTCAGATTATGACCCGATCTGAAAGCAGAGGTTTAACTTACTGAGCCACCCAGGCTCCCTTTAATGGGATAGCTTTTGAGTGCAGAATTCGAGCTAGAGATTACCTGGGAAAAAATCCAATTTTCTTATTAGGAATAATTTGGGGATTAGGTGCCAGTGAGGTGGCATTTATGACGGGGAACGTGGGACTACCTGAGTCTTTCCCTCACCCCACCCCCAGGTCCCAGAGGTGGATGCGTTTGCCTGGGAACAGAGGCAGAGGGAAGCTGGCTCAGCTCCCAGACCTGAGTGCTGCAGGCTGTGGTAACCTAGGCAAGGGAGGCAAGGGGAGAGCAATCTCTCCCCAGTTCCCAACGACCTATCCCATGCCTGGGTCTCAAGGTCGCAGAGAATGCCGCCACAATAGCTTTGAGCCTTGTCCTTGCCTGTCTTCCTTCAGTTTGGGGCTGGCACAGGAGGGAGTGGCCGGCAGGGAAATGGGAGGAGCCTTGACCTCCTTCCCCTCTGGAGGACACAAGGCAGTCCTCCTTTTACTTTGTTGCCAGGACCTTGAGAGTTGGGGCCAGAACAGCAGGAAGGTAAGTAATCTTTTTTAAAAACTTGGTAGATTTGTGGTATTTTGAGGAGGAAGAGTTTGGTTTTCCCCCCCATGAATGGTAGGCTGGCGTGAAGTATTTCATTAGAAGAGAAAATGCTTTCCTCTGACTAGTGTCCAGCTTCTTTCAGAGCAGATGGCCCCAGTTTCTGAGTGAGACTCAAGGTGTGCCAAGTGCTATGGTTTATGGGCTTAAGCCTCACCACTGTACTGAAGAAACTGAGGCACAGAGTTCAGAGAAACAGAGGCGTAGAGTTAATAAGTGCCATTCTCGTAACTGATAATTATTAAGAACTGGGATTCGTATCTAGGTCAGTCTGACTCCCAAACCCGTACCATAACTACTGTACTTTGTCAGTGCCTGTTTCCAAGAAATGTCTTGATACTGTTAGCACCTTTTCTTTTCTTTTTTTTTCAAGATTTTATTTATTTATTTATTTGCCAGAGAGACAGTGTGTGGGCATGAGCACAAGCTGGGCGAGCAGCAGGCAGGGGAAGAGGGAGAAGCAGGCTCCCCATGGAGCAGGGAGCTTGATGCAGCACTTGACCCCAGGACCCTGAGATCATGACCTGAGCCAAAGGCAATCGCTTAACTGACTGAGCCACCCAGGTGCCCCATGTACTGTGTAGCATCTGACCTACAAGGTAAAAGCATGAGCTTTTTCTCCCATGAGGTTGTAAGCTCCCAGAGAGCAGGACTTATGTCTGTTTCATTCACCCCGCTACCCCAGTGCCTGGAGCAGTGTCATGTACATAGTAGGACCTCGGTAGATGTCTTAGTATGTGAAGGCTCATGGTGTGGAGAAGCGGCAGAGTCTCAAAGTCAGATGATGGTAACCTGCTGCAGGCCTGCTCTGTAGGGCTATCCTCCCTACCTGGGGAATGGGGGTGGGGGGTGCTGGGGAGCATCAGGGCCTTTTCATGATGTAACATACTAACAAAAATAAACTCGTGGTTTTTAATAGAGGTAGATTTTTTGGGTTTGAAATAATTACCTCAATGCTTGTGGCTTTTAAAAAATGATTTTTCTCAGTCGACTATACTTCAGTTTAAAAAAAGAAAAGGATTTACTTTAAGTCATTCTCCTTAATTTATCCCCTGATTTCTATCAGCATCACAATTTGTTGCTGTGAATATGTTCATTGTGTTTGGCTGTATTGGATGTGAAAACTTCTAATGGTCCAGCACCATTTTAGTTCATCAAAAACCTGGTTTCACCTGAGCAGACTTTTTCAAAAGCTTCAGAACCAAAATCATTTATCCTTTGGTGATAAGTGGTAGTCATATGTAGATAAACCTTTCCTTGGCAAGGCGGTGTCAACTGCCCCCCACCTTCTGCTTTTAGCTTCTTTGGAAGATTTTTATTTTTTTTTTATTTATTTTTTAAAAAGATTTTATTTATTTATTTGACAGCGAGAGATCACAAGTAGGCAGAGAGAGAGGAAGGGAAGGAAGCAGGCTCCCTGCCGAGCAGAGAGCCCGATGCGGGACTCGATCCCAGGACCCTGAGATCATGACCTGAGCCGAAGGCAGCGGCTTAACCCACTGAGCCACCCAGGCGCCCCGGAAGATTTTTATTTAATAAAGTGTTTTGGCTCAGAGTGTTCCTCTAATAAAATTCTTTGAAAAGTTGTAATATTTGTTTTGTTTTAAGGGCAACAGGTTTTGGGTTACTCTTTTTTTTTTTTTTTTAAAGATTTTATTTATTTATTTGACAGAGAGAAAGATCACAAGTAGGCAGAGAGGCAGGCAGAGAGAGAGGAGGAAGCAGGCTCCCTGCCGAGCACAGAGCTGCCTGACGTGGGGCTCAATCCCAGGACCCTGAGATCATGACCTGAGCCGAAGGCAGAGGCTTTAACCCACTGAGCCACCCAGGTGCCCCTTGGATTACTCTTTTGATTTTATAAGAAAACTAAACACAAGCCTTAGAATACAGCAGGTTGATTTTATCACCAGAAAATTCGACAAATAGCTAGATCGGCCCTCAGCAGGACCGGCAATGGATTCTTTTTCTCCCACTAAATGTTCACCACTTTTCTTGGTATGAAACTGAATATATGGTGATTACCATCCATTTCATTTACTTTTCTACTTTTCTACTAACTATTTAAAAAATAAACTAGACTTTGATCTTCCTCTTTTTCTCCTCACCCCCAAAATACCCTCAATTTAAACAAAATTACCCTTCATCTTGTATAACTGTTAACACACTCGATCTTTTTTTTTCCCCCACCAATTTGTGCTATTTGGGGGATGCCTGGGTGGCTCAGTTGGTTAAGTGTCTGCCTTCGGCTCAGGTGTATCTCTCTCTCTCTCCCCTTTGTTTTTTTACACAAATGGGCCCATATACACATTGTTCTGCATCTTACTTATTTCACTACATTTCTCTGAGCTTGATGCATATCTACTCCTGAACCGTGTTTATTCAATTCTAAGATACACATATTTTCACATTTTAACCCAAGACGGTTCCATAAAGCCAAAGGATCTTGGTGGGCTTGGAGTTCATCAGGAAATAGGAGTCATAAACACTTTTAAATGTACAAGAGAGGGACACCTGAGTGGCTCAGTTAGTTAAGCATCTGCCTTTGACTCAGGTCAGAACCCACGGTCCTGGGATCAAGTCCCACATCGAGTCCCACATCGGGCTCCTTCCTCAGTGGGGAGCCCGCTTCTCCCTCTCCTGCCTCTCTGGCTACTTGTGCGCTCTCTCTCTCTGACAAATAAATAAATAAAATCTTAAAAAAAAAAAAAAACCTGTTCTATTTTGAAACTAAATTTTAACTCTGTTGACTTTATGGTTAGAAAATTTTTTCTTCTGCTTAAATTAAATTATCACTTGTTTGTAGATGACTGAATAAAAAAGCTTTTCAGGGTGCTTGGGTGACTCAGTCATTAAGCGTCTGCCTTCAGCTCGGGTCCTGAGGTCCTGGGATTGAGCCCCACATTGGGCTCCTTGTTGAGCAAGCAGCCTGCTTCTCCCTCTGCCTGCTGCTCTGTTGTGCTGTTGTGCTCTCTCTCGGACAAATAAATAAATAAAATCTTAAAAAAAAAAAAAAAAAGCTTTTCGGATCCACTAATATCATCCTTTGTTATTATAGAGGAATGTCCTATTTTGTGGTGATAAATGTTACAGAGCAAGTGTCAGGACAAGAGGTGGTCACATGTCACCATGTGGGGGTAGTTTGTTCTGCCATTTGACCAGAAGCTCCTGGAGGGCCCTCCCTCTGCATCCTGGGTGCCCGGAGCATTTCTGAGCATTCAGGGACCACTCGCAGGGTTGACTCTGTTGTTGGAGGAGGCATATAGAAACATCTTCATTTGAACTATGGTAGATTTGAACGTTGATCAGAATTTTTATTTAGTAGGTTTTTTTGTGGTTTTTGTTTTGTTTTTTTTTTGTTTTTTGGGGTTTTTTTTTTTTTTTGGTCAACTGATCAGTTATTCGGTAAGTTTTTGTTTTGCATTAACAGCAATTTTAGTAGTCATTTCTTAAACAGAAAAAATAATAATCTTGGCCTCTTTAAAACTTTTTCATTGATATTTTTTACTCTGATAGAACTTTAATGTTTCTGGAGTTTTTGCACAATTTTTGAAATTAACATGCTTAGTATTAATTTCTTGGGAACTGTTTCTGTTCAATGGGCTAGTGTTCAGTTTTGCACATATTTTTCTTTGGGGGCAGTCTCTGGGTGTTGAAGTCATCTGGGCCTGGTGGACCCAGAAGTGTCACTTCCTTTCCTCTGGCTTTGGCTCTCCATGCCTGCCTTTCCATTTTGATGTTTTAATGATACCCTCCTTGCTCGGTGATTTGTGTTCAGGAAGCAAGGCAGTGATTACTTTTGTTTCTGCTTTGTGAACTTCCTCCCCCACTTCCTATTTTTACCAACCGACTACAGGAAATGAGGCAGCTTCTGGCACTGATTTTAGGTGGCAGAGGACAAGGGCAGGAGCCATTTAAAACATTTTCCTCCTTAGTTTTTTCACTGCCTCCTTCCTGTAAGAATCATAGGAACATGGTTTTGTGATTGGGTTGAGATGATGACATGTCCTCCTCACCCTTGGTGGGGTGGGATGCTGCTCAGTTGTAGCGCAGCGCTTTGGGGAAGTAGTAGGTGAGAGCTTTTCTCCATTGTAACAGTAGGAATGGGACATTGTAGCCTTGTGGCCCAGCTGCTGACATGGGTGAACAGTTTAGCAGAAGCAAAAGGTAAAGGGACCTGTTCTAAGTAAGGCTGGAAAGGTGGGTTCTGGTCCTCCAAGGTGGGAGCCTTGCCTCTAGGGGCCCTCTCTGCTCTCTGAGATCTTTGACAAGGGCCTTAGCCTTTGTGGTGCTCTCCTTCCTCTGAACTCATGGCATTTATTTTCTAAACACTATTTAGCATTTACCCTTTTCTTTTCCCCTGATGACTCTTATCATATTGTGGACTTGCGGGAGATTCGCTTAGGGAGAAGTTTGTATCATCTTCTCAGAAAGAAGTAACCTTTTATACATTAGGTAACTTGAACATGGAAGGTGCTTGAAGCATTTGTTTAGCAGTTTCTCTAGTGGCACTATTAACATCTTGGGGTGGATAATTCTTTGGCTTTGAATGAACAAGGGAGCTGTCCTGTGCGTGGTAGCATAGTTAACAGCTTTTCTGGCCTCTATCCATAGCACTCCCCTACTCCCCCAGTTGTGACATCCAAAAAGTGTTTCCAGACATTGCCAGATGTTCCCTGAACTGGGTGCGTGTGAAGGATCCTCTCCTCTACTTGTTGCGAACCACTGTGTTAAAGGATTGATGGCTGACTTCTAAATTTGTAAATTGGAATAAAAAAGAATGTTTGGTTCATTGGGTTTGGAGCCATTTGTTAGTTTCTATTCCAATATCTAACATTCTCATACATTTTTGTTTTCCCAGTTAGATTTTGCTATTGTCTATCAGCCAGCTTTGAAGTATATCTCCCCTTCTGTGTGCTTCCACTGAAAGAACTGGGGCCTGAGCATCTGACATCTTGGCTTCTGGTCCTCATAGAAAGCATTTTCTCTCAGTCTTGATCTTGCTTGTTTCAGAAGGCTATTTCCTGGGAAGCTGAACACTGTGTATATAAAGGAGAAAATGAAAGGCATCTAGAATGTAACAGTAACAGTAGCTTGTTCATGGAGCAGTTGCTGGAGACAAGGTGAACAGAATCTGCAGGATTGAATGTAAGAGATAGAAAGCCAAAGGAACAAGACGGCGACTGTCTGGGACAACATCTTACGGTTAGGCTCAGGGCTGGTAGTGCCTTTAGCCAAAACAGCACATATAGCAGGAGGAGCAGGGAATGGAAGGGTGACTTGTGAAGTTTGAAGTACCTGAGGAGATTACTCATGAGTCTGGTCCTGGCCGGGAGACGTCTTGAGCAAAGAGTTGAATTTGGGTGTCATCAGCAATAGGTATGGGTATGACCTCCTAAACAGAGATCACTTTACTTTCCATCACTTCATCTCAACTTCCGGTCAATTCCAAGAAGACTACAGCTTTCAGCCATCCGCTCTAAGAGTGATAAACAGAACGCCAAGGTCTAGGTATTCGACAGAGGTGGAATAGTGCGGTGGAGAGCGCAGCTTCAGATTACCAGGCCCCAAACCCAGTTCTGTTGCTGACTTCCACCTCGGCCAGTGGCAAAAACTTGAAAAACTCACTTAACCTCTCTAGATGTTTTACCTACCTCACAGGGTCATTGTGAAAATTAAATTAGATAATACAGAGCCTGGCCCCAAGTACCCATTCGGTTAATGTCAGCTGTTTTTATTTTAGGGTTCTAGCAAGGATTAAGTGAGCTTAGGTCTCTAAAGCTCAGTTTAATGCTTGACAGGTTGTTGGCCCTTAATGAATTGTCTGTTTTTTTGAGGAGTACTCTCATGAATATGGCAAATCGTCAGTCACTTCATTTATGTATTTATTTATTTATTTATATTTGTTTATTTGACAGAGGCTTATTTTTAGCACTTAACTGCTGCTTCTGTGGATGGCAACACTGACTCCATGAGTGCTGTAAAAGCAAAACAAAACAAAACAAAATTCCATTAAATAAATACTGAGGATGCGCCAATCATTCAACAAATACCTGCTGAATGTTTACAGTGTGCTTAACACCCTTGACTATCTTGAATGAGCTCAGGGATCTCGAGGACTGGAGGTGGTGGGGAAACATGGAAACCGGTGGCGTGATACAGTATGTTGCAATACAGCCATGACTCTGCAAAGACGGGGCTAAAGACAAGGTGTTCCGGTAGCACACAGAGGGCCTCCTAGCTCATTTTTTGCCAAGGTGGTGTCTCAAAGGAGGTGATTTCTAGGTCAGACATCCAGGAGGGGTGAGAATAAACTAGGAGAATTTGCCAGGCAGAGGGAATTGAGCATGTAGATGGTGAGTGGGAAGACTGCAGGGGTGGGCAGAGGGGTGGGAAAAGACAGTTGGGAAGGGTAGTGGAGAGCCGTAACACATGTGAAGTAGGAGAGCAAGTGATTTTGTTGGATCTAGAACAGTCACACAGCAGCCAGAAGGGAGCAGCCAAGGAGTTTGGAAGATCACTCAGGAGGCTCATCTTATAATTCCAGCAAGAGGAAAAGAAGGTCCAAACTTTAGATTGGCAGTGAAGGTAGAGAAAAAGGAAAAGACTGGAGAGATATTAAAGAGGCAGGAGGGGTATGATTAAATGACTAAGTGGCTGTAAAGGAGATTGAGGAGTAGAGGTGACTGCCAGGTTTCTGGTTTACAGGCAGATGGTAGATCAAGTAGGTAGATGGTAATGCTGTCCACCAAGGCAGGAAAAGAACAGTGAGAGCCTGGAGAGTGTTGGTGATGGATACTTGACTCGGGGACCTGTCCAGTTGGCCAATGAATATTTGGGATGTGGAGCACAGGAGAAAAATCTGGGCTAGAGAGATGGACTTAGGGATCCTCCCGGGAAGACCATGTTGGTCGTAGAAACAGACAAGGCACAACATGGAGCTCTGGGGAACCACAGTGCTTCAGGTCAGAGGAGGAGGAGCTCCCAGTGGCAACTGAGAATGGCCAGAGGGGTGGGAGGAGAGGTAGGACCACAAGCATCTTCCCATACAAAATTGTCTCGCTCTTTTTAGTGTGATAACATATTCTTATAAAGGGAGCCAAAAAAGTAGAGTCCTAGGACTAAGAGAACAAAGAACTAAATCTTTCAGGCATTTTCTCTTGCCTGAATAGATATTTTAAATTCATGAATGTTGAGAATAAAATTCTTCAAAGCATTTTTCTGGAGTGCATTTCTAAATATGGCTCGTGTCATTCTGAACTGACAAAAAACATGGAAATGGTTGGGCTTTGAACTTCACAGACAATAACTTCACTAATCTCCCTAAAGAATTTCCTGTGGCGTCTCTGTATTATCAAGGGTAGATTGAGATTTACATTGTTACGGACTGGAGGGAAGAAAAAATTTTCTGTGTTTTTTTCCTCTGAAGAGGGAATGTTTATGGAGTGGTTCATCTTTATTTTTTTTTTTAACAGCTTTATTGAACATAACTCACATACCATACAATTCATCTATCTAAAGTATGTGATTCAGTGCCTTTTAGGATATTCAGAATTCTGCAGCCACCACTACAATGAATTTGAGGACATCTTTATCACTCTAGAAGGAAACCCTGTATACAGTAGCAGTCATTCCATTCTTTTCATCCACCTCAGCTCTAGGTAGACATTCATCTACTTTCTATTTCAATGAGTTTGCCTGTCCTGGACGTTTCTTATTAATGGAATCATATGTAGTATGTGGCCTTTTGTGTCTGGCTTCTTTCCCCTGGCACTGTGTCTCCAAGGCTCATACATGTTGTAGCATGGATCAGTGCTTCTCTCCTTATTTATGCCTGAATAATATTCCATCACATGGCTCTCCTACATCTAGTTTATTCATTCTACAGTTGATAGACATTTGGATTGTTTCCACTTTTTTTTAACAGTTATGAATAATAAACTTCATATACAGATTTTTTTGTGGACGTATTTTTCATTTCTCTTGAAATACCACACCTAATGGGGTGCCTGGGTGGCTCAGTGGGTTAAGCCTCTGCCTTCAGCTCAGATCATGATCTCAGGGTCCTGGGATCAAGGCCCTCATTGGGCTGTCTGCTCAGCAGGGACCCTGCTCTGCCCCCCCCCCCCACCTGCCTCTCTGCCTACTTGTGATCTCTTTCTCTGTCAAATAAATAAGATCTTAAAAAAAAAAAAAAATACCATACCTCGGTGTGGAATTGCTTGGTTATCTGGTACTTCTATGTTTAATCTGGTGAAGTTCTGCCAGACTGTATTCCCGCAGGCAGTTTCTCCACATCCTCCCCAGCATGTGGTGTTGTCTATCTTTTTTAATGAAGCCATCCCAGTGGTTAGTGGTATCTTGTGGTTCTCACTTGCATTTCCCTGACAGCTAGCGATACCACTCATCTTTTCGTGTGCTTTATCGGCCATTTATCTATCATTTTTGAAAGGTTCATCTACACTTGATCATTAATTTGGGCAAGATCAGTTAAGTTGCAAAACCCCCAAATGAAAGAACAGATGAACATATTTGACTAGAGAAATGAGGTGTGTGTGTGTGTTCGTGCACACGTGTGTGTGCACATAGTGAAAGAGGCTCTAAATAGATGGAAAAGATGAAGGACAGGCTCCCCCAGAGAAGCATCCAGCACTCTCCCTGCACCTTACTCTTCACTCTCCACCTGAGCTTGAGAAACAGGGTGCTTAATGATCCTGTTACCTGGCTGTGACTTTGGAAGTAGAGACCATGATCTCTGCCTTCTTAAGACCACTGATACCGCCACCATGTTGAACCATGTATCAGAATGTCTGTCCTTTTTAGGCTTAAGAATATACTGTTTTATGGTTGTACCACATTTTGTTTATCCATTCATCTGTTTATGGACATTTGTCTTATTTCCACCCTCTGGGTGTTATGCATAATGCTACAGTGAACACTGCTATACAGATATCTGTTCAAGTTTTTGCTTTCACTTCTTTTGTGTATATACTGAGAAGTGAAATTGTTAGACCATATGGTAATTATATATCTAAATTTTTGAAGCACTGTCCTGCTGTTTTCCACAGTGGCATTATCATCTTATATTCTCACCGATGATGCCCAGGGTTCCCGCTTTTCCACATTTTTGCCAACATCTTATTTTGTGTTTTTTTTTTTTTAATAATATCCATCCTAATGAATTTGTAGTAGTGTCTTTTTGTGGTTTTGACCTGCAATTCTCTGATAATTAGCGATGCTGAGCCATCTTTCCATGTGTTTATCGATTTCTTTGGACAAATGTCTATTGAAATCCTTCACCCATTTAAAAATTGGATTTGTTTGTTTGCTTTCGAGTTGTAGGTAGTTCTTTCTATATTCTGGATATTAATCCTTTTCAGAGGTACAATTTACATATATCTTTTCCCATTCTGTGTTTCCTTTTCACTCTATTGATAGCGTCCTTTGATGCACAAAAGTTATAATTTTGAGGAAGTACAGTTTGTCTGTTTTTTTTTCTTCTGTTGCCTGTGCTGTGGTAGTTGGTTTGTCTGTTTAAAGACTTATATTTATATTTATTTTATAAATATATTTATTATTCGATTCCAGGACCCCTGGGATCATGACCTGAGTCAAACGCAGTTGCTTAACCGACTGAGCCACCCAGGCATTCCCTGTGCTTTGGTGTTTTATCCAGGACATTATTGCCAAGTCCAAACTCATTAGTTTTTTTTAAAGATCTTATTTATTTGAGAGAGAGCACCATGCGGGGGAGGGACAGAGGGAGAAAATATCCAAGCAGTCACCCACTGAGCATAGCCCCCAGTATAGGGCTCAATCCCATGACCCATGAAATCCCTGAGATCAGACTCTGAGCAGAAAACAAGAGTTGGATGCTTAACCGGTGGAGCCACCCAGGTGGCCCCAAAATAATTAATTTTTATGTATTTAATAATTTTTGCTCCAGGGGAGGTTTTTTTGTTTTGTTTCGTTTGTATGCTTAAATTGTCCCATTGTTGGTCATTAATACAGTTTATTCTTCAGATTGACTGAGAGCCTTTTGACACAAGGCAGATTAGAGGGGTTCCTTGCTTTCTTACCTTAAATTCCTGTCTTATCTTTTTTGTTTCTGACCTCAGATCTAGAATCAGCCATTTCTATAAGGTGCTCTGATTTTTTGGTGGGCAGTAATATTAGGGGCATTCATTACAACTGGAATTTGACTCCTTCTAGGTCTTTTCAGTAAAGATGTACAAAGAAATTAAAGATATAAAAAGAAATTAAAAGGTAAATCCTGATTTCAGACTGATATTTCAAATTTAGATGAAGATTTGAAGGATTTTTATTTCTTTGATTTTGTATTTGTGTCTGTTCTCCTTTGGTGACAGTAACACCAGAGAGGTATAGTAAAAAACACTGTTGAAACTTCAAGTAGGGGCGCCTGGGTGGCGCAGTCGTTAAGCTTCTGCCTTTGGCTCATGTTGTGGTCCCTCAGCCCTGGGATCTATCCCTGCATGAGGCTCCCTGCTCAGTGGGGAGCCTGCTTCTCCCTCTCCCCCCTCCCCTGCTTGCGTTCCCTCTCTCACTGTCTTTCTCTGTCAAATAAATAAATAAAATCTTAAAAAATTATAAACTTCAAGTAATCCTTCTCTGTGTGGTAATGCCACCATTTGATAGTTTAGGTTCATTTGTCTGCTTTTTATTTTTAGGGATTGCTTTCTTTTTTACTTGCTTTTGTCTTTTAATTGTATAAAATATTTACCTGGTTCTAAAGATAAAACTATAAAGCAAGGTAGATTGAAAGAATTATGGCTTCCTTCCATGCCTTTGTTCTTCTCTATACCACATAGGTAACATTATTATTGGTTTTTGATTTCTTCTTCCATTGCTTGTTTCAAAATATATAAGCAAATATGTACACTCTATTCTACTATCATTTTATTTTTTCCCTTCTTTTTTACCTTAGCAGTCAGAATTCTTATTTTTAAGAATTCTTTCTTGATTCCTGCTTCCTTTATGTTTGCTTGCTTTTGTTTTAAGGATGCATTATCCTATATCTCTCTAAGGATGCCAGTTGGAATTTCTTTTCAGGGACCTAAAATGTATGTTTCTTCTGGAGTCTGATCTGCTTTTCATCTTAGGTGTCCCTTATTGTCTTTTGTTTTTTTAGGGTTTTTTCCCTACTGTCTGGTGATCCTTATCAGTGAAGAAGTGGTTGATGATATAGGTAATTGAGAAAAGGTTCTTGTTTTTCCAACAGCCTTTTGTCTTGGTAAGAGTTGGTTGAGTGAATGACCAGGAGTGAGAAGTGTGGAGGAGGTCAGGTTGATGAACCTATTTCCGACTCCTGATTTCTTTACCTGCTGACTCAGAGCTGGGCATTGATCCAGCTCCTCCAGGAAAAAGGGCTCTGCCTCTCTGCCTGCCTTTGGCTCTGCATGTTCTGGGAAGTGTCTGGCTCTGCTGTGGTCTGTCGTATCATACAATTCCCTCTGCTTTCTCTTCCAGAAAGTAGGCAGCGTTTAAAAAGACTGTCCCTCGGCCCTTCTCATTTCTGTTATGTTGTGATTGCCTTGTGACTGTCTTTACTGTTAGGTCTTCAGGATTTGGGGCCAGTGGGAAGGTAAGTACATGTGCCTATTTCTTTAGACTGTCATCCTGAAATGAATCTACTTTGTGCCATCCTGTTGCTGACAATAGGACTGCTCTTCATTCCCATTTTCTCTGTTGGCTTAATGCCTGAAATGGATTTAAAATATTCTCTGTGTTCACAAATCATAGCTATCACATCATTGAAGCATGTGATGCCTCCTCCCCTAGGATACATAGTTTTCTACTCTGTTCAGGGATTGGGTGACTTTACAGGACCTTTGTCTATACTCTTTTCCAGACAAGCAGGGCTAACAAGGCTTGTTTACTTTCACTTATTGTGCGGAAATGATAATACAAGATCATCAAATACTCGGTGCTCAGAATATGCCAGATATTATCCTATGTGCTTTATGTGTATAAACTCATTGAACTCAATAACAGTAGTTACTGTTATTATCCCTATTTTACAGACGACGAAACTTAGGCACAGAGAGGTTAAAGAACTTGCCCAAGGTCACATAGCTGGTAAGTGGCAGAGCCAGGATTCCACCCAGTTAGCCGACCCCCAGGGTCACTCTCTTGTCCGCAATATTCTCTATAAAGGGAAGCTTTTCAGATATTCTTAGGCTGACTAGACCACTTTTTATATCTTGTCAGTTATGGATATAAGAAAACCCTTTTATACTTAATCTTTGTCTAGTTTCAAGCATGTTCTTTGTTATCGTGTGAAATTGGATTGCTAATAATTTGGGTTGCAGAAAGGAATGTTTTAAATGACATAATCAGGTCTGACTTCAGTTTTAATCTATTAAGAATTTTAGCAAACTACTGTGGTGTTGGGAAAATGTGATTTATCTCCTAAAATGTCCTTTTTAGCTACGTGTTTGTAACTCTTCAGGCAGCATTAAAACTTACGAATAAAGTACTTAAAGCTTACAAGTTTGGGCTAAAGCTAACTTCTGGGGTCCTTACAATGTATATGGATTCCACAGTGTATATGAATAATGGATCCATACATGATGAGTATTTTCCCAGTGAAAATTCTTTTTAAGAAAATACAGAAATGTCCTTAAATGGATTGAACATATTTTAGCTCTTCAGGCCGATAAATATGGGGGGAAAGCATTAGGAAAACATTAAGCATTGGGAATAATCTGTGTAAAAAAAATAACAGAAGGGATAAGTCCAGGTGCTTCTGTGCATGTTTGTGTGCATTTAAAACTTTTTTTTTTTTTAAGATTTTATTTTATTTATTTGAGAAAGAGAGCAAGCATGAGAGTGGAAAGGTCAGTGGGAGAAGCAGAGCCCCTGCAGAGCTGGGAGCCCAATGTGGGACTTGATCCCGGGACTCCAGGATCATGACCTGAGCCAAAGGCAGTTGCTTAACCAACTGATCCACCCAGGAGCTCCATTTAAAACTTTTTATTATGGAAATGTTCAGTCATACACAACAGTAGAGCAAATGATACGATGAATCTCATGTACCTATCACCTAGCTTTCAACAATTTTGTCAGGGGTGATGATCACTACCATGAAGACAACTCCTTAAAATGGATGTCACCACCTTTTCTGCTTAGTATTTCTTGGCAGAATCCCATTTGAAAATGGTAGAACTTGAATGGTATTTCAATGCCATGATATTTCCTTGACTTCAACACGGTCTAGTTTCATTACAGCAAAGATCAGCACAGGAGTAAACAGATCTGTTAAGAATAAGTAAAAACCAGTTTTCATCTTAAGGGGCTCACATGTTCTCTCTGCCTGTGGAAGAACCCCACTAGACTGCAGGACTTAAGCGGTCTCATTAGAATCACTTAAACATATACAGGTTTTTGCCGAAGCACAGGGAGAATGGAGGGCAGGTGGTTCTTCACTGGAGCTCCAATTCCAAAACTTCATGGAGTGGAAGCTTTAGTGTTTTGGATGTATGTTTGACTAGGAGTGTTTTCTCCTCTGTTTCTCAAAAGAATCTGTGACCTTTCCCTCCGCACAGCCTACTACTCCCTGCGGTGCATACATACTCACAGCAAAGAACTGTGGCCTGGAGCAGCCCACGTTCAGAATCTCCTGGCTTGTGGAAAGCAACTGCGCAGACTCTGCATTACATGTTAATAGCCTGTCCCAATTCTGGGATCAGAATTGCCATCACCACCGGGGCAGCGCAACACGCTACCTTCCCGGCCTCTCTTGTCCTTACCTTGGTACTGTGTGACTAAGTCTGGCCAGAGGGCCATGAGGGGAGGTGATGTGTGTCCCTTCCAGTGGGAAGCAGTCAAGAGTAGGTACGGGTTTCTTGTTTTGTGCTGAGGTGACTGGGAAACACAAGTTCCAGTCATGTCACAAGTTGAAGACGGGCTGCCAGACCCCCGTTGAGCTGCATGGGAGCGAGAGTGATGTCCTTTAGGTTGAGCCGCTTGCTTCATGGAAACCATCCCCATCGTCTGAAAATTGCCAGGCTTAGATTAGGGGGTCCTTGTGGGCCTTTTTGGCAGTCACATTTCTAGATTCTGGTTAGCAGCTTTCTCATGAAGTAGGAACAGGAGACTAAGGCTGGCATTAAAGGTGTCGCTGGGAGACTCATTCTTTATTATGTACATTTTGCTGTTAAATGAGAAGTTACATAAGGAAAATGGCAATGAAAGATGGAATATTTTTTAAGATAATACCTCTATGAGTTACAGTTCATATGTTTTAGTATTTTCAGAGTTGTGCAGCCATCACCAGGCTCTAATCAGAACTCTGTCATCAGCCCAAAAAGAAACCCGTTAGCAGTGATCTGCTTTCTGTCTCGGGATTTGCCTGTTCTGGACATTCCATATCAATGGGGTCATATAATATGTGCCTTCTTGGGTCTGCCTTCTTTCACTTACACAGTGTTTTCAAGGTTCATCATTGTAGTTTGTAGCAGTACTTCGTTCCTTTACATGTATGTGCTACAAACACATACACCACATCTGTTCACCAGTGGGTAGACATTGGCATTGTTTGTGTGTTTTGGCTACTAAGAACAATGTTCCTATGAACATTTATGTACAGGTTTTGTTTTGTTTGTTTGTTTGTTTGTTTTTTCAGAGAGAGTGAGCACAGGCAGACAGAGTGGCAGGCAGAGGCAGAGGGAGAAGCAGGCTTCCTGCTGAGCAAGGAGCCCAATGTGGGACTCGATCCCAGGATGCTGGGATCATGACCTGAGCCAAAGGCAGCCGTTTAACCAACTGAGCCACCCAGGCGTCCCTATGTACAGGTTTTTATGTGATGTGTAGTTTTCATTTCTGTTGAGTATGTACATAGGAACGGAATTGCTGGGTCATGGGGTAACACTACATTTAACATTTTGAGGAACTGCCAAACTGTTTCAAAAGTGTTATCCCAGGGGTGCCTGGGTGGCTCAGTGGGTTAAAGCTTCTGCCTTTGGCTCAGGTCATGATCCCAGAGCCCTGGGATTGAGCCCTGCATTGTGCTCTCTGCTCAGTGGGGAGCCTGCTTCCCTCTCTTTGCCTGCCTCTCTGCCTACTTGCAATCTCTTGTCTCTCAAGTAAATAAATAAAAAGTCTTTAAAAAAAACAAGTGTTGGGCGCCTGGGTGGCTCAGTGGGTTAAGCCGCTGCCTTCGGCTCAGGTCATGATCTCAGAGTCCTGAGATCGAGTCCCACATCGGGCTCCCTGCTCAGAGGGAGCCTGCTTCCCTCTCTCTCTCTCTCTGCCTGCCTCTCCATCTACTTGTGATTTCTCTCTGTCAAATAAATAAATAAAATCTTTAAAAAAAAAAAAAAAAAAAACAAGTGTTATCCCATTTTACAGTCATCTAGCAAATTATGGGGGTTCCAGTTTCTCTACATCCTTGCTAATACTTGTTACCATCTTTTTGTTTGAAGTGATTTTTTTTTAAGATTATTTACTTATTTATTTGACAGAGAGGGAGACACAGTGAGAGAGGGAACACAAGCAGGTGGAGTGGGAGAAGGAGAAGCAGGCTTCCCGCTGAGCAGGGAGTGCGATGCAGAACTAGAACCCAGGACTCTGGGATCACGACCTGAGCCCAAGGCAGATGCTTAACCACTGAGCCACCCAGGTGTCCCTGAAGTCATTATTTTTGATAAAGCAGCTATAATGCAACCAAATTTCATCAAATTTGAGAAGCTTTTAGCCATTATTTCTTCAAATATTCTTTCTCTACCCTTTAAAATTTTTTATATTATTTAAATTGAATTAATTAACATGTAATAATGTATTATTAGTTTCAGAGGTAGAGTTCAGTGATTGTACTTTCTCTCCCCTCATTATGGGAGTCCTGTTATATGCCTGATGGCGCCCCACAGGTCTCTGAGGCTCTTTTCTTTTTTCTTCATTCTTTCTTTGTACTCTTTAAACTGAATAAACTCGATTTCTCTTCAAGTTTGCTGACTCCTGCTCAGGTCTTCTGTTGAATCACTTAGTGTATTTTTAAATTTCAGTTATATTTTTCAACTCCAGAATTTCTATTTGTTTTTTTTAATAAAATTTTTATCTTTTATTGGTATTCTCTATTAACTGAGATAGCACTGTCATACTTCCTTTTAGTTCTTTTACATCTGCTACATGTATTTACATATGTTCTTTCAATGTATTTTTATTTTTTTTTTTTATTTTTTTTTTTTTTTAAAGATTTTATTTATTTATTTGACAGAGAGAAATCACAAGTAGATGGAGAGGCAGGCAGAGAGAGAGAGAGAGAGGGAAGCAGGCTCCCCGCTGAGCAGAGAGCCCGATGCGGGACTCGATCCCAGGACCCTGAGATCATGACCTGAGCCGAAGGCAGCGGCTTAACCCACTGAGCCACCCAGGCGCCCTCAATGTATTTTTAAATTGCTGATTTTAAGTCTTTGTCTAGTGGGCGCCTGGGTGGCTCAGTGGGTTAAGCCGCTGCCTTCGGCTCAGGTCATGATCTCAGGGTCCTGGGATCGAGTCCCGCATCGGGCTCTCTGCTCAGCAGAGAGCCTGCTTCCCTCTCTCTCTCTCTGCCTGCTTCTCCGACTACTTGTGATTTCTCTCTGTCAAATAAATAAATAAAATCTTTAAAAAAAAAAAAAAAAAAGTCTTTGTCTAGTAAATCCAACTTCCTCAGGAATTGTTTCGATTGTTTGCTTTCCTGTGTATGGGCCATACTTTCTTGTTTCTTTGCCAGTCTTGTGAATTTTACTTGAAAAAACTTTTTTTTTTTTTTTTAAGATTTTATTTATTTATTTGACAGAGAGAGAGGTAGCAAGAGAGGGAACACAGGCAGGGGGAATGGGAGAGGGAGAAGCAGGCTTCCTGCCGAGCAGGGAGCCCAATGCTGGACCCCATTCCAGGATCCTGGGATAATGACTGGAGCCATAAGGCAGACGCTTAATGACCGAGCCACCCAGGTGCCCCGAAAATTGAACATTTTAAATGATATGGGGGAACTCTGGAAAGCAGATTTTCTCCCCTCCCCAGGTGAGTTCCATGTCCATTCAAATAGAGAAGTGGGATCTTCCAGGGAACCACCAGATAGGTCAAATAATGATAATTTCCTGGGAATGAAATTTTGAAGGCGCTCTAGCCCAGTTCTCCCTCTGGTGGCTGCCTGCCCTCTGGTTTTCACTGCAAATGCCACTGGTAGTTTTCAAGGCAATGGCAGAGTTAGAGAACAGGGAATGGAACTAGGGTCAAGTTAAAATGCTATAAAGCTCACTATTCTTACTGAAATTCAACTCTTTTTCTAGAATAAATATTCCCCCAAATTGTTGCAAGTCTGCTAATTTCCAGAGTTTGAAAAAAGTTGGTTCTGACCATTTTTGCCAGTTTTCTTTTTTTTTTCTTTTTTTTTTTTTTTGAGATTTTTGCTTGACTTTTTTATTTTATTTTTTTTTTTAAGATTTTATTTATTTATTTGACAGAGATCACAAGTAGGCAGAGAGAGGAAGGGAAGCAGGCTCCCTGTTGAGCAGAGAGCCCGATGCGGGGCTCGATCCCCGGACCCTGGGATCATGACCTGAGCCGAAGGCAGAGGCTTTAACCCACTGAGCCACCCAGGCGCCCCTTTTTATTTGATTTTTTATTTGATTTTTAAAGATTTATTTGACAGAGAGAGACACAGTGAGAGAGGGAAAACACAAGGGGAGTGGAAGAGGGAGAAGCGGGCCTCCTGCTGAGCAGGGAACCCAGTGCAAGGCTGATCCCAGAACCCTGGGATCATGACCTAAGCCGAAGGCGGACTCGTAACAACTGAGTCACCCAGGCGCCCCACATTTTTGCCTGTTTTCTTACTGGTTTTTTTTGGAGAAGAGAATTTTTGGAGGTGTTTACTCTGCCATTTTTGATGACACCATTCCTCTCCCCTTCCTTTTCAGGCTTTTATTTTTATGAATCTGTTGTTCTCTTTCTAATAGTGAAATTGCAGTTTGGATTAGGTCTGAATCTTAGAGTTTGCCAAAGCTTTTAATCTAGAACTTTTTTCTTATACCCCAAGTTAGTCACGTAAGCACATACATTTCAGAGTAGTGCGGTGCACATATTCTTGGCCCCACTGCTTTATTGAAAGGAAGGAAGGAGGTTGGATTCAGACTGGCCATTCGGTAATCTCTGTCTTGCTCCCTCCCAGTTCTTCCCCTCCTCCCACCCGCAGTGCCACTCTATTTGCAATGACAGTTTCCCAACCCAAGCTTCCCTCCTTTCTTTGCTAGTTAACTCTTTGTTCTTTCCTTTTTTTTTTTTAACTGAAGAATAATGGAGGAAAGTACACAGATTATACTAACAATGTTTGGTTTTTTACCTTCAAGTATATATGTAGATGGTCACCACCTTGGTTAGTCAGTAGCTACCCACAGTGCTGCAGATCTACCCAGTAACCAGTGGGTCATTTTTCAGAAATAGCATATCAGACTTTTGTTCATCTATTCTAAAACATTTCGGGAGGCCAGTAGTATATATGTTTTCCTATTTCTCTTTTCTTATTGATACATAATACACATGCCATAAAATTTACCATTTTGGGGCACCTGGGTGGCTCAGTCAGTTAAGCATCTGCCTTTGGCTCAGGTCATGATCCCAGTATCCTGGGATTGAGCCCCACATCAGGCTCCTTGCTCAGCAGGGAGTTTGCTTCTCCCTCTCCTTCTGCTCCTCACCACCCCAACCCCCACTGACTTGTGTGCCTGCTTACTCTCTCAGATAGATAAAATCTTTTAAAAAATTACCATTTTAAAGCGTGAAATTCAGTGGGTTTTTGTGTATTAACAAAATTATATGACCATCACCACCATCTAATTCCAGAACATCCATATGACCCCAAGAAGAAACTCTGTGTTAACTAGCGGTCATTCCCCATTCCTTTCCTCTCCTCAACTCATGGCAGTCATTAATCTACTTTTATCTGACTCTGTGGTTTTGCTTTATCTGAAGGTTTGATGTCAGTGGAGTCTCACATTATATGGCCTTCTGTGTCTGGCTTCTTTCATTTACCATGTATTTTCAAGGTTCATCTACAGTGTAGCATTAATCAGTACTTCATTCCTTTTTATGGCAGAATAATGCTGTATGACTACACCACTTTTTTTTTTATCCATTTATCAGTTGATAGACATTTGGGTTGTTTGCATTTTTTGGCTGTTACGAATAATACCATGGACATTCATGTGCAAGCTTTTCATTTATGATTGTATTTAGTTGTTATGTACAAGTTTTTATGTGAACCTATGTTTTCAGGTTTCTTGGGTACATACTTAGGAGTGGAATTTTGGAGTCAAATGCCAACTCTCTTGAACATTTTGAGGAACTGCCGAACTGCTTTTCACAGTGGCTGCATCATTTCACATTCCTACCAACAATGTACAAGAGTTCCAGTTTCTCCACATTGTTGCCCACATTTATTTGATTTTTTTTTGTTTTGTCTTTATTACAGCTATCCTAGCATGTATGAAATGGTTTTGATTTGTATTTTCTTGATGACCCACCCTGTTGTGCATCTTTTCATTTGCTTTTAAGATTTTTTAATTTATTTTGGAGGAAGAGAGGGAGAGAACATGCAGACAGGAGAGGGGAAGAGAGAGGGAGAGGAAGAAAATCTCAAGCAGAATCCCTGCTAAGCATGGAGCTTAATGCAGGGCTCAATCTCAGGACCCTGAGGTTATGACCTGACCTGAAACCAAGAGTCAGACACTTACCCGGCTAAGCCACCCAGGCGCCCCTTAATAAAGTTATTTTGTTGAATTGAATTTGTGTATTCTGGGTACTAGAACTTGAATAGTTATATGGTTTTCCCAATATATTTTTTAAAGATTTATTTATTTGAGAGAAAGAGCAAGCGCATGCGCACGTGTGCTGGGAGAGGGAGAGAGAGAGAATCTAGAGCAGGCTCCCCACTGAGTGCAGAGCTCAGTGCAAGGTTCGATCCCAGGACCCTGAGATCATGACCTGAGCCAAAACCAAGAGTCCCATGCTTAACTGACTGAGTCACCCAGGTACTCCAGGTATTCAAATACTTTTGTTCATACTATAGCTTGCCCCTTCCCCTTGATAGTGAACTTTGATACACAAAATGTTTTTGATTTTTTTTTTTAAGATTTTATTTATTTATTTGACAGAGAGAGATCAGAAGCAGGCAGAGAGGTAGGCAGAGAGAGAGAGAAGGAAGCAGGCTCCCGGCCAAGCAGAGAGCCCGATGTGGGGCTCGATCCCAGGACCTTGGGATCATGACCTGAGCCGAAGGCAGCGGCTTAACCCACTGAGCCACCCAGGCGCCCCAATGTTTTTGATTTTTAAAAAATGATTTTATTTATTTATTTTTAGAGAAAGAGGATGAGCAGGGAGAGGGACAGAGGGCCAAGCCGACTTCTGCTGAGCATGGAGCCTGCCATAGGGCTCTATCCTGGGACCATGAGATCATGACCTGAGCTAAACTCAGATGCCCAAGCAACTGAGCCACCCAGGCACCCCAAAATATTTTTAATTTTGATGAAGCTCAATTCACCTGTTTTTTGTTTGTTTGTACCTCAGATGCTGTCTCTAAGAAACCATTGCCTAACCCAAGAGCACAAAGGTTTTTCACCTGTGTTTTCTTCTTGCTTTTAAGTCTGATTCATTTTGAGTTAATTTTTGCATATGATATAGGTAGGGGTCCACATTCATTTTTTGCATGTGAATATCTAGTTTTTCTACCACCATGTATTGAAAAACTTTTCTTTACCCACTGAGTGGTTTTGGCATCTTTGTCTAAAATCAGTTGACCATAATTGTATGGTGTATCCTGGACTCTCATTTATATTTCTTGATTTGTATATCTTTCATGATGCAGTACGCCACTGATTATTATAGCTTTGTAGTAGGTTTTCAAATCAGGAGCTGTGAATCCTTCAGCATCTTTTTTTTCTGGTATACATTTTGGCCATCATGGGTCACTTGCATTGCCGTATGAATTTTAGGATCAGCTTGCCCATTTCCAATAAAAAAAGGTGATTCACATTTTGATTTTGAATTTGTAAGTGAATTTGGTGACATAGTGTATTTTTAAGCATTATAAGTTTCATTCACATAAATTTTGGAAATATATAAAAGGAAGAAAAGTATAATGTTATGCTGCATTCATTAAAATTAGGTCAGTATGTGGGTCTTACTCAGCCTTTTAGGACCAACTAACAGAGCGGTGGGAGTGGACTGTCAGGGCTAGAGGCAGCAGCGTGCAACACAGAAGAAAGAAGGAGTGTTCCTCAGGACCGCTCCAGATTCTCACACTAGCCAGCTCAAGGCAATGGTTTTCTTTCACGAACTTCACACTTTCTGTATGAGCACCGTTCCTGTTGAGGTCATCTGTTGTACAGCAGAATTTGTAAAGCTACATTGATTACAGTACAGCGTTTGGGTAGGGGTAGAGAAGATTTTGTTATTGTCATAAATTTGAAAAAAGACCTTTTGGGAACAGATTTCTTACAAGTAGCCTTTTGATATGTTGTTTCATGAAAAGTTGATGAAATTCTTGTGAGTCAAGAGTCCCTTGAGTGCAGAACTGCCAACGGCAGCCCGCTGAGTTGCATTTCCATGCTCACTGGGTTAGTGTTACTGCACTTTTAGAGTGTGTGTTTGTTTCTCTCCCATCTTGCTCTCTTAACCCCCCTGCTTTCCTGGGTTCCTTGTGCAATTATAGAGGCGTGGTAGGCAGCCGGGATGGGTGACAACATGTGACTTGCTTCTTTTTTTAATCAAAAAGGAAGGTGGAAGGGAAGAAAACCTAGTTGTCAATAAGTAGGCCAGACTATATTCAGTTATCACGTGGTTTGAAGTTCAGTGTAGACTAAATATAACACTGAGTAAAATAGACTTGAACTCTTGTTACGTTTGGGAGAACAGAGAGTTCAGGCAAGTGGGAATCCTGACAGGAGCTCTGTGAGAAGAACCCCACTACTCCACTGTGGGAGGTATCGCCAGCTATAACTGGAGCTGTCCAGATGTTGCTCTTGGCACCTGTCCAGAGCCAGGGGTTCCACAGGAGCTATCCCTGGGGGTAGGAACCAGCACACCCTGCCAGGCTTCTTTCTCTTTGGACATCCAGAAGGAACCAGGGTGAGGGTGAGGAGAATCCTGCCTGCAGACCTCCGTCAGCCACTCACTGCAGGCTCTGTCCATGCACAGCACTTTGGCCGAGCTGGGAGTCCTGAGCAGGCCCCATGCCATCCTGCTTCAGGGCTTTGCCATCTGTGGTGGTCCTTTGACCTGGGGAGCCCCACCCATCCCTTTTGCACTTGTCAAAACCTGTCCTAAGGTCAAGGCCTCCCTCAGAGTAACATTTTCTTTATCACAACCTTCCCGATTTCTCCCTCTCTGTTACAGTCTTTAAAGTGTTGGGAGAGCTGTCACTGTTGGCGGCCCTCCCCACGATCTGGGTGCTCTCCTGAGCCTCTTGGGGATTTATGAGCTCTTTGAGGAGGAATCAGGGGTGTATGCTGAACACAAACTCAGGTCCAGGCCCTGCTCGCCTCAGCTTTGGAGTGGTTGGTGTGGAATCAGACCTTTTTCGTTGCACTATTTTTGTACAGCTTGAGGAATTTTCTAGTAGTTGTCATATTGTAGTTGGACTCTCACTGTCATGCCTGCTTTGGTAAGGTTACAGATGATTTCTCACTTCAAGCCCACCTTTGTGGATTGTAGCATTTCAGGGGTTAATGTTTCAGAATTATTCCTCATCCTGTAATTTTCTTAACTTTATCTTATTTGTCCCCCCCTCACAGGAAATGACTTAGAGGCCTTACAAATACATCTGCACATTCTTGCTTCAGACTTTACAACTGAGGGCCAGCCCAGTCTCAGAAGCACCTTTTATTACTGTTACAAGGAAACTGCTACCTCAGCAAACAGAAGGAAAGGAGGAGAAGACTTAGAATAACAAATGGCATTTTTAGGAAAAACACTTGTTTTCAGAAAACAGTAAAGGAAATTTGGAAATTTTTCGCATTGAGAAAAAGATCTGTGGGTGAATGGATTTGGCAGGCGGGCTCTGTCAAACTAACGCAGCGTTTGATCTTCCCTCCCAAGGACTTCGTGTGAAGTCACCATACTGCTTTTTAAATCGCTGTTGATCAGCTTGTGGGTTTTGGGGCTCTAATTTTTCTGGTATACTGAAGATACATTATATTACATTTTTTAAAGTTAAGTTATTTTTCTGCCATTGTAAATACAAGTATCGAAATATTCTTTTGCAAAGCAATGATAGGTAAACATTTTTCTCCGCAAGCATATCTTTTTACTAAAAGAGTGGAATGCTAACAGTTCTTACACAGCATTTCGGACACACTTTTATTTTTTGGTCAGAGGTCCTCCCGCCTACCCTGAAAACATTCATTATCTAAACTTGTTGTTCTCCCACCAACGTTGGATCACATGGGCTCCTGCCTCATGGAAATGCCTTTTTCAAAACTTAGATTTGCAGAACTCCACTATTTTTATACCTAGCTACGGTCTTGGGGGGAAAAAGAGGAATCCGAACCCTGCCCCGCCCGCGGTCCCTGGGACATCTCCCGCTCCCGCATGTATTGCTGCAGCGCCCAGGACAGTAAAATGGACTACAAGCGGCGCTTCCTGCTTGGCGGGTCCAAGCAGAAGGTGCAGCAGCACCAGCAGTACCCGCTGCCTGAGCTGGGCCGAGCGCTGAGTGCTCCCCTGGCGTCGGCAGCCCCCGCAGCCCCCCTGGGCAGTCTGACCTCCGCAGGCAGCTGCCACCATGCCGTGCCCCACTCCACTCCCATCGCTGACATCCAGCAAGGCATCTCCAAGTACCTGGATGCCCTCAACGTCTTCTGCCGGGCCAGCACCTTCCTCACGGATCTTTTCAGCACTGTGTTCAGGAACTCGCACTACTCCAAGGCCGCGATGCAGCTTAAAGACGTGCAGGAGCACGTCATGGAAGCGGCCAGTCGGCTGACTTCTGCTATAAAGCCTGAGATCGCCAAGATGCTGATGGAGCTCAGTGCTGGGGCGGCAAACTTTACAGACCAGAAGGAGTTCAGCCTCCAGGACATTGAGGTAGAGTATCTTGTCTGTGATTCTTGGGTAGGAGAATGTGTCCCAGAGGTAAGTGAGAGTGTCGTCTTCATGGCTTCCCAAATGACCGTAACGATCTCCATCTTCTTTGTGTTGTTACTTGGTCCTTGGTGAGAAATGGGTGCCTGCCACGTTCTGATTTGCTCTAGACTCAAGTGGAGCAGGTTCAAAGACTGTGAAACAAACAAGCAAATCAGCCTGTACTTTATGTTCTTTACATTTTGAAAGTGAAACTTTATTTCCAAATAACATCCTGCTAAAAGTATCTAGTGGGGACTGAGATTTCGAAATATGATTATGAGCTTTGTGAATTGGCATTCTCTAGAACCACTGGTTTAATGTAGAAAGTTCACACGTATTTACTGGATAAATTATTTTTCCAGTTCTGCATTCACAGTTGTTCCCATTTGGTTGAGTCTGATTCTTCCTCAGTACATTTCTTAGGGTCTTTCATAATCAAAATGAAGTATCCTCCCTCCTTCAGGGCTCTGGGTTAGAATGTAAGATTAGAATATAGATTTTGTTCAGAATAAAGTTGACCTTTTCCCTTCCTTCATTTAGGAAATCATTTATTCAACTGCCAACTAATCTGCTGCTAGATTAGTGTCACTGGTGTAACTGCTAAATTTTAAAAATTATTGTTATCTTCTCAGAGAGTTCTTCTGAGTTTGATGTCTTGAGTCCTTGTACATTTTAGCAGCACATCAGAGGTTAAGTTCCTGGATGCTAGGAGACAGAATGTCTCTTTCCCATCCTGGGGCTGAATTTGATTTTAGGAAATCACGTCTGAGCCAACTCTGATGGCCTGGGTAGCTGAGCAAGCTAATTTATACTGCTGTGGGTTTGAGGAAGGGAATAGGTAAGCTGTTAAGTAATATGACTAATTTTTATCATGTTTAAAAGTGATTTTGAAGGTATTTCCAAGAGAATTTAGAACTATATTTGAGGAGCACCTGGTTGGCTCAGTCAGTAGAGTATGTAGTTCTCCATCCCGAGGTCATGAGTTCAAGCCCAATGCTGGGCACAGAGCCTGCTTTAAAAAAAAAAAAAAAAAAAAAAAAAAGAACCATACTTGAGAAGACACAGTATTATTGGTGTAAATTGGGGATCATCAAACTTTTTCTGTTTAGAGCAAATAGTAGATTCTAGGAATTGTGGACCACATGTGGTCTCCGTCATATCTTCTTCTTTTTTAAAAATAACCCTTTAAAAATGTAAAACCCAAGGGCGCCTGGGTGGCTCAGTGGGTTAAGGCCTCTGCTTTCGGTTCAGGTCATGATCCCAGGGTCCTGGGATCGAGCCCTGCATCCCATCCCACTCTCTGCTCAATGGGGAGCCTGCTTCCTCCTCTCTCGGTGATGTCTGTCTGTCAAATAAATAAATTTTAAAAATCTTTTTAAAAAGTAAAAACCAGTCTTACCTTGTGGACCTGTCTCTTGAACTGGATTTGGCCCATGGGCTGTTGTTTGATATATCTGCTGGTAGAAATATATAATAGCCTCCTTGGGTCATTCTGTTTTGAATCTATCCCAAGTATATTTTAAAATTTCTGATTATTTTCTATTATCACATTTTATATTTAGAGAAATTACCATTTTGAAGTGCTTTTAAAATGGCTTGTGTAGTGTTTTTGGAGTTAACACATGTAAAGCATGCATAAAGCAATTTTTTTTTTTTAATGCACTTCTCAAAAGAAATTCAAAGGGTGAAACATGAAACTGCTGACTTTCTCTCCCATCTTGTCGTGTTTCCCAAAACTGCTGATTTACTTTCCCATCCCTTTCTGTTTCCCAGAAGTGGCAGCCTTTAGCTGGCCGGCGTGTGCCATCCCAGACTACCGTCTGGATACACACGTGCGCATGCACAAATGGACAGCTTTTGTTTCTGTTTGCTTTACAGAAAGGACCAATTGTTCAGCCACCAGTGTGCCTGCCTGCTGCTTTGCAGAGATGTAGCAAGATAGCAGTTAGGGACTCTGCCCTCTCAGAAAGGGTTATAGGCTATTAGACCCAGCCTGTTAACAGCTCTCATCCTGTTGTGACATCGGTGCTTTCAGTTTTATTTAAAATTTCAAGCAAGAGTATTTGAAAAATAAGGCCAAATGCTTTTATTTTAATCTGAACATTGTTGAGCTCTTTTTCAGGCCATGCCTCCAGGTGCTGGTGGAGACAGAGCTAGACATTCATGGCCCTTTGCACTCTAGCCCTAACCGGCCAGCACCCTCGTTCCCCAGGTCAGGACCACTAGAACAGGATGAAGCAACCCTGAGGACTGGGGGTTTAGGAAGCCACTGGGCTGAAGTTGCCCCTCTCTTGGCCCTTCTGCTTTTCTTGAGACCAGCATGAACCACTTGAGCTGAGAAGGAGAAATATTTCTAATTGATGTGGTTTGGAACTTTGACTTGGCTTTTGCCACTGAAATGTGATTAGGATAGCTGGAATACTACCATGTTTTTGTACATAATAGGCTAAGCAGGCTTTGGAGGCTAGACTGGAAACTAAGTGCTGTTGATGGGTTTTAGAATCTATGGGTGTATTCTGAGTTTTAAACAGCTGACTTATAAGTAAATTCTAAAATGTGATTGCCAAGTGTAGGCCTGCTTGCCTTTTCCACAAAGCAGTGTTTGTTGTTTCTGGAATTTATGTGCTGCCATGGGCCAATGGGCCAATAAGGGTCTCACTCTTAGAATATTCACCAGTTCAGATAGAATGGCTGGCCATTTGGGTTTTTCCCTGTTAGTTTTTTTAGGGTTTTAACAGAAGGGCCCTGAGAGACTCTAATGTTCATCCCTGGGGCCTAACAATGCTGAACTTGACTGGCTAGGTACGGACCTCTGCTGAGGAGCTTAGTCCAGGGCTGTGAGTGAGGAAAGCCCTGAACTCAGTGTTCAAATACGTGAATCCCCCCCCCCCCTTTTTTTAAAGATTTTATGTATTTATTAGAGAGAGAAAGAGAAAGAGCAGAGCAGAGGGGAGGGGCAGAGGGAGAGGAAGAAGCAGACTCCCTGATGAGCAGGGAGACTGACATGGGGCTCAATCCCCAACCAGAGGTAGATGTTTAACCAACTGAGCCACCCAAGTGCCCCTCAAATGCTTGAACCATTTTAAACCTAAAAGAAAGCACTGATCCTACTGGCCCACCTCTGGTGGGGGAGGGGCCAAAGATGCTTTTCATGTTCCTTACTTACAGTCAGGTTTGGGATGTGCTTATCGATCCCAGTGCATATCTCTAGGAATTCTGGTTGCTCACTCCATGCTCTGGAAAAGGCAGGTGTACATGGGTCCTGTCTTGTCTGTACTTGTCAGTGACTTTGCCCCTTACCCTGCTGCTTCACCCTCACAATCTCACTGTTAAAATTAAACTTTCAGAGAGATGAGCTGTGACCATGGTGTTTCACTAGGTAATAGGCACCTGTGACACTGTTACAGGACATAGAGTCAGAAGATCTGGGTTTAGAAAATGACTCTATACTTCTTACCATCTGTCTGGCCTTGAGCAAATCTCCCAACACCTCTAAGCCTCACTTTTCCCATCTTTAAAATGGAATTATCGGGGCTTCCAGTTGGAAGAGCATAAGACTCTTGATCTTGGGATTGTGGGTTCGAGCCCCATGATGGGGGTAGATATTACTTTAAAAAAAATTTAAGAAATGAAATAAAATCAGGCACCTAGGTGGCTCAGTCGGCTAAGTGTCTGCCATGGGCTTAGGTCATGATCCCAGGGTTCTGGGATCCAGCCTGACATATAGAGCTCCCTGCTTAGCAGAGAAGCTACTCCTCCTCCTTCTTCTGCCACTCCTGCTTGTGTGCGCGCTCTCTCGCTCTCTCTCTCAAATAAATAAGTAAAAACTTTAAAAAATATATTAAATTAAATACAAATAAAAATTAAATAAAATGGAATTGCCACCCACTGTCCAAGTTCTTGTAATAATCTGATGTGGTTAGTGTGTCTGAAAGGCTTTACCCAGTTAGTTGCCATCAACATTCTTATTGTTTCCAACATGACTTGAAAGTGCTGTGAGCCCTTCTTTGAAGTACAGAGCACAATTATGTATAAACCCAACATCAGAGAGAGATGTTGGGCAAGTTATTTATTTTTTAGGTGAGAGCGTGCTAGTGCAGGGTAGTGAGGGTCAGGCAGAAAGAGGCGAGAATCTCAAGCAGACTCCGTGCTGAGCCCAGAGCCGGAGGCAGGGTTCAGTCTCGTGACCCTGAGTTCATGACCTCAGCTGAAATCAAGAGTCAGATGTCTAACCTCCTGAGCCATCCAGGCACCCCAGCAAGTTATTCTTGTAACTGAAACCCTTTTAGGTGGAAAAAGTTACCACTCCCAGAACATTTGCTCTGCTCATTTCTTTCCTGGTTCTTGAAGTAGGCGCCTCCCTTGTAAGGCAGCAGCAGTATTTCCTGCCTAATGTAGGAACTGCCAGGGCCTTTTCATCGTAAAAGCCAAGGGGACCTCTTTTACCAGTAGTCATGGCTGTTTGTCTTGTGCCTGGAATGGGACATTGGAGTAGGGAGTGGGGTATCCAGCAAATACACTTGGAGTAACCAAGAACCTTTGGGTAAGCCAGGTGACAGTTTAGGTAGGATTTGTCCTACTCTGGATTTATAGAAAATATATGGGGGCATCTGGATGGTGCAGTCAATGAAGCGTCTTGAGTCTTGGTTTCTGCTTGGCTCATGATCTTGGGGTCCTGGGATCAAGCCCCACATCGGGCTTCACTCTCAGCATGGAATCTGCTGGAGATTCTCCCTCTCCCTCTGCCCCTCCCACCTATCCACTCGCTCAATCTCTCCCCCTCCCTCTAATAAATAAGTAAATCTTCACAAAAAATACATAGTTTGGGCGCCTGGGTGGCTCAGTGGGTTAAGCCGCTGCCTTCGGCTCAGGTCATGATCTCAGAGTCCTGAGATCGAGTCCCACATCGGGCTCCCTGCTTAGCAGGGAGCCTGCTTCCCTCTCTCTCTTTCTCTGCCTGCCTCTCCATCTACTTGTGATTTCTCTCTGTCAAATAAATAAATAAAATCTTAAAAAAAAAAAATACATAGTTTATTTGAACTGGGATTTTGTCAAAATAGGAAATGTGGTCACAATTAATTGCTTCATGGGAATTCCTTTGTATAAGTCTCAAACTGTCAGTCCAGCCAGAATGTGAATTCAGGAAAAATATGGTTTCCCAGGGGCACCTGTGGGCTCAGTGGCTCAGTGGGTTAAGCCTCTGCCTTCGGCTCAGGTCATGATCTCAGGGTCCTGGGATCGAGCCCTGCATCGGGGCTCTCTGCTCAGCAGGGAGCCTGCTTCCTCCTCTTTCTCTGCCTGCCTCTCTGCCTACTTGTGATCTCTGTCTGTCAAATAAATAAAATCTTAAAAAAAAAAAATAAAATCTTAAAAAAAAACAAAGCTTTGAATACCCCACCCACACATTTTTTTAGAAGTAGACTGCATGGGACCTGCTGTCTTTTCTCTGAGTCTAGGAGCACTTCCACTGGTCGTTGTTAGGTGGTTCTTAATTCCAGTGTTCCTGTAAAATGCTAGACTGGCTAAATTGAATGGCTGATTTCTCTTTGATTTTTATCTGCCTCAGTATCATTTGTCAGAGAAATCTGTTATCCTTTTCAGTTAAACCTTGTGTTTGTATTAAAGCAGTAGACAGCCCTGTAACGTGGTTTTCTATTCATTAGAAAGTCACAAATGTCCACCTCTTTTCACAAGCATCTGTCACTTGTCTTAAATGAAATTCTTTTTCAGTAGAAATGTAAGTAAAAGAATCAGACTGGCTCGTGATCCTTGCCTTCATTCCACGGACAGTCACTGCACACTTTATTTGTACCAGGTACTGTCCCAGGTACAAAGGATACGGTAGTGAGCAAGATGGAAATTCCTCCTTCCGGTAGATGAAAGAGGACTGTAGTCTTAGATAACAGGATTAGAAAAGGCATCACTCAGGGCAGCTGGGTGGCTTTGTCATTGGGCAGCTGCCTTTGGCTCAGGTCGTGATCCCAGAGTCCTGGGTTCGAGCCCCGCATCGGGCTCCCTGCTCCTTGGGGAGCCTGCTTCACCTTCTCCCACTACCCCTGCTTGGGTTCCCTCTCTTGGCTGTCTCTCTCTGTCAAATATATAAATAAAATCTTAAAAAAAAAAAAAAAAAGAATAAAAGGCCTTCATAGGCAAAAAGGAAAAGAAAGTTTCAAGCACGGTGGATTGGTTTGGTGAAGACCACCTTCCTATGGGAGAGGGAAGGCATCTCTCCAGCGGATTACCTGACTAGGTCATTCCAGTTGACAGATTACAGGTTTCATTCCTGGGGGAGGCTGAAATTGCAGTTCCGTTAAGTGTTAAGTCTTGGTTTGTAGGGCTTGGATATGGGGCTTAGCAGAAGAGACTCCTCTGGAACTCCTTATTTCTGTTTTTTTTTTTTTTTTTTTTTAAGATTTTATTTATTTATTTATTTGTCAGAGAGAGAGAGGAGCGAGAGTGAGCACAGGCAGACAGAGTGGCAGGTAGAGGCAGAGGGAGAAGCAGGCTCCCTGCCAAGCAAGGAGCCCGATGTGGGACTCGATCCCAGGACGCTGGGATCATGACCTGGGCTGAAGGCAGCTGCTTAACCAACTGAGCCACCTAGGAGCCCCCTTATTTCTGTTTTTGAATAAAGACCTGAAGGACGTCAAGGAGTAAACCCTGTTGATAACCGGGAGCAGGAGCCCAGGTGGAGGAAAGAGCTATTTCGGAGTTTCTGAGGCCGGATGAACTGAGTATTTAGAGCGTGGAGAGGATCTGTTGTGGCTGAAGCTGCAAAAGGGAAAGTACTGGGAGTGGGCTCAGCCTTTGTGGAGGGCAGACAGCAGGACAGGATCCCTGTGTAGTGAGTGGTGCTGTCACTTCTCCCCCTGGCCTCCTTCATCCCCTGACTGCTCCAGGCTTTGGTCTCACGCTTGGGGCCTCAGGGTTAAAAGGGTGTGGCCCTCTGGGCAATTGCTTTGCCTTCCAGAAGCCCAGGGCATCTACAGGGATCCCAGGAGTTGTAGTTCTTTAAGGGGACTATATTTTATATGTTCTGGCAAACTCAGTGGCTTTTCAAGTATCATCACCTTGTAAATGGGCAGGCAGAGTTTAAATCAAATCTTCATGTCGTTGAACCTTGGCTTCCAGTTTGATGGACTGACAGATGTCTTTTGTACCTTGTGATTACCCGAGAATCTGTTTGAAATAACTGATTTGTGACCACTGACTGACTTTTAAGAACCTTAATTCATAAGAACCAAATAATTTATTTTGGGTAGATATATGCCAGAAATACTGTAAAGCAACAGTAATGGAAAATATTAGGGACGGATTCAAAATATGATTTTCATTAACCTGAATGGAATTAAATTAGCATGTTCCTGTTTGGGTTTTTTTTTTTTTTTTTTTTTTGCCTAAAGGTAAAATTCAGTATTACTTCTTTCTTTCCTTTCTTGTTTTGACTTGCAGATCTTCCATAATAGATTGTGGAGTAAATATTTCCTAACTATGTGCCAAATGAAAATCCAAGTTGCTATTAATCATAAACTGAAGTTCACTTCATAAAAAGCTTATATAGTTGTAGTTTTCAGGCTGGTGCTAATTTCTAGCCACTCTTTTTGGCTTATACTTTTATTGAGGTGGCTCTTCTATTATCTAAATTGTCTTCAGATTTTAGCCTTTAGAAGAACCTATAATTTAAGCACTTGGAATTTGCGTGATTTTGTAAACTTCATTGTAGAACAACAAGATTTACTGCCTGCCCAGCCCATTCTGTGTGGGTGGAAGCCACTGCGGCCAGAGGGCATCTGCCACTCTGGAGGCACTGGATTCTTTGATTTTGACTGGCCAAGACACTCTGTGCAACCAACTCATTATTCTGAACATTGCTAATTAAAAGAAAAATAAGGAATTAAGTGAATTTCCTGCTTCTCTTGTACAACTGTTTTTCAGGGTAACCAAATAGCCCTAATGGATGGGAGAAGTTTCTTCTGTTTAAAAGAAACTCAGTATTCTTCTATGTAGAAGGGATGATAAAATTAGGAAAATCACCATTTTGCACACCAAAATGAATTGACTGACTCAGGCAAGTGGTAAACCATGGAGGATAAAACCAGTTGATAAAAGGTCATTGAGGAAACAAGATGGGATATGGAGACAAACCATAAGAGACTCATAATCTCATGAAACAAACTGAGGGTTGGGGGGAGGGTTGCTGGGGTTGTGGGGAGGGATAGAGTGGCTGGGTTATGGACATTGGAGGGGGTATGTGCTAGGGTGAGTGCTGTGAAATGTGTAAGCCTGATGATTCACAGACCTGCACCCCTGGGGCAAGTAATACATTATATGTTAATTAAAAAAATTAACATTAGGAATCAGGGGAAAAAAATGTCATTGGGGAAGTTCATAAGGGAAAGATCATACGTTTTCCACCCAAATCCATTGGTCCACCTCAGCATCACTCAAAGTTAGGCCACCAGTTAGTTGATCATGAATCCTAAGAACCACACAGTACCCCATAGTATATTCTTCTATTTTTCCCCTCTCCCCAGGGTGGGAGAGGACCTGAAATAATCTCATTGATCCTCTAGAACAAATTCCCAGTCTAAGTGAAGTAAGTGTAGTGGAGCAAATCATAAAATACCACAAGGAAGCCATTAGACAAATCAGAATGTAGAAGATTCTATAGGCAGTTGACCTGATTTGTTTAATAAAGTCAAGTAGCATGAGAAAAAAAAAAAAGAGAGAGAGAGAGGGAATGCGGTACAAGGCATCTAAAAACAGAGTTAAAAGATAGGACAACCAGGGGTGCCTGGCTGGCTCAGTCAGAAGGGCATGCGACTCGATCTGAAGGTCATAAGTTTGAGCCCCATGTTGGGTGTAGAGATTACTTAAAAAAATAAATATTAAAAAAAAATATATATATATAAAGAGATATGACAACCAAATAAGAACTTTTGGGGATTGAACTTCAAATAAACAAAAGTACATTTAAAAAAATACATTTAAAAAAATAATTTGGGGGGGGGCTGCCTGGGTGGCTTAGGGGGTTAAAGCCTCTATCTTCGGCTCAGGTCATGATCCCAGGGTCCTGGGATGGAGCCCTGCATCAGGCTATCTTCCCAGCAGGGAGCTTGCTTCCCTATCTCTCTCTCTGCCTGCCTCTCTGCCTACTTGTGATCTCTGTCTGTCAAATAAATAAATAAAATCTTTTAAAAAAGATAATTTGGGAAGTTTGAACATGTACTTGGTCTTGATTGATTGGGATTTGCTTCAGAACATTCCAGGGGTGCCTGGGTGGTTCACTGGGTTAAAGCCTCTGCCTTTGGCTCAGGTCATGATCCCAGGGTCCTGGGATCGAACCCCAAATCGGGCTCTCTGCTCAACAGGGAGCCTGCTTCCCCCTCTCTCTCTGCCTGCCTCTCTGCCTACTTATGATCTCTGTCAAATAAATAAATAAAATCTGAAAAAAAAAAATTCCAGCAATAAAAGTGGTGTTGGGGAGAAGAGTAAAAAAAGACATGGCAAATGTTAGTGGTTATTGAAGCTTTTTGATTGGTATATGAGAGTTTGTTATACTCCTTTTGTGTTTGGATATTTTCCAAGTTTAAAAAAAAGGAGCAAGAAACTTTTTTAGGAGGAGTGTATCAGGAATACCCCGTAAATGATTCTGTCCCGTGGAGGATTTATGCATATAAAGTGGTCTTGTAACAGAACTCGGAGTGTTTAGGAAGACTCTTCTGTTTTCTGTCTCCTCACAGAATAGTCCACTTCTGGCACTTCTGATCACCAAATGTGTGATGTGGGGTAAGGGTGGTTCTCATGCCAGGCAGTTCTGGGTCTGTTTTGACACTGTTTCCCTAAAGCTAGGATCAGACCCCACAGTTGAAGGGCTCAGTCCCAAAGGAGTGTCCTCCTCCCCTTTAGACACCAATTTCAAGGCCAGGGTGTTTATTACCCATGCTTCATACCGGCTGGCTGTAAAGCAGAGTATCTCATGACCCCCACCATGGGTTCCCTTAATTTGCTAGAGCAGCTCACAGAACTCAGAAAAACACTTTACTTACTGAATTATAAAACGATATAACTCAGGAACAGCCAGGTAAAAGAGATGGGTAGGGCAAGGTATATGGGAAGGGGCAGCAGCTTCTGTGCCTTCTAGATACACGGCTGTCCTCGCACCTCCACGTGCTCACCCACTCAGAAGCCCTCTGACCCTCCTTTGGGCTTTCTTTCTTTTTTTTTTTTTTTTTAAAGATTTTATTTATTTATTTGACAGAGAAATCACAAGTAGATGGAGAGGCAGACAGAGAGAGAGAGAGGGAAGCAGGCTTCCTGCGGAGCAGGGAGCCCGATGCGGGGCTCGATCCCAGGACCCTGAGATCATGACCCGAGCCGAAGGCAGCAGCCCAAACCACTGAGCCACCCAGGCGCCCCATCCTTTGGGCTTTCTCAAGGCTTCATTCCATGGCTGGGATTGATTCGATTGTTGGCCATTGGTGAATGATTGGACCTCTAACCCCTCGCGTTCCCAAAGTGGTGGGCCTGAAAGTTCTAAATCTCTAATCAGTGGTTGGGTCCCCTGACAACTAGCGGCCCTTCTTAGGGGCTTTTCTCAAAAGTCACCTAATTGACATAAACTCAGGTCTGGTTTAGAGAGGCTTGTTATGAATAACAAAACACATTTTATTGCTCTTTTTTTTTTTTTTTTTAAAGATTTTATTTATTCGACAGAGAGAGACACAGTGAGAAGGAGCACAAGCAGGGGGAGTGGGAGAGGGAGAAGCAGGCTTCCTGCCCAGCAGGGAGCCTGATGTTGGGGCTCAGTGCCAGGGCTCAATGCCAGGGCTCGATGCGGGGCTCGATCCCAGGACCCTGGAATCAGGGCCGGAGCCAAAGGCAGATGCTTAACCAGTGAACCACTCAGGCGCCCCACACTTTATCTCTCTTATCACACGGAAAATTCCAAGGGTTTTAGGAGCTCTGTGCCAGGAACCTTGGAAGAAGACCGAAATAGGTATTTCTTGCTGTAAATCACAATATCACAGGAAGTATTATTGAGGAAGTTGTAGTGATGAAAAGAAAAGCAGGTATAGTTCAGAAAAATGAAGAAAATAAAAGAGAATCTAGGAAGAAAATGAGAAAAGAAAACCCACCCTATCCCCCGGGCAGGACCCCAGCAAGCAGGTAGGAGTGCTCCTAATTTTGGTAACTGAAATGACGTTACTTTCCTTTAGGAGGAGAAGACTTAAAATTTCATATTTGCTAAGAAGATTTGAGTGGCCATAAGGGAAATACTAGGTTTGGTAGGTTAATTAGAAGGAGACAGAAACAAAAGAGTTCATGGAGTGTAATTTTACACAGAACTAGGTTTCCTGAATTATTCTTTACTCTAAATGTTTATGGTTACTGGTCAGCTTGTGAGATCTCACAGGATTAGATAATAGCCCGTTTTGGCAGCCTCCCTTGTCTTTACAAATAAAGATTCTGAATGTGTGTTAAATGACATTTGCCTGCAATACTGGGACCAGCCTAGATAGGGCTTGTGTCTTCTGTCCCTCCACTGCCTCAGGCCCGTGCGCTCACTTGTGTCCATTCCTCTGTGAGACTGCATTTCCTGGCCCTCCAGCTAATGCTGACATACCCAGAGCCAGAAAAGTAGAAAGAGCCTGATGTGAAGGAACCCCCGTGAGTTCCTGCTCACTGCAGGACCCCTCCTGAGGGCTCACAAGCCCCTAGAAAAGGCCTCAGTCCCTTGGTTGGCTTTCCTCTTCACCTCGCTGCTGCCACCCCGCTTCCTGGAGAAAATACCCAAGAGCTGGCTGCAAGCTGGCAGAATGAGTGAGGGCAGTCCAAAGTGCTCCAGGCTGGGGGCGCCGGGTAGCTCATAGTCTTAATGTGTTGATGCAGATAGCAGCAAATAGATACGTACACAGAAACATACAGGGAAATTACATCTTTTTATTCCCTTATGCATATCTCTAAACAGAATACCTATTCGTTACATACTGGCTCTTAGTTTGAAAGAATAAGGGTACAGGTATAACAAGTGTTATACCTGATTGTTCATTCATGAGTGTTTTGCTTACAGGAAAGCCTTGCGTGGTTTGTAGACTTCCTTTCTCCACAGTAGTTGTGATCTCCCCTATGCCTGTTGGTGTTGTCACCCTTAAGGTCATCTCAGGGTTTGCAGCTGGTGTCTGGGCTGGTGGCAGAAGAGCTGTCCAGGGAAAGAAAGCAGGAAGAGTTTGGGGGGAAAGAATCAGATGTCATTGGCTCAAAGATACTGGCACTTTTAATGCCCTCAGTCCTGTAGTCACCATGCTGTTCCTGGCTTGGCTTGGCTTTTTTTTTTTTTTTTTTTTAAAGATTTATTTATTTACTTATTTGAGAGATAGAAAGTGCATGTGAGCAGGGTTAAGAGGGAGAGAGAGCAAAACCTCAACCAGACTGCACTGAGCACAGAGCCCAACACAAGTCTTGATCCCAGGACCCCAAGATCATAATGACCTGAGCTGAAATCAAGAGTCGGACGCTCAACAGACTGAGCCACCCAGATGCCCCTTGACTTGGCACTTTTATGTGGAGGGTAGCAACTGCTTCTTCAGCAGATACATAGGAGGAATTGTCTACTGTACACCAGGCACTGAGAATACAACAGAGAGCAAAAGGGAGATCCTGCCTTCATCTAGCTTAGCCTCTAGGTGGGAAAATAGGCACAAAAAAACCCCAAAACAACAACAACAAAATACATGCAAAGGTAATGTCAGGTAGTGGGGTGTTGCTGTGAAGCAAAATGAAGGATAAGGGAAGAGAGAGAGGAAAGGATGGGACTCTTGAGCAAAGTCTATGAGAGCAACAGCTGTGTGAATTCCAGGAGGAAGAATGCTCCAGATAGAGTAGTAGTTCATTCGCCACTGGGTCAGGGTGGGCTATCCCTCAGAGGACACTTGGCAGTGTCTGGAAGTATTTTCAGTTGTCACAAAAATGATATCTCCCAGTTTTTTCCATGCTAGGGATAGGGTAAGAGGAGTCTTCCTCATTGAGAAGAACTTGACTGTTACCCCAGAGGGCTCAGAATGGTTTGAAGGAGCAGGTTTGAACTTGCATGCTAGGAAGTTAGAATTTTACTGACTCACTATATATTTGGAGGACAAATTTTTGCCATCTCTGAAGACCTCAGTTTCCCTTTCTGCTTCTTTTTGTTGTTGTTTTTAAGATTTTATTTATTTATTTGACAGACAGAGATCACAAGTAGGCAGAGAGGCAGACAGAGAGACAGAGGGAAGCAGGCTCCCCGCTGAGCAGAGAGCCCGATGTGGGGCTCCATCCCAGGACCCCGAGATCATGACCCAAGCCAAAGGCAGAGGCTCAACCCACTGAGCCACCCAGGCCCCCCTCCCTCTCTGCTTCTGACTAATATCCCAACCTTCCTATCCCACACACGTAAACCCATGGTGGGATGGTGTTCCTTGCAGGAAGTATAGAACAGTAGGTAACCAGACTCAGGCCCCAGCTCATGAAAGACATAAGTTTGCAGAAGCACAGAGCTCTTCGATATGTCTGATTTTCAATTCAGATTTATTTGAAGAAGGCAGAATCTTGGTATTTCTCTCCTCATAGCCCGTCGGGTTATATTTCAGTCCTGCAACGGAACAGAAGTGTGGCTGCTCAAAAGCTCCCCTCTGCTGCCCCATTCATGCTCTCCTGCAGCTCTTCGTCTCTCAGAAGTCACCCTAGGAGGAAAGGATTGCCTTCTTTTTGCTTTAACAAGAAAAACAGTAACAATTCGAAAATGTATTCCAAACAGTATGATCCGAGAGGCTGTGGTTGCTGCACCTCCCGCCAGTGCTGCTGGCATCTCTACAAGACCAGGGATGCTGCTGACAATGCACAGCCTCGAGCAGGAACCCCCCTCTCCCCCACCACAACAGTGACATCTCTGGCTCCAAATGTCGATAATGTTGATCCGGAGAAACCCTGAGGTGGTGGGAACTGGCTTGTGCCAAGATGTGAGGCAGGAGCTGTGCTCAGAATTTCTGAGGAACAGGAAGAAAGCAGGGTGGCCAGAGCTGAGAGGAGGATAGGAGATGTGTTCAGAGAACAGTCAGGGCCCAGATCTTGCAGGGTATTGTAGGACAGAACGAAGACTGTGGATTTTCCTCTGATCGCAGTGAAAAGCCACTGGACGATTTTGAGCAGGGGAGTGCAATAACCTGATTTCTGTTTTATAATAATCCGTTTCCTGTGTGGAAAGTGGACTCTAGGGGAGAGAGGAGATGCTGTTGGTTGGTTGCCTCCCAAAATCCAGTCTCCCCTTCTTCCTTAGCAACAGAACTTCAGGTTTGTTTCTGTTTTGTTTTGTTTTGTTTTCAGGCTTACTGTGCCCGGAAAAGGGAGTATACTCCCAGCCTTCCTTACATCCGGGGTCACTTGAGTAAGTTCTGGTCTGTGAAGATGTAACTAGAGGTTTGGGATGAGTCTTCTGCCCCAGTTTGCTGCTCTCTAGGATGCAGGCAGATGGCTGAAGGTCATTTAGCCCTTTGGACCTATGAGGTGGTGAAGAATGTCGGCCTGGCGAGAGGATGCAGAGCAGAAAGATGGGAACTGGGCTCCTTGTGGTACCCGGGAGTCCCCATCCCGGCTCTGGACGGCCAAACCCTAGGTTTATTTTTTACCTTAGAAAAAAGAAAGAAGTAAACACCAATCTTGCTTAAGCCACTGCATTTGTTGTTGTTGTGTATAGACAGACCTAATCCTAATTGAGTGGGACAGGAAGATCAGTTAAGAGGCTATTATAGTAATTAATCAGGGCAAGAGATGATTGTAGCTTGGAACAGAATGCTGGCAGAGGAGGTGACTGGAAGCGGTTGGACTTGTTTTTCAGTGAACGGCTCAGAGGCATTAGGTGTATTTACACTGGACTGCACCCCTCAGCGCCATCCATCTCCAGAACGTCCTCATCTTCCCAAACTGAAACCCTGCTCCTTTAAGCAGTACCCTCCATTCCACCCTCCTCCCAATCCCGGGAAACCTCCTTTTCTCTACCTTCTGTCTCTGTCAGTTCTCCTGTTCTCGGTACCTTGTATCGGTGGGACGTACAGTATTTGTCTTTCTGTGCTGGCTGCTCTCATTTACCTTTATGTCTTTAAGGCTCACCCATGCTGTAGTAAGTGTCAGCGCTTCCCTCCTTTTTAAGGCTGATTGATATTCTAGCTGTTTCATTTGAACATAGCACTGTGGGACACTGTGAGTGCATGAGAGAGAGAAAGAGGGGTCGACGATGACTCTGGGGTTTACCACATGAGCAGCTGGATCTCTGGTCACGCTCTTTACTGAAATGGGGCAAGAGTAGGTTGGAATAATAGGTCTGCAGTGCCTGTTAGATCTCCCAGGGACAGTGTCAAGTAGATAGTTGGATATACAGATTTGGAGTTCAAGGCTGAGGTCCAGACAGGAGATAGGAACTTGAGAACAGTTGAGTCAATAGATGGTATTTGAAGCTGTAAAACCAAACCAGGTCATCAAGGGAGTGAATATAACTAGGGAACCAAAGGGAGAATGGAAGGACGAGTGAGCCCTGGGGCACTCCAGATTAAGAAGGAAGAGATGACCTGGGAGCAACTGGAGAGTGAGGTAGAGACAGAGCAAGTGCAGTGTCTTGGAAGCCCAGAGAAGCAGGTGTTTCAGGAAGGGGGAAGGGGCCCCTGTCTCAGATGCTGCTGGGAGGAGGTGGAAGACCCCCTTCCCTGCCTCAGCCCAAGACTTGCCACAGTCCTCATGAGTAGGAATACCACATGCATGACAGAGCCTGTCAGTCACACGGGCATGGTGAAGCCCAGCTCAGTGAAGCACAGGGGAGGCCTGGCCTGCCACATCACCTGGGATGCAGAGGCCTTCTGCTCAGTGTTGTACTGTGAAGATGATATTGATGGGGGGCGCCTGGGTGGCTCAGTGGGTTAAAGCCTCTGCCTTCGGCTCAGGTCATGATCCCAGAGTCCTGGGATCGAGCCCTGCATCGGACTCTCTGCTCGGCAGGGAGCCTGCTTCCACCTCTCTCTCTGCCTGCCTCTGCCTACTTGTGATCTCTCTCTCTCTCTCTGTCAAATAAATAAATAAAATATTAAAAAAATATATATATATATTAAAAAAACATGATATTGATGGAGTGGATTTCCGCTTGTAAGTTCCCCATTTGTCTTTTTAATCATTTCTTCCATTGAGATAGGGTGGTGGTTGTTGTGTTTTTTTTAAAAATATTTATTTATTTGAGAGAGAGAGAGACAGCATGAGCAAGGGGGGCAGAGGGAGGAGGAGAGAAAATCTCAAGCAGACTCCACACTGAGCGCAGAGCTGACCCGGGACCCCAAAATCCTGACCTGAGCTGAAACCAAGAGTCAGATCCTTAATCGACTGAGCCCCCCAGGTGCCCCCAGTTGAGATAGTTTACTATTTTCTTCTTAAGTCAGTGCCTTAACCACTTAGATGTCCCAGTGATAATATTTTCTTCATGATTGAAATGACAACTTTTTTTCTTAAAGATTTTATTTATTTATTTGATGGGGGAGGGAGTGTGTGTACAAGCATGGAGAGCGGCAGGCAGAGGGAGAAACAGGCTTCCTGCTGAGTAGGGAGCCCGATGTGGGACTCGATCCCAGGACCCTGGGACCTGACCTGAGCTAAAGTCAGATGCTTAACCACCCAGGCACCCTGAAATATTAACTTTTAAAGAAAAATACACTCCTATCAACAAAAAGAATTTTCTGAATTCTGATAGGCTCCCAGGCCATAAGCTTGTCTGGGTAACTTAAATATATTTTATCTCTGCCTGTAGAAATCCATAATATTACTTTGCTTTACTTATGGAGGAAACTTGCATTTTCAATGGGAAAAATTACTGGAAGAGCAGTCCTTTTGTTTACCATAATTAATGTGGACTTAGTTACCTTGAGTAGCCTTTCATGTTTTCATGTCCTGAGTGACATTTTATAATTATCCTTATTAGTTATGTTAAGATTTATAGCAATGTACGGTGCCTGGATATAGCAGTGTACAGTTGGTTAAGCAACTGCCTTCGGCTCAGGTCATGATCCTAGAGTCCCAGGACTGAGTCCTGCATCAGACTCCTTGCTTAGCAGGGAGTCTGCTTCTCCCTCTGACCCTCCCCCTTCTCATGCTTTCTCTTTCTCTCTCTCTCTCTCTCAAATAAATAAATAAAATCTTAAAAAAAAAAATTATAGCTATGTAGCTAAAATACAAAACTTCCTATGTGTGTTGGCATCGTATTAAATTGTTGATATATTTTCTTTTGGAAAGCAGGCTATAAAAGAGAGTATATAAATATAATCTCGTTTTTGCAAAAAAAAAATCCATCTATAGGTATAAATGTAGGCTGTAGAGGAAACACGTAATCAGTGGTTATATCTATTTAGTGATATTTAGTAGATTTTTATTTAACTGATTTTTCCCCCCTAATTTGTTTGCAGTGATTATGTATTACTATTGTAAAAGATTTTGTGCACCAGAGTGCTCAGCCCATGAAGTAGGAGTTCTGAAACTGTCTCTGTTGATATTTTCACCAGCAGGCAAGGGCAGCATGTCCAGAAGCAGAATATATATAATCTTGTGTGAATAATTAGCATTTGGTGTTGGTTCGGCCACTCTTGGGCACACATTAGCTTTTCTTCCCTTTCTTTGTTTTCTCCTATACGTAGCATGGCAGCTTGCTCTAGGTTAGTATTGACTGCAAAGAGATCTTTGTTGTTTTGTTAATTGCCTGTTTTAAAATTTTTAAATATTTTAACACTCAACTGTAATTGGTTTTAGGTCAGACTATACATAGTTTCAGTGTTTGTTTTTTACATTTTTATACTGTAATCTAATCTTTGCAGAGCACTTTCCATAGCCTGGCCATGGTCCGCTGCATTCTCTATTTCTCTGGAGACGCATTTAGTTCTCTATATCACATTCTGCTCTATTGGTTAGATCATTATGTAATAACTCTGGAATTATCATATGAACAAAGGAGCAAGGTTGAGGATACTTGGAACCAACTGTTGTGTTTAAGGTAAAAGTAAATATTGCAGAGAAAGAAATGATTGAATGACTTTGGAATTTCTAATAAAAACGGCCAATCCAGATCGACTCCATTTCATTTACTCTAGACTTTTAAACTGATCAGAAATAAATGTTAGATTTCCTGGAAATGTTTGACAGGGGAGTGTTTGTGACAGTTTTATTTGTTCTTCACTCCGGGGATGTGAGAGAGACAGATTGTTAAGTGAGGTTGAGTAGGAAATGAACTGGATAAGACACTGTGTGTTTTAATGTGAAAATCACAAGGCATGTTGGGAGATGGAGTAGATTTGGGTATTCCATCATCCCAACACAGGCATGTGTTCAGGGCTGAGTCAGGCCTTGCTTGGCCTTGAACAGCCATAACTAAAACCAAATTTTGAAATATGTCTAGGAAGGTAGAGTTCCATTGATCCTCAGCATCAGTGGGGGCGTAGAAAGCATGGTCTTTTGGGATTCAAAATTAGTGTTACCTTAAACTAAAATCTGTTTTAATTAGTAAAATGTAAACAACACCAAAAAGAAAAGGTTTTCTGATTCTGTCCATCAACACAACACCCTTAGCAGCAGATGTGATATGTGGACGTGGTTATGGGAACGTGAACTCCTACCCTTTCCTGCCGCCATCAGGGAGTTCCAGAAAACAAGATTTCCTTTTGGTAGATCCTTAAAGGCTGATTATATCCAGAATGCTCCATGGACATTGAGAAGCAAGAGGGTCAAGGTCACTGATGGTCTCTATTCAGGAATTGGACCTTTATGGGGAATTTAAGTCACATTGAAAGGTTTCTTTTAATGCAGAAGTCTGAAATTGGCCTAAAATTCCATCAACTTGGGATGCTTTGGATAGATTAATCTTTTTTTTTTTTTTTTATGTTTTATTTATTTAAGTAATCTCTGTGCCCAACCTGGGGCTCAAATTCATGACCCTGAGATCTAGAGTCTCATGCTTCTCTGACAGAGCCAGCCAGGCACCCCTAGATTAATCTTTTAAAAATGCAAATGTCGGGGCGCCTGGGTGGCTCAGTGGGTTAAGCCGCTGCCTTCAGCTCGGGTCATGATCTCAGAGTCCTGGGATCGAGTCCCACATCGGGCTCTCTGCTCAGCAGGGTGCCTGCTTCCTCCTCTCTCTCTGCCTGCCTCTCTGCCTACTTGTGATCTCTCTCTGTCAAATAAATAAATAAAATCTTTAAAAAATAAATAAATAAATAAATAAATAAATAAAAATGCAAATGTCAATTAACTCCACTTGCTTTATTCATAATTCTTAAATGAGACTGTGTGCTGAAAGACTGAACAGATGTTTTTGGACTTGGAATTCCTCAGTAGGCGGGAGAAGCTGCTCTTTCTCCCAAGCCCCTTGCACCCTCTCCCTGTTTCAAATTGCTGCTTCCAGCCAGTCTTAGCAGCTGCTCTCTGCTGTGGAATCATTAGCTTTTGAGATTCATGCCATTTAGGAGTGCCACAGGCTGTCCTGCTTGAAACTTTTGTCACAGTGCCTTTTCTACAGCCAGAGAAGACAGAGCCATGCCTCTCAGTCTCCGTTCCCATCCCGGGTCCTGACACCATGTGGGAGAAGTCAGGGCTCCTGCACAGGGCTCTTCCCCTCTTCTTAGGAGCCACCACTATTGTGGCTGCATCCTGGATCATATCCTAGGGAGACAGTGGCTTGGTGGTTAGGAATACAGCTTTTGGAGTTGAACATATCTGGCATCAGGTCTCTGCTCCACCTCTTATCACCTACATGGCATTGGAACAGGCTTCTTTCTTGAAGCTTCAGTGTTATCATCTGTAAAATGGGTACATTTCTCTTACCCACAGAGTTGCTTCCTTGCAAGTAAAGTGCTTGGTATGGGTTAAGCACTCAATACACGGAAGCTGCTGTTAGAGCTGCAGGTGTCTGTTTGCTGACGTTTTAAACTCCAGTGTCTCTGACCTCCCCACTCACCCATTTCCCCAATCCCACAGTCCAGGCAGTGGTCTCCATGCAAAGGACAAAATACCTGGCCACGGCCCTGAGGTCGCATGCTTTCGAATTCACAGCATTAGAGTCTGTATTTCCTTCCAGGTTCGTCAGGAAGCCCCAAGGACTGGCCCAGGTCTGATGGAGGCCGGTGGGATCTGTTACAGGAGGAAACCTGGACTGTGACAGGAGATGGGTAGAGGCAGGCTGGAGGTTGAGCTGTGTCCTCTCTCAAGAGAACACAGTGTTTATGCATCTCTTACTGTAAGCCTTTAGAGCAGAGCTCTATTTGATTAGCTTTTAGTGACTTGTTCACAACACAGATATTTTGTTGCAGCTGTAACTGGGACTGATGCTGCATCTATCCTGGGGAAGGGTGGGGAGAAGGGGCAGGGGAGAGATTGCTGAGCTCTGGTTCTCATCATTCCTTGTTTACAGGGAAGAAATTTAAATTAAATGACTCATCCAAGGTCAAACATGTAAAAATGGTGGAGACAACATATCAAATGTCTGCCTTTTAAACTGCTCTGCATCTTTACCCCCTTATCCCTGCAGCAACATCCTCCTTCTCCCACAAGAAACGCACCCCAGCCCTTTCCTGCCATCAGGCTTTTCCCAGAATTTTCCCTTTTAGAAGGGGGAAAAGTAGTTTCCTGTTCCCTTAGTCCTTCCCTCAGAGAGCTTTTTCCTTTCCGCATCGCCCCTTTGTTTTCCTTCTCCAGCAGCCCCCGACATACAATGTTGACTTAGCAGTTTGTTCCCCACCATTAGAAAGTGTGATTGAGGGATGTCTGGGTGGCTCAGTTGGTTCAGTCACTGCCTTCAGCTCGGGTCATGGTCCCAGGGTCCTGGGATCAAGTCCCGCATCGAGCTCCTTGCTCGGCGGGGAGCCTGCTTCTCTCTCTGCCTCTGCCTACCACTCTGCCTGCTTCTGCTCTCTCTCTCTCTGACAAGTAAATAAATAAATAAAATCTTAAAAAAAAAAAAAAAAAGAAAGAAAAGAAAAAAGAAAAGAAAGTGTGATTGAGCCTCCAACTCTTGATTTCAGCTCAGGTCATGATCTCAGGGTCCGGAGATCGAGTCCTGCATGGAGTCCTGCGTCCAACTCCGCACTCAGCGGGGAGTGTACTTCACTCCCTCTCCCTTAAATAAATAAATAAATAAATAAATAAATAAAAATCTTTTTAAAAAAACACAAAGACAGAAAGAAAGAAACCCTCATGAGGAAAAGGACTTGCTCACTATCTCTTTTGTAGTGTCCTTTGGCCTTTTGTTGTGCTTTGTACATACCCAGTATTTGTACACTACATACGTGTTGAACAAATGAATGTCTTGATTGTATTTGTCAGAAGCTGTAAGAACGTGACCCCACAGCACATGGTACCTGGTGTTTCCACTTCCTCCTCTTCCCACCTCCCCAGAGCCTGCCAAGAGGCTGAGGAAGGAAGAGGAGGAAGAGTTTGTGTCTGAGGAGTCCACTCCACTCCTCCCGTGTTTGCGCTGCGTGGGGCTTCAGGATACCCTCATTCCGGCCTAGGTCAGTTAAGGTTGAGTGTATCATGTGCCTGGTCTCGGTGCTGCCAGCCCACAGCTGTATCCAGCCGTGTCTAGCCTGTTGGAGGCAGTGGGGCACAGGGGCCAAGAGCATAGACACTTGAACCAAGTGACCACTCTGTTACAACCAGTTTGTGTTCCTTTAAAAAGTTTCATAACCTTTCTGTGCCTCGGTCTTACTGTCTGTAAAATGGGACTGACTTCATACCGTTGTTCTGAGGATGAAATGAGGTGCTCCTTGGTAGGTATGGTACATAGATGATGTACACATGAAGTGTTCCCTGAAGGCCAGCTGCTGCTACATACAATACGAAATATATGCTGTTCAGTCTGTTTCTGTCATGTGACTCTGGGTTGCTAGGATGCTTCCTCTGTGTCCCTTACCCTGCTCCAGCCGGCGTAGATCAGTCATGGGAAGGAGCTTTGAGGCAGGTATGAGTGGAAACCCAGGAGGTTTGGGTGGGAGTTCAGCCTCTAATTGTTCTCCATAGAGGGCTGATGGTTTGGTGTGAGATTTGTGTGAGTTTATTTGTTTTAGTCTGGCCCTGGTGACTTCCACAGGGGAGAATCAGAGTGAACAAATGTTACCACTGAAACTTGCCTGACTTTCTCCAGGAAGCAGAGCTCTGACCAGTGGCGATGGAAAAGGACAGCATCTAAAATGTGTGCTGGGAGGTGAGAAGGCCCAATTCAAGTCTTACTTTTAGGTGCTTCAGGGGACAGGGCTGGGCCAAAGCGTGGGCACTAGGATCAGATTTTAGTTCCTTGTAAAGGCTGTGGAAACAGTTCCCCATCCTTTCCCACCTCCCCAAGGCAGTGCACCAAGTGCTAGCAGCAAGCTGTGCTCCTACCAACTGAATAAATTGCAAACTCAATAAAGTAATTTCTTGACTAAGTAATCTACTGTATGAACCAATGAAATATTATAGAACCTCCATGGAAAATATGGTAAATGTTATGGAACATGATAAAAGATAGTTTTGTTATTATTGTCAAATTTAGTATGGACAACACAACTAAAATTTAAGAGAACTTGTCAGTAATCTGGAAGTTCTCTGCTCAAGTTGCTTTGCATGCGACAAGTTTTTACTCTCTTTGCTTAGCGGAAGTCTGCTTCTCCTTCTCCCTCTGTTGTCACTCCCCTTGCTTATGCTCTCTCTGTCTCTCTCTCTCTCTCTCTCTCCCCTCTGTCACATAAATAAATAAAATCTAAAAAAAAAAAAAAAAATCAGAGAATGGTTTTGGCCATTGCCAAGAGTGGCATTACACATTTGTATCTTAAAATATTAATTGTATATAGTATTTTTTGGCATATAAATTATTATAGTTATGGGGCGCCTGGGTGGCTCAGTGGGTTAAGCCGCTGCCTTCAGCTCAGGTCATGATCTCAGGGTCCTGGGATCGAGTCCCGCATCGGGCTCTCTGCTCAGCAGGGAGCCTGCTTCCTCCTCTCTCTCTCTCTCTCTGCCTGCCTCTCTGCCTACTTGTGATCTCTGTCTGTCAAATAAATAAATAATTAAAAAAATCTTTTAAAAAAATTATTATAGTTACATATTAACAGTATGTATTAGCATAGTATTATGTATGTAGTATTTTTTAAAAAAGATTTTATTGATTTACCTGAGCGAGAGAGAGCACAAGAGCAGGGAGGAACAGAGGGAGAGGGAGAAGCAGACTCAACTGAGCAAGGATTCCCGATGTGGGGCTCCATCCCAGGACCCCAGGATCATGAGCTGAGCCAAAGGCAGATGCTTAACTGACTGAACCACCCAGGCGCCCCTGTGTATAGTATCTGCTAATGGACAGCTCCATCAACCAACTAACTGCTGATAGGTATTAGGAGAGTGAATTTCGACTGTTGTGACAAATAGAGTCATCCAGTACGTTTTGTTGACTCCTAGAAGACTGTCAACTTTGTTTCTTTGTTTCCTAAGATTGGAATTATGACATACAGCTATGTTAATAACACTGTTACCAAAATAACTTGTATCTTTGGATTTCATTTCTAATAGAATTCTTATGGTCAAACTGACCTTTCAGATTTTCATTTGCATGGCTTTTATTGTGCCTTCTGAATTCTGTGTACACATAACTGGAACTGTGGGTTCTTCTCGTTCGTTAGGAGCCCAAAGACAACTAGGGTTAGGGTGAGCCAGAGTCCACCTGAGGGGAGTAGAGAACAGAAGTGTGGGTGGGGGGAGAGCAGTGGGAACTGGGAAGGCCCATTTGAAACTTGGGCTTTGCTATTGGGTTGCAACATTTTGGCTTGTAGACATGAGGCACCCAGGTGCAGACAGACATGAGAACAAACATCGTGCAGAAGCAGGCTGACTGTCGAACTTGCTGTGATTTCACATTTCTGGGTTCTGTTACCTCCTGCTCACACTGATGGTTAACAGGGTGCTGCACTGATGGCGGTGGCGACCGACACGCTAACCACCCCCCCGGCTCTCTTGTTTTCACAGGTGTTGGGGCGATGTTTCTTGACGGTGGTGCAGGTCCATTTCCAGTTTTTGACCCAGGCCTTACAGAAGGTCCAGCCCGTGGCTCATTCCTGCTTTGCCGAGGTGGTTGTGCCAGAGAAGAAGAACGGTGGCGGCAGCGGCTTATCTGGCGTGAGCCACACGCCCGAGTTGGAGGAAGCTGTGCGCTCCTGGCGGGGCGCTGCCGAGGTAACCCTGACTTGGGGGAGATGGGTGCCCTGTGTTCAAATAGAGGAGGCTTCAGACAACCTTTGCCAGTTGGTACCTAAAAGCAGTATTTCATTTAGAGGTGTTAGTTTTGAATGTTATCATTCCCTCTTTCCTTCATTTGATGGTGAATGCCTCTCGGTGCCGGGCGTGGGCCACGCACCGGGGTGACGGCTTCCTCTCCTAGCCTCCCAGAGGAAAGGCCTACAAAAACAGGGTGAAAGAGCTGTGATGGAGGAGTGCGGGGTGCAGGAGCCCAGAGAAAAGGCCCTGTCTCCAACCAGGAGCAATGCAGTAGAGCTTCAAGGAAGAGGGACCAGGGAAAAAAGGCTGGAGCCTCAGTCTGGAAAGACGGGCCAGAGCTGGCTGCAAGGGTCCGTGCTTGGCCAGGCAGCCAGGTGGGGTGTGGGCAGTGACAGTGCATTTCTTGTAGGCACTTTAATACTCTTTGGTATCCAGAGATGTCCTGCCCTGTTTCTCTGCTCTTTTCACAGCCAACTTCTTGGAAGAATTGTCCACCACACCTTTGAGTTGTTCTAAAAAAGATTATTATGAAACACTTCAAGCATTTAGGAAATGTCCCATTTACCCTCTGTCTTCCTTTTAGTGAATCTTTTAGTGAATCTTAACTCTTTACCAGTTGCTGCTTCGTGCCTTTTGTTTACTTACTTACTCACTTACTTATTTTTAAGTAAGCTCCGTGCCCAATGTGGGGCTTGACCTCACAACCCTGAGATTAAGAGTCATGTGCTCTACCGAGTCAAACAGGTGCCCCTTTCATGCCTGTTATTTTTAACAGAAAAAAAATATTATTTACAAATGCAGCTGAATTCCCTTTGTACCTTTTTACTGTCTTACTCACATCCCTTCCTTTGTAGTGATAGCCTCTTTTGAATTAGGAGTTTGTGAGTCCTGTGTATATTTATGTATTTTTACTCTGAATGCATGTATCTGTGGAGGACATCAGTAATTATTTTGCACAGTACAAAACTGTATATAAATAGCATCATTAAGTTCACTGAAATCCGGCTTCCATTCCTGCACAAGAACAGGCATTCTCTTCTCAGGGTCACTGGGGCCTTCAGTGTGGCCAAATCCAGGGAACCGTCTGACTCCATCCAACCCTCACGACAACATGGGCCCTTGGAGACCCTCTTTTCCTGTGGCATCCCTGAACCCGGCATTAACCTCCTGGGTCATTCTCTCTGTCTAGTTCACTAGCTTCCCCTCTTCAACACAACTTATGAATGTCAGTTTCTCAAGGCTAAGTTCTGGGCCCCCTTCCTCCTATAGGAGGAACCCTTTTTAAGTCCTAGCCTTGGACTTAAAAAACTGCCTGTGTGCTGGGGGCCCTCAAATACATGTGACCAGTCCACTTCTGGTCACTGGAATACAGGAACTCCAGGCCCCTGTGTTCAGCTGTTGCTTACCTCAGGTATCCTTATGGCTCAGTCTTAGCTTTCCCCACACCTCTGGTGCTCCCCAGATTTTCCCCATGCTAGCAAGTGCTGCCATCCCACACTGGGTCCTTCATGCCAAAAAACTTGAGACTTACCTTCCTGTCTTTGCATCATATCTGCATCTAATCCATAAGCCCTGAAGGTCCCACCTGCAACGTTTTATCCCAGATCTGTCCCTTTCTGTCACTCCTCTCATTTAGGGAATCACTACTCTTCCATGACACCTGCAGTAAATGAACTTCCTTCTCTCCTCCCTGTCTTATCATCCTTCATCACTCTCTATTTAAAAGTGGATGGTGTTGGGGCACCTGGGTGGCTCAGTTGGTTAAAGCCTCTGCCTTCGGCTCTGGTCATGATCTCAGGGTCCTGGGATCGAACCCCACATCGGGCTCTCTGCTCAGTGGGGAGCCTGCTTCCTCCTCATTCTTAGCCTGCCTCTCTGCCTACTTGTGATCTCTGTCTGTCGAATAAATAAATAAAATCTTTTTTAAAAAAAGTATTAAAAAAAAAATGGATGGTGTTGCTATTTCCTTAGGGTAAAGTATCGACCCTTCACCTTGACCTGCCTCGTCCCACAGTCTGGTTCCTGCCTTGCTCAGTAGCCTTATCTGTGGCCACTGTCCCCCTTGCTCACTGGATTCTGGTTTCTTCGCTGACATGTCTGCTTATCCATCCCACACTTCTGCTGACCGCCTCCTCCTCTGTGAACTCATAACTGAAATGCTGATGTCTCAGTGTCTGGGGTTTTTCTCCATTTTAAATGTCTTACATGTTTTAGTTTGGCCCATGAGGCTATCAGCTCCAGGATGGTAGGCACCAGGCTGTGGGCTTGACTGCCTATCCAGTGACACCCAACACAGAACCTCGCGGGTTAAATAGTTGAGTGAAAGAGTCTTAGAAAGGAAATCAGATGGTTTTAAACTGTGGACTCTTAGGGTTCAGGAACTGGATGGAATGGTAGTCATGGGTCATTTGTGGAGCTTTGGGAACTTTATAGCATTATAGCTGCTAATTACCTTACTGCAATTTTGGTAAATATTACAACTCCTATACCAGAAGAACAAAAGAAGAACAAAAATTGCTGTTAAAAAATGTCATTTGTTACACATATATTGTTGCAACAAAAATGGACATGGAAAAATTGAAGGACAGTTCATTCTGAATTCTTCCTCCCATCTAAGAAATTAAATACATTTTTTTCTGTACTCTCTGGTCCTGACCCACATGGATAGGTAACTTACATTTCATCACAGCAAGACATTGATTCATTTTTTTTCTTGTTTTCTTGTTTCTCTGTCTTGATTATGTACTCTTCATAGACATTGAATGACCAAACAATACGTTTTTAATTTTTTGGTGCAGATTTGAAAATACTATTTTTCCTTTAACATTCTAATGTACCTTTTTTCCCTGTCCTGTGTTGGCATGACTTTTTACTTTGGTGTAGAGGAGCACCTAACCTTACATGTTCTTTTTTATTATTATTATTCTGGAAAATCCAAGTGCCAATATTCTAGCCTCTCTGTATTTTAAAGCAGAGAAATAAAAAAATGTGACATTTTGACATACAAAACAAAATTAATAGCAGATGGGTGTGTCTTCTTTCCAGGGTTTCTTAAGTCAAGTGGTGCGCTCTCTCTCTCTCTCTTTTTAAGATTTTATTTATTTATTTGACACAGAGAGAGAGAGAGATCACAAGTAGGCAGAGAGGCAGGCAGATCATGACCCAAGCCGAAGGTAGAGGCTTAGCCCACTGAGCAACCCAGGTGCCCTGCTTTGCTCTCACTTCAAGATGCTTGATTTTGTCTTCCTAAATTTCTGGCTTCTCACCTGGTAATACAGACAATCCAGAATGTCTGGTGTACCTCTCACGCTTAGAGAGTTTCTCACTGTAACTTAGTTGTGTTTGATTTTTTTGTTTCTTGTTCTCTAAATATTGCTCATGCCTTTCACATTCTCTGTCACCTACCAGCCACTGTTTCTTGTTGCAGGCGACATCCAGACTGAGGGAAAGAGGCTGTGATGGCCGCCTGGCAGGCATCGAGGTTCAGCAGCTCTTCTGTTCTCAGAGCGCGCCGATTCCTGAGCACCAGCTCAAAGAACTGAACGTGAAGATCGACAGTGCTTTGCAGGTCAGTGTTTTACAACTGGCACGTAGTTATCCGAGGGCAGGAACAGGGGAGGGAGTTCAAGTTGGGATGTTGAGCCAATTGGAAAGAATAGTAAGATGGTAGTTGGCCCGAAGCCTTTTAATTAACTATAGAACTTTTATATTTCTGTTGTCACTGGACGTTGTCATTTTATAATCTGCTGTATAATCTTCATTCTTCACAAAACAATTTCTTTGCAGGCTTATAAAATAGCTCTGGAAAGTTTAGGCCACTGTGAATATGCAATGAAAGCTGGTTTCCACCTGAATCCAAAGGCAATTGAAGCCAGTTTACAGGTATGTTTTCCTCTCTGGTTGCTCTAGGGAGCTGTGGGGTGGCAGACCTGCCACCCCAAGTGAGCCTGGTATCTGGGGCTGGTGTGCCGTGGGTGACCTCTCCTCTCCTCCCCTCTCTCCAAACCTCTCACAGGGCTGCTGCAGCGAGGCTGAGGCACAGCAGACAGGGCGGCGGCAGACCCCCCCCCAGCCCATGCAGTGTGAGCTTCCCACTGTCCCCGTGCAGATAGGATCACACTTCCTGAAGGGCGTCTCCTTCAACGAATCGGCTGCTGACAACCTGAAACTTAAGACGGTAGCTTTCCATGGGGTTTCAGCAACTGGGTGTGAACGTGGAAACAGTTCTTCAGGGGCTTTTAAAAAATAGATACTAAAAAACAAAACTGAAGTCAAGGCAGAAGGTATTAGTAAATTGGTGTCTAAAAGCAGACTGTGGTGACTTACCTTAATGAGACATTTGCTGGGTTTTATTCATAGTTGGGTTAAATGTTTAACATAAAGTGTTTTGAAAGTACATTATAAAATACTGTTTATGATTGAATGTTTTAGTGGACTTCTGCAAATTAAATAAGAAGTCTTGTCATACTACTGTAGTGACTATGACTGTTCGTGGGCCATCCTGTGTGCTGGGCATGGCACCAAGGGTTCATGTGCGCAGTCTTGTTTAAAGCTCACCCTGAGGTGGGCGCTGCTCTGTTCTGTTCAACAGCTAGAGGAACTAAGGCCGAGCTCACACAGCCAGAAAGGAGGAGACTGGAATTTGAGGTTATACAGTCTGTTTCCAGAGCCTGCATACCTGACCACTTGGTCATCCAAAATAAAGTTGAGGTTTTCATTGGTATTTATTTTTACCAGATGATTTTGTCTCCTTATTTAGAGGGATTCAGAATTTCCAAATTTCTCACCAATTTGCATCAGCAAATGGCTATATGATGCTGTATTTTGTGCTAGTATAGAAATCACATGCACATATTAATGCACGTGTATCCATATTCTCTGAGGGTATCTGATGACAATTGCTTGAGACATGAAAATGATGTGATGGGGGGTGCACTGAAACAAAGTGCATTTTTCTGGAGGACTGCTGTGTACCTGTCCATTCATTTCGACACATTTGAGAATCTTGCACAGCTTTATCTTGGGCAGTGAGCTCTTGTCTTCTCAATCCGTAGCATACGATGTTACAGCTGATCAAGGAGGCGGGCTGCTACAATGGAATCACACCCAGGGATGAGCTTCCTGTGACCGAAGTACTGAACCAGGTGTGCCCGTCCACATGGCGGGGCGCCTGCAAGACTGCCGTGCAGCTGCTCTTTGGCCAGGCTGGACTGGTGAGTGGTCAGTGTGGGATGCAGGGGAGAGAGAGCCAGGAGCTGTGTGTCCAGCATGGGGCACGTGGTGTGGGCACAGGTGTGTAAATACTGAATCATTTTGAAAGTTCACCAGTCCTGCAGGGTACAGACCACGTGGAGAAGGTAAAAGAACAGCAGCATTAAAAAGCCCTTTTGATTCCTTTTATAGATTGATGGTATGCATTTTCCAGGATCCTAGCTCCAAAATGATATTGTAGGTTTTCCTCATTTTAAAGAAAACAACATTCGTAATGATCTGACAGGGAGGGCCTCTTTACCTGGCTCACCTACCCTGGAGTGACAGTGGGGTCTCAAATGTGCCAGGCTTCTTCCTGTCTCAGGCATTTGCACTTGGCTGCTCCTTTTACCCAAGACTCCTCCTCTCTAGTCTTTATGTGACTTACTCTTTAGCTTCCTGATGTCAGCTCAAATACCACCTCCTCTGAGAAACCGCCATGGTGTAAGTCGTCCCCTGACCAGTCACTTTGTATCCCAGCTCTGTTTCTCTCCTTCTTGGCTATGAAGTAAGTTTAGTCCTTTCACCTTTGGAGAGAAGGGTAACTTCTGCCAGAGTTGGACCGGATCAGGAAATCAACATCTGAAATCACCATCTAGCTTTTTGTTTGGCATCTAAGACCCATATAACCTTACATACTTAATTCTACTTTCTAGAATTAAATGGCTACTTTTTGAAAAGATACAGCATTTTATTATTTTTTTAAAAGATTTTACTTATTTATTTATTTGACAGATAGAGATCACAAGTAGGCAGAGAAGCAGGCAGAGAGAGAGGGGGAAGCAGGCTCCCAGCTGAGCCGAGAGCTTCATCCCAGGGCCTTGAGATCATGACCTGAACCAAAGGCAGAGGCTTAACCCACTGAGCCACCGAGGCACCCCAAGATACAGCATTTTAGTCAGAGGTTAAAGCAGACTAATTCAAGATCAAGAAAGTTTAAGGAACTGTTTCTTACTTTAAAGATTTATTTTATTTTATTTTATTTGACAGAGAGAGATCACAGGTAGGTAGAGAGGCTGGCAGAGAGAGAGAGAGGGAAGCAGGCTCCCCGCTGAGCAGAGAGCCCGATGCGGGACTCGATCCCAGGACTCTGAGATCATGACCTGAGCCGAAGGCAGCGGCCCAACCCACTGAGCCACCCAGGCGCCCCTGTTTCTTACTTTAATTCCTACTTTATTCATGAATGGAGCCGTGGGGAGGATGCTGTCCTCTTGTTTCACGTGGGTGAGGGCTCAGGTATCCTAGCTCAGGGGTGCGCTGCCTTGGATAGGGCCAGGTGACTTATGCTTCCTTTAGGTTCTAGTTCTTACTACAGGAACCCCTAAGAGAAGGAATAAGGAGTAAGCAGGAGATCCCCCTGCTGAAGTATGTCAGAGCCTACTGCCTCTAGGAAATTGATCCATACTCCCAGAGGTCATTTTAGCTGAAACTAGTTGAACCATGGCATAAGTTCTCCAAAAAGGAGTGAGTAAAGTAAGGCAGAAGGACACAGACTGTTCTGGGAAAACACTGTAGGTTAAAAAAAAAAAAAAAAATTCCCATGTTATTGCGAGAGCAGAAACTTCTTCCAGTTCCTTACTCCTTGCTCCCAGGGCACCTTTGTGTGTGACTGACAAAGAACCTTTAGATTATGGCTCTGCAGATGGGCGGAGAGAGGAAACACCTGCCTGGTCTAACAATGGCTATTACTTGGACAGGAAGTCTTTTCCAAAGGACATTGCAGACCAGCTCTGGGAATTCTGTTTGCAGCAGTGGAAATCAGCTCCATTAGAGGCTGAATTTGGAATCAAAATAAGCAGCTTTGCATGACTTTGGCAATATAGCAGATTTATTTATATATTTTTAAGTAATCTCTATACTCAATGTGGGGCTTGAACTCATGACCCTGAGATCAAGAGTTAGATGCTCCACCGACTAAGCCAGCCAGGTGCCCCATAAAAGATTTATTTTTAAAGTGCTTTATGCTTATTTTCTTAAATTCTTTTAGTTATTTGAAAATATATTCATCATTTTGTCAAAATCTCTACCTAGGCTACTACATCATCTGTGTAATGTTAAAGACTCTATTCCAAATAAGAAGAAATCATTGGGGTATCTGGTTGGCTCGGTCAGTTGAGCCTCTGACTCTTGATTTTGCCTCAAGTCATGATCTCAGGGTTGTGAGATACAGCCCCACGTTAGGCTCCATCCTGGGTATGGAGCCTGTTTGGGCTTCTCTGTTTCTCTCTGTCCCTCATTACCTACGCCCTGCTCATGCATTCTCTTTTTCTCTCTCTCTTTAAAAAAAAAAGGGGGGGGCAAGAAAAGAACAGAAGAAATCAGTGAAAGAAGAATCTTTACCTTTCTTTTTATTTTTTTATTTTTTTAAAGATTTTATTTATTTATTTGACAGAGAGATCACAAGCAGGCAGAGAGGCAGGCAGGGAGAGAGGGGAAAGCAGGCTCCCTGGAGCAGAGAGCCCGATGCGGGGCTCAATCCCAGGACCCTGGAATCATGACCTGAGCCGAAGGTAGAGGCTTTAACCCACTGAGCCACCCAGGTGCCCCTCATCTTTACCTTTCTGAACTAATTCTGTTTTTATTGATGGCTGAGAATAAAATGATCCATTAAAAAAGCTTCATCCACTTCTAGCTTGTATTCAGTCATTATAAATGGACTTTTCTGAAGCTGTGGTTAGATTTTTAATGATGGTTTTACTTCTTTCAAGTGCATAAAGTGAAAAAAAAAACCTAAAATAAAGGAAACAAAATAATTCCTAATTAACATATTTATGGTTTGGAAAAAGTACTGAAAGTCCTTACAAAGTTCAGTACATCCTACACCCAGAATTTGGTTTCTGCTCATTGAAGTATAACTGTCTTCAGTCATCTTTATTACTTGTGTTTGTCTTCCTGAGGCTCTGGAGTGGCCTCTGCATGACCGCCTTGCCAGAGTCACTCACATCAGTAGGTTCATGTATTAGATTTGTTTGTGATCCGTTTGCCTCTCGGAAAGCTGATTGTTGTTTTTTTCTTTCTCTTTCTTAGGTGGTAGTTGACACAGCACAGATTGAAAATAAAGAAGCATATGCCCCCCAGATCAGCTTAGAGGGCTCCAGAATTGTGGTTCAAGTCCCGTCCACATGGTAACGTGACTCTTCTATTAACACAAGCCTAGGCTCTGATTGAAGTGTACACATCTTTGAAAAGATTGTTTTGTTTTGGACAAGCCCCATGTTAGGTGGCATGTCAGGTCTTGCTACTTGGGCGGGTACACGGGGAGTGGTTATCGGTCCATGAGAAGGAAGTCAAGATGTCTGAAAAATAGTCTTTTTGACCAATAATATAAGTAATATGTACTCATGGTTCATAATGACCAAAATTATTTTCTCTTTATTACCGGGTCCACAGCTTTTGAACAGAGTACCTCATTTTCCTTAAGTCACCAGTATTTCTCTAAAGCTGAGCATAGAACATAGAATCCCTTCTCCTCCTTTGTTCCAGTAACAACCCTGATGATCTTGAGCTCGTGCCATTAGAAGTGTGGGGACAGACTGAGCCATTTTTATTTTTTATTATTTAATTACATTTATAAATTTACAATAGATAAAGTATTCTTCTTGGTTCATTTTATTATTTATTTTTTAAAGATTTTATTTATTTATTTGACAGACAGAGATGACGAGTGGTCAGAGAGGCAGGCAGAGAGAGAAAGAGGAGGAAGCAGGCTCCCCACTGAGCAGAAATCGAGATTCGGGGCTCGATCCCAGGACCCTGTGATCATGACCTGAGCCGAAAGCAGAGGCTTTAACCCCCTGAGCCACCCAGGTGCCCCTCTTCTTAGTTTATTAAAACAGAAGCTCCTACAAAGGAGTAAGAAAATGGGCAAGGTGCATGAATAGGTAGCCAAAAAATAACGTAAACAGCACAGCTGTCAACAAATAGATGAAGAAAATGTGTAACCTCACCTGATAAGATGAGTAAAGAAACAATATGATGTCATTTTGCCTAGATGTTGTTAAATTGTTTTAGAATAATAAATAATTTTTTAAAAAAATAAATAAAAATATAAAGGTTTTGGCCAGACTGTGCAAAAACAGGCACAGGAGGTGGATAAATCACACGGCCTTTCTGGAGGGCAGTTCAGTGTATCAGAAGCCTAAAATAAGAAATCTGACCTCAGGAGTTCTACAGTTCTGCCTCTGGGGATTTATCCTTGTGATGTGCATAGATCCAGCTAACAGAACAGCATCATAACTTTATTAATAAATAGCAAAAACTGAACTGTTGAAAGTGTTGGAAGACTTCTGTTATTAAGATTATGATATGAGGGGCGCCTGGGTGGCTCAGAGGGTTAAGCCTCTGCCTTCAGCTCAGGTCATGGTCTCAGGGTCCTGGGATCAAGTCCTGCATCGGGCTCTCTGCTCAGCGGGGAGCCTGCTTCCCCCCACCACCCCCATCTCTGCCTGCCTCTCTGCCTACTTGTGATCTCTCTCTCTCTGTGTCAAATAAATAAATAAAATCTTTTGAAAAATTAAAAAAAAAAAAGATGACATGAATGAGTATTTAACCATATAGAAAAATTTTGAAACATTCTGGTAGGAAGAAAGAGAGGGAGTAAAGCATGATGGCAAGCTTGGTTCCTGTATGGACCAGGATGGTATCTGGGTCATACACTGGAGTTTTGTTTTTTTGTTTTTGTTTAAAGATTTTATTTATTTATTTGACAGGCAGAGACCACAAGTAGGCAGAGAGGCAGGCAGAGAGAGAGAAGGAAGCAGACTCCCCACTGAGCAGAGACCCCAATGCGGGGCTCGATCCCAGGACCCCGGGATCATGACCTGAGCCAAAGGCAGAGGCTTTAACCTACTGAGCCACCCAGGCGCCTCACACTGGAGTTTTATTTAAACCATTTCTCCTTGAAATGTGAAGGTCCAGTGATAGACTCTGCCAAAGACTTAGGACTTGTTGATATATGAGGTGAGGGTGAGAAGTTTACTTCATGTCCCAAAACCTCCCTTCTTTCAGTTTCCTCCCACACTAAGTTTTTTATTTGATTTTTGAGATGACATATTGTTAATTTATATAGATTTCTCCATTCCTATCAAACAACATACCAAAAGCTCACTTTTATGTAAGATTTTTGTGTCCCTGAGTTCTTTTTTTTTCTTTTAAGATTTTATTTTATTTATTTAACAGAGAGAGATCACAAGTAGGCAGAGAGGCAGGCAGAGAGAGAGAGGGGGAAGCAGGCTCCCTGCTGAGCAGAGAGTCCAACGTGGAGCCTGTGATCCTGAGATGACCTGAGCTGAAGGCAGAGGCTTAACCCACTGGGCCACCCAGGTGCCCCAAGTGTCCCTGAATTCTTAATTTGTTTTCCAACTCAGGTTCTTACTGAAAAATACTAAACTTAACCAGGATTCTCATTTTAGAGAAAAGTTTGAATTTTTGAATAATTGAGTGAATATAAATAACTAGTACTAAAATGGTGAACACTGCAGTTTACTTCCAGAACTCTCCATGTATCATGACTAATTCATTGAGAGTAATTCATTCTTTGTAATTCATTGAACCGCCACAAAAGACCTTATAGATTGTAATTTCTTGGGGAGGCTCCCTCTGGTGGTTGCTTTTGGTAAAAGTACAAAGCTTTCAAAATACATATTTTTGTTTCTTTCGAAGTATAAACTATGTGCTTGTTGAGAAGAATGCCAAAAGAAGTGATTGCTTTACTCCACCTTCGGAAAAATGAAATAGTTAACAAAGGCAGTCAAGAATTTATTATATGCTTTGCGTTTAATAAAGTGGAGTGTCCCATTGCCAGATATGTTTTTTTTCCAAATTAAGTAATCCCTTATTTAGATTTTTTAACTGTCTTATTTTAGTCCATCCATTCTTTCTTTCAACAAATACTTACTAAATACCTTCTATGTGGCAGACACTGCCTGGGCTCTGGGAATTTAAGTATGAGCAAGACAGATGGGCTCTCTGTCCCTAGCAGAGTTGACTTTGTAATGGGAGGGATGATGAGGGGACAGCTAGCAATCATAAGAGTTCAGTTCAAACCCTAGCACATGTTTGAGGGGCTAGGAGCAGAGTAATGTCATATGATGGAGAATGACAGAGGTGGTGCTGGGGAGGGGAGGCTGTTTAGGATGAGGCCAGTCACGAAGGGTCCTTCCTTGAAGATAAGACATTGGAAAAGAGCTGGCCATGGAGAGAGCAGATGGGGAAAGGATTTCTGAGGAGTGAACTGGCACGGCTGGAGACGTGGTGGGTGGTCATAAAGAGAGACTCACAGAAGCCAGGACTTGCAGTGTCCCCAAGGGACTTGGATTTTCTAAGAACAGGTAGAGGGTTTTAAGCAAGTCTACGTGATTTGCCAAAAGAATGGTTTTCGTCTCTTAAGGGGATTCTATCCATCAACTCTCAGGACTGATAAATTAATAAAAGTGCCGATTTATTGATTTTCAGAAAGAAAAATTATTCTCCCCAGCAACTGTAGTACTTCTTTCTGCATGACCAGCAAATGCTCTCCTAGTGGGCAAACATATGTGACCCGCCAAATCACAGCCAGGAGTGGCTTGGGAGCACAGAGCAAAGATGTCCTAAAAATCAGGAATTCCAGGCTGAGAGACTCGGGTACATGAACCCTGGCCAGGTCCACTGGCCAAGATTCTCTCCCAGGAGTCAGGGTCTGGTTGGTCACTGGCAGAGCTTGCCTTTCGCAGTGTTGCTGAGGCTGGCTGGCTCATATCCTCAGAGACCTGTTTCTTTGCAAGCCCTCAGTCACGCTGGGGAGTGCTACTGCCTTCTTAGATGGCTTTGCAAGCTGTCGACTTTACCACTTATCTGCCAGAGTGCCTAGTAGCAGACAGACAACATCTTCCTGGTTCTGCCTCTCAGAAGAGGCCTCTTGGTGGAGGTACCCTGAATGGGCACTGTGACCTGAATGGTGGGAAGCAGCTCTCAGGAGAGAAGGCTGGGCAGAAGCAGCAGAAGCAAAGGTCCTGAGATGTGGGCAAATCCATCATATTCAGGGAGCAAGCCAAAGCCTGTGACTGGGACAAAGGTAATGGAGGTGACAGTGGAGAGAGGTGTGGTCAGAGAGACAGGAGGGATAAGGTCACAGAAACCCCCAAGGGTTGTTTAGATTTTATTTCAGTCCTGACAGGATGCCACTCAAGGGTTTTAAACAGGGAAGTGATGTGTTCTGATTGGCGCTACCGGTTCACTCTGCCTCTGTGTGGAGGGTGGGCTGGGAGGGACAGCAGCAGGGGAGAGGAGACCAGCTGGGAGGTTGGTCCTGAGACGCAGATGCTGGTGGTTTCTTGGAGTAGAGCTGTAATAAAAGAGGTGTGAGAAGTGCTTGGTTTGCTGGTGGACTGGCATGGGTTGCAGGTAGCCAGAGATGATGTGTAAGTTTGGGGTAAGTGGCTGTGTTGTGTACTTACAGAGGAAATGTATAGGTTTCAGAGTGGTTTTTGATGGAGAGGCGAGGAAGCACTTGTGCTGACCAAGCTGCCTGTTAGATGCACCCAAGAGATGTCAATTGTGCAGTTAGATTCAGGAGAGTGGGGTTCGGGAGGAGGGGGTTGGCTGGTGAAGGAAATTTGAGTCTTCCGTGGAAGATAGTCTGTGCAGCTGCAGGACAAGATGCAGCATTGTGGGGAGAAAGAACAAAGCCTAGGACACACCACCATACCGAGGTCGGGGAAGCAGAGCAGGAGGAGTCAGCAGAGGAGGAGACCAGGAAGGAGCTTGCCAGCCAGGTGGGAGGAAAGTTGAGCAAGTCTGGGGTCACCGAGCTACAGATGATAGTGCTGCGGGAGGAAAGAAGCATTGCACAAGTTGCTGAGATTGAGTAAGATGGAGACCGGTAATTGACCTCTGACACTGGCGAGATCAAAGGTGTTTGATAAAAGCTATTCTAGTGAAGTTATGGGGACCAAAGCCCAGCAGGAGTGGGGTGAGGTGAGACTAGGAGGTCAGGAAAAGGAGGAGACAAAGTGTTTTGCTAAAAGGGGGAGTAGGGAACTTAGCAGTATCTGGAGGGGAATGTGGGGCTGAGAGAAAAAAGCTGGTCTGTGAGGCCAGTTTGTTGGCCCAGGTGAATGTCATGGGGCAGGGGGATTAGGTGAGCAGGGGTCCTCAGGAAAGCAGGAGGGTACAGAGCATGCAGTGCTCAGCTAGAGAGTCAGCCGGTGGCAGAGCAGGCCTTATCTTCCACCCTGACCATGACCAGAGGGGCAGGCTGGAAGTGTAGGCACGGGCACTCGAGGGGGTGGTTTAGTGGTAAGGAGAGGGACCAGATCTCCTCTTGGTGACATGAGGGTTGTGATGGGAAGGAAGGGGAGAAGCAGCAGGGATGGCCGAGCTCGGAGGAGAGGGGATACGGGCTGAAGTGGTCAGCTTGGAAAGGGAAAACATTCACTCATGAGGGAAGGCCATGTTTAGTGCTTACCTGAAGTTTGCAGCGAGTCCAGGTTTGTCCCTCCTTTGACCTTTAGTTTCTTGGGGACGAGGATGTTTTGGAAAGGGTGTCAGATCCCAGAATCTGAACACAGTAGAACAGAAAGTCAAGGGTGGAGCCAGTGTGGACAGTAAGAGGGCATTAGGGCCCCCAGAACATAGCACCTCCACTGAACCCTTCTCTTCCTACCAAACAGACTCAAGAGAATTAGAAATCTAGGGTGATCGCAGCCCTTGTGGCTTTCTCTTCCCGTTCGCAGCAGAAAGTTCCAGTATTAGCCTTGTCATTCTCTTAACTGGTCTTTAATTACTGGATTTTCATTTGGTGCCAAAAGCATGTAAACATTGTAGCCTTTTGTACAAAGCCTATTTGGGACCCTTTCTCAGAGCAGTGCCACCTAGACTGACATGGCCTGCCTCCTGCCTAGGTGCCTGAAGGAAGACCCTGCTACCATGTCCCTGCTGCAGAGAAGCCTCGATCCTGAGAAGACCCTGGGGCTGGTGGACGTGCTCTACACAGCCGTGCTGGACCTCAGCCGCTGGAGGGCAGGGAGGTGGGTATCCCTGCTGATCACCTGAAGTAGCTCACATTTGGACCCATAGTCAGGGACAGTGTGCCCGTGTACAGTCTCCTGCATGCTCACATTGCTGATCCTTTGTGAGGTAGTAAGGCAAGAAAGAGAACTTTTTGGTCACTAAAATTTGGAATCATTTCGAACTTACTGGTAAGTTACATTCATACCAAGCATTGCTCTCTGCCCTTTATCCAGATTCCTCAGTTACTTAGCATGTTTGCCTTCATTGGTTTTACCATTTGAGAGTAAGTCCATCAAAAGGATTTTAGCCCAACTCATACTCTCCTCATGAACGAAGACCAGAGAAACGTGTAGAAAATTTACTTAATATCCTACATGAAATTTATTTCTATCTGAAAGCAGCTGACAGTCACAAGACCATCTCTGGGGAATTATGAACTTCAGAATGGTAGGGACCTTGAACATACGGCCGAACTCACAAGTGAACATCCCTTTCCGAACTCATAAGTGCCAAGGCCCGGAACACTGCAGTGGTTTGTCCCAGGTCACAGCAACCGTCGCCTGCCTCAGCCCCACACCCTTTCCATCTCTGGGGCTCTCTTTCAGTACTAGGAAAGTTCTCGGAAAACACTGAAGTAACCGGCGTCTGTTCTTGGCACTGTCTTTGCCAAGACAACAGTGCTGCTTGGTGTCACTGAGTTCTGCCCACTGCCCTACCTCTACCCACGTCCCTCTGCTGGATCAGTCTTATGAACACTTAAAAGTCTGGGGTTTCATTTTATTTCTCTATAAAATAGATGAACATGACACCAGGACACTAGAGAAACTGTTTTTGTCCTTTAAGTCTTTTTTAGATGCAAAGAGATCCATTTTGTATTTTGTCTTTTTAAATTTTTAATATGTTTCTGTTGAAATAGGGAACAAGCTTTACCCTGCATACAGATCCAGCTTCAAAGGGAGATTTGCGATTTTGGGAATCAGGCTGACCTGCCTTCTGGGAATGGGAACAAATCCTCAGGCGGCCTACAGAAGACGTTCTCCAAGCTGACATCCCGGTTCACCAAGAAAGCTTCATGCACCAGCTCTAGCAGCAGCACAAATTATTCCATCCCAAATACCCCTTCCAAAAACCTCTTCATAGCTGGGTGTTCAGAAGAGAAGGCCAAAATGCCCAGCAATATTGATTCAAGATTACAAAGCATTTTGAACATTGGTAATTTCCCTAGGACTACAGACCCTTCACAGTCAGCGCAGAATTCCAGTAATCAGATGGCCAATGGTTTTCTCCTGGAGAGACGTGACAACTTCCTGCCAGGGGATGATGGCAAGGACGAGAAGGGCATGAACTTACCAACCGATCAGGAAATGCAAGAGGTGATCGATTTTCTCTCGGGCTTTAACATGGGCCAGTCACATCAGGGCTCCCCATTGGTGACAAGGCGTAATTCTGCTGCCACAGCCATGGTGACTGAACAGAAGGCAGGAGCCATGCCGCCACAGCAGCCACCACTACCAGTGCCCCCTCCACCACGGCCACCCCAGGCTGGAGCCCACGCCCCTCTGACCCCCCAGCCCGGCCTGGCACCTCAGCAGCCATCCCCAAAGCAGCAACAACCCCAGGTCCAGTACTACCAACACCTGCTCCAGCCCATTGGACCTCAGCAGCCCCCTCCCCAGCCTCGGGCCCCTGGGAAATGGGTGCATGGCTCAGCCCAGCAGCCCACCCAGCCAGTCGGAGCAGGTCTGTCTCCTCTCGGCCAGTGGCCTGGCATATCTGATCTCAGTTCTGACTTGTACAGCTTGGGTCTGGTGAGCAGCTATATGGATAATGTGATGTCGGAGGTTTTGGGGCAGAAGCCGCAGGGACCTAGAAATAACACCTGGCCAAACCGTGACCAAAGTGATGGCGTCTTTGGGATGTTGGGAGAGATTCTGCCCTTTGATCCTGCAGGTATGTGGATCATCCCCCGCCCTGTGCCGACCTTGGGGTTTTCACAGAAATGTAATCACTGGGACTTCATAGGGCCCATCTGATACAGCCTTACTTGTAGGGGCAAGTGAATTGCTAATTTCCCTTTAAAGACCTTTTCTCGCTGTTGGATGGCAAGTATGGGACACATCCAGCAAAGGTAGACAGCCGTGGTGAGAATGAGACTAGGAAGGTCAGGACTACTAGTTTTCTCTCTGTGCAGAGGCTGGGATCAAGGCCAAGAGAAGTTCCTTGAATGACTCCACATCCCAAAGTTGAAGTGGGCTTCTGTCTGGGCCCTCCTATTCGTGGGAGCCAAGACATCAGGCCCTTTGTGAGCTGCTCTTTCCCTGATTACATAACCTGGTCTATGCTTAAACGCTAGGACCTATGAAAGGTGGTAAAGCATCCTCCTGCCTTCAGAGAATATGGCTTCTCCTGGCCTCAATAGTGTGAAAATACCACTAGAGTTACCTCACAAAATTAGAGAAAGAACCTAGAAATAGACAAAAATAAACTAGGAGGAGGAAGTAATTAAGGAGAAAAGCCAGGATTAATTGAATTTAGAAGAGAAATATAATAGAAATTATAAATAAAATCTAAAAAGGTCTCTTGAAGGCCAACAGAATAGATAAGCCAATTTATTATAAGTCTCAGTAAGATGAGAGCAAAGAGAAACAAGATTAGGCAAGAGAAAGGAAGGGCGCCTGGATGGCTCAGTTGTTTAGCCTCTGCCTTTGGCTCTGGTCATAATCCTGGTGTCCTAGATCAAGTCCTGCATTGAGCTCCTTGCTCAGCCGGGAGCCTGATTTTCCCTCTGCCTCTGCCTGCTGCTCCCCCTGCTTTTGCCCTCTCTCTCCCTCTGACAAATAAATAAATTTTAAAAGTAAACAAATAAATAAAATCTTAAAAAAAGAAAGAAAAAGATGTCATTTCAGAAATAGGAGAGATTAAAAGAAGTTTAAGACGTTACTACGTACGTACGACTCAATGACAGCATATTTGAAAACTGAATGGAAAAATGACTTCTTTCCTAATAAAATACACATCACCGAAATTGTGCCAAGAAGTGGAAAACCTGCCTAGATCTGTTTCAGTAGAAGAAATTGGAACAGTAATTATGAAGCCAACGTGATTTTCCCATAAAAACTTCATACGGGTTATTTAAAAGCAAACCATAGTCCTCTCTTTATGAGTGTGAATAGAGGCGGGATGACAGAGCCATGATGGGAAGGCAGTTCTCTGTTACTACCGCCAGCGTAGACAGGTGGGACAGTGGAAGGACTCTGCTGCTGCTCAGTAACCCCTGGTGTCATCCCACTGCATGAGAGGTCACACAACAATAGAATTTACAAAGACATTTGATAAAAGCTACCAGTGATTAAAAAAAAAAAAAAAAACAGGGGCCCCTGGGTGGCTCAGTGGGTAAAGCCTCTGCCTTCGGCTCAGGTCATGATCTCAGGGTCCTGGGATCAAGCCCCAAGTTGGGCTCTCTGCTCAGCAGGGAGCCTGCTTCCCTTCCTCTCTCTCTGCCTGCCTCTCTGCCTATTTGTGATCTCTTGTCTGTCAAATAAATAAATAAAATCTTAAAAAAAAAAAAAGACAAAACAAAACAAAAAAGAAGAAAGGAAAACCTCTAAGGAAGACAGGAATAGAAAGAAATTTCTTTTAAAAAAGAAAGAAAGTAAGAAATTTATTAAATATTAAAAAGACTGCCTACCAAAAGCCAGGAGCAAGAATTACTCTGTATAGTGAAACAGAATCATTCCAGTTTAAATCAAGACCCAGATAGAGTAGCAACTGTTACTGCCAGTAGGTGTAACTTTGTCTCGGACTTTCTAGCAAATACAGCCAGATATGTGTAATAAGATTTAGAAAAAAGATACACTGAAAGCACATCTGTTTCCTGGCAACAGAATTGGAGAGAGGGGGGGAAGCCCAACAAGACTACCTAATTTAAAAAAAACGAATTAGTGAATCTGATAAGGTGGGTGGTTGCAAGATAAATACATAGAAATGCATTACTCTTTAATGTAGCAGAAGGTATACAGGTGGAAAATATATTCTGTTTAAGGAGAATACTGTAAAATATATAAATAACTATAGCAAATATTGATATAAATAACCAGCAAAAGAGGAATTCCATGCTCAAACAGCCCAGCATTAGCTACTAATGGAAAGAAATGTTTCCTTAGGTTGTCTAAAAATCCCTCATACTGCTGCTCACGCTTTCTTGTTCTCTGGTAGATGTGGGCAACCTTGGACCCTGGGGCGCAGGAAGGGCCCATGGTTCCACCCCGCTCCAGAAAAGCAGGCCCCACCTGGCCTGCCACTGACTGGGGTGGGCGCAGTGTCACAGAGGGCATTTTTTTCAACTGCTCTTAGACGGTCTGTACATCTTTTAATAGTCATGTAATTAAGTCCAGAGTATAAACTCTCTTTGGCAGAATTTTTGATCTTTGTTGAGTCCTGGATGGCCTCTATGTCTTTAAGCTACAAATGCTATTAGCTTCATCTGCTGCCTGTCCTTTTTAATCTGCAGGTCCTTGATGGACCTTCCTGCAGACCCTGCCGTGAGGGCATAAGATCTGCATCGCCCTTTCCCCAAATAAAGGAAGGGCATTCCTCTGGATAGATGAAATTACAGAAGGCCCATCTTGGGCAAAGCCAGTTCCTCGCAGAGTGCCCCTTCTTGACAGGGCACACTTAGCCCCTGGAAGCATAGCTTGACTCACTGCAAAGGGAGCTTTGATTTCAGCCCAGCCCCTCCCCTCCCTTGTTGTGGGCATCTTTGTGCAGTGCATGCAGTCTTACCAGCAGTCCTATGGCGTGCCCTGAGGATGAGCTAAGAATGAGATTTTGCCCTAGTATCTTCCCCAGCGTGAAGCTTTAAGTATACACTGCTGAGTCATGTTCAGCTTGTGAACCATAGATACCTTTCTGCCATATCTTCTTTTTTTTTTTTTTTTTAAGGTTTTATTTATTTATTTGGGAGAGAGAGATAGAGATAGCCAGAGAGAGCATGAGCAGGGAGGAGAGGGAGAAGCAGGCCTCCTGCTGAGCAGGGAGCCCGACACAGGGCTCGATCCCAAGACCCCAGGATCATGACCTGAGCTGAAGGCAGACGCCTAACCAACTGAGCCACCCAGGCGCCCCCTCATGCGTCCCCCATCCCCCGCCGTATCTTCTTGTTTGACTTTTCCTCTCAGCGTCCTCTATGCTGTTTTTTCCTCCCACTTGTACTGCCCTGCCCATCCTTACTCAGCTCTGGCCAGTATGTTTCGAGTCACCTCTTTTTTTTTTTTTTTTTTTTTTTTTTTAAAGATTTTATTTATTTGTCAGAGAGAGAAAGAATGCAAGCACAGGCAGAGAGAGTGGCAGGCAGAGTCAGAGGGAGAAGCAGGCTCCCTGCAGAGCAAGGAGCCCGATGTGGGACTCGATCCCAGGACGCTGGGATCATGACCAGAGCCGAAGGCAGCTGCTTAACCAACTGAGCCACCCAGGCGTCCCTTTTTTTTTTTTTTTTTAAGATTTTATTTATTTGTTTGACACAGAGAAGAAGAAAGAGGGAACACAAGCAGGGGGAGTGGGAGAGGGAGAAGGGGATTCCCCACTAAGCAGGGAGCCCGATGTGGGGCTCAATTCCAAGACCCTTTGAGCCAAAGGCAAACACTTAACCTACTGAGTCACCCAGGCCCATCTTAATACCTCTGAAATTCTGATATTTCATCGCATTCATTACTCACTGTCTTTACACAGAGTAGATCTGCCATCCAGTATCCAGGAAAATCCTGGATTCAGATTGGGCCAAGTGGCAATGACACTGATGCTTTGACAACTTGAAGGTTATCAGTTCACTTAAAGACATCAATCATATGATTTTCTTTCTTTTTTTTTTTTTAAGATTTTATTTATTTATTTGACAGAGATCACAAGTAGGCAGAGAGGCAGGCAGAAAGAGAGGAGGAAGCAGGCTCCCCACTGAGCAGAGAGACCGATGTGGGGCTCAATCCAAGAACCCTGGGATCATGACCTGAACCGAAGGCAGAGACTTTAACCCACTGGGTCACCCAGGCGCCCCAATCATATGATTTTCTAAGTTGTTATATAGGTAGCACCAGACATGGGAACATTGTTAAGTATCTGGTATTTGTCTTTAAACTTTAACCATGGATCCCTTTCGGTTCTCTTTCGGTCCCACTTAGCTTGCCTCTGTCCTAGGCCTAACCCTTCTTGACAGTCCCTGTGCACACCCCATCCCCCAGGTCAGATGTCGGGCTGAAAGCCCCAGTCCTACAGCTCTTAGGGCCACCAGCCTGGCAGCACCTGCCCACTTTTTACTGTGTGTGTGACTGGCACGTACTCAGGCAGCAGGGAAGGAAACAAGAGGCCAGTGTGTCCCCAACCCCTCTCTCCCCCTTTGTCTTAATACAGTGGGTTCGGACCCTGAGTTTGCTCGCTACGTGGCAGGAGTGAGCCAGGCAATGCAGCAGAAGCGGCAAGTGCAACACGGCCGCCGCCCAGGCCACCCCCGGGGCCACTGGCCCCCCATGGATGATGCCCATCGGACCTGGCCTTTCCCAGAGTTCTTCACAGAAGGGTGAGTGCTGGGGGGTGGAGGGAAGCTGAGTTTGGGCCCTGAGGATCCCCAGGGGCCCTCTGCACTCTTATCAGACAAATCGATGATTCCAAGCCCATCTGGTCAGATCTTCAGGTGCTCAGAGTTTTGTGACAGACCCAAAGATGCCGAGTGCCATGATATGCCCCTGTGAACACACCATTGGTAGAAATTGATGATTTTCGGCACGTACTCTTCTGCCCGGAATCAGGAACTTACCTGATGGTGTTGTGAGGTCACTGAATGTTTAACACAGTCTCTGTGCTGAAATGGGCATGGCTGTGAACCCCAGGCGATTCATGGAATGCAAATCTTGTAAATTCCAAAAAGCAAATGTGTATGGTTCAGATACCAGTTGTATCCAGAGAACTGTGGATTTCCATGTCTCTTACTGCCACCCAGTTAATAAATCTGGACAGTTTTTTGTTCTAACATGAATTTCACATGCAAACCAAAGGCTTCCAAGAAGAATACGGGGCAGCGAAGAGTACATGTTACTTTTGAAATAAGGGACAGGAAGGAAAGCTCGGGTTTTTAGAAGGGAAGACAAGAGACCGAGATCTGGTTGTTAGATGAGTGCGGGATAGTGGGGAAAGCCTCGGGCATGTCCAACTGGTGTCCAGGCTGGCAGTAGGAAGCCCAGGACCAGCTTCTCTCTCTGGCTTTCAGGGACGGCCTGCACAGCGGCTGGTCTGGTGCTCAGGGGGACTCCGCCAGCTCAAGTGATGAGACATCCTCCGCCAACGGGGACAGTTTGTTCTCCATGTTTTCAGGGCCTGACCTCGTGGCTGCTGTCAAGCAGAGAAGGTATGAAGAGATTTTTTTTTTTTTTTAAAGATTTTATTTATTTATGTGACAGAGAGAGAGATCACAAGAAGGCAGAGAGGCAGGCAGAGAGTGAGAGAGGGAAGGAGGCTCCCCGCTGAGCAGAGAGCCCGATGTGGGGCTCGATCCCAGGACCCTGAGATCATGACCTGAGCCAAAGGCAGAGGTTTAACCCACTGAGCCACCCAGGTGCCCCGAAGAGATTTTTAAAAGCAAAGGATAGAGGGGCATATGAATGTGTTCCCCAGCTCATTCCTCTGGAAAGCTCAGGAACGCCATGGCTCCCGGTCAGCCTGGTGTGGGAGAGGCAGTGAGCCTCTGTTAGCATGGCCTTGCTGTAGCCCAGGCTCCCCGTGGGCTTGCTTGTAGCCCAGGTGACTTAACATTGGGTTGAGACTTCACTGGCAGAAGAGTTTCATGCAAGTAGGAGCCGGAAAAATCAGTAGGAGGAAAGGGAGGGTTTTAGAGATGGGTCTGGACACTGGTTTGATCCTTACAAGAGGCAGCCCTTTCTGTGGAGGAGCAGGACCAGGATGACTAGGTTCTAATCAGGACTCACCAATAGGCTTTGCAACTCCAAACTAGGACCTGGCCCTCTCTGTTCCTTAGTTTCTTTATCAAAGTTGAAAAGAAAACATAATAGAGTATATTCAGGTCTAATAAGTTTTTGAAAGTAGGGATGCTTGACTGGCTCATTTGGTAGAGCATGAGACTCCTGGTGTCAGGGTCATGAGCTCAAGCCCCTCCTTGGGCATCGTGACTATCAAAAAATAAAAATAAAAAAGAAGGGAAAGGAAAAAGAAAAAAGAAAGAAAAAAAAATCAAACATGTTAGATTCAGTTAGTTGCTATGATGAAGAATATGGTTGGCGCCAGGGTGGCTCAGTCGGTTAAGCATCAGAATCTTGATATCAGCTCTTAATCTCAAGAGTCATGAGTTCAGGCTCTACATTGGGCTCCACACTGGGCATGGAGCCTACTTAAAAAAAGAAAAAAAAAATATATATATATATATAGGAGTCAGGGAGGCCTCTGATGAGCAGACAGCCGAACACAATGAGGGAGCAACTGGGTAAGACTGGGTGTGTGTGAGAGAGAAGAATCAGGGATGGTATGTGAGGTTTTGGCTGGAGCATCTGTGTGAAAGGATGTGCCAAGGAGTGGAGACCGGAGGAGCAGGGCTGAGCCAGGGGTAGCATTTAAGATGTCTGTGTTAGACAAGGGAAATCAGAGAGGCCGATAAAATGGCGAGGAAGCCACCAGGAGCATGGCCTCTGTAGAGACCACTGTCTGCAGGTGGGAGCACGGAAGACTGATTTACTTGGCTTGGAACTTGCTCCATCCTCCCTTTTTTATTCAACATTATAACCGAAATTTTTCATGTTCGTAGTTAAAACTAACAGTCTTTTAAGTCCCACTTCCCCAGGGCATGGTAAATAGTCAGTATCCATTGACTACATTAACAAAAGCCAGAGCCAGCAGACTCAAAGCCTGGGAGAGCCAGCCCCCCACCCCAAGCCCAGAGGCCTCCTGGGAGTGCTCCATTCATTGCCCACCACCCGATCTCCTGCATGCAGTGGACCCAGGTTCTCCCCACCTAGAACCAGGTGGCCAGCAGGGCAGCAAGGTCAGCAGGGCAACAAGCCAGGCACCCACTGCACTGAGCTCTTGGTTCTTTCAGGAAACACAGCAGTGGAGAGCAGGAGACCAGCACGCTCCCCTCACCGCCTCTTCTTACCACAGTGGAGGACGTGAACCAGGTACCATGGGCCCTGCTCTGGCCACAGAGGGCCAGCTGTGTGGGGGTACAAATCGTGAGCGAGGTTCCAAAGCTTAAGTTTCAAGAGGGCTTCAAAGACGGGTTCTTTGTGGTGAACAACTTTTTTCCCCATGATTAACCATCTCACCTGACTCAGAGCCAGATGTAGAGGAGCCCCTAGGATTGTGCTGTCCACTGGGATAGCCAGTAGCCACATTTGGCTATTTAAATTGGAATGGATCCAATATAAATACACATTGAGTTTCTTAGTAGCACTGGTCACATGCGGGGAGTGTCTACTGCATTGAACAGCACAGGCAGAGAACATTTCTGTCACTGCAAGTTCAGCTGGACAGTGCTGCTCCAGGGCTATGGGGAGGGTGAAGGGCTCCCTCCCTGTCTCCCAGGTGGGAATAAGGACCAGAGACCTGGGGAGGTGGGAAAAGATGACCAATTGCCAGAAATGCCACTAAGAACCCTCTTCTATCTCTCAGGATAACAAAACCAAAACGTGGCCCCCCAAAGCGCCCTGGCAGCACCCGGCCCCGCTGCCCAGCACACTGCCCAGCCCAAGCGCCCCACTCTACGCAGTTGCCAGCCCCGGCAGCCAGTGGAACGACACCATGCAGATGCTGCAGTCCCCAGTGTGGGCCGCGACCAGCGACTGCAGCGCCACCTCATTTACCTATGTGCAGCCCCCACCGCAGCCCCCACCCCCACCGGCACACAAGGCAACACCCAAGGGCTTCAAGGCCTTCCCCGGGAAGGCTGAGCGCCGGCCGGCCTACTTGCCCCAGTACTGACCCAGGGGCAGCCTGCCTGCCTTGCCCAGAGCTGTTGGAGCCAGCTTCCCCACCCCAGGGCTGACTAGTTGGCACCAGCCCCCCCAGAGGACCAGTGCACCCCTGTCCCAGGCAGGGATCCTTGGGGATGTGGGTAGTTGGCAGCTCCAAGCCTTTAAGGCCTGGCTTCTCAAACTTTGGAGGCATCAGAGCCCTGGAGGGCCAGCTGGAAACAGCTTTCTGACCCTCAGGGAGATGCTGGGGGATCTTTGAGCTATAAGTTCCCCCAGTAATTCTGATGCAGGTGGGCCATAGGCCACACTTTGAGAAACACAGCTCTCAAGTTTGTAGTCCCACTGTGTGTGTTGGGAAGGCCTCAGGCCTGAAGGCTGAGAGCAAAACTGACCATTCTTCTGAAACCCCTCCCCCTCCTCCTCCTTAACACGTTGAGTGATGACCACATCAATCACTGTATTTTATAGCTATTTTTCATAGAGGTTTTTAGTTAAAACATCTCCCGCCTAAAACGCATTGAATATTTTAAGATAACAAATATAGAGGCTGGATGTTTGTTCAACACTATCTTTATTTAAGCTTACACAAAAGGGGCAGAGTATAGAATACTTGTGATTGGAAGCAATCACCTGTTTTTTCTGTGGGTGGGCAGCCAGCCCCTCGCCACCCCAAGCAGCACCCCAGGGGTGCAGTTCTGACTGGATGTACAAAGCCAGGATCGTTTGAGAGGCATATTCCTGATGGTGCATGGAGATGAGCCAGCTGGCTGCTGTCCATGTGCGGGATGACGTTGCACCTGCTGCCCTCAGATCCACACGTGGCCAGAGGCTTTGACACAGTCTCCAAACTTGGGGGTGTGGTCAAGAGGCTGCACAAAGACACCTGCACTTGAACTTGCAGTAACATTTGTGAGCTGGCTCAAGACAAACCGATTAAGATGTAGATAGGAATTAATTTAAAGTCTTTTCTTTAAAAAAAAAAAAAAAAACACAAGAACAAAAAACCACCTCATTTTCAGTTGACATGTGCCATTAAAGAGGTAACATCCTGTGGATTTAGGGATATTTTCCAGCCAGAATGGATCCAGAAGAATTGAATGGTGCTTAAATTGAGAAATAATGATACATATATCTCTACAGAGTAGACATATCCCGCTGTATATTAATTGAGGTTACAGAAGTTCTTTATATAAAACTTATTTAAATTTTTCATATTTCATCTTTGAAAAAGTCTAATTGAGAAAAATCCATAATATTTTCTGGTATGAAAGTTGGACAGTATTAATATTTTTTTTTATATTTTCTTAAATCATTAAACCATTTTAATATATATGTTAACTACTAATAAATGGTTTATTCTTTCTAACTCCATATAAGCTTTTCCAGCAGAGATTGTAATAACACATTTATGTTCTCATTTTTCTACGGATATAAGTAAATTTATATTTAAAAATACCAAAAAGAAAAAATATATATGTATATGTATGTATACACACTAATGATAGAGGCCCCCTGGGGTGTCTGAGCCCAGCCATCTGAATTTTTAGTACTGTGTTGCCAGGCTGTTTGCAGGCCTCGGGTGTCGTCTTTTGTGCTGTGTGGGGATGCCGTTGCTGCCTGTACTTCTGATCCTTTTCACCGTGGCTTCCGAACATTCACCTCACCATGTTTACAGAGAACTATTTTGTACATAGACTTCTCCAGGCACGTGCTTTGCACCAACCCTGCGTGGCTCTTGTCTCTGTTTGCTGTCCCAGTGTGTATCTGTCTGAGCGTGTTTGTGGCTGTTTTCCTTGTAAGGTAGTTTTCTGTTTTCCTTCTGTAAGGTGTCCACAGTACCTTGTATTTTCAAGTTCAATTATACTGAAGTACTCTTGTTTTAATAGTGCCTCCCCAAAGACCTCACCCTGGACAGAGGTCAGCCCTTGACGCCCCAGTGCAGGTGACCTTGACACTGCTACATTGTCACTCTCTGGTCTGTTTTTCTCGATTAAGCGGGACGTTTTGTAATCGCATATCCGTGGGCTGTGAGACTGTGTGAAGCTGTTTGTGTGGTCTCCTTGTAGGTGCTGTGTTCTCGGCACCGCCTTGCTCTGAACACTGGTAATTCCAGGTGCTGCGCTCGGCAGAGGGGTCTTGCCAAAGCGCATGTGTGTGCGTGTGTGAGTGTGTGTGTCCTTTGCATGGCCGGGCGTGACTGCCTTGCTCGGGCATCAGCAGGACATCGTGTGAATAGTTACAACGCTTCCAAACTGGAACTCTACATTTTGTATCTTACTTTTAAAGCTCCTATAAGTAAAATAACTATTGGCTTTATTAAAAATATACATTTAATAATACTTTGTATCTCTGTTTGAAATGAACTGCAGCAGACACCTGAGAAGCCCTGCCTGGTTCATGACTTTGAAAAGGGACACCCGCATTGCTTTTTAGGTCAGCCGGGCCCCTGGTTCTGAGACCTTGAGAGAGGAAAGACCACCGGGAATATTAAGATGAGCTGGCGTGGGTGAGCAGGAAGCAGATGACCTACTACACCTCTTTATTTGGCTTCCCTAAGGCCAGTTGCTGGAAGAGGCTTCTGTAGGGACAGAGCCAATGTCATGGTGAAGGAGACCACCTGGAAGGATGCAGGTTCTCTCCTTGGGTTGTGGCCTGTCAACACCCCCCTTCCACCAACCCTGGGCACTATGAACTGCCCAGCCAGCCTTTCCAAGGAGCGGATCCAGGGATGAGCTCTCCCCCTGCTCTGCCAGGGACTCCATATCTGGCAAAGAGACTGTACCTTTCAGGGACAAGGACTAGTCTCTTTGGATAATATCATCCTGCTCAGCAAAAGGAAAACTTGGGTGAGAACCACAAAGGGAGGGTGTGTTACAGGAGAATTTCAACTTCTTTTCACTTAGAGCAAGACATTATTTGATCGAAACTTTTTTTCATGAACTCAGGAAAATGGATATGAGCATTAATCTATAACCCACCAGTGTAAATACTGCTCAGGCTTCTTTCTGCTGAAATGCCCAGAAGCTGGGCATGGGGACCAAGACCCAGAGCCTTCTAAGTGCCCCCCAGGACAAGGCTGCTTAGTAACAGCTGTGTTGCATGAGTGTGCTAGGAAATACACTAGAAGTGCATATTAAAATGCTAGCCTTTTATTCAAGCATGTTCCTCTTCAACACCAGTACGTGGTGCTGTTCACTGACTTCAATTCACAGCAGTGGTGGAGACAAGAGGAGTCTCAGGGCCTGGCTACATGCCCAATGGTTGAGTGGAAACCTGAACAGATGTTACACCTGAGCTGCAAGAGGGTTCTTGGGAGGCTGGTGACCCTTCCTTTGTCACCTGGGGGACCCTGGCAAAGTAGGGCATCCAGCTTAAAGGAGTGCTGCTGAAACACGGCATGCCAGCTGTGGCACTCTGAGGAGATGGTCCTTTGTGCATCCTGTAGCCACTGTTGTGACCTGCTTCCTGATCTGGAGGCACAGAGGAAATAAACCTTTCCAATGGCCAGCTCCTCAAGTGCCAAAAAGCCATGTCCAAGGAAGGCATGACTGGCTGCCTCCCGGCCACATATGCTGAGGAACATCCGGGGGCAGCCTCCTGGAAGTATCACCCACAGCTGGCCTTCTGATTCCACAAGGGGAGGCTGGCTGGACTCAGGCCTCTGTGAGTGTGGTGGGAGGGCTGCATGTGGCAAGTACTGGGACTGGGTTCAGAATGTGGGCTTAAGTGAGGAGGAAGGATTGTTTCAGGAGGTCATGTTCCTTGCAACAACTGAAGTCATTTAGGGGCAAGGCCCTTGCTAGGAGCCAGGGCTGAAAAAAAAATCCAGTCTCTGCTTTTAAAACTCAGTCTTCACAGTCCCATCTTTCCCATACTTCTGAGGAGGTACCACCATCCATTCACCCAACCGCTCTGGCAGAAATCTTAGAAGACATTCTTAGTTATTTCCTTTACTCTCCTTAACTGGCAGGTTCTGTAAGTCTATCTACAAGCACATTTGGATTCCATCATGTTCTTACATATATGCTACCAACAACCTGGTCCTCACTTGGCTCCTGCCTCTTCCTCTCTGGTCTCAGGGTTTCCTATACACTTCTGCCAACCTCAGTGCCCCTCCCCCAATGCCCACCTGCCTGCTGCTCCCACAGTGCTCCCTGCTTCTGCCTCCATCTGTTCTCTTTTGGGTAGAAGCCCAGCCTTTACTCGCTTTGTTTTTCATTATAGCACTTAGCGCTCCCCTAGAATCGAGTCTGCCTTTGTCCCTCTCACTAGAACGAAGTCTTGTTCGTGGCCACATGGCCAGAGTGCAGAACAGCATGAAACAATTTCAGAGGAGCCAGACCAAACGAGGTGTTGATGAGGAAATTATTGAGCAAATTCTAATGCCAAAAAATAATAATAACGACTTAGAATTAGCTCTCACATCAAACTAGAAGAATAATACACGATGCCAGAGTTTGTACCAGAACTGTGAAACGAGATTGACATTGGGAACTGCAGGCAGGATTATGCAGCTTTTTAGTAACTATGGAGTTTTCTATTCTCGTGAAAACCCTAAGGAATTTTTTTCAAGCATCTAACAATTGGAATCGCAGGGAAAATCTGCAGCTACATCCCCAAGCGACGATCTGTCACACGAAACGCCGCGACGCAGGATGAGCTCGCCGCCTGCGGGGGGCGCCAATGATCCCACTCGCGTTTCTGCTCGCGTACGCACGCGCACAACCACCGTACTTGGACTTTGCGCACATGCGCGCGCACGTCCATTCGAGACGTGCGGACGGAGACGTTTGCTAGTGCTCCCTGCATCCTGCTTCCCACCCGGCGCGAGGACATGCGCACACGTGCACCCCGTACGTGCCGGCCCACACGCAAACGCGTGCGCGCTGCCGCCCCCAACCTGCGCCGATTCCGCCCCGCCTGCATGTAGATGCGTGCGCACTGCCTCTCCCGTGAGCGGCTTGCGCGCAAGGATCTCCGGGCAGCTCCTTGGAGGCGCAGTTCCCACCCCTCGCCAGGTCGCAATGACTCAGCATCGGGGTGGGTGCGCTTCCCCGAAACAGCTAGCGAAAATCCCTCGGCGTGCATCGCCCCGCGCCCGACCTCCTGTGGGCTACTTCAGCTCTGCCTCAGAACTGCCCCCCCTCCCCGCGCACTGTCTCCGACCTTAGCGGGTGATTCCCTAGTCTCCAGATTCTGCCTGAATCCTGTCCAGCTGTCCCGAATGAAGGCCTGACTTAACTCATTGCCCATGCCTCAGTTTCCCCATTTACAGAACAGGGCTCCTGTTTGGAACTCTGCTTGCTCGCTAGCCGCAGGCTCACTAAGTGCTAGTCCTGGCCCAGCAGGTTTTCCAAGACTGCGCTAGGCTCTGAGCCAGCCAGGTTTTCTATGGGTTGTGGCTTAGTCCATCCCTCCAAGCTTCACTGCCACAGGACCCTCAGGTATCTGAACTCTGAACTCTGTAGATAGTTGTAGACAGGGCTTGGCACAACAAGTGGCGATGGTGATCATGGTGGTGGAAAACAGTAGGGGTTTACTTCTGTGATAACGTAAAATTCCCTTACCCTGAAAAATTTCCAAACTCCAAATCCCAAACCATCCCGTGAGATTTGATCTGGGATGCTAACCTCACACTCCAGTAACTGATGACTCTCCCGCTCGCCGCACCTTTTCTGGAGGGTTTCTTCCTGTTGCCCTACACAAATCCTTAGATCCAGTATAGAGGGACCGGTGTTAATGCAGTGCAGTGTTGGATTTTCCTACTTCTCTGACTTTTTCTGTGCTGCTGTCCTTTCTTTTTATTTTATTTAAATTCCGTTAATTTATATATAATGTATTATTTGTTTCAGGGCTACAGGTCTGTGATTCATCAGTCTTATATAATACCCAGTGCTGGTTACAACACAAACTATACCCAGTGTCCATCACTCCCCCTCCCCTGAGCAACCCTCAGTTTGATGCCTATGATTAAGCTGCTGTTTTTTCTGTTTGAGATGCCCTTCTGGGCCTTTTCCACTTGTAAAATTCTACCCTGTCGATTGGAATTAATATCATAGAGGCCTAATTGAGGTTAAAACAGAACTGGGATGATGGGGAATTGCCAGAAATTGGCAGGCAAGACAGGGTTGTGATAAAGAACAGGGCTCAGAAATCAGGCAACTTTAGATTAAATCTCCACTTAGCAATAGGGTACTTTCAGATTTCTTAACCTGCCTGTTTAATGGGGAGGACAGCAGGATAACAGGGCTGCTCTGAGAATTATATGGGCGAGCATTTGGCGCAGAGCTGCAAACATAGTAAACCAGCGGAAGTAGTAACAATGCTAGTAGTTGGTTGATGAATGTCCTTCAAGTAATAATGATCTTCTTTGTCTCTTCCTAATTGTTTTCTCTCTGTAGCAGCTGTGACTTCTGGCCCTCCACATAGCAATATAGTTTTCTGCTAATACATAAAATACAGGGCACCTGGGTGGCTCAGTTGGTTAAACATCTGCCTTTGACTGAGGTCAGGATCCCAGGGTCCTGGGATCAAGTTTTGACTCTGCTCACCTCCCCCACCCCACCCTCCAAATCTCCAAATCCCTGCTTGCATGTGTGTGTGTGTGTATCTTGCAAAAATAAATTTAAAAAGAATGCATGCAGGGGCGCCTGGGTGGCTCAGTGGGTTAAGCCGCTGCCTTCGACTCAGGTCATGATCCCAGGGTCCTGGGATCGAGTCCCGCATCGGGCTCTCTGCTCGGCGGGGAGCCTGCTTCCCTTCCTCTCTCTCTCTGCCTGCCTCTCTGTCTACTTGTGATCTCTCTCTGTTAAATAAATAAATAAAAATCTTTAAAAAATAAAAATAAATAAAAATAAAAATAAAAAAATAAAAAGAATGCATGCAACTGGGTTTTCAAAGCACAATGTCAAACTTCAAATATTATTGGGAAATCTGGAGTAGTTAAACCTGCTGAGAATCAGAGAGCCTAAAGTGCCAAAGGTATATATATCAGAGAATGTCAAACAAGATGAAGCCTCCAAAAAGGCAATCATTAGACATTATGGCCAGCCTCTTCTTCAGTAACCAAAGCAGCACCTGTGGGGATCAAGTGGCCAGGAGACGACAATTAGAGGTGTGTGGCAGTGGTTAGGTGAGTACCCAGAAAACCTTTGGAAGGACATAGTTGTAAATGACAGCCCAGCCCCAACAACATCAACATGAAGGGAAATCACTGACTTATGTTCCAGCTACAGACAGAGGTAGCCTGGTAACCAGGAACTTGGGCCCTGTGAGGTTGACTCTGGTATGGCGCCGGGGATGACTTTCTGCATTGTTTTCCTTCAGATGATCCTCAGGACTACTCTTTCAGAAGGGGAAACTTAACACTACACAAAACTGAGTTTCTCCCTCTGACACTCCTTTGGCTGGCTTAGGTCATGGGCTGTTCTCTGATGCAACTGAGGAGGCAAAGGAAGAGACACAGGAGTGGGATGCAGTGGTTTTGGATAAAGACAACAGACATCCACTGTGGTCACCAGAAAGAGCCTACTAGAAGAAGGCAGTCAGTCAGTAGCTATGGTTGGGCTAGGGCCATCTGAGGAATCACAGGGCAAGTGATGAGGGGGTTGTGTCTACTGAGAAGGGCCTTCCTTTTGGAAAAGGTTGTGAAACACAGGATTTAGGGGTGGGGGTGCTGTTCTGTGTAGACAAGTTCCTGGCTTGTGTGAGAAACGGTGGTTAAAGTATTTCTCAGGGACTCTAGGAGAACAGATGCCATTCAGTGCTGTCAGGGGTGTGCTGAGTGAGGGAAGTTCAGTTACATCTCAAGAGTTGACAGTTGGCCCAAAACTCTGGGTAAGTAAGGGCCCATGTGGACAGGGCAGTTCCCTATACAGTCCTGTTGACCACTCATTTCTTCAGTCTTCAGCTTTTCTCCATTTTCCTTGTGCATCTTTAGGACCCCAGATATTCCTGGGCAGGAAGGGAAAAGCCATTTGCAGAGATTGGAGGAGGAGGTAGGGACTGCAGGGAGCTGGGGGAGTGACTGGAGCAGCAGCGGGACATGGTTCATTCCCAGAGGGCTGGCTCTCTGGAGGAAGCAGGCAATGGAGAAGCTCAGTTTGGGTGCACAGTTCCTGGACCTCTTCTCCTCTGTGGCCATCCATACTGTGTCATCCAGACTCTCACCTAGGCTCATAACTTCAAATGCAATCCATCCACTGATGACTCCCAAGTTTTTCCTCCAGCTCGAACCTTCTCTCCCCGTTGGGGAGAGAGTCAAAAATACCCAACGTGACACCTACACTTAGATGTCTCACAGAGCTTGTGATCTTCCCCCCACCCCAAACTTTCATCTCTCCTAGATGTGAAGACAATTCCGTTTTCCAAGGGATTTGTGTTAAAAACTGGATGTAACTTTGGTCTTTTTCTGTCAGTTCTTCACTCAGTGTATCTAGATTACCATGCCCGGCTCCTACTACTTCGACTCAAGTCACCTTCATCCCCGGCCTGCTTTGAGGCAGTAGCCTCCTATCTAGGGTCCTTCCATTCAGGCTACATTGTGGGTCTGATCCTTTGTAAAGCTTTTTAAATGATGTCCTTCCACTCTTAGAACCCTTTGATGGCTTCGGATTTCTCTCAGAAAACCAAAGTTTTCACAAGGACTTATGTTTGTTTTTGTGTTTTTTAAGATTTTACTTACTTATGTGATACACACACACACACACACACACACACTGAGCACAAGAATGGGCAGGGGCAGCAGGCAGAGGGAGAGAGAGAACCAGGCTCCCCGCTGAGCAGGGAGTCTAACATGGGGCTGGATCCCAGGACTGTGAGCAAAAGGCAGATATTAAACCTACCGAGCCACCCAGGCAACCTGGACTTACAAGTTCTATGCGATTTTGTTGCTTTCCTTCTCTCTCTGACCTCAACTCCTGTCTCTTTCCTTCCTTCACTCTACTCCAGCCACACGTGCCTCCTTCTGCCTTCTGCTTCTGAAACACCAAAGCATCTTCAACAGGGGAATTTTTCTTGTTCTTCCCTTTGCCTGAACACCGCACCCCCTCCAACATCTAAGTGGCTGACTTCCCCACCTTTAGGTTTTTGCTCAAAAAGTCACCTCACGAGTCATTTCCCTTGGCCATTCTATTCAAAACTGCAACCCCAATTCCTAGCACCCTTACCAGCCTCTGACCTCCACCCCCCATATATTTTATGTATCACTTTGTGTCCTCAACACCTGGAACATGATCAGGGATGTGGAAGGTGCTGAATGAATGAATGAATGAATGGACAAAGGACGCTGGCAGGGGCATGAGGAGCTCGGCCTCTTTACCCCAGTCACTTCCATGCATAGACTGGCAGGCCAAGTGGCTGACCTGTTGCAGGCAGAGACAAAGCTAGGCCCCAGAGCCTCAGATGCTGCCAAGGTCGCCCCGAGGGCGCGGACAGCGGCGAGGCGGGGCGAGGCGGGGACCGGGGCGGGGCTGGCGCTGCGCCTGCGCCTGCGCCATAAAGGCCGCTGCGCGCACCCGGCCTCCGCTAGCCGCGCCGCCCGCCCCCTCTTCCTCCTCCGAGCTCGTCCAAGCCAGTGCATCCCACTGCTGTCGCCATGGCCGCGCTCACCCAGAATCCGCAGTTCCAGAAGCTGCAGAAATGGTACCGCGAGCACGGCTCTGACCTCAACTTGCGCCGCCTTTTCGAAGGGGACAAGGAACGCTTCAGCCACTTCAGGTGCGCGCGCCGGGCCACAGGCGGGGCGCGAACGAGCGGGAGCTGGCTCCGGGCGCTCGGGGTCAGGTGTGCAGGCCCGGGGCGGGCACGGCCCGGCCCGGCGGTCCTTGTCCGTCCCCGGGGGTCCTTGGCCGCCCCCGGCCACGGATCGGGGCCCGGGCCCAGGCCTCCGTTCGTCCTTGACGTCTCCTTGAAGGAGGTTCTTGGGGGGCTCGCGGGCTCGCTGGAGGTGTCGGAACTGGGCTGCTTAGTCATGAGAAGCAAGTTCCTCTGCGGCTTCTTCTCTGCAGGGGCATCTCTTTCTCCACCTCCTGTCGCCCCCTCCCCCCGCAGCCCCTGCCATTTGAGAAGGGACTCCTTCCGCAGTTATGGGCAGGGGCCCTCGGTGACGCAGCAAGCGGGGAAGGGGCTGTCGCCTTCCCCCAGCTCCTGGCCCAGAACGGGTGGGGGACATCCGCGGGGGGTGATGAGTATGGACAGGCCTTGGGGGGGCGGGTTTGCATGGAACCGCGGAGAAAGGGTGGAGATGTGCGGGCATGATTTCTGCAAAAGAAGTTCGGTGCGGAGACCTGTGAATGGCCAGGAAATGGAAAGGAGTCTGTTGGAGGAAATCTTGGGGAGCAGGAATCTCGGGGCGTTCTGGTGTGTGGTGCTGGTGGGTGTGTGGGGGAGGGGACGTCTGGGGCTCCAGACTGGAAGCCATCATGGCCTGCCCTGCGTTCAGAGTCGCAGCGTGGAAGCTCTGGGAGGGAATGGTCACTCTCCTGGCTAGGTAGGGGCAATGCACGCCGCTGTTTGGCTTCGCTGTTTGAGCGGAGGAATGACTCTTCAGGAAGGGTCTACACCTTCCTTCTGTGTAAATGGCCCCTCTTTCACTGTGCTGTTGCTGCTTCAGGTAACAGACACCACCGCTGTGCTGGGCAGCTGGGGCTTGTCTGGGGTGTGGCTCAGGGAGGATGTTTTTTTCTTTTTTTCTTTTTTTTTTTTTAAAGATTTTATTTATTTATTTGACAGAGGGAGATCACAAGTAGGCAGAGAGGCAGGCAGAGAGAAAGAGAGGGAAGCAGGCTCCCTGCTGAGCAGAGAGCCCGATGCGGGACTCGATCCCAGGACCCTGGGATCATGACCTGAGCCGAAGGCAGCGGCTTAACCCACTGAGCCACCCAGGCGCCCGGGAGGATGTTTTTTTCTGGATGCAGCTCTGGTCAGGAATAGGCTGGGGAGAACTGGGGTGTGGTCACTGGCTTCTGCCATCTTTTTGCAGCTTGAACCTGAACACCAGCCATGGGCATATTCTGGTGGATTACTCAAAAAACCTTGTGACCGACACTGTGATGCAGATGCTGGTGGACCTGGTAATGTTCTGGTGTGGGGGGCTTGGCCCATGACCGACGGCTTGGCAAGTGAGCTGAGCTCCTGGGAGCCCCCAGATCCTTGAGCAGCTTTATTTCCTTCTCTCGGTGGATCTCCGTCACTGCCTCTGTGTCGGCCTATGGCTCTGAGCTCCTGCTCCCCTGGCTCAGGTTTTGAGCAGCATCCCAGGGGGCCCAGGGCCAGGTGTTGGAGCAGACCCTTCACAGGCAGTGGGGGTGGACACCAGGCTGCAGCTATCTGTCAGCTCCACTGGGGGCTGCAGCAAGGCCAGAACTTGGTGGCTTGGGCTCTTGGTCACTGATGTGGATGGGATCAGGCCTTAGTATCTTCTCTTCTCAGGCCAAGTCCAGGGGCGTGGAGGCTGCCCGGGATCGCATGTTCAGTGGCGAGAAGATCAACTTCACAGAGGTGAGCTGGCCTGTGGGCAGCCAGCGCTGCATACCCTTCAGGGCCTCTTCCTTCCCTCTGGGGTTCATCTGACTGATGGCATCCTACTGTGTCTTCATCTCTTCTCTTAAGCAATGTTTTTGCTTAACGAGGGGCACAGAAACCTGTTTCCTAGAGTGGGTTGCAGGGCTGTGGGGTGCCTCTTCCCCGGGACTGGCAGTCTGGATCTGGTGAGCATGGAGTGGCTCCCGATGTCTGCCTAGTGAGAGCAGGTCTCAGGCCTGCAGGGATCTGGCTTCTTGAGGCATCCTCAGCGAGCTTAACTCTGGTCTCTTTGCTGCAAGTTTCTTTAGTGAAAAGAGGAATCTTAGGGCATAAGCTCAGCCTCCTCCGTGGTAAGCGTCAGTAAGAAGCCGCAATAAGGCCAGGCCTTGGGGGCTTGTTCCTGAGTTGCTGTGGCAGCCTGGAGGTATTATAACCACTGAGTCCTCCGAGTCCCTTCCTCACAAGGGTAACATCCTCCTTTCACACTCTAGGAAGCTGATGATCAGAGAGCAGATCACTTATCCAAGACATATCTGTAAGAGACAGAGGTTTCAGACTCCATTTACCTCGCCCCTGGGCTAGGCTGAGGGGGGCTGCAGTCACAGAGGGCTTCCTGGAGGAGTTCATTTTCTTATGGAAGAGGGAACAGGAGTGAGGTTGGGCACGGTGAGGGCAGAGTGGCTTGAAGTCTTCCACCTTAATGGGCCTTTCCTTGGTTTGGAGTCCAGCCACCATCCCTTTCCTGCCCACCTGGAGCCTTCAGATCTGTTTCCTTTAAGGACTCCTCTACCAGCTTCAGCTTGATGGGACTGTTGCTTTCACACAACAAGGCCAGCTTCTTGGCACCTGTCACAAGCCTACAGTTCCGTTTGTTTCTGGCAGTTAGTGTGTGTAGTGGGGCTGCTTGGCCAGGGACATTTTGAGTTGCCTGCTTTGCTCCACATCCAAGGGGCTGGGAATACTTTTTAGAAGGTGCCAGCAAAGACGCCATGTACTCTCACGGAGACGATGAGATTAGCCTTAATGAGCCCCTGTCCTCTGAACCTGTTCATTGCTGTGTGGTCCCCATTCTGTTCTCTCTGCCTGTGCTCACTCTGTTCCTCTTTCTGGCTTTTCATGCTCTGAACAGCTAGGGGCCCTCTGGGCTTGCCCTGGTCTTCTCCTGATCTCCTTCCCCTTGTGACTGTCAGTAGACCTTGGGGCCTGCATGTCCAGTGGGGAAAGGGCTGAGCCGACTCCTGGACCATGTTGGACCATGTGCTCCATCATGCCTGGTGTGGCTGCCCTGGGCTGAGGTTTTTCATGCACTGACTGCTGTCCGCAGGAACGGGCAGTGCTGCACGTGGCCTTGCGAAACCGGTCAAACACACCCATTCTGGTGGATGGCAAGGATGTGATGCCAGAGGTCAACAGGGTCCTGGAGAAGATGAAGTCTTTCTGTCAGGTAAGCCAAGCCTGTGCTGGACATGCCCTTGGGCATGTGCGCATGCATGGGACTGGGAATCGGGGGACCTTGATGGGCCGCCCCTCCACTCTGCTTGGAGACGACCATCGGCCCGTGTTCTGAGGGAATTTCCCTGCCCCTGTGGTGAGGGAACCTACCACCAGTCGCTGCAGAGCAGTCTCCTTGCTGAACTCTAGTCACCGGTGGGCTCCTGGTGACAGTCCCGCCAGCGCAGAGATGGGGAGAGAGAAGTGAGGTCCCTGAGGGGTGGGATAGTCAGAGGAGAGACTTGCTTTTTCTTTTTTTTTTTTTTTTTTTTTTTTTTTAAGATTTTATTTATTTATTTGTAAGAGAGAGAGAGAGTGAGAGCGAACACAGGCAGACAGAAGGGCAGGAAGAGTCAGAGGGAGAAGCAGGCTCCCTGCAGAGCAAGGAGCCCGATGTGGGACTCGATCCCAGGACGCTGGGATCATGACCTGAGCCGAAGGCAGCTGCTTAACCAACTGAGCCACCCAGGCGTCCCGAGACTTGCTTTTTCGAATCTCTTTAGTGATATGCCCTCCTTTTCTGGGCTAGAGCTAGATAAAAATCAATGTTTTAACATTTGCTTGGCCATACCCCTGTGTTTGTAACATTTCCTGTGAGCTCTTCTGAAAGCTTCCTGTGCGTCTGCTGTGGACGTGTACATCTGTCTCCTCCTCTTCGAAACAAATGTGCATATGCATTCTATGCGTTCACACACACGGGTTCATTTTTACGTACCCTTCTGCAGCTTGTCTGTACTTAGAAATAAGAAATGTCCCTGGGTCTGTGTCAATGCTCATAACTGTGCCCTCTTCTCCTGTTGAGGGATGGGGGAGTAGAGATTGCCTCAGAGACCAGCTAGAGATTTCCCCACATCAATTCCTGTTACCACGGTGTCTGTCCCGGGGCAATTCTGCAAGGGTTAGTGGCCACCTTCAAGCCTGGGGTACCAGGGTGAGGTGTGTGTGTGCGTGCATGGTACGAGTGGGCCATGCTTGCTCTGGGAGTGGGAGTGATAATCTGGGCTCTGGTCAGCTTATCCCTGAGACCAGCGGCCCCTGCCTCTGGCTGGTCCAAGTCTGGTTGCTTTGGCTCAAAGCCACTTCAGACCTCAGATGGCAGAAGCGATCTGGCCATCCATCCTGGAAGCCTGATAAGCCAAGTGAATGGGATGTCTGAGGGTGAGGAGGGGGTTGGCAGCCTATTGCAAATCTGGATTCCAGAATGTTCCTTACTGGTGGTGGGTACCTGTCAAGGGCTTCGGGTGTAGGGAAGGGCCTTCCCAGCCATGGGTGGTGAGTAGTAGAGCTGATGTGCATTGGAAGCCCATTGCTCTGTCCAGTGAGCATGTGCGAGCTCATGTCTGCTGTATGGAGGAGCATGGTCCTGGCTGTCTGGGAAGCTATTTCCAGGAAAGCCCTCCCTTAACAGCTGGCTGCGGGATACCTGACTCAGACAGACGGGGTATTTATAGTTCAAAAAATGCTACCAAGTGGCAGCAGCTCCACGTAAGGAACACCCGGTGTGGCTGTGCTCTTAGAAGTTTGCCAAGGCTGAATTGAGGATGTTCACCGTGATCTAGAGTCTAGTGGCAGAAATCAAAAACCACCTGAGTCTGGGGCACCTGGCCAGCTCAGTCAGTGGAGCATGTGACTCTTGATCTTAGGGTCGTGAGTTCAAGCCCCACATCGGGTGTAGAGATTACTTAAACATAAAATCTTTCTTTCTTTCTTTCTTTTTATTTGTTTATTTTAAAGCTTTTATTTATTTGAGACAGCACGCAAGCAGGGAGAGCAGCAGGCAGAGGGAGAGGGAGAAGCAGGCTCCCCGCTGAGCCGGGAGCCTGATTCGGGGCTCGATCCCTGGACCCTGGGATCATGACCCGAGCTGAAGGCAGAGGCCTTTTTTTTTTTTTAAGATTTTATTTATTTATTTGAGAGACAGTGAGAGAGAGCATGAGTGAGGAGAAGGTCAGAGAGAGAAGCAGACTCCCTGTGGAGCTGGGAGCCCCATGCGGGACTCGATCCCAGGACTTCGGGATCATGACCTGAGCCAAAGGCAGTCGTCCAACCAACTGAGCCACCCAGGCGTCCCTGAAGGCAGAGGCTTAACCGACCTCTGCATCCGTTTAATTTTTATTTATTTTTATTTATTTTATTTATTTATTATTATTATTTTTTAAAGATTTTATCTATTTGTGTGACAGGTATCACAAGTAGGCAGAGAGGCAGGCAGAGAGAGGAAGGGAAGCAGGCTCCCCAGTGAGCAGAGAGCCCGATGTGGGGCTTGATCCCAGAACCCTGAGATTATGACCTGAGCCGAAGGCAGAGACTTAACCCACTGAGCCACCCAGGCGCCCCCCTTTTAATTTTTAAATAAAATTATTTTTTTTAAGATTTTATTTATTTATTTGACAGAGCTCACAAGCAGGCAGAGAGGCAGGAAGAGAGAGAGGAAAGGAAGCAGGCTCCCCAGTGAGCAGAGAGCCCGATGTGGGGCTTGATCCCAGGACCCTGAGATCATGACCTGAGCCAAAGGCAGAGGCTTTTTTTTTTTTTTTTTTTTTTTTAAGATTTTATTTATTTATTGGACAGAGAGAAAGATCACAAGGAGGCAGAGAGGCAGGCAGAGAGAGAGGAGGAAGCAGGCTCCCTGCTGAGCAGAGAGCCTGATGCAGGGCTCGATCCCAGATGACCTGAGGTGAAGGCAGAGGCTTAACCCACTGAGCCATCCAGGTGCCCCTAAATAAAAATTTTTTAAAGATTTTCTGTTTGGGGCACCAGCAGGTAGGAGGGGGCTGTGGTTACACTGAGCTGCCCCACTGTGTGGGATCTGTGAAGTTGAAAGTGGAAGTTGCAGAATAGGCACGTGTCGTAAAACCCCATCCGGTCTAATAAAGAGTGTGTGTGATCCTGTTAAAGATGTACAATTTTCTTCTCTGGGATGCTTTATTGTAATGAAACTTTAATGGTGAGGTTAAGGGTTGAGAAGCTGAGCGACTTTATTTCTGTATTGATGGAAAATTTCCTATGGCTGTTGATAGCCTTATTTGGGGGAAAAAAAACTGCTAGGTGTTACTGGTTTAGGGAAAGATACACAATACTGGTTTTCTATTGGTATATAATAAATGGCTCCAAAACTTGGCATCTGTCAACAACAATCAACATTTTTATGAACCAGGATTGGCGGTGGCTGTGCTGGCTGGTTCTGGTCGCATAAGGTTGTAGACAAGATGTGGGCCAAGGTTAGCACTCCTCTGAGGGCTTGATGGGTGGAGCCTGAAGGATCTGCTACCAAGATGACTCTCTAGCAGTTAGTGCAGCTTTTGGGAGGCTTAGGTTCCTTACCTGTGGACCTCTCTACAGGCTGAGTGTTCTTATCACAAGACATCTGATTTCCCCAAATGAGTGATCCAAGAGACCTTGGCAAGGCAGAGTGCCTCAGGGTCCTTTATTTCCTTGAGCTAGCATCGGAAATCATATCTGTCATTTCTGTAATACCCTGTTTGTTATAAATATTCTTTTTTTTTTTTTTTTTTTTTTTTAAAGATTTTATTTATTTATCAGAGAGAGAGAGGGGGAGAGAGCGAACACAGGCAGACAGAATGGCAGGCAGAGGCAGAGGGAGAAGCAGGCTCCCTGCTGAGCAAGGAGCCCGATGCGGGACTCGATCCCAGGACGCTGGGATCATGACCCGAGCCGAAGGCAGCTGCTCAACCAACTGAGCCACCCAGGCGTCCCCCCTGTTTGTTATAAAGGTCACCACTGAGCAAAGTAGGAGGGGACGGGGGCGCCTGGGTGGCTCAGCGGGTTAAAGCCTCTGCTTTCAGCCCTGGTCATGATCCCAGGGTTCTGGGATCGAGCCCCGCGTTGGGCTCTCTGCTCAGCTGGGAGCCTGCTTCCTCCTCTCTCTCTGCCTGCCTCTCTGCCTACTTGTGATCTCTGTCAAATAAATAAATAAAATCTTTAAAAAAAAAAAAAAGTAGGAGGTGACAGCACAAAGACATCAGTGTAATGTCAAGAAGTGAGGACCATTGGGAACCATCTTGGAAGTTGGTTGCATAGTCTGTCTTCAGGCTCCCAGTGATTCATGTTCCTTCCACATGGAGAATATCCTCACCTTCTCCTAAGGCCATATCCTATTACAGTATCAGCCAGAAATCAAGAGCCTCATCATGTAAATTAGGAACAGCTATAGGAGTTCCTGCATTTCTTTTAATACAGAGCAGACACGCTTCGGTTTGATTTGAGAACCGTGAATTAAAGGAACAATTTGTTTACACATCACATACCCAACATACATGAGGTAGGCATAGAGTAATGGATATAGGAAAATTCCTTTTCAAAAAGAGGGGGACTGTGGGAGGCACAGGGGAGTCATTGGTCTGAATAATTCTGAAATCCAATAGGATATATGTTGGCAATTGCCCGGTTAGGACTCAAGGCCTCAGAATCATTTCTCAAGGTTTTTAGCTTTGCCCTCCTTTACTCTAGTAATCTGCGGGGTGATTTGCGTTTGTACCTCTGCCGATTGCCTGTGGAAATGGGCTTATCCGAACACCCCCTTTTCCTTTCGTAATGTCTCTATCCTTTTCAGTTAAAGCTGGTAGCATTTCTGACAGTTCAGTTCTTTTATTTTATTTTACCTTTTTTTTTTTGTTTAAGATTTTATTTATTTATTTGACAGAGAGAGATCACAAGTAGGCAGAGGGGCAGGCAGAGAGAGAGGAGGAGGAGGAAGCAGACTCCCCGCTGAGCAGAGAGCCTGATGTGGGGCTCGATCCCAGAACTCGGGGATCATGACCTGAGCTGAAGGCAGAGGCTTTAACTCACTGAGCCAACCAGGCGCCCAGTTCAGTTATTTTAACAGCTTTGTAGGTCTCCTGTGAAGCTTACTGGGGGGAGGGGCGGTTCAGTCCATCAGGCAAAAGCCATACTTCCACGTTTCTTCAAGACAAAGCCTTTTCTACCATTGTTTTTGAGACCAGATTTTCTCAGAAGCCTTCTCTTTGACCAAAATGTTTTCTGTGTTACCACCTTAGGCCTTTTGGAGGTCCAGACAAGGGAAGGTCTTACAACGACACCCTCTGCTTCCCCTTCATATTGTGCTTTTTGTTAGAGTATCCTGCCTTTGATCTTTGCCAAGGAGCCATCTCTTCATTTTGGCATCTGTTGTTGCTTGGAGAAGCTGGGAATTTCTTTTTTTTTTTTTTTTTTTTTAATTTATTTGACAGACAGATCACAAGTAGGCAGAGAGGCAGGCAGAGAGAGACAGGAGGAGGAGGCAGGCTCCCGGCTGAGCAGAGAGCCCGATGCAGGACTCGATCCCAGAACCCTGAGATCATGACCTGAGCCGAAGGCAGAGGCTTTAACCACTGAGCCACCCAGGCACCCCAAGCTGGGAATTTCTAAACCCAACAATTCCTGGCTTGCTTTGTTTGGACATTCTACCTTTAGTCTATTTCTCTATTCTTAGATTTTATTGTAAGCACCAGGAGGCTGTCTGCCTATCTGGTAGTCCTGTCCCTGGCACAGACCAGTCCCAGTAGTTGGCATTCCACATTTCTTGGTCTCTAATTCATTAGGTTCTGCTGAGAGTTTGCCCTTGTTTTGTGAATTCTGAGAGGTGGGGGTGTCCCCCACTTTGCTGATGACGAAATAGGGTTTAGCTGGGGCCGAGTATGGCAGGCAGCTGCCAGTGTGGTCTCTGTAGGCCCCAGCGAGCACCTGGACGTTGGACCTGAGCTGTGAGGATGCTTTTGAGCACCAGCGTGTCCTTGGTGCTTGGGACTGAACGCATCTCTCCCGTTCTGTGACAGCGCGTCCGCAGTGGCGAATGGAAGGGGTACTCGGGCAAGCCCATCACGGACGTCATTAACATCGGCATTGGCGGCTCTGACCTGGTGAGGAGTTATCCCTGGGGACGGGGTGGGGGGGCCCACCCAGAGCCTTGGTTTTTCCAGGGGGAGACCTGGCTTCCCCGTCTCTATGGGTCCTGGAATCTTGTTTTCTGACACTGCGGCTCCTTGCAGGGACCCCTCATGGTGACCGAAGCCCTTAAGCCGTACTCTTCAGGAGGTCCCCGGGTTTGGTTTGTCTCCAACATCGACGGGACCCACATCGCCAAAACTCTGGCCACCCTGAATCCTGAGTCATCCCTGTTCATCATTGCCTCCAAGGTATGGGCCTGGGTCCTGGCTTGGCTCCTCAGCCCTGTGCAGGGGGTGGGGGTGGGGGTGGAGGCTTTGCCAGTGTTCCGGCTCACTGTGCTTTGTGGATCGGGTCAGCCTTGCTGCCCTCAGATTTGGCAGGCGACACACACGGTTTCCTGATGGAAGCCTGAACTAGTCAGAACCTTCATCTTAAGGCCACATCCGTTTGCTTTCTGGGATCTGTGCCCAGCCCGGGACTGTTCTTGTCTTTTGAGACCTCAGTGCTTAATGTCTGCTCCTTTCTGATCCCAAAGCCATGCCCAGTTAACGTAAGGGTTTTGTCTGCTGTTTACGTTTTTCTCGGCTTGTGAAGTCCTGGAACCCCAGGACGATGGTACTACTCCTTCTAGGCCCTTACCCCAGACCCAGCCACTCGCTGTGGCTTTGTGGACAGGTGGGCAGAGGTTATGTGGGGCGACTGTCACTGCTTGTGACCAGTGGGCACCCACATGGCCACTGGGCCCTGACTCCAGGCCACACTGAGCCTGAGCTGGGGATCGACTGCTCTACTTTCTGGCCACAGACCTTTACCACCCAGGAGACCATTACGAATGCAGAGACGGCGAAGGAGTGGTTTCTCCTGTCGGCCAAGGACGTGAGTGCTGGGGTGGGAGGTGGGCAGTGTGTGCGCGGGGAAGGAGAGTGGGCCAGCCCATCCACCTGAGAGGCCTTATCTGATACTGTTGCCATGTTTCTCCCGAAGTTGGCAGCAGGAGGTAGCCTGTCTTGGTGCCTGCTTTTTCCAGTTTAGACATTTGGCTTTGCCAGTCCGAGACATGTCAGATGTGCTAGAACCTGCTGGAACTAGCTGAAGGCACTTCAAGGTCCCTTGGCCCTGGCAGGATCCTCTCTACCCCTGGCCACACCCACTTTACGGGAGAGGGAACCTGGGCCTCGGATGCCTGTGTGGAAGGATGGGCCTCTGACTCTTCCGTCCCCTTCCCCTTGACATGGGGCTCCTCTGACAGCCTCAGAGTCAAAGCCTGGAAATAGTCTGTCCCACCCAGGGCCTTGGTTTCTCCAGAGACGGAAGGCTTACTTTCCTCGGGTGGCCCCCTGGGATGGGTCTGGTGTAACCCGGCTCTGTCTCTTGTAGCCTTCTGCAGTTGCGAAGCACTTTGTTGCCCTGTCTACCAACACGGTAAGTGCCCATGTGGCCTCCCAGACTTCTTTCCCTGGGAGGGCCCAGGTCATGTCAAGGTCACGGCCTGTCGGAATACTCAAGTGCAGCTGTCATTCCCGGGTCTGGGGATCGTGGCTCAGCTGCTGGGATAGAAGGGCCGGTTGCCTGTGAGGGATGTGAGCTGCAAACCATCCCTTTTACTTCCTCCATTTGCATCAAATCTCTGTAGCTCCAGAGAGGCATCTGGTTGGCTGCGTCCACCTCTCAGGCCTGACTGATGTCCAGAACTCTCCACACACATGACCTCCTTTGGCCTCTCCCCACATGGGATGTGTGGAGTCGAGGTGGGGGTACATCCCATTTCTTCCATGAGGAGGTTAAGCCCCAGTGAAGGATTTTGGCACTGCGACTGGCTGAGTCAGTGGTGCTGGGATGAGAATGTTGCCCCTGTCCGCCCAGCCTGAGGCTGTTGAGAGGTGTGGGCCAGGGTTGGGGAGGCAGGGCGGAGCTGAGTGCCAGCAGTAACAAACCAGGTGAGCACTTGTGGTGCAGTAGGTTTGGTCCGCGGCTGTGGCAGAGCTGGAACCACCCTCCAGTTGTCCCGACTGCTCCCTCCCACCTCGTCCGCCCCTCTTGACCGACCCCCACTCCTGTCTCCAGTGCTGACCTGCCCATGGTGGGGAGGCAGGGGGACGTGTTCGGGCTGGCTCACCACAGCACTGCTGTGTGCCTGCTGCTGGCCGAGCTCATGCTGGGCAGTAGAAGGGGTCGCCGGCCCTGTCTGTCCAGGGGCGCAGAGCACCCAAGGGGTAGCGTGGGTTATCTCCTCAAGGCTTCCTGCAGCAGAGTCCCCATCCCTGATAGTGGAAGGGCTGGACAGGGGTCCTCGCTGGGGGACACCTGGCCTCAGAGGTGGGCCTCGCTCTGCTTGGGCTCCGGCCCTTGGTGCAGTTTCCCGTCTGTCCTGGATGGGTCAGTGTCTGTACCCCGACAGGTCTAGGCAGCGGCTCTTGGAGGACGATGTGTGGGGCCAGGCCCATGCATGGGCTGGGCAGCCTCGCTCAGCCAGAGGGCTTCACAGGCACCAGGCCACAGGTGCTGCCACATGGGAGCTGGCCTTGGCAGTTCTGGGAGTGGCCGCTGCTGCTTCCTGGCCTGGACTGAAAGGCCGCTCCAGCCCCGCCCCGTCCAACCATCCATCCGTCCGCAGCTTGGACAGTGGGACACCTGGCACCCTGGAGCTCCTGTTCTTATCCAGCTAACATTGGTTTTCTTCCTTCTCTCCCTTTGCCCCTTTTTAGTCCAAAGTGAAGGAGTTTGGGATTGACCCTCAAAACATGTTCGAGTTCTGGGATGTAAGTAAAGTCACATCCTTGTGCTGGGTGAATTATGTGTCCTGGGTCAAGGCATGACCACCGTGGCACAGATGAGGGGCTTGTGAGGTCAGGTCAACATTTACTGTGCACCTGCTGCATGCCTGGCTCTGGGAGGGGCTGAGAGGCCCTCAGGGAGGATCGTGGGGGCAGGAGCAGCCCCGTCGGGAGGAGGGCTCCACTTCTACCTGGGAGGGCTGAGCTTGCTGGGCCAGGCTAACGCTCCCTGGGGCATCTGCCAGCAGCACCCACTGGGGGGTAACCGGAGCCACCCCTGCCCCCCTTCACTAAACTGAGGTTGTGAGTTATTCTCAGTGATGACCTTTCTCCACACTTGCAGCCTCGGTCTCTAAAGGCCACAGGGCAGGGTGAGGCAGGGTGTGTGACCGGGCAGGCCCGGTCAGGAGGTACAGGAACAGCTGAAAGGTGGCAGAGAGGAGGCGCCAGGCCTGGGGCCTGCTTGGGCCCTTGTCAGGCAGCTTGCAGCACAAACCGTGCTGGGGCGAGTCTAGCAGTAGGGGGTCATGGTCTCATCCCTGCTGGGGGTGGGGGGAGAGGGGGTGGGAGGCCGCTGGTGCCAGGCAGCTAGTGGGGAGGGGCACCTTGCCTTGGGCTGCTGGCTTGCACATTGCCCTGGGGAAGGGGTTCCCGCTGTGGGATGCAGGGTGCAGCGTGGGCGCTATGAACGCAGGGGGTGCTGTTCTAACACATGACTGGCAGGCGCACCAAGGAGGGCATCCTCTAGTTGGGGATTTTCCCAGGGAGGGGTGGGGGTGGGGTCAGTTTCCAGGCCTTTAGACTGGAAGCTATTCGCTTGGTGGTAGCATCCACAGTTTTCTCCCTTGAAAACTCTAGAGGCCTTGGAGTCTGGGAGAACATCAAGCCCTAATGTCCTGAGGCGTCTGTTGTGTGTAATGAGTTAACTTCTTTCTAGAATGGGACTAATTATGTACCATCCTTGGAAGAATTGAGAAGTCACTCAAAGCATTTTCTGCATCCTGTGGCTCAGATGAGGAAGCCCAGTCGAGAGAGATCGGGCAGCTTCTAGCAAATGTTGCATGTCTGATAAAGTAGGGGAGGCACCTGCTACCTCTTCTCTGGGATCTGGAGCCTCAACAGGTGGTGGTCAGGAACAAAAGGGGCTCCTGCTAGCCAAACCCCTGTGTGGGTTTTCACTGCCTGTAACTTCCCAGCATGTAGAGGTGATTGGGGTGCGGCTCAGGGCGAGGCCTAGGCCTCCCAGGTAAGGCCTGGGAATGACAGTTGGGTGCACAAACGTGGGGCTGGGGCCGGGTAGTGAGGAATGAATAGCCAAGGGGGACACAGTGAAGGCCTCTTGGGCCAGGCCAGGCAAACCACATACACAGTGCCTGGGTTGCTAAGGATGTATATTGTTTTGAGTCAAGAAGGTGACATCTGAGGAGCCAGGGATGGGTGAAACTTCTGGAGCTAGTATCTTAGGCAGAATAGAAGGTCAGGACAGACCTAGGGATGTTGTGCTGGCTCTAAGGTAAGATTCAGAAGAGGCCATTCTGGTAGGGGGACATCTAAGTGGTGAGGCCTGGTCAGTTAGGGTCAGTCACGGGTGAGCTTCATGCTAGGATCACACAGAGATACGGTGGTAAATGATGGGGTTTCTCAGGGCTCAACCAGAGTTAGTATGCATTGGGAGAGCTAACTTTGGCTGGCGGGGTCTGAAGAGGAGCCAGGATAGGTAAGGGTACTGATGAGGTCTACGAATTCTGGAAGACACAGGTTTCAAGATGGTTCTGTCGAGTAAGGTCTGCGGAGTGAGAGTCACATACAGGTACTTACACCTGGATCTGTGAGTTGAAGTCCCTGGCATGGGACAGGTGTATGCATTGGAGTCTGTCCGACTGGTTCTGCAAAGTGAGTATCAGGTGATGGGTGTCTGATCACTCAAATGAGGTGATTAAAACTCAGAATTAGGCAAACCTAGGTAAGTGCCCTGAGCCGTGTCAGCTACCTGGCTCTTGGCGACCTGACCAGGTGTGATGAACAGAGCTCAGGGGTTGCAGAGGCCTCTGAGGACCTGGAACCAGCTCAGGGTCCTGGCAGGGGTTTTGTGGGGGGAGGGGGCGGAGCTCAAAGGGCCCAGAGAAGTAAAAGGTAGGAATATACTGAATTGTGAAAGGTAAGGAATGGGGAGTTGGGGCAAGTGACGAACAGACAGGAGCTCCATTGGTAAGGTATAGTCCGAGAGGCTCGTGGTAGATAAAGGCCTAGAGAACCACATCTGCAGGGTGAGGTATCTGAGGCCCAAGTCTCAGGGACCAAGAGGGTCTCACCCGTTTTCCCTCAGGCTGAGGTAGGCAGCCAGGAGCAAGCAGTCTGCTGAGGAAAGACTCCTTTCAGGTTAGGTTTGTACGGTGGAGTCTGCCCAGGGAACCTTGTCCATCTGAGGTCACAGGAGCTGGAATCAGACAAGGTGTATGTAACTAGGTTTCTTAGGAAGGCCTAAGGAGCCAAGATGAGGCACATAAAGGTAGAAGGTGGGTAGCTTGGGGCGCCTGGGTGGCTCAGTGGGTTAAAGCCTCTGCCTTCAGCTCGGGTCATGATCCCAGGGTCCTGGGATCCAGCCCTGAATAGGGGGCGGGGGGGTGTCTCTGCTCAGCAGGGAGCCTGCTTCCTCCTCTTTCTCTGCTTGCCTCTCTGCCTGCTTGTGATCTCTGTCTGTCAAATAAATATATAAAATCTTAAAAAAAAAAACAAAAAGTGGGTAGCTCAGGTAAGGACACCAGAGCCGACAAAGGGCAGACATAGTCGAGTCTGACAAGTGAGTACTAGAAATGGCCTGATTGGGTCCAGGTGAGAACTGTGTCCTCAGGTGATGGACATCTAGTGGTTCTGGGGCTCCTCAGGTTGACTCTCCTGGGGGTGGTCCTGAGTCCTGTGGGCTAAGACAAAAGCTGGAGTCAGGCAGAGGGATGGAGAGCTGTGTGCATCTGGAAGGTGTATGAGTTCTGGGTCTGGCTTAGGTATGTAGAACAGGTATGTCTGGTGGGCCTTGAGAGGGGAGGTGAGATTCAGGTTTGTACATTTGGGGTCCTGAACAGGTAGGGTCTGAATTGCTGAAGTCGGGTTCTGGTTTGTATTCTGAACTGAGGAGCTAGGGTCAAGCATAGGTGGGCAGAGCTGAGTTTTTCAGGTAACATCTGTGAAACCACGGGCAAGCAGAGGTAGATTGACCTGAAGAGCCATGGTTAGTGTCATTCAACTGTCTTGCCATTGAATTTAGGTACAGGTAGGTACACCAGATCTGTCAGGTAAGGCCTAGAGAGGCCATGTTAGGCTTATCTAGAAAGAACTCTATCTCTTAGACGATCTCTGAGGTGATGAAGGGACATCAAGAGGATAGGCTTGGTCTCTCAGCTGAGATCTCAGGAGCCAGGATTGAGTGCAGGTGACTCGATCTGGATCTCCCAGGTTCAGGTCAAAATAGGCAGACAGAACTGCACTTCTGCCTGTCTTGTAGAGCTCTCTCACAAAGTTGATGAGTTTGTGGTCAGGTACAGCTATGTGAGATTGAGTTTCTCAGGTGAGGTCTGCGGAGTCTATATCTGGCAAGGGTTTGTATCCTTGAGACTGGCCATAGGAGTTCAGCACAAGTGAATACAGCAGGGTTTGTCAGGTAAGATCTGTGCCACCAAGATCAGGGCAGGTTCATAATGCTGGGTCTCTCCAGTGAGATCTAAAATAGTCCCAGCTGAGTCCAGGTAAGAACTGAATGTCTTAGATGTAAACAACTAAGAGGAGGTACAGGTAGGCAGAGCTAGCCCACTTTGTACAGTGTCAGGAGCCACGAGCAAGCACATGTAGGTAGATCTGGTCTCCCAGGTGAGGTCTGAGGACCCAGGGTCAAGCACAGGTAGGCAGAACTGGCCCAGCAGGTGAGGTTTGAGGAACCAGGATCAAGTACAGGTAGGTAGAACTGGCATGCCAGATATGATACGAGGAGCCCAGGTCAAGTATAGGCAGGTAGAACTGGCCTATCAGGTAGAGTCTAAGGAATTGGGAGTCGGGCCCAGGTAGGTAGATTTGGTTTGCTAGGTGAGGTCTGAGGAGCCAGGGTCAAGCACAGGTAGGCAGAACTGGCCCATCAGGTATGGTCTGAGGACCCAGGGTCAAGCACGGGTAGGCAGAACTGGCCCATCAGGTATGGTCTGAGGACCCAGGGTCAAGCACGGGTAGGTAGAACTGACACCATGTGAGGTCTGAAGAACCAAGGTCAAGCACACAGGTAGGCAGAGCTGGCCTGCCAGGTGAGGTCTGAGGAACCAGGGTTAAACACAGGTAGGTAGAATTAGCCTATCAGGTGAAGTCTGAGGAATTGGGAGTCAAGCCCAGGTAGGTAGATTTGGCTTGCTAGGTGAGGTCTAAAGTACCAGGGAACTGGGCCACCAAGTATGGTCTGAGGAGCTAGGGTCAAGCACAGGTAGGTAAAACTGGCTCAGGTAGGTAAAACCAGATAAGGTCTGAAGAGTCAAGGTCAAGTACAGGTAGGTAGACCTGGCCTGCCAGGTATGGTTGGAGGAGCCAAGGTCAAGCACAGGTAGGCAGAGCTGGCCTGCCAGGAAGGTCTGATGAGTCAAGGTAGGTAGAGCTGGCATACCAAGTGTGGTCTGAAGAGCCAAGGTCAAGCTCAGGCAGGTAGAACTGGGCTGCCAGGTAAGGTCTGAAGAACCAGGTCAAGCACAGATAGAACAGGACTGCCAGGTATGATCTGAGGGGCAGGGTCAAGCATAGGTAGATAGAACTAGTCTACCAGGTGAAGTCTGAGGAAGTGGAATCAAGCACAGGTGGGCAGATTTGATTTGATAGGTGAGGTCTGAGGAACCAGGGTCAAGCACAGGTAGGTAGAACTGTCCTGCCAGGTAATGTTTGAAGAACCAAGGTCAAGGACAGGTAGGTAGAGCTGGCCTGCCAGGTATGATCTGTGGGGCCAAGGTCAAGCACAGGTAGGTAGAACTGGGCTGCCAGGTAAGATCTGAAGAACCAAGGCAAAGCACAGGTAAGTAGAACTGGCCTGCCAGGTATGGTCTGAGGAGCCAGGGTCAAGCACAGGTAGGAAAAGAGCTGGCTCATCAAGTGTGGTCTGAGGAGTCAAGGTCAAGCACAGGTAGGTAGAACTGGCTTGCCTGGTATGATCTGACCGGCCAAGATCAAGCACAGGTTGGTAGAACTGGCCTGCCAGGTATGGTCTGAGGAGCCAGGGTCAAGCACAGGTAGGTAGAAGTGGCTCACCAAGTGTCTGAGGAGCCAAGGTCAAGCACAGGTAGGTATAATTGACCTGCCAGGTATGATCTGATGGGCCAAGGTCAAGCACAGGTAGGTACAACTGACCTGCCAGGTATGATTTGATGGGCCAAGGTCAAGTACAGGTAGGTAGAACTGGCCTGCTAGGTATGGTCTGAGGGGCCAAGGTCAAGCACAGGTAGGTAGAACTGGCCTGCCAGGTGAGTTCTGAAGAACCAGGGCCAAGCACAGGTAGGCAGAGCTGGCCCACCAAATGTGGTCTGAGGAGCCAAGGTCAAGCACAGGTGAGGTAGAACTGGTGTGCCGGGTATGATCTGAGGGGCCAAGGTCAAGCATAGGTAGGTAGAACTAGCCTGTCAGGTGAAGTCTGAGGAACTTAAATCAAGCACAGGTAGGCAGACTTGGTTTGCTAGGTGAGGTCTGAGGAACCAGGATCAAGCACCGGTAGGTAGAACTGGCCTGCAGGTGAGGTCTGAGGAGCCAAGGTCAAGCACAGGTAGGTAGAACTGGCCTGCAGGTGAGGTCTGAGGAATTCATGGTCAAGCACAGGTAAGTAGAACTGGCTTGCCATCTATGGTCTGAGGAGCTAGGGTCAAGCACAGGTAGGTAGAACGGGCATGCCAGGTATGATATGAGGGGCCAAGGTCAAGAATAGGGATAGAACTAGCCTATCAGGTGAAGTCTGAGGAACTGGAATCAAGCACAGCTAGGTAGCCTGCCAGGTGAGGTCTGCAGAAGTAGAATCAAGCAAAGGTAAGCATATTAGGCTTGCTTAGGTGAGGTCTGAGGTACCAGGATGAAGTCCAGGTAGGCAGAGCTGGCCCACCAGGTAAGGTCTGAGGAGCTAGGGTCAAGCACAGGTAGGTAGAATAGGACTGCCAGGTATGATCTGAGGGGCCAAGGTCAAGCATAGGTAGGTCGAACCAGCCTATGAGGTGAAGTCTGAGGAATTGGGGCCAAACATAGGTAGGCAGAGCTGGCCCGCCAGGTGAAGTCTGAGGAGCCAGGGTCAAGCATGGATAGGTAGAACTGGTCAAGTGAAGCCTGAGGAGCCAAAGTCAAGCACAGGTAGGTCAATCTGACTTGCTAGGCAAGGTCTGAGGAGCCAGGGTCAAGCACAGGTAGGTGGTATGGTCTCAGGGGCCAAGGTCAAGCATAAGTAGGTAGAACCAGACTATGGGACGAAGTCTTAGGAACTGGGATACAGCACAGGTAGGCAGATTTGGCTTGCTAGGCAAAGTGTGAGAAGCAGGGTCAAGCACAGGTAGGCAGAGCTGGTTCAGTGGGTGCAGTATAAGGAGCCCAGAACATACACACAGGGTAGGCAGAGCTGGTTTTACTAGCTGCAGTGGGAGAACGTGGGGCTCGTCAGGTATACAGATCTGGCTTGCCACGTGTGGTCTGAGGACCCAGGGTCACAAGCAGGAGGGCAGAGCCCATCTGCCAAGTGTAATGTTTTGAGAAGGCCTGAAGAGTTGGGGTCCTAAAGAGTTGGGTTCCTGAAGAGTTGGAACTAAGGTCCAGCCTAGATGGGCAGAGCTGGCCTGCCAGGTATGGACTGAGGAGGTCGGTGAGGTAGGTAGTCAGACTTTGAGCTCTTGGATTCAGGCAAGGGTATGTACTCTTGGATCTTCAGGGTGATGCCTGAAGAAGGAAGGTGAGACCTAGGTGAGTGCAGTGGCCACAGGCGAGTCCCTATGGGGCTCGAGGAGGTCTGCGGGCCCTAAGTTAGGCATGAGTTGGTGGCCATGGCTCTCAGGCACTGACTTTGGAGTGGGAGAGAGCTCTCTGGGTCTTGTCACTGAAGTCCTGGGAACATGGTTCTGGCTCACTTTTGTGAACCCAGGTCTTAGAGGGGAGGCTTGGAGAGCACGGCTCAGTCACAGGGAGGGAGAACCCCATCTTGTGCCGTTGGTGGTAGGTGGTTCTCTAGGGCACAGGTCTGCAGAGATCTTTGTGTCCAATGAGCTGAGGCTCGTCGGTGAGTTGTTGGTGGTCAGCTGTGGTCTGCAGGATGTGAAGGGCTAGTCAGACAAGGATAGAAAGCCGGGTTTTTCAGGTTAGGCCTGGGGGAGTTGAGGTCAAGCCTGTGTAGACAGTGCTGCTCTCTCAGGAAGGTGTGAGGAGTCCGAGTTGGGTTTAGCAAGGTGAACCTGGGTCTGTTGGTTGAGATGTGAGGAGCTGGGGGTCCGGCAGAGACAGAGGACAGCTGGTGGAGCCTGGCTTAGGCATGGCTGTGACCCTGCAGGGTGCGCCTTGGAAGAGGACCCAGGCAGGCAGAGCTGAGCTCGCAGGTGAAGCCATTGCATCCATCCATCCGTGTTTGGCGTTATGAGTCTGCGCATGTAAAGCCATGGACAGAGGTATATAAAGGTGATCTTAGATGGGTCCTTGGCCCTGGGTTCAGGAACAAGTTGGCATCCCTAGGCTTGTTAGGTGAAATGGGTAGGCCTGCTCTAGCCTAGAACTGGTGTGATTGGTGAGGCCTGAGAACGCGGGCCAGGTGCGGGTAGGATCCCCGGTGTTAGGTCAGGCACAGGCTGGGGAAAGCCAGAGTCACCTGCCTGGGGAGGTCTCAGGAACACTTAGGATCACGTAGGACAGATACAGTACCTTGAGCCCATTCTTGGTACCCGGGTCACACATGATGGGCAGAGCTCACAGTATTGCAGAGACCCAAGGATCTTTAGCCAGGCCGAAGTGTGGTCTGTAGCATTGGGGTCCGGCTGGCTTAGGGTCTGCATTACTCAGGTGGGAAAAAAAGTAGATTATAACTGGTTAGATAAAGTGAGGGCTGGGGCAGGGGAGGGACAGGATACCGAACCGATGAGGAGCTACATCTGTGAGGTGCGATCTGAAAGGGGCCCCTTGCAGGTAAAGTGAGTTCTAGAGATTATGTCTGGAGGAGGAAGTCTCAGAGGCTCAGGTCGGATGCTGCCATTGCTGAGCTCCTAAAAGTGAGGTCTGATGACGTGGGGCAGCCAAAATCAACAGCTTGGCAGTCCAGCTTCTAGAACTGAGCCTGTTTGGTGAGATCCAAGAGCCTGTGTCAGGCATGGTGTGGCTTCTGGGACTGTATCTGGTAAGGTTCCCCCAAACCTGGACTTTTTCCAGGTGAAGGGCCCCACCATTCATCTCATTACCTAAGCCAGAAACCTCTGGGGCACACATGATTGTCTTGTTCTTTCAATTCATCCTGTCTGATTTCCTGAATCAGTCCTCTGCCCTATCAAGGGTAGAATCGTGTTCCCAACGACCACCGACCACCGGGGCTCCATGCTTCATCCCCCAGCACTGCCTCTCAGCTTCCACCCTCCTGTTCCCACCCCTTCCTTCGTCTAGAATGTGCTGTGGTTCCTCTTGCCCAACCTGTCTTGATGGGCCTCCAGTAGAGAATTAAGCCCTCATGCCCCAAGGCATCCAGTGGATGTCATGAATTAGCATCTCTTCCTTGCTTCTAGGAGGGTGCTAGCCTTGGACCATCCTTGAGAGAATGGAGAAATGAAGCATTGAAAGTATTTCCTGTGGGGCTTAATTCTCTTCACTGTTGAGAAAGGCTGCTCTTACCACAGGACTTTGGTATATGCCATACTGGCTGTTGGAATGCTCCCCCCCCCCCCCCAGTGCTTTCCTGCTCGCTCTTTAGATCCAAGCTCATGTGCTCCCCAGATTGCTTTTATAATTGATTTCACTGCTGTATTTCCATTCTCCCAAGCACTTGCATTTCATTTCACATTTATTGGCATGATTATTATTACATCTCTGGGGAGCCCTCATGGGCTGCTTCTATTGCCTGTGCTGGGAATGTGGTAGGTGGTCCATAAAAAGCTGTTAGGAAGATGGGAATGGATTTCTGAGGACTTAGGTGATACAGGGTGGAGTCTGCAAGTGTGACTAGGTAGGTCTTGGGGATGAGGCTGAGAAGACCTCTCAGGTATGAGCCCTGGGCCTGTCACTGTCCCAGGAGGCAATGGGTCTGGCTGGGGCAAGGCCAAACCCAGGTTTATTGGTATCTGAGGAGGCAGGGCCAAGACCCAGGTAGAAGGTGCTGGATCTTTCATTGCTTGAGGAGTGTGCTTGAGTGTAGGTATGGGGCATTGGGTTGATTAGTCTGAGGATGTAGGGCCTGGCACAGGTGTGAGGTGCTGGGTCTGTCACTGCTCAAGGAGGGCAGGCTGGGCCAGGCACAGGTAGATCCTGACCTGTTAGCATCCAGGTAGGTGGGCTAGTCGCAGGTACAAGATGCTGGGTCTGTCCGTGTCTACAGAGGCTGGATATAGCTTTGAGGTACTAGATCTGTGTGTGTCTGAGGAGATGGGGCTTGGCACAAGTATGAGGCACCAGTTCTGTCAGTGTTCATGAGGCACAACCACACACAGGTATGAAGTACTGGGTCTGTCAGTATTTGAAGATGCTTTGGCACAGGTATGAAGCACTGGATCTATCGGTGTGTGAGGGGACTGGACATGGAAAGGTACGAGATGCTGGTCTTTTGGTTCTGAGGAAGGGGGGCCTGGTACCAGGTATGGAAGCACTGGGTCTGTTTCTGAGGAAACCGGTCCTGGCACAGGTATGAAGCACTGGATCTGTGTCTGAGGAAACCGGGCCTGGTACCAGGTATGAGGCGCTGGGTCTGAGGTGCAGGCTGGGCCTGGTGCAGGTAGGAGATGCTGGGTCGGTCGGTCTGTCTGAAGAGGAGGCCCGGCCTGGTGCAGCTATGAGGCACTGCGTGTGTATGTCTGAGGAGGAAGCCAGGCCTGGTGCAGGTATGAAGCACTGGGTCAGTCGGTCTGTCTGAGGAGGAGGCGGCCAGGTCTGGCACAGGTATGAGGCTCTAGGTCTATCTGTCTGTCTGAAGAGGAGGCCAGACCTGGTGCAGGTATGAGGCACTGGGTCTGTCTGTCTGAGAGGAGCCTGCCAGACCTGGCACAGGTATGAGGCGCTAGGTCTGTCAGAGGAGGAGCCTGGGTCTGGCACAGGTATGAGGCACTGGGTCTGTCTATCAGAGGAGGAGCCCGGGCATGGCGCAGGTATGAAGCCGTGGTTCTGTCTGTCAGAGGAGGAGGAATCTGGGCCTGGCACGGGTATGAGGCCCTGGGTCTGTCTGTCTGTCAGAGGAGGAGCCTGGGCCTGGCACAGGTACGAGGCCCTGGGTTTGTGTGTTTGAGGAGGTGGTGGGGTCTGGCGCAGGTATGAGGCCCTGGGTCGGTCGGTCTGTCAGAGGAGGAGCCTGGGCCTGGCGCGGGTATGAGGTCCTGGGTCTGTCGGTATGAGGAGGAGGCCCAGCCTGTTGCAGGTATGAGGTACGCGTCTGTCTTTGTCTGAGGAGACAGGGCCAGCCATGGTAAGGTCTTCAGTTGAGTCCTGTGGCTCTGATCAGTCCCATGTAGTCTGCCCTGTTGGTCAGCACAAAGAGTTGCCAGCGCCTGCCTGCTGTCTTGCTTCCCAGAGGTGGGTTGGGTCCAGGCCCTCCGTGCTGCACCTATGGAAGAGCTTTGCTCTCAGGGGGCAAGTTTTGTGGCAGGAGGGAGGGGGGCGGGGTGTGCCAACCTTTCCTCAGCACCTTTTCCTGTCTCTCCTAGTGGGTAGGAGGACGCTACTCGCTGTGGTCAGCCATTGGACTCTCCATCGCACTGCATGTGGGTGAGTGTGTGTCTGTTTTGGCGGGGGACCAAGTTGTAGTCTGCGGTCAGGGATCGGGATCTCATGTCCCTGAACACCCTTCTGACCCCACAGGCCACTGTGCTCTCCCCCATTGGCTGGAACATTTCTTTAAGGTCAGGCGGGCAGGCCGGACTTTTCTCTGGGGTTGGTAGATTGGCCTTTTCCTCTACCCCTCACAACCACTGTCCTGTTGTTTCCAGTGGTCGGTGAAGTTAGATTGGCCTTTGCGCTCAAGGCCGACTCTGGTTAGAGAGTCTTTCTGTGGGCCCGAGTCTTCCCAGGTCCTGTTTTTTCTGGCTGCACATCAGCTTTTCCTGGTTCCAGAAGAAGCTGTGTCCACTGCCACGAGGGCACTGGGCATGACCATTTCTGTTGACGCTGCTTTTGTGTCGCAGGATTTGACAACTTCGAGCAGCTGCTCTCAGGGGCTCACTGGATGGTAAGTGCTGAGGCTTGTGTTCTCCCCGGGAGATGTCTGGTTGGTCCAGCTCCCTCCTTCCTTCCCTCCTGGGCAGCTGCTCAGCTCCCACCCGCCCTGCTCTGGTTGCAGGACCAGCACTTCCGTACGACGCCCCTGGAGAAGAACGCGCCTGTCATCCTGGCCATGCTGGGCATCTGGTACATCAACTGCTTTGGGTGCGAGACGCAGGCCATGCTGCCCTACGACCAGTATCTGCACCGCTTTGCAGCCTATTTCCAGCAGGTACCTGCTGCCAGGCCAGGCCTTGGGGCCCACCTATGGGGGGCCTGGGAGGCCCGGGAGCCCAGGGGCCCAGATTCTGGCCTCTCCGGTGGGTTTTTCCCCCAGCTGCCCTTGGGCACAGCCAAGGCCCACTTGTGTTCTGATTTCAGGGTAAATCTGTTGGTGAGTGTTGGCCAAATCCACCATGGGAAGATATTATTGGTTACCGTGGTGGCCAGTCAGAAAGCACGCATCTTCCCTGGGTCATTGCTTTCTTGGCCATCACTCTGGGTGCCTGCCAGAGGGTGGGGCCACCGGCAGGGACCCCTGTGGCTGGTACTCCCTTTGCCCCTCCAGGAAAGCAAGTTCACACCCAGTCTGGGGTCCCCCTTTGGGCTACTCTTGGCCCTCTGCTCCCCCCCCAAGTATCCCAGAATCCCTGGGGACTGAGTAGCCCATCTCCTGTTCCGGATTCTGTTCTAGGCCGTCCTTCTACATGTGTCCCCGGTTGGTTTAGCATGAACCTGGTTTTTGCCCTGCAGCCCTTGGGCAGGCACAGCCGACTTTGGCCAATACCGCAAGCTGATTAAAGAGGCAGCCCAGTATCTGGTTGAGGTGACAGACCTCAAAGGCTGCACACCTTGGACTCCTGCCAGCCTCTCTTTTAAGACATGGTGGCCCTCTTTAACTGATGTCTTAAGAGAAAGGCTGACAGGAGTCCAAGGTGTGCAGCCTTTGAGGTCTGTCACCTCAAAAAGAGGGCCACCTGGCTGACTCGGTCAGAAGAGCATGCCAACTCTTGATCTTGGGGTCATGAGTTCAAGCCCCACGTGGGATGTAGAGATTACTTAAATAAATAAACTAAAAAAAAAAAAAAAAAAAAGACATCCGTTAAAGAAACTGTGACCGATTTCTGCTCTTAGGGAGGTCTTTCTCAGACCTCCATACCCCCCCCCACCCTCGTCATGGCTCCTTCCTACAGCGTCTGAGCCAGAAAGCTGTGCGCCTTGTCCTCACGGGGGAGGGGAGATACAGGGGTACTGCCTGGGGACACCACACAGGGTTGGGAAGCTACGCGTAGTGTAGCCTGGGCAGGATTTCTGCATCAAGAAAAGCAAGACCTGCAGCTAGAGGGCTGGGTTTCTGTCCTGTTCCAGGGCGACATGGAGTCCAACGGGAAGTACATCACCAAGTCTGGCACTCGCGTGGACCACCAAACGGGCCCCATTTTGTGGGGGGAGCCAGGGACCAATGGCCAGCATGCCTTCTACCAGCTCATCCACCAAGGTACAGACCCTCTGGCCTGGGCAGGGGTGTGCTGTGCACGTGAAAGGCCAGCAGAGAGCTCTCCGTCCGGTGGCTCCCACGAGCTGGGATTGGCACGTGGGTGACCACTGTGCCCTTTACAGGCACCAAGATGATACCTTGTGACTTCCTCATCCCAGTCCAGACCCAGCACCCGATAAGGAAGGGTTTGCACCACAAGGTAAGAGCCTCATCCAGCCTCTCCTCACACTTTCTCAGGCTCACCTTACACCTGGGCTACTTAGGAGCTGCTGCTTTGGTTGGCAGTTATGCGAGTTTCCTATTCTTGCCATGATAAATTACACAAACTTCGTTGGCTTAGAACAACATCCAGTTTTTATCTTGGTTTTCGTGGGTCTGAAGTCTAGCAGGCTCCGCTGGGTGTCTGCTTAGGGCAGGACCAAGGTCCAGTTTCCTTAACGGCAACTGGGAGTCATTCTCAGCTTCAAAAAGCCGCCTTTGCCTGTGGCGCTGTCCCATCTCAGAGCTAGCAGTGGTGGGTTGAGTCCTGCTCCAGCCTCGATTCTATCCTGCCCCTTCTCTTGCTCTCTCTGACTGACTCATTTGTCTTCAGTCTTCTACTTCTAAGAGCCCATGTGATTACAGTGGGCCCATCTCTCCCTGTCACAAGGTCTGCTATCTTCATTCCATCTGTCATGTAATACAACCCATATAGGTGTAACAGCGGGGGTGGGGCAGAGGTCATGAAGGAAGATCCTGCTTAACCACAGCAGCAGATGGGAAAACCGTAAGGTAGATGTGGCTGGGGTGCCTGGGGAGCTCGATCAGTTGGACATCTGAGTCTTGGTTTTGATTCGGGGTCGTGAGATGGGAGCCCTGAGTCAGGCTCTGTGCTCAGCAGGGAGTCTGTTTGGGATTGTCTGTCTGTCTCTTTCAAATAAATAAATAAACCTTTAAAAAAACAAGATAGAGGGGCGCCTGGGTGGCTCAGTGGGTTAGGCCGCTGCCTTCGGCTCAGGTCATGATCTCAGGGTCCTGGGATCGAGTCCCGCATCGGGCTCTCTGCTCAGCAGGGAGCCTGCTTCCTCCTCTCTCTCTGCCTGCCTCTCTGTCTACTTGTGATTTCTGTCTGTCAAATTAAATAAATAAAATCTTTAAAAAAAAAAAAAAAAACACAAGATAGATATTGCTAAGTTCTTAGCAGGGTCCTTGGCAAGTCACGTGTATCCCTTAAAGGGCAGTCACTGTTGTCACTTACTTTATTGTGTCATCAGAGGTGCCCTGCCGTCCCCCCGCCTTGCTCCACTTGAGCTCTACACTGGGGGCTGGGACTAATCCCACCTGGGAAGTGCCAGGCAACCTCTGCCTGTAGCTCAGGCAGGACTTCCAAGTGGAACTGGGTGTGTCTCTTGTCAGATCCTCCTGGCCAACTTTTTGGCCCAGACGGAGGCCCTGATGAAGGGGAAGTCGACAGAGGAGGCCCGGAAGGAGCTGCAGGCTGCAGGGACGAGTCCAGAGGCCTTGGAGAAGCTGTTGCCACACAAGGTCAGCACCTCTCCTGAAGTGGGCTTTGGTTGGCCTCCTGGAGCCAGAAGGATAAAGTTGTGGGGTCTGGGTAGGGATTCATGGCGCGCCTGGGATATCCAACCCCGTAGGAGGGACTGTCCTTACAGATAGGCATATCCCAACCTCTGGGGCAGGATGCACATCCCTTGAGGATTTGGGGGTCATAACTAACCGTAGGACATTCCCCGGTATTTTCTAAAGGTCTTTGAAGGAAATCGCCCAACCAACTCCATTGTATTCACCAAGCTCACGCCATTCATTCTGGGAGCCTTGATTGGTGAGTGGGGGGGGGCAGTCCTGGCCTGGGGCGGGTTGGATAAAGCCAGTTGAGGGGCGCCTGGGTGGCTCAGAGAGTTAAAGCCTCTGCCTTCAGCTCAGGCCATGACCAGGGTCCTGGGATCAAACCCCACATTGGGCTCTCTGCTCGGCAGGGAGCCTACTTCCCCCTCTCCCTCTGACTGCCTCTCTGCCTACTTGTGATCTCTCTTTGTGTCAAATAAATAAATAAAATCTTAAAAAAAAAAAAAAGCCGGTTGAGCCCTAATGTGCCCCATCTGTCACCTCTGCAGCCATGTATGAGCACAAGATCTTCGTTCAGGGTATCATCTGGGACATCAACAGCTTTGACCAGTGGGGGTGAGTTACTGCTCCTCAAGGGGAGGGTGAAGAATGCCTGTGGATTTCACTTGTGAAGCTGGACCCTTCCTCTTACCATTCTTTCTCCTTGTCCTGGCAGGGTGGAGCTAGGAAAGCAGCTGGCCAAGAAAATCGAGCCCGAGCTTGACGGCAGTAGCCCAGTGACCTCTCATGACTCTTCCACCAATGGGCTAATCAGCTTCATCAAGCAGGAGCGAGAGGCCAGAAGCCAATAAACTCATGCCCGGCTGCAGTCCCTGTTGTGACTGGTCCTTCTTGTCCCTCCTCACCAGAGATGCACTGCACGGTCCTGCCCAGAGCAGCCTCTGGTCGCGGGCTTGGCGCATAAGCCCTCTGGGGGAAGCTGGTCTGGAATTGCCACCCCGCCCTTCCATGTCCACGCGCCCTCCGTTTTACCATCTGCTCAAGTGTTTCAGTGCAGCTGACTTTTCTGACCACGTTCACTTTGTCCATGTACCAGATAGAAAAATAAAGATGCCAGAAAGGAGGTTGTGGGCTCAGCCTCTTCTCGTCTGCAGAAGGTGCTCTACCCAGGAGTTAGGTGCCTGGTAGGAGTGATGTGCCTTGCTTGATTGAGGCTTGACTGTAAGTGGTGAATAGGTCCAGAGTGGAGGATGGTCCCTTGAGAAGAGAGTGGAGGGGGTAGAGCACAATTGGAGTCACAGGGGCAGCTTGGCTTCTGGAAGCAAATCCCTTCTCCTTTGTCTCCTCCTCACCTCTGTGACTTTGGAGGAATTGCATCCTTCTGTTCACTGGATAGTTCTAAGAACCTGCATGAGATTATGTCCATTGGGGTGAATACCCAGTCCCGATCAAGGGTGATGTTCATCTTCTGGCCTGGCCAGATGCTCGGGTAATTCTTTCCTTTTATAAGACAGATGTTGAAAAAAAGGATTTTAACAAATAACCCTTTTCTTTCTCCTTTTTTTTTTTTTTTTTTTTAAATTTATTTGACAGATCAGAAGTAGGCAGAGAGAGAGAGGAGGAAGCAGGCTCCCTGCCGAAAAGAGAGCCCAATGCGGGGCTCGATCCCAGGACACTGAGATCATGACCTGAGCCGAAGGCAGAGGCTTTAACCCTCTGAGCCACCCAGGCGCCCACCCTTTTCTTTCTTTTTTTTTTTTTTTAAAGATTTTATTTATTTGACAGACAGAGATCACAAGTAGACAGAAAGGCAGGCAGAGAGAGGGGAAGGGGGAAGCAGGCTCCCTGCTGAGCAGAGAGCCCAACGTGGGGCTCAATCCCAGGCAGAGGCTTTAACCCACTGAGCCACCCAGGTGCCCCCCTTTTATTTTCTATTCAAGATACCAAATAATTATTTTTGACCAACTAGGCAGAAGGGGAATTTTATTTTAAATTGTTGATGAGCTGAACTAAAAGGCAGACTAGAGGCTGCGCTTCCGGGATCTACACCCTAGATCACAACACAGTTTAGACAGGAAGACTGCTCCCCTTTCCCAAAGCCCTGCTATCCTCCATGCTGTCACCACAGTTGCCTTCACCCCAGTCTCTCCTGGGCCACCCACTTCTGTGTTTTACTCTGGCTGGGTCATGTGCCTTCCTCAAGGAAAGCCAGGATTTGTATTTTTGCTCCCATAAGGAGAAGGCAGACCACACCCAGGAAGGCTCAAATGGAGGAATGTCCTAAATACAGAAAGTGTGACCATGCAGGTGCCAGTGTCTGCATAAAATAATACTCAGAAATTTTTAGTACTTCTCCATTGTTTGCTTTTTTTTTTTTAAATTCCAAAAGTGAATGCCCACTTCTCAGTTTGATAGATGTGATATAAAGATGTTTTTTTGGGGGGGTGCCTGGGTGGCTTAGTCGGTTAAGCAGCTGCCTTCGGCTCGGGTCATGATCCCAGGATCCTGGGATCGAGCCCCAATTGGGCTCCCTGCTCAGCAGGGAGCATGCTTCTCTCTCTCTCTCTGCCTGCCATTCTTGTGCTGTCGCTCTGTCAAATAAATAAATAAAATCTTAAAAAAAAAAAAGATGTTTCTTGATGTCAGGCCCTGTCAAGGCTCCTGGCAACCAACCTCCTTTCTTTACTACATTTAATTTTTTTTTTTTTTAATTTATTTGACAGAGAAATCACAAGTAGATGGAGAGGCAGGCAGAGAGAGAGAGAGAGGGAAGCAGGCTCCCTGCCGAGCAGAGAGCCCGATGCAGGACTCGATCCCAGGACCCTGAGATCATGACCCGAGCCGAAGGCAGCGGCCTAACCCACTGAGCCACCCAGGTGCCCCTACATTTAATTTTTTTAAAAAGATTTTTATTTTATTTATCTATTTATTTATGTTTTTAAAAGATTTTATTTATTTGACAGAGAACACAGGTAGGCAGAGAGGCAGGCAGAGAGAGAGGAAGGGAAGCAGGCTCCCTGCTGAGCAGAGCGCCCAATGCGGGGCTCCATCCCAGGACTCTAGGATCACGACCTGCGCTGAAGGCAGAAACTTTAACCAACTGAGCCACCCAGCCACACCTATTTATTTTTTTAAGATTTTATTTATTTACTTGATGGAGATCACAGGTAGGTAGAGAGGCAGGCAGAGAGAGAGAGAGAAGGAAACAGGCTCCCTGCTGAGCAGAAAGCCCAATGCGGGGCTCGATTCCAGGACTCTGAGATCATGACCTGAGCTGAAGGCAGAGGCTCAACCCACTGAGCCACCCAGACGCCCTTTTTTTTTTTTTTTTTTAATTTGAGGAAGAAAGAGCAGGAGCAAGAGGGAGGGAGAGAAACTCAAGCAAACTCTGTTGAGCATGGAGCCTAACGCAGGACTCAACCTCATGACCCAGAGATCACAACCTGAACCAAAACCAAGAGTCTTGGATGCTTAACCGACAGAACCACTGAGGTGCCCCAACCCACCTGCTTTCTTAATGTAGCTGATGAAAAGCGAACGTCTTTTCCCATCGGAGGCATCTCTATTACAAACGAGCAAGCACAAAAAAGGTCTAGAGAGAGAAAAATTCTAGGTGGCAGGGCCCCTCAGGCTAACTTGGCTTCACATGAAGGATCTGTTAGGAGTGGGACCACTGCTCCTCTCGCCAGCTGCTGTGTCTCCTGTCTTGCTTTATGCAGGAGGAACTTGCACGGGTCAGTTAGCCACATGTCCCTTGGCCCCGCCTTGCTCTCCTCCCCATGTCACCACACTATCCTCCCTTGTGGCTTCCGCTTGTCCTATGGCAGCCAATAGTTGAGTTCCTGAGCAGTATTATTCAGGGTTCTCCAGAGAAACATAACCAGTAGGATATAGATAGACGTAAGATGTATCATGAGAATTGGCAAACGTGATTACAGAGGCTGAGAAGTCCCACAATATGATGCTCCCCACAAGCTGAAGAACCAGGGAAACCGGGGCAGGTAGCTTTCAGTCTGAGTCTGAAGGCCTGAGAACCAGGATCTGATGTCTGAGGGCAGGAGAAGATGGATGTCCCAGCTCACTAAGAGAATTCACCCTTCCCCTGCCTTTTTGTCCTCTTAGGGCCCTCCAAAGACTGGGTGATACCCACCCACACTGGAAAGGGCAGAGCTTTGTCACTCAGTCTACTGATAGAAATGCTGTTCTTTTCTGGAAACACCATCACAGACAATCCCAGAAATAACACTTTACCAGGTATCGGGGCACCTCCTAGCCCAGTTAAGTTGGTACATAAAAACCGCCATGAACATCTCTTCAATGTGAGATTCAAGCAGCCTTCAGCGTCTTCATCCTGTACTTGCTCAGATAAATACAAACAGGAGCGCCTGGCAAGCTCAGGCCGTGGAGCATGCCACCCTTAATCTCTGGGTTGTGAGTTTGAGCCCCAGGTCGGGGGGCAGAGATTACATACACACACACATAAATATTATTACCTTGATGATTTATGTGAGTCTATCAGGGGAGTCCAAACCCTATAAAATCATTAAGTGGACTGCTTCAAGTCACACATACGAGCATCTTGTTAACACTGTTCCAAGGACACCAAAATAATGTTAGTTTCAAATTTGATGTTAAATTGCCTCTGAATTTCAGAATGGGGCAACAATTAACATCTTGAAAATTCATCTTAAGTAATAAGCCTTCCTGCTGTGATCACACTTTGAACAAGGGGCTGTAGTCAGTAGTGTTATGTGAACAGGAGACTGATGATGGAGAAAGCTCAGTAACGACTGGAAGATGTCTTGCTGTGGTAGCAAGAATGCCAGTTTTGAAGTCTCTTTCTTTTTGTCATAAGCAGAATATATACCCTGGGAAACTTAGCTAAAGTAACAAGTATCTGCCAAGTCATCCAGCTTCTGAATAGACCTGAAATGAACACCAAGGTCAGACTTCACAGTGCTTTCTAAAGCTTTTATAGCAGATTGGCACTGATAAACCCGTAGCAAAGTGGTTTCGTCTCCAGGTTTGTGCTGGGTCTGGAGCCAAACATATGAGGCATTTATATCCTGCTTAAAAATGTCAGTCCTTTAAGACACACACTTCCTTTGCACGCTATAGTATGAAGACTGCAATAGTGTCTTTGCAATCTGTATTTTTTATTTTTTTAACTTTTAAAATTATTTTTCTTTTCCTTTTTTTTTAATTAAAGATTTTATTTACTTATTTGACAGAGATCATAAGTAGGCAGAGAGGCAGGCACAGAGAGGAGGAAGCAGGCTTCTTGAGGAGCAGAGGGCCCAATGTGGGGCTCAATCCTAAAACCCTGGGATCATGACCTGAGCTGAAGGCAGAGGCTTTAATCCACCGAGCCACCCAGGTGCCCCGCAATCTGCATTTTTTTTTTTTAATTGGGTTGAGGTGGGGCACCTGGGTGGCTCAGTCCTGGGATTGAGCCAGCATCAGGCTTTCTGCTCAGCAGGGAGCCTGCTTCCTCCTCTCTCTGCCTGCCTCTCTGCCTACTTGTAATCTCTGTCTGTCAAATAAATAAATAAAATCTTTTTTTAAAAAATTGGGTTGAGGTATAATTTACATACAGAAAAATGCACCTTCTTTTGGGGTGCAGTTTTGAGTTCTGACAAATATAACCACCACCGGTGAGATACACAGAATTTTCATTATCTGAAGAGGTAGATTCCTGGCACCCCTTTGTGGTCAAACCCTACCCCATGAACCCAAACCCTGGCAACAATTGATCTGATTTCTTTCTTTGAGGTTCACTTTTCCAGAACTTGGACTTTTGTGTCTGGCTTCTTTCATTTAGCATGATGTTTTCAAAATTCACCTAGGTTGTGCCACAGGCATTAAAAAGAAAATTTTTTTCCCTTACAGAAAATTCCAAACACATAAAAGTCAAGTAGTATAATAGATCTCTATGTGTCTAACGCCAAATCTCAACAGTTGTCAACTCATGGCCCACTCCAATAATATATAAACATTTCAACGTGTACCTGTAAAAATTAAACTTTTTTTTGTCTTAACGATAATACTATTATTCCACTTAGGTAACATCTTTTGGCAAGACTACTTCATACCAAATGGTGCGTTCTTCCTACCTCAGGAGCGTTCGGAGGCACCTCTGTCTGGGGCTCCGGGATTTTGAGCCCACAAGAGCAGCCAGTGTGACCCGCGCAGCTCAAGGAACCTTTAATCCTCCTAAGAATCTTAAGGGGACGGGGCCGTCTCGGAGGTGAAGCCGGTGCGCGTGCGCGGAGAGGCATCCTGTCTCGGCCGCCGTAGTTCGCATTTCCACGTGGGTGCCTCGTCGTCATGGCGGCTTTTCGGAAGCCGGTGCTGCTCGGGCTTCGAGACACTGCAGTGCATGGCCGCCCGACGGGGCCGGGTGCCTGGACTGATAGCAAGCTGGGCGGCCTTCCGGTGAGTGGAGCGCTGGGGCCGGGGTCGGCGGGTGCTGGTGAAGACTACGGGGTGAGAGAGCGGGCGAGGTCCAGGAGCAGAGCCAGAGTTTTGAGCGCTTCCCTTGCCCTCAGGACGCCCTGCCGGCGGTAGCAGCGCCGAGGCCAGTGTGTGAACGTTGCAGGCAGCCTCTTGCCCTGGTCGTGCAGGTGTACTGCCCGCTGGAAGGCTCCCCGTTTCACCGGCTACTGCACGTGTTCGCTTGCCCCCTCCCCAGGTGCGGCAGCGGCGGGGCGCGCAGGTAGGCGGGGAAGCTCCGAGCTGCCTCGGGATTTTATGAGTGGGCGAGAGCTGGGGGGCTGCACGGGCCACACGGGATAGGGCTGGCCAGCTGGCTAGTGGTCAGCATTGGAGCCTCACTGCCATTTATCTTTACCCTGAAGCTGGAAGGTGTTCCGTTCCCAGTGTCTGCAGATGCAAGAGACGGAGGCGCAGGACGCTCAGGTAAACCGGTTGTTATTAGCATATTACGACTTGCTGTAACTTGAGAGTGTTTTCTAGAATATCCTTTAAGGTAAACTTTCAGCTGTGGTCTTTTGAAGTACGTTGCAATGGTTTTTGCACTTTCCTGAACTGTGGAGTGCTATCTCCTTAAGATTTTGTTCGTTTTTTCTTTTAATATACCTTGAAGGCCTTGAGGTACATGACTCGGTGATGTTTCTGTTTGGGAACAAATATGGATGTATACGTGTATGTGGTTGTAATATATATGTGTTTATTGTAAACATAGTTGCTGTGATAATGTGTATGTGTATATAGCAAACAATAAGAGAAAAAATCTCAATTTATTGAATCCAAAAGTTGGGCAAGCTGGTACTGCAGAACAAAATTCAGTCTCGTTTTGCCTGTAAATGTGCGCTTATGTATACTCTGAGCTCTGAATGTGTGCCAGGCCTGGTACCAGCAGTACCAGCAGTACCAGATGAAGACGTGGTATCTGCTTATATATGTCAGCGTTGGGTTGTAGATAGTAAAAAAGCACAGACTTTTTAAAACCTAGACAGAATTAGGTTTTTATTAACCCTGGATAGTTTGGAGGGGGCCACTCCAGGAATGACTTCCAGAACCACATCTCAGAACTGGCCTGTCAAGGACCCCTTCTAACCACCTGGGACACCTGCAGTTGGAAAGCTGAGATGTGGCCTTGCGAACTGGAAGCTGCCCTTGTCAGATCTTTTGGATCCAAGTCCTTGCTTTGTATTGATCTACAAACTTTTGCTTGGTGGTCTCTATTTCCGCATCGTTCTGTTTCAAGTTTGTGTCTCCCCAGTAGACCTGAGTAGCCCGCCTTTGATCATTTCTGAAACCCTAGCTGCTAAGGGGTCTGGGAAATCTAGTTTTCTCCAGCTAGCTTCTGTAATACATGAAGCACAACTGGAGAGGGTTTGGAATAGATGGTTGAAGAAACCACATTACCACATTGGCCATGCTGCCCCTGGAAAGGGAAGAGAATTTTTGTTACCTCCAACATGCTTTGAGTGTATGGGGTCCAGGAAGTTGAGTCCAGAGTGTGTAAGAGGGGAAGGTGCTGTGTGATGTCTCCCTTGGGAAGGTGAGGCAATGGATAGCTCAAGCCAAGGGGATGCGTGAGATCACCCAAATGTGCTTGGGCTTCATTCACTGGATATTCTTCTAGAAACAGGAAAACGGCCTTGCAGCTGAGGATTGGTGCGAAGGTGCAGATGACTGGGGGAGTGACAGTGAGGAGGCGCTGCCACCACAGCTTACCTTGCATTTTGGAAATGATTCCAGCAGTGCCGAGGACACAGGCTGTACTGCCCAGCTCCAAGATCTCCACCTGCAGGATACCGTCATGGGCGCTGCTCCTCCTGTTTCTCCTGGGGAAGAGACGGCCTTGTCTTCTGTGGCACCACAGTTCCTGCCCTACTATATCTGTGTTGTCAATGAGGAGGATTACGGGGACTTTGTCAGTCTGGATCACGCTCATAGTCTTCTGAGGGAATATCAGCGGAAGGAAGGAGTGGATATGGAACAGTTGCTTTCCCAAAGGTGAGAATATGTGCTGCTGAGTCTGAGAGGGGACTTGATCAGGAAGCCGCCACGGTAGGTACCCTTTGGTTTGATTCTAGTACTTGGGGAAACATTTTCAAGCAGAACTTGTCTGTGTAGGACCTTTCTGCTTTGCTCCTCTTGGATGAGAAAGGGAGACAGAGACAAGACGATCTTACAAGCCACTGTTGGGTTAGCTGGAAAACACTGCTCTAAGTACCCTCAAAAATATGAGCAAGGAAGTTAGAGCTGACAGCTTTTACAGAAGAACATCTTTACTGTCTCTCTCTTTTCTTTGTTAAATGATTAGCTCAGACAAGTAAGTTAGAAAAATGCCATTTGTTTTTGACTCTTGGCTGTGGCTCAGGAACTGGCCTGGGATGTCAAAGACCCTACCAGAGCCTCAGCTCTCACCAGTGAAATGAGAGTCATGTTGATATCTCTGTTGTCTGTGTCATCAGATGGTTTTAGTAATCAGTGAGAGAGTAGGTTTGGTGTTTTGTTTTTTTGTTTTTTTTTTAAAGATTTTATTTATTTTTTTTGACAGAGATCACAAGTAAGCAGAGAGGCAGGCGGGGGGATCGGGGATCAGGCTCCGCGCCCAGCAGAGAGCCCAATGTGGGGCTCGATCCCAGGATGCTGGGATCATGACCCGAGCTGATGGCAGAGGCTTTAACCCACTGAGCCACCCAGGTGCCCCAAGAGAGTAGGTCTTAAAAGGCTTTATAAACCAAAGCCCTAGGGGCGCCTGGGTGGCTCAGTGGGTTAAGCGGCTGCCTTCGGCTCAGGTCATAATCTCAGGGTCCTGGGATCGAGCCCCGCATCGGGCTCTCTGCTCAGCAGGGAGCCTGCTTCCCTCTTTCTCTCTCTCTCTCTGCCTGCCTCTCCATCTACTTGTGATTTCTCTCTGTAAAATAAATAAATAAAATCTTTAAAAAAAAAATAAAATAAAAAAATAAACCAAAGCCCTATAAAGAACTAAGAATAATAATTTTTGATTTAAAAATAATCCATAATGGGGAAAGAAATGAAGATAGTCAATGAGCATAAGGACTTTTAAAAGTGCAAATAATTATCCCAGAATTGAAAATGGCTAGGGAGCAGGGCTTGGGAGAATGGTGGGTAGGGGATTACTGCTAGATATTACAAGGTATTAAATTTATGATTTTTGGCCACCCAGGTGGCTCACTGGGTTGAGCCTCTGCCTTTGGCTCAGATGCTGATCCCAGGGTCCTGGGATCAAGCCCCACATCAGGCTCCTTGCTCAGCAGGGAGCCTGCTTCTCCTTCTGCCCCTTCTTCCTGCTTATGTTATCTTTTACTGTCTCTCTCTCATAAATAAATACAGTCTTTTTTTAAAAATTATCATTTTTTATTTTTATTCATTTTTTGTTTTAATTTTTTTAAAGATTTTATTTGTTTATTTGACAGAGAGAGGCAGCACAAACAAGGGAGCGGCAGAGGGAGAGGGAAAAGCAGGCTCCCTGATGCAGGGCTCGGTCCCAGGACACTTGGGATCATGACCTGAGTGAAGGCAGATGCTCAACCAACTGAGCCACCCAAGCGTCCTAAACTTATGAATTTTATTTTATTTTATTTTATTTTTTTAAAGATTTTATTATTTGACAGACTGAGATCACAAGTAGGCAGAGAGGCAGGCAGAGAGAGAGGAGGAAGCAGGCTCCCTGCTGAACAGAGAGCCTGATGCGGGGCTCCATCCCAGGACCCCGGGATCATGACCTGAGCTGAAGGCAGAGGCTTTAACCCACTGAGCCACCCAGGTGCCCCTGAATTTTATTTTAGAGTGAGCTTGGTGGGGTTGGGAGGTGCAGAGGGAGAGAGAGAATTCCAGTCAGACTCTGCACTGACCTCGGAGCATGACATAGGGTTCAGTCCCACAACCCTGAGACCACGATCTTAGCCGAAACCGAGTCTGACATTTGACTGACTGCACCACCCAGGTACCACTTAAATTTATGATTTCTAAATTATGTGCATTATCTTGTTTGCTCCTCTAAATATTATAATTCTCTGGACATAGACACTCAAAAGTGTTTTCTGCTTTTCTTTTTTTAGTCTTTCTAGTGATGGTGATGAAAAATATGAGAAGACCGTAATTAAAAGTGGAGATAAGATATTTTACAAATTCATGAAGAGAATTGCTGCTTGTCAGGAGCAGATTTTGAGGTAGAGGCACATTTTCTTTTATTGTTTTTCTTGATTGTAAAAGCAGTATATGCTAATTTGGAAAATACAATGAGAAAACCAAAATCTAGTATTCCACAAACCAAGAGCCTAAGATTTTAGTGTATTATGTTCACTTATTTTTTGTGCATTTGGATGCATGCGTGTGGGTAGGACTTGTATGGGGTTTTCTTTGTTTTTTGTTTTTAAGAGTTTATTTATTTATTTGTCAGAGAAAGAGAGTGAGAGATAAAGAGTGCGCGCATGCGCACAAGCAGGCAGAGAGGCAGAGGCGGAGAGAGAAGCAGGCTTCCTGCTGAGCAAGGAGCCCGATGGGGAACTCAGTCCCAGGACCCTGGGATCATGACCTGAGCCAAAGACAGTGGCTTAACCCACTGAGCCACCTAGGTGTCCCTGTGTAGGTTTTTTGTTTTTTAAACATTTATTTATTTGAGAGAGAGAGAGAGCATGAGCTGGAGGGGCAGAGGAGGGGAGAGAATCCCAAGCCCACTCCGTGCTGAGTACTGAGCCCACTGTGGGGCTCAAGCTCATGACCTTGAGATCTGACCTGAGCTGAAACCAAGAGTTGGGTGCTTAACTGACTGTGCCACCCAGGCGCCCCAGGAATTGCGTATTTTTTAAAAAACATAATTTGGGAGGCACCTGGATGGCTCATTCAGTAGAGCGTGCAACGCTTGATCTCAGCATTGTGAGTTCTAGTCCCACATTGACTGTAGAGATTATTTAAAAGCTAAAAAAAAAAACCATAATTTGGATCATATAGTGTGATATATATTTTTTTAAGATTTTATTTATTTGATAGAGAGCAAGACAACACAAGCAGGGAGAGCAGTAGAGGAAGAGGGAGAAACAGGCTCCCCACTGAGCATGGAGCCCTACTCGGAGCTTGATCCCAGGAATCAGATCATGACCTGAGTTGAAAGCAGGTTAACCCACTGAACCACTCACATGCCCCTTGTATGATTTTTTTATATTTTAAGTAATCTTTACAATATCTTTTCAGTACCTTGACAGCTTTGTTGTTTTTTTCTTAAGATTTTTTTAAAAAATATTTTATTTATTTATTTGAGAAAAGAGAGACTCAGGAGCAGGGGGAGGGGCAGAGGGAGAAGCAGATACCCCACTGAGCAGGAAGCCCTATGTGGGGCTCATCCTGGGACTCCAGAATCATGACCTGAGCCAAAGACAGAGCCTTAACTGACTGAACCACCCAGGAATCCTCAACTTTTTATTTCCACAGGAATTTCTCTCTAACCAAAGGTAACAGAATTCGTTGTATTTGATTTCCTGTGTTTCCTTATAGGAGTTTTTGGTTTTAGTTTTTACATTTAGGTCTGTGATCCACTGAGTTAGTTTTTGTGTATACTGTATGAGGGTCAAGTTTCTTTTCTTTTTTTTTTTTTTAAAGATTTTATTTATTTGACACAGAGAGAGAGAGAGAGATCACAAGTAGTCAGAGAGGCAGGTGGCAGGTGGGGGATGCAGATTCCTCGCTGAGTAGAGAGCCCGACTCGGGGCTTGATCCCAGGACCTCAGGATCATGACCTGAGCCGAAGGCAGAGGCTTTAACCCACTGAGCCACCCAGGTGCCTCTCAAGGTTCTTTTTTGGTCTGATTATCCAATTGTTCGAACAGCAGTTTCTATTACTGATCACTTTTGTCTTGCTTATCAGTTACAGAGAAAGAGTAACAAAACATTCAGTTATGATTATGAATGTATCTTTTTCTCCTTTTAATTCTGTCAGAGTGTGTCTCACGCATTTTCGTACTGTTTTAAGATGTATCCATTTGTAGGCTTATGTATCTGGTGAATTGATCTTGTTATAAGTAAATGCTCGTATTTATTTGTGGTGATACTCTGTTCTTGGAGTGTATTTGGTCTCCTGTTGGTATAGCCACACTAGCTCTCTTTTTTGTTTCTTTTAAAAAATTTTTTTAAAGATTTTATTTATTTATTTGGCAGAGAGAGATCACAAGTAGGCAGAGCAGCAGGCAGAGAGAGAGGGGGAATCAGGCTCCCCACTGAGCAGAGAGCCTGATGCGGGGCTCGATCCCAGGACCCTGAGATCATGACCTGAGCGGAAGGAAGGCAGAGACTTTAACCCATTGAGCCACCCGGGTGCCCCTTGTTTCATCTTTTTAAGGTTAATCTTTTTTTTACTCTTTACTTTCAACCTCTTCCTTTAGAGTGGATTGTTTTGTTTTGTTTCTATAAGTTACTAAGTTACTTGATTTATTTAAGCTTAAAAAAAAAAAGCACTTTACTTATTTCTCTCAGCCCTGGTCCCTTGCCTCTGGAAACCACCAATTTCTTCTCTATGAGTTTGGTGGGGTTTTTTGGTTTGTTTATTTGTTTTTTTAGGTCCTGCATGTAAGTGATTTCACACAGTATGTCTTTCTCTGTCTGGCTTACTTCACTTAGCATTATGCCCTTGAGGCCCATCCATGGTGTCGCAAATGTCAAGATTTCCTTCTTTATGGTTGAGTATTCTGTTGTGTGTTGTGTGTGTATATGTGTGTGCATGTGTGTTGTGTGCATGTGTGTATATCACACCCCCCCACACACAAAATTTTTTATCTGTTAATGGACTCTTGGGTTACTTACATGTCTTAGCTATTGTAAATAATGCTGCAGTGGGCCATCAGGGTGGGTATCTTTTTTGAGTTTGTGTTTTTGTCTCCTTTAAATAAATACCCAGAAATGAGACTGCTGGATCATATGGTAGTTCTCTTTCTAATTTTTTGAGGAATCTCCATACTGTTTTCTGTAGTGTCTGACTGATTTACACTCCTGCGAACAGTGCACAAGTGTTCCCTTTTCTCCACATCCTTGCCAACACTTACTTCTTGTCTTTTTGATAATTGCCATTCTAAAAGATGTCTGGTGCTATCTCAAGTGTACTTTTTTTTTTTTTTTAAGATTTTATTTATTTATTTGACAGAGAGATCACAAGTAGGCAGAGAGGCAGGCGGGGGTGGGAAGCAGGCTCCCTGCTGAGCAGAGAGCCTGATGTGGGGCTCGATCTCAGGACCCCAAGATCATGGCCTGAGCCAAAGGCAGAGGCTTAACCCACTGAGCCACCCAGGCGCCCCTCAGGTGTACTTTTTAAACAGCTTACATGTATGGGTCCTGCCTTTATTTTATCCAGACTGTTTGCTTTTTTTTTTTTTTTTAACATAGGGTCTTGAGTCCATTTAATGTAATTATTGGTGGTGGGTTAATTTTGTCATTCTGGTATTGGCTTTTCTCCTTTCCAGTTTTTTGTTCCTCTTCTCCCTTTTGTTTAACCTTCTTTTCAGTGAACTGGATATTTTTAGTTCATGATTTTACGTCTTTTCTGTTGCCATAAAAGGTGTTTGCTTTAGTGATTGTAATGTGCATCTTTGCAGCCTGCCTTCACACAGCTCTCTGCCTGCCTGTCTGCCTACTTGTGATCTCTCTCTGTCAAATAAATAAGTCTTTATTTGTCAGAGCAAGAGACAGAGAGAGGGAACACAAGCGGGGGGAGTGAGAGTGGGAGAAGTAGGCTTCCTGCTGAGCAGGGAGCCCGATGTAGGGCTCAATTCCAGGACCAGACCCTGGGATCATGACCCTGAGCCAAAGGCAGATACTTAATGACTGAGCCACACAGGTGCCCCATAAATAAATAAAATCTTAAAAAAAAAAAAAAAGAAATTAATTCTTATGTATTAACAATGTCTTATGTAATAATAATGTCTGATTATTACATAAGTTTATGTAATTCTTATTGTTCTTCTGTTATGTTTATGTAATTAAACTGTTCTGTACTTAAGCGACTATATGTCTTAATATATCCTGCTTGGGATTTAGTGAACTTTTTGGATTTTTGTGTTGATGTCTATTCGTGAATTTTGGAACAATGTTGGCCATTATCTCTTCAAATATTTCTTCTGTCCTTTTTCCTTTATCTAGGACTCCAGTTAACTTGTGTGATTAGACATACAATTTGAAATTGTCCCGTGGTTTTTAAGACCCTGTTTTTTTTTTTAATTATTTTCACCTTTTGTTTAATTTTGGATATTTCTATTTTCCTCAGATTCACAGATTTTTTGTTGTTGTTATTTTCTACCTGCTGTTAACTTTTACTGAATCAAGTTCTTTATTCTGCTATACCATTTTTCATTTCTAGCATTTCTCTGTCAATCTCTTTTAGTTTCAATTTCTATGCTAACTTCCCTGTTTATGCATGTCTACTTTTTCTGCTAGATTCTTTTATATGTTTGTTTATTTTTTTATATGTTTATTATTGATATTTTATTGTTTGTTTTGTCACCCTTCCACTGATATTTTAAGTCTCTTTCTGATAATTCCATCATCTTGTCTTTGGGTATTTTTTTTTTTTTTCTTATTTGTTTATTTGAGAGAGCGCACAAGCAGGAGGAGGGGCAGGCAGAGGGAATAGAAGGCTCCCCACTGAGCAGGGAGTCCTATGAGGGACTTGATCCCAGGATCCTGACATCATGACTTGAGCTGAAAGCAGAGGCCTAACCCACTGAGCCACCTGGGCACCCCAGTGGGTGTTCCTGTATTGACTTTCTTGGTGGGTTAAATTTTTCTGCTGCTCTTGGGGCACTGGGTGGCTCAGTTAAGTGCACGACTATTGATTTTAACTCATATCGTGAGACTGAAACCTGCATAGGGCTCTGTGCTGAGTGTGGAGCCTGCTTAGGGTTCTGGTTCTCTCTCTCCATCTTGCTCTGCCCTCCGTGCACCAACCCCCACCCCCCCCCCCAGTTTATACATACTCTCAGGTAATTAATTTTCTGTTGGCATGTATATCTGATTTCTTTTTATTGTTTGCCATTATATACTGAACAATAGATACTGAAGTAAATATTTACTCCTTAGAAGGGCATGGCCTCCTTCTGTAAGGCCAGTAGAGTGGAGTCCCAAGTCGGCTTACTCTGTGGTTGAGCTCAGTCTGGGCTTGGTTGCAGTGTGGTTAGATATAGTTCTACATTGGCTTTAGTGCCTTCATCCACACTTTGAACCAGACATTGACAAGACTTCACATATCTTGCTGAGCTCTACAGGCTGGCTGCTAGGTTTTGGGTCTTTGGATTTTCTTTGCTGTCTGGTTTTTCTCCTGGTCCTCTGCAAGAAGGAAGCAAAGTTTGCAAAGCATGGGCTCTGATGTTGAAATGTGACTTACTTGCTGTCTTCCTTCAGGGTTCTTTGTTTCCTTGCTTTAGGTATTCCTGGAGTGGAGAACCACTTTTTTTGACCTCTCCTACATCAGAAGTCACTGAGCTCCCAGCCTGCAGTCACTGTGGAGACCGAAGGACATTTGAGTTTCAGCTTATGCCAGCACTGGTCAGCATGCTCAGAAGCACTAATTTAGGTAATAAGCCCTTTATGAATTTAAGGTTGTGGATTTATTGCACAAATAAGGGATTATTTTAAAAGGAAAGGCTATCATTTCATTTTTGTTTACTTATAAAATACAAGCATATTACAGAAATTTGGGGAAAATAATTAATTAATTTAAAGATTTTATTTATTTATTTGACAGATCACAAGTAGACAGAGAGGCAGGCAGAGAGAGAAAGGAGGAAGCAGGCTCCCCGCTGAGCAGAGAGCCCGATGCGGCGCTCTATCCCAGGACTCTGGGATCATGACCTGAACCGAAGGCAGAGGCTTAACCCACTGAGCCACCCAGGTGCCCCCAGAAATTTTGGAAAATTTATAATCCAGCCAATCCGACACAAACACCAATACCATTTTGTTGGTTTAAGGGCAAACTGTTTTCTATCCTTAAAATTAGTTTCGTAGCAGAAAGCCCCTGGCTGGCTAGGTTGGTGCAGCATGTGACTCTTAATATCAGGGTTGTGAGTTCAAGTCCCACAGTGGGGGTAGAGTTTATTTAACAAACCCAAACCAGAAAACAACATTGTGTTATAGTCAAAATATATTATTTAAAAAAAAACAAGAACTGGGGGTGGGGAATAACTTTTATACGGGCACCTGGCTGGTTCAGTTGGAAGAGCATGTGACTCTTGATCTTGGGATTGTGAGTTTAAGCCCCATGTTCGGCATAGGGCTTACTTTAAAGTTTTTTTTTTTGTTCTTTTTGTTTTTTTTTTTAATTTGACAGAGCGATCACAAGTAGGCAGAGAGGTAGGCAGAGAGAGACAGGAGGAGGAGGCAGGCTCCCTGCTGAGCAGAGAGCCCGATGCGGGACTCTATCCCAGGACCCTGAGATCATGGCCTGAGCTGAAGGCAGAGGCTTTTTTTTTTTTTTTTTTTTTTTTTTTTTTAAAGATTTTATTTATTTGACAGAGAGAGATTACAAGTAGGCAGAGAGGCAGGCAGAGAGGCAGGCAGAGGAGAGAGGAGGAAGCAGGCTCCCTGCTGAGCAGAGAGCCCGATGCGGGACTCGATCCCAGGACCCTGAGATCATGACCTGAGCTGAAGGCAGCGGCTTAACCCACTGAGCCACCCAGGCGCCCCGAAGGCAGAGGCTTTAACCACTGAGCCACCCAGGCGCACCGGGCTTACTTTAAAAATGGAAAAAAAGGGGCGCCTGGATGGCTCAGTGGGTTAAGCCGCTGCTTTCAGCTCAGGTCATGATCTCAGAGTCCTGGGATCGAGTCCCGCATCGGGCTCTCTGCTCAGCAGAGAGCCTGCTTCCCTCTCTCTCTCTCTGCCTGCCTCTCCATCTACTTGTGATTTCTCTCTGTCAAATAAATAAATAAAATCTTTAAAAAAAAAAAAATAAAAAAAAAAAAAAAAAAAAAAAAAAATGGAAAAAAAAAAAAAAAAACCCTCTTTTTTTTTTTTTTTTTTTTTAAGATTTTTATTTATTTATTTGACAGAGAAACGGTGAGAGGGAACACAAGCAGAGGGAGTGGGAGAGGAAGAAGCAGGCTTCCTGCTGAGCTGGGAGCCCAATGGGGGACTTGATCCCAGAACCCTGGGATCATGACCTGAGCTGAAGGCAGGTGCTCATGGACTGATCCACCCAGGTGCTCCTTTAAAAAATAACTTTTATGGGGCACCTGGGTGATTCAGTTGGTTAAACATCTGCTTTTGGCTTTGGTCATGATCTCAGGGTCCTGGGATTGAGTCTTGGGTTGGGCTCTGTGTTCAGTGGGGAGATTGCTTCTCCCTCTGCCTCTCCCCCAGCTCATGCTCGCATGCTCTCTCTTTCTCAAATAAATAAAATCTTTTAAAAATTTTTAAAAAACATCTTTTACGTGATTATAGTTCTTATTTTAGCATCATTATGTGATCTTTTTAAACAAAAATTAAAAGGTTTTTATAATAAAAGTAACAGGAGGACCTGGCTGGTCCCCTTTGTAGAGCATGTGAATGTTGATCTTGGTCGTGAGTTCAGGTTACACATTGGGCATAGAGAGGGCTTAGTCTCACAACCCCAAGATCATGACCTGAATTGAAACCTAGAGTTGGATGCTCAACCAGCCAAGCCACCCAAGGCACCCGTGCATGCATGCATTTATTTATTTATTCATTCATTCATTCATTCATTCAGTAATCTCTACCCCTGGTGTGGGGCTTGAACTCATAATCTGGAGATTGAGAGTTGCATACTCTTCTGACTGAGTTGTTATATTAACAATATTCATTCTTCCAGTTCACCAGTGTGGATGTCTTTCCATTTATTTGTGCCTTTAATTTCCTTCAGTAGTGTTTTATCTTTTCAGTGTACAAGTCTTTGACTCCTTGGTTAAATTTATTCCAAGTATTTTATTATTATTACTATTTTTTTTTTTTCGGACTGATTGTTGGTCCTGCAACTTTGCTGAATGTAAAGCAGTGCTCAAAGAAAAAGTTAGAGCTGAAAACACATATGTTAAAAACAAAGATAGATCTCAAATCAGCGACATATATTGCAAGTAACTTGAAAAAAAATACCAATCAACAAACCAAAGGCAGCAAAAACAAAGAAAGAAGGAAAGGCTAAAGCAGAGATTTCGAAGGAGAATATAGACACAATATGAAACCCAATTTTTTTGTATGGATGGTTAGGTTTTTTCTATGTAGAAGATAAAATCATCTGCAACAGATTGTTTTATTTTTTTCCAATTTTGCCTATTTCTTTTTTTCCTTTTTCCTTAATTCTTCTATCTAAAACTTCTGTGTTAATTAGAAGTAGCCAGAGTGGGCATCCTAGTATTGTTCCTGATTAAAGAATTTCCCTTCTGTTTATAGAGTTATTTTTATTACTACTGGGTATTGATTTTTGTCAGTTGCTTTTTCTGCATCAATTGAGATTATCATGCAGTTCTGTTTTTTTTATTAATGTGTATTACATCGATTTTTGATTTTTGTATATTTAACCAGTTTTGCATGTTGAGATAAATCTTACTGGATCATAGTGTATAAATCTTTAAAAAAAATTTTTTTTAATTTTTAAAATTTTATTTATCAATTTTATTTGACAGACAGAGATCACAAGTAGGCAGAGAGGCAGGCAGAGAGAGAGGAAGGGAAGCAGGGTTCCTGCTGAGCAGAGAGCTGACGCAAGGCTCAATCCCAGAACCCTGAGATCATGACCTCAGCTGAAGGCAGAGGCTTAACCCACTGAGCCACCCAGGTGCCCCTTTTTAAAAAAATTTTACTAATCTTATTTTTCTTTATTTTATTTAATTTCTTCTTCTTTTTATTTTTTTTTAAAGATATTATTTATCTATTTGACAGAGATCTTAAGTAGACAGAGAGGCAGGCAGAGAGAGAGAGAGGAAGAAGCAGGCTCCCCCCCCCCCACCCCCCGGAGGAGCAGAGAGCCTGATGTGGGACTTGATCCCAGGACCCTGGGATCATGACCTGAGCCGAAGGCAGAGGCTTTAACCCACTGAGCCACCCAGGTGCCCTTTATTTTATTTCTTTTCAGGGTAAATTTTTTTTTTTTTTTTTTTAGATTTTATTTTTAAGTAATCTCTATACCCAGCATGGGACTCAAGCTCAGAACCCTGAGATCAAGAGTTACATGTTCTACTGACTAAATCCGCCAAGGTCTTTTTAATAATCTCTTTGATTTTGTTTGCTAGTATTTTGTTGGGGATTTTTATATCTTACATTTACTTCTTTTAAGATTATTTAAGCAATCTCTGTATCCAATATGGGGCTTAAACTGACCACCCTGAAATAAGAGCTGCATGCTCTACCCACTGAGCCAGCCAGGCATCCTGTATCTTCGATTTATAAGAGATACTGGTCTATAATTTTCTTGTAGTGTCTTAGTCTGCACTTGGGATTAAGGTAATGCTTACATTGGGGCACCTGGCTGGCTCAATTGTTGGAGTATGCAGTTCTTTTTTATTTATTTACCTAATTGTTTTTTGGTTTTGGTTTTGGTTTTTTGGGTTTTTTTTTTTAAAGCAGGCTCCATGCACAGCAGAGAGCACAATGTGGGGCTTGAACTCATGACTGTGAGCTCAAGACCTGAGCTGAGATCAAGAGTTGGACACTGAACCAACTGAGCCACCTAGGCATCCCACATGCAACTCTTTTTTTTTTTTTTTTTTTTTTTTTTAAAGATTTTATTTATTTATCAGAGAGAGAGAGGGGAGAGAGCGAGCACAGGCAGACAGAATGGCAGGCAGAGGCAGAGGGAGAAGCAGGCTCCCCGCCGAGCAAGGAGCCTGATGTGGGACTAGATCCCAGGACGCTGGGATCACGACCTGAGCCGAAGCCAGCTGCTTAACCAACTGAGCCACCCAGGCGTCCCCCACATGCAACTCTTGATCTTGGGGTTGTGAGCTTGAGTCCTATGTTGGGCATAGTGTCTACTTAAAAAAAAAAAAAAAAAAAAAAAGAATTCCTCATAGAATGAGTTAGTAGGGATGCTTGGGTGGCTTAGTCAGTTAGGTGTCTGCCTTTGGCTCAGGTCATGATCCCAGAGTCCTGGGATCAAGTCCCGCATTGGGCTCCCTGCCCAGTGAAACAGTGGGAAGCGGGTTTCTCCCTCTGACTGCTGCTCCCCCTGGTTGTTTGGGGTTTCTCTCTGATAAATAAAATCTAAAAAAAAAAAAGGAGTTGTTAATCATTCCCTTCTCTTTAGCTTAGAGTTTAAGAAGGATTGGTATTCAGAGAGCCTGAGTGGCTCAGTAGGGTCATGATCTCAGGGTCCTGGGATTGAGCCCCACATGGGGAGAGGTCCTCTGCTCAGCAGGGAGTCTGCTTCCCCCGCCCCCCGCCTGCCTCTCTGCCTACTTGTGATCTCTCTCTGTGTCAAATAAATAAAATCTTTTTTTTTTTTTTTAAAGATTGCTATTCTTTTTTTTTTTTTTTTAAAGATTTTATTTATCAGAGGGAGAGAGGGGGAGAGAGGAGCACAGGCAGACAGAACAGCAGGCAAAGGCAGAGGGAGAAGCAGGCTCCCTGCTGAGCAAGGAGCCCGATGTGGGACTCGATCCCAGGACGCTGGGATCATGACCTGGGCCGAAGGCAGCTGCTTAACCAACTGAGCCACCCAGGCATCCCAACTTTGAATGTTTTGTCATATTCACTAGAAAAACCATCGAGTTCTTGGCTTTTTTGTTGTTGAGTGGTTTTGATTACTGGTTCAATCTCCTTACTAGTTACAGGTCTATTCAAATTTTCTATTTCTTGAGTCACTTTTGGTAGATTGCATGTTTCTAGTAGCTTTTCTGTTTCATTTTAGCTTATCTGATTTGTTGGTATACAACTGCTTATAGTATTCTCTTATAATCCTTTTTTTTCTATAAAATTAATACTAATGTCCCTATTTTATTTTTTATTTTGGTAACTTGAGTCTTCTTTTTTTTCTTAGTCATTCCAGGTAAAGATTTGTTGACTTTCTAAATTTTTCTCTATTGTTTTATAGTCTCTATTTTAAAATCTCCTCTCCAGGGGCGTCTGGGTGGCTCAGTGGGTTAAAGCCTCTGCCTTGGGCTCAAGTCATGATCCCAGGGTCCTGGAATTGAGCCCCTGCATCGGGCTCTCTGCTCCACGGAGAGCCTGCTTCCTCCTCTCCCTTCCTGCCTCTCTGCCTACCTTGTGATCTCTGTCAAATAAATAAATAAAATCTTTGAAACAAACAAAAAAAAATCTCCACTTTAGCTTTTATTTTTGCTTCTGCTAGCTTCAGTTGGTTGGTGGTCTTTTTCAGGTTCCTTAAGGTATATAATTAGGTCATTGGTTTGAGATATTTCTTTGTCCTTTTATTTATTAATTTAAGAGACAGAGAGTGAGTAAGGGAAGGGGCAGAGGGAGAGTGAGAATCTTGAAGCAGACTCCCTGCTGAGCGCAGAGCCCCACACAAGGCTTGATCCCGGGACCCCGAGATCATGACCGGAGCTGAAATCAAGAGTAGTCCGCTTATCCGACTGAGCCACCCAAGCGCCCCTCTTTGCTCTTAATGTATGTGTTTGCAGCTCTAAATTTTCCACTTAACACTGCTTTTACTACATCTCATCAGATTTGGTATTTCACGTTTTTGTTTTCATTTGTCTCAGGTATATATTGTCTCATTGCTCTTAATGATTTCTTTTTGACCTATTGGTTATTTAAAAGTAGTTTATTTAATTTCCACATATATTTGTGAATTTCCAGTTTTCCTTTTATTACTTACTTCTGGTTTCATATCATTGTGATTGGAAAAGATAACTTTGTATGATTTCAGTCTTTCTAATTTACTGAGACTCACTTGGTGGCCTAACATATGGTGTCTCCCAGAGAATAGTCTATGTGCACTTGAGAAGAGTGTGTTTACTGCTGTAGTTAAGTGGAGAGTTCTGTATGTGCCTCTTTTTCTTCTTTTTTTTTTTTTTTTCTGGTGTGTGCTTGTTAGTGCTAATTGATTTATAGGCTCGTCAAATCCTTTGTTTCCTTACTGATCTTTTGTTTGGTTGCTTTATCCATTACTATAAGTGGGGTATGAAGTCAGCTATTATTGTAGCACTGTCTGTTTCTTCCTTCAGTTGTGTCAGTTTTTGCTTCATACATTTTGGGCCTCTGCATATACAAGTAAACATGTTTATAATTGTTATACTGTTTGCTTAGAATATATATTTCTATTCTTTTGTTTCATTCTCTTTGTGTCCCTGTATCTAGAGAATCTCTAGTAGATGGTGTCTAGGTGGATCTTGTTTTATTTTTGTTATATCCAATCTGCCAGTACCTTTTTTTAATAGGACTTAATCCATTTACATTTAATGTCATTAGTGATAAAGAAGAATTTACTTCTGCCGTATAGCTATTTATTTCCTGTATATCTTATGATATTTTTGTTTCTCAATTAATTCTTCAATGAGTGACTGTTTTCTTTCTTTTTTGTATGTGTGGTAGTATAACATTCATTTAGATACCCTTTCTTTTTTTTCTTTTTTTTTTAAAAGATTTTATTTATTTATTTGACAGACAGAGATCACAAGTAGGCAGAGAGGCAGGCAGAGAGCAAGGAGGAAGCAGGCTCCCCGCTGAGCAGAGAGCCCAATGTGGGGCTCAATCCCAGAACCCTGAGATCATGATCTGAGCTGAACGCAGAGGCTTAATCCACTGAGCCACCCAGGTGCCCCCTTTTTTTTCTTTTTAAAGATTTTTTTTTTTTTTTTTTTTTTTTTTTTTTTAATTTGACAGAGATCACAAGTAGGCAGAGAGGCAGGCAGAGAGAGAGAGAGGAGGAAGCAGGCTCCCCGCTAAACAGAGAGTCCGATGCGGGGCTCGATCCTAGGATCCTGGGATCATGACCTGAGCCGAAGGCAGAGGCTTTAACTCACTGAGCCACCCAGGCGCCCCTATTATGTTTCATTATTATGGCCAGTTCTTTTCACACCCTCCTGAAAGTTCTCAATGTTATTTGCCTCACAAATTGAACGCCAGACTACCTGGCTCCATGTTTCCCTGAAGACCTGTCCTGTGTGTCTAGTTCTCCTGAGCTACTCTGAGCTCTAGGCCTTCCATACTTCTAGCATTGCTGTCATTCTGGGTCACCTTTATTTGGGTATCCCCTACCCATCTTCCAAGTGAGTCCCCCTGTTTCCTAGAGCTCTTATCTTCTTCTTTCTCAGTTTGTCCTTTCAGTTTTTTTTTTCTTTTAAAGATTTTATTTGACAGAGATCACAAGTAGGCAGAGAGGCAGGCAGGGAGTGGGGGAAGCAGGCTCCCTGCTGAGCAGAGAGCCCGATGGGGGGCTTGATCCCAGGAACCTGAGATCATGACCTGAGCCGAAGGCAGAGGCTTAACCCACTGAGCCACCTAGGCGCTCCCCTATCCTTTCAGTTTTGATATAGCACTTTCTCTACTAATTTCCTGAGATGGGATCATGGGATACAGAGACTTAAAGTGACCTGTGGATCCTAAAATATACTTATTGTATGTTTATGTTCACAATAATAGTCAGATATGGAATCCTAAGGCATTAATAATTTTTTTCAAAAATTTTAAAGATATGACTTCATTCATTCATTCATTCATTCATTTATTTTTAGGATTTTATTTTTAAGTACTCTCTACACACAACATGGGGTTTGAAATTAGAACCCCAGGATCAGAAATCACATGCTCCACCTACTGAGCCAGCCAGAGGCCCTGATATTACCTCATTCTTTTAGCATCCTGTGTTGCTATAGAAAGCAGTGCCATTCTGACTGTTAGTCCTTTGAATGGGAGCTCTTGTTTCCAGGTCACTTTCAGAATCTTCACTTTATCCTTGTTATTTTGAAATTGTGTATATTGTGCTGAGTACTTGGTAAGTGTTTTGAGTTCAGAAACTCATGTCCTTCAACTTTGATGATTTTCTTCCTTTAGTGCCTTTTTTGGGAACTTGCTTTGGTTCTTCTTCTTCTTTTTTTTTTTTTTTTTTAAGATTTTATTTATTTATTTGACAGAGATCACAAGTAGGCAGAGAGGCAGGCAGAGAGAGAGGGGGAAACAGGCTCCCTGCTGAGCAGAGAGCCCGATGTGGGACTCCATCCCAGGACCCTGGGATCATGACCTGAGCTGAAGGCAGAGGCTTTAACCCACTGAGCCACCCAGGCACCCTGGTTCTTCTTTTTTGTTCTGATTTTTGTTTCACTTTCCAGTTTTCTTCAACTTTGTACTTTGTCTTTTTAGTTGTGGTAAATATATATATATAAGGAAATTTAACATCTTAACCATTTGTAAGTGCAATTTAGTAACTTTATTTACATTGTTATGCAGCCATTCTTCAGAACTTTTTCCTCTTGCAAAACTGCAGCTCTATAACCATTAACAATTCCCCATGTCCCCCTCTCCTCAGCTCCTGGGGACCACAGTTATACTTTCTGGTTCTGTGAATTTGACTCATAGAAGTGGAATCATAGTATTCGTCCTTTGAGACTGCCTTATTTCACTTAGTGTAAGTGAAGTTCATCCATGTCATACTGTGTGTCTGAGTTTCCTTCCTTTTAAAGCTAATACTCTATAGTATGGATCTACCACATTTTGTTCATTTGTTGAATACTTGGGTTGCTCCTGCTTCTTCGGCTATTGTGAAGGTTGTTGCTATGATTCTGGGTGCACAGATCTCTCTTCAAGATCCTGCTTTCTGGGCGCCTGGGTGGCTCAGTGGGTTAAGCCGCTGCTTTCAGCTCAGGTCATGATCTCGGGGTCCTGGGATCGAGTCCCGCATGGGGCTCTCTGCTCAGCAGGGAGGCTGCTTCCTCCTCTCTCTCTCTCTGCCTGCCTCTCTGCCTACTTGTGATCTCTCTCTGTCAAATAAATAAATAAAATCTTTAAAAAAAAAAAAAAAAAGATCCTGCTTTCAGTTCTTGTGACTATGTATACCTGAAGCAGAATTGCTAGATCATATAATAATTCTATTTTTAGTTCTTTGGGGAACCACTGTAACATTTTTCATAGTGGCTGCACCATTTTATATTCCCAATAAACAGTGCACAAGAATTTCAAATTTCTCCACATCTTCACCAACACTTGTCTTTCGGTTTTATTTTTTGTTTTGTTTTTTAAGATTTTATTTATTTATTTGACAGAGATCACAGGTAGGTAGAAAGGCAGGCAGAGAGAGATGGGGGGAAGCAGCCTCCCCACTGCGCAGAGAGCCTGATGCGGGGCTCGATCCCAGGAACCTAAGATCATGACCTGAGCCAAAGGCAGAGGCTTAACCCACTGAGCCACCCAGGTGCCCCTGTTTTTTGTTTTTAATAGTAACCATCCTAATGGATGTGACATGGTATCTATTATAATTTGTATTTCCCTAATGATTAATGATGTTGAGCATTTTTCATATGAATGGCTTATTAGCCATTTTACATACCATTTTAGGAGAAGTGTCTACTCAAGTCTTACTGTTCATTTTATAGTCAGGTTATTTGATATGTAGTTGAGTTGTAAGAGTTCTTTTTATATTCTAGGTATGAACCCCTTATTAGGTATGATTTTTGCAAATGTTTCCTTCCATTTTATAGGTTGCCTTTTTACTGTTAATTGTGTCCCTTGGTGCACCTAAGTTTTTAATTTTAATATAGTCCAATTTGTCTATTTTTACTTCTATTGCCTATGCTTTTGGTTTCATATTCAGGAAATCCTTGCCACCTACTTACTTTTTAAAAAGGAAGCATACAGGGGCACCTGATGGCTCAGTTGTTGGGCATCTGCATTCAGCTTGGGTCATGATCCCAAAGTCCTGGGATTGAGTCCCACATCGGGCTGCCTGCTTCTCCCTCTCCCACTCCCTCTGCTTGTGTTCCCTCTTTTGCTGTCTGTCTCTCTCTGCCAAGTAAATAAATAAAATATTTTTTTAAGAAGTAAAAAGAAAGCACACCGTAAAGTACACCAATCTGAGGCCTATAGCTTGATGAACTTTTACATAAATATACTCTTGTAATCACCTCCCAGAGTAAGATGGGAGTGTTTGCATGTCCCAGAAAGTCCCTTGGGCCTCCTTCCCTCTCTAGGCTTATCACTCTCCCCTATCCCCTTAAGAAATTTGCCTGCTCGGGGTGCCTGGGTGGCTCAGTGGGTTAAAGCCTCTGCCTTCGGCTCAGGTCATGATCTCAGGGTCCTGGGATCGAGCCCCTCATCGGGCCCTCTGCTCAGCAAGGAGCTTGCTTCCTCCTCTCTCTGCCTGCCTCTCTGCCTACTTGTGATTTCTGTCTGTCAAATAAATAAATAAATAATTTAGAAAATCTTGAAGATAAATAGATAAATTAAGTCTTAATAAAAAGAATTTTGCTTGCTCTGGAATCATATGGAATTTCACACTAATGGAATCATACAGTGTATGAAGCATAGAGTGCTTCTGTTTAACTTGACATCTTTGTTAGCTCTGTCTTCTTTTTTTTTTTTTTTTTTTTAAAGATTTTTTTATTTATTTGTCAGAGAGAGAGAGAGCGCAAGCACAGGCAGAGAGAGTGGCAGGCAGAGTCAGAGGGAGAAGCAGGCTCCCTGCAGAGCAAGGAGCCCAATGTGGGACTCGATCCCAGGACGCTGGGATCATGACCTGAGCCGAAGGCAGCTGCTTAACCAACTGAGCCACCCAGGCGTCCCGTTAGCTCTGTCTTCTAACCCTTCTTTTGAATTTGGTTTGACTGTTCTATTTTTAGTTTCTAATAGCTCTTCCTTGTTCTCTGAAGCTTTTCCATACCACCTTTTTGTTTTATTTTCTTTGTTGAGTTCTTTTACATCGTTAAGAAGTGGTTTAGGGACATCTGGATAGCTCAGTTAGTTAAGGGTTCTACTCTTGATCTTAGCTCAGGTCTTGATCTCAGGGTCGTGAGTTCAAGTCCTACCTTGGGCTCCATGCTGGGTGTGGAGCCTACTTAACCAAAAAAAAAAAAAAAAAAAAAAGGGAAGAAGAAGTGGCCTGGGTTGTTGTTTTTTTTTTTTTAAGTTTTCACTTGTTACCCATGTGTCTATTTTCTGCAATTTTTTTTTTTTAGATTTTATTTTTAAGTAATCTCTAAACCCAGCATGGAACTTGAACCTACAACCCTGAGATCAAGAGTTGCATGCTCTTGGGGCACCTGGGTGGCTTAGTGGGTTAAGCCTGTGCCATGGGCTCAGGTCATGCTCTCAGGGTCCTGGGATCGAGCCCCACATTGGGCTCTCTGCTCAGCTGGGAGCCTCCTCCCTACCCGCCCCCGCTACCCCGCGTCTGCCTCTCTGCCCACTTGTGATCTCTCTTTCTTTGTGTCAAAGAAATAAATACAATCTTTAAAAAAAAAAAAAAAAAAAGAGTTGCATCCTCCATTAGACTGAATCAGCCAGGCACCTCTCCTGTAATTTTTCTGATCCCCAAATGTTATGTTGGAGATTTTGTATAAATGTCTGGTGAACCCTGGAAATCACCATTTGTTGACATCATTCTAGTCATCATTCTTGACATTAATACAGATAGGAAGTTTAGATAGATAGCTGGAAAAAAAAAATTCTTTTTTTTTTTTTTTTTTAAAAGATTTTACTTATTTACCTGACACAGAGTGAGTGACTGAACAGAAGCAGGGGGAACTGCAGACAGAGAGAGATGGAGAAGCAGGGTCCCCGCAGAGCAGGGAGCCCCATGTGGGCTCGATCCCAGGACCCTGACATCATAACGTGAGTGAAGGCAGACACTTAGCTGACTGAGGCACCCTGGCGCCCCTAGGAAAAAAAATTTCTACCGACAGGAAAATTCAGTACATTCTAATTAAGAATATTGGAATAAATGTGTGCAAATTCAGCATAAGGAAAAATGTATGTGAAGCAGTTGCTGGACTGTAGGCAATGGTTTCTTTACCTAGTTGCTAAAAGATCCTTCTGAAGCTAAGAGAATTACACCCATTCCATTTTTCTTTCTTCCTTCCTTTCTTTCTTTTTTTTCTTTTTTTTAGGTTTTATTTATTTATTTGGTAGAGACAGAAAAAGCAAGAAAGGGAACACTAGCAGGGGGAGTGGGGGAGGGAGAAACAGGGAGCCTGATGTGGGGCTCGATCCCAGGACCCTGGGATCATGACCTGAGCCCAAGGCAAACGCTTAATGAGTGAGCCACGCAGGAGCCCCTCATTCCATTTTTCAACTTTAGATCATATGTATTTGGCTCTTTACTATAATAAGGAAACTTATGCCCTGCTCCACCTCCAAATATTTTAGGTGTTGTTTTTTTTTAAGACTTTTTTTATTGAGGCGCCTGGGTGGCTCAGTGGGTTAGGTCTCTGCCTTCAGCTTGGGTCGTGATCCCTGAGTCTTGGGATCGAGCCCCGCATGGGGCTGTCTGCTCAGCAGGGAGCCTGCCTCCTCCTGTCTCTCTGCCTGCCTCTCTGCCTACTTGTGATCTTTATCTGTCAAATAAATAAATAAAATCTTAAAAAAAAATTTTTTTTAAATTTCTTCAAGTAATCTCTGTGCCCATTGTAGGGCTTGAATTTATAACCCCAAGATTAGGGGTCAGCCAGGTGTCCTATTTTAATATTATTGTATTGCATTGAGGCTATAGTCTGTACTCTGTCACCGTGATTGTCTCAGCTAATAAGCTTTTGTTCTCTGTTTCTGTTGTTTGCATGCTCACACCATTCTTTTCTGTGAGCTTTTCCATTCCTGAATGTTTTATTTTGATTCGTCTCTGGTAGCTAACAGTCTGTCAAGTGATAGCCTTAAGGAGGGTTTATAGCTGTTATTCTTACTTCAGAATGTCTGCTTTTGCATTGAAGAACAACCCATGTATAAAATCCTGAGATCCCATTTTTTTTCCTCCCAACGGTGGTAACCCCAGTGCTATCATGTCCTCACAGTGAGAGCCCTTCTGGCTCTCCTGTCCTCTCCTGTGGCCCCATCTCACAGAGAAGTATGTTTTTCCTCCAAATCCCTAAGATCCTTAATATTGATATCTTTAGGCTTTGAATGAAGTCTGAGGGTGGCCTGATTCCACCCACCCCCCCGCCACTTTGTAACTAACATTTATGCTAGCACCTGTAGATTTTTCTGTATTCGTGAAGTCCAGTCTGAATTAACAGGTCTTGCCCTTGCATTGTTCCATAATCCTTTCATCCTGGGACAGGGTGGATTTTTGGACCTCCATTTCGTTTTGTTTTAATTTTTTTTTCCCTTCAAATTTCTGGATATTTCTTTGTTGCGTTTGTAGCTTTTCTGCGGAAGCAGTAGCGGTTGCTTTGACCACCTTTCTCCTCTCCTGTGCTCACATCTCTCCTCTTTCCCTCTGTTCACTGCGATTCTCTCAAGCCTTTCCTTTCTACCTGTAATTAGGTTTCACCTATCTTTTCTGTTCCTTGTGGCTTCTGATGTTTTTCCTTAGATGCATATTGGGGCTGTTTTCACCTCCACATAACTTCCTCTTTGTCCTACCCTCCCCCTTCTGCTGTGTCAGGCCCCTGGGCTCAGGCAGCATGTACAGGACTCTGCTACTTGGTATATTTTGTTCATCTGATTTCTCGCCCCTTCCTTTTTTCCTACCCTGGTGGCTACCAGTTTGCAGACTCCAGCCTTCTTATTTCTCCCAAATAAGCTCTATTTTTGTCTTGTTAGTTCTGTCTTTGATGCTTTTCTTTCCATTATCCCTGCCTGCATTTTTCCTTTCAAAGGGTTTTTCCTTTGCTGTTCCAAACCAGTTCTCCAGCCCCGCCTGTTGACTCCCTTTTTCCCATTCTGAAATCAGCAGTTCTTGTTGAGCATGTTTTCTTGGTGTTATTCTTTTTTTTTTTTTTTTTAAAGATTTTATTTATTTATTTGACAGAGAGAAATCACAAGTAGATGGAGAGGCAGGCAGAGAGAGAGAGAGGGAAGCAGGCTCTCCGCTGAGCAGAGAGCCCGATGCGGGACTCGATCCCAGGACTCTGAGATCATGACCTGAGCCGAAGGCAGCGGCTTAACCCACTGAGCCACCCAGGCGCCCCTCTTGGTGTTATTCTTCATGGCTCTGTCCATTGACAAATTTCTGTAAGCTCTTAGGATTGTGTGTGTGTGTGTTTGTGTGTGAGAGAGAGAGAGAGAATCCTTTTTGGAGGTAGTGGAGGTAGTGTGTTCTCTTAGTGGGGTACTTATGTATGTAAGTAAGTAAGTAAGCTCTACACCCGACTTGGGGCTCGAACTCATGATTCCAAGATCAAGAGTCACATGCCTGACCCACTGACGGAGCCAGCCAGGAGCCCCGTGAAATTTTTTTCTTTTAAGATTTTGTTTATTTATTTTAGAGAGAGAATGTGAGCAGGGGAGAAATCTCAAGCAGACTCTAAGCCAACGTTGGTGCCTGATACAGGGCTTGATCTCAGGACCCTGAGATTATGACCCGAGCTCAAATCAAGAGTTGGGTGCTTAACTGAGTGAGTCACCCAGGTACACCCCCCCCCCCAATTATTTTTTAAGTAGGCTCAGTGCCCAGCATCGATCCAACAAGAGGCTTGAACTCAGCAATCCTGAAATCAAGACTTGAGCTAATATCAAGAGTCAGATGCTTAACCAACTGAGTCACCCAGGTGGTCCCCCAACCTTGTCACAGATTTTCATTGAGGGGTACCTGGGTGGCTCAGTCAGTTAAGCGAGCGCCTGCCTTCGGCTCTGGTCATGATCCCAGGGTCCTGGGAGGGAGTCCCACTTCACATCTTAAGTGCTCAGAGCAGGGAGCCTGCTTCCCCTTCTGCCTGCTGCTCCCCCTGTCTGTGTGCTCTCTCTCTGTCAAATAAAACAAAACAAAAAAACATGATTTTCAGTGTCCAATATCCTAGACAGTTATAATAAAGACTTTAAAGTATATCTTCCCATTAAATCTGCTTTTGGTCATCGGTGGTCACTTTCTGTGGGCAAGAATGTGGCTGGAAGGTAGTGAACACCATTTTTGCTGTTCCTAATTATTTTTTCAGCTTATCAGGTAAAATCACTCCTGTAGCAACACCAGCTACACTGATATTGCATCATCGTTCTCCTTCCATTATCTTCTTGTTGCTTAACCTCTTTGTTTTACATTGAGCACTTAAGATGTGCCGGGCTCTGTTCCAAGTATCTTACATGCACTACTTTATTTAATCCTCTTCACAACAATCTTTTTCTTTTTTTTCTTTTTGAAAGATTTTATTTATTTGACAGAGAGATCACAAGTAGGCAGAGTGGGGGATACAGGCTCCCTGCTGAGCAGAGAGCCCGATGTGGGGCTCAATCCCAGGACCCTGGGATCATGACCTGAGCCAAAGACAGAGGCTTAACCCACTGAGCCACCCAGACGCCCCCAGTCTTTTTCTTTTTTAAGATTTTATTCATTTATTTGAAAGAGAGAAAGCGTAAGCACAAGTAGGGACAAGGGGCAGAGAGAGAAGGAGAAGCAGACTCCCTGCTGGGCAGGGAGCTAGATGTGGGGCTTCGTTGCAGAACCCTGGGGTCATGACCTGAGCCAAAGGCAGACACCCAGCTGAGTCACCCAGGAGCCCCTCTTCACAACAGTCTTATCATCATAAATACAGTCCTCATTACAGATTGGTGAAGTCCCATACTCAGGTGGTAGAGCTGGGATTTAAACTCAGGTAGTCTTGCTCTAGAGTAAGCAAACCTTCAAATACCTAGTGTATCTTCTAACATTTCCTCTTTGTTAGAATCCTGAATATGTTTTGTCTTTCAGATCTTTCTGTAGAATTTGGAACAGTTCTGATTTACACATGTGAGAAGAGTTGCTGGCCTCTAAATCATCAGACTCCCATGGAAGAACTTTGTATTATACAAGAAGACCCAGATGAATGTATTTTTGCTTCATTTCGACTCACAGATTATTAACCCTTTATTTTAAGGGCGGTCCTTTGTGCTTTATGGCACCTGTGCTGGGGCTGCAGTGAGATTTAGAAACTTCTGGCTATGGGCTGGTCTACCTTTCCAGGGTCAGGTGCTTGTCTTCACAGTGACAGCTCAGAATGTGGCTCCTCTCTAGCCCGGAAGGTGGGTGTTCCCTGTGCAGGCAATCTAGTGGGCTTTGTAGGTGGGAGAGCCGCAGAAGAGCTGGGGCAACCGTCAGCCTCTTACCACCTCTGCTGCCTCTGTACTTGGCTGCACTCTGTTGCAGTCCCTGGATGCTGCTTGAACCACTTGACCCACCCCAGCTTCTTAAGGCTCCCACGCTGCCACACTAGCTGTTCAGACCTGTCCGGTGTTTTCCCTACCCACGATCCCACCCTCATTCTGCCCCTACAGTATTACAGAAAAGGGGCCCTTCCTTTCTTCTGGACATTGTCCCTCCTTCCAGGTGGTCACTTTTCCAATCTCCCCTTTCTCCTTTTGTTTTTTGTGTCAATCCCTTCTATTCTGCTACACCTTGACAGCAGTATGAAAACATGCCCACTAGTTGTGTACAGACTTCCTGCTTACCTTCATAGGTGAGGGACCTGCTATAAACAGTTTGATTTGCTAATCTGGCAAATAACACTGGTGGGAACACCGTGTGATCGCGCCTCTGGGGGCACCTGGGGGAAAGTGGCTGTCTGTGTACAACCCAAACTTGCTGGTCAGTGAGGCTTTAGGGATGTAGGGGAACAAGAATAATTTTCTCTTTACCCTTCTCGGTACTTAGCTGACACCCCCCCACCCCCCGTAAGAAAAGACAGATTGACAGGAGACAAACAGAAGTAGAAGTAGAGGTATACCTCTGTATAGATGGGAGATACCCAGCAAAACTGAGTAATGCCTTGAAATGGCCCAAACTATTACCTCAAATAAACCACCTTCAGTTGAAGATAGACGTTGTGGGGTGCTCGGAACCAGTCACAGGAAGTCATCAGGCAAACAAGGGTAAGGTTGTAACATATTGTCAGGGAAACAGGATAATGAGAAAAGTCCAGTGTGAACCCCTTCAGATGTAAAGCTGCAGGGGCCCCTGGCTGGCTCAGTCAGAAGAACATAAGGTCAAGCTCCACCTTGGGTATAGAGATTACTTAAATAAATACAAGGAAAGAATTGAGTGCATGAATGAAAAACTGCATATTGTTATGTAGGAGACGTACATCAATAAAGATAAAGGGAAGGGGCGCCTGGGTGGCTCAGTGGGTTAAGCCACTGCCTTTGGCTCAGGTCATGATCTCAGAGTCCTGGGATTGAGCCCAGCACTGGGCTCTCTGCTCAGCGGGGAGCCTGCTTCCCCCTCCTCTTTCTGCCTGCCTCTCTGCCTACTTGTGATCTCTGTCGGATAAATAAAGTCTTTAAAAAAAAAACCACAAAGGGGGGCACTTGGGTGTGTGAGTCTTGGGATTGTGAGTTGTGCCCCACCTTGGGCGTAGAGATTACTAAACACGTACAGACACACACACACACACACACACACACACACACACACACACACGCACGCCATCAAGGGCCCAGGAGTAGGATTAGGTATGAATGGGACTTTTGTGCTTTCACTTCCTGCACTTGGATCCTATTTGAATTTGTTAAGGTGGGCAAGCATTTTACACTGCATATTCACACTCACTCAGGCAAATCCACAAAGAAAAGCCATGGCCCTCAGGATTAGGTAAATAAGCCCAGCCCAGCCTAGGGGAAGAGAAGGGAGGCAGGAGAGAAGTCAAGGAAGGTGGTTCAGATTGGGCGAGTGTCCAGAGGGATAACTAAGGTCAGCATCCTGGAAAAGGCCGCCTTTAGATTTAACTGCCAGGATGGGGTCTTTGTAAAAGCCAGGCCTAGGTAGGGAAAGAGCATCAGCAGCCCACTGTGCAGGGGTGCTTACCCCCCACCAGAGAGCACTCTGGCACTTCCCGCTCTCATACCTCAGGACAGCGTCCTGAGTACTCCTCAGAAACCTGACCAGCTTGGTGTGTGGTTGGTGAACCAAGCAGCTGATGAAAAAGACCACAGATGTCAAAACCATTTTCCTCCGTTTTCTATCTTTACCTTTTCGCTTTAAAAATTTTTTTCTTTCTGAATATATTTGACATATAACATTGTGTAAATTTAAAGTGTGCAGTATGTTAACTTCATACATTTACATACTATAATATGATTGCTATTGTAGCAATATTTAGCATGTTAAAAAACGAAATTCAGGGGCGCCTGGGTGGCTCAGTGGGTTAAGCCGCTGCCTTCGGCTCAGGTCATGATCTCAGGGTCCTGGGATCGAGTCCCGCATCGGGCTCTCTGTTCAGCAGGGAACCTGCTTCCCTCTCCTCTCTCTGCCTGCCTCTCTGTCTACTTGTGATTTCTGTCAAATAAATAAATAAATAAATAAAAATCTTAAAAAAAAAAAAAAAAAACGAAATTCAACTGATTGAGTTTGAAGATCTAACTGGCTTTATTCAATGATTCAGGATTCTGACCGCAAAGATCTAGCAGGAAGAAAGGAGTTCTGAGGTGTTCAAAATGGGAGGTATTTATTGCTGAAGGATGGTGGGACAGGAAGTTAGAAGAGATTATTTCAGGCAAGGTTACCTATCCTTAGAAGGGTTTTATCAGGCAGATTAAATCGCTAGTTGCAGACCGGGAAATTCCAGACTGATTGGTTTAAAATTCCACTCCTGGGAAAGTCTGAAACTGCAGTTAGGTTAGGTATTAACTCAGTTTAGCACAATTGACTCCATTTTTAGCCTTCTGTTTCTTTTTTGAAGCACCTCTATCACATTACATAATAATCTTTCTTTTTAGTATTTGGAATAATTTTTTCTTATTTTAGAATTAGCATTTTCTTTGAGGAGCATGAGCATCTGGAAATACAGAAAAGCCTAAAAAAGAAAAATTATCCACAATTTCATCACACATAGATACACAAAAATATTAACAGTTGTTTTCTTCCTGCTTTTTAATATACTTTTGTTTTTATAAAATTTAGTCATACAAATGGTTTTGTATCTTTTAACATTATATTGTTAATATATTATTATATGATATGTTATTAATACGACTTTTGATTATTGCCAAATTACTCTTGTTTAAAAAAAAAAAAGGACAAGCCCAAAATGGAGTTGCTTAGGCTAAGCCTCACATCACCAAGCAGAGACTTAATTACAGTTACGGTTCTCCCAGAAATGGACTCTTAAACCAGTCAGTCAGGAATTGCCTGATCAGGGGTGCCTGACTGGCTCATTGAGGAGAGTGTGCGACTCTTGATCTCAAGGTTGTGAGTTTAAGCCCCACGTTGTATGTAGAGATTACTTAAATAAGTATTTAAAAAGGTAATCTACCCGATAATCCCCTAAAGGAAAGTAACCTTGCAATAACCAACACATTTCTGTATAATTTCCTTGCTGCTTCTCCCTTCTAGCCATGAAAGTCTTTCATTTTAAAACTCCTCAGAGATTGTCATCACCTAGATTGAATGCCGCCCAATTCGAATAGAGTTTTGCCCAAATAAAATTTTTAAAATATGCCTCCGTTATCTTAACACCCTCTAGAAAAGCTTTGCTTTAGAATCCTTACTTATAGCTATGGGAGTGTTTTGATTTCCTATCTCTTGACCACAGGGACTGTTACACTTTTTCTTTCGCTGGCTTCATAAGTGAAAAAAAAATTTTTTTTAAGATTTTATTTATTTATTTATTTTAAGATTTTATTTATTTATTTGACAGAGAGAGATCACAAGCAGGCAGAGAGGCAGGCTGGGGGGGGGGGGGCGGGGGAAGCAGGCTCCCCACTGAGCAGAGAGCCCGATGTGGGGCTCAATCCCAGGGCTCTGGGATCATGACCCGAGCTAAGGCAGAGGCTTTAACCCACTGAGCCACCCAGGAGCCCCATAAGTGAAAAAAATTTTAAGTACTATTTTACATTTCTTCGATTAAATTTTATGTTTATTGATCATATTGTTCATTTTCTTTGTGAGTGCCTCTTCACATCCTTGGCCTATATTTGTTGCTCGGGTGACATTTGTTTTCTTGTTGATCTGTAAGAGCTCTTTACATACTGGGGCGTGTGTCTTCTAAGGTGTTAGCCTTGGCTCTGAGTTCAAACCCTCAGGTTTCCTAACGCCAGACCGCGGTTCATCGCGCGTCTGTGAAAAACACGACGGGGCTGGAGTAGAGCGGGAGGTGTGTGAGATCCTTCACGCAAAGCCCCACCGGGGCCCAGGAGATCCACTCCTCAGGTCCCGGGCGTCGCCCGATCCGCGCCAACTGGCGGCCGTAGTGCGCAGGAACGGAAGTTGGGCCGCCCTTCCCCCACCTGCTTCCGGCCGCGGCTCAGTTCTCGCGCCTCCGCCTCCGCCGCGGCTCGTGGTCGTCCCGCCATGGCACTGTCGCGGGGACTGCCTCGGGAACTGGCCGAGGCCGTGGCCGGGGGCCGGGTGCTGGTGGTGGGTGCGGGCGGCATCGGCTGCGAGCTCCTCAAGAACCTCGTGCTCACCGGCTTCTCCCACATCGACCTGGTGAGGGCCAGGCGTGCGCGCGGGCTGAATGGCGGGCGGTCTTGCCGGGGCCGGGGGCTCGGGCTCCGGAGGTCGGGACCAGAGTTGAGGGGGCGGGGGTGGCGGCAGCAGGCCGGGAAGCTCCGGGGTCGTGGCTGTCTGCGGAGAGGGCGCTTCTCGGCGGGGCCTGAGCCTGCCTCGCTGCACGCCCGGTCCGCTCCGGACGCCAGAGAGGCCGCGGGCTGGGGTCTTCCGGGCGTCGCGCCGCGCGGCCGCCCCCTGCCTCCCTGGCAGCGCCAATTTGTGGCGGTTCTGGGCTGTGGAAGCGACCTCGTGTGTTTTCGCTTCAGAGCAGTTCCCCAGCTGTAGTAGGAGGCAGGACGTGATTGTTTGAGTCTCGTGGATGTTGTGACTTCATTTCGGCGGTCTCCCTTCACTCAGAAATACTGGTCCAGAGCAGAGGGTGGCGGTAATAGGAGCCAATACGTCGTGAGCGCTTGTCCCGAGCCCGGCGCAGTTCTGAGCGGTTAACTTGGCGTTAACGCGTCTAATCTTAGCTACCTCTATAAGGTTGCAAACGCCATTTTCATCCCCCCCCCCTTTTTTTTTTTAAACAGACGAGAAGAAAAGTGAGGTTTAGAGGGGTTTTAGTAACTTATTTGGGTCACGAAGCAAGTGGCAGGACTCCTTTGGGACTCGCGCTCCTCTGTTGTGGGTACGATCTGCGTGACTGTCATTGTTATCTCCATAGATTCAGTCACTCTTGTCGTTAAAGATGTCGGTGAGGATTTTAACTTTTGCACTCACGTACAGTGGCTGTAATTTTAAATCATTTCTGTTAAACTTTAGAGATTGGGGATGTAGTAGGAGTTCGGCTGTGAGTTTAAATTGTCTTAAAGCATAGTGGAAGCTCGGAATGGAAAAAAGTGGAAGTGGCAGACTGAGCTAATAGATGAGTGACTGAGGAGGGGGAGAATTCACACTTTTTTTTTTTTTTTTTTTTAAACTGTTAAAAGGTTAGTCTTCCCATCCAGGTCTGTACTGCAGATCCAGATGTGATTGTGCATTGTGCCTTAGCTGGTAACTACTGCTGCATGTTTAAAAGAATAGTTTTGTAATAGAGGAGACAGTGGATTGGGCACCTGAAAAATAAATGCTGACTCTTTTTTATTTGATTCAGCTTTTGTAATAAATGTGGAAAGTACAAATAGAAAATGTTTAGATGGTTATATAATATTTTCCAGAATTCTGATCAAAACTGTTAAGATGTTTTACGATTAGAATGTTCAATTACTTGTCATGTAAATTTATTGAAATGGGATGAAAATCATTATTATTTTCTTCCCTTATGTTTATTTTAAAGCAACAATTAGTTAAAACTTAAAATGTAGGGACGCCTGGGTGGCTCAGTGGGTTGAGCCGCTGCCTTTGGCTCAGGTCATGATCTCAGGGTCCTGGGATCGAGTCCCGCATCGGGCTCTGCTCAGCAGGGAGCCTGCTTCCCTCTCTCTCTCTCTGCCTGCCTCTCCATCTACTTGTGATTTCTCTCTGTCAAATAAATAAATAAAAATCTTTAAAAAAAAAAAAAAAACTTAAAATGTAACACTTTTGAAACCTCATGTAAACATTTCCTTTAACAGCCCTTAGGTAATAATAATTGTAAATGGAATTGTTTGTAGATGAAGACTTGAACTAAAGCAGCAAAAATTCAATAACTGCCAGGTATCATTTAAGAAAAAAAGTCACAGTTGAATCTAATGTAACGGACTTGAAAGAATAATTAGATTGGTAGATAAATGAATTATCTATTTATTTTCAACAGACGCATAATTTTATGCCATCTAGGGAATTTCCAAACATACTTCTCAGGATGATTAAACAACAAAAAATTGGTCCGTCCTTAAAAAATTTTTTTAAAAGATTTTATTTATTTATTTGACAGAGAGATCATAAGTAGGCAGAGAGAGGAGGAAGCAGGCTCCCCGAGAAGCAGAGAGCCCAATTCAGGGCTCTATCCCAGGACCCTGAGATCATGACCTGAGCCGAAAGCAGAGGCTTAACCCACTGAGCCACCCAGGCGCCCCCTTTCTAAAATATTTTTTGAGAAAGTAACCTCTGAAATTAAATCCCAAGTTTTTAAAAATATGTGTTAAATTATTTTTATCAGCTTAATAATTTTGGTATTACTGGTTGAAAATGAAAAACATTTTTTTCTGCTAATGTAACAAATAGCAAAAGTTTTGGGTTATGGATACTGAGGATAGTGATATTGCTCAAACATACCAGAAAACTTGTGGTTTATCTGGAGTTTATGCACTTGTAGATTGATCTGGATACTATCGATGTCAGCAACCTCAACAGGCAGTTTTTGTTTCAAAAGAAACATGTTGGAAGATCGAAGGCCCAGGTAACTTTATTTTTTTTAATGCTATTTTTGTTTATTCATTAATATTTCTGCACTTCTTTGAGGGCAGATATCAGATTAATGGGACTCTTCAGTAGGCGGGAGAATATACTCTATACACAACACACACACACACACACACTCAATATACTCAGTAGGAGGAGAATGTACTCAATACTTGAGAGATTGTGAAGAATAAAGATGTAAAGGACTAAAGACTAAACCCCCCTGTTTTGGTCTGCTGAGGAAATAGTTGTGCTCTACCCAATCCTGTAAATGGTGTCCCATTCATATTTAAGTTTATGATTGTTTCTTAGGATGAGCATTGTTTCAGTGTTCCCTAGAGGTTGACTGCTTTTTATATATGAGGGCTAGAGAAACTACAGCCTATATGCTCTTGTTGCTCTTTTTTCTAAAAGGGTGGCCTTTCCTGAGGTTCTAGCCACCTTGACCTTTCTTTAGTTCCTTGAATGTTTCATCTTGATTCAGGGTCTTAAAGCATCTTTTCATTTGCTTTTCTCCCAACCTTTTCGGCAAACTCCCACCTTTTTCTCCTTTTTAGTTTTCAAATTTTGGCTTTCTTCTCTAGGGATACAATCTGAATAAACCTTGTAGACTAAGTCAGACCTTCCTATTAAAACAACTTCTACTTTTTCTTGTCTTTAAATTTTTTTTTAACTTATTTAAAAGTAATCTCCACACCCAATGCAGGGTTCAAACTCAAAACCACGAGGTGAGATCCAGAGTAGCATGCTCTTCCGACTGAGCCAGCCAGGCACCCTATAGCTTCTAATTTTTCTAGGTGTGATTTATCATAGTTTGTAGTTTTGTTTATCCACATTGATTAGTGTCACTTTGGCTCACCAAGTTCTTCATGCAGATCCTGGCACATACAAGATACTCAGTAAATGTTGAATGAATGAATGAATCACACTTAGTTACTGCATTTTATATTTTTGTTGAATCTTGCCATTCGTGTAGATGTGTATAAAGGAAGGGGCCAGCTCTCCTGTTATTTTGTAATTATGTGTGTATCTTAATCTTAATGAAGTTTTGTCACATTTTTATATTTCTTTAGTTTTTAATAAATAGGATATGTAAGTAGGTGAAATAAAAGTGTTATGTGCCATAAATAAACTTGAAATATAGAGAGAAATGTTGTAGCTATTTAGTAGATTAATAATTTAGTGTTGTTTGTTTTTCCAGGTTGCCAAAGAAAGTGTACTGCAGTTTTACCCAAAAGCTAATATCATAGCCTACCATGACAGCATCATGAAGTATGTTCTAATTATTATGTTGCAAAATTGTGTTTGTTGTGAATTAAACTTTGAGTGCATTAGGTATTTTATTAGTCAGATACAGGAGTTTGAAGTCATTCTGCTTTTTTCTTTTCCTTTTTTTTTTTTTTTTAAGATTTTACTTATTTGAAAGAGACAGGGAGAGAGGAAACACAAGCAGAGGAAGTGGGAGAGGGAGAAGCAGGGGAGCCCAATGCGGGGCTCTATGCCCAGGACCCTGGGATTGTGGCCTGAGCCAAAGGCAGACGCTTAACAACGGAGTCACCTAGGCATCCCATCATTCTGCTTTTTAAAAATGATTTTCCCCTCCTAACTATAGAGAACAAACTGATGATTATCAGAGGGGAGGTTCTTTGGGGGTGGGTGGGTAAAATATGTGATGGGAATTAAGGAGGGCACTGGTGATGAGCACCAGGTGTTGTATGTAAGTGTTGAATTACTGTATAACTAATATTATACTGTATGTTAACTAACTGAAATTTAAATAAAAACTTAGAAAAATGATTTTTCTGGAAAAATTAAAATATGGTTGTGCCCACATAATAAGTTGAGTTTTATTAACAGTTTATACATATGATTTAAATGAGTTCGGTAAGAAGTAAGATATTTTAATACTTTAAATAAATAAGTTACTTGGAAACTTATAAGGGCCTTGTATTTTTGTTTTAAATAAAGATAAACTATGCAAAATCATTATATGTGATGATTCAGACTTCTAAATATATTGGTCTCATTCTGATTGATTTCAGCTCTGGTCTTTTTCAGTTTAAAAGGTTCTTTCCCAAAATAATTTGTTTATTTGGACTTTGACTTCAGTAATATAACACTAGGAATTGTAACAGGGCCATAGTTTTCACCGTTCATAAATACGCTCTGATCTCAGTAAAGATAGAGTAAATATGTAATTTTGGAAGTGTTGAAACAAAGGAACCCTGGGCCTAAATTATCCTTTATAGTTGTCTAACTTATAAGTAAATGATATTAGAAATAATAACTTATTGTTTAAGGTCTGGAGTTAGAGAAAATCTTAGACTTTTTCAGGAAATTTGTATCCATTTTTTTTTTTAAATTTCTGTATGTTTGCTCTGCAAACCTTGTGGTTCTATAACCCCCATACCCTGTTTTGCTTTCCCAGTGCTGCTAAAAGCAGGGACTCTAGAGGCCTGAACCCTGCCTGATCCTGACCATGTGAGGTGAAGCTAGAGGCCAGGCAGATCCTGGGAATGTGTTTTTTGTATGTTCCCAGGCTGCCCGGGGTAGGCCTGGTGGGACTGGTGAAGTCATGCCATCTTTCTGCCAGTGTGAGATCTTGGTCTTGGGCCCTAGATTGCTGAGCAAAAAGCATATCTAGTCATAGGGATTAAGGGGAAATGATTTCTTTGAAATCTGCTGTGGAGTTTTGAAGAAGTCAAACCTATTATATGATACAGACCCCTAACATCCAATTATTTTTGCACTGTTACTTTAATATACTTTTTAGGACCCTATATTCTGCTGTGACGATCAGGTGTAAGGCCAGTTGTTTTGGTGACACTTGTTTTTTGTTTTGTTTTGTAGCCCTGACTATAATGTGGAATTTTTTCGACAATTTATATTGGTTATGAATGCTTTAGATAACCGAGGTGAGATTACTTTAATACATTTAATTCCTAAGTATCCCCCCCCCCCCCAACAAGGCCATTTCCACTTTTAGTGTTTAAAGTATTCCTTATGAGTTACATCTAGAGTGAAGTAAGATTAGGTTTAAAATTTGCCAGTTGATTGTAATTTTAACTAGAACTGGTTTCAGGCAGGAATTTAGCTATCATATACTCTGCTGTTCCATCAAAACGTGTGAACATAGAAGTTGTTAAAATCGCTAAAGAGGGTGACTACATATGGTATGTGGGTGTGTGCTTGTTTCAGAGTATCCCATCACTTAAGCACAGTGTGACTTCCTTCGTTTACATGGAGATCTAAGAAATATCAGTACCTGTATCTCATATCTCATCTCATCTCAAGACTAGTTAAGTCAGACTCTCAGAATGGCGCCTGATCATCACATTTTTTCAGTTTCCCACGTGATTCTAAAGTGCGATCAAGGCTGTAAAACCACTGTTTTAAGATTGGGGCAAGAGGATGTCAGAGTTAGTATAGCTGCCATGGATCCTGAATTATTTTAGGTATAGGTGGTGCTGTAAGAGAACAGACTGGATTCTGTTTAGATGTACATATTTTAGACCATTTAAAGCTTTCCACAATAGGAGGTAATGTTTCTTCAGTCAAGTGTTGTATAGCCAGTCATTGTTCTACATGTAAAACAACATTTGTGGGGTGGTTTGTAACCATTTTGAGCCAGAAATACAAACAACAACAACAACAACAACAACAAAACACAAAGTAGCATGAGGAAGGGTCAGAATGACTTTTTTGGGGTAAGATTTTATTTATTTGAGAGAGTGCACATGAGTGAGGGGCGAGGGCCAGAAAAAGAGAACATCTCAAGTGGCCCTGCGCTGAGCATGGAGCCCAAAGAGCCTAATCGCACCACACTGAGATCACCTGAGCCAAAGTCAAGAGTTGGGTACTCAACTGGCTGAGCTACCCAGGTGGCCCAGATTGACTTTTAACTAGACTCTTTATTTCCCTTGTCTTAACCTGCCTTAACGGTTCAAAGTTGATATTCCACATTCTTCATCTACTTCCATTTGTTACATGATATTTTATTAGAATAATAGTAAGGACTCAGAATACATTGAAACAATGTTGTAACCAAGATTAATAGAGTAGGCACATCAATGGAATAAATTTGTGATATAAATTCCTTATGTTTGCAATTTGCTAGTGAATGTCTCTTAAGTATAATAGTTTTATTACTCTGGTCATAGCTATAAGAAAATTGCATAACAAATTTAAAAAAATAGTTTGGGTAAATGTTATCCTAATTGAAGTAACTGATTTTTTCCCCCCCATAAACCCCTGCTAACTAGTATTTTTCTTCCAGCTGCCCGCAACCATGTTAATAGGATGTGTCTGGCAGCTGATGTACCTCTTATTGAGAGTGGAACTGCTGGTTACCTTGGGCAAGTAACTACCATCAAAAAGGTAAAGTAAGTTTTTTATTTTTACTTCCCAGATATTTATTTGGGACCTTAAGGAGGGAAGACATAAACTTTGAATTTATATGATACAGGCTGGTCATCATCCAAAATGTGGGGATTTTTGTGCTCTGATAAAACTTAGATACTATAAAGGTGATACAAAGAATATAGTTTTCTTTTGTTTTTGTTTTTTAACTCTGTGCTACTTGGCTTCTATAGCTTATATATTAAAATTACTAGAATGGTAAGCATAATAACATTGCCTTTTAAAATTCTTGATAGCTATGAGACTATATGTCATGCTATAGTTGATGGATGATAAAATCACCTTTTGCAACTTATTATCTAACGTATGGACTTAATAGACCTGAAGAATACTTTGGAAATTTTTGGTATAGTTGTGAAATACTTCAAGCGTTTAGAAGAAACTAGAGGATAATAGAGCAAGTAAGGACCTGTGGACTCATAACCCAGTTTCATAAAATTCAGCATTGTGATTTTTATTCTTTTGGTTCTTTAGGAAATTAAACCAGATACATTTGAAGAGTCATTTTGCAGGTTTTGAAACCAAAAGTCGAATTAAACTCCACTTAAAATTTGTGACTCTTGTCCATTATTTGGCAGTTTACCCATGTTGGAAATTGTGGCACTGCTGCTTTTGTTTTAGCTGATAAATACTACTCTTGGAAGATTATTTAATATCCTTTTACAAAGACTGTTATAAATATCTGTGTATTAAATTTCGTTAGATCAGTGGAGTCCTTCAGAGTCCGTTCATAGGTCACAGTAGTAGTTCTCTTTTTCACTGTGATTTGAGGGATGGCTACCCCCAAGAAGGCTTACTAAAAGGACACCAGAAATGGTATTGTGGAGAAAATCCTCATCTGCTGCCATTTATATTAAAACGATTGGCAGGTTTTGGTTCTTTAACCATTATTAGAAAGATATTGCTCGTTAACCTGATCCTAAGGTACTGATCCTAAGGTACTGATCCTAAGACTGAGGTTAAAAATTGCTGAAATGAGGAATGTTCATTTGATGGTTTTGAAAATTTTTCTTAGGTGCCTCAAGGATTTCTTACGTTGCAAATTAAAATGTAACCCTAGCTCTACAAAATGAAGAGTATTTTGTTTGGTAATATCTAGGATTTTTCTGTGTATCTAGGTGGTTCTTGAAATTACTACTTTTAGTTTTCTTAATGTTTAGGGGATTATAAGGAAAGGCTGTGAATGATAATTAAATAACTGGGGTCCACACCTTTGAGAGAATTGGTTAGAAAGCTGTTGTTTGTCTGTCTAGTAGTTTTTCTTTTGTTTAGTGTGATTAAGGTAAACTTCTTGTGTTTGATACTCAGGTGCAGTGTGGTTTTGTTTTGTTTTTTGTTTTGGGCTTGTTGAAAGTGTTGTTTACTGGGCCAGGAGTCAGGAATCCTGGCTTAGAATTAGCTGTCAGTGTGATCGATTCAGTTCACTTTTGTTATAGTTCCTTGTTGATAATGTAAGAATTTTGGAGTCACTGATATTGTAAAATTTCCTTGACAGTTAGAATGTAGATGAATGAATATTTATGATGATACTATTTTATAATGTTGAAAAACCACCATCATGGTGGTTTTTTTAAATACTTTTCTCATATTCTGACTTTGCAGGGTGTAACGGAGTGTTATGAATGTCATCCCAAACCTACCCAGAGAACTTTTCCTGGCTGTACAATTCGTAACACACCTTCTGAACCTATTCATTGCATCGTTTGGGCAAAGTATTTGTTCAAGTAAGAGTGTATATATTTCCTGGTGTATTTTTTTTTTTTTTTTAAAGATTTTATTTATTTATTTGACAGAGGGAGATCACAAGTAGGCAGAGAGGCAGGCAGAAAGAGAGAGGAGGAAGCAGGCTCCCCGCTGAGCAGAGAGCCCGATGTGGGACTCGATCCCAGGACCCTGAGATCATGACCTGAGCCGAAGGCAGCGGCTTAACCCACTGAGCCACCCAGGCGCCCCTCCTGGTGTATTTTTAGTACTGATAATGGGAAATGAGGTCATTTTTATTTATATATTTTAGAGTATACCTAGGAGGAATTTTAATTAATTAATTTTTTAAAAAGGTTTTATTTCTTTATTTGACAGAGAGAGATCACAAGTAGGTAGAGAGAGGGGGAAGCAGGTTCCCTGCTGAGCAGAGAGCCTTATGCGGGGCTCGATCCCAAGGACCCTGACATCATGACCTGAGCTGAAGGCAGAGGCCCGACCCACTGAGCCACCAGGCACCCGAGGAATATTTTTTTAAATATGGGAAAGAGACTTTCCGTTAACTTTCTCGTAATATATTTTTTTAAGATTTATTTATTTATTTGACAGAGAAATCATAAGTAGGGAGAGAGGCAGGCAGAGAGAGACACAGGGAAGCAGGCTCCCTCCTGAGCAGAGTGCCCAATGAGGGCACGATCCCAGGACCCTGAGACCATGACCTGAGCCTCGTGCAGAGGCTTAACCCACTGAACCGCCCAGGCGCCCATCTTGTAATATTTCTTGGGCTCAATTCAGCCAGCAATGCATGCATGTCTGATATATACCATGGACTATTTAGACCTGGGAAGCCAGATACTGGAGACAGACATATAACTAAATTCAGATCTATATAACTGAATTCAAATCTGTGTATTTGGAACTATGAAAATATACTTAGAAGTAATTTAATGGTTAAAGTTAAAAATAAGTTAAAAATATTTTGTAATGGTAATATTTTTAATGGAAGTTAAAAATACCTTGTAATGGTAATGAAAATAACTGCATGTGAAACTTGGATGCATGGAATGTGGCAGTTGGAAGAAAGGTTGTAGGCTTACACACATGAAGAAAGATGGGCATTAACGAGCTAAGGACCCAACTTAAATAGAAAAAGGATAAACTCTGAGGAAATAAGTGGGAAGGATATACTTGAGGTAAGAGGAAAAAAATACTTCGTTGAGTTCAGTCAAGAAAAGGAGAGAGAAATAACAAACTGGGGAATGTAATCTCAGCACAGATTTAAATGATAGTAAAGAACAAACGGATGATAATAAAAAGATGGTGCTTGTATACAGAGATTTTTAATGATCTGGATAAATTTTTTTTTATTTACCTTTTTTTATTTTAGGGAGAGGGAAAGAATCTCAAGCAGACTCTGGGTTATAATGCAGAACTTGATAGGGGGCTGATCTCATGAAATGACTCACGAAATCACAACCTGAATTGAAACTCCAGAGTTGGATCCTTAACTGACTGCGTCACCCAGGCGCTTCTGGATAAATTCATTTGCGGGGGGGGGGAACCTGACTTAAAAAGAAGAAAGCCTGAACAGTACTATATCGTAGGGGAATTTAATAAGTGGTTTAAATTCTGAATAATATACCAAACCTATATAAATTTACTGGTGATTTCCACTAAACTTGCAAGTACTGTATCATTATAATGTTAAGTAAATTGTCCTGGAGACATTTTAACGACACTTAAATACTTCTTAGGTTGTATTGTGCTGTTGTGTCTCTTATCATGAATCACTTAAGGCCATTAATGGAATAAAAGGTGAATTTCAAGACTTTTTTTTTTTTTTAATAATTTATTGATTTGAGAGAGCACACATGTTCATGCTTAGCCCTATTAGAATGTGGGAAGGAGCAGAGGGGTAAAAGGAGAGAAACAGATTGCTCATGATTTCTCAGAGCCCAAGCAGCTCAGTCTCGTGACTCTGAGATTATGACCCTGAGTGGAAATCAAGAGTTAGACATTTAACTGATTGAGCCACCCAGGCACCCCTCATGATAAAAATTTTCTTCTTTTTTTTTTTAATTGCTGGCGAGAGAGAGCACAAGCAGGGATAGACAAAGGGAAGGAAAAGCAGGCTCCCCACAGAGCAAGGAGCTAGATGTGGGACTTGATCCCAGGACCCTGGGATCATGACCCAAGCCGAAGGCAGGCACTCAGCTAACTGTGCCACCAAGGCATCCCAAAAATTCTTAATAAAATAAGAACATTTTATCAACCTGGTAAAAGATACTTAAAAACCTGCAACAAACATTGGTTTTCTTTATTTTTTGATTAAGATATAATGTATATACACTCAGAAAAGTACCATACAATGATATAACAATGAAATTTCATTAAAAATGCACTTTGTAGGGCACCTGGGTGGCTCGGTGGGTTAAGCCTCTGTGTTCAGCTCAGGTCATGGTCTCAGGGTCCTGGGATCGACCCCCCCCCCATCGGGCTCTGCTTAGCGGAGAGCCTGCTTCCCCCTCTCCCTCTGCCTGCCTCTCTGCCTACTTCTGATCTCTCTCTTTCAAATAAATAAAACTTTTTTTTTTTTAAATACACTTTTGGGGCGCCTGGGTGGCTCAGTGGGTTAGTAAGCCTTTTGCCATTGGCTCAGGTCTTGACCTCCGGGTCCTGGAATTGAGCCTTGTATCGGGCTCTCTGTTCAGCGTAGAGCCTGCTTCCTCCTCTCTCTCTGCCATCCTCTCTGCCTACTTGTGATCTCTGTCAAATAAATAAATAAAATCTTTAGGAAAACCACATTTTGTAAATTATTTGGCAAACGGTTTTTCTTTTTAACAGAGTTACAGTTTCAAATTTATAGAAATACTGAGATGATAATACAGTGTTCCCATCCAGTTACTCTTTCATAATTGTTTGTATGACACTAACATAAAGTAATTAATGAACCACTATTGATACCCTATTTTTTTTTTTGTAAGATTTTATTTATTGGACACAGAGATCACAAGTAGGCAGAGAGGCAGGCAGGCAGAGACCGGGAAGCAGGCTCCCCACTGAGCACAGAGCCCAATGCGGGGCTCGATACCAGGACGCTGAGCTGAGATCATGACCCAAGCTGAGGGCAGAAGCTTAATCTACTGAGCCACCCAGGCGCCCCAGTTGATACCTTATTTATTAACTAAAGTCCGTAGTTTATTCAGAGAGTCCTTTGTTTTTACCCCACGTCCCTTTTCTGTTCCTTGATACTGTGTTACCATTAATTGTCTGTCATATATCTTTAGGCCTCCTTTGGCCTCTGATGGTTTCTTAGACTTTCCTCCTTTTTTATGACCTGATAATTTTGAGGAGTGCTGGTCAGGTATTTTGTAGGATGCCCCACTAGGGAAATTTTTTCATCATGTTAATGCTGTTATTATGAGCTATTAGGAGGGAAATCACAGAGGTTGATAAATTTCTGTTTTCATCACATCATATGAAGAGTAAATATGTTACTGACATGATTTATAACTGTTAGTGTTGGCCTTGGTCACTTAACTAAGGTAGTGCTTGTCAGGTTTCTTCAGGATAGTTACTCTCCCCACCTTCCCGCTTTTACACTGTACCATGCACTTTGGAGGGAAGTCACTGCAGCTCACACCTAAGGAATGGGAACAGTGTTCTATTTCCTTGAGGGCTGAGTATCTACATAATTAGAGTTTTCTACCTAGAAAGTTTGTCTCTTCTCACCTGTCTGTTGACATATTCATCATTTATATCCGCATGCATTCATATTGAATACATTTTATACTTTGGGTTAAGTCCAATAGTATATTTTGTTGCTTAGATTGTTCTAGCTTTGGCCACTGGGAGCTCTTTCGGTTAGCTCTATGCTTTTAGACATGCTGCCATCACATGCTGCCATCAACGTGGGTGGAGGTGTTTGGGGAGCAGTTCCTTGCTTTCTGGTACTAAATGTTCCAGGCTCATTATGTTATTTCCTGCTATAGACTCAGACCTTTCTCCAAGGAGCCCTGATACCTTTTACTGGCATTAGAAACCAAGATATGAATGCTTGGCATGCAAGGTGTCATATCTTTTGGGCCCTCTTAGCCAACAGAGCAAAAATATATCTATACTAATCTGTATATGTACACAAATTTGTAAACATATCTGTATATTAAGCTAAACATGAATTCATACTGGTTATGCTTATTCATACTGGTTATTCATGCTGGTCCAGCTCTAATCCATTATAATCATTCTAGCTTTCTCCCCTTGCTTTTCTGTACAGTCCCACACTCAGTCAGAAACTTCCACTATTTGCCATCCATATACAATACAAGCATTACTTTTAAATATTTTTGAAAGTTTTTTTTGTTTATTTGAGAGAGCATGCACTCAAGTGGGGAGAGGGGCAGAGGGAGAAGACAATCTCTGCTGAGCCTGACACAGGGCTCTATCTCAGGATAGAGCCTAGGATCACGACCCAAGCTGAAGGCAGATGCCCAACCACTTGAGCCACCCAGGTGCACCAATATAAGCATTATTTATTTATTTATTTATTTTTAAATTTTATTTTTTGAACAGAGGTGCTGTTCATTTGTTTGTTTGTTTATTTGACAGAGAAATCACAAGTAGGCAGAGAGAGAGGGTGAAGCAGGCTTCCTGTTGAGCAGAGAGCCCGATGTGGGGCTCGATCCCAGGATGTGAGATCATGACTTGAGGCGGAGGCAGAGGCCTAACCCACTGAGCCACCCAGGCACCCCTATAAGCATTATTTTTAATGATAAAAGTTACACGTCATCCCCTTTGAAATCAGAGCTAGCATGAGGATGCCCGTTATTGCTGCTGCTTGTAATGACGTTCCTAGCCCACACAATAAGACAAAATGGAAATATAGGAGAAGAGATGAGAAAAAAGAAACATCACTCTTCATGTACAGTATAGTTACTTGTATAAAAAGCTCCAAAGAACCTATAGACAGATTATTAGAAATGATGACAGTTTAGCAGCATGGCTGTACATTTCTATATGCAGCCTCAGGCAGTTAGGAAGTATAAAAATAGATAACTCATTATAAAATTATATAATTAACCATTAAAGATAACTAAATATAAAGCATCTAAAAACATGAAGTACCTGATACTCTCAGGTACTTATAAATCTTGATTTATAAGACCCAATATGGAAAATTATAGTAAACTATTGGAACATAAAAAGGAGGATAAAATAAGAGTAAATAATGTATTTGTGGATTGGAAGTGTTAATATTGTGTATGTGTCATTTGTCTTCAAGTTGATTTATAGATTCAAATGCAGTTCCAATTAAAATCTCATCGGTGGGGGCGCTTGGTTGGCTCAGTGGGTTAAAGCCTCTGCCTTCAGCTCAGATCATGATCGTAGGATCTTAGGATCAAGCCCCGCATTAGGCTTGAGCAGAGAGCCTGCTTCCCGCTACCTGCCCCCCGCAACCACCCACCTGCCTCTCTGCCCACTTGTGATCTCTGTCCAAAAAAAAAAAAAATCAGTGTTTGTACTGGAACTTGTTCAGCTGATAATAAAATTTATATATATTCCTGGAAACGAGTAGGTTGAAGTGACTTGTTCTGATAGATGTCAAGGTTTGAAATAAGCTAAAAGGAACTTACAGCGTGTTGCTGGTATAGAGATAGGAAAACAGACCATTAGGACAATGCAGAGCTCATGACCAAGGTTGGGTAAGAGATCCCAAATGAAAGAAGGAATTAATTAAAGGTAGAACAATTCATAATCAATGTGGAAAAAGCATTCTCTACTTTAAATAATATATAGGGCGCCTGGGTGGCTCAGTGGTTTAAGCCTCTGCCTTCGGCTCAGGTCATGATCTCAGGGTCCTGGGATCAAGTCCCGCATCAGGCTCTCTGCTTGACAGAGAGCCTGCTTCCTCCTCTCTCCCTCTCTGCCTGCCTCTCCCTACTTGTGATCTCTGTCAAATGAATAAATAAAATCTTAAAAAATATATATTTATATATAAAAATTAAGTCCAGATGGATTAAGTACTTAGATGTCAACAGAAAAAGTCTTTCTAATAAAGGGAAGAATCTTCAGGGAACAATGTCTCAAGACACAAAGTGCTAACCATAAAAGAAAGGGTTGAGGCATTCAAATTAATTAAATACTTCTTGTCAAAAGACATTATGAGAAAATATTTGCAGCATAAAGTCAACTAAAAAATTATGATCTTAGGGGTGCCTGGGTGATTCATACGTTAAGCCTCAGCCTTCGGTTCAGGTCATGATCCCAGGGTCCTGGGATCAAGCCCCCTTATCAGGCTCCCTCCTCTGCGGGAAGCCTGCTTCTCCCTCTCCCACTCCCCCTGCTTCTGTTCCCTCTCTCGCTGTGACCCTCTCTGTCAAATAAATACATAAAATCTTTTAAAAATAAAATAAATTATGATCTTAGAATATATTCATCAAGAAATAGACAGCCTGACAAAATAATATGAACAGGCATTTTTTCACTTAGAGGGAAACCCTCATGGTAATAAGCAAATGAAGAAATCTTTAACTTCATGACTAACATGAAAAGTTAATAATAAAATCACAAGATACTATTTTATACTCAGTAATTTGGCCAAACGTTAAGTCTAGAGAGGAAGTGAATGGATAGGAGCTCTTTACATGCCTTTGTGAGGGTGAAAATTGGTACAGTGACTGGGAAACAAGTGGGCATTTTCTTGTAGGGTATATTAGGAGTTTTGAAAAGCTTTGAGATGATAGCTTTTCCTTTTTTTTTTTTTTTTTTTTTTTTTTTTTAACTGTAAAGGATTCCTTTGAAAAGTACTTAGAAGTACTTGTAAGTCAAGTACTTGAGGAAAGGTGGAACATTATATTCCTATAAGTGTTATTAAATAGTTTTTAGGATAACTAGATTAACAAAAGAGAATTCCTGCTTAATACATTGTTTCTGAAGGCCTTTTCATAGTGAAGAGATATATTACCATGGAATGAACATCTTAACTCACTTATTTTTAAACCTAGGTGAGCATCTAGCACGTAGCAGATGTGTAATAATGTTTTTTTAATAGCTAGCTGCAGGTGTACTTCACAAGTATCATCTGGCATTGGAATGTTGTCCAAGTAAAATGAAAAGGCTGCTCACCTATGTCTTTTTCTTTTCAAGATTTTATTTAATTTATTTATTTAAAGTTTTTTAAATTTATTTATTTGACAGAGATCACAAGTAGGCAGAGAGGCAGGCAGAGAGAGAGGAAGGGGAAGCAGGCTCCCTGCTGAACAGATCGAGCCTGATGTGGGGCTCGATCCCAGAACTCTGGGATCATGACCTGAGCCGAAGGCAGAGGCTTTAATCCACTGAGCCACCCAGGCGCCCCCAGATTTTATTTATTTGACAGAGATCACAAGTAGGCAGAAATGCAGGCTGGGGGGGGGGTGGAGCAGGCTCCCTACCAAGCAGAGAGCCCGATGTGGGGCTCAATCCCAGGACCCAGAGATCACGACCGGAGCCAAACGCAGAGGCTTTAACCCACTGAGCCACCCAGACACCCCTCACCTATGTCTTGATCAAAGATTTTAACATAGAAATTTGCAGAGCCTAGATGATAGGAATGAATATAGGTGTACAGAAATTTAGCCTGCCGGGGCGCCTGGGCGCATCGGGCTCTCTGCTCAGCAGGGAGCCTGCTTCCTCCTCTCTCTCTGCCTGTCTCTCTGCCTCCTTGTGATCTCTGTCTGTCAAATAAATAAATAAAATCTTAAAAAAAAAAAAGAAAGAAAGAAATTTAGCCTGCCAATTGCTTATTCCTCATCCCTCCTAAGGATTTGGAATATTCTAAATTAGTTGTTCTGAGGGGAAGTAGGAAAAGTAAGTATTTGTTCAGAATATTTTGTTGAACATAAATTATTTATTACTTTTATTATAGCCAGTTGTTTGGGGAAGAAGATGCTGATCAAGAAGTGTCCCCTGACAGAGCTGACCCTGAAGCTTCCTGTGAGTAGACTGGGATATGTTCTCTTATTTAATGAGAACTGCCTTTGTTTTGTTAACTTAATATTAGTAGCATAAGAGGAGAAAAAAATAATTGCTGTTTTGTGTTAGACAGTATGTGTTTAAGATGGGTTATTTCATCTTTAAAACAGTGTTTTAAAAAAGTGAGTTGTTCCATTTAATGGTGAGGACAAGGTGCAGAAATTTCACAGATGTAAATAGTGCAGAGAGTTGTTTCCAGATCTGATTATAGGTCCATATTTTGAACTGTTCTACACTTTGCCTTCAGAAACTGAGGTAGAAAAAGATGATGAGCATATTATTCTTTATTTTTGAACTCTGAATGTGTCTTGTGCAGGTGACTTCCACGAATGACTTTTTTTCCCCCCGAAGGTAGATGAGAGCTTAGTTCTACATTTATTATAGCTGAGAATGAAACAGTGTTTGTTTTGTAGGGGAACCAATGGAAGCTGAAGCCAGAGCCAGAGCATCTAATGAAGATGGTGACATTAAACGTATTTCCACTAAGGAATGGGCTAAATCAACTGGATATGATCCAGTTAAACTTTTTACCAAGGTTGTATTTACTTTTTTATAATTATGGATAGATTATTCTGTTTGTTTTAAAATAGTACATGAAACACATGCTTTTTATGCCTAATGCTGTCTTAAGTTGATTGATGTCATCAGGGTAAGCAGGTTTTGGAATTTTAAAGATTTGAAAGAGCAAGTGAGCAGGAGAGAGAGCATGAGCCAGGGGATGGGGAGAAGCAGACTTCCCTCTTAAGCAGGGAGCCCATGTGTGGCTTGATCCCAGGGCCCTGGGATCATGGCCTCAGCCGAAGGCAGTGGCTTATTAACCAGCTGAGCTGTGCACGAACCCCTAGGTTTTAAAATTCTAATACTCAGGCTAAATCAATGTAGCATCTTTATAGGAATTAAAATAGAGGGGCCCACTTAATACACTCTTGGTTGGCTTTCCTTCCCTCACTTACACTGAAGTTCTTGGTTTTCCTTTGGTTCCTGCTGTTTCTCGTCTTACATTCCTTTCCTGCTCAGATTTCTTGGGAGTTTGACATGTACTGAATTACTCTTGAATTCCTAATCCTCTCATTCTTGGTTGACTCCATGTTTGTTAATATGTATTCTGTATGTATGTCTTACTTGCCTGCTGAATATTTCTAGAGAAATCTACAAGATTTTTTAAAAAAATTTATTTATTTATTTGACAGACAAAGAACACAAGTAGGCAGAGAGAGAGGAGGAAGCAGGCTCTCCATGGAGCACAGAGACTGATGCAGGGCTCGATCCCAGGACCCTGGGATCATGACCTGAGCTGAGGGCAGGGCAGAGGCTTTAACCCACTGAGCCACCCAGGCGCCTCACGAACTTTTTTTTCATTTGGGAAAGTTTTTAATCTATTCCGAATAATAGCTTTGCTGGATAAAGTATTGGCCACAGGTTTCTCCCATTCAGCTCCTGGAATATATTATGTAATTGCCTTCTGGCTTGAAAATTTTCTCCTGAAAAATCTCCTGCTGGCGTTAAGGGGTTTCCTTTGTAAGCTACTATCTTCATTTTTTCTTGCTGCTTTAAAATTTTTTTCTTTATCACCATATTTTACCAATTTAATTTTTTTGTACCTTTGTTTTCAAACAGTATTTTCTCTCTGCTCTCTTGATTTTTTTCGTGGCTCCTGTCTGCTTTCCAACATGCATAGGTCCCAGTGTCCTAACCAAATGGCCTACTACTCCCTCCAGTTTATGTTTCCTCTCCTTTCCTTAGTGAAAAGAGATGTCACACGTTGACTCTTAAAACCTGTTGCATTTATTTCCTTGTTACAGTCTTTTAGAAAACAGATTTTGGTTATGCTTAAAATGTACTTAGTTATGTTATGCATAGTGAAAGTATTTTCCAAACTTGTGTCCATATTCCTCTTCCCATTCTAGTCTGAGCAACATTTGAATGCCAGCATTATCTGAAGCACATCTCCAGTCTGTTCAGTAGGTAACTAAGCATCTGTTATGTGCTGGTCACCACTCTGACAGGAGATACAGTAGTGAATAAGATAGAAAATTGGGTCCCAGCTCTTTGTAGGTGACTTGTAGTTTAGAGGAAAAGTCAAACATGGAACATGTAATATCAAATTCAGAGTATTACGGCATTAAGATCCGATGTATTGGAACCCTTTTTAATACTAAGTAGACTTAACATTGTTAGTAGACATTGTTTTCATATCTAGTATGAGGGTTCAAAAGAGGCGTTCCCAGAGGAAGTGACATTTCAACTGAAGACTTTAAAGAATTGGGGTGGGGATAAGAATGCTACATATACAAAGAAGGTCTCAGGTCGGAAAACTGAAATAATTCCCATCTAAGGGGAGAGTGGGAAGAGGACTAGAAACACAACCTGAGGCCACACCAGGCAAGACTTTTTAGGTCATGACAAGGATGCTATGGCAAGGCAGTGGGAAGCCATTAAAAGGTGGTCTATAGGGTCAAATACAGAGGGTATGCTGTGCACCATTCTAGGACCCTGATATTCCTGTTGTAATCAATATGGGATGGTACCTTCTAAAGTTGTACAATGCTAGAATAATCTGAAGTACAACCTATCTGCATTCCCAGTGGAGGGTGGAGAAAAAGTAGGTTTGTTTAAGGCACTGGGTAGCTCAGTTGATTAAGTGTCCAACTCTCTTTTTGTTTTTAAAGAAAAAAAATTATTTATTTATGAGAGAACGCACAAGCAAGGGAAGCAGCAGTCAGAGGGAGAGGCAGGCTCGCTCCACATTGAGTAGGGAGCCCTATGTGGACTTGATCCCAGGATGATGTTGGGATCATGACCTAAGCTTGATTGAGACAGATGCTTAACCAACTGAGCTACCCAGGCATTCCCCCCACTTCTTTTTTTTTTTTTTTTTTTTTAAGATTTTTTATTTATTTATTTGACAGAACAGGCAGGGGCAGCTATAGGCAGAGGGAGGGAGAGAGAGAGAAGCAGGCTCCTGCTGAGCAAGGAGCACGATGCAGGGCTCAATCCCAGGACCCTGGGATCACGACCTGGGCCAAAGGCAGCTGCTTAACCACTAAGCCACGTGGGAGCCCCAAGTGTCCAACTCTTGATTTTGGCTCAGGTCATGATCTCAGGGTTGTGAGATTGAGCCCCACATTTGGCTCCATGCTCATGGGGGAGTCTGTTTAAGATCTGATCTCCCCTGCCCCTCCATGCTCAGGCGTGCTCGCTCGCTCGCTCGCGCTCTCTCTCTCACTCTTTCTCTGAAATAAGCAAATAAAATCTTTTTTAAGAAGAAAGGGTGGCTGGGTGGCTCAGTGGATTAAGCCTCTGCCTTCAGCTCAGGGCATGATCTCAGGGTCCTGGGATCGAGCCCTGCATCGGGCTCTCTGCTTGGCAGGGAGCCTGCTTCCTTCTCTCTCTCTCTCTGCCTGCCTCTCTGCCTGTTTGTGATCTCTCTCTGTCAAATAAATAAATAAAATCTCTTTAAAAAAGAGAAAGAAAGACTTAGGAACGGGAATGATACCTGGTTTCCTGCTGGGCAGGAAATTAACAAGGTGCCATTCTCTGAGGTAGGTAAGAGGAAGCAGGTGTGTTGTGTAGGGATTAGAGGATGGAATAAGGCAATAGAATCAATTTGAGGTTCCTGTAGAATATTAGAGTAAGGACAGGTAATCCTAAAGGCAAGCAGAGAAGTTTGGATGGATTTGTAGGCCTAAGAGAAAAGAGCATGAAGATTGTTTGTTTAGTACAGAATTCTGAGGGATTCCCAGTATTTAATAATTAGATAAAGGGCACGGAGCTTCTGCATCGAAAACCATGCTAATTCTCCATTGCCTGGGAGTTTTTTTAGCCAAGCGCTTAAGGTCCTCTGTAAAATGTGTCTAACCACATTTGTTGCCCAAATCATACTGAAGTCATTTCTTTACCTATGTACCCATTTCAGACGTTACCATTTCCTTGAACTCTTTCCTTATTCCTCAGAACAAAATTCCTATTAGTACTCAAAGTTATGTGATATTCACACTAAACTTATATTCTATTTGTATATTTGGCTGGTTTTCCAAATTTTTTTTTTTTTTAAGATTTTTATTTATTTGACAGACAGATCACAAGTAGGCAGAGAGGCAGGCAGAAGGAGAGGAGGAGGAAGCAGGCTTCCCACTGAGCAGAGAGCCCGCCCGATGCGGGGCTCGATCCCAGGACCCTGGGATCATGACCCGAGCCGAAGGCAGAGGCTTCAACCCACTGAGCCACTCAGGCGCCCCTGGTTTTCCAAATATTTAAGGAAGCTTCATAAATACTGATTGAATTGAATATATTTTGATAGGAATAGTTCAAATTTGGGGGACACCTGGGTGGCTCAGTCAATTAAGCAGCTGACTCTTGATTACAGCTCAGGTCATGCTCTCTGGATTGTGGTATTGAGTCCTGCATTGGGCACTGGGCTCATTGGGATATCTGCTTGGGATTTTCTCTCTCCTTCTGCCCCTCCCCCGCTCATGCTCACTCTCACTCTCTTTTTAAAATAAATAAAATCTTTTAAAAAAAGAAATGGTCCCGAATTTTTTTATTAAGCCAAATTTATGTTTATAGCTGATATATAAAATAAGCTATTTTGACTAAATAAACTGACAGAAAATACAGCTGAGGAAGAAGTAAATACTAAAATCATCTGAAATTCTATAATAGGATAGTGCACATGATTTTCTCAACTACATATAGTAATGCTTATAACATGTTTTTATCTAGAGGAGGCTCCACTCCAGGACAGAGCTTGACTTAGGGCTCAATCTCATGACCCTGAGATCATGACCTGAACTGAAATCAAGAGTTGGACATTTGACTGACTGAGCTGCCCAGGCACCCCATAACACTTTTGAAAAAGAAATTGTTTTGGTTTTGGGATTTTTGAGGGGGCAGACCACATTTCAAAGATGTTACAGGTGGTTAAATCCTGGTTTTGAGAGCAGTACATTTAACGTGTGTATGCTTGTGGTGCCTGGATGGCATCTGCCTTCATGATCCCAGAGTCCTGGAATCATGTCCCATGTCGGGCTCCCAGCTCAATGGGAAGCCTGCTTCTCCCTCTGCCCCTCCTCCCTGCTCGTGCTCTCTCTCTCATGCTCTCTCAGATAAATAAATAAAATAAAATTTTATGTTTTATTGCTACACCTGTGAACTTGACAATATTGCTAACTGGTATCTCTAGGCTCTGATTTTACTCAGTTCTTGTGGAACTGGTATATGTTTATTTACCTTCTTGATTGGCATGATTTTGGTTCAGATTGATCTTTGGAACTTTGGGTATGCTTTGGGGTGGTAACTTAGGAGGGCAGGGACCATGAGCACTATTCAGGGTTCCTTTACTCCATTTTTCTCAGCATTTCTGCTTTCACTGTTTCAGATACAGATATTCTGTGTAAAATTTCTTTTATTAGTTTTACGTTTTGTGGGTTATTCTTTTGGAGATTGTTAGTCTACTGGTACAGGACATTAAATCAGAAGATTTTATGGTGTAATATTTGTAGTAAATCAGCAGTGAAACTTTGTTTTATCAGCATAGGGACTGTAGGATTTGTGGGATTTTATCTTTTATTTATTTTTTATTTTTTTGTTTTTACTTTTTTAAGCTTTTTAAAGATGATATCCGGTATCTGTTGACAATGGACAAATTGTGGCGGAAAAGGAAACCTCCAGTTCCGTTGGACTGGGCTGAAGTACAAAGTCAAGGTAAAACATTTTACAGGGTGCCTGGCTGGATTTGTTAGAAGAGCATATGGCTGTTGACCTCAGAGTCATGAGTTCAAGGCCCACTTTCATTGTAGAGATTACTGACATTGTATCTTTGAATTCTCCAATGATTTTATGACCTTCGTCACTATTAGCAGTTTTCTTGCACAAATATTTGTAGTTTTCCTGATAATTATTTTAATGGAATTTGTTTAATTTTTATTTTCTTATTAGTCAAGCCTTGAGTTTTAAAGTAAAATAGAGAAATGATGTTTAATAGTGAAATTTCTAATATTTTTTTCCCTTAGGAGAAGAAACCAATGCATCAGATCAACAAAATGAACCGCAGTTAGGTCTGAAAGACCAGCAGGTTCTAGATGTAAAGAGCTATGCATGTCTTTTTTCCAAGAGCATTGAGACTTTGAGAGTTAATTTAGCAGAAAAAGGGGATGGAGCTGAGCTCATATGGGACAAGGTTTGTTTTGAAAATTTGTGGCAATTCTATATCACATGCATATTTTTGTCCTTGAACTATAACCAGAAACTAGTAAATTTTTGGATATCATTTATTCTACCAGAATTTGAAGACATAAGGTTGATTTTGCTTGGATGTTCTCACTTCTAATTACTACATTGAACTATGAATTTTCTGTATGTGAATTCAAATAATATTATAGAACTTAATTTTAGATTCTGGGTATGGATTTGTGGTTTATAATTATGTTTGAAGAATATAATTGGACTGGAGAAATACTGTGAATTTATTGGAGAAAATGTTTCATGGGCTTAAAAACTTTCTTGTGTAATACAGATTTGTTAATAGAAGTCATAAAATCCTTTTGGAGACAACAGCTCATGGGCCTGATTTAACCTTGAAAGTAATAAAATTGCCCTTTTATTGAAATAGTGAAAGGTCTGAGACCTCTAAATACAAAAATGTAATTATTCTTACAAGTTAAAATAATATTTAATAATATTTAATAGTACTTTGTGGTTATATGTCATATTTTGAAATTTAATAAATTAATATTTTTAATTGTAATCAGTATTTTCTATGTCTACAAGTGATTTAGCTGTGATAAAATTTCTATGTTTCTATGATGGTAGAGATTTGCTGTGAGATGTAAGGGGAGGAGTTTGGTCAGCTTTACTAAGTTAAGATGATAATTTTGTGCAAATTTTGAAACTGTGATTGAATTAGATATCTTAAATAGAGTAAGTTTATATTTTGGTGTGGGGATTCTTGTAAACATCCTTTTGGGTTTATGTTGTATAAAGATTACTTAATAAATACATATTTTCATTGTTATAATAGTTATTTGGTACGTTTTCATTCATACACAGGGGCTAGATAATAAAACTGAAACTGGGGGTTGTTACCCTCTGATTAAAATCTACATCTAATGGATATGGTGAACCAGTTGCCTAGGGAAGTACCTGATGTACACTGTTAGGCACTGTTAAATATTCATACTTAATCCTTGTTGCAACATTGTAAAATATTTATCTGGTTTTCCTTACTTAATAGTTAAGGAATTACGGATTTAAGGAATTTCATTTGTCTCAGGCTAGCCACCCAGCCAGTAAGTATATAGAGAACTCACATCCTGTCAGTGCTTTTTCTTCTGTACTTCGGTGCTTTTGAATTACAGGCTAGAATAGTATATTCTTAGTGAAGCAGGAAACCTTGCTGAAATCTAAAGCAACCAAGATAAAATCTCAGGAAGAATAGAAATGGTCAGGGAAGACTTCTGTTGTATTGCCACATGTGAGAAGAACTGCAAGTACAGAAGCATGGTGTATCTGAAGGGAATTTGGAGAAGGAAGACCAAAAGGTGTAGTCCAGATGTTTGAGTCTTTAATGAAGCCCTTTTCTCTAAAAAGCCTTTATCTCTTTGCTATTACCAAGCAACCTCCATTACAGACAGATGGGCCCAGGAGAGGGTTGCCAGCGTCCGTGAATGGAACTGGTGTTCCGGTCTATACACTTAGTGTCCACTGCATTTGTTTAAGCAGGAGTGAGTTCCTAGAGGCCTGGTGGGTTTTGGCATTCTTGTCAGGCTATAGTCCTGGATCCAGGAAGTTGATAATGAGACCTTGGCTTCTTCCTCAAGGCCATTTCTAGTTCTGATTACTGCCTGCTGTGTTATAAAACATGTGAAAGTACTGTTCTGAAGGTGATACTAACTAAATTATTAAGTTTGTGGGAAGACTTTTTAAATTGCTTAAATTGTTGGCAGGATGACCCATCTGCAATGGACTTTGTCACTTCTGCTGCGAACCTCAGGATGCATATTTTCAGTATGAATATGAAGAGCAGATTTGATATAAAATGTGAGTCATTATATACTTCAGTTGTACTACCTAAAGTTCTGAGTTTCTCTTTTTTAACAGTTAAACATATTCATCTTTGTTTTTCAGCAATGGCAGGTAACATTATTCCTGCTATCGCCACCACTAATGCAGTGATTGCTGGGTTAATAGTACTGGAAGGATTGAAGATTTTATCAGGAAAAATAGACCAATGTAGAACAGTGAGTATTCTATTTGCATTTTTTTTTTTTTAAAGATTTTATTTATTTATTTGACAGAGAGAAATTACAAGTACACTGAGAGGCAGGCAGAGAGAGAGAGAAGGAAGCAGGCTCCCTGCTGAGCAGAGAGCCCGATGCGGGACTCGATCCCAGGACCCTGAGATCATGACCTGAGCCGAAGGCAGCGGCTTAACACACTGAGCCACCCAGGCGCCCCTCTATTTGCATTTTTTATGCAACATTTTTTTTTAACTATTACTATTATTTAAGTACGTTCTGTGCTCAGTGTGGGCCTTGAATTTTTGACCATGAGGTCAAGAGTCACATGTTCTGCCAACTGAGCCAGTCAGGGGCCCCTGTCCAGCCTCTTTTTAATAGTAGTCTAGGGTACCTGGGTGGCTTAGTAGGTTGAGCATCTGTCTTCAGGTCAGGTCATGATCCCAGGGTCCTGGGATCGAGTCCCACATCGACTCCCTGCTAAGCAGGGAGCCTGCTTCTCCCTCTGCCCCTGTACCCCAGCTGTACCCCCCCACCCCCCCCACCCCCCCTGCTTATACTCTCTGTCTCATTCTCTCTCAAACGAATAAATAAAATACTAAAAAAATATAGTAGTCTATACTTCAGGTGGAAAAAAGAAAAAAGTAACTAATAAAAAGCACATTAAACAGATTATTTAAGGGGAACCTGAGTGGCTCCGTTGGTTAAGCCTCTGCCTTCACCTCAGGTCATGATCCAAGAATCCTGGGATCGAGCCCCATGGGACGGGCTCCTTGCTCAGTGAGGAGCCTGCTTCTCCCTCTTCCTCTGCCATTACTTCCTGCTTAAGTACTCAAGTGCTCTATCTGTATCAAATACAATCTTTAAAAAACAAATATCATTTAAAAAGTTAAAAATAAAATCGATTAGAGCAGTGGGAAAACCATTGTTCCATTTACCTTGTGAGTTTATGTGTAAGTAAGCTTCCTGGAAATTGCAGCAAGAAGGAAAACATTTGTTTCTCTCATTTTTGTCTGAGCTAGTCAAGCTAGTTTTGTCAAGCTAGTTTGCTTCTAACATTTGCAGTTTTACTGAATTCTTGCCAGCTTAGTGATTCAAAAAACTTTCTTAGAAAAATTGTAGCCGGGGCGCCTGGGTGGCTCAGTGGTTAAGCCGCTGCCTTCGGCTCAGGTCATGATCCCAGGGTCCTGGGATCGAGTCCCGCATCCGGCTCTCTGCTCAGCAGGGAGCCTGCTTCCTCCTCTCTCTCTCTCTCTCTCTCTGCCTGCCTCTCTGCCTACTTGTGATTTCTCTCTGTCAAGTAAATAAATAAAATCTTTAGAAAAAAAAAAAAAAAAAAAAAAAAAAAAGAAAAATTGTAGCCAATACTTTTGCTCTTGTTTAGGTTCTCCTTTGTACTACAATGTTGAAATGACCAGTAACTACCTCCTCTGCAGTGCTACTCCTACTTTTCAGTGCCATTATTAATAAACTCTGAAAATATCTTACATTGTTGTGGCATCTGTGGGTGGCTCAGCTCAGGTCTTGATTTCAGGGTTGTGAGTTCAAGCCCCATGTTGGGCTTGGAGCCTACTTTAAACAACAAAAACCTTTTGTTTTCATGAAATTTGAGGGTGAAGGACTACAGAATCATCGCCAGTCTGTCATCTTCATTTAGTTTGCTGTTTAAATTTTTTTTGGCTGTCATTCATTCATTCATTCATTTATTTATTTATTTATTTATGTATTTATTTATTTAACAGAGAGAAATCACAGGTAGACGGAGAGGCAGGCAGAGAGAGAAAGGAAGGGAAGCAGGCTCCCTGCTGAGCAGAGAGCCCGATGCGGGACTCGATCCCAGGACCCTGAGATCATGGCCTGAGCCGAAGGCAGCGGCTTAACCCACTGAGCCACCCAGGCGCCCCTTGGCTGTGATTTTTTTAAGATTCTGTTTATTTGACACAGATCACAAGTAGGCAGAGAGGCAGAGAGAGAGAGAGGAAGCAGGCTCCCTGATGAGCAGAGAGCCCAATGCGGGGCTCGATCCTAGGAACCTGAGATCATGACCTGAGCCGAAGGCAGAGGCTTTAACCACTGAACCACCCAGGTGCCCCTGGCTGTCTTTTTTTTTTTTTAAACTTCTTTTTGATTTCTAATTTATAGTAGTCTGAGCTGTCCTGTGGCTACAGTATGCATCCCTTTGAGCTCACAAACAGTATTGTTTGTTGAATTTATTAAAATGTCTGTTTCCTATAGCATCCTTCTTGTTTCTTTGCTTACTTAGCTTTGTCTTTCTCTTGGGTTAGTGACATTTATGCCTGGTTTTTTGGTTCCCACTTACGTAGTGGATTTTAGGATGGAGTAACGATTTAGCCTGCATGTTAATGGTGTTAGCATTTGTTTTCCTGACTGTTGATTTCCCTTAGCACAGTTACCTTCCCAGTGAAGCCTCAGGTCAAATCTGCTCTCCCATTGAATCCTGCCTCTGGCTCTGCTAGCATGACTAACTACTAGCAGTACTGGTTTGGGAGCCCTCCCCCCAGCACTTACTGCCTCATACAGGATTTACTTCATTAAAATTGGGGATTCCATAGAGTTCCTCTTTAGAATTAAGTCATCTTAGCAGGACCACACTTACCAAGGTCATCAAGAAATGAGAATTTGTGTATTTGCTTCCAGCATTCCTCTGACATTTCTTTGTATTAATCTTGCTAGTGTTTGCCAAACTTGGTAGTAATATGAGGCTGGTTCCTTTTTAAAGATTTCATCCTTTTTTTTTTCTTTTTTTTAGTGCTGTTTTAAAAAATTTGCATTGGCTCTTAGTTTTTGTGTGGGTACCAGGGAAATGGTAAATAGGTGCAAATACTGCCTGAAGTATATTATTTTTTCTCATAATTAATAAACATTTATGTCATAATCATAGACAACTTGAAAAGAAAGGCAGCATGTTGGTTCCGTACATCTGTGAAACATTATCCTTAATTGGAGAAATACGTATATTGCTTTTGAGAAGTTGGCTTCATATTGATAAGAACAACCACTAGGAAGACACCCAAAAATTGTTTTAGTGCTACCAGGGATGAGTATAGTTAGGCCCTTACTTTTGCTAAATTAGTTTGCAGAATCGTTTAGTTAGTACAAGATTTCTTTTTCAGGGGCGCCTGGGTGGCTCAGTGGGTTAAGCTGCTGCCTTTGGCTCGGGTCATGATCTCGGGGTCCTGCTCAGCGGGGAGCCTGCTTCCTCCTCTCTCTCTGCCTGCCTCTCTGCCTACTTGTGATCGCTCTCTGTCAAATAAATAAATAAAATCTTTATAAAAAGAAAAAAAAAGATTTCTTTTTCAGTAAGCATAGCCTTTCACATGGCAGCCAATTAGAAAAGAAAGTTCAAAGATCAGGCTCTTATTAAAAAGGGCATGATTTTGGGGTGCCTGGGTAGGTTAAAGCCTCTGCCTTTGGCTCTGGTCATGATCTCAGGGTCCTGGGATTGAGTCCCCGTATCTGGCTCTCTGCTCAGCAGGGAGCCTGCACCCCGCCCCCCCGACTTCTGCCTACCTCTCTGCCTACTTGTGATCTCTCTTTCTGTCAAATAAATAAAATCTTTTTATTTTATTTTATTTTTATTTTTTTAATTTTTTTAAAAAAGATTTTATTTATTTATTTGTCAGAGAGAGAGAGGGAGAACACAAGCAGGCAGAGCAGCAGGCAGAGGCAGAGAGAGAAGCAGGTTCCCCACTGAGCAAGGAGCCCGATGCGGGACTCGATCCCAGGACCCTGGGATCATGACCTGAGCTGAAGGCAGCAGCTTAACCAACTGAGCCACCCAGGCATCCCAAAATCTTTTTTTTTTAAAGGCCATGATTTTTCTTCCGTTTTTTCCAATCTAAAAGGGAATATTTAAGTCATTTTTTTATTAGCTGTACAGTAAAGAAGATGGTAGACGTTAGGTTGTATGGTATACAAAATCATAACTCAGATTTGTGTATTCTGTGTGTATTTTTTCTCCTCCAAAGATCTTTTTGAATAAACAACCAAACCCAAGAAAGAAGCTTCTTGTGCCTTGTGCACTGGATCGTCCTAACCCTAATTGTTACGTATGTGCCAGCAAGCCAGAGGTGACTGTTCGGCTGAACGTCCACAAAGTGACTGTTCTCACATTACAGGATAAGGTAAGTGCAGGGGCTGGTTCTCTTCCACAAGGTTTGTCTGTTTTTCTTTCCTAAAAACAGGAAACCTAGGTTCCCTTCTGCTTGATAGTGTTAGTGTGTTAACAAACTAAAAGCCACATAATGATTCTGAAAGATTCTGACTACTAAAGTGCGTTGCTCTGATATTCTAGGTTGCTTTACTATCTGGGTTCCTACTGGTTTTTCGGTCTGTGGTTCCAGAGTATGTGCCTCACATCCCAGAAAGGAATAGATGAATTTGGATGGAATATGCACCACAGGTGGTACAGAGGTGATACAGTTTGTTGGCAAGCGAGAGACACTTTGTTCCCAGATAGTGTGTCATTTCTGTGTTTCCTGACAGGCAGTATCCTTAAACGGTCTGGTGATGGTCCTGATTCTAGTGTGTTAAATTGGCCTCTTATGACATGCTGCATTTGTGGATCTGGATTCACCAGTAATAGATGTCTGGAGTGAAGGAAATGGAAGTTTAGGATGTGGTCTGGTCCTTAGGTTCCTTCTAAATTAGTTTAGATTAGTTTATAAATGGCCCACACGGGTTCCACTTCTCACTTTTGGCATCACTTCACATTGCTCTCTGTTAATCCCCATCGTCATGTTTCATATTTATATGACATGGGGGTGATAGATTCTTGTGGCCCAGACTGCTTAAGAGGGAGGGAGAAATAGCTTTTCTCCCAGAACTGATTGCATAGGGCAGATTGATTTGAACTTATGTTTCGATGGAGAAGCAGCAGGATTTGGTATACTGGCCAGCAGAGGGTGATTGCCCTCCCTGCTTTCTTAGGAAATAATTGTAGTTGGTACGTAGTCATTCTTGAGCTTAAAGGCAAGCCCACTATTTGTGGGATAATGAGACTTTTAAAGAATTCCTCTGTTATTTTTAAGAGCAGCTAGTATTTGACAGATTACTATCACTCCTGATCCATCTTGGAATTTAAAGAGAGATGGAACTTGGGAAGAGGAAAACTATCCGAGAATCAGTTTTATGAGAAGTTTTCCATCTACAAAACATCTGCAAATACAGGATTGGCGTAGAGACTGAGACAAAATATGCCAAGTGTCTAGCTCAGTCTAATCTGTAGGGAAGGACAAAGTACTAAGAGCCAATCAAGATTTGTCAGTTTCCCGTTTGGAGGAAGTTTTATCTGAACTTTATCAGTGATTATACGTGGGGGTGGATGGTGGGCAGCATGGGTATGGAGTAATTTGGTGAATTTCCAGTGCTTTCCTGCATACCCTGACATTTCTTAAAGAACAGCTTTGCCCCTTTCCAATGGAAGGGAAAGTAAGAGCCTTTATGGGAAATGTCTTTTTTTGTTGTTTTTTATGGTCTTTAGCTATATATATTAATATTTTGAATCTTTTTTTCTTACAGATAGTGAAAGAAAAATTTGCTATGGTAGCACCAGATGTCCAAATTGAAGATGGGAAAGGAACAATCCTAATATCTTCAGAAGAAGGAGAGACAGAAGGTATCATGCATCGTGTTTATTCACTTCCCTCGTTTGGGTGGAAACTGTATCCATGAAGACATAATATTAGTTTGTCCATTTACTGTACATGTTCTTCAGTATCACAGCTGAAGGGGCAATATTTGATCATAAAAGTGGGCTCCCTAGGTGGCACTGCCTTGCTGGGATCACCACAGTTCCAGGTTTGGGGCTCCCATGTTGTCAGGGTATCTCAGGGGCTATTTCTTTTTTTTTTTTTTTTTTTTTTTTTTAAAGATTTTTTATTTATTTGACAGAGAGAGATCACAAGTAGGCAGAGAGGCAGGCAGAGAGAGAGGAGGAAGCAGGCACCCTGCTGAGCAGAGAGCCCGATGCGGGACTCGATCCCAGGACCCCGAGATCATGACCTGAGCCGAAGGCAGCGGCTTAACCCACTGAGCCACCCAGGCGCCCTCAGGGGCTATTTCTTGAGAACTCAGTGCATAGTTAGGTTTACAGTGACCCTCATGCTCTTGTCCACTAACAAGGAACCACCTTTCCTGTATCATGGATCCTGGGAGTTAAAATAGTAATGAGAAGATTGCCCTGATTGTTAGGGTAGGAAGGGTAATTTAAGGCTATGAAGTGTTTCATCCAAGAGTAAAGAAAGAAGCCTTGATAGCCTGCTGTAGAGCAGAAAGCAGTGCTGAAAAAATCAGCACCCACTTTTGGCTTTCTAGGCTTTCCTTTTCAAAAATTCAAGCAGGTCAGGGCATTTGGGTGGTGCACTTGGTTAACTATCCCACCATTGGTTTGGGCTTGGGTCATAATCGCGGGTTTGTGGGTTAGAGCTCTGCGTCAGCCTGTGTGCTCAGCACAGAGTCCGCTGGGATTTTCTCTCGCTCTGCCCCTCCCACTTGTACACTCTCTCTCTAAAATAAATGAAATGAATCTTTTTTAAGAAGTACAAGCATGTCATCCTTTTAGTTAATGTATTTGTTGTACAAAGTACAATACATTTGATTTTTTTTTTTTAAGATTTTATTTATTTATTTGATGGAGAGAGACACAGCGAGAAAGGGAACACAAACGGGGAGTGGGAGAGGGAGAAGCAGACTCCCTGCCGAGCAGTGAGCCTGATGTGGGACTCGATCCCGGATCTCCAGGATCATGACCCAGGCCAAAGACAGTCGCCAAACCAACTGAGCCACCCAGGCGCCCGATAACTAGAATTTAAAATGGAATCTACTGGGGCGCCTTGGTGGCTCAGTGGTTAAGTCTCTGCCATTGACTTGGGTCCTGGTCTCAGGGTCCTGGGATCGAGCCCCACATCAGGCTCCCTGCTCACTGGGGAGCCTGCTTCCCACCCTCTCTCTGCCTCTCTGCCTACTTGTGACCTCTCTGTCAAATAAATAAATAAGTAAGTAAGTAAATAAATAAATAAAATCTTAAATAAGTAAGTAAAATGGAATTTACTTAGTCTGTGCCAGGCACTACATAGGTCAACAGGTTTTATGCATTCTGTGCCCCGCGTGGAGCAAATACTCAATAAAGCACAGTCTGTCATGAAGACAGGGTGAAACTGGGAGCCAGGTGAGGAAGCACTTCGTTTTGTAAGTGACACTTGAGTGCTTTTACAGGTCAAGAGAAGAGCATTTGAATGTGCAGGAGAGAAAGGATAATTAAGGCAGAAAGACTCAGAAATAGGGAGGAAGAGGTGGTGACATCAGAAGTTTGGTTAGAGGTATTGTTCTTCGTCGGAGTATTTACAATCCACGTGGCAAAGGCTTATTGAGTGCCAGTGGGTGTTAGCCACTGTACTGCATGAAGCAGAAGTGACACGTGGAAACTAAAGCTAGATTGGAGGGATTATTTCTGGGAGGTCCCAGAGGCTCACAATTGAGAAATGTTGAAAAATGGAAAATCCTTTCAAATCAACAAAGTTTTCTCATTTTCTGAATTATAGAATTTGCTGAAAAGTAGTTTGTTGAAGTTGGCCTGGATAACCTCTTTGCAAGTAAAACATATTTTAAACAACTCTAATTTGTTCTTCAGCTCCTCTGGGATTCCAAATTAATTTGGTGTGAATGGGAGAATGTTGCCAGAACTTCTCACAGTTTGGTTCTTTTTAACCAGTTTTAGTAGTTGAATATTCTTCATTCGGAGTTGAATTTCTAAGTGCCTAATATTTTATTTTACTTATTTTTAAGATTTTATTTATGTATTTGACAGAGATCACAAGCAGGCAGAGAGGCAGGCGGGGGAGGGGGGAAGCAGGCTCCCTGCTGAGCACAGAGCCCGATGCAGGCCTCGATCCTAGGACCCTGAGATCGTGACCTGAGCGGAAGGCAGAGGCTTAACCCACTGAGCCACCCAGGTGCCCCCTAAGTGCCTAATATTTTAGTGGATTAGTTTGGTAGAGCCACCATTCCAGAATACACAGGGTGACTTAAATAACAGAAAATTATTTTCTTGGGCCGCCTGGGTGGCTCAGTGGGTTAAGCCTTTGCTTTCAGCTCAGGTCATGGTCTCAGGGTCCTGGGATCAAGCCCTGCATCGGGCTCTCTGCTCATTGAAGGACCTGCTTCTCCTTTCTCTGCTTGCCTCTCTATCTACTTGTTATCTCCCTCTTTGTCAAATAAATACAATCTTAAAGAAAAAAAGAAAGAAAAAACATTTGTTTTCTCATAATTCTGGCAGTTGTGAGTCAACAGGCTCGCTTTCTCTTGAGGGGCTTCTTACAAGAATTCTGTTTAGGTTGATTTAGGGCCTACCCTAACAGCCTCATTATAACTTAATCACCTCTTTAAAAAGCACTGTCTCCAAATACAGTGACGTATGCTGGGGTTAGGGCTCCAACATATGACTTTGAGGGAGTGACCTAATTCAGCTTATATTAGGGGTTTAATCTTTTTTAAACAACTATGACTGCTCTGTGGAATATATAACTGAAGTATCTAAATTCCTTTCCAATTTCTTAGCTAATAATCACAAAAAGCTGTCAGAATTTGGAATTAGAAATGGGAGCCGGCTTCAAGCAGATGACTTCCTTCAGGACTACACTTTATTGATCAACATCCTTCATAGGTAGGAAGTATTAATATTTTAAGTTTAAGATATTATTTGAATGTAAAAACTTAAATTGGAGGAAAAAAAATAAATAATTTTCTTACCTTAAGCCCTACTGTTCATTTGAAGCCATGAAGTGTATTTACTTGAGTTGGCTACTAAGTTCCCTGAGGCTTCACCTACGGAAGAATTTGGGAATTCAGAAACAAAAGGAATAGGCAAAAAATATTTAAGGGTCACTCACCATAGTGTCTGATCAGAAAGATCTAGAAAAGGTAGAAATCCAGGCATTTAAAGAGTTAGAAATGGGGGTGAACTCTTTTTGATAATTGAACTAAAATAAAAACTTCAATGTTTTTAAAAGATTCATTAGAAGAAAAGAAGAAATCTTTCTCCCAGTAGACAAATATTTTATTTGTGATGTATAACAATACCAAGACATTTAAAAATTATCCTATAGAGATTTTTGAATCCTGTATTTTTTTCTTTTTATTTGATTTAATGTCCTGCCCATTTTTATATAAAAAAGCATTCTTGTGCTGTGTTACGGAGTATTTGCACGTATATAACAGAAGACAGATGGCCCTACACCTGGGTATGATTAGCTGTTGAGTCAGGTGCATTTTGGTGCACTGCTCCCACTGATACACCTCAACTACACACTGAATTGGGACTTTTGGGTACCATCCCAGCAAACATGTGAAGGGAGTTGCCATCAGCATCCAGTTGTTTTTCCAATATTGCCATCTCTCTGTGAACTTGAAGCTTATGTAGTTGTTTGGAGAATATCACATTGTAGTACTTGGTTGGTTTATAAAAAGCATAGAATGACAGGAAAGACTGAATGTGACTTAATAATAAGCATGAGTTTCCCAGAGTTAGACAATTGAGTCAAAGATAGGTATTGCTAGGGAGTCATCTCTGGCTTCAGACACCATTGCATGCCAGTGGTGTGCTTGTATTCAGTTATACAAGAGAAGACAATGGAAGGACATGTACAATAAAATGGAAATCTATCAGATGGTGTCTAAAGAGGAGGCATAATTAGGGTTTTTTAATCATATTTTTTAGCTCTCTGGGAACAGAAACCCCCTTATAACATGTAAGTCTTTTGCTTGACTTTCATGCATTAAACTTTCATACATGTTTTTGGGACCTCATTACAAAAGCAGGGTGCTGCCGGTAAAGATGGGGGGAAACCCAGAGTCCATGGAACCTTCCTATTCCTAAAACACCAGATGGTGCTGGTCAAGAGCAGTGTGTGTAGAATCTTTAAACATGGTAGCTGAAGAAATAATGCCTAAGAGCTAGATTGGGTCACAGAGTTTTGAAGTCCATTTTCTGCTCTAGCAGTAAAAGTTGTGTAATTTTTTTTTTTGTAATATTTTTTAAAGACCTTTTCCTTGATTTGAAGGGGCAGTGGTATTGGCCATTTGAATTATCACAGAAATGTGTTATGTGCAGTCTTATTTTTAATTTTATCAGCTCTTTGAAAATCAGGATCTGTTTGCTGTGTACATAGTACATGCACTTAGAGCTTTGAGGAGCAGTGTCTCTCTGGTGTGCCTTTGCTATTATAAATAGTCGCATGGTCCAGTTTTACAGTGTGGTGTTCTTTTACAGTGAGGACCTAGGGAAGGATGTTGAATTTGAAGTTGTTGGTGATGCCCCAGAAAAAGTGGGGCCCAAACAAGCCGAAGATGCTGCCAAGAGCATAACCAATGGCAGTGATGATGGAGCTCAGCCTTCCACGTCCACTGGTGAGTCGTGGCCCCAGTCAGCCAGTGCTTTGTTAATTATCCACCAAGCAAGCTGCTACATAGAAATAAACCGTGGTTCTTTGATGAATTTGACCATAAAACAGAAATCCATAGGACTCTTAGAGGTGTGTATTGATTTGGCATTGTTTTAATGGAGCTCTGAATATAGGAACCCTGAAGACATTTAAGAATGGGAAATTCTATGGAAAATAGGAACTGTTCTTTTTTGTTATTGGGTTTTTACAACTGGAAATATCAGTGAATTTGCTAATGCATGAGGATGCTTCATTCTTTGTAGCAATAGTTTTGGATTTGGGGTGCCTGTTGTAAGTATAGGATTTTTCGGGTGCCTGGGTGGCTCACTGGGTTAAGCCTCTGCCTTTGGCTCAGTTTATGATCTCAGGGTCCTGGGATTGAGTCCTGAATTGGGCTCTTTGCTCAGCAGGGAGCCTGCTTCCCCCTCTCTCTGCCTGCTTGTGATCTCTCTTTCTCTGTCAAATAAATAAATAAAATCTTAAAAAAAAAAAAAAGTATAGGATTTTAGCATTTCACAGTTTTCTCGGAACCATTATAACTTTGGTAAAGTGAATCAGAGGCTCTGTTTCCCTGGGTTTTCTGTGCTAGTGCTTGATGCTTTAATGTGTGCTCAGATTGGAATGTTTCCTGCCTACCCACAACAGCCCCCCTTCCTTCATTCTTTACTTAGGAAACTAAAAGTTACCAGCTTTTTTACTACTATATTTCCATTTCTTTAGCTATGTGTCTTTGGTATTCTTTGGAGTATGATTGTTCTTGGTTCTTATATTCTCAGAGAATTTTAAAGATGGACTTTGAGACTAGCTAGAGTGTGGTCCACTTATGAGCCATGGGTTCATGACCTTTCCCCTCCTCCAAAAATAGAAAAGAGAAAGGGACTATGGTAGTTTTTAAAAAGTCATAATTCAAAATGTGCATTGTTTGATCCCTTATTGTGGGTCGGTTTGGGAGGCTTTAGCAACCAGTGAGATAGGTATTCTGCCTTTGCTTTGGCGTGGGCATGGTGGGTGCATTGGGGGTGGTACATGAAACCAGCTGTGGTGTAAGGTTATGAGCATGTATGGTAGAGCCCACTGTGTGGATTTGAATCCCAGCCATATCCTCTGCTATTGTGTGACCTTGGGCAAGTCAGTCTCTGTAGGTCAGTTTCCTTTTCTGGAAAACGGATAATAATGTTATCTTCTTTATAGGGTTGTTGTGATGATTAAATGAGTTGTTATATGCAAAATGCTCAGAACAGTTCCTGGCACATTGTAAGTGCTATATATATGTTGTTGTTGTCGTTGTTTTATTATTATTATTACCATTACTACCAGTATTAGGATATGCACCCTCCCCTATTCTGTTGGAGAAATAGATACAAAGATTGTGTTATAAGAATTTGAGTTCTGTAATGCTTGTTACAATTTTTTGTTTAAATTAGAAAACAGATTGGTGCTTGTTACGGAAAACAGTAAACTACAGTAATGTGGGGGTGCCTGGGTGGCTCAGTGGGTTAAGCTTCTGCCTTCAGCTCAGGTCATGATCCCAGGGTCCTGGGATTGAGTCCCACATTGGGCTCCCTGCTCAGCAGGGAGCCTGCTTTCCCCTCTCTCTGCCTGCCTCTCTGCCTACTTGCGATCTCTCTCTGTGTCAAATAAATAAGATCTTTTAAAAAACCCACAGAACTACAGAAATGTGTAATGTATAAAGTGAAGGTTCCATGAGGGTAGCCTACCATTCTTAAGTTTGGTATATATTAGAAATGCGAGCTCTTCACTTTCATAAAAAATTAGTGAATCACTAGTAACTCCCACACTTTTAACCATTTTTTCCCTTTTTTCTGAAATAAGCACAAGAGCAAGATGATGTGCTCATAGTTGATTCGGATGAAGAAGGTCCTTCAAATAATGCTGACATCAGTGAAGAAGAGAGAAGTCGCAAGAGGAAATTAGATGAAAAGGAGAATATCAGTGCAAAGAGGTCCCGCACAGAACAGACAGAAGAGCTTGATGATGTTATAGCATTAGATTGAACAGAAATGCCTCTAAACAGAATCCTCTTACTGCAGTAGGTCATCTGGGCAGAACCAGGTTATTTGTTATGTCCTTTGTTCCAAAGGGAAAAATTGACACCAGTGACTTGAAGATGATTCTTCTCCCTTTGAAAGCATTCATTTTGCTAGAACAATTAGAAACATTGCGGTATGCTGTATTGAAAGTAGGAATATAGTTTTAAAGCCCTTCGAACAAAGTGTGTGCATAACCAGTCATCAGATGAAACAACACAATGCATGTTGCCTTTTTAATGTAAATACCCTTAGGTATCATTTAACAGTTTTAAAATATTGTGGTTTAGTAAAGTTGATACCTGGTTATAAATATTACGCCTTTATTTTTGGTTAGAAGAAGAATTATTTTTAGCCTAGATCTAACCATTTTCATACTCTTAACTGACTGAAACAGATTCAAAGAAGTATCAAGTGCTATGCATTGAAATGTGTTTTTAAATGTTAACTGGCACTATGTATATTAATGTAAAACAATGTTAATTTACTCAAGTTTTCAGCTTGTACTGCCTGGTATGTCTGTGTAAGAAGCCAATTTTTGTGTATTGTTACAGTTTCAGGTTATTTATATTTGATGTTTTGTAGAACTCAAATACAACTATACTGTACTTATGGACCAAATAAATGGCATCTGCATACTTGTTATACATGCCTGCAAAGTTCACGTTTCTGCGGCCTTAACCGGTTTATATTTTACTGCAGGCATGCCAAACTCTTTCCTTTTAAAGAGTTAACTCATAGTGGATGTGAAGGTTAAATGATCTCCACTGTTTGCCACAGATAAGTACTTTCTAAAATAAAACTTTTAATGGCATTGTTACTTTTTAAGTGTGGTTGTAAACAACTGGCCTTCTGTTGAGAACAGTAAGTGATCTTTGCCCAGCCCCAGGAACTTAGAACCTTGGATTTGAGATTCCGGAGCAAGGGGGAGTCTTCATTATCCAGTCTTCTCTGGGTTGCCCCTCCCCAGCCCCACCCCCGATTCATCAGAGTCCCTTCTCCAGTGTACCATTTAGGGCCCAACTCCAGCCTACAGAAGTGGCCGGAATAGTCCTGGATGGATCAGCACCCATGTCTCTGCCTTGGACCTCAGAGGGCCTTGGCCCTTAGGGTAGCTCTCCTCACACAGATGTGCCTTGGGTTTTTAGATAACAGAAACCCCTAAAGCTGTTTAACCCCCATTCGATACCCTCAGCCTTGGTTGGTTTTGGCTATAGTCAATTAAATTCCAAATGGTCAACTCATTAAATTTTGCTCCATTCTGTTTCATTCTTACTCTGCCACCTAGCTTATTAACTTTTTGCTCCTTGTTTTGTATCATTTGTAAATTCAGCATGTGAGCAAAGCCTTCAGAAGAATCATGCTGAACAACACTCAGCCCTCAGGGGCATGCCACCTGATGTCTGCAGGATGGACTGACTTCCAGCCTCCAATAACAGCACTGAGTGAGCTGAATCCCCACCTACATCTATACAAGCCTATGAGGCTCACTTTGCCTTTAGATTTTTAGATGTTCCCATTTTCTTCCAGAAAAAAAGATCTCAAAATTACAAAACCATGTAACAGACAATAATGAAATTACTCTGGAATTCCACCTCAGAAATGTTTCAGTTAATTGGTTTGTCACTGGTGATCAAGTTCAATTTTGAAATTCCATTCCTAAAACCTCACCCTGCCCTTAGACTCAATTGTCAGTCGTTTCCAGCATTTTGTATGTTTATTTTTTTCCATTTGTATGTACGTGGCAGTTAGTGCAAATTTGATAGATTTCTGTTTTGGCAGACCAGTGGTTTCTATCTCTGCAAAAACTCTATTACTACCTTTTCCAGTAGGTTCTGTCCATTTTCTACCTGTTTTTATAAAACCCGGGTTTATCAGCAAGGCAGGTCTGATACATGGGTCTTGCCCAAGTAGACTAAGCAGATCCAAGCGGCCTACATGCTCCTGGAGCGTGGACACACTTTAAATGTGGGCTGGTATTTGCGGTTTTCCAGTGTGAGTTGTCTTAGTTGGGGAGCCACATGCAGAGCTCATCAGGGGCCTTTGCCCAGCAGCTCTACCCTGCAATACAGTCTTGACAAACCGTCTTCCAGCCTTAATGGAAACAGTCTGCTGACTCAAGTTTACCTATCTGTTGTCCCAAAGACGAGTCTGCATACTTGGCATGTATGAGAGGATTCAGTGTTTTAATATAGAGCCTGACCACTTAAGTCATCAATCAGGCAGGCATCAGTGGATGCCAGGACCTTCAGAAAAAGGCTGTTGAGGAACAGAATCTTGACAGTGCTCAAATGTTGTACAGATAACTCGCAGAAGGAAAAAAAAAATCAACCTCTCATAATGGACTGATCTGTCACCACTGTAATCATGCACTCAAACCTGGCATCAGCGACAACCTCACATGTGTTTCCGAATGAGACGAGATGAAAACTAGAACAGCACCAAGGAAAAAATATGTTCACCACAACCTAATGCAGCAGCTAGATCCAATCTCCAGCTGACAGGAAGGGGGGCTGTGCGTAAAGGAATAAGCTAAGCAACATTAGGAGGAAACAGACAAGTACAGAATGTGGGATATTCTCAAGGGTAAAACACGACTGGCAGTTCTTGAGGTAATTGGAAACTGGGAAATGGGATAAAGTGATAATGAAAGTACTTTCTTAGGTATGATAATGTCCTTGTACTTAGGTAGGCCAGTGTCTTTACTCTTCGAATATTAGGGATAAAGCTTCATAACAATTTTTAAATGACTCACAAAATACACAATACAGGAAGAAAAAAGATAACATTAATTGAATCTAGGTGGAGCCCATATATGTTGTTCATTGTACTATTCAACTTTTCTCTGAAAACATTGATAATAAAAGTGGATATATATATACACATACATATACATATATATATATATAGTCTTGTATTTCCCTTCTGTGCCTATGTGACTTTCAAGTTTTGTAATGAATATATCCTATGATTTAAATCAGAAAGGCAATAAAGATTATTAAAAATATAAGTTGGCATGAAAAAGTGTTGCAGTGATTCCTGGGTCTAACATGGATGAAGTCGGCTTTGTTCATCCTTGTTGCTAGGCTGTGACTTAGGAAGAATTCTCTTTCATTTGAGCCTCCAGAGAACTAAGAAGAGAGCCAAGTTGCTCCCAGTAGATTAATGGTTCACTTAGAAGTTCCCGAAAACATTTGGTTCATAATAGATGTTCCTCTTCCTGGAAATTGCCCATGGGTGGCACACATGTCGGTGGACTTACTCTGTGGCCAAGGGACATGGGCAAATTTAAGCTTCCTACTAGCCTTTTGTAATGCACAGAAAATAGAAACTTACAAAGTAAGTAAAAGAAAACCCAAAGAAGTCAGGGAAGAAAAAATGACAGATGTTTCTAGTCACTGTGACTTGGGGAGGGGGTGAAGGCCTCCTGGAATCTCCATTTGACCATTTGCAGGAGGATATATTTAGAGAAGTATTTTTATAGACCATTTCATACTGGGAATACATTATTTGCATTCTGCATACAGGGAACTTCCCCCCCACTCACACACACATCTAATTTAAAATAAATTCCAGCCAAAAGTTTATTTGAGAAATGTTTGAACTGTTCTCAATAAAAAGATCATCTGAGTTGAACTAGAGGACTATGGTGATGCTCTGGAGTTTGACTATATCCCAAAAATACGTTTTCCTGGTAAAATAACATTTTGAGGGTTTTGCTAACTGATTTCAGCTTTAAAAATTTTATATCTTCACAAGGGATGACTTATATAAGGAAAGACTGAGAAATTTTTTACTAGAATGTTCAGATGCTCCAAGAAGTTCCTCAGGCTTTTACTTCAGAAATTCACCCAGGCAGGACACCTAGGTAGCTTAGTCGGTTAAGCGCCTGCCTTTGGCTCAGGTCATGATCCCAGTATCCTGGGATCAAGTCCTGCATTGGGCTCCTTGCTTAGTGGGTAGCCTGCTTTTCCCTCTGCTTCTGCCTGCTCGTGCTTTCTTTCTCCTCAATCAATCAATCGATTAATCTTAAAAAGAAATCCACCTGGGCACCCGGCACCTGGGTGGCTCAGAATGTTGAGTATCTGCCTTCAGCTCAGGTCATGATCCCCAGGTCTTGGGATCGGGTCCCACATTGGGCTCCCAGCTCAGTGGGGAGTCTGCTGCTTCCTTGCCCTGTGCCTCTACCCCTGCTTGTGCTGTTTCTCAAATGAACAGTTAAATGTTTTTTGAAAATCCACCAACAATCCACATTGATTCTCAGGTCAATCTCAAAAAAACGTAGGCATTGTGCACGCTGTCATTTGCTTATTCTGTAGACGTGTGTTGCATCCCTACTCTGCACCATGCTACTATACTTCTTAACCGTGCCAACCTTGTCAGCCTGGGAAGAAACCTTTGAAAGCAGTAAGACACTAAGGGCTGGTGTTCACAGAAACTTCTTACCTATGGCAGCAAGAGGTGGTGGGATGGGTATCCTGTGTGTCGCCCAGCTTCCCAATTGGTCCCAGTGTCAGCTTCCGGCAGCACTAAAAGTCATGAACACCAACCTCCTGCTCAAAAATGTAACAAAATTGTAGAAATCAGCATTCCCAAACATCCCACCCCATGGAACTGCTGGGGTGTTTGCCACATACAAAGGTTGTGTATAAATTCCCTTTCTTGGATGCAGGATAAGGTTTCAGGGGAAGAAAGTGAAGGTCCTTCCAAGGTGTCCATCCTTATGAAGGAAGCAAGCTGTAATCATCTGATCTTAACCCTAATTCTTAGATTGGGGAACCAAGCCTGTCCATGGCTTTAGCTGTCGATGCTTTGACCCTTCTGTACCCCTGAAGAGGCCAAAGGGGGATACCAGGACCAGAGGAGATTGGTAGACTCAATCTGGTTGAAAGAGTTGGACCTCAAAGGAGAAGATGGAAAAATCCCTTTGGGCACAGCTCCCAGATGTCCTGCCAGTAGAAGAGCATCAGAGAGAACACATGTTGGGTCTGGTGCTGGGTGTGGGGAGACTGGCCCTTAGGAGCTGGACTGGGAGATATACCAGTGGGCTTGAGATGAAAGACTTCCCATGCTCTCCCCAGGAAGTACTTTTTTTTTTTTTTTTAAGATTTTATTTATTTATTTGACACAGAGAGACATCACAACCAGACAGAGAGGCAGGCAGAGAGAGAGAGGAGAAAGCAGGCTCCCCGCTGAGCAGGGAGCCTGACGCGGGGCTCAATCCCAGGACCCCGAGACCATGACCCAAGCCGAAGGCAGAGGCCCAATCCACTGAGCCACCCAGGCACCCCAGGAAGTAGTATTTTATAGGGGTAAAGACTGCTGTAGGTTGAGGGAGAGAAAGAAGAGTGGGTCCCAGGAACTCCCTGCCATGGCATTTGGCTGATTGCCATCCCTCTTTCCTAGGAACGCAAGTTAAACAGCCACACTTGAATGGCATGAGCGTGTCCCAAGACTAGGAAAACCCCTGACTCCTATCAGTAATTGGGGTCCAGACAATACAGAAACTACAGACAGGTAAGGGGGTCTGATGAAAGCCAGAGCACAAGGAGAGAGAGGAGGGGGAATCTTTGAATTACCATTAATGTAGACAGTCTGGGTAGGATTGGCCTCTAGAGAATTAGAAGGAAAAGACTATGATTTAGGACTTGGTGTGAGACTAGATTGACCGTGTCCCGTTCCAGCCTCCTGAGTGTGTCCCTCTCCCCAGGCAATGGGAAGATTGTGGTTGAAAGGATGATAGCACTAGAGTCCCCACAATTCTGTTGTGAAACTTCAACAGCATATCCCACAGTAGCTAAAGCCAGCTCACAATGGCTTCCGAGAGGGGGTCATACCTGTCTCTGCCCAGCTCTGCAGTAATCCATGTTAGTGGTTTGAAATCCACCATGGTGGGATTGCTAAATGCTATAAATCAGGACTCCTGCTTGGTACAGTTCTCCCCCCACGAGCACTGGTTGTTAAACACCTATCTGCACCCCAATGGATGGAGGAAGAAAAAAGCCAGAGAGAGAGGAGAACACAGAGAACTTCCCTCCACCAGTGGAGGAGGGAGGTGTCAGCAGAGGTTGGGGAGTGAGAAAGCAAATCTTTTGGGTTGTTTCTGTTGGTGGGTCTTTGTGAGTAACTAGTTAATTACCACTAGGGTAAGCAATGTGTTTAGCTGACGCTATATAATGTTACTTTGCTGACTCCAACAGACCCTTCAAATCTTGTTCAAGGTTCTAATTTGGCAGGTGGAGATGAAAGTTATTTAAGAACTACCTTGGAGGGCAGAGAGGTCCTCTTCAGGAGGCTAGACATCCTAGGACTGTAGGGATTACAGAAATAATATGATAAACACGTTCGTACTTGCATCATTATCTGCAGTTTGGATTACTTCTCTGGAACAGAAGCACTGCTATGTAGTCTGAGTGTTTTTGTCTGTTTCTGACGCTGTTAATACCCCCAAACTGCTTTTCCTGACAGGACGTACCACTTACACTGGAACCAGCAAAACATGTGCCAGTTTCACCAGGGTCTTGCAAATATTTCCATTTAAAAATATTAGATAATGAGGTCAGTGAAATGTGATATTTCATTGTTGATCTTCATTTGCTTTTCTTCTCTCAGAGTGGAGATCACTTCTCAGAGGCTGGCTCCTCTGGGTATTTGCTCCCTGCAAATGCTTGCATCCACCTGTGCCTGCCCCCCCCCCCCCCCCCCCCCCCCCCCCCGCCACACACACACCCTGAGCTTGGCTGGGTGGTGGGTTGGAATTCTGCAAGATCTGAGAGGCGCTGGGAAGGAGTTTCCTGGTGAGACACCGCTCCAGGACTAACTGAGGAGAATGCGCCACTGTGGGCTCCTCAGCAATGTTGAGGCCACAGGTCCTCCCCCCATTCAGGATCCCTGCGCCCTGAGACACCATCAAAGTGTCCTGAAATTCTTTGAGCAGAAAGGAGGTGCCTGCAAAAGAGGAAACTTCCACTTAAGTCGTTTTCCTGAATCCGCCAGGTCATGAGAGATAATGGTTTGCTTTTCCCAACAGGCTGTGTGAAATACGCACAGACTTTATTGCTTGCGTTTTGGGGGGACAAAGCCCTAGTTACCTCCCGCCTCCCCTCTCTCCCATTGTGGTCCCCAAGGCCCCACCGTGGTGTCCCAATACCTGGGGGAGGGTAAGTGCTTTCTGGAGCCTCCTTGGTGCCTCACCCAAGCCGCCGAAGGCAGGTGCTGGAAAAAGGGGGTATCCTCGCAGCTCTTCCTGACTGCCTGTCGGGGTGACCACATCTGGGGCTCACCGGTCCGCTGGTTTGGCTTAGCCTGAGGCCTGCTTCCGGCCTGGCCTTGAGGGCCTGCGCACAGCGACCAAGCGGGAGAACCAGTCGCCAATCAACCCCAGCTTCCAGCCCTCTGCGCCTTCCCCACCAGGCAGTCCGGGCACCACCACCGCCATCCCCGTAGACCGATGCGCACCCACATGGCCCTCAGACGGGCTGGGGCGGGGGGGGAGGTGGTGGTGGTCGAGGGGGTCACTCGAGGTCCTGGGGGGCGCATCTGCAGGAGACGCGCAGTGTCCTCCTGGGTCCTGAAGCGGGAGCAGCACTTCTGGCCTGAGCTGAACTAGGCCGGCCCCGCGCCCGAAACGCTGGCGGCGCTAGTTAGTAAGATGGGAGGATGTGGGAACCGTTTGTCGACTGCTCGTATTTCTTACTCCGGCCGGGGGCTGGGGGAGCCGCCTCCAGCTCAGCCCGTGGGAATCCCGGGCCTTTCCAGAGGCCCGACGGCCCCGGCGCCCAGCCGCGCCCGCCTCTGCCCGCGGCGCCACAGCCGCCGCTCCGGCCCCCACCGCCAGCTCCCGGCTGCACGCCCCGGCGTCCCGGCCCGGCCTCCGCGCCCCTCCAAGGTCCGGGCAAGAGCGGCCCCCGCCGCTCCGCCGCCGCCGCCACTCCCCTCGCATTCCAAAGGCCGCAGCGCCGTCTCCTTCCTCGCATTCCTGCCCCCACAAAGGAGTCCCTCCGCCCCCAGCGCGCCCGCCGGGAGGAGGGGGCGCGGCCCGGCCCGGCGCCTCGGAGCGCGCATTCCTCCGCCGCGCGCGCCACTCAGCGGAGCGCCGCGGCCCCCGGACCGCGCGTGGCCGGCCGAGCGACCCCGGCCCGGCGCCGGCCCCGCCCCGCCCCGCGCCCAGGGGTCCCGGGGCGGGCTCGGGGCTTGGGGCGGACGATGCGGCGGCGCGGCCGGAGCGGCGGCGGGAAGCGGAGGCGGAGGTGACGCGCCAGGGCCGGCGGGCCGGGCCATGCAGCGCTCCCGGGCGGCCGCGGACGAGGCGGCCCTGCTCCTGGCCGGGCTGGCCCTGCGGGAGCTGGAGCCGGGCGGAGACTCCCCAGGCCGGGGTCGGCGGGGGCCGCGGCCCGGGCCGGGAGACGAGGCGGCGCAGGCGCTGGGCCGCAGAGGGAAGGGCGGCGGCGGCGGCCCCGAGGCCGGGGCGGACGGACTGAGCCGTGGGGAGCGAGGCCCGCGGCGCGCGGCGGCCCCTGAGCTCAGCGCGCAGCCGGCGGGCAGCCCGCGGGCCAGCCTGGCGGGCTCCGACGGCGGCGGCGGCGGCAGCGGCAGCGCCCGCTCCAGCGGCATCAGCCTGGGCTACGACCAGCGCCACGGTAGCCCGCGCTCCGGCCGCTCGGACCCGCGCCCCGGCCCCGGGCCGCCGTCGGTGGGCAGCGCCCGCTCCAGCGTGTCCAGTCTCGGCTCCCGCGGCTCGGCCGGCGCCTATGCCGACCTGCTGCTGCCCGCCGCCGGCCCCGCGCCGGCTCGCTCCCCGGAGCCCGCGGGGCCGGCCCCCTTCCCTCTGCCTTCGCTGCCTCTGCCCGCGGCCCGTGAGGGCGGCCCGAGCGCGGCGGAGCGGCGGCTGGAGGCGCTGACCCGCGAGCTGGAGCGGGCGCTGGAGGCGCGCACGGCGCGAGACTACTTCGGTGAGCGAGCTCGGCCGCGCGGTCCTGAGCCCCCCGCGGTCGTCGGGGTGCGCCGCGCGGCGCTGCGCCGGGAGAAGCGTGGCTCCCGAGGGGGGGGTGGTGCTGGGCAACAGGGGGTGTGAGTGCGACCCGCGGGGTCCGAGGTTTACTTAGAGCAGCGACTTCGCCCGTGGATCTCCGGCCGGGGAAGGGGTTCTGGCAAAGTGAGTTGATGGCCTCACTGTTCTTCACTTGGAGAGTAAGTCAGGTCAGTAGGTGGGATAAGCCGTTTTCGGATCATTTCTTCATCCTCAGCGCTTGCCTCTGCTCGCGGTGCTTTGTGACCGACCGGCCTGGCAGCCCTGGCGGTGTAGGAGCCCGCGGTACTGGTGTTCCCGTAGCTCCCAGCAGTGTGGGGAGTGGACAGGAGCAGGGAGGTGGGCTGAGCCAGGTACCACCTGACCCGAAGCTTTGGTGATGGCAGTGACTTGGGGCAGAGTGTGTGAGGGAGGGGAAACCCTTACCCCGAGGTGTAAGGGGACCAAGCCTTTCACACTGGGCTGTCCTCGCTCTGGGCTGTGCTGCGTGTATGGGCTGTTTCCAAAGGGAATCCTGCTGCGCTGCGTTTTGCAAAGCCACCAGTGTCTGACAGCCTGAATTTCCCAGTCTGACCCTGGCCGCTCCCTGCCTACCTAGTTTTTTGGATAGCTCGTAGGTCTCTTCTTTAGGTTCGAGATCCCAACCCCCATTACTGATAAGTAAGCGGGAAGACTGAGGCACCTGGCTTTGGCGGGGGTGGGAGTGGTTATCAGCCGGAGGGGGACCGAGGCTGTCCGTGGGTTTGTATCTTTCGTGCATTCATTCCAGCCAGCAGCTCAGGACCGCCCGGAACTGGATCTTGAGGGAGGAGGAAGCTGTATTTGACAAGCTAGATGGGGGGCATTCCAGGCAGACAGAAGAATGCGGGCCAAGGGAGGCGAGTGAGAATGGGCATTGTTCCATTCTGCGCTGGGAGCTGCAGCCAGGGAGGGCTCAGGTGTTCAGGGGAGTGTCTGCGCCACAGGGTCGGTTTGCCTTTGTGAGGAGGCTCCCGCGGGAGGGTTGCAGGCTCATCTTGCGGCTGCCGTCTGGTGGCCTTGGGAGCGCAGAGATGGGTTAGGTAGCTGTTACCTCTCCTGCCAGGCAGATGGCAGGACCCAAAGGTTCGGTGGTGTTCTGAAGGGGACGACTCCAGTGCTCTCTGCCAGCAGGACTGCTTTGTCTCCTGTCCCGCTGCACTACAGGGCCCAGGGCGGTACAGGGCTGGCGGGGTCTTTGTGTGAAGCTGAGGTGGCCAGCCCCAAGCTTGTAGTGAGAGAGGGAAGGAAGGGCTGAAGCGGGTGGGTCATCATTTCTAAAGGGGCCACGGAGCCACTGAGGAGTGGGAGGTGAGGGATGGTAGATCTTTTTTTCCCCCAAGAGAAGCCAGATCCAGGTAACATTTTCCTAATTTATAAGAATATGGGCAGCTACTGCATACTGCTGCATACATATTGCTGATAAGTTAGCGCTAACAAATTTGAGTTCTTGGAGCTATAAAAAGTAGCAGTTTCATACAGTTGAGCTTGAATAAGGCGAAGTCCTGCAAAAGGAAGTCAGCAGGTAGCATGAACTCCAAGGGACGTCCAATGTTCCACAACCTCAGTGTGCTTGTTCCTTTCTGTGCCGTCTGCCCTCCTCCTTGGCCCTGACACTTGCTGACCTCCTGGTCCCTCTCTCCGTTCACTGACATCTTCGGAACTGCTCCCATCTCTCCTCACCAAGTTCCTCTGCCCTTAGCCAGCCAACAGCCTCAGGCTTCCGGAACCTTTTTTTTTTTTCTTTTTTTTTTTTTTTCCCCTCCAGAACTTCTAACTTCGGTGACTTCTCTTCCCTTCTCTCGAGCCCCCTCCTCCCAGGGCCACACCCTGTTTTGCATCTTTCTGGCGGTCTTCAGTGCTCACTACCACCTGGTCTCACTAGTACCTCGGGTTCCTCTGGACCGCCTCTGCCCTGCAGAACCCTGACTCCGAGTCCACGCCACAGCACCCTTTTTTGCTGCTATAAGGGGTGGGGTGATGGTCTTGAACCCCTGTGATCTTCTGGGCACCACGCATCTTCCTAAGCCTTGGTCTGTTCCCTCTGATTCCCTCAACAACCCTCCTGTCCCTCCAGTTCCTGGGCTTGCTTTAGACTTGGCTGCAAAGATTGAGGTCAGCAGTTGGAGGCTGCCTGTTCTCCTCAGGGTGTCAAGTCCACGTCCAGGTCTGAGGACCATGGTCATTTCACCTCCAGCCCCCACCTCCTCCATCTTTGGCTTTCCTCTTTCCACTGGCCCTTTTGCTTTGGTTAATAAGTATATAAAAGGGTCTTCCGTGAAAAAGAGAAGAAAGGAAATTGAAAGAAAAGGAGAGAGGCAAGGAAGAAGCCCACCCACCCCAGTTTGGTCGCAGACTCTCTGGCACTCCCACCTCTTCCCATCCCGGCCTCTGCTCAGCATCGCCTTTGCTCACCTGCCTGCTGTCGCCCCTCCGCTGTCTTTCCCCCCCTTCCCCATCACGGGACTGACCCTGTGATGCCCCAGCCCAGTCGCTGTTTGCCAGGCCTTGGCCTCTCCCTGTTCCATCCCGGAGGCGGAGTCTACTCTCCGAAATGCTGTACCCCCTGAATTTTGTGTGGACTCCGTGCTCCTGGTTCTCTTTCTTCAGTGTCTTTTTAGTAAAGTGATGCAAGCACATATTTAGAAAACAAAGCAAACAGAAGTAAAAACAATCGTTCAAAGTCATTAGCCTCCCCTCTTGCCCCGCTGCCTGTCTTGCTTCTCACAGGCAACTGACTTTCACTCTTCACTGTGGATTCTGGTCACTTAGGAGAAGAACAAGGTCAGGTGTTCGAGCTTGATGGACAAGAGTAAGGGGAAGTGGTGGGTCATTTTCACTTTAGAAAGAGGAGTCTAGCAGCGGTTTGCGGGAGGGCCAGGTCTTGAGGACGCTTTTGAAATGGCCTTTGGATGAGAATTGGCGTTGAATCAGGCTAGTGGCAGTGAGAGGAGGGAATGAAATGGAAATTAGGCAGCAGAGGAGCTGAGATTCAGCATCAGGGATGACAAAGGGAGGGGACACCTGGATGCCACCCCGAAATCCAGCCACGCGCCAGTGCTGTTTCCCCAGTGGGGACTCAGAGGCGAGACCGGTTTTACGGGAAATCCACCGGCTCCGTGGAGGTCTGGGGCCACCTGGGAGGTGGATCCATAGCTCAAGAGAGAGGTCTGGGCTGGGGCAGAGCACCTGGAGCCCTTGGGAGGGGTGAGGCGTTGCGATGGGTAGGACCCCAGGGAGCCCAGGAATGGCTGTGTGCGGAAACCTGTGGGCCTAGTGTGTTTGACATCTGCATTTTCAAAACATGTAAGTTAGTAATTCACTTCAGTGTGGAAATATGTCACATACAAATGTAGATTTCTAGCTTCTTTTGAAAATTTGGCCCCTTTAGCAGCTCTGGGCCTGCGTTCCCACCCAGTAGCCATCCACAGCCTTTTCTCCACTCACCTGGGTCCCCATCCGCTGCCTTGGAGTGCCTGCCTGGTTTTGAGGGCATCACAGCTGGACTTCCCTCCCCTCAGGAGGCTGAGGCATGGGAGGCCCAGCACGGGTGCAGTGGGGCGGGAGATGTGGGTGTGGGTCAGATCCTGGAAACAGAAAAGGAGGAGCTGGCCCACCTCGATAGCAGGATCAGGACGGGAAGCCTGGCGGTCTGCAGTTTCAGGAACCGGCTGAGTGTGGACTGAACTTTCTTGAGGTGTGGTTGTGCTGATGGGGGTGAGGCTCCGCCAGGGTTAAATGCTGATGAGAGAGATCTGGGAGAAGGCAGGAGGGAGAGGGGGAGGGCAGCATGTCCTGGAGCAGCCAGCAGACAGAGGGTCCAGAGGTCTAGTGGAGCCCATCTTCCTGCCCTGAAGGGTATGGGGACCCTGGGTAACTGAAGGGGGCTTCTGGGCCCCCCCCCCCCTGTGTTCTGGGTCCCTGGCATTGCTGGTCACCATTTTCCTTACTTCCCCTTCCCCGCCTGCTGGGTGCTGTCTTGCTGGGGGTCGTCCCGGATTCCACCCAGTGATCCCAGATGCCTGCACGGCACCTTCCTCCCCACTTTCTTCTAGACTTAGCTCAGATGTCACGCTGGCACTGGGGTCTTCTCCGTCATCATCCTATTTAAGACATGCACACTGAGAGGTACTTAGCCAGCCGTATTTTCCTCCATAGCACTTATTTGCCTGCTGTCGGCTGACCCCCCTCTGTGGGCCCAGAGGCTCCTCGAGGCTGGGGACTTCCTTGTGCGTGGCAGAATCTCTAGGACCTCCGCGGTGGGACATGTGGCAGCCTAGCAGTGACCACGTGCTGGCTGAACAAGGGAACAGATGCCCCTTCTGCGCCAGAGGAGGAAAGGGTGGCTGGGGAGGCTCAGCGACCCTGCCCTTGTTGTGCCCACGTGGGCTTTATTCTTTCTGGCCCAGAGATGGCAGAAAGGATTTTCTCAGTCCACGAACAGGTCACTGGTGAGGGGACTTAGAATGACTTTCTGGTATAAACACGTCATTAACAGGGGCGCATAGGTGGCTCAGTCGGTGAAGCATCCGCCTTCAGATCCCCCATGATCTCAGGGTCCTGGGATTGAGCCCACCACGTGTCTGGCTCCCTGCTCAGCGGGGAACCTGCTTCTCCCTCTCCCTCTGCTGCTCCCCTCCCCGCTGCTAGTGCTCCCTTTCACTCTCCCAAATAAATAAATAAAGTCTGTTTATAAAAAAACATGTCATTAATATATACATATTTTTTGTCATTAATATTTTTTAAAGATTGTTTCTTGAGAGAGCAGGAGCGCAGGCGCGCTTGCGAGTTGGGGGGAGGGGCAGAGGCAGAGGGAGAATCTCCAGCTGACTCTGCACCGAGCCTGGAGCCCAAGGTGGCGCTCGATCTCACCACCCTGAGATCTCTACCTGAACCCAAACCAGGAGTCAGACACTGAAGCGACTGGGCTGCCCCAGCATCCGACGTGTCATTAACATCTTACTGGCAAGGACGGTGTTGGGGAGCCCTGACTCGGGGCCAGTTTCTCTGCTTGCCTCTTGGAATCCTCAGACAACCCCAGGCACAAACCCCAGGATGCTCCGTATGGTTCCCACATCAGCCATAAAAAACTGAGCGAGGGAGGCCTTGGGAAGTTCATTCACCCGAGGTTGGGCAGCATCAGGACGGTCCCGGTGCTAACCTCGGCTCTCTCCTGCCTCTCTTTCCACAGGCATTTGCATCAAGTGTGGGCTGGGCATCTACGGAGCAAGGCAGGCTTGCCAGGCAATGGGCAGCTTGTATCACACGGACTGCTTCACCTGTGACTCCTGTGGTAGGTGACCTCTTCCTCAGACCTCCTGTGCCACGGGCCCCCTGGCGCCTGAGTCCCCTGCACGTGGACCGTCCGGCCCTGGCCCCAGTGAGGTGTGGAGGAGGCTGAGTTGTAACCCCTTTACCTCCGGGCCTGGCCTTTTGGGGAGGCCTAGGCCTCTGGGAGATCTGCCGGGAGGGAGTGGGGGGGGGTGAGGTGTGGAACCAGGGAGGAGAGCCTTTTGCTGACCGCAGGGAAAGCTGCAGCACCCCCCTCCCCGCCCCCGCCCCCCACCTTGGCCTTGGGGCCTCCCTCCCATGCCAGGTTATTGATGTCTCCTGGCTGCCTGGGTGTGGGGCTGAAATTTCTTTTCCTGCCATATATTTCTTCTCCCAATTTGACACACAGTGTAAACTATAAATGTTAAAATTTAACCAAGACAAAGTTCAAAAAGGAAAAAAAAAATGGCTGTCATCCAACCAACCTAATAAAGCCGCCCTCTGAATTCTACCGTTCCTTCAGGCTTAAACCCCAAGCAAATGTCTCTCATTTATTTACACAAAGCATTTTAATATTTTATTTTATAGAGGTGTAATACATGCACAGTGTTAAGTAGCTAGTCCTGAGAAGCTATTTTTGCAAGAGCAAAAAACCAGTCACCTTTCCACTCCTGGTCCCATTCCCCATGGTGTTTGTTTTAGCAATTTTTAGAATCTAGTAGACACCTTTGTATCTGTAACAAGCCTACACTGTCTTTTTTTTTTTTTTAAATTTTAAAGATTTTATTTATTTATTTAACGCAAGCAGGGGTGTGTTCCTTTTAGCCTTACTTTTGCTATGGCAGGTGAGAAACATTGTCCGTTTTTCTTCCTTCCGTTTTCTCAGTGTACTCCCATCAGATACTGCAGTTAAGTCAGTAAACCAGGTTTATGTTACTTTGACTGTTTAAAAATTCACTGCAGAGCCTAGAATTATACAGTGATTACATCCCTTTTTTTCCCCCTGTAGTCTTTTACTTTTCCTGGAGTTTTTTTCCTTTTTAAATTCCCCCCCCCCCCCCTTGTATTGGTTTGTTTCATCATATCTTCACTTTCTGCCCCTCTCCCCTGGAGGCTCCATTATATAAGGCATCCTACTGAATTTCCATGGGGAGGCTTGTCAGTCTGAGTTGGTTGCCCTCTGGACCCCTGTAGATTCCCCATTCCGTGTCTTCCCAAGTATATTCTGCATTGAATCCACTATTTTCTGGAAGTATTTTTTTTTAGCTGGGGATGACAAAGAAGCTGCTGAGGAGGAGGCTTAAACTCAAAGAATATTTTTTGGCTCAATAGGGCTAGCTTCAGGTTGGGATTGATCTGGTGGCTCAAGCCCTGTGAGTAGCTTCGCTGGGTTTCCTGTGGGTTTGGCTTTTTCCCTTGGGGCAACTTCTGTTATGGTGGTGAAATGTCTTAGGCAGCTTGAGACCTCCATTGGCACCCCACTAATCTGGAGGAGGAGAGGGCATCTCTTCTGGTCATGGTTTTAGAAACTTCTTTTCCAGAAAGCACATAGCAGGGATGCCTGAGTGGTTCAGTTCATTAAGCATCTGCCTTCAGCTCAGCTCATGATCCTGGGGTCCTGGGATGGAGTCTCACATTAGGCTCCTTGCTCAGCAGGGAGCCTGCTTCTCCCTCTGCCTGCCTTTCCCCTTGCTTTGCTTGTGTGCTCTCTCTTGCTGACAAATAAATAAAATCTAAAAAAAAAAAAAAAAAAAAGCAAGCAAGCGCATAGCAAATATCTCCTTGTATGTCATTGGCCAGAGCATCTCACACATCCATTCCTGAACCGAGTTCTTGGGTGGTGGGGAAGGCTATAACTGATTGACCGACAGGCCTGAGTCTCTGAATAAGACCTTAGTAAGAGAAGAGTAGTGTCTTTATGCTAATCAAGCCCATCCGTGGATAATGGGAGTGAATTTGGGTTTCCCTTAAGTGAACCAGATTGTCTGAGGTAAGGTTGGAGACTGAAAAACTTGGAGGAGAAGCAAGGAATCAAAGCTGTGAAACATTGCCTACCAAGATTTTCTATGGTTACCTAAGAAAAGGCACCTGGGAGGCCTGTTCTGAATTCTGCTGTGTCTAAAACGCCTTTATTCTACCCTCATACTTTCTAGATTGGGAACAGATTTCCAAATTTGAAGCGAATATCACTCAGCGTTTTTTTTTTTTTTTAAGATTTTATTTTTAAGTAATTTCTATATCCAACATGGGGCTTGAGCCTACAACCCTGAGATCAAGATTTCTACTCCTCGAGGACGGAGCCAGCCAGGCACCCCTCACTCAGCATTTTGAAGTCATGGTTTTATTTTCCAGCAGCCGCTGTTGTTGCTACATTTTGATGCCATCCGGATTCACGTCTGCTGTGTGTGTGTGTGTGTGTGTGTGTGTGTGTGTGTGTGAGATCCACGTTTTCCGTTGAGGAGCTCTGGGGAGGAAGAATGTCGTGTTGCACAAAACCCAGCTATAGTGGTGTCTGGAAACGGCCATGTACGGCACGGTTCCAGGGGGCGCCATTTACGTAGATGCAATGCAGCGGTGCTTGTGAACTTGTACAAGACAGCAGCAGCCGACTTGGGACATTTTATTTATGTTTGTTATAGGGTTTTAACCATTGTGGTTGTGCTGGGCACACACAGAGCCCTCTTGGACTGGATGTTTACCCCCTCTGTTCTGGGAATTTCTTTTTTTTTTTTTTGGTACTATTTATTTTATTCCCCTCTTATTTCCTCTAGAACTGAATTTACCAGTGTATAATCAAGATAATACATTATGTTCAAGGTGAGTTTATTTGAAGAATACTAGAGTGGAGTCACATTAAAAAATTCATTAATGTAGGGTCATCTGGTTGGTTCAGTCAATAGAGCATGCAACTCTTTTTTTTTTTTTTTTTAGATTTTACTTATTTGAGAAAGAGCAAGTAAGAGAGAGCATGAGCAGGGGGAGGAAGAGGGAGAAGCAGACTCCCTACTGAGCAGGGAGCCTGATGCAGGGCTTAATCCTAGGACCCTGGAATCATTACCTGAGCTGAAGGTGGATGCCTAATTGACTGAGCCACCCAGGCACCTGGAGGGTGTGATTCTTGATCTCAAGGTCATGAGTTTAAGCCCCACACTGGGTGTAGAGCCTACTTTAAAAAAATTCATTAATGTTGGGGTGCCTGGGTGGCTCAGTGGGTTAAGCCGCTGCCTTCAGCTCAGGTCATGATCTCAGGGTCCTGGGATCGAGCCCCGCATCGGGCTCTCCGCTCAGCAGGGAGCCTGCTTCCTCCTTTCTCTCTGCCTGCTTGTCATCTCTCTCTGTCAAATAAATAAATAAAATCTTTAAAAAAATTCATTAATGTAATTCACCTTGTTAATTAATTAAAGGAGAAAAGCTGGACATTCATCTCACTAGGTATAGAAAAAGTAATTGGTAAAATCCAACATTGATCCATGATGCAAATCCTTAGCAAACTAGGAATAAAAGGGAACTTTCTAAACCTAACAAAAGTTATTTACTAAAAATCTATGCAGGGGTGCCTGGGTGGCTCAGTGGGTTAAGCCTCTGCCTTTGGCTCAGGTCATGATCTCAGGATCCTGGGATCGAGCCCTGCATTGGACTCTCTGCTCAGCTGGGAGCCTGCTTCCCTCTCTTTCTCTGCCTGTCTCTCTGCCTACTTGTGATCTTTCTCTGTCAAATAAATAAATAAAATCTTTTTAAAAAAATCTATGCAAACATCATACTCAGTGGTGAAATTAGAGAAAAATGGACCTTTAAATGAGGAACAGACAAAGCTACCTGCAGTCATGTCTTCAATTAAGCATTGTACTAGAGGTCCTGGTCATTGCAGTAAGACAAGAAAAATAAAATATACCATATTCATGGATGGGTATATTCAATAGCGTAGAGATGTTGGTTTTTTCCAAATTGATCTGTAATGCATTGCAGTTACAGTTAACCAGGTTCCCATGAATTTGACAAGCTAATTCTAAAATTCAAATGGAAGTGCAAAAAGGCTAATAGTCAAGATGATTTTGAAAAAAAGCAAGTCAGGGAAACTTCCACTGTCAGGTCTCAGTATGTATTGTCATTGATTCATTTCTTTCTTTTTTAAGATTTTATTTATTTATTTGAGAGAGAGAGAGAGAGTAATCAAGAGAGGGAGAGCATGAGAAGGGGGAGAGTCAGAGGGAGAAGCAGGCTTCCCACCAATTAGGGAGCCTATCGACTCGATCCTTGGACTCCAGGATCATGACTTGAATTGAAGGCAGTTGCTTAACGAACTGAGCTATCCAGGCACTGATATTGATTAATTTCATATGGTACTGGTGCAGGGATAGACAGACCAGTGGAACCGAATGGAGAGTCCAGAAACAGACCCATATCTGTGTGAATACTTGATAGGTGATATAGATGGCATTGTCGATGGTTTTGGGAAAGTTGGTGATCCATCTGAAAAAAATCAAATCAAATCCAGCTGGATCAGAAACTTAAATGTATAAAGAAAAACTTGAAAGTTTTAAGAAAATATAGCTTATCTTTACTAGTCTTCTGGTAAGGAAGTTTTTGTTTTTCTTTCTTTTTTTTTTTTTTTCATAGAAAAGAGCCAAATGTAAAGGGAGGGATTGACAGATTTGACTACACAGAATGAAAAAACCCTGTTCATTGAAAGATACCATGAAGCGGGGTGCCTGGGTGGCTCAGTGGGGTAAAGCCTCTGCCTTCAGCTCAGGTCACGATCACAGGGTCCTGGGATCGAGCCCCGCATCGGGCTCTCTGCTCAGCAGGGAGCCTGCTTCCTCCTCTCTCTCTCTGCCTACTTGTGATCTCTGTCCGTCAAATAAATAAATAAAATCTTTTTTTTTTTTTTAAAGATTTTATTTATTTATTTGACAGAGAGAAATCACAAGTAGACGGAGATGCAGGCAGAGAGAGAGAGGGAAGCAGGCTCCCTGCTGAGCAGAGAGCCCGATGCGGGACTCGATCCCAGGACCCCGAGATCATGACCCGAACTGAAGGCAGCAGCTTAACCCACTAAGCCACCCAGGCGCCCTAAATAAATAAAATCTTAAACAAAACAAAACAAAACACCAAGAAGATACCATGAAGCACGTGGTAAAACATGCATACCTTCCAAGGATTATTTTTCTAGGATATTTAAAATACTTTCACATATCAATTAGAAAAAAAGTACTGATAATTTAAAGTGTTCCTTTATAGTTTAACTCTGATGTGTGTAAGTGTGGGTTTTCTTTTATTTGTCCTGTTTGGGATTCATTTTGACTTCCAGATCTGAAGATTCAGGTATGTACGTATGTATGTATTTGGGGGGGCATGAGTGGGGGAGATGGATAGAGGCAGAGGAAGAGGGAGAAGCAGACTCCCCACTGAGCAGGGAGCCTGACTTGGGGCTCGATCCCAGGACCCTGAGATCATGACCTGAACCAAAGGCAGATGCTTAACTGTCTGAGCCACCCAGGTGTTCCTGAAGATTCAGGTCTTTTATCAATTTGGGGAAAATCTCAGTTATTTCATTTTCAAAAATTGCTTCTCTCCCATTCTCTCTAGTATTTACTTCTAGAATTCAAATGAGGACTATTAGACTTTCTCATTCTATGGTGTCTTTTTTTTTTTTTTTTAAGATTTTATTTATTTATTTATTTATTTGTCAGAGAGAGAGAGAGAGAGAGTGGGCGGCAGGCAGAGGGAGAATCAGACACTCTGCTGAGCAAAGAGCCTGATGTGGGACTTGATCCCAGGATCCTGGAATCATGACCTGAGCTGAAGGCAGATGCTTAACCAACTGAGCCACCCAAGTGTCCCATTTTTAAAGATTTTGTGTATTTATTTGAGAGAGAGCCAGCTTGAGGAGTGGGGGTGGGGGGTGCGCAGAGGGAAAGCAGGGAACCCAATGCAGGGAGCTGAAGGCAGATGCTTAACCGACTGAGCCACCCAGGTGCCCTCTATTGTGTCTCTTAATTTCTTCCTCTCATATCCTCCATTTCTCTGTCTCCCATTCTGTTTAATTTCCTTAGATCCGTCTTTTGGAAGCTAGAATCCAGATCACTCATTTTTTTTTCTCTTCAGCTGTGTTAATTCTCCTGTTGAACTCTTTGTTTGAGTTTTTCATTTCATTGATTGGATTTTTTTTTTATTATTATTTCTAGAAATCTTCTTTGGTCCTTTTTTCAAATCTGCCTCAACTTTGATAGTGTCTTGCTTTTTATCAAGATTGAAAATACACGAAGAGTGTAAAACATATTAATCTTGAGTGCATTACAGCTTGATACATCTGTACCTGTCTGTGTGCCCGTGTAATCACCATTCAGGTCAAGTGTAGAACATTTCCATCACTCCAGAAGATTACCTTATGCCCCTTCCAGGCATCAGCATGTGACTTTTAAGCTGTTCCCATAATTTGGTGATTATAAATAAAACTGTTGTATTGTGTCTATGTCCATTGATGGATCTTTATATTTTTCTTTCCCTTTCTTTCTTCCGTCCTTCCTTCCTTCCTTTCTTTCTCTTTCTTTCAAAGATTTTATTTTTAAGCTATCTCTACACCCAACATGGGGCTTGAACTCACAACCCTGAGACCAAGAGCCACATGCTCTACTGACTGAGCCAGCCAACCGGTCCTATACTTATTTTTCTAGCAATGGAGTTTCTGGGTCCTGGAGTTACATTAATATATGCTGCTAAGCAGTTTACCATAGTAGACGAAGCAATTTTTTATCCGATTGGCAATGTATTAGAATTCCAGTTTTTCCTTATTCCTGCCAGCATGTAGCGTCACCAGTCTTCAGCCATTCTAGTGAGGGTGGCGTGGTATTTTATTTATTTTATTTAATTTTTTTATTTGACAGAGAGAGATCACAAACAGGCAGAGAGGCAGGCAGGGGCGGGGAGGGGAAGCAGGCTCCATGCTGAGCAGAGAGCCCGATGCAGGGCTCGATCCCAAGACCCTGAGATCATGACCTGAGCCAAAGGCAGAGGCCCAACCCTCTGAGCCACCCATGCACCCCTGGTGTGGTATTTTAATGAGATTTTAATGTGAATTTCTCTGATGAGTAGTGAAGACTCATATACCTTTTCATGTCTGTTGGCTATTTGAATGCCTTTGTTTGTAAAATGACTGTTGAAGTCTTCTGCCCATTTCCAAATTGGGTTGTTTGACTTTTATTGATTTGTAGGAGTTCTGTACATGTCTTGGATACTGAATTCTGTGTTGGATATGTGTTGTAAATTCTTTTCCTAACCTATCCTTTTTTTTCTTTTTTAAAAGATTTTATTTGTTTATTTGACAGAGATCACAAGTAGGCAGAAAGGCAGGCAGAGAGAGGGGGAAGCAGGCTCCCCGCTGAGCAGAGAGCCCGATGCTGGGCTCGATTCCAGGACCCTGAGATCATGACCTGAGCCGAAGGCAGAGGCTTAACCCACTGAGCCACCCAGGCACCCCTTCCTAACCTATTCTTGCTTTATTACCTTCTTAATGACATCTTCTGCTGAAGAGCGATTCTTAGGGAAGTCCAATTTATCTTTGTTTGTTTTTAGTTATCGCTTTTAAATTCTGTCCAAGAAGTCTTTGTAGTCTCAGATTTTGGACATCTGTTTTTATTTTGCAAGCATGTTAAATACACATATTCTGTATTTAATAATCCCAATATCTGATGTCTTTGAAGTCCTACTTCAATTATTTATTGTTTCTCCACACTCTTGGTCATGATACCTTGTCTCTTCCCATGTTTGCATCATTTTTGATTGTGGAAGTGTGTCCGTGGGAATCGGGTGAGGTCTGTGTGGAGGGGGATTTCCCCAAGGAGCATTTTATTTTATTTATTTATTTTTTAAGATTTTTTTAATTTATTGGACAGAGAGAGATCACAAGTAGGTGGGGAAGCAGGCTCCCTGCTGACCAGAGAGCCTGATGTGGGGCTCTATCCCAGGACCCTGAGATCATGACCTGAGCCGAAGGCAGCCGATTAACCCACTGAGCCACCCAGGCGCCCCTCCAAGGAGTATTTTAAAACTTTAGTAAGGGGGGACGCCTGGGGTGGCTCAGTTGGTTAAGCGGCTGCCTTTGGCTCGGGTCATGATCCCGGTGTCCTGGGATCGAGTCCCGCATTGGGCTCCCTGCTCAGCAGGAGTCTGCTTCTCCCTCTGCCTCTGCCTGCCATTCTGTCTGCCTGTGCTCACTCTCTCTGACAAATAAATAAATAAAATCTTAAAAAAAAAAAAAACTTTAGTAAGGGAAGTATTAAACTTGAAGCGACGGAACATTGTTTTTCTTTTACGAGCAATTTTTTACTCGTGGACTTTTATTCACACACACCATGTTTTGCAATACAGCCCTTACTCGCTTTGATGCTCAGATTTGGCCAGAAGTGGTTCCTTTGAGTTGGTCCGTGTGCCCTTTTGGCAAGCCTCCATCGGTCTTGGAGCACTTCTTTTCTCTGGCATGAGAGGTTCCCAGTTTATCTTTGTGTGTGTGTGTAACTGGGTTCCATTTACAGATCTAAAGTGTGTAGTTCAAAGACTTTGGATTCATATGTACTTTTATGTATCTCACACCCCTAACAAGGATACAGAGAAATTTGAACACCCTGGAAACTCTAATCTTGCCCCTTTTTAGCTGATGCCCAGTGTTTCCCATTACAGCTGCCCGATCAGTGTTCAGATTTCTACCACCATGGATTAGTTTTTTCTCTTCTAGAACTTCATATAAATGAAGTCATATATTATATACTATTTTATGGTTGACTTTTTTTTTTTTTGCTAAACATTTAATTATTTAAAATCCCTGTATCTTTTTTTTTTTTCTAAAGATTTTATTTATTTGACAGAGAGATAGAGCACAAGTAGGCAGAGCAGCAGGCAGAGGGAGAGGGAGAAGCAGACTCTCCATTGAGCAGGGAGCCCTATGTGGGGCTTGATCTCAGGCTGGGATCATGACCTGAGCTAAAGGCAGACGCTTAACTGATTGAGCCATGCAGGCGCCCCCCACCTCTGTGTCATTTTTCAAAGATTTTATTTATTTGTTTATTTTAAAGATTTTATTTATTTATTGGACAGACAGCACAATTAAGGGGAGCAGCAGGCAGAGGGAGAGGGAGAAGGACCCTGGAATCAGGATCTGAGCTGAAGGCAGAGCCACCCAGGCGCCCCTCTAGATTCTCTTTTATTTTTAAGTAATCTCTATACCCAACGTGGGGCTCAAACTTACAACCCCAAGATCAAGAGTCGCCAGCCAGGCGCCCCTAACCCACATATTAGTAGCTCACTCCTTTCTACTGCTGAGTAGGATTTTCTTGTATGTGTAACTTGTGGTATATTCACACACTGATAGATTGTGCTGTGAACATTCCCATACAGGTCATTTGTGGACAAATGTTTTCATTTCTCTCTCGGGTAAATTCCAAGGAGTGGAATTTCTGGGTCAGAGGCTAAGTGTATGTTTAACTTCGTAAGAGACTGCCAGCGTTTTCCAGGGGGTTGTGCCATTTTCATACTCCCACTAGAAATGTTAGAGACTTGGTTATTCTACATGTTTGCCAACAATTGGTATTTTTGTCTTTTTAATTTTAGCCATTCTGATGGATGTGAAGTGATATCTTATGGTTTTAATTTGCGTTTCCCTATGACTAATAAGGTTGAGGAGCTCTTTGTCTGCTTCTGGCCATTTATATCTTCCTTTATGAAGTCTGTTCAGGTCTTTGGCTCAGCTTTTGAATTGAAAATTACTTTAAGTCTTTTTTTTTTCTTTTTTTTTTTTTATTTGACAGAGAGAAATCACAAGTAGGCAGAGAGAGAGAGAGAGACAGGGAAGCAGGCTCCCTGCTGAGCAGAGAGCCCGATGCGGGACTCGATCCCAGGACCCTGAGATCATGACCCGAGCCGAAGGCAGCGGCTTAACCCACTGAGCCACCCAGGCGCCCCCAAGTCTTTTATTACTTAGTTGTAAGAATATGTATATCCTGAGTACAAGTTCTTTTCAGATGTATGTTTTGTGAATATTTTCTCATAGTATTTTTTTTTAAGTAGGCTCCAGACCCAACATGGAGCCCAGTGTGGGGGTTGAACTCACGACCCTGAAAGAAAGACCTGAGCTGAGATTACGAGTCGGACGCAACCGACTGAGCCACCCAGGCGTGCCCCTATTTTCTTCTTTTTTATTTATTTTAAAAAGATTTTATTTATTCATTTGTGAGAGAGCGTGCACAAATAAGGGGAATGGCAGGCAGAGGGAGAAGCAGGCTCCGCACTGAGCAAGGAGCCTGATATGGGGCTGGAACCTAGGACCCTGGAATCCTGACCTGAGCTGAAGGCAGATGCTTAACCAACTGAATCATCCAGGCGCCCCTATACCTTTTTTTTTTTTTTTTTTTTTAAGATTTTATTTATTCATTTGAGAGCAAGAGTGTGTGAGAGAGAGAGAGAGCTGGGGAGGAAGATGTGGCAGAGGGAGAGGGAGAAGCGGACTCCGCTGAGCAGGGAGCCTGGCGTGGGGCTCGTTCTCAAGACCCCAAGATCATGGGGCGCCTGGGTGGATCAGTGGGTCAAGCCATTGTCTTCGGCTCAGGTCATGACCTCAGGGTCCTGGGATCGAGTCCCTCATCGGGCTCTCTGCTCGGCGGGGAGCCTGCTTCCCTCTCTCTCTGCCTGCCTCTCTGCCTACTTGTGATTTCCCTGTCAAATAAATAAATAAAATCTTTAATTAAAAAAAAAAAGACCCCAAGATCATGACCTGAGCCGAAGTCAGGTGCTTACCTGACTAAGCCACCCAGGTGCCCCCCTCATACTATACTTTTGTGTATAGTGTGAGGTTAAGAATTGAGTTTCATTTTTGTTCCATATTTCATTTTTTCCCTCCAGTTGTCACAGCACTGTGTTCTGAAAAGACTTCGCTTTCCCACGTGTGTGTTTACTGAAATATTTATGGGACTATTTTTGCACTCTGTTTGTTTCGCGGATTTTTCTGTCTTTCCTAACCCCCGTGTTATGCTGTCCTGATGACTTGAAGTCTTAAGATAGGTAGTGTCAGTCTTCCAGCCCTGTTGATCTTTTGAACGATTATTGGGCTATTATCCTAGGTTCTTTGTGTCTTTATATAAATTTTAGAACTGGAAGTCAGCCCTCAGCACAAGGGTTTGAAAGAAGAAAAACATACGGAATAGAATCAGCATGTCAGTTTCCACAAAACTAGTAGCAGTGCTGGGATCTTGATTGAGGGGCATTGCATGTCTAGGTCAGCTGGGGGAGAATGATAGCAGAACATCCGAAGCCATGAAGATTGTCAGGGACTGAGATTTTTCTCCCCACTTGCAAGCTGACACGTTCATTGGCTGCTGTTGGGCTGATGCTGACTGAAGACAGAGCCTCCCAGGGCAGAGGCTCGCAGCCCCGCAGACAGGATGGGCTTCATGTTTAAATCCTGCTGTGTATGTCCTCGAGGGCCACATCGGTGCTGCACAGGGAGTGGGTCTATGTCAAGGCTAGGGAACCCTGAACTGAGGGAATCCGATGTTTTATAATAGGCTTTCAGCAAAGCTCTCAGACCCTTGCTTCTGAGGAACACATTATGGGTTTTGCACTGGACAGCAGACACACCTGCTTTCTACTGCAGAGGTCAAGAAGCTGTCTGGCTTCTAAGCAGTGTGTTTCACAAATGCCCCTGGGGAGGTAATTCAGAATGAACGCTGCCAGTCCCCTGTAAGGTGGGCAGAAATGCGAGGGCCCCAGTGGGGAGTGGCCCTCCTGCAGTGGTACAGCACGCTCTTTACAGAGAACTTCCGAGATTTCTCTCAGCCAAGTCTGGTGTGGCATGGTGAGGGTTACAGCCATCTTTTACTAAATGTGCCCCCTCAGTATTTTGCAGGGTTTGGGGGGTGCTATTATGAATGCAGTTTTAAAAATTATGAGTTCATTTTCCAGTCATTTGTTAGCCGAATATACAAAGATAGTTGGTTTTCACCTTCTGACCACCTATCTTAGAACCCTGATAAACTCATTTAATTGTTCTAGTAGGGTTTTTTGTTTTTTAAGATTTTATTTGTTTGTCAGAGAGAGAGAGGGAGAGCGAACACAAGCAGTGGGAGAAGCAGGGTCTACACTGAACAAGGAGCCCAGTGTGGGGACTTGATCCCAGAATCCCAGGATCATGACCTGAGCTGAAGGGAGACAGACTCTTTTTTTTTTTTTTTTTTTTAAAGATTTTATTTATTTATTTGACAGAGAGAAATCACAAGTAGTCGGAGAGGCAGGCAGAGAGAGAGAGGGGGAAGCAGGCTCCCTGCTGAGCAGAGAGCCCGATGCGGGACTCGATCCCAGGACCCTGAGATCATGACCTGAGCCGAAGGCAGCGGCCCAACCACTGAGCTACCCAGGCGCCCGGGAGACAGACTCTTAACCAACTGGGCCACCCACATGTCCTCTAGTAGGGTTTTTTTGTGTCGATTCCTTATAATTTTCCGTGTAACATAATAATATCATCCTGATTAAAGATAGTTTTACTTTTTCCTTTCCAATTTCTTATTTTTTAAATTTTTATTTTATTATTATTATTATTATTAATTTATTTATTTGACAAACAGAGATTACAAGTAGGCAGAGAGGCAGGCAGAGAGAGGGAGAAGCAGTCTCCCTGCTGGGCAGAGAGCCCGATGCGGGGCTTGATCCCAGGACCCTGGGATCATGACCTGAGCTGAAGGCAGAGGCTATAACCCACTGAGCCACCCAGGCGCCCCTAATTTAAAAAAAATTTTTTTCCCCTTGCCTTATTGTACTGCTTGGGCCTCCAGTCCAGTGCTGAATCCTCAGGGGAAGAGCATGTTATGTTTAACCCTGATGTCTGGTGTCCGCTGACGGTTTCTCAGATGCCCTTTATCAGGGGAAGAGGCTCACTCCTGTTCCTGGTCAGGCACTGTGGTCTTCCTCCTGACTCTGATGGGATGCCTCTAATGGCATTGCCAGGTCTGCTGGGGCCCCTGCTTTGACAGGGACCCCTCTTTCACTAGGTCCTTCTTACCTGGTGAGAGTTGTCCTGACGTTCACAGATGATGGCAGTGCATTCTGGAACATCTGCTCTCAGTCCCACTGAGAATCTGTTTTGTTTTGTTTTTTAAACATTTTTACAAGATTTATTTATTTACTTATTCGTTTATTTTAGAGAAGGAGAGAGAGACGGAGACAAAGACAGAGACCTGGGGGGAAGGGCAGAGAGACTCTCAAGCAGACTCCGCTGAACATGGAGCCTGTCACGGGGTTCGATCTCACGACCTGAGCCGAACCCAGGAGTCCACAACTGCACCACCCAGGCATCCCTGAAACAAATGTATTTTTATAAAATTAACCAGAACAGTTTACATTTGAAAAACACTCCCTTCATATATTCGCTTAGACACCCTCTTATAATAATCTTGTCAATGTGTTCTGTTTAATTTTTTAAAAAAATATTTATTATTAGCGCGGTAGTAACCTAATATTAAAGGGAAATGTTAAAAGTTGCCCATAATCTGCTTCTCATGTGTGGGAGAAGAGTCCTGAGACATGGAAACAGAGGCTGCCTCCCCGGGTCCCGGCGGCCCACGGACGCCCTTCTCGACCCTTGTCCTTGTAGGCAGACGACTCCGAGGGAAGGCGTTCTACAACGTGGGTGAGAACGTCTACTGTCAGGAGGACTTCCTGGTGAGTCGGAGCTGGGTCCTGGCCACCGTGGGTGAGAGCAGGGGAGGTGACCCTCCTGCTCCGTGTGGAGACCTGGGGCCAGGAGGCAGGTGCTGGCTGGGCAGCGAGGGCCCCTTCGTCACAGGACATTCTGGATCCTCTGTCCCCTCTCAGTACTCCGGGTTCCAGCAAACAGCTGACAAGTGTAGCGTGTGCGGACACCTCATCATGGAGATGGTGAGAACCTCCCCAGCCTCCTGGAGCCCCTCTGCCATGGGTGGTCTTAGGACCCACCCATGCCCTGTTGCAGACCTGCCAAGGGCTCAGAGCCGGAGCCTCTTCCGGGGGCTGTGCTGAGCCTTCCGTCTGCACTGACCCTTCAGTGCCTCCCACCCCCAGATCCTGCAGGCCCTTGGGAAGTCCTACCACCCAGGCTGTTTCCGGTGCTCGGTGTGCAACGAGTGCCTGGACGGGGTGCCCTTCACCGTGGACGTGGAGAACAACATCTACTGTGTCAGGGACTATCACACGTGAGTAGCCAGCGCTGGGGGGCAGGTGGGACTCCCGCTGTGTCTCCTACCACCCCAGAAGCAGTTTTCCAACTGGCCTGTGCATGGTCCCTCCATTCTTGGCCTTGCCACTTGCAGCTTCCCCTTGTGCACCCAGTGGCTGGGCAAGGCTTGGATCTCTGCCTCGAGCCCTCTCTGGGATGATCCCGCTACCAGCCTTCTCTTTCCCCATCTCTTTCCTCTCCCTGCCCTTGTCTACATGTTCCCTCTCCTCCTAGTGGGGGTGGGCCTCCTTGGTTGCCCCGCCCACATCTGTCCCTCCACTCCCAGGGGCAGGAGTCTCTGTGGCTGTCCTTTCCCTGCCTGTCGGGGTATCTACATGAGCAGCCAATCCGTTGTCCCCTGCTGGGGCTCCAGGTCCTGCCCTCTGAGCTCTGGTCCCCAGCTATTGCCTTGCACTGGGTGGGTGCCCTGTGCAGATCCGTGGGACTCAGTATGGAGCCAGGCTTCACAGGGGTCCTAGCAAGGGGAAGCCCAAACCTGGACATTAGGGGACAGGGAACTCCCAGGGAGCATGAGGGAGAGGGTAGGGAGAACCTGAAGCCATCCTGGAGGAGGTGATGGGGCAGACGTGAATTGGGGAGCCAGATAAAAGGCCAAGAAGGCACCAAAGAGGCTGCACCCAGCCCAGTGTGTCCACACAAGGAAAGGGGTCCTTATGCTGTGGGTGGGTCTGCCTTGGTGCCCTTGGCTTTTGGCCACTCAGCTGGTCCCTTCTGGTTTCCTTTATCCCTCCAGGGTTTTTGCGCCAAAATGTGCCTCCTGTGCCCGTCCTATCCTTCCTGCACAGGTAGGAGCCACTCATTGGGTGATGACCAGGTGCCTGGCCCAGCCTGGCCTTGGCCTGGTTCCGCTGGGGTTGGCCCCCAATCTTGGGAGGGATGAGCAGATGCCCCTGCCCCACATCCCTCAGGGCCGAGGGGTGTGCAGTGCTGTGCCTACAAGTGCCCAGGTGTCCCTACACGAGTCAGAGAGGAATGGTGGCCCTGGGCTCCATGGCCCATGATGGAAGCCTGCCTCCCGGGGTCTGTTAGCTGTGCAGGCCGGGGTGGTGGGCAGAACAGGCGGAGAAAGATGCAGCCTGGGGTGGGGCAGTGCTCTCTTGGCCTCGTGGCTCCCACGCCTGCTGGTTCTGTCCCAGGCCATTGTGTTGGGAGCAGTAGGCTGGGCCACGGTCCTCCCTGATGGCAAAGGACAGAGAAGGACGCGTATGTGCGCCCTGACGCCTGTGACTGCCCTCGCGGACATGTGTGTGTGCTGTGGGCACAGCTGCACCAGGATGTCCGGATGTGTGTCCCTGCTGCCTCTGTCCTGCCCACGGAAACAACAGTCAGGGCTCACATGGGCGTGGACACACATCTGCTGGGCTGGCCCATGTTGTGTAGGCATGCGCTCCTCAAACCCCGGGGCGCTGATCGCGTGCAAACCCTGTCTCATCCTCCAGGGCTGTGAGACCACCATCCGGGTGGTGTCCATGGACAGAGACTACCATGTGGAGTGTTACCACTGTGAGGTGAGCACAGTCCCCCAAACCCCCCCACCCCGAATGCTGGTGGCTCCCCTCTTCACCTGGAGCTCCTCTTCTCTCGGGTTCTGTGGGCTCCACCCCCTTTGCCCCGCCCTCCCCAGGGCACCCTCTCCCTTCTCCCCAGTATGTTCTCAGCCTCTGTTTCTCATCCAGTCACATTTTTGTTTTTAAAGATTTTATTTATTTATTTGACACAAGTAGGCAGAGAGAGGAGGAAGCAAGCTCCCCGCTGACCAGAGAGCCCGATGCGGGGGCTCGATCCCAGGACCCTGGGATCATGACCTGAGCTGAAGGCAGAGGATTAACCCACTGAGCCACCCAGGCACTCTCCAGTCACATATTTACTGAAAATGTATGGTGTGGGGGATACAGGGGGTGTGCAGAGAGTAAAAATCAGGTGTCTCCACTCTTAGGGCAGTGGTGAGGGCTGGGGCAGTATCCAGATAGGGTCAGTATTGCCACCGGGGGGACTTGTCGGAGGGCATAGGAGTCCTTGGAGAATCAGGGAAGGCATTCTGGAGAAACTGAGGCCCGCGCTAAGGTTTGCAGAATGAATGAGTTATCCAAGGAGGCTGCGAGGCTTCCAGGCAGTGGAAGCAGAACGTGCTTATGGGTGAAGGTGACTAACACAGTCGCCTGTGTATTGAGTCACGAGAAGTTGGCAGGAGCGGGGGCCATAGGGCTGTGACAGCCGAGGCGTGTGGACTTATCCCGAGGTGGAGAATGCTCGAGAAGGATGACACAGTGGTATGAGCACTTCGAAAAGGGTTCTCTGTGCCAGGCAAAGAATGAGTAGAGGAAGAGGGCGTGGGGCTGGGGTTCTGTGGGGGAGGACGGAGACTGGTGGTGTTGAGGCTGTGGTCCTGGGTTCAGGGTAGAGCCCTGAGTTGTGCTTTAGAAAGGACTGGACTTGGGCCATGACTGGATGTGCCAGTCTAGGGGTTAGGAGGTGTCCATTAGGACCCCAGGAGAGACCGAGGTTGGGAGGTAGAAGGGAGAGTTGCTCTCTTAGTACATGGGGGACACCTGAGTGGAGATGTGCTTTGGGGCCGCTAGACGTGCTGGAGTTCGAAGACTCTGGCTGCAGGCGCAGGAATGCGGGAGTCGTGGGCACACATGGCTCTCTCTCCTCTCTGGTCCTCTGCCCTGTGGTTTCTCATTGCCTTGGCCTCCCCAGGTTCCCAGGGCAAGGAGACCCGTGGGCCCTCTTTGGGCAGCATGGACAGTTTCTTCAGGTAGTAACTTGGGGCAGTTGTAGGGTTCACCTCACGAATCTGCCTTCTCTCAGAGATCACTGGCCTCCGTTGTCTGTCATCCTAGGTCTGACAATCAGTGTTCCTTACCTTTTACCTGGTTTTTTTTTTTTTTTTAAAGATTTTATTTATTTATTTGACAGAGAGAAATCATAAGTAGATGGAGAGGCAGGCAGAGAGAGAGAGAGGAGGAAGCAGGCTCCCTGCCAAGCAGAGAGCCCGACGCGGGACTCGATCCCAGGACCCTGAGATCATGACCTGAGCCGAAGGCAGCGGCTTAACCCACTGAGCCACCCAGGCGCCCCTTACCTGGTTTTTCATTGTTAAAGGTAGCATGGGAGAGTCAGTCCTTGTTACTGTCATGGCTGGACGCCTGAGTCCCATCATGAACTTGAAGCTGAAGCCAGGGGAGTGAATGAAATTTTCTAGGGAGAGCTGTGGGGACAGGAGTGGGGGTTCAGGATAGCCTAAGGAACACCAACATTTAGGGGGTGCATGGAGGCAAAGCAGTCATACGGAGAAGCCAAGAATGAGTGAACGGAGGTAGGAGAAGAACCGAGAAAAGCATGTTGGGTTTAGGGCCCCAGTGTAACGCAGGAGGGTGTGTCTATGAGAAATCTTCAGTAGCTGTCAAGAGTCTGCTTGGACCCAGGTGGCTTTGGTTGGGGCAGGTGACCCAGTGGGAACTAGAATCCTGCTGGGGGACCAGGGAAGGAGGAGCAGGAGGAGGCATGGTCTACAGAAGGGCCTCGGTGTCCCCTCTGACAGTACCAGGGGATCCGGTCTGCTTCCTGAGGACCATGGGATCCCGCTGGGACCACTAAGCACAGGGAGGGTCTATGCTGAGAGCCAACGAACAAGGCGAGTGGCAGGTGATACGCAGCCAGAGCCTCGGGGCAGTAGGGAGACCCTCGGCCAGGAGCAAGGGTGTCGGGGCCCTCTTGCCTGGTCCCTCTCCAGCATGTGGCGGTTAGCAACAGAGCCTGATGGCAGGACAGGGCGATTCCTGGGATGTGACTTGTGTGGAGCAGGACAGCAGGTGTTGGTCTCAGGGCCTTTGGGGAACAAGTGCCAAAGCAGGTTCGCCCTGGATGTGAGGAGAGTGTGATGGAAGGAGTCTCCTTGGGCTGGGGGGCAGAGGAAGGAAGAAGCCGGGCAGTCGGCCCTGCCCCAGTCCTAACAGTGCACTCCCCACGCTACCCTTTCCGCTTCCGGCCAGCCTAAATTTAGGGAGGTCCAGTAAGAACCTCATAACTTGTTAAACAGAGGCAGTTCGCCTATAAAGTATACGGTAGAGGTCAAATGGTAAGGCACGGGACAGAAAGCACAACTCCTTGTGTACTGGATCTCTCCCGATTTTTCTCCTCCATCTCTTAGGGTGCTGCAGTCAGATACCTGACCTCTGTCCCCTCCCCCCAGTCACCAATGACCCCTATGTGGTGGGATCCAGGAGACACTTCTCAGTTGTCATTGTCCTGACCTCTCAGTGGCTTTCTGCACGCTGACCCTCCCTCCGTGACTCTCTTCACTGTGCCCTTGGGACCATCTATTTTCAGCTTTCCTTTTATTTTCCGCAAAAATCCCTCTGGCTGGAGTCTTCCTCCTCTTTCTGCTTGGTGTGGGAGCCTCAGCGGCTCAGCTCTGTGTCCCCTTCTCTTTTCTAGTTATCTTCACTGCCTGGGAGACATAACCAGTTGTTTGTTGTTTTTAAGATTTTATTTATTGTAGAGAGAGAGTGAGCAGGGGGTTGGGGAGCCGAGGGAGAGGGACGAGCAGATGTCGGGCTCGATCTCACCACCCTGAGATCATGACCTCCGCGAAAATCAAGAGTCAAGAGGCTCAACCCACCTAGCCACCCCAGCGCCCCAATCGGTTGGTTGTTGTTAAAAGTCATCATTCCATTTCTGGGCTGATACCCTTGTGGACGGCCCAGCCCTCCCGCGGATTCCAGCAGATTCCAGAGGGGTGTCCGGCAACCACCCTCTTCACTGCCTCCTTTGGAAGACTGAGAGGCATCTGCGGTTGGCTGGGGCCGACACTGGGCCCCAGATCCCCCGACCCAATCAAAGCCTAAGTCCTTCGCAAGTCGCACCGGCCCCCAGAGATCCGCCCCGCCCGGTTACCCTCCTGTGCCCTCCCGTGCTCCACTTGCTTACTCCGGGGTCGGGGCTGTGTTCTTCCCTAGGACTGCGGGCTGCAGCTGAGCGGGGAGGACGGACGCCGCTGCTACCCCCTGGAGGGCCACCTGCTATGCCGCCGCTGCCACCTGCGGCGCCTCCGGCCCGGCCCCCTTCCCTCACCTGCAGTGCACGTCACGGAGCTCTGAGGGGGTGGGGGAGCCCCGCGGGGGCCGCGCGTGCGTGCGTGCGCGTGCGTGTGTGAGAGCGAGCGCCCGGGCGGGAAGGGTGACCAGGTCAGTGTCCGAGCTCCGCGTCCCTGGGCGCGCCCCCCCCCCCCCCACTCCCTCGCGAGCTGCAGTCGAGGGGCCGGCCCCGCGGCGGAGCTGCTTCTATTTATTCACCGTCTGTGCCTCCTCTGGCCGCTTCCTTTCTTCCTGCCCGGCCCGGCCCCCGCCTGCCCCCAGCCCACGCCAGCCTTCCGTTCCCAGGCCCCTGCGCCCCGCGGCCGCGGGCAGGCTCCCAGACCAAGTACAGGGGCGCGGGGCGCAGGACCGCCCCTTCCCGTTTCCCGGTTCAGAAGGGGTCCTCCGTCTCAGACTGCCCCTGGGGGGCAGGGGTGGGATGGCAGGCGGGGTTTGGCGGGGGGCACGCGTGTTTGCGTGTCTCGTAAGAGCCTTTGGTGGGTGGGAAGGGTGTCCTCTGCGGGTGGGGTCATAGGAGGGGGTGAAGAGTGACACCTTCGGGGAGTGGAGGCTGCACATGAGCCCTGCCTTTGGCCACAGTGGGATTTGGTTACCGAGATTCTGATGGGTGATTTCAGCCACCATCCCGCCCGGGTCTCCGCATCCCTGGCTCCTGGCTTGGGGACCGCCCCTCCCTCCGTCCCCCTCCGCTCGCCCTCCTTCAGCCTTGGGAAAAGAACCTTCTCATGCAAATTCCAGCCACAGGGCTCTGGGTCAAGAGAGACCACGAGGGGGCGCCCTATCCACTTGGCAGGGGCGAACACCTGTTGCAGGAAAGCTCTGCCTATCAGGCTCCACGACAAAAGCGTATGATTTGACTTAAATTAAGTTTTTCTTCTGAGAATGTTTTCATTTTCTTGAAAAGAATATAGTTTTCTTCTAAAAACTTGGCCCACGGTTGTTATTTCTTAGAAAAATGACAAGTAACACACAAGTGTCCTATTTGGAGATCACACAGCTAGGTTGCAGGCGGTAAAAACGTCGTATTTTAACTATTTTTGTATAAATCCCTCTAAAATCTCAAAATATTTTTTTGCTTTTCAGAATTCGGAATAGTGTGGGGTTTTTTCTGTGTCCGTGTCTGAAGAGCAGTGACCTAATGAAATGTGATTTGGGAAAATGCCGATTGATTTTCTTTCTCTGAAAGACACATCAGCACTGGGAAGCTGGGACCTCTCGGCGGTGACTTATGTTGGATTTGCACCCGAGGGTCTCTTCCCTGCGGCAAGAGACGCCGAGGCATGATAAACCATGAGTGGGATATTTTGACTTAAGTCCATTTGTGCCTGAAATGCCAGTAGGTTCGGGTGAGACCCGGAACGACCTGCTCCTGGCTACTGCTCTTGGCCTCTCCTATTATATATGGTCTCTTTGCTTGTAGGGTCACAGCCCTGAAAGCAAGGCTGTAGGAATCAGAACGTTGCCTTTGCTTCGGATTACCTTTTGGGATTCTTTGGAGGGGAAGCGGCGGCCCCTGGGGGCCAGCTGGGCTGAGGCCTGAAGCTGGGGGGCCCCCTGGTGGGCGGAGGCGGCAAATACGCGGGTAGTTTGGCATTAACCAAGTATTTATTTCAACTGCAGAAGTTGTCCTGGGATGGGGAAGTGGGTGTTTTCTGAGAAGGGACTTCGACAAGATGGGATGCCTTCTTGGAGGCGGTGATCTCAACGGGGCAAGAGAGAGTACATTTCAGGAATGGGAAAGCTGTTTCTAGCTTTCTCTGACTCTTGAGCTGGACTCTTGCTTTCCAGCCCAGTTACTGCAAAGCTTTCTTCTGGTTGCCCTCTTTTTTGTTTCTGATGTCAGAGCTGCTTTGCTCTTGGTTTCTCCTTGCTGCAAACTCAGCCCTGCTCGTTTCTCTTCCTTTGTGTGTGCTGTGGAGGTAGCCATCGTTTCGCACTCCCGCTGCAGCCTGGGTACCAGGCTTCCCTTATCCAGCCGGCCTGAGTCATTACAGTGTGGAGCCCCACTCTGAGTTCATGGGCTGTGCTTTGTGGCAAGTCAGGAGCAAAGGAATGCGTGACCCTAGGGAGCAGTGGCCTCATCTCTGGCCATACTTGGCTCTTTTTCTCTGGGCCCCAGGGTTCTGTATCGCCTCCGTCAGGACTTGATCACCACTGTGGGCTCCAGGGCTCTGTATTGCCTCAGTCAGGACTTGTGACCGCCACTGTCCCTTACAACAGAGCCTTTGCACAGGCTGTCCCCTCTACTTGGATCCACTCTCTGTTCAACACTTTCCTTCCTGGTTAACTCCTTCAGCTCTCGGCCACAGGAATAAACCAGGCTTCCAGGCATTACACGTCACTGAAAACCCAGAATTTGGGGTCCCTGCTCTCCAAGCTTGTTTTCCAAAAGCAGCATCTTCCAGTCTGTTTTCAGGAGTTATGTGGACCTGATGGTTGTTGAGACTGAGGGAGCAGTATGAGAGTCAGACTCTGACCTAGGCAGATGACCCATGACCATCCAGGCCTGGGTGCCAGACCCACCTGCCCCTAGGATGTCTTCCCAGATGTTGGCACCTGGTAGCACCAACTGTGCCTTTGGCCACCGCTGTACTTTATGCGTCATATTGATGTCTGTCTCCTCACTAAACAGTGAGCTCTCCAGGCCGGGATCTGTCTGGCCGTTCACTCTTGTCTCCATGCTGCTCTGACCTTTAGGGTCTCAACTCAGGACCCCACTACCCATTGGTTTGCAAGGCCAAGGGCAGCCTTAGTTACCCAGTGGAGGAGCCACATGTGGGATGTAAAGACCTAAGAGTAGGGGTTCGCACTGATGCTGTACACGCTGCATATCAGGTGTGTGCAGGGGTGTCCCGGGGGTACTCCCACGCATGCCTTTGTGCTGGGGCCCTGGTTCAGTCCTCCTGCCTAGAGCAGACCTTTGAGTGCTGGGTCCCCTGCTCTGTGTGCGTGTGTGTGTGTGTGCGCGCGTGTGTGAGAAAAGAGAGAGAGTCCTTGAGATATTGAGAAAGACGTGAGTGAGTGCATGTTTGAGAGAGAGCCTGAGAGACTGATCAGGACAGCTGGTGAGAGAGAGAGAGAGAGAGAGAGAGACATTGTATGACGGAGTGAGAGAATGGTAGGGAGAGATTGAGAAGGATATTGAGAGTCAACGAGCAAGAGGCAGAGAAAGAAAGGGAGGGAGATTGAATTAAGGACAACAGAACCTGGTGTCCTTTCCGCACCCTTCCTACACAGTGGGGTGCCCCCAGAGCCAGGTGATTTCATGAGTTCTCAGCCTTGGAGACCCACTGGAGGCCCAGCTCACAAACAGAAAAGGCCTAAGTCCTGTATTTGTCTGTAGGCTCTGGGGTGTGTGTGTGTGTGTGTGTGTGTCTGGGATGGTGGGGTCTTGGAGGGCTCTGGGAGTGGGTTGTGGGCTAGGGGTGCCTTCCCAGTCCTAGGGTAGCAGGGGATGGTGCTGAGCCCTCCTGGGCAGCGCTTCCTGCCGCTCTCTGGCCAGGAAACAAAGATGAGAGTGGGCTGAGCTGCAGATGAACTTGAGTGCCTTCTGTGGTCTTGCTCTGGAGGGGCTAGAAGGGGCGCGCAGCTGGGGGAGTGTTCATGGGACCTGGGAGGGGCAGGGCATGGAAACCCACAGAAGCAGAATTCTGGAGAACAGCGTGGGCCAAGCAATGATGTGGGGTCTGTGGGCCAGTCTGTGGTGCTGACGGGGAGAAGCAGAGATGTGTGGGGCTCTGCTCACCACCAGCTTCTCCCACGCCAACCCCCATCTCCCCCTCTAGTTAGCAGGTGCTCCCCAGAAGAGGAGAGGGCTGTGGCAGCTGTGGGGGTAGGAGGAGGCTCAGCCTGCAGGAGCTCCAGCAGGGCTGTGGGTTGGGATCTGAGGGTGGGTCTGGGGGTTCGCCAGTGACCTTCCACCCAGGGCTGCCCTGGAGGACATCACCCTGCATGGTGTGTGGGCATTAGGGCTCTGCGCACCCTGAGTGGGCTTGGGGGGGGTCCCTGGCTGGGAGACCCCAGTGCATGCTTGGGCTGAGGTGGGGGGGCTAAGAGAAAGGAGGGGCCAATGGGGCCTGGGTGGGGGTGGGGGGGCTCCTCCAGAACCATCTGGAGAGGGATTGGGATTGTGTGTGACAGTGTCTCCTGGGGTCGCAGGACCATCCTGAGGCAATGGGTACTGGCCAGGTGCCTGGTTCCTGGAGACAGAGCCCAGGAAGGGTGTGGGGTCCCAGGGAACCTGGAGAACCTTGAGAGGGACGCAGCTGGAGGGGCAGGTGCCTTCTCCCTGTCCATCTTTGTTCTCTGGCCCTGAGCACACTGCTGGGCTGCCCTGGAACCCGGGGGTGCGGGTGGGGGGCGTCACAATTGGCCTTTTCCTGTCCTGCAGAGGACATGGGCCCCCCCGGGCTCCTGTGGGCTGGAAGGACAGTGGTCCTGAAACATCTGGACTTGGCAGGGAAGCGGCCAGCAGCACTGCTGCTGTCACTCCTGCTATCCCCCGCCCAGGCACATTCTCTCCACACCTGCATGCCACACACACCTACCCGGCCCATGGGGTGTGTGACTGTCTTATGGGCCCGAACCTACCAGCCACACATCTGGCCGAGGTACCAGTGTGACGCAGCCGGCTCACGTATCTGGGACAGCGCCCGGGCCACCTGTGCCCATCCTCAGTCAGCCTTGTGGACCCTCAAGCTGGGGCTGGAGCCCAGGAGGGGCTTTTCCCCAGGCGCAGGGTTTACTCAGCCTCCTTCAATCCAAGATTGTCTGGGAAACAGCCTCTTCCACCGGGGGCCAGCAGCACTGAGAGGATTGGCCGGCCTCTTCCGCTGGGCCCTCGGCCTGGGGTAGGTTTCAGCCCCAAGCTGCTGTCCGTGTCGCCAGAGGGGGTCTCTCTCCTGCCACCCCCACCACGCCGGCGGTGGACCGTGACCCTGGGGAGGGGGTCTTCCTCCGATGTGGGGAACAGACCTTGTGGGGAGTGGAGGAAGGCCCGCTGGCCGAGAAGGCTGTGTCTGTGAGGACACAGACTGACCAGGCCAGTACCACGTGGACTGGGAGCGGGGCGGGGGGGTCCGCCCTGTTGTGCATGGGGGTCAGGAACCACATGTGTGGGTGAGGGGTCCTGGGGTCCTAGGGGAACCCAGGGTGGGGATGATGGGGTCTTGAGGCTAGGGGTCGGGGGGAAAGGTTGCATTTAGCTGTGAGGGGGCCCCTTTCCTCCCTTCCTCCCTGTCCCCTTCTTCTTCCTTCTCTGTCTTTTTTATTTATTTATGTTTAAAGATTATATTTTTTTTAAGTTTTTGTTTTTGTTTTTTTTGTTTTTTAAATTTGGCAGAGAGATAGCAAGTAGGCAGAAGGAGAGGGAGAGGAGGAGAGCTGAGCAGGGAGCCTGATGCGGGGCTCGATCCCAGGACCCTGGGATCATGACCTGAGCCGAAGGCAGCTGCTTAACCGACCGAACCACCCAGGCACCCTAGAGACTATTTTTAAGTAATTTTTACACTCAGCGTGGGGCTCAAACTCACGACCCCGAGAGATCAAGAGCGGCATGCTCTCCTGCCTGAGCCAGCCAGACGCCCCTCTGTCTTTAAAAAACAAACAAAGGGCACCTGGGTGGCTCAGGGGGTTAAAGCCTCTGCCTTCGGCTCAGGTCATGATCTCAGGGTCCTGGGATTGAGTCCCACATCGGGCTCTCTGCTGAGCAGAGAGCCTGCTTCCCTTCCTCTCTCTCTCTGCCTGCCTCTCTGCCTACTTGTGATCTCTCTGTCTGTCAAATAAATAAATAAATAAATCTTAAAACAAACAAACAAACAAAAACATATTTAAAGATTGTCATATTTGGTCTGAATGGGGAAAGAAAGAATGACTCACTGGGTTTTGGACTGAACACCTGGGTCGATACCCCTTCCCTGGAGGGGAAGATGTGGTAGAACCGGTTCCCCGTGTGGGAGTGTAAATGGAAAATTCTGCTTTGCCATCTGGAGGCAGAGGACAGACCTCACTCTGTCTGTCATGTGGAGCAGGCGGCTGGATACCTAAGTGTGGAGCACAGGGCTGGTGACCGAGAGGGGTTCGAAATCATGGCTGAGGTCACGGGGAGGGAGGGTGAGACAGAAAAGGGAAGGGGCCCCACATCTGACTCTTGGCAAAAGGGATGGAGCAGCAGCGGCTAGTGAGGGGGGCTGGCGGGGAAGGGAGCGTGAGTTCAGGTGGTACCGTAGAAGCCTTGCAGAAAGGGCGGGGTCTGTAGTGGGGCTTCGGAAAGATGGAGATCTCCGTGACCTGAATAAAGCTGTTGCAGGGCAGCCATGGGGCACAAGTAGGTCAGAGCCCATTAAGCCAAGGGGAGGGAAGCAAGGGGAAGCATCCAAAGCAGCCAGCTCTCGCAGGTGTGTTGGGATGTTGGGTAGAGGTGCGGGCAGGGAGACTTCTTGAAGTATGCAGGGGCTCGTCTGAAGCCTGTACCCCCTCTCCCCCACCAAGGGCATTCCCAGGTTGTCTTACCCCAGACCTCACTCTCCAAAGCGACAGGGTCTGAGACTGTGGCCCCTCCCCCACCAAGGGCATTCCCAGGTTGTCTTACCCCAGACCTCACTCTCCAAAGCGACAGGGTCTGAGACTGCGGTCGCCACAGCTGGGTCCAGCCCCGTGTCCGGCATCTGACTCCCGAGATACTGGTGAAGTGAATGGGTCAGTACACGTAAAGCGCTGAGAACACTAATAGGAGCATAGTAAGTGCCCCTATTGGGTGAGTGAGTGAGCGCTCTCTGGCAGATGGAGCAGTAGTCAAAGACGGGGTGGCAGCAGCCTTAGAGGCTGGGGTGCCCCCGGGGTGGACTGGACCAGGGTAGTGGCTCTGGGTCCTAAAGGGTACAGGGGCTGGAGGTCCCCACGGCACTCCACAAGCCAGCTTTGAAGGAGTCCGTGCGCCGCCAGCCCCGGGAACAGATCGCATCCCACTACCTGGGAGCTGCCACCTCCAGGGGAAACCAGAAGAGACCCCTGAGGAAGGGGCTCTCTAAGACGAGTCATTGATTGGTCCTCACCAGGATGGTGTGTCTCGAAGAATCATTATCCCCCAGCCACCATGACACGCGGGGAAGGTGCCAACAGCCTGAGAAAAAGGCGAGTTACTGGTCCCGCTTAGCTGAGCGAACCACAGAGTAAGGCAGGTCTGCGGTTTGCACGTGGGTCCCTATGTGGGAAAATGTCCATGTCCCTTCAGTGACACTGGGTGTGACTTTGCATGCGTGGGCCCACCTTGTGTCCTTGAGACCTGCTCTTGCACAGCTGGGACCAACCACCTGCTGGGGAGAGGACACACCACCCGGAGACCCAGAGTTGGCATGAAGTGCGAAGACCTCTAGGCTCCTGATTTGCTATTCCAGGAGACAGTCATCTGGCTCTGAGGTCACAGCAGAGTTCCTGACTCAGGTCAGCTCCCTCCTCGGCAGGGACCACCGAGCCAGCTGCAGACCTTCTGCCCCTCACTGCCGGGACCATGTCCATGTGGGAGGTGGGTCTCCAGGGCCAGGGCCCTCGGAGCAGCCCTCCATGCAAGTCCTCCAGGGTCTCCATTCTGCATCTCTACCCTTCCTTTTGTGCTGCAGGGGCTCCTCCCAGCCCTCAGGGCTGCGCTGAGCCCCCCTTGTCTGGTCCTGGTTGTCTCCCTTCTCCATCCTGCTCAGGGCTGGGGCAAGATCCTTCCCTAGGTCTTCATCAAGAGCAAATGTGGTCTTACGTTCTCTCCTCCTCGAACAGAAACTCACTGGTTTGCCCTAGTCCATGTCTCCCGGCCACTGTCACCGAGAGAAGGGCCCCTAAGCATGTTCGAGATCCCCCTTGTTCGAGCATGTTTGCCAGTCTCCCTCATTCTGTGCTGCTCTCAAGGTTTAACTTGGAGTCATTGTTTTCTGTATCTTTTTCCATTTCCTATTGAGAAATAGATCATGTACACTGAGGCTAGAAAACATATATGTACAATTTAAAGAAAAGAACATGCCCATGGATGTACTTCCTAGCTTGAGAAATAGAATAGTTCGGCTCCCGCCTGTGCCCTGTGTCCCGCTCTGGACATCCCCCTGTAATGTTCTCAGGTATAGCCACACGTCTGACTCATGTGTTCCTTACCCCTGTACTTTTCCATCTCGTTTTGCTACCAGGTGTCCTTAGATTATTGTCTGGTGTTGAACGCTTTGGGACGGTCTTATATTAATCAAATCAGACTGTGTTCTCTTCTATGCTTATTCCGCTCAGTCTTAAATTTTATTTTATTTTATTTATTTATTTTTTAAAATGCTATTTTTTAAAGGATTTTATTTATTTATTTGACAGACAGAGATCACAAATAGGCAGAGAGGCAGGCAGAGAGAGAGGGGGAAGCAGGCTCCCCGAGGAGCAGAGAGCCCGATGTGGGGCTCGATCCCAGAACCCTGGGATCATGACCTGAGCTGAAGGCAGAGGCCCAATCCACTGAGCCACCCAGGAGCCCCCAGTCTTACATTTTAAAGATTCATTCATGTGTTTGTGTGTGGTTGGAGTCATTCATGCGGATTGCTGGATAATCTTCCACTGAAGGACACTGCACATCATACCGTTGGTGGTTATTTGGGTTGTTTCTAGTTGATAGCTTCTGTAGAGAGCATATCCATGTGCATTATTATAACTCTTATCTTGGTTTATCTGTTTAAGAATTTCTCTAGCATATATGCCAGCGAGTCTTATGGTATGTGTAATATTTCCTGTTCCTAGATATTGTGGAATCATTTTCCAAAGTGGTTGTAACAATTTACATCCAGATTCAAGATGATAGTCTTGCTCTTTTACTCACCTTCTGTTTGCCTCTAATGTGTTACATCTAATCTATATTGTATATGAATTCATCTATGTCACATATTTTTGTTTAAAGATTTTATTTATTGGGGCGCCTGGGTGGCTCAGTGGGTTAAAGCCTCTGCCTTCGGCTCAGGTCATGATCTCAGGGTCCTGGGATCGAGCCCCACATCAGGTTCTCTGCTCAGCAGGAAGCCTTCTCCCCCCCGCCGACCCCGTCTGTCTTTCTGCCTGCTTGTGATCTCTCACTCTGTCAAATAAATAAATAAAATCTTTTTTTTTTTAAGATTTTATTTATTTATTTGACAGAGGGAGAGAGACAGTGAGAGAGGGAACACAAGCAGGGGAAGTGAGAGAGGAAGAATCAGACTTCCCCCAGAGCAGGGAGTCCAGTGCGGGGCTCGATCCCAGGACCCCGGGATCATGACCTGAGCTGAAGGCAGACAGTTAATGACTGAGGCATCCAGGCGCCCATATGTCATGTATTTTTTTTTTTAAAGATTTTATTTATTTGATAGACAGAGATCACAAGTAGGCAGAGCAGCAGGTGGGGGGCAGGGGAAGCAGGCTCCCCGCCAAGCAGAGAGCCCAATACGGGGCTCGATCCCAGGACCCTGAGATCATGACCTGAGCCAAAGGCAGAGGCTTAACCCACTGAGCCACCCAGGCGCCCCATATGTCACATATTTTTAAGGATAAAATACATCATGAGTTTATACTGATACTTCCTTTTTTTATTAAAGATTTTTTTTTTATCTCTTGCTCAGAGAGAGAGCAAGAGAGAGAGAGAGAGAGCACAAGCAAGGGAGCAGTGGGTAGCGGGGGCACACGGAGCTCCATCCCAGAACACTGCAGGGATCACAACCGGAGCCAAAAGCAGACACTTAACCGACTGAGCCGCCCAGGCGTCCCTATATGGATACTTCCAACTCAAATTCAGGACTACAGCATTTTTCTTTTTCTTTTTTCTCTCTCCTGCATTGTGCATCGAGTGTTCTGTAACATCTGTGTTTTCTTCTAGAAGTTTTATGCTCTCAGGTCTTACTTTTAAGTCTTTAATCCATTTCGAGTTAATTTTTGTGAGTGGTGTAATAGGCACCCAGTTTCACTCTTTTGCATGTAAATATCCAGTTATTCCCAAGACTATTGAGGAGACTGTCTTTTCCCCATTGAATGTTCACAGCTCCTATGTCAAGTGTTAGTTGACTGAATGTGCGTGGGTTTATTTCTCGGCCTTTGGTCCTGTCCCACTGATCAATATGTCTGCGGCTACGCCAGTGCCATACTGTTTCGATCACTACAGCTTTGTAGTAGAGTTTGAAATCAATCAGGCCATGTGATACCTCCAGCTTTCTTCTTTCTCACAATTGCTTTGGCTGCTCAGGTCCCTTATGCTTCTGTATGAAATTTAGGATTGCTTTCTCTATTTTTGTGAAACAAACCATTGGAATTTTGATAGGGGCTAGGATTTAATTACTTGTTAATTACATTGAATTTGAGGATGTTTAGGGCATTCTGGTTTTGGTGAAAAAAGTAACATACATTTATTTAGTGTAACTTTTGAAACTACACGAAGTGTAACAGTGAATAGCATTTTTCTACTGTTTGTCCGTTTCTGAAGACTAACTCATGAATGGTTCCATCGTAATTAATTATTTTTTTGCAGCAGTTAGGGGCCAGGTTTAACATTCACTAATTTTCTCCTTTTAGTATAGGCGGCAATGCACCATCTTCTTTCAGTCTTTTTAAGAACATGCAGATGTTTGACAAGCTTCCCTTTCACAGCTGAGGGTCTGTTGGTCAATTTGAGCAAAACTTTAATTGTCAAAATTCTTCAAACTCCAAATATCTCATATCATACCAAATACCTCACATTCGACACCTGTACTAGTTAGTATTTCCAGAATTTGTAAGCGGCACCCACATTTTGCTTCCTGGTGCTTTTCATGCAAAAGCTGTGTTTGGGGGCACCTGGGTGGCTCAGTCGTTAAGCATCTGCCTTCAGCTCAGGTCATGATCCCGGGGTCCTGGGATCGAGCCCCACATTGGGCTCCCTGCTCCACGGGGATCCTGCTTCTCCCTCTCCCACTCCTTTTGCTCTGTTCCCTCTCTCGCTGTGTCTCTCTCTGTCAAATAAATAAAATCTTTTTTTTTTTAACCGTATTTGTAAGTACTTTGAGCCTTTTCTCTAATTTGGGGGTGTGGGGGCAAATTGTATCTAGCTCTCCAGATGTTTCCAGCTCCTTAATTCAATCAAGTCCTCCTATGAGCTTTTCAGAAACAGAGGTGGGGGCAGGTGTGCCAGTTAGAATAAGTTTTGAGGCCCCGAGGAACTTCATCTGAGATGGTATCAAAACTGCTAAACCAAAAATTATGCTTGTTAAGAATTTCTCCCACCTGCTTGCTGAAACCAGAGGACGGATCCTGAAGAGTGTCTTTCCTAAACAACATGTGAGCGGCAGCTGGGGTGAATTTCTTCAGGCACAGGCTGAGGTTCAAAGGATGCTCATTACTACTGGGTGGAAAGGAACCACATAGGGGCCCCTGGGTGGCTCAGTCAGTTAAGTTTCCGCCTTCAGCTCAGGTCATGATCTCTGGGCAGGGAGTCTGCCTCTCCCTCTGCCTCCTGCTCCCCTGCTTGGGTTCTCTCTCTCTCTCTCTCTCTCTCTGTCTCTGTCAAATAAATAAAATCTTTTTATAAAATTAGGGGAAAAAAAGGAAACCTCCTACATGCACGTCCCTGAACTTTTTTGGCCAGCTCTGGGATATGTGCATAATTGAATCGGTCAATTTTCTGAGAATTCTTGAAAAACAGAAAGGTGGGAACTAATTCCATATTTTTTAGATATGTCAGGAATGGCTTTAGCTTCCAAATTAACGGACGTCACTTGGGGTTGTTTTCTGGCTAACTTGGCTATCTCATTGTCCACCTGGGTATGCCGTGGAGCTCGTGGCATAAGGAGGGACTTGGCTCTGGTGGGGCAGCTGCTCCTCAAAAGGCCAGGCTGAGCCAACCTCCACTGTGACTTCTGTTGCCTCATCAGCCCCCAAGGCCATGCTGTGGCTGTCAGCCCAGGACTGAATGTATGTGGACAGCATTGGGTAGAATTTTAACGATACTCTTCTGAACCGTGAACACAGGGCAGCTTTCGATTTATTTGTGTTTTCTTCAATTTCTTTTAGTTTTCAGTGTGCAGGTCTTTCATGACTTTGGTCAGTTTTATTCCTTTGGATACGATTATAAATGGATTTCTTTTTTTTAAATTTTATTTTATTTATTTGTCACAGAGAGAGATCACAAGTAGGCAGAGAGGCAGAGAGAGAGGGGAAAGCAGGCTCCCTGCTGAGCAGAGAGCCCAACTCAGGGCTTGATCCCAGGACCCTGAGATCATGACCTGAGCCGAAAGAAGAGGCCCAACCCACTGAGCCACCCAGGCACCCCTATAAATGGATTTCTTAATTTAATTAGAAACACAACAGATTTGGTACATTTCTTTTGTATCCTGCAACTTTTTGTATGTTTTGGTGGACTGTATAAGGTTTCCTGTATGTAATATGTCTCCTACAAATAGTGACAATTCGACTTCTTTCTTATTTGGATGCCTAGTATTCCTTTTCCTTGCCTGATCACTCTGGCTGGGACTTTTTTTTCTTTTTCGAAGATTTTATTTATTTATTTGACAGACAGAAATCACAATTAGGCAGAGAGGCAGGCAGAGAGAGAGCGGGGGTTGGAGGGAAGCAGGCTCCCTGCTGAGCAGAGGGCCTGACACGGGGCTCGATCCCAGGACCCTGGGACCATGACACCTGGGTGGCTCAGTGGGTTAAGTATCTGCCTTTGGTTCAGGTCATGATTCCAGGGTCCTGGGGTCGAGTCCTGCCTTGGGCTCCCTATTTAGCAGGGAGCTTGCTTCTCCCTCTGGCATTTATTTGAGGGAGAGAGAGAGAGAGAGAGAAAGTGCAGGAGCAGGGGGAGGGGCAGAGAGAGGGAGAAGCAAAGTCCCTGCTGAGGAGGGACACCCCCCCATTTCAGGGCTCGATTCCAAGACCCTGGGATCGTGACCTGAGCCAAAGGCAGATGCTTGGAGTGCCTGCATGGCTCAGTGGGCTAAAGCCTCTGCCTTTGGCTCAGGTCATGATCCCAGGGTCCTGGGATTGAGCCCCACATCGGGCTCTCTGCTCAGCAGGGAGCCTGCTTCCCCCTTTCTCTCTCTGCCTGCCTCTCTGCCTATTTGTGATCTCTGTCTGTCAAATAAATAAATAAAATCTTAAAAAAAAAGACAGATGCTTGACCAACTGAGTTACCCAGGAACCCCAAGATCTTTCTCTTTCCTTAACATAAGTGTTTATTGCTATAAACTTCCCACTTAGAACTGCTTTTGCTATATCTCACGTTTTGGTGTGTTGGGTTTCTATTTTCACTTGTTTCAAGATACCTTTTTACTTTCCTTATGGTTTCTTCCTTGGCCCTTTGGTTGTTCAGAAGTGGTTATGTAATTTACACATAATTGTGAATTTTCCAGCTTTCCTCCTATTATCAATTTCTGATTTCATACAATTGTGGTTAGAAACGATACTTGGTATGATTTCAGTTTTCTTAAATCTGCTAAGATTTGTTGTGTGAGCTAACGTATGATCTATCCTGGAGAATGTTCTGTGTGTGCTTGGGAAGAACGTGTATTCTTCTGGTTGGATGGAATGTCCTATATTGCCTGTTAGGTCCATTTGGTCTAAAGTATGGTTCAAGTCCAATGTTCCTTTATTGATTTTCTACCTAGATGATCTAGTTGAGTATTGAAGTTCTCTGCTATTATGGTATTGTTGCTTATTTCTCTCTTCAGAGCTGCTAGTATCTGCTTAATAAATTTAGATGCTCTGGGGTGCCTGGGTGGCTCAGTGGGTTAAGCCTCTGCCTTCGGCTCTGGTTATGATCTCAGGTTCCTGGGATTGAGCCCCACATCAGGCTCTCTGCTCAGTGGGGAGCCTGCTTCCCCCTCTCTCTGCCTGCCTCTCTGCCTAGTTGTAATCTCTCTCTCTGTCAAGTAAATAAATAAAATCTTTGAAAAAAAATTTAGATGTTGGGTGCATATGAATTTATAATTGTTAAATATTCCTGATAAAACTGACACTTTAATCATTATATGCTGGTCTTCTTTGTCTCTTATGACAGTTATTTTTCTTTTTTCTTTTTTTTTTTTTAAGATTTTGTTTATCTGGGGCACCTGGGTGGCTCAGTGGGTTAAGCTCTGACTTCAGCTCAAGTCATGATCTCTGGGTGCTGGGATCGAGCACCGAACTGGGCTCTCTGCTCAGCAGGGAGCCTGCTTCCCCCTCTCTCTCTGCCTGCCTCTCTGTCTACTTGTGATCTCTCTCTTTTTTGTCAAATAAATAAACAATCTTTAAAAAAAGATTTTATTTATCAGAGAGAGAGAGAGTAAGAGAGCACAAGCAGCAGGAGAGGCAGGCAGAGTGGAGAAGCAGGTTCTCTGCTGACCAAGGAGCCTGAGGTGGGACTCGACCTCAGGATCCTGGGATCATGACTTGAGCTAAATCAGACACTTAGCTGACTAAGCCTCCCAGGTGCTCCTCTAGATGTACCTTTAAAAAGAAAATTAATTCAGCCACCGAATGCCTTTTGAAAAGAGAATTTAACTTACATTTGAAGTAATTATGAGTAAGTCAAGACTTACTCATGCCATCTTATTTTTTTTTTTTAAGTTCTTTCATTTTAGAGTGAAAGAGCATGTGTGTGTGCATGTATGCAGGTGGGGGGAGGGGCAGAGAGCGAGCATTTCAGGCAGATTCCTGGCTGAGCGTGGAGCCTGTCGCAGGGCTCCATCTCAGGACCCGTGAGACCATGACCTGTGCCGAAACCAAGAGATCAGACACTTAACCAACTGAGCCACCCAGTCGCCCCTTTTTAGTTGTTTTGTCTGTTTTGTAGTTCTTTGTTTCTTTCCTTTCTTCCTCTTCCCCTTTTACTGTCTTCCTGTGTGAACCGATGATTTTCCGCAGTGGTAGGCTTTGATCCCTTTCTCTCTGTCATTCATGTAACTACTGCAGAATTTTGCTTTGTGGGCCCCATGAGGGTTACATAAAACTTCTTAATGACGTAAGAGTCCATTTTAAACTGATAACAACTCAGGGCGTTAAGTGTCTGCCTTTGGCTCAGATCATATGATCCCAAGGTCCTGGGATCAAGCCCCACATTGGGTTCCCTGCTCTGGGGCAAGACTGCTTCTCCCTCTCCCACTCCCCCTGCTTGTGTTCCCTCTCTGTATGTCTCTTTCTCTGTCAAATAAATAAAATCTTAAAAAAAAAATAAACTGATAACAACGTAATTTTGATCACACATGAAAATCTATCCTTTTATTCCCCTCCATTTTTAAAAATTGAAGAATAATTGACATCCAATATTGTATTACCTGCTGGTGTACAATGTGGTGATTCGGTACTGATTTACATTCCAAAATGGCCACCACAGCGAGTCTAGTCACTCTATCACCAGACAAAGTTGTTATAATGTTACTGAGTGTATTCCTACACTGTACATTATATCCCCATGTCTTATCTATTTTATAACTGGAAGATTGTACCTCTCGGTCCCCCTCACCTATTACATCTGTCCTCGCAAACCCCTTTCCTCTGGTAACACTTCAGTTTCTTTTCTGTATCTATAAGTCTGTTTTTTTTTTTTTTCCCAAGATTTTAAAAATTTATTTGACAGAGATCACAAGTGGGCAGAGAGGCAGGCAGAGAGAGAGAGGAGGAAGCAGGCTCCCAGGACCCTGAGATTATGACCTGAGCCGAAGGCAGAGGAGGCTTTAACCCACTGAGCCACCCAGGCGCCCTGAATGGGCGAAGTTCTTAACCATGATGTATTAATCATGACGTCATACTGTCTCTCCAGCTTCCTTCTTGGACACTGTATACCTCGATGCAGGTGTTCTGTGCCTTAAACGGATGGGGGTGTGAGATTACAGATTTCAGTGATTCCACATAGAAATTTTCCACCCCTTGCCTCCTTCTGGTTTTGCAGCTTTATTTACTCTTACCCACTGCTCTGTCCAGTGCCTCGGAAGCCCAAACCTCTTTGGAGTTCTGTAGGAAAAACTGGCTTTTCCCTTACTTAGTAGATGTAGCTTTCTCTGCCTGGAGTTAGCATATCTTTTTCTGCTTTCTGTTCTCTGAAAACATATTATTTTTAATTAAAAAAAAATTTTTTTTTTTTTTGAGAGAGAGAGAGAAAACATGTGGGGGTAGAGAGGGGCAGAGGGAGAGAGAGAATCTAAGCAGGCTCCATGCCCCACCCGGAGCCTGACATGGGGCTCGATCTCATGACCTGAAGGTCACGACCTGTGCCAAAATCAAAAGTCAGACGCTTAACTGACTGAGCCCCTGGGTGCCTGATTCTCTGAAAAACAGGCTACGTTCAACTGCCTGGTGGTATGTCCTCTACTGTGCCTTTTGTCCACCTGGGCTTATACTTTTAAATTCTTTTACTATCTTTTTCATGGGATTTTGAGAAGGGAAAGAGAACCAGAAATGTATTTTTCACTGTGGGTTTTTTTTTTTTTTTTTTTTTTTTCCACTTCATGGCATTTACTGAGAGGTGCGGGGTTTTGTGAGCCTGTGCTGGTGCAGTGCGCATACCGTGTCCCGCACCGGACAGTCGTGTCCTGCACCGGACCGTCGTGCAAGTGTCTCCCTGGACTTTAATGACCCGCCTGCAGCCCCTTTTGCCTTCTTCCTCTGAGCTTCCTTTCAGGATCTCTCTTAGTCTGGGCCTTCCCCGGTAATCTCGGGCCTTGCTTTATTTTTTTCCTGGGCACCTCGACCACAACGGGTTAGTTAGCCTTCTGATTTGTTCTTGTGCCTTCTGTGTCTCTCTTGAAAGACGGTAGTCTGGCCTGGCCCCTCACGGCCTCGGTAAGGAAGACGCTCCTTAGGCTTTTCCAGTGTTTTCCTCTTGCCGCCTTCCCCAAACGTCTTCCACTCTTCTACTTGGTTGCCTTTCCTTCTCCATCAGGAAGCTGGGTGTAGGCTGCTGTGTGTCAGCTTGTGTTGCCACCCAAGGAGACCCTGAAGCAAGGACTTGGGGGCCGGTGGTTTATCTGGGAGGTGATCTTGGGGAGGAGCTCAGGGAAGTCGAACAGGAAGGTGAGAAAAGCCACCAGCGTGGGCAGCTGGGACTCGAGACCACCGGGCACCTTATCAGAGGGGGCAGGGTTCACCCCAGCGCTGACCCCCCCAGATGTCAAGGAGGCTGGGGTCGGCGTTGTTTGAGGGTCGCCCTGTGGGCATAAACTCCTTCAGGCTCTCAGAGCGGGCCTGGGGTGGGTCAGCACCTCCTGGGGTGGGGACGGCCAGTGAACGGTGAGGGAGGGAGGGTGCGGGTGCTTGCGGAGGGAAGAGGTCTCCAGGAGCGGGTAATCTGCCTCAGCTTCGGGTGAATTTCGGTCAGACTCCACGAAAGTGGGGCTTTTATGATCTCAGAGTCAAGGTCGCGTGAGAGTCAGAGATTGAGAACCTCAAGTTTCTGACATTTACCCTTTAAGCCACTGAGGTTTGGATGTCAGACAGAACAGGATTTCGAAGGGCACCTGAACTTGACTTTTTAAAAGATTTTATCTATTTTATGAGGGAGAGAGAGTGAGTGCACACGCGCACGCACAAGTGGGTGGAGGGGCAGGGGGAGAAGCAGACTCCCCGCTGAGCGGGGAGCCAGAGGTGGGACTCATCCCAGGACCCTGACACAATGGCCTGAGCTGAAGGCAGAGGCTTCACCCACTGAACCGCCCAGGTGCCCCTGCACTTGAGTTTTGACCTTGGCCCCAGATTAGGGAAGGTTCCCCAGGCTGGGAGAAGGCAGGGCACATGGGCAGCATCGACATGGCTCGTGGGGCAGCCATGCCCAGGGGGTTCTGTGTGTGACAGTTGAGAGACTGATGGTGTCTCAGTGACAGCAAAGTGCCCATCACTCATCATCGTCTCACCTGTGGAGGGGGCGCCATCACTTCCTGCCCTCACTGCGGCCACGGTGAGTCTCTGTCCCTGACGCTGGAAGACCCCTCCAGCTCCTCTCCCTCAGAGACCAGCTCTCCCGAGGAAAGCCCAAGAGCTTTGAAATGTGTAGAATGGCGGAAGGGCGGGATACGCAGCCTGAGTCACCTGTGCGAGGGTGACGGGAAGAGTCTGTGCCCTGCAACCTGCTGGTGTCCCCTAGGCTCTGCTTGCGAGCACAGGGACAGTTTTCCATCTCAGAAGCAGCCCCCCGGACAGACCCTGGGGGTCAGAGTGGCGGGCCGTAGGCCAGGAGCTGGGGTCACTCGGAGCAAGGCGGCCTGTGCCACCCGTGCGTCTTGGGGCACAGAAGTGCTCAGACACTCTGGCTCTCCTGGTTACTGTCACCTGCGTCCCCACCTGTGGCATTCCGTGGGGGAAGAACGTGGGCAGCATTCCAACCTAGCCGCAGCTGGAAGGCGCCCTGGAGGTCCCCAAGGTGACAGCCCTCTGTCCCCAAAGCCCAGCCCAAGGAGCAAATGCTGCCGTAAATTGCAAGGCTTTTATTGCTGGGAATCCTCTAATCAGACCCCTGGACGGGGCAGGCCGCCGAGATTACTGAGTCGGTGATCAGTTAAGGGACATCCGTGGGGCTCCTGGCAGAGATGGCTCCGTTAACACAAAGGACTGGAGTATATTTTATTCTGCAGAGAGAAAGGCAGGAAACCTGGTGAGGCCTCAAGGGGAACTGGAGGGCGCACGGGACACTCCCCAGGGACCAGACTGTGGCTTTGTTTGGAGGACAGCTTCGATGGGGGCAGGATTCCCCCCACCTCCTGCACCACAAGAGAACCCCAGGTGTGCCTAGAAGCTTCCTCCAGTGGAGCAGAGTGACGCAGAGGCATCACGGTGGTGGGATGGGGTGGAAAGAGGCTGCTGAGAAGGTCCTGGCAGGCTCAGGTGCACCTACGGGGCCCTGGGGGTCTCCGGCTCTGCTTCGTCCTTCTGCCCCCGGACCCTCGCGGCTTGAAGCAGCAGCCTGTTCCCCCTCTTGGGAGAGCCAAGAGAGGACTCACTGTGATTTTCCACTGGGGGCCTCTCAGGCCTGGGAAGGGCCGGAGGGGGCTTTTGGAAGCTGCCTTCTCCCCTTCCTTCTCCCCCTCCCCTCCCCTCCCCTGCCCTCTGCTCTCCTGGCATGTGAGGCATGGAATGGCACTCTGGGACCCCGGGAATGAGCACAAATGAAGGTTTTAGGGGGGAAGGAATAGGGAACTTGAGGAGTTTAAGTAAAGGAACCCATGTTGGGAGACAGGAAGGACCCCGTGCTAACAGTTTATAAAGATCCAGGCTCACGCGCTGGAGAGGCTGGAGTCAGGGAGGCCAGCACTGAGGGCCTGACACTGAGGCCAGGCAATGCCAAGGACACAGGAGGGCCTGCCAGCTCCCAGACCGGTGGCCGGGCAGCACTTGAGCAGCCAGTGCCGGCCAGAAAGCCCTAGGGCTGGGCTGAGTCTTTCCTACACCACCCTCTCTGCTTCCCTATCCATGAAGCTTTTCTCTTTCTGGATCCCCAGGGAAGGGCGATGGTGGAGAAGAAAAATGGGTGGCCCCCCACCCCACCCCGAGCAGACCCCCAGGTCTGCCAGGGAGATGGACACATAGAGCTGGACCCACCAGCACATTGATAGCATTTGTCCTGTCATCTTCTGTGAATTTCGCATCCACGCACTCCTTCAGGCTTCTGGCATTTTCCAAAATTATAGTCTCGTTTTGGTACTGGGCCACCTGCTGGACATACTCGTCAGGGGTGCCCTTGATGAACAGGGTGACATCGTGCTTCACAGACGAGCAAATTTTACAATCTGGAACACAAAGATAAGCTGACACTCTGTTGAAGGACCTTCCCCGGGACACATTCCTCCTTTCCTCCCCCCGACAGGCTCAGAACTGCCCTGGGAAGGTATCAGAACCCCTGGAGAACCTGCGGCCCTAGGCGCCCACCTCCGCCTGAGATCAGGAGCAAGGCAGCGCAGAGAAGCAGGAGAGCACCGGCCGGCTTCATGGTGTGGGTGGCAGCTGCTCCCTGCCCCACCTGGAGCCCTTTTATGCCCACAGAGGAGCAGGGCCGTCCTCTCCCAGGAGGCCCTGCCAGGCCTCTCCTGGTTGCAGCCTGGACTTGCCCGGGGGCCACGGAGGGAGGAGGTGTATGTGTAGGTGACACTCTAAGTCCCTGAGTCAACAAAGGACACAAACTTGACCTCTCTTCCCCATCCGAGGGCTCAGTCCAAGTGTCAGCTGACACCAGAGGTTTCAGAACTGCAGTTTCCTAGGTTGACTGGGAAAAGGGGCAAAAGTCTCCCACATCAGGCCTCCCGAATGATGGTCGATGTCAGCCTCTCATTACTTGTGACCTTAGAGACAGTTTGGTCAGAGCTGAGGGATTCTTCAGGAAGCCCAGTGCTTAGCTAATGGTCTCACAGCGAGGAAGCCCCTGCCTGCAGCATCGTCTCTGTCCTTGACCTGCTCAGTGGCCTCCCTTCAGCCAGTCCTTGGGGTCTGTATCTGGAGCCCCGAATCTTCCCCTCCATGCTGACCAAGCCCTGTCACCTGGTTTCTCTGGGGGCGCCTCAGTCTGCCTCAGAAACAGCATTTCCCCTACCAGCCTTTTCTCTTGAGCTTCTCTACACGGTCCACACCGCTCTGTCTCCAGAGGTGCAAGACGGAAAAGCCAGGCTCCTTCTCCGGCCTACAGTCCCTGTGTGCCTTGTAGGCCTGGGGCCTTTCCCTGCCGTTCTGTCCCCACTCCCTGGTCGCCCTGCTGCTTCTGGACCGGGCCCGGGGCCGGCTGCTTGGTGTTCCAGATTGTACCCCTGCAGCAGGGCCTTGGCTCGAGCTGCCCCCGCTGCCTGCAAGGCTCTTCCTCCAAGAACATGATATGTGGCCTGATGGCTCAGGTCTCTTCAAATGTCACCATATCAGCGAGACTTTGCCACGGGGTTGACCCCTTGGAGCCTGGCCCCGCCCCACTGCCCTCCCCGACTTCATCTCCCTCCCTGGCTGTCCCTGGCACTCATCCATTGTCTTTCACTTTCTCTCAGATGTATAACGAGCTCCAGGAAAGGGGGGGCTCGGCTGTGTGTGGTGCTGTGTCCCCCAGACATGGACACATAGCAGGTGTTTCAAGAATGTTCGCTAGAGGAACGCAAGGCATCCCCTACTTCTGCGGAGCCGACCACCAAGAACGGTTTTGCTTGGGCTCGCTTTGGCAGTGCCTGCCTGGCCTTTCTTTACTCTGAGTCATCGGGTCAGAAGAGGTTACTGGAGCCCAGAGCTCAAGGGAGGGCACGCGTTTTTTGACCCCAGTCAGAGCCTTATGCCAAACAGGATTCACATCCGGTAACTGCTCTTGGCGAAGAGGGTGTTGAGTCCCGAGCTCCCCCTGTCAGGTGGCTGCCGTGGAACCGTTCCAGTCCTGATGCCCAGAGGCCATGCCTGTGAGGGCATCTCACGAGAGACTCAGGCCATTGCAGATGTCTCTCAGGTTCCTGGGCACCTGTTGGCCTGGGAAGGTGAGCACCATAGGCCCCCGAGTGGACATGCTTGCGGGACCGAATTTCAGTGTGGTGGGGACACCTGGGCAGAGTCTGATACCTTTCACTAGGCTCTTCCTTCAAGTTCTCCCCAGCTCTGGGAGGTGATGAAGCCAGAGTTTGGGGTGCTGGAGTAACACAGGATGCTGATGTCCGTCCAACCCCACTGGGTGCCACAAAACCATCTGAGATTTCTCCAGAGGCGGAGACATTTGCTGAGGTTGGGGGAACTTTCTGGACAAGGTCTTGCAGTATATGCAATCCTTTACTAATGCAAGTGGTTTTTTTTTTTTTTAATTCATTTTTATCCAGAGTAATTCTAGACTTACAGAAAAGCTGCAAAGATTTGTCAAAACCAAGAAGCTGACATTGGTGTACCACTACTGACTAAACTCCAAACTTTATTTGAGATTCCACCAATTTGTCCATTAATGTCCTCTCTGTGTTCTAGAATCCAACCCACATCCTAAACACAGCATTGATTGTCATGTCTCCCCACTCTCTCCTGATCTGTGACAATTTCTCAGTCTTCCCTTGTTTTTTGTGGCCATGATGGTCTTGAAGACTGGCCAGGTGTTAGAGAATGTCCACCAAACTGACTTGGCTGCTCTGTTTCTTCTAATTTGGATTGGGGTTCAGACCTTGGGTTTTGAAGGAGACACCAAAGAGGGGAAGTGCCATCACATGTGGCATATGTGACATCAGTATGTCTCACCACTGGTTGTATTGGCCTTAATCGTTTGATTCATGTTGGGTTTGCTAGGTTTCTGCATGGTTTCCTTCTTTCCCTACTCTCTAGAAGTGAGTTACTAAGTCTAGCCTACTCAAAAGGAAGACAGGGCAATGAGCTCTGGTTCCTGAAGAGAGAGTATCTAAGTGTGTTATTTGGAATGCTTCTGTGAGGAGTATCTGTGTCTTCTCCATTTACTTGTTTATTAAATCATTTATTTAATCAGTATGGACTCACAGATACAATTTTATACTTTGGGTTATCATCTAATACTATGTCATTTCTATGGTTGCTTAAATTGTTCCAGATTTGGCCCCTGGGGAGCTTTCCTTCCAGAATTTTCATGGACTGTCTCGCCTTGTTTGTGCCAATAAACCACTTTGCTAGAGTAGAAGGTTGAATTTAACTCTTGAGGGAGTTTAAGCCAATGGTGTGCCCCCTCTGATTGGCCTCGCCCTCTGGTCTGTAGAGCTCCAGCCTGTGGTGGGCATGGGTGAGAAGCTGTACAACTCTGCAACTACTCACCAGTGTTTCTGGATGGGCTGTTAAGCCCAAGCTCCTCTTGGGACCAGGTTCACCTATGAAGGGGATGAGACAGGGCCAAAGCTGGACCCACTGGAAGTCCAGAAGGTGCCCAGGAATTTGCTTCTTTAAGGGCAAGAAGGGAACAGGAGACATGATCTTACGTTAGGAGTGTTATCAGTCCTTGAGGAGCACTGCAATGGCCAGGAGTCCTGAGACTTCCCTGGTAGGGTGTACTTCAGGGCCCAAGAATGGTGCCCATGCATCCCTGGGGCTCGGTCCAGAGCCTGCAGCACTGAAGGTGGTCAAGAGGGTCTAGTTGGGCTCAGCACCCCATAGGCATCTGCAGGACTTCAACGTAGGCACAGGAAAGGCTGGCCGATCTTTTGTCAACCTGTAGTGGCATAGACTTGTCCTTGACACCTCATGTGATTGGGAGTATAATGCACTCGAAGCTAGGATAGGTTGGTGGAATAAGTCACAGGCCACAGGGGTCAATGCTGGGGCTGGGACAACAGAGCAGTTGGCTCAGGATGGAGTCACTTGGAAATGCCAGCTCTAGTTGGTCTTTGGCAAAGGAAAAAACCACATCCTCTCCAGGAGGCTTTCAGCCCAAGGGCTGAGGGAGCCACACGTGCCAGGTCCTGCTCATAGGCCCTTGGAGCACCTAGGAGGGGTCTGGGCGAGGCTCAGGGAGCTAGTAGTTTATAAAGCCACAGAAACACTGCCCTGAGCAGAACATTCTGGTGGCTGACACTATGAAGGGGACACTGCTTATGCTGGCCTTGCTGGTGACCCAGGAGCTGGGCATCGAGATGGGTGAGAGTTGGAAGGAGGGACAGATAGCTTCCCTGCCCCTTGTCCCGCTCTATCTCACTCCTTCATCCCCCATGGTGATCTCCAAGTAGCTTCTAGGGACAAAGTTACGGGGCAGCTGGGAGGTCATTGCCCAGGAGTCCTGCATAAGCCCCCCTGAGGTTTCCAGTCACAGAGTGGAGGGAGAGGTTTGGAGATGGAGGGGTCCGTAGTTGTGCACAAAGTAGGGGATAGTTCGTTGGGGGTAGTGGGGCTTACGGAAGGTCAGAAGCAGGCAGGCTGGTACGTCTCGAGGCAGCAGTCAGGGCCCCTCACGCTGTTCCCTTCTGCTGAGAGTGTCTTGGTTTCTCCATCTGGGATGTGAGCAGTCCTGGGAGTGGGGAAACAGGAGCTTCCTACCCTGGTGATGCTTTCATTGAGGTGTTTTCTGTTTGTGTCTTCAGTGAAATCTTGCCCCATTTTTTATTCTACCTTTGGTACCCTGGCCATTGGAAAGAGGTATCCGCTGGACGTCAACCTTGTTGTAGTAGGTGCTACTGAACCAGAAAAAGAAGCCTTAGAAAAAATCCAGGACTGCTACAATGAGAAGGGACTTGTGGCCAAGGGCTTGGATCTGATTGTCATGGTAATTTACCTTTCCCCTCCCCTCCCCCTCCGCCCCAAGACACGCAGGCAGTGTTGTAACATCGCACAGACAGACAAAAGGCACAGTCAGGGGCCACAGGATGGATAAGAGCTATGATGCTTGAAAATTCTGCCCTACGGCACACAGAACACGCAGCCGCCCGCCGCCTGCACACCAGCCTCTTCTACCACATGTGTCCCTTTCATGCCAATTGACACACAGCTGGAAAATCAGGCACTGATATCCGTGCAACACAGAAAGTGTGTTGACACGTGATTTTTTCCCCCCTAATTTACAGGAGCCAGCACTGCAGGAGTAGGATTTGATTTCATTTGATTTGATTTTTTGAAGATTTTCTTTATTTATTTGACAGAGAGAGACACTGCCAGAGAGGGAACACAAGCAGGGGGAGTAGGAGAGGGAGAAGCAGGCTCCCCGCTGAGCAGAGAGCCCGATGTGGGGTTCGAACCCAGGACCCTGGGATCATGACCTGAGCCCAAGGCAGACGCTTAAGGTCTGAGCCACCCCAGGCAGGAAGGCAAGGGTCCTTCCTTCCGCTCCCGCAGCTGTGGGAGCGCGCTCAGCTCTGTTCCCGGAATGTTGAAACCCAACCACCTGCCCTTGGACTCTCTTCTTAGGAAGGGGCTCCCTGGCTTGGGAGGCTTCTGGTTTTCGGCCCATTTCACTGCTCTCCTCGATGGCTGTTCTTTGGCTCCGAGTCCCGCTTCCATCTGCCTCATCTTGGGGCCTGAAGCGGGGAGGGGGCGCTTGTTGTTTCAGGCCTGGGCCCCTGAGGCAGCCGCTCCCCCGGGCTGGTCAGCGCAGCCCTGAGGAGTGGTCTTTCTCCATCATTGTTCTGGTTGCGTTAGATAGATTTGGATCAGTCTGTGTCTCCCTCGGTCTTTCCCCAAGTGCCGATTCTGCCAAAGGCGAGGTTTGTGAAGAAGCAGAATGTGCTGGGTTCACAGAAGCGCACAGGGCCCAGGAGACCGCTCACTGCCTCGGCATCCACACCCCCTACCCCCCACCGCCCCACACCTGCCACATGCCAGGCAGGGGCAGGAGGCCTCGACCCAGCCTCAGCCCCCTTGCTCCTCGCTCAGGCCCAGCCTCCTGAACCTCTGGCCTCCCTCACTGGGGGTTCAGACTCCCTTCTGACATCTGTGTATGGGCCACCAGGGAGTCCTCTTTATCCCGTTCTGACAGATAGCAGCTCCCTTTCCAGCCATCCGTCTGGGGGCCGGATGCTCTTGCTGGGGCTGGAGCTGAGGACGGGCTCACCCAGAGGATGGGCCGTGGGGTGATCCCGGGAGGACGGATCACTCTGCCTGGTGCTCAGGTCTTCTGTACACCCTCGTCTTACTCTCTCCCAGACTACCATCACCACCAGCAACCAGTGCTTCTCGGAAGCCTTGGCCCCACTGAAGGATGCCGTGGCCTCTTTGGGGAGATGAATCTTTGCCCCGGATGCCCAGTCTGGGCTCTGTTCTTCACACATGAAGCTGGAATCCCGACACCGGTCCTCACCTCTGTCAGTCTCTCTCAGGCTCGCTGTAATAAAGTAACTGCAGCTTAGCTCGGCGTGCCCTGTGTCTGTGTGCTCTGCAGAGAGCGTGCGAGGCCTGGCAGGGGGTCCCGGGACATGGCCAAGGCGGGTGACACACGTGGTCATCAAGAGCGTGGGGACTAGATTTGGGCCGAATCAGGAGTGGGTGTGAGTGGATTCGTCTTTCTCGGGCGAGTGTCTCATCTGTAAAGGGGATTCTGTGTTCAGACTAAATGACACATATGTAACCCCAGGATTGACCACTCTGGATGGGTCAGAATGTTGCCCACGTAGCCTTTGGCTGGGTCTGGTGCTTGCCCAGTTGCAGAGCGTTTAGCTCCTTAAATGTCACCCTGGTCACTAGAGGGTGGACTCTAGCGTCATAACCTGAGGAGGCTTATTGCAAGCCTCTCTGTCTCTGAGGGGCAGCCGCCCTTTTATGTTTCTTAGGTGGATGTCTCCTGAGAAGCCCAGCCTTTCCTTCTTTCTTTCTTAAAAGATTTTATTTATTTATTTGACAGAGAGAGAGAGATACAAGTAGGCAGAGAGGCAGGCAGAGTGAGGAGGGGAAGCAGGCTCCCTGCTGAGCAGAGAGCCCGATGCGGGGCTCGATCCCAGGACCCCGAGATCATGACCTGAGCCGAAGGCAGAGGCTTAACCCACTGAGCAACCCAGGCACCCCCGTTTATTATAATCTTAATGAAAATACCAAGAGGATTTTTTTTGAAGAAAAAAGTATTTTTTAAAAATTGTTTTTTACTGAGGTATCATTAACATAAGATCTGTAATGCTTTACCTACCTTATCAGAGAGGGAGGCAAACCAAAGAGTACTTTATTCTTATAAAATTGACCTTACATTTGCCATATGATCTGGAAACTTCTCTCCAAGTGTACACTCAAGAAAAATAAACTTTATGTTTACATAAAAAACTGAAATGTTGATAGTAGCTTTGTTCAGATTTCAGTTTATCAAAACAAGGACAACCTAAGTGTCCTTCAAGTGGGGAATAGATAAAGTGTGTCACACTCACACACTGAATACTAGTCAGCAACAAAGCAACAAATAGAATGTATCATACAGAGCACAGACTATTGGTGTGTGCAACGTTTTGGAAGAATCTCGAGGGAATTATGTTGAATAAGAAAAACCGAGCTCAAAAACTACAGTTAAATGGTTTATTTAGATGTCATTTTTATTTGGAAAAATAAACAAGAATAGCTGAATAAAATTTTAAAAAAGTAGAGTAATTGGGGGTAGCAAGCCCTATGGAATACTAAAACATACACATCATGGGCAGATAAATGGACTCTCAAAGGAAGGCCAGACATAATCATGGGTTTTTATCACTTGCAAATAAATGAAGAAATCAGGATTATTTCATAAATGAAATGGTGTTGGATCAATTGATTGAATATTTGGGGAAATAGAACTGTTGGATCTCTTATAACTTGCTTCAAAATAAACTTTAGATAATTTAAAAACTTACATATTTAAAGGGTGAGACAGGGCACCTGGGTGGCTCAGTGGGTTAAGCCACTGCCTTCGGCTCAGGTCATGATCTCAGGGTCCTGGGATCGAGTCCCGTATCAGGCTCTCTGCTCAGCAGGGAGCCTGCTTCCCTCTCTCTCTCTCTCTATCTCTCTCTGCCTGCCTCTCCATCTGTTTGTGATATCTCTCTGTCAAATAAATAAATAAAATCTTTAAAAAAATATAAAGAGTGAGACAGAAAAATACCATCAAAGTCTTAGAAAAGGGGAGCCTGGGTGGCTTAGTTGGTTAAGTGTCTCCCTTCGGCTCAGGTCACGATCACAGCGTTCTGGGATTGAGTCCCGTGTGAGGCTTCCTGCTCATGGGGAATCTGCTTCCACTCTCCCTCTGCCCTTCCCCTTGCTTATGCTCTCTCTTTCTCTCTCTCATAAATTCTAAAAGTCTTAGAAAAGTCTTAGGAAAATTATAGAAGAATATTTCTATAACCTCGGAGTAAAGAAGACTTTCCCAAAGATATGTTTATTTATGTATATTTATAATATATATAATTATATATAATATGTTGTTATATATTATATATACACACAGAGTATAATACTTCTATAATAGTTTTTTTACGTTAAAATTCTACTTAGAATAGAATTGACTCTTTAAAATAAAAGAATAGAATAATAATTAATATTAGGATGGATAACACATGTAGAAATAGAATGTATCATACAGAGCACAAATGTCAGGGGAGAAGAAATAGATGCCCACTGTTCTTATGGTATTTTTAGATCTTCTATATGAAGGGATATAATATTTCATGAATGTTGATTATGATAAGTTAAAGATGTATACTATAAATAAAACCACTTTATCATTTTTATTTTTTCATTTTAATTTATTTTTGAGAAAGAGAAAGGGTGTGCACATCATATGGGGGAAGGACAGAGGGAGAGGGAGAGAGAGAATCTTAAGTAGGTTCCATGCTCCACTCAGGCCTCTGTCTCATGATACTGAGATCATGACCAGAGCCAAAATCAAGAGTCAGACACTTAACTGACTGAGCCACCCAGGTGACCCTAAATAAAACCACTTTAAAAATCATTAAAAATTAAATGAATATGGGACAAAAACCTGAATTGTAAAAATAATTCAAAATTAGGCAGAAAAAGGAATAAAGAAATAAAAAATGGATGGGACAAATGGGAAATAAACAGCAAAGCTATAGATTTAAACTCAATCCCATCAGAAATCACTTTAAATATAAATGGTTCAAATGGTGAGTGGTGTAAGACAGGGGTTCAATTTCATTCTTTTACATTGTGGATATACAATTTTTTTTAGCACCATTTATTGAAAAGACTATGTTTTCCCCAAGGTATATTCTTGGCTTCCTTGTCAAATATTAGTTGGTCATATATATAAGGATTTATTTCTGGCCTTTCAGTTCTGGTCTGTTGTCTATGTGTCTGTTTTCATGCTAGTGCAATACCATTTTGATTACAGTAGTTTTTAGCATAGTTTGAGATTAAAAAAAAGGATGATGCCCCTGATTTTATTCTTCATTCTCAGGATTTCTATGACTCTTTGGGTCTTTTGTGACTTCAAATTTCAGAATTGTTTTTTCCTATTTCTGTGAAAATGCCAGTGAAATTTTGGCAGGAATTGCATTGAATCTGGAGATGGCTTTGTGTCATATAAATATTTTAACAGTATTAATTCTTTCAGTCTATGAACATGGGCTATCTTTCTGTTTGTTCCTGTCTTCTTCAGTTTCTTTCATCAAAGTCTTACAGTTTTCAGCATACAGATCTTTCACCTCCTCGGTTAGATTTATTTCTAACTTTTTCATTATTTTTGATGTTGTTGTAAATGGGACTGTTTTCTTTATTTTTTGGTTGTTTTGTTGTAAGTGTATAGAAACATATTTGTTTTCTGTGTATTCACTCAGTATCCTGAAATTTTATGAATTCTTCTTTTTCTAAGCAGCTTTTTAATTTTTATTATTTTTTCATTTTTTAAAAAAATTTAAATTTAGTTACTTAACATGTAATGTATTATTGGTTTCAGAGGGAGAGGTCAGTGATTCATTAGTGCTCATTGCATCGCATGTCCTCCTTAATGTTCATCACCCAGGTACCCATCCCCCCACCCCTCCAGCAACCCTCAGTTTGTTTCCTGTGATTAAGAGTCTCTTATGGTTTGTCTCCCTCTCTGATTTTGTCTTATTTTTTTTCTCTCTTACCCTATGATCCTGTTTTGTTCCTTAAATTCCACATATGAGTAAGATCGTATGATAATTGTCTTTCTCTGGTTGACTTATGTTGCTTAGCATAATACCCTCTAGTTCCATCCACGTCGTTGCAAATGGCAAGCTTTCATTTTTTTTAAGCTTTCATTTTTTGATGGCTGCATAGTATTCATGTATATATATATGTGTGTGTGTGTGTGTGTGTGTGTGTGTGTGTGTGTGTATACCACATCTTCTTTATCCTTTCATCTATTGATGGACATCTGGACTCTTTCCATAGTTTGGCTATTGTGGACATTGCTGCTATAAACACTGGGGTGCAGGGGCCCCCTTGGATCACTGCATTTGTGACTTCAGGATAAATACCCAGTAGTGCAATTGCTGCATCATAGGGCAGCTCTATTTTTATCTTTTTAAGGAACCTCCATATGGTTTTCCAGAGTGGCTGCACCAGCTTGCATTCCCACCAACAGTGTAAGTATGCTTCCCTTTTTCTGAATCCTAGCCAACATCTGACTTGTTAATTTTAGCCATTTTGACGGGTTCAAGGTGGCATCTCATTGTGGTTTTGATTTGTATTTTCCTGATGCCGAGTGATGTTGAGCATTTTTTCATATATCTGTTGGATTTCTGTATATCTTCTTTGAAAAAAAATGTCTTTTCATGTCTTCTGCCCATTTCTTGATTGAATTATTTGTTCTTTGGGTGTTGAATTTGATAAGTTCTTTACAGATTTGGGATACTAGCCCTTTATCTGATAAGACATTTGCAAATATCTTCTCCCATTTCATGTGTTGTCTTTTGGTTTTGTTGACTATCTCCTTTGCAGGGCAAAAGCTTTTTATCTTGATAAAGTCCCAGTAGTTCATTTTTGCCTTTGTTTCCCTTGCCTTTGGAGACATGTCTAGCAAGAAGTTGCTGCGGCTGAGGTCACAGATGTTGCTGCTTGTGTCCTCTTCTAGGATTTTGATGGATTCCTGTCTCAAGTTTAGGTCTTGATGTATGACCTGTAATGGTGCAAGAAAGTGGTCTGGTTTTATTCTTCTGCATGTGGCTGTCTAGTTTTCCCCAACACCATTTGTTGAAGAGATTGTCTTTTTTCCCATTGGACATTCTTTCCTGCTTTGTTGAAGATTAATTGACCATAGAGCTGAGGGTCTATTTCTGGGCTCTCTATTCTGTTCCATTGATATATGTGTCTGTTTCTGTGCCAGTACCATACTGTCCTTTTTTTTTTTTTTTAAGATTTTATTTATTTATTTGACAGGTCACAGGTAGGCAGAGAGGCAGGCAGAGAGAGAAAGAGGGGAAAGCAGGCTCTCCACTGAGCAGAGAGCCTGATGCGGGGCTCAATCCCTGGACCCTGAGATCATGACCTGAGCTGAAGGCAGCGGCTTAACCCACTGAGCCACCCAGGCGTCCCCATACTGTGTTTTTTTTTTTTTTAAACACATTCTTTAAAAGATTTTATTTATTTATTTATTTATTTATTTGTCAGAGAGAGAGAGAGCACACGCACAAGCAGGCAGAGGCAGAGAGAGAAGCAGCCTCCCCACAGAGCAAGGAGCCCAATGTGGGACTCTATCCCAGGACCCTGGGATCGTGACCTAAGCCGAAGGCAGCAGCTTAACTGACTGAGCCACCAAAGATTCCCAGTATCATGCTGTTTTGATGATTACAGCTTTTTTTTTTTTAAGATTTTGTTTGTTTATTTGACAGTTCACATGTGAGGCAGGCAGAGAGAGGAAGGGAAGCAGGCTCCCTGCTGAGCAGAGAGCCCAAATCGGGGCTCGATCCCAGGACCCTGGGATCATGACCTGAGCCGAAGGCAGAGGCTTGGGGCGCCTGGGTGGTTCAGTGGGTTAAAGCCTCTCTGTTCAGCAGGGAGCCTGCTTCCCTCTCACTCTCTCTGCCTGCCTCTCTGCCTACTTGTGATCTATGTCTGTCAAATAAATGAATAAAATCTTAAAAAAAAAAAAAAAAAAAAGAAGGCAGATACTTTAACCCACTGAGCCTATCAGGCGACCCTGATTATTACAGCTTTGTAATGGAGCTTGAAGTCTGGAATGCCACCAACCTTGGTTTTCTTTTTCAACATTCCTCTAGCTATTTTGGGTCTTTTCTAGTTCCACACAAATTTTAGGATTATTTGTTCCAGCTCTGTGAAAAGAGTTGATGGTATTTTGACAGGCATTGCATTGAATGTGTAGATTGCTCTAGGTAGCATAGACATTTTCAGAATATTTGTTCTTCCATCCATGAGCATGGAACATATTCCCATTTCTTGGTGTCTTCCTCAGCTTCTTTCATGAGTGTTCTGTAGCTTTCTGAGTACAGATGCTTTGCCTCTTTGGTTAGGTTTATTCCCAATTATCTTTGGTTTTTAGTGCAGTTGTAAATGGGATTGATTCTTTGATTTCTCCTTTTGCTGCTTCATTATTGGTGTACAGGGAAGCAACAGATTCCGTACGTTTATTTTGTGTCTGGCAACTTTACTGAATTCATGTATCAGTTCTACTAATTTTTTGGTGCAGTCTTTTGGGTTTTCTATACAGAGTATCTTGTCATCTGTGAATAGTGAAAATTTGACTGCTTGCTGATTCAGATTCCTTTAATTTCTTTTTGTTGTACGGTGCTGAAGCTAGGACTGCAGTACTATGTTAAATAACAATGGTGATGGTGGATATTCTTGTCTTGTTCCTGACCATGGAGGAAAAGCTCCACCTGGCAGCCTTGGCCTGTGGTCTCCCCCAGCTGCCACGGCCCTTTTTGGTGGCCCTGAGCTAAGAGGGACAACATGGCCATTTTGAAATGGAAGCTCCCCACTCCTAGTGATGACGGTGCTATTGTATTGTCTTCACCAGTCCAACAGCACGATTTCTGAGTGAAATATGACACAATAGCAGCTTCCTGACCTTCCTTAAGGTTTAAAAATAATCTTGTGAGTCTATTAGAAATATAGATTCAGCATGTGTTCTTTGTTCTGGAAAAGAAGTAGATCCCATAGTAATCATGGCTTCCTGGCACCTGCTCCTGAGAGCAGGTCCAAACTATGATGCAGATATTATGTCACATTTTCTAGATGGTTAGACAGGGGCTCGGAGATGATTCGAGTCACAGAGGATTTGAGTGTCAGAAAACTAAGTGGGATCCCCAAGCTGACTCCAAATCCCTATTTTCTATACATGATACTATTTCCCTCTTATCTCTGGTCTTCTCCATCTGGAAACATCTCAAGTCTCAGATTTTCTTGTTGTGTGGTCAAGTGGAATGAATTCAGCCAGCCTTTTCACCTCTGCCCTCATTATCATTAGGAGTGGAGGACCTCTGAGTAAGATATGCAAAGATCCCTAGGAATAGAGACATTATTTTTCTGATATTAAAGTTACTAAAATAACTATCTTTTAAAAATTGATTCAGGCTCTGGTATGTTCAGAGTGTGCTGTAAGACAGGTCTGAAATAGTATTTAAAAACACTCAGCTCAGTCTCATCTACAAAGTGAGACAATGCTTGTAAACATTGCTAAACTATTCCCTTACCCACAATTACTTACTTCCCAACCGTCATAGTGTTTATATGGTATGACTATGACTTACATTAGTCAAAATCTGCAGGAAAAGATCTAAGACAGTGTATCCAAGCTTTAGGGGGGCTTCGTGTTTAAATTAGTGTTGTGACAATGAGCTACTCTATTTTATTCTGTAGTATTTTATTAATAGAGTATTTTATACTCTATTTTATTCTGTAGTCCAAGGGAATGGTGCCGGACATCTCTAAGATGTCAGGAGGTTCTAAAATTCTGAATTTAAATTATCTGTGTGTTTCAGAGATTTGGGCAGGAGAAAGGGAGGAGCCCAGCTTCTTTGAACACCTCTGTTACCTCCTTGACCACAGAACAGGTAATTTTCTGTATGCATCATTTTGATTTCTCGGTAGTATTTTTTTTAAATTTTTACACTTTTAAGATTTTATTTATTTACTTGACAGAAAGAGATCACAAGTAGGCAGAGAGGCAGGCAGAGAGAGAGGGGGAAGCAGGCTCCCTGCTGAGCAGAGAGCCTGACACAGGACTCGATTCCAGGACCCTGAGATCATGACCTGAGCCAAAGGCAGAGGCTTAACCCACTAACCCACTGAGCCACCCAGGAACCCCTCTATTATTGTTATTATATTGTTAAAGGTGTTTTTGTCTCAAGTTCCTTCCTTTAGTAGTAATTAGAATGATAATGGAAATTTTTATCTTTTACCAGCCATGAGCCTGGATCCTGGGCTCCCAGGGTAGCTGTCCTTTAACATAGGGCCCAAGCACATGTTGTACATCTGCTTCAAGAAGAAAAAGAGAACCAAAAAATGTCATTGCAAACAAAGATAAGAAAAACAAAAGAACCTCTCCTGCTCCCATAAGATTAAAGTCATACTGACTTGTGCATACTAAAGACATAAGAAAAAGTTTGTAACTTTCTGGAATGTTCTTCCTCATGATGATGTGTAACTCTGTATGTAAAACAAAACGCAACGAATATAGAAACCTGCCCCAAATGTTCCTCCCCCGGAGCACTCCCTTCCTTGTGAAGACTATGTCTCCCAGGCAGCTGTCCTTTTTTTTTTTTTTTTTTTTTTTTAAGATTTTATTTATTTCACAGAGAGAGATCACAAGTAGGAAGAGAGGCAGGCAGAGAGAGAGAGAGAGAGAGAGAGAGCGAGGGAGAGGAGGAAGCAGGCTCCCTGCTGAGCAGAGAGCCCAATGCGGGACTCCATCCCAGGACTCTGAGATCATGACCTAAGCTGAAGGCAGAGGCGTAACCCACCAAGTCCCCCAGGCTGTCTTGATGTGGGTTTGAATAAAACTCTCTTCCTTTCTCTCTAAAATGTTTAAAAGGGTTTGTTCCTTTAGTGTCAACAATAACTATGTTTTCTTGTTAAGTGAAAAATCAATGTTCCCGGTTCACACCTCTAACAGCACAGAAGGGCGGTTGTTCTGATTCATCCTGGAGCTTCCTTGGAGATCCAGCCTATGTATATATGTTCCAGTAGGAATCCTAGAAGGATGCTCGGTCTGAGAAGCACTCTCCACTCCAAGGGTGAGACCAGAAGGTGAAGCTCTTCCCCCTTAGAGCACTACTTTTTGTATCTTAAAATTGCCTTGGAACTGTGGGAAACCATTGCATTTCCTAAAGCCCAAGTCTGAGAAGGTCTGAGAGCAGCGGACCTTGCCAGGAGCCAGGAAGAGCACCGGAGGCAGGGCTGGTGCAGGAAGAGAACGGGCAGGGTTCTGCGGGTGGTCTGCAGCCAGACGGGTCCCCGGAAGGAGCCGGATGTCTGGGGGAGAGGGGCCCTGCCCACAACCGGTCCAAGCCTGTCCCGCCGAGCCAAAAGTTCCAGCGAGGAGGCGCCGCCCTGGCCTCTGGGAGTACCTGCAAAAGCAGGGAGGTGCGGGTGTAAGGGCGGGTCGCCCAGTACAGGCAGGTGCAGCATCCAATGGGCTCAGGGCACCACCCTCCCCGAGGGATTCAGCACGTGGGGGGTGGAGCTACGTCCTCTGTGGGCGGACCCGGAGCTGCCACGGGATGCAGAGGTGGGGCAGGTGATGTGGCCCTGGGAGAGACGCTGGGCAGAGATCCTGAGTCGGTAAGTTCGGGCTGTGCGCCCAAGTGGGGTTCCTGGGTGTAGAGTCCGCGAAGGGCGCATGAAGCGAGTTCATCGTGGGCACTGAGATGGGTTTTCTTTTTCCCTTTTCCCCCCTTTGCAGCCCCATGTCCGTCAACTGGCTGTATCCCCCAGACCTGGGAGCTCCAGGGCGCCCGCTCACCCAAGCCCTTGTGGGATGGGCTGCGGACATTTCAGAGTTTCCCGTGTTCTCCAGGAAAAGTGCATGTAAAGACAGCACACAGTCCCCAACTTCAGTGGGGTGCCCCTGTCCCTGGGCACAGTGCAGGTAATGGACCTTGGGCAGCACCTTGAGCTCTGCTGGGTGTCCCCTGTCAGCGCCCCCCCCCCCCCCGCCCCGCACAGGTGTGTCACTATCAAGTCCCAGAGTAGTTCCCCAGCTTCAGCATTTTGCATCCTGTCCCGGGGTTGGTGATAATGGGCTGTCAGGGTCATGCACAAGGGTCTTCCTGGTTCCTGTCCCTCCCAGGCACAGGTGCAGTGCTAACAAGCCCCCAATTTCAGAGTCCTGCCCCGTGTCCTCGGGGATGGTAGTAATGGGCTGTCAGGATCCTGCAGGAGCGTCCTCCACGTGGGGGCCTGGAAGCTGGAGGAAACCAAATCCCCACTCTAGTTGCATGAGGAACACATGAGTTCAGGTGTTCATTTGGAAGAGTAACTTCGCTTCTCCAAAGAGGACAATGGCACTGGTCGGCTTTAGACTGAAGCCAATTAGTACTTAAGAAACCAGCATGTGTCTCCCCTTCTCCCAGGAGCTGGAGCAGGTGTGCAGGCCTTAGGTCAAAGGTGCCTTTTTATCCCCACCTGACAATACTTCCCCACTCTGGCTCCACGAGACCCAGTTTTGAAATCAGCCTCTGAGTCAGTCATGCAGCTTGTCCCCGGATATCAGCCTTCAGAGAAAGCAGCAGGTACGTTGGGCGCAATGTCACATCCGTGTCAGCACGGGAGGTAAAACTTCTTTAACCCCAAACATTATGGGCTTTTCTCTTGTCTCTAGTGAAGCCACAAAGTCAGACCAAGCAGCTGTCAGCAGTCTAGAGTGGGTGCCCAAGTTTCTTAGTTGCCCTGCAGGGGGCGCATGGCAGGGGATCCCATTTTCTCTGCTTCATTTCTGGCTTACAAAGGTACTTGGAACATCTTTCCTAGGCAATCACTTTGATTAGAAAGAGAAGATGAGATTTACCCTGTGTGTGTTTTTAACATATAATTTGTTCTTCATCTAACAATGTTTACTCCATTGGGCCGGGGCTGTGGTGGTGTGGCCGGCATCTAGAGTTAGGTGGCTGTTTGCAGTCAGATAGAGACTTGGATGGTGTCTTGTCATTTGTCAGAGACAAATGTTTCCTAACTGATCAGTCTTTTCGTCCAGAGAGTTACAATGAGGGCAGAGGGGACATTCAAAATAATTCCAAGGAACATTTTATGATTTAAAAGTTAAGCTTGACTTTTGAGTTTCACTCAGTGGATCATCTAGATATCTGGACGTGCCGTATTTTCTCTGTAGTTTCAGGGGTGGTGAAGTCAGAAGGAGAGTGTTTGGGAATTTTCCTGGATAGAAACATGCCTGTGGCTTCAAGAGGCTTGGCCTCAGGAACCCTGGGGTGAATTTCTGGAACTGCTTGCTTGTTGCTGCATGAGTCAGGTTACCCCACAGGTTTTTCCAGTCCCTCCTTAGGGAATTGCTGGCAGGAAATGTGCATAAAGCGGAACCCTCCTGCACTGTTGGCGGGAGTGTGGGCTGCTGCAGCCGCTCTGGAACCAACTGTGGTGGTTCCTCCAAAAGCTACCAATTGAACAACCCTAGGATCCAGCAATCGCACTCCTAGGTATTTACCCAGAGGACACAAAAATGCACATTCAGTGGGGGTCCAAGCCCCGTGGTGTTTGTAGCAGCATGAATAACAACAGTAAAACTGTGGAGGGAGTCCCAGTGTCTGTTCACTGGTGAACGGAGAAAGAAGATGTGGGAGACAGATACACAATGGAACAGGACCCAGATTCCCAAAGAACAAAACCTCTGTCCGCAAGGATGCAGGTGGACCGAGAGTGGGTTAAACTAAGCAAAATCTGTAAGGAAAGACAAAAACCCACTGACTTCGCTCCGCTGGACTTTCAGAAAGAACACAGATGACCATAGCGGAGGAGGACAGGCACATGCGGAGGCAGACTCAGCTTTAGAGCACAAATGGGGGTTGCTGGAGGCAGGGGCACGAGGGGAAGGGGTAACTCGGTGGCGGCTACAGGAAGGGCACTTGCGATGAGCCCCGGCTGTTGTCTGCAGGTGAGGAATCACGAAATCTTCCCCCTGAAGCAAAGGAATGAACACTGTGTGGAAACAAACCGGATTTGAAGTCCACGAAGGAAAGAAAAGACCATGTTGTGCTTCATGAAGAGCTAGGTAGAAACGGAACGTTTTCCGTTCTCCTGTTCTGTAGATGATAGTTTTCAAACACCCCGGGGTGGGCTGCGCTAGTTTGTGGTTGCACGAGGAGTCCTCGGAGAGCTGCTGTGAAAGGTTCAGATCTCAGAGCGCGTTCACGCTCCATTGATGCGCTGCCTCCTCTCGGTTTGCCCAGGAGGGAAGGTGAGTGCGGAGAAATACGACAGAAGAGGAAAGGAGGCGATCACCATTCAGGAGGGAGCCTTCTGCCGCTCGTGAAAGCCTTGGGCCAGTGTAATTTTGGAAGGGGCGAATCCTGGAGCTTTGCAGCAGACGGGGGAGCTCCAGGTCTGGGGAGAGCTGGCAGGAGTCCCGGAGGAGAGCGGAGTGCATTCTGCAGGAGGCTGTGAGCAGGGCTGGCCCCAGGGGTGGCTGTGTGTCCCCCAGGTGACAGTTGTGACAGGTCAGGGCCATGAGCAGGTTCCTGGCTGAGGACGGGTGAGGCACAGGTGGCAAGCGGCCAGAGCACCTTCTTCTGAGCCACCAGCCTCACCCAACACGCACATCTTCGTCTGTCCCTGTCAGTCTGGTTCAGACCTCTCCGCACTGCCAGCGCAAGACGCTGGTTTGTGCTTCCTTCCTTGCGTGTGGGTGACGTTTCAAAAGTTAGATGGTGGAAATGGCGGGTCGTCGGAACATCCATTCCTCTTTTATTTCCTGCTCTTCTTTCTTTCTTTCTTTCTTTTTTTTTAAAGATTTTATTTATTTATTTGCCAGAGAGAGAGAGAGAAAGGGAGAGAGAGAGCACGAGCAGGCGAGCACACAGGCAGAGAGAGTGGCAGCAGAGGCAGAGAGAGAAGCAGGCTCCCTGCGGAGCAAGGAGCCCGATGTGGGACTCGATCCCAGGACGCTGAGATCATGACCTGAGCCGAAGGCAGCTGCTTAACCAACTGAGCCACCCAGGTCTCCCTCCTGCTCTTCTTTCAATCACTGGAGTGAATCAGACCTGCTAGTGGAAGGGGCGATCTGTGTGTTTTTCTTCCCTGTTTTAATTAAACCATGGGAAAGCAGTCTTCTGAAATAGTCCAAGAATCCTTTGTGGGTGTTCATGCTTTTCTTTTCTTTTCTTTTTTTTTTTTAAATATTTTATTTATTTATTTGACAGAGAGAGATCACAAGTAGGCAGAGAGGCAGGCAGAGAAAGAGGAAGGGAAGCAGGCTCCATGCTCAGCAGAGAGCCCGATGCGGGACTCGATCCCAGGACCCCGAGATCATGACCCGAGCCGGAGGCAGCGGCTCAACCCACTGAGCCACCCAGGCGCCCCTGTTCATGCTTTTCTCTTCCATGAACCACTTTCTGATATTAGAAATTATTATTTTTTTTTAAGATTTCATTTATTTATTTGACAGAGAGAGATCACAAGTAGGCAGAGAGGCAGACAGAGAGAGAGAGAGAGAGGAGGAAGCAGGCTCCCTGCTGAGCAGAGAGCCCGATGCGGGACTCCATCCCAGGACCCTGAGATCACGACCTGAGCCGAAGGCAGCGGCTTAACCCACTGAGCCACCCAGGCGCCCCTAGAAATTATTTTTGAGGGGCGCCTGGGTGGTTCAGTTGTTCAGCATCTGCCTTCGGCTCAGGTCATGATCCCAGGGTCCTGGGATCGAGCCCCACATGGGGCTCCCTGCTCAGCGGGGAGCCTGCTTCTCCCTCTCCCACTCCCACTGCTGTGTTCCCTCTCTCACTGTGTCTCTGTTAAATAAATAAATAAAACCTTAAAAAAAGAAATTATTTCTAAAGTGAAGCATAGGCTCAGAGCTGTAATAGGGGGTGGTGCCCTTTGTGAGGGGGAATGTGGGTTGTTCAGGAGCCCGGGGAGTGGCTGGTTGTGCTCGAGGTGGAATACAAGCCCCTCAAGCCCATTAGCCTTCCTTGAGGGATGCTCACCTGGAGGCCCATCCTGGGCTCTGAAACCTGACCCGGTGAATCACTTGTGACATGAACTGAGGAATTCATGAAGAAACAGAATGAGCCCGGAGGGTGCCTGCATGCTCTGCCCTCGGACAAATCCATGGAGCAAAGGAGCTCATCCCCTGTGAGGCGTGTCAGGATCCCTGAGGGTCTGGGCTTTGCTTCCTGGGAAGAGATTGTGTCCATCCTTATTTGAACCAGTGTGTCTATGGCTATGGAGACTGAGACCTTTATGTGATCATGTCAGTATTTTTTTTTTTAAGATTTTATTTATTTACTTATTTGACAGAGAGTGAGAGATCACAAGTAGGCAGAGAGGCAGGCAGAGAGAGAGGGGGAACAGGCTCCCTGCTGAGCAGAGAGCCTGATGCGGGGCTCAATCCCAGGACCCTGAGATCATGATCTGAGCTGAAGGCAGAGGCTTAACCCACTGAGCCACCCAGGCGCCCCACCACATCATTATTATTCTTATTTAAGCCAGTGATCTAGACATTGACTTTGAAATGCAAATAAATATCAAAAGGAAAGCACAAGGTCAAATCTACGCATGAGGACTGAACGTGTGGTGCCTCTCATAAGTATGGGCAGCGTAGGGCTGCCTGGATGAGAAGGAACATGGAGTTCTATTTGGATAGAAGCGTGCTGTGCCATGTGGTGTTCTATTCTATCCCTTTCCTCACTTCTCTGAGGGGAAACTAGAATGGTGACTGGAGCTTGGTTTCTGACGTGAAGGAATGGGAGACTAGAGATTTGAAAGAGCAGGGTTCGTGCTGACGTGCTCCGTGCCCAGTGAGTGAGGGTCTGAAGCTTGGACTTGGAAGCGCTGCTGTTCAGGGAGCATGTAGTCCGAGTTTCCTGCACGTAGAGTCACCGGCTGGTCTGCCTAATCGGGGCTGTTCTTGTCTTTTGAAGGGCAGCTTGAAGGTGACTTGAAACCCTAGGGCACTGGAGGAATGATCTGGAAGGGACACCTGGGTGGGCCAGTGTAGACAGATCCAGGGCATTCCAGAGCTAACGATGAATGTTCCTGAGGCTGGAGTTGGCTTCTCTGTGAGCAGCATTGCGCTGGGGAGGAAGGCAGTCTCTGGGTCTTAGGAGCCTCCGTGTCAGCAGGTATGAGCCTGGCAGGGAGTCAGATCATAGCTGGGAGACTGTGAGCCGTGGCGGTGCCATCGCTCTGGATGCACAGGCCAACTTGCTCCAGGGACGGGGCTCTGCTCCCCAGCCAGCCCTCCTGCTGCAGATGTGATAGGAAACTTGTTTCCTGTTGGGTTCTCCAGCCCTCATCTCAGCAGGGGGCTTGGTGGGAAGCAACCCACAGGCAGCATTATGGATTCTGGCCCGGTGTGCTCCTTGCTTCCTGGGATAAGGGCCCCCCGCAGGTGTCCTCTGCCTGGTGTCTGTGAATTTAGCCGGCAGAAGCACTTCTTCCAGCACCACAGCCCTGAGAAATCCTCCCCTTTCCTGTGCATGTGCAAGAGACCAGTTTTCATTTGGAACTGGAATCTCAGCTCCTGCCGTTAGGTCTCAAGGCCACATGGGACACCAGTCTCCTTGAAGCTGTAATTCTGCATGGGCCCTGATGTGCGAGGCTGAGACCGACCCCGGGTGGCCTGTTCTTGCTGCTGCTGCCCGTTCCTTCCTGAAAACTGTGCAGCACAGCCTGGTTTGTGATGATGTCCCAGGAGAGAGGGGCGGGTGCAGCATTCTGCCCCAGCACAGGAGGATGCCGGACGCCAACCACAGGTGGCTGGTGCAGGGAGGAGGGATGTCTGATTCCCAGGACCTCGGCCAGAGGGAGATTTGGACCCTGGGACACTTCTCTGCTCAACTTTCTCAGATGAGCACATTTGTGTGCTCACCTGGAATCGAGGAAGGTGTCTGGTTTCAGGTTTCATGTGCAAATGGATCCTTTTATGGCTCATTCCTGATGGTCTTCAGGGTGCTGTAGGGGGACCCCCTTGTTCCAGGCATCCTGGTTGTGCAAGAGCTCTGGTTACGTTTTCCTCCAGGACTCTAGACCAGGAAATCAGAGGCAGTCAGTGGTGAAACCATTTGTGTAGGCATCTGTTTCTCCCCTGCCGAAGTGCACTGGTCACTCTGATAACTGCTCTGGAAATATAAAGCAGGAGACAGGGCTGGGGCGCTCAAGGGGAGGTGGTGGTGGTGTCTGCTGTTCACATAGGGTCCAGGTGGGACTTCACTAGGAAGGTGATGCTTGAGTCAAGGTCTAAAGAAGGTGAGTGACATCACACCAAGAGCCTTCTAAACAGAGGGGAAAGCATATGCAAAGGCCCTGAGGCAGGAGCATACCAGGTGTGTCCCAGAGCAGCAAGAAGGCCCCGTGGCCAGAGGAGACAGCTTAGGACAAGACCTCAGGGAAGTGACAGTAGGGTGACAGAAAGCCATTGCAGGGCTGTGACCCCATGGGATCCTGTTTCACTGGGCCATCCTGGCTACAGTGTTGAGAACAGATGACACAGGGTTGAGGATCGGCAAGGGAGGTCAATGATGAAGCTTTTCCAGGAACTCAGGCAAAAGATGGGCTCTAGTGTGGACCAGACAGGTGGCCTTGGAAGGAGTGGTTGGTCCTATTCTGGGTACCTGCTGAGCTCACAGGATTTGCTGATGGGTTCGATATTGGGAATAGAAGAAAGGAGCAATTGAGGTAACTCTGAGCTCTTGTTGGCTGTCCCGAGGGAGGAGAAGGAGGAGGTTCCCGGGGGAAGGAGGTAGTCTGTGTTCTACCTGCCAAGGAAGGTGCCTTTCACAGTGGACCTGCTGATGTTTGTATCCAGAAGAACTCTGAACTTCTACCCCATCAGCAACTTTCAAGTACAAGGCTCCCCTAATTTTTGAAGTTCATGGTAAGACACTTGGGTTTTTGGAAAGATCTACATTATTACCCAGCTTCAGTCACAGGAAGAAACCTGAAGAGAATTTCCCTCTAATGAAAAAAGTCAAAACGTGGGCATCACGTTCAGCATCTGTTTTGTGGGGAACACTTACAGAGGTAGTATGCACCCCAACCAGCCCCTTCCCGGGCACCACTCTCCACGTCCAGCCACCAGCATCTGTGAGCATCTGCTGTGCTTTATCTCCATTTATTTTGGGCATCTGTTAGGATGTTGTGTCCTGACAACTAAGAGAAGCCAAAGAGAAGGAACTTTTGGAGTCTGAGCACGCTCACTCCTTTTTCTGTGGAAGGGAATGGTAATTCCTTCTTCAGTTTACACCATTTCTGCTGTGAAAGGTTTCCTAGGATTGCTGTACTTTCAGATTGTGGGGGAGCCTGTACCCCATCCTGCAGGGTTAGCTTTCGTCTCCATGCTGTGCAGAACATTCCATGACTTACAGATTTTATCCCTCAAACATGCACCTTTGAGCACCTGCACCTGTTTCTCCCAACCATTCCCGAATCTGGCAACCACTAATCCAATCTGTTCTCATTATCTATGTGTTCACTATTTTTTTTTTTTTCCCATGTGGAATGTCCATGAGAGTATCTGGCCTTTGTCTTTCTGTGTCTGAGTGGCTTAGCATGATGCTCCCAAGGTCTGTGTTTCCAGTCTGGTTATTGTAAATAATGCTGCCATGAACATGGGAGCGCATCTCTCTTTTTGAGGGAGTGTTTTTGTGTTCTCCAAATAAATACTCCGTAGAGCAATTACTGGATCATGTGGTACCTGTATTTATTTTTTTAGGAACCTCCATAGTGTTTGTTGCAGGGGCTGCGCTAGTTTCCATTCCCACCAACAGTGCACAGGGTCCCATCGTCTGCATGCCCTTGACCACACCTGGTGTCTGTCTCTGGGATGATTGCTGTTCCAACAGTTGTGAGGTGGTGGCTGATTATGGTTTTATGTTTCCTTAGTGACGATTAGTAATGTTGAACAACTTTTTCTGTATCTGTTGGCCAGATGGATGCCACCTTTGGAACGTATCTATTCACATATTCTCCCTTGTTTTTATTCAGTTTTCATTTGGATTTGAAAGAGTGTTTTGTATATTTTGGAGATGAGCCTCTTCTCACACGATTTGCAGATATTTTTTCTCATCGGATAGGTTACCTTTTAAGTGTTTCTTTTATTTTTAAATAACGTATAATGTATTATTTGTTTCAGGGGCACAGGTCTGTGAATCATCAGGCTTACACACTTCACAGCACTCACCCATTGCACATACCCTCCCCCATGTCCATCACCCAGCCACCCTATTTCACCCCCCCACCCAGCAACCCTCAGTTTGTTTCCTGAGATTAAGAGTCTCTTATGGTTTGTCTCCCTCCCTGGTCCCATCTTATTTCATTTTTCCCTCCCTTCCCCCCACCCCCACCCTGCCTCTCAAATCCCTCATATCAGAGATATCATATGATAATTGTTTTTCTTTGACTTATTTCACTCAGCATAATGCGCTCTAGTTCCATCCACATCGTTGCAAATGGCAAGATTTTGTGTTTTTTTTTTAATGGAATTTTATATATATATACCACCTCTTCTTTATCCATTCATCTCTGTTGATGGACATCTAGGTTCTTTTCATAGTTTGGCTATTGTGGACACTGCTGCTAGAAACATTCGGGTGCACGTGTCCCTTTGGATCACTACATTTGTATCTTTAGGGTAAATACCCAGTAGTGCGATTGCTGGGTTGTGGGGTAGCTCTATTTTCAACTTTTTTTTTTTTTAAAGATTTTATTTATTTATCAGAGAGCGAGAGGGGGAGAGAGCGAGCACAGGCAGACAGAATGGCAGGCAGAGGCAGAGGGAGAAGCAGGCTCCCCACTGAGCAAGGAGCCCGATGTGGGACTCGATCCCAGGACGCTGGGATCATGACCTGAGCCGAAGGCAGCTGCTTAACCAACTGAGCCACCCAGGCGTCCTAAAGATTTTATTTATTTATTTGACAGAGAGAAATCACAAGTAGGCAGAGAGGCAGGCAGAGAGAGAGAGAGGGAAGCAGGCTCCCTGCTGAACAGAGAGTCCGATGCGGGACTCGATCCCAGGACCCTGAGATCATGACCTGAGCTGAAGGCAGCGGCTTAACCCACTGAGCCACCCAGGCTTCCCTCTATTTTCAACTTTTTGAGGAACCTCCATCCTGTTTTCCAGAGTGGTTGGACCAGCTTGCATTCCCACCAACAGTGTAGGAGGGTTCCTCTTTCTCCGCATCATCACCAGCATCTGTCGTCTCCTGACTTGTTAATTTTAGCCATTATGACTGGTGTCCGGTGGTATCTCAGTGTGGTTTTGATTTGTATTTCCCTGTTGCCAAGTGATGTTGGGCACTTCTTCATGTGTCTTTTGGCCATTTGGATGTCTTCTTTGCAGAAATGTCTGTTCATGTCCTCTGCCCATTTCTTTTTTTTTTTTTTTTTAAATTCTTAATTCCATTTTAGTTGATGTTAAGACTCTTTTTTTTTCTTTTAAGATTTTATTTATTTATTTGACAGATATCACAAGCAGGCAGAGAGGCAGGCAGAGAGAGAGAGAGAGAGAGAGAGAAGGAAGCAGGCTCCCTGCTGAGCAGAGCACCCGACGTAGGGCTTGATCCCAGGACCCTGAGATCATGACCTGAGCGGAAGGCAGAGGCTTTAACCCACTGAGCCACCCAGGCGCCCCTCTCTTCCCATTTCTTGATTGGATTATTTGTTCTTTGGGTGTTGTTTGATAAGTTATTTATAAGTTTTGGATACTAACCCTTTATCTGATAAGTCACTTGCAAATAAATATCTTTTCTGATTCTGTCAGCTGTCTTTTGGTTTTGTTGACTATTTCCTTTGGTGTGCAAAAAGCTTTTGATTTTTTTTTTTTAAAGATTTTATTTATTTACTTGAGAGAGAGACAGTGAGAGAGAGCATGAACAAGGAGAAGGTCAGAGAGAGAAGCAGACTCCCCATGGAGCTGGGAGCCCAATGCGATGCGGGACTCGATCCCGGGACTCCAGGATCATGACCTGAGCCGAAGGCAGTCGTCCAACCAACTGAGCCACCCAGGCGTCCCTAAAGCTTTTGATTTTGATGAAGTCCCAATGGTTCCTTTTTGCCCTTGCTTCCCTTGCCTTTGGTGATGTTTCTAGGAAGTTGTTGTGGCTGAGGTCAAAGAGGTTGCTGCCTGTCCTCTCCTCAAGGATTTTTGATGGATTCCTGTATCACACTGAGGTCTTTCACCCATTTTGAGTCTTTTTGTGTGTGGTGTAAGGAAATAGTTCAGTTTCTATCTTCTTCAAAAAACTGTGGCTGTCCAATTTTCCCAACACCATTTGTCGAAGAGACTGTCTTTTTTCCATTGGACATTCTTTCCTGCTTTGTCAAAGATTAGTTGATCATAGAGTTGAGGGTCCATTTCTGGGCTCTCTATTCTGTTCCCTTGATCTGTGTGTCTGTTTTTGTGCCAGTAACTTACTGTCTTGATGATTACAGCATTATAATTAGAGCTTGAAGTCTGGGATTGTGAAGCCACCAACTTTGGTTTTCTTTTTCAACATTCCTCTGGCTATTTGGGGTCTTTTCTGGTTCCATATAAATTTTAAGATTATTTGTTCCATTTCTTTGAAAAAAGTTGATGGTATTTTGATAAGGATTACATTAGACATGCAGATTTCTCTAGGAAATGTCTAGGATAGACATTTTCACAATATTTGTTCTTCCAATCCATGAGCATGGAATGTTTTCCCATTTCTTTGTGTCTTCCTCAATTTCTTCCGTGAGTACTTTATAGTTTTCTGAGTACAGATTCTTTGCCTCTTTGGTTAGGTTTATTCCTAGGTATCTTATGGTTTTGGGTGTAATTGTAAATTTGATTGACTCCTTAATTTCTTTCTTCTGTCTTGCTGTTGGTGTATAGAAATGCAACTGATTTCTGTGCATTTATTTTATATCCTGACACTTTATTGAATTCATATACAACTTCTAGCAGTTTTGGAGTGGAGTATTCTGGGCTTTCCACATAAAGCATCATATCATCTGCAAAGAGTAAGAGTTTGACTTCTTTGCTGATTTGGACGCCTTTTATTTCTTTTTGTTGTCTGGTTGCTGAGGCTAGGACTTCTAGTACTATGTTGAATAGCAGTGGTGATAATGGACACCCCTGCTGTGTTTCTGACCTTAGCAGAAAAGCTCTCAGTTTTTCCCCATTGAGAATGATATTCACTGTGGGTTTTTCATAGATGGCTTTGATGATATTGAGGTACATACCCTCTATCCCTACACTGTGAAGAGTTTTGATCAAGAAAGGATGCTGTACTTTGTCAAGTGCTTTTTTAGTATCTATTGAGAGTATCATATGGTTCTTGTTCTTTCTGTTCCTTTCTTTTTAAAGATTTATTTATGTGACAGAGACACAGTGAGAGAGGGAACAGAAGCAGGGGGAGTAGGAGAGGGAGAGAGAGAAGCAGGCTTCCCACTGAGCAGGGATATGATGCAGGGCTCGATCCCAGGACCCTGGGATCATGACCCAAGCTGAAGGTTTAATGTCTGAGACACGAGAGGTGCCCCATGTTCTTTCTTCTATTAATGTATTGTGTCACATTGATTGATTTGAGGATGTTGAGCCAAACTTGCAGCCCAGAATAAATCCCACTTGGTCATGGTGAATAATCCTTTTAATGTACTGTTGGATCCTATTGGCTTGTATTTTGGTGAGAATTTTTGCGTCCATGTTCATCAGGGATTTTGGTCTGTAATTCTCCCTTTCGATCAGGTCTTTGTCCGGTTTCAGGATTGAGGTAATGCTGGCCTCATGGGTTTGGAAGTTTTCCTTCCATTTCTATTTTTTGGAACAGTTTCAGGAGAATGGGTTCTAATTCTTTAAATGTTTGGTAGAATTCCTCTGGGAAGCTGTCTGGCCCTGGGCTCCTGTTTTTTGGGAGATTAAAAAAAAAAAAGATTTTATTTATTTATTTGACAGATAGAGATCACAAGTAGGCTGAGAGGCAGGCAGAGAGAGAGAGGAGGAAGCAGGCTCCCTGCCGAGCAGAGAGCCCGATGTGGGGCTCGATCCCAGGACCCTGCAATCATGAACGGAACTGAAGGCAGAGGCTTTAACCCACTGAGCCACCCCGGTGCCCCTTTTGGGAGATTTTTGATGACTGCTTCAAATTCCTTACTGGTTATGGGACTGTTCAGGTTTTCTATTTCTTCCTGGTTCAGTTTTGGTAGTTTTATCTGTCTCTAGGAACACATCAATTTCTTTCAGATTGTCAAATTTGCTGGTGCATAGTTGCATATATAATATATATATATATATATATATATATATATATACACACACACACACATACACACACACACATACATACATATATATATAAATAAATATAAAATTTATTTATTTATTTTAAAGATTTTATTTATTTATTTGACAGAGAGAGACCACAAGAGAGGGAACACAAGCACAGGGAGTGAGAGAAGGAGAAGCGGCTTCCCACAGAGCAGGGAGCCCGATGTGGGGCTTGATTCCAAGACCCTGGGATCACGACCTGAGCAGAAGGCAGACATTTAATTACTGAGCCACCCAGACACCCCTCAAAACTCCAATCTTTAGGGATGTGGCATCCCTAAACATCCCTAGGTGCAAGTGCAGACTTGCACTTGTCCACTGCAGGGGGTGGGGGTGTCTTGCCACACCTGGTCTTGTGGACGTTTGTCCCAGAAGGGCAGTCACACCAACGCATAGGAGCTTAGAGTTTAAAGTGCAGCAAAAAGTCGGTGTCTAGGTTAGCTGCCCTCAGCAGGTGTATTCTGCTGTTCTTGGATGGAATATTATGAATATACATGTTAGATCCATCTGGCCCAAGGTGTCATTCAAATCCACTCTTTCCTTGTTGACTTTCTGTCTGCATGATCTATCTACACCTACATTAGTAGGTGGGGTGCTAAAGTCCTCTGCTAGTAACGTAATATTGTCAGTTTCTTCCTTTCTGCCTGATAATAGTTGGTTTATGCATTCAGGTGCTCCCCTGTTGGGTGCCTGAATATTTACAATTGTTATTCTCTTGCTGGATTGTTCCCTTTATATAAAATTATATAAATTTATGTAGTGTCCTTCTTTGTCTCTTGTCACGGTCTTTGTTTTAAAGTCTATTTTATCTAAGTATTGCTACTTCAGTTTTCTTTTCACTTTTAATAGTGTGGTAATGCTTCTCCACCCCTTCACTTTCACCTGCTTGTGTCTTTAGGTCTACCGCGAGTTTCTTATTAGGCAGTGTATGGATGCATCTTGCTGCTTCATCCATTCAGTCACATTATACGTGTTGATCGGAGCATTCAGTCCACTGTCGCTCAAATTGATTATTGAGAAGTATGTGCTTGGTACCATTTTGTTACTTGTTTTAGGATTGTGTTTGTAGTTCTTCTGTTTCTTTCTTCTCTTGCTCTCCTCCCTTGTGTTTTTATGAGTTTCTTTAGTGATTTGCTTGGAATCCTTTTCCCTAATTTTTGTGCTTACCTATTACAGTTTGTTGATTTATGGTTACTGTTAGGTTGTATATACTTAGGTTTGTATATGATTAGATTTTATATAATATCTTATGCATGTAACAGTCTATGTTAAGTTGATGGTCGCTTAAGATTGAACCTATTCTAAAAACACTAAATTTACTCTCCTCAATATTTTATGTGCACGAATGCATAATTTCATCCTTTTATTTTGTGAATTTCTTGACTGATTTTATTTATTTACTTTATATTATTCATGCCCGTTTCATTTGGGTCTTTTGCTGTGGTTTGCCTTGTTCTTTCATTTGGGTCATATTTCTCTGTCTTCTCATTTTGTCCAATGCTGTGTTTGTCTATGTGTATCAGGAAAGTCAACTATGTCTTTTGATCTTGGAAGTAGTGGGCTTATGGAGAAGCAGTCCTGCAGTGCCCTGGGGTGCAATGTTTCCTGTTCACTAGAGCCTGGCACCAGAGGGGTATCTCCTATGTCCATTGTGTTCACTGTGGCTGAGCTGCATTTGCTTTCAGTCCAACTGGCTAGTTTTCCACTTTGCCTGTTGTGGCCAGGTTTGGTCCCTGTGCTATTAAGTGTCTGGTCTCAGGCCATGGGTTTGAAATTTGGTGATATAATCAGTCAGACTCTATGCCTGCCCTCAGCCCATCTGTGCTGCCGCTGAGAGGTTTTCACCGGTGGACAGGGCTGGTGGGTCAGATATCTGCCTTCAGTCTGTATGTTGGGGCTATAGTTAAAGTGGTGTGTGACTACACACCTTCCTCTCTCCCGAGGGCAGGAGTCCCTCTGGAGTGGTGCTGCTCCTTTCCCCAGCTGCTTGCAGGCCATGATGTGGCAGGAACCATTTAGGAGTCACTCCAACCGAGCGGCATGGGTTGGATGGAGGCAGATTCAGAGGAGAATGTGGGGTGGGATGCACGGTGTTAGCAAGGTCCTCGCACGCTGGTTCCTGCAGGTGTCTGCCTACCTACCCTGAGATAAGAGGTGGAGAAAATAACTGGCAGAGAAAAGGTGACTGCCAGCTCTTTTGTTCTTTGAGAAGTCTACAGATCCCTGCCCCTCCAGCACACATTCTGGGATTTGTAAATAAATCTCCTCCAATTATACCCCAGGCCCTTTACAAACTGCTTAATCTCAGAGGGGTTGTTTGTTATGCTGTCTCTTTAAGGGTAGGGACTGTTTCCTATGCCCTCCAGGCCTCCCAAAGCCCAGTCTGCTGATTATTACAGTACCAGGAGGTAAGCCCTGCTGATTGTAAAAACCCTTAGTAAAGTTAAGCCCCACTGGGTTTCAAAGTCAAATGTTGTGGGTACTTCTCTTCCCAGTGCACGTCTGTGGTGTCTGGGGGTTGCCTGCTCTGGGGTCTCTCTCCCTACCCTGTGCTTGTAGTGTCCCTCTTGTTTGTGGTTCCTGACCATATCTCCACCCCCTTACCCTTTTTGATGTGGTCTCCTGTCTGTGATTAACTGTGGAAAGTCTGTTTTGCCCGTCTTCAGCTCTCTTCTGTGTTACACTTACGCGGTGGTTGTCTAGGTGTGTCCCTGGGACAAGGTGAGCTTAGGATCTCCCTACTCTGCCATTTATCCTAGGAATGTTTTAACCATCTTAAGGTGTACAATCAGTGGTATTTGATGCATTCACAATGCTGTGCCCCCATCACCACTACCTAGTTCCAGAACATTGACATTATCCACAAAATAAAACCCACCACCCATTGGGCACTTCTTCCCCGTCATTCCCACGCCCAGTGCCTGGAGACTACTAATATGCTTTCTGTCCTGACGGGTTTGCCTATTCTGGATATCAATCATACAGTATGTATACCCTTTTATGTCTGCTTCTCTCATTACCATTTTTTTAAGGTTCATCTATTTTCTAGGATATATAACAATTCTCTTTTATGGCTTAATAATATTCCATTTTATGGATATAGGACCATATTCCTATATCCATATTCCTTCATCAGCCGATATAACATTTGGGTTGTCTTCAGCTTTTGGCCATTGGGAACAGTACTGCTATGAACATTTGTGTGAACATTCTAGTTTGGACACCTGTTTTTAATTTTTATTTATTTATTTTAAAAATATTTTATTTATTTGACAGAGATCACAAGTAGGGAGAGAGGCAGGCAGAGAGAGAGGAGGAAGCAGGGTCCCTGCGCAGCAGAGAGCCCGATTTGGGGCTCGATCCCAGGACTCTGGGATCATGACCTGAGCCAAAGGCAGAGGCTTTAACCCACTGAGCCACCCAGGCGCCCCCACACCTGTTTTTTATTTTTATTTTTGGACAACTGTTTTGAATCCTTTTGGGTGTACTCTCAGAAAAGGAACCACTAGGTTCTATGGTAATTCTGTGTTTAACGTTTGAGGAGTGGTCAAACTGTTTTCCTCATTATCTACCAGCAGCAATGTATGAGGGTACCCATTTCTCTACAACCTTACCAATACTTACTATTCCATTTTTTCTTTTCTTTTTTTTTTTTTTTTTTTTTAAGATTTTACTTATTTGAAAGAAAGAGATCACAAGTAGGCAGAGACAGGCAGAGAGAGTGAGAGGGAAGCAGACTCCCTGCTGAGCAGAGAGCCCGATGTGGGGCTTGATCCAAGGACCCTGAGATCGTGACCTGAGCCGAAGGCAGAGGCTTAACCCACTGAGCCACCCAGGCGCCCCTCCATTTTATACCATTCTAGTGTTATGAACTGTGAAGTGAAATCTCATGGTTTTGATTTGCATTTCCCTAATGATTAAGGACACTGAGTATCTTTTGCTGTGATTATTGGTTATTTGTGTATCTTCTCTGGAAACATGTCTATTCAAGTCCTTGGCCCATTTTACTTTAACATTTTTTTTTGCAACATCTAAGTTTTTGTTGATGAGAGTTTTTAAAAACAAGCACCACCACCATGTGGAGGCTAGGAAATTTGGAAGGGGAGGGATTCTGCTTTATCGGTGAGAAAGTTCCAGCATGGATTTCCCAAGTCCTCCAGAAACCTGTGGTCCTTGAACACCTGTATGTGTCACTTCCTCGGGATCGTCTTTTTCTGGTGGGGGCCAGGTTGGGCTGTGATTGCTTTTTTTTTTTTTTAAGATTTTATTTATTTATTTGACAGGCAGAGATCACAAATAGGCAGAGAGGCAGGCAGAGAGAGGTGGGGAAGCAGGCTCCCCACTGAGCAGAGAGCCTGACCTGGGGCTCGATCCCAGGACCCTGGGATCATGACCTGAGCCAAAGGCAGGGGCTTTAACCCACTGAGCCACCCAGGTGCCCCTGTGATTGCTTCTTAAGGTTCCAGTCATTAGCATTGCATTTAGTGCACAGAGAAAAGGAAAAATTAAGGAAAACCGAAAAGTGAGGTGAAAGTTAAAATGTCACAGTCTGGCAAAATTGAGTTTCTGCAAAGAAAGAACTGAGAGAATAGAAGAGAGACAACATTGAAAGAAAATGGATAAACGCTCTCCAAAAGAGATAAAAAATGAACCAATAGATTCAGGAAGCACCGTGGGAGGTTCATAACTAGTCTCTAGACTTTTCTAGATTCACAGATGTTAGCTCGCTCAGTGTCTCCATGGAGGAATGAGGGCCTGGAGGTTCCCGTCTGCCATCTTGTTGACGTTACTCCCTCTCCTTTTCTGCAAAACGCACAGACTCAGATTTTCCCAGATCTCCAGTCCTGATTACATTTTGCTTAACAATTCCTTCTTTAGTTTCTCTCTCTCCTCTTGCGTTTTATCAAAAGCAGCAAGGAGAAAGACAGCCGTGCCTTTAGCACTCTGCTTAGAAATCTCAACTAAACGTTCAGGTGCATCAATTACAAGTTCTACTTTTTGCAAAACACTAGAACACAATTTGAGCAAGTTCTTTGCCACTTCATATCAAGGATAAACTTTCCTCCAATTTTCAGTAGCTGTTCCTCATTCCCATCAGAGACTTCATCCAAAGCGCTCTTGATATCCATGTTTCTATCAACTGTCCCTTCGAGGTTATGGTGGACAGTCCCCAGTTTCTTCATGATCAGTGGCTCCTGACTTCCTGGAACCCAGCTCTTGGACCTCCCAAAGACACAGCAGAATTTAGGAGCATGCATGTTCACGGTCTCAGGGCATGGCAGAGGGTACAGCCGTGAAGGCAGAGAGATTATCCTGCACTAGAGACAGGATGCTAAGTTACTTGCTTGGGCAGTGGGGGTGGAACGGTACAGCCCAATGGCATGGGTTTGATGCTTGGGATTTCCTGACTGACCTTGATCAAATTATTTAATTTCTCTGTGTCTCAGTTTCCCCTTCTGAACATTGACCGTCTGACAGTAAAGACTCTTGACATTATCATTGCTAAGTCCCAGACACAGTCTGAAGCAATGGAAAATCAAAGATGGAAAGATGAGGCTAAAATCCTGCCTTAGAGAGCACACATTCTGGAAATGGGAGGCAGGCTATAAACAAGTAGACAAGAAGGGATTCATAGCAAGTCATATTGTAAGTGCTAAGGAAGAAAGCAGAGTGTAAGGAAGACGGGTATGTGTGGGAACGTGGTGATTTGAATGGCATAGCTGCAGGGATTGAGGACCTGGACAAGTGGCGGAACTGGCAGAGATGTTTGGAAGGAGGGGGACGCAGGCGGAGTGAGCAGCATGAACAAAGGCCCTGAGGTGGGGTGTGGCTGGGGTCCCTACTCATTTCTGAGGCTGTGAAACAAATCACCACAAACCTGCTGGCTGAAAATGCACATTTAATCTCCAAATTCTGGAGGCCAGAAGTCTAAAAGTTATATTCACTGGCCTGAAATCAAGGTGTTTTCAGGGTTGTGCTCCCTCCTGAGGAAGGGGATAATCTGGTTTTCGTTCCTTCCGGCTGCTGGTGGCTGTGGGAATTCCTTGGCTTTGGCCACATCATTTCAATTTCTTCTCCATGGTCACATTGTCTTCTCCTTCCTTTCTGTGACCTGTTTCTATCTCTGTCTTATAAGGACACTTGCATTTAGGGTCCACTCAGATAATGGGGTAATCTTTTCAATGTTTCGATCACATTGGCAGGGCGCCTGGGTGGCTCAGTGGGTTAAGCCTCTGCCTTTGGCTCAGGTCATGATCTCAGGGTCCTGGGATCGAGCCCCGCATCGGGCTCTCTGCTCAGCAGGGAGCCTGCTTCCTCCTCTCTCTCTGCCTGCCTCTCTGCCTACTTGTGATCTCTGTCTGTCAAATAAATAAATAAAATCTTTAAAAAAAATTTTGATCACATTGGCAAAAATCTATTTTGCCATAAAAGGCACACAGGTTCCAGGGATTCATTACCTTTGAGGAATATTTCCATGTTTCCAGTTTCTTAAAAATAGAAATCAAGGAGGGGAGTGTGGCTACGGAAGAGTGAGAGGAATAGGAGATTTATCACAGAGAGGTCCCAGAGGAGAGGCCATTGCAAGGACTCTGATTTGGAAAAGAGAGGGGAACCACTGAGGGTTCTCAGCAGGAGAATGAGATAGTCTAAGAGGATTCCTTAGTTTCTGTGGTAAGACCAGACTTTGGGGGGTTAGGATGGAAGCTAGTGAGAGGATGGTACAGTGGAGGGAGAGAGACAGTGGGAGCTGGGCCCACCATGGCAATAGTGGTGATGAGAAGTGGTGGCTCTGGGGTACACTGAAAGGAAATTGGACAGAATATCCCAACCAGTTGCATACAGGAAGAAATAAAAGGAGTCAAGGATGGCAATGAAGTTTTTACTCTGAGCATCTGGAAAGATACAGTTGCTGTGTCCCGAGATCTGAAAGCCAGAGGGAGGACCAATTCTGGAGCAGGAGGCAGTGAAGAGCTCATTGCCCTCAATGTGTTTTGGACACACTGGATTTGACATGTTCATCAGACATCCAAGATGGCGCATTGAGTATCTGATTAGATCTGCAGGTCTGGAGTTGAGGGGGTTGCTCTGAGCTGGAGATGGAAGTGTCACCCCCACCCCACCCCCACACACGCCTATTGGACATGTTTACAGAAACACGGGAGTAGACAGCCAAATACTCATTAAGACGGTGAGACACAAACACACACAGGATACAAAGATGTCAGTACACAAAGGCACCCACACATACACACCAAGAAAAATGCTCACAGATACACCTGGGCAAACAGAAAGAACCCCCCCCCCCCAGACACACATGCACCGATGCAGACACATTCAGTGCTACACACAGATACACACTCGAGCACATACACATCAAGGAAGAATATGGAAACATCCACAGAAAGAGACTTCTGGACCCAGGGAGAGAAAAATATAGTCACGCAAGGACAGGCGCATCCAGGGAAAGGTACACATGTATATAATTGCAAAGATAAGTCCATTCACCCAAGGGCTTGCCTACATGAAAATAAACAAATGGTCACACACATATGCAAACATCCACAGAAAGATATAAACACACACATAGAGTCACACAGACCTTTTTAGCTATTTTCATAAAGTTCATGTTCCAAGGAGCTTGCTAGGGCTGTTACAGGCTGTTATAACAAAATGCCACAGACTAGGTGGCAGCAGATAATTATTTTCTCACAATTCTGGGCCTTAGAGTCTGGGATCAATGTGCTGACGGGGTTGGCTTCTGAGGCTTCTCTTTGTGTCTCCACAGGGTCTTCCCTCTATACAAGTCTGTGTCCCAGTTTCCTCCTTTTATAAGTACAACAGTCATATTGAATTAGGGCCCAACCAATAAGTTCATTTTAACTTAATTACCTCTGGAAATACCTCCAGATGCAGCCACATTCTTAATGGTGGAGATTGGGACTCCAACATATGGATTTTTGGAAGACAATACTCAGTCCCGTCTGTCTGCTTTTTAAATCCCTGTCCTGGGGCGCCTGGGTGGCTCAGTGGGTTAAGCCGCTGCCTTTGGCTCAGGTCATGATCTCAGGGTCCTGGGATCGAGTCTTGCATCGGGCTCTCTGCTCGGCAGGGAGCCTGCTTCCCTCTCTCTCTCTCTGCCTGCCTCTCCATCTACTTGTGATTTCTCTCTGTCAAATAAATAAATAATATCTTAAAAAAAAAAAATAAATCCCTGTCCTGGCTCTCAATTTGCTCAATGTAAAATGAAATTCTTTTTTGCTTTCTTCTTTCATGACAAAACTTTAAAGAAATTTTTATTTTATTTTTGCAGTGTTCTGAGACTCACTGTTCATGCACCACACCCAGTGCTCCATGCAATACATGCCCTCAATACCCACCACCAGGCTCACCCATCCCCCCATCTCCCTCCAAAACCTTCAGTTTATTTCTCAGAGTCCACAATCTCCCATGGCTCATCTCCCCCTCTGATTTCTCCTATTCACTTTTCCTTTCCTTTTCCCAATGTCCTCCATGTTATTCCTTATGTTCCACAAGTAAGTGAAACCATATGATAACTGACTTTCTCTGCTTGACTTATTTCACTCAGCATAATCTCCAGTCTCGTCCATGTTGATACAAAAGTTGGGTATTCATCCTTTTTGGTGGGAGGCGTAATATTCCATTATATATATGGACCATATCTTTTTTATCCATTTGTCTGTTGAAGGGCATCTTGGCTCTTTCCACAGTTTGGCAACTGTGGCTATTGCTGCTATGAACGTTGGGGTACAGGTGGCCCTTCTTTTCACTCCATCTGTTATCTTTGGGGTAAATACCCAGTGGTGCAAATGCAGTGTCTTAGGGTAGCTCTGTTTTGAATTTCTTAAGGAATCTCCACACTGTTTTCCTAAGTGGCTGCACCAACTTGCATTCCCACCAACAGTGTAAGAGGGTTCCTCTTTCTCTGCATCCTCTCCAACACTTCTTGTTTCCTGTCTTGCTAATTTTGGCCATTTTAACTGGTATAAGGTGGTATCTCAATGTGGTTTTTTTTTTTTTTTTTAAAGATTTTTTTTTTAAATTTATTTGTCAGAAAGAGAGAGCACAGGCAGACAGAGTGGCAGGCAAAGTCAGAGGGAGAAGCAGGCTCCCTGCCGAGCAAGGAGCCCGATGTGGGACTCGATCCCCGGATGCCAGGATCATGACCTGAGCCGAAGGCAGTCACTTAACCAACTGAGCCACCCAGGCGTCCCTCAATGTGGTTTTGATTTGAATCTCCCTGATGGCTAGTGATGATGAACATTTTTTATGTGTCTGTTGGCCTAAAATGCAATTCTTTGACCAGTAATATAGCACCTAGGGATATATCATGAACAACAACAAAAAACCAAATACATATGCAACAACATATGTACAAGGATATTCTTCACATATTTAAATAAAAATCTGAGCACAAAGAAAAAGTTCATCAAGGGGAGACTGCTTAACTCTGTTACTTTTATGATTCCTAATGTGGAACATTGCAGACATTGTAATGACTACATAGGTTGATGTTACTAATATTGCAAGAACATTCACAATGGATTGAAGTAGTTAAAAAGAACGAGGGTACACATAATATGCCTATATTTATTAATAATATCTTTCAACAGATGAGCACGTTAAGTCACTTTCTAAAGGTAGTGTTAAATATTTCTCTAAATTTTGCTATAATGTTCACTGAACTTAAGAAAACCAGTAAAACTTTCCACCCACTCATTTTCCCAGACTAACCTACATATTGATGTTCATCTTCCCTAAGCCACTTTTTAGAGAAATCATGCAGTATCAGCTAGTGGGAAAAACTTGAGCTTTCTATCTTGTAAACCCCAAGAAGAATAGTATTCTCAGGCTTAAGGTCTAAATGAAGTCTCTTTCAGAAGTAAAGCAAGGCTTATTCCAATTCCTCCATGATCCAAGAGGGAGGAAAAGAAATGAGAAGGCATCCCTCTCCCCATCATAGCCACAAATAGGGCCCTTGACACCAGCCCTTAGCTTCCCTCAGGGAACCCAGCCAAACTACCAAAACAATGGGTGTACACTACTGGTCAAAGGTATGCGCATCTGACACTTCCCACTTGGGTTCACCCTCTAGCCTGGTGTGAACCTAATGCTGGTGACATAGTCAGTGATGTAGGATGTCCGATCCCCTCAAGGATGGAGAGAACATGAAGGTTTTGCTGGAGGCTTTGCAGTTTCTACACTGGACATTCTGGGGTCAGGCCTGGGCCAGACTGGAATGGACAGGTCTTCAAACCAGTGACAGGAGAGCTGAGACTAGACTCTTGGATTTAAAACTTTGGCCTAGGGGCGCCTGGATGAGTTAAAGCCTCTGCCTTCAGCTTGGGTCATGATCCCAGGGTCCTGGGATCGAGCCCTGCGTCGGGCTCTCTGCTCGGCGGGGAGCCTGCTTTCCTCTCTACCTGCCTCTCTGCCCACTTGTGATCTCTGTCTGTCAAATAAATAAATAATCTTAAAAAACAAAAACAAAAACAAAAAACCCTTTGGCCTATAGTGGAACGAGTAGGCTCATTTTAAAGTGCTAGAAGATGGGCCAGTAACAAGGACAAAGATCACTACCAGAGGTGTCAGCAGGAATTTTTCTCTGGCAAAAATACATGATTTTCCAATTCCTCTGGAAGTTAGAGTTCCAAACTTAACTTTTTGCCCTGAGTCTTGGGACAGTTTCAGAACCAACATGAACTGGCTTTTCTTCTTCCAAGTTTGTATTCTGAAATGTGCCCCTGACCAGAAAAATTCCAACTGTAAAATCATTTACTGTAAACATTGCCTGATAGAAAAAGTAAAGAAGGCAGCTTCAGGCTAGTGGAAGGAATGGGTTCAGTATGTCATGGAAAGTGTTTTCCTATCTCCTTACTGATCTCTTTTGGCTCTACTTTCAAGAAAATGGCATTTGTAAAGTTACCACGTCACCTGCCCCTAGATTTCTCCTCTCATTCTCTCCTCATCGGAGTGCTTCTCTCCTTTCTGGAACACTCACCTGTTAGTTCAGCTTTGAAGTAACAGTTCTTTAAGAGCTGGCCATAAATCGCTTTTGAAACTAAAGGACTAGCCCTCTATTTAAACTTCTCACCTCTACCCGCTTCCCATCTAGTCCTTTGAGGTTAGCCACTCCCCTCACCCCACCATGAACTTAACTTATGTGCCAAAAATCTGAGGACTCCTAATGAAAAGGTTATAAGAAAAAGCAGCAACAATGAAGCAACTCTATGTAAGGTTTCCTGGATGGACAGAGCAGGGACTTTATGTCTAAATACAGTTTCAAGTGGTTGAAGACTAGCAGTAATCCCAGAACTTGTCCAAAAATGAAATTCTGTAATCTCCGGAAAAGAAGGGTACTTTCAAACAAAAAGTACCCTTGGGAAGTCCCATAATGTCTCTTTTCAGGGATGAAGTGACACACAAAGATAACCAACCAAAAAAAGGAAACAAAGCAAATTTAGGAATTAAAAAAATAAATTTACAAGGAGATTCATAAAATCTTGTTACTGGTATTATCACATGCATATGATGAGTTAACTGTGTCTACCACATTACCAAAAGTATTTAACAAATTGAAATTTAAAAGGATTCGCTGGAAAGGGAATTATGAATAGGAGACAAAGCAGAATAAACTATCCAGAATGCAATACAGACACTGAAAGATGGAAATTACAGAGGAGGATTTAAGACTCATGAAGGACAGAATAAAAGACCTACCAACTGGTGTTCACAAAAAGAAAGAATGGGGAAAGGGCAATATATAAAGGAAAGGAAAATTTGCTGAGTAGAGGAAGATAACACTTCACAGATTCAAGTTGCTCAGCAAATCCCTCGCTAGAGAAAAATTGAAGAGTTTTACACCCTAAAACATGCAAAAACTGTAGAAAACACATTTGGTTACTGAATCCAGGCAGAGGTAAGTGAAGTTACACCAAACTGAGGATCCAAACCCAGGATTCTAAGGGGGGAAAAATCTAATATCCTGGTCTCTGCACTCCCCCTTTAAAATCTTGCATTTTTCTCTTTTTAAAAAAGATTTTTATTTACTTATTTGACAGAGAGGTAGAGAGCACAAGTAGGTATAGCAGCAGGGAGGGGGAGAAGCGGGCTCTCCGTGGGGCAAGGAGCCAGATGCAGGACTCCATCCAGGACCCTGGGATCACGACCTGAGCTGAAAGGCAGCCACCTAACCAACTCAGCCACCCGGGTGCCCCTAAAATCTTGCATTTTTCTATATAACTTGTATTTTAATATCAAAAAGGCCTTTGCTCTAAAACAACATTGACCAAAAGATATGCAATTCTTAGAGAAGGAAATATTAAAGCCAACAAACACATGAAAAGATTCTCTTATCAACAATAAAAGAAATGCAAACCTAAGCCACATAGAGTCACAATTTCACACTTAGCAGATCGGCAAAATTTGAACATTTCACAAAATCCAATACTGGATGTAATAACTAGCAACCAAAATAATTATAAACCACGGAAAGAGTGCAAATTGGTACAATTTTAGAAAACAACTTGTCATTGTATAATGAAGACAGGGAGGGGAATATACTTTGCACTAGCAAAACTTGTTACCTTGTGTAAGCCTTGAGGAGAATCTAGTTGATGCCAGGGTTTTTACCAACTACTCTTGCTACAGGAATTAAATACCACAGCCACGAGATCTATACCAAGCTGGAAGCATTGTCTAATGAATCTTACGCACTTAAGTACTTGACATATACAAGAAAATTCATAGTCACACTACAATTTAAAAATAAACATAATTAAAATGAAATGAACAGGGGCGCCTGGGAAGCGCAGTGGGTTAAGCATCTGCTTTCGTGTTGATCCCAGCGTCCCTGGATGGAGCGCATGGGGCTCCTTGCTCAGTGGCGAGCCTGCTTCTCCTTCTGCCTGCCACTCTCCCTACTTGTACTCTCTCTCTCTAACAAATAAAATCTAAAAATAAAAAATGAAGAGCTATAAGTAAAAGTAAACTTAAAAAGAAAGTAAAGGAAACAGCCCCAATATATACCCGCCGTAGACTGCTTTGTCCTGCGTACATCTACCTCCAGCGGGCGTTGGGGGTGGGGTGGGGGGGCAAGGACAGCGATTCTGGGGACAGTAGTGGGTCAAGCTCTATGGGTTCCAGGACTGAAGGCCTTTTTCCTTAAAGCGCTCACGTGAAGCCGCCGTTTCTGAGTCCTTCGAGGACCTGTAAACAGGACAGTGGCAGTCAGTGTCACAGCCCTGACGCGACCGCACAAATTTCCCAGTGTCGTCTGTTCGCTGGCAACTGTTGCCATGACAGCCTGGACACAGGGCATTTTAGGAACCAGAGACCTGGGCAAGCCAGCGCCAAACACTCAGCCCACCCGAGCTGGCCGGAGCAATCCAGGATTTCACTTGAGACCTTCCACTGTAGACCGCAGCTCTCCGCAAGGCTGCCCACCTCCGGGCAGGAGGGCGGTCGCGAGGGCGGAACCGCGAACCGCAGGACTTTCCACGGCCGCATCCTTTTCTGGGAAGGGGAGTTTTGTGCTTCGCGCGCCACTGTACTTCAGAAGCATGCAGAGTGCGGTCCCGCTGGCCTCTCGACACTTGGTGTGCGCGTTCGAGCGGAGCAGCTCCGCCGCAAAGCGCGCAGGCAGTGGCATGCTGCGGCTTTCTCGCGGGGCGCCCAAAGCGCGCGCGAACGCGCAGCCTTCTGGGAAGTGTGGTTTTATGGGGCAACGCGCGAGGCACAGGTAACTTGCTGCTGACGCGGAGGAAGCTGGGAAATGCTGTTCCGGAGTGGGCTGTGGGATCCGTCCTCCGTTCGCCTCGCGGTAATCTCAGGCAGGCGGCGGGATCTTCACCGGGCGGTGCAGTTCTTTCCACGGCAGCGGCCGTGGTCCGCTCTCCGCGTCGAGTACAAGGAGGTGCGGGCTCTGGATCCCCGGGCCCGGCCTTCGGGGCCAGGGAGGGCCCGCAGGGACTCAGGGAAGTGTGGGTCCTGGTAGTGCGACCGGGCGTCGGACGCGGACGCCACAACCTCCTGCTGCTGAGTCTACACTGCTCGGTGAGCCCTGGCAGGGCCTTAGCTTTCTGGGCGTGTCAGCTCTGTACAAGGGGTGCTGCAAGAAGGAAACGGGCGAGTGATTGTGCATCCTACGCACTGAGAGAAAACGCCCTTTGCAATGGTTTTGGGCAGTCCAGTGGTAAAGTGACGCCTCCCACTTATGCAGCCTTCAACGCTTTGGTTCAGCATCGCTGGGTTTTTCTCATCGTTTAGAAAAGAAATGTGGAATAATGTGAATGTCTGTCTTGCATAGTTGTGAAGACTGAATGAGTTCTTAACATTGTTACTGTTGTTTTGTGAGTCTAAAAAAAGTACGAAGTAGCCGATTTACATGCCTGTAGCAGCTGGGGAATGGCTATCCCATGCCAAGGAACACTCTGCTAGTTTAGGGAAAGAATGAAGCCCTAGAAAGTGATTCCCAGTGTTTACTTGTAGATGTGTCACAGTGCTGTGAGATACACCTCATTTTACATGGGTCCTTTTTTGTGTTCTTGATCTGCTTTCTCAGGACACTACTCTTCTTTAAGACGGGAGGCTGGAAAGAGGACTGTGTTGACAAGTCATGTTCCAGGTAAGTCGGTGATGTCCGCATATCTTCCTGAACCATCTTACCAGAACTCTTGAGTGTTTGCTTTGCTTACGAGCTCCTAACTAACAAAGTCCTTTTAGGGACCGGATTTGTGTTTCCTTTCATTGTAGCAAAGAATGGAGCCCAGAGAACTCCCAAGTACTCTCTTCTCTCAGTGCTCCTCTTCTCTACCATTTTTGTTTAAAGTCTCTGTAGTCTTGAGCAAAACTTTTTCTTTTGTTTGTTTTTTATTGCAATTCAAAATTCGAGTTTGGAATTTGGGGTTATTTGCTTTACGATTGTAAAAGTACTATTGTGTGGTTTCAGATAACGATATTATCAGTCCTTTCAGCTGTAAGTCAAGAGATGTTTGGAGTCATCGTGATTCTTTCCCTTCTCTTATAATTGACCTTCAGACAGTCTAGTTGGATCTAAAACACACACAGGATATCCACAGACCCTGACCAATGGTTACACATCACACCCACCACCACTGCTACCATCCTGTCATTGCTCAGCTTAAAACTCTAAAAGTGACCCTAACTCAGATGCCAGAGTACTACAGTGACTTAAAAAGCTTTGTGCACTGGGGCGCCTGGGTGGCTTAGTGGGTTAAAGCCTCTGCCTTTGGCTCAGGTCATGATCCCAGGGTCCTGGGATCGAGACCCCGCATCAGGCTCTCTGCTTGGCAGGGAGCCTGCTTCCTCCTCTCTCTGCCTGCCTCTCTGCCTACTTGTGATCTCTCTCAAATAAATAAAATCTTAAAAAAAAAAAAAAAAAAAAAAAGCTTTGTGCACTTAGGCTTTTATCCCTCTGATCTCATCTTACTTCTCTTGTCTCCTTGTTCCCTGTGAGCTCTAGCCACTGGCTACAGCTTCCAGGCCTTGGAAATTGCTGTGCCATCTGCTTGGAATCCTCTTTCCCCAGATATGTACAGGCTTGCCTTCTTACCTCCTTCCTATCTCTGCTCAGTGGTTACTTATTAGTAAAGCTTCCCTGAACACTCAGTCAGCTTTTCTAATAATTACTTCTCCTCACTGCTTGATTTCCATAGGGATTATCACTCACTAGAGAATATACGCTTTGTTTACTAAATGCATATGCTCATTATTTGTCTCCTCCGAGGGATTTTTTTGTTTTGTTTTGTTTTTTCATTGACTGTTTTCAGTACCTAGAGTGGTATCAGGTACAAAACAGGCTAAGTAGATAGCTGTTGAGTGAATAAGCTTTGAAAAAATGAAATGGTAGGGTAGAATCATGGAGTGTCAGGTGAAACCTGCATGGAAGGTATTAGTGGCATATGTGCACATTGGGCAGAGTCTGGTTTCATGGGAATATTAGGTAACTAGAATTGAAAAACTTTTTTTTTTTTTTAAGATTTAAGAAATTTATTTGACAGAGATCACAAGTAGGCAAAGAGCCAGGCAGAGAGGGGGGGAAGCAGGCTCCCCACTGAGCAGAGAGCCCGATGTGGGGCTCGATCCCAGGATTAGAGATCATGACCTGAGCCGGAGGCAGAGGCTTAACCCACTGAGCCACCCAGGTGCCCTGAAAAACTTAAAAAAAAAAAAAAAGATTTTATTTATTTATGTGACAGAGAGAGAGAGAGAAAGTACAAACAGGGGGAGCAGCAGACTCTCTGCTGAGCAGGGAACCCAATGTGGGGCTCAATCCCAGGACCCTGGGATCACAACCTGAGTCCGAGGCAGACACTTAACTGAGCCACCCAGGCCCCCCGAAAAACTGCTTTTTTAAAGTAAAAGCTAAAGTGAACTAATTGCCAAAATCATTCATTGATTCATTTATTCATTCATGATTCATTTTAATTTAAAGAGAGCACATGCAAGCAAGAGTGGGGAGGAGGGGTAGAGGGACAGAGAGAATCTCCAGCAGACTCCCCATTGAGCATGGAACCTGACACAGGGCTTGATCCCATGACCCTGAGATCATGATCTGAGCCAAAATGAGGAGTTCTATGCTTAACTGAATGAGTCACCTTGATTCATTTTATAAACATATGAAGTACCTGTTAGGAAGAACTGTACATGAATCCAAGTGTACAGTGACATGTGATATCTAGTTTAATACTAAGAGAACTTTCTGCAGTGGTGGAAATGTTCTGTGTACTGTCCAGTACGGTAGCCATCAGCCCCCTGTAACTATTGAGTGCTTGAAGTATGACTAAAGTGACCCAGAGACAGAATTTTAAGTTTTACTTAACTTTTAATTTTTAATAATTTAAACTTACAGAGCCAAATGTGGCTAATGGCTGTATTGAGCAGTACAGAGCTGGTAGGAAAGAAAGAAAGAAAGAAAGAAAGTAGAAAACATTAAGATGGGCGCTGGAACAAAATCCTCAGTGCTAATAGGGACAAAGATGACTGAACATCCTAGGCTGCTCAGGCAGTTGAAGCGGGAGAGAATGTTGAAGGATTCCTGGGGAAGCAGGGCTGGGACTGGTTTTGGTGGCCCATGGGACCAGGGAGGCAGAGGTAAGTGAAGTTACACCAAACTGAGGAACACCTTGAGCACAGGTACACAGGGCAGACAGAGACTTTCAGGGAACTGTAGACATTTTCTAAAGTGGTGGTTCTCAAACAGGGATGACTTTGTCCCCCTTAGCCCTACTCACAGGGACATTTGATAATGTCTGGAGACATTTTTGGTTGTCACAGCCTGGGGGGAGGGGGTGTCATCATGCACTAAAATAAAGTTCTCAGACACCGATCTGAGTGGCCGTTTAGGACTGCCTCTGCAAGGGAGACAACAGCTATGTGCAGCTGAATTCTGCACAAAGCTTTTATTTATTTATTTTTTATCAGAAAAGCAAGGACGAGTGCATCAAAGGGTGGGAGAGGAGTACAGAGGGATGGCAACTATCTTGAAGCCATAAAGCAGGCTTGCATCCTCCCCTACGGGCCAACACACAGGGAGGCAGTCATGGGATAAGGGAGAAGCAGGATGTTTTCTGCTAGCAATCGCCAGGTGCAGGAAGGCGGCTGAGGGCTATGTTCTTCCATAGCTCTAAACCTGTGCCCTGCCCCAGGGGATCATGGGATCCTGTTCATTAGCGTTCAGTAGCCTGAGACTGGGGAACTGCTGACACTTGCTTCCACAATCACCCCTTACGGTTTACAATTCATTTTCTAAGAATAATTCTAGGGGGGCAGAGAGGAATTACTACTAGTATCTAATGGGTAGAGGCTAGGGATGCTACTTACTAGTCTGCAATGCACAGGACAGCTCCCACGACAAAGAATTATCCAGCTTAAAATATCAGTAGTGCCAAGGTTGTGAAACCCTCATCTAAATAAAGAACAGGGGTGCCTGGGTGGCTCAGTGGGTTAAAGCCTCTGCCTTCGGCTCAGGTCATGATCCCGGAGTCCTGGGATCGAGCCCCAAATCAGGCTCTCAGCTCAGTGGGGAACCTGCTTCCTCCTCTCTCTTTGCCTGCCTCTCTGCGGGCTTGTGATCTCTGTCAAATAAATAAAATCTTAAAAAAGAAAGAAGGAAAGAAAGAACAAAGGGTATCTGTTAATAAGATTATGTGAGTTTTCTTTTGTAGACTTAATACAATGACGTTCATTAATGTGTGTTCAAAACTTAAAATATGAAATATCTTGGGTGCCTGGGTGGCTCAGTTGATTAAGTGAGTGCCTTCCGCTCAGATTATGATCCTGGAGTCCCAGGATTGAGTTCTGTGTCGGGCTCCCTGCTCCATAGGGAGTCTGCTTCTCCCTCTGACCTTCTCCCCTCTCATGCTCTCTCTCAAATAAATACGTAAAATCTTTAAAAAAAAAAAAAAAAGGAATATCTTTGCATTAGTGGAATAAAACATAAGTATCTGTGCATTAATTTAGTATTGATTTTTTGTAAGATTTATGTATTTATTTTAGAAAGAGTGTGTGGGTGCGGAGAGGGGGCAAAGAGAGAGAGAGAGAGAGAGAATCCCAAGCAGACTCACCACTAAGCATGGAGCCTGACATGGGGTTCAGTCTCACCATCCTAAGATCATGTCCTGAGTTGAAATTTTTGAATGCTAGATTGACTGAGTAACCCAGGTGCCCCTGGTATTGATTTTTAAATTTGGTTTATCAAGTGGGGTTTGTAAGAGCCAATCATTTAAAACCATTGTGGAGGGGCGCCTGGGTGGCTCAGTGGGTTAAAGCCTCTGCTTTCAGCTCAGGTCATGATCCCAGGGTTCTGGGATGGAGCTTCACATCGGGGTCTCTGCTCAGCAGCGAGCCTGTTTCCCCTGCATCGCCCCTGCCTCTCTGCCTACTGTGACCTCTGTCAAAAAAATAAAATCTAAAAAACAAAAAAACAAAACAAAACAAACAAACAACCCCAAAACACTGTGGAAAGTAGGAAAAGATGGGAAAGTTTTTGATTCATATAAGGCTAGCATAACCCTAATACCTGCGTAAGAATAAATACAAATGAAAAAGGAATTTTCCCTGGTTCCCAAAGGGAAAGAGATCCTTCCCTCCTCCCTTTTATAGAGTATTTCCTTTGAGAAAAACCTGTAATTTTAAGTCCTTTCCCTGTCCCTTTGAGATGCCTGTGAATCTTTTTCAAAGCTAAATAAGCCTCTATCAATTTTTCAAGTCAGTAAAGTCTTCCCTTTTTCTTTTCTTCCTTCCTTTGAGAGAGCACAACCAGCGGGAGCAGCAGTGGGAGAGGGCGAAACAGGCTCCTCACCAAGCAGGGAGCCCGACATGGGCCCATCCCAGGGCTCTGGGATCATGACCTGAGCCAAAGGCAGATGCTTAACTGACAAAAGCCACCCAGGTGCTCCAGTAAAGCCTTTCTTAAGGCCTTGCAGCCATCTCTTTGAAATGAGAACATGAAGGAAAATGTACCTCTATCTCCCTGTCTGTGTGGGTGTTTAGCTTAGGCTCCTGGATCCAAGTTCTAACTACCTGCTGTCATAAAGCTAGGGGAAGTTTTATTTTTCTTGGGGTAAAAGCAATTAACACAGTTGGCCACTCCAGTTACCAGGTGAATTTAGGATGAACTATGATGCAAATGATGCTGCCAAATTGAGGACAAATTATTTATTTTGAAAACGTCTATGTTATAGATTATACATGCCCAGCTTTATTACAGAGTGAGATTTTTTTCTGTCCTTGCAATCTCATTGGTGATTGCCTATGAAGTGTGTTATAGTCTGCTGTGATGCTTATTCAGGAGTAAAACTGTTGTTTTCTGAATTGTGGAGAGGATTTTCTGCTTGGCAGATGTGATTTTTAACTATTTCCCCAATACCTGACAAAGGTAAGTTACCTCTTTAAAACCAAAGACCAGTATCACTAATGAACATACATGCAAAATATCCAAATAGAATATTGAATCAGCCACTCTTAAAATGAAAACTTTGTCACAGCCAAACCATGTCCATTTCACCAGTGAAAGTAGTAAGAATGTCATTTTAAATGCATAATTTATGTATTTGACACAGAGAGATCACAAGAAGGCAGAGCAGCAGGCAGGGAAGCAGACTCGCTGCTGAGCAGAGAGCCCGATGGGGGGCTTAATCCCAGGAACCCGAGATCATGACCTGAGCCGAAGGCAGAGGCTTTAACCCACTGAGCCACCCAGGTGGCCCAAAATGCCTTCATTTTTTGCTATAATTTGACTAACAAACTATCACTAAACATTTGAGCTTTTTCTAAAGTTCTGCTCCTTTAAAAAGTATCATGAGTGAATACTGTTTCCTTAGAATATTTTCCTTGAAATGTGTCCTCTAATTCTTTGCCCTTATTTACGGTCCAATTCATGAACTGCCTATGGCATAAACTATTCTTTAGTCTTCTTGCCCAGCGGTGTCAAATTATTTTAATTATAGATTATCAATAACAGGGCTTAATTATATACTATAAGTGGTTTTTGTTTATAAATTAGTTATGTATATTTCTATCTTTCAAGGAAGTCTTTTTCTGAATTTATTGGATTTTTTAAACCTTAGTGGATCATTTTTATTTACCTCTCAAGTAAGCAACAAAAAACATAACTAAGCACTTGACTATATGCTGTCAAATGTTGAATGCTGATTTAAAACAATTTTAGAATTCTTTTCCATTTGACAAGAATTAACTCTCCTGAAGCAAAGCTCTTATATATATCTTTTTTTTTAAGATTTTATTGATTTGCCAGAAAGATAGCGAGAGAGGGACTATAAGCAGAGGGAGTGAGAGGGGGAGAAGCAGGCCTCCCGCTGAGCAGGGAGCCTAATATGGGGCTTGATCAGGACCCTGGGATCATGACCTGAGCTGAAGGCAGACGCTTAACGACTGAGCCACCCAGGCACACCTTCGTCTCTTACTCTTACTGTAAAGCAATGCCAAACACATAATTATCTAATTACTATTTAAGTTAGATCAGATTCCTAGTCATTGCCACAACTAAATCTTGTTCCCTTTTTTCTACAGCCAGGGTAATTTTACCCCTTTACCAGTGAGGGAAGTGGCCTTGGCTATGACTGAACCTAAATACGTTTGCTATTTCAGGTGACATTTAGTGATGTGGCCATAGACTTCTCGTATGAAGAGTGGGGATGGCTAGATTCTGCTCAGAGGGATTTATACAAGGATGTGATGGTCCAGAATTATGAGAACCTGGTTTCTCTAGGTAAGCACATCTCCCTCTTCACCCCAGTTTTTCATAATTCTTCACCCCAGAATTGCTGGGGATTCTCCTAAGTAAATGGCTGAGATTTTGTTTCATGTTCCCAAAGAGGTGTAAGGGCTCTGTTGTGCCCTCCATGAAGTTTATCTTCCCCTTTCAATGACCATCCTTCAAAACTGCCTTTGGTTCCTTTTATCCATGAAAACCATAGTTTAAACAGGTTCTATATTTTTCCTGTAAGCAGGTCTTTCCATACCTAAGCCATATGTGATCACCTTACTGGAGGATGGGAAAGAACCTTGGATGGTGGAGAAAAAAGGTATGTTTCTAGATAAGTCATGGAGAATCAGGCAAAAGAGGTCTTTGTTAAACATGCTTATAGAAAGTTGGAGGCATTTAGGGTATTTTAAGGATACTGTCTTCAGAGATCCCAAAGATAACAAATTGAGGGATCCTTAGCTTAGATTTTATTTATTTATTTATCCATTCATTCATTTTTAGCTTATATTTTAAAACAGTCATTCTTCCATCCCAAATTATCTTTCTGTATTAAGTTATCTAATCAAAAGTGAAGGTTTTGCCATCATAATAATTCAAATTGTTATTTTATTTGAAGAAAAAAATAAAGCAAGTTCTCTTTAAGACCACCTACGGAAAAATATACCACTGGTTTTTGGTGAAGAAAGGTTGTCAGTAGCATGGGAAATCACTTTGCCCATAATGCTGAGCTTCAAAGGTCAAATCTTAATGATTTTGTTCATTATTAACCTTTTTTTTTTTAAAGGATTTATTTATTTGACAGAGATCACAAGTAGGCAGAGAGGCAGGCAGAGAGCCCGATGCAGGGCTCAATCCTAGGACGCTGGGATCATGATCTGAGCCGAAGGCAGAGGCTTTAACCCACTGAGGCACCCAGGTGCCCCACTATTAACTTTTTAATGTACTACTATAAATTGTGCATTTTAAGCATACTAATCTGACAGCAAGTTGAGATTAACTGAAAGTTGGAGAACCAAGGCTGTGAGACAAAATGTGATCTTTCACAAAAATGTAGGTACAAAATAGAATGTTGGCTTGGAATCCAGAAGACTTTGTGCATTTTTTCCTGACAGTTTCACTTTTATTCCACATACTGATTGCCTGTTTTTTTTTTTTTAAAGATTTTAATTTATTTATTTGATGGAGAGAGATCACAAGCAGGCAGAGAGGCAAGCAGAGAGAGAGAGAGGGAAGCAGGCTTCCTGCTGAGCAGAGAGCCCAATGTGGGACTTGATCTCAGGACCCCGAGATCATGACCTGAGCCGAAGGCAGCGGCTTAACCCGCTGAGCCACCCAGGCACCCCCTGATTGCCTGTTTTTAACTGATTTCCCTTATTACACTCCGTTTCCATCTTTGCAAGTTAGCTCTAGTCTCTGCTCCATTTGAACTTCGTTCAGAAATCACTGAATGAGAATTCAGTCCTGTGCTTTCTGGGGGTAGAAATGTGCTCTGTTCCTTATCTCTTATTCCTACCATAGTAGTTTCTTTTCAAGAAGTACAGAAAAAGTGTTTTGCTTTCTTGATATATTTCAGATTGGGAATCAAGATGGGAAAACAAGGAATTAGTAACAAAGAAGGATATTTATGATGAAGATTCACCCCAAATGGAAATAATAAAAAAAAAGATAAAACACAGTCATGAATTTTCCAATTTTAACAAGGACTGGGAATATATAGAGAAGACGGAAGAGAAGCATGAAAACCAGGTAGAACATTTCAGACCAGTGACCCTCACCTTTAGAGAAGGTCCTACTGGGGAAAATGTTTACAATTACAATACATTGAGCAGCATCTTCTCTTTAAAGTCTATTCTTTCTGAACCACAGAGAATTTTTGCTGAAGGGAAATCACGTAAACATGATATATGTAAGAAGAGCTTGCCAAAAGAATCTGTTATAAAAAATGAGATCAATGGTGGGAAGAAACTTTTGGATTCTAAAGGAAGTGTGTCAGCCTTCAGCCAGAGCCAATCTCTTACCCTTAATCAGACTTCTAATAGAGAGAAAATCTATACATGCAATGAATGTGGGAAAGCCTTTGGCAAACAATCAATCCTTAATCGCCACTGGCGAATTCATACAGGAGAGAAACCATATGAATGTCATGAATGTGGGAAGACTTTTAGCCATGGCTCATCCCTAACTCGACATCAGATAAGTCACAGTGGAGAGAAACCTTACAAATGTATTGAGTGTGGGAAGGCCTTTAGCCATGTGTCTTCACTTACTAATCATCAGCGTACTCACACTGGAGAGAAGCCATATGAATGTATGAACTGTGGAAAGTCGTTTAGTCGTGTTTCACATCTTATTGAACATCTGAGAATTCATACTCAAGAAAAACTCTATGAGTGTCGAATATGTGAGAAAGCCTTCATTCATAGGTCATCTCTCATTCACCATCAGAAAACTCACACTGGAGAGAAACCTTATGAATGCAGTGAATGTGGAAAAGCCTTTTGCTGTAGCTCCCACCTTACTCGACATCAAAGAATCCACACTATAGAGAAACAATTCGAATGCAGTAAATGTCTGAAAGTCTTCAGCAGCCTGTCATTTCTTATTCAGCATCAGAGTATTCATAATGAAGAAAAGCCTTTTGAATGTCAGAAATGCAGGAAGTCCTTCAACCAGCCAGAATCACTGAATATGCATTTAAGAAATCACACCAGATTGAAACCTTATGAATGCAATATATGTGGGAAAGCCTTCAGTCATAGGTCGTCCCTGCTTCAGCATCACAGAATTCATACTGGAGAGAAGCCCTATGAATGTATTAAATGTGGGAAGACCTTCAGCTGTAGTTCGAACCTTACTGTACATCAGAGAATTCATACTGGAGAAAAGCCATATAAATGTAACGAGTGTGGGAAGGCTTTTAGCAAAGGCTCAAATCTTACTGCCCATCAGAGAATACATAATGGAGAGAAACCCAGTAGTGCAATAAGTGTAGAAAAGCCTTTAGGCCATATGAATGATTATACATGTGAGAAATCACATGAGAGAGAAACTATATGAACAGAATATTTGTCATAATATGCTTTAGCCATAGATCTTTCCTGAAAATTTTTACTGGGAAAAAAAGTCTCATGAATGTAGTGAATATGGGAAGGCCTTTAGCAGGGGAACAAGCCTACTGTCCATCACACCTCACACTGTGGAGAGACCATTTATTGACTATGAAGGCAATAATTCATAGGCAATAAATGTGAGAAAGCCCTTAGCCAGTATTAATCCCTTAATGGACGTAAGTCCACACTGGAAAAAACCGTATATATGTAACATGGGGAAGACATTAGGGAATATGAATTTCTTACTGAGTATACACAAGAGGAAAGGAATAGGAATATAAAAATGGTGGGAAATCCTTCTGTTAAGGTGTATCCCTTATTCTGTATCAATGCACACTGGAGAGAGCTTGTATGAGGAATGTAGCAAACTGTCCACTATGAGTTCTTACCTTGCTAGACATCAGAAGATTAATCCGAGAACAGCCTGACGGATGTAGGAATTCTGTGTAAATGAAGAAATGATGCTGTTTGTAAGCAGTTCTACAGGAGAGCAAACAAGTAGATTATAAATGAATATGCCTTTCTTACAGCAGTAGCATGTCATTTTACTCAAGTCCTACACAGAAGTTTCTTTAGCTAATGGGCATGTGAAGATAGTCACCCAGTGGATCCAGAAAATGTTTTAAAGTTAAAAATTAAAGCTGCAGAAGAAGCAAAAGTTGGTGTGAATAAAGTTTTTGGTCTCTAATAAAATCAGTTTGTATATAATGAACTCTTTCACTGTGACACTGGTATTTCTTACCAGATTTTCGACTTCCCTTTTGAAGAATTAAGCCTTACTATAGCTTTTGGGGGAGACTAGCTAAGCTGGAGAAAAATGGCCTGATCTCTGTGCTAAGAATATCATTATTTTGGTGTCAGTTTCACACATTTTAATTTTTACAAGTGCAGTGAGAACATAACCAAGAAACAACAAACTAGCAGGAGAGATCAGAGCAAGCTTAATGGTGGATATGGTTTGCAATCCGAATACTAAGGGGTGAGCACTAACTGCATAGCTGTGTGTGGGCCACGTACTCTGGGAGTCACTCTACGCCAAGTACACAAGCCTGTTCCCTCACGTTTGCTGCATCTAGACGCCACGATCCAGTGTCTAGTGTCAGATCCCGTGACACTGCGCTATCACTGCTGGCAGCATTACTGGTAACAGCAACAGTCCTTGCTCCATGCTAGGTCATAGTTATGAGCATTTACATTGAAATTAATAGTCCAGAGTTGTCCCCATTACTTTTCCTCCAGCCTGCCTATCAGTTTTGAAAACATTTACTTGTAAGTCTTCTTGAAATAAGACAGTTTTTATTTTCTCTACCAAACACTGAGAGATACTCATGGTTTGTACAGATGCTGGCTCAAATACTTTTACATAAATAGTCTGACTGGCCCCCTGGTTTCCTGTCTTGTGACTAGACAGGTGATATGTAGTAATCGTCAGAACAGTCCAGACACTTGGAAATAAATCTGAAAATAACAGTCCAGACACTTATACCACTTATATTTCAGGTTATGTTTTCTATGGCATCTGATATAAGTAAATTATTTTAAAAAGGAGTATTATATCACTGACATAATTCTGATGTGGAATGAGTGATAAGGTTTCCAACTTAAGACAACATATTCTGCTCTAGTACGTGAGCTACCTTAACTGAAAACCAAGAGGTGGAAATAGTTTGGAATGGGGTGGTGATTTTTTAAAAAGAGATTTATCTTTCCTTTGATTTAATTTTATTTATGAGATTCTAAGGAATGTTGAAGGATCTTTGAGAGACCAAGGAAGCACAGAATGGTACCAAACAAGGATTAAGAACCGTTGTGATTATGGACAGATTGGCCGCTGAATATATCCAGTTATAGGGTAATGGCAAGCTTTCTGTTTCTCCCACTCTGTGCTTCCCCTGCTCTTCCAAGCACTGGTACCATAAAGACCAAGAATTACTTCAACCCCTAGGTTTTATCTGCTTCCACTACGCATAGTTTTAGGTTATTTTGTTAGTCTGTTATGAGAGGATTCATCCAAATATTCATACTTTGTCAATTAAGCATGAGCATGCACATGGTAACATTTTACAATGATACTGAACTAGGAAAAGAAAGCCAAGGTTAAATATAGTGAAGGACTTAGAGCAGTAAGAGTATGTTACCTTATTGGAAGGTTGGGCTAAGATCATGTTACAATGTCACTGATGGAGAATCATACTCAGTCACGTCTGTTAACCACTTCTTGAGCATCTACTGTGAGTCAGATGAATAAGACACACTCTACCCTTCAAGAGCTTGACTCTGTGTGTGTGTGTGCATATGGGTGTGCATATGTGTGTGTGTGAAGAGTATATGCCCAGAAGTCATGTTACCTGGATATAAATCCAAGTTGCATGTATACTGTCTCTATATGACTTGGGACAAATTACTTCACCATCTACTCTAACACCTCACAGGATTATTATGAAGCTAAATGAGTTAATTGGTATAAAATGTTTATAGTGCCTGACACCTCAAAGCATTCAGTGAGTATTAGCTATTAATTTCATCATTATCATCATCTTCACATGGCTGCTTCATTATTCTGGTCTGTCACATCTAGTGAGTCTTCCTAATCACCTCTTATCTACTTACCGTTTCACTTTTTGGAGGTTCTTACAAGACACACCTATTTTCTTCCAACAAGTCCTCCTTTGGCATTTGAGCCATTTTCAGGGGAAGTATATTTATTTCTCCATATATTCCAAGGAGACACAAAGAGCGCCAGATAGGAGAAGATGAGAAAACCCACCTGGGCTGCAGGAAGGAGGAAGGGTGCCCTAAAGATGTGTTTTGGAGAAAAGGCAGAATGAAGGAGGCATCATGGAGGAGAGGTGAGGCTTTACCCAGTGAAATCCGAAGCCCAAAAACAGCCTTCCGTACCACCTCTCAGTACAAGTCTTCTGTGCTGAGTGCAGCTGCCCTCGCGGTCAAGTTAAGACCAAGTTATTGAAGGTCATCGATGCCTGTAAAGTGAGAGTAGCTTCATTAGTTTGGGTTAGTCAGATGTGATTAGAACCTATTGTGCAGTCACTGGTACAGATCCCGAAAGAACCAAGGCACGCACCACTGGGCACTTCCTTGGAGTCTATCTCTGTGCTGGGCATCAAAGGGAAGTCAGACACCTTAAAGAGGATTTTAAGTAGTTGTGTTGGGGGAGAAATTGCTGATGAAGAAGCCACTGACGAAAGAATGACAAGGCTGTGCACCTTCAGAGTCGCAAAAGTAAGAGCTCTGGCATTAAAGGCGAATAGGAAGAGGACTGCAATGGTAAGCAATATTGTTAGCGGCAGCAGCTGAGCCTCAGGGTTGGCCGTGCCCCTCAACTGTGTACTGTAACCTGAACTTTCAGCTAAGGGTTGTAGATGCAGCATTCAAACAACTAAATGTCTCCAGTTCTGCACCCACATTCCTGGGGCTGAATCAGCCTGTTGAGACTGGCAGCTGCCTTCTACACAGTCCTACTTGAGAAAGAGAACACAGGTTTGGTTACAGAACACTGTACTAAACACTGTAATAAATGAGTGCTGCAATGAAGTGAGTCCAGTGGATTTTTTCCTTATGTTTATACAAAAGTACATACCTTAATTGAAAAATACTTTATTGCTCAATATAATCTGAGCTTCTGTAAGTCATAATCTTTTTGCTGGTGGAGGAGGGGGTCTTTTGTTGATGGCTGCTGACTGATCAGGGTGGCAGTTGCTGAAGGCTGGGGTGGCTGTGGCAGTTTCTTAAAATAAGACAGCAATGAAGTTTGCTGCATCGGTTGACTTTTCCTTTCAAGAATGATTTCTCTGTCATGAAGTGCCGTTTGATAGCATTTTACCCATTTAAAAACTGGGGTCAATATTCCTAAACTTTGTTGCTACTTTATCAACTAACTTAGGTAACATTCTAAGTGCTCTGCTGTCATTTCAGCAATCTTCACCATCTCCCCCAGGAATGGACCCCATTTTAAGAATCCATGTTCTTTGCTCATCTGTAAAGAGCAGCTCCTCGTCCCTTCGGCTAAATGAGATCGCAGCAATTCAGTCACATCCTCAGCCTCCGCTTGTAATTCGAGTTCACTTGCTCTTTCTGCCACATCTGCAGTAATTTCCTCTACTCAAGTCTTAAATCCCTCAAAGTCATCCACAAGGGTTGGATCAACTTTTTCCAAACTCCTGTTCATGTTGATAATTTGACCTCTTTCCATGAATCATGAACGGCATCTAGAAGGATGAATTCTTTCCAGATTTTTATTGATTTTGCCCAGATCCATCAGAGGAATCACTATCTACGGCAGCTATAGCCTTATAAAATGGTTTTCTCAAAAAGACTTGAAAGGCAAAGTTACTTCTTGATTCATGGGCTGCAAAATTGATCTGTCGGCAGTCATTAAAACATTAATCTCATTGTATATTTCTCTACCGGAGCTCTCAGATGACCAGCATTGTCAATTAGACCATATATTTTAGAAAAGAATCTTTTTTTTTCCTGAGCACTAGGTCTTAACAGTGGGCCTAAAACATTCAATAAGCCAAGCTGTAAGCAGATGTGTTGTCATCCAGGCTCTGTTCTTTCATTCACAGAGCACAGGCAGAACAGAATTAGCATAATTCTTTTTTTTTTTTTTTTTTTAAAGATTTTATTTGTTTATTTGACAGAGAGAGACAGAGAGGTCACAAGTAGGCAGAGAGGCAGGCAGAGAGAGAGGGAGAAGCAGGCTCCCCGCCAAGGAGAGAGCCCGATGTGGGGCTTGATCCCAGGACCCTGGGATCATGACCTGGGCCGAAGGCAGAGGCCCAACCCACTGAGCCACCCAGGCGCCCCAGAATTAGCATAATTCTTAAGGGTCCTTGGGTTTTCAGAATGGTCAGTGGACACTGGTCTCCACTTAAAGTCATCAGCTCCGTTTGCCCCTAAGCAGAGTTGGCATGTACTTTGAGGCTTTAAGCCAGGCACTGGCTTCTCTCTAGCTATGAAAGTCCTAGATGACAACTTTCCCAATGGAAGGTGTTTCATCTACATTGAAAATCTGTTGTTTAGTGTAGCCACCTAAATGAATTGTTTTAGTTAGATCTTCTGGAGAACTTGCCGCAGCTCCTATCATCAGCACTCTTGGCTTTACCTTGTATTTTTCCGTTCGAGAGATGGCTTCTTAAACTGCATGAATCAACCTCTGCTAGTTTCCAGCTTCTCTTCTGCAGCTTCCTTACCTCTGGCAGCCTACCTTGAACTGAAGAGTTAGGGCCTTGCTCTGGATTAGGCTTTGGTTTATGGGAATGTCGTGGCTGGTGTTCACACATTTGTGTGTTCACTGGAGTAGCACTTTTAATTTTCCTCAAGAACTTTGTCTTTGCCTTCACAACTTGGCTGTCTGGTGCAAGAGGCCTAGCTTTCAGCCTCTTTTGGCTTTTGAATGCCTTGCTCGCTAAGCTGAATCATTTCTAGCTTTTGATTTAAAGTGAGAGATGTGTGACTCTTCCTTTCGCTTGAACACTTATAGATAGGCCATTGTAGGGTTATCATCTGGCCTAGTTTCAACGTTGTGTCTCAGGAAATAAGGAGGCCTGAGGAGAAGAGAGAGATGGGGGAATGGGAGGTTAGTGGAACAGTCTGAACACACTATTAAGTTCATGGTCTTATACGAGTGCAGTTCCTGGCATCCCACACAATGACAATCGTGACATCAAAAAGATCACTGATCACAGATCACCACAACAAATATAATAATAAAGAAAAGGTTTTAATATTTTAAGAATTACCAGAATGTGACAGAGACACAAAACAAGCAAATGCTATTGGAAACACAATGTCAACAGATTTGTTTGATGCAACATTGCCACAAACCTTCATCACTTTGTAAAAAATGCAAATCACAATAAAGTGAAGTACAAGAAAATGAGGTATGCCTATATAAGCGGGGGGAAGTCCCTTTATCTCTCAAGCTTTGATTTCTACATCAAAATAAAATTAATTCTTGTTTTTCTAGGTGGTTGTGAGAATTAAAAAGAAAATATTCATAAAGCAAACAACAAAGTGCTTGGTGTGTTTTTCTTACTTTTATTAATCCTCCCGCTGACTACAAGGTGAATGTCACCTTGTCATTTCCCTGGCATTGTCAGCACTCTGAGACTCAGTTCTAGCAAGCTTCCCAGAGTCACACATCTCAACAACATAGGCTAGATTTGAACACCCAGTAACTGGCCCCATGATAATATTGTGTCTCAGAAGATTAAGGTTTCTTTTGGCAACAACACAGGTCCTCTTATGCCTCTTTGAACAAAAAATATTCCCTTTGGCATGCTGTTCCTTCAGCCTAGAATGTCTCTTTATCTCCCTTATTACCAAGTTCATCTGCAGAGGGACTAATGCCCACCTTACAAAGTTCCCTTTTGTTGTCACCCAGGCTTCCTCAGACACCAATGGAGGAAATGAGGACTCAAAAAGCTGTAAGACATACAGAAAATCAAGAGCAAAAAGGCAGAAATTCCTCCTTTCCTGTAATTACTTTTAATGTAAATGGATTAAATTCTCCAATAAAAGATTGGCAGAATGGACTTAAAAATGATCCAAGCAAATGCTGTCTACAAGTGAGTCACAGTAGATCCAAAGACATAAATATGTTAAAAGACAGAGTGGAAAAGCTCTTTTATGCAAATAGTAATCAGAACAGAGCTGTGGTGCCTCCAATATTAATATCAGACAAAACAGACTTTAAATCTGAAAGGTTACAAATGACAAGGTTATTATATACTAATAAAGTGTTCATAGGAAAAAGATACAACAACACCAGTGATATATAAAGGAATAAAGGAATCGAACAACGTAACAAACCAACTATATCTAAGACAAATAACAATATTCCACCTCAAAACTGCAAAATACATATTCTTCTCAATTGTACTCAGCAAATTTTTCATGATGGATTTATTTATTAGCCCATAAAACAAGTATCAATAGATTTAATAGATATACAAAGCAACTTCCTTGACCACAACAGGAGGAAGTTAAAAATTAATAAGGCAAAGTGGACAAACATGCAGAAATTAAACTATGCACTCTTAAACAATTGCTATGGCCTGAATGTGTCCTCCCCAAGTTCCTATGTTGAAGTCCTACTACCCACTGTGATAGTATTAAAAGATGGGTCTTTTGAGAGGTGCTTAGGTCACAATGGTGGAACCCTCATGAATGGGATTAGTGCTCTTTTTTTTTTTTCTTTTAAAGATTTTATTTATTGGGGCGCCTGGATGGCTCAGTGGGTTAAAGCCTCTGCCTTCGGCTCAGGTCATGATCTCAGGGTCCTGGGATTGAGCCCCGCATCAGGCTCTCTGCTCAACGGGGAACCTGCTTCCTTCTCTTTCTCTGCCTGCCTCTCTGCCCACTTATGATCTCTGTCTGTCAAATAAATAAATAAAATCTTAAAAAAAATAAAAAAGATTTTATTTATTTATTTGACAGAGATCACAAGTGGGCAGAGAAGCAGGCAGGGAGACAGGAGGAACCCACTGAGCCACCCAGGCGCCCCAGGGATTAGTGCTCTTATAAAAGATCCCACAGAACTCTTTAGCCCCTTCTGCCCTGTGAGGATACAAAACCAGTCTGCAACCTCAAAGAGAGCCTGACAATGCTGGCACCCTGATCTCAGACTTCCACCCTCAAGAACTATGAAAAATAAATTTATGCTGCTTATAAGCTACTGGGTAGCTTATCTCTGGTATTTTGTTATAGCAGCCTATATGGACTAAGAAAACAATCACTGGGCCAAAGACTAAATCACAAATCAGAAAATATTAATCAGGAAAGAGTAATGAAAACACAGCATACTAAAATGGCATATAGAAAAAAACAGAGCTAAAAGGGAAACTTACAACATAAATTGCCTACATGAGAAGATATCTTGAATCAATAACATAACTTTACACCCTCAGGAACTAAAAAAAAAGGACAAATTAAACAAAAATGTATAGAAGAAGGAAATAATAAAGAAAACAAAGTTGAGATAAATCAAATAAAAAATAGAAAGACACAGAGAAAATCAATGAAACCACAAGTTGGCTCTTTGAAAAGATCAACAAAATTGTCAGACCTTTACCTGACAAAGAGAAAAAAGAAAACACAAATAACTAAAACCACAATTGAATATGGAGATATTACTACCAACCTTACAGAGGTAAAAAAGATAAGACAATATTAAGAACAACCGTAGGGGTGCCTGTGTTGCTCACCTGGTTATGTCTACCTAATTTTGGCTCAAACTCATGATCTCAAGCGCCTTGTCAGGTTCCATGCTGGACGTGGAACCTGCTTAAGATTCTCTCTCTCTCCTTCAACCCCTCCCCCAACATTTGTGTATGCTCTCTCAAAAAAACAAAAACACCCAACTGTACACCTACAAATTATTTTTTTCTCCAAATTTTTACTTAAATTCCAGTCAGTTAACATAGAGTGTAATATTAGTACACCAACTAATTAGATAACGAAACAGAAATGGACAAAATCCTTGCAACACAGAACTTACCTAAGTTGACTCAAAGAAATAGAATATTTCAACAGATCTACAAAAAGTAAGGAGACTGAATCAATAATCGAAAACCCCCCAACAAAGAAAGTCCTAGACCAGATACTGTACAAGTGAATTCCACTAAACATTTAATGAAGAATGAACAGGAATCCTTCTCAGGCTTCCAAAAAATTAAGAGGAAGAAACACTCCCTAACTTATTCTATGAGGCCAACATTATTCGGATACCAAATCACAATGAAAAGAAAATTACAGGTCAATGTTCTTTGTGAATATAGATGCAAAAGTCCTCAACAAAATATTAGCAAATAGAAACCAACAGTGTATTAAATTGTTCACCATGACCAAGTAGAATTTACTCCAGGAATTCAAGAGTGAGAAGGAAATCAACCAATGTAATCCACCCCATTATTAAAATGAAAAGACTCACATAATCATCTTAATTTATGTAGAAAAGGTATTTAACAAAATCCAGTAACTTTCATGATAAAAATGCTCAGAAAACTAGGAACAGAGGGGGAATTCCTCAACATGATAAAGGTATATATGGAAAAAACTACAGTTAACATTATCTTCAGTGGTTAAAGACTGAAAGCTTTTCCTCTGAAGTCAGAAAAAGACAGAAGACTTGCTTTCACAGTTACTGTTCAGCACTGTACTTGAAGTTCTATCCCAGAGCTATAAGGCAAGAAAAGAAAATAAAGGACATCCACAATGGAGAGGAAATTGTAAAACTATGTTTTTGCAGCTGACATGATCCTATATTTAAAAGGATTCACAAAAAAAAAAAAAAAAATCATAAAACCCAGTAAGGCCAATGATAAAAACCACTGTGTATCTATGGAACAGAAATGAACAATCCAAATAGGAAAGGAGGAAATTCCTTCCATTTACAGTAGTAACACAAGGGGAAAATATTTAGTAATAAATCTAACCAAGGTGAAATATTTGTATGCTGAAAACTAAAACACACTGCTAGAGAAAATTAAAGATGACCTAAATAAATGGAAAGATTGCCCATGTTCAAAAGAAAACAGAAAGACTTAACATTGTTAAGATGTCAGTATACCCAAAGAGATACACAGATTCAATGCAATTAAAATTCCAACAACTTTTTTTTCCCCCAGAAGTAGGAAAGCTAATCCCTAAATTCATAAGGGCCTCAAATAGCCAAAACAATGCTAAGAATAAAGTTGGAAGACTCACGTTACCCAACTTCACAATTTGTTACAGTGCTACATTAGTTGTAATAGTATGGCAGTGACATAAGGACAGACATACAGACCAATGGAATAGAAGAGAGAGCCTAGAAATAAACCCTCACATATACGGTCAATTAATTTTCAACAAGGACGCCAAGACCATTTAAGGGGAAGAATGCAACATTTCCAACTCATTTTATTGAATTGCCCTAATACTAAAATCAGACACAGATACCCCAAGAAAGAAAAACAAAACAAACTAAAAACCAGTATCCCTTATGAAAAAGGATGTGAACATACTGGAAAGACTAGCAACAGACATTTCTCCAAAGAAGATATATAAATGGGTAATAAACACATGAAAAATGGTCAACATAATTGGTCATCGGAAATGCAAATCAAAACCACAGTGGGATCACTGTGGAGATGGCTGTAACAGGGAAATTTTAAGCAGGAAAAATAAATTTCTGTGACACTGTGGAGAAAATGAATGCTTTGTGAAATGCTTATGGGAATGTAAAATAGGACAGCCCTTGTGGAAACCAGTATTTTGATTCTTCAAGAGGTTAAATATAGAACTACCAAATTTTTCAGCAGTTCCACTTCAAAAGAATTGAAAGCAGGAACTCAAACAGGTAACTGATAACCAATATTTATGGCGACAGCATTATTCACAAGAGCCAAAAATGATGAAAAACAAATATCCATCAACACATGAACTGATAAACAAAATGTGGCATATACATACAATGGAATATTATTCAGCCTTGAAAGGAATAGAATTCTGATACATACTACAATGTTTATGAACCTCGGAAACATTACATAAGTGAGATAAGCCATACACAAAAGGATAAATGTACGATTCCATTTATATGGGGCACCTAGAGTAGGGAAATTCATAAAGACATAAAGTAGAATAAGAAAGTAGAATAAGGGGGTGCCTGGGTGGCTCAGCTGGTTAAGCATCTGCCTTCACCTTGGGTCGTGATCCCAGGATCCTGGGATCGAGCCCCGCATCGGGTTCTCTGCTCAGCAGGGAGCCTGCTTCCCCCCCTCTCTCTGACTGCCTCTCTATTTGTGATCTCTCTCTCTCTCTGTCAAATAAATAAATAAAATAAAGTAAAAAGAAAGTAGAATAAGAAGGTACTGCTGGCAGGGTGGAAGGAGGAGCTATTGTTTAATTGAACTGTTTGCAATGATGAAAAATTTCTAGAAATGGATGGTGCTGAGGGATGCACAGCAGTGTGACTGTACTTAATACTACCATACATTTAAAAATTGTTAAAATGGTAAACTTTTTATTATATATATCCTACAATAAAAAGAACAAAAACCTCAATACATAATACATAGCCTTCTTATTCTAGGGAAATTGGATGTTATGTTTTTGTTTCTAACATAAGGAAGACAAAAGGGAGAAACCCATGCAAATTATCCAAATCTCATATAAGATAATATCTATTTCATGGTAATTTTTAGAGTGCTACAAACCACACCTTCTAGCTTTTGTCTCTTGGAACTGAGCTATCTTATCTCTGTTGGAACCCACCAGTCAACAAGTTAATGGAAATTATACACTAAGACTGGAATGGCACATGTCATGAAAAGACAGGGCAATGTCTGTAAGTACTCACCAATTACACTGAGAGGAACCTGATTTTTTGGAAGGGTGCGGGTCCTGACATGTAAACAAACTGCTTAATTATTTGTGGTTTTATTTCTCCTTTAAAAATTATTTTTGTGGGGTGCCTGGGTGGCTCAGTGGGTTGCGCCGCTGCCTTCGGCTCAGGTCATGATCTCAGGGTCCTGGGATCGAGTCCGCATCGGGCTCTCTGCTCAGCAGGGAGCCTGCTTCCTCCTCTCTCTCTCTGCCTGCCTCTCTGCCTACTTGTGGTCTCTCTCTGTCAAATAAATAAATAAAATCTTAAAAAAAATATTTTTGTAAGAATAACAGTCCCATACAGGATTACTCATTGATAATTAGTCAATAGTTATGTGAGAAAAAAAAAAAAAAAACATTCGTTGATGACTGTAGGTTGCTAATTATATAATGACTTACATTCTGGAACTGCCATAGAACATACAAACCCATTTCCTCATTGTAAATCTTAGGACATTTGAGACACTGAAAGGCCCACGACATAGATACAGGAAATGCTCAGAAAATATGTGAATTCTTACAATAATGGAGTAATCAGTAGTTTGCAGTGTGGCTCTTGGACCAGCAACATCAGCACCCTGAAACCTGGGATAAGCGCAGATTGTCAGGACATTGTCCCTGGCAGAGAGGAACACCTGAACAAAGGCCTAGTAGCTGGAGAGGCTGGGTTACAGGGAGGGAAAGAAGTTCCATTGTGTTAAGGTAGTTTGGGGGATTGAGGGAACATAAATCAAAGCAGAGACGGGAGGGGGTGGAGCCCAAGGTATCTTTCCTGACATATTAGGGGTTTGGATTTCATCCTAAGAGCAACACGGAATGTGGAAAGAAAGGAGCACCTTCTTCATGCCCCAGGGACAAACTGGGTCATTAATAAGGGAACAAAGGCTGGGAAAGGGACCACCTCTAGAAGGCACCCTTGTAGGAATCCAGCCTCTACAGCAGGGTCTACTAGTTTTCCCACAGGAGCAAAGGCCCAGAGCTATTTTAAAATTGTTCAGATTCTCTGTGGTGGCACTTTCTTGTTGTTGTTTTGTTTTACAAACCTTTTGAGGACCCTCAACCTATGCTTCCAGGCTGAAGGTGGACTCCCTAGAAGTACCAGGATGGAGAGAGAGCTGAGAGTCTCGGTTCTGTAAGCCATTTAGTTACACTTCCACATATCAGACACAACAGACACCCAAAGCAAACAGAAGGAAGTATGCACAGATGACTAGTACTCATGACTATTCAAAGGCTGTATGTTTTGAAAAATTTCCTTTTACTAAAACATGAAAGCTAATCAGCGATCACTTGAGCCCCCGGGAGACATACCAGAAGACAGATTCACAGATGCCTAAATGCAGAGAATTGAGAGCAGTCCTGATGGCCCTTCTGAGGACCCCACCTTTCACAGGCAGTGCTAAAGTTGTCAGTTTACATTTGTTTATGTAATTTTTGCCAGAATACCAGTCTCCCCACTGAAATATTTGTAAGAGTGCAAAAATATTCACAAATCATATCTGACATCTACTTAAAAGTAAATGGTGATATACAGTAACAAGAGAATATAACCTAAATCAGAAGAAAAACCAATCACTTAAAATAGGAATAGAATAAAAGTAAAAGTAGAAGACATTAAAACAGAATAATGTATTCCATATGTCTTAGAAGCAAGGAGAAAGACTGAACATGTTAAGTAGGAAAATGAAAGATCTAAGGAAGACCCCAGTCTAACTAGAAGAGATGAAAGCTAACATTTACGGCGTGAAATACAGTGGATGGGACTAAGGGCAAAGAAAATTGCAGGAACTCTTGCAGAAGAAAAGTTGAGGAACCTGGGTGATGTAGCAGTAGAAACTATTTGAAAGGAAACTGAGAGAAAAAAAAATTATCAATGAGCAGTGAAACAACTTCAATGGAATTAAAACACTGAAGGCACTGAAAGAGAGGTAGAGGGACAGAAAATCATTGGAAGAAATAATGCCTGAAACATTTCCAAATTGTTGGAAACTATGAACCTACAGAATGAGGAAGTATAAGAAAATTTCACCAAGGCTGGAGCTTGGGAAGATGGTGGACTAGGTGGGTGCTGAGCTCACCCTGTCCCATGTTTTCGACGAGACAGCATCCACGTGCAAGTCACTAAGCCACAGAGTGATGTGAAGACTGGCAGAACAAATGCCACAAGTAAATACAGACAAGAAGCTGCATCTGAAAGGTTAGGAAGGTCAGAAAAACACAGGGAGGCTGTCTAAAGGAGGGAGAGAACTGTGTTTTCGGAGAGGGTGGAGAAACAGGCCCTCAACCCAGGGAGCTCACATGAGGAAGACTCTAAGCCCCAGAGCATTTGGCTTCAAAAACCAGAAGGGCAGGTGCCTGGGTGGCTCGGTTGGTTGGGCGACTAGTCATGATCAGGTCATGATCAGGTCATGATCCTGAAATCCCAGAGTCAGGGTCCCACATCCGGCTCCCTGCTTGGCCAGGAGTCTGCTTCTCCCTCTGCCCTCCCCTCTCACATGCACTCTCTCTCTCTAATAAATAAATACAATCTTAAAATAAATAAACAAGCAAACAAATAAAAACCAGAGGGGCTGATTTCTGTGAGTTTGTAAAATCAGTGGGACTTGAAACCTGGAAATTGGAGGTCAGCTGACTCAGCACTAGAGGAGCCAGGAAGACAAGTGACAGCTGGGTCCCTGCCCTTAAAAAAACAACAGACTGCATTGAGAAGCAAAGTTAAAATGGCAGTTCACACAACACTAGGGGCAAACAGGATACAGATCTGTTCATACTGATTTCAGAGACTGTTGTGGGACTTCTCCAAAAACAAGGGAGCTAGCAGATGCCATTGTCCTCCACACCTCCCACCCCTGCATAAGCACCGAGCCACCTGCGGGGTTAGGGCTGCACAGACCCTTGCTACCTAACCCACTAGCAGTGTGCCACACCCATGAGTTCTCTTGAGGACTTGCCCATTCCAAGCCTGCCAGCCTAGGCCCTGGGCTCAGGGCAAATTTGTAAAAGCCTCAAACGCCCAGCCTAGCCACGGAGAACACACCTGCCACCATGCATGCCACATACATCTGCCGTGCCACACCCAGTTGTGTGCCCCCAGCCACGCTTGTGTTTTACCCAGCCACACCGCCCAAGCCAGCACTGCAAGCTCTGCCTAGCCAGACACCCACAGGTGCCATTGCACACCCTGCCTGGTCACTCCCACCAGCCACCTTCACGGGCCACGACCAGCCACACACTCCCCATCATCAGCGGGCACTGTGCCCAGCCACCAAGTGCCCAGCTGCTGCCACGCGCTACACCTAGCCACCAAGACACCCCAACCACTGCACTGCGCAGAGCAGCCTGCTCCAGCCAATGTTGTGTACTGTGCTCAGCCTTGTGCCCCCAGCCACCGCAGGGCCTCAGGAGATCCTAGATCCTAGGACTAGTGGCCTAGGGCCAATCTAGCTAATATGGCCACCTTGCTCCTGAGTTCCCAGGTGGGCCCTACTCCCAGGAGCTGGCCTTCCTGGGTCCCACTAACACCACAGAGAACAAGTATCGCCAACAACAGGCAGAGACAGTGTGGACAACAGCACTGAAAGGAAAAGTAACTCCGACACAGCAGCAGGACGTAAGCAACACACATCAGACACTCTCCTGAAGGGCCAAGGTTCTGAACAAGGAGACATCACATGACAGGGCACTCCAGGACCTCTTCATAGAGTCACTACTTTTAAGAGCTTTTTTTTTTTTTTTTTTTTTTTTTTTAAGCTGACTTATCTTAACACGCAGAAACAGACATAGAGAAGCAAAGTGAGGAGATAGAAAAATCTATCTCTGATGAAAGAACAGGACATGGCTACAGCCAGAGATCTAAGCAAAAAGATATTAAGTAACATGCCTGACAGAGAACTTAAAGCAATGATTATAAGGATACTCACTGGACTTAAGAAAAGAGTGGAAGACATGCATGAGACCCTTAATACAGACACAAGGAATAAAACAGCGAGATAAAGGATACGATAAATGAAATGAGAGAAACACTTTTTTTTAAAAGACTTTATTTACTTATTTGAGAGACAGAGAGAGAGAGAGAGCGCGCGCACAGAGGGAGAGAGAGAAGCAGACTCCCCGCTGAGCAGAGAGTGGGGTGTGGGGCTTGACTCCTGAGATCATGACCTGAGCTGAAGGCAGACGCTTAACTGAACCATCCAGGTGCGCCATGAGAGACACACTTGATGTAATGAACAGCAAGACGGAAGAAGCAGAGGAACTGAATTACTGAACTAGAAGGCGGAGTAATGGAAAGTAATCAAGCTGAATAGAAGAGAGAAAAGAATAATGCAAAGCGAGAACAGACTTAGGGAACTCAGTTGCTCTATCAAACACAGTATTTGTATTACAAAAGTCCCAGAAGAAGAAGAAAAAGAAGAAGAAGAAGAGAGAAAGGAGAGCAGAAAATCTATACGAAGAAATCATAGTTGAAAACTTCTTTAATCTGGGGAAGGAAATAGATCTCCAGATCCAGGAGGCACAGAGAACCCCAACAAAATCAACAAAAGGAGATGCACAACAAGACATACTGTGAAATTAAATGCACTGTTAAAGAAAAAAAATGTGATAGTGATAAAGAAAAAAAAAAAAAAAAGGAGTCAATAATTTACAAAGGAAACCCCATAAAGCTAGCAGGGGAATTTTTCAGAAAAACTTTGCAAGCCAGAAGAAAGTGGCAGGATATATTCAAAGTGCTGAAAGGGAAAAACCTGCAGCCAAGAAATACTCTATCCAGCATGGCTATCATTCAGTATAGAAGGAAGATAAAAAGCTTCCCCCAAACTAGGGGAGTTTATGAACACCAAGTCAGCTCTGCAAGAAATATTAAAAGGGATGCTTTTAGGGAAAGGGCAGACCAAAAGTGACAGTATTGAGGTAAAAAACACAAAAACAGTAAAAATGAATATTTCTGTAAAAAATCAGTCAGGGAAATCACCAAAAACAGGTTATAAAATATAATAATATATATCTAAAACATGAGGAGGGGAGGAGAAAATAGGTTTGAACTTAAATGACCATCAACTTAATATAGACTATTATATTCAGAAGAGGTTATATAAAAACCTGGTGGTAACCATGTACCAAAAAGCACTAATAAATATGCAAAGAATAAAGAGAAAGAAATCCAAATATATCATTCAAGAAAATCAGCAAAACATGAAAGAGCAAAAGACAAAAAGGATCAGAGAAAAACTACAGAAACAACTACAAAACAAGTAATAAAATAGTAGTAAATATATATCCACCAATAATTATTCTGAATGTAAATGGACTAAATACGCCAATCAAAAGTTACAGCGTGAAAGAATGGATATAAAAACAAGACCCATCTATATGCTGCCTACAAGAGACTCGTTTTAGACTGAAAGATACCTGCAGATTGAAAGCGATAGGACAGAGGGATGCCTGTGTGGCTCAGTTGGTTAAGCCTCTGACACTTAAAATTTTTTACTTAAATTCAATTTAGGTAACGTACAGTGTATTATTAGTTTCAGGGGTAGAGTGTAGAGATTCATCAGTTGCATAGAATACCCAGTGCACATTATATCAAGTGCTCTCCTTAATGCCCGTCATCCAATTACCCCGTCCCCCCACCAACCTCCCCTCCAGGAACCCTTAGGTTGTTTCCTATAGTTAAGAGTCTCTCTCTCTCTTTTTCTTTTTTTAAAGATTTTATTTTATTTATTTGACAGATACGGATCACAAGTAGACAGAGAGGCAGGCAGAGAGAGGAGGAAGCAGGCTCCCTGCTGAGCAGAGAGCCCGATGTGGGGCTCGATCTCAGGACCCTGGGATCATGACCCAAGCTGAAGGCAGAGGCCTCAACCCACTGAGCCACCCAGGCGCCCCAGTTAAGAGTCTCTTATGGTTTGCCTCCCTCTCTGTTTTTATCTTACTTTATTCTTTCCCTTCCCCTATGTTTATGTTTTGTTTCTTAAATTCCACATATGAATGAAATCATATGGTAGTTGTCTTTTGCTTAGCATAATACCCTTTAGTTCCATCCATATTGTTGTGAATAGCAAGATTTCATTTTTTTTTAAGATTTTATTTATTTGACAGACAGAGATCACAAGTAGGCAGAAGAGTCAGGCAGAGAGAGAGGAGGAAGCAGACTCCCTGCTGAGCAGAGAGCCCAACATGGGGCTCAATCCCAGGACCCTGAGACCATGACCTGGGCTGAAGGCAGAGGTTTAACCAGTGAGCCACCCGGCTCCCCATGATTTCATTCTTTTTGATGGCTGAGTAATATTCCTGTGTGTGTGTGTTTACACCACATCTTCTTTATCTATTCATCTGTCAGGGGACATCTGGGCTCTTTCCTTAGTTTGGCTATTGTAGACACTGCTGCTATAAACATTGGGGTGCATGTGCCCCTTCAAATCACTATGTTTGTATCCTTTGGATGAATACCTAGCAGTGCAATTGCTCGGTCATAGAGTAGCTCTATTTTTAACTTTTTGAGGGACCTCCATACTGTTTTCCAGAGTGGCTGCCAGTTTGTATTCCCACTAACAGTGTAAGCATGTTCCCCTTTCTCTGCATCCTTGCCAACACCTGTTGTTTCCTGAGTTAATTTTAGCCATTCTGACTGGTGTGAGGTGGTATCTCATTGTGGTTTTGATTTGTATTTCCCTGATGTAGAGTGATGTTGAGCATTTTTTCATATGTCTGTTAAAAAAAAGAAAAAGAGTTGGAGGTTTCTAAGATTTTATTTATTTATTTGACAGAGAGTGAGAGATCACAAGTAGGCAAAGAGGCAGGCAGAGAGAGAGAAGGAAGCAGGCTCCCTGCTGAGCAGAGAGCCCGATGCGGGGCTGGATTCCAGGACCTTGGGATCATGACCTGAGCCCAGGGCAGAGGCTTAACCCACTGAGCCACCCAGGCGCCTCTAGAAGCCTCCAACTCCTGATCTCAGTTCAGTTCTTGATCTCAGGGTCATGAGGTCAAGTCCCATATTGGGCTCTGGCCTTGGTGTGGAGCCTACATTAAAGAAAGAGAGAGAAAGAGAGAGAGGGAGGAAGGGAGGAAGGAAGAAAGGAAGGGAGAAGGAAGGAAGGGGAAAACGAAAGAAGGAGAGAATGAAAGAAAGAAAGGGAGGGAGAGAGGGAGGGAGGGAGGAAGAAGAGAAAATGAGAGGACAGAGAAACATCTATCATACAAATGGAGGCCAAAGGAAAGCCAGAGCAGCACTATTTATTTTGGACACGTTAAAACAAAGACTAACAAATGACAAAGATGGACACTATATAGTAAGTGTCCATCTTAATAAAGGGAACAGTCCAAGAAGAAAATATAACAATAGTAAATGCTTATGCAATCAACATAGGAGCACCAAAACACATGAAACAGTTCGTAACAATCATAAAGGGACAAATCAATAACAACACAACACTGGCAGGGAACGACAACAGCCAAATCATGGAAAGAACCTGTATGTCCATCACCTGAGGAATAGATAAAGAAGATGTGCTGTATATATGCAATGGAATTTTACTCAACCATAAAAAGAAATGAAATCTTGCCATTTGCAACGACATGGTTGGAGCTAGAGAGTATACTACCAAGTGAACTAGTCAGAGAAAGACAAATAGCATATGACTTCACTCATGTGGAATTTAAGAAACAAGACAAATGAACATAGGGGCGAAAAGAAGGAACACCAAGAAATAGACTCTTTAGCTATAGAGAACAAACTGATGGTTACTGGAAAGGAGGTGGGCTACGAGAATGGGTTAAATAGGTGAGGGGTATTACAAAGGGCACTTATGGGGCACCTGGGTGGCTCAGTGGGTTAAGCCTCTGCCTTCGGATCAGGTCATGATCTCAGGGTCCTGCAATCAAGCCCCATATCGGGCTCTCTGCTCAGCGGGGATCCTGCTTCCCCCTCTCTCTCTGCCTCTCTGCCTACTTGTGATCTCTCTCTCTCTGTCCCACAAACAAACAAACAAACAAACCAAAGAGCACTTGTGATGAGCAATGGGTGTTGTATGTAAAGTGATGAATCACTAAATTCTACACCTGAAACTAATATTACACTGTAGGCAACTGGAATTTAAATAAAAACATGGAAGAAAAAAAGATTAAAAAATAAATCACTAATTCAATTTCTCATTTAAAAAAAAACACCATGACTAAGTGGGATTTATTCTTTTTTTTTTTTTTAATAAAGATTTTATTTATTTATTTCACAGAAAGAGAGAGATCACAAGCAGGCAGAGAGGCAGGCAGAGGAAGAGGGGGAAGCAGGCTCCTGGCTGAGCAGAGAGCCCGATTCGGGGCTTGATCCCAGGATCCTGGGATCATGATCTGAGCTGAAGGCAGAGGCTTAACCCATTGAGCCACCCAGGCGCCCCAGTGGGATTTATTCTTAAGTTGCAAGAGTCATTCAACATTTGTAAATCAATCAATGTGATGGGAAGTGGCCAAGCATTTAGAGCTTTTCTCTTACTTGGTTCATTGATCACACTGATATAGCACATCAATAAGCGAAAGGATGAGAAGCGTATGATCATTTCAACAAAGACAGCAAAAGCCTTTGACAAAGTACACCACCTCTTCATGATAAAAACCCTCAACAAACATATTTAGAGGGAACATACCTCAACACAATAAAGGTCATCTATAAGAAACCCAGAGCAAATATCATCCTTTATGGGGGAAAAACTGAGAACTTTTCCCCTAAAAAGTCAGGAACATGGCAGGGATGTCCACTCTTACCACTTTCATTCAACATAGACTGGAAGTCCTAGCCATGAAAGGAATCCAAATCAGTAAGAAAGAAGGAAAACTTTCACTATTTGCGGATACCATGATACTATAGAAAACCTGAGAGACTCCACTTAAAAAACTGCTAAAACATTCATTTCCCAGTTTGACACAACATGCAGGCTAATGGCCAGCTCTTATCAATGGAACGTGAATGGAAGTGACATACCTGCGCGAGTGGATAGACTACAGATCTTCCTCGACTTCTGATGGGGGGGTCCCATCCTGATAAATCCATCAAATGCATTCAGTACACCTAAGCCACCCCATGACAGAGCTTAGCCTGGACCACCTGAAACATGCTCTGTACATTTACAATTAGCATACAGCTGGGGAAAATCATCAAACACAGACTATTTCATAATAAAGTGCTGGATATCTCATGCATATATTGACTACTGCACTGAAAGTGAAAAACACAAAGGTATAAGTGCACTGGCTGTTCACCAACACGACTGCATGGCAGACTGGGAGCTGTGACTCGCTGCCGCTGCCCATCATCAGGAGAAACAGTCACGCTGCAATGTCACCAGCCCAGGAAAAGATCCAAACTCAAAATTCAAAGTCTAGTTTCTACTGAATGCATGCTGCTTTCACACCACTGTAAAGTGGAAGAATCCAAAGTTGAATGACTCTAAGGTAGGGACCACCTGTACTCCCCTTCTCTCCTACTCCTCTTGGCCAGTGGGATGATGCCAGGGCATCCTTAAAGCAACAGAATGCATTGGATCCCTGGCTAAATATGTGGTATGGAGTTCCCCCGCTGATCCACCTTAACCATGGCATGAATGAGAAAAAAACTCCTTATCTGATGACCCACCTAGATTTTGGAGTTCATCTTTTACAGGAGAGAATTAACATAGTGTAACTTGTATGTCAAACGTACAGCAAGATCATGCAACTTCCCAGGGTCAAGAGACTGGTGACTGGCCAAGCATTTAGAGCTTGTTTCTTAATCAGTATACCATGTCCTAACCCTAATAAAGAACAGTGTGATGGGATGGAAAGAAAGGGCCAACAGGGCTGGACTACTACGTCACCAAACAAGACACCAGAAAGGCCACGAAAAGAACCTGCCCATGGAATTTCAGATGCAGTAATCTCCTGGGAGTCTGTCAGTTGCCAGGATCCCCACCTGCCAGGCTGTCAGCCACCTACCCGTGTAAGCGCTTTTGGAGAGGCCTCTCTTCACTGTCTACAGTTCCTGCCCCTGCTCCACTAGGGAGATCAGCTCTGCTTTGGGAACAGGGCTCCCTGTGCATGGAGAGAGAAATGGGGCATGGGTACGCAGGGAAATACAAAAGGAGGTCTTGAGCACACAGGAGTATACACCTTTCACACACCACCATGAAACTCCAGAAAGGAAACGACTCTTTCCAGAAGGTGTTCCCTAATGAAGCCAGTAGAATTCAACCTCCTCGTGGATCAGAACTATCTGGAGATGTCTGGTTTGAACACAGAACAAATCAAACCAAATCTCTGGTGTAGGGACAGAACACAGGAAGTCTGAAAAGCCCCCCAGGTGATTCCAGGGCCGGAAGATGGCTAAAAACACTGGACTAAATCACCTGCTGAACGGCATCTACTGCTGTCAGATGTCCGAAGTTGGCCGTGACCTAAATCTGCTACCCACTCTGAAGAGCAAGCCTTTACTCCAAGTTGGGAAGACAGAGCTGAAGGTGGGGGCCTGCCGCCCGACCTGCTGCTGTAGCATCCCATGGCTACTTCGAGGATACCGGCCTGATGGCCTTGACCAAGCGAACAGACACGCCTCGATTGGCATCTGCCAGGCCAGGAGTCAGCGTCACCTCAGGGCTTCTCATCAGGCAAAGTCATTACGTCTTTCAGGGGTGAAATCAGCACGAGGGGGTTTCCTGGGACACACTCTAAATCCATTTTGCCAAATGTGAAGACTTAGAGACAGGAGGATTCTAGAGAAACCAGTAACTAAGGCACCAGGACCCTCAGAAACTCAGACTGGAAGATCCTATACTGAAGGCCAGAATGCATCCAGCTGTCCCACAGTGAATGGTCACTGGTGTCTGCTGGATGCCTGGCCCTGAGCTCAGGGAGTCGGGAGTGTCAAAGTTAAATCAGGCCTTCCTTCATCATGTCGTGGAACTGAATCCCTGTCCCCACTGGGACTTGGTGCCTGTTAGTCCCTCCACCTAGAATACTATTCCCTGTGCATCTCCTTTCAACAACTAGTCACAGTGGTCTCTACCACCATTTACTGCACTGATGACTGACCTCCAGGGAGAGACAATGTGGACAAGAGGCTGGGAGAGCCCCGTCAAGATAACCATCAGGACGTCTGGGAAAAGGGAGACCTTGGGCCTCCATCAGTTCGTATTCAGATTTCTGGGAAAATTCGCCATTTCAGGTTTCAGTGCAAAAATATTTGGGTTTTACTGATTAGTACGTATAATAAATACATGTGTCATGCTTGCTATGTTCCCAGTTCTATTCTAAGCACTTCACAGATATTAGGTCACTTGGGCTAAGTCAAGGTTACTATAAAGAGATAATAAAATCAGGGCACCTGGGTGGCTCAGTGAGTTAAACCTCCGCCTTTGGCTCAGATCATGTCTCAGGGTCCTGGGATCGAGCCCCACATTGACCTCTCTGCTCAGCAGGAAGCCTGCTTCCTCTCACTCTCTGCCTGCCTCTCTGCCTACTTGTGATCCGTCTTTCTCTCTGTCAAATAAATAAATAAAACCTTTAAACAACAACAACAAAACTAAACAAAAAGACAGTAAAATAAAGTAACTGTATCAGGGCCCAGGAAGCTCACAGTGCCTCCTTAAGTCTGTGTGTTCTACAGCACTTCTTTCTGAAAGGGGAAATCGGCCAACAGACACAGGAGAGCTAAAGATGCAGCACCAAGCCCAGACTCTTCCAACAACAATCAGAAGGCAGGAAAGAGGAAGGAAAAAGGAAGAGCTTTCTTAGATGCCCATCAACACCATTTGATGACATGTCTGTACACTCTCTAAAATGATCTCCCTCAGCAGCAGAGAAGCAAGGCGCAGGCCTTAGGAAATAAGAGACAATTGTGCAGGTACCAGGGGCCAAAGCCATTTAGTTGAGATTGTGCCACTTAGAAAAATACCATGAGCACTGATGTCAAATATCTTCCTGTTTGTCTGATTCACCCACTTGGAGAACTTCCTATTACCCACAGGTCCTGCTAAATGGGCTGTGAGGACATTTGACCCAACCAAACTGAACCAATCACTTTAGTTCTTATGGAGATCTGGAATAAGGACATCAGATTGAGGCCAGCTTATGCTGGACACTTGGTAAAAATGTTGAGAATTACGTTTCTTATACAATAATCCCTGTTGCACACACAGCAAGGCCAATAAGAGGTTAGCACAGAATATGCTGAGGCTGTGGGGAGACAAGAAGGTGGGTCCCAGAGACCTTCATCAACCATGCTTAGAGAGAAAGAGTGGAATGAAAGCCTGTGGGTACCACTCAGGAGAGCACTGAATCCTTACCCAGTGAGGCCAGAAGCCCACATGTCTCCCACATCACCTCCCGGTATAAGGTCCCCTGGGCTAGGTCCAGATGTCTCCATTCCTCCCCAGTGAAGGTCATAGCCATGTCTTGCAAGAACACCAAAGCCTAGAACATCAATCAGAGATGGTGGGCGGCCATATATCTATTAGATGAGATGCGAACCTATTGGTAGGCCTTTCTGGACTTCTGCCGGAGGCCAAAGGTCTGAACCCCTGAGTATCTCCTGAGAACCTAGCTCTGTGCTGAGCTCAGGAGGGAGGTACATGGTGCCTCTGACAGAATAAAAGATGTGGAAGAGCAAAGCCTCCTGTGCAGGAAGCCACTAGAGAAAGACACAAAACCATGATCATCTAATGCAGTTGGTAAGGAGCAGAGCGTAAACCCATGAGGTAAGCGCCATCACCTCCATTCACAAGTAGCAAACGGTGGCTCAAAGCCAAGTGGAACAGAGTTGTATGTCTAATGAGAAGGGGCAAGATTTGCACCCAGTCCCTCGGGTCCAGCCATGGTGGGGGGTTTAGATTTAGTCTAAGTATGACATAGTCCCAGAGGGAAAAATCTTTCATTCCTCAATCCCTGATTGGACACTGGTCAGGTCCAGCACTGTTCGAGGCCTGGAGATGGAGCAGAGAACAGCAGCTCACACTCTGGGGCTGGGGAAGGGTCCCCGTCAAGAAATTAAAGAAATGACCAAGATCAAGTCATATGGTCCTAAGACCTCAAAAAACAACAAGAGAATGAACTGATTGTGAACATTAGGGGACTTAGGTGGGGTAACCAGGGAAGGCCTCTGTCAGGGGACACTGGAATGAGGCTGGAGTGAAGTTGGGGAGCAACCAGGCGAGGAAAGATCAATCAGTAACATAAGTCCCAAAGGTAGTCAGAGCTAGGACGAGTGAACGGGAGGACTTGCTAGAGAGTAACTCCAGGCCTGTTGTGTTTACAACCCAAGAGACACAGCATTCCTGTATATTGTCCATAATGAATATTGGACTCACTCTTCAAGACAGGTCTCCACCACTACCTGAAAGCACAGTGTTCCTAGGAAAACATCCCTAAGCCAAAATGCAGTCAAGTGAAAAGTATCCTCCAACTTTCTCAAGGTCCCCCTTACTGCTAACTTTGCTTTTAGGAAAAACTTATATTAGCACCTGTTCTCATCAACCAAAAGAAACTCCAAGAGGATTTTTGTTTTTGTCTTACTAATAATGTAGTCTCTCCTAAAAGCCAGTGGCTAAATCCAAACCTTTGGAAAGTGGGGGAACCTGAGTAAGAAAATGTGTTCTACAGGAAAATGGATTCTCTGCTGCAAGCTACAAACCGGCTTCACTTGTAATACAGAGATGGCAACTGCAAACTTAAATCTGGTGACTGTCTTGGGTTCCCACCTGCCCAGGGACCTTCTACACCAATCAGAGAAGGAGCAATTCAAAAAACGCAGCTCCCATCCCCTCTCCCCGCTTCCAGCTGGGTAGAGGTCTGCGGCAAGGAGGCCCAAAGGCCAGACTCTCCCTGGTGTGAGCCTAAGAGCAGAGCAGGACCAGCTTGGTCCCCCTCAGAATCGCATCCAGGCTGATTGCTCTCTGAGCAATGAAGGACACATGTCACGCACATAAGCCCTCTGGTTCCCTCAACTGAGAGAGAATAATCCTTAATACACACAGTATTCCAATTTTAGACCCAGAGGAATAGAGGCCAATGGCTGCGGAAAGGCAAGTTGAGGTCAGAGGCAGAAATGCAGGCCTCCCCTTCTAACCTCTGATCCGGGTGCAGAACCCTGGGTTAGGAGTGATTAAATCTACCTCCCTCCACCACTGTATTCCTCCAGAACCTTCTGATCCAAGAACACTAAGGAATGGTGACGATGATGAGGGAAGAGCAAGCAAGCTGAGGACAAAGCAGAAGCTGACACCCTGCAACCTCCCTCCCACCCCGCACTCCTGGGTGGGACATGTGTGACATTCTTCCAGGAATCTCCCAACCTTCTGCAAATACCTCGCTAGAGAGGAAAAACCACCTTAACCAGACAATGGGAAGGCCTCAAGGCCTCAGGTATATTTAAGTCCTTTCAGCATATGAAAGTTTTATTGAAACCTCCCTTTTCCTTACATCCCACAACCCCACCAAATAAAACCTGTCACCCCTCACGACCCCGGGGCAACAGCTCTTTCTGCCCACAGGTCCGGTCTCTGTGCTTTAATTAAAAACCCCATTTTGCACTAAAGATGTCTCAAGAATTCTTTCTCCGTGGTTGGCTCTGGACCCCACCCCCACTGAACCTAATTTATATTCTAAAACTTCATCAGAGAGTCCCAGGGTCAATATCACTGTGGGCTGAACCGGGAGGACCCCAGCGCGTGAGCCTGTGCGACCCTCCACTCACCAGCTCCGGCGCCGCCATGACCCCCTCATGGGCGGAGCGAGACCGCGAGAAGCAGGGACTCAAGCGTGTCCAGCGGGCTCAGCCGACCCCTCACCCCAGTCCTGGGCCGGGTGACCAGGGACCTCGGTGTCCGCTGTGTAAAGGATCAACAAGGTCCCCAGCGGGTGTCTCAGGAACGGAGGGCTAGTGTGGAGGCGCCGGACAGGCGAGAGGGACAGCCCCGTTACAGGTGCTGTCGGGCTCATACAAAACCGTGGATTTAGGTCCTATCCTCCTCACTGTCCTCTGCTCATTCTGGAAGACTCTTCTGAGTGCGGCCTCTCCTCAGCGCTAGAAGCAGAAGCGCAATTTGACACAGCCCCGTTACAACCAAAAGTCGCCGCAAGGAAGACACTAGAAGGCCGGTCCACCGTGCGGCGGAAATACCCCTCTCCGCTCTCTGTCATTGGCTGAGCGTCCACCGACGTCGGATGCTTTCTGGGTAATGTAGTTTCTGACTGCATCTAGGCAGCAGACGTTCTGTTTTCTGAGACACCTGGTGTTGAAGTTCCAAAGACAGAGGTGTGTGGCTCTGAGGAGTTCCAAGGAGAAGCTCACAGATTTCAGTGGCCTTTCAATCACCTCCTTCACCTCAAACAGGTGACGCATATACCTTGACCTTCCTCCTTGTGTAGGGGAGTGGGATAACTCACTTCTCCTTTCCGAGTCAGTATTCACAATGAAAAATGCAGATAATTCTTGAATGTAGTGATTTTTAAAGTTCCCTATTCAGCAGATTCCAACCTGCGGACCAGTACAGCATGGCCTGGGAATTTGTTACAAGTACAGGCCTCACTTCACTCCTACTGGATCAGGAACTCTGGGCTAGGGCCCCACGTCTTTGCTTTAATAAACCCTCCAGAGGATTTTAATGCTCCAAAACAGGTGAGGACCAGCCTCTTTAAAATCCAGTGAATAGATGAGTTAAAACCACCTCTTTTGTGGGAGATGACTAAAAAGAGCTTAGTAGCAGACCTGGAACATAATGGTAAGTACAGAAGAGCTAGGACCGTCATTATGATTATGATTATTATTTTATGTTAGTATCATTGGCAATGTCATCCCAAGGATCTGGCATACACTCCTCTGATACAGAAAGTCTGATACTTGTTTGCAGAGGCATTGGGGACATTTGTCAAAATATATAATGCTTTGACTCAACAAGGAGCCTCCTTAATAGTATTTAAAATGTTTACATAATACACTCAAATCAGGCAGAAGCGTTATTTAAGACTGCTTTTGACTTCCTTTATAACAGGGACTCTTCTATGATATGGACACTGAAACTAAAGCAAATGGGAAGAAGGATTGGTGCAGTATAGAAACATTTTCAGAGAAATGAGAAACCAAAAAAGTCATACAAAAATTATGATGTAGTTCTACAAAGTTATATCAAGTGTGCCTGCCTCTCCTGCCTCCCCTTCCACCTCTTCCATGTCTGCCGCCCCTGGGCCAGCAAGACCTTCCCCCTCCTCTTCCTTCTTCTCTCCTCATCCCACTCAACATGAAGATGATGAGGTTGAAGACCTTTATGCTGATCCAATTCCACTTAGTGAATAGTTAAGAATGGTCATGCTTTATAGGTAATAAACTTATCTGTTGTGTATGTCTGTGAAAATCTAATAACTCCATGGCCAGAATGGTATGAAACTTTTTCATGTCATCATCACCGTCATCCAAGTACTCATGTAGAACTTTAGGATCACCTGAGAATTTGTTAAAAATGCAAGTTCTCGGTCCCATCTGATGAGGGAGCAGAAGTCCAGCTGAAGACAAAGCACAAGCCGACACCCTGCAGAGGCCTCCCTCGTTAGTTTAACCAGATTGTCTTGGTTTTAGCCCTGAAAGTCCCATGTACTAGAAACACCTGGAGTCCCACTGTTGAGTGATAGGTGCAGAAGTCTGCAGCAAACCCATACACTAACCAAAAATATATGGGCTGAAAGAAAAACGTTTTAATGCCAGGATGCTGGCTATGGTATAGATTATTGGCTACCTGTCGATGTTGTAGCCTGCCCAGTTCACAACTGAGTGATATTATAATGAGGCGTCATGTATAAATGATACCTTACTTAACCTGATTCCGCCTAATGTATATAGTTAAAGAAGCCACAGAAAGTGAAGCAGTTTCCTTATCCACGTTGATCCCACCCTGTATCAGACATTTTTCTGTCTCAATTCTTTCCTCTTCTTGCATGTCTGTCCCTGTATTTGTTTTCTATCAGTGCTCTAAAAAATAAAATCACTGGTTGAAAACAATATCACTGGTTGAAAACCATAACTGATTTATCATCTTGAAGTCCCTGAGCCCTTGTGATAGGGGGGAAACTGTACTCTAAGATGGCAGACCAAACCAGCAAGGGAATTCCCGTCCCCTTCTCAAAGCCCTTCCAGGTTCTTCTTCCCTATCTCCTTTCCCCACACGCGCCAAAAGTACCAAGTATGTGGAAGGTAACATATGTTACCTTCAAGTATGTGGAGAGTAACATAAGTTACCCTCCCTGATTGTGCTCAGGGCTCAGACCTTTGGAGATCACTCTCCTCTTATCCCGCTGGTGTTAAATAAACCTCCAATCCTCTAAAGTCTCCGAGTGCTGCCAGGTTCTGTTAACACTTGAACTTCAGATCAGAAGTTCGAGGGCTCTGCTGGGTGTTCTGAATAAAAAATCCTCAGGGACAAACTCAAGGTATAGGCCTGGGTTACAGTTGTCATCTGGGGCCCTGGGCCCTCTTTCATAATCTGTTTTGGTTTTGTGTTTTTTCAGAATTCATTTCCTGCTTACGATTTCCATGTGTCCTCCTTGACTTTTGACCCAGTGACAGTGGGTTTAGTGCTTCCCCTTCCTTTTTACAAACCAGCCAAAGAAACTAATCTACATCTAAGGGCTCCTGAGATTAGACTAGATCCACCCAGATAGTCCAGGATTATCCCATTTGAAGATCAACTGGTTAGTAACTTTGCTTACATACACAAAGTCTCCTAAACCACATATTCATGGGAGTCACACCCAGTAATGGGTTCCAAATTTCAGTCCACCATGTTCTCTTTTACCAGTCAGTTTATTTATGTGCAAGTATCTATGCCTATGTATGGGTTCTGGAGCAGATTTTTCTTTTTTCTTTTCTTTTTAAAGATTTTTATTTATTTGATAGAGAGATCACAAGTAGGCAGAGAGGAAGGCAGAGAGAGAGGGGGAAACAGGCTCCCTGCTGAGCAGAGAGCCCGATGTGGGGCTCGATCCCAGGACCCTGAGATCATGACCTGAGCTGAAGGCAGAGGCTTAACCCACTGACCCACCCAGGCACCCCCTCTTTGTTTTTATCTTATTTTAGTTTTCCTTCTCTTCCCTCTATGTTCATGTGTTTTAGTTCTTTAATTTCCCATAGGGGTGAAATCACATAGTACTTGTCTTTCTCTGACTTATTGCGCTTAGCGTAATACCCTCTAGGTCCATCCACATCACTGCAAATAGCAGTATTTCTTTTTGATGGCTGGATATTATTCCATCGTGTATATATACCACCTCTTCTTTATCCATTCCTCTGTCGATGGACATCTGTATGTCCATAGTATGGACATAGTATCCATAGTAGGGCTACTGTGGACATTGCTGTAAACATTGGGTTGGTTGCATGTGCCCCTTCAGATCACTATGTTTATGTCCTTTGGATAAATACCTTGTAGTGCAACTGCTGGGTCGAACATACTTCTTTTTCAAGTGAACCTGGAATGTTCATGACTTAGGCATTTATTGGGTCAAAAACAATGTCTTGACAAATTTCCAAAGTTGAGCATCATACATAGCCTTTTCTCTGAACATGACAGGATTAAAGCAGAAACCAATAACTAAAATATCTAGAAAATCTGCAAATATTTAGAAATAAAGGAAAACATATGTTCACATAACCAATGGGTAAAAGAAGGAACAATAAAAAGTTAGAAATAATTTAAACTGAATGATAAACAGAACAAATAAAAAATTTTTAAAAGATTTTATTCATTTACTTGACTGAGAGAGAGAGCACAAGCAGGGGGAGTGGCAGGCAGAGGGCGAAGCACCCTCCTCACTGAGTAGGGATTCCAAATCTGACTCTGGGCTTGATCCCAGGACCCCAGGATCATGACCTGAGCTGAAGGCAGATGCTTAACAGACTGAGCCACCCAGTGGTTATAAATCAAATAGAATGTGGCTAAAGCAGTGTGTAAAAGAATGTTGCATCTTTAAGTGTTTATATTAAAAAATAAGAAAGATCTAAAAACAGGAATTTAAGTTTCCATCCTAAAAGCAGAGAAGTGAAAGCACATTAATTACAAAATAGAAATAGATAAAAATACAGGTATGGAAAAGAAAATAGCACAGAAAATTAACAAAGCAAAAGTTAGATTTGTAGAAGACTGATACAATTGATAAATGTCTACTAAGACTAATCACAAAATAAAAAGAGAAATTTCAAATTATCAATATCCGGGAAAAGGGGGGACACTGCTACAGATTAGAAGACATTCAAAGGATAAGGTGATTATAAACACCTTTTTTAGGAAGAAAATTGTAGGTTCAAAGATTTCTCCTGGTGAATTTCATCACACATAGCAGATATTTCACCAGTGTTATACAAAGTCTCAGAAAATAGAGGCACTTTCTCCGAATCCATTCTATGAGGTTAACACGACCTTCCTACCAAAATATAATAATAAGTGTACGGATTACTATACCTCACAAACACAGATATGGCAACTTGAACATGCTAGAAAATCAATCCTAACCAAATTTAAAAAGATCCTCTAGAATGACCAAGTGGAAGCAGAAACTTGCAGCAGAAACTACAAGGTTGGTTTCCTATGTAAAAGCAGTCAGTGCAACTGACTATAGTAAGAGACTAAAGGAGAAAAGCCATCTGCATTCTCAAAGCTGTAGGGGAAGTAATTGATGAAGTTGACCATAGCTTTCCAAAAGGTCTCTGGTAAAGTAGGAATTGGAGGGAATTTCCTTCTCCCGAAGGCAGAGCAAGGTTAAGTGACCAGGAGAGGTTGTGCCTTGGGACCTGAGGCCGTGACACTGAGCAGATTCTGCCCCCAGCTGCAGCGCCTCTTGTGTCCTTGTATCTGGGAGAAGAGTTCCCACGAGCAGCTGTGTGGTTGTCCCCAGGCTACAACACATGGGACACGGGATGATGTGGGGCGACTACTGCCTCTGTCTTCCACCTTCTGAGCAGCCTGGAGCCCAGGGTGGCCTGTGTGGGCCTTAGGAGAGCAGCCAACTCAGACCTAGTGGGCGGCGTGGGACCCTCACAGGGAGCCGGGGAGCTGGGCATCGGGACTGGAGAAATGGTCATCCATGATGCCTGCTTGATGAGGGGGCTCCAGTCAAGGGGTGCATGCATGAGCTCTGGAATCAGACAGACCAGCTTCAGCCCCTGCCTTCGCTCCCACGTGGGACCTCCTGAAGACCCCCGAGGGTTCGTGCTGTTTGTCACTTGTCAGATGTGTAAAAGGAAGTGAAGAGAAGCCAGCTGCCTGGAGGGATGTGGTGGGGTACAGCACCTGGGCAGGCTAGGACACCCCAACGGCCCCCACTGCAAAAGCATTACAGCACACGTGGCGATGCTTAAGACTCACACTTTTCCAGGACTGCAACAAGGCTGTCCTTGTCTTGCTCCAGGACTAGAACAGACCACAGACAGCTTCCCTTGTAAGCAGATGTTCCAGAAACCAGACCCACCATCACGGAGGAAAGGTAGGATGTGAGGGGAAATGGGTGTTGCCTGTGGCGGCCGCCTGAAAGGAAGAAGCCGGGAAAAATCACTCCCTGTGTGGCTGGGGCACTCCTTATCCCCCTTATCGCACATCCAGTGAAGCCATTCCCTGACTCTGGGTGCACCTTTTCCCGTCAGAAACAGAGCCCAACATCAACAGTTCCCGTGGCGTTTCTCCCGCACTAACCTAGAGTGAGCCAGGCCCCCAGACCATCCAGATGTGGGGTGCTCCAGAGCCTGGCTCTGAGCAGGCTCTGCTTCCTCTGACCCCAGGAACAATGGCTAGTGGAACTAAGAGACACAGAGTGCGTCACCTACAGCCCCAGGCCAGATGCAGAGGAGACCTCAGACCCAGAGCCCCAGCGGTCCCCCTGTTGCTGGCAACAAGCACCAGCAGTCCAGAGTGTGCCCACATGCAGGGGGAGTGTGGGGGGGCGGTGGTAGAGGGTGAGGGAGGGGTGGGGAGGAGGAGGAAGGACAGTCCCCAAGCCCTACAACCAGGGGCAGAAATCCCATAGGGACTGGAGAAGGGCCAAGAGCCCCACCCTTTGCCCTCTGGTGCCCTTGCTTCCGCCTCTTTACTGGACAGTCCTTTCCTGTCACACATTCCAGTGATGAGTCACAAGCATCGGGCTCCACAGCGCAGTTTTCCGTGGAGGAGTAGGCAGTCGGGGCACATCCAAACAACATACCGGGTTCCTGAGATCAGAGGGCAAACACAGCTCTTCATGGGCAACGTAAAGCAAGCTTCCCTTCCTGACCTGCTCCTTTCCCCAAGCCCGGGGCCATTCACCCGTTCATCCAGACCCGTGTCCCTCCTCCACTTCCACCAGTGCCTCACTTTTCACTGACCCAACCATCCCTGCTTCCCCATCTCTTCCCCCGGGGCAGTCAGCACCTCCGTACAGGTGACCTCCCCGCGTGTTCTGGACCTGGGTGTCACCACGTGGGCTCAGCTCCCCATTCCCAGGCTTTTGCCTTCTGCTTTCCCTAAGGATACACTGTTGTTACCTCCTCATTAACCGGGACCCGCCAGGGTGGAACCTGTCCAGTCTCCACCAGTCCACCTGCCGTATAATCAGGAGCCCGACCCCAACTCTGAACCTCTGCCTGAGCCCGGGAGTCACACTTCCGTCACATGTGGGGTCCTGATGGGCAGGAGCAGAGTCACCCTCCCCAGTGCCCCCAACTTTACTAGCTGGTCGGTCCCTGTTGTTGCAGTAGCCGACTCTCCAACTGGCAGAACAACAGCCAACTGAACATCCAGGCCTGCCTTTGACTCTGATGAAATTGATATGGCTGCCAGGCCCCTTCCCAGGCTCCTTCGGATGAACCCTTGCACCCGGCTGCTTTGCTACCTCTCACCCGTTGGGAAACCTGGCCTTGCAACACAAGCGGCAGTCTGAACCTCTGCGTCCCACCTTTGGCATCTTGGCAGCCAGCCTCATCTGCTGATGTGGGGCCATCATTGGATGCCCGGCACTCGGCAAGGCTCAGCTTTGCTAACATGACTTCAGACCATTTCCTTTCAAGGCATCTGCGGGTCCTTTGGCTAAAGACTATTCTAGGGCCAGCGTGTCCCCCCAGGCCCCAGCTCCAGGACTGAAGCACTCTGCCTTAGTGCAGGGCCGAGGGGGACACTCCGTACCTAAGCTCATGCTGGGGGAGTCTGAGACCTGAACCCCGGAGTCCTGACAGCCTGCAGAGCCTCCATCCCACCTGGAGACAGAGAACCTCCCCTGGGAGACACAGTCCTTCCTGCCCAAAGTCACACCAGCCAGAATCCCCAGGCCAAGCACACTGGTCCCTCCAGCAGAGATACCATCGCTGACAACAGACACGACAGAAGACACTTGGGCTGGTCCTCCCGTCCCGGCACCTGCAAGCCATCGGCCAAAGCCCTCAGCCACAGTGAGAGCGGCCACACCACACCTGTGCTCGGAGCTCCATCTCCTCCCACGTGCAGTCCGGCCCCCGCGCTCCACTCGTCCAGGGCACAGGGAGAGTTCCAGTGAGAGGGTCCAGGACGAGAACTGGCGTGGAGAAGCTGCGTTCCCTTTCTCTGTCTGCTGGGGACCTGTCTGGCCAGAGCCAAACTATTCCGGGTAGAAAAGCTACCACCAAAGAGAAGAAAGCTGGGCCTGAGGATGCTGTTGTTCGTGCTTCTGCCAGATGCCTCTGGGCCACCTGGTCAGGGCACCTCTGTTGCCGTCAGAGGGGCCTGCACCATGAGTGTGGCTGGAGAAAAGACTGTCCTTGAACACATTCTGGGCACTTGGCGTCCGTGCGGACAGGGAGCGCTGTGGGAGGCGACAGCACGTGAGCTGTGGTTGGGCACATTTCCACGTTCCGTGAGCATTCGCAGCGGCTGGGAAGGCTCATGGCCAGGGCACGTGGCTGCAGTCAGATGGGACAACGTCACTTTTAGGAAGACACCTGGAGCCTGGCCTTCATTCAGTCCACTTGGGCCTTCCCGGCTGGGATGTCTCCCTTGACTTTGTAGGAGCGCACACGACTGAGAAAATACCTGAGCCTCATTCGCCTCCCGTCGACCATTTCACAGCTGCCTCTTCAGCGGGTCCAGCAAGGAGCAGCCTTGCCTTGCAGCAGCCTTGTCATCTGTCCGGGGACTCCTTGTGGACACGAGGGTAGGACCACCAACCCGCGGGTCATCTTCTCCTGCAAGAACCAGGATCTCGGCAACTAGGAATCAAAAGACTACTCTGCACATGGCGGCAGCCACGGGCTCTCACTCCTGGGTTTTCTCTCCTGGACACAGGCTCCGGTGCATCTAGTTCCATCAAAGAAACTTAAGCTGCTTTCTGTTTTCCTAGAGCCAGCCAGAGGCCCGACAGCTCGGGGTGTTTGTGCATGTTTCCATGCCTGTGGGTCTGAAGGCACTGGTCGGAGGTCACACTGGCTTGGAATGGTGCACTGTGGGGAGAAGGGAGAGAACCGTAAATACCAAGCGTGCAACAAACACTCTGCTTTCCACTCTTGGCATGGAGGGCTCCAGCTCTAGGCCGGTTTTCCTCTAGTCCTAAAATCTGCAGGACACCCACTGGCAGGACACCCATTGCTGCCTCCCCCCAATTGGCTTCAGTGGGCCCTGACGTCCGTTCCCAGACAGAACATACACGGACATACGTTGTTCTTCTTCTTTTTTTTTTTTTTTAAAGATTTTATTTATTTTGACAGACAGAAATCACAGGGAGGCAGAGAGACAGAGAGAGAGAGAGGAAAGGAAGCAGGCTCCCTGCTAAGCAGAGAACCCGATGCGGGGCTCGATCCCCGGACCCTGGGATCATGACCTGAGCCGAAGGCAGAGCCTTTAAACCACTGAGCCACCCAGGTGCCCCAGACATACGTTGTTCTTGTTAATCGGCCTCTGCTCATGTGTTTGGCTTCTTCAGCTCGATGAGGGAAGCAGAATTGACCTGTACAAGTGGCAATGTGTTGAGCCCAACGTCACTGTGCAAAGCTTCCGTGGCCCAGGATGTAGGCTGCAGAGGCAGTACCGCTAAGGCAGCAGGAGCTGACTTCTGCAGTCTGCTGTGTCAGAGGCAGCAGCCTGGAGGGAAGCAAGGTGCGGGGGCGGACACAGGGCATGGCTCTCCCTCGCCTCTTCCTTCTGAGTTTCTCCCCGGATGCCCGGCTTCCGTGGAGGCCACACCAACTTGTAAGCCAACCACGCTCTACCACTGTAGTCTGTGGAAAGTAGCTTAGTGTCCTCGTTCATTTGCACTAGGCCAAGCATCCACACACATTCACACGCCACCCAGGGAGAACTGGCTTGGTAGGGAAAAGGAAAAACTCAAGTCTCTTTTATAATTTTTGAAAAGTTTCAGTCAAGGATCAATATATAGATACTGTTCTCATGCTGCCTTAAAGCATCTGACTGAGCATTTTCCTCTGAAAGGGGAGTCAATTTTGTCAATTGCTTTTCCTGCAACCAAGAGAGGATCCTATGGCTTTCTCCCCCAGTCTCTTAATATGGTGATTGTACATTAATGCAGTCAACAGCTGGGTAGGTTCTATTTTGAAAAGCAAGTCTTCCTCCCATCGAACCCTCTGATATGTCAAATGCAAGAGTTAGAACGTCATTCAAGCTTGGCTGGCCTTGGAGTCAGGCCGTGTCTCCACTAGACTTTACTGCTAAAAACAGAATCTTTTCTAACTCATTTTGCAGCCCATAAAACCACCTTAAGCTGGGGGACAGCAAAAAGGCCAGCCTTTCCCTCAGCTTCTTACCTGTTCTTTCATCAAACATTTATTTGGGGCTGACCCTAGGCTTGACATTGCGGCACACCCTCGTGACACAACGTTTAAAGGCGTCTCTTGCTGCACAGGAATTTACGATATCGAGAGAGTCTGACGAATAAACCAAATATTACTGAGGAGGGGAGACTGGTGGGGATTTCGAAGCTGGTAGGAAGGATGTAAAACCAAGGGTGGGACGGATGGAACTTTACATTCGAGAAGAACCAAGTGGCCTGGTAGAGAAGGACTACTTTCAGGTCAGGGAAATATCACGTGAAAAGGCAGGGAAGGAGGAGCAGTCATGACCCAGTGCCCACCACGAAGAATATTCTCTCTGACCACAATAGAATTAACGTAGCATCAATAATAAGATGAGTAGAGCCTCCTCAAATACCCAGACATAAAGCAAAACATATTCTTTCAGAACCAGTGAGTCAAAGGGGAATAAGAAAAAAATGGGACAATAAAGTAAATGATAATTAAAACGAGAAGGTAAAAATTTGTGAGAAACAGCTAAGGCAAAGTGTGTCAGGAAACTTTGTAGTTTCATGTGTTTATATGAAAAAAATAAGAAAGAATTAAAAATAGTGGTTCAAGTTTCCATCCTTAGACAAGAGCCATTGGTTTAAATAAGATCCAAAATAGGAAACTGAAATTACACTGCACTGAAAACTAAGAGCTGAGAGAGGAATTTTCTTTAAAGATTTTATTTATTTATTTATTTGACAGACAGAGATGACAAGTAGGCAGAGAGGCAGGCAGAGAGAGTAGGGAAGCAGGCTCCCTGCTGAGCAGAGAGCCTGATGTGGGGCTCGGTCCCAGGACCCTGAGATCATGACCTGAGTTAAAGGCAGAGGCTTTAACTCACCTAGCCACCCAGGCACCCGAGAGAGGAATTTTTAAAAGATTGATCAAACTCACAAACCCCTACTGTGACTGAAGGAGAAATAAAAAATGAATTCAAATTTTATGAACATTGGAGGAGTTAAGACAACCCAACAGGAAGACAGGAAAATGGTAACAAGGATGTTACCTTGCAAGGATGACATTTCTGCCTCCAAATGTTTTGTGTTTTTCCCTGATGAACTCTAGAAAACATCTAATGACATTATTTACCAGTACTACCCAAATTCTTTCAGAAAATAGACAAGGAGGCAACTCTTGCTAACCCACTCTAGGAACCCAGTGTTAGTTACCCTCAGCCCCAAACTCACCAGAAACAAAAGGACAGGAGAATGCCTCTGATGGCCCTGGAAATCTTTGATAACCTTCTCAGAAGTCAAATCCTCCCAAATATACAAGCATGATCTAGCATGATTAAGTGGGCTTTTTCTCAAGAACGTAAGGTTGCTTTGAGTGATTAATAATGCATTAATGTATGATCATCAGATTAAGAGACCAAGGGGGGAAAGTCATAGGATCCTCTCAATGGTTGTGGGGAAAGCAATTGACAAAATTGACTCCCCTTTCAGAGGAAAAGGCTCAGCAAGGTAGGAATGGGAGGGTTTCACTTGTGTGATAAAGCCCATCTACCAAAAAACTCCAATTAACGGCACAATGAATGTGTTTACCCTCTGATCAGAAACTGGGAAAGGATGAGCTTTGTCTCCACTTGTCGCCACTCAATATGTTCCTGGATTTTGGAGCTAATGTGGAAGGTAAAGGGAACTACTCAAAGACCTACATGTTTAAAAAGAAGCAAAAGTGGCTTTCTCATAGAGAATGTGATTGTGCATGTAGAAAACCCAATCTACATGTTTACGAAGACGCTCCAAGAAGGAGGAAATGAAGTGAGCCAGTTTCCTGTGTCAAGGTCGACATACAAAAGGCAACTGCTTTTTCTGTGTGCTACCAAACACCAACATGCATGTAATGCATACGTACAATATATGTACAGATGAACGATGGGCCGTGGAATTATTATAAGGGTTATGGGTGCCCTTGGGTAAAGCTCTTAAGCCAGGCTAGATCCTGCACCCACCTGGTTTGTGTCTCCTGTCCTTGGACCTGGGAGATCATTCACAGACAGCTGTGTAGTCGGCTGCCAAGTCTTCCCGGGACAAGAAATGCCTGGCGGTGCTATGCTGACCACTGTTACTCTCTGCAGAGGGAAAAGAATGAGAAATTCAAGGCCTGATTCTTCGCTCTCTCATCTTACAAAAACAGGCAGAGAATTTTAGAAATACCTCATATATGGAGATGCATATATGTTTGTGCCCTAGAGAAGTTAATACTGGTCAATTGTCCTTTTTGACCAGGACTCTGAAACCTCATCTATGGGGTTATTCTGCGAAAAGTTGGTGCCATTGGGGCATAAGAGTTTTTAGGGCAGGGGATCCTGTGCCCACCTGATGGGCCTCCCCCATCCCGGCCCTGGGGGAAGACAGCTCCCAGCCAGCCCTGTGGTTTGCTGCAAGAGGCAATCACAAGAGAGCTCTGCCATGGAGATATGCTGACAGCTGTGGTCCCTGCCCACATCCTCACATAGCCTGAGGCCCCCGAAGGTCAAGGCCCACTTAGAGGAGTTGTGCCCCTAGCTAAGTACCTTACGGTCTTAAGAAAAAAAACAAAACAAAACCAAAAAAACCCCAAAACACTTACACACCAGGTGACTCATGGGGAGTCACCAGGGTCTGGTGGGTCCAGGCTTAAGAAAAAAAACAAAACAAAACCAAAAAAACCCCAAAACACTTACACACCAGGTGACTCATGGGGAGTCACCAGGGTCTGGTGGGTCCAGGCTGATCTGTAGAATCAGACAGCTTGGGTCAAGCCCTGGCAGGGCCACTACTGCCTGTGTGAGCTGAGGAAAGTTCTAGGCCTCCCATATGGTTTGGCCAAACGTGTAAAGCAAAAAGAGGCTCTGGACTCCAGGAAAGGGTGATGTGGGGTTCAGCCTTGGGGCGCGTGAGAGCCCCGGGGCGCTACCTGGGAAGCCAGTCCAGGGGCGCTGCTCCTGGGGCGGGCTCAGGCCTTCCCAGGGTGGCCACAAAGGGGGCGGCCTCAGAGAGGCATTCAGACGTCGGGGCCCCAGGCCCTGCGCTCCCCGCGGGGCGGCGGGCGCCTGGCATAACCTCTGTCTTTCTTGGCGGTTGGAAGGGCGGGACTGGCGGCCCTTGCGCCTGCTGCTCTGTCCGGATCCTTTACCGCCCCGCCCCCAGCACCCGCCCGGCACCCCGGGGAACTGTCCCTGCCTCCGCCACCCTGGAGCCCTGGGTCCCCCAGTTCCCTGGCCTGCGCCCCCCACCTTCCCCGGCATCAGGCTGTATCCGGCACTGCCGCTGAGTCAGCTCCTCGCTCAGACGGTCGCGGCCCCGGTACTCCGGACGACCGGTACTGCCTGCGGGGACCCGAGGGAGAGAACGGAAGACCCAGGGCCCAGACGCCAGGCGGCTGTCCGGAGCCAGACGCACAGGAGGCCGACCAGCTTCCCGGGAGCCATCCCCGCTGTCCCGGACGGTACCCACGGAGCGCGCGCGTCAACGGGTGCCACCAACTGCAGCCCAGTGCGCAAGCCTCGAGGCGAGCGAATCCCGCGAACCGGGACCGTTGTCCTCGCCTCTTGCCCTCGCCTGTTGTCCTCCGCTGCATTTCCCTCCAGCCAGCCCTTTGAGCGCGGGTTCTCTGTCCCCCTGGCCAGTGGCCCTTCAGAGCCTTGGAGAAGGGTTCGCTGGCCACCGAGGGCTCTGGAACTAGGGCACCTCGCTGACTTTTCTGCTGAGTCTAGGGATTCCTCGCACACAGGCGGCTCCTCCCCAAAGCTTCTGCAGCCAGCGGGTGCCATCCAGTGTCCCCCCCCCCCCATTGGGCCTGGGTCACCCCTGTCCTGCCCCTCACTTGGCATGCTTGCAGGCTCCTGGGTCTGCACCCTTCCTCCCCTGTTGCCTGGCAGAGCTGGGAAAGGTCTCATCTCTGATCCTTTGTCAGGACAGGCTGGGACCACCCCCTGGACGATCTGAAAGGGCGGTGGGAGCCCACAGTGAGAAGCTAAGGGTGGCGGCCACTCTGGGACTTTGTATCTGAATCCAAGATTCAGCCCAGCTTAAATATGTGTGTTTGGTGGTCTCAGGAGGACAGGGAGGGGATGGCATTAGGCCTAAGTTCAGAGGGGTGCTTCTAGGCCTCAGGCAGGCAGGAAAAGGGCAGTAGAGCCTACCCTTCATGCTAAAACTGGTTTTAGGAGGAAGACTCAGGGAGCTGAGCATTGCTTGTCTCTGAGCCCTTCCGGGAAGTTTTGCTCACCAGGCTCTCAGACTGTAATTTGTCTTCAAGGCTTTAAATCTTTTCTGCTTTATGATTTTGGATGAGATCAATTGTCGGGCTTTCAAATAACCCATTTGAGGATTCTGCCACCCGTACTAGGGGGACAGGACCTTGGAGGGCTTGTGGGAAAGGAGGTATTTGTTCAGACCGCTCTCATCATGCCACACGGCCTCGATGTGGTTGGCTTGGTCCACCGTCATGGTTTCGTGGCAGGCCCTGGTCAGCCTGTAAACCTCTGACACTGACCCCCCTCCCCCCAAATCAGACCCCTATGGAAAAAAAGTCCCCTCATCTTCAGGAATATGGGCATGTGACTGAGGCTGGCATTCATAGGGGAAGTCGGTCTGATTGAGCCCAAGGTAGGCGAGATGGAGAGTCCCAAACAGGGAGGTGAGGATCTCCACACCCATGTGGTTGCTGAAGCTCTCGTCCACATCCGCGCACACGAAGTAAGCCACCTCCCGCTGGAAGCGCTGCTGGGAGAAATTGCTGATGGTCTCTGAGCCGTGCGTGGAGACACCCTCCAACAGGCAAAGCTCGGGGCCTTGAGGATGATGATCTGCTTCCCTTTCTGTTGGCTGAGATGAGGAACATACTCTGGCTTGTCAGTGAAGATACAGTAGTTCACCCTGTGTCCCACCAAGTACCTCTTGGCGGACTGCAAGAACTGCTTCTGGAAGATCGTGTAGGGCCTCACAGAAAATACAGTCCATTTAACGGACATAGTCTGGAGCTCGAACTGCTCATTCACGATGTCCATGTTGAAAGTTCCCTCCCAGATGATGGGAGCTGTTAGGTCCCCCGATAATGGGTCAGTGATCAAAGGAGTGAGACTGATACAAAGCGAAGGTCAAGCAAAGCTTTATTTCGGGCCAAGCATCGAGAATCAAACTGACCAGTCAGGGCCGTCTCTTACAAAGAGGCGACCTCTCCCTGTCTTACAGACTAACTTTTGTAGAGCAAAGGCCATGTGGTTGAGCCTGGCCACACACAGGTGGCCAATGAGATTGCACCACACAAAAAAAACTGCACAGTCATGCTAGGTCACAGATGGGTGGCCAATTGAATTTCAATTTACCCTAGTAGATATTTGAACAAACCTATCACCTTGGTCAGAATAGGCGCCCAAAAGGCAGGGCCCACTCCTCTTGGTAGCTAGGGAGACAGTATGGGCGCCCCACTGATTGGATGTCTCCACCTGGCCTGACCTGCCCTTGTATCTGGGCTTTTCTACTTGGGACTGGTTTCCCGGACTTGCTTTTAAGTAAGTTCCTCTCGGAGGGGCAGGGTCAATCTAAGTTTACTGCATAAACAACAAAATGGCTCCCTCTTGGCTAAGTGGGCCCTTACAGGAGCCAGCCAGGGGGTCATGATGAGGATATCTTTCCTAGAGGGTGTTAGAACATCTGGTTGGGGATATACCATCCTTGATAATTTTACACTTTCCAGGCCATAGATTTTGCTAATAACCTTGCTTGTCCCAGCTGAGATACTTCCTAGCATCTGGTTTCTGGGATTCAGGTAGCAATAGCAAAAGGCCAAGGCAAGAACTATTACAAGAAGAAAATTCACTTGATGAGGCAGGTAGCATTTGGGGTTCTCTAAGAATGTCCTCTCGGGCTGAGCCATGGCTCTACTTCCTACTCTTGGCAGCTGAGATCTCTTAGATGCTGTTAAGCATCTGTAACTGCTCGAGGTTCCACTCACAGCAGCCTCTCCTGGGCGGAGTGAAGGAGAAACCATTGACTATAAGTTACTCGTGCCCCCTGCTTCTCCTGGGGTCCTACCTCTATGCAAGGAGCACCTGAGTGCTGTTCAGGGTCACCGAGCTGAGTAAGACTGAGTAAGACTCCCAGACTATCAGGACATTGATCAATTCAGTTCTGATTTGAGGTTGTATCAGAAAAACCTGGTGGCAGGACTCAGTCTGGGCCACCAGAACTTCTGGACCAGCATGTAGGGGAGAAGTCCGTCTCCTGTAATAGGCTCAGGAGACTGGCTCATGGAGGCCACTACGCAGGTCAAGGACAGAGATTATGATGAAAGCAGGGCAGGGCCTGAACTGAAGATTAAGAGGGCTTGTGCTCCAGCCTCCCCTTGATACTCACTGGCTATGAGACCTTTACAAAAACCCCCAATTTCCTGGAAGTCAATAAAGTTGGAAACAATGTCTTCAGGGTCCTATCCAGAGAGGCTGATGTGGGCATCATGCAAAAAGGCTTGATTTGGGGGTGCCTGGGTGGCTCAGTGGGTTAAGGCTCTGCTTTCAGCTCAGGTCATGATCTCAGGGTCCTGAGATTGAGCCCCACATCGGGCTTTCTGCTCAGCAGGGAGCCTGCTTCCCCCCCATCTCTCCAGACTTGCCTCTCTGCCTACTTGTGATCTCTGTCAAATAAATAAATATAATCTTTAAAAAAAAAAAAAAAAAGCCTGATTTGGTAACCATGCTCCAAGAGAGAGAGAGCCTACAGATCAAGGATTGCTTACCTTTATTCCTCTAATAATTATATAAAATGCCACTGAGTGTTTACTTCGCAGATACTCATTGTGCATTATATTATTGAGCCCTGCAAACAAGGCTGGGGGAATGGATGCTGTGTTGTCCTCATGGTCTAAATGGGGAAATCTGCTCAGAGAGATGGGTGACTGGTCCACGACCACATGGCTAGCTGGAAAGTGTAAAAGCCAACAGAGCAGCCAGACTCCAGGATTGGGCCCTTGACCACCCTGTACTCTGGTCCTCTGCCTTGCCTGTCAGTCCTTCGTGGTTTCCTGTTTCTGGGCTCTTTTCCTGGTTGGGTTCCTGTGCTTCTGTCCCTTATGGATACCATGCCAGTTGACCTTAGGCAAGGTCCTCAAAATGAAGAAAGAAACCCGACCCAGTGCCATTTTTGACCTATTGTATTCCCAACATGTATGTCTCCCTCTGCAGTCCTGGGCAGTTCCAAGTACAAGTCTCTTGGAAAATGAGACCCGTGGCCCAGACTTCGGGCCCACTGTGGGACTAACAGTTGGTAGAAAAGAGTCCTGTGGTGTGCGGGGAGGCCCTGCCACGTGCCCCCTGAAGCTGGCTGGTGTTCTTGTGCTGCTGCCTCTGTCACCTTGTTTCTCCCCTCCCACAGGAGCAGGTGGCTGGAGACATGGTTTTTCCAGGCTTTCTGAAACCTTCTCAGGCTGATTCTGAGCATGTTAGGAGGAGGGAATGAGTGAGTTTTGATGACTGTGTCTTAAGAGGCTGACACCTTGTCTTTGGGGCCCAGACTCTGACATTTGTCTAGCTGGGTAGAGGAGTGGTTGTGTCATCTTGATTGTCACCCCTGCTCAGTAATGCTAACGTAGTGGCAATATATCAGGCCAACTCAATGACGTTACAAATGCCAGAAAATGGAAGCACTGCTTTGAGGAGAAAATGCCCTCCAGAAGATAAGGAGCGTGTGCCTGATGTGCTTGTGGGTCTGGCTGTATGTGGGAATCTGGGGAACCTGGTCTTCCCAAGGCGGTGGTGGAGGGAACCCACGGCACTGCTCTCCATGGCATGTCCCTGAGAGTCTTGGAGGTTAAAGAAGCTTGCAGAATGAAGAGGTAGAGGGATGGGACAGACACCAGCGGTGTCAGAAAAGACAGGAAGAGGCACTCAGCATGGCCTCTGACCACTTGGGAAGGTCCTGACTGCTCAGATCTGCCAGACCACTAGCCTGAGACCCTCCAGCTTCCATGAGTCACCAGGACACCAGTATGTTATGCTGACCCTTGGCCTTCCTCACTCCAGCCTCAACAGATCCTCTTCAGACTCTTATTCCTGGCCAGTTCCATTGTCCAGACTTTATCCTAACATCCCCAACCCTTTGTCCATGCCTCCCTAAAGCCCTCGTTATTCCTCTTTCTGTAGAATCCAGGGGGTTATTCTGTGGCTTACATGCCAGGACACATGCTCCAAAGGGCTCCCTGCTCCCTTTACCTGGGACGTCCCAAGATGAGAACTAGAATGTATCCTCTCTCCACTGTTGTCACAGTGGTTGGGCACAGAGCCCTGCTTCAGCCCTGGGCCTGTGAGTGTAGCAGGAGGAAATGAACTTGGAACTGTTCATTGCTACAGGTTCACGGCAGTCCCCTCCATCTCCTAGGCACATCACAGACTCATCTGGAATACTGGCAAGGCCTTCTCAGCAACTGCATTTTGTCCTGCCTCAGGGCACCATCCCTCCAGATGGGACAAGTGAATCCTTCCCCTTTTTTGCTCTATTGGAGCGAGCGCCATAGGAGCTTCTCAGGCATACCTTTGGGTACTCCCGTGCACAAGATTGAGAAGAATCCACCTTTACTTGCTCAGATCCAAGAGCCACACTCCAAATAAGGCGTCAGGCCCCTTTCCAGAAGCATCCCAATATTTTGTGTGCTGCTGTCTGTCTCCTACCCTTGAAGGCCTCATCGGGTTTCAGGCCCTTTTCTTTTAAACATTCTTTTTTAAAGATTATTTTAGAGAGAGAGAGAAGAGAGGAGAGAGAGAGGAGAGGGAGAGAGAAACTCAGGCAGACTCCACACTGTGTGTGGAGTCCGATGTGCGGCTCTGTGCAGGCCTCGATCCCACAACCCTGAGATCAAACCAGAGCTGAAACCTAGAGTCAGATGCTTAATGGACTATGCTACGCAGGTGCCTGTCTTTTAAAGATTTTATTTTTAAATAATCTTTATACTCAATGTGGGGCTCGAACTCACAACCCTGAGTTCAAGATTCACATGCTGTACTGACTGAGCAAGCCAGGTGCCCATTTAGGAAACCACCTACTCAAGTCCTTTGTGTTAATGGAGCCATCCTTGCCAGGAGCCCTCAAGAAGCCATCTGCCTCATCTAAGTAGTCTTGGCAACCTGCCATGTTCAGCTATCTTGGATGGAAGATTCCAATAAAGCCTTGCAATTCACCAGCAAGTGCTTATTCTTTGGGCTGGAGCCTGGGCTCTCTGGAGGGTGAGGTGGGGGGCTCCTCTGTGGAGCACACCTGTGTCTTCTGATGGGGGCCGGATGTGAATGCCCTCGGGATATTCTTCCTCAGCTGAACTTGGTACAGGGCGTGGAAGATGGGGAAGAAGACACTAACACAGCTAGAGTGTCTGAGCACTTCTGTGGACCAGGACCCACAGGTCACAGGCATTACCTACCGGATTTCAGCCTCCCAACGACCTTGCGAAATGGTTGATGACTATGAGTGTTGAAGGAAACGGAGGCCTCAGAAGCTGCTGGAAAGGCTGGGTTCACAAACTCACTTGTGCCTGTGCCCCTATTCTAGCTCCCTGGGCCTCTGATTTACATCTAAAGAATGGGAGCAACACCTCCATTTCCATGGTCGTGGTGAGTACCCAGTAAAATAATTGGTATAAAGGGGCCCCAGGCAACTTATGGAGGAGAAGAACAAAGGTATGGTTCTTGGTTACAGTACAAGGGCTGAGCCTGGCCAGGACCAAGAAATTGCCTCTTGTACCTCAATTTATTCTCATCCCAACTGTGCAATGGTGGGCCGAGCTGCTGCCACCTACTGTCGCTACAAGGTGGGTCTTACTTACATACAGAGCTGGGTTTCTGGGTTCTGGGGCTTTAGAACTCCTCCTGTGCCTCTGCTCCATAGCCATGATTCTGGAACTCTTTTATGCCTAACCCACACACTCTTACAGTTCAGGAACAGCCCACTGAGAGTTACCTGAGAAAAGACCCTGCGAGGCATTCACCCCAGGGACCCTCTCAGTGTTTCTGCGATCCTTATGGCAAGGAGTCTACGGAATGTTTCCTGAGCTGGACACGTTGACAGTCACTCATCTCCTTGTCATGTGAGCTTGGTAGGTGACAAGGGAAGGCTACTTTGCTCAGGATAAGATAGGACTCTGGGGCTGCCCTCACCCTTCAACCCCACTCTACGTCATGGGTAGAGACTGCTTCTAAAATGGGGCACGAGTCCCTGCCTCTGTGGAAGGAGGGGGACACAGGGAGGTTGTGGGCAGAGAATCTGCACTCCAAGTGCATGGGAACTGGAGATGTGCCAGTACTCTCCCCTCTCCAGGGCTACTGAAAACCTACTAGCCACCCAGATGAAATGGATGGGCACAAGGTCTTGGATAAGTACTCTGACCTACAGATGAGTTTATGGATAGGATGGGTGCCCATCCAAAGCTGAGGAAGAGATGAGACAGTTAGTTTGTCCTCACAACATACGTAATATACTTGCTGTCGCTCAAATTCCACAGAGCTCTCTGAGGACTGCTGGGCACCAGTGGAAACTCTGTGTCGTCCATGTACTCTCTTCCCTCTCACTTCCTGCCTCCAAACTATACAATCTTTATCTAATCTATTGTTGGGGGAAATATCATGATAGGATACCCTACAGCTTTGATATCCAAATTTAGGATTTGGAGGTAAAAGCCAGATTTATCTTTTCATATTTAACTCTGACCTATCATTTCCTCTATAATCATGGGATCCCCTACCCTATTTTCATGTAGGCTTACCTGAGTCAAGTGGACAGTCTCCCCCACCACGTCCCAGCAGACATACTGCCTCCTCAAACACTTGTATCTATCTTTACCATTTGGTAGCTTTCTCTACCACATGGAAGGTTGGTGGGTCATGGTCAAGCTCGTTCGGAAAGCAGGGAGGGTAGTTAATATACACAGAGAAACCTTTAAAAAATATACAACCTCCTTGATCTCTAGTGGGTTGGTTCTGAGGTAAGTTCCATACGGTTTCTGAGAGGGGTCCCACTAGCTTCAGGACCTAGTTGCTCATTGTCATGGCTTTTCTCCCTCCCAGGTTCTCACTTGTTCACCCTGAAACCACATCCATCCCAAATGAACATTCTGTCTTGACAACTTTGTCTCAGAGTCTGCTTTAGCAAGAACTCAACTTATATAGTGAACCAGGTACACTTGCCTAAGCCAGAAGGAAAGACTACCAAACAGAAGGCCAGAGAAGAGAGGAAGGTCAAGGGTAGGGACAGGGCAAGGTTGTTGATCCTTCAGAGGGAACCTTGGTTGGGTAGAGAGGGTTTCTAGGGACATCTAGGTTTACCTAGAGGTACTTCTAGGTCTCTAGGTTTATCGAGGGACCATGCTTTGTAGATTCCCAAACTGTCCTGCAAATATGTTCTTATGGCACCCTTCTAACCTCAGCCTATGGGAATCCTTGGGATTCCAGACAGAAGGATGCATTAGCCACTTGCTCAGGCCTGGGATCCAAGCAGAAAGAGAAATATGGAGCAAACTCTGGGTGCCCCCCATTACAGCGGCAACAGGATTGAGATATGCCCCCCACAAAAGAAGAATCCTAGATCCAGAACCAGCTATATACAGTACTCACGCCAATTCTTGTGAGGAAAATTGGCAATTGCAAATGTAGCTCGTGGAGTTGCTGTTTTCTTAGCTAGAAGATTCCCTTCAATGTCTTTTTCTTCAAAGTATTAAAGAAGGATAAACTTATTCAACAGAATTCTTCTCGAGGTCACTTGAGGGGTGTCCAGAAATCCCCCATCCTTACTCAGAACACTTCCCCAATCACTCCCTGATGCACAAGAAAGCAAACCTTTATGCTCTCACTTTGGGTCTTACCCATCAGTTTTCCGTGATTGTGCCAACATTCAGGTATGGGAGACACTTGAGGTTTCTCAGTCATTTTGTTGTAGTAAAATAGTTGCAACATACAATTTGCTGTGTGCTGAGAAAGCTCTGTCTTCTGCCCTTGAGAGGAGTGATTTTATGAAGAGGAGGTCCTGCCGGCCAGTGTCCCTCGTTCACTCTGTTTGAGACATGGCTCGTCTGCTTACGTCCTGCTGCTGCATCTCAGTCAATTTTCTTCCTGGGCGGCTGTCTGTCCTGACTCTCTGCCCCTTGTGAGCTTAATGCTTGCTCTCTGTGACACTGGAGGGACCCAGGCAGGCCAGCTCTGAGGCGGCGTGTCTGCAGGGGGAGCTCGTGAGCCGGGCCGAGGTGTCAGCAAAACTTGGGCTGGGTGGCGAATCCTCTGCTGGGTTCCCTGAAGCCCTGGGACGGGTGGAGGGGTCATGAGGCAGGGTGTGGGACGCTGTCAGCACTGTCAGCTCTGACCAGCCAGCCGCGTGTTCACGGGCCACTCGCCCACCTCTCAGAGGCTGTTTCTCCTGCATCTGTATGAGGTGGAGGACATCGCATCCATCCCCAAACTTATTGTAAGGATTGAATAAGACGGTGCACACTTAAGCAGCCTAATCCTAACAACAGAGTAAGGCCAGTAGTATAAAAAGCAAATGCTATGGATTTTAAGTAATTATTAAGAGAAAAAAGGATAAACATTTCCAGCCTGTAGATCTTCTGTCCCCTTCACCGCGTCTTCCAGATCAGGCCTCTGGAGGATGGCCCATGTTAGCTGCATGGATATGATCTTGAAGACAGTCTGATCTTGACTTTGTGGATTTTTTTTCAGGAAACTCGGTGCTTAACTCACAGCAGTTAAGGGCCAAGGGAAGGCCAGAGCATTTGTCCTGACCCTCTGGGCAGGATCTGGGGGCTACAGCCCTGCCCTGATTTCATCATAATCTCTGGCCTTGACCTTCTCAGTGGTCTCTCTTGAGCAAGCCGCCTGAATCTGTTTCAGGAGCTCGAGCTCTGATTTGTCTCCTGTACACTGGTCCTTAAGTTCAGCTATCTGTTGACTAAGACCTGACACCTGGTTTCTTGACGGCACCTCAAACGAAACCTGAATTTATCAAGGTCTCCTTGGATCCTGTCTTTGTCCACAGGGCATCCACGATGTCCCCATGCCCAGGTGCCCACTTGTGCAGGCCCAGGCCTCAGGATAGCCTGGGCTGCTGGACTAGTAAGCAGAAAGTGTGAGTGTGGATGTTTTAGGGTCGGGCGATCAGCTTCACCTCGCTTCAGGGAGACCACTGAGGGGGGGAAGTCGGGAGAGACAAGTACCCTCGTATCTTGGGGGAGACAAAAAGTGCATCCTCAGTCACACAGTCATGGCCCAGCGACTCCAGATCCTCACTGTGACACGGAAACGCTGCTCGCTTCATCAAGTGGCCTCGCTTCTTCTCCTAACGCCCATCATGACCTTCTCTGGCGATCAGGGTTACCTGAACCCAAGAAGCCGGAAGCTGGAAAGCATCAGGGTAAGGTCAGCATGCCTGTGAGAGAACGCAACGGCCTGCAAAGTGTAAAATTATCAAGAATGGTGTATCCTCAACCAGATGGTCTAACACCCTCTAGGAAAGATGTCCTTGTCATGACCCCTTGGATGGCTCCCATCATCTGGGAGGGGACTGTCAACACGGACATCGTGAATGAGCAGTTCCAGCTCTGAACCACGACCCTCAGATCGACTGTATTTTCTGTGAGGTCCTACACGATCTTCCTAAAGCAGTTCTTGCAGTCCGCTGAGACGTACTTCCTGGTGGGACACAGGGTGAACTACTGTATCTTCACTGACAAGCCAGAGTATGTTCCTCATCTCAGCCAACAAGAAGGGAAGCAGATCATCATCCTCGAGGTCCCGAGTTATACCCGTTGGCAGGACGTCTCCACGCACTGCACGGAGACCATCAGCAATTTCTCCCAGTGGTGCTTGTGGCGGGAGGTGGCTTACCTCCTGTGCGTGGATGTGGACATGAGCTTCAGCAACCACATGGGCGTGAAGATCCTCGCCTCCCTGTTTGGGACTCTCCATCTCGCCTACCTTGGGCTCAATCAGACCGACTTCCCCTATGAATGCCAGCCTCAGTCACATGCCCATATTCCTGAAGATGAGGGGACTTTTATTCCATAGGGGTCTGATTGGGGGGTCAATGTCAGAGGTTTACAGGCTGACCAGGGCCTGCCACGAAACCATGACGGTGGACCAAGCCAACCACATCGAGGCCGTGTGGCATGATGAGAGCCGTCTGAACAAATACCTCCTTTCCCACAAGCCCTCCAAGGTCCTCTCCCCCTAGTACGGGTGGCAGAATCCTCAAATGGGTTATTTGAAAGCCCGACAATTGATCTCATCCAAAATCATAAAGCAGAAAAGATTTAAAGCCTTGAAGACAAATTACAGTCTGAGAGCCTGGTGAGCAAAACTTCCCGGAAGGGCTCAGAGACAAGCAATGCTCAGCTCCCTGAGTCTTCCTCCTAAAACCAGTTTTAGCATGAAGGGTAGGCTCTACTGCCCTTTTCCTGCCTGCCTGAGGCCTAGAAGCACCCCTCTGAACTTAGGCCTAATGCCATCCCCTCCCTGTCCTCCTGAGACCACCAAACACACATATTTAAGCTGGGCTGAATCTTGGATTCAGATACAAAGTCCCAGAGTGGCCGCCACCCTTAGCTTCTCACTGTGGGCTCCCACCGCCCTTTCAGATCGTCCAGGGGGTGGTCCCAGCCTGTCCTGACAAAGGATCAGAGATGAGACCTTTCCCAGCTCTGCCAGGCAACAGGGGAGGAAGGGTGCAGACCCAGGAGCCTGCAAGCATGCCAAGTGAGGGGCAGGACAGGGGTGACCCAGGCCCAATGGGGGGGGGGGACACTGGATGGCACCCGCTGGCTGCAGAAGCTTTGGGGAGGAGCCGCCTGTGTGCGAGGAATCCCTGGACTCAGCAGAAAAGTCAGCGAGGTGCCCTAGTTCCAGAGCCCTCGGTGGCCAGCGAACCCTTCTCCAAGGCTCTGAAGGGCCACTGGCCAGGGGGACAGAGAACCCGCGCTCAAAGGGCTGGCTGGAGCGAAATGCAGCGGAGAGGAACAGGCGAGGGCAAGAGGCGAGGACAACGGGATTCGCTCGCCTCGAGGCTTGCGCACTGGGCTGCAGTTGGTGGCACCCGTTGACGCGCGCGCTCCGTGGGTACCGTCCGGGACAGCGGGGATGGCTCCTGGGAAGTGGGTCGGCCTCCTGTGCGTCTGGCTCCGGACAGCCGCCTGGCGTCTGGGCCCTGGGTCTTCCGTTCTCTCCCTTGGGTCACCGAGGACAGTACCGGTCGTCCGGAGTACCGGGGCCGCGACCGTCTGAGCGAGGAGCTGACTCAGCGGCAGTGCTAGATACAGCCTGATGCCGGGGAAGGTGGGGGGCGCAGGCCAGGGAACTGGGGGACCCAGGGCTCCAGGGAGGCGGCGGCAGGGGCAGTGTCCGGGATACGGGGGCTGGGGGCGGTGCGGTGAGGGACCCGGGATAGAGCAGCAGCGGCCGCTAGGGCCGCCAACCGCGTCCTTCCAACCGCCACGGACCGAAGCCGTTATGCCAGGCCCCCGCCGCCGCCCGCGGGGAGCGCAGGGCGCCGGGCCCCGACCTCTGGGAGTCTCTCTGGGGCCGCCCCCTCAGCTGCCACCCTGGGAAGGCCCGAGCCATTAGTAGGAGAGGAGCCCCTGGGCTGGCTTCCCAGGCGGCGCCCCACATCACCCTTTCCTGGAGGTCAGAGCCTCTTCTCTTTGCTTTACAGGTTTGGCCAAACCATATGGGAGGCCTAGAACTTTCCTCAGCTCACACAGGCAGTAGTGGCCCTGCCAGGGCTTGACCCAAGCTGTCTGATTCTACAGATCAGCCTGGACCCACCAGACCCTGGTGACTCCCCATCACTTACACATCAGGTGGTCCTTTTTTTTTTTTTTTTTTTTTTTTCTTAAGACCTTAAGGTACTTAGCTAGGGGCACAACTCTTCTAAGTGGGCCTTGACAAACGGGGCCTTAGGCTATACGAGGATGTGGGCAGGGACCACAGCTGTCAGCACATCTCCATGGCAGAGCTCTCTTGTGATTGCCTCTTGCAGCAAACCACAGGGCTGGCTGGGAGCTGTCTTCCTCCAGGGCGGGGATGGGGGAGGCCCATCAGGTGGGCACAGGATCCCCTGCTCTGAAAACTCTTATACCCCAAGGGCACCAACTTTTCGCAGAATAACCCCATAGATGAGGTTTCAGAGTCCTGGTCAAAATGGACAATTGGCCAGTATTAACTTCTCTAGGCCACAAACACGGTATGCATCTCCATATATGAGGTCTTTCTAAATTTCTCTATGCAATATTTTCCACTAGCAGCCAACACTGAGGCCTCTGGGTCAGATTCAACCCACAGCCTGTTTTTGTAAGGTGAGAGAGCAAAGAACCATGCAACAATGGAAAGTACTTGTAGCATACACACATGCACGTGCACAAATATGTGACTGAGGTTTGTGAGCCACAAAGCCTATAATATCTATTTTCTGGACTTTTAAGAGCATGTTTGCAACCACCCTCTTATAGTTTTGTGGCTGTAGATCTTCCACAGCTTTTGCTAATTTATTCCTATGGACTGTGTGGGCTTTGTGAAGTTTATTTTTCAGTAGTACATTGGTACTTTACAGAACATGCTATGATCACATAGCTATCGCATTCTGGAAGCTTCTTTGTAGGTTCCTTAAGATTTTCTACATATGCAGTAATGTTTCCTCTGAATCGTGATTCTATGACTAAAGCTAATTGACTTCCCTTTTCATCTGCATGCCTTGAATTTCTCATTCTTTTCCCTCTGCAGAGAGTAACAGCAGTCAGCATAGCACCGCCAGGCATTTCTTGTCTTGGGAAGACTTGGCAGCCGACTACACAGCTGTCTGTGAATGATCTCCCAGGTCCAAGGACAGGAGACAGGATCTAGCCTGGCTTAAGAGCTTTACCCAAGGGCACCCACATCCCATATAATAATTCCACGGCCCATCGTTCAGGGTCCGGACTGAAATGGACAACATAGCAGTGTGACCTTTTCCCGGGCACAAGTAGGATATATGGATCTGTACATATATTGTACGTGTGCATTACACGCGTGTTGGTGTTTGGTAGCACACAGACAAAGCAGTTGCCTTTTGTATGTTGACCTGACACAGGAAACTGGCTCACTTCATTTCCTCCTTCTTGGAGCTTCTTCGTAAACATGTAGATTGGTTTTCTACATGCACAATCACATCCTCTATGAGAAAGGCACTTTTGCTTCTTTTTAAACATGTAGGTCTTTGAGTAGTTCCCTTTACCTTCGACATTAGCTCCAAAATCCAGGAACATATTGAGTGGCGACAAGTGGAGACAAAGCTCATCCCTTCCCAGTTTCTGATCAGAGGGTAAACACATTCATTGTGCCGTTAATTGGAGTTTTTTGGTAGATGGGCTTTATCACACAAGTGAAACCCTCCCATTCCTACCTTGCTGAGCCTTTTCCTCTGAAAGGGGAGTCAATTTTGTCAATTGCTTTCCCCACAACCATTGAGAGGATCCTATGACTTTCCCCCCTTGGTCTCTTAATCTGATGATCATACATTAATGCATTATTAATCACTCAAAGCAACCTTACGTTCTTGAGAAAAAGCCCACTTAATCATGCTAGATCATGCTTGTATATTTGGGAAGATTTGACTTCTGAGAAGGTTATCAAAGATTTCCAGGGCCATCAGAGGCATTCTCCTGTCCTTTTGTTTCTGGTGAGTTTGGGGCTGAGGGTAACTAACACTGGATTCCTAGAGTGGGTTAGCAAGAGTTGCCTCCTTGTCTATTTTCTGAAAGAATTTGGATAGCACTGTTAAATAATGTCATTAGAGGTTTTCTAGAGTTCATCAGGGAAAAACACAAAACATTTGGAGGCAGAAATGTCATCCTTGCAAGGTAACATCCTTGTTACCATTTTCCTGTCTTCCTGTTGGGTTGTCATAACGCCCTGATGTTCATAAAATATGAATTCTTTTTTAATTTCCCCTTCAGTCACAGTAGGGGTTTGTGAGTTTTATCAATATTTTAAAAATTCCTCTGTCAGCTTAGTTTTCAGCACTGTGTAATTTCAGTTTCTTATTTTGGATCTTATTTAAACCAATGGCTCTTGTCTAAGGATGGAAACTTGAACCACTATTTTTAATTCTTTCTTATTTTTTTCATATAAACACATGAAACTACAAAGTTTCCTGACACACTTTGCCTTAGCTGTTTCTCACAAATTTTTACCTTCTCGTTTTAATTATCATTTACTTTATTGTCCCATTTTTTTCTTATTCCCCTTTGACTCACTGGTTCTGAAAGAATATGTTTTGCTTTATGTCTGGGTATTTGAGGAGGCTCTACTCATCTTATTATTGATGCTACGTTAATTCTATTGTGGTCAGAGAGAATATTCTTCGTGGTGGGCACTGGGTCATGACTGCTCCTCCTTCCCTGCCTTTTCACGTGATATTTCCCTGACCTGAAAGTAGTCCTTCTCTACCAGGCCACTTGGTTCTTCTCGAATGTAAAGTTCCATCCGTCCCACCCTTGGTTTTACATCCTTCCTACCAGCTTCGAAATCCCCACCAGTCTCCCCTCCTCAGTAATATTTGGTTTATTCGTCAGACTCTCTCGATATCGTAAATTCCTGTGCAGCAAGAGACGCCTTTAAACGTTGTGTCACGAGGGTGTGCCGCAATGTCAAGCCTAGGGTCAGCCCCAAATAAATGTTTGATGAAAGAACAGGTAAGAAGCTGAGGGAAAGGCTGGCCTTTTTGCTGTCCCCCAGCTTAAGGTGGTTTTATGGGCTGCAAAATGAGTTAGAAAAGATTCTGTTTTTAGCAGTAAAGTCTAGTGGAGACACGGCCTGACTCCAAGGCCAGCCAAGCTTGAATGACGTTCTAACTCTTGCATTTGACATATCAGAGGGTTCGATGGGAGGAAGACTTGCTTTTCAAAATAGAACCTACCCAGCTGTTGACTGCATTAATGTACAATCACCATATTAAGAGACTGGGGGAGAAAGCCATAGGATCCTCTCTTGGTTGCAGGAAAAGCAATTGACAAAATTGACTCCCCTTTCAGAGGAAAATGCTCAGTCAGATGCTTTAAGGCAGCATGAGAACAGTATCTATATATTGATCCTTGACTGAAACTTTTCAAAAATTATAAAAGAGACTTGAGTTTTTCCTTTTCCCTACCAAGCCAGTTCTCCCTGGGTGGCGTGTGAATGTGTGTGGATGCTTGGCCTAGTGCAAATGAACGAGGACACTAAGCTACTTTCCACAGACTACAGTGGTAGAGCGTGGTTGGCTTACAAGTTGGTGTGGCCTCCACGGAAGCCGGGCATCCGGGGAGAAACTCAGAAGGAAGAGGCGAGGGAGAGCCATGCCCTGTGTCCGCCCCCGCACCTTGCTTCCCTCTGGGCTGCTGCCCCTGACACAGCAGACTGCAGAAGTCAGCTCCTGCTGCCTTAGCGGTACTGCCTCTGCAGCCTACATCCTGGGCCATGGAAGCTTTGCACAGTGACGTTGGGCTCAACACATTGCCACTTGTACAGGTCAATTCTGCTTCCCTCATCGAGCTGAAGAAGCCAAACACATGAGCAGAGGCTCGATTAACAAGAACAACGTATGTCCGTGTATGTTCTGTCTGGGAACAGAAGGTCAGGGCCCACTGAAACCAACTGGGGGGAGGCCCGGGGCAGCTGCAGGCCGCAGTGGGTGTCCTGCCGGTTTTAAGACTAGAGGAGAACCAGCCTAGAGCTCGAGCCTTCCAGGCCAAGAGTGGAAAGCAGAGTGTTTGTTGCACGCTTGGTATTTACGGTTCTCTCCCTTCTCCCTACAGTGCACCATTCCAAGCCAGTGTGTCCTCCGACCAGTGCCATCGGACCCCACAGGCACAGAAACATGCACAAACACCCCGAGCTGTCGGGCCTCTGGCTGGCTCTAGGAAAACAGAAAGCAGCTTAAGTTTCTTTGATGGAACTAGATGCACCGGAGCCTGTGTCCAGGAGAGCAAACCCGGGAGTGAGGGCCTGTGGCTGCCGCCATGTGCAGAGTAGTCTTTTGATTCCTAGTTGCCGAGATCCTGGTTCTTGCAGGAGAAGATGACCTGTGGGTTGGTGGTCCTACCCTCGTGTCCACAAGGAGTCCCTGGATAGATGACAAGGCTGCCGCAAGGCAAGGCTGCTCCTTGCTGGACCCGCTGAAGAGGCAGCTGTGATCTGGTCGACGGGAGGCGAATGAGGCCCCAAGCTCAGGTATTTTCTCAGTCGTGTGCGTTCCTACAAAGTCAAGGGGGACATCCCGGCCGGGAAGGTTCCAGTGGTCTGAATGAAGGCCACGCCCCAGGTGTCTTCCTAAAAGTGACGTTGTCCCATCTGACTGTAGCCACATGCTCTGGCCATGAGCCTCCCCAGCTGCTGCGAATGCTGGTGGAACAGGGAGTGTGCACAACCACAGCTCCCGTGCTGTCGCCTCCCACGGCGCTCCCCATCCCCTGTCTGCATGGATGCCAGGTGCCCAGAATGTGTTAGGGACAGTCTTTTCTCCAGCCACACCCGTGGTGCTGGCCCCTCTGATGGCAACAGAGGTACCCTGGCCAGGTGGCCCAGAAGCATCTGGCAGAAGCACGAACAACAGCATCCTCAGGCCCAGCTTTCTTCTCTTTGGTGGTAGCTTTTCTACCCGGAATAGTTTGGCTCTGGCCAGACAGGTCCCCAGCAGACAGAGAAAGGGAACGCAGCTTCTCCACGCCAGTTCTCGTCCTGGACCCTCTCACTGGAACTCTCCCTGTGCCCTGGACGAGTGGAGCGCGGGGGCCGGACTGCACGTGGGAGGAGATGGAGCTCCGAGCACAGGTGTGGTGTGGCCGCTCTCACTGTGGCTGAGGGCTTTGGCCGATGGCTTGCAGGTGCCGGGACGGGAGGACCAGCCCAAGTGTCTTCTGTCGTGTCTGTTGTCAGCGATGGTATCTCTGCTGGAGGGACCAGTGTGCTTGGCCTGGGGATTCTGGCTGGTGTGACTTTGGGCAGGAAGGACTGTGTCTCCCAGGGGAGGTTCTCTGTCTCCAGGTGGGATGGAGGCTCTGCAGGCTGTCAGGACTCCAGGGTTCAGGTCTCAGACTCCCCCAGCATGAGCTTAGGTACGGAGTGTCCCCCTCGGCCCTGCACTAAGGCAGAGTGCTTCAGTCCTGGAGCTGGGGCCTGGGGGGACACGCTGGCCCTAGAATAGTCTTTAGCCAAAGGACCCGCAGATGCCTTGAAAGGAAATGGTCTGGAGTCACGTTAGCAAAGCTGAGCCTTGCCGAGTGCCGGGCATCCAATGATGGCCCCACATCAGCAGATGAGGCTGGCTGCCAAGATGCCAAAGGTGGGACGCAGAGGTTCAGACTGCCGCTTGTGTTGCAAGGCCAGGTTTCCCAACGGGTGAGAGGTAGCAAAGCAGCCGGGTGCAAGGGTTCATCCGAAGGAGCCTGGGAAGGGGCCTGGCAGCCATATCAATTTCATCAGAGTCAAAGGCAGGCCTGGATGTTCAGTTGGCTGTTGTTCTGCCAGTTGGAGAGTCGGCTACTGCAACAACAGGGACCGACCAGCTAGTAAAGTTGGGGGCACTGGGGAGGGTGACTCTGCTCCTGCCCATCAGGACCCCACATGTGACGGAAGTGTGACTCCCGGGCTCAGGCAGAGGTTCAGAGTTGGGGTCGGGCTCCTGATTATACGGCAGGTGGACTGGTGGAGACTGGACAGGTTCCACCCTGGCGGGTCCCGGTTAATGAGGAGGTAACAACAGTGTATCCTTAGGGAAAGCAGAAGGCAAAAGCCTGGGAATGGGGAGCTGAGCCCACGTGGTGACACCCAGGTCCAGAACACGCGGGGAGGTCACCTGTACAGAGGTGCTGACTGCCCCGGGGGAAGAGATGGGGAAGCAGGGATGGTTGGGTCAGTGAAAAGTGAGGCACTGGTGGAAGTGGAGGAGGGACACGGGTCTGGATGAACGGGTGAATGGCCCCGGGCTTGAGGAAAGGAGCTGGTCAGGAAGGGAAGCTTGCTTTACGTTGCCCATGAAGAGCTGTGTTTGCCCTCTGATCTCAGGAACCCGGTATGTTGTTTGGATGTGCCCCGACTGCCTACTCCTCCACGGAAAACTGCGCTGTGGAGCCCGATGCTTGTGACTCATCACTGGAATGTGTGACAGGAAAGGATTGTCCAGTAAAGAGGCGGAAGCAAGGGCACCAGAGGGCAAAGGGTGGGGCTCTTGGCCCTTCTCCAGTCCCTATGGGATTTCTGCCCCTGGTTGTAGGGCTTGGGGACTGTCCTTCCTCCTCCTCCCCACCCCTCCCTCACCCTCTACCACCGCCCCCCCACACTCCCCCTGCATGTGGGCACACTCTGGACTGCTGGTGCTTGTTGCCAGCAGCAGGGGGACCGCTGGGGCTCTGGGTCTGAGGTCTCCTCTGCATCTGGCCCTGGGCTGTAGGTGACGCACTCTGTGTCTCTTAGTTCCACTAGCCATTGTTCCTGGGGTCAGAGGAAGCAGAGCCTGCTCAGAGCCAGGCTCTGGAGCACCCCACATCTGGATGGTCTGGGGGCCTGGCTCACTCTAGGTCAGTGCGGGAGAAACGCCACGGGAACTGTTGATGTTGGGCTCTGTTTCTGACGGGAAAAGGTGCACCCAGAGTCAGGGAATGGCTTCACTGGATGTGCGATAAGGGGGATAAGGAGTGCCCCAGCCACACAGGGAGTGATTTTTCCCGGCTTCTTCCTTTCAGGCGGCCGCCACAGGCAACACCCATTTCCCCTCACATCCTACCTTTCCTCCGTGATGGTGGGTCTGGTTTCTGGAACATCTGCTTACAAGGGAAGCTGTCTGTGGTCTGTTCTAGTCCTGGAGCAAGACAAGGACAGCCTTGTTGCAGTCCTGGAAAAGTGTGAGTCTTAAGCATCGCCACGTGTGCTGTAATGCTTTTGCAGTGGGGGCCGTTGGAGTGCCCTAGCCTGCCCAGGTGCTGTACCCCACCACATCCCTCCAGGCAGCTGGCTTCTCTTCACTTCCTTTTACACATCTGACAAGTGACAAACAGCACGAACCCTCGGGGGTCTTCAGGAGGTCCCACGTGGGAGTGAAGGCGGGGGCTGAAGCTGGTCTGTCTGATTCCAGAGCTCATGCATGCACCCCTTGACTGGAGCCCCCTCATCAAGCAGGCATCATGGATGACCATTTCTCCAGTCCCGATGCCCAGCTCCCCGGCTCCCTGTGAGGGTCCCACGCCGCCCACTAGGTCTGAGTTGGCTGCTCTCCTGAGGCCCACACAGGCCACCCTGGGCTCCAGGCTGCTCAGAAGGTGGAAGACAGAGGCAGTAGTCGCCCCACATCATCCCATGTCGCATGTGTTGTAGCCTGGGGACAACCACACAGCTGTTCGTGGGAACTCTTCTCCCAGATGCAAGGACACGAGAGGCGCTGCAGCTGGGGCAGAATCTGCTCAGCTGTCACGGCCTCAGGTCCCAAGGCACAACCTCTCCTGGTCACTTAACCTTGCTCTGCCTTCGGGAGAAGGAAATTCCCTCCAATTCCTACTTTACCAGAGACCTTTTGGAAAGCTATGGTCAACTTCATCAATTACTTCCCCTACAGCTTTGAGAATGCAGATGGCTTTTCTCCTTTAGTCTCTTACTATGGTCAGTTGCACTGACTGCTTTTACATAGGAAACCAACCTTGTAGTTTCTGCTGCAAGTTTCTGCTTCCACTTGGTCATTCTAGAGGATCTTTTTAAATTTGGTTATGATTGATTTTCTAGTAATGTTCAAGATTGCCATATCTGTGTTTGTGAGGAATAGTAATCTGTACATTTATTATTATATTTTGGTAAGAAGGTTGTGCTAACCTCATTGAATGGATTTGGAGGATGTACCTCCTTCTCTATTGTCTGAGAGTTTATAGGACCCTGGTATCATAACTTCTATGTGTGATGAAATTCACCAGGAGAAATCTTTGAACCTACAATTTTCTTCCTAAAAAGGTGTTTATAGGGACGCCTGAGTGGCTCAGTCGTTAAGCATCTGCCTTTGGCTCAGGTTATGATCTCGGGGTCCTGGGATTGAGTCACACTTGGTCACACTTGGTCTCCCTGCTCCACTGGGAAGCCTGCTTCCCCGTCTCCCACTTTCCCTGCTTGTGTTCCCTCTCTCGCTGTCTCCCTCTCGGTCAAAGAAATAAAATCTTTTTTAAAAAAAGGTGTTTATAATCACCTTATCCTTTGTATGTCTTCTAATCTATAGCAATGTTCTCCCTTTTCCCGGATATTGATAATTAAAATTTCACTTTTTATTTCATGATTGATCTTAGTAGACATTTATCAATTATATTAGTCTTTTACAACTCTAACTTTAGCTTTATTAATATTCTGTGCTATTTTCATTTCCATACCAATATTTGTTATCTATTTCTATTTTGTAACAAATGTGCTTTCTCTTGTCTTTTTAGGATAGAAAGTTATATCCAAGTTTTTAGATCTTTCTTATTTTTTAAAATAAACACTTAAAGATGCAACATTCCTTTACTCACTGCTCTAACCACATTCTACAAATTTGGTTTCCTCTGGGTTACTTGGGTGGCTCAGTCTGTTAAGCCTTTGCCTTCAGCTCAGGTCATAATCCTGGGGTCCTGGGTTCGAGTGCTGGAGTCAGAGTTGGACTCCCTACTCAGCAGGAAGTCTGCTTCTTCCCTAGCCTGCTGGTTCTTCTGCTTGTGCTCTCTCTGTCAAATAAATAAAATCTTAAATTTTTTTTATTTGCTTTGTTTCAGTTATCATTCAGTTCAAATTATATCTAACTTTTTATTGTTCATTCTTTGATCCACTGGTTATGTGAATGTATGTTTTCCTTTATTTCTAAATATTTGCAGATTTCCTAGATATCTTAGTTATTGGTTTCTGGTTTAATCCCACCATGTTCAGAGAAAAAAACTGTATCTATGTTCAACTTTGGAAATTTGTTGAAACACATTTTGACCCAATAAATACCTAACTCAAGGACATTCCAAGTTTACTTGAAGATTTTTTTTTAATTTATTTTTATTTGACAGAGACATAGGTAGATACAAGTAGGCAAAGCAGCAGGCAGAGAGAGAGGGAGTGGGAGAAGCAGGCTCTCCGCCGAGCAGGGAGCCTGATGTGGGCTCGATCCCAGGACTCCAGGATCATGACCTGAGCCAAAGATAGTTGCCCAACAAACTGAGCCACCCAGGTGCCCCCATCCGGTTCACTTGAAAAATAAACATGTTTGACCCAGTGAATGGCACTACTAGCTATTTACCCAAAGAATATAAACATAGTGATCTGAAGGGCCAAGTGCACCCCAATGTTTATAGCAGCAATGTCCACAATCGCCAAACTATGGATAGAGCCCCGATGTCCATCGACAGAGGAATGGATAAAGAAGAGGTGGTGTATATACATAATGGAATATTACCCAGCCATTAAGAAGAAAGAAATCTTGCTATTTGCAATGACATGGATGGAACTAGAGGGTATTATCCTAAGCAAAATAAGTCAGAGAAAGACAAAATACCATATGCTTTCACCCCTATGTTGAATTTAGGAAACAAAACATAAAAGGAAGGGAAGGAAAACTAAAGATAAAAACAAAGAGGGAGGCCATAATAGACTTTTAGCTATAAAAACCAAACAGGATTGTTGGAGGGAAGGTTCTTGGGGTGTTGGGGTATGTGGTTGACAGGCATTAAGGAGGGCACCTGAAGTAATGAGCCCTGGATGTTGTATGTAACTCATGAATCACTAAATTCTACCCCTGAAGCTAATAATATAGTATGTTAGTAAAATTGAATTGAAATTAAAAAAGAAAATAACAGTCAGCCACTTTTCCTGAAATATACCTCATTGAGTTAAGACAGAATAAATGTTTCATCCATGCCTTTTATAAAAAGAAAAAGTGTATTCCACTAATGTTGGATCTAGTGTTTTAAGAAATACCATTAAGTCAAGATAAATCTTTTGCACTCTGATTTGCTTCTTGTTTGCTTGTTCTAACAATTAGAAAGAAGTGTTAACATCCCTAGTTATGACTGAAATTTGTGTATTATCCTTGAGTTTGGTCAATTTTCCCCTTATATATTTCAAAGTTCTGCATTTAAGCACAATAGACATATTTATGTCTTCCCAGTGAAGTTGTTTTTAAGTGTGTAAACTAATGTTATAAAAAAGTTTAAAAAAACATAAAAAAAAATTCCACTAAGTGGAATTGGATCAGCATAAAGGTCTTCAACCTTATTGTCCTCATATTGAGTGGGAGGAGGAGAGGAGAAGGAAGAGGAGGGGAAAGTCTCACTGGCCCGTGAGGCAGACATGGAAGAGGTGGAAGGGGAGGCAGGAGAGGCAGGCACACTTGATATAACTTTGTGGAACTACATCATAATTTTTGTATGACTTTTTTGCTTTCTCATTTCTCTGAAAATGTTTCTATACTGCACCGATCCTTCTTACCATTTGCTTTGGTTTCAGTGTCCACATGATAGAAGAGTCCCTGTCATAAAGGGAGCCAAAAAGCAGTCTTAAATAACGCTTCTGACTGATTCAAGTGTATTATGTAAAAATGTTAAATACTATTTAGGAGGCTCCTTGTTGAATCAAAGTATTATTTATTTTGACAAATGTCCCCAATGCCTCTGAAAACAAGACTTCCTGTCTCACAGGAGTGTATGCCAGATCCTTGGGATGACATTGCCAATGATACTAACATAAAATAACCATAATCATAATCGTAATGACGGCCCTAGCTCTTCTGTACTTGCCATTATGTTCCAAGTCTGCTACTAAGCTCTTTTTAGTCATCTCCCACAAAAGAGGTAGTTTTATCTCATCTATTCACTGGAATTTAAAGAGGCTAGTCCTCACCTGTTCTGGAGCATTAAACTCCTCTGGAGGGCTTATTAAAGCAAAGACGTGGGGACCTAGCCCAGAGTCTTGATTCAGTAGGAGTGAAGGGAGGCCTGTACTTGTAACAAATTCCCAGGCCATGCTGTACTGGTCCGCAGGTTGGAAACTGCTGATTAGAGGAACTTTAAAAATTACTACATTCAAAGATTATCTGCATTTTTCATTGTGAATACTGACTCGGAAAGGAGAAGTGAGTTATCCCACTACCCTACACAGAGAGGAAGGTCAAGGTATGCCTCACCTATTTGAGGTGAAGGGTTGCTTGAAGGGCCACTGAAATCTGTGAGCTTCTCCTTGGAACTCTTAAAAGCCACACCCCTGTCTTTGGAACTTTATTATTATTTATTATTATTATTTTTAAATGATTTTATTTATTTGACAGACAAAGATCACAAGTAGGCAGAGAGACAGGCAGAGAGAAAGGAGGAAGCAGGCTCCCCGCTGAGCAGAGAGCCCTATGTGGGGCTCAGTCCCAAGACTCTGGGATCATGACCTCAGCCAAAGGCAGAGGTTTAACCCACTGAGCCACGCAGGCGTCCCTGTTTTTGGAACTTTAACACCAGGTATCTCTTTCGAGAATAAAAAGTTTGTTGCCTAGATGCAGTCAGAAACTACATTACCCAGAAAGCCGTGTGCTTCTGACGGCGAAGATTGACGCTCAGCCAGTGACAGTGAGTGGAGAGGGGCGTTTCTCCCGCACCGTGGGCGGGACTTGTAGCTGCGGCTGCTTTAGGACGTCATTTGGCTGTAGCGATGTTTGTGTGGATCCGCGCCTCTAGGTTGAACGCTGTGGAGAGGCCGCTCCCAGAAGGGTCTTCCAGACTGAGCGAAGGACAGTGAGGAGGATAGGACCTAAATCCACGGTTTTATATGAGCTCGACAGACCCTGTCACGGGGCTGTCCCTCTAGCCTGTCCGGCGCCTCGGCACTAGCCCTTCGTTCCCGAGGCACTCTCTGGGGACCCTGTTGAGGCTTTACACAGCGGACACCGAGGTCCCTGGTCACCCGGCCCAGGGCTGGGGTGAGGGGTCGGCTGGGCCCGCTGGACGCGGTAGAGTCGCTGTTTCTCGCGGTCTCGCTCGGTCCGTGGGCCTCATGGCGGCGCCGGCGCTGGTGAGTGGAGGGTCGCGCAGGCTCACGCGATTGGGTCCTCACGGTTCAGCCGTCAGTGATATTGACCCTGGGACTCCTCGCCATTCCTTCTTAATGCTCTTGGATCTGGAGGTCCCCGGGGGAATACGGCGGGAAAGGGTGTAGATCTCATCATCCCTAACTCGAGGTTCCGAACCCGGGGTTTAGAAGGGGAGGCTTCCATTTCTGCCTCTGACCTCAGCTTGCCTTTTCACGGCGATTGGCCTCCATTCCTTCGGGTCTAAAATCGGAATACTGTGTGTATTAAGGATTATTCTCTCTCAGTTGAGGGAACCCGAGAGGGTATGTGTGTGACAAGTGTCCTTCATTGCTCAGAGAGCAATCAGCCTGGGTGCGATTCTGAGGGGGACCAAGCTGGTCCTGCTCTGCTCTTAGGCTCACATCAGGGAGAGTCTGGCCTTTGGGCCTCCTTGCCGCAGACCTTTACCCAGCTGGAAGCTGGGAGAGGGGATGGGAGCTGCGTTTTTTTGAACTGCTGCTTCTCTGATTGGTGTAGAAGGTACTAGGTCAGGTGGGGAACACAAGACAGGCACCGATCTGAAGTTTGCAGTTGCCGTCTCTGTATTACAAATGAAGCCGGTTTGCAGCTTGCAGCAGAGAATCCATTTTCCTGTAGAACACATTTTCTTACTCAGGTTCCCCCACTTTCCAAAGGTTTGGATTTAGCCTCTGGCTTTTGGGAGGGAGTAGGTTAGTAAGGCAAAACCAAAAATCCTCTTGGAGTTTCTTTTGGTTGGTGAGAACAGGTGCTTATATAAGTTTTTCCTAAAAGCAAAGTTAGCAGTAAGAGGGACCTTGAGAAAGTTGGGGGATACTTTTCACTTGACTGCAATTTGGCTTAGGGATGTTTTCCTAGGAACACTGTGCTTTCAGGTAGTGGGGGTGACTTGTGCTTGAAGAGTGAGTCCAATATTCATTATGGACAATATACAGGAATGCTGTGTCTCTTGGGTTGTAAACACAACAGAACTGAAGTTAAATCTCTAGCATGTCACCCTGTTCACTCGTCTTAGCTCTGACTACCTTTGGGACTTATGTTAGTGACTGATCTTTCCTCACCTGGCCTGCTCCCCAACTTCACTCCAGCCTCATTTCAGTGTCCCCTGAGAGAGGCCTTCCCTGGTTGCCCCAGATAAAGTCTCCTAATGTTTGCAATCAGTTATTCTCTTTTGTTGTTTTTTGAGCTATTAGAGCCCTATGACTTGGTCTTGGTCATTTCTTTAATTTCTTGTTGGAGACCCTTTCCCAGCCCCAGAGTGTGAGCTGCTGTTCTCTGCTCCATCTCCAGGCCTAGAACAGTGCTGGACCTGACCAGTGCCCAATAAGGGATTGAAGAATGAAAGGTTTTCCCCCTCTGGGACAATGTCATTCTTAGATTAAATCGAACCCCCCCACCATGGCTGGACCTGAGGGACCTGGGTTCAGTTCTTGCCCCTTCTCATTAGACATACAACTCTGTTTCACTTGGCTTTTTTTCCCCCTTAAGATCTTATTTATTATTTGACAGACAGAGAGATCACAGCTAGGAAGAGAGACAGGCAGAGAGAGGGGAGAAGCAGGCTCCCTGCCCAGCAGAGAGCCCGGTATGGGATTCGATCCCAGGACCCTGAGATCATGACCTGAGCTGAAGGCAGAGGCTTAACCCACTGAGCCACCCAGGTGCCCCTGTTCCACTTGGTTTTGAGCCTCCATTTGCTGCTTGTGAATGGAGATGATGGCGCTTACCTTGGGGGCTTATTCTCTGCTCCTTACCGCCTACATGAGGTGATCATGGTTTTGTGTCTTTCTCCAGTAGCTTCCTGCATAGGAAGCTTTGCTCTTCCACATCTTTTATTCTGTCAGAGGCACCATGTTCCTCCTTCCTGAGCCCACAACAGAACTAGGTTTCTCAGGAGATACTCAGGGGTTCAGAGCTTAGGCCTTTCTGGATTTTTGCCGGAGGCCAACTGATAGGTTCGCATCTCATCTAATAGATGTATGGCCGCCCACCATCTTTGCTTGATGTTCTAGGCTTTGGTGTCCTTCCAAGACGTGGCCGTGACCTTCACTGGGGAGGAATGGAGACATCTGGACCTGGCCCAGAGGACCTTATACCGGGAGGTGATGTTGGAGACATGTGGGCTCTTGGTCTCACTGGGTAAGGATTCAGTGCTCTCCTGAGTGGTACCCACAGGCTTTCATTCCACTCTTTCTCTATAAGCATGGTTGATTGAGAGGGTCTCTGGGACCCACCTTCCTGTCTCCCCACAGCCTAGGCATATTCGTGTGCTAACCTCTTATTGGCCTCCCTGTGTGTGCAACAGGGATTGTTGTATAAGAAACAGTTCTCAACATTTTTACCAAGTGTCCAGCATAAGCTGGCCTCAATCTGACGTCCTTATTCCAGATCTCCATAAGAGTTAAAGTGATTGGATTAGTTTGGTTGGGTCAAATGTCCTCACAGCCCATTTAACAGGACCTGTGGGTAATAGGAAGTTCTCCAAGTGGGTGAATCAGACAAACAGGAAGATATTTGACATTGGTGCTCATGGTATTTTTCCAAGCAGCACAATCTCAGCTAAATGGCTTTGGCCCCTGGTACCTGCACAATTGTCCCTTATTTCCTAAGGCCTTCGCCTTGCTTCTCTGCTGCTGAGGGAGATCATTTTAGAGGGTATACAGACATGTCATTTAACGGTGTTGATGGGCATCTAAGAAAGCTCTTCCTTTTTCCTTCCTCTTTCCTACCTTCTATTGTTGTTGGAAGAGTCTGAACTTGATGCTGCATCTTTAGCTGTCCTGTGTCTGTTGGCCGATTTCCCCTTCAGAAAGAAGAGCTGTAGGACATGGAGCCTTGAAGATGCAGCATGAGCTTCCTGGGACCAAATACAGTTATTTGGATTTTATTGTATTTTCATAGTAAACTTTGACTTAGCTGAAGTGACCTAGTATCTGTGAAGTGCTTAGAATAGAATTGGGAACATAGCAAGTATGACACATGTATTTATTATATGTACTAATCAGTAAATCCCAAATATTTTTGCACTGAAACCTGAAATGGTGAATTTTCCCAGAAATCGGTTTGAATACGAACCGATGGAGGCCCGAGGTTTCCCTTTTCCCAGATGTCCTGATGGTTACCTTGACGGGGCTCTCCCAGCCTCGTGTCCACATTGTCTCTCCCTGGAGGTCAGTCATCTGAAAGGAGATGCACGGGAAATAGTATTCTAGGTGGAGGGACCAACAGGCGCCAAGTCCCAGTGGGGACAGGGATTCAGTTCCATGACAGATGAAGGAAGGTCTGATTTAACTCTGACACTGCCCGCTGCCTGAGCTCAGGGCTAGGCATCCGGCAGACACCATTGACCATTCACTGTGGGACAGCTGGATGCATTCTGGCCTTCAGTACAGGATCTTCTATTCCGAGCTTCTGACGGTCCCGGTGCCTTAGTCACTGGTTTCTCTAGAATCCTCCTGTCTTTAAGCCTTCACATTTGGCAAAATGCATTTGGAGTGTGTCCCAGAAAATGTCCTCATGCTGATTTCACCCCTGAAAGATGTAATGACTTTACCTGATGAGAAGCCCTGAGGTGACGCTGGCTCCTGGCCTGGCAGATGCCAACCCAGGCGTGTCCGTTCGCATTCTCTGCTTGGTCAAGGCCATCAGGCCGGTATCCTCGAAGTAGCCATGGGATGCTACAGCAGCAGGTCGGGCGGCAGGCCCCCACCTTCAGCTCTGTCTTCCCAACTTGGAGTAAAGGCTTGTTCTTCAGAGTGGGTAGCAGATTTAGGTCACATCTCAGACATCTGACAGCAGTAGATGCCGTTCAGCAGGTGATTTAGTCCAGTGTTTTTAGCCATCTTCTGGCCCTGGGGGGCTTTTTAGACTTCTTGTGTTCTGTCCTAAGGCCCAGAGATTTGGTTTAATTTGTTCCGTGTTCAAACCAGACATCTCCAGATACTTCTGATCCATGGGGTGGTTGAATTCTACTGGCTTCATTAGGGAACACCTTCTGGAAAGAGTCGTTTCCTTTCTGGAGTTTCATGGTGGTGTGTGAAAGGTGTATACTCCTATGTGCTCGAGACCTCCTTTTGTCCTTCCCTGTGTACCCATGCCCCATTTATCTCTCCATGCACAGGGCATCCTGTTCCCAAAGCAGAGCTGATCTCCCTGGTGGAGCAGGGGCAGGAACTGTGGACAGTGATGAGAGGCCTCTCCAAAAGCACGTATACAGGTAGGTGGCTGAGAGCCTGGCAGGTGGGTGTCCTGGCATATGGGTTTTATGGCAACTGACAGACCCCCAGGAGATCTGAAATTCCACAGGCAGCTTCTTTTCATGGTCTTCCTGGGGTCTTGGTTGGTCATGGAGCACTCCACACTGTGTTTCTCCAGTCTTTCCATCCCACCACACTCTTCTTTATTAGTTAGGACTTGGTATGCAGAGTACCAGACAAGCTCTAAATGCTTCGTTAGCCACAAGCATTTACGATTGTTATATTTTCTTCTCGGACTGTCCTCCTTGTTATTATATAGTGTCCTTCTATGTCATTTGTTAGTCTTTGTTTTAACGTGTCCAAAATAAGTATTGCTGCTCTGGCTTTCCTTTGGCCTCCATTTGTATGATAGATGTTTCTCTGTCCTCTCATTTTCTCTTCTTCCTCCCTCTCTTTCTTTCTTTCTCTCCTTTCTTTTTCTCCTTCTTCCTTCTTTCCTTCTCCCTTCCTTCCTCTCTCTTTCTTTAATGTAGGCTCCACACCAAGGCCAGAGCCCACTATGGGATTTGACCTCATGACCCTGAGATCAAAAACTGAGCTGAGATCAAGAGTTGGAGGCTTCTAGGGGTGCCTGGGTGGCTCATTGGGTTAAGTCTCTGCCTTCAGCTCAGGTCATGATCTCAGGGTCCTGGGATCGAGCCCCGCATCGGGTTCTCTGCTCTGTAGGGAGCCTGCTTCCCCCTAATTTTCTGCCTGCCTCTCTGCCTACTTGTGATCTCTCACTCTCTGTCAAATAAATAAATAAAATATTTTAAAAAAATGTTGGAGGTTTCTAACAGACATATGAAAAAATGCTCAACATTACATCAGGGAAATACAAGTCAAAACCATAATGAGATACCATCTCACACCAGTCAGAATGGCTAAAATTAACTCAGAAATCAACAGATGTTGGCGAGGATGCAGAGATAGGGGAACGTGCTTACAATGTTAGTGGGAGTGCATACTGGTGGCCAGTCTGGAAAACAGTATGGAGGTTCCTCAAAAAGTTAAAAATAGAGCTACTCTGTGACCCAGCAATTTCACTGCTGGGTATTTATCCAAAGGATACCAACATAGTGATTTGAAGGGGCACATGTACCCCAATGTTTATAGAAGCAGTGTCTACAATAGCTGAACTATGGAAAGAGCCCAGATGTCCATTGACAGGTGAGTCGATAAAGAAGATGTGGTGTAAACACACACACACACACACACACACACACACACACAGGAATATTACTCAGCCATCAAAAAGAATGAAATCTTGCCTTTTGCAACAACGTGGATGGAACTAAAGGGTACTATGCTAAGCAAAAGGCAAATACCATATGATTTCATTCATATGTGGCGTTTAAGAAACAAGACAGATAAACATAGGGGAAGGGAAGGAATGAAATAAGATAAAAGCAGAGAGGGAGGCAAACCATAAGAGACTCTTAACTATAGGAAACAACCTGAGGGTTCCTGGAGGGGAGGTTGGTGGGGGGACGGGGTAATTGGATGACGGGCATTAAGGAGAGCACTTGATATAATGTGCACTGGGTATTCTATGCAACTGACGAATCTCTACACTCTACCCCTGAAACTAATAATACACTGTACGTTACCTAAATTGAATTTAAGTAAAAAATTTTAAGTGTCAGAGGCTTAACCAACTGAGCCACGCAGGCATCCCTCTGTCCTATCTTTCAATCTGCAGGTATCTTTTGGTCTAAAACGAGTCTCTTGTAGGCAGCATATAGATGGGTCTTGTTTTTATATCCATTCTTTCACTCTTTAGCTTTTGATTGGAGCATTTAGCCCATTTACATTCAGAGTAATTATTGATGGATATATATTTGCTGCCATTTTATTACTTGTTTTGTGGTTATTTCTGTAGTTTTTTCTCAGATCCTTTTGTCTTTTGCTCTTTCACGTTTTGCTGATTTTCTTGAGTGATATATTTAGATTTCTTTCTCTTTATTCTTTGCATATTTATAAGTGATTTTTGATACATGGTTACCACCAGATAAATTTTTCTGTCTCCTCACTTTGCTTCTCTGTGCCTGTTTCTGCGTGTTAAGATAAGTCAGCCTAAAAAAAAAAAGTCATCTGTGTCTTCCGCTCTTGAAAGTAGTGACTCTATGAAGAGGTCCTGGAGTGCCCTGTTGTTTGATATCCCCTTGTTCAGAACCTTGGTCCTTCAGGAGAGTATCCGACATGTTGCTTACATCCTGCTGCTGTGTCGGAGTCACTTTTCCTTTCAGTGCTGTTGTCCACACTGACTCTGCCTGTTGTAGGCTATGCTTGTTCTCTGTGGTGTTAGTGGGACCCAGGCAGGCCAGCTCCTGGGAGTAGTGCCCACCTGGGAACTCAGGAGCAGGGTGGCCATATTAGCTAGATTGGCCCTAGACCACTAGTCCTGTGAGGATCTCCTGAGGTCCTGCGGTGGCTGGGGGCACAAAGCTGAGCACAGCATACAATGTTGGCTGGAGCAGGCTGCCGTGCACAGTGCAGTAGTTGGGGGGTCTTGGTGGCTAGGTGTAGCGCATGGCAGCAGCTGGGCACTCAGTGGCTGGGCACAGTGCCTGCTGATGATGGGGAGTGCGTGGCTGGTCATGGCCCGTGAAAGTGGCTGGTAGGAATGACTGGGCAGGGTGTGCAATGGCACCTGTGGGTGTCTGGCTAGGCAGAGCTTGCAGTGCTGGCTTGGTGGGGGGGCATTCCTGGGAAAAACACAAGCATGGCTGGGGGCCCACAACTGGGTGTGGCACGGCACATGTGTGTGGCATGCACATCCCTGCACGTATCCATCCTTCCATTTGCGAAGCAGATATTTGGACGCAGTCCCTAGCCTTGTTCTCTTCTTGGCCTTCTGTCTTATGAAACCTCAAGGGGATATTTGCCTTTGTCAGCCTCACAGTTGAACTAAGAGCTGCTGGAGCCATGGAAGGAGAGGCATTGCTGCAGATTTGTGATCTCTCCCCACTCATGTTCCTTCCAGCTGCTTGGCCAGCAAGTGTCCTGCCCTCCCCTCCTTACCCCTTAGAGGCTGTCTCATACCGTCACCCCGCTCTGCCATTCCATGTCTTCACTTGAATGAATGTTCCAGGACTCCAGTCTCCCACTGTCATCCTAAAAAGAATCTCATGATTTGGCCCTCTTCTCCCATCTCCCCATTTTCAACTACTGGTCGTACCATTCCGCAAGTCAAGGAAGCCAGGAACAAAAGGAAGACCCCATACCGCCTGCATCGTCTTCCTACCCTCTAGGCCGCCATTCCTGAATCTCAATCACGTTTTATCTTCCATATCTCCAGAATCTGTCACCTTCACCAGCTCTGTCATTTGCCCATGAGCTTCCTCGTCCAAGCCATACTCATCTCTTGCCTGATTATGCTAGCAGACTCCCAGTCACTCTCCCTGTATCTGCTGCCTGCCTCTGGTCCCCTCTCTGTCTTCCATCCGCTTCCTTATCCACTCACCGTCCTTCCAGATACCACCACCCACCTTGCCGCTGGTAACTCACCATGTGACCTACTTCACATTCAGAAGAGAGATTACACACTCAGCCTTCTTTCCGTTTACCCTGGATAGACTCATCTTGCGCCTTCCTTCTCACTTCTGTGGGAGAGTTCTCATGCGTGACGAGCGTTCCCCCAGCAGAGTCTAGATCACACTGTCGCCTGACTTCTCAGGTATATTAGTTATCTGTTGCTGCCTGGCAGTATTCCCACAAACATAGCTCAAAATATCTATTTCCTGTTACCCATCTGTGGCTTGGAGGTGCAGGCACAACTTGGAGGGGTCCGCCTCACGCCGCAGTCAGGGACCCCTCACACCTGTCACCTTCCTTCTTCAGATCAGGTGGTGGTGGGAGACACTCCAGCAAGAGGGGACACAGCCCCATCTTGTACATTCTGCTGCCTGGGCCCGGCCACAGTCTGTTCTTTAGAAGCCAATCAAGCCAATCTGGCATTTCACCCGAGAGCGTCATAGCAGGGTGTAAGCACCACGAGGTAGGAATTAGGAGATTCCATACAGGGGTCTGCTGCCTCCGGGACCTTGATCTTCACTTACTTCCTGCCCCTTCTGTATCTTCACCTTCTCTCAACTCAATACGGAAAACACAGTGAAGGTTCGGACCCGTGGGGGAAGCATGAAACCAAAATGTTCTTGACTGTCCAGCACATGTAACTGTTGACGACTCTATTTCACGGGAACAAGCAAACTTCTGGGAGGACTTTTCTCATTCTCTGAAGAGACAGCTACCCAGGACTTCTAGGCTTCCCCATTACTGTTTTACTATTTTCTTTAATTGCTGTTTGAAGGCGTAACTTACAGTAAATATATAGATTTTAAAGGTTCATCTTCATGAAATACTACATGTATAAACCCAACTATCCACCACACAGGTCAAGAAATATTTCCAGTACCTCCCAGGTTTCTTCTGCTCCCTCTTTATTAATATCCCCTTTTACCGAAGTAGCCAGCATTCAACTCAATCACTAGATTAGTTTTAAAGACTTAGAAATGGACCCCCACAGTGCATAATACTGTTACGTCTCTGTCTTCTTTTGATAATTGTGGTTCCGAGTTTCCCTCATCTGGGTTGCAAAATTCAGAGTTATTTCTTAACTGGGCAATGTCTCAGTGAATAAATAGGTTTTATATATCCATTTTCTTGTTATCTGGCTTATTCTCCAGTTTCAGAATATTGTGAAGAATGCAGCTGTGAATATTCTTGATCATATTTTTTGTTGGATCTAAGCACACATTTCTGTTGGGAATATGCAAATGAGTGGCCTGGCTGGATTATGGTGTAGATACATGATTAGCTTCAGTACAAATCACCAAACAGTTTCAAAGCGACATTATTTCACATTCCCAGTAGACATGTGTAAGAGTCGTCAGCTGCTATGCATACTGGGGAGCAGGTATTTATTATTTGAGACCCAGTAGTGTTTTTCAGCACCACACTACTGAAAATGTTCTTACTCACGTTACTGCTGATATTCTGTCTGGCAAGTGCAGGACCTCTAATAATGATAAGAGGGGTGTACAGCTTACTGAACATTTGCTGTGCCCTGGGATGGTTGATTGACATACCTTTTCTTATGTTATTGTGAACATTGTTATGTGTCCTCCCCAAATTCATAATTGGAGCTGGGGGTTAGGGCCTCCAGTGTGATGCTGTCAGGTTGGGATTTGGGGAGATGATTGGGTTTAGATGAGCTCATGAGGGTGGAGCCCCCGTGATGGGATTGGTGTCCACATAAGAAGACAAAGGGAGACCATCCTCTTTCCTAGGTGTCGCATGAGTGCTGGTGACGGTTAGGAGAAGAGGGAGAACAATCTGGTGTCTCTTCTTAGAAGGATACTAATCCTACCAGATCGGGGACCTACCCTGATCACCTCATTTCACCTCAGTTGCTTCCATAAAGGCCCTATTTCCAAATTCACATTGGAGGTTAGGGCTTCAACACATGAATTTTGGGAGAACACAAATGTGGAGTTCGTAACAAAATTTGCTTTTAGAGTAAATATAAGGGCTATTCATATATTGTTTTTCTTGCGTCAGTTTGGTAATTTGAATCTTTCAAGGAGTTTTTCCACTTCATCTAATTATTCTATCTATTACATTTTAAGATTGTTTTATCATGTTAAATTTTATGTTATGTATTTACCACAGTAAATAAGGCTTAAAAAATGAATATACATGTATGTGTATATATATACACATACATACATATGTGTATACACATACATACATATGTGTATATATATATATATTAATCGCCTGGTGCTCATCATGCCAAGTACACTCCTTAATCCCCATCACCTTTTTAACCCATCCCCCCATCCACTCATTTCCCCTCTAGTAACCATCAGTTTGTTCTCTATAGTTAAGAATCTGTTTCCTGGTTTGTGTCTCTCTGTCTGTCTCTTTTTTACCCTTTGCTCATTTGTTTTGTTTCTTAAATTCCACATATAATTGAACTCAATGGTATTTGTCTTTCTCTGATCACTTACCATTATACTCTGTAGCTGCATCCATGTTGTTGCAAATGACAAGATTTCTTTCCTTTTTTATGGCTGAATAATATTTCATTGTGTATGTATAACTCATCTTCTTTATCCATGCATCAGTCAGTGGACAGTTGGGCTGTATCTTGGTCACTGTAAATAATGTAGCAGTAAACACAGGGATGTATGTATCCTATGTATGTGTTTTTATAACGCCACATAAACTGACATTCTCAAAACAGGCTTAAACATTACTTCATTATACTCAAGTGTACACATACTTACTTGAACTTTATGGAAAGTATAACATAGGTTATATTGTTTTATATGATTTGTACTTTTTATTCAGCAGTATATTATTAAGATTCCCCATGCGTGGGGTGCCTGGGTGGCTCAGTGGGTTAAAGCCTCTGCCTTCGACTCAGGTCATGATCCCAGGGTCCTGGGATCGAGCCCCACATAGGACTTCCTGCTCAGCGGGGAGCCTGCTTCCTCCTCTCTCTCTGCCTGCCTCTCTGCCTACTTGTGATCAAATAAATAAAGCCTACTTGTGTGTCAAACAAGCCTACTTGTGTGTCAAATAAATAAATAAAATCTTAAAAAGAAAAAGATTCCTCGTGCGTGTAGTATAGTTCACTCTTTTTTTTTCTGTAGTCATTTTCATGAATACAACACAATGTATTCATTTATTTTCATGGGCATTTTCATGTATCTAGTTTCTTATACCCACAAAGAATGCTCTTGTAGAAATTTACGTATATATGTCCTCATGAGTATGTGTAAGAATTTCTCTTAGTAGTGTTCCTAGGGCTAGAATTTTTTGATGATTATAGGTGAGCAAAAGGAGAACTTCAGTAGATGCTGCCCTGCTGTTTTCTCAAATGGTATCTTACCTGTTTACACTTCACCTGCATTGTATTAATGATTCTGTGGCTCTGCATCCTTTCCAACTATTACATTTGTAAGTTTGTTCAATCGGGTGAATATAATATGGTATCTCCTTGTGGTATTTTTGCTCCTTCCCTCATCCAGGAAAGTTGAGCACCTGTTCATATGTTGATTGGCTAATGTAGATCTTCTGTGAAATGTCAGTTCGTACCAATGTGCTTAATTTTCATTTTGGAAGTGGAGTGCTGAAATTACCCGCTGTAATTGTGGTTTTATCTGTTTCTCTGTTGAACTCAGTTTTTGGGTTATTTTGAGGCTGTGGTATTTGTTGCGTACAGATTTAGGATTGTTATGTCTTCCTGGTGGATTGATTTTTTTTTTTTATCATTCTATAATGTCCCTCTTTTTCTCATTTACTTTGCTCTGTAGTCTATGGTATCTGATATTAATCTAGATACCCTTGTTTGCCTTTTAAAAAATTATATTTAGTTTAGTCAAATTGACTAGTTTTTGCATTTACAGTGAATGGTTTTTTATCTTGTTTATGAAATCTTTCAGTTTCCCAAGATCTAAAAGATAATTATTTTTACTGTTTACTAAATGTTGTGAGTGTTGTACTTCTGACAGGTCTTAATCAGTCTGGCGTGAGGGTAGGAATGTGGTTTCATTTTTCCCCATATGGGAAATAATTTCTCGAGATCCATTTGTGGAATAGTCCCTCCTTTTCCCACTGGGCCTCTCTGTGACTTCTGTCATATTTCAAAGTTCATACATACATTTCTGAGCTCTTAATTCTGTTTTTTCCTTTGACAGTTTGACAGTTGATCTTAAATCTGTGCCTACATCATACTGCCTTGATGTACATAATCATCATAATTCTAGTTCCTCAAAGGGCAAGACTCCCTTTTTTATTCTTCTGTGGAGATAGCCTGGTCTGTTTGTTCATTTGTATAAATTCCACAAAGTGAGAAATCATTTTGTGAACATCCTTGAAAAATTCTATCAGGACTTTATCTGAAGTTGTATTGAATTTATAGATGAATTTAAGGATAATACAATCCCCCTTTTCATATAGATCTTCATTAATGTGGTAAATTTATAATTCTCTTCATCTAGAATCTAGATGAATCTAGAATAGGTATCTATTTGGTGTCTATTTACCTGGTCTTTACTCAGATGAAGCAGGCTCAGTACGCCCACCCAGCAGTTTCTCATCATCTCCCACAATCTCACAGCCCAGAATCCTGAGGTTTTTTTTCTCCTCTGCCCCTGCCTGCCGCTCCAGCCTCGTCTCCACCATCCTCCCATCCACTTCACTTTGCCTGGCATCCAGAATTCTCTTAACACACCACATGTACTTCCATCATCTGCTGCAGTTTCCCCCCTAATTCCTCTATCAGGGAAACCCTGTTCTCCTTTAGAAATAAGCTACCACAGCACCTTTTCCACATAGCCTCCACTGACCTCTTTCTGTCTCCCATGTGGGTCAGGTTAAGTGCCCCTTCCCTGTGCCATCATACCATGGGCTGTTAGGGCACAGTCATTACACGCAGCGTAGTCTTTACTCTGCCCGCCCTCCCCTATTCTGGAGAGTGAGGGGACCTCTCCACTCCAGATTCTGCATGCCCTGCCCCAGCTTTTCTTCCTGAGTTGCCTTTTAGAGACATCTAGAGTCCAAGGATTAGTGAAGAAAGAAATTGTAAGCCTGGGCTTAGTAGGTGTATAAATGCCACAGGCATTAGAGGAATTATTTTCATCTTCATTCTATCCCTATTGGTAATTTTGTTTGTTCTGTGTCGACGTGACTAATAGACACCTTTCTGTATTGGATTCCCTTCAGGTGAAAAAGCAAAACCTGAGACCACAGAGCTTACTGCTTCTCAGCTTGCCTTCACTGAGGAAGCCCCCTTTGAGGAACAAGTGACCCAGGGAGTCTCAAGGGATTCCAGGTTGGGGCAAGCAAGGGATCAGGAGAAGCTATCAGAAGTGCAGGAAGCGAACTTGAGGCCAGGTGCGGACCCCCACAAGGAGACATGCCCTAGGAAGCTGACCCATAAACGTGATGATTTGGAGACCGGTGATCGTTTGGGTTTCACGGTTTTGCAGGAGCGCGTCACTACACAAGGTGATCTACGTGAACCCGAGCAAGGACCAGGCAAAGACCCTGTGATAGAGGCAAGGAATAGCCTGTATAAATGCAAAGAATGTGGGAAAAGGTTTAGCAAGAACTGGGCTCTTGTTCGGCATCAGCAGATTCATGCCGGAGTGAAGCCCTTTAAATGCAGTGAATGTGGGAAAGCCTGTCGTTATATGGCAGACTTCATTCGACACATGAGGTTTCATACTGGGGAAAAACCATACAAGTGTGTTGAGTGTGGGAAGGCGTTCAAACGCAGGTCTCACCTCACAGAACACCAGCGCATTCACACTGGAGATAAGCCCTATGAGTGCAAAGAATGTGGTAAAACTTTCACCCACCGCTCTTCTTTTAACCAACATAATATGACCCACACTAGGGAAAAGCCCTTTTTGTGCAAAGAATGTGGAAAAGCTTTTTACTACAGCTCTTCCTTTGCTCAACACATGAGGATTCACACCGGAAAGAAACTCTATGAGTGCAGTGAATGTGGAAAGGCCTTCACTCACCGCTCCACTTTTATCCAGCACAATATGACCCACACCGGAGAAAAGCCCTTCTTGTGCAAAGAATGTGGAAAAGCCTTTTGCCTCAGCTCATCCTTCACTCAGCACATGAGGATTCACACTGGAGAGAAACCCTACGAGTGCGACGACTGTGGAAAGGCCTTCACTCACCGCTCTACTTTTATCCGGCACAAGAGGACTCATACCGGAGAGAAGCCCTTTGAATGCAAGGAATGTGGGAAAACCTTCTGCGACAGCTCTTCCTTAATCCAACACATGAGGATTCACACTGGCGAGAGGCCCTATAAGTGCAGTGATTGTGGAAAAGCCTTTACACACCACTCTGTTTTTATCCGACATCATAGGACCCACAGTGGGGAAAAACCCTTGGAGTGTAAAGAATGTGCAAAAGCCTTTTACTACAGCTCTTCCTTTACTCGACACATGAGGATCCACACTGGCGAGAAGCCCTACGTATGCAGAGAATGCGGGAAGGCCTTTACCCAACCTGCAAATTTTGTTCGTCATAATAGGATCCACACTGGAGAAAAACCATATGAGTGCAAACACTGTAAGAAGGCTTTTTGTGACAACTTTGCTTTAACTCAGCACATGAGAACTCACACTGGAGAGAAACCCTTTGAATGTGGTGAATGTGGAAAAACCTTCAGCCACAGTTCCTCCTTCACTCACCATCGAAAAATTCATACCAGAGTTTAAAGGTTGTTTACATCAGTCAATTTTAGTGAACACCTACTGGTGAAATACCTTTTCTTTTGAATGTAACCATTCAGGAAAAACCTTTTGGCGGGTGAAATATCTTGCTCATTATCTGAGAATTCATACTGAGGAGAAACATAATTGCCATCCGTGTGAAAGCTTTTTGTGGCAGGTCATCTCAAGGGTCATATTAGAAATTGACCCAGCCTAGACCCTTACACTACCCTCGAGAGTCATCCATGAGTGAGACCCAGTGGTTTTGCATTTAGGAAATATGTCTGCAAGAATTCTTCCTATATTTGGGGCACCTGGGTAGCTCAGTGGGTTAAAGCCTCTGCCTTTGGCTCAGGTCATGATCCCAGGGTCCTGGGATCGAGCCCCACATCGGGCTCTCTGCTCAACGGGGAGCCTGCTTTCTCCTCTCTCTCTGCCTGCTTAAAAAAAAAGAATTCTTCCTATATTTATACTATAAAACCACCTCAAGGGTGTTTTAAAAGTACAATGAGAGGTAGAGGAAGAGATATAGAAGAGAAAGGGAAAAGAAAAGAATGTACGGCTTCTTTCCAATTTCCCTGCCAAGCTTGTGATAATTTGTCATTGGGGTTGGGGTGGGGAATGGTGTAGGTATGAGAGATAGAAAGACCTCATTCCCTCTGTGTGTGTGTGTGTGTGTGTGTGTGTGTGTTTTAAGATTTATTTATTTGGGAGAGAGCGAGAGAGAACATGGATGGGGGAGAGGGAGAAGCAGGCTCCCTGCTGAGCAGGGGGTCTGATGTGGGCGTCAATCCCAGGACCCCAGGATCATGACCTGAGCTGAAGGCAGATGCTTAACTGACTGAGCCACCGGGCATCCCTGTGTATTTTTTATATATCTATCATCAGGAGAACTGGAACATTGAAGGCAGCTCTGCTGTCAACATTTCTTGAAAATATTCCTTATTCTAAAACATTGTCATTTTTACCCTTGAGGAACATAAATGTTGGTGAGAGATTTAGAGGCCCAAGTCATGAAATACTTAACACACATACACACACTCGTATATTTAGTCAATTCTTGTTATTCATTGTAGTTGTGTTCTATACATCCATCACAAACACTGAATTAATACTGAACCATTGCTCCTAAGGGAAATGCAGACATGTTCATCTGAGCCTCTGTTTACATTTTCATCAACCAAACAATGCATAACCTGTCATGGATTTTTTTTTTTCTATTTAAAGGCACCTGAATTGAATATATGTTTCTCAGAAATAAATTATTTGCAGTATTATAATAAAAATATTTCAATTACATCATTTTGTATAGTATATTCTGTTATTACTGTACTTTAAGTCATTCATACAATACACACAATTTAATAATGTACGTAAACACAGTAAACAGTACAATAATGTGAACACCTACACTATGCTATACTGTACAGTCATTCAGAGAAAGTGCAGAAAAAGTTAAAATTAATCGAAGATTAATATTAAATAGTTTTGATAGAGCTGTGGGATGTGGCTGGGGGCAGTGCACTTTGGATAAACGTCTTGACCTTGGCTTACCCCAAGAAAACCAAAGGAATAGTTGATGGTACTTATTTCAAGCCACTGAAGTGCCTTGAAAAATTGCACAAGGCTGCATTTGCTAATAGGGTCCCATTGTTTCATGTCATTGAAAATTCTTCCAAGGCAGAATTTCATTCTGATATTATGGCTGCTGTGAGAGGGACAGTTCATTCAGCGGTAGATGGATTTTCATCCCTATCTTCATCATTACTGACTTCAGTGCCTTGTTTTGCCATCCTTCTGGGTCTTAGTGGGCTCTACTACCTTTTCTACCAAAATTTCTTCCACATCCTCATGTCCCTGAAGATTTTCCCACTTATTTGCCTTCCGATACGCATTATGTGTTTGACACTGACCTTTATATTTTCCATAACTTTGCCAAAGCCTTTGAAATTTTTCAGGCAGTCTGCCCATTTTTCCAGATATTACTGATAGTGGTCTGCCTGATACTGTACCAGGCTGTGCACCATGATCACCAATGGAGCATAGAGAAACCAACTTCCAGTAGTCCGTCATGTGGTTTCCTTGCTGGTGTTGTATTAGTTTACCATAAATTTCCCTCATGTTGTGCACCACGAAAGCTTTATTATGTCCTGATTGAGAGGTTAGGTGACCTAATGTTTAGGAGCATGAAAAGAACATCTAGGTTGGGGTGGACATTTGAAAGTTCTTCATGGTAATGGACTGGGGCATTATTCAAAATCAATACAACCTTGGAGGCAAGGTTTCTGCCTTAGAGATAGCAGTCAGCTTCTTGGATGAGCAGTTGTGGAAGCGATCCCAGAATGTTTCTGAAATCTCATATGTCATTATCTCAAACTTCTGGAATTTCCTTTTACGTTCTTGTGGATTTGGGGCTCTGTATACCTTTAGGGGTTTGCACTTAGTCGGTTGCTGTGGGTATTGACACACAGTAGCAAGACTGCATGATATTTGAATAATTTGAAGATGGGATTTGAAGGCCATTTGCATTGTGTAGGATCATTTGTCAAGAGTCAATGAAAACAAGCCAGGGGGTGCCTGGGTGGCTCAGTGGGTTGAGCCTCTGCCTTCGGCTCAGGTCATGATCCCAGGATCCTGGGATTGAGTCCCGCATTGGGCTCTCTGCTCAGCAGGGAGCCTGCTTCCACCTCTCTCTCTCTGCCTGCCTCTCTGCCTACTTGCAATCTCTGTCAAATAAATATCTTTATAAAAACAAAAGAAAAAAAGAAAAGCCAGTCTCACTGGCATTGAAACCTGCTCTTCCACATAACACTTTCTCTGTATTAATATTTAGCAGGTATTTAAACAATTATTCCACAGCCTCCTGATCTGCAGGATTTGCTTCATCTATACACTCTTCATACCGTATTGTCTCTTGAAATGTGCAAGCCAGCCAACTAGCTGATCAGGTTTCGCATTGTCCCTATCTGGGTAAGGATTAAATTTTGGCTTTCAGCCTCAGAACAGTGCCTTCCTATACTTTTTTATGGGTCTTTATCTCGCAAATCCACAATTTGAGCTGCTTTTTAAAATCTTTTTCATAGCTTCGTCACCCACTATGAAAGATACTTTTAACATTTTCTGGAATGACTTCATGTACAGATCAGTGCATTTCTTCGTCCTACTTGAGAATATGCCATATTGTTGATTCATTGACATTGAACTCTGAGCCAACAGCAGTACAACTGCCGGAAGGTAGTCCATCTAACACATGTGTGTACTTTAAGGTCCATCACAGCCCTCTTGCACATACATACACTGGACAGCACCAGATGCCTCGGTGGCATAGTTGGTCAAGTGCCTGACTCTTGATTTTGGCTCAGGTCATGATCTCAGAGTCATGGGACTGAGCCCTGTGTTGGGCTCCATGCTCCGTGGAGTCTGCTTGATATTCTCCCTCTCCCCACCCCCTGCTGCACTCTCTCTCTTTCTAATAAGTAAATTTAAAAAAAAAGAAATTAAGTCCAAATTAGGTAGAAATAAATGATAAAGCTAAGAGCAGAAATAAAAAATAAACAGAAAAATCAACATACTAGAAATAGATTTTTAAAAGGCTAATGAAATTGACACCCCCCTAGAAAACCTGACCAGGAAATAAAAAAAGAAAAGAAAAAAATGATATTTCCAATATCAGGAATGATGGGCGGGCATCACTGTAGATTTGATATACACTAAAGAGATGACAAGTGACTGTAAACACCATTCTGTGATGAAAACTGCAAATGCATATGGTTTTCCTGTAAATTGTATAAAAATTATTAGGAAGATATTTTACTAAGGTTACACAAACTCTTTCTGAAAACAAGGAAACGTTTCCTAACTCATTCTATGAAGAAGCCAGCATTACCCTAAAACAAAAGCATAATAACCAGCATTACCCTAATACAAAAACATAATAAAGAAATTTAAAGATTAATATCCCTCAGGTACATAGACATAAAAGTGTTTAATGACCATTTCAGGAAATCAATCCAATCAAATACAATAGGATAGTCTCACATGACCACCTCTTGGGTGGGGTGAGGGGGTGTTATCCCAAGAATCAAGGTTGGTTTAGCATTGAAAAAAACCAGTCAATGTAATTCATATTTACAGGATAAAGGAGAGAATCCATATTATCTGAAATCTCTATGTGAAGTAATTGACAAAATTTGGTAATTCTTTCAAAGTAATCTCCAGCAAAATAGAAATTGGAGGGTATTTCCTTGATATGAAGCACATAAACAAAAAAACCTTCAGCTAACAGCATACTGAACGCTTTTAAGATTGGAACCTGGAATGCATGTTCATTATCTTTACTGATACTCAGTATTTTACAGGCTGTCAGATCAAATGTAAAAGTAAAAAGAAGAGTAAAAGGCATACAGATTGAAAAGGATTATGTAAAACTCTTTATTTATAGAAAACATGAATGTGTATTACAAAATCATAAGAAATCCACAAAGAAATACCAGAAGCATGGAGATTTAGCACACTTACAGCATACAAGACCAATATATAGAAACCAATTATATATTCTATATGCTACCACTAGCATATAATTGAAAACTAAAATTTAAAAGGTACCATTTACAATAGCACTTTTTAAATTTCACAAAACGGTAAGGAGTACATCAGCAGATACTGTATATAAGACCTACAGACCGAAAAAAGGACACATCAGGGGTTGGCAAACTCTCACTATAAAGCACCAGCTAGGAAATATTTGTAGGCTTTGCAGGTATGGTCCCTATCACATGTGATGGTTTTGTTTTGATTTTACAACATTTAAAAAATGTTAACATCATTTCAAGCTAATTGGCATTACAAAAACAGACTGTGGGCCAAATTTGACCCATGCTCTCTATGATGTATAATTTCTGGAACTCTGCTACAAAATACCGAGAGAAATAAAATCTAAAGACCTCAACAAAATTTGTACAACTGGTGAGCTGGAAAAGTTAATATTGGTAAGTTAGGACCTTGAAAGCTGACTTATGGAATTATTACAAGAGATATGGATGCCCTTGGGGCAGAAGGCTTGTAAGCCAGGCTAGCTCCAGCGCATACCTGATATGCACCTGCTACTCACGCACCTGGGAGAAGAGCTCTTGTAGTTTCATGGTTTGCTGCAAGGCTCATATTGAGGAAAAATGTCTGATAGGGCTGTGTTACCAATTCACAGACCCTGCCCTCTTCTGAGACTGGAGCCTGGTGTAGCCAATGGTTGATTCATGAGCTGAGCCAAGGAAGATCTCATAGGCACATACCCTGCTGTTGCCATCCCATGCTGACTGGACGCACCATGACAGCACCAACCCCCAGTCTCCATAGCTTTCTTGTGTCTACCCCAGCCTCCCACAAGCCATGCCCCATGTGGGCAGGATCTACGTTTTGCTCTCCTGCTCTGGCCTTGAGCAGGCTCTGCCCTCTGGGGACCATAGGGAAAAGGGCTGGCAGACCCCCCCCCTCCAAACTCAGGTGGCCTCTGCCACTGCCTTACAGTTAGGCACTGGCGTGATGGTCATGCAGGCTCTTGGAATGTCTAGTCTTTAACGGTCTCACCAAACCACCAGGCCCATCTGGTGTCACACCCAAGCAACCAGCAGCAGAAAGTCAGGAAGTGCTAGAAAGTCCCACTGGGATTTGGCCTCTGGGCCTTTGGCACTTTGGGTGCATCCCCTTTGCAGGTGTAGGTGGAGCCGGGGTGCTTTTCTGCCCCACGTTCTGGCGCTGTGCCCCAAGCATCAGGCTAAACAGAGCACGGTTTGCCACAGAGGAGCAGGTAGCTAGGAGAGCGCTCTCCGAATTGCGTTACTACACTCCCAAGACCCGACAGTGTCCAAACTGTCCTGCATGGGCAACCTCCTCAGCAAGCTTCTCTCTTGCCCTTGTCCCCCAATCTCCCCAACTCGAATTTGGAGATGGCCAGGGTCATCCAATCCCCTCTACATCCTTGCTTAAAGGAGACAGAGCTGAAGTCACCGGGAGGGTGAAGGCAGGGGATATCAAAGGAAGACAAAAGTGTGCCAAAGGCAGGACTACCAGAAAGGGGTCACCGTAGCAGTGGGAGTGTACCATCAGCATGTAGGCTCCTGGCTACAAGTGGAGCTGTCACACATTTGGGGAAACCTCTATTCCAAGAAGCTAGCTTAGGTGAGATATCATAGACATCTTCCATGAAGTCCTTCACCAAAGGCCATGCCTTCAGCAGCTCATACAGCCCTGCTGGAGGCTTCCTGCCTCTTTACAGGAGTGATCCAGGTACATGAGGGCCATCGGGGCCAGCTGCCAGAGGGGCTGAGAAAGGAAGAGCTTGATGAAGGCCATTGGCTCAGCTCTCCGCCCCTTATTGATGTCAAAGAAGACCCAAGAGAGAGGAGCTTTCAGACACTCTGTCAAGGAGAAATTCTCCACCCACGTAGCCTCTGTAAACAGAAAATTTCAGGGCCACTGCTGCTGTCACTGCCACTACGGTGCAGTAGAAGAAGCGAGTCTGCTCCTACCTCCTACCTTCCTTGGATGGTCATTGCTGAAGACCTCAGCTTGGAGAAAAACACAGCAGCAACGGAACCACGAGGCTGGAGGACGAAACTGAAGACCACGTCACACAGCCGTTCCACTCAGCCTGCCTCTTCTCGCTCCCCGTTTCTTGCAGGGAACACAGTTACTTTGCCATTGGCTGCTTTCCCCTCGCAGATTCCAGAAATTACCAAATTAGCAGTCATTGACTTGACTGACTTGTCTACTGGGGCCTGGACCTGTCTGCCCCTTTATCTCCCCCGACACCGGATATGGGTCATGAAACGGGTGCACAATTTTCAACGCTCCCACTGCTGCTCTGGCCCGTGCTGCCTTTAGATCCCAACCCCTCTTTGGCGCTCCACTTAATAATGAGAATTGAGGCCCCTTGCATCCCAATCCCTCAGTCACAGCAGCAGGATCTTCTGCTTCTCCTCCCACACCTCCTAACATCTCATCCTTCTTCCTCGCCTGTCTTTAAAGTCAAATCACCCACTTCTATGTGTGTGGATTCTCCTCCCTTTTTCTTACAGCCCCCCCTTCGAGTCCCTTTAGCCAGTGTCTCGGTCTTCACCAGCCTCTGCAAACACCCCCACCCCAGCATCACAGTCAGTGCATCTGCAAAACGGACCCCAGTGGGTGCTTTGGCCTTGGTGTGACTGTCACAGGCGCCGCTCTGCCTTGCCATGCTTTCGTCTTCAGGTTTCCGCCGGGACCCAGCATGAGCCCCGTCGCTCGGGACCAGGCTTCTCCCCATAGGGAAGAAACAACCCTGCCAAGGCCAAGGTTGCCACCTGCTTTTATGGCTAGCAGCCCTACTTCAGCTTTCCCCCTTCCTTTTAGGGCAGGAACCGCCCTTTAGCTGAAATGTGGGAGCCGATCTGGGCGGTGGCAGGAAGCCACTCTCTTCAAGGCCCCTGTTTTTTTCTGGCCCACCTACCACTGCTTCTGCAGTAGCCTCACTCCAGGACACTTCAGCCTCGTCATCCAAGCCGGCTTTGGACTCTGATACCACACTCAGTTCCCAGCCTGCTCTCTTCCTGTCTCTTCTCTGCACCTTTCCCTCTGGGAAAGCTGGCAGCTCCCGCAGAACCCCCGTGCCTAGCCTCGACAGCAGGCCTGGCCCCCATCAGCGGTCAACTTTTCCAACTGTTCCAAATGCAGCGCCTCAGGGAGCACCCAGCCAGCTCTGGCTGCCCTTTAGTTGTTCTCCCCACCGCTAGAGCCCTCTAGTCCATTAGACCTCCTCTGGAGCTGCTCACCTTTTGCAGGTATGCTCCAGCCCCACTGGGGTTTATGGGACCTGCACCTTTTGGGTAGTGGCAAAATTTGGGATCACTGTGTACATCCCAGGCAGTGGCTTCATGTCTGGAACACTCAGCTTTGGAGCAAGGCCCAGTGCAATACCTAGCAGCACAGCTCGTGTTGGGGATGTGGTCAGCCTGGGGCACCCCTGTTGCAACTGGAGAGGCCGGCCCTGCTGAGAGCAAATCTGTCCTTGGAAACACTTTCCTTCCTACCTATAATCAGAGCACCCAGAGCCACCCCCTCCATAACACGCTGACTCCTATTGGACGAGAGAGCATCACTGAGAAGGAACATGGGGCACAAGGTGCTTTGGGTCTTCCTTGTGTTCAGATAACCTGGGCCCCATCCAGCCAGAGGACATCTATGGCAATCAAGGGGAAGATGCCACACCTGTGCCTGGAGGGCTTTCTGGTCCTACCTGCGGTCAGAAGTCCTGGGCCCCGCGTGAAAGAGTGCGTGGCTGGTAGTGGGAAAGGCCAACACCATTCAGGGTGTTGGGAGGATTCTCTTCCCGCATCGGGACTGAGCACTTGAGGACCATCTAGTCACAGAAAACCTGTTATTCTTGGAGAAGCCTGCACCACTGAGAAGAAATGTGTGTCATGAGCTACTCCTGTTCCTGCCCTCCATCAGACCCCTAGTGTCCACCAGGCCAGGGCATCTCTGTCGCCATCTGAGGGGCTGGCAGCGTACCTGTGATTGGAAATGCTAACGTCAGTGCGCCTGAGGGACATGGTCCAGAACGCAGGCAGTGCCATGGGGAAAGTCAGCACCACACCTGCCCTTCAGGAAATTTTTGTTCCATCATTCAGAGCAGCTGGGACACTTGTGGTCAGAGCACATCTGTCGCAGGCTCACGGGACAGGGTCACTCTGAGGAAGAGTTTCTCTTCTCACCTTCACTCAGAACATTTGGGACCCACTTAGACAAGAGTACTCTCTTGGATGTGGAGTAGTCAACCCCACTAAGGAAATGTCCAAACTTCAGCACCTCTGCTGCTGTCTTTCAGAGCAAACATAGCTCTGGCATAGGGCACTGCAAGCCGCCGGACTCTCACCCTGGGGCACCTTTGTCACCTGCCCAGATTTCTCTGGAGACAGAAGTGTTGGGTCACCAACCCATTCATTTTTCTTCTACTGAAAGAAACAATAGCTCAGCAAAGGCTATCTAGAAATGGTGGCTGACCACCCACTGCCATGAATGGGTAGAGGCTCAGCCCCTCTGGTTATGGCAAACAAACTTAGCCTACACCATGTCCTTCTAGAGTGAGCTGAAGCCCAATACCTCAGCCACGTTTGTGTACATGTAAAATGGTGTCATTTCAGAGAAGGCTCATCAGAAGTCAACATACCGGCCACGAGAAGTTTCACTGTGGAAAGAAGAAAGACAGCAGTAAGTAGCAACCATGTCATACACGACTGCAACTTTTAGCCCAGCAGACTCTGCTTTTTCAAGATCTTTGGCTAACTGAGGTCCTTTGACATTCCTTGTGCATTTCAGAATCAAGATTATAAATTTCGGCAAAGAAGCCAACTGGGATCCTAACAGGGATCATGCTGAATTTGTAGATCACTTTAGGAAGTGTCACCATCTTAAATCGTCTTATTTGTGAACATGGGCTGTTTTTCATATTGTTTAATCCTTTAAAATGTCTTTCAACAGTGTTTTGTTTTCAGAGTATAAACAGAAAATTCTCTTGTTAAATTTATTCCTAAACATTTCATTTTTATGATGGTACTGAAAACGTTTCCATATTATTTCACCACCACAAGGGTATAGATTTTTATACCTTGATTTGTGTCCTGTAATCTTGCTGAAATTATTATTAGTTTTAATATTTTTTAGTGTATTCCTTTGGATATACTCTATATAAGATGCATATCATCTGTGAATATAGTTTTACTCATGCTTTTTCAATTTGGATGGCACTTTCTTCCCCCTTTCTCTTACCTAATTGCTTTGGCTAGAAAGCCCAGTAAAATATTGAGTAAAAGTGGTAAGAGTGGACATTCTAATCTTGTTCGTCAATTTAGAGATAAAGCACCCATCTTTTACCTTTAAGTATGATATTTGCTGTCCAGACCTTGTCAGATTGAGAGGTTCACTTCTATTCTTTATTGAGTTCTTTTATAGTAAAAGGATGTTGGATTTTGTCATATGTTTTTTCTGCATCTATTAGGATGATCATGAGATTTCTAAAAGTTTCCATTGATACGATGTCTTGTAATTAATTACAATTGACATATGACATTATATTAGTTTCACACGTACAACATAATGATTTAATATTTGTATGTATTGCAAAGTGGTAAGTCTAGTTAATGTCATATTTAATGTTATATTTTTTAAATTGTTGTGACAAGGTCTTTTAAGATCTACTCTCTTAGAAAACTTCAAGGATATAAAATTGTGCATTACATACCCAGGATTTATTTGTTTTATAACTGGAAGTTTGTACCTTTTGACTACCTTCCCCTTCACTCATTCCACTCACCTCTAACCCCTACCTCTGACAAATACTGATCTGTTCTCTTTATACAGGAGTTCAATTTTTTTTTTAGATTTCACATGTAAGTGAGATCATAATACTATTTGCCTTTCTCTGCCTGACTTATTTCGTTTAGTATAATGCCCTCGTGGCCCATCCAGGTTGTCACAAATGGCAAGATTCAATTCCTTTTTTCAGGGCTGAGTAATACTCCTATCCATTCATCTTCTTTATCCATTAGTCCATTGATGGGCACCTTGGTTGCTTCCATGGCTTGGCTCCTGAGAATAATGCTGCAATGAACATGAGGGTCAGATATCTCTTCAAGATAGTGTTCTCCTTTTCTTGGACAGATATCCAGAAGTGAAATTGCAGGATCATATTGTAGTTCTATTTTTAGTTTTTTGAGGAACCTCTACAGTTGTTTCCATACTGACTGCACCATTACATTCTCACCAACTGTGAACAAGGGTTCCCTTTTCTCCACATTCTCACCAACACTTACTGTTCCTTGTCTTTTGATGATGGTTATTCTATCAGGGTCTAAGGTATCTCAGTGTGTGTGTGTGTGTGTGTGTGTGTGTGTGTGTGTGTGTCCCTCATTGTGGTTTTGATGCATTTCTCTGGTATTACTGATGCTGAGCATGTCTTCATGTACTTTTTGGCTAACCCTATGTCTTTCTTGGAAAAATATCTATTCAGTTCTGCTTATTTTTATATTTTTACATTTTTAAATTTAGGAGTGCCTGGGTGGTTCTGTAGTTAAGCGTCTGCCTTCAGCTCAGTTCATGATCCCAGGGTCCTGGGATGGAGCCCTGCCTAGGGCTTCCTGCCTGGTGGGAAGCCTGCTTCTCTCTCTCCCACTCCCCTTGTTTGTGTTCCCTCTCTCTCTCTGTCAAATAAAATCTTTAAAAATTTTTTTAATTTAAATTCAATTTAGTTAACATATAGTGTATTATTAGTTTCAGGGATAGAGTTTAATGATTCATCAGTGTGTGTAACACCCAGTGCTCATTATGTCAAGTGCCCCTCCTTAATGCCCATCACCCCACATCTATCTCCCCTCCAAAAACATTCAGTTTGCTTCCTAGAGTTAAGAGTCTCTTATGGTTTGCCTCCCTCTATATTCTTATTTTTATTTTTCCTTCCTCAGCTCATTTTCTTTTTTTATTAATTATTTTTATTAATATATAATGTATTATTTGCCCCAGGAGGGTACAGATCTGTGAAATGCCAGGTTTACGCACTTGCCAGCACTCACCATAGCACACATCCTCCCCAATGTCCACAACCGCCCTCCCCCCACCCCTCACCCCCCAGCAACCCTCAGTTTGTTTTGTGAGATTAAGAGTCTCTTATGGTTTGTCTCCCTCCTTCAGCTCATTTTCAAATCTGATTTTTTGTTATTGAGTTGCATGAGTTCCTTATATACTTTGGATATTAATTTTTTTATTAGATATATGATTTGCCAATACTTTTCTCACTCAGCAGGTTGGCTTTGCATTTCATTGTTTTTCTTTTTGTGTGTGTGCAGAAGCTTTTTGGTTTGATGTAGTTCTACTTGTTTACTTTTACTTTTGTTGCCTTTGCTTTTGGTGACAAAAACCCAAAAATCATTACCAAAACCGTATCTAGATAGGAACACAGATATACATATCCATGTCTATATATCATCTGTAGCTATGCCTCTATCGCTACCTGAACTTATGTCTCTATATTGGTAAGTAGGCATTTTTAGCCAGGACTTTAAAAGCTGGTTATGGAATTATTTTATTTTAATTTTTTAAAAATTATTTATTTATTTATTTGACAGAAAGAGAGATCACAAGTAGGCAGGGCAGCTGGCAGAGAGAGAGGGAGAAGCAGGTTCCCTGCTGAGCAGAGAGCCTGATGCAGGACTCGCTCCCAGAACCCTGAGACCACGACCTGAGCTGAAGGCAGAGGCTTAACCCACTGAGCCACCTAAGTGCCCCTGGAGTTATTTTAAAAGATTTTATTTGGCAGAGACACACAGCGAGAGAAGAAACACAGCAGGAGGAGTGGGAGAGGGAGAAGCAGGCTTCCCGCTGAGCAGGGAGCCCAATCTGGGGCCCGATCCCAGGACCCCAGGATCATGACCTGAGCCGAAGGCAGATGCTTAATAGGTGAACCACCCAGGCACCCCTGGTTGTGGAATTATCATAAGATATCTAGCAGTCCTTGGTTTTTAAGCCAGGGTGCATACTTCACCCACCTGAAACTCATCTCCTCTCCTTGCCTCTGGGAGAAGATCACTCATCAACAGCCGTGTAGTCAGCTGCAAGGCTCAACTAGGAGAGAAATGCCCAATATTGCTGTGCTGACAATTGTCGGTTTCTGCAAATGTAGGAGATTAGAAAGAGAAATAGAAGGCATATCTCTGACATTATTCAGAGATATGTAGTTTACAGAAAACACTTGGTGTATGTAGAAAACTCAAAGGAATCTGCAAAGAGACCACCAGAAGCAAAAGTAAACTTAGCAAGGTCCTAGTATACGTAGAGAGAAGTGTATTTTCCATGTACTACTAGTTATCTATTTAAAAGACACCATTTAAAATAAAATTTACAAATCTCATAAAATTAGGAATTCAGAATAAATTAACAAAAGCTATGCAAGACCCGTTCACAGAGAACTACAAAGCAGGAGTTGCAAACTTTCTCTGTGAAGGGCCAGAGAGCAAATAATGTAGTTTTGTGGTTCACATATAGTCTCTATCACATATTCTTCTTTTTTTTAAATTTTATAGCTCTTTAAAATTTTTATAATGTTAAATGTTAAAATGTTACAATGGTTGGTTCACCATCCTCAGATGAGCCGAATTTGGCCCATAGGCTGTAATTTGCTGTTCCTTGCTACAAAACAGAGAAAATGAAAAAGACATAATTACGTACATGCAGTAGACTGCAAAAATTAATATAATGTGGTCAGTTTCAAGTAGAATTCTGAAAACTGGTCTATGGAATGATTTCAAAAGTTATTTGGTGCCCTTGGGGCACAAGGCTTTTAAGCCAGGATGGATCCTTCACTCATCTGATGTTGTGTATCTCCTGTCCCTGCCCAGTTATGTGGTTGGCTGCAAGGATCCATCAGAAGAGAAATCCGCTCTGGGAAATGCTGCCACCTGGTGGTCTCTGGCCAGCATCTTCTGAGGAGCCAATGGTCCACTTACAAGTTGACTCTTATAGCCGCGCATGCGCTCACTGCAGCTGAGCCTTGATGCTAAGCACCCTAAGGACGGTTAGAAATGGTAATACCTGATGTCTCCATAATGAGGAGGCGCCACAGTCCCGCGGCTACATTCAGGAGGTCTGGAATGACACAGACTGGGTTCCAGTGCCGGCTCGGCCACTACCACCTGTAGAACCTGAGAAAAGTTCGAAGACTTAAATGCTGTTTTACCAAATTCACCAAAAGAGCCGGGAAGAGAACCTGCCTGCTAGGAAGAGGTGCGGAAAGCGGCATCCAGGCCGTTGGGGGCATCTTGTTTGCGCCTCAAGAGAAGTTCACTGCCCCGATGGTGATGCCGTAGGCTCGTACCTTCCCTGGCTCCGGGGCCCCGTCCGGCACTAGAGAAGTTCCGGGGGGGCTCTGAACTACCTGTGTGGGGGTGGAGGGACGGAAAACGTGCCCGCTCGGGCGGCTGCCTGGAAGGGACACGCTGGGGCTTCTTAGCACCGCGGCTGCTCTGGTCTCACCCCCCGCCACGACCCTCCAGCACTGGCCCGCGGCACCCCCACCCCACGCGGAGAGTCGGTCACCGCGCCAACAGCACCGGCCTGGCCCGCCCCATAAGCCGCATCCGCACCTTGGAAGGATCAGGGTCGCTCCTGCCTTGGGTGGGGGGAGCCCGTTGTCCTCCCGGGACCCGAGCAGGAAGGGCTGGCGGGCTCACAGGCCTGGATGTCAGGAGAGCCTCGGCAGTACGGGACGGTCTCCACACCTGGAGGGAGCTCTTGCGTGCCAAACGCCCGTAACGAAGCGAGGGAAGAAGGCTCGAAGGCCCGGTATGTCAGCGGGGCTTGGGCCGTTAGACCCCGCCCTTTGCCGTTGGCCGCTAGATCTCCGCGCCCTTGGCTCGCGCACCGTTTCTCGTCACCGGTTGCAGTTGGTCCAACCCCCGCAGGGCAGCGCGAGCTGCGTGGCGGAGGGGTTGCAAGACGGAGACCTCCCTGCTTTCCCCACCCCGCTCCCGAGGACCCCGCGGCACGCAACGGTTCTTCGCCGCACCCTCTGAGGCGACCCTCGGTCCTCACCCCCACCGCCACCACCCTCCAGTGCTGCATGGGTCCCGCTGGGATCACCACGCTAACCCTGCCTCCCACCCCACCCCGGAACCTACTGCAATCACTTGTCTCCTCCGCTCGGTTTTTCCGTCCCTAGGAGGGGTTATCTGATCCCACAGGCTCAGCGCTCCGTGTTGGAGTCCCGACCCCGTGTCCCTGCAGGGCTCTCAGGTCAGCCCAGTGCTGTCTGCCCGCAAGTCCATAATGTTGCTCACTCCAGAAAGTTAAGTAGATTGTCCAGGGGGCAAACTGACACTCCAACTGCCACCTGAGCGGGCCGTCTCCTCTATGTCAATGCCACCCAGACACTTCCTAAATCCTGGCCTAAAGGAGACTGAACAGAGGACTCCAAGAGAGATCAGGAAGGGATAGTGAAGGTGGAGAAAGATTTGAAGTAATCGAAGGGCAGGACAATAGAAGGGGCCCCACCACAGCAGCGGGGGAGTGCAATCATCTACCCCCGAGGCAGTGGAGTCTTAAGACTCCTTCCCCCGCAGGCTTGAGCCTCTAGGGGAAACCTCCATTCCAACCATCCAGAAGAGTAAGAAACGGGAGACATAGGAGCTCATTCATCAAAGGCTAAGTCATCACCAGCTCAGGTGTCCTGCTGGAGCAGAACTGCCTCTTGGGAGGAATAATCTGGGTGTTTTCTGGTCCATCCTCCGTGGGCTCCAGTGTTGCCAGAAAGTTCAACAAAGGAAGAGCTGATGAACCCTGTTCACTATGCCTCAGAAGCCGTGGAAGAGCCAGGGAAGAAAAGTCTCAGAATATGATGTCAAATAGGACTTGTCCACCCACACCTGCCAGCAGTAGGCTCTGCAAACAAAATTCCAGTGCCCCCGCTGAGGCCACCACTGCCATTGTTTTGAGGTCCGAGTCAGCTGTCCCCAAACTCCTAAGCCCCTTTGAAAGCTTCTTTGAAGAATTGGAATGTGGTATAATATCTGAACAATAGAAATCTACAAAGGAGAGGCAATGTTATATAGATGGTAGACGAAATATTTAGAAAAGGAAATATAACAAAAAGAAAGTATGTGAGAATTGTTTTTGAATATATTAAGGAAACCTTAAAAATAGTAGAAAACATAGAGGGGAAAATGAGAAAAAAAATGAATCTAAAGCATCTAAATAAAGACCAAATATGTGGTTATTGTCTTGCTTATTGATAAAAAAGAAAATCTATGAGTGCATATGTCCATGTACCTGAGATGTTATAGGAAAACACAAAAGCTTGCTCAGCCATCCACAGGCACCAGACAGTAGGAGCACCTCTCAACCAGTGGGGGTGGGAAGCTGTGGACAAGCACCCCAGCCTCCCCATGCTTTAGTGGGACAATTCTGAAGATATTCCATCCGATTTCTCAAAGGATCCTTACCACCCGGGTCCAAAATGGCACACAGCATTACTTACCTTTTTATTTAAATAATTGTACTTTGGGGTGCCTGGGTGGTTCAGTCAATTGGGTCTGCCTGCAGCTCAGGTCATGACCCCCCAGGGTCCTGCAATGGAGTTCCAGGTTGGCTCCCTGCTCAGCAGGGAGTCTGCATTTCTCTCGCTCTCTCTTTTCCTCTGCTCCTCCCCACTGTGTGTTCTCTCTCTCAAATATTTTATTATTTTAAAATTTATTTATTTTAAAATTTTGAAATTAAGTGTTGGCAAGGCTATGGAGAAATTGGAACCCTGGTGCATTGCTGGTGGAAAAATCAGCAGTTATGGGGAAAAATATAGAGGTTCCTCAAAAAATTAAAAACAGATACATATGATGGAGCAATTCCACTTTTGGGTATATATCCAAATGAATGAAAGCAGGGACATGAACACATGTACACCAATGTTCATTATTACAAAAGCCCCAAAGTGCAAACAGCTCCAGTGTTTACCAACAGATAAATGGATAAAATGTGGTGTATACAGATATAATGGACTATTTTTCAGTCTTAAAAAGAGATGAAATTCTGACACATACTTTAACATGAATAACCTTGAAATCATCATGCTAAGTGAAATAGGAGGGCATATATCATACAATTCCACTTACACGAGATATCTAGAGTATTCAAGTCAATAGAGAGAGAAAGTAGAACACTGGTTGTCAGGAGTTAGAGATGGGAGGTGATGGGAAGTTCTTTTTTTTTTTTTTTAAGATTTTATTTATTCATGAGAGACAGAGACAGGCAGAGTCAGAGGGAGAACCAGGCTCCCTACAGAGCGAGGAGCCTGATGGGGGACTCCACCCCAGGACTGTGAGATCATAACCTGAGCCAAACACAGATGCTTAACCGACTGAGCCACCCAGACATCAATGGGCAGTTCTTGCTTAGTGGGCACAGAATTTCAGAATTTCAGTCTGAGACAATGAAAAGGTTCTGGAGATGGATACTGGTGTTAGTTGCGCAACAATGTAAATGTTCTTAATGCCATTGAATTGTATACTTAGAAATGGTTACAGTATAAATTTTATGTTACACCTGTTTTTATCACAATTTTCACAAAGAGATTTCACCCTGCCCCAATCCTACATGATATCCTTCTTGGCATCCTTTAATGTAGTTGACAGAAAATTTGAAGAATTCACAAAGGCCTCGTTCATTGCCGCATTATCCACTATAGCCAAGATATGGAAACAAGCTAAGTGACTGTCACTTAGCTTGAATGGGTAAAGAAGATGTCATACACACACACACACACACACACTGAACTATTATTCAGCCATGAGAAATACGAAATCCTTTTATTTGTAACAACATGGTTGGACCTTGAAGGCATTATGCTAAATGAGATAAGTCAGAGAAAGCGAATCTGCATGGTACCACATGTGGGATGTGAAAAAGCCACATGTGTAGAAACAGTAGGACTGTGATTGCCAGGAGCTGGGGGCATGGGGTAACTAGAAGGATTAAAGTGCACAAACCTACAAGTAAAAGATGTTGTTAAAGTGCACAAACTTACAACTAGAAGATGAGTAAGTTTTGCAGACCTCATGCATAACATTGTGATTATAGACAACAATACTGTACTATATACTTGGGTGTTGTTAAGAGACTAGATCTTAAATGATCTCACCACACACACAAAAAATGATGATAGTTAGAGGATGTGATGGAGGTGTTAGCTAATGCTATGGCTGAGATCGTATTGCAATATATACAAGCATTGAATCAATACATTGTGTACCTTTAAAAAATTTTTAACAAAATTATATATCAATTTTTTATTTAGATGAATTAAAAAAAAAAGAAAACTCAGGCCTTACAATACAGTTGGCCCCTTGATATTTTGATCTTGAATTAGACCTTGGTGATGGAGTCTTTTAGGGAGTAGAAACACTGGGCTAAGCAAAGTAGGCTTTGGACCAGGAGGGCGAATATGAACGAGGCAATTGGACCTGTGTGGCATGGGTGTAGGGAGCCCAGGTCCCTAGGGAATGTGAATTTAGATGAATCAGTGCCGGTGGCAACAGCAACCCTGCTGTGGGGGCTCCATCTGCCACTTTGTAACATCAGTAACTTAAAAGAAGAAAATAAGTTAAATGTTATTTTATTAATAAAATAGAATAATTCATAGCCATCAAAATTTCATAATTATAGTGACTGAATTAAGTTGAGGAGTGCTTATAAGGCGAAGGGCGTGGTCAACAATTAGGTGCTCTACCAAAAAAAAAAAAAAAAAAAAAAAGAAAGAAAGAAAAAAAGAAAGAAAACAAGAAAAACACAAACCCTGTAGCTCAGAAAGTGGAGGGACATTTTTGGAGAGCTGGAAACGAATTCTTACAAGGCTGAAAACATAGTGTTGCTATTAAGTAAAGTAAGTATTCCATATGCAAACACTTTGCTGAAAGTATATTTAACTTGATATCATAACACTGGTTATGGGCTAACACTAAAAATAGTGTAATGTAGGTTTAGTAAGACCAGATCTGCAGGGGTGCCTGGGTGGTTCAGTCGGTTAAGCTACAGACTCTGGGTTTCTCCTCAAGTACTGATCTCAGGGTGGTGAGATAGAGCCCTAGTGACAGGTTCAATGTGGAGTCTGCTTGAGATTCTCTTCCTCTCCTTCTGCCCCTTCCCTGCTAATGCTCTTTCTCTCTCTCAAAATAACTAAATTTTTTTTTAAAGATTTTATTGATTTGTTAGAGAGAGTGTGCACGAGCGAGCTCAGGCAGAGTGGTAGGCAGAGGCAGAGGGAGAAGCAGGTTCCTTGCCAAGCAAGGAGCCCCATGTGGGACTAGATCCTAGGACGCTGGGATCATGACCTGAGCCGAAGGCAGCCGCTTAACCAACTGAGCCACCCAGACGTCCCTCAACATACTAAATTTTAAAGAAAAAGACAAGATCTGCAAGTCAAAGTGAATTGTTCGTATTGTTTTCGTACTACATAAAAAGAAAAAAAAAAAGAAAGCCTTAAAGCCCATGGACAGTTTAGACAAGTATTATTGGAAAAAGAAAGAGTAAAAATATCCTAATGTATGATGAGACAAGAAGAAACATTTCTTTTAAATGTGTATATATATGTATATATATGTATATATATATATAGAAATGCATATATTTAGAAAAATGTTTCTTTTAAATATATATATACATAATTAGTCCTACTTTATTTACATTCTTCTTTTTAAAGTTCTTACATTTATGTATCTTTTTAAAAAGATTTTATTTATTTATTTATTTGTCAGAAAGAGAGAGAGAGAGAGCGAGCACACAAGCAGAGAGGCAGGCAGAGGCAGAGAGAAAAGCAGGCTTCCTTGATGAGCAGGGCGCCTGATGTGGGATTCCCAGGACCCTGGGATCATGCCCTGAGCCAAAGGAAGCTGCTTAACCAACTGAGCCACACAGGTGTTCTTACATTTATGTATCTTAAGACTACAAAATAATATACCAAATTCAAAGAGTAGGAAGTGGCTGTGTCAGGGATTAGAAACATTTGTTTCACACGTTTGTCTTACTATTATTAATTGCCACTATTAGTCCTATGGATGTTTGATTTAGTAACATCTGTAATAGAAAAGTAAACAATTCAGAAAGACATAATCTCAAATGCCTTTTTTTCTATATTTTTATGTTAAAATAGAAAGGGTCCATAGACAAAAGGACGAGACTGATACAAAGCTAAGGTCAAGCAAAGATTTGGACATCTCCAGCTGGCCTGGCTCATCCTTGGCGGGTAGGGAGGTAATACGTGCACTTTCACTGATTGGACGTTTCCACCTGGCCAGACACGTCCTTGTATGTGGGCTCCGTTATCAGGGGCTGGTCAGTCATATTTCACCAGTTCTGTTTCTGAGCGCTTTTCTCTTGGGGGGAAGGGGCAGGTTCAATCTAAGTTTATTGCATAAACAACAAAATGGCTCGCTCTTGCTAAGTAGGCCCTTACAAAAATAATAACACAGTTTAGAAGATTCTATTATGGTTTGGGGAGGTCTGGTACAGCAGTGTCCTGGGTTGGCTCTCTACCTTGGCATCAAGTGTCGGGTGATGGTGAACTCCTGAATCCTCATCTCTGCCTTCCCTGGTCAGGTCAGGTACTTCTTCGCTTCCTTTGCGCTGCAACCACCAGCCCAACAAACTCGTCCAGCCCCAAAATTGGCAGAATCAGGTCCAGCCGTCAGTTCAGCGAGAGCCTACGCGCCTGCGTAATCCCAGGACCGAAGGGAACTCCCAGAAGTCTCCCGGGCGCGGAGTGGTCGGTCCTTAGGGGCGGTGGGCCGCATAGCTTCTACGGTTTTACCGCCCCGGACTACATTTCCCACAGGCTACTGCAATCAGGCCGGATCAGCCTGGGACTACATTTCCCAAAGGCCACCGGGGTAACCCGGGCGTCCGCCTTTCCCTCCGGAGGTTTTGTGAAGGTGGGCGCGGCTGCGAGTTTGGAAGTGTGGGAAGGAAAAGTCAACACCCAGCCTCACCAGGAGGGCTCTGCAGACTCCGACCCCGCCCACAAGGCAGCGTCGACTTGTGTGAAGGAAAACAGTGGGTGCAGGGCGTGCGAAGAGGGGCCGGCCGGCGCTGCCCGCGTCCCCAACGCGTGTGTGTGCGGGAGTGGCGGGGTGCGGGCGGGCGCTTGTGTGGTTCGGCCGAGGGCTGTGCCCGGCGGAGGCTGGGGGGTCGGGGAGGGACGTGCCACCGTGAGCCGTGTTCTCGGTTCCTGCTGCCTCCTGCCCCTTTCCTCTCGCCAGCAAGTGGTCTGCCCTAGACAGCCGGTCGCCAGAGGGAGGTAATGGAGCCTTTGAAGCAAAGCTTCCCAGCGGGAAGGCCAGGCGCTGATCCGGAGATGGGAATTTTAGAGCCTGCAGCTTCTCCAAGAAGAGCTCCCGAGAAGACTGGATGGGAAATCCCCGGAGTGGCATTCCCTCCCGACAGGGTTCCCCGGTGGGGACCTTTGTGAGGGCCTTTCACAGGTTTGAAAACCACAGCATTAACACATCGCTGACCGCAGACACCCGCTTTGCCTTCACTTAACGAGCAAGTCAAGTAAAAAAGTGTTAAGGGCGAAGAAGGGTGTGAGGTCGCGTTAGATCTGGCAGAGTGTTTTCTGAGTCATTCTAAACTCCAAAAAATAAAGGTCTTACAAGTCTCTTCTCCAGCTCTGTTACTCTCCAGAAGAAAAACCCCAAAGAGATTGTGATTGTTGCACATCCAAAAATTAAGATTTAGGCGAGTCTTGTGTTTCCTTGTTGTTCTCTAAATTGTCTTAAGAGTACATTTGTTTGCCTTTGCCGGAGGTGCTCCACGTAATTGTGACCTTCTCTGTGTCTTCTTTACAGTGAATAATGGGGTCCTTAGAGAAGGATTCCTTCTCCCTGTGGCCCTTCATCTTTCTTTATACCCAATATTCTCGTTACCATTTTAGTTGTTATTTCTCACTACTGATTACAAATCATTTACATCTTATTCTGTGATCCCCTTTCTAAGCGTTGTGATAGTAGGTTGTAGAAATACAACTTCTGAAGTTTGCTTTCAGGGCTTTATTTTAGACTTCATAATAGAGTAAAAAGATTAGTATTGATATTTGGTTGGCATAGTGCTGCTGCTCCATACTCACCTTGTCCCAAGGCTTCATTGTTAAGTTCAGCAAGATAGGCATTGATTCAATAGTTTCAGTAGCATATAACAGTCCTCTTCCATGTGAAACTTTTAGAAGTGGGAATGTGATCGTAGGTTTGAACACATTGGTAGATCTGTGTCCTTAGTCATTTGTTTTGTTTTTTAAATTTTAAGTTTTAAAAGATAAATATTTATTTAAGAGAGAGATAGAGAGCAAGTGTGCCCACAGAGGGAGAGGGACTGGCAGAATCCCCGCAGAGCAGGGAGCCTGATGTGGAGCTCAGCCCCAGGACTCTGATCCGGGCTCGGTCCCAGGACCCTGGGATCATGACCTAAGCAGAAGGCAGACGCTTAACTGACTGAGCCACACAGACACCCCTAATTTTAATTTTTAAAAAGTTTTAATTTTTTTAAATTTGTTAGGCCTTATTTCAGATTTTTTTTTTTTTTTTTTAAAGGCAGGCAGAGAGAGAGAGAGGAGGAAGCAGGCTCCCTGCTGAGCAGAGAGCCCGATGCGGGACTCGATCCCAGGACCCTGAGATCATGACCTGAGCCGAAGGCAGCGGCTTAACCCACTGAGCCACCCAGGCGCCCCCTTATTTCAGATTTGACAGGAGAATTTGTTTACATATCATTGGACAGTGAGAGGCGGTGTGGTATGCTGTTGAAGAGTATGAGTTCTGAGTCTTAAATTCAAAGCCAGATGGCTTTGAATCTTGGCTCTGCCACTACTAGATGTTTACAGTCTTTACACTCTGCACACACTGTTTCCTAAATCTTTCACATGGATACAGCAGTAGTTCCTGCTTCATAGGAATATAACAAGGATAAGATGTATTAATATGTGCAAAGTTCCTTAAAACAATGTCTGGAACCTAATGAGCACTCCGAAGTATTAACTGTTCATCATTGGTAATTCTGGGTCATTCCTTTCAGAATTCAGTATACGTGTATTTTTCTGGAGAAAAACATTGTGATTTATTCAATTAACAAAGGTGGCATATGTGATAAAAATATTTACAACCGTTAGTGTGCAAGCAAAGATTTTAATAGCTGGGAATGATCTTGTACAAAATAAAATAAAGTCTTTAAAGAAAAAAAAAAAACAGAAGAAGAAGAAGGTTGAACCTTCAGCCCTAGCTCCTGGTCTCAGGACAGGGATGGGGGAAGGGACTGGAAAATGAGTTAATAATTGATCATGCCTATGTGATGAACTGCCATAAAGATCCCTAAAGTACAGGGTCTGGAGAACTTCTGGGCTGGTTAGCACATCCCTGTGCCAGGAGCATGGCACACCTGTCCATCTCCTCAGAGACAGAAGCCCCTGCACTTGGAGGCTTTCCAGACCTCACCCTGTGTATCTTCATCTGGCTATTCATCTGTATACTTTATCATATCCCTTAATGTATAATAAGCCAGTACACTTAGTGTTTCCCTGAGTTCTCTGAGCTGTTCTAGCAAATTTTTGAACCTGAGGAGGAGGTTGTGGGAACCCCAATTTATAGCTAGTTGGTCAGAAGTACAGATGACAACCTTGGACGTGTAGTTGATTTCTGAAGTGGGGACAGTCTTGGACTGAGCTCTTAACTTGTGAGATTTGATGCTAATTCCAGGTAGATGGTGTCAGACCTCAGAGCTGAATTAAACTGTAGGGCATCCAGTTGGTGTCAGAGAATTGATGTGTTTTTTAAAAAATGCATAGTTGGTATCAGAAGCACTGTGAGAGTAGAGGAAACCAATGCATGTGTCCTAAATACAGACATAATAATAATATTTTGGTGTGCATTTTCCCCCTCCCATTTTTTTGTTAGCAGATATATAGGGTTTTATTGTATCTGCAGAATACAGTCACACGAATTGATTATGTAAAGCAGCAAAGACTCTTAGACTAAAAAAGGGAAACCATAGGACTCAATATTGTTTGCATGCAGCAGGAATAAGAGAGAAGCACTAGTGATACTCTTGTTTGAAAAACCTTATCAGTATTTACACCTTATGGGATTATAGGAATGTCATATAAAAATTATAGGTGCAGGTGAAAGGACTTTCCAAGGATCTGTTGTACAAATTACTCTTCCAGTGACAAATTTATGTAAGAAGAGAGTAAGATGATAGCAGTTATAAACATGTGTACCAATCTCCAAGTTGCACAGAAAGAACAGGATTCAACCTTTGTTTGTTATTTCAGTTTTGCATCTTATTACACAATGGTGCCTCTCTGTCATTTCTTTTCTTTTTTTTTTTTTAAGATTTTATGTATTTATTTGACAGACAGAGAGAGATCACAAGTAGGCAGAGAGGTAGGCAGAAAGAGAGGGGGGAGCAGGCTCCCCAGTGAGCAGAGAGCCCAACAAGGGACTTGATCCCAGGACCCTGGGATCATGACCTGAGCCGAAGGCAGAGGCTTAACCCATTGAGCCACCCAGGTGCCAATCTCTCTGTCATTTCTATAGAGAGAGAAAATTTAAACATTAGAGAAATCTTTCCTGCTATTTTGAAAAAGAAAAGTTGCAGTCTTAAGGTCAGGATCTATGTATTTTTGTTAAAATTATAATAAAACATACTGGAGAGAAGTAAAAAATGGAAACAAATTATGTCCTTTATAAAAATGAAATGAGGGGGGGGGCGCCTGGGTGGCTCAGTGGGTTAAATCCTCTGCCTTCGGCTCAGGTCATGATCTCAGGGTCCTGGGATCGAGTCCTGCATCGGGCTCTCTGCTCAGCAGGGAGCCTGCTTCCCTCTCTCTCTCTCTCTCTGACTGCCCCTCCGACTACTTGTGATTTCTCTCTGTCAAATAAATAAATAAATAAAATCTTAAAAAAAAAAAATGAAATGAGGGGGATGTCATGTTCTTCAGTAATAATAATAGCTAATTCACGTTAAGCCATTATTCTAGTGTTTTAAATGGATTTTCTTACTTATTCTTACTTATTCTTTAAGATAAGAATACTTATCTTATTCTTTAAGATAACCATATGTAGTAGTTCTTATCCCCATTTTAATGATGTGAAAACTGAGCCACTGAGTTATTAGTAAATTCCTGATCAATGTCTTCAATATTTTCTCTCTCTCATGTCTTGACATTCTGATGCCACAAAAGAAGTTCTAGTGATATGGCTTCTTTTTCATTTAGAATGTAGGAATGATTTTAACATGGGCAGTAGACCTGAATAAACACTTTTCCAAAGAAGATGTACAGATGGCCAGCAGACACATAAAAAAGATGCTTGGTTAAAAAAAAAAAAATGCTTAGTATCACTCATCATCAGGAGAAGGGTAAATCAAAACCACAATGAGACACCACTTCACACTGTTAGAATGGCTATTATAAAAAAGACAAGAAATAACAAGTGTTGGTGAAGATGTGGGGAAAAGGGAAACTTTGTGCATTTTGGTGGGAATGCAAACTGGTGCAGCCACTGTAGTAAGTGTCATGGAGGTTCCTCGAAAAGGTAAAAATTGAACTACCCTACAATCCAGCAATTCCACTTTGGTATTTACCCAAAGAAAACAAAAACAAAATTCGAAATAATATCTGCACCCCTATGTTCATTGCAGCAGTATTTACAATAGTTAAGATATGGAAGCATCCATCAGTAGAGGAATGGATAAGGAAGATGTAGTACATACATACAATGGAATATTACTCATCCATAAAAAAAAGAATAAAATCTTGTCATTTGTGACAACATGGGTAGACCTGCAGGGTATTATGTTAAGTAAAATAAGTCAGAGAAAGACAAATGCCACATGATTTCACTTATATATGTTGAATATAAAAAAACAACCAAGCAAACAAAACAAAACAGAAACAGTCTAAAAAATACAGAGAACAGGGGCACCTGGATGGCTCAGTGGGTTAAAGCCTCTGCCTTCAGCTAGGGTCATGATCTTAGGGTCTTGGGATCGAGCCTTGCATCAGGGGTCTCTGCTCAGCAGGAAGCCTGCTTTCTATTCTCTCTCTGTCTCTGCCTACTTGTGATCTCTGTCTGTCAAATAAATAAATAATCTTTAAAAAAAATACAGAGAACAAATGGGTGGTTGCCAGAGGGAAGGAGAGAAGAAGATGGGTGAGAGAAGTAATAGGGGTTAAAAGATACAAACCTCCAGCAAAATAAGTAAGTAACAGATATAGAGAATAGAGAATATAGTCAATAATATTATAATAGCTTTGTATGGTGGCAGGTGATAGATTTATTGGGTGATATTTCATAATGTGAATAAATGTCAGGTCACTGTGTTGTACACCAAGAACTGAATCTAATATGTCAACTATACTTCAAAAAAAAAAATTCCAACCAAAAGAAAAAAAAAATAATGTAGGAATGTAGGTAGGAGGATCTGTTCAAAGCAGAATTTCACAGGCCTATATTAAATCCAGATCAGCCTCCCCAAAATGAGGGCCTGACCAGAAAACCTGCCAACGTGTCTAACTCTGGCTTCCGTGAAGGAGCACTGTTGTTCTGCATCCATCTGTATGCGGCTTGGTTCACCAGGGTTTGGATTTATCCAGAATCCCTCTGTTCTCCAAAATTTTATGTGAGGGTGGTTATAACATCATTTGGAAGCCAGAGTGCAGGGACAGGAAGGTTTATTGGTTGAAGTTATTGGGAACACGAAATCCTTTTCTTCTCTCAGCACTGAATTTTCTAGAATTTGAACTTCTCTGGTAGAGGAACCCCCTGGGAAGACTGATCGGTTCTTACATTTCTAAAAGCATGGCCCATATAAGTTGTTTCTCTGTGAAATACTGGATTTTTAGACTACATAGATATTTTCATGAAGCACCATCTCATTATCTGCTTGATTCCTCCTCATTGAAACAGTGTCAAAAATAATTGTTTCTTCCTTGTGAGGTCTCCTTCTCTACTTGGTATTGGTTAATTCATTGAGCAAATTACTGAAAAGGTCCTACGTGATAAGTCTTTGTGGAAGGACTGTGATGGAACAGTGAAGATGTGAAATTTCCTGAATTATTTGAGCTCCCTGCGTCAGTGGTTTGGTGAGTTTGTCCATACAGCAGAAGATTTAACATTTTCCACAGACCTGCGAGGATGGGATTTTGTACTGACTGGTCTCAGTCTTACTATGATGAGTTCTCGTGCTCTCTGAGGCTTTTAGGGACACATTAGGGCCATAACTGTGACCTGGAAACATCGTTACCATCATTCTTGCCAGGTGTGTGAGAGTGGCAGTAGGTCAATTTTGTGGTGGAATGGGGCCTGTCAGACTTGGGTGACATTCGTTTGATTCTGAATCATCTTCACCGTAATCCAATAACTGAAAAACAGAAGTGTTGAGTGAGGAATGCTGCAGGACAATATGAGCTTCTTATCATAAATTATAGATTAACACAGACTACCTGAATTGGAGAAATCAGAGACATTTGATTTGAATGAATTAAATCTAAAATAATGACTAATTCTGAAGTACTGTGATGCCATCACAAAAATTTTTTTATTGAGGCCCCTGGGTGGCTCAGTGGGTTTAGCCTCTGCCTTTGGCTTGGGTCATGATCTCAGGGTTCTGGGATCAAGCCCCACATCAGGCTCTCTGCTCAGCAGGGAGCCTGCTTCCCCCTCCCTCTCTGCCTGCCTCTCTGCCTACTTGTAATCTCTGTCTATCAAATAAATAAATAAAACCTTAAAAAAAAGAAAAAATTTTCATTAATATAAGGAAAAATGTTTATGGTACGATCTGACATAATAATCCTGAAGCTTGAGAAATTAACACATTTCTGTAATATCTTTTTTCTCAAATAAGGATTTTATGCTTGAAAAATGACTATTTCTCTTAGAGAAAATAATGTACAGATTAATATTTCTTGAGAATTTATTAGGTTAGGTACTGAGCAGACGGTGTCTTTGTGTATGCTGTTTATTTAACAGAGGAACTTGGATTATTTTATCAATTTTGCAACAGATCTGGAGTACCGTGGTATCCCACAACATACAGAAAATTTTATTTATAGCAACAGCCTTCTTCCTGAATATGAAGATATTCTGATTCATTATGATATCATAAGCTTCTAGCCTATTTGATTGCTCTGTGATTGCTCCCTTGCTACATGGAAACTTATTATCTCCTCTTCTTTCATCTTGAAAGCATTTTTTAAAAAACTTCACCAGATGTACATGGGTTTGCAGTTTCAGGGGTCAGTGACATTTGGGGATGTGGCCATAGCCTTCTCTCAGCAGGAGTGGGAGAGTCTGAATTCTGCTCAGAGGCACTTGTACAGAGATGTGATGTTGGAGAACAATAGTAACTTGGTCTCACTGGGTAAGTTTGCCTCTCTCAAATAAATTAGAATTCCTCTATCCAAAATGCTTTCTTCATCAGACATTTTAGGGCTATCTTAAGAAGTGAATGTAATTTCTTCCCTCTTTCCCCAAAGAAATGGTTTGAGCTTTGTTAGGCTGGGAAGGACAGAATGGCAGGATGAGAACTCTGGGGAGTTTATTGCATAAACATTGACAAAAGCCAAATTTCCTATTATTTTTATGCTCAAAATTGCTATAAATGCACTATTATTCTCTGACCCAACTTCAGGCAAAACAGCAAGATACAAGGTCCTGATTTGTCGTATCTGAAGAGCCTGCACAGCTTATACAGTGGGGGGTTGGATCAACAAATCATGTAAGCCTGAAGGGACCTCATTTTCTTTCTTGCAAAACAATTACCTTGATTTTGTGGTTACAATTTATAACTCATGAACTCTGCATTTCAGATCAAATGAGTATCCTATAGATAGAGATGTCTTAAGAAACTTCTTGGGTTTTTTTTCCTAGAAAAATAACAGTAATAATGTTAACTCCTGTTGTACTTACTATGTTCCAGTCACTATTCTAAGCTCTTTGAATGTTTGTATCTGATTTGTATTAACTGATTTGTCTCCTCACAACCACCCTATGAGATAGGGACTATTTTTTTTTAGATTATTTATTTGTTTATTTAACAGGCAGAGATCACAAGTAGGCAGAGAGGCAGGCAGAGAGAGAGGAAGGGAAGCAGGCTCCCCGCTGAACAGAGAGCCTGATGTGGGCCTCGATCCCAGGACCCTGGGATCATGACCTGAGCCGAAGGCAGAGGATTTAACCCACTGAGCCACCCAGGCGCCCGAGATAGGGACTATTTTGATAACCATTTCAGATGATAGTGCTGAAACACAGTGAGTTTAAGTGAGTTTCCCAAGGTCACATAGCTGGTAGGAGGCAGAAGCAGGAATTTGAACCCATGCACTCTGGTACCAGAGTCTGTGTTCTCAATTATAAGGTCATGCTCTCTGTCAAGACACAGGAGAGAGAGAATGAGAGAGAGAGAGAGAGAAAATAGATTTCACTAAAAATAAAATCTTTTGACCATCTATTTGGATTCTTGAATCCCCTTGCCCTTCCCAGAAGTAGTTCTCAATGTCATTTTGACCTTTAGTTTATTCCAAGTTTAACCTAAGCTCAAAGGTTTTTTTTTCATTCCTACTTTATTTCTTTTCTACATTGTATGGCATTCTTACCTTATAGGCTCGACATTCCCTTTCTAAACCACATGTGATTACTTTATTGGAACACTGGAAAGAGCCGTGGATGATAGTGAGGAAAGATCAAAGAAGACCATACACGGATGAGTAAGAGCGGGTCAGCTAGAGAAGCTCTCACAACTGGAAGTAACCCATGGGGTCAGGGAGTAGACACATCTCTGAGATGTCCCTTCTAAAGCTCCAACAAGGCCTGCACGGAAAGCCTGAAACTTGGGAAAGAGATGAATATCTCACCAAAATTTCTAGAAAAACTTCATCTTTACTGATTTTATCATCCCACACCTTCTCATATTTCCCTTATGAGATCTTATTTGGTCTATTATTTTCCCAGTGCAGCTATATTTTGAATATTTTTGAATATTTTTATATTTTGAATATTTTTAATATTTCAGCTATATTTTGAATTGAACTGCTTTCAACTCCTCTTCTGCATTTAGATTTATTTGTGTATTCTGAGGTGGTGATAACTGAGCAGAGACAAGAACAAGGAGGGCTTAGGTTGTATTATTATATAGAACATTCCAGGCAGAGTGAATAGCAAATGTGTATTCCTTGAGGTGGGAATGAGCTTTGTGTGATTCAGGAGCAATGAGCAGAGTGGAACACAATTAATGAGGGGAGCGTAACAAGAAAAAAGGGGGGATATCAGAAGGGACCAAGTCATGTATGTTTTTTGGTTAATTATCAGGAACCTGGATTATTTTCTGAAAGTAGAGGCCACAATCTAATTTATATTTTTCTGATTTTAAAATTAAAAAAAATGTTAAATGAGATAAAAACTAGAAAGCCATATTAAAATATATAGCTTAATGAGTTATTATAAGGCAGATACCCTTAAAACAGTACCCTGAGCAAAAAATAATAATTTCAGGGGCACCTGTCTGGCTCATTCGGTAGAGTGAGCAACTCTTGATCTTGGGGCTGAGTTCAAGCCCCATGTGGGGTGTAGAGATTACTTAAAAATAAAATCTTTAAAAAATAAACAATAGGGGCACCTGGGTGGCTCAGTGGGTTAAGCCTCTGCCTTCAGCTCAGGTCATGATCTCAGGGTCCTGGGATCGAGCCCTACATTGGGATCTCTGCTAAGCAGGGAGCCGCTTCCCCCTCTCTCTCTGCCTGCCTCTCTGCCTACTTGTGATCATCCTCTCTCTCTGTCAAATAAATAAATAAAAATCTTTTTTAAAAACCACAATAAATTAAATATAAAATAATTTCAGGTTTATGGAGAAGTTGCAGAATTATACAAAGAGTTTTCATATTCTCTTCACCCAGATTCTCCAAATGAGGAGATAAAACTTCTCCAACTACCCTTAAGCTCTTTACCTGCCTCTACCTAATCACAAACCACTTTCCTCCCTCCCTGATAGATCACTTCCAGCAACATCAGACCTTACCAAGCACCCCAAACCTCACTATTGGTTCCACTACCTCTCCTCCAATTAGCCTGCTAACCTTTTGGATGGATATCTGCTGGTTATTTTGAAGTCCTCAGGTCTGCAGAGTCCCTCCATTGCTCCCCTCTGCTTTCTCCTGCACAGAGGCATAGAGGGTGGACTGAACGGGGACAAGGGTAAGAATAGGAAAAGCTGTCGGGAGGCCAATTCTGTAGTGCAGACAGGGAGTGATGGTGGTTTGGATTAGAATGCTAGTGGTGGAAAGTGGTAAGAAGGTATGGCGCTCATAATGTATTTTGATCATAGAACAACAATAGGCTGGTGAATTATAAATGGGGGCGGTGCCAGAGGGACACGGAAAAGGATGAGCAGGTTTTGACCCTAGCAGGTGAATAGTGACACAGCTGCCTGAGATGGGAAAGAGAGAGAAAAGGCAGGATGGGGAGCAAATCTAAAGATGTGTGCTTTGATTATGTGAAGCTTGAGATGGCTGTTAATCACCTAATTAGAAATGCTGACTAGGCTGTTGAATATGCAAGCCTAAGCTCAGGGAGAGTATAGGCTCTCAGCCATTGGGTTTTATTGGCATATGGCTGGCATTTTAAGCCAGGGGAGTACATGAAGTTTCCCAGAGGACCAGTGCAGATAGAGGAGTCTCACAGTTTGTCTGTTAGAGAAGCTACAAAATAGACTGTTGAGAAAAAGCACATTTTAAGGCAGAATTAAAACAGGAACGTGGGGGGCACCTGGATGGCTCAGTGGTTAAGTGTCTGCCTTTGGCTTAGGTCATGATGGAATCATCAGGCTCCACATCAGGCTCCCCACCCAGAGGGGAGCCTGCTTCTCCCTCTCCCACCCCCTGTGCTTGTGTCTCCCCCGCCTCTCTCTCTGTAAAATAAGTAAATAAAATATTAACAAAACAAAACAAACAAAAATCACCAAAAAACCCAGGAAAGTGGTACCATGAAAGACAAATGAAGACAATGTTTCAAGGTGGACGAATGGTCACTGAACCATGAGTTAAAGCAAGAAATGAGCATTGACCTCACTAGTTGGCCTTCCCCGAAGGGGAAATCCTCAGAGGCATCAAGGAGTGAAAGCCTGACAGGAGAGGTTTAAGCAGAATGAGGGGAGGCAGTGATGACAGTGAGTACCATGTTCTGTAGACGAATTGCCTGTGAAGACATGGGGTTGGTTGGGGCAGGGGGTTACACCTGCATGATTGCTGTTGGGAACGGTTCCACAGTGGTAAAAATGGGTGAATGAGGAGGACATTATTGTGGAAGCGATGGCCTTGAGCTGGGTGGGTAAGATGGTGGAATCCTGTGCATAAGAAAAAATGTTGACCGTGGATATGGATGTAGATAACTTAATTGATATAGTAGAGGAACGAGTATGTATCTTTTATCTTGTGTTTTCTCAGAGCTGTAAGAAGAAAAATTATTACCTGAAAATTAGTGAGGGGAGGTATGAAATCTTTGTTGCTGAGTTTACTCATGCTATACTGACTTATTCCCTTTTTTTTTTCTGAAGATTTTATTTATTTATTTGACAGAGAGAGATCACAAGTAGGCAGAGAGGCAGGCAGAGAGTGAGAGAGGGAAGCAGGCTCCCCGCTGAGCAGAGAGCCCGATGCGGGACTCGATCCCAGGACCCTGAGATCATGACCTGAGCTGAAGGCAGCGGCTTAACCCACTGAGCCACCCAGGTGCCCCTGACTTATTCCCTTTTTAACCATTGTCTCTTATGCAGCCAGCAATGGTGGTGATAATAGCAGTTACTCTATTGATTCTGTACTCTATGCCTGACCCTGTTCTAAGCATTTTACACGTATTGCCTAATTGATTCTCACAGCAACATTGTGAGATGTTTTTCAGATTGCTATCAATATTTTATATCTGAGGGAACTAAGACTTGGAATGATTAAGAAATTTTCCTAATTAGGGAGCTAGTTAGGACTATAATTTAGACAGAATCTGGCTTATCTTTAAAAATCACCGTGCCATTCTGCATTTATATATTCTTTTAGCCGAGATTGTAAACAAATATGTACAAGGTTCTTAACTGATGGTTTTATAAAACTATTTATTTTGAAATAATTCCTAACCAGAAAATTTGTAAGAATAACACAGAACGTACATGTGCCCTTTACCTGGAGACTGTTAAAATTTTGTATATTTGCTTTTTATAATTCTCATTCTGTCCCTTTCCCTTGAAATGACTTCACCTTTACCCTAAATGTTTCACTGTGTATTTCTTTTTTTCTTTATTTTATTTTATTTTAGAGAGAGACAGAGTGTATCAGCGAGCCCATGAGCAGGGGGAGGGGCAGAGGCAGAGGGAGTGAGAGAGAATCCCAGACCGACTCCTTGCTGAGTGCAGAGCCCAACTCGGGGCTCAGTCTCACAACCCTGAGATCATGACCTGAGTCAAAGCAAGAGCCAGATGCTTAACTGACTGAGCCATGGAGGCGCCTCCTCCGTGGTATCCTTTATAGAAAAACAAATAAAATTCAACCCAGTAGCCAAGACAAAAATCATGAATTTCACTTAATAGACTTCTTACTTTAATCTTTAATTTGAAAAAATTTCTTGGTCTCTCCTTGCCTATGACTTTGGCATTTCTTTAAAAGATTTTATTTATTTACTTGACAGAGAGAGAGAGATCACAAGTATGCAGAGAGGCAGGCAGAGAGAGAGGGGGAAGCAGACTCCCTGCTGAGCAGAGAGCCCGATGCGGGCTCCCAGGACCCTGAGATCACGACCTGAGCTGAAGGCAGAGGCTTAACCCACTGAGCCACCCAGGTGCCCCTGACCTTGGCATTTTTGATAAGTACATGTCCTTTACATATTGTTCTTCGATTTGAACAACATTTCATTTGTTAATACAGTGTGAATCCAGGCATTCTTACTATATTCACTTGGTTGTAATCTTCTACTATCATTTTGATATTCAAATTATCTCATATTTGGCAAATGGGAGCCATGGTAGCCTCTGTGTTCTTTTTTACTTAAAACTTACAATGAAATTTAGCCTTAATATGTGAGCTAGAATATATAACCAAGTGGCATTCACAATTTAATAAAAACAAATGCTCTAGTAGGATATGGAGATGTAAGTGAGGGCAAGAGATGTAGATGCTGGAGTCTGCTGAGGAGAGATGCCCATGAGTGGCTGGGAAGGAGGAATGTCCTAGAACAAAGTGCAGTGTCCTAGCAGTGATGAAAAAGACCATGTCTTTTTGATACAATGAAGGTCTTTTGCAACATTTCAAATACAGTTCTATGGTTGAAAATCATATAGTTAGGAGGATAAACTAATTCTTTTTCATTTAAAAAGCAAACAGAAGAAATTCAGCTTTTTAAAAAAGTTGATAAAAGTTCTAATAGAAAATGTTCACATTGGACGGGAATGGGGCAAAAAAAGGAGAGAGGGAAACAAACCATAAAAGGTTCCTAAAGATAGAGAACAAACAGGGTTGGAAGGAGGTAGTTGGGGATGGAAGGAGGTAGTTGGGGATGGAAGGAGGTAGTTGGGGAATGGACTAGACAGGTGCTGGGTATCAAGGAGGGCACTTGATGAGCACTGGTTGTTGTATGTAAGTGACAAATGACTGAATTCTACTCCAGAAACCAGTATTGCATTGTATGTTAACTAAGTAATAATTTAAAATAAAAAAGAAAAGAACAGAAAATGTTTGTGTTTAAAATTCATCTTTTTTTTCAGAGTCTATAATCATTTGCCTTTAAAATTTTTATTTAGTTTCAATTCTGAGTCACATATTTTGGTGGGCCCCCACTTATTTTTTTTATATTGACACTAACTCTATTTATTCCTATAATTATTCAGTATTTGATTAGAATTGATTTTCAGAAATGGAAATTACCTGAAGAAAAAAAAAATCTTTAACACGTATTTCATAGCTCTCTTCTGTATTATATATTTATCTTTGTGTATTAGTTTTTGCCATAATAAATTGCCACAAATTTGTAAATTAGTTCTATAACAAATTACTATAAACTTTGTGGCATAAGACAACAGAAATCTACTGCCTTACAATTCTCAAAACCAGAAGTTTGAAATCAAGAAGTCAAGGGCAAGCTGTCTCTGAAGGTTCTGGGGGAGGATCCTTTTTTTGCCTCTTTGTAGCTTCTGGTGGTTTCTGGTAGTCTTGGCAAGTCTGGTAGTTTGTTTTGGTTTTTTATTTTGCCAACTGAATTAAAATTCACAAAAAGTTGAAAGAGTAATATAGCAGTCCTTGAAACCACCACATAGATTCACCAATTTTTAGTATTTTGTTACTTTGTTCTGTATCTATATAAAAAAGTTTTGCTGATACCATTTAAGTAAGTTGCATAAATTATAACATTTTATCCCTAATACTTAAGAATATCCTAAGAATAAGGACATTATTCTCATAACCAGTGCCTATGAGAGGGTCATCTTAGGCTCAAATGAACATTCAGACTAAGACTACCTTTTTTGATCTTGGCTTTAACTACTCAAAAAATACCACAAAGCAGGAACACCAGCATGTTGTTACTTCTGTGTTCAAAATATGTTATGAATACTATACCTTCTCACCACTTTCCACCACTAACATTCTAATCCAGACCACCATAACCCCCAGTGCACTACAGAATTGGCCCTCCGACGGGTTTTCCTATTTTCTCAGTCTGTATGCAATTTGTCTCTCAGTGGTCTTTTTTTACTGTAAATAATATTAGTAAGATAGTACACCACATACCATTTTGTCACCTAGAATGTAATGCAAGCCTACATGGATAAGCCAGGTTAATGTCTCCATCTTAAATCAACTAATTTGTAACCTTAATTACATATCTTTTGGCATTTGGTGCATCACAGCTGTGATGTCGGCAAAGGTCATGAAGGTCAAAATATCTACCGCAGGTAGGTTTGGGAGACATAAGTTAAACTTTTTGACAAAGAGAGATAATTGTGTAATTGAGAACAGGTAGGAATTATAAGAACTAAGGGTTAGAACAGAAGGTAAAACGTGGACATCCTTAGGCAAGGTCAGCAATTTACAGTAATCCTGATAAAGTGACACTTTATCTTAAATGTATATAGGATGAGAAAGATCCCTATGCAAAGAACACATGCCAAAGAATTTTGGGGAGATGACATCACCTGCAGGCGGAACCAAAAGATGAGAAAATATATGACACATTCCAATTGCTGAAATGGGAAAGTGAGGTAAATAAGGAACAAAGAAAATTATGACTTAATATGAGGCCTGATAGGTAAGCAGGGGCCATTTTAATTAATGAAAGATACATGGATTTTATTTGAAGTGTAAACAGAAGCCACAATGGGGGGAAATAAAATTTCATCTGTTTCAGAACCATTCATAAGAAATGTTAAACATATCAGTGCCGAGGAACTTGCCTCATGTATTCTGATTTGGGAGGTCTGAATGGTGCTGGAATACCAGTTTCTCAAAGAGCTCTTCAAAGATTCTGATCCACGCATCAGAAGTGAAACCTATTCTGTCACCAACCTTAGTATTTAAATAAACTATTATTAATCTTTGCATTTCTCTTTGACCTGTTTTTTTTTTTAACAGTACTAGGTTGTTTATTTCTTTTTTTTTTTTAAAGATTTTATTTATTTCACAGAGATCACAAGTAGGCAAAGAGGCAGGCAGAGAGAGGTGGGAAGCAGGCTCCCTGCTGAGCAGAGAGCCCGATGAGGGACTTGATCCCAGGATCCTGGAATCATGACCTGAGATGAAGGCAGAGGCTTTAACCCACTGAGCCACCCAGGTGCCCCCTAGGTTGTTTATTTCTAATAGATATTTTCAGTGTGTACCTTTTCTTCCATAGGAATCTATATTCCTACATTTTTTTCATATAGGAAGACAAAATATTTGGATTTTTGTGTGTGTGTGTGTGTGTTTTCCTTCAGATTTTCAGCTGAAGGAGGACACAGTCAGCTCTAAAGAAATGCTCACCATTGAGAAGTGTCCATCTTTTGCTCTGCATCAGAGAATGCTTAATAGAGAGCACTCATGTTAATGCCAGGAATGTGGGAAGACTTTTTGTCAAGGCTCAAACCCCGTTCAACATGAGAGAACACATTCTAGTGAAAAACCCAGCAAACGTAAAGAATGCGGGAAGAACTTTAGTAATGGACATCAACTCATCATACATCAGAGATTTCATATTGGTGAGAAACCTTATAAATGTAAGGATTGTAGGAAGACCTTTACCACCTTTTCATACCTTGTTCAACATCAGAGAATTCACACTGTTGAGAAACTCTATGAATGTAAAGATTGTGGGAAGGCTTTTATTAGAGGCTTAGCCTTTATTAAACATGGGAGAATTCATAGTGGTGAGAAACCATATGAATTTAAGGAATGTGGGAAGACCTTTGGTAGTAGCCGTCAGTTTACTATACATCAGAGTACTCATAGTGGTATGTAATCATACAAATGTGGGAAATGTGGAAAAGCTTTTATTAGTAGCTCATACCTTGCTCAGCATCAAAGAATCCATAAAGGTGAGAAACCCTATGCATGCAAGGAATGTGGGAAAGCTTTTATAGTGTGTGGAAAGCTTCATCAGCATCAGAATCTTCATACTGGAGAAAAAAACCTTTTGTATGTAAAGAATGTGGGAAGGCCTTCAGTACCTTCTCATGCCTTGTTCAACATGAGCGAATTCACACTGGTGAAAAACCCTATGAATGGAAAGAATGTGGGAAGACCTTCAGTAGTAACTCACCCCTACTTAGACACCAGAGGATTCATACTGGTGAGAAACCCTATGAATGCACGGAATGTAGGAAGGCCTTTACTGTGTATCGACAACTTACTCGACATCAGAGGATTCATACTGATGAAAAGCCTTTTGAATGCAAGGAATGTGGGAAGGACTTAGACTTAGTTTATTTCTTAATGTACATCAGAGAAATCATGCAGGGGTAAAGCCCTACAAATGCAAGAAATGTGGGAAGACCTTTAGTCATGCCTCATACCTTGTTCAACACGAAAGACTTCATATAGGTGAGAAACCCTCTGAGTGTAAGGAGTGTGGCAAGGTCTTTAGTTTTGGCTCCTACCTTGTCAACACCAGAGGATTCATACTGGTGAGAAACACTTTGAGTGTAAGGAATGTGGAAGGGCTATTATTAGTTGCCATCAACTTACTGTACCTCAAAGGGTTCATGGTGGTGAGAATTCCTATGAATGTAAGGAATGTGGGATGGCCTTTAGAGTACATGTACATCTCACACAACAGAACAGAACACAACAACATTGACATGAAACCCTATAAATGTGAGGAATGTAGAAAAACTTTCAATTGTGCCTCATACCTTGTACAACATGGAAGAATTCATACTGGTGAGAAACCCTATGAGTGTAAGGAGTGTGGTAAGGCCTTTAGTTCTGGCTCTTACCTAGTTCAGCATCAGAGTATTCTGAGAAACCTTATAAATGTAAGGAATGTGGAAAGGCCTTTCCAAGGTATGGACAACTTATTGGACATCAGAGTATTCATACTGGTGAGAAACCCTTTGAATGTAAGGAATGTGGCAAGACCTTTAGACTTATTTCGTTCCTTAGTGAACATTAGAGGATACACACCAGTGAGAAACCCTTTAGACGTAAAAAATGTGGAACGACCTGTAGATATAGTCAGCCCTTAAAGTACATCTGAGAAATCATATGCATGTAAAACCCTAAGAATTTAAAGAATTTGGAAAGTCCATTATATATGGTTTAAACATTGTTCAGCATCAGAGAATGCATTATGCTAATGAGAAACATGGATGTTAAAAATCTTGGTAGGTCTTTAGAAAATATCTCCCATTAGAGAATTCATAATGGAATTTAGAAAACATAAGAAAGCCTTTATTTGTCATTCTTGTGTATATGATATCTGAATCTGAATACTCTGGATTATGGCCAATTCGGAAAAGGTGGGAAACATCAATACAGCATAGATAGCATGAAATTTTATATGAAATTTCCTGATATGGCTGAATCAACGAGTGAATAAAAAACCTTCCAGTTACTCTTAGTCACTGCTGAACATGAAATTCATCCTGATTTCTTAAGAACAGTTATCTATATATTGGAAAGCCTGCCACAGCACAGATGTCAATTCTCATCATTGTCATGCCACCACCTTCAAACTGTTTGGCAGTAGGCCCCTTACTTTTATTTCAGGACATTGCTTTAAAATGGTGGTGATTGTAAAAATCTATGCTCATTATTTATTATTAGCATTTTTTTCTGCTAGTGAAATTTTGAATGTAAGACCCTGCAGGAGTCATTAATTTAGAAATGCCCTTATATTTATCCATTGTACAATTTTGGATAACTCTTTCTGGATAAAAATTCATAGAAAAAAAGAAACACGAGAGGATATTCATTTAGAACTCATCTCTTAAGTTGAATCAAACAATTCTTGAAAGATATGCAGGATTTAATGTGTGTGAAGTTGTTGAGAACAACCTATATAATCTACATTCTTTATCCAAAACTCAGCGTAGGTTCAAAATTAATAATGGGACAGAAAAACATCCACTTAGAAATTTCTTTTCTGGGCGCCTGGGTGGCTCAGTGGGTTAGGCCGCTGCCTTCGGCTCGGGTCATGATCTCAGGGTCCTGGGATCGAGTTCCGCATCGGGCTCTCTGCTCAGCGGGGAGCCTGTTTCCCTCTCTCTCTCTCTGCCTGCCTCTCCATCTACTTGTGATTTCTCTCTGTCAAATAAATAAATAAAATCTTTAAAAAAAAAAAAAAAAGAAATTTCTTTTCTAACTTTTTTTTTCATAGAAATTTCAACATAGAGAAAAGTTGAAAGAATAGCAAAATTGCCACCATCTTTGGTAACATTTTGCCTTATTTATTTTATCTCTATATATTTTTTAAAGATTTTATTTATTTATTTGACAGAGAGAGAGATCACAAGTAGGCAGAGAGAGAGAGAGGAGGAAGCAGGCTCTCAGCCGAGCAGAGAGCCTGACTCGGGTCTTGATCCCAGGACCCTGGATAATGACCCGAGCTGAAGGCAAAGGACCCAACCCACCGAGCCACCCAGGCACTCCATCTCTATTGTACATGTTTATTTCTACATGTAAGAGGAAGTTGTTGACTTTATTCCTAAATGTTAGCCTTTTACCTAGAGTCCCACCTTTTTACATGATTTTTTGGGAAAAGTCCAAGGAAGTTGTATTAGAGAATGCCTCACATTTTTTTGTTTGTTTGTTTGTTTCCTCACACTGTCACCTAACTTGTTCCTCTACCCAGATTTTTTTCCAAGTTGGAAGTTACACATTTCGTTGGGTTCTGAAGAACACTTCCAAGATAATTCTGCATTTTTTGGTAAACACAACATCGGTGTTTCACATAATTAGTAATACTAAATATTGAAGCTTTGGTAGGGTCGTCACTGCTGGAGCTTTCCATTGTATAGCTTCTTTTGCAATTAATCATCTGAATAGTGCTATTTTTAACATCTCAATTTGGGAAGTGATCATGTGTATCCATAAGTTTAGGATTAAAGAGAAAACCAAATGCTATGAAATAACGTTCTACTCAGAGAAGATAATGAAATGCCTGTGTATCAGAAATTTCGATATGAGGTCAGAACTGTGATTGGAACATTAGTTTTTGAAAAAATTTTTATTTATTTTGAGAGAGAGAGCTCACAAGCATGAGTCAGGGGAGGGGCAGAGGGAGAAGCAGATTCTACACTGAGCAGAGAGCCTGATGTGGGGCTTGATCCTAGGACTCTGGGATCGCTGCCTGAGCTGAAGGCAGACACTTAACTAACTGAGCCACCCAGGTGTCCCTGGAACATAAATTTTAAAAATAACAAAGTTGGGATGCCTAGGTGACTCAGTCAGTTAAGTGACTACCTTCAGCTCAGGTCATGATCCCAGGGTTGTGGGATTAAAACCCACATCAGGCTCCTTGCTCAGCAGGGAGCCTGCTTTTCTCTCTGCCTCTGTCTGCCACTCTGCCTGCTTGTGTTCTCTCTCTCTCTCTGACAAATAAACAAAATCTTTTAAAAAAATGAATTAACTAAAAGCTTACTGTCACAGTGTATGCAATGAATAAAACTATTAAGGGACAATCATACACATTTGTTCTAGGACAAAACTCAACAGTATGAGTTTTGAATTCTTGAATTCTCTCTCCCATTGAGTTGCCTTCTGAAAATTATTAGACTATGTAATATTTATTTCAGAATATTCTTCTATACCATTGTACCATGTGTCTATCATTCTAACAATACCAAAGAGTGTTGATTACTGCACATTTCAAAACTGCTACTGCTTTGTTGAAAGTATTTTTCAATTACATATTTAAAAATCAGCTTGTCAGTTGCTATGGGGGAAAGTGTTTTGGAGGGTTATAATGTGGATTGTATTAAATCTACAGATCAATATGGAGATAACTCACATCTTAACACTGTTGAGTCCACCAATTCATGAACATGTTTTTATTTAGGTCTTTAATTTCTCTTAGCAATGTTGTGTAATACTCAGTCTTCCTCATATTTTGTTAAACTTATCCTTAAGTATGCCATAATTCTTGAGGTTTTGATAAATGCTGTTGTTGAATAAATATAATATATATAATGTTGAGAAGTATTCCTTATGGTTGAACCACAATCCATTTGTCCATTCACCAGATGATACCAGTTTTGGTTGTTTCCAGGTTTTGGCAATCACAAATAAAGGCACTGCTCTCAGTTTTGTGTGGACATTTTTATTTCTTCAGGTAAATACCTAAGAATGGATGTGGTGTCATATAGTAACTATATGTTTTTAACATCAGGAGAAATTGCCAGACTATTTTCCAAAAGAACTGTACTCATTTACATTCCCAACATCAGTGTGAAAGTTCCAGTTGTTACACTGTTGTCTATACTTGGTATTGTCAATTTGTTTTTGTTTTCAGGTACTCTCATAGGTGTCTGATAGTACCTCACTGTGTTTTTAATTTGCATTTTCCTAGTGGCTAATACGTTCACCACTTTTTCAAGCGATTATTTAACATCTACATATCTTGCGAAGCAATTATGTATTGGGCTATTTGTTCTCATACTGTTGAGTTTTGAGGTTTATTATATATTCTAGATATAAGCTCTTTGTTAGATGTATGATTTATGTTTTGTCCAATACAGTTTGTCTTTTTATTATCTTAACTCTTGTTTATAGAGCAAAGGTATTTAATTTTTCATGTACTCCCATTTTGTCAGCTTACCTTATATACAGTACTTTTATCTAAGAACTCTGCCTAACCCAAGGTCATGAAGATTTTTTCCTGTATTCCCTTCTCAGAGTTTTTTGTTTAACATTTTGTGTCTATGATTCATTTTGAAATAATTTTTGTGTAATATGTGCAGTTACAGGTTGAAGTTCATTTTTTTGCATTTGAATGTCCAATTGTTCCAACACCACTTGTTGCAAAGGTTATTCTTTCTTTATTGAATTGCCTTTGAACTTTTGTCAAAAATGAATCTTCCACCTCCCAGTAAATATCATCGTGCCTATGACTGGACCAAGAAAGATTAGATGTATCAGAAAAATGTTATGAATAATGATTGAGACCATTCAACAACTTCTGATCCATTTATAGCCATTTCCTTCTTTGATTATATATTTTGGACTCCATGGGCTCCATAGTATTTATGTTGGAGCCCCAGCTTCCATCCGGACCCTCCCCTACCATGATGGCCACTCACATCATCATCTGAGTTTTTATGTCTCCATTTATCTTTTCCATTTTGCTACTATATAGTACTCATTTTGATGGAGTTTGAATGTTTCCTTTCTGAGTAAACTATGCAACATCCAAAAATATGATTATAGATACTGATATTTGGTATTATCCAGATGAAATTATGGTAACCAACACAACTCTACCATAATTAGAAGCACACAGTTTCAAGTCAGCAGTGTTAGTGCCTCATTTTTTCCAATTTTTTTTTCTAAAATTAAGGCATAATTGACATATAATATTAGTTTCGGGTATGTAGCATAATGATTCAACATTTGTATATACACTGTGAAATGGTGTGAAATGAAATAATGTCTAGTTTCCTTCTATCCTCATATAAAGCTACATACAATATTGTATTCATACAATATTGTTGACTGTAGCATTATGCTGTATGTTACATCCCCATGACTTATTTTATGACTAGAAATGTTACATCTTGACCTCCTTCACCCATTTTACCTAACCCCCTCTGGCAACCACAAATTTGTTCTCTGCATCTGTGTTTTGTTTTTCTGTATTACACATATAAGTGAAATCATATGGTATTTGTTTTTTCCTGATTTATATCACAATATAATACCCTCAAGATCTATCCATGTTGTTGTAAATGGCAAGATTTTATTCTTTTTATGGCTGAATAGTATCCCATTGTATATTAAATACCACATTTTCATGATCTCTTCATCCATTGATTGTTCCCATAATAATACTGCAATGAACATAGGGGTACATATATCTTTTTGAATTAGTGATTTCATTTTCTTTGGATAAATACCTAGAAGTGGAAATGCTGGATTATATGGTAGTTATATATTTCATTTTTTTGAGGAAACTCCATACTGTTTTCCATGGTGGCTACACCAATTTATGTTTCACCAACAGTGCACAAAGATTCTCTTTTCTCCACATTCTCATTGAAACTTGCTATTTCTTGTTTTTTTTTTTTTTTTTTTTTTTCCTAATAGCGATTCTGACGGGTGTGAGGTGAGATCTCATTGTGGTTTTGATTTGTGTTTTCCTGATGACTGGTAATAAACATCTTTTCATATGCCTGTGGACATATGTCTTCTTTGGACCTCTATGTCTTCTTTGGAAAAATCTTTGTTCAGATCTGCCCATTTTTTAATTGATTGTTTTTTGCTACCTAGTTGTATGAGTCTTTTATATATTTTGGATATTAACCCCTTATCAATGAGTCATTTGCAAACATCATCTCCCAATCAGTAGGTTGCCTTTTTATATTGTTGATGGTTTCCTTCATTGTGCAGAAACATTTTAATTTATCTAGTCCCATTTGTTTACTTTTGCTTTTGTTGCCATTGCCTCTGGAGTCAGATCCAAAAAATACCGCCAAGAGCAACATCAAGGAACTTGCTGCCTGCTTTCTTCTAGGAGTTTTATAGTTTCTCATCTATTATTCAATACTTTAATCCATTGTGAGTTAAAGTTTGTGAATGGTGTAAGATAGTGGTATAGTTTCATTCTTTTGCATGTGGTTATCTGGTTTTCCCAGCACCATTTATTGAAGAGACTGTCTTTCCCTAATTGTTTACTCTTGGCTCCTTTCTCAGAACTTTGTGTATGCCGGATTTATTTATGGGCTCTCTATGCCATCATGTAGGTTTTTGTATCTGCTTTATGCTAGTATCACAGTTTTGATTACTGTAGTCTTATAATACAGTTTGAAATCAAGAAATATGATGCCTCCAGCTTTTTTCTTTTTTCTCAAGATTGCTTTGGTTATGTAGTACAAATTCTGTGTTTCCATACAAATTTTAGGATTGTTCTATTTCTATGAAAAATGCCATTGGGATTTTGATAGGGATTACACTGAACCCATAGATTGCTTGGGGACAAGCAAATGTGGACATTTTAACAATATTATTTCTTCCAATCCAGGAGCATGAAATATCTTTAGATTTATTTGTCTTTGATTTCTTTTATCAATGTCTTTAAAATTTCAATGTAAGGATGTTTCATCTCCTTGATTAAATTTACTGGTTGTTTTATTCTTTTTGATGTAATTATAAATGGGATTGTTTTCTTAATTTTTTTCTGACAGTTTGTTTTTATATAGAAACAACTGTTTTATTTATTTCGTATCCTGCAACTTTACTGAATTTATTAATTCTGATAGGGTTTTTTTTTTTTTTTTGAATCTCTAGGGTTTTCTATATATAAAATCTTACTGTCCACAAATAGTGATAGTTCTATTTCTTCCTTTCCAGTTTGGATGTCTTCTATTTCTTTTTTTTACCTCACTGCTCTGGCCAAGACTTGCAATACTATATTGAATAAAAGTGAAGAGAGTGAGCATTTTAGTTTTATTCCTAATCTTGGAGGAAAAGCTTTCAGCTTTTCACTGTTGAGTATGTTTGCTGTGACTTTGCCATAAATGGCCTTTATTATGTTGAGATTGATCACACTATACCCACTTTTTTTTTTTTAAAGATTTTATTTATTTATTTGACAGAAGAGAGATCAGAAGCAGGCAGAGAGAGAGGAGGAAGCAGGCTCCCTGCTGAGCAGAGAGCCCGATGTGGGGCTCGATCCCAGGACCCTGCGATCATGACCCGAGCTGAAGGCAGTGGCTTAACCCACTGAGCCACCCAGGCGCCCCACACTATACCCACTTTATTGAAAGTTTTTTTTTTTTATCATAAATTGATGTTGAATTTTGTCAAATGCTTTTCCTGTAACTATTGAGATGACCATATGATTTTGATTCATTTTGTTAATGTAGTTTATTACATTGATTGATTTATGGCTGTTGAACTTTAATGCCTGGAATAAATCCCACTTAATCACAGTGTATGTTCTTTTTAATGGATTTGGGTTTGGTTGGACTTGGTTGGTTGGATTTGGGTTGCTAATATTTTGCTGAGGATTTGGTATCTATGTCCATTAGGCATACTGGCCTGCAATTCTCTTTTTCTGTGGTGTTCTTGTCTGGTTTTGATATCAGGGTAATGCTGGCCTTGTTAAATAAGTTTGGAAGGATTTCCTCTTCTTCTTTTTTAAGAGTCTGAGAAATTTTTCTTTGTCTGAATACCTACTCACATATTCTACCTCCCCAGAAGTAACAATCAATGTGAATTTGGTATGTATCCACTTTATAGAAATTTCACTTACATTTTTTTTTATTCTTTGCCTAATCCTTTTATGAGAGCTTAAACTCATAGAAAGCTTCATACTTATTTTTTCTGCAATGTCATACAGATGTAATGGCATGTATAACCTTTTTGCTTATCTTTTTTAAAGAAGTCTCCTTCTGGGCTCATTTTTATGTGTTCAATGTATTTTAACCCATAATGGTCTATATTCTCTTCTATTGCTCAAATTGTAACAGGCCAGAGATGTAGCTCACTTCTCTGTGTCTGGAGAGGACTATATTAGTTTTTAATAACTTTTTATTATTAAAATTTCCAAATATAGTTTCTTTTTTTTTAATTAGTTTTTTTTTTTTTTTTAATTAATAGAAACAGACCAGCATACCCAGAATATCTGAAGGTGGGGCTGAGGAAAATACCATTTCCTTGCTTGGGCAGGGCCTTGCATGGTTTGAATCTTGCAAAAGAAGGGACTAATAGGGCAATCTTATCAGCTTGCCCAAATGTGAGACACAAGAGGAAGAAAATCCTTTTACTGTAAATAAAAATGAACTTAAAATGGATCACAGACTGAAATAAAATGTAAAAGTACAAAATATTGAGAAGGAAATAAAAGAGGAAATTGTGGGGCACCTGGGTGGCTCAGTGGGTTAACCCTCTGCCTTCGGCTCAGGTCATGATCCCAGGGTCCTGGGATCAAGCCCCACATTGGGCTCTCTGCTCTGCTGGAAGCCTGCTTCCTCCTCTCTCTCTCTCTGCCTGCTTCTCTGCCTACTTGTGATCTCCGTCTGTCAAATAAATAAATAAAATCTTAAAAAAAAAAAAAAGAGGAAATTGTTAGGACTGAAGGGTAAGTGAATAATAAACAAACATTAAATGCACAAAAAATATCAAGAAAAGGATCTGTTTCCACAATTAAGAAAAAACAAAACGGGAAAAGAAGGGGCATTTGGCTGGCTCAAGTCAGTAGAGCATGTGACTCTTGACTCAGGGCTGTGAGTTCAAGCCCCACGCTGGGTCAAGAGTTTACTTTATATAAATCTTAAAGTAAAATGAAAACTAGGAAAAGAAAAGCAAAAGAAAACAAAATAAAAGATCTAAGTGGCAATCAGGGAAGTAAACAGACTGAACTATAAGGTTGATAAAACCAAAAGTCTTAAGAAAAATAAAATAGATAAGTCTCTAGCCAAGATTTACCACATTAAAAAAAGAAAATACACACATTATCAATATCAAGAATGAGAAAGGAGACAGCACTACTAGATTATACAAATACTGAAAGGGAATAAGGGAAAATCATGAACCTATCTATACCAATAAATGAACAACTTAAATGAAATGGATAAATTCCTTTAAAGGCAGAAATAACGGAAGTTTACATAACAAAAAAATAGATAACCTGTGTAATCCTATATCTATTAAGTTAAATAATAAGTTTATTTACATCTGTTGCATCTCTGTGATGGAAATAGAATAGAATAGAATAGAATGGTGTCCACATAGTTTCCAACTTCCCAGTCAGGGACAGCATGTCATACCTTGAAAATGGCCACATGGTAAACACTCTAACTCAGAGCTTGACTTATTGTTTCATTAGCTGTGATGATTTAAGAAAATAGACATGTTAGTAATTCAAATTAAAAGGGTACTATGTCTATAGTTTTCTACTGGGAACAACATAACTTTTTGAGGAAATATTTTCAATATTCAAACTTACTACCTCAAAGTAAATAAGTTACCAATATCATTGATAAATGACTGAAGTTCCAACAAAGTTCTTTGCTGTTTCATTGTATTCTTGTTAATGAAAAGAGGAATATTAACCAACATTTATTTCAACAATAAGCAAAAGATATGAATGCAAAGACATTTTACCAAAGATATGTGGGTGGTAAATAACATTTTAAAAATGCTCAAGGTCATGAGCCATTAGATAAATGCAAGGTAAAGCGACAGTGAGATTCTACCTACCTGTTAAAATGGCAAACATTAAAAACATTGATCATAGCAATTGTTGCCTAGTATATGGAAGAACTGGAATTCATTCACTGCTGGGGGAAAGTAACATGGTATAAGCACTTTAAAACACAGTTTGTCCATTTCTAAAAATTTAAATATTCCTCTGCCCTGTGACAAAGGTACTGTACTCCTAGATATTATCACAAGGGAAACAAAAGCATCAGCCCCTATGAAGACCTGTACATTCACAGTCATAGCTTAATTTTGAATAGCTAAAAACCCATGTCATATAACATATAAAAGTGTTAAAAAGTTACAGTGTGTTTGAATAAGGATTCTGCAAAGACAGTAGATAAGAAGCATTAGGAAGTCATCTCCCTACTCTGACAAAAACTGTACTGGCAGAATTGTGTCTATTGTAACTACTTTGGAACTCTGGGGTCCATTCAAAGGCTTACAACTTCCAGAGGAAGGCTTAAGCAGTAGTAAATGACAGTTAATTTGGGTCAGTGTCAGTCCTTAGCACTGTAGCAGCTCCCATCCCTTATCCCCTTGCCCTGTAGCAGGCAGCCATTTGTGTGTCCCTGGAGCACCTTGCATGCAATTTTTGGGAGTCTAGGTAGAACCCCACTCTCCAAATGTTGAGGATCTGTGCTCCAACCTGATAGCAGAGATGAAAACACACAGTGGGCAGCCATTTGTGCAACCCTTATCCAATTGCTGCAAGCCCCTCCCTCTCTGGCAGAGTGACTTCCAGGGAATTGAAAGTACCAGCACATTTTTTCCCCTTCATTTTTCCACTCTCTCTTTTTGGGAGCCAAATATTTACGATTAAGACATTCCAAAGCAATCACATATATAGGAGAATTTTGAAAGTCAAGGCACAGGCTCAGAAAAGACCTGAGATATACCACAGGCTGTTCCCCAGCAGAGACAGCTTATAACAGTTAAATTTTAAAAATTAAGTAAAAATGGCAAACCCTGGGGAAAGATTAAGAATCTTATTTCCAGGGCACCTGGGTGGCTTAGTGGGTTAAAGCCTCTGCCTTCAGCTTGGGTCGTGATCTTGGGGTCCTGAGATCAAGCCCCGCATTGGGCTCTCTGCTCAGTGGGGAGCCTGCTTCCTCCTCTCTCCGCCTGCTTCTCTGCCTACTTCTGATCTCTGTCAAATAAATAAATATTAAAAAAAAATTTATTTCCAGAATTAACACATTATTAACTTTAAATTGTCCACTGTTCAAAAAAAAAAAAAAATCACAAGGCATATAAAGAAACAGGAAAGTATGGCCCATTCAGGGGGAAAGAAAATCATCAGAAACTATCTCTTAAGATCTGATGGCAGCTCCATTAGACAAAGACTAAAAAGACTATCTTACAGATGACCAAATAACTAAGGAAGACAAGGAGAAAGGCAAGAGAGTACTGTATGAACAAAATGGAAATATCTCGAGATACAGAAAACATAAAAAAAAAAAAAAAAAAAAAAAAAAAAAAAAAACTCTGGAGCTAAAATTACCATAATTGCAATGAAAAATTTGCTAGAGGGATTCAAAAGCAGATGTGACAATACAGAAGAATCAGTGAACTTCAAGATAGGAAAATTAAAGAAAAAAAGATGAAAGTGAACAGAATATAAGGCACCTCTGGAACACCTTCAAGCAGAACAATATACGTATTGTAGGAGTTCCAGGAGATGAGAGAAAGGAGAGAGATAACTTGAAGAATTAACTTCCGCAATTTGATGAATTACATGAATATAAGCATCCAAGAAGCTCAATGAACCTCAGGAATAAATTCAAAGAAGCCCAAATCAAGACAAATTACAGTCAAAAGACAAAGACAGAAAAATTTGAAAGGCACAGGAGAGAGGACTTGTCACATACAAAGGATATTCAGTAAAATTATCCACAGATTCTTCATCAGAATCCTTAGAAGCCAGAAGGCAGTGGGCTGGTACATTCAAAATATTAAAAGAAAAGAGAAATGGTAACCATGAATCACATATCTGGTAAAATTGTCTTTCAAAAGGAAGGAGAATTAATTCCTAGATAAGCAATATCCAAGGAAGCTTATTACCACTAGATCTTCCCAGCAGGAAATGCTAAAGGGAGTCCTTCCACTTGAAATCAAAGGGCATTATGAAGGAATAAAGATCACTTGTAAATATAAATACATGGACAATTTACCATTTTAAAAATTCTACATGATTTGGGGCACCTGGGTGGCTCAGGGGGTTAAGGCCTCTGCCTTGGGCTCGGGTCATGATCCCAGGGTCCTGGGATCAAGCCCTGCATCAGGTGCTCTGTATAGCAGAGAACCTGCTTCCCTTCCTCTCTCTCTGCCTGCCTCTCTGCCTACCTGTGATTTCTGTCAAATAAATAAATAAAATCTTTTAAAAAAATTCTACATGATTTAAAAGTTCATGCAGGAGGCACCTGGGTGGGTCAGCTATTAAGTGGCTGCCTTCAGCTCAGGATCACAATCAGGATCCCAGGATCCCTGCATCGGGATCCCTGCTCAGTTGGAAGCCTGCTTCACCCTCTCCCACTTCCCTCTTTGTGTTCCCTCTCTTGCTGTCTCTCTGTCAAATAAATAAATAAAATCTTTTTAAAAAAGTTCATGCAGCTTGTGCATTTTTAAGAACAATCATTAGCCATTAGCCTATGTTTTGGACATAAAATGTATAGTATCAGTATCAATAACTGAAAGAGTTGGGGATGGAATTACATGGGAGCAGAGTTGTTGTATGGTATTGAAGTTAGGTTGATATAAATTCAACTTAGAGTGTTAATAAATTTTAAAAAACATTTTATTTATTTATTTGACAGAGATCACAATTAGGCAGAGAGGCAGGCAGAGAGAAAAGAAGGGAAGCAGGCTCCTCGCTGAACAGAGAGCTCCATGTGGGGCTCGGTCCCAGAACCCTGGGATCATGACCTGAGCCGAAGGCAGAGGCTTTAACCCACTGACCCACCCAGGCACCCCAGAGTGTCAATAATTTTTGAATATTCAAGATAATCTCCACGGTAACCACAAAGAAAATAGTGATAGAATATACACAAATAGAAATGAGAAGGGAATTAAAACACTTCACATTAAAAAAATAAAAATACAAAAGACAGTAATATAGGAAATGGAGGGCAAAAAAGCCACAGAGAAAACAAATAGCAAAATCACAGAAGTAAATCCCTCGTTGTAATTATGTCAATGTAAATGGATTAAACTCTCCAAGCAAGACACAGACTGACACAATGGATGTTTAAAAAATTATCTAACTAAATAAATAAAATATTTAAAAAAAAAAAAAAAAAGGGACACCTGGGTGGCTCAGTTGGTTGAGCAGCTGCCTTCGGCTCAGTTCATGATCCCAGCGTCCTGGGATCGAGTCCCACATCAGGCTCCTTGCTCGGCCGGGAGCCTGCTTCTCCCTCTGCTTCTGCTGACACTCTGTCTGCCTGTGCTCGTTTGCGCGCGCTCTCTCTCTCCCTCTCTTTCTCTGGCAAATAAATAAATAAAATCTTTAAAAAAAAATTATCTAACTATATACTGTCTACAGAGACTAACTTTACAGCCAAAGACACAAGTAGGTGGAAAGTGAAAGGATGGAAAAACATTCCATACAAGTAAGTATACAATATAAATTTGGACATTTTTCTATCCTAATAAAAGGTTTTATATGGCAAAAGGTATAACAACGATAAACATTTATAAAACTATTAACAGACCAAGAAAATATAAAACTCAAAAACTGACAGGAAAAAACAATTTTACCGTAGTTGGAGACTTAAATATCCTGCTCTCAATAATGGAAAAGAGTCCTTAAGAAAATAAAGGTCTTGAACACCACAATAAACCAATCAGATCTAACAGAAATGTACACAATACTCTAGCCACCATCAAGAGAAAACATTGTTCTCAAGTGCAATATGGGACATTTCCATGATAGACCACATTAGGTCACAAATTAAAGCTTAATAGGTTTCAAAAGATATTATACAAACTATGTAATCTCAAAAGGATGAAGTTAGAAACTGACAAAAGGCAAATTGGAAAATTCACATATTTGTGGAAATTAAATAATGCATGCTTAAACAATCAATGGAACAAAGGAGAAATCACTTGGAATATTAGAAAACACCCAAGATGAAAGAATACAAAAACACAGGGCATCTGGTGGTTCAGTCGTTTAAGTGTCCAACTGTTGATTTTGGCTCAGGTCACGATCTCAGGATTGTGAGATCAAGCCCCAGGTCAAGCTTTACACTCCATGCACAGTCTGCTTAAGATTCTTTTCCTCTCTTCCTCCCCTCCACCTCCTGCCCATATGGGCACGTGCACAGGAAGGGAGGGAGGGAGGGAGGGAAGGAAGAAGGCTTATACGAAGAAAGATCTCAAATCAACAACCTTACTTTGCAACTTAGAGAACTAGAAAAAGAACTAAACCAAGAGTAGACAAAGTTAAGAAATAATAAAGATGAGAGATTTTTAAAAATAGAGAATAGAAAAACAATAGAGAAAAACAAACAAATCCAAAAGACGGTTCTTCATGAAGTTAACAAAATTGACCAATCTTTAGCTAGAGTGACTAAAAGAAGAGAGAAGACTCAAATTACTAGAATCAGAAATACAAGTGGAGACATTACTACCAATTCTACAGAAATAAAGATTATGAGAGTACGTTGAACAATCGTACACACATACACAAAAAAATGGAACCTAGATGAAATAGATAATCCTTAGAAACACAAATCCTATCAAGACTAAACCATGAAGAGAATAACTGAATAAACTTATAATTAGTGGGGCACCTGGGAGGCTCAGTGGGTTGGGATGCTGCCTTCGGCTTGGGTAGTGGTCTCGGGGTCCTGGGATTGAACCTCACGTCATATTTGTACACCCATGTTCACAGCTGCATGGTTCACAACAGCTAAAAGGTGGAAGTAAACCAAATAACCATCAACAGCTGAGTGAATAAGCAAAAATATGGCACAGAAATACAATGGCATATTATTCAGCCTTAAAAAGAAATTCTGACACATGGCATAAAATACGGATGAACCTTGAGGACATTATACTAAGTGAAATAAACCAGCCACAAAAAGACAAATACTAGATGACTCTCTTCATAGGAGGTACCTGGGGTAATCAAGTTCAGAGAGACAGAGAGTAGAACGGCAGTTTCCAGGGGCTTGGCAGCAGGGAGAGACTTTGGAGTTATTGTTTAATGGCTACAGACTTTTGGTTTTGCAAGATGAAAAGAGCTCGGGATGTGAATGGTGGTGATGGCTGTACAATATGAATGTACTTAATACTCCTGAACTAGGCACTTAGAGATGGTCTGGATGGTAAATTTTATGTTATGTGTATTTTCCCAGAAATTTTTTAATTTAAAAAATAAAGCATAAAAAATTTTGATGAATTCACTCGAAAGCACTATGCAATAGCAAGAAGAATGACCCGTTCACACATACAGCATGGATAATTCTCCAGATGATTATGTTGTGAAAGAAAATAGACCAAAAATAAGGTATAAATACTTTATGATTCCAGTTGTATAAAATTCTAAGAAAGGCAAACAAATCTGTAGTTAAAAAAAAAAAAAGAAAGAAAAGGAAATCAATGGTTTACTGGGAAGGCAAGGAGGAATAGTAAAAGCCATGAGGTAGCTTTGTGGGTGACGGATAGGTCCATTGTCATGGTTCTGGTGTTGGTTCCCTGAGTGCAAACATACTGAAAAACTTCTTAAACTGTGCACATCAAATACGTTTGACTGTTGAATGACAACTGTATCTCAACAAAGCATTTAAAGAAATTGTTGCACATAAAAATCTCATCTCCCATTCATGTCAGAAAATTAGAGGATTTGGCAATCCTACATTGACTCTTTCTCTCTCATGCCTTGGCAGGAAAAATGGCTATGTTACAAATGCTGCACCCCTGGAGTACAGATCTGCCTTCTCTCAGCCCCATTCTCCCGCCAAAGCAGCAACAGCTGTGGCACGAAAAGTGCAGGGAGCCTTATTACCCACAAAATCTTTAGATATTTGCTCTGTCAGTGACCTAAGTCATAGAACAGAGGTCTGGAGGTCCTGAGAATTTCTGCAAAGCCTGAATCCTGCACAGTCACATTGAAAGGAATATTTGTGGATGTACTTTTAGAACAGGTACATTCGCTTTAGCTTGCTACAGACTCGGCTATTCTAGTCTCACACCCAGTGTTTCCATACCAATTATGGTCTCAATTGGGCCAGTAAACCTAACAGGACACCTGAATACCAGATGGTAAACTTCAAGGCAAATGGCTCCTTGGCAGATGTCAGGTAAACAGTGTATACTTAACAGTGCTAGGGAATGTGAGGCATTCTGTGGAAACATGGGGCCCTATTCATACCGCTCCCAGATGCAGAGGAGGTTGTCATAACTGCCCCATCCTCAGGGTCATCTCTGGCTCACAAAAATACCCGCCACTCAGATCCCAACATTAGGCCCACAAAATCCTACCATCATTCCCAGGAGACCTTGAGTAGCAACACAATGGAGGCCAAATCTGGACCGAGAGCTATTTTCTTTCCACCATTCTGCTCTTCCTCTGAGGCAATACATTTAGAAACCCTTTTCGATTGGTAGACCTCAACTGTGTTCTCAACCCACTTCCCAATGATCAAAACAATCTGATTAAAGGTGGCTTGATCATTAAGGCAATGTAAAGTAGGTGCTTGTTGGGATGGGTAATGTGGAGCCTGGATAAATCCATTATGGGCATCATATGAGATCAGCCATGTCTTTGAAAGAAGGGAAACCTTCTCTGCAAGCTGCCAGCAGAACCCAGCTCAGGTCTTCACAGTCAAAGATGGGTCATGTCCATAGCTACGCTGGTCACAGAGGGAAGGAATGACATCTTCCTTGGCCTCAGGCTACTCAGGATTCCCTCTCAGAAAAGGAAGAGGTCCAAACACAGGGACTGGCTGACACATATTCTTGGAGACCTGCCAGAGCTCCATGGCTTCTACCTCAAACACTCACAGTGGCGAGGCTCTGGTAGAGTCCATGGTGAGAAAAATGCTACTTTGTTCCAGAAAGCTTCCAGCAAAACTAGCATTCATAGGGACTCTGCCCATTGTGGACATTGGGATGAACAAGGTTCACCCTCTGGCTGATGGCCCCCTCATCAAGACTGTTCTCAGAGCTTATCACCTGTGCACCTTGTTGTGCTGGGGGAGGATGCACATTCTCCGCACTCTTTTCTCTTGTGTGAATTTTCTGGTGCCGGACAAGGGTAGCCCTCTTGCTGAAGGTTTTGCCACATTCGAGGCACTCATAAGGCCGCTCACCAGTGTGAAGTCTCCGATGGCTATGAAGGCTGGAGCTGTGCTTAAAGAATTTCCCACATTCAGGGCACTGATAAGGCCGTTCCCCAGTGTGAAGTCTCCGATGGCTATGGAGGCTGGAGCTCTGGCTAAACAATTTCCCACATTCGCTGCACTCATAAGGCCGCTCCCCAGTGTGGACTCTCTGATGCTTCATGAGGTCAGAGCTCCAGATGAAGGATCTCCCACATTCGCTGCACCGGTAAGGCCGTTCACCAGTGTGGATGATCTGATGTTGGATGAGACTGGAGATGCGGCTGAAGAATTTCCCACATTCATTGCACTTATAAGGTCTTTCTCCAGTGTGAACCCTCCAGTGCTTAATGAGGCTGGAGTTGCAGTTGAAAGACTTCCCACACTCTCTGCACTCATGCGCGCTTCTGCCTGTATGGACCCGCTTATGATGAATGAGATTGGAGTGCTGGCTGAAGGCCTTCCCACACTCACGGCACTCATAAGGCTTCTCTCCAGTGTGCACCCTCTTATGCTGAATGAGGTTGGAGCTTTGGCTAAAGAACTTCCCACATTCGCTGCACACATAAGGGCTTTCCCCAGTGTGAACTCTCTGATGTCTCATGAAACTAGAGTGTCGGCTGAAGAACTTCCCACATTCGGAGCACTCATAAGGCTTTCCTCTATTGTGATCTCTCTGGTGCTGAGAGAGACCGGAGGCGTGGCTAAAGAATATCCCACATCTGTTGCACTCAAAAGGCCTTTCCCCAGTGTGGGTTCTCTGGTGCCGAACAGGTGCGGGCTTGTCAGGGAAAGCGTTCCCAAATTCACTGCACTTGTTGTGACTTTGTGGGCCAGTGCTCTGGGGAGGCTCCTCCACTCTGTGAACGACCTGGCGCTGGAGAAAGCCGGATGTGGCCCTACCGCCCGCGAAGTCCTTCCCAACCGCCCTGACTGTGAGAGGCTCCTTTGATGTGTCATCTCTGCAGGTCTTCACAAGGGAGGCCCTGTCCTCAACCCTTCTGCCAGGCTTGTCTATGTTCTGCTGCTGCTGAAGGTTTGTACTGGACTCTGACCCTCTCCCAGTAGCCTCACACGCATCTGGTTTCTGCCTGGGAAGTGTTGCCTGGTGTTCGGTCAGGTGCGAAACGTCTTTCAAGGGCAGGCCACGTGCGTCACGGGAGTAGTTTTTCTGGTTGCACAGAGCCTCTTTGAGCTTCCTGTCCTGTGACACTCCTTCTGCAGACACACTACGCTCACCCTCGGCTCCACAGCCAAAACCTGTAAGCAGAGAAATGCTGGTGAAGCTCCCAGGATCCCTGAGGGAAAGAAGCAGCCCGTGACAAATCATGCCTGACCCTGCCATGAGTCCTTGGGACTGCTGGCAGGAGGAGGAGCCTGACGTCGGGGTAAGGAATGGTCTGCCGCAGTACTGTGCCTGGCAGGGTCACGAGCCAGGGGAGGCCTTGCCAGGCCTAAGGACACAAGGATGGGGCTTAGTCTTGGGCGGGAAAGTGGGGTCTCCAACTCCCTCCTCTCTAAAGGCTTTGTGGCAGGGCCTTGGCCGCTGCTAACACACGAGCCCCCTGCAGAACGGTGTGTCTAGGCCCAGGAAAGTCTGACTGCTACCGAGCAGCTCATGTTTACGAACCAGAGAAGGGAATACGCACCTATCGTGACATAGTGAGTGTAGGTCCACACTGGAGACAGTCGCAGAGGGAGCTGTGTAAAGAGTGAGCCAGGGGACGCAAGTCAGAGCAGAAACAAGTGGGCTGTGCGTCAAGAGCAGGAAAGGAAAGGTAGAAGAGAGATGTGGACAATGACTTCAGTACCAAAACAATGATGAATGCGAGGAAACACTGCAGGTGAGATTTGAAGACAGCAGTGACATCACCTGTCCTCCCATCCCACACTCACCAGAGACAAGTCCACTGTACGCCCTTCTTGCCATGACTGATGTCATGTCCACCCTGTCAGGCACCCACGGCTCTGCCCCCATCTGCGGCTGGGCAACTACGTGAGACCTGAAAGACGTCAGACCTGAAGAAAGACAGGGCAGGTAAGTGGCCAGCACCTGGCCAGGTGACCCACCTGATGACAGACCACAGGAAAGAAAGTAAAGAGTACAACAGGAACACACAAGAGGTACGGCGAGAACATCCCAGTGGTCATGACAAGTGGGAACCGCATCAGCGTAGTGGCGGTCAGGCCCTAGGAAACGTTAGCTAAAGGACGTGCTCACCCAGGCAGGGAGTGGCCGAGCCCTCCGGGATCCACTGGGCCACCCGCAGGACTCCTCATTCCCGGCCCCACCCCACAATGCTTTGCGGCAGCAGGTACTGGCGCAGTTCCTGGAGGAGCTGGGACACTGCGCTCCGCCTGGGACCGGAACGTGCAGCGCATATCTTGGGAGAGTGGGGAAAGAAGCGGTGCCAGTAGGGCTGGTGAAGTGAAAGAAAAGGGGACAGGCGGAAACGAGCTCAGGACACCCAGTGGGGGTGAAGGCCTTACCCAGCGAGGCTATAAGGGCAAAGTTCTCCAGCATCACATCGCAGTACAGAAGCCTCTGAGCCTCATCAAGGAGCCCCCACTCCTCCTGGGAGAAGTCAATGGTCACGTCCTCAAAGGTCACACAGCCCTGCCATAAGGGGGACAGTTCATTCCAGGATCAGCTTCTCTCCTCAGGCACTCCCGTCTGTCCCCTGCTCCCCTTCCTCCCCAGCTACCCAACTCACAGGAGATCCCAGGCCCTGGCTCCACCGCTGTTTGCTCTTTTCTATGCCTCACCTGACCTCTGTGTCAGTCCACAGCATCAACGGGCAGGGGGGCAGAGAGACACCAGGGCCCAACGCCCTCCTCTGTGGGCCCCTCCCATGTCACCAACATTATCCTTCCCATATACAAACATGGACTCAATCTCCTCCCTTAGTGGCCAGTACCAAGGCCCTGGGGCCAACAGCTCACACTCACTCCTTATATGCATATCACTTCTTGGACTGCACCTTCCTCAGACTCTGGACCTCACTATTGCATCCCCATTGTCACTGTACCCTCTCCCCATCCCAGCCCACATCACAGCCTCGCTATAGACCCTCACATGTCATCACTCTGCACACGACAACCAGAACGTTCTTAGCAAACACAACCATGATCCCATCCAGACCCTTGGATGGCTCCCACTGCCAAGAGCAACACCTGCCCATGATTTGAAGGGCTCCTCGCCCAGCATTTTCCTAGCTTCAGCCTGAGCCACGCAGAACCACAGACACCAGATACCCTCGGGCCTCTCCCTCTTCTATGCTGCACATGGATTCTCTGATCCCCACCCTCAGGGTCACCCACTCCCAGCTGACCCCATTTGTCACTGAGTTAATCTCCCAACCCAAATGCAAACCCCTGGGCCCCATCAAGGGGCACCACAGGGCCTGCTGAGAATGCAAAGTGGTGAACAAGCACCAGCTTAGGGCTTGCTGTAATACTACCTTCATTACTACTAAGCCTACCCATCCCTCCCATAGCTACACCACCTGCCAGACCCCTTTGCCTGCCCCCCTCACCCGGACAACTACTCCTCCATGTCTGTCTCCATGACGCCCAACAAACCAACCATGGTGTCCCAGTGAGAGACCCCATTCTCCGATCAGAGGCCCCGCCTTCCTCTTTCCCTCTAACACCACTGCCACCATGACCTGAAGGTTCACCCTCTAGAACTGGACACACAACCACACTCTTGTCCATGCACCAGATACCACATTTTAGATATTTTAACTGTGGAAAGACTAACCAAGTAAGAAGAGCAAAAGCTATTGATACTGAGCTTGTGATAGGAAGGGAGAGCATCCCGGCCACTCATGTTTTGGCAAACTCAAAGGCAGGCAGAGGAGTGGGAAAGCTTTTAGTAGGAAAGGGAAGGCTTCAGATGTGCCCTGACTGGGGGCCTGCTGGCCAGGAGAGGCTGTAGGCAGGCTAGCTAGATGCGGGGTATCCTATGTGACTGGTTAGGCGTGCCTGTTTGGTTTTCTCTCCTTGGTCCCAGACTGGAAGTAGGAACAAAAATTAGAGAAGCTGGCAGTTATTAATCCAGCCCTAGTCGTGTGGGGTGGATTGTTACAGAAAGTACTGTTTCTGGATTGTCACTAGAGATAGCAATCTGGCTTCCTGCGAGTGTAATTTAAGCGGGCTAGAGTCCTGGGTTCTTTGTTGTAGAGAAAGAGGTTGGTTTCCTGGGCAGGTCCCTGCAGGTTGTGGTTTAAGAATTCTATTTTTATATATGGTTTGGCCTTTGTCCCTTGGTGTACTAGGCCTCTCCTGACCTCACCTATACCACCCTCACACACCAGATCCGGTGTCTAGCTGCCCACTCGACTCCATTCAGGGGTCTCAGGGACTTCAGAGCTCAGCAGGGCCAAAACCTCACTTCTGTTCTTATATTGAAAATTCCTTCTAGAACCAACTTCCCCATCTCAGTTGATGGCGCATCCATCCTTCCAGCTGCTGCAGCCAAAAACCATCCCTTCTCTTTTTCACTTTCCACCTCGGAAAATCTGGTCGGCCTGACTTAAAAGAGGGATCCACAATCCAATCACTTCTGCCTCCAGCCACCTGCACTACTCAACTGAGCTACTCCAATAACGCGCTCCTTGCCCTCCCTGTCTCCACCCTATCCCCAAGTCCTTTTTCCACTCTGCGTCCACAGGGAGCCCGTCAAGACCCAAGTCAGATCATCTCCCTCTTCTACTCGAAACCGCCTATGGCTCCCAACACCCTCAGAACTGCTCTTCAGCCCGCCTTTCGGGGCCTCACCGTCTCCCACCTGCTCTACAAACACTCAGCTCAATCTCTCAGCCAAGCGTATGCGCACGCCGGTGCCTGTGTCTAGGACACCTCTCCTAGCCTCCTGCCGCTAGATTTCGGAAATGCGAAGCGCTCTGGAGGTACCACCTCCGGCCTGGATCCAGCACCCCAGGCTGTAGCTTCCCTCTAGCTTCCCCAGACTCAAAAGCCGAGGAGAAATGGGAGAGGAGAGAGACAGAGAAGGCCACCTCCGCGGGTCCGCGCCAGGCACAAGGGCGTAGGGGTCGCGGCGGCTACCTGTGCACTCACCTGTGCCGGGGCCCTGAGCGCCGTCGCCACCACCATCGCTGCCCCGGCTCGCAGCGGAGCCGCCGGAGACGGATCAGCGCCTAATGCCGCCATCAGTGCCGGGGCTCGCAGCCGAGTCGGCGGGTACCGAACAGCTTCACCTGACCCCGGGGCACGGCGGGCCTGGGGCTCCCGGCTGATCCCGGCGTGCGGGAAGCGAGGCGCGGGCGGACCTGGCGGACCTGCGTCTCCGGGGCGCCGGGCGGAGCAGGGGCCCATCCCCCGATCTCGGCCACCTAGCTCCGAAAAGGGAGGGAGACGCGGGCGCGCGATCCGCTGCACGGGCCGGGCTGGCTGACCTGGAACGCAGGAAGTCCCGGCCCGGAGCGGCCCTGCGATCCCGGGCTGTCATTGGCCCGTCGCCCGGGGCGGATTCCAGGTTCAGTGTCCTAGGATCGCGTTTCCGGTTCCGCCCCCTGCCGTGCTGGTGGGCGGTGCCAGGTGGGGTACTGGGTGGGGCGGTGCTTATTGTGGAGGTGCTGGGGGCGGTTCTGGGAGGCGGTGCTGGGTGGCGGTTTTGGGAAGTTGCCGGGTGGCGGTGCGGTAGTGGGGGAGGTGCTCAGTGAGCGGCTCTGGGGGGGCATCGGGGCTAAGTAGTTGTGCTGGGAGCAGGGGCGATGCTGGGAGGGCGGTGTGAGGGGACAGTTCTAGGAGGTGGTGCTGGGACGGCGGCGCTGGGTAGTGATGCGTCTGGGGGACGGTCCTCGGCGGGGGCACTGGATGGTGGTGCGGGCGGGATGACAGGAGGTGGTTGCCAGAACGCGGAGCTGGGAGGGGTGCGAAGGGGCGGTGTCGGGTTGTGGTGCGGGAGGTGCGGGGCGGTGGAGTGGAGCGGTTTTGTCGGGAACGGGGCGAGTGGGCGGTGCTTGGGAAGCCGCGCCCCCTGGGGCGGTGTTAGGTGGGAGAGGTCAGCGCGGAGGGGCGGTGCGTGCTCAGGTTTCCTGCTTCTCACTGTTTCCTGCTGGTTTTCTGGTATTGGGGGGTCCCGCAGCTTTATCTTCTTCACTGGCCTGCCCCAGACTGCTCTGTCTGGAGCCAAGTCCCAGTCGCCCTTAGGGGACTCTCACGGGAGACCAATTTGTGCGGGGGTGCAGGTGAGTCCTGCACCTTTTGATGGGGTCCGTGATCAAAGGAGCGACACCGATGCAAAGCGAAGGTGAAGCAAAGCTTTGTTTCCCGCCAGCAAGGAGAATGAAACCGACTGGCTCCGGTGTCTCTTATAGAGAGAGCGACCACCCGCCGGCTCACAGACTAGCTTTTATAGAGCAAAAGCCATGTAGTTGAGCCTGGCCAATGCGATTGTAACACACACAGAGGAAGTTGCATAGTCATGTTAGGTCACATGCAGGTGGGCAATTAAATTACAATTTTCCCTGTAGTAGCTGTTTGAGGAACCTATCACTCTGGTCAGAATTGGGCCCCAAGTTTGGCGCCCAAAAGGCAGGGTTTACATTCTTTGGTGGTTAGGTGGATAGTCTGTGCGCTTTATGGATTGGATGTCTCCCACGGGCGTGACTCGTCCTTGTATTCTGGGCTCTGTTATCTTCCCCTGACCTGACCCGACCTTGTGTTTGGGCTCTGTTATCAGATACTGGTCGACCATATTTTGCTGGTTTCCCAGACTTGATTCTAGTAAGTTCCTCCAGGTTGGAGGGGGTTTGGGGGGGCAAGGTCAGTGTAAGTTTTACTGCACAAACAACAAAATGGCTGTTTCACTGACGTGGAGTTGATCTGGCTAAGTAGGCCCTTACACTTTCAGACCTTCTGGAGGACCCAGGTTCACAGTGACTAATGAAAAATCAACACCTGATCTGCGGGGTCTGTGTACTCATAGTGAATGTAGCTCTAATTCAGTGCTCCTCAAACCAGCAGCAGCACCGATTGTTAAAAACGCAAGGTCTTGGGCTACAACGGAAACCTAGACTCGGAAATTCTGCAGGTGGGGCCCAGTCTCGCGCTGGTGTGTGCCTGTGTTTTTGTGTCTCTCTCTTGGTACGTAACAGGGCCCACACGTGTTTATTGCTACGTAGGTAAGAGCCAGCAGCAGCAGCAAAAGCGTTGTCATCCCCAGTCCCACTGTGGGAGGGCGAATCAGAGACAGCTCTCTACAGGTTAACTGGGATATTTGTCAAAATAATGACTCTCTAATTCAGCAAAAAACGGCATGGGTGATGGTGATAATGTTTACATGAAAGCACCCTTTTTACCATTTGGCTATTTTATTATTTAAAATACATCAGAAAGAAATACATCACGCAGGAGAGTTTCATAAACAAGAGGTAGGCCTATTGTGTAAGGGACGGCTTCTTACAGGCCACATGATTCAACGTTGGAGAACATCAGGGTTAGATGTTTGCTTCTCAGGCTTGAGTGGACATCATGGAAATGACATGGTGTCAAGTTCATTACACAGGGTGTCATGTCATCACTCATGTCTAATTTGTAGGCATTGAAGAAAAAATTATTCAAGACACTTGCTGAGGAATGATAAGGCAGACTCAATTCTCAAGCCCTATTGTGCTAGGCATAGGGACCACTACCATAGGAGCTTCTAGTGAGGGGGGGGGATTGAGATCCAGGTAGAACAACGAAAAGTGGGAATTAATAGTCAAGAATCAGGTGGGGGCTCGGGGATGGGAAGTTACTAAGAGAAGACATAGAAGGATAAGAGAGGTTCTGGCTAAACCTAACAGGATTCTTGCTGAAGGCCCACTGGGATTATCAGCTGTCAGGTAGGGGGTGTTGAGGAATGAGGGACCTGATCAGATATCACCAGTGATCAGATACAGAGGGTAGTTCTGGTCAAACTGACTTTGGGATTCTTGCTACAACGCAGACAGTAACATGGAAGTCTGAACGTCAGGGCCTCATTGAGAAGAGAATTCAGAAGAGCCTAAGTAGAGGTTGGTCAAGGAGAATATCTTTGTCACAGGAACCAACACTTGCCCCTCTCCTGACTATCCTGTGGCCTTCAGAAGAGCCAAAGCCAGGTTCAAATATCTGATCATGAGATATCCTTGAGGTCCATCAGCTGGAGGTTACCAGGCCTTGTCCTCATCAAGGCTCCCTCAGTCCACTACTCAAACATGTAGCCCACCAGAGATCACTGATTCCTGGAGAACTGGACACCAAGGCCCAAGGAGGCCGTACCAGAATAAGGCACGACATGAAGACATAATGAGGACATAATCTCACGGTCCCTTCTATCCCTTTTTCATTGCCCCCAAACTCATTTACGTGGTCCAAATGAAAGGGAAGGGAAGCAGGGTTTACAGAAGGAGGAAAAGAGATTGCTGAGGGCACCCGGGTGGCTCAGTCAGTTAAGCATCTCGCTCTTGATTTCGGCTCAGGTCATGGTCTCAGGGGCGTGAAGTCAAGCCCTGTGTCCGGCTCACCCTCAGCCGGAAGTCTGCTGGAGATTCTACATTTCCCTCTGGCCCTTTCCCGACTCTCACTCTTTCTCTCTCTCTTTCAAATGAATAAATAAATCCTTTTCATAAAGAGAGATGGATGAGCGTATCATGAGTTTCAAGACAATCCATCAATTTGTTAACCAAATACGCATTTTTTTTCCTCCTCTTGTTCATTCAACACTCATTGCCTCTATTTTATGTGACAGCTCCCAAACCCTATCCAGTCACTGCCTCAATCTCAGTCTTAGTACTTATACTCCTTAGTACTTATAAGTACTTAGTACTTATACTAATCCCAGGAGACTATAACGAAACAGGTACTTGTCACCTCTCACTCCCAGTATAACCTGTGTTTCAGGGACATGTGCAAGGACCTTTTTAAACTACTGAAGAAATTACTACCAACCTAAATTTCTATACATAGCAAAAGGGTGTCCCAAGAAAAAAGATAACTGAAATAAGATTATTTCAAGACCCAAAGGAAAATTTTAATGGAAAAGTAACCGACATAAAATGTGATTCTAATGACTATAACTTAAGAACAATAAAAAGTAATTCCAGGCAGAATCCTCAGGGAGAGAGGGGTGAGGATCTGAGAAAGACATGTGTCTGTGGCTTCCGCTAATAGTGCATTCTCTGTATCAAATGTGAATATTATCTCCTGTGGAGTTAGAACAAAGGCATTACCATGCATATCCTAAAAATCATAGTACTTGGGGCGCCTGGGTGGCTCAGTCGGTTAAGCGTCTGCCTTCAGCTCAGGTCATGATCTCAGGGCCCTGGGATTGAGCCCCATATCAGGTTTCCTGCTTGGCAGAGAGCCTGCTTCCCCCTCTAACTCAGACCCTCCCCCTGCTTGTGTTCTCTCTCTCTCTCTGTCTCAAATGGTAAATAAAATCTTTAAAAATAAATCATAGTACTCAAAATGGGACAAAGGGATGAATATTCCAAGTTCCCTATATTGCCCAGGAGGAAGGTAAAGGTTTTCATAACTCTGTGCACCAGTATGTTAAGGTAAGTTTTATAATTTTTAGCTTAAAAGAAGAAGTAAAATCAAAGCATACGCTTTCCAAACTAGAAAAAAATTATGGATTATAAATGAGTAGAAAGGATTTTTAAAGGACTAGGTAAAGACCAAGTGAGGCAAAGAAAAGCACAGAACCCAACCGCATCAACTATTACATTCAATTAATGTGAAAAAAACATTCAGATTAGCAGTCAGAGTTTTTTTTTAAGATTTTATTTATTTATTTGACAGAGAGAGATCACAAGTAGGCAGAGAGGCAGGCAGAGAGAGAGAGAGGCGGAAGCAGGCTCCCTGCCGAGCAGAGAGCCCGATGCGGGACTCGATCCCAGGACCCTGAGATCATGACCTGAACCAAAGGCAGCGGCTTAACCCACTGAGCCACCCAGGTGCCCCAGTCAGAGATTTTTAATGTCCCAAATGCCCTGAAAGATTAATCATAATTCATTTTTATGTTTATAAGTCTGATTCTGCTTTTTATTTGTTTATTCATTTGGAATTATATATTTTTTTACATTCTACATATGAGTGAAATGAAATGCTTTTGTCTTTCTCAATCTGACTTATTTCACTTGACATACTACCCTCTAGGTCTATCCATGTTGTCACAAATCTCACGAGCTCATCCTTTTTACTGGCTGTATCATATTCCACCCACATCTTCCTTATCCATTCATCTATTGATGAACTCCTAGGTTGCTCCCCTATGGTGGCTATTGTAAATAATGCTGCAGGAAACATAGGAGTGCATGTATCTTTTTGAATTGGTGTTTTGGCTGTCTTTGGGTAAATACATGCCCAAATGTGGAATTATTACATCATACGATATTTCTACTACTAATTGTTTGAGTAATTTCCATACCGTTTTCCATAGCAGCTGTACCAATTTAAATTCCCACCAGCAGTGTACAAGGGCTCCTTTTTCTCCACATCCTTGCAACACTTGTTATTTCCTGTTTCTTTCATTTCAGCCAATCTGGGAGGCATAAGGTGAAGGATTAATTTTTAAAATAACAGGTATTATATTCAGAGCAGTTTTATGCACAGCAAAATTGAGTTGAACACACATGTCCCCATATACCTCTCCCCCCACCCCAATGCACGCAGGTCCTCCCTCCTTTGACATCTGGGAAGGGTTGTGCATTTGCTACAATCCATGAACTAACATTGACACATCATTATTAAACAAAATGAATCCATAGTTTAGAGTTCCCTGTGTTGTACTTTTGAGAAAGGGAAACTGAAGGAATCCTACTTAAAGAACAAACAAAACAAAACAAAACTGTTTTTTTGCCCCTTTCCTGTCTCTGTTCCTCCTAGGACCTGCACCCCCTTACACAGGCCTTGATGTATGTTGCCCTTGTGAAGGTCAAGGAGTTTGTGATTTCTCGGAGTCTTCTAGCAGAATAGCTAACATCTAAAGTCTTGATCAGGTGAGGTTGGCCTATATGTTTTCCAAGACACTGACTCCAGACGCCTTGAGGCCAAGACCCCTGGCTCCAGGGTATAGGGGACTTAGAGAGGACACCTGAGCACTCACCCTTGTTAGACCAGGTCCTGGATGCCTAAGAGGACATGTGTACCAGATCACCATCGCCAATAGAAAGTCCAGCCCCCAAACAAAGATGACTCTTTCCTTTCGAGTCTTCCAGATGTTCTCTGCATCTACTCTCTACACCTTCAATAAACCCTGCTCTTACTTCCTGAGGGCTCATGTTTGATCTCCTTCCTGCACAAAGCCAAGGATGCTCTTGGCTGGTCCTGTAGGTCCCCCTCTGGGTCCTCAGATCTCGCCTACATGCCTCACTTTCTATGGGATTTGACAAATATTTATCACATGTGGTGTCTAAATGGGGTGTCTCTCCAGATCAGATGAGGCCCCCAGATGTGGAGCAACAATTGGATGGAAGCCGGTGGCGTGGGCCTGAAAGTGTTCATCTGAAGCAGAACAAAGGAGATTGCCATGTATTGATACACCGCAGTGGAGAAGGGGCAGGACAGCAGAGGAGCGGCTGCGTGTAAAGAGGCAGTGGGTGGGGACTGTTTTTAAAGGAGGGAGATGAAGAGGTATGGATGGATGGAATTCTCCATTCTTGGTAACTGTGCCTGGTTGTAAGTAGTCCAGTGGTCATTTAGGGCCTGTGGAGATTTTGAGGTGGGTCACCTGATGGGCCTGTCTGGATTCAGCTGGGGAGTCCCTGTGGGCCCTTTTTACATTCCACTGGTCAGGCCTCTTTGCCTAAAAGTGACCTCTACATCTTGTAGTCACTATTATACTTGCATACAAAGTACTTTCATTGCCGTAAACAAATCCCCTGTGTTCCATCTACTCACCCATCCACCCCTTCTGCCCCCAGGGACTTCTCAGAGCTACTGGCCTTTTTTACTGCCTCCATGATTTTTCCTTTTCCAGAATGGCATTTCGTTGGAATGATACACTATTTAGCCTCTTCATATTGGCTTCTTTCACTTAGTGGTATACACTTATGTTTCCTCTAAGTCTTTCATATCTTGGTAGGTCATTTCTTTTTAGCACTGCGTAATATTCCATTTCTGAATAGACCATGGTTTACATTTCCATTCACCTACTGAATGACATCTTGGTTACTTCCAGTTTCTACGATTATGAATAAGGCTGCTATGAACATCCATATGCAAGTTTGTGTGTATGGACAGAAGTTTTCGCTTCTTTCGAGGAAATACATGGAGAGCAACTGCTGAGTTGTGTTAAGACTCTGTTGAGTTTTGCAAGAGATTGCCAAACTCTCTCCAAAGCCAATGTACCAT